>NC_092414.1:134834271-137334271 GCF_040894005.1 Engystomops pustulosus
TGGAGATCTTTTTTTGCTATAAAATTAAATCAACTTCTGTATACATAAAAAATACACAGCTTAATACATAGTCTCTGGGGACATGTAAGATTCAAAAGTCAATAGCAGTACTGACAGGTTTCGAACCAATGACCCTGAGCATGGCAGCGAGAACATTACCGGCGAGCTAAGTCCAATACATCTTAATAGGTTGACAGTACTTGAGTATAGCTCATTGGTAAGGTTCCCGCCTGCCGTGCTCAAGGTCGTGAGTTCGAATCCCGCCAGTGCACCAAAATATAATATCATATGATTAATGTCATGACCCACCGTCCTGTTTAACAACCATTGGGTAGTTGTTAAAAAATGTATGGGGCTGGAATGTGGTGGGGTACAGGTTAAGGGAGGAGGAGTCAAAGTGGGAGCTATGGGCTAAGGGAGGAGTTAGAAAGTGGGAGAGGGAGGGAAAATGGGGTGGGTACAGGTTAAAGGAGGAGGAGTCAAAATAGGGGGTACAGGCTGTGGGAGGAAGTGAGAGGAGGAGGACGGAATTTGGGGGTGAACGGGGGGGGGGGTCCAGGTTAAAGGAGGAGGAGGAGTCAAAATAGGGGGTACAGGCTGTGGGAGGAAGTGAGAGGAGGAGGACGGAATTTGGGGGTGAACGGGGGGGGGGGGGTTCCAGGTTAAAGGAGGAGGAGTCAAAATAGGGGGTACAGGCCAAAGGAGGAAGGAGGGGGGGTGAGGAAAATGGGGGGTCCAGGTTAAAGGAGGAGGAGGAGTCAAAATAGGGGGTACAGGCTGTGGGAGCAGGAGGAGGGAAAGTGAGGGGAGGGGTCCAGGTTAAAGGAGGAGGAGGAGTCAAAATAGGGGGTACAGGCTGTGGGAGGAAGTGAGAGGAGGAGGACGGAATTTGGGGGTGAACGGGGGGGGGGGGTTCCAGGTTAAAGGAGGAGGAGTCAAAATAGGGGGTACAGGCCAAAGGAGGAAGGAGGGGGGGTGAGGAAAATGGGGGGGGGGGTCCAGGTTAAAGGAGGAGGAGGAGTCAAAATAGGGGGTACAGGCTGTGGGAGCAGGAGGAGGGAAAGTGAGGGGGAGGGGTCCAGGTAAAGGAGGAGGAGGAGGAGTCAAAATAGTGGGTACAGGCCAAGGGTGGAGGGAAAATGGGGCGGGTACAGGTTAAAGGAGGAGGAGTCAAAATAGGGGGTACAGGCTGTGGGAGGAAGTGAGAGGAGGAGGACGGAATTTGGGGGTGGAGGGGGGAGGTACAGGTTAAAGGAGGAGGAGTCAAAATAGGGGGTACAGGCCAAAGGAGGGGGGAGGGGGGTGAGGAAAATGGGGGGGGGGTCCAGGTTAAAGGAGGAGGAGGAGTCAAAATAGGGGGTACAGGCTGTGGGAGGAAGTGAGAGGAAGAGGACGGAATTTGGGGGTGAACGGGGGGGGGGTCCAGGTTAAAGGAGGAGGAGGAGTCAAAATAGGGGGTAAAGGCTGTGGGAGGAAGTGAGAGGAGGAGGACGGAATTTGGGGGTGAACGGGGGGGGGTTCCAGGTTAAAGGAGGAGGAGTCAAAATAGGGGGTACAGGCCAAAGGAGGAAGGAGGGGGGGTGAGGAAAATGGGGGGGGGGGTCCAGGTTAAAGGAGGAGGAGGAGTCAAAATAGGGGGTACAGGCTGTGGGAGCAGGAGGAGGGAAAGTGAGGGGGAGGGGTCCAGGTAAAGGAGGAGGAGTCAAAATAGTGGGTACAGGCCAAGGGTGGAGGGAAAATGGGGCGGGTACAGGTTAAAGGAGGAGGAGTCAAAATAGGGGGTACAGGCTGTGGGAGGAAGTGAGAGGAAGAGGACGGAATTTGGGGGTGAACGGGGGGGGGGTCCAGGTTAAAGGAGGAGGAGGAGTCAAAATAGGGGGTACAGGCTGTGGGAGGAAGTGAGAGGAGGAGGAGGACGGAATTTGGGGGTGAACGGGGGGGGGGGTCCAGGTTAAAGGAGGAGGAGTCAAAATAGGGGGTACAGGCTGTGAGAGGAGGAGGAGGGAATGTTTGGGGGGGGGGTGCAAGTTAATGGAGGAGGAGGAGGGAATGTTGGGGGTACAGGTTGAAGGAGGAATCAAAGTGGGAGGTAGAGGCCTAAGGGATTAATTGGGAAAGGGGGGATGCAGGATTACGGAGGAGAGAAAGTTTGGATACTGAGTATGGTGGAGACCGTGGAAACTTGGGGAGGAACCTTCTTTTGGTAGTGTGTGTTGGGTGGGTGGGGGTGGGGGGGGGGGGTATAGGATAAGGGGGGAAGGAGGAGGCGTAGGATGAGGGAATGTGGGGGTACAGGCTGGGCGGACTGGAGGAGTCAAAAGGTATACCTAAAATGATATATCCTCAACTGTCCCTCCCTTAGCCTGTCCTGCCCCCACTTTAACTCCTCCTCCCTTAGGCTATCTCTCCGCTGTACCTCCCTTAGCCTGTCCTGCCCCCACTTTAACTCCTCCTCCCTTAGGCTATCTCTCCACTAGCTCTCCCTTAGCCTGTCCTGCCCCCACTTTAACTCCTCCTCCCTTAGGCTATCTCTCCCCTACCTCTTCCTTAGCCTGTCCTGCCCCCACTTTAACTCCTCCTCCCTTAGGCTATCTCTCCACTTTCCCTCCCTTAGCCTGTCCTGCCCCCACTTTAACTCCTCCTCCCTTAGGCTAGCTCTCCACTTTCCCTCCCTTAGCCTCTCCTGCCCCCACTTTAACTCCTCCTCCCTTAGGCTATCTCTCCGCTGTACCTCCCTTAGCCTGTCCTGTCCCCACTTTAACTCCTCCTCCCTTAGGCTATCTCTCCGCTGTACCTCCCTTAGCCTGTCCTTGCCCCCACTTTAACTCCTCCTCCCTTAGGCTATCTCTCCACTATCTCTCCCTTAGCCTGTCTGCCCCCACTTTAACTCCTCCTCCCTTAGGCTATCTCTCCACTTTCCCTCCCTTAGCCTGTCCCGCCCCCACTTTAACTCCTCCTCCCTTAGGCTATCTCTCCACTTTCCCTCCCTTAGCCTGTCCTGCCCCCACTTTAACTCCTCCTCCCTTAGCCTAGCTCTCCACTTTCCCTCCCTTAGCCTGTCCTGCCCCTTCTTTAACTCCTCCTCCCCTATCTCTCCACCCCTTAACCATTTTCCCAACGCTTCCTCTTCCCTTAAGCTTTAATCCCCCACATGCCTTACTCTCCAAGTAGACTGTACCACACACACTTACCTTAAGGATGAGCTCCTTGGATATGTCATTTTCAGAGGACAACATCATGCGGCCCGACGGGATTCGAACCCACGACCTTGAGCACGGCAGGCGAGAGCCTTACCAGTGAGCTATAGACTCAGCTACTGTGTAGGGCCCGATTTTCTTTAAACAAAAGTTTCAATACTGCAAGTTTGACTGGAAGCTAATACACTGGCCTACAGAGCTGTATCTTCTCGGATATCTAGCTTTATGCAAGCATATTGTCAATTTTATAAAGTATTTGAAAAAATCAACTAAAATGAATTCATCAAAAGAGAACCTCGCCATGCACGCCTAAGCGAATAGGCTCCGGGAACACGTCCAATTCTGCAAGTCAACATGTGGCACTGATGGGATTCGAACTCACGACCTCGAGCATGGCAGACATGAGCATTACCAGTGAGCTATACAGAGATGTACCATTTTTGGAGATCTTTTTTGCTATAAAATGAAATCAACCAAAACAACTGTGAAGGACCTGATTTTCTTAAAACAAAAGTTTCAATACTGCAAGTTTGACTGGAAGCTAATACACTGGCCTACAGAGCTGTATCTTCTCGGATATCTAGCTTTATGCAAGCATATTGTCAATTTTATAAAGTATTTGAAAAAATCTACTAAAATGAATTCATAAAAAGAGAGACTTGCTAGGCATGCCTAATAAAATAGGCTCTGGAACCATGTCCATTGTTGCAAGTCAACATGCAGCACTGATGGGATTCGAACTCACGACCTTGAGCATGGCAGACAGGAGCATTACCAGTGAGCTACACAGAGTTGCACCTTTTTTGGAGATCTTTTTTGCTATAAAATTAAATCAACTTCTGTATACATAAAAAATACACAGCTTAATACATAGTCTCTGGGGACATGTAAGATTCAAAAGTCAATAGCAGTACTGACAGGTTTCGAACCAATGACCCTGAGCATGGCAGGCGAGAACATTACCGGCGAGCTAAGTCCAATACATCTTAATAGGTTGACAGTACTTGAGTATAGCTCATTGGTAAGGTTCCCGCCTGCCGTGCTCAAGGTCGTGAGTTCGAATCCCGCCAGTGCACCAAAATATAATATCATATGATTAATGTCATGACCCACCGTCCTGTTTAACAACCATTGGGTAGTTGTTAAAAAATGTATGGGGCTGGAATGTGGTGGGGTACAGGTTAAGGGAGGAGGAGTCAAAGTGGGAGCTATGGGCTAAGGGAGGAGTTTAGAAAGTGGGAGAGGGAGGGAAAATGGGGTGGGTACAGGTTAAAGGAGGAGGAGTCAAAATAGGGGGTACGTACAGGCTGTGGGAGCAGGAGGAGGGAAAGTGAGGGGGAGGGGTCCAGGTAAAGGAGGAGGAGGAGGAGTCAAAATAGTGGGTACAGGCCAAGGGTGGAGGGAAAATGGGGCGGGTCCAGGTCAAAGGAGGAGGAGTCAAAATAGGGAGGTACAGGCTGTGGGAGGAAGTGAGAGGAGGAGGCGGAATTTGGGGGTGACGGGGGGGGGGGGGTCCAGGTTAAAGGGGAGGAGGAGTCAAAATAGGGGGTACAGGCTGTGGGAGGAAGTGAGAGGAGGAGGACGGAATTTGGGGGTGAACGGGGGGGGGGGGTCCAGGTTAAAGGAGGAGGAGGAGTCAAAATAGGGGGTACAGGCTGTGGGAGGAAGTGAGAGGAGGAGGACGGAATTTGGGGGTGAACGGGGGGGGGGGGTTCCAGGTTAAAGGAGGAGGAGTCAAAATAGGGGGTACAGGCCAAAGGAGGAAGGAGGGGGGTGAGGAAAATGGGGGGTCCAGGTTAAAGGAGGAGGAGGAGTCAAAATAGGGGGTACAGGCTGTGGGAGCAGGAGGAGGGAAAGTGAGGGGGAGGGGTCCAGGTTAAAGGAGGAGGAGGAGTCAAAATAGGGGGTACAGGCTGTGGGAGGAAGTGAGAGGAGGAGGACGGAATTTGGGGGTGAACGGGGGGGGGGGGTTCCAGGTTAAAGGAGGAGGAGTCAAAATAGGGGGTACAGGCCAAAGGAGGAAGGAGGGGGGGTGAGGAAAATGGGGGGGGGGGGGGTCCAGGTTAAAGGAGGAGGAGGAGTCAAAATAGGGGTACAGGCTGTGGGAGCAGGAGGAGGGAAGTGAGGGGGAGGGGTCCAGGTAAAGGAGGAGGAGGAGGAGTCAAAATAGTGGGTACAGGCCAAGGGTGGAGGGAAAATGGGGCGGGTACAGGTTAAAGGAGGAGGAGTCAAAATAGGGGGTACAGGCTGTGGGAGGAAGTGAGAGGAGGAGGACGGAATTTGGGGGTGGAGGGGGGAGGTACAGGTTAAAGGAGGAGGAGTCAAAATAGGGGGTACAGGCCAAAGGAGGGGGGAGGGGGGGTGAGGAAAATGGGGGGGGGGTCCAGGTTAAAGGAGGAGGAGGAGTCAAAATAGGGGGTACAGGCTGTGGGAGGAAGTGAGAGGAAGAGGACGGAATTTGGGGGTGAACGGGGGGGGGGGTCCAGGTAAAGGAGGAGGAGGAGTCAAAATAGGGGGTAAAGGCTGTGGGAGGAAGTGAGAGGAGGAGGATGGAATTTGGGGGTGAACGGGGGGGGGGGTTCCAGGTTAAAGGAGGAGGAGTCAAAATAGGGGGTACAGGCCAAAGGAGGAAGGAGGGGGGGTGAGGAAAATGGGGGGGGGGGGTCCAGGTTAAAGGAGGAGGAGGAGTCAAAATAGGGGGTACAGGCTGTGGGAGCAGGAGGAGGGAAAGTGAGGGGGAGGGGTCCAGGTAAAGGAGGAGGAGTCAAAATAGTGGGTACAGGCCAAGGGTGGAGGGAAAATGGGGCGGGTACAGGTTAAAGGAGGAGGAGTCAAAATAGGGGGTACAGGCTGTGGGAGGAAGTGAGAGGAAGAGGACGGAATTTGGGGGTGAACGGGGGGGGGTCCAGGTTAAAGGAGGAGGAGGAGTCAAAATAGGGGGTACAGGCTGTGGGAGGAAGTGAGAGGAGGAGGAGGACGGAATTTGGGGGTGAACGGGGGGGGGGTCCAGGTTAAAGGAGGAGGAGTCAAAATAGGGGGTACAGGCTGTGAGAGGAGGAGGAGGGAATGTTTGGGGGGGGGGGTGCAAGTTAATGGAGGAGGAGGAGGGAATGTTGGGGGTACAGGTTGAAGGAGGAATCAAAGTGGGAGGTAGAGGCCTAAGGGATTAATTGGGAAAGGGGGGGATGCAGGATTACGGAGGAGAGAAAGTTTGGATACTGAGTATGGTGGAGACCGTGGAAACTTGGGGAGGAACCTTCTTTTTGGTAGTGTGTGTTGGGTGGGTGGGGGTGGGGGTGGGGTATAGGATAAGGGGGGAAGGAGGAGGCGTAGGATGAGGGAATGTGGGGGTACAGGCTGGGCGGACTGGAGGAGTCAAAAGGTATAACCTAAAATGATATATCCTCAACTGTCCCTCCCTTAGCCTGTCCTGCCCCCACTTTAACTCCTCCTCCCTTAGGCTATCTCTCCGCTGTACCTCCCTTAGCCTGTCCTGCCCCCACTTTAACTCCTCCTCCCTTAGGCTATCTCTCCACTATCTCTCCCTTAGCCTGTCCTGCCCCCACTTTAACTCCTCCTCCCTTAGGCTATCTCTCCCCTACCTCTTCCTTAGCCTGTCCTGCCCCCACTTTAACTCCTCCTCCCTTAGGCTATCTCTCCCCTACCTCTTCCTTAGCCTGTCCTGCCCCCACTTTAACTCCTCCTCCCTTAGGCTATCTCTCCACTTTCCCTCCCTTAGCCTGTCCTGCCCCCACTTTAACTCCTCCTCCCTTAGGCTAGCTCTCCACTTTCCCTCCCTTAGCCTCTCCTGCCCCCACTTTAACTCCTCCTCCCTTAGGCTATCTCTCCGCTGTACCTCCCTTAGCCTGTCCTGTCCCCACTTTAACTCCTCCTCCCTTAGGCTATCTCTCCGCTGTACCTCCCTTAGCCTGTCCTGCCCCCACTTTAACTCCTCCTCCCTTAGGCTATCTCTCCACTATCTCTCCCTTAGCCTGTCCTGCCCCCACTTTAACTCCTCCTCCCTTAGGCTATCTCTCCACTTTCCCTCCCTTAGCCTGTCCCGCCCCCACTTTAACTCCTCCTCCCTTAGGCTATCTCTCCACTTTCCCTCCCTTAGCCTGTCCTGCCCCCACTTTAACTCCTCCTCCCTTAGCCTAGCTCTCCACTTTCCCTCCCTTAGCCTGTCCTGCCCCTTCTTTAACTCCTCCTCCCCTATCTCTCCACCCCTTAACCATTTTCCCAACGCTTCCTCTTCCCTTAAGCTTTAATCCCCCACATGCCTTACTCTCCAAGTAGACTGTACCACACACACTTACCTTAAGGATGAGCTCCTTGGATATGTCATTTTCAGAGGACAACATCATGCGGCACCGACGGGATTCGAACCCACGACCTTGAGCACGGCAGGCGAGAGCCTTACCAGTGAGCTATAGACTCAGCTACTGTGTAGGGCCCGATTTTCTTTAAACAAAAGTTTCAATACTGCAAGTTTGACTGGAAGCTAATACACTGGCCTACAGAGCTGTATCTTCTCGGATATCTAGCTTTATGCAAGCATATTGTCAATTTTATAAAGTATTTGAAAAAATCAACTAAAATGAATTCATCAAAAGAGAACCTCGCCATGCACGCCTAAGCGAATAGGCTCCGGGAACACGTCCAATTCTGCAAGTCAACATGTGGCACTGATGGGATTCGAACTCACGACCTCGAGCATGGCAGACATGAGCATTACCAGTGAGCTATACAGAGATGTACCATTTTTGGAGATCTTTTTTGCTATAAAATGAAATCAACCAAAACAACTGTGAAGGACCTGATTTTCTTAAAACAAAAGTTTCAATACTGCAAGTTTGACTGGAAGCTAATACACTGGCCTACAGAGCTGTATCTTCTCGGATATCTAGCTTTATGCAAGCATATTGTCAATTTTATAAAGTATTTGAAAAAATCTACTAAAATGAATTCATAAAAAGAGAGACTTGCTAGGCATGCCTAATAAAATAGGCTCTGGAACCATGTCCATTGTTGCAAGTCAACATGCAGCACTGATGGGATTCGAACTCACGACCTTGAGCATGGCAGACAGGAGCATTACCAGTGAGCTACACAGAGTTGCACCTTTTTTTGGAGATCTTTTTTTGCTATAAAATTAAATCAACTTCTGTATACATAAAAAATACACAGCTTAATACATAGTCTCTGGGGACATGTAAGATTCAAAAGTCAATAGCAGTACTGACAGGTTTCGAACCAATGACCCTGAGCATGGCAGGCGAGAACATTACCGGCGAGCTAAGTCCAATACATCTTAATAGGTTGACAGTACTTGAGTATAGCTCATTGGTAAGGTTCCCGCCTGCCGTGCTCAAGGTCGTGAGTTCGAATCCCGCCAGTGCACCAAAATATAATATCATATGATTAATGTCATGACCCACCGTCCTGTTTAACAACCATTGGGTAGTTGTTAAAAAATGTATGGGGCTGGAATGTGGTGGGGTACAGGTTAAGGGAGGAGGAGTCAAAGTGGGAGCTATGGGCTAAGGGAGGAGTTTAGAAAGTGGGAGAGGGAGGGAAAATGGGGTGGGTACAGGTTAAAGGAGGAGGAGTCAAAATAGGGGGTACAGGCTGTGGGAGCAGGAGGAGGGAAAGTGAGGGGGAGGGGTCCAGGTAAAGGAGGAGGAGGAGGAGTCAAAATAGTGGGTACAGGCCAAGGGTGGAGGGAAAATGGGGCGGGTCCAGGTCAAAGGAGGAGGAGTCAAAATAGGGGGTACAGGCTGTGGGAGGAAGTGAGAGGAGGAGGACGGAATTTGGGGGTGAACGGGGGGGGGGGGGGTCCAGGTTAAAGGAGGAGGAGGAGTCAAAATAGGGGGTACAGGCTGTGGGAGGAAGTGAGAGGAGGAGGACGGAATTTGGGGGTGAACGGGGGGGGGGTCCAGGTTAAAGGAGGAGGAGGAGTCAAAATAGGGGGTACAGGCTGTGGGAGGAAGTGAGAGGAGGAGGACGGAATTTGGGGGTGAACGGGGGGGGGGGGGGTTCCAGGTTAAAGGAGGAGGAGTCAAAATAGGGGGTACAGGCCAAAGGAGGAAGGAGGGGGGGTGAGGAAAATGGGGGGTCCAGGTTAAAGGAGGAGGAGGAGTCAAAATAGGGGGTACAGGCTGTGGGAGCAGGAGGAGGGAAAGTGAGGGGGAGGGGTCCAGGTTAAAGGAGGAGGAGGAGTCAAAATAGGGGGTACAGGCTGTGGGAGGAAGTGAGAGGAGGAGGACGGAATTTGGGGGTGAACGGGGGGGGGGGTTCCAGGTTAAAGGAGGAGGAGTCAAAATAGGGGGTACAGGCCAAAGGAGGAAGGAGGGGGGGTGAGGAAAATGGGGGGGGGGGGTCCAGGTTAAAGGAGGAGGAGGAGTCAAAATAGGGGGTACAGGCTGTGGGAGCAGGAGGAGGGAAAGTGAGGGGGAGGGGTCCAGGTAAAGGAGGAGGAGGAGGAGTCAAAATAGTGGGTACAGGCCAAGGGTGGAGGGAAAATGGGGCGGGTACAGGTTAAAGGAGGAGGAGTCAAAATAGGGGGTACAGGCTGTGGGAGGAAGTGAGAGGAGGAGGACGGAATTTGGGGGTGGAGGGGGGAGGTACAGGTTAAAGGAGGAGGAGTCAAAATAGGGGGTACAGGCCAAAGGAGGGGGGAGGGGGGGTGAGGAAAATGGGGGGGGGGGTCCAGGTTAAAGGAGGAGGAGGAGTCAAAATAGGGGGTACAGGCTGTGGGAGGAAGTGAGAGGAAGAGGACGGAATTTGGGGGTGAACGGGGGGGGGGGGTCCAGGTTAAAGGAGGAGGAGGAGTCAAAATAGGGGGTAAAGGCTGTGGGAGGAAGTGAGAGGAGGAGGACGGAATTTGGGGGTGAACGGGGGGGGGGTTCCAGGTTAAAGGAGGAGGAGTCAAAATAGGGGGTACAGGCCAAAGGAGGAAGGAGGGGGGGTGAGGAAAATGGGGGGGGGGGGTCCAGGTTAAAGGAGGAGGAGGAGTCAAAATAGGGGGTACAGGCTGTGGGAGCAGGAGGAGGGAAAGTGAGGGGGAGGGGTCCAGGTAAAGGAGGAGGAGTCAAAATAGTGGGTACAGGCCAAGGGTGGAGGGAAAATGGGGCGGGTACAGGTTAAAGGAGGAGGAGTCAAAATAGGGGGTACAGGCTGTGGGAGGAAGTGAGAGGAAGAGGACGGAATTTGGGGGTGAACGGGGGGGGGGGGGTCCAGGTTAAAGGAGGAGGAGGAGTCAAAATAGGGGGTACAGGCTGTGGGAGGAAGTGAGAGGAGGAGGAGGACGGAATTTGGGGGTGAACGGGGGGGGGGTCCAGGTTAAAGGAGGAGGAGTCAAAATAGGGGGTACAGGCTGTGAGAGGAGGAGGAGGGAATGTTTGGGGGGGGGGGTGCAAGTTAATGGAGGAGGAGGAGGGAATGTTGGGGGTACAGGTTGAAGGAGGAATCAAAGTGGGAGGTAGAGGCCTAAGGGATTAATTGGGAAAGGGGGGGATGCAGGATTACGGAGGAGAGAAAGTTTGGATACTGAGTATGGTGGAGACCGTGGAAACTTGGGGAGGAACCTTCTTTTTGGTAGTGTGTGTTGGGTGGGTGGGGGTGGGGGGGGGGGGTATAGGATAAGGGGGGAAGGAGGAGGCGTAGGATGAGGGAATGTGGGGGTACAGGCTGGGCGGACTGGAGGAGTCAAAAGGTATAACCTAAAATGATATATCCTCAACTGTCCCTCCCTTAGCCTGTCCTGCCCCCACTTTAACTCCTCCTCCCTTAGGCTATCTCTCCGCTGTACCTCCCTTAGCCTGTCCTGCCCCCACTTTAACTCCTCCTCCCTTAGGCTATCTCTCCACTATCTCTCCCTTAGCCTGTCCTGCCCCCACTTTAACTCCTCCTCCCTTAGGCTATCTCTCCCCTACCTCTTCCTTAGCCTGTCCTGCCCCCACTTTAACTCCTCCTCCCTTAGGCTATCTCTCCACTAGCTCTCCCTTAGCCTGTCCTGCCCCCACTTTAACTCCTCCTCCCTTAGGCTATCTCTCCCCTACCTCTTCCTTAGCCTGTCCTGCCCCCACTTTAACTCCTCCTCCCTTAGGCTATCTCTCCACTTTCCCTCCCTTAGCCTGTCCTGCCCCCACTTTAACTCCTCCTCCCTTAGGCTAGCTCTCCACTTTCCCTCCCTTAGCCTCTCCTGCCCCCACTTTAACTCCTCCTCCCTTAGGCTATCTCTCCGCTGTACCTCCCTTAGCCTGTCCTGTCCCCACTTTAACTCCTCCTCCCTTAGGCTATCTCTCCGCTGTACCTCCCTTAGCCTGTCCTGCCCCCACTTTAACTCCTCCTCCCTTAGGCTATCTCTCCACTATCTCTCCCTTAGCCTGTCCTGCCCCCACTTTAACTCCTCCTCCCTTAGGCTATCTCTCCACTTTCCCTCCCTTAGCCTGTCCCGCCCCCACTTTAACTCCTCCTCCCTTAGGCTATCTCTCCACTTTCCCTCCCTTAGCCTGTCCTGCCCCCACTTTAACTCCTCCTCCCTTAGCCTAGCTCTCCACTTTCCCTCCCTTAGCCTGTCCTGCCCCTTCTTTAACTCCTCCTCCCCTATCTCTCCACCCCTTAACCATTTTCCCAACGCTTCCTCTTCCCTTAAGCTTTAATCCCCCACATGCCTTACTCTCCAAGTAGACTGTACCACACACACTTACCTTAAGGATGAGCTCCTTGGATATGTCATTTTCAGAGGACAACATCATGCGGCACCGACGGGATTCGAACCCACGACCTTGAGCACGGCAGGCGAGAGCCTTACCAGTGAGCTATAGACTCAGCTACTGTGTAGGGCCCGATTTTCTTTAAACAAAAGTTTCAATACTGCAAGTTTGACTGGAAGCTAATACACTGGCCTACAGAGCTGTATCTTCTCGGATATCTAGCTTTATGCAAGCATATTGTCAATTTTATAAAGTATTTGAAAAAATCAACTAAAATGAATTCATCAAAAGAGAACCTCGCCATGCACGCCTAAGCGAATAGGCTCCGGGAACACGTCCAATTCTGCAAGTCAACATGTGGCACTGATGGGATTCGAACTCACGACCTCGAGCATGGCAGACATGAGCATTACCAGTGAGCTATACAGAGATGTACCATTTTTGGAGATCTTTTTTGCTATAAAATGAAATCAACCAAAACAACTGTGAAGGACCTGATTTTCTTAAAACAAAAGTTTCAATACTGCAAGTTTGACTGGAAGCTAATACACTGGCCTACAGAGCTGTATCTTCTCGGATATCTAGCTTTATGCAAGCATATTGTCAATTTTATAAAGTATTTGAAAAAATCTACTAAAATGAATTCATAAAAAGAGAGACTTGCTAGGCATGCCTAATAAAATAGGCTCTGGAACCATGTCCATTGTTGCAAGTCAACATGCAGCACTGATGGGATTCGAACTCACGACCTTGAGCATGGCAGACAGGAGCATTACCAGTGAGCTACACAGAGTTGCACCTTTTTTTGGAGATCTTTTTTTGCTATAAAATTAAATCAACTTCTGTATACATAAAAAATACACAGCTTAATACATAGTCTCTGGGGACATGTAAGATTCAAAAGTCAATAGCAGTACTGACAGGTTTCGAACCAATGACCCTGAGCATGGCAGGCGAGAACATTACCGGCGAGCTAAGTCCAATACATCTTAATAGGTTGACAGTACTTGAGTATAGCTCATTGGTAAGGTTCCCGCCTGCCGTGCTCAAGGTCGTGAGTTCGAATCCCGCCAGTGCACCAAAATATAATATCATATGATTAATGTCATGACCCACCGTCCTGTTTAACAACCATTGGGTAGTTGTTAAAAAATGTATGGGGCTGGAATGTGGTGGGGTACAGGTTAAGGGAGGAGGAGTCAAAGTGGGAGCTATGGGCTAAGGGAGGAGTTTAGAAAGTGGGAGAGGGAGGGAAAATGGGGTGGGTACAGGTTAAAGGAGGAGGAGTCAAAATAGGGGGTACAGGCTGTGGGAGCAGGAGGAGGGAAAGTGAGGGGGAGGGGTCCAGGTAAAGGAGGAGGAGGAGGAGTCAAAATAGTGGGTACAGGCCAAGGGTGGAGGGAAAATGGGGCGGGTCCAGGTCAAAGGAGGAGGAGTCAAAATAGGGGGTACAGGCTGTGGGAGGAAGTGAGAGGAGGAGGACGGAATTTGGGGGTGAACGGGGGGGGGGGGTCCAGGTTAAAGGAGGAGGAGGAGTCAAAATAGGGGGTACAGGCTGTGGGAGGAAGTGAGAGGAGGAGGACGGAATTTGGGGGTGAACGGGGGGGGGGGTCCAGGTTAAAGGAGGAGGAGGAGTCAAAATAGGGGGTACAGGCTGTGGGAGGAAGTGAGAGGAGGAGGACGGAATTTGGGGGTGAACGGGGGGGGGGGGTTCCAGGTTAAAGGAGGAGGAGTCAAAATAGGGGGTACAGGCCAAAGGAGGAAGGAGGGGGGGTGAGGAAAATGGGGGGTCCAGGTTAAAGGAGGAGGAGGAGTCAAAATAGGGGGTACAGGCTGTGGGAGCAGGAGGAGGGAAAGTGAGGGGGAGGGGTCCAGGTTAAAGGAGGAGGAGGAGTCAAAATAGGGGGTACAGGCTGTGGGAGGAAGTGAGAGGAGGAGGACGGAATTTGGGGGTGAACGGGGGGGGGGGGGGGTTCCAGGTTAAAGGAGGAGGAGTCAAAATAGGGGGTACAGGCCAAAGGAGGAAGGAGGGGGGGTGAGGAAAATGGGGGGGGGGGGGGGTCCAGGTTAAAGGAGGAGGAGGAGTCAAAATAGGGGGTACAGGCTGTGGGAGCAGGAGGAGGGAAAGTGAGGGGGAGGGGTCCAGGTAAAGGAGGAGGAGGAGGAGTCAAAATAGTGGGTACAGGCCAAGGGTGGAGGGAAAATGGGGCGGGTACAGGTTAAAGGAGGAGGAGTCAAAATAGGGGGTACAGGCTGTGGGAGGAAGTGAGAGGAGGAGGACGGAATTTGGGGGTGGAGGGGGGAGGTACAGGTTAAAGGAGGAGGAGTCAAAATAGGGGGTACAGGCCAAAGGAGGGGGGAGGGGGGGTGAGGAAAATGGGGGGGGGGTCCAGGTTAAAGGAGGAGGAGGAGTCAAAATAGGGGGTACAGGCTGTGGGAGGAAGTGAGAGGAAGAGGACGGAATTTGGGGGTGAACGGGGGGGGGGGGGGGTCCAGGTTAAAGGAGGAGGAGGAGTCAAAATAGGGGGTAAAGGCTGTGGGAGGAAGTGAGAGGAGGAGGACGGAATTTGGGGGTGAACGGGGGGGGGGTTCCAGGTTAAAGGAGGAGGAGTCAAAATTCAAAATAGGGGGTACAGGCTGTGAGAGGAGGAGGAGGGAATGTTTGGGGGGGGGGGTGCAAGTTAATGGAGGAGGAGGAGGGAATGTTGGGGGTACAGGTTGAAGGAGGAATCAAAGTGGGAGGTAGAGGCCTAAGGATTAATTGGGAAAGGGGGGGATGCAGGATTACGGAGGAGAGAAAGTTTGGATACTGAGTATGGTGGAGACCGTGGAAACTTGGGGAGGAACCTTCTTTTTGGTAGTGTGTGTTGGGTGGGTGGGGGTGGGGTGGGGTATAGGATAAGGGGGGAAGGAGGAGGCGTAGGATGAGGGAATGTGGGGGTACAGGGCTGGGCGGACTGGAGGAGTCAAAAGGTATAACCTAAAATGATATATCCTCAACTGTCCCTCCCTTAGCCTGTCCTGCCCCCACTTTAACTCCTCCTCCCTTAGGCTATCTCTCCGCTGTACCTCCCTTAGCCTGTCCTGCCCCCACTTTAACTCCTCCTCCCTTAGGCTATCTCTCCACTATCTCTCCCTTAGCCTGTCCTGCCCCCACTTTAACTCCTCCTCCCTTAGGCTATCTCTCCCCTACCTCTTCCTTAGCCTGTCCTGCCCCCACTTTAACTCCTCCTCCCTTAGGCTATCTCTCCACTAGCTCTCCCTTAGCCTGTCCTGCCCCCACTTTAACTCCTCCTCCCTTAGGCTATCTCTCCCCTACCTCTTCCTTAGCCTGTCCTGCCCCCACTTTAACTCCTCCTCCCTTAGGCTATCTCTCCACTTTCCCTCCCTTAGCCTGTCCTGCCCCCACTTTAACTCCTCCTCCCTTAGGCTAGCTCTCCACTTTCCCTCCCTTAGCCTCTCCTGCCCCCACTTTAACTCCTCCTCCCTTAGGCTATCTCTCCGCTGTACCTCCCTTAGCCTGTCCTGTCCCCACTTTAACTCCTCCTCCCTTAGGCTATCTCTCCGCTGTACCTCCCTTAGCCTGTCCTGCCCCCACTTTAACTCCTCCTCCCTTAGGCTATCTCTCCACTATCTCTCCCTTAGCCTGTCCTGCCCCCACTTTAACTCCTCCTCCCTTAGGCTATCTCTCCACTTTCCCTCCCTTAGCCTGTCCCGCCCCCACTTTAACTCCTCCTCCCTTAGGCTATCTCTCCACTTTCCCTCCCTTAGCCTGTCCTGCCCCCACTTTAACTCCTCCTCCCTTAGCCTAGCTCTCCACTTCCCTCCCTTAGCCTGTCCTGCCCCTTCTTTAACTCCTCCTCCCCTATCTCTCCACCCCTTAACCATTTTCCCAACGCTTCCTCTTCCCTTAAGCTTTAATCCCCCACATGCCTTACTCTCCAAGTAGACTGTACCACACACACTTACCTTAAGGATGAGCTCCTTGGATATGTCATTTTCAGAGGACAACATCATGCGGCACCGACGGGATTCGAACCCACGACCTTGAGCACGGCAGGCGAGAGCCTTACCAGTGAGCTATAGACTCAGCTACTGTGTAGGGCCCGATTTTCTTTAAACAAAAGTTTCAATACTGCAAGTTTGACTGGAAGCTAATACACTGGCCTACAGAGCTGTATCTTCTCGGATATCTAGCTTTATGCAAGCATATTGTCAATTTTATAAAGTATTTGAAAAAATCAACTAAAATGAATTCATCAAAAGAGAACCTCGCCATGCACGCCTAAGCGAATAGGCTCCCGGGAACACGTCCAATTCTGCAAGTCAACATGTGGCACTGATGGGATTCGAACTCACGACCTCGAGCATGGCAGACATGAGCATTACCAGTGAGCTATACAGAGATGTACCATTTTTGGAGATCTTTTTGCTATAAAATGAAATCAACCAAAACAACTGTGAAGGACCTGATTTTCTTAAAACAAAAGTTTCAATACTGCAAGTTTGACTGGAAGCTAATACACTGGCCTACAGAGCTGTATCTTCTCGGATATCTAGCTTTATGCAAGCATATTGTCAATTTATAAAGTATTTGAAAAAATCTACTAAAATGAATTCATAAAAAGAGAGACTTGCTAGGCATGCCTAATAAAATAGGCTCTGGAACCATGTCCATTGTTGCAAGTCAACATGCAGCACTGATGGGATTCGAACTCACGACCTTGAGCATGGCAGACAGGAGCATTACCAGTGAGCTACACAGAGTTGCACCTTTTTTTGGAGATCTTTTTTTGCTATAAAATTAAATCAACTTCTGTATACATAAAAAATACACAGCTTAATACATAGTCTCTGGGGACATGTAAGATTCAAAAGTCAATAGCAGTACTGACAGGTTTCGAACCAATGACCCTGAGCATGGCAGGCGAGAACATTACCGGCGAGCTAAGTCCAATACATCTTAATAGGTTGACAGTACTTGAGTATAGCTCATTGGTAAGGTTCCCGCCTGCCGTGCTCAAGGTCGTGAGTTCGAATCCCGCCAGTGCACCAAAATATAATATCATATGATTAATGTCATGACCCACCGTCCTGTTTAACAACCATTGGGTAGTTGTTAAAAAATGTATGGGGCTGGAATGTGGTGGGGTACAGGTTAAGGGAGGAGGAGTCAAAGTGGGAGCTATGGGCTAAGGGAGGAGTTTAGAAAGTGGGAGAGGGAGGGAAAATGGGGTGGGTACAGGTTAAAGGAGGAGGAGTCAAAATAGGGGGTACAGGCTGTGGGAGCAGGAGGAGGGAAAGTGAGGGGGAGGGGTCCAGGTAAAGGAGGAGGAGGAGGAGTCAAAATAGTGGGTACAGGCCAAGGGTGGAGGGAAAATGGGGCGGGTCCAGGTCAAAGGAGGAGGAGTCAAAATAGGGGGTACAGGCTGTGGGAGGAAGTGAGAGGAGGAGGACGGAATTTGGGGGTGAACGGGGGGGGGGGGGTCCAGGTTAAAGGAGGAGGAGGAGTCAAAATAGGGGGTACAGGCTGTGGGAGGAAGTGAGAGGAGGAGGACGGAATTTGGGGGTGAACGGGGGGGGGGTCCAGGTTAAAGGAGGAGGAGGAGTCAAAATAGGGGGTACAGGCTGTGGGAGGAAGTGAGAGGAGGAGGACGGAATTTGGGGGTGAACGGGGGGGGGGGGTTCCAGGTTAAAGGAGGAGGAGTCAAAATAGGGGGTACAGGCCAAAGGAGGAAGGAGGGGGGGTGAGGAAAATGGGGGGTCCAGGTTAAAGGAGGAGGAGGAGTCAAAATAGGGGGTACAGGCTGTGGGAGCAGGAGGAGGGAAAGTGAGGGGGAGGGGTCCAGGTTAAAGGAGGAGGAGGAGTCAAAATAGGGGGTACAGGCTGTGGGAGCAGGAGGAGGAAAGTGAGGGGGAGGGGTCCAGGTAAAGGAGGAGGAGGAGGAGTCAAAAATAGTGGGTACAGGCCAAGGGTGGAGGGAAAATGGGGCGGGTACAGGTTAAAGGAGGAGGAGTCAAAATAGGGGGTACAGGCTGTGGGAGGAAGTGAGAGGAGGAGGACGGAATTTGGGGGTGGAGGGGGGAGGTACAGGTTAAAGGAGGAGGAGTCAAAATAGGGGGTACAGGCCAAGGAGGGGGGAGGGGGGGTGAGGAAATGGGGGGGGGGTCCAGGTTAAAGGAGGAGGAGGAGTCAAAATAGGGGGTACAGGCTGTGGGAGGAAGTGAGAGGAAGAGGACGGAATTTGGGGGTGAACGGGGGGGGGGGGGGGTCCAGGTTAAAGGAGGAGGAGGAGTCAAAATAGGGGGTAAAGGCTGTGGGAGGAAGTGAGAGGAGGAGGACGGAATTTGGGGGTGAACGGGGGGGGGGGTTCCAGGTTAAAGGAGGAGGAGTCAAAATAGGGGGTACAGGCCAAAGGAGGAAGGAGGGGGGGTGAGGAAAATGGGGGGGGGGGTCCAGGTTAAAGGAGGAGGAGGAGTCAAAATAGGGGGTACAGGCTGTGGGAGCAGGAGGAGGGAAAGTGAGGGGGAGGGGTCCAGGTAAAGGAGGAGGAGTCAAAATAGTGGGTACAGGCCAAGGGTGGAGGGAAAATGGGGCGGGTACAGGTTAAAGGAGGAGGAGTCAAAATAGGGGGTACAGGCTGTGGGAGGAAGTGAGAGGAAGAGGACGGAATTTGGGGGTGAACGGGGGGGGGGGGTCCAGGTTAAAGGAGGAGGAGGAGTCAAAATAGGGGGTACAGGCTGTGGGAGGAAGTGAGAGGAGGAGGAGGACGGAATTTGGGGGTGAACGGGGGGGGGGTCCAGGTTAAAGGAGGAGGAGTCAAAATAGGGGGTACAGGCTGTGAGAGGAGGAGGAGGGAATGTTTGGGGGGGGGTGCAAGTTAATGGAGGAGGAGGAGGGAATGTTGGGGGTACAGGTTGAAGGAGGAATCAAAGTGGGAGGTAGAGGCCTAAGGGATTAATTGGGAAAGGGGGGATGCAGGATTACGGAGGAGAGAAAGTTTGGATACTGAGTATGGTGGAGACCGTGGAAACTTGGGGAGGAACCTTCTTTTTGGTAGTGTGTGTTGGGTGGGTGGGGGTGGGGGGGGGGTATAGGATAAGGGGGGAAGGAGGAGGCGTAGGATGAGGGAATGTGGGGGTACAGGCTGGGCGGACTGGAGGAGTCAAAAGGTATAACCTAAAATGATATATCCTCAACTGTCCCTCCCTTAGCCTGTCCTGCCCCCACTTTAACTCCTCCTCCCTTAGGCTATCTCTCCGCTGTACCTCCCTTAGCCTGTCCTGCCCCCACTTTAACTCCTCCTCCCTTAGGCTATCTCTCCACTATCTCTCCCTTAGCCTGTCCTGCCCCCACTTTAACTCCTCCTCCCTTAGGCTATCTCTCCCTACCTCTTCCTTAGCCTGTCCTGCCCCCACTTTAACTCCTCCTCCCTTAGGCTATCTCTCCACTAGCTCTCCCTTAGCCTGTCCTGCCCCCACTTTAACTCCTCCTCCCTTAGGCTATCTCTCCCCTACCTCTTCCTTAGCCTGTCCTGCCCCCACTTTAACTCCTCCTCCCTTAGGCTATCTCTCCACTTTCCCTCCCTTAGCCTGTCCTGCCCCCACTTTAACTCCTCCTCCCTTAGGCTAGCTCTCCACTTTCCCTCCCTTAGCCTCTCCTGCCCCCACTTTAACTCCTCCTCCCTTAGGCTATCTCTCCGCTGTACCTCCCTTAGCCTGTCCTGTCCCCACTTTAACTCCTCCTCCCTTAGGCTATCTCTCCGCTGTACCTCCCTTAGCCTGTCCTGCCCCCACTTTAACTCCTCCTCCCTTAGGCTATCTCTCCACTATCTCTCCCTTAGCCTGTCCTGCCCCCACTTTAACTCCTCCTCCCTTAGGCTATCTCTCCACTTTCCCTCCCTTAGCCTGTCCCGCCCCCACTTTAACTCCTCCTCCCTTAGGCTATCTCTCCACTTTCCCTCCCTTAGCCTGTCCTGCCCCCACTTTAACTCCTCCTCCCTTAGCCTAGCTCTCCACTTTCCCTCCCTTAGCCTGTCCTGCCCTTCTTTAACTCCTCCTCCCCTATCTCTCCACCCCTTAACCATTTTCCCAACGCTTCCTCTTCCCTTAAGCTTTAATCCCCCACATGCCTTACTCTCCAAGTAGACTGTACCACACACACTTACCTTAAGGATGAGCTCCTTGGATATGTCATTTTCAGAGGACAACATCATGCGGCACCGACGGGATTCGAACCCACGACCTTGAGCACGGCAGGCGAGAGCCTTACCAGTGAGCTATAGACTCAGCTACTGTGTAGGGCCCGATTTTCTTTAAACAAAAGTTTCAATACTGCAAGTTTGACTGGAAGCTAATACACTGGCCTACAGAGCTGTATCTTCTCGGATATCTAGCTTTATGCAAGCATATTGTCAATTTTATAAAGTATTTGAAAAAATCAACTAAAATGAATTCATCAAAAGAGAACCTCGCCATGCACGCCTAAGCGAATAGGCTCCGGGAACACGTCCAATTCTGCAAGTCAACATGTGGCACTGATGGGATTCGAACTCACGACCTCGAGCATGGCAGACATGAGCATTACCAGTGAGCTATACAGAGATGTACCATTTTTGGAGATCTTTTTTGCTATAAAATGAAATCAACCAAAACAACTGTGAAGGACCTGATTTTCTTAAAACAAAAGTTTCAATACTGCAAGTTTGACTGGAAGCTAATACACTGGCCTACAGAGCTGTATCTTCTCGGATATCTAGCTTTATGCAAGCATATTGTCAATTTTATAAAGTATTTGAAAAAATCTACTAAAATGAATTCATAAAAAGAGAGACTTGCTAGGCATGCCTAATAAAATAGGCTCTGGAACCATGTCCATTGTTGCAAGTCAACATGCAGCACTGATGGGATTCGAACTCACGACCTTGAGCATGGCAGACAGGAGCATTACCAGTGAGCTACACAGAGTTGCACCTTTTTTTGGAGATCTTTTTTTGCTATAAAATTAAATCAACTTCTGTATACATAAAAAATACACAGCTTAATACATAGTCTCTGGGGACATGTAAGATTCAAAAGTCAATAGCAGTACTGACAGGTTTCGAACCAATGACCCTGAGCATGGCAGGCGAGAACATTACCGGCGAGCTAAGTCCAATACATCTTAATAGGTTGACAGTACTTGAGTATAGCTCATTGGTAAGGTTCCCGCCTGCCGTGCTCAAGGTCGTGAGTTCGAATCCCGCCAGTGCACCAAAATATAATATCATATGATTAATGTCATGACCCACCGTCCTGTTTAACAACCATTGGGTAGTTGTTAAAAAATGTATGGGGCTGGAATGTGGTGGGGTACAGGTTAAGGGAGGAGGAGTCAAAGTGGGAGCTATGGGCTAAGGGAGGAGTTTAGAAAGTGGGAGAGGGAGGGAAAATGGGGTGGGTACAGGTTAAAGGAGGAGGAGTCAAAATAGGGGGTACAGGCTGTGGGAGCAGGAGGAGGGAAAGTGAGGGGGAGGGGTCCAGGTAAAGGAGGAGGAGGAGGAGTCAAAATAGTGGGTACAGGCCAAGGGTGGAGGGAAAATGGGGCGGGTCCAGGTCAAAGGAGGAGGAGTCAAAATAGGGGGTACAGGCTGTGGGAGGAAGTGAGAGGAGGAGGACGGAATTTGGGGGTGAACGGGGGGGGGGGGGTCCAGGTTAAAGGAGGAGGAGGAGTCAAAATAGGGGGTACAGGCTGTGGGAGGAAGTGAGAGGAGGAGGACGGAATTTGGGGGTGAACGGGGGGGGGGGGGGTCCAGGTTAAAGGAGGAGGAGGAGTCAAAATAGGGGGTACAGGCTGTGGGAGGAAGTGAGAGGAGGAGGACGGAATTTGGGGGTGAACGGGGGGGGGGGGGTTCCAGGTTAAAGGAGGAGGAGTCAAAATAGGGGGTACAGGCCAAAGGAGGAAGGAGGGGGGGTGAGGAAAATGGGGGGTCCAGGTTAAAGGAGGAGGAGTCGTCAAAATAGGGGGTACAGGCTGTGGGAGCAGGAGGAGGGAAAGTGAGGGGGAGGGGTCCAGGTTAAAGGAGGAGGAGGAGTCAAAATAGGGGGTACAGGCTGTGGGAGGAAGTGAGAGGAGGAGGACGGAATTTGGGGGTGAACGGGGGGGGGGGGTTCCAGGTTAAAGGAGGAGGAGTCAAAATAGGGGGTACAGGCCAAAGGAGGAAGGAGGGGGGGTGAGGAAAATGGGGGGTCCAGGTTAAAGGAGGAGGAGGAGTCAAAATAGGGGGTACAGGCTGTGGGAGCAGGAGGAGGGAAAGTGAGGGGGAGGGGTCCAGGTTAAAGGAGGAGGAGGAGTCAAAATAGGGGGTACAGGCTGTGGGAGGAAGTGAGAGGAGGAGGACGGAATTTGGGGGTGAACGGGGGGGGGGGGGGTTCCAGGTTAAAGGAGGAGGAGTCAAAATAGGGGGTACAGGCCAAAGGAGGAAGGAGGGGGGGTGAGGAAAATGGGGGGGGGGGTCCAGGTTAAAGGAGGAGGAGGAGTCAAAATAGGGGGTACAGGCTGTGGGAGCAGGAGGAGGGAAAGTGAGGGGGAGGGGTCCAGGTAAAGGAGGAGGAGGAGGAGTCAAAATAGTGGGTACAGGCCAAGGGTGGAGGGAAAATGGGGCGGGTACAGGTTAAAGGAGGAGGAGTCAAAATAGGGGGTACAGGCTGTGGGAGGAAGTGAGAGGAGGAGGACGGAATTTGGGGGTGGAGGGGGGAGGTACAGGTTAAAGGAGGAGGAGTCAAAATAGGGGGTACAGGCCAAAGGAGGGGGGAGGGGGGGTGAGGAAAATGGGGGGGGGGGTCCAGGTTAAAGGAGGAGGAGGAGTCAAAATAGGGGGTACAGGCTGTGGGAGGAAGTGAGAGGAAGAGGACGGAATTTGGGGGTGAACGGGGGGGGGGGGGGGGTCCAGGTTAAAGGAGGAGGAGGAGTCAAAATAGGGGGTAAAGGCTGTGGGAGGAAGTGAGAGGAGGAGGACGGAATTTGGGGGTGAACGGGGGGGGGGTTCCAGGTTAAAGGAGGAGGAGTCAAAATAGGGGGTACAGGCCAAAGGAGGAAGGAGGGGGGGTGAGGAAAATGGGGGGGGGGGTCCAGGTTAAAGGAGGAGGAGGAGTCAAAATAGGGGGTACAGGCTGTGGGAGCAGGAGGAGGGAAAGTGAGGGGGAGGGGTCCAGGTAAAGGAGGAGGAGTCAAAATAGTGGGTACAGGCCAAGGGTGGAGGGAAAATGGGGCGGGTACAGGTTAAAGGAGGAGGAGTCAAAATAGGGGGTACAGGCTGTGGGAGGAAGTGAGAGGAAGAGGACGGAATTTGGGGGTGAACGGGGGGGGGGGGGGGGGTCCAGGTTAAAGGAGGAGGAGGAGTCAAAATAGGGGGTACAGGCTGTGGGAGGAAGTGAGAGGAGGAGGAGGACGGAATTTGGGGGTGAACGGGGGGGGGGTCCAGGTTAAAGGAGGAGGAGTCAAAATAGGGGGTACAGGCTGTGAGAGGAGGAGGAGGGAATGTTTGGGGGGGGGGGTGCAAGTTAATGGAGGAGGAGGAGGGAATGTTGGGGGTACAGGTTGAAGGAGGAATCAAAGTGGGAGGTAGAGGCCTAAGGGATTAATTGGGAAAGGGGGGGATGCAGGATTACGGAGGAGAGAAAGTTTCAATACTGCAAGTTTGACTGGAAGCTAATACACTGGCCTACAGAGCTGTATCTTCTCGGATATCTAGCTTTATGCAAGCATATTGTCAATTTTATAAAGTATTTGAAAAAATCAACTAAAATGAATTCATCAAAAGAGAACCTCGCCATGCACGCCTAAGCGAATAGGCTCCGGGAACACGTCCAATTCTGCAAGTCAACATGTGGCACTGATGGGATTCGAACTCACGACCTCGAGCATGGCAGACATGAGCATTACCAGTGAGCTATACAGAGATGTACCATTTTTGGAGATCTTTTTTGCTATAAAATGAAATCAACCAAAACAACTGTGAAGGACCTGATTTTCTTAAAACAAAAGTTTCAATACTGCAAGTTTGACTGGAAGCTAATACACTGGCCTACAGAGCTGTATCTTCTCGGATATCTAGCTTTATGCAAGCATATTGTCAATTTTATAAAGTATTTGAAAAATCTACTAAAATGAATTCATAAAAAGAGAGACTTGCTAGGCATGCCTAATAAAATAGGCTCTGGAACCATGTCCATTGTTGCAAGTCAACATGCAGCACTGATGGGATTCGAACTCACGACCTTGAGCATGGCAGACAGGAGCATTACCAGTGAGCTACACAGAGTTGCACCTTTTTTTGGAGATCTTTTTTTGCTATAAAATTAAATCAACTTCTGTATACATAAAAAATACACAGCTTAATACATAGTCTCTGGGGACATGTAAGATTCAAAAGTCAATAGCAGTACTGACAGGTTTCGAACCAATGACCCTGAGCATGGCAGGCGAGAACATTACCGGCGAGCTAAGTCCAATACATCTTAATAGGTTGACAGTACTTGAGTATAGCTCATTGGTAAGGTTCCCGCCTGCCGTGCTCAAGGTCGTGAGTTCGAATCCCGCCAGTGCACCAAAATATAATATCATATGATTAATGTCATGACCCACCGTCCTGTTTAACAACCATTGGGTAGTTGTTAAAAAATGTATGGGGCTGGAATGTGGTGGGGTACAGGTTAAGGGAGGAGGAGTCAAAGTGGGAGCTATGGGCTAAGGGAGGAGTTTAGAAAGTGGGAGAGGGAGGGAAAATGGGGTGGGTACAGGTTAAAGGAGGAGGAGTCAAAATAGGGGGTACAGGCTGTGGGAGCAGGAGGAGGGAAAGTGAGGGGGAGGGGTCCAGGTAAAGGAGGAGGAGGAGGAGTCAAAATAGTGGGTACAGGCCAAGGGTGGAGGGAAAATGGGGCGGGTCCAGGTCAAAGGAGGAGGAGTCAAAATAGGGGGTACAGGCTGTGGGAGGAAGTGAGAGGAGGAGGACGGAATTTGGGGGTGAACGGGGGGGGGGGGGGTCCAGGTTAAAGGAGGAGGAGGAGTCAAAATAGGGGGTACAGGCTGTGGGAGGAAGTGAGAGGAGGAGGACGGAATTTGGGGGTGAACGGGGGGGGGGTCCAGGTTAAAGGAGGAGGAGGAGTCAAAATAGGGGGTACAGGCTGTGGGAGGAAGTGAGAGGAGGAGGACGGAATTTGGGGGTGAACGGGGGGGGGGGTTCCAGGTTAAAGGAGGAGGAGTCAAAATAGGGGGTACAGGCCAAAGGAGGAAGGAGGGGGGGTGAGGAAAATGGGGGGTCCAGGTTAAAGGAGGAGGAGGAGTCAAAATAGGGGGTACAGGCTGTGGGAGCAGGAGGAGGGAAAGTGAGGGGGAGGGGTCCAGGTTAAAGGAGGAGGAGGAGTCAAAATAGGGGGTACAGGCTGTGGGAGGAAGTGAGAGGAGGAGGACGGAATTTGGGGGTGAACGGGGGGGGGGGGGGTTCCAGGTTAAAGGAGGAGGAGTCAAAATAGGGGGTACAGGCCAAAGGAGGAAGGAGGGGGGGTGAGGAAAATGGGGGGGGGGGGTCCAGGTTAAAGGAGGAGGAGGAGTCAAAATAGGGGGTACAGGCTGTGGGAGCAGGAGGAGGGAAAGTGAGGGGGAGGGGTCCAGGTAAAGGAGGAGGAGGAGGAGTCAAAATAGTGGGTACAGGCCAAGGGTGGAGGGAAAATGGGGCGGGTACAGGTTAAAGGAGGAGGAGTCAAAATAGGGGGTACAGGCTGTGGGAGGAAGTGAGAGGAGGAGGACGGAATTTGGGGGTGGAGGGGGGAGGTACAGGTTAAAGGAGGAGGAGTCAAAATAGGGGGTACAGGCCAAAGGAGGGGGGAGGGGGGGTGAGGAAAATGGGGGGGGGGGTCCAGGTTAAAGGAGGAGGAGGAGTCAAAATAGGGGGTACAGGCTGTGGGAGGAAGTGAGAGGAAGAGGACGGAATTTGGGGGTGAACGGGGGGGGGGGGGTCCAGGTTAAAGGAGGAGGAGGAGTCAAAATAGGGGGTAAAGGCTGTGGGAGGAAGTGAGAGGAGGAGGACGGAATTTGGGGGTGAACGGGGGGGGGGTTCCAGGTTAAAGGAGGAGGAGTCAAAATAGGGGGTACAGGCCAAAGGAGGAAGGAGGGGGGGTGAGGAAAATGGGGGGGGGGGTCCAGGTTAAAGGAGGAGGAGGAGTCAAAATAGGGGGTACAGGCTGTGGGAGCAGGAGGAGGGAAAGTGAGGGGGAGGGGTCCAGGTAAAGGAGGAGGAGTCAAAATAGTGGGTACAGGCCAAGGGTGGAGGGAAAATGGGGCGGGTACAGGTTAAAGGAGGAGGAGTCAAAATAGGGGGTACAGGCTGTGGGAGGAAGTGAGAGGAAGAGGACGGAATTTGGGGGTGAACGGGGGGGGGGTCCAGGTTAAAGGAGGAGGAGGAGTCAAAATAGGGGGTACAGGCTGTGGGAGGAAGTGAGAGGAGGAGGAGGACGGAATTTGGGGGTGAACGGGGGGGGGGGTCCAGGTTAAAGGAGGAGGAGTCAAAATAGGGGGTACAGGCTGTGAGAGGAGGAGGAGGGAATGTTTGGGGGGGGGGGTGCAAGTTAATGGAGGAGGAGGAGGGAATGTTGGGGGTACAGGTTGAAGGAGGAATCAAAGTGGGAGGTAGAGGCCTAAGGGATTAATTGGGAAAGGGGGGGATGCAGGATTACGGAGGAGAGAAAGTTTGGATACTGAGTATGGTGGAGACCGTGGAAACTTGGGGAGGAACCTTCTTTTTGGTAGTGTGTGTTGGGTGGGTGGGGGTGGGGGGGGGGTATAGGATAAGGGGGGAAGGAGGAGGCGTAGGATGAGGGAATGTGGGGGTACAGGCTGGGCGGACTGGAGGAGTCAAAAGGTATAACCTAAAATGATATATCCTCAACTGTCCCTCCCTTAGCCTGTCCTGCCCCCACTTTAACTCCTCCTCCCTTAGGCTATCTCTCCGCTGTACCTCCCTTAGCCTGTCCTGCCCCCACTTTAACTCCTCCTCCCTTAGGCTATCTCTCCACTATCTCTCCCTTAGCCTGTCCTGCCCCCACTTTAACTCCTCCTCCCTTAGGCTATCTCTCCCCTACCTCTTCCTTAGCCTGTCCTGCCCCCACCTCTTCCTTAGCCTGTCCTGCCCCCACTTTAACTCCTCCTCCCTTAGGCTATCTCTCCACTAGCTCTCCCTTAGCCTGTCCTGCCCCCACTTTAACTCCTCCTCCCTTAGGCTATCTCTCCCCTACCTCTTCCTTAGCCTGTCCTGCCCCCACTTTAACTCCTCCTCCCTTAGGCTATCTCTCCACTTTCCCTCCCTTAGCCTGTCCTGCCCCCACTTTAACTCCTCCTCCCTTAGGCTAGCTCTCCACTTTCCCTCCCTTAGCCTCTCCTGCCCCCACTTTAACTCCTCCTCCCTTAGGCTATCTCTCCGCTGTACCTCCCTTAGCCTGTCCTGTCCCCACTTTAACTCCTCCTCCCTTAGGCTATCTCTCCGCTGTACCTCCCTTAGCCTGTCCTGCCCCCACTTTAACTCCTCCTCCCTTAGGCTATCTCTCCACTATCTCTCCCTTAGCCTGTCCTGCCCCCACTTTAACTCCTCCTCCCTTAGGCTATCTCTCCACTTTCCCTCCCTTAGCCTGTCCCGCCCCCACTTTAACTCCTCCTCCCTTAGGCTATCTCTCCACTTTCCCTCCCTTAGCCTGTCCTGCCCCCACTTTAACTCCTCCTCCCTTAGCCTAGCTCTCCACTTTCCCTCCCTTAGCCTGTCCTGCCCCTTCTTTAACTCCTCCTCCCCTATCTCTCCACCCCTTAACCATTTTCCCAACGCTTCCTCTTCCCTTAAGCTTTAATCCCCCACATGCCTTACTCTCCAAGTAGACTGTACCACACACACTTACCTTAAGGATGAGCTCCTTGGATATGTCATTTTCAGAGGACAACATCATGCGGCACCGACGGGATTCGAACCCACGACCTTGAGCACGGCAGGCGAGAGCCTTACCAGTGAGCTATAGACTCAGCTACTGTGTAGGGCCCGATTTTCTTTAAACAAAAGTTTCAATACTGCAAGTTTGACTGGAAGCTAATACACTGGCCTACAGAGCTGTATCTTCTCGGATATCTAGCTTTATGCAAGCATATTGTCAATTTTATAAAGTATTTGAAAAAATCAACTAAAATGAATTCATCAAAAGAGAACCTCGCCATGCACGCCTAAGCGAATAGGCTCCGGGAACACGTCCAATTCTGCAAGTCAACATGTGGCACTGATGGGATTCGAACTCACGACCTCGAGCATGGCAGACATGAGCATTACCAGTGAGCTATACAGAGATGTACCATTTTTGGAGATCTTTTTTGCTATAAAATGAAATCAACCAAAACAACTGTGAAGGACCTGATTTTCTTAAAACAAAAGTTTCAATACTGCAAGTTTGACTGGAAGCTAATACACTGGCCTACAGAGCTGTATCTTCTCGGATATCTAGCTTTATGCAAGCATATTGTCAATTTTATAAAGTATTTGAAAAAATCTACTAAAATGAATTCATAAAAAGAGAGACTTGCTAGGCATGCCTAATAAAATAGGCTCTGGAACCATGTCCATTGTTGCAAGTCAACATGCAGCACTGATGGGATTCGAACTCACGACCTTGAGCATGGCAGACAGGAGCATTACCAGTGAGCTACACAGAGTTGCACCTTTTTTTGGAGATCTTTTTTTGCTATAAAATTAAATCAACTTCTGTATACATAAAAAATACACAGCTTAATACATAGTCTCTGGGGACATGTAAGATTCAAAAGTCAATAGCAGTACTGACAGGTTTCGAACCAATGACCCTGAGCATGGCAGGCGAGAACATTACCGGCGAGCTAAGTCCAATACATCTTAATAGGTTGACAGTACTTGAGTATAGCTCATTGGTAAGGTTCCCGCCTGCCGTGCTCAAGGTCGTGAGTTCGAATCCCGCCAGTGCACCAAAATATAATATCATATGATTAATGTCATGACCCACCGTCCTGTTTAACAACCATTGGGTAGTTGTTAAAAAATGTATGGGGCTGGAATGTGGTGGGGTACAGGTTAAGGGAGGAGGAGTCAAAGTGGGAGCTATGGGCTAAGGGAGGAGTTTAGAAAGTGGGAGAGGGAGGGAAAATGGGGTGGGTACAGGTTAAAGGAGGAGGAGTCAAAATAGGGGGTACAGGCTGTGGGAGCAGGAGGAGGGAAAGTGAGGGGGAGGGGTCCAGGTAAAGGAGGAGGAGGAGGAGTCAAAATAGTGGGTACAGGCCAAGGGTGGAGGGAAAATGGGGCGGGTCCAGGTCAAAGGAGGAGGAGTCAAAATAGGGGGTACAGGCTGTGGGAGGAAGTGAGAGGAGGAGGACGGAATTTGGGGGTGAACGGGGGGGGGGGGGTCCAGGTTAAAGGAGGAGGAGGAGTCAAAATAGGGGGTACAGGCTGTGGGAGGAAGTGAGAGGAGGAGGACGGAATTTGGGGGTGAACGGGGGGGGGGGGTCCAGGTTAAAGGAGGAGGAGGAGTCAAAATAGGGGGTACAGGCTGTGGGAGGAAGTGAGAGGAGGAGGACGGAATTTGGGGGTGAACGGGGGGGGGGGGTTCCAGGTTAAAGGAGGAGGAGTCAAAATAGGGGGTACAGGCCAAAGGAGGAAGGAGGGGGGTGAGGAAAATGGGGGGTCCAGGTTAAAGGAGGAGGAGGAGTCAAAATAGGGGGTACAGGCTGTGGGAGCAGGAGGAGGGAAAGTGAGGGGGAGGGGTCCAGGTTAAAGGAGGAGGAGGAGTCAAAATAGGGGGTACAGGCTGTGGGAGGAAGTGAGAGGAGGAGGACGGAATTTGGGGGTGAACGGGGGGGGGGGTTCCAGGTTAAAGGAGGAGGAGTCAAAATAGGGGGTACAGGCCAAAGGAGGAAGGAGGGGGGGTGAGGAAAATGGGGGGGGGGGGGTCCAGGTTAAAGGAGGAGGAGGAGTCAAAATAGGGGGTACAGGCTGTGGGAGCAGGAGGAGGGAAAGTGAGGGGGAGGGGTCCAGGTAAAGGAGGAGGAGGAGGAGTCAAAATAGTGGGTACAGGCCAAGGGTGGAGGGAAAATGGGGCGGGTACAGGTTAAAGGAGGAGGAGTCAAAATAGGGGGTACAGGCTGTGGGAGGAAGTGAGAGGAGGAGGACGGAATTTGGGGGTGGAGGGGGGAGGTACAGGTTAAAGGAGGAGGAGTCAAAATAGGGGGTACAGGCCAAAGGAGGGGGGAGGGGGGGTGAGGAAAATGGGGGGGGGGGGTCCAGGTTAAAGGAGGAGGAGGAGTCAAAATAGGGGGTACAGGCTGTGGGAGGAAGTGAGAGGAAGAGGACGGAATTTGGGGGTGAACGGGGGGGGGGGGGGGGGTCCAGGTTAAAGGAGGAGGAGGAGTCAAAATAGGGGGTAAAGGCTGTGGGAGGAAGTGAGAGGAGGAGGACGGAATTTGGGGGTGAACGGGGGGGGGGTTCCAGGTTAAAGGAGGAGGAGTCAAAATAGGGGGTACAGGCCAAAGGAGGAAGGAGGGGGGGTGAGGAAAATGGGGGGGGGGGTCCAGGTTAAAGGAGGAGGAGGAGTCAAAATAGGGGGTACAGGCTGTGGGAGCAGGAGGAGGGAAAGTGAGGGGGAGGGGTCCAGGTAAAGGAGGAGGAGTCAAAATAGTGGGTACAGGCCAAGGGTGGAGGGAAAATGGGGCGGGTACAGGTTAAAGGAGGAGGAGTCAAAATAGGGGGTACAGGCTGTGGGAGGAAGTGAGAGGAAGAGGACGGAATTTGGGGGTGAACGGGGGGGGGGTCCAGGTTAAAGGAGGAGGAGGAGTCAAAATAGGGGGTACAGGCTGTGGGAGGAAGTGAGAGGAGGAGGAGGACGGAATTTGGGGGTGAACGGGGGGGGGGGGTCCAGGTTAAAGGAGGAGGAGTCAAAATAGGGGGTACAGGCTGTGAGAGGAGGAGGAGGGAATGTTTGGGGGGGGGGTGCAAGTTAATGGAGGAGGAGGAGGGAATGTTGGGGGTACAGGTTGAAGGAGGAATCAAAGTGGGAGGTAGAGGCCTAAGGGATTAATTGGGAAAGGGGGGGATGCAGGATTACGGAGGAGAGAAAGTTTGGATACTGAGTATGGTGGAGACCGTGGAAACTTGGGGAGGAACCTTCTTTTTGGTAGTGTGTGTTGGGTGGGTGGGGGTGGGGGGGGGTATAGGATAAGGGGGGAAGGAGGAGGCGTAGGATGAGGGAATGTGGGGGTACAGGCTGGGCGGACTGGAGGAGTCAAAAGGTATAACCTAAAATGATATATCCTCAACTGTCCCTCCCTTAGCCTGTCCTGCCCCCACTTTAACTCCTCCTCCCTTAGGCTATCTCTCCGCTGTACCTCCCTTAGCCTGTCCTGCCCCCACTTTAACTCCTCCTCCCTTAGGCTATCTCTCCACTATCTCTCCCTTAGCCTGTCCTGCCCCCACTTTAACTCCTCCTCCCTTAGGCTATCTCTCCCCTACCTCTTCCTTAGCCTGTCCTGCCCCCACTTTAACTCCTCCTCCCTTAGGCTATCTCTCCACTAGCTCTCCCTTAGCCTGTCCTGCCCCCACTTTAACTCCTCCTCCCTTAGGCTATCTCTCCCCTACCTCTTCCTTAGCCTGTCCTGCCCCCACTTTAACTCCTCCTCCCTTAGGCTATCTCTCCACTTTCCCTCCCTTAGCCTGTCCTGCCCCCACTTTAACTCCTCCTCCCTTAGGCTAGCTCTCCACTTTCCCTCCCTTAGCCTCTCCTGCCCCCACTTTAACTCCTCCTCCCTTAGGCTATCTCTCCGCTGTACCTCCCTTAGCCTGTCCTGTCCCCACTTTAACTCCTCCTCCCTTAGGCTATCTCTCCGCTGTACCTCCCTTAGCCTGTCCTGCCCCCACTTTAACTCCTCCTCCCTTAGGCTATCTCTCCACTATCTCTCCCTTAGCCTGTACTGCCCCCACTTTAACTCCTCCTCCCTTAGGCTATCTCTCCACTTTCCCTCCCTTAGCCTGTCCCGCCCCCACTTTAACTCCTCCTCCCTTAGGCTATCTCTCCACTTTCCCTCCCTTAGCCTGTCCTGCCCCCACTTTAACTCCTCCTCCCTTAGCCTAGCTCTCCACTTTCCCTCCCTTAGCCTGTCCTGCCCCTTCTTTAACTCCTCCTCCCCTATCTCTCCACCCCTTAACCATTTTCCCAACGCTTCCTCTTCCCTTAAGCTTTAATCCCCCACATGCCTTACTCTCCAAGTAGACTGTACCACACACACTTACCTTAAGGATGAGCTCCTTGGATATGTCATTTTCAGAGGACAACATCATGCGGCACCGACGGGATTCGAACCCACGACCTTGAGCACGGCAGGCGAGAGCCTTACCAGTGAGCTATAGACTCAGCTACTGTGTAGGGCCCGATTTTCTTTAAACAAAAGTTTCAATACTGCAAGTTTGACTGGAAGCTAATACACTGGCCTACAGAGCTGTATCTTCTCGGATATCTAGCTTTATGCAAGCATATTGTCAATTTTATAAAGTATTTGAAAAAATCAACTAAAATGAATTCATCAAAAGAGAACCTCGCCATGCACGCCTAAGCGAATAGGCTCCGGGAACACGTCCAATTCTGCAAGTCAACATGTGGCACTGATGGGATTCGAACTCACGACCTCGAGCATGGCAGACATGAGCATTACCAGTGAGCTATACAGAGATGTACCATTTTTGGAGATCTTTTTTGCTATAAAATGAAATCAACCAAAACAACTGTGAAGGACCTGATTTTCTTAAAACAAAAGTTTCAATACTGCAAGTTTGACTGGAAGCTAATACACTGGCCTACAGAGCTGTATCTTCTCGGATATCTAGCTTTATGCAAGCATATTGTCAATTTTATAAAGTATTTGAAAAAATCTACTAAAATGAATTCATAAAAAGAGAGACTTGCTAGGCATGCCTAATAAAATAGGCTCTGGAACCATGTCCATTGTTGCAAGTCAACATGCAGCACTGATGGGATTCGAACTCACGACCTTGAGCATGGCAGACAGGAGCATTACCAGTGAGCTACACAGAGTTGCACCTTTTTTTGGAGATCTTTTTTTGCTATAAAATTAAATCAACTTCTGTATACATAAAAAATACACAGCTTAATACATAGTCTCTGGGGACATGTAAGATTCAAAAGTCAATAGCAGTACTGACAGGTTTCGAACCAATGACCCTGAGCATGGCAGGCGAGAACATTACCGGCGAGCTAAGTCCAATACATCTTAATAGGTTGACAGTACTTGAGTATAGCTCATTGGTAAGGTTCCCGCCTGCCGTGCTCAAGGTCGTGAGTTCGAATCCCGCCAGTGCACCAAAATATAATATCATATGATTAATGTCATGACCCACCGTCCTGTTTAACAACCATTGGGTAGTTGTTAAAAAATGTATGGGGCTGGAATGTGGTGGGGTACAGGTTAAGGGAGGAGGAGTCAAAGTGGGAGCTATGGGCTAAGGGAGGAGTTTAGAAAGTGGGAGAGGGAGGGAAAATGGGGTGGGTACAGGTTAAAGGAGGAGGAGTCAAAATAGGGGGTACAGGCTGTGGGAGCAGGAGGAGGGAAAGTGAGGGGGAGGGGTCCAGGTAAAGGAGGAGGAGGAGGAGTCAAAATAGTGGGTACAGGCCAAGGGTGGAGGGAAAATGGGGCGGGTCCAGGTCAAAGGAGGAGGAGTCAAAATAGGGGGTACAGGCTGTGGGAGGAAGTGAGAGGAGGAGGACGGAATTTGGGGGTGAACGGGGGGGGGGGGGGTCCAGGTTAAAGGAGGAGGAGGAGTCAAAATAGGGGGTACAGGCTGTGGGAGGAAGTGAGAGGAGGAGGACGGAATTTGGGGGTGAACGGGGGGGGGGGGTCCAGGTAAAAGGAGGAGGAGTCAAAATAGGGGGTACAGGCTGTGGGAGGAAGTGAGAGGAGGAGGACGGAATTTGGGGGTGAACGGGGGGGGGGGGGGGTTCCAGGTTAAAGGAGGAGGAGTCAAAATAGGGGGTACAGGCCAAAGGAGGAAGGAGGGGGGGTGAGGAAAATGGGGGGTCCAGGTTAAAGGAGGAGGAGGAGTCAAAATAGGGGGTACAGGCTGTGGGAGCAGGAGGAGGGAAAGTGAGGGGGAGGGGTCCAGGTTAAAGGAGGAGGAGGAGTCAAAATAGGGGGTACAGGCTGTGGGAGGAAGTGAGAGGAGGAGGACGGAATTTGGGGGTGAACGGGGGGGGGGGGGTTCCAGGTTAAAGGAGGAGGAGTCAAAATAGGGGGTACAGGCCAAAGGAGGAAGGAGGGGGGGTGAGGAAAATGGGGGGGGGGGGGTCCAGGTTAAAGGAGGAGGAGGAGTCAAAATAGGGGGTACAGGCTGTGGGAGCAGGAGGAGGGAAAGTGAGGGGGAGGGGTCCAGGTAAAGGAGGAGGAGGAGGAGTCAAAATAGTGGGTACAGGCCAAGGGTGGAGGGAAAATGGGGCGGGTACAGGTTAAAGGAGGAGGAGTCAAAATAGGGGGTACAGGCTGTGGGAGGAAGTGAGAGGAGGAGGACGGAATTTGGGGGTGGAGGGGGGAGGTACAGGTTAAAGGAGGAGGAGTCAAAATAGGGGGTACAGGCCAAAGGAGGGGGGAGGGGGGGTGAGGAAAATGGGGGGGGGGTCCAGGTTAAAGGAGGAGGAGGAGTCAAAATAGGGGGTACAGGCTGTGGGAGGAAGTGAGAGGAAGAGGACGGAATTTGGGGGTGAACGGGGGGGGGGTTCCAGGTTAAAGGAGGAGGAGTCAAAATAGGGGGTACAGGCCAAAGGAGGAAGGAGGGGGGGTGAGGAAAATGGGGGGGGGGGGTCCAGGTTAAAGGAGGAGGAGGAGTCAAAATAGGGGGTACAGGCTGTGGGAGCAGGAGGAGGGAAAGTGAGGGGGAGGGGTCCAGGTAAAGGAGGAGGAGTCAAAATAGTGGGTACAGGCCAAGGGTGGAGGGAAAATGGGGCGGGTACAGGTTAAAGGAGGAGGAGTCAAAATAGGGGGTACAGGCTGTGGGAGGAAGTGAGAGGAAGAGGACGGAATTTGGGGGTGAACGGGGGGGGGGGTCCAGGTTAAAGGAGGAGGAGGAGTCAAAATAGGGGGTACAGGCTGTGGGAGGAAGTGAGAGGAGGAGGAGGACGGAATTTGGGGGTGAACGGGGGGGGGGGTCCAGGTTAAAGGAGGAGGAGTCAAAATAGGGGGTACAGGCTGTGAGAGGAGGAGGAGGGAATGTTTGGGGGGGGGGTGCAAGTTAATGGAGGAGGAGGAGGGAATGTTGGGGGTACAGGTTGAAGGAGGAATCAAAGTGGGAGGTAGAGGCCTAAGGGATTAATTGGGAAAGGGGGGGATGCAGGATTACGGAGGAGAGAAAGTTTGGATACTGAGTATGGTGGAGACCGTGGAAACTTGGGGAGGAACCTTCTTTTTGGTAGTGTGTGTTGGGTGGGTGGGGGTGGGGGGGGGGTATAGGATAAGGGGGGAAGGAGGAGGCGTAGGATGAGGGAATGTGGGGGTACAGGCTGGGCGGACTGGAGGAGTCAAAAGGTATAACCTAAAATGATATATCCTCAACTGTCCCTCCCTTAGCCTGTCCTGCCCCCACTTTAACTCCTCCTCCCTTAGGCTATCTCTCCGCTGTACCTCCCTTAGCCTGTCCTGCCCCCACTTTAACTCCTCCTCCCTTAGGCTATCTCTCCACTATCTCTCCCTTAGCCTGTCCTGCCCCCACTTTAACTCCTCCTCCCTTAGGCTATCTCTCCCCTACCTCTTCCTTAGCCTGTCCTGCCCCCACTTTAACTCCTCCTCCCTTAGGCTATCTCTCCACTAGCTCTCCCTTAGCCTGTCCTGCCCCCACTTTAACTCCTCCTCCCTTAGGCTATCTCTCCCCTACCTCTTCCTTAGCCTGTCCTGCCCCCACTTTAACTCCTCCTCCCTTAGGCTATCTCTCCACTTTCCCTCCCTTAGCCTGTCCTGCCCCCACTTTAACTCCTCCTCCCTTAGGCTAGCTCTCCACTTTCCCTCCCTTAGCCTCTCCTGCCCCCACTTTAACTCCTCCTCCCTTAGGCTATCTCTCCGCTGTACCTCCCTTAGCCTGTCCTGTCCCCACTTTAACTCCTCCTCCCTTAGGCTATCTCTCCGCTGTACCTCCCTTAGCCTGTCCTGCCCCCACTTTAACTCCTCCTCCCTTAGGCTATCTCTCCACTATCTCTCCCTTAGCCTGTACTGCCCCCACTTTAACTCCTCCTCCCTTAGGCTATCTCTCCACTATCTCTCCCTTAGCCTGTACTGCCCCCACTTTAACTCCTCCTCCCTTAGGCTATCTCTCCACTTTCCCTCCCTTAGCCTGTCCCGCCCCCACTTTAACTCCTCCTCCCTTAGGCTATCTCTCCACTTTCCCTCCCTTAGCCTGTCCTGCCCCCACTTTAACTCCTCCTCCCTTAGCCTAGCTCTCCACTTTCCCTCCCTTAGCCTGTCCTGCCCCTTCTTTAACTCCTCCTCCCCTATCTCTCCACCCCTTAACCATTTTCCCAACGCTTCCTCTTCCCTTAAGCTTTAATCCCCCACATGCCTTACTCTCCAAGTAGACTGTACCACACACACTTACCTTAAGGATGAGCTCCTTGGATATGTCATTTTCAGAGGACAACATCATGCGGCACCGACGGGATTCGAACCCACGACCTTGAGCACGGCAGGCGAGAGCCTTACCAGTGAGCTATAGACTCAGCTACTGTGTAGGGCCCGATTTTCTTTAAACAAAAGTTTCAATACTGCAAGTTTGACTGGAAGCTAATACACTGGCCTACAGAGCTGTATCTTCTCGGATATCTAGCTTTATGCAAGCATATTGTCAATTTTATAAAGTATTTGAAAAAATCAACTAAAATGAATTCATCAAAAGAGAACCTCGCCATGCACGCCTAAGCGAATAGGCTCCGGGAACACGTCCAATTCTGCAAGTCAACATGTGGCACTGATGGGATTCGAACTCACGACCTCGAGCATGGCAGACATGAGCATTACCAGTGAGCTATACAGAGATGTACCATTTTTGGAGATCTTTTTTGCTATAAAATGAAATCAACCAAAACAACTGTGAAGGACCTGATTTTCTTAAAACAAAAGTTTCAATACTGCAAGTTTGACTGGAAGCTAATACACTGGCCTACAGAGCTGTATCTTCTCGGATATCTAGCTTTATGCAAGCATATTGTCAATTTTATAAAGTATTTGAAAAAATCTACTAAAATGAATTCATAAAAAGAGAGACTTGCTAGGCATGCCTAATAAAATAGGCTCTGGAACCATGTCCATTGTTGCAAGTCAACATGCAGCACTGATGGGATTCGAACTCACGACCTTGAGCATGGCAGACAGGAGCATTACCAGTGAGCTACACAGAGTTGCACCTTTTTTTGGAGATCTTTTTTTGCTATAAAATTAAATCAACTTCTGTATACATAAAAAATACACAGCTTAATACATAGTCTCTGGGGACATGTAAGATTCAAAAGTCAATAGCAGTACTGACAGGTTTCGAACCAATGACCCTGAGCATGGCAGGCGAGAACATTACCGGCGAGCTAAGTCCAATACATCTTAATAGGTTGACAGTACTTGAGTATAGCTCATTGGTAAGGTTCCCGCCTGCCGTGCTCAAGGTCGTGAGTTCGAATCCCGCCAGTGCACCAAAATATAATATCATATGATTAATGTCATGACCCACCGTCCTGTTTAACAACCATTGGGTAGTTGTTAAAAAATGTATGGGGCTGGAATGTGGTGGGGTACAGGTTAAGGGAGGAGGAGTCAAAGTGGGAGCTATGGGCTAAGGGAGGAGTTTAGAAAGTGGGAGAGGGAGGGAAAATGGGGTGGGTACAGGTTAAAGGAGGAGGAGTCAAAATAGGGGGTACAGGCTGTGGGAGCAGGAGGAGGGAAAGTGAGGGGGAGGGGTCCAGGTAAAGGAGGAGGAGGAGGAGTCAAAATAGTGGGTACAGGCTGTGGGAGGAAGTGAGAGGAGGAGGACGGAATTTGGGGGTGAACGGGGGGGGGGGGGGTCCAGGTTAAAGGAGGAGGAGGAGTCAAAATAGGGGGTACAGGCTGTGGGAGGAAGTGAGAGGAGGAGGACGGAATTTGGGGGTGAACGGGGGGGGGGGTCCAGGTTAAAGGAGGAGGAGGAGTCAAAATAGGGGGTACAGGCTGTGGGAGGAAGTGAGAGGAGGAGGACGGAATTTGGGGGTGAACGGGGGGGGGGGGGTTCCAGGTTAAAGGAGGAGGAGTCAAAATAGGGGGTACAGGCCAAAGGAGGAAGGAGGGGGGGTGAGGAAAATGGGGGGTCCAGGTTAAAGGAGGAGGAGGAGTCAAAATAGGGGGTACAGGCTGTGGGAGCAGGAGGAGGGAAAGTGAGGGGGAGGGGTCGAGGTTAAAGGAGGAGGAGGAGTCAAAATAGGGGGTACAGGCTGTGGGAGGAAGTGAGAGGAGGAGGACGGAATTTGGGGGTGAACGGGGGGGGGGGGTTCCAGGTTAAAGGAGGAGGAGTCAAAATAGGGGGTACAGGCCAAAGGAGGAAGGAGGGGGGGTGAGGAAAATGGGGGGGGGGGTCCAGGTTAAAGGAGGAGGAGGAGTCAAAATAGGGGGTACAGGCTGTGGGAGCAGGAGGAGGGAAAGTGAGGGGGAGGGGTCCAGGTAAAGGAGGAGGAGGAGGAGTCAAAATAGTGGGTACAGGCCAAGGGTGGAGGGAAAATGGGGCGGGTACAGGTTAAAGGAGGAGGAGTCAAAATAGGGGGTACAGGCTGTGGGAGGAAGTGAGAGGAGGAGGACGGAATTTGGGGGTGGAGGGGGGAGGTACAGGTTAAAGGAGGAGGAGTCAAAATAGGGGGTACAGGCCAAAGGAGGGGGGAGGGGGGGTGAGGAAAATGGGGGGGGGGGTCCAGGTTAAAGGAGGAGGAGGAGTCAAAATAGGGGGTACAGGCTGTGGGAGGAAGTGAGAGGAAGAGGACGGAATTTGGGGGTGAACGGGGGGGGGGGGTCCAGGTTAAAGGAGGAGGAGGAGTCAAAATAGGGGGTACAGGCTGTGGGAGGAAGTGAGAGGAGGAGGACGGAATTTGGGGGTGAACGGGGGGGGGGGTCCAGGTTAAAGGAGGAGGAGGAGTCAAAATAGGGGGTACAGGCTGTGGGAGGAAGTGAGAGGAGGAGGACGGAATTTGGGGGTGAACGGGGGGGGGGGTTCCAGGTTAAAGGAGGAGGAGTCAAAATAGGGGGTACAGGCCAAAGGAGGAAGGAGGGGGGGTGAGGAAAATGGGGGGTCCAGGTTAAAGGAGGAGGAGGAGTCAAAATAGGGGGTACAGGCTGTGGGAGCAGGAGGAGGGAAAGTGAGGGGGAGGGGTCCAGGTTAAAGGAGGAGGAGGAGTCAAAATAGGGGGTACAGGCTGTGGGAGGAAGTGAGAGGAGGAGGACGGAATTTGGGGGTGAACGGGGGGGGGGGGGGTTCCAGGTTAAAGGAGGAGGAGTCAAAATAGGGGGTACAGGCCAAAGGAGGAAGGAGGGGGGGTGAGGAAAATGGGGGGTCCAGGTTAAAGGAGGAGGAGGAGTCAAAATAGGGGGTACAGGCTGTGGGAGCAGGAGGAGGGAAAGTGAGGGGGAGGGGTCCAGGTTAAAGGAGGAGGAGGAGTCAAAATAGGGGGTACAGGCTGTGGGAGCAGGAGGAGGGAAAGTGAGGGGGAGGGGTCCAGGTAAAGGAGGAGGAGTCAAAATAGTGGGTACAGGCCAAGGGTGGAGGGAAAATGGGGCGGGTACAGGTTAAAGGAGGAGGAGTCAAAATAGGGGGTACAGGCTGTGGGAGGAAGTGAGAGGAAGAGGACGGAATTTGGGGGTGAACGGGGGGGGGGGTCCAGGTTAAAGGAGGAGGAGGAGTCAAAATAGGGGGTACAGGCTGTGGGAGGAAGTGAGAGGAGGAGGAGGACGGAATTTGGGGGTGAACGGGGGGGGGGGGTCCAGGTTAAAGGAGGAGGAGTCAAAATAGGGGGTACAGGCTGTGAGAGGAGGAGGAGGGAATGTTTGGGGGGGGGGGTGCAAGTTAATGGAGGAGGAGGAGGGAATGTTGGGGGTACAGGTTGAAGGAGGAATCAAAGTGGGAGGTAGAGGCCTAAGGGATTAATTGGGAAAGGGGGGGATGCAGGATTACGGAGGAGAGAAAGTTTGGATACTGAGTATGGTGGAGACCGTGGAAACTTGGGGAGGAACCTTCTTTTTGGTAGTGTGTGTTGGGTGGGTGGGGGTGGGGGGGGGGTATAGGATAAGGGGGGAAGGAGGAGGCGTAGGATGAGGGAATGTGGGGGTACAGGCTGGGCGGACTGGAGGAGTCAAAAGGTATAACCTAAAATGATATATCCTCAACTGTCCCTCCCTTAGCCTGTCCTGCCCCCACTTTAACTCCTCCTCCCTTAGGCTATCTCTCCGCTGTACCTCCCTTAGCCTGTCCTGCCCCCACTTTAACTCCTCCTCCCTTAGGCTATCTCTCCACTATCTCTCCCTTAGCCTGTCCTGCCCCCACTTTAACTCCTCCTCCCTTAGGCTATCTCTCCCCTACCTCTTCCTTAGCCTGTCCTGCCCCCACTTTAACTCCTCCTCCCTTAGGCTATCTCTCCACTAGCTCTCCCTTAGCCTGTCCTGCCCCCACTTTAACTCCTCCTCCCTTAGGCTATCTCTCCCCTACCTCTTCCTTAGCCTGTCCTGCCCCCACTTTAACTCCTCCTCCCTTAGGCTATCTCTCCACTTTCCCTCCCTTAGCCTGTCCTGCCCCCACTTTAACTCCTCCTCCCTTAGGCTAGCTCTCCACTTTCCCTCCCTTAGCCTCTCCTGCCCCCACTTTAACTCCTCCTCCCTTAGGCTATCTCTCCGCTGTACCTCCCTTAGCCTGTCCTGTCCCCACTTTAACTCCTCCTCCCTTAGGCTATCTCTCCGCTGTACCTCCCTTAGCCTGTCCTGCCCCCACTTTAACTCCTCCTCCCTTAGGCTATCTCTCCACTATCTCTCCCTTAGCCTGTCCTGCCCCCACTTTAACTCCTCCTCCCTTAGGCTATCTCTCCACTTTCCCTCCCTTAGCCTGTCCCGCCCCCACTTTAACTCCTCCTCCCTTAGGCTATCTCTCCACTTTCCCTCCCTTAGCCTGTCCTGCCCCCACTTTAACTCCTCCTCCCTTAGCCTAGCTCTCCACTTTCCCTCCCTTAGCCTGTCCTGCCCCTTCTTTAACTCCTCCTCCCCTATCTCTCCACCCCTTAACCATTTTCCCAACGCTTCCTCTTCCCTTAAGCTTTAATCCCCCACATGCCTTACTCTCCAAGTAGACTGTACCACACACACTTACCTTAAGGATGAGCTCCTTGGATATGTCATTTTCAGAGGACAACATCATGCGGCACCGACGGGATTCGAACCCACGACCTTGAGCACGGCAGGCGAGAGCCTTACCAGTGAGCTATAGACTCAGCTACTGTGTAGGGCCCGATTTTCTTTAAACAAAAGTTTCAATACTGCAAGTTTGACTGGAAGCTAATACACTGGCCTACAGAGCTGTATCTTCTCGGATATCTAGCTTTATGCAAGCATATTGTCAATTTTATAAAGTATTTGAAAAAATCAACTAAAATGAATTCATCAAAAGAGAACCTCGCCATGCACGCCTAAGCGAATAGGCTCCGGGAACACGTCCAATTCTGCAAGTCAACATGTGGCACTGATGGGATTCGAACTCACGACCTCGAGCATGGCAGACATGAGCATTACCAGTGAGCTATACAGAGATGTACCATTTTTGGAGATCTTTTTTGCTATAAAATGAAATCAACCAAAACAACTGTGAAGGACCTGATTTTCTTAAAACAAAAGTTTCAATACTGCAAGTTTGACTGGAAGCTAATACACTGGCCTACAGAGCTGTATCTTCTCGGATATCTAGCTTTATGCAAGCATATTGTCAATTTTATAAAGTATTTGAAAAAATCTACTAAAATGAATTCATAAAAAGAGAGACTTGCTAGGCATGCCTAATAAAATAGGCTCTGGAACCATGTCCATTGTTGCAAGTCAACATGCAGCACTGATGGGATTCGAACTCACGACCTTGAGCATGGCAGACAGGAGCATTACCAGTGAGCTACACAGAGTTGCACCTTTTTTTGGAGATCTTTTTTTGCTATAAAATTAAATCAACTTCTGTATACATAAAAAATACACAGCTTAATACATAGTCTCTGGGGACATGTAAGATTCAAAAGTCAATAGCAGTACTGACAGGTTTCGAACCAATGACCCTGAGCATGGCAGGCGAGAACATTACCGGCGAGCTAAGTCCAATACATCTTAATAGGTTGACAGTACTTGAGTATAGCTCATTGGTAAGGTTCCCGCCTGCCGTGCTCAAGGTCGTGAGTTCGAATCCCGCCAGTGCACCAAAATATAATATCATATGATTAATGTCATGACCCACCGTCCTGTTTAACAACCATTGGGTAGTTGTTAAAAAATGTATGGGGCTGGAATGTGGTGGGGTACAGGTTAAGGGAGGAGGAGTCAAAGTGGGAGCTATGGGCTAAGGGAGGAGTTTAGAAAGTGGGAGAGGGAGGGAAAATGGGGTGGGTACAGGTTAAAGGAGGAGGAGTCAAAATAGGGGGTACAGGCTGTGGGAGCAGGAGGAGGGAAAGTGAGGGGGAGGGGTCCAGGTAAAGGAGGAGGAGGAGGAGTCAAAATAGTGGGTACAGGCCAAGGGTGGAGGGAAAATGGGGCGGGTCCAGGTCAAAGGAGGAGGAGTCAAAATAGGGGGTACAGGCTGTGGGAGGAAGTGAGAGGAGGAGGACGGAATTTGGGGGTGAACGGGGGGTGGGGGGGTCCAGGTTAAAGGAGGAGGAGGAGTCAAAATAGGGGGTACAGGCCAAAGGAGGAAGGAGGGGGGGTGAGGAAAATGGGGGGTCCAGGTTAAAGGAGGAGGAGGAGTCAAAATAGGGGGTACAGGCTGTGGGAGCAGGAGGAGGGAAAGTGAGGGGGAGGGGTCCAGGTTAAAGGAGGAGGAGGAGTCAAAATAGGGGGTACAGGCTGTGGGAGGAAGTGAGAGGAGGAGGACGGAATTTGGGGGTGAACGGGGGGGGGGGGTTCCAGGTTAAAGGAGGAGGAGTCAAAATAGGGGGTACAGGCCAAAGGAGGAAGGAGGGGGGGTGAGGAAAATGGGGGGGGGGGGTCCAGGTTAAAGGAGGAGGAGGAGTCAAAATAGGGGGTACAGGCTGTGGGAGCAGGAGGAGGGAAAGTGAGGGGGAGGGGTCCAGGTAAAGGAGGAGGAGGAGGAGTCAAAATAGTGGGTACAGGCCAAGGGTGGAGGGAAAATGGGGCGGGTACAGGTTAAAGGAGGAGGAGTCAAAATAGGGGGTACAGGCTGTGGGAGGAAGTGAGAGGAGGAGGACGGAATTTGGGGGTGGAGGGGGGAGGTACAGGTTAAAGGAGGAGGAGTCAAAATAGGGGGTACAGGCCAAAGGAGGGGGGAGGGGGGGTGAGGAAAATGGGGGGGGGGGTCCAGGTTAAAGGAGGAGGAGGAGTCAAAATAGGGGGTACAGGCTGTGGGAGGAAGTGAGAGGAAGAGGACGGAATTTGGGGGTGAACGGGGGGGGGGTTCCAGGTTAAAGGAGGAGGAGTCAAAATAGGGGGTACAGGCCAAAGGAGGAAGGAGGGGGGGTGAGGAAAATGGGGGGGGGGGGTCCAGGTTAAAGGAGGAGGCGGAGTCAAAATAGGGGGTACAGGCTGTGGGAGCAGGAGGAGGGAAAGTGAGGGGGAGGGGTCCAGGTAAAGGAGGAGGAGTCAAAATAGTGGGTACAGGCCAAGGGTGGAGGGAAAATGGGGCGGGTACAGGTTAAAGGAGGAGGAGTCAAAATAGGGGGTACAGGCTGTGGGAGGAAGTGAGAGGAAGAGGACGGAATTTGGGGGTGAACGGGGGGGGGGGGGTCCAGGTTAAAGGAGGAGGAGGAGTCAAAATAGGGGGTACAGGCTGTGGGAGGAAGTGAGAGGAGGAGGAGGACGGAATTTGGGGGTGAACGGGGGGGGGGGTCCAGGTTAAAGGAGGAGGAGTCAAAATAGGGGGTACAGGCTGTGAGAGGAGGAGGAGGGAATGTTTGGGGGGGGGGGTGCAAGTTAATGGAGGAGGAGGAGGGAATGTTGGGGGTACAGGTTGAAGGAGGAATCAAAGTGGGAGGTAGAGGCCTAAGGGATTAATTGGGAAAGGGGGGGATGCAGGATTACGGAGGAGAGAAAGTTTGGATACTGAGTATGGTGGAGACCGTGGAAACTTGGGGAGGAACCTTCTTTTTGGTAGTGTGTGTTGGGTGGGTGGGGGTGGGGGGGGGGGTATAGGATAAGGGGGGAAGGAGGAGGCGTAGGATGAGGGAATGTGGGGGTACAGGCTGGGCGGACTGGAGGAGTCAAAAGGTATAACCTAAAATGATATATCCTCAACTGTCCCTCCCTTAGCCTGTCCTGCCCCCACTTTAACTCCTCCTCCCTTAGGCTATCTCTCCGCTGTACCTCCCTTAGCCTGTCCTGCCCCCACTTTAACTCCTCCTCCCTTAGGCTATCTCTCCACTATCTCTCCCTTAGCCTGTCCTGCCCCCACTTTAACTCCTCCTCCCTTAGGCTATCTCTCCCCTACCTCTTCCTTAGCCTGTCCTGCCCCCACTTTAACTCCTCCTCCCTTAGGCTATCTCTCCACTAGCTCTCCCTTAGCCTGTCCTGCCCCCACTTTAACTCCTCCTCCCTTAGGCTATCTCTCCCCTACCTCTTCCTTAGCCTGTCCTGCCCCCACTTTAACTCCTCCTCCCTTAGGCTATCTCTCCACTTTCCCTCCCTTAGCCTGTCCTGCCCCCACTTTAACTCCTCCTCCCTTAGGCTAGCTCTCCACTTTCCCTCCCTTAGCCTCTCCTGCCCCCACTTTAACTCCTCCTCCCTTAGGCTATCTCTCCGCTGTACCTCCCTTAGCCTGTCCTGTCCCCACTTTAACTCCTCCTCCCTTAGGCTATCTCTCCGCTGTACCTCCCTTAGCCTGTCCTGCCCCCACTTTAACTCCTCCTCCCTTAGGCTATCTCTCCACTATCTCTCCCTTAGCCTGTACTGCCCCCACTTTAACTCCTCCTCCCTTAGGCTATCTCTCCACTTTCCCTCCCTTAGCCTGTCCTGCCCCCACTTTAACTCCTCCTCCCTTAGCCTAGCTCTCCACTTTCCCTCCCTTAGCCTGTCCTGCCCCTTCTTTAACTCCTCCTCCCCTATCTCTCCACCCCTTAACCATTTTCCCAACGCTTCCTCTTCCCTTAAGCTTTAATCCCCCACATGCCTTACTCTCCAAGTAGACTGTACCACACACACTTACCTTAAGGATGAGCTCCTTGGATATGTCATTTTCAGAGGACAACATCATGCGGCACCGACGGGATTCGAACCCACGACCTTGAGCACGGCAGGCGAGAGCCTTACCAGTGAGCTATAGACTCAGCTACTGTGTAGGGCCCGATTTTCTTTAAACAAAAGTTTCAATACTGCAAGTTTGACTGGAAGCTAATACACTGGCCTACAGAGCTGTATCTTCTCGGATATCTAGCTTTATGCAAGCATATTGTCAATTTTATAAAGTATTTGAAAAAATCAACTAAAATGAATTCATCAAAAGAGAACCTCGCCATGCACGCCTAAGCGAATAGGCTCCGGGAACACGTCCAATTCTGCAAGTCAACATGTGGCACTGATGGGATTCGAACTCACGACCTCGAGCATGGCAGACATGAGCATTACCAGTGAGCTATACAGAGATGTACCATTTTTGGAGATCTTTTTTGCTATAAAATGAAATCAACCAAAACAACTGTGAAGGACCTGATTTTCTTAAAACAAAAGTTTCAATACTGCAAGTTTGACTGGAAGCTAATACACTGGCCTACAGAGCTGTATCTTCTCGGATATCTAGCTTTATGCAAGCATATTGTCAATTTTATAAAGTATTTGAAAAAATCTACTAAAATGAATTCATAAAAAGAGAGACTTGCTAGGCATGCCTAATAAAATAGGCTCTGGAACCATGTCCATTGTTGCAAGTCAACATGCAGCACTGATGGGATTCGAACTCACGACCTTGAGCATGGCAGACAGGAGCATTACCAGTGAGCTACACAGAGTTGCACCTTTTTTTGGAGATCTTTTTTTGCTATAAAATTAAATCAACTTCTGTATACATAAAAAATACACAGCTTAATACATAGTCTCTGGGGACATGTAAGATTCAAAAGTCAATAGCAGTACTGACAGGTTTCGAACCAATGACCCTGAGCATGGCAGGCGAGAACATTACCGGCGAGCTAAGTCCAATACATCTTAATAGGTTGACAGTACTTGAGTATAGCTCATTGGTAAGGTTCCCGCCTGCCGTGCTCAAGGTCGTGAGTTCGAATCCCGCCAGTGCACCAAAATATAATATCATATGATTAATGTCATGACCCACCGTCCTGTTTAACAACCATTGGGTAGTTGTTAAAAAATGTATGGGGCTGGAATGTGGTGGGGTACAGGTTAAGGGAGGAGGAGTCAAAGTGGGAGCTATGGGCTAAGGGAGGAGTTTAGAAAGTGGGAGAGGGAGGGAAAATGGGGTGGGTACAGGTTAAAGGAGGAGGAGTCAAAATAGGGGGTACAGGCTGTGGGAGCAGGAGGAGGGAAAGTGAGGGGGAGGGGTCCAGGTAAAGGAGGAGGAGGAGGAGTCAAAATAGTGGGTACAGGCCAAGGGTGGAGGGAAAATGGGGCGGGTCCAGGTCAAAGGAGGAGGAGTCAAAATAGGGGGTACAGGCTGTGGGAGGAAGTGAGAGGAGGAGGACGGAATTTGGGGGTGAACGGGGGGGGGGGTCCAGGTTAAAGGAGGAGGAGGAGTCAAAATAGGGGGTACAGGCTGTGGGAGGAAGTGAGAGGAGGAGGACGGAATTTGGGGGTGAACGGGGGGGGGGTCCAGGTTAAAGGAGGAGGAGGAGTCAAAATAGGGGGTACAGGCTGTGGGAGGAAGTGAGAGGAGGAGGACGGAATTTGGGGGTGAACGGGGGGGGGGGGGGTTCCAGGTTAAAGGAGGAGGAGTCAAAATAGGGGGTACAGGCCAAAGGAGGAAGGAGGGGGGGTGAGGAAAATGGGGGGTCCAGGTTAAAGGAGGAGGAGGAGTCAAAATAGGGGGTACAGGCTGTGGGAGCAGGAGGAGGGAAAGTGAGGGGGAGGGGTCCAGGTAAAGGAGGAGGAGGAGGAGTCAAAATAGTGGGTACAGGCCAAGGGTGGAGGGAAAATGGGGCGGGTACAGGTTAAAGGAGGAGGAGTCAAAATAGGGGGTACAGGCTGTGGGAGGAAGTGAGAGGAGGAGGACGGAATTTGGGGGTGGAGGGGGGAGGTACAGGTTAAAGGAGGAGGAGTCAAAATAGGGGGTACAGGCCAAAGGAGGGGGGAGGGGGGGTGAGGAAAATGGGGGGGGGGTCCAGGTTAAAGGAGGAGGAGGAGTCAAAATAGGGGGTACAGGCTGTGGGAGGAAGTGAGAGGAGGAGGACGGAATTTGGGGGTGAACGGAGGGGGGGTCCAGGTTAAAGGAGGAGGAGTCAAAATAGGGGGTACAGGCCAAAGGAGGAAGGAGGGGGGGTGAGGAAAATGGGGGGGGGGGTCCAGGTTAAAGGAGGAGGAGGAGTCAAAATAGGGGGTACAGGCTGTGGGAGGAAGTGAGAGGAAGAGGACGGAATTTGGGGGTGAACGGGGGGGGGGGGGTCCAGGTTAAAGGGGAGGAGGAGGAGTCAAAATAGGGGGTAAAGGCTGTGGGAGGAAGTGAGAGGAGGAGGACGGAATTTGGGGGTGAACGGGGGGGGGGGTTCCAGGTTAAAGGAGGAGGAGTCAAAATAGGGGGTACAGGCAAAGGAGGAAGGAGGGGGGGTGAGGAAAATGGGGGGGGGGGGGTCCAGGTTAAAGGAGGAGGAGGAGTCAAAATAGGGGGTACAGGCTGTGGGAGCAGGAGGAGGGAAAGTGAGGGGGAGGGGTCCAGGTAAAGGAGGAGGAGTCAAAATAGTGGGTACAGGCCAAGGGTGGAGGGAAAATGGGGCGGGTACAGGTTAAAGGAGGAGGAGTCAAAATAGGGGGTACAGGCTGTGGGAGGAAGTGAGAGGAAGAGGACGGAATTTGGGGGTGAACGGGGGGGGGGTCCAGGTTAAAGGAGGAGGAGGAGTCAAAATAGGGGGTACAGGCTGTGGGAGGAAGTGAGAGGAGGAGGAGGACGGAATTTGGGGGTGAACGGGGGGGGGGTCCAGGTTAAAGGAGGAGGAGTCAAAATAGGGGGTACAGGCTGTGAGAGGAGGAGGAGGGAATGTTTGGGGGGGGGGTGCAAGTTAATGGAGGAGGAGGAGGGAATGTTGGGGGTACAGGTTGAAGGAGGAATCAAAGGTGGGAGGTAGAGGCCTAAGGGATTAATTGGGAAAGGGGGGGATGCAGGATTACGGAGGAGAGAAAGTTTGGATACTGAGTATGGTGGAGACCGTGGAAACTTGGGGAGGAACCTTCTTTTTGGTAGTGTGTGTTGGGTGGGTGGGGGTGGGGGGGGTATAGGATAAGGGGGGGAAGGAGGAGGCGTAGGATGAGGGAATGTGGGGGTACAGGCTGGGCGGACTGGAGGAGTCAAAAGGTATAACCTAAAATGATATATCCTCAACTGTCCCTCCCTTAGCCTGTCCTGCCCCCACTTTAACTCCTCCTCCCTTAGGCTATCTCTCCGCTGTACCTCCCTTAGCCTGTCCTGCCCCCACTTTAACTCCTCCTCCCTTAGGCTATCTCTCCACTATCTCTCCCTTAGCCTGTCCTGCCCCCACTTTAACTCCTCCTCCCTTAGGCTATCTCTCCCCTACCTCTTCCTTAGCCTGTCTGCCCCCACTTTAACTCCTCCTCCCTTAGGCTATCTCTCCACTAGCTCTCCCTTAGCCTGTCCTGCCCCCACTTTAACTCCTCCTCCCTTAGGCTATCTCTCCCCTACCTCTTCCTTAGCCTGTCCTGCCCCCACTTTAACTCCTCCTCCCTTAGGCTATCTCTCCACTTTCCCTCCCTTAGCCTGTCCTGCCCCCACTTTAACTCCTCCTCCCTTAGGCTAGCTCTCCACTTTCCCTCCCTTAGCCTCTCCTGCCCCCACTTTAACTCCTCCTCCCTTAGGCTATCTCTCCGCTGTACCTCCCTTAGCCTGTCCTGTCCCCACTTTAACTCCTCCTCCCTTAGGCTATCTCTCCGCTGTACCTCCCTTAGCCTGTCCTGCCCCCACTTTAACTCCTCCTCCCTTAGGCTATCTCTCCACTATCTCTCCCTTAGCCTGTCCTGCCCCCACTTTAACTCCTCCTCCCTTAGGCTATCTCTCCGCTGTACCTCCCTTAGCCTGTCCTGCCCCCACTTTAACTCCTCCTCCCTTAGCCTAGCTCTCCACTTTCCCTCCCTTAGCCTGTCCTGCCCCTTCTTTAACTCCTCCTCCCCTATCTCTCCACCCCTTAACCATTTTCCCAACGCTTCCTCTTCCCTTAAGCTTTAATCCCCCACATGCCTTACTCTCCAAGTAGACTGTACCACACACACTTACCTTAAGGATGAGCTCCTTGGATATGTCATTTTCAGAGGACAACATCATGCGGCACCGACGGGATTCGAACCCACGACCTTGAGCACGGCAGGCGAGAGCCTTACCAGTGAGCTATAGACTCAGCTACTGTGTAGGGCCCGATTTTCTTTAAACAAAAGTTTCAATACTGCAAGTTTGACTGGAAGCTAATACACTGGCCTACAGAGCTGTATCTTCTCGGATATCTAGCTTTATGCAAGCATATTGTCAATTTTATAAAGTATTTGAAAAAATCAACTAAAATGAATTCATCAAAAGAGAACCTCGCCATGGACGCCTAAGCGAATAGGCTCCGGGAACACGTCCAATTCTGCAAGTCAACATGTGGCACTGATGGGATTCGAACTCACGACCTCGAGCATGGCAGACATGAGCATTACCAGTGAGCTATACAGAGATGTACCATTTTTGGAGATCTTTTTTGCTATAAAATGAAATCAACCAAAACAACTGTGAAGGACCTGATTTTCTTAAAACAAAAGTTTCAATACTGCAAGTTTGACTGGAAGCTAATACACTGGCCTACAGAGCTGTATCTTCTCGGATATCTAGCTTTATGCAAGCATATTGTCAATTTTATAAAGTATTTGAAAAAATCTACTAAAATGAATTCATAAAAAGAGAGACTTGCTAGGCATGCCTAATAAAATAGGCTCTGGAACCATGTCCATTGTTGCAAGTCAACATGCAGCACTGATGGGATTCGAACTCACGACCTTGAGCATGGCAGACAGGAGCATTACCAGTGAGCTACACAGAGTTGCACCTTTTTTTGGAGATCTTTTTTTGCTATAAAATTAAATCAACTTCTGTATACATAAAAAATACACAGCTTAATACATAGTCTCTGGGGACATGTAAGATTCAAAAGTCAATAGCAGTACTGACAGGTTTCGAACCAATGACCCTGAGCATGGCAGGCGAGAACATTACCGGCGAGCTAAGTCCAATACATCTTAATAGGTTGACAGTACTTGAGTATAGCTCATTGGTAAGGTTCCCGCCTGCCGTGCTCAAGGTCGTGAGTTCGAATCCCGCCAGTGCACCAAAATATAATATCATATGATTAATGTCATGACCCACCGTCCTGTTTAACAACCATTGGGTAGTTGTTAAAAAATGTATGGGGCTGGAATGTGGTGGGGTACAGGTTAAGGGAGGAGGAGTCAAAGTGGGAGCTATGGGCTAAGGGAGGAGTTTAGAAAGTGGGAGAGGGAGGGAAAATGGGGTGGGTACAGGTTAAAGGAGGAGGAGTCAAAATAGGGGGTACAGGCTGTGGGAGCAGGAGGAGGGAAAGTGAGGGGGAGGGGTCCAGGTAAAGGAGGAGGAGGAGGAGTCAAAATAGTGGGTACAGGCCAAGGGTGGAGGGAAAATGGGGCGGGTCCAGGTCAAAGGAGGAGGAGTCAAAATAGGGGGTACAGGCTGTGGGAGGAAGTGAGAGGAGGAGGACGGAATTTGGGGGTGAACGGGGGGGGGGGGTCCAGGTTGGAGGAGGAGGAGTCAAAATAGGGGGTACAGGCTGTGGGAGGAAGTGAGAGGAGGAGGACGGAATTTGGGGGTGAACGGGGGGGGGGGTCCAGGTTAAAGGAGGAGGAGGAGTCAAAATAGGGGGTACAGGCTGTGGGAGGAAGTGAGAGGAGGAGGACGGAATTTGGGGGTGAACGGGGGGGGGGGGGTTCCAGGTTAAAGGAGGAGGAGTCAAAATAGGGGGTACAGGCCAAAGGAGGAAGGAGGGGGGGTGAGGAAAATGGGGGGTCCAGGTTAAGGAGGAGGAGGAGTCAAAATAGGGGGTACAGGCTGTGGGAGCAGGAGGAGGGAAAGTGAGGGGGAGGGGTCCAGGTAAAGGAGGAGGAGGAGGAGTCAAAATAGTGGGTACAGGCCAAGGGTGGAGGGAAAATGGGGCGGGTACAGGTTAAAGGAGGAGGAGTCAAAATAGGGGGTACAGGCTGTGGGAGGAAGTGAGAGAGGAGGACGGAATTTGGGGGTGGAGGGGGGAGGTACAGGTTAAAGGAGGAGGAGTCAAAATAGGGGGTACAGGCCAAAGGAGGGGGGAGGGGGGGTGAGGAAAATGGGGGGGGGGGGTCCAGGTTAAAGGAGGAGGAGGAGTCAAAATAGGGGGTACAGGCTGTGGGAGGAAGTGAGAGGAGGAGGGACGGAATTTGGGGGTGAACGGAGGGGGGGTCCAGGTTAAAGGAGGAGGAGTCAAAATAGGGGGTACAGGCAAAGGAGGAAGGAGGGGGGGTGAGGAAAATGGGGGGGGGGGTCCAGGTTAAAGGAGGAGGAGGAGTCAAAATAGGGGGTACAGGCTGTGGGAGGAAGTGAGAGGAAGAGGACGGAATTTGGGGGTGAACGGGGGGGGGGGGGGTCCAGGTTAAAGGAGGAGGAGGAGTCAAAATAGGGGGTAAAGGCTGTGGGAGGAAGTGAGAGGAGGAGGACGGAATTTGGGGGTGAACGGGGGGGGGGTTCCAGGTTAAAGGAGGAGGAGTCAAAATAGGGGGTACAGGCCAAAGGAGGAAGGAGGGGGGTGAGGAAAATGGGGGGGGGGGTCCAGGTTAAAGGAGGAGGAGGAGTCAAAATAGGGGGTACAGGCTGTGGGAGCAGGAGGAGGGAAAGTGAGGGGGAGGGGTCCAGGTAAAGGAGGAGGAGTCAAAATAGTGGGTACAGGCCAAGGGTGGAGGGAAAATGGGGCGGGTACAGGTTAAAGGAGGAGGAGTCAAAATAGGGGGTACAGGCTGTGGGAGGAAGTGAGAGAAGAGGACGGAATTTGGGGGTGAACGGGGGGGGGGGTCCAGGTTAAAGGAGGAGGAGGAGTCAAAATAGGGGGTACAGGCTGTGGGAGGAAGTGAGAGGAGGAGGAGGACGGAATTTGGGGGTGAACGGGGGGGGGGGGTCCAGGTTAAAGGAGGAGGAGTCAAAATAGGGGGTACAGGCTGTGAGAGGAGGAGGAGGGAATGTTTGGGGGGGGGGGGTGCAAGTTAATGGAGGAGGAGGAGGGAATGTTGGGGGTACAGGTTGAAGGAGGAATCAAAGTGGGAGGTAGAGGCCTAAGGGATTAATTGGGAAAGGGGGGGATGCAGGATTACGGAGGAGAGAAAGTTTGGATACTGAGTATGGTGGAGACCGTGGAAACTTGGGGAGGAACCTTCTTTTTGGTAGTGTGTGTTGGGTGGGTGGGGGGTGGGGGGGGGGTATAGGATAAGGGGGGAAGGAGGAGGCGTAGGATGAGGGAATGTGGGGGTACAGGCTGGGCGGACTGGAGGAGTCAAAAGGTATAACCTAAAATGATATATCCTCAACTGTCCCTCCCTTAGCCTGTCCTGCCCCCACTTTAACTCCTCCTCCCTTAGGCTATCTCTCCACTATCTCTCCCTTAGCCTGTCCTGCCCCCACTTTAACTCCTCCTCCCTTAGGCTATCTCTCCCCTACCTCTTCCTTAGCCTGTCCTGCCCCCACTTTAACTCCTCCTCCCTTAGGCTATCTCTCCACTAGCTCTCCCTTAGCCTGTCCTGCCCCCACTTTAACTCCTCCTCCCTTAGGCTATCTCTCCCCTACCTCTTCCTTAGCCTGTCCTGCCCCCACTTTAACTCCTCCTCCCTTAGGCTATCTCTCCACTTTCCCTCCCTTAGCCTGTCCTGCCCCCACTTTAACTCCTCCTCCCTTAGGCTAGCTCTCCACTTTCCCTCCCTTAGCCTCTCCTGCCCCACTTTAACTCCTCCTCCCTTAGGCTATCTCTCCGCTGTACCTCCCTTAGCCTGTCCTGTCCCCACTTTAACTCCTCCTCCCTTAGGCTATCTCTCCGCTGTACCTCCCTTAGCCTGTCCTGCCCCCACTTTAACTCCTCCTCCCTTAGGCTATCTCTCCACTATCTCTCCCTTAGCCTGTCCTGCCCCCACTTTAACTCCTCCTCCCTTAGGCTATCTCTCCACTTTCCCTCCCTTAGCCTGTCCCGCCCCCACTTTAACTCCTCCTCCCTTAGGCTTTCTTTCCACTTTCCCTCCCTTAGCCTGTCCTGCCCCCACTTTAACTCCTCCTCCCTTAGCCTAGCTCTCCACTTTCCCTCCCTTAGCCTGTCCTGCCCCTTCTTTAACTCCTCCTCCCCTATCTCTCCACCCCTTAACCATTTTCCCAACGCTTCCTCTTCCCTTAAGCTTTAATCCCCCACATGCCTTACTCTCCAAGTAGACTGTACCACACACACTTACCTTAAGGATGAGCTCCTTGGATATGTCATTTTCAGAGGACAACATCATGCGGCACCGACGGGATTCGAACCCACGACCTTGAGCACGGCAGGCGAGAGCCTTACCAGTGAGCTATAGACTCAGCTACTGTGTAGGGCCCGATTTTCTTTAAACAAAAGTTTCAATACTGCAAGTTTGACTGGAAGCTAATACACTGGCCTACAGAGCTGTATCTTCTCGGATATCTAGCTTTATGCAAGCATATTGTCAATTTTATAAAGTATTTGAAAAAATCAACTAAAATGAATTCATCAAAAGAGAACCTCGCCATGCACGCCTAAGCGAATAGGCTCCGGGAACACGTCCAATTCTGCAAGTCAACATGTGGCACTGATGGGATTCGAACTCACGACCTCGAGCATGGCAGACATGAGCATTACCAGTGAGCTATACAGAGATGTACCATTTTTGGAGATCTTTTTTGCTATAAAATGAAATCAACCAAAACAACTGTGAAGGACCTGATTTTCTTAAAACAAAAGTTTCAATACTGCAAGTTTGACTGGAAGCTAATACACTGGCCTACAGAGCTGTATCTTCTCGGATATCTAGCTTTATGCAAGCATATTGTCAATTTTATAAAGTATTTGAAAAAATCTACTAAAATGAATTCATAAAAAGAGAGACTTGCTAGGCATGCCTAATAAAATAGGCTCTGGAACCATGTCCATTGTTGCAAGTCAACATGCAGCACTGATGGGATTCGAACTCACGACCTTGAGCATGGCAGACAGGAGCATTACCAGTGAGCTACACAGAGTTGCACCTTTTTTTGGAGATCTTTTTTTGCTATAAAATTAAATCAACTTCTGTATACATAAAAAATACACAGCTTAATACATAGTCTCTGGGGACATGTAAGATTCAAAAGTCAATAGCAGTACTGACAGGTTTCGAACCAATGACCCTGAGCATGGCAGGCGAGAACATTACCGGCGAGCTAAGTCCAATACATCTTAATAGGTTGACAGTACTTGAGTATAGCTCATTGGTAAGGTTCCCGCCTGCCGTGCTCAAGGTCGTGAGTTCGAATCCCGCCAGTGCACCAAAATATAATATCATATGATTAATGTCATGACCCACCGTCCTGTTTAACAACCATTGGGTAGTTGTTAAAAAATGTATGGGGCTGGAATGTGGTGGGGTACAGGTTAAGGGAGGAGGAGTCAAAGTGGGAGCTATGGGCTAAGGGAGGAGTTTAGAAAGTGGGAGAGGGAGGGAAAATGGGGTGGGTACAGGTTAAAGGAGGAGGAGTCAAAATAGGGGGTACAGGCTGTGGGAGCAGGAGGAGGGAAAGTGAGGGGGAGGGGTCCAGGTAAAGGAGGAGGAGGAGGAGTCAAAATAGTGGGTACAGGCCAAGGGTGGAGGGAAAATGGGGCGGGTCCAGGTCAAAGGAGGAGGAGTCAAAATAGGGGGTACAGGCTGTGGGAGGAAGTGAGAGGAGGAGGACGGAATTTGGGGGTGAACGGGGGGGGGGGGTCCAGGTTAAAGGAGGAGGAGGAGTCAAAATAGGGGGTACAGGCTGTGGGAGGAAGTGAGAGGAGGAGGACGGAATTTGGGGGTGAACGGGGGGGGGGTCCAGGTTAAAGGAGGAGGAGGAGTCAAAATAGGGGGTACAGGCTGTGGGAGGAAGTGAGAGGAGGAGGACGGAATTTGGGGGTGAACGGGGGGGGGGGGGTTCCAGGTTAAAGGAGGAGGAGTCAAAATAGGGGGTACAGGCCAAAGGAGGAAGGAGGGGGGGTGAGGAAAATGGGGGGTCCAGGTTAAAGGAGGAGGAGGAGTCAAAATAGGGGGTACAGGCTGTGGGAGCAGGAGGAGGGAAAGTGAGGGGGAGGGGTCCAGGTAAAGGAGGAGGAGGAGGAGTCAAAATAGTGGGTACAGGCCAAGGGTGGAGGGAAAATGGGGCGGGTACAGGTTAAAGGAGGAGGAGTCAAAATAGGGGGTACAGGCTGTGGGAGGAAGTGAGAGGAGGAGGACGGAATTTGGGGGTGGAGGGGGGAGGTACAGGTTAAAGGAGGAGGAGTCAAAATAGGGGGTACAGGCCAAAGGAGGGGGGAGGGGGGGTGAGGAAAATGGGGGGGGGGGTCCAGGTTAAAGGAGGAGGAGGAGTCAAAATAGGGGGTACAGGCTGTGGGAGGAAGTGAGAGGAGGAGGACGGAATTTGGGGGTGAACGGAGGGGGGGTCCAGGTTAAAGGAGGAGGAGTCAAAATAGGGGGTACAGGCCAAAGGAGGAAGGAGGGGGGGTGAGGAAAATGGGGGGGGGGGTCCAGGTTAAAGGAGGAGGAGGAGTCAAAATAGGGGGTACAGGCTGTGGGAGGAAGTGAGAGGAAGAGGACGGAATTTGGGGGTGAACGGGGGGGGGGGGGGGTCCAGGTTAAAGGAGGAGGAGGAGTCAAAATAGGGGGTAAAGGCTGTGGGAGGAAGTGAGAGGAGGAGGACGGAATTTGGGGGTGAACGGGGGGGGGGTTCCAGGTTAAAGGAGGAGGAGTCAAAATAGGGGGTACAGGCCAAAGGAGGAAGGAGGGGGGGTGAGGAAAATGGGGGGGGGGGGGTCCAGGTTAAAGGAGGAGGAGGAGTCAAAATAGGGGGTACAGGCTGTGGGAGCAGGAGGAGGGAAAGTGAGGGGGAGGGGTCCAGGTAAAGGAGGAGGAGTCAAAATAGTGGGTACAGGCCAAGGGTGGAGGGAAAATGGGGCGGGTACAGGTTAAAGGAGGAGGAGTCAAAATAGGGGGTACAGGCTGTGGGAGGAAGTGAGAGGAAGAGGACGGAATTTGGGGGTGAACGGGGGGGGGGGGTCCAGGTTAAAGGAGGAGGAGGAGTCAAAATAGGGGGTACAGGCTGTGGGAGGAAGTGAGAGGAGGAGGAGGACGGAATTTTGGGGTGAACGGGGGGGGGGGTCCAGGTTAAAGGAGGAGGAGTCAAAATAGGGGGTACAGGCTGTGAGAGGAGGAGGAGGGAATGTTTGGGGGGGGGGGTGCAAGTTAATGGAGGAGGAGGAGGGAATGTTGGGGGTACAGGTTGAAGGAGGAATCAAAGTGGGAGGTAGAGGCCTAAGGGATTAATTGGGAAAGGGGGGGATGCAGGATTACGGAGGAGAGAAAGTTTGGATACTGAGTATGGTGGAGACCGTGGAAACTTGGGGAGGAACCTTCTTTTTGGTAGTGTGTGTTGGGTGGGTGGGGGTGGGGGGGGGGTATAGGATAAGGGGGGAAGGAGGAGGCGTAGGATGAGGGAATGTGGGGGTACAGGCTGGGCGGACTGGAGGAGTCAAAAGGTATAACCTAAAATGATATATCCTCAACTGTCCCTCCCTTAGCCTGTCCTGCCCCCACTTTAACTCCTCCTCCCTTAGGCTATCTCTCCGCTGTACCTCCCTTAGCCTGTCCTGCCCCCACTTTAACTCCTCCTCCCTTAGGCTATCTCTCCACTATCTCTCCCTTAGCCTGTCCTGCCCCCACTTTAACTCCTCCTCCCTTAGGCTATCTCTCCCCTACCTCTTCCTTAGCCTGTCCTGCCCCCACTTTAACTCCTCCTCCCTTAGGCTATCTCTCCACTAGCTCTCCCTTAGCCTGTCCTGCCCCCACTTTAACTCCTCCTCCCTTAGGCTATCTCTCCCCTACCTCTTCCTTAGCCTGTCCTGCCCCCACTTTAACTCCTCCTCCCTTAGGCTATCTCTCCACTTTCCCTCCCTTAGCCTGTCCTGCCCCCACTTTAACTCCTCCTCCCTTAGGCTAGCTCTCCACTTTCCCTCCCTTAGCCTCTCCTGCCCCCACTTTAACTCCTCCTCCCTTAGGCTATCTCTCCGCTGTACCTCCCTTAGCCTGTCCTGTCCCCACTTTAACTCCTCCTCCCTTAGGCTATCTCTCCGCTGTACCTCCCTTAGCCTGTCCTGCCCCCACTTTAACTCCTCCTCCCTTAGGCTATCTCTCCACTATCTCTCCCTTAGCCTGTCCTGCCCCCACTTTAACTCCTCCTCCCTTAGGCTATCTCTCCACTTTCCCTCCCTTAGCCTGTCCCGCCCCCACTTTAACTCCTCCTCCCTTAGGCTATCTCTCCACTTTCCCTCCCTTAGCCTGTCCTGCCCCCACTTTAACTCCTCCTCCCTTAGCCTAGCTCTCCACTTTCCCTCCCTTAGCCTGTCCTGCCCCTTCTTTAACTCCTCCTCCCCTATCTCTCCACCCCTTAACCATTTTCCCAACGCTTCCTCTTCCCTTAAGCTTTAATCCCCCACATGCCTTACTCTCCAAGTAGACTGTACCACACACACTTACCTTAAGGATGAGCTCCTTGGATATGTCATTTTCAGAGGACAACATCATGCGGCACCGACGGGATTCGAACCCACGACCTTGAGCACGGCAGGCGAGAGCCTTACCAGTGAGCTATAGACTCAGCTACTGTGTAGGGCCCGATTTTCTTTAAACAAAAGTTTCAATACTGCAAGTTTGACTGGAAGCTAATACACTGGCCTACAGAGCTGTATCTTCTCGGATATCTAGCTTTATGCAAGCATATTGTCAATTTTATAAAGTATTTGAAAAAATCAACTAAAATGAATTCATCAAAAGAGAACCTCGCCATGCACGCCTAAGCGAATAGGCTCCGGGAACACGTCCAATTCTGCAAGTCAACATGTGGCACTGATGGGATTCGAACTCACGACCTCGAGCATGGCAGACATGAGCATTACCAGTGAGCTATACAGAGATGTACCATTTTTGGAGATCTTTTTTGCTATAAAATGAAATCAACCAAAACAACTGTGAAGGACCTGATTTTCTTAAAACAAAAGTTTCAATACTGCAAGTTTGACTGGAAGCTAATACACTGGCCTACAGAGCTGTATCTTCTCGGATATCTAGCTTTATGCAAGCATATTGTCAATTTTATAAAGTATTTGAAAAAATCTACTAAAATGAATTCATAAAAAGAGAGACTTGCTAGGCATGCCTAATAAAATAGGCTCTGGAACCATGTCCATTGTTGCAAGTCAACATGCAGCACTGATGGGATTCGAACTCACGACCTTGAGCATGGCAGACAGGAGCATTACCAGTGAGCTACACAGAGTTGCACCTTTTTTTGGAGATCTTTTTTTGCTATAAAATTAAATCAACTTCTGTATACATAAAAAATACACAGCTTAATACATAGTCTCTGGGGACATGTAAGATTCAAAAGTCAATAGCAGTACTGACAGGTTTCGAACCAATGACCCTGAGCATGGCAGGCGAGAACATTACCGGCGAGCTAAGTCCAATACATCTTAATAGGTTGACAGTACTTGAGTATAGCTCATTGGTAAGGTTCCCGCCTGCCGTGCTCAAGGTCGTGAGTTCGAATCCCGCCAGTGCACCAAAATATAATATCATATGATTAATGTCATGACCCACCGTCCTGTTTAACAACCATTGGGTAGTTGTTAAAAAATGTATGGGGCTGGAATGTGGTGGGGTACAGGTTAAGGGAGGAGGAGTCAAAGTGGGAGCTATGGGCTAAGGGAGGAGTTTAGAAAGTGGGAGAGGGAGGGAAAATGGGGTGGGTACAGGTTAAAGGAGGAGGAGTCAAAATAGGGGGTACAGGCTGTGGGAGCAGGAGGAGGGAAAGTGAGGGGGAGGGGTCCAGGTAAAGGAGGAGGAGGAGGAGTCAAAATAGTGGGTACAGGCCAAGGGTGGAGGGAAAATGGGGCGGGTCCAGGTCAAAGGAGGAGGAGTCAAAATAGGGGGTACAGGCTGTGGGAGGAAGTGAGAGGAGGAGGACGGAATTTGGGGGTGAACGGGGGGGGGGGGGTCCAGGTTAAAGGAGGAGGAGGAGTCAAAATAGGGGGTACAGGCTGTGGGAGGAAGTGAGAGGAGGAGGACGGAATTTGGGGGTGAACGGGGGGGGGGTCCAGGTTAAAGGAGGAGGAGGAGTCAAAATAGGGGGTACAGGCTGTGGGAGGAAGTGAGAGGAGGAGGACGGAATTTGGGGGTGAACGGGGGGGGGGGGTTCCAGGTTAAAGGAGGAGGAGTCAAAATAGGGGGTACAGGCCAAAGGAGGAAGGAGGGGGGGTGAGGAAAATGGGGGGTCCAGGTTAAAGGAGGAGGAGGAGTCAAAATAGGGGGTACAGGCTGTGGGAGCAGGAGGAGGGAAAGTGAGGGGGAGGGGTCCAGGTAAAGGAGGAGGAGGAGGAGTCAAAATAGTGGGTACAGGCCAAGGGTGGAGGGAAAATGGGGCGGGTACAGGTTAAAGGAGGAGGAGTCAAAATAGGGGGTACAGGCTGTGGGAGGAAGTGAGAGGAGGAGGACGGAATTTGGGGGTGGAGGGGGGAGGTACAGGTTAAAGGAGGAGGAGTCAAAATAGGGGGTACAGGCCAAAGGAGGGGGGAGGGGGGGTGAGGAAAATGGGGGGGGGGGTCCAGGTTAAAGGAGGAGGAGGAGTCAAAATAGGGGGTACAGGCTGTGGGAGGAAGTGAGAGGAGGAGGACGGAATTTGGGGGTGAACGGAGGGGGGGTCCAGGTTAAAGGAGGAGGAGTCAAAATAGGGGGTACAGGCCAAAGGAGGAAGGAGGGGGGGTGAGGAAAATGGGGGGGGGGTCCAGGTTAAAGGAGGAGGAGGAGTCAAAATAGGGGGTACAGGCTGTGGGAGGAAGTGAGAGGAAGAGGACGGAATTTGGGGGTGAACGGGGGGGGGGGGGGTCCAGGTTAAAGGAGGAGGAGGAGTCAAAATAGGGGGTAAAGGCTGTGGGAGGAAGTGAGAGGAGGAGGACGGAATTTGGGGGTGAACGGGGGGGGGGTTCCAGGTTAAAGGAGGAGGAGTCAAAATAGGGGGTACAGGCCAAAGGAGGAAGGAGGGGGGGTGAGGAAAATGGGGGGGGGGGTCCAGGTTAAAGGAGGAGGAGGAGTCAAAATAGGGGGTACAGGCTGTGGGAGCAGGAGGAGGGAAAGTGAGGGGGAGGGGTCCAGGTAAAGGAGGAGGAGTCAAAATAGTGGGTACAGGCCAAGGGTGGAGGGAAAATGGGGCGGGTACAGGTTAAAGGAGGAGGAGTCAAAATAGGGGGTACAGGCTGTGGGAGGAAGTGAGAGGAAGAGGACGGAATTTGGGGGTGAACGGGGGGGGGGGTCCAGGTTAAAGGAGGAGGAGGAGTCAAAATAGGGGGTACAGGCTGTGGGAGGAAGTGAGAGGAGGAGGAGGACGGAATTTGGGGGTGAACGGGGGGGGGGGTCCAGGTTAAAGGAGGAGGAGTCAAAATAGGGGGTACAGGCTGTGAGAGGAGGAGGAGGGAATGTTTGGGGGGGGGGGTGCAAGTTAATGGAGGAGGAGGAGGGAATGTTGGGGGTACAGGTTGAAGGAGGAATCAAAGTGGGAGGTAGAGGCCTAAGGGATTAATTGGGAAAGGGGGGGATGCAGGATTACGGAGGAGAGAAAGTTTGGATACTGAGTATGGTGGAGACCGTGGAAACTTGGGGAGGAACCTTCTTTTTGGTAGTGTGTGTTGGGTGGGTGGGGGTGGGGGGGGGGTATAGGATAAGGGGGGAAGGAGGAGGCGTAGGATGAGGGAATGTGGGGGTACAGGCTGGGCGGACTGGAGGAGTCAAAAGGTATAACCTAAAATGATATATCCTCAACTGTCCCTCCCTTAGCCTGTCCTGCCCCCACTTTAACTCCTCCTCCCTTAGGCTATCTCTCCGCTGTACCTCCCTTAGCCTGTCCTGCCCCCACTTTAACTCCTCCTCCCTTAGGCTATCTCTCCACTATCTCTCCCTTAGCCTGTCCTGCCCCCACTTTAACTCCTCCTCCCTTAGGCTATCTCTCCCCTACCTCTTCCTTAGCCTGTCCTGCCCCCACTTTAACTCCTCCTCCCTTAGGCTATCTCTCCACTAGCTCTCCCTTAGCCTGTCCTGCCCCCACTTTAACTCCTCCTCCCTTAGGCTATCTCTCCCCTACCTCTTCCTTAGCCTGTCCTGCCCCCACTTTAACTCCTCCTCCCTTAGGCTATCTCTCCACTTTCCCTCCCTTAGCCTGTCCTGCCCCCACTTTAACTCCTCCTCCCTTAGGCTAGCTCTCCACTTTCCCTCCCTTAGCCTCTCCTGCCCCCACTTTAACTCCTCCTCCCTTAGGCTATCTCTCCGCTGTACCTCCCTTAGCCTGTCCTGTCCCCACTTTAACTCCTCCTCCCTTAGGCTATCTCTCCGCTGTACCTCCCTTAGCCTGTCCTGCCCCCACTTTAACTCCTCCTCCCTTAGGCTATCTCTCCACTATCTCTCCCTTAGCCTGTCCTGCCCCCACTTTAACTCCTCCTCCCTTAGGCTATCTCTCCACTTTCCCTCCCTTAGCCTGTCCCGCCCCCACTTTAACTCCTCCTCCCTTAGGCTATCTCTCCACTTTCCCTCCCTTAGCCTGTCCTGCCCCCACTTTAACTCCTCCTCCCTTAGCCTAGCTCTCCACTTTCCCTCCCTTAGCCTGTCCTGCCCCTTCTTTAACTCCTCCTCCCCTATCTCTCCACCCCTTAACCATTTTCCCAACGCTTCCTCTTCCCTTAAGCTTTAATCCCCCACATGCCTTACTCTCCAAGTAGACTGTACCACACACACTTACCTTAAGGACGAGCTCCTTGGATATGTCATTTTCAGAGGACAACATCATGCGGCACCGACGGGATTCGAACCCACGACCTTGAGCACGGCAGGCGAGAGCCTTACCAGTGAGCTATAGACTCAGCTACTGTGTAGGGCCCGATTTTCTTTAAACAAAAGTTTCAATACTGCAAGTTTGACTGGAAGCTAATACACTGGCCTACAGAGCTGTATCTTCTCGGATATCTAGCTTTATGCAAGCATATTGTCAATTTTATAAAGTATTTGAAAAAATCAACTAAAATGAATTCATCAAAAGAGAACCTCGCCATGCACGCCTAAGCGAATAGGCTCCGGGAACACGTCCAATTCTGCAAGTCAACATGTGGCACTGATGGGATTCGAACTCACGACCTCGAGCATGGCAGACATGAGCATTACCAGTGAGCTATACAGAGATGTACCATTTTTGGAGATCTTTTTTGCTATAAAATGAAATCAACCAAAACAACTGTGAAGGACCTGATTTTCTTAAAACAAAAGTTTCAATACTGCAAGTTTGACTGGAAGCTAATACACTGGCCTACAGAGCTGTATCTTCTCGGATATCTAGCTTTATGCAAGCATATTGTCAATTTTATAAAGTATTTGAAAAAATCTACTAAAATGAATTCATAAAAAGAGAGACTTGCTAGGCATGCCTAATAAAATAGGCTCTGGAACCATGTCCATTGTTGCAAGTCAACATGCAGCACTGATGGGATTCGAACTCACGACCTTGAGCATGGCAGACAGGAGCATTACCAGTGAGCTACACAGAGTTGCACCTTTTTTTGGAGATCTTTTTTTGCTATAAAATTAAATCAACTTCTGTATACATAAAAAATACACAGCTTAATACATAGTCTCTGGGGACATGTAAGATTCAAAAGTCAATAGCAGTACTGACAGGTTTCGAACCAATGACCCTGAGCATGGCAGGCGAGAACATTACCGGCGAGCTAAGTCCAATACATCTTAATAGGTTGACAGTACTTGAGTATAGCTCATTGGTAAGGTTCCCGCCTGCCGTGCTCAAGGTCGTGAGTTCGAATCCCGCCAGTGCACCAAAATATAATATCATATGATTAATGTCATGACCCACCGTCCTGTTTAACAACCATTGGGTAGTTGTTAAAAAATGTATGGGGCTGGAATGTGGTGGGGTACAGGTTAAGGGAGGAGGAGTCAAAGTGGGAGCTATGGGCTAAGGGAGGAGTTTAGAAAGTGGGAGAGGGAGGGAAAATGGGGTGGGTACAGGTTAAAGGAGGAGGAGTCAAAATAGGGGGTACAGGCTGTGGGAGCAGGAGGAGGGAAAGTGAGGGGGAGGGGTCCAGGTAAAGGAGGAGGAGGAGGAGTCAAAATAGTGGGTACAGGCCAAGGGTGGAGGGAAAATGGGGCGGGTCCAGGTCAAAGGAGGAGGAGTCAAAATAGGGGGTACAGGCTGTGGGAGGAAGTGAGAGGAGGAGGACGGAATTTGGGGGTGGAGGGGGGAGGTACAGGTTAAAGGAGGAGGAGTCAAAATAGGGGGTACAGGCCAAAGGAGGGGGGAGGGGGGGTGAGGAAAATGGGGGGGGGGTCCAGGTTAAAGGAGGAGGAGGAGTCAAAATAGGGGGTACAGGCTGTGGGAGGAAGTGAGAGGAGGAGGACGGAATTTGGGGGTGAACGGAGGGGGGGTCCAGGTTAAAGGAGGAGGAGTCAAAATAGGGGGTACAGGCCAAAGGAGGAAGGAGGGGGGGTGAGGAAAATGGGGGGGGGGTCCAGGTTAAAGGAGGAGGAGGAGTCAAAATAGGGGGTACAGGCTGTGGGAGGAAGTGAGAGGAAGAGGACGGAATTTGGGGGTGAACGGGGGGGGGGGGTCCAGGTTAAAGGAGGAGGAGGAGTCAAAATAGGGGGTAAAGGCTGTGGGAGGAAGTGAGAGGAGGAGGACGGAATTTGGGGGTGAACGGGGGGGGGGGTTCCAGGTTAAAGGAGGAGGAGTCAAAATAGGGGGTACAGGCCAAAGGAGGAAGGAGGGGGGGTGAGGAAAATGGGGGGGGGGGGTCCAGGTTAAAGGAGGAGGAGGAGTCAAAATAGGGGGTACAGGCTGTGGGAGCAGGAGGAGGGAAAGTGAGGGGGAGGGGTCCAGGTAAAGGAGGAGGAGTCAAAATAGTGGGTACAGGCCAAGGGTGGAGGGAAAATGGGGCGGGTACAGGTTAAAGGAGGAGGAGTCAAAATAGGGGGTACAGGCTGTGGGAGGAAGTGAGAGGAAGAGGACGGAATTTGGGGGTGAACGGGGGGGGGGGTCCAGGTTAAAGGAGGAGGAGGAGTCAAAATAGGGGGTACAGGCTGTGGGAGGAAGTGAGAGGAGGAGGAGGACGGAATTTGGGGGTGAACGGGGGGGGGGGTCCAGGTTAAAGGAGGAGGAGTCAAAATAGGGGGTACAGGCTGTGAGAGGAGGAGGAGGGAATGTTTGGGGGGGGGGGTGCAAGTTAATGGAGGAGGAGGAGGGAATGTTGGGGGTACAGGTTGAAGGAGGAATCAAAGTGGGAGGTAGAGGCCTAAGGGATTAATTGGGAAAGGGGGGGATGCAGGATTACGGAGGAGAGAAAGTTTGGATACTGAGTATGGTGGAGACCGTGGAAACTTGGGGAGGAACCTTCTTTTTGGTAGTGTGTGTTGGGTGGGTGGGGGTGGGGGGGGGGGTATAGGATAAGGGGGGAAGGAGGAGGCGTAGGATGAGGGAATGTGGGGGTACAGGCTGGGCGGACTGGAGGAGTCAAAAGGTATAACCTAAAATGATATATCCTCAACTGTCCCTCCCTTAGCCTGTCCTGCCCCCACTTTAACTCCTCCTCCCTTAGGCTATCTCTCCGCTGTACCTCCCTTAGCCTGTCCTGCCCCCACTTTAACTCCTCCTCCCTTAGGCTATCTCTCCACTATCTCTCCCTTAGCCTGTCCTGCCCCCACTTTAACTCCTCCTCCCTTAGGCTATCTCTCCCCTACCTCTTCCTTAGCCTGTCCTGCCCCCACTTTAACTCCTCCTCCCTTAGGCTATCTCTCCACTAGCTCTCCCTTAGCCTGTCCTGCCCCCACTTTAACTCCTCCTCCCTTAGGCTATCTCTCCACTTTCCCTCCCTTAGCCTGTCCTGCCCCCACTTTAACTCCTCCTCCCTTAGGCTATCTCTCCACTTTCCCTCCCTTAGCCTGTCCTGCCCCCACTTTAACTCCTCCTCCCTTAGGCTATCTCTCCACTTTCCCTCCCTTAGCCTGTCCTGCCCCCACTTTAACTCCTCCTCCCTTAGGCTATCTCTCCGCTGTACCTCCCTTAGCCTGTCCTGTCCCCACTTTAACTCCTCCTCCCTTAGGCTATCTCTCCACTATCTCTCCCTTAGCCTGTCCTGCCCCCACTTTAACTCCTCCTCCCTTAGGCTATCTCTCCACTTTCCCTCCCTTAGCCTGTCCTGCCCCTTCTTTAACTCCTCCTCCCCTATCTCTCCACCCCTTAACCATTTTCCCAACGCTTCCTCTTCCCTTAAGCTTTAATCCCCCACATGCCTTACTCTCCAAGTAGACTGTACCACACACACTTACCTTAAGGATGAGCTCCTTGGATATGTCATTTTCAGAGGACAACATCATGCGGCACCGACGGGATTCGAACCCACGACCTTGAGCACGGCAGGCGAGAGCCTTACCAGTGAGCTATAGACTCAGCTACTGTGTAGGGCCCGATTTTCTTTAAACAAAAGTTTCAATACTGCAAGTTTGACTGGAAGCTAATACACTGGCCTACAGAGCTGTATCTTCTCGGATATCTAGCTTTATGCAAGCATATTGTCAATTTTATAAAGTATTTGAAAAAATCAACTAAAATGAATTCATCAAAAGAGAACCTCGCCATGCACGCCTAAGCGAATAGGCTCCGGGAACACGTCCAATTCTGCAAGTCAACATGTGGCACTGATGGGATTCGAACTCACGACCTCGAGCATGGCAGACATGAGCATTACCAGTGAGCTATACAGAGATGTACCATTTTTGGAGATCTTTTTTGCTATAAAATGAAATCAACCAAAACAACTGTGAAGGACCTGATTTTCTTAAAACAAAAGTTTCAATACTGCAAGTTTGACTGGAAGCTAATACACTGGCCTACAGAGCTGTATCTTCTCGGATATCTAGCTTTATGCAAGCATATTGTCAATTTTATAAAGTATTTGAAAAAATCTACTAAAATGAATTCATAAAAAGAGAGACTTGCTAGGCATGCCTAATAAAATAGGCTCTGGAACCATGTCCATTGTTGCAAGTCAACATGCAGCACTGATGGGATTCGAACTCACGACCTTGAGCATGGCAGACAGGAGCATTACCAGTGAGCTACACAGAGTTGCACCTTTTTTTGGAGATCTTTTTTTGCTATAAAATTAAATCAACTTCTGTATACATAAAAAATACACAGCTTAATACATAGTCTCTGGGGACATGTAAGATTCAAAAGTCAATAGCAGTACTGACAGGTTTCGAACCAATGACCCTGAGCATGGCAGGCGAGAACATTACCGGCGAGCTAAGTCCAATACATCTTAATAGGTTGACAGTACTTGAGTATAGCTCATTGGTAAGGTTCCCGCCTGCCGTGCTCAAGGTCGTGAGTTCGAATCCCGCCAGTGCACCAAAATATAATTTCATATGATTAATGTCATGACCCACCGTCCTGTTTAACAACCATTGGGTCCTTCCTCTCACTTCCTCCCACAGCCTGTACCCCCTAGCCTGACCTGCCCCCACTTTAACTCCTCCTCCCTTAGGCTATCTCTCCGCTGTACCTCCCTTAGCCTGTCCTGCCCCCACTTTAACTCCTCCTCCCTTAGGCTATCTCTCCACTATCTCTCCCTTAGCCTGTCCTGCCCCCACTTTAACTCCTCCTCCCTTAGGCTATCTCTCCCCTACCTCTTCCTTAGCCTGTCCTGCCCCCACTTTAACTCCTCCTCCCTTAGGCTATCTCTCCACTAGCTCTCCCTTAGCCTGTCCTGCCCCCACTTTAACTCCTCCTCCCTTAGGCTATCTCTCCCCTACCTCTTCCTTAGCCTGTCCTGCCCCCACTTTAACTCCTCCTCCCTTAGGCTATCTCTCCACTTTCCCTCCCTTAGCCTGTCCTGCCCCCACTTTAACTCCTCCTCCCTTAGGCTAGCTCTCCACTTTCCCTCCCTTAGCCTCTCCTGCCCCCACTTTAACTCCTCCTCCCTTAGGCTATCTCTCCGCTGTACCTCCCTTAGCCTGTCCTGTCCCCACTTTAACTCCTCCTCCCTTAGGCTATCTCTCCGCTGTACCTCCCTTAGCCTGTCCTGCCCCCACTTTAACTCCTCCTCCCTTAGGCTATCTCTCCACTATCTCTCCCTTAGCCTGTCCTGCCCCCACTTTAACTCCTCCTCCCTTAGGCTATCTCTCCACTTTCCCTCCCTTAGCCTGTCCCGCCCCCACTTTAACTCCTCCTCCCTTAGGCTATCTCTCCACTTTCCCTCCCTTAGCCTGTCCTGCCCCCACTTTTACTCCTCCTCCCTTAGCCTAGCTCTCCACTTTCCCTCCCTTAGCCTGTCCTGCCCCTTCTTTAACTCCTCCTCCCCTATCTCTCCACCCCTTAACCATTTTCCCAACGCTTCCTCTTCCCTTAAGCTTTAATCCCCCACATGCCTTACTCTCCAAGTAGACTGTACCACACACACTTACCTTAAGGATGAGCTCCTTGGATATGTCATTTTCAGAGGACAACATCATGCGGCACCGACGGGATTCGAACCCACGACCTTGAGCACGGCAGGCGAGAGCCTTACCAGTGAGCTATAGACTCAGCTACTGTGTAGGGCCCGATTTTCTTTAAACAAAAGTTTCAATACTGCAAGTTTGACTGGAAGCTAATACACTGGCCTACAGAGCTGTATCTTCTCGGATATCTAGCTTTATGCAAGCATATTGTCAATTTTATAAAGTATTTGAAAAAATCAACTAAAATGAATTCATCAAAAGAGAACCTCGCCATGCACGCCTAAGCGAATAGGCTCCGGGAACACGTCCAATTCTGCAAGTCAACATGTGGCACTGATGGGATTCGAACTCACGACCTCGAGCATGGCAGACATGAGCATTACCAGTGAGCTATACAGAGATGTACCATTTTTGGAGATCTTTTTTGCTATAAAATGAAATCAACCAAAACAACTGTGAAGGACCTGATTTTCTTAAAACAAAAGTTTCAATACTGCAAGTTTGACTGGAAGCTAATACACTGGCCTACAGAGCTGTATCTTCTCGGATATCTAGCTTTATGCAAGCATATTGTCAATTTTATAAAGTATTTGAAAAAATCTACTAAAATGAATTCATAAAAAGAGAGACTTGCTAGGCATGCCTAATAAAATAGGCTCTGGAACCATGTCCATTGTTGCAAGTCAACATGCAGCACTGATGGGATTCGAACTCACGACCTTGAGCATGGCAGACAGGAGCATTACCAGTGAGCTACACAGAGTTGCACCTTTTTTTGGAGATCTTTTTTTGCTATAAAATTAAATCAACTTCTGTATACATAAAAAATACACAGCTTAATACATAGTCTCTGGGGACATGTAAGATTCAAAAGTCAATAGCAGTACTGACAGGTTTCGAACCAATGACCCTGAGCATGGCAGGCGAGAACATTACCGGCGAGCTAAGTCCAATACATCTTAATAGGTTGACAGTACTTGAGTATAGCTCATTGGTAAGGTTCCCCCCTGCCGTGCTCAAGGTCGTGAGTTCGAATCCCGCCAGTGCACCAAAATATAATATCATATGATTAATGTCATGACCCACCGTCCTGTTTAACAACCATTGGGTAGTTGTTAAAAAATGTATGGGGCTGGAATGTGGTGGGGTACAGGTTAAGGGAGGAGGAGTCAAAGTGGGAGCTATGGGCTAAGGGAGGAGTTTAGAAAGTGGGAGAGGGAGGGAAAATGGGGTGGGTACAGGTTAAAGGAGGAGGAGTCAAAATAGGGGGTACAGGCTGTGGGAGCAGGAGGAGGGAAAGTGAGGGGGAGGGGTCCAGGTAAAGGAGGAGGAGGAGGAGTCAAAATAGTGGGTACAGGCCAAGGGTGGAGGGAAAATGGGGCGGGTCCAGGTCAAAGGAGGAGGAGTCAAAATAGGGGGTACAGGCTGTGGGAGGAAGTGAGAGGAGGAGGACGGAATTTGGGGGTGAACGGGGGGGGGGGGGGTCCAGGTTAAAGGAGGAGGAGGAGTCAAAATAGGGGGTACAGGCTGTGGGAGGAAGTGAGAGGAGGAGGACGGAATTTGGGGGTGAACGGGGGGGGGGTCCAGGTTAAAGGAGGAGGAGGAGTCAAAATAGGGGGTACAGGCTGTGGGAGGAAGTGAGAGGAGGAGGACGGAATTTGGGGGTGAACGGGGGGGGGGGGTTCCAGGTTAAAGGAGGAGGAGTCAAAATAGGGGGTACAGGCCAAAGGAGGAAGGAGGGGGGGTGAGGAAAATGGGGGGTCCAGGTTAAAGGAGGAGGAGGAGTCAAAATAGGGGGTACAGGCTGTGGGAGCAGGAGGAGGGAAAGTGAGGGGGAGGGGTCCAGGTAAAGGAGGAGGAGGAGGAGTCAAAATAGTGGGTACAGGCCAAGGGTGGAGGGAAAATGGGGCGGGTACAGGTTAAAGGAGGAGGAGTCAAAATAGGGGGTACAGGCTGTGGGAGGAAGTGAGAGGAGGAGGACGGAATTTGGGGGTGGAGGGGGGAGGTACAGGTTAAAGGAGGAGGAGTCAAAATAGGGGGTACAGGCCAAAGGAGGGGGGAGGGGGGGTGAGGAAAATGGGGGGGGGGGTCCAGGTTAAAGGAGGAGGAGGAGTCAAAATAGGGGGTACAGGCTGTGGGAGGAAGTGAGAGGAGGAGGACGGAATTTGGGGGTGAACGGAGGGGGGGTCCAGGTTAAAGGAGGAGGAGTCAAAATAGGGGGTACAGGCCAAAGGAGGAAGGAGGGGGGGAGGGGGGGTGAGGAAAATGGGGGGGGGTCCAGGTTAAAGGAGGAGGAGGAGTCAAAATAGGGGGTACAGGCTGTGGGAGGAAGTGAGAGGAGGAGGACGGAATTTGGGGGTGAACGGGGGGGGGGGGGTTCCAGGTTAAAGGAGGAGGAGTCAAAATAGGGGGTACAGGCCAAAGGAGGAAGGAGCTGGAGGAGGGAAAGTGAGGGGGAGGGGTCCAGGAGGAGGAGGAGGAGTCAAAATAGTGGGTACAGGCCAAGGGTGGAGGGAAAATGGGGCGGGTACAGGTTAAAGGAGGAGGAGTCAAAATAGGGGGTACAGGCTGTGGGAGGAAGTGAGAGGAGGAGGACGGAATTTGGGGGTGGAGGGGGGAGGTACAGGTTAAAGGAGGAGGAGTCAAAATAGGGGGTACAGGCCAAAGGAGGGGGGAGGGGGGAGGGGGGTGAGGAAAATGGGGGGGGGGGTCCAGGTTAAAGGAGGAGGAGGAGTCAAAATAGGGGGTACAGGCTGTGGGAGGAAGTGAGAGGAGGAGGACGGAATTTGGGGGTGAACGGAGGGGGGGTCCAGGTTAAAGGAGGAGGAGTCAAAATAGGGGGTACAGGCCAAAGGAGGAAGGAGGGGGGGTGAGGAAAATGGGGGGGGGGGTCCAGGTTAAAGGAGGAGGAGGAGTCAAAATAGGGGGTACAGGCTGTGGGAGGAAGTGAGAGGAAGAGGACGGAATTTGGGGGTGAACGGGGGGGGGGGGGTCCAGGTTAAAGGAGGAGGAGGAGTCAAAATAGGGGGTAAAGGCTGTGGGAGGAAGTGAGAGGAGGAGGACGGAATTTGGGGGTGAACGGGGGGGGGGTTCCAGGTTAAAGGAGGAGGAGTCAAAATAGGGGGTACAGGCCAAAGGAGGAAGGAGGGGGGGTGAGGAAAATGGGGGGGGGGGTCCAGGTTAAAGGAGGAGGAGGAGTCAAAATAGGGGGTACAGGCTGTGGGAGCAGGAGGAGGGAAAGTGAGGGGGAGGGGTCCAGGTAAAGGAGGAGGAGTCAAAATAGTGGGTACAGGCCAAGGGTGGAGGGAAAATGGGGCGGGTACAGGTTAAAGGAGGAGGAGTCAAAATAGGGGGTACAGGCTGTGGGAGGAAGTGAGAGGAAGAGGACGGAATTTGGGGGTGAACGGGGGGGGGGGTCCAGGTTAAAGGAGGAGGAGGAGTCAAAATAGGGGGTACAGGCTGTGGGAGGAAGTGAGAGGAGGAGGAGGACGGAATTTGGGGGTGAACGGGGGGGGGGGGTCCAGGTTAAAGGAGGAGGAGTCAAAATAGGGGGTACAGGCTGTGAGAGGAGGAGGAGGGAATGTTTGGGGGGGGGGGTGCAAGTTAATGGAGGAGGAGGAGGGAATGTTGGGGGTACAGGTTGAAGGAGGAATCAAAGTGGGAGGTAGAGGCCTAAGGGATTAATTGGGAAAGGGGGGGATGCAGGATTACGGAGGAGAGAAAGTTTGGATACTGAGTATGGTGGAGACCGTGGAAACTTGGGGAGGAACCTTCTTTTTGGTAGTGTGTGTTGGGTGGGTGGGGGTGGGGGGGGGGTATAGGATAAGGGGGGAAGGAGGAGGCGTAGGATGAGGGAATGTGGGGGTACAGGCTGGGCGGACTGGAGGAGTCAAAAGGTATAACCTAAAATGATATATCCTCAACTGTCCCTCCCTTAGCCTGTCCTGCCCCCACTTTAACTCCTCCTCCCTTAGGCTATCTCTCCGCTGTACCTCCCTTAGCCTGTCCTGCCCCCACTTTAACTCCTCCTCCCTTAGGCTATCTCTCCACTATCTCTCCCTTAGCCCTGTCCTGCCCCCACTTTAACTCCTCCTCCCTTAGGCTATCTCTCCACTAGCTCTCCCTTAGCCTGTCCTGCCCCCACTTTAACTCCTCCTCCCTTAGGCTATCTCTCCCCTACCTCTTCCTTAGCCTGTCCTGCCCCCACTTTAACTCCTCCTCCCTTAGGCTATCTCTCCACTTTCCCTCCCTTAGCCTGTCCTGCCCCCACTTTAACTCCTCCTCCCTTAGGCTAGCTCTCCACTTTCCCTCCCTTAGCCTCTCCTGCCCCCACTTTAACTCCTCCTCCCTTAGGCTATCTCTCCGCTGTACCTCCCTTAGCCTGTCCTGTCCCCACTTTAACTCCTCCTCCCTTAGGCTATCTCTCCGCTGTACCTCCCTTAGCCTGTCCTGCCCCCACTTTAACTCCTCCTCCCTTAGGCTATCTCTCCACTATCTCTCCCTTAGCCTGTCCTGCCCCCACTTTAACTCCTCCTCCCTTAGGCTATCTCTCCACTTTCCCTCCCTTAGCCTGTCCCGCCCCCACTTTAACTCCTCCTCCCTTAGGCTATCTCTCCACTTTCCCTCCCTTAGCCTGTCCTGCCCCCACTTTAACTCCTCCTCCCTTAGCCTAGCTCTCCACTTTCCCTCCCTTAGCCTGTCCTGCCCCTTCTTTAACTCCTCCTCCCCTATCTCTCCACCCCTTAACCATTTTCCCAACGCTTCCTCTTCCCTTAAGCTTTAATCCCCCACATGCCTTACTCTCCAAGTAGACTGTACCACACACACTTACCTTAAGGATGAGCTCCTTGGATATGTCATTTTCAGAGGACAACATCATGCGGCACCGACGGGATTCGAACCCACGACCTTGAGCACGGCAGGCGAGAGCCTTACCAGTGAGCTATAGACTCAGCTACTGTGTAGGGCCCGATTTTCTTTAAACAAAAGTTTCAATACTGCAAGTTTGACTGGAAGCTAATACACTGGCCTACAGAGCTGTATCTTCTCGGATATCTAGCTTTATGCAAGCATATTGTCAATTTTATAAAGTATTTGAAAAAATCAACTAAAATGAATTCATCAAAAGAGAACCTCGCCATGCACGCCTAAGCGAATAGGCTCCGGGAACACGTCCAATTCTGCAAGTCAACATGTGGCACTGATGGGATTCGAACTCACGACCTCGAGCATGGCAGACATGAGCATTACCAGTGAGCTATACAGAGATGTACCATTTTTGGAGATCTTTTTTGCTATAAAATGAAATCAACCAAAACAACTGTGAAGGACCTGATTTTCTTAAAACAAAAGTTTCAATACTGCAAGTTTGACTGGAAGCTAATACACTGGCCTACAGAGCTGTATCTTCTCGGATATCTAGCTTTATGCAAGCATATTGTCAATTTTATAAAGTATTTGAAAAAATCTACTAAAATGAATTCATAAAAAGAGAGACTTGCTAGGCATGCCTAATAAAATAGGCTCTGGAACCATGTCCATTGTTGCAAGTCAACATGCAGCACTGATGGGATTCGAACTCACGACCTTGAGCATGGCAGACAGGAGCATTACCAGTGAGCTACACAGAGTTGCACCTTTTTTTGGAGATCTTTTTTTGCTATAAAATTAAATCAACTTCTGTATACATAAAAAATACACAGCTTAATACATAGTCTCTGGGGACATGTAAGATTCAAAAGTCAATAGCAGTACTGACAGGTTTCGAACCAATGACCCTGAGCATGGCAGGCGAGAACATTACCGGCGAGCTAAGTCCAATACATCTTAATAGGTTGACAGTACTTGAGTATAGCTCATTGGTAAGGTTCCCGCCTGCCGTGCTCAAGGTCGTGAGTTCGAATCCCGCCAGTGCACCAAAATATAATATCATATGATTAATGTCATGACCCACCGTCCTGTTTAACAACCATTGGGTAGTTGTTAAAAAATGTATGGGGCTGGAATGTGGTGGGGTACAGGTTAAGGGAGGAGGAGTCAAAGTGGGAGCTATGGGCTAAGGGAGGAGTTTAGAAAGTGGGAGAGGGAGGGAAAATGGGGTGGGTACAGGTTAAAGGAGGAGGAGTCAAAATAGGGGGTACAGGCTGTGGGAGCAGGAGGAGGGAAAGTGAGGGGGAGGGGTCCAGGTAAAGGAGGAGGAGGAGGAGTCAAAATAGTGGGTACAGGCCAAGGGTGGAGGGAAAATGGGGCGGGTCCAGGTCAAAGGAGGAGGAGTCAAAATAGGGGGTACAGGCTGTGGGAGGAAGTGAGAGGAGGAGGACGGAATTTGGGGGTGAACGGGGGGGGGGGGGGTCCAGGTTAAAGGAGGAGGAGGAGTCAAAATAGGGGGTACAGGCTGTGGGAGGAAGTGAGAGGAGGAGGACGGAATTTGGGGGTGAACGGGGGGGGGGTCCAGGTTAAAGGAGGAGGAGGAGTCAAAATAGGGGGTACAGGCTGTGGGAGGAAGTGAGAGGAGGAGGACGGAATTTGGGGGTGAACGGGGGGGGGGGGTTCCAGGTTAAAGGAGGAGGAGTCAAAATAGGGGGTACAGGCCAAAGGAGGAAGGAGGGGGGGTGAGGAAAATGGGGGGGGGGGGGTCCAGGTTAAAGGAGGAGGAGGAGTCAAAATAGGGGGTACAGGCTGTGGGAGCAGGAGGAGGGAAAGTGAGGGGGAGGGGTCCAGGTAAAGGAGGAGGAGGAGGAGTCAAAATAGTGGGTACAGGCCAAGGGTGGAGGGAAAATGGGGCGGGTACAGGTTAAAGGAGGAGGAGTCAAAATAGGGGGTACAGGCTGTGGGAGGAAGTGAGAGGAGGAGGACGGAATTTGGGGGTGGAGGGGGGAGGTACAGGTTAAAGGAGGAGGAGTCAAAATAGGGGGTACAGGCCAAAGGAGGGGGGAGGGGGGGTGAGGAAAATGGGGGGGGGGTCCAGGTTAAAGGAGGAGGAGGAGTCAAAATAGGGGGTACAGGCTGTGGGAGGAAGTGAGAGGAGGAGGACGGAATTTGGGGGTGAACGGAGGGGGGGTCCAGGTTAAAGGAGGAGGAGTCAAAATAGGGGGTACAGGCCAAAGGAGGAAGGAGGGGGGGTGAGGAAAATGGGGGGGGGGGGTCCAGGTTAAAGGAGGAGGAGGAGTCAAAATAGGGGGTACAGGCTGTGGGAGGAAGTGAGAGGAAGAGGACGGAATTTGGGGGTGAACGGGGGGGGGGGGGGGTCCAGGTTAAAGGAGGAGGAGGAGTCAAAATAGGGGGTAAAGGCTGTGGGAGGAAGTGAGAGGAGGAGGACGGAATTTGGGGGTGAACGGGGGGGGGGGTTCCAGGTTAAAGGAGATGGAGTCAAAATAGGGGGTACAGGCCAAAGGAGGAAGGAGGGGGGGGTGAGGAAAATGGGGGGGGGGGGGTCCAGGTTAAAGGAGGAGGAGGAGTCAAAATAGGGGGTACAGGCTGTGGGAGCAGGAGGAGGGAAAGTGAGGGGGAGGGGTCCAGGTAAAGGAGGAGGAGTCAAAATAGTGGGTACAGGCCAAGGGTGGAGGGAAAATGGGGCGGGTACAGGTTAAAGGAGGAGGAGTCAAAATAGGGGGTACAGGCTGTGGGAGGAAGTGAGAGGAAGAGGACGGAATTTGGGGGTGAACGGGGGGGGGGGTCCAGGTTAAAGGAGGAGGAGGAGTCAAAATAGGGGGTACAGGCTGTGGGAGGAAGTGAGAGGAGGAGGAGGACGGAATTTGGGGGTGAACGGGGGGGGGGGTCCAGGTTAAAGGAGGAGGAGTCAAAATAGGGGGTACAGGCTGTGAGAGGAGGAGGAGGGAATGTTTGGGGGGGGGGGGTGCAAGTTAATGGAGGAGGAGGAGGGAATGTTGGGGGTACAGGTTGAAGGAGGAATCAAAGTGGGAGGTAGAGGCCTAAGGGATTAATTGGGAAAGGGGGGGATGCAGGATTACGGAGGAGAGAAAGTTTGGATACTGAGTATGGTGGAGACCGTGGAAACTTGGGGAGGAACCTTCTTTTTGGTAGTGTGTGTTGGGTGGGTGGGGGTGGGGGGGGGTATAGGATAAGGGGGGAAGGAGGAGGCGTAGGATGAGGGAATGTGGGGGTACAGGCTGGGCGGACTGGAGGAGTCAAAAGGTATAACCTAAAATGATATATCCTCAACTGTCCCTCCCTTAGCCTGTCCTGCCCCCACTTTAACTCCTCCTCCCTTAGGCTATCTCTCCGCTGTACCTCCCTTAGCCTGTCCTGCCCCCACTTTAACTCCTCCTCCCTTAGGCTATCTCTCCACTATCTCTCCCTTAGCCTGTCCTGCCCCCACTTTAACTCCTCCTCCCTTAGGCTATCTCTCCCCTACCTCTTCCTTAGCCTGTCCTGCCCCCACTTTAACTCCTCCTCCCTTAGGCTATCTCTCCACTTTCCCTCCCTTAGCCTGTCCTGCCCCCACTTTAAATCCTCCTCCCTTAGGCTATCTCTCCACTTTCCCTCCCTTAGCCTGTCCTGCCCCCACTTTAACTCCTCCTCCCTTAGGCTATCTCTCCACTAGCTCTCCCTTAGCCTGTCCTGCCCCCACTTTAACTCCTCCTCCCTTAGGCTATCTCTCCCCTACCTCTTCCTTAGCCTGTCCTGCCCCCACTTTAACTCCTCCTCCCTTAGGCTATCTCTCCACTTTCCCTCCCTTAGCCTGTCCTGCCCCCACTTTAACTCCTCCTCCCTTAGGCTAGCTCTCCACTTTCCCTCCCTTAGCCTCTCCTGCCCCCACTTTAACTCCTCCTCCCTTAGGCTATCTCTCCGCTGTACCTCCCTTAGCCTGTCCTGCCCCCACTTTAACTCCTCCTCCCTTAGGCTATCTCTCCGCTGTACCTCCCTTAGCCTGTCCTGCCCCCACTTTAACTCCTCCTCCCTTAGGCTATCTCTCCACTATCTCTCCCTTAGCCTGTCCTGCCCCCACTTTAACTCCTCCTCCCTTAGGCTATCTCTCCACTTTCCCTCCCTTAGCCTGTCCCGCCCCCACTTTAACTCCTCCTCCCTTAGGCTATCTCTCCACTTTCCCTCCCTTAGCCTGTCCTGCCCCCACTTTAACTCCTCCTCCCTTAGCCTAGCTCTCCACTTTCCCTCCCTTAGCCTGTCCTGCCCCTTCTTTAACTCCTCCTCCCCTATCTCTCCACCCCTTAACCATTTTCCCAACGCTTCCTCTTCCCTTAAGCTTTAATCCCCCACATGCCTTACTCTCCAAGTAGACTGTACCACACACACTTACCTTAAGGATGAGCTTCTTGGATATGTCATTTTCAGAGGACAACATCATGCGGCACCGACGGGATTCGAACCCACGACCTTGAGCACGGCAGGCGAGAGCCTTACCAGTGAGCTATAGACTCAGCTACTGTGTAGGGCCCGATTTTCTTTAAACAAAAGTTTCAATACTGCAAGTTTGACTGGAAGCTAATACACTGGCCTACAGAGCTGTATCTTCTCGGATATCTAGCTTTATGCAAGCATATTGTCAATTTTATAAAGTATTTGAAAAAATCAACTAAAATGAATTCATCAAAAGAGAACCTCTCCATGCACGCCTAAGCGAATAGGCTCCGGGAACACGTCCAATTCTGCAAGTCAACATGTGGCACTGATGGGATTCGAACTCACGACCTCGAGCATGGCAGACATGAGCATTACCAGTGAGCTATACAGAGATGTACCATTTTTGGAGATCTTTTTTGCTATAAAATGAAATCAACCAAAACAACTGTGAAGGACCTGATTTTCTTAAAACAAAAGTTTCAATACTGCAAGTTTGACTGGAAGCTAATACACTGGCCTACAGAGCTGTATCTTCTCGGATATCTAGCTTTATGCAAGCATATTGTCAATTTTATAAAGTATTTGAAAAAATCTACTAAAATGAATTCATAAAAAGAGAGACTTGCTAGGCATGCCTAATAAAATAGGCTCTGGAACCATGTCCATTGTTGCAAGTCAACATGCAGCACTGATGGGATTCGAACTCACGACCTTGAGCATGGCAGACAGGAGCATTACCAGTGAGCTACACAGAGTTGCACCTTTTTTTGGAGATCTTTTTTTGCTATAAAATTAAATCAACTTCTGTATACATAAAAAATACACAGCTTAATACATAGTCTCTGGGGACATGTAAGATTCAAAAGTCAATAGCAGTACTGACAGGTTTCGAACCAATGACCCTGAGCATGGCAGGCGAGAACATTACCGGCGAGCTAAGTCCAATACATCTTAATAGGTTGACAGTACTTGAGTATAGCTCATTGGTAAGGTTCCCGCCTGCCGTGCTCAAGGTCGTGAGTTCGAATCCCGCCAGTGCACCAAAATATAATATCATATGATTAATGTCATGACCCACCGTCCTGTTTAACAACCATTGGGTAGTTGTTAAAAAATGTATGGGGCTGGAATGTGGTGGGGTACAGGTTAAGGGAGGAGGAGTCAAAGTGGGAGCTATGGGCTAAGGGAGGAGTTTAGAAAGTGGGAGAGGGAGGGAAAATGGGGTGGGTACAGGTTAAAGGAGGAGGAGTCAAAATAGGGGGTACAGGCTGTGGGAGCAGGAGGAGGGAAAGTGAGGGGGAGGGGTCCAGGTAAAGGAGGAGGAGGAGGAGTCAAAATAGTGGGTACAGGCCAAGGGTGGAGGGAAAATGGGGCGGGTCCAGGTCAAAGGAGGAGGAGTCAAAATAGGGGGTACAGGCTGTGGGAGGAAGTGAGAGGAGGAGGACGGAATTTGGGGGTGAACGGGGGGGGGGGGGGTCCAGGTTAAAGGAGGAGGAGGAGTCAAAATAGGGGGTACAGGCTGTGGGAGGAAGTGAGAGGAGGAGGACGGAATTTGGGGGTGAACGGGGGGGGGGGTCGGTCCAGGTTAAAGGAGGAGGAGGAGGAGTCAAAATAGGGGGTACAGGCTGTGGGAGGAAGTGAGAGGAGGAGGACGGAATTTGGGGGTGAACGGGGGGGGGGGGGTTCCAGGTTAAAGGAGGAGGAGTCAAAATAGGGGGTACAGGCCAAAGGAGGAAGGAGGGGGGGTGAGGAAAATGGGGGGGGGGGTCCAGGTTAAAGGAGGAGGAGGAGTCAAAATAGGGGGTACAGGCTGTGGGAGCAGGAGGAGGGAAAGTGAGGGGGAGGGGTCCAGGTAAAGGAGGAGGAGGAGGAGTCAAAATAGTGGGTACAGGCCAAGGGTGGAGGGAAAATGGGGCGGGTACAGGTTAAAGGAGGAGGAGTCAAAATAGGGGGTACAGGCTGTGGGAGGAAGTGAGAGGAGGAGGACGGAATTTGGGGGTGGAGGGGGGAGGTACAGGTTAAAGGAGGAGGAGTCAAAATAGGGGGTACAGGCCAAAGGAGGGGGGAGGGGGGGGTGAGGAAAATGGGGGGGGGGTCCAGGTTAAAGGAGGAGGAGGAGTCAAAATAGGGGGTACAGGCTGTGGGAGGAAGTGAGAGGAGGAGGACGGAATTTGGGGGGTGAACGGAGGGGGGGTCCAGGTTAAAGGAGGAGGAGTCAAAATAGGGGGTACAGGCCAAAGGAGGAAGGAGGGGGGGTGAGGAAAATGGGGGGGGGTCCAGGTTAAAGGAGGAGGAGGAGTCAAAATAGGGGGTACAGGCTGTGGGAGGAAGTGAGAGGAAGAGGACGGAATTTGGGGGTGAACGGGGGGGGGGGGGGGGTCCAGGTTAAAGGAGGAGGAGGAGTCAAAATAGGGGGTAAAGGCTGTGGGAGGAAGTGAGAGGAGGAGGACGGAATTTGGGGTGAACGGGGGGGGGTTCAGGTTAAAGGAGGAGGAGTCAAAATAGGGGGTACAGGCCAAAGGAGGAAGGAGGGGGGGTGAGGAAAATGGGGGGGGGGGTCCAGGTTAAAGGAGGAGGAGGAGTCAAAATAGGGGGTACAGGCTGTGGGAGCAGGAGGAGGGAAAGTGAGGGGGAGGGGTCCAGGTAAAGGAGGAGGAGTCAAAATAGTGGGTACAGGCCAAGGGTGGAGGGAAAATGGGGCGGGTACAGGTTAAAGGAGGAGGAGTCAAATAGGGGGTACAGGCTGTGGGAGGAAGTGAGAGGAAGAGGACGGAATTTGGGGGTGAACGGGGGGGGGGGGTCCAGGTTAAAGAGGAGGAGGAGTCAAAATAGGGGGTACAGGCTGTGGGAGGAAGTGAGAGGAGGAGGAGGACGGAATTTGGGGGTGAACGGGGGGGGGGGTCCAGGTTAAAGGAGGAGGAGTCAAATAGGGGGTACAGGCTGTGAGAGGAGGAGGAGGGAATGTTTGGGGGGGGGGGGTGCAAGTTAATGGAGGAGGAGGAGGGAATGTTGGGGGTACAGGTTGAAGGAGGAATCAAAGTGGGAGGTAGAGGCCTAAGGGATTAATTGGGAAAGGGGGGGATGCAGGATTACGGAGGAGAGAAAGTTTGGATACTGAGTATGGTGGAGACCGTGGAAACTTGGGGAGGAACCTTCTTTTTGGTAGTGTGTGTTGGGTGGGTGGGGGTGGGGGGGGGTATAGGATAAGGGGGGAAGGAGGAGGCGTAGGATGAGGGAATGTGGGGGTACAGGCTGGGCGGACTGGAGGAGTCAAAAGGTATAACCTAAAATGATATATCCTCAACTGTCCCTCCCTTAGCCTGTCCTGCCCCCACTTTAACTCCTCCTCCCTTAGGCTATCTCTCCGCTGTACCTCCCTTAGCCTGTCCTGCCCCCACTTTAACTCCTCCTCCCTTAGGCTATCTCTCCACTATCTCTCCCTTAGCCTGTCCTGCCCCCACTTTAACTCCTCCTCCCTTAGGCTATCTCTCCCCTACCTCTTCCTTAGCCTGTCCTGCCCCCACTTTAACTCCTCCTCCCTTAGGCTATCTCTCCACTTTCCCCTCCCTTAGCCTGTCCTGCCCCCACTTTAACTCCTCCTCCCTTAGGCTATCTCTCCACTTTCCCTCCCTTAGCCTGTCCTGCCCCCACTTTAACTCCTCCTCCCTTAGGCTATCTCTCCACTTTCCCTCCCTTAGCCTGTCCTGCCCCCACTTTAACTCCTCCTCCCTTAGGCTACCTCTCCCCTACCTCTTCCTTAGCCTGTCCTGCCCCCACTTTAACTCCTCCTCCCTTAGGCTATCTCTCCACTTTCCCTCCCTTAGCCTGTCCTGCCCCCACTTTAACTCCTCCTCCCTTAGGCTAGCTCTCCACTTTCCCTCCCTTAGCCTCTCCTGCCCCCACTTTAACTCCTCCTCCCTTAGGCTATCTCTCCGCTGTACCTCCCTTAGCCTGTCCTGTCCCCACTTTAACTCCTCCTCCCTTAGGCTATCTCTCCGCTGTACCTCCCTTAGCCTGTCCTGCCCCCACTTTAACTCCTCCTCCCTTAGGCTATCTCTCCACTATCTCTCCCTTAGCCTGTCCTGCCCCCACTTTAACTCCTCCTCCCTTAGGCTATCTCTCCACTTTCCCTCCCTTAGCCTGTCCCGCCCCCACTTTAACTCCTCCTCCCTTAGGCTATCTCTCCACTTTCCCTCCCTTAGCCTGTCCTGCCCCCACTTTAACTCCTCCTCCCTTAGCCTAGCTCTCCACTTTCCCTCCCTTAGCCTGTCCTGCCCCTTCTTTAACTCCTCCTCCCCTATCTCTCCACCCCTTAACCATTTTCCCAACGCTTCCTCTTCCCTTAAGCTTTAATCCCCCACATGCCTTACTCTCCAAGTAGACTGTACCACACACACTTACCTTAAGGATGAGCTCCTTGGATATGTCATTTTCAGAGGACAACATCATGCGGCACCGACGGGATTCGAACCCACGACCTTGAGCACGGCAGGCGAGAGCCTTACCAGTGAGCTATAGACTCAGCTACTGTGTAGGGCCCGATTTTCTTTAAACAAAAGTTTCAATACTGCAAGTTTGACTGGAAGCTAATACACTGGCCTACAGAGCTGTATCTTCTCGGATATCTAGCTTTATGCAAGCATATTGTCAATTTTATAAAGTATTTGAAAAAATCAACTAAAATGAATTCATCAAAAGAGAACCTCGCCATGCACGCCTAAGCGAACAGGCTCCGGGAACACGTCCAATTCTGCAAGTCAACATGTGGCACTGATGGGATTCGAACTCACGACCTCGAGCATGGCAGACATGAGCATTACCAGTGAGCTATACAGAGATGTACCATTTTTGGAGATCTTTTTTGCTATAAAATGAAATCAACCAAAACAACTGTGAAGGACCTGATTTTCTTAAAACAAAAGTTTCAATACTGCAAGTTTGACTGGAAGCTAATACACTGGCCTACAGAGCTGTATCTTCTCGGATATCTAGCTTTATGCAAGCATATTGTCAATTTTATAAAGTATTTGAAAAAATCTACTAAAATGAATTCATAAAAAGAGAGACTTGCTAGGCATGCCTAATAAAATAGGCTCTGGAACCATGTCCATTGTTGCAAGTCAACATGCAGCACTGATGGGATTCGAACTCACGACCTTGAGCATGGCAGACAGGAGCATTACCAGTGAGCTACACAGAGTTGCACCTTTTTTTGGAGATCTTTTTTTGCTATAAAATTAAATCAACTTCTGTATACATAAAAAATACACAGCTTAATACATAGTCTCTGGGGACATGTAAGATTCAAAAGTCAATAGCAGTACTGACAGGTTTCGAACCAATGACCCTGAGCATGGCAGGCGAGAACATTACCGGCGAGCTAAGTCCAATACATCTTAATAGGTTGACAGTACTTGAGTATAGCTCATTGGTAAGGTTCCCGCCTGCCGTGCTCAAGGTCGTGAGTTCGAATCCCGCCAGTGCACCAAAATATAATATCATATGATTAATGTCATGACCCACCGTCCTGTTTAACAACCATTGGGTAGTTGTTAAAAAATGTATGGGGCTGGAATGTGGTGGGGTACAGGTTAAGGGAGGAGGAGTCAAAGTGGGAGCTATGGGCTAAGGGAGGAGTTTAGAAAGTGGGAGAGGGAGGGAAAATGGGGTGGGTACAGGTTAAAGGAGGAGGAGTCAAAATAGGGGGTACAGGCTGTGGGAGCAGGAGGAGGGAAAGTGAGGGGGAGGGGTCCAGGTAAAGGAGGAGGAGGAGGAGTCAAAATAGTGGGTACAGGCCAAGGGTGGAGGGAAAATGGGGCGGGTCCAGGTCAAAGGAGGAGGAGTCAAAATAGGGGGTACAGGCTGTGGGAGGAAGTGAGAGGAGGAGGACGGAATTTGGGGGTGAACGGGGGGGGGGGGGGGTCCAGGTTAAAGGAGGAGGAGGAGTCAAAATAGGGGGTACAGGCTGTGGGAGGAAGTGAGAGGAGGAGGACGGAATTTGGGGGTGAACGGGGGGGGGGGGTTCCAGGTTAAAGGAGGAGGAGTCAAAATAGGGGGTACAGGCCAAAGGAGGAAGGAGGGGGGGTGAGGAAAATGGGGGGGGGGGGGGTCCAGGTTAAAGGAGGAGGAGGAGTCAAAATAGGGGGTACAGGCTGTGGGAGCAGGAGGAGGGAAAGTGAGGGGGAGGGGTCCAGGTAAAGGAGGAGGAGGAGGAGTCAAAATAGTGGGTACAGGCCAAGGGTGGAGGGAAAATGGGGCGGGTACAGGTTAAAGGAGGAGGAGTCAAAATAGGGGGTACAGGCTGTGGGAGGAAGTGAGAGGAGGAGGACGGAATTTGGGGGTGGAGGGGGGAGGTACAGGTTAAAGGAGGAGGAGTCAAAATAGGGGGTACAGGCCAAAGGAGGGGGGAGGGGGGGTGAGGAAAATGGGGGGGGGGGTCCAGGTTAAAGGAGGAGGAGGAGTCAAAATAGGGGGTACAGGCTGTGGGAGGAAGTGAGAGGAGGAGGACGGAATTTGGGGGTGAACGGAGGGGGGGTCCAGGTTAAAGGAGGAGGAGTCAAAATAGGGGGTACAGGCCAAAGGAGGAAGGAGGGGGGGTGAGGAAAATGGGGGGGGGGTCCAGGTTAAAGGAGGAGGAGGAGTCAAAATAGGGGGTACAGGCTGTGGGAGGAAGTGAGAGGAAGAGGACGGAATTTGGGGGTGAACGGGGGGGGGGGGTCCAGGTTAAAGGAGGAGGAGGAGTCAAAATAGGGGGTAAAGGCTGTGGGAGGAAGTGAGAGGAGGAGGACGGAATTTGGGGGTGAACGGGGGGGGGGGTTCCAGGTTAAAGGAGGAGGAGTCAAAATAGGGGGTACAGGCCAAAGGAGGAAGGAGGGGGGGTGAGGAAAATGGGGGGGGGGGTCCAGGTTAAAGGAGGAGGAGGAGTCAAAATAGGGGGTACAGGCTGTGGGAGCAGGAGGAGGGAAAGTGAGGGGGAGGGGTCCAGGTAAAGGAGGAGGAGTCAAAATAGTGGGTACAGGCCAAGGGTGGAGGGAAAATGGGGCGGGTACAGGTTAAAGGAGGAGGAGTCAAAATAGGGGGTACAGGCTGTGGGAGGAAGTGAGAGGAAGAGGACGGAATTTGGGGGTGAACGGGGGGGGGGTCCAGGTTAAAGGAGGAGGAGGAGTCAAAATAGGGGGTACAGGCTGTGGGAGGAAGTGAGAGGAGGAGGAGGACGGAATTTGGGGGTGAACGGGGGGGGGGGTCCAGGTTAAAGGAGGAGGAGTCAAAATAGGGGGTACAGGCTGTGAGAGGAGGAGGAGGGAATGTTTGGGGGGGGGGGTGCAAGTTAATGGAGGAGGAGGAGGGAATGTTCGGGGTACAGGTTGAAGGAGGAATCAAAGTGGGAGGTAGAGGCCTAAGGGATTAATTGGGAAAGGGGGGGATGCAGGATTACGGAGGAGAGAAAGTTTGGATACTGAGTATGGTGGAGACCGTGGAAACTTGGGGAGGAACCTTCTTTTTGGTAGTGTGTGTTGGGTGGGTGGGGGTGGGGGGGGGGTATAGGATAAGGGGGGAAGGAGGAGGCGTAGGATGAGGGAATGTGGGGGTACAGGCTGGGCGGACTGGAGGAGTCAAAAGGTATAACCTAAAATGATATATCCTCAACTGTCCCTCCCTTAGCCTGTCCTGCCCCCACTTTAACTCCTCCTCCCTTAGGCTATCTCTCCGCTGTACCTCCCTTAGCCTGTCCTGCCCCCACTTTAACTCCTCCTCCCTTAGGCTATCTCTCCCCTACCTCTTCCTTAGCCTGTCCTGCCCCCACTTTAACTCCTCCTCCCTTAGGCTATCTCTCCCCTACCTCTTCCTTAGCCTGTCCTGCCCCCACTTTAACTCCTCCTCCCTTAGGCTATCTCTCCACTTTCCCTCCCTTAGCCTGTCCTGCCCCCACTTTAACTCCTCCTCCCTTAGGCTATCTCTCCACTTTCCCTCCCTTAGCCTGTCCTGCCCCCACTTTAACTCCTCCTCCCTTAGGCTATCTCTCCACTAGCTCTCCCTTAGCCTGTCCTGCCCCCACTTTAACTCCTCCTCCCTTAGGCTATCTCTCCCCTACCTCTTCCTTAGCCTGTCCTGCCCCCACTTTAACTCCTCCTCCCTTAGGCTATCTCTCCACTTTCCCTCCCTTAGCCTGTCCTGCCCCCACTTTAACTCCTCCTCCCTTAGGCTAGCTCTCCACTTTCCCTCCCTTAGCCTCTCCTGCCCCCACTTTAACTCCTCCTCCCTTAGGCTATCTCTCCGCTGTACCTCCCTTAGCCTGTCCTGTCCCCACTTTAACTCCTCCTCCCTTAGGCTATCTCTCCGCTGTACCTCCCTTAGCCTGTCCTGCCCCCACTTTAACTCCTCCTCCCTTAGGCTATCTCTCCACTATCTCTCCCTTAGCCTGTCCTGCCCCCACTTTAACTCCTCCTCCCTTAGGCTATCTCTCCACTTTCCCTCCCTTAGCCTGTCCCGCCCCCACTTTAACTCCTCCTCCCTTAGGCTATCTCTCCACTTTCCCTCCCTTAGCCTGTCCTGCCCCCACTTTAACTCCTCCTCCCTTAGCCTAGCTCTCCACTTTCCCTCCCTTAGCCTGTCCTGCCCCTTCTTTAACTCCTCCTCCCCTATCTCTCCACCCCTTAACCATTTTCCCAACGCTTCCTCTTCCCTTAAGCTTTAATCCCCCACATGCCTTACTCTCCAAGTAGACTGTACCACACACACTTACCTTAAGGATGAGCTCCTTGGATATGTCATTTTCAGAGGACAACATCATGCGGCACCGACGGGATTCGAACCCACGACCTTGAGCACGGCAGGCGAGAGCCTTACCAGTGAGCTATAGACTCAGCTACTGTGTAGGGCCCGATTTTCTTTAAACAAAAGTTTCAATACTGCAAGTTTGACTGGAAGCTAATACACTGGCCTACAGAGCTGTATCTTCTCGGATATCTAGCTTTATGCAAGCATATTGTCAATTTTATAAAGTATTTGAAAAAATCAACTAAAATGAATTCATCAAAAGAGAACCTCGCCATGCACGCCTAAGCGAATAGGCTCCGGGAACACGTCCAATTCTGCAAGTCAACATGTGGCACTGATGGGATTCGAACTCACGACCTCGAGCATGGCAGACATGAGCATTACCAGTGAGCTATACAGAGATGTACCATTTTTGGAGATCTTTTTTGCTATAAAATGAAATCAACCAAAACAACTGTGAAGGACCTGATTTTCTTAAAACAAAAGTTTCAATACTGCAAGTTTGACTGGAAGCTAATACACTGGCCTACAGAGCTGTATCTTCTCGGATATCTAGCTTTATGCAAGCATATTGTCAATTTTATAAAGTATTTGAAAAAATCTACTAAAATGAATTCATAAAAAGAGAGACTTGCTAGGCATGCCTAATAAAATAGGCTCTGGAACCATGTCCATTGTTGCAAGTCAACATGCAGCACTGATGGGATTCGAACTCACGACCTTGAGCATGGCAGACAGGAGCATTACCAGTGAGCTACACAGAGTTGCACCTTTTTTTGGAGATCTTTTTTTGCTATAAAATTAAATCAACTTCTGTATACATAAAAAATACACAGCTTAATACATAGTCTCTGGGGACATGTAAGATTCAAAAGTCAATAGCAGTACTGACAGGTTTCGAACCAATGACCCTGAGCATGGCAGGCGAGAACATTACCGGCGAGCTAAGTCCAATACATCTTAATAGGTTGACAGTACTTGAGTATAGCTCATTGGTAAGGTTCCCGCCTGCCGTGCTCAAGGTCGTGAGTTCGAATCCCGCCAGTGCACCAAAATATAATATCATATGATTAATGTCATGACCCACCGTCCTGTTTAACAACCATTGGGTAGTTGTTAAAAAATGTATGGGGCTGGAATGTGGTGGGGTACAGGTTAAGGGAGGAGGAGTCAAAGTGGGAGCTATGGGCTAAGGGAGGAGTTTAGAAAGTGGGAGAGGGAGGGAAAATGGGGTGGGTACAGGTTAAAGGAGGAGGAGTCAAAATAGGGGGTACAGGCTGTGGGAGCAGGAGGAGGGAAAGTGAGGGGGAGGGGTCCAGGTAAAGGAGGAGGAGGAGGAGTCAAAATAGTGGGTACAGGCCAAGGGTGGAGGGAAAATGGGGCGGGTCCAGGTCAAAGGAGGAGGAGTCAAAATAGGGGGTACAGGCTGTGGGAGGAAGTGAGAGGAGGAGGACGGAATTTGGGGGTGAACGGGGGGGGGGGTCCAGGTTAAAGGAGGAGGAGGAGTCAAAATAGGGGGTACAGGCTGTGGGAGGAAGTGAGAGGAGGAGGACGGAATTTGGGGGTGAACGGGGGGGGGGGTCCAGGTTAAAGGAGGAGGAGGAGTCAAAATAGGGGGTACAGGCTGTGGGAGGAAGTGAGAGGAGGAGGACGGAATTTGGGGGTGAACGGGGGGGGGGGGGGTTCCAGGTTAAAGGAGGAGGAGTCAAAATAGGGGGTACAGGCCAAAGGAGGAAGGAGGGGGGGTGAGGAAAATGGGGGGGGGGGGGTCCAGGTTAAAGGAGGAGGAGGAGTCAAAATAGGGGGTACAGGCTGTGGGAGCAGGAGGAGGGAAAGTGAGGGGGAGGGGTCCAGGTAAAGGAGGAGGAGGAGGAGTCAAAATAGTGGGTACAGGCCAAGGGTGGAGGGAAAATGGGGCGGGTACAGGTTAAAGGAGGAGGAGTCAAAATAGGGGGTACAGGCTGTGGGAGGAAGTGAGAGGAGGAGGACGGAATTTGGGGGTGGAGGGGGGAGGTACAGGTTAAAGGAGGAGGAGTCAAAATAGGGGGTACAGGCCAAAGGAGGGGGGAGGGGGGGTGAGGAAAATGGGGGGGGGGGTCCAGGTTAAAGGAGGAGGAGGAGTCAAAATAGGGGGTACAGGCTGTGGGAGGAAGTGAGAGGAGGAGGACGGAATTTGGGGGTGAACGGAGGGGGGGTCCAGGTTAAAGGAGGAGGAGTCAAAATAGGGGGTACAGGCCAAAGGAGGAAGGAGGGGGGGTGAGGAAAATGGGGGGGGGGGTCCAGGTTAAAGGAGGAGGAGGAGTCAAAATAGGGGGTACAGGCTGTGGGAGCAGGAGGAGGGAAAGTGAGGGGGAGGGGTCCAGGTAAAGGAGGAGGAGTCAAAATAGTGGGTACAGGCCAAGGGTGGAGGGAAAATGGGGCGGGTACAGGTTAAAGGAGGAGGAGTCAAAATAGGGGGTACAGGCTGTGGGAGGAAGTGAGAGGAAGAGGACGGAATTTGGGGGTGAACGGGGGGGGGGGTCCAGGTTAAAGGAGGAGGAGGAGTCAAAATAGGGGGTACAGGCTGTGGGAGGAAGTGAGAGGAGGAGGAGGACGGAATTTGGGGGTGAACGGGGGGGGGGTCCAGGTTAAAGGAGGAGGAGTCAAAATAGGGGGTACAGGCTGTGAGAGGAGGAGGAGGGAATGTTTGGGGGGGGGGTGCAAGTTAATGGAGGAGGAGGAGGGAATGTTGGGGGTACAGGTTGAAGGAGGAATCAAAGTGGGAGGTAGAGGCCTAAGGGATTAATTGGGAAAGGGGGGGATGCAGGATTACGGAGGAGAGAAAGTTTGGATACTGAGTATGGTGGAGACCGTGGAAACTTGGGGAGGAACCTTCTTTTTGGTAGTGTGTGTTGGGTGGGTGGGGGTGGGGGGGGGTATAGGATAAGGGGGGAAGGAGGAGGCGTAGGATGAGGGAATGTGGGGGTACAGGCTGGGCGGACTGGAGGAGTCAAAAGGTATAACCTAAAATGATATATCCTCAACTGTCCCTCCCTTAGCCTGTCCTGCCCCCACTTTAACTCCTCCTCCCTTAGGCTATCTCTCCGCTGTACCTCCCTTAGCCTGTCCTGCCCCCACTTTAACTCCTCCTCCCTTAGGCTATCTCTCCACTATCTCTCCCTTAGCCTGTCCTGCCCCCACTTTAACTCCTCCTCCCTTAGGCTATCTCTCCCCTACCTCTTCCTTAGCCTGTCCTGCCCCACTTTAACTCCTCCTCCCTTAGGCTATCTCTCCACTTTCCCTCCCTTAGCCTGTCCTGCCCCCACTTTAACTCCTCCTCCCTTAGGCTATCTCTCCACTTTCCCTCCCTTAGCCTGTCCTGCCCCCACTTTAACTCCTCCTCCCTTAGGCTATCTCTCCACTTTCCCTCCCTTAGCCTGTCCTGCCCCCACTTTAACTCCTCCTCCCTTAGGCTATCTCTCCACTAGCTCTCCCTTAGCCTGTCCTGCCCCCACTTTAACTCCTCCTCCCTTAGGCTATCTCTCCCCTACCTCTTCCTTAGCCTGTCCTGCCCCCACTTTAACTCCTCCTCCCTTAGGCTATCTCTCCACTTTCCCTCCCTTAGCCTGTCCTGCCCCCACTTTAACTCCTCCTCCCTTAGGCTAGCTCTCCACTTTCCCTCCCTTAGCCTCTCCTGCCCCCACTTTAACTCCTCCTCCCTTAGGCTATCTCTCCGCTGTACCTCCCTTAGCCTGTCCTGTCCCCACTTTAACTCCTCCTCCCTTAGGCTATCTCTCCGCTGTACCTCCCTTAGCCTGTCCTGCCCCCACTTTAACTCCTCCTCCCTTAGGCTATCTCTCCACTATCTCTCCCTTAGCCTGTCCTGCCCCCACTTTAACTCCTCCTCCCTTAGGCTATCTCTCCACTTTCCCTCCCTTAGCCTGTCCCGCCCCCACTTTAACTCCTCCTCCCTTAGGCTATCTCTCCACTTTCCCTCCCTTAGCCTGTCCTGCCCCCACTTTAACTCCTCCTCCCTTAGCCTAGCTCTCCACTTTCCCTCCCTTAGCCTGTCCTGCCCCTTCTTTAACTCCTCCTCCCCTATCTCTCCACCCCTTAACCATTTTCCCAACGCTTCCTCTTCCCTTAAGCTTTAATCCCCCACATGCCTTACTCTCCAAGTAGACTGTACCACACACACTTACCTTAAGGATGAGCTCCTTGGATATGTCATTTTCAGAGGACAACATCATGCGGCACCGACGGGATTCGAACCCACGACCTTGAGCACGGCAGGCGAGAGCCTTACCAGTGAGCTATAGACTCAGCTACTGTGTAGGGCCCGATTTTCTTTAAACAAAAGTTTCAATACTGCAAGTTTGACTGGAAGCTAATACACTGGCCTACAGAGCTGTATCTTCTCGGATATCTAGCTTTATGCAAGCATATTGTCAATTTTATAAAGTATTTGAAAAAATCAACTAAAATGAATTCATCAAAAGAGAACCTCGCCATGCACGCCTAAGCGAATAGGCTCCGGGAACACGTCCAATTCTGCAAGTCAACATGTGGCACTGATGGGATTCGAACTCACGACCTCGAGCATGGCAGACATGAGCATTACCAGTGAGCTATACAGAGATGTACCATTTTTGGAGATCTTTTTTGCTATAAAATGAAATCAACCAAAACAACTGTGAAGGACCTGATTTTCTTAAAACAAAAGTTTCAATACTGCAAGTTTGACTGGAAGCTAATACACTGGCCTACAGAGCTGTATCTTCTCGGATATCTAGCTTTATGCAAGCATATTGTCAATTTTATAAAGTATTTGAAAAAATCTACTAAAATGAATTCATAAAAAGAGAGACTTGCTAGGCATGCCTAATAAAATAGGCTCTGGAACCATGTCCATTGTTGCAAGTCAACATGCAGCACTGATGGGATTCGAACTCACGACCTTGAGCATGGCAGACAGGAGCATTACCAGTGAGCTACACAGAGTTGCACCTTTTTTTGGAGATCTTTTTTTGCTATAAAATTAAATCAACTTCTGTATACATAAAAAATACACAGCTTAATACATAGTCTCTGGGGACATGTAAGATTCAAAAGTCAATAGCAGTACTGACAGGTTTCGAACCAATGACCCTGAGCATGGCAGGCGAGAACATTACCGGCGAGCTAAATCCAATACATCTTAATAGGTTGACAGTACTTGAGTATAGCTCATTGGTAAGGTTCCCGCCTGCCGTGCTCAATCCCGCCAGTGCACCAAAATATAATATCATATGATTAATGTCATGACCCACCGTCCTGTTTAACAACCATTGGGTAGTTGTTAAAAAATGTATGGGGCTGGAATGTGGTGGGGTACAGGTTAAGGGAGGAGGAGTCAAAGTGGGAGCTATGGGCTAAGGGAGGAGTTTAGAAAGTGGGAGAGGGAGGGAAAATGGGGTGGGTACAGGTTAAAGGAGGAGGAGTCAAAATAGGGGGTACAGGCTGTGGGAGCAGGAGGAGGGAAAGTGAGGGGGAGGGGTCCAGGTAAAGGAGGAGGAGGAGGAGTCAAAATAGTGGGTACAGGCCAAGGGTGGAGGGAAAATGGGGCGGGTCCAGGTCAAAGGAGGAGGAGTCAAAATAGGGGGTACAGGCTGTGGGAGGAAGTGAGAGGAGGAGGACGGAATTTGGGGGTGAACGGGGGGGGGGGGGGTCCAGGTTAAAGGAGGAGGAGGAGTCAAAATAGGGGGTACAGGCTGTGGGAGGAAGTGAGAGGAGGAGGACGGAATTTGGGGGTGAACGGGGGGGGGGTCCAGGTTAAAGGAGGAGGAGGAGTCAAAATAGGGGGTACAGGCTGTGGGAGGAAGTGAGAGGAGGAGGACGGAATTTGGGGGTGAACGGGGGGGGGGGGTTCCAGGTTAAAGGAGGAGGAGTCAAAATAGGGGGTACAGGCCAAAGGAGGAAGGAGGGGGGGTGAGGAAAATGGGGGGGGGGGGGGGGTCCAGGTTAAAGGAGGAGGAGGAGTCAAAATAGGGGGTACAGGCTGTGGGAGGAAGTGAGAGGAGGAGGACGGAATTTGGGGTGAACGGGGGGGGGGGTTCCAGGTTAAAGGAGGAGGAGTCAAAATAGGGGGTACAGGCCAAAGGATGAAGGAGGGGGGTGAGGAAAATGGGGGGGGGGGGTCCAGGTTAAAGGAGGAGGAGAGTCAAAATAGGGGGTACAGGCTGTGGGAGCAGGAGGAGGGAAAGTGAGGGGGAGGGGTCCAGGTAAAGGAGGAGGAGGAGGAGTCAAAATAGTGGGGTACAGGCCAGGGTGGAGGGAAAATGGGGCGGGTACAGGTTAAAGGAGGAGGAGTCAAAATAGGGGGTACAGGCTGTGGGAGGAAGTGAGAGGAGGAGGACGGAATTTGGGGGTGGAGGGGGGAGGTACAGGTTAAAGGAGGAGGAGTCAAAATAGGGGGTACAGCCAAAGGAGGGGGAGGGGGGTGAGGAAAATGGGGGGGGGGTCCAGGTTAAAGGAGGAGGAGGAGTCAAAATAGGGGTACAGGCTGTGGGAGGAAGTGAGAGGAGGAGGACGGAATTTGGGGGTGAACGGAGGGGGGGTCCAGGTTAAAGGAGGAGGAGTCAAAATAGGGGGTACAGGCCAAAGGAGGAAGGAGGGGGGGTGAGGAAAATGGGGGGGGGGGGTCCAGGTTAAAGGAGGAGGAGGAGTCAAATAGGGGGTACAGGCTGTGGGAGGAAGTGAGAGGAAGAGGACGGAATTTGGGGGTGAACGGGGGGGGGGGTCCAGGTTAAAGGAGGAGGAGGAGTCAAAATAGGGGGTAAAGGCTGTGGGAGGAAGTGAGAGGAGGAGGACGGAATTTGGGGGTGAACGGGGGGGGTTCCAGGTTAAAGGAGGAGGAGTCAAAATAGGGGGTACAGGCCAAAGGAGGAAGGAGGGGGGGTGAGGAAAATGGGGGGGGGGGTCCAGGTTAAAGGAGGAGGAGGAGTCAAAATAGGGGTACAGGCTGTGGGAGCAGGAGGAGGGAAAGTGAGGGGGAGGGGTCCAGGTAAAGGAGGAGGAGTCAAAATAGTGGGTACAGGCCAAGGGTGGAGGGAAAATGGGGCGGGTACAGGTTAAAGGAGGAGGAGTCAAAATAGGGGGTACAGGCTGTGGGAGGAAGTGAGAGGAAGAGGACGGAATTTGGGGGGTGAACGGGGGGGGGGGGTCAGGTTAAAGGAGGAGGAGGAGTCAAAATAGGGGGTACAGGCTGTGGGAGGAAGTGAGAGGAGGAGGAGGACGGAATTTGGGGGTGAACGGGGGGGGGGTCCAGGTTAAAGGAGGAGGAGTCAAAATAGGGGGTACAGGCTGTGAGAGGAGGAGGAGGGAATGTTTGGGGGGGGGGGGTGCAAGTTAATGGAGGAGGAGGAGGGAATGTTGGGGTACAGGTTGAAGGAGGGAATCAAAGTGGGAGGTAGAGGCCTAAGGGATTAATTGGGAAAGGGGGGATGCAGGATTACGGAGGAGAGAAGTTTGGATACTGAGTATGGTGGAGACCGTGTGGAAACTTGGGGAGGAACCTTCTTTTTGGTAGTGTGTGTTGGGTGGGTGGGGGTGGGGGGGGGTATAGGATAAGGGGGGAAGGAGGAGGCGTAGGATGAGGGAATGTGGGGGTACAGGCTGGGCGGACTGGAGGAGTCAAAAGGTATAACCTAAAATGATATATCCTCAACTGTCCCTCCCTTAGCCTGTCCTGCCCCCACTTTAACTCCTCCTCCCTTAGGCTATCTCTCCGCTGTACCTCCCTTAGCCTGTCCTGCCCCCACTTTAACTCCTCCTCCCTTAGGCTATCTCTCCACTATCTCTCCCTTAGCCTGTCCTGCCCCCACTTTAACTCCTCCTCCCTTAGGCTATCTCTCCCCTACCTCTTCCTTAGCCTGTCCTGCCCCCACTTTAACTCCTCCTCCCTTAGGCTATCTCTCCACTTTCCCTCCCTTAGCCTGTCCTGCCCCCACTTTAACTCCTCCTCCCTTAGGCTATCTCTCCACTTTCCCTCCCTTAGCCTGTCCTGCCCCACTTTAACTCCTCCTCCCTTAGGCTATCTCTCCACTAGCTCTCCCTTAGCCTGTCCTGCCCCCACTTTAACTCCTCCTCCCTTAGGCTATCTCTCCCCTACCTCTTCCTTAGCCTGTCCTGCCCCCACTTTAACTCCTCCTCCCTTAGGCTATCTCTCCACTTTCCCTCCCTTAGCCTGTCCTGCCCCCACTTTAACTCCTCCTCCCTTAGGCTAGCTCTCCACTTTCCTCCCTTAGCCTCTCCTGCCCCCACTTTAACTCCTCCTCCCTTAGGCTATCTCTCCGCTGTACCTCCCTTAGCCTGTCCTGTCCCCACTTTAACTCCTCCTCCCTTAGGCTATCTCTCCGCTGTACCTCCCTTAGCCTGTCCTGCCCCCACTTTAACTCCTCCTCCCTTAGGCTATCTCTCCACTAGCTCTCCCTTAGCCTGTCCTGCCCCCACTTTAACTCCTCCTCCCTTAGGCTATCTCTCCCCTACCTCTTCCTTAGCCTGTCCTGCCCCCACTTTAACTCCTCCTCCCTTAGGCTATCTCTCCACTTTCCCTCCCTTAGCCTGTCCTGCCCCCACTTTAACTCCTCCTCCCTTAGGCTAGCTCTCCACTTTCCCTCCCTTAGCCTCTCCTGCCCCCACTTTAACTCCTCCTCCCTTAGGCTATCTCTCCGCTGTACCTCCCTTAGCCTGTCCTGTCCCCACTTTAACTCCTCCTCCCTTAGGCTATCTCTCCGCTGTACCTCCCTTAGCCTGTCCTGCCCCCACTTTAACTCCTCCTCCCTTAGGCTATCTCTCCACTATCTCTCCCTTAGCCTGTCCTGCCCCCACTTTAACTCCTCTCCCTTAGGCTATCTCTCCACTTCCCTCCCTTAGCCTGTCCCGCCCCCACTTTAACTCCTCCTCCCTTAGGCTATCTCTCCACTTTCCCTCCCTTAGCCTGTCCTGCCCCCCACTTTAACTCCTCCTCCCTTAGCCTAGCTCTCCACTTTCCCTCCCTTAGCCTGTCCTGCCCCTTCTTTAACTCCTCCTCCCTATCTCTCCACCCCTTAACCATTTTCCCACGCTTCCTCTTCCCTTAAGCTTTAATCCCCCACATGCCTTACTCTCCAAGTAGACTGTACCACACACACTTACCTTAAGGATGAGCTCCTTGGATATGTCATTTTCAGAGGACAACATCATGCGGCACCGACGGGATTCGAACCCACGACCTTGAGCACGGCAGGCGAGAGCCTTACCAGTGAGCTATAGACTCAGCTACTGTGTAGGGCCCGATTTTCTTTAAACAAAAGTTTCAATACTGCAAGTTTGACTGGAAGCTAATACACTGGCCTACAGAGCTGTATCTTCTCGGATATCTAGCTTTATGCAAGCATATTGTCAATTTTATAAAGTATTTGAAAAAATCAACTAAAATGAATTCATCAAAAAGAGAACCTCGCCATGCACGCCTAAGCGAATAGGCTCCGGGAACACGTCCAATTCTGCAAGTCAACATGTGGCACTGATGGGATTCGAACTCACGACCTCGAGCATGGCAGACATGAGCATTACCAGTGAGCTATACAGAGATGTACCATTTTTGGAGATCTTTTTTGCTATAAAATGAAATCAACCAAAACAACTGTGAAGGACCTGATTTTCTTAAAACAAAAGTTTCAATACTGCAAGTTTGACTGGAAGCTAATACACGGGCCTACAGAGCTGTATCTTCTCGGATATCTAGCTTTATGCAAGCATATTGTCAATTTTATAAAGTATTTGAAAAAATCTACTAAAATGAATTCATAAAAAGAGAGACTTGCTAGGCATGCCTAATAAAATAGGCTCTGGAACCATGTCCATTGTTGCAAGTCAACATGCAGCACTGATGGGATTCGAACTCACGACCTTGAGCATGGCAGACAGGAGCATTACCAGTGAGCTACACAGAGTTGCACCTTTTTTTGGAGATCTTTTTTTGCTATAAAATTAAATCAACTTCTGTATACATAAAAAATACACAGCTTAATACATAGTCTCTGGGACATGTAAGATTCAAAAGTCAATAGCAGTACTGACAGGTTTCGAACCAATGACCCTGAGCATGGCAGGCGAGAACATTACCGGCGAGCTAAGTCCAATACATCTTAAGACCGATACATCTTAAGACCAATACACTGCCATGAGAGATAGGTTGACAGTACTTGAGTATAGCTCATTGGTAAGGTTCCCGTCTGCCGTGCTCAAGGTCGTGAGTTCGAATCCCGCCAGTGCACCAAAATATAATATCATATGATTAATGTCATGACCCACCGTCCTGTTTAACAACCATTGGGTAGTTGTTAAAAAATGTATGGGGCTGGAATGTGGTGGGGTACAGGTTAAGGGAGGAGGAGTCAAAGTGGGAGCTATGGGCTAAGGGAGGAGTTTAGAAAGTGGGAGAGGGAGGGAAAATGGGGTGGGTACAGGTTAAAGGAGGAGGAGTCAAAATAGGGGGTACAGGCTGTGGGAGCAGGAGGAGGGAAAGTGAGGGGGAGGGGTCCAGGTAAAGGAGGAGGAGGAGGAGTCAAAATAGTGGGTACAGGCCAAGGGTGGAGGGAAAATGGGGCGGGTCCAGGTCAAAGGAGGAGGAGTCAAAATAGGGGGTACAGGCTGTGGGAGAAGTGAGAGGAGGAGGACGGAATTTGGGGGTGAACGGGGGGGGGGGGGGTCCAGGTTAAAGGAGGAGGAGGAGTCAAAATAGGGGGTACAGGCTGTGGGAGGAAGTGAGAGGAGGAGGACGGAATTTGGGGGTGAACGGGGGGGGGGGTCCAGGTTAAAGGAGGAGGAGGAGTCAAAATAGGGGGTACAGGCTGTGGGAGGAAGTGAGAGGAGGAGGACGGAATTTGGGGGTGAACGGGGGGGGGGGGTTCCAGGTTAAAGGAGGAGGAGTCAAAATAGGGGGTACAGGCCAAAGGAGGAAGGAGGGGGGGTGAGGAAAATGGGGGGGGGGGGGGTCCAGGTTAAAGGAGGAGGAGGAGTCAAAATAGGGGGTACAGGCTGTGGGAGCAGGAGGAGGGAAAGTGAGGGGGAGGGGTCCAGGTAAAGGAGGAGGAGGAGGAGTCAAAATAGTGGGTACAGGCCAAGGGTGGAGGGAAAATGGGGCGGGTACAGGTTAAAGGAGGAGGAGTCAAAATAGGGGGTACAGGCTGTGGGAGGAAGTGAGAGGAGGAGGACGGAATTTGGGGGTGGAGGGGGGAGGTACAGGTTAAAGGAGGAGGAGTCAAAATAGGGGGTACAGGCCAAAGGAGGGGGGAGGGGGGGTGAGGAAAATGGGGGGGGGGTCCAGGTTAAAGGAGGAGGAGGAGTCAAAATAGGGGGTACAGGCTGTGGGAGGAAGTGAGAGGAGGAGGACGGAATTTGGGGGTGAACGGAGGGGGGGTCCAGGTTAAAGGAGGAGGAGTCAAAATAGGGGGTACAGGCCAAAGGAGGAAGGAGGGGGGGTGAGGAAAATGGGGGGGGGGGGGGTCCAGGTTAAAGGAGGAGGAGGAGTCAAAATAGGGGGTACAGGCTGTGGGAGGAAGTGAGAGGAAGAGGACGGAATTTGGGGGTGAACGGGGGGGGGGGGGTCCAGGTTAAAGGAGGAGGAGGAGTCAAAATAGGGGGTAAAGGCTGTGGGAGGAAGTGAGAGGAGGAGGACGGAATTTGGGGGTGAACGGGGGGGGGGGTTCCAGGTTAAAGGAGGAGGAGTCAAAATAGGGGGTACAGGCCAAAGGAGGAAGGAGGGGGGGTGAGGAAAATGGGGGGGGGGGGGTCCAGGTTAAAGGAGGAGGAGGAGTCAAAATAGGGGGTACAGGCTGTGGGAGCAGGAGGAGGGAAAGTGAGGGGGAGGGGTCCAGGTAAAGGAGGAGGAGTCAAAATAGTGGGTACAGGCCAAGGGTGGAGGGAAAATGGGGCGGGTACAGGTTAAAGGAGGAGGAGTCAAAATAGGGGGTACAGGCTGTGGGAGGAAGTGAGAGGAAGAGGACGGAATTTGGGGGTGAACGGGGGGGGGGGTCCAGGTTAAAGGAGGAGGAGGAGTCAAAATAGGGGGTACAGGCTGTGGGAGGAAGTGAGAGGAGGAGGAGGACGGAATTTGGGGGTGAACGGGGGGGGGGGGGTCCAGGTTAAAGGAGGAGGAGTCAAAATAGGTGGTACAGGCTGTGAGAGGAGGAGGAGGGAATGTTTGGGGGGGGGGGTGCAAGTTAATGGAGGAGGAGGAGGGAATGTTGGGGGTACAGGTTGAAGGAGGAATCAAAGTGGGAGGTAGAGGCCTAAGGGATTAATTGGGAAAGGGGGGGATGCAGGATTACGGAGGAGAGAAAGTTTGGATACTGAGTATGGTGGAGACCGTGGAAACTTGGGGAGGAACCTTCTTTTTGGTAGTGTGTGTTGGGTGGGTGGGGGTGGGGGGGGGGGTATAGGATAAGGGGGGAAGGAGGAGGCGTAGGATGAGGGAATGTGGGGGTACAGGCTGGGCGGACTGGAGGAGTCAAAAGGTATAACCTAAAATGATATATCCTCAACTGTCCCTCCCTTAGCCTGTCCTGCCCCCACTTTAACTCCTCCTCCCTTAGGCTATCTCTCCGCTGTACCTCCCTTAGCCTGTCCTGCCCCCACTTTAACTCCTCCTCCCTTAGGCTATCTCTCCACTATCTCTCCCTTAGCCTGTCCTGCCCCCACTTTAACTCCTCCTCCCTTAGGCTATCTCTCCCCTACCTCTTCCTTAGCCTGTCCTGCCCCCACTTTAACTCCTCCTCCCTTAGGCTATCTCTCCACTTTCCCTCCCTTAGCCTGTCCTGCCCCCACTTTAACTCCTCCTCCCTTAGGCTAGCTCTCCACTTTCCCTCCCTTAGCCTCTCCTGCCCCCACTTTAACTCCTCCTCCCTTAGGCTATCTCTCCGCTGTACCTCCCTTAGCCTGTCCTGTCCCCACTTTAACTCCTCCTCCCTTAGGCTATCTCTCCGCTGTACCTCCCTTAGCCTGTCCTGCCCCCACTTTAACTCCTCCTCCCTTAGGCTATCTCTCCACTATCTCTCCCTTAGCCTGTCCTGCCCCCACTTTAACTCCTCCTCCCTTAGGCTATCTCTCCACTTTCCCTCCCTTAGCCTGTCCCGCCCCCACTTTAACTCCTCCTCCCTTAGGCTATCTCTCCACTTTCCCTCCCTTAGCCTGTCCTGCCCCTTCTTTAACTCCTCCTCCCCTATCTCTCCACCCCTTAACCATTTTCCCAACGCTTCCTCTTCCCTTAAGCTTTAATCCCCCACATGCCTTACTCTCCAAGTAGACTGTACCACACACACTTACCTTAAGGATGAGCTCCTTGGATATGTCATTTTCAGAGGACAACATCATGCGGCACCGACGGGATTCGAACCCACGACCTTGAGCACGGCAGGCGAGAGCCTTACCAGTGAGCTATAGACTCAGCTACTGTGTAGGGCCCGATTTTCTTTAAACAAAAGTTTCAATACTGCAAGTTTGACTGGAAGCTAATACACTGGCCTACAGAGCTGTATCTTCTCGGATATCTAGCTTTATGCAAGCATATTGTCAATTTTATAAAGTATTTGAAAAAATCAACTAAAATGAATTCATCAAAAGAGAACCTCGCCATGCACGCCTAAGCGAATAGGCTCCGGGAACACGTCCAATTCTGCAAGTCAACATGTGGCACTGATGGGATTCGAACTCACGACCTCGAGCATGGCAGACATGAGCATTACCAGTGAGCTATACAGAGATGTACCATTTTTGGAGATCTTTTTTGCTATAAAATGAAATCAACCAAAACAACTGTGAAGGACCTGATTTTCTTAAAACAAAAGTTTCAATACTGCAAGTTTGACTGGAAGCTAATACACTGGCCTACAGAGCTGTATCTTCTCGGATATCTAGCTTTATGCAAGCATATTGTCAATTTTATAAAGTATTTGAAAAAATCTACTAAAATGAATTCATAAAAAGAGAGACTTGCTAGGCATGCCTAATAAAATAGGCTCTGGAACCATGTCCATTGTTGCAAGTCAACATGCAGCACTGATGGGATTCGAACTCACGACCTTGAGCATGGCAGACAGGAGCATTACCAGTGAGCTACACAGAGTTGCACCTTTTTTTGGAGATCTTTTTTTGCTATAAAATTAAATCAACTTCTGTATACATAAAAAATACACAGCTTAATACATAGTCTCTGGGGACATGTAAGATTCAAAAGTCAATAGCAGTACTGACAGGTTTCGAACCAATGACCCTGAGCATGGCAGGCGAGAACATTACCGGCGAGCTAAGTCCAATACATCTTAAGACCGATACATCTTAAGACCAATACACTGCCATGAGAGATAGGTTGACAGTACTTGAGTATAGCTCATTGGTAAGGTTCCCGCCTGCCGTGCTCAAGGTCGTGAGTTCGAATCCCGCCAGTGCACCAAAATATAATATCATATGATTAATGTCATGACCCACCGTCCTGTTTAACAACCATTGGGTAGTTGTTAAAAAATGTATGGGGCTGGAATGTGGTGGGGTACAGGTTAAGGGAGGAGGAGTCAAAGTGGGAGCTATGGGCTAAGGGAGGAGTTTAGAAAGTGGGAGAGGGAGGGAAAATGGGGTGGGTACAGGTTAAAGGAGGAGGAGTCAAAATAGGGGGTACAGGCTGTGGGAGCAGGAGGAGGGAAAGTGAGGGGGAGGGGTCCAGGTAAAGGAGGAGGAGGAGGAGTCAAAATAGTGGGTACAGGCCAAGGGTGGAGGGAAAATGGGGCGGGTCCAGGTCAAAGGAGGAGGAGTCAAAATAGGGGGTACAGGCTGTGGGAGGAAGTGAGAGGAGGAGGACGGAATTTGGGGGTGAACGGGGGGGGGGGGGTCCAGGTTAAAGGAGGAGGAGGAGTCAAAATAGGGGATACAGGCTGTGGGAGGAAGTGAGAGGAGGAGGACGGAATTTGGGGGTGAACGGGGGGGGGGGTCCAGGTTAAAGGAGGAGGAGGAGTCAAAATAGGGGGTACAGGCTGTGGGAGGAAGTGAGAGGAGGAGGACGGAATTTGGGGGTGAACGGGGGGGGGGGTTCCAGGTTAAAGGAGGAGGAGTCAAAATAGGGGGTACAGGCCAAAGGAGGAAGGAGGGGGGGTGAGGAAAATGGGGGGGGGGGGGGGTCCAGGTTAAAGGAGGAGGAGGAGTCAAAATAGGGGGTACAGGCTGTGGGAGCAGGAGGAGGGAAAGTGAGGGGGAGGGGTCCAGGTAAAGGAGGAGGAGGAGGAGTCAAAATAGTGGGTACAGGCCAAGGGTGGAGGAAAATGGGGCGGGTACAGGTTAAAGGAGGAGGAGTCAAAATAGGGGGTACAGGCTGTGGGAGGAAGTGAGAGGAGGAGGACGGAATCTGGGGGTGGAGGGGGGAGGTACAGGTTAAAGGAGGAGGAGTCAAAATAGGGGGTACAGGCCAAAGGAGGGGGGAGGGGGGGGTGAGGAAAATGGGGGGGGGGGTCCAGGTTAAAGGAGGAGGAGGAGTCAAAATAGGGGGTACAGGCTGTGGGAGGAAGTGAGAGGAGGAGGACGGAATTTGGGGGTGAACGGAGGGGGGGTCCAGGTTAAAGGAGGAGGAGTCAAAATAGGGGGTACAGGCCAAAGGAGGAAGGAGGGGGGTGAGGAAATGGGGGGGGGGGTCCAGGTTAAAGGAGGAGGAGGAGTCAAAATAGGGGGTACAGGCTGTGGGAGGAAGTGAGAGGAAGAGGACGGAATTTGGGGGGTGAACGGGGGGGGGGGGGGGTCCAGGTTAAAGGAGGAGGAGGAGTCAAAATAGGGGGTAAAGGCTGTGGGAGGAAGTGAGAGGAGGAGGACGGAATTTGGGGGTGAACGGGGGGGGGGTTCCAGGTTAAAGGAGGAGGAGTCAAAATAGGGGGTACAGGCCAAAGGAGGAAGGAGGGGGGGTGAGGAAAATGGGGGGGGGGTCCAGGTTAAAGGAGGAGGAGGAGTCAAAATAGGGGGTACAGGCTGTGGGAGCAGGAGGAGGGAAAGTGAGGGGGAGGGGTCCAGGTAAAGGAGGAGGAGTCAAAATAGTGGGTACAGGCCAAGGGTGGAGGGAAAATGGGGCGGGTACAGGTTAAAGGAGGAGGAGTCAAAATAGGGGGTACAGGCTGTGGGAGGAAGTGAGAGGAAGAGGACGGAATTTGGGGGTGAACGGGGGGGGGGTCCAGGTTAAAGGAGGAGGAGGAGTCAAAATAGGGGGTACAGGCTGTGGGAGGAAGTGAGAGGAGGAGGAGGACGGAATTTGGGGGTGAACAGGAGGGGGGGGGTCCAGGTTAAAGGAGGAGGAGTCAAAATAGGGGGTACAGGCTGTGAGAGGAGGAGGAGGGAATGTTTGGGGGGGGGGGGGTGCAAGTTAATGGAGGAGGAGGAGGGAATGTTGGGGGTACAGGTTGAAGGAGGAATCAAAGTGGAGGTAGAGGCCTAAGGGATTAATTGGGAAAGGGGGGGATGCAGGATTACGGAGGAGAGAAAGTTTGGATACTGAGTATGGTGGAGACCGTGGAAACTTGGGGAGGAACCTTCTTTTGGTAGTGTGTGTTGGGTGGGTGGGGGTGGGGGGGGGGTATAGGATAAGGGGGGAAGGAGGAGGCGTAGGATGAGGGAATGTGGGGTACAGGCTGGGCGGACTGGAGGAGTCAAAAGGTATAACCTAAAATGATATATCCTCAACTGTCCCTCCCTTAGCCTGTCCTGCCCCCACTTTAACTCCTCCTCCCTTAGGCTATCTCTCCGCTGTACCTCCCTTAGCCTGTCCTGCCCCCACTTTAACTCCTCCTCCCTTAGGCTATCTCTCCCTTAGCCTGTCCTGCCCCCACTTTAACTCCTCCTCCCTTAGGCTATCTCTCCCCTACCTCTTCCTTAGCCTGTCCTGCCCCCACTTTAACTCCTCCTCCCTTAGGCTATCTCTCCACTTTCCCTCCCTTAGCCTGTCCTGCCCCACTTTAACTCCTCCTCCCTTAGGCTATCTCTCCACTTTCCCTCCCTTAGCCTGTCCTGCCCCCACTTTAACTCCTCCTCCCTTAGGCTATCTCTCCACTAGCTCTCCCTTAGCCTGTCCTGCCCCCACTTTAACTCCTCCTCCCTTAGGCTATCTCTCCCCTACCTCTTCCTTAGCCTGTCCTGCCCCCACTTTAACTCCTCCTCCCTTAGGCTATCTCTCCACTTTCCCTCCCTTAGCCTGTCCTGCCCCCACTTTAACTCCTCCTCCCTTAGGCTAGCTCTCCACTTTCCCTCCCTTAGCCTCTCCTGCCCCACTTTAACTCCTCCTCCCTTAGGCTATCTCTCCGCTGTACCTCCCTTAGCCTGTCCTGTCCCCACTTTAACTCCTCCTCCCTTAGGCTATCTCTCCGCTGTACCTCCCTTAGCCTGTCCTGCCCCCACTTTAACTCCTCCTCCCTTAGGCTATCTCTCCACTATCTCTCCCTTAGCCTGTCCTGCCCCCACTTTAACTCCTCCTCCCTTAGGCTATCTCTCCACTTTCCCTCCCTTAGCCTGTCCCGCCCCCACTTTAACTCCTCCTCCCTTAGGCTATCTCTCCACTTTCCCTCCCTTAGCCTGTCCTGTCCCCACTTTAACTCCTCCTCCTCCTCCCTTAGCCTAGCTCTCCACTTTCCCTCCCTTAGCCTGTCCTGCCCCTTCTTTAACTCCTCCTCCCCTATCTCTCCACCCCTTAACCATTTTCCCAACGCTTCCCTCTTCCCTTAAGCTTTAATCCCCCACATGCCTTACTCTCCAAGTAGACTGTACCACACACACCTTACCTTAAGGATGAGCTCCTTGGATATGTCATTTTCAGAGGACAACATCATGCGGCACCGACGGGATTCGAACCCACGACCTTGAGCACGGCAGGCGAGAGCCTTACCAGTGAGCTATAGACTCAGCTACTGTGTAGGGCCCGATTTTCTTTAAACAAAAGTTTCAATACTGCAAGTTTGACTGGAAGCTAATACACTGGCCTACAGAGCTGTATCTTCTCGGATATCTAGCTTTATGCAAGCATATTGTCAATTTTATAAAGTATTTGAAAAAATCAACTAAAATGAATTCATCAAAAGAGAACCTCGCCATGCACGCCTAAGCGAATAGGCTCGGGAACACGTCCAATTCTGCAAGTCAACATGTGGCACTGATGGGGATTCGAACTCACGACCTCGAGCATGGCAGACATGAGCATTACCAGTGAGCTATACAGAGATGTACCATTTTTGGAGATCTTTTTTGCTATAAAATGAAATCAACCAAAACAACTGTGAAGGACCTGATTTTCTTAAAACAAAAGTTTCAATACTGCAAGTTTGACTGGAAGCTAATACACTGGCCTACAGAGCTGTATCTTCTCGGATATCTAGCTTTATGCAAGCATATTGTCAATTTTATAAAGTATTTGAAAAAATCTACTAAAATGAATTCATAAAAAGAGAGACTTGCTAGGCATGCCTAATAAAATAGGCTCTGGAACCATGTCCATTGTTGCAAGTCAACATGCAGCACTGATGGGATTCGAACTCACGACCTTGAGCATGGCAGACAGGAGCATTACCAGTGAGCTACACAGAGTTGCACCTTTTTTTGGAGATCTTTTTTGCTATAAAATTAAAATCAACTTCTGTATACATAAAAAATACACAGCTTAATACATAGTCTCTGGGGACATGTAAGATTCAAAAGTCAATAGCAGTACTGACAGGTTTCGAACCAATGACCCTGAGCATGGCAGGCGAGAACATTACCGGCGAGCTAAGTCCAATACATCTTAAGACCGATACATCTTAAGACCAATACACTGCCATGAGAGATAGGTTGACAGTACTTGAGTATAGCTCATTGGTAAGGTTCCCGCCTGCCGTGCTCAAGGTCGTGAGTTCGAATCCCGCCAGTGCACCAAAATATAATATCATATGATTAATGTCATGACCCACCGTCCTGTTTAACAACCATTGGGTAGTTGTTAAAAAATGTATGGGGCTGGAATGTGGTGGGGTACAGGTTAAGGAGGAGGAGTCAAAGTGGGAGCTATGGGCTAAGGGAGGATTTAGAAAGTGGGAGAGGGAGGGAAAATGGGGTGGGTACAGGTTAAAGGAGGAGGAGTCAAAATAGGGGGTACAGGCTGTGGGAGCAGGAGGAGGGAAAGTGAGGGGGAGGGGTCCAGGTAAAGGAGGAGGAGGAGGAGTCAAAATAGTGGGTACAGGCCAAGGGTGGAGGGAAAATGGGGCGGGTCCAGGTCAAAGGAGGAGGAGTCAAAATAGGGGGTACAGGCTGTGGGAGGAAGTGAGAGGAGGAGGACGGAATTTGGGGGTGAACGGGGGGGGGGGGGTCCAGGTTAAAGGAGGAGGAGGAGTCAAAATAGGGGGTACAGGCTGTGGGAGGAAGTGAGAGGAGGAGGACGGAATTTGGGGGTGAACGGGGGGGGGGGTCCAGGTTAAAGGAGGAGGAGGAGTCAAAATAGGGGGTACAGGCTGTGGGAGGAAGTGAGAGGAGGAGGACGAATTTGGGGGTGAACGGGGGGGGGGGTTCCAGGTTAAAGGAGGAGGAGTCAAAATAGGGGGTACAGGCCAAAGGAGGAAGGAGGGGGGGTGAGGAAAATGGGGGGGGGGGTCCAGGTTAAAGGAGGAGGAGGAGTCAAAATAGGGGGTACAGGCTGTGGGAGCAGGAGGAGGGAAAGTGAGGGGAGGGGTCCAGGTAAAGGAGGAGGAGGAGGAGTCAAAATAGTGGGTACAGGCCAAGGGTGGAGGGAAAATGGGGCGGGTACAGGTTAAAGGAGGAGGGAGTCAAAATAGGGGGTACAGGCTGTGGGAGGAAGTGAGAGGAGGAGGACGAATTTGGGGGTGGAGGGGGGAGGTACAGGTTAAAGGAGGAGGAGTCAAATAGGGGGTACAGGCCAAAGGAGGGGGGAGGGGGGGTGAGGAAAATGGGGGGGGGTCCAGGTTAAAGGAGGAGGAGGAGTCAAAATAGGGGGTACAGGCTGTGGGAGGAAGTGAGAGGAAGAGGACGGAATTTGGGGGTGAACGGGGGGGGGGGGTCCAGGTTAAAGGAGGAGGAGGAGTCAAAATAGGGGGTAAAGGCTGTGGGAGGAAGTGAGAGGAGGAGGACGGAATTTGGGGGTGAACGGGGGGGGGGTTCCAGGTTAAAGGAGGAGGAGTCAAAATAGGGGGTACAGGCCAAAGGAGGAAGGAGGGGGGGTGAGGAAAATGGGGGGGGGGGGTCCAGGTTAAAGGAGGAGGAGGAGTCAAATAGGGGGTACAGGCTGTGGGAGCAGGAGGAGGGAAAGTGAGGGGGAGGGGTCCAGGTAAAGGAGGAGGAGTCAAAATAGTGGGTACAGGCCAAGGGTGGAGGGGAAAATGGGGCGGGTACAGGTTAAAGGAGGAGGAGTCAAAATAGGGGTACAGGCTGTGGGAGGAAGTGAGAGGAAGAGGACGGAATTTGGGGGTGAACGGGGGGGGGGGGTCCGGTTAAAGGAGGAGGAGGAGTCAAAATAGGGGGTAAGGCTGTGGGAGGAAGTGAGAGGAGGAGGAGGACGGAATTTGGGGGTGAACGGGGGGGGGTCCAGGTTAAAGGAGGAGGAGTCAAAATAGGGGGTACAGGCTGTGAGAGGAGGAGGAGGGAATGTTTGGGGGGGGGGTGCAAGTTAATGGAGGAGGAGGAGGGAATGTTGGGGGTACAGGTTGAAGGAGGAATCAAAGTGGGAGGTAGAGGCCTAAGGGATTAATTGGGAAAGGGGGGGATGCAGGATTACGGAGGAGAGAAAGTTTGGATACTGAGTATGGTGGAGACCGTGGAAACTTGGGGAGGAACCTTCTTTTTGGTAGTGTGTGTTGGGTGGGTGGGGGTGGGGGGGGGGTATAGGATAAGGGGGGAAGGAGGAGGCGTAGGATGAGGGAATGTGGGGGTACAGGCTGGGCGGACTGGAGGAGTCAAAAGGTATAACCTAAAATGATATATCCTCAACTGTCCCTCCCTTAGCCTGTCCTGCCCCCACTTTAACTCCTCCTCCCTTAGGCTATCTCTCCGCTGTACCTCCCTTAGCCTGTCCTGCCCCCACTTTAACTCCTCCTCCCTTAGGCTATCTCTCCACTATCTCTCCCTTAGCCTGTCCTGCCCCCACTTTAACTCCTCCTCCCTTAGGCTATCTCTCCCCTACCTCTTCCTTTAGCCTGTCCTGCCCCCACTTTAACTCCTCCTCCCTTAGGCTATCTCTCCACTTTCCCTCCCTTAGCCTGTCCCTGCCCCCACTTTAACTCCTCCTCCCTTAGGCTATCTCTCCACTTTCCCTCCCTTAGCCTGTCCTGCCCCCCACTTTAACTCCTCCTCCCTTAGGCTATCTCTCCACTAGCTCTCCCTTAGCCTGTCCTGCCCCCACTTTAACTCCTCCTCCCTTAGGCTATCTCTCCCCTACCTCTTCCTTAGCCTGTCCTGCCCCCACTTTAACTCCTCCTCCCTTAGGCTATCTCTCCACTTTCCCTCCCTTAGCCTGTCCTGCCCCCACTTTAACTCCTCCTCCCTTAGGCTAGCTCTCCACTTTCCCTCCCTTAGCCTCTCCTGCCCCCACTTTAACTCCTCCTCCCTTAGGCTATCTCTCCGCTGTACCTCCCTTAGCCTGTCCTGTCCCCACTTTAACTCCTCCTCCCTTAGGCTATCTCTCCGCTGTACCTCCCTTAGCCTGTCCTGCCCCCACTTTAACTCCTCCTCCCTTAGGCTATCTCTCCACTATCTCTCCCTTAGCCTGTCCTGCCCCCACTTTAACTCCTCCTCCCTTAGGCTATCTCTCCACTTTCCCTCCCTTAGCCTGTCCCGCCCCCACTTTAACTCCTCCTCCCTTAGGCTATCTCTCCACTTTCCCTCCCTTAGCCTGTCCTGCCCCCACTTTAACTCCTCCTCCCTTAGCCTAGCTCTCCACTTTCCCTCCCTTAGCCTGTCCTGCCCCTTCTTTAACTCCTCCTCCCCTATCTCTCCACCCCTTAACCATTTTCCCAACGCTTCCTCTTCCCTTAAGCTTTAATCCCCCACATGCCTTACTCTCCAAGTAGACTGTACCACACACACTTACCTTAAGGATGAGCTCCTTGGATATGTCATTTTCAGAGGACAACATCATGCGGCACCGACGGGATTCGAACCCACGACCTTGAGCACGGCAGGCGAGAGCCTTACCAGTGAGCTATAGACTCAGCTACTGTGTAGGGCCCGATTTTCTTTAAACAAAAGTTTCAATACTGCAAGTTTGACTGGAAGCTAATACACTGGCCTACAGAGCTGTATCTTCTCGGATATCTAGCTTTATGCAAGCATATTGTCAATTTTATAAAGTATTTGAAAAAATCAACTAAAATGAATTCATCAAAAGAGAACCTCGCCATGCACGCCTAAGCGAATAGGCTCCGGGAACACGTCCAATTCTGCAAGTCAACATGTGGCACTGATGGGATTCGAACTCACGACCTCGAGCATGGCAGACATGAGCATTACCAGTGAGCTATACAGAGATGTACCATTTTTGGAGATCTTTTTTGCTATAAAATGAAATCAACCAAAACAACTGTGAAGGACCTGATTTTCTTAAAACAAAAGTTTCAATACTGCAAGTTTGACTGGAAGCTAATACACTGGCCTACAGAGCTGTATCTTCTCGGATATCTAGCTTTATGCAAGCATATTGTCAATTTTATAAAGTATTTGAAAAAATCTACTAAAATGAATTCATAAAAAGAGAGACTTGCTAGGCATGCCTAATAAAATAGGCTCTGGAACCATGTCCATTGTTGCAAGTCAACATGCAGCACTGATGGGATTCGAACTCACGACCTTGAGCATGGCAGACAGGAGTATTACCAGTGAGCTACACAGAGTTGCACCTTTTTTGGAGATCTTTTTTTGCTATAAATTTAAATCAACTTCTGTATACATAAAAAATACACAGCTTAATACATAGTCTCTGGGGACATGTAAGATTCAAAAGTCAATAGCAGTACTGACAGGTTTCGAACCAATGACCCTGAGCATGGCAGGCGAGAACATTACCGGCGAGCTAAGTCCAATACATCTTAAGACCGATACATCTTAAGACCAATACACTGCCATGAGAGATAGGTTGACAGTACTTGAGTATAGCTCATTGGTAAGGTTCCCGCCTGCCGTGCTCAAGGTCGTGAGTTCGAATCCCGCCAGTGCACCAAAATATAATATCATATGATTAATGTCATGACCCACCGTCCTGTTTAACAACCATTGGGTAGTTGTTAAAAAATGTATGGGGCTGGAATGTGGTGGGGTACAGGTTAAGGGAGGAGGAGTCAAAGTGGGAGCTATGGGCTAAGGGAGGAGTTTAGAAAGTGGGAGAGGGAGGGAAAATGGGGTGGGTACAGGTTAAAGGAGGAGGAGTCAAAATAGGGGGTACAGGCTGTGGGAGCAGGAGGAGGGAAAGTGAGGGGGAGGGGTCCAGGTAAAGGAGGAGGAGGAGGAGTCAAAATAGTGGGTACAGGCCAAGGGTGGAGGGAAAATGGGGCGGGTCCAGGTCAAAGGAGGAGGAGTCAAAATAGGGGGTACAGGCTGTGGGAGGAAGTGAGAGGAGGAGGACGGAATTTGGGGGTGAACGGGGGGGGGTCCAGGTTAAAGGAGGAGGAGGAGTCAAAATAGGGGGTACAGGCTGTGGGAGGAAGTGAGACGAGGAGGACGGAATTTGGGGGTGAACGGGGGGGGGGGTTCCAGGTTAAAGGAGGAGGAGTCAAAATAGGGGGTACAGGCTGTGGGAGCAGGAGAAGGGAAAGTGAGGGGGAGGGGTCCAGGTAAAGGAGGAGGAGGAGGAGTCAAAATAGTGGGTACAGGCCAAGGGTGGAGGGAAAATGGGGCGGGTACAGGTTAAAGGAGGAGGAGTCAAAATAGGGGGTACAGGCTGTGGGAGGAAGTGAGAGGAGGAGGACGGAATTTGGGGGTGGAGGGGGGAGGTACAGGTTAAAGGAGGAGGAGTCAAAATAGGGGGTACAGGCCAAAGGAGGGGGGAGGGGGGGTGAGGAAAATGGGGGGGGGGTCCAGGTTAAAGGAGGAGGAGGAGTCAAAATAGGGGGTACAGGCTGTGGGAGGAAGTGAGAGGAGGAGGACGGAATTTGGGGGTGAACGGAGGGGGGGTCCAGGTTAAAGGAGGAGGAGTCAAAATAGGGGGTACAGGCCAAAGGAGGAAGGAGGGGGGGTGAGGAAAATGGGGGGGGGGGTCCAGGTTAAAGGAGGAGGAGGAGTCAAAATAGGGGGTACAGGCTGTGGGAGGAAGTGAGAGGAAGAGGACGGAATTTGGGGGTGAACGGGGGGGGGGGGGTCCAGGTTAAAGGAGGAGGAGGAGTCAAAATAGGGGGTAAAGGCTGTGGGAGGAAGTGAGAGGAGGAGGACGGAATTTGGGGGTGAACGGGGGGGGGGTTCCAGGTTAAAGGAGGAGGAGTCAAAATAGGGGGTACAGGCCAAAGGAGGAAGGAGGGGGGGTGAGGAAAATGGGGGGGGGGGGTCCAGGTTAAAGGAGGAGGAGGAGTCAAAATAGGGGGTACAGGCTGTGGGAGCAGGAGGAGGGAAAGTGAGGGGGAGGGGTCCAGGTAAAGGAGGAGGAGTCAAAATAGTGGGTACAGGCCAAGGGTGGAGGGAAAATGGGGCGGGTACAGGTTAAAGGAGGAGGAGTCAAAATAGGGGGTACAGGCTGTGGGAGGAAGTGAGAGGAAGAGGACGGAATTTGGGGGTGAACGGGGGGGGGGGTCCAGGTTAAAGGAGGAGGAGGAGTCAAAATAGGGGGTACAGGCTGTGGGAGGAAGTGAGAGGAGGAGGAGGAGGACGGAATTTGGGGGTGAACGGGGGGGGGGGGTCCAGGTTAAAGGAGGAGGAGTCAAAATAGGGGGTACAGGCTGTGAGAGGAGGAGGAGGGAATGTTTGGGGGGGGGGGGTGCAAGTTAATGGAGGAGGAGGAGGGAATGTTGGGGGTACAGGTTGAAGCCTGTCCTGCCCCCACTTTAACTCCTCCTCCCTTAGGCTATCTCTCCACTTTCCCTCCCTTAGCCTGTCCTGCCCCCACTTTAACTCCTCCTCCCTTAGGCTATCTCTCCACTAGCTCTCCCTTAGCCTGTCCTGCCCCCACTTTAACTCCTCCTCCCTTAGGCTATCTCTCCCCTACCTCTTCCTTAGCCTGTCCTGCCCCCACTTTAACTCCTCCTCCCTTAGGCTATCTCTCCACTTTCCCTCCCTTAGCCTGTCCTGCCCCCACTTTAACTCCTCCTCCCTTAGGCTAGCTCTCCACTTTCCCTCCCTTAGCCTCTCCTGCCCCCACTTTAACTCCTCCTCCCTTAGGCTATCTCTCCGCTGTACCTCCCTTAGCCTGTCCTGTCCCCACTTTAACTCCTCCTCCCTTAGGCTATCTCTCCGCTGTACCTCCCTTAGCCTGTCCTGCCCCCACTTTAACTCCTCCTCCCTTAGGCTATCTCTCCACTATCTCTCCCTTAGCCTGTCCTGCCCCCACTTTAACTCCTCCTCCCTTAGGCTATCTCTCCACTTTCCCTCCCTTAGCCTGTCCCGCCCCCACTTTAACTCCTCCTCCCTTAGGCTATCTCTCCACTTTCCCTCCCTTAGCCTGTCCTGCCCCCACTTTAACTCCTCCTCCCTTAGCCTAGCTCTCCACTTTCCCTCCCTTAGCCTGTCCTGCCCCTTCTTTAACTCCTCCTCCCCTATCTCTCCACCCCTTAACCATTTTCCCAACGCTTCCTCTTCCCTTAAGCTTTAATCCCCCACATGCCTTACTCTCCAAGTAGACTGTACCACACACACTTACCTTAAGGATGAGCTCCTTGGATATGTCATTTTCAGAGGACAACATCATGCGGCACCGACGGGATTCGAACCCACGACCTTGAGCACGGCAGGCGAGAGCCTTACCAGTGAGCTATAGACTCAGCTACTGTGTAGGGCCCGATTTTCTTTAAACAAAAGTTTCAATACTGCAAGTTTGACTGGAAGCTAATACACTGGCCTACAGAGCTGTATCTTCTCGGATATCTAGCTTTATGCAAGCATATTGTCAATTTTATAAAGTATTTGAAAAAATCAACTAAAATGAATTCATCAAAAGAGAACCTCGCCATGCACGCCTAAGCGAATAGGCTCCGGGAACACGTCCAATTCTGCAAGTCAACATGTGGCACTGATGGGATTCGAACTCACGACCTCGAGCATGGCAGACATGAGCATTACCAGTGAGCTATACAGAGATGTACCATTTTTGGAGATCTTTTTTGCTATAAAATGAAATCAACCAAAACAACTGTGAAGGACCTGATTTTCTTAAAACAAAAGTTTCAATACTGCAAGTTTGACTGGAAGCTAATACACTGGCCTACAGAGCTGTATCTTCTCGGATATCTAGCTTTATGCAAGCATATTGTCAATTTTATAAAGTATTTGAAAAAATCTACTAAAATGAATTCATAAAAAGAGAGACTTGCTAGGCATGCCTAATAAAATAGGCTCTGGAACCATGTCCATTGTTGCAAGTCAACATGCAGCACTGATGAGATTCGAACTCACGACCTTGAGCATGGCAGACAGGAGCATTACCAGTGAGCTACACAGAGTTGCACCTTTTTTTGGAGATCTTTTTTTGCTATAAAATTAAATCAACTTCTGTATACATAAAAAATACACAGCTTAATACATAGTCTCTGGGGACATGTAAGATTCAAAAGTCAATAGCAGTACTGACAGGTTTCGAACCAATGACCCTGAGCATGGCAGGCGAGAACATTACCGGCGAGCTAAGTCCAATACATCTTAAGACCGATACATCTTAAGACCAATACACTGCCATGAGAGATAGGTTGACAGTACTTGAGTATAGCTCATTGGTAAGGTTCCCGCCTGCCGTGCTCAAGGTCGTGAGTTCGAATCCCGCCAGTGCACCAAAATATAATATCATATGATTAATGTCATGACCCACCGTCCTGTTTAACAACCATTGGGTAGTTGTTAAAAATGTATGGGGCTGGAATGTGGTGGGGTACAGGTTAAGGGAGGAGGAGTCAAAGTGGGAGCTATGGGCTAAGGGAGGAGTTTAGAAAGTGGGAGAGGGAGGGAAAATGGGGTGGGTACAGGTTAAAGGAGGAGGAGTCAAAATAGGGGGTACAGGCTGTGGGAGCAGGAGGAGGGAAAGTGAGGGGGAGGGGTCCAGGTAAAGGAGGAGGAGGAGGAGTCAAAATAGTGGGTACAGGCCAAGGGTGGAGGGAAAATGGGGCGGGTACAGGTTAAAGGAGGAGGAGTCAAAATAGGGGGTACAGGCTGTGGGAGGAAGTGAGAGGAGGAGGACGGAATTTGGGGGTGGAGGGGGGAGGTACAGGTTAAAGGAGGAGGAGTCAAAATAGGGGGTACAGGCCAAAGGAGGGGGGAGGGGGGGTGAGGAAAATGGGGGGGGGGGGTCCAGGTTAAAGGAGGAGGAGGAGTCAAAATAGGGGGTACAGGCTGTGGGAGGAAGTGAGAGGAGGAGGACGGAATTTGGGGGTGAACGGAGGGGGGGTCCAGGTTAAAGGAGGAGGAGTCAAAATAGGGGGTACAGGCCAAAGGAGGAAGGAGGGGGGGTGAGGAAAATGGGGGGGGGGGGTCCAGGTTAAAGGAGGAGGAGGAGTCAAAATAGGGGGTACAGGCTGTGGGAGGAAGTGAGAGGAAGAGGACGGAATTTGGGGGTGAACGGGGGGGGGGGGGGGTCCAGGTTAAAGGAGGAGGAGGAGTCAAAATAGGGGGTAAAGGCTGTGGGAGGAAGTGAGAGGAGGAGGACGGAATTTGGGGGTGAACGGGGGGGGGTTCCAGGTTAAAGGAGGAGGAGTCAAAATAGGGGGTACAGGCCAAAGGAGGAAGGAGGGGGGGTGAGGAAAATGGGGGGGGGGGGGTCCAGGTTAAAGGAGGAGGAGGAGTCAAAATAGGGGGTACAGGCTGTGGGAGCAGGAGGAGGGAAAGTGAGGGGGAGGGGTCCAGGTAAAGGAGGAGGAGTCAAAATAGTGGGTACAGGCCAAGGGTGGAGGGAAAATGGGGCGGGTACAGGTTAAAGGAGGAGGAGTCAAAATAGGGGGTACAGGCTGTGGGAGGAAGTGAGAGGAAGAGGACGGAATTTGGGGGTGAACGGGGGGGGGGGGTCCAGGTTAAAGGAGGAGGAGGAGTCAAAATAGGGGGTACAGGCTGTGGGAGGAAGTGAGAGGAGGAGGAGGACGGAATTTGGGGGTGAACGGGGGGGGGGGTCCAGGTTAAAGGAGGAGGAGTCAAAATAGGGGGTACAGGCTGTGAGAGGAGGAGGAGGGAATGTTTGGGGGGGGGGGGCAAGTTAATGGAGGAGGAGGAGGGAATGTTGGGGGTACAGGTTGAAGGAGGAATCAAAGTGGGAGGTAGAGGCCTAAGGGATTAATTGGGAAAGGGGGGGATGCAGGATTACGGAGGAGAGAAAGTTTGGATATTGAGTATGGTGGAGACCGTGGAAACTTGGGGAGGAACCTTCTTTTTGGTAGTGTGTGTTGGGTGGGTGGGGGTGGGGGGGGGGGTATAGGATAAGGGGGGAAGGAGGAGGCGTAGGATGAGGGAATGTGGGGGTACAGGCTGGGCGGACTGGAGGAGTCAAAAGGTATAACCTAAAATGATATATCCTCAACTGTCCCTCCCTTAGCCTGTCCTGCCCCCACTTTAACTCCTCCTCCCTTAGGCTATCTCTCCGCTGTACCTCCCTTAGCCTGTCCTGCCCCCACTTTAACTCCTCCTCCCTTAGGCTATCTCTCCACTATCTCTTCCTTAGCCTGTCCTGCCCCCACTTTAACTCCTCCTCCCTTAGGCTATCTCTCCACTTTCCCTCCCTTAGCCTGTCCTGCCCCCACTTTAACTCCTCCTCCCTTAGGCTATCTCTCCACTTTCCCTCCCTTAGCCTGTCCTGCCCTCACTTTAACTCCTCCTCCCTTAGGCTATCTCTCCACTAGCTCTCCCTTAGCCTGTCCTGCCCCCACTTTAACTCCTCCTCCCTTAGGCTATCTCTCCCCTACCTCTTCCTTAGCCTGTCCTGCCCCCACTTTAACTCCTCCTCCCTTAGGCTATCTCTCCACTTTCCCTCCCTTAGCCTGTCCTGCCCCCACTTTAACTCCTCCTCCCTTAGGCTAGCTCTCCACTTTCCCTCCCTTAGCCTCTCCTGCCCCCACTTTAACTCCTCCTCCCTTAGGCTATCTCTCCGCTGTACCTCCCTTAGCCTGTCCTGTCCCCACTTTAACTCCTCCTCCCTTAGGCTATCTCTCCGCTGTACCTCCCTTAGCCTGTCCTGCCCCCACTTTAACTCCTCCTCCCTTAGGCTATCTCTCCACTATCTCTCCCTTAGCCTGTCCTGCCCCCACTTTAACTCCTCCTCCCTTAGGCTATCTCTCCACTTTCCCTCCCTTAGCCTGTCCCGCCCCCACTTTAACTCCTCCTCCCTTAGGCTATCTCTCCACTTTCCCTCCCTTAGCCTGTCCTGCCCCCACTTTAACTCCTCCTCCCTTAGCCTAGCTCTCCACTTTCCCTCCCTTAGCCTGTCCTGCCCCTTCTTTAACTCCTCCTCCCCTATCTCTCCACCCCTTAACCATTTTCCCAACGCTTCCTCTTCCCTTAAGCTTTAATCCCCCACATGCCTTACTCTCCAAGTAGACTGTACCACACACACTTACCTTAAGGATGAGCTCCTTGGATATGTCATTTTCAGAGGACAACATCATGCGGCACCGACGGGATTCGAACCCACGACCTTGAGCACGGCAGGCGAGAGCCTTACCAGTGAGCTATAGACTCAGCTACTGTGTAGGGCCCGATTTTCTTTAAACAAAAGTTTCAATACTGCAAGTTTGACTGGAAGCTAATACACTGGCCTACAGAGCTGTATCTTCTCGGATATCTAGCTTTATGCAAGCATATTGTCAATTTTATAAAGTATTTGAAAAAATCAACTAAAATGAATTCATCAAAAGAGAACCTCGCCATGCACGCCTAAGCGAATAGGCTCCGGGAACACGTCCAATTCTGCAAGTCAACATGTGGCACTGATGGGATTCGAACTCACGACCTCGAGCATGGCAGACATGAGCATTACCAGTGAGCTATACAGAGATGTACCATTTTTGGAGATCTTTTTTGCTATAAAATGAAATCAACCAAAACAACTGTGAAGGACCTGATTTTCTTAAAACAAAAGTTTCAATACTGCAAGTTTGACTGGAAGCTAATACACTGGCCTACAGAGCTGTATCTTCTCGGATATCTAGCTTTATGCAAGCATATTGTCAATTTTATAAAGTATTTGAAAAAATCTACTAAAATGAATTCATAAAAAGAGAGACTTGCTAGGCATGCCTAATAAAATAGGCTCTGGAACCATGTCCATTGTTGCAAGTCAACATGCAGCACTGATGGGATTCGAACTCACGACCTTGAGCATGGCAGACAGGAGCATTACCAGTGAGCTACACAGAGTTGCACCTTTTTTTGGAGATCTTTTTTTGCTATAAAATTAAATCAACTTCTGTATACATAAAAAATACACAGCTTAATACATAGTCTCTGGGGACATGTAAGATTCAAAAGTCAATAGCAGTACTGACAGGTTTCGAACCAATGACCCTGAGCATGGCAGGCGAGAACATTACCGGCGAGCTAAGTCCAATACATCTTAAGACCGATACATCTTAAGACCAATACACTGCCATGAGAGATAGGTTGACAGTACTTGAGTATAGCTCATTGGTAAGGTTCCCGCCTGCCGTGCTCAAGGTCGTGAGTTCGAATCCCGCCAGTGCACCAAAATATAATATCATATGATTAATGTCATGACCCACCGTCCTGTTTAACAACCATTGGGTAGTTGTTAAAAAATGTATGGGGCTGGAATGTGGTGGGGTACAGGTTAAGGGAGGAGGAGTCAAAGTGGGAGCTATGGGCTAAGGGAGGAGTTTTAGAAAGTGGGAGAGGGAGGGAAAATGGGGTGGGTACAGGTTAAAGGAGGAGGAGTCAAAATAGGGGGTACAGGCTGTGGGAGCAGGAGGAGGGAAAGTGAGGGGGAGGGGTCCAGGTAAAGGAGGAGGAGGAGGAGTCAAAATAGTGGGTACAGGCCAAGGGTGGAGGGAAAATGGGGCGGGTCCAGGTCAAAGGAGGAGGAGTCAAAAATAGGGGGTACAGGCTGTGGGAGGGAAGTGAGAGGAGGAGGACGGAATTTGGGGGTGAACGGGGGGGGGGGGTCCAGGTTAAAGGAGGAGGAGGAGTCAAAATAGGGGGTACAGGCTGTGGGAGGAAGTGAGAGGAGGAGGACGGAATTGGGGTGAACGGGGGGGGGGGTCCAGGTTAAAGGAGGAGGAGGAGTCAAAATAGGGGGTACAGGCTGTGGGAGGAAGTGAGAGGAGGAGGACGGAATTTGGGGGTGAACGGGGGGGGGGGGTCCAGGTTAAAGGAGGAGGAGTCAAAATAGGGGGTACAGGCCAAAGGAGGAAGGAGGGGGGTGAGGAAAATGGGGGGGGGGTCCAGGTTAAAGGAGGAGGAGGAGTCAAAATAGGGGGTACAGGCTGTGGGAGCAGGAGGAGGGAAAGTGAGGGGGAGGGGTCCAGGTAAAGGAGGAGGAGGAGGAGTCAAAATAGTGGGTACAGGCCAAGGGTGGAGGGAAAATGGGGCGGGTACAGGTTAAAGGAGGAGGAGTCAAAATAGGGGGTACAGGCTGTGGGAGGAAGTGAGAGGAGGAGGACGGAATTTGGGGGTGGAGGGGGGAGGTACAGGTTAAAGGAGGAGGAGTCAAAATAGGGGGTACAGGCCAAAGGAGGGGGGAGGGGGGGTGAGGAAAATGGGGGGGGGGGGTCCAGGTTAAAGGAGGAGTCAAAATAGGGGGTACAGGCTGTGGGAGGAAGTGAGAGGAGGAGGACGGAATTTGGGGGTGAACGGAGGGGGGGTCCAGGTTAAAGGAGGAGGAGTCAAAATAGGGGGTACAGGCCAAAGGAGGAAGGAGGGGGGTGAGGAAAATGGGGGGGGGGTCCAGGTTAAAGGAGGAGGAGGAGTCAAAATAGGGGGTACAGGCTGTGGGAGGAAGTGAGAGGAAGAGGACGGAATTTGGGGTGAACGGGGGGGGGGGGTCCAGGTTAAAGGAGGAGGAGAGTCAAATAGGGGGTAAAGGCTGTGGGAGGAAGTGAGAGGAGGAGGACGGAATTTGGGGGTGAACGGGGGGGGGGTTCCAGGTTAAAGGAGGAGGAGTCAAAATAGGGGGTACAGGCCAAAGGAGGAAGGAGGGGGGGTGAGGAAAATGGGGGGGGGGTCCAGGTTAAAGGAGGAGGAGGAGTCAAAATAGGGGGTACAGGCTGTGGGAGCAGGAGGAGGGAAAGTGAGGGGAGGGGTCCAGGTAAAGGAGGAGGAGTCAAAATAGTGGGTACAGGCCAAGGGTGGAGGGAAAATGGGGCGGGTACAGGTTAAAGGAGGAGGAGTCAAAATAGGGGGTACAGGCTGTGGAGGAAGTGAGAGGAAGAGGACGGAATTTGGGGGTGAACGGGGGGGGGGGTCCAGGTTAAAGGAGGAGGAGGAGTCAAAATAGGGGGTACAGGCTGTGGGAGGAAGTGAGAGGAGGAGAGGACGGAATTTGGGGGTGAACGGGGGGGGGGGTCCAGGTTAAAGGAGGAGGAGTCAAAATAGGGGGTACAGGCTGTGAGAGGAGGAGGAGGGAATGTTTGGGGGGGGGGGTGCAAGTTAATGGAGGAGGAGGAGGGAATGTTGGGGGTACAGGTTGAAGGAGGAATCAAAGTGGGAGGTAGAGGCCTAAGGGATTAATTGGGAAAGGGGGGATGCAGGATTACGGAGGAGAGAAAGTTTGGATACTGAGTATGGTGGAGACCGTGGAAACTTGGGGAGGAACCTTCTTTTTGGTAGTGTGTGTTGGGTGGGTGGGGGTGGGGGGGGGGGTATAGGATAAGGGGGGAAGGAGGAGGCGTAGGATGAGGGAATGTGGGGGTACAGGCTGGGCGGACTGGAGGAGTCAAAAGTATAACCTAAAATGATATATCCTCAACTGTCCCTCCCTTAGCCTGTCCTGCCCCCACTTTAACTCCTCCTCCCTTAGGCTATCTCTCCGCTGTACCTCCTTAGCCTGTCCTGCCCCACTTTAACTCCTCCTCCCTTAGGCTATCTCTCCACTATCTCTCCCTTAGCCTGTCCTGCCCCCACTTTAACTCCTCCTCCCTTAGGCTATCTCTCCCCTACCTCTTCCTTAGCCTGTCCTGCCCCACTTTAACTCCTCCTCCCTTAGGCTATCTCTCCACTTTCCCTCCTTAGCCTGTCCTGCCCCCACTTTTACTCCTCCTCCCTTAGGCTATCTCTCCACTTTCCCTCCCTTAGCCTGTCCTGCCCCCACTTTAACTCCTCCTCCCTTAGGCTATCTCTCCACTAGCTCTCCCTTAGCCTGTCCTGCCCCACTTTAACTCCTCCTCCCTTAGGCTATCTCTCCCCTACCTCTTCCTTAGCCTGTCCTGCCCCCACTTTAACTCCTCCTCCCTTAGGCTATCTCTCCACTTTCCCTCCCTTAGCCTGTCCTGCCCCCACTTTAACTCCTCCTCCCTTAGGCTAGCTCTCCACTTTCCCTCCCTTAGCCTCTCCTGCCCCCACTTTAACTCCTCCTCCCTTAGGCTATCTCTCCGCTGTACCTCCCTTAGCCTGTCCTGTCCCCACTTTAACTCCTCCTCCCTTAGGCTATCTCTCCGCTGTACCTCCCTTAGCCTGTCCTGCCCCCACTTTAACTCCTCCTCCCTTAGGCTATCTCTCCACTATCTCTCCCTTAGCCTGTCCTGCCCCCACTTTAACTCCTCCTCCCTTAGGCTATCTCTCCACTTTCCCTCCCTTAGCCTGTCCCGCCCCCACTTTAACTCCTCCTCCCTTAGGCTATCTCTCCACTTTCCCTCCCTTAGCCTGTCCTGCCCCCACTTTAACTCCTCCTCCCTTAGCCTAGCTCTCCACTTTCCCTCCCTTAGCCTGTCCTGCCCCTTCTTTAACTCCTCCTCCCCTATCTCTCCACCCCTTAACCATTTTCCCAACGCTTCCTCTTCCCTTAAGCTTTAATCCCCCACATGCCTTACTCTCCAAGTAGACTGTACCACACACACTTACCTTAAGGATGAGCTCCTTGGATATGTCATTTTCAGAGGACAACATCATGCGGCACCGACGGGATTCGAACCCACGACCTTGAGCACGGCAGGCGAGAGCCTTACCAGTGAGCTATAGACTCAGCTACTGTGTAGGGCCCGATTTTCTTTAAACAAAAGTTTCAATACTGCAAGTTTGACTGGAAGCTAATACACTGGCCTACAGAGCTGTATCTTCTCGGATATCTAGCTTTATGCAAGCATATTGTCAATTTTATAAAGTATTTGAAAAAATCAACTAAAATGAATTCATCAAAAGAGAACCTCGCCATGCACGCCTAAGCGAATAGGCTCCGGGAACACGTCCAATTCTGCAAGTCAACATGTGGCACTGATGGGATTCGAACTCACGACCTCGAGCATGGCAGACATGAGCATTACCAGTGAGCTATACAGAGATGTACCATTTTTGGAGATCTTTTTTGCTATAAAATGAAATCAACCAAAACAACTGTGAAGGACCTGATTTTCTTAAAACAAAAGTTTCAATACTGCAAGTTTGACTGGAAGCTAATACACTGGCCTACAGAGCTGTATCTTCTCGGATATCTAGCTTTATGCAAGCATATTGTCAATTTTATAAAGTATTTGAAAAAATCTACTAAAATGAATTCATAAAAAGAGCGACTTGCTAGGCATGCCTAATAAAATAGGCTCTGGAACCATGTCCATTGTTGCAAGTCAACATGCAGCACTGATGGGATTCGAACTCACGACCTTGAGCATGGCAGACAGGAGCATTACCAGTGAGCTACACAGAGTTGCACCTTTTTTTGGAGATCTTTTTTTGCTATAAAATTAAATCAACTTCTGTATACATAAAAAATACACAGCTTAATACATAGTCTCTGGGGACATGTAAGATTCAAAAGTCAATAGCAGTACTGACAGGTTTCGAACCAATGACCCTGAGCATGGCAGGCGAGAACATTACCGGCGAGCTAAGTCCAATACATCTTAAGACCGATACATCTTAAGACCAATACACTGCCATGAGAGATAGGTTGACAGTACTTGAGTATAGCTCATTGGTAAGGTTCCCGCCTGCCGTGCTCAAGGTCGTGAGTTCGAATCCCGCCAGTGCACCAAAATATAATATCATATGATTAATGTCATGACCCACCGTCCTGTTTAACAACCATTGGGTAGTTGTTAAAAAATGTATGGGGCTGGAATGTGGTGGGGTACAGGTTAAGGGAGGAGGAGTCAAAGTGGGAGCTATGGGCTAAGGGAGGAGTTTAGAAAGTGGGAGAGGGAGGGAAAATGGGGTGGGTACAGGTTAAAGGAGGAGGAGTCAAAATAGGGGGTACAGGCTGTGGGAGCAGGAGGAGGGAAAGTGAGGGGGAGGGGTCCAGGTAAAGGAGGAGGAGGAGGAGTCAAAATAGTGGGTACAGGCCAAGGGTGGAGGGAAAATGGGGCGGGTCCAGGTCAAAGGAGGAGGAGTCAAAATAGGGGGTACAGGCTGTGGGAGGAAGTGAGAGGAGGAGGACGGAATTTGGGGGTGAACGGGGGGGGGGGTCCAGGTTAAAGGAGGAGGAGGAGTCAAAATAGGGGGTACAGGCTGTGGGAGGAAGTGAGAGGAGGAGGACGGAATTTGGGGGTGAACGGGGGGGGGGGGGTTCCAGGTTAAAGGAGGAGGAGTCAAAATAGGGGGTACAGGCCAAAGGAGGAAGGAGGGGGGGTGAGGAAAATGGGGGGGGGGGGTCCAGGTTAAAGGAGGAGGAGGAGTCAAAATAGGGGGTACAGGCTGTGGGAGCAGGAGGAGGGAAAGTGAGGGGGAGGGGTCCAGGTAAAGGAGGAGGAGGAGGAGTCAAAATAGTGGGTACAGGCCAAGGGTGGAGGGAAAATGGGGCGGGTACAGGTTAAAGGAGGAGGAGTCAAAATAGGGGGTACAGGCTGTGGGAGGAAGTGAGAGGAGGAGGACGGAATTTGGGGGTGAACGGAGGGGGGGTCCAGGTTAAAGGAGGAGGAGTCAAAATAGGGGGTACAGGCCAAAGGAGGAAGGAGGGGGGGTGAGGAAAATGGGGGGGGGGGGTCCAGGTTAAAGGAGGAGGAGGAGTCAAAATAGGGGGTACAGGCTGTGGGAGCAGGAGGAGGGAAAGTGAGGGGGAGGGGTCCAGGTAAAGGAGGAGGAGTCAAAATAGTGGGTACAGGCCAAGGGTGGAGGGAAAATGGGGCGGGTACAGGTTAAAGGAGGAGGAGTCAAAATAGGGGGTACAGGCCAAAGGAGGAAGGAGGGGGGGTGAGGAAAATGGGGGGGGGGGTCCAGGTTAAAGGAGGAGGAGGAGTCAAAATAGGGGGTACAGGCTGTGGGAGGAAGTGAGAGGAAGAGGACGGAATTTGGGGGTGAACGGGGGGGGGGGTCCAGGTTAAAGGAGGAGGAGGAGTCAAAATAGGGGGTAAAGGCTGTGGGAGGAAGTGAGAGGAGGAGGACGGAATTTGGGGGTGAACGGGGGGGGGGGGGGGTCCAGGTTAAAGGAGGAGGAGGAGTCAAAATAGGGGGTACAGGCTGTGGGAGGAAGTGAGAGGAGGAGGACGGAATTTGGGGGTGAACGGGGGGGGGGGGTTCCAGGTTAAAGGAGGAGGAGTCAAAATAGGGGGTACAGGCCAAAGGAGGAAGGAGGGGGGGTGAGGAAAATGGGGGGGGGGGGGGTCCAGGTTAAAGGAGGAGGAGGAGTCAAAATAGGGGGTACAGGCTGTGGGAGCAGGAGGAGGGAAAGTGAGGGGGAGGGGTCCAGGTAAAGGAGGAGGAGGAGGAGTCAAAATAGTGGGTACAGGCCAAGGGTGGAGGGAAAATGGGGCGGGTACAGGTTAAAGGAGGAGGAGTCAAAATAGGGGGTACAGGCTGTGGGAGGAAGTGAGAGGAGGAGGACGGAATTTGGGGGTGGAGGGGGGAGGTACAGGTTAAAGGAGGAGGAGTCAAAATAGGGGGTACAGGCCAAAGGAGGGGGGAGGGGGGGTGAGGAAAATGGGGGGGGGTCCAGGTTAAAGGAGGAGGAGGAGTCAAAATAGGGGGTACAGGCTGTGGGAGGAAGTGAGAGGAGGAGGACGGAATTTGGGGGTGAACGGAGGGGGGGTCCAGGTTAAAGGAGGAGGAGTCAAAATAGGGGGTACAGGCCAAAGGAGGAAGGAGGGGGGGTGAGGAAAATGGGGGGGGGGGGTCCAGGTTAAAGGAGGAGGAGGAGTCAAAATAGGGGGTACAGGCTGTGGGAGGAAGTGAGAGGAAGAGGACGGAATTTGGGGGTGAACGGGGGGGGGGGGTCCAGGTTAAAGGAGGAGGAGGAGTCAAAATAGGGGGTAAAGGCTGTGGGAGGAAGTGAGAGGAGGAGGACGGAATTTGGGGGTGAACGGGGGGGGGGTTCCAGGTTAAAGGAGGAGGAGTCAAAATAGGGGGTACAGGCCAAAGGAGGAAGGAGGGGGGGTGAGGAAAATGGGGGGGGGGGGTCCAGGTTAAAGGAGGAGGAGGAGTCAAAATAGGGGGTACAGGCCAAGGGTGGAGGGAAAATGGGGCGGGTACAGGTTAAAGGAGGAGGAGTCAAAATAGGGGGTACAGGCTGTGGGAGGAAGTGAGAGGAAGAGGACGGAATTTGGGGGTGAACGGGGGGGGGGTCCAGGTTAAAGGAGGAGGAGGAGTCAAAATAGGGGGTACAGGCTGTGGGAGGAAGTGAGAGGAGGAGGAGGACGGAATTTGGGGGTGAACGGGGGGGGGGTCCAGGTTAAAGGAGGAGGAGTCAAAATAGGGGGTACAGGCTGTGAGAGGAGGAGGAGGGAATGTTTGGGGGGGGGTGCAAGTTAATGGAGGAGGAGGAGGGAATGTTGGGGGTACAGGTTGAAGGAGGAATCAAAGTGGGAGGTAGAGGCCTAAGGGATTAATTGGGAAAGGGGGGGATGCAGGATTACGGAGGAGAGAAAGTTTGGATACTGAGTATGGTGGAGACCGTGGAAACTTGGGGAGGAACCTTCTTTTTGGTAGTGTGTGTTGGGTGGGTGGGGGTGGGGGGGGGGTATAGGATAAGGGGGGAAGGAGGAGGCGTAGGATGAGGGAATGTGGGGGTACAGGCTGGGCGGACTGGAGGAGTCAAAAGGTATAACCTAAAATGATATATCCTCAACTGTCCCTCCCTTAGCCTGTCCTGCCCCCACTTTAACTCCTCCTCCCTTAGGCTATCTCTCCGCTGTACCTCCCTTAGCCTGTCCTGCCCCCACTTTAACTCCTCCTCCCTTAGGCTATCTCTCCACTATCTCTCCCTTAGCCTGTCCTGCCCCCACTTTAACTCCTCCTCCCTTAGGCTATCTCTCCCCTACCTCTTCCTTAGCCTGTCCTGCCCCCACTTTAACTCCTCCTCCCTTAGGCTATCCCTCCACTTTCCCTCCCTTAGCCTGTCCTGCCCCCACTTTAACTCCTCCTCCCTTAGGCTATCTCTCCACTTTCCCTCCCTTAGCCTGTCCTGCCCCCACTTTAACTCCTCCTCCCTTAGGCTATCTCTCCACTAGCTCTCCCTTAGCCTGTCCTGCCCCCACTTTAACTCCTCCTCCCTTAGGCTATCTCTCCCCTACCTCTTCCTTAGCCTGTCCTGCCCCCACTTTAACTCCTCCTCCCTTAGGCTATCTCTCCACTTTCCCTCCCTTAGCCTGTCCTGCCCCCACTTTAACTCCTCCTCCCTTAGGCTAGCTCTCCACTTTCCCTCCCTTAGCCTCTCCTGCCCCCACTTTAACTCCTCCTCCCTTAGGCTATCTCTCCGCTGTACCTCCCTTAGCCTGTCCTGTCCCCACTTTAACTCCTCCTCCCTTAGGCTATCTCTCCGCTGTACCTCCCTTAGCCTGTCCTGCCCCCACTTTAACTCCTCCTCCCTTAGGCTATCTCTCCACTATCTCTCCCTTAGCCTGTCCTGCCCCCACTTTAACTCCTCCTCCCTTAGGCTATCTCTCCACTTTCCCTCCCTTAGCCTGTCCCGCCCCCACTTTAACTCCTCCTCCCTTAGGCTATCTCTCCACTTTCCCTCCCTTAGCCTGTCCTGCCCCCACTTTAACTCCTCCTCCCTTAGCCTAGCTCTCCACTTTCCCTCCCTTAGCCTGTCCTGCCCCTTCTTTAACTCCTCCTCCCCTATCTCTCCACCCCTTAACCATTTTCCCAACGCTTCCTCTTCCCTTAAGCTTTAATCCCCCACATGCCTTACTCTCCAAGTAGACTGTACCACACACACTTACCTTAAGGATGAGCTCCTTGGATATGTCATTTTCAGAGGACAACATCATGCGGCACCGACGGGATTCGAACCCACGACCTTGAGCACGGCAGGCGAGAGCCTTACCAGTGAGCTATAGACTCAGCTACTGTGTAGGGCCCGATTTTCTTTAAACAAAAGTTTCAATACTGCAAGTTTGACTGGAAGCTAATACACTGGCCTACAGAGCTGTATCTTCTCGGATATCTAGCTTTATGCAAGCATATTGTCAATTTTATAAAGTATTTGAAAAAATCAACTAAAATGAATTCATCAAAAGAGAACCTCGCCATGCACGCCTAAGCGAATAGGCTCCGGGAACACGTCCAATTCTGCAAGTCAACATGTGGCACTGATGGGATTCGAACTCACGACCTCGAGCATGGCAGACATGAGCATTACCAGTGAGCTATACAGAGATGTACCATTTTTGGAGATCTTTTTTGCTATAAAATGAAATCAACCAAAACAACTGTGAAGGACCTGATTTTCTTAAAACAAAAGTTTCAATACTGCAAGTTTGACTGGAAGCTAATACACTGGCCTACAGAGCTGTATCTTCTCGGATATCTAGCTTTATGCAAGCATATTGTCAATTTTATAAAGTATTTGAAAAAATCTACTAAAATGAATTCATAAAAAGAGAGACTTGCTAGGCATGCCTAATAAAATAGGCTCTGGAACCATGTCCATTGTTGCAAGTCAACATGCAGCACTGATGGGATTCGAACTCACGACCTTGAGTATGGCAGACAGGAGCATTACCAGTGAGCTACACAGAGTTGCACCTTTTTTTGGAGATCTTTTTTTGCTATAAAATTAAATCAACTTCTGTATACATAAAAAATACACAGCTTAATACATAGTCTCTGGGGACATGTAAGATTCAAAAGTCAATAGCAGTACTGACAGGTTTCGAACCAATGACCCTGAGCATGGCAGGCGAGAACATTACCGGCGAGCTAAGTCCAATACATCTTAAGACCGATACATCTTAAGACCAATACACTGCCATGAGAGATAGGTTGACAGTACTTGAGTATAGCTCATTGGTAAGGTTCCCGCCTGCCGTGCTCAAGGTCGTGAGTTCGAATCCCGCCAGTGCACCAAAATATAATATCATATGATTAATGTCATGACCCACCGTCCTGTTTAACAACCATTGGGTAGTTGTTAAAAAATGTATGGGGCTGGAATGTGGTGGGGTACAGGTTAAGGGAGGAGGAGTCAAAGTGGGAGCTATGGGCTAAGGGAGGAGTTTAGAAAGTGGGAGAGGGAGGGAAAATGGGGTGGGTACAGGTTAAAGGAGGAGGAGTCAAAATAGGGGGTACAGGCTGTGGGAGCAGGAGGAGGGAAAGTGAGGGGGAGGGGTCCAGGTAAAGGAGGAGGAGGAGGAGTCAAAATAGTGGGTACAGGCCAAGGGTGGAGGGAAAATGGGGCGGGTCCAGGTCAAAGGAGGAGGAGTCAAAATAGGGGGTACAGGCTGTGGGAGGAAGTGAGAGGAGGAGGACGGAATTTGGGGGTGAACGAGGGGGGGGGGTCCAGGTTAAAGGAGGAGGAGGAGTCAAAATAGGGGGTACAGGCTGTGGGAGGAAGTGAGAGGAGGAGGACGGAATTTGGGGGTGAACGGGGGGGGGGGTCCAGGTTAAAGGAGGAGGAGGAGTCAAAATAGGGGGTACAGGCTGTGGGAGGAAGGAGGGGGGGTGAGGAAAATGGGGGGGGGGGGTCCAGGTTAAAGGAGGAGGAGGAGTCAAAATAGGGGGTACAGGCTGTGGGAGCAGGAGGAGGGAAAGTGAGGGGGAGGGGTCCAGGTAAAGGAGGAGGAGGAGGAGTCAAAATAGTGGGTACAGGCCAAGGGTGGAGGGAAAATGGGGCGGGTACAGGTTAAAGGAGGAGGAGTCAAAATAGGGGGTACAGGCTGTGGGAGGAAGTGAGAGGAGGAGGACGGAATTTGGGGGTGGAGGGGGGAGGTACAGGTTAAAGGAGGAGGAGTCAAAATAGGGGGTACAGGCCAAAGGAGGGGGGAGGGGGGGTGAGGAAAATGGGGGGGGGGGGTCCAGGTTAAAGGAGGAGGAGGAGTCAAAATAGGGGGTACAGGCTGTGGGAGGAAGTGAGAGGAGGAGGACGGAATTTGGGGGTGAACGGAGGGGGGGTCCAGGTTAAAGGAGGAGGAGTCAAAATAGGGGGTACAGGCCAAAGGAGGAAGGAGGGGGGGTGAGGAAAATGGGGGGGGGGGGTCCAGGTTAAAGGAGGAGGAGGAGTCAAAATAGGGGGTACAGGCTGTGGGAGGAAGTGAGAGGAAGAGGACGGAATTTGGGGGTGAACGGGGGGGGGGGGGGTCCAGGTTAAAGGAGGAGGAGGAGTCAAAATAGGGGGTAAAGGCTGTGGGAGGAAGTGAGAGGAGGAGGACGGAATTTGGGGGTGAACGGGGGGGGGGTTCCAGGTTAAAGGAGGAGGAGTCAAAATAGGGGGTACAGGCCAAAGGAGGAAGGAGGGGGGGTGAGGAAAATGGGGGGGGGGTCCAGGTTAAAGGAGGAGGAGGAGTCAAAATAGGGGGTACAGGCTGTGGGAGCAGGAGGAGGGAAAGTGAGGGGGAGGGGTCCAGGTAAAGGAGGAGGAGTCAAAATAGTGGGTACAGGCCAAGGGTGGAGGGAAAATGGGGCGGGTACAGGTTAAAGGAGGAGGAGTCAAAATAGGGGGTACAGGCTGTGGGAGGAAGTGAGAGGAAGAGGACGGAATTTGGGGGTGAACGGGGGGGGGGGTCCAGGTTAAAGGAGGAGGAGGAGTCAAAATAGGGGGTACAGGCTGTGGGAGGAAGTGAGAGGAGGAGGACGGAATTTGGGGGTGAACGGGGGGGGGGGTCCAGGTTAAAGCAGGAGGAGTCAAAATAGGGGGTACAGGCTGTGGGAGGAAGTGAGAGGAGGAGGACGGAATTTGGGGGTGAACGGGGGGGGGGGTTCCAGGTTAAAGGAGGAGGAGTCAAAATAGGGGGTACAGGCCAAAGGAGGAAGGAGGGGGGGTGAGGAAAATGGGGGGGGGGGTCCAGGTTAAAGGAGGAGGAGGAGTCAAAATAGGGGGTACAGGCTGTGGGAGGAAGTGAGAGGAAGAGGACGGAATTTGGGGGTGAACGGGGGGGGGGGTTCCAGGTTAAAGGAGGAGGAGTCAAAATAGGGGGTACAGGCCAAAGGAGGAAGGAGGGGGGGTGAGGAAAATGGGGGGGGGGGGGTCCAGGTTAAAGGAGGAGGAGGAGTCAAAATAGGGGGTACAGGCTGTGGGAGCAGGAGGAGGGAAAGTGAGGGGGAGGGGTCCAGGTAAAGGAGGAGGAGTCAAAATAGTGGGTACAGGCCAAGGGTGGAGGGAAAATGGGGCGGGTACAGGTTAAAGGAGGAGGAGTCAAAATAGGGGGTACAGGCTGTGGGAGGAAGTGAGAGGAAGAGGACGGAATTTGGGGGTGAACGGGGGGGGGGGTCCAGGTTAAAGGAGGAGGAGGAGTCAAAATAGGGGGTACAGGCTGTGGGAGGAAGTGAGAGGAGGAGGAGGACGGAATTTGGGGGTGAACGGGGGGGGGGTCCAGGTTAAAGGAGGAGGAGTCAAAATAGGGGGTACAGGCTGTGAGAGGAGGAGGAGGGAATGTTTGGGGGGGGGGGGTGCAAGTTAATGGAGGAGGAGGAGGGAATGTTGGGGGTACAGGTTGAAGGAGGAATCAAAGTGGGAGGTAGAGGCCTAAGGGATTAATTGGGAAAGGGGGGGATGCAGGATTACGGAGGAGAGAAAGTTTGGATACTGAGTATGGTGGAGACCGTGGAAACTTGGGGAGGAACCTTCTTTTTGGTAGTGTGTGTTGGGTGGGTGGGGGTGGGGGGGGGGTATAGGATAAGGGGGGAAGGAGGAGGCGTAGGATGAGGGAATGTGGGGGTACAGGCTGGGCGGACTGGAGGAGTCAAAAGGTATAACCTAAAATGATATATCCTCAACTGTCCCTCCCTTAGCCTGTCCTGCCCCCACTTTAACTCCTCCTCCCTTAGGCTATCTCTCCGCTGTACCTCCCTTAGCCTGTCCTGCCCCCACTTTAACTCCTCCTCCCTTAGGCTATCTCTCCACTATCTCTCCCTTAGCCTGTCCTGCCCCCACTTTAACTCCTCCTCCCTTAGGCTATCTCTCCCCTACCTCTTCCTTAGCCTGTCCTGCCCCCACTTTAACTCCTCCTCCCTTAGGCTATCTCTCCACTTTCCCTCCCTTAGCCTGTCCTGCCCCCACTTTAACTCCTCCTCCCTTAGGCTATCTCTCCACTAGCTCTCCCTTAGCCTGTCCTGCCCCCACTTTAACTCCTCCTCCCTTAGGCTATCTCTCCCCTACCTCTTCCTTAGCCTGTTCTGCCCCCACTTTAACTCCTCCTCCCTTAGGCTATCTCTCCACTTTCCCTCCCTTAGCCTGTCCTGCCCCCACTTTAACTCCTCCTCCCTTAGGCTAGCTCTCCACTTTCCCTCCCTTAGCCTCTCCTGCCCCCACTTTAACTCCTCCTCCCTTAGGCTATCTCTCCGCTGTACCTCCCTTAGCCTGTCCTGTCCCCACTTTAACTCCTCCTCCCTTAGGCTATCTCTCCGCTGTACCTCCCTTAGCCTGTCCTGCCCCCACTTTAACTCCTCCTCCCTTAGGCTATCTCTCCACTATCTCTCCCTTAGCCTGTCCTGCCCCCACTTTAACTCCTCCTCCCTTAGGCTATCTCTCCACTTTCCCTCCCTTAGCCTGTCCCGCCCCCACTTTAACTCCTCCTCCCTTAGGCTATCTCTCCACTTTCCCTCCCTTAGCCTGTCCTGCCCCCACTTTAACTCCTCCTCCCTTAGCCTAGCTCTCCACTTTCCCTCCCTTAGCCTGTCCTGCCCCTTCTTTAACTCCTCCTCCCCTATCTCTCCACCCCTTAACCATTTTCCCAACGCTTCCTCTTCCCTTAAGCTTTAATCCCCCACATGCCTTACTCTCCAAGTAGACTGTACCACACACACTTACCTTAAGGATGAGCTCCTTGGATATGTCATTTTCAGAGGACAACATCATGCGGCACCGACGGGATTCGAACCCACGACCTTGAGCACGGCAGGCGAGAGCCTTACCAGTGAGCTATAGACTCAGCTACTGTGTAGGGCCCGATTTTCTTTAAACAAAAGTTTCAATACTGCAAGTTTGACTGGAAGCTAATACACTGGCCTACAGAGCTGTATCTTCTCGGATATCTAGCTTTATGCAAGCATATTGTCAATTTTATAAAGTATTTGAAAAAATCAACTAAAATGAATTCATCAAAAGAGAACCTCGCCATGCACGCCTAAGCGAATAGGCTCCGGGAACACGTCCAATTCTGCAAGTCAACATGTGGCACTGATGGGATTCGAACTCACGACCTCGAGCATGGCAGACATGAGCATTACCAGTGAGCTATACAGAGATGTACCATTTTTGGAGATCTTTTTTGCTATAAAATGAAATCAACCAAAACAACTGTGAAGGACCTGATTTTCTTAAAACAAAAGTTTCAATACTGCAAGTTTGACTGGAAGCTAATACACTGGCCTACAGAGCTGTATCTTCTCGGATATCTAGCTTTATGCAAGCATATTGTCAATTTTATAAAGTATTTGAAAAAATCTACTAAAATGAATTCATAAAAAGAGAGACTTGCTAGGCATGCCTAATAAAATAGGCTCTGGAACCATGTCCATTGTTGCAAGTCAACATGCAGCACTGATGGGATTCGAACTCACGACCTTGAGCATGGCAGACAGGAGCATTACCAGTGAGCTACACAGAGTTGCACCTTTTTTTGGAGATCTTTTTTTGCTATAAAATTAAATCAACTTCTGTATACATAAAAAATACACAGCTTAATACATAGTCTCTGGGGACATGTAAGATTCAAAAGTCAATAGCAGTACTGACAGGTTTCGAACCAATGACCCTGAGCATGGCAGGCGAGAACATTACCGGCGAGCTAAGTCCAATACATCTTAAGACCGATACATCTTAAGACCAATACACTGCCATGAGAGATAGGTTGACAGTACTTGAGTATAGCTCATTGGTAAGGTTCCCGCCTGCCGTGCTCAAGGTCGTGAGTTCGAATCCCGCCAGTGCACCAAAATATAATATCATATGATTAATGTCATGACCCACCGTCCTGTTTAACAACCATTGGGTAGTTGTTAAAAAATGTATGGGGCTGGAATGTGGTGGGGTACAGGTTAAGGGAGGAGGAGTCAAAGTGGGAGCTATGGGCTAAGGGAGGAGTTTAGAAAGTGGGAGAGGGAGGGAAAATGGGGTGGGTACAGGTTAAAGGAGGAGGAGTCAAAATAGGGGGTACAGGCTGTGGGAGCAGGAGGAGGGAAAGTGAGGGGGAGGGGTCCAGGTAAAGGAGGAGGAGGAGGAGTCAAAATAGTGGGTACAGGCCAAGGGTGGAGGGAAAATGGGGCGGGTCCAGGTCAAAGGAGGAGGAGTCAAAATAGGGGGTACAGGCTGTGGGAGGAAGTGAGAGGAGGAGGACGGAATTTGGGGGTGAACGGGGGGGGGGGGGGTCCAGGTTAAAGGAGGAGGAGGAGTCAAAATAGGGGGTACAGGCTGTGGGAGGAAGTGAGAGGAGGAGGACGGAATTTGGGGGTGAACGGGGGGGGGGGGGTCCAGGTTAAAGGAGGAGGAGGAGTCAAAATAGGGGGTACAGGCTGTGGGAGGAAGTGAGAGGAGGAGGACGGAATTTGGGGGTGAACGGGGGGGGGGGTTCCAGGTTAAAGGAGGAGGAGTCAAAATAGGGGGTACAGGCCAAAGGAGGAAGGAGGGGGGGTGAGGAAAATGGGGGGGGGTCCAGGTTAAAGGAGGAGGAGGAGTCAAAATAGGGGGTACAGGCTGTGGGAGCAGGAGGAGGGAAAGTGAGGGGGAGGGGTCCAGGTAAAGGAGGAGGAGGAGGAGTCAAAATAGTGGGTACAGGCCAAGGGTGGAGGGAAAATGGGGCGGGTACAGGTTAAAGGAGGAGGAGTCAAAATAGGGGGTACAGGCTGTGGGAGGAAGTGAGAGGAGGAGGACGGAATTTGGGGGTGGAGGGGGGAGGTACAGGTTAAAGGAGGAGGAGTCAAAATAGGGGGTACAGGCCAAAGGAGGGGGGAGGGGGGGTGAGGAAAATGGGGGGGGGGTCCAGGTTAAAGGAGGAGGAGGAGTCAAAATAGGGGGTACAGGCTGTGGGAGGAAGTGAGAGGAGGAGGACGGAATTTGGGGGTGAACGGAGGGGGGGTCCAGGTTAAAGGAGGAGGAGTCAAAATAGGGGGTACAGGCCAAAGGAGGAAGGAGGGGGGGTGAGGAAAATGGGGGGGGGGGTCCAGGTTAAAGGAGGAGGAGGAGTCAAAATAGGGGGTACAGGCTGTGGGAGGAAGTGAGAGGAAGAGGACGGAATTTGGGGGTGAACGGGGGGGGGGGGGTCCAGGTTAAAGGAGGAGGAGGAGTCAAAATAGGGGGTAAAGGCTGTGGGAGGAAGTGAGAGGAGGAGGACGGAATTTGGGGGTGAACGGGGGGGGGGGGTTCCAGGTTAAAGGAGGAGGAGTCAAAATAGGGGGTACAGGCCAAAGGAGGAAGGAGGGGGGGTGAGGAAAATGGGGGGGGGGGTCCAGGTTAAAGGAGGAGGAGGAGTCAAAATAGGGGGTACAGGCTGTGGGAGCAGGAGGAGGGAAAGTGAGGGGGAGGGGTCCAGGTAAAGGAGGAGGAGTCAAAATAGTGGGTACAGGCCAAGGGTGGAGGGAAAATGGGGCGGGTACAGGTTAAAGGAGGAGGAGTCAAAATAGGGGGTACAGGCTGTGGGAGGAAGTGAGAGGAAGAGGACGGAATTTGGGGGTGAACGGGGGGGGGGGGGGTCCAGGTTAAAGGAGGAGGAGGAGTCAAAATAGGGGGTACAGGCTGTGGGAGGAAGTGAGAGGAGGAGGAGGACGGAATTTGGGGGTGAACGGGGGGGGGGGGTCCAGGTTAAAGGAGGAGGAGTCAAAATAGGGGGTACAGGCTGTGAGAGGAGGAGGAGGGAATGTTTGGGGGGGGGGGGTGCAAGTTAATGGAGGAGGAGGAGGGAATGTTGGGGGTACAGGTTGAAGGAGGAATCAAAGTGGGAGGTAGAGGCCTAAGGGATTAATTGGGAAAGGGGGGGATGCAGGATTACGGAGGAGAGAAAGTTTGGATACTGAGTATGGTGGAGACCGTGGAAACTTGGGGAGGAACCTTCTTTTTGGTAGTGTGTGTTGGGTGGGTGGGGGTGGGGGGGGGTATAGGATAAGGGGGGAAGGAGGAGGCGTAGGATGAGGGAATGTGGGGGTACAGGCTGGGCGGACTGGAGGAGTCAAAAGGTATAACCTAAAATGATATATCCTCAACTGTCCCTCCCTTAGCCTGTCCTGCCCCCACTTTAACTCCTCCTCCCTTAGGCTATCTCTCCGCTGTACCTCCCTTAGCCTGTCCTGCCCCCACTTTAACTCCTCCTCCCTTAGGCTATCTCTCCACTATCTCTCCCTTAGCCTGTCCTGCCCCCACTTTAACTCCTCCTCCCTTAGGCTATCTCTCCCCTACCTCTTCCTTAGCCTGTCCTGCCCCCACTTTAACTCCTCCTCCCTTAGGCTATCTCTCCACTTTCCCTCCCTTAGCCTGTCCTGCCCCCACTTTAACTCCTCCTCCCTTAGGCTATCTCTCCACTAGCTCTCCCTTAGCCTGTCCTGCCCCCACTTTAACTCCTCCTCCCTTAGGCTATCTCTCCCCTACCTCTTCCTTAGCCTGTCCTGCCCCCACTTTAACTCCTCCTCCCTTAGGCTATCTCTCCACTTTCCCTCCCTTAGCCTGTCCTGCCCCCACTTTAACTCCTCCTCCCTTAGGCTAGCTCTCCACTTTCCCTCCCTTAGCCTCTCCTGCCCCCACTTTAACTCCTCCTCCCTTAGGCTATCTCTCCGCTGTACCTCCCTTAGCCTGTCCTGTCCCCACTTTAACTCCTCCTCCCTTAGGCTATCTCTCCGCTGTACCTCCCTTAGCCTGTCCTGCCCCCACTTTAACTCCTCCTCCCTTAGGCTATCTCTCCACTAGCTCTCCCTTAGCCTGTCCTGCCCCCACTTTAACTCCTCCTCCCTTAGGCTATCTCTCCCCTACCTCTTCCTTAGCCTGTCCTGCCCCCACTTTAACTCCTCCTCCCTTAGGCTATCTCTCCACTTTCCCTCCCTTAGCCTGTCCTGCCCCCACTTTAACTCCTCCTCCCTTAGGCTAGCTCTCCACTTTCCCTCCCTTAGCCTCTCCTGCCCCCACTTTAACTCCTCCTCCCTTAGGCTATCTCTCCGCTGTACCTCCCTTAGCCTGTCCTGTCCCCACTTTAACTCCTCCTCCCTTAGGCTATCTCTCCGCTGTACCTCCCTTAGCCTGTCCTGCCCCCACTTTAACTCCTCCTCCCTTAGGCTATCTCTCCACTATCTCTCCCTTAGCCTGTCCTGCCCCCACTTTAACTCCTCCTCCCTTAGGCTATCTCTCCACTTTCCCTCCCTTAGCCTGTCCCGCCCCCACTTTAACTCCTCCTCCCTTAGGCTATCTCTCCACTTTCCCTCCCTTAGCCTGTCCTGCCCCCACTTTAACTCCTCCTCCCTTAGCCTAGCTCTCCACTTTCCCTCCCTTAGCCTGTCCTGCCCCTTCTTTAACTCCTCCTCCCCTATCTCTCCACCCCTTAACCATTTTCCCAACGCTTCCTCTTCCCTTAAGCTTTAATCCCCCACATGCCTTACTCTCCAAGTAGACTGTACCACACACACTTACCTTAAGGATGAGCTCCTTGGATATGTCATTTTCAGAGGACAACATCATGCGGCACCGACGGGATTCGAACCCACGACCTTGAGCACGGCAGGCGAGAGCCTTACCAGTGAGCTATAGACTCAGCTACTGTGTAGGGCCCGATTTTCTTTAAACAAAAGTTTCAATACTGCAAGTTTGACTGGAAGCTAATACACTGGCCTACAGAGCTGTATCTTCTCGGATATCTAGCTTTATGCAAGCATATTGTCAATTTTATAAAGTATTTGAAAAAATCAACTAAAATGAATTCATCAAAAGAGAACCTCGCCATGCACGCCTAAGCGAATAGGCTCCGGGAACACGTCCAATTCTGCAAGTCAACATGTGGCACTGATGGGATTCGAACTCACGACCTCGAGCATGGCAGACATGAGCATTACCAGTGAGCTATACAGAGATGTACCATTTTTGGAGATCTTTTTTGCTATAAAATGAAATCAACCAAAACAACTGTGAAGGACCTGATTTTCTTAAAACAAAAGTTTCAATACTGCAAGTTTGACTGGAAGCTAATACACTGGCCTACAGAGCTGTATCTTCTCGGATATCTAGCTTTATGCAAGCATATTGTCAATTTTATAAAGTATTTGAAAAAATCTACTAAAATGAATTCATAAAAAGAGAGACTTGCTAGGCATGCCTAATAAAATAGGCTCTGGAACCATGTCCATTGTTGCAAGTCAACATGCAGCACTGATGGGATTCGAACTCACGACCTTGAGCATGGCAGACAGGAGCATTACCAGTGAGCTACACAGAGTTGCACCTTTTTTTGGAGATCTTTTTTTGCTATAAAATTAAATCAACTTCTGTATACATAAAAAATACACAGCTTAATACATAGTCTCTGGGGACATGTAAGATTCAAAAGTCAATAGCAGTACTGACAGGTTTCGAACCAATGACCCTGAGCATGGCAGGCGAGAACATTACCGGCGAGCTAAGTCCAATACATCTTAAGACCGATACATCTTAAGACCAATACACTGCCATGAGAGATAGGTTGACAGTACTTGAGTATAGCTCATTGGTAAGGTTCCCGCCTGCCGTGCTCAAGGTCGTGAGTTCGAATCCCGCCAGTGCACCAAAATATAATATCATATGATTAATGTCATGACCCACCGTCCTGTTTAACAACCATTGGGTAGTTGTTAAAAAATGTATGGGGCTGGAATGTGGTGGGGTACAGGTTAAGGGAGGAGGAGTCAAAGTGGGAGCTATGGGCTAAGGGAGGAGTTTAGAAAGTGGGAGAGGGAGGGAAAATGGGGTGGGTACAGGTTAAAGGAGGAGGAGTCAAAATAGGGGGTACAGGCTGTGGGAGCAGGAGGAGGGAAAGTGAGGGGGAGGGGTCCAGGTAAAGGAGGAGGAGGAGGAGTCAAAATAGTGGGTACAGGCCAAGGGTGGAGGGAAAATGGGGCGGGTCCAGGTCAAAGGAGGAGGAGTCAAAATAGGGGGTACAGGCTGTGGGAGGAAGTGAGAGGAGGAGGACGGAATTTGGGGGTGAACGGGGGGGGGGGGTCCAGGTTAAAGGAGGAGGAGTCAAAATAGGGGATACAGGCCAAAGGAGGAAGGAGGGGGGGTGAGGAAAATGGGGGGGGGGTCCAGGTTAAAGGAGGAGGAGGAGTCAAAATAGGGGGTACAGGCTGTGGGAGGAAGTGAGAGGAGGAGGACGGAATTTGGGGGTGAACGGGGGGGGGGGGTTCCAGGTTAAAGGAGGAGGAGTCAAAATAGGGGGTACAGGCCAAAGGAGGAAGGAGGGGGGGTGAGGAAAATGGGGGGGGGGGTCCAGGTTAAAGGAGGAGGAGTCAAAATAGGGGGTACAGGCTGTGGGAGCAGGAGGAGGGAAAGTGAGGGGGAGGGGTCCAGGTAAAGGAGGAGGAGGAGGAGTCAAAATAGTGGGTACAGGCCAAGGGTGGAGTGAAAATGGGGCGGGTACAGGTTAAAGGAGGAGGAGTCAAAATAGGGGGTACAGGCTGTGGGAGGAAGTGAGAGGAGGAGGACGGAATTTGGGGGTGGAGGGGGGAGGTACAGGTTAAAGGAGGAGGAGTCAAAATAGGGGGTACAGGCCAAAGGAGGGGGGAGGGGGGGGTGAGGAAAATGGGGGGGGGGTCCAGGTTAAAGGAGGAGGAGGAGTCAAAATAGGGGGTACAGGCTGTGGGAGGAAGTGAGAGGAGGAGGACGGAATTTGGGGGTGAACGGAGGGGGGGTCCAGGTTAAAGGAGGAGGAGTCAAAATAGGGGGTACAGGCCAAAGGAGGAAGGAGGGGGGGTGAGGAAAATGGGGGGGGGGGGTCCAGGTTAAAGGAGGAGGAGGAGTCAAAATAGGGGGTACAGGCTGTGGGAGGAAGTGAGAGGAGGAGGACGGAATTTGGGGGTGAACGGAGGGGGGGTCCAGGTTAAAGGAGGAGGAGTCAAAATAGGGGGTACAGGCCAAAGGAGGAAGGAGGGGGGGTGAGGAAAATGGGGGGGGGGGGGGTCCAGGTTAAAGGAGGAGGAGGAGTCAAAATAGGGGGTACAGGCTGTGGGAGCAGGAGGAGGGAAAGTGAGGGGGAGGGGTCCAGGTAAAGGAGGAGGAGGAGGAGTCAAAATAGTGGGTACAGGCCAAGGGTGGAGGGAAAATGGGGCGGGTACAGGTTAAAGGAGGAGGAGTCAAAATAGGGGGTACAGGCTGTGGGAGGAAGTGAGAGGAGGAGGACGGAATTTGGGGGTGAACGGGGGGGGGGGGGTCCAGGTTAAAGGAGGAGGAGTCAAAATAGGGGGTACAGGCCAAAGGAGGAAGGAGGGGGGGTGAGGAAAATGGGGGGGGGGGGTCCAGGTTAAAGGAGGAGGAGGAGTCAAAATAGGGGGTACAGGCTGTGGGAGGAAGTGAGAGGAAGAGGATGGAATTTGGGGGTGAACGGGGGGGGGGGGGTCCAGGTTAAAGGAGGAGGAGGAGTCAAAATAGGGGGTACAGGCTGTGAGAGGAGGAGGACGGAATTTGGGGGTGAACGGGGGGGGGGGTTCCAGGTTAAAGGAGGAGGAGTCAAAATAGGGGGTACAGGCCAAAGGAGGAAGGAGGGGGGGTGAGGAAAATGGGGGGGGGTCCTGGTTAAAGGAGGAGGAGGAGTCAAAATAGGGGGTACAGGCTGTGGGAGGAAGTGAGAGGAAGAGGATGGAATTTGGGGGTGAACGGGGGGGGGGGTCCAGGTTAAAGGAGGAGGAGGAGTCAAAATAGGGGGTACAGGCTGTGAGAGGAGGAGGACGGAATTTGGGGGTGAACGGGGGGGGGGGGTTCCAGGTTAAAGGAGGAGGAGTCAAAATAGGGGGTACAGGCCAAAGGAGGAAGGAGGGGGGGTGAGGAAAATGGGGGGGGGGTCCAGGTTAAAGGAGGAGGAGGAGTCAAAATAGGGGGTACAGGCTGTGGGAGCAGGAGGAGGGAAAGTGAGGGGGAGGGGTCCAGGTAAAGGAGGAGGAGGAGGAGTCAAAATAGGGGGTACAGGCCAAGGGTGGAGGGAAAATGGGGCGGGTACAGGTTAAAGGAGGAGGAGTCAAAATAGGGGGTACAGGCTGTGGGAGGAAGTGAGAGGAGGAGGACGGAATTTGGGGGTGGAGGGGGGAGGTACAGGTTAAAGGAGGAGGAGTCAAAATAGGGGGTACAGGCCAAAGGAGGGGGGAGGGGGGGTGAGGAAAATGGGGGGGGGGTCCAGGTTAAAGGAGGAGGAGGAGTCAAAATAGGGGGTACAGGCTGTGGGAGCAGGAGGAGGGAAAGTGAGGGGGAGGGGTCCAGGTAAAGGAGGAGGAGGAGGAGTCAAAATAGGGGGTACAGGCCAAGGGTGGAGGGAAAATGGGGCGGGTACAGGTTAAAGGAGGAGAAGTCAAAATAGGGGGTACAGGCTGTGGGAGGAAGTGAGAGGAGGAGGACGGAATTTGGGGGTGAACGGGGGGGGGCTCCAGGTTAAAGGAGGAGGAGTCAAAATAGGGGGTACAGGCCAAAGGAGGAAGGAGGGGGGGGGTGGAAAATGGGGGGGGGGGGGTCCAGGTTAAAGGAGGAGGAGGAGGAGTCAAAATAGTGGGTACAGGCCAAGGGTGGAGGGAAAATGGGGCGGGTACAGGTTAAAGGAGGAGGAGTCAAAATAGGGGGTACAGGCTGTGGGAGGAAGTGAGAGGAAGAGGACGGAATTTGGGGGTGAACGGGGGGGGGGGTCCAGGTTAAAGGAGGAGGAGGAGTCAAAATAGGGGGTACAGGCTGTGGGAGGAAGTGAGAGGAGGAGGACGGAAATTGGGGGTGAACGGGGGGGGGTTCCAGGTTAAAGGAGGAGAAGTCAAAATAGGGGGTACAGGCCAAAGGAGGAAGGAGGGGGGGTGAGGAAAATGGGGGGGGGGGGTCCAGGTTAAAGGAGGAGGAGGAGTCAAAATAGGGGGTACAGGCTGTGGGAGCAGGAGGAGGGAAAGTGAGGGGGAGGGGTCCAGGTAAAGGAGGAGGAGGAGGAGTCAAAATAGGGGGTACAGGCCAAGGGTGGAGGGAAAATGGGGCGGGTACAGGTTAAAGGAGGAGGAGTCAAAATAGGGGGTACAGGCTGTGGGAGGAAGTGAGAGGAGGAGGACGGAATTTGGGGGTGGAGGGGGGAGGTACAGGTTAAAGGAGGAGGAGTCAAAATAGGGGGTACAGGCCAAAGGAGGGGGGAGGGGGGGTGAGGAAAATGGAGGGGGGGGTCCAGGTTAAAGGAGGAGGAGGAGTCAAAATAGGGGGTACAGGCTGTGGGAGGAAGTGAGAGGAGGAGGACGGAATTTGGGGGTGAACGGGGGGGGGGTACAGGTTAAAGGAGGAGGAGTCAAAATAGGGGGTACAGGCCAAAGGAGGAAGGAGGGGGGGTGAGGAAAATGGGGGGGGGGTCCAGGTTAAAGGAGGAGGAGGAGTCAAAATAGGGGGTACAGGCTGTGGGAGGAAGTGAGAGGAAGAGGACGGAATTTGGTGGTGAACGGGGGGGGGGGGTCCAGGTTAAAGGAGGAGGAGGAGTCAAAATAGGGGGTAAAGGCTGTGGGAGGAAGTGAGAGGAGGAGGACGGAATTTGGGGGTGAACGGGGGGGGGGGGTTCCAGGTTAAAGGAGGAGGAGTCAAAATAGGGGGTACAGGCCAAAGGAGGAAGGAGGGGGGGTGAGGAAAATGGGGGGGGGGTCCAGGTTAAAGGAGGAGGAGGAGTCAAAATAGGGGGTACAGGCTGTGGGAGCAGGAGGAGGGAAAGTGAGGGGGAGGGGTCCAGGTAAAGGAGGAGGAGTCAAAATAGTGGGTACAGGCCAAGGGTGGAGGGAAAATGGGGCGGGTACAGGTTAAAGGAGGAGGAGTCAAAATAGGGGGTACAGGCTGTGGGAGGAAGTAAGAGGAAGAGGACGGAATTTGGGGTGAACGGGGGGGGGGGTCCAGGTTAAAGGAGGAGGAGGAGTCAAAATAGGGGGTACAGGCTGTGGGAGCAGGAGGAGGGAAAGTGAGGGGGAGGGGTCCAGGTAAAGGAGGAGGAGGAGGAGTCAAAATAGGGGGTACAGGCCAAGGGTGGAGGGAAAATGGGGCGGGTACAGGTTAAAGGAGGAGAAGTCAAAATAGGGGGTACAGGCTGTGGGAGGAAGTGAGAGGAGGAGGACGGAATTTGGGGGTGAACGGGGGGGGGCTCCAGGTTAAAGGAGGAGGAGTCAAAATAGGGGGTACAGGCCAAAGGAGGAAGGAGGGGGGGTGTGGAAAATGGGGGGGGGGGTCCAGGTTAAAGGAGGAGGAGGAGTCAAAATAGGGGGTACAGGCTGTGGGAGGAAGTGAGAGGAGGAGGACGGAATTTGGGGGTGAACGGGGGGGGGGGTCCAGGTTAAAGGAGGAGGAGTCAAAATAGGGGGTACAGGCTGTGGGAGCAGGAGGAGGGAAAGTGAGGGGGAGGGGTCCAGGTAAAGGAGGAGGAGGAGGAGTCAAAATAGTGGGTACAGGCCAAGGGTGGAGGGAAAATGGGGCGGGTACAGGTTAAAGGAGGAGGAGTCAAAATAGGGGGTACAGGCTGTGGGAGGAAGTGAGAGGAAGAGGACGGAATTTGGGGGTGAACGGGGGGGGGGGGGTCCAGGTTAAAGGAGGAGGAGGAGTCAAAATAGGGGGTACAGGCTGTGGGAGGAAGTGAGAGGAGGAGGACGGAAATTGGGGGTGAACGGGGGGGGGTTCCAGGTTAAAGGAGGAGAAGTCAAAATAGGGGGTACAGGCCAAAGGAGGAAGGAGGGGGGGTGAGGAAAATGGGGGGGGGGGGTCCAGGTTAAAGGAGGAGGAGGAGTCAAAATAGGGGGTACAGGCTGTGGGAGCAGGAGGAGGGAAAGTGAGGGGGAGGGGTCCAGGTAAAGGAGGAGGAGGAGGAGTCAAAATAGGGGGTACAGGCCAAGGGTGGAGGGAAAATGGGGCGGGTACAGGTTAAAGGAGGAGGAGTCAAAATAGGGGGTACAGGCTGTGGGAGGAAGTGAGAGGAGGAGGACGGAATTTGGGGGTGGAGGGGGGAGGTACAGGTTAAAGGAGGAGGAGTCAAAATAGGGGTACAGGCCAAAGGAGGGGGGAGGGGGGGTGAGGAAAATGGAGGGGGGGGTCCAGGTTAAAGGAGGAGGAGGAGTCAAAATAGGGGGTACAGGCTGTGGGAGGAAGTGAGAGGAGGAGGACGGAATTTGGGGGTGAACGGGGGGGGGGGTACAGGTTAAAGGAGGAGGAGTCAAAATAGGGGGTACAGGCCAAAGGAGGAAGGAGGGGGGGTGAGGAAAATGGGGGGGGGGTCCAGGTTAAAGGAGGAGGAGGAGTCAAAATAGGGGGTACAGGCTGTGGGAGGAAGTGAGAGGAAGAGGACGGAATTTGGTGGTGAACGGGGGGGGGGGGGGTCCAGGTTAAAGGAGGAGGAGGAGTCAAAATAGGGGGTAAAGGCTGTGGGAGGAAGTGAGAGGAGGAGGACGGAATTTGGGGGTGAACGGGGGGGGGGTTCCAGGTTAAAGGAGGAGGAGTCAAAATAGGGGGTACAGGCCAAAGGAGGAAGGAGGGGGGGTGAGGAAAATGGGGGGGGGGTCCAGGTTAAAGGAGGAGGAGGAGTCAAAATAGGGGGTACAGGCTGTGGGAGCAGGAGGAGGGAAAGTGAGGGGGAGGGGTCCAGGTAAAGGAGGAGGAGTCAAAATAGTGGGTACAGGCCAAGGGTGGAGGGAAAATGGGGCGGGTACAGGTTAAAGGAGGAGGAGTCAAAATAGGGGGTACAGGCTGTGGGAGGAAGTAAGAGGAAGAGGACGGAATTTGGGGGTGAACGGGGGGGGGGGGTCCAGGTTAAAGGAGGAGGAGGAGTCAAAATAGGGGGTACAGGCTGTGGGAGGAAGTGAGAGGAGGAGGAGGACGGAATTTGGGGGTGAACGGGGGGGGGTCCAGGTTAAAGGAGGAGGAGTCAAAATAGGGGGTACAGGCTGTGAGAGGAGGAGGAGGGAATGTTTGGGGGGGGGGGTGCAAGTTAATGGAGGAGGAGGAGGGAATGTTGGGGGTACAGGTTGAAGGAGGAATCAAAGTGGGAGGTAGAGGCCTAAGGGATTAATTGGGAAAGGGGGGATGCAGGATTACGGAGGAGAGAAAGTTTGGATACTGAGTATGGTGGAGACCGTGGAAACTTGGGGAGGAACCTTCTTTTTGGTAGTGTGTGTTGGGTGGGTGGGGGTGGGGGGGGGGGTATAGGATAAGGGGGGAAGGAGGAGGCGTAGGATGAGGGAATGTGGGGGTACAGGCTGGGCGGACTGGAGGAGTCAAAAGGTATAACCTAAAATGATATATCCTCAACTGTCCCTCCCTTAGCCTGTCCTGCCCCCACTTTAACTCCTCCTCCCTTAGGCTATCTCTCCGCTGTACCTCCCTTAGCCTGTCCTGCCCCCACTTTAACTCCTCCTCCCTTAGGCTATCTCTCCACTATCTCTCCCTTAGCCTGTCCTGCCCCCACTTTAACTCCTCCTCCCTTAGGCTATCTCTCCACTTTCCCTCCCTTAGCCTGTCCTGCCCCCACTTTAACTCCTCCTCCCTTAGGCTATCTCTCCACTTTCCCTCCCTTAGCCTGTCCTGCCCCCACTTTAACTCCTCCTCCCTTAGGCTATCTCTCCACTTTCCCTCCCTTAGCCTGTCCTGCCCCCACTTTAACTCCTCCTCCCTTAGGCTATCTCTCCACTAGCTCTCCCTTAGCCTGTCCTGCCCCCACTTTAACTCCTCCTCCCTTAGGCTATCTCTCCCCTACCTCTTCCTTAGCCTGTCCTGCCCCCACTTTAACTCCTCCTCCCTTAGGCTATCTCTCCACTTTCCCTCCCTTAGCCTGTCCTGCCCCCACTTTAACTCCTCCTCCCTTAGGCTAGCTCTCCACTTTCCCTCCCTTAGCCTCTCCTGCCCCCACTTTAACTCCTCCTCCCTTAGGCTATCTCTCCGCTGTACCTCCCTTAGCCTGTCCTGTCCCCACTTTAACTCCTCCTCCCTTAGGCTATCTCTCCGCTGTACCTCCCTTAGCCTGTCCTGCCCCCACTTTAACTCCTCCTCCCTTAGGCTATCTCTCCACTATCTCTCCCTTAGCCTGTCCTGCCCCCACTTTAACTCCTCCTCCCTTAGGCTATCTCTCCACTTTCCCTCCCTTAGCCTGTCCCGCCCCCACTTTAACTCCTCCTCCCTTAGGCTATCTCTCCACTTTCCCTCCCTTAGCCTGTCCCGCCCCCACTTTAACTCCTCCTCCCTTAGGCTATCTCTCCACTTTCCCTCCCTTAGCCTGTCCTGCCCCCACTTTAACTCCTCCTCCCTTAGCCTAGCTCTCCACTTTCCCTCCCTTAGCCTGTCCTGCCCCTTCTTTAACTCCTCCTCCCCTATCTCTCCACCCCTTAACCATTTTCCCAACGCTTCCTCTTCCCTTAAGCTTTAATCCCCCACATGCCTTACTCTCCAAGTAGACTGTACCACACACACTTACCTTAAGGATGAGCTCCTTGGATATGTCATTTTCAGAGGACAACATCATGCGGCACCGACGGGATTCGAACCCACGACCTTGAGCACGGCAGGCGAGAGCCTTACCAGTGAGCTATAGACTCAGCTACTGTGTAGGGCCCGATTTTCTTTAAACAAAAGTTTCAATACTGCAAGTTTGACTGGAAGCTAATACACTGGCCTACAGAGCTGTATCTTCTCGGATATCTAGCTTTATGCAAGCATATTGTCAATTTTATAAAGTATTTGAAAAAATCAACTAAAATGAATTCATCAAAAGAGAACCTCGCCATGCACGCCTAAGCGAATAGGCTCCGGGAACACGTCCAATTCTGCAAGTCAACATGTGGCACTGATGGGATTCGAACTCACGACCTCGAGCATGGCAGACATGAGCATTACCAGTGAGCTATACAGAGATGTACCATTTTTGGAGATCTTTTTTGCTATAAAATGAAATCAACCAAAACAACTGTGAAGGACCTGATTTTCTTAAAACAAAAGTTTCAATACTGCAAGTTTGACTGGAAGCTAATACACTGGCCTACAGAGCTGTATCTTCTCGGATATCTAGCTTTATGCAAGCATATTGTCAATTTTATAAAGTATTTGAAAAAATCTACTAAAATGAATTCATAAAAAGAGAGACTTGCTAGGCATGCCTAATAAAATAGGCTCTGGAACCATGTCCATTGTTGCAAGTCAACATGCAGCACTGATGGGATTCGAACTCACGACCTTGAGCATGGCAGACAGGAGCATTACCAGTGAGCTACACAGAGTTGCACCTTTTTTTGGAGATCTTTTTTTGCTATAAAATTAAATCAACTTCTGTATACATAAAAAATACACAGCTTAATACATAGTCTCTGGGGACATGTAAGATTCAAAAGTCAATAGCAGTACTGACAGGTTTCGAACCAATGACCCTGAGCATGGCAGGCGAGAACATTACCGGCGAGCTAAGTCCAATACATCTTAAGACCGATACATCTTAAGACCAATACACTGCCATGAGAGATAGGTTGACAGTACTTGAGTATAGCTCATTGGTAAGGTTCCCGCCAGCCGTGCTCAAGGTCGTGAGTTCGAATCCCGCCAGTGCACCAAAATATAATATCATATGATTAATGTCATGACCCACCGTCCTGTTTAACAACCATTGGGTAGTTGTTAAAAAATGTATGGGGCTGGAATGTGGTGGGGTACAGGTTAAGGGAGGAGGAGTCAAAGTGGGAGCTATGGGCTAAGGGAGGAGTTTAGAAAGTGGGAGAGGGAGGGAAAATGGGGTGGGTACAGGTTAAAGGAGGAGGAGTCAAAATAGGGGGTACAGGCTGTGGGAGCAGGAGGAGGGAAAGTGAGGGGGAGGGGTCCAGGTAAAGGAGGAGGAGGAGGAGTCAAAATAGTGGGTACAGGCCAAGGGTGGAGGGAAAATGGGGCGGGTACAGGTTAAAGGAGGAGGAGTCAAAATAGGGGGTACAGGCTGTGGGAGGAAGTGAGAGGAGGAGGACGGAATTTGGGGGTGGAGGGGGGAGGTACAGGTTAAAGGAGGAGGAGTCAAAATAGGGGGTACAGGCCAAAGGAGGAAGGAGGGGGGGGTGAGGAAAATGGGGGGGGGGGTCCAGGTTAAAGGAGGAGGAGGAGTCAAAATAGGGGGTACAGGCTGTGGGAGGAAGTGAGAGGAAGAGGACGGAATTTGGGGGTGAACGGGGGGGGGGGGGGGTCCAGGTTAAAGGAGGAGGAGGAGTCAAAATAGGGGGTACAGGCTGTGAGAGGAGGAGGACGGAATTTGGGGGTGAACGGGGGGGGGGTTCCAGGTTAAAGGAGGAGGAGTCAAAATAGGGGGTACAGGCCAAAGGAGGAAGGAGGGGGGGTGAGGAAAATGGGGGGGGGGGTCCAGGTTAAAGGAGGAGGAGGAGTCAAAATAGGGGGTACAGGCTGTGGGAGCAGGAGGAGGGAAAGTGAGGGGGAGGGGTCCAGGTAAAGGAGGAGGAGGAGTCAAAATAGTGGGTACAGGCCAAGGGTGGAGGGAAAATGGGGCGGGTACAGGTTAAAGGAGGAGGAGTCAAAATAGGGGGTACAGGCTGTGGGAGGAAGTGAGAGGAGGAGGACGGAATTTGGGGGTGGAGGGGGGAGGTACAGGTTAAAGGAGGAGGAGTCAAAATAGGGGGTACAGGCCAAAGGAGGGGGGAGGGGGGGTGAGGAAAATGGGGGGGGGGTCCAGGTTAAAGGAGGAGGAGGAGTCAAAATAGGGGGTACAGGCTGTGGGAGGAAGTGAGAGGAGGAGGACGGAATTTGGGGGTGAACGGGGGGGGGCTCCAGGTTAAAGGAGGAGGAGTCAAAATAGGGGGTACAGGCCAAAGGAGGAAGGAGGGGGGGTGTGGAAAATGGGGGGGGGGTTCCAGGTTAAAGGAGGAGGAGTCAAAATAGGGGGTACAGGCCAAAGGAGGAAGGAGGGGGGGTGAGGAAAATGGGGGGGGGTCCAGGTTAAAGGAGGAGGAGTCAAAATAGGGGGTACAGGCTGTGGGAGCAGGAGGAGGGAAAGTGAGGGGGAGGGGTCCAGGTAAAGGAGGAGGAGGAGGAGTCAAAATAGTGGGTACAGGCCAAGGGTGGAGGGAAAATGGGGCGGGTACAGGTTAAAGGAGGAGGAGTCAAAATAGGGGGTACAGGCTGTGGGAGGAAGTGAGAGGAGGAGGACGGAATTTGGGGGTGGAGGGGGGAGGTACAGGTTAAAGGAGGAGGAGTCAAAATAGGGGGTACAGGCCAAAGGAGGAAGGAGGGGGGGTGAGGAAAATGGGGGGGGGGTCCAGGTTAAAGGAGGAGGAGGAGTCAAAATAGGGGGTACAGGCTGTGGGAGGAAGTGAGAGGAGGAGGACGGAATTTGGGGGTGAACGGGGGGGGGGGTCCAGGTTAAAGGAGGAGGAGTCAAAATAGGGGGTACAGGCCAAAGGAGGAAGGAGGGGGGGTGAGGAAAATGGGGGGGGGGTCCAGGTTAAAGGAGGAGGAGGAGTCAAAATAGGGGGTACAGGCTGTGGGAGGAAGTGAGAGGAAGAGGACGGAATTTGGGGGTGAACGGGGGGGGGGGTCCAGGTTAAAGGAGGAGGAGGAGTCAAAATAGGGGGTACAGGCTGTGGGAGGAAGTGAGAGGAGGAGGACGGAATTTGGGGGTGAACGGGGGGGGGGGTCCAGGTTAAAGGAGGAGGAGTCAAAATAGGGGGTACAGGCCAAAGGAGGAAGGAGGGGGGGTGAGGAAAATGGGGGGGGGGTCCAGGTTAAAGGAGGAGGAGGAGTCAAAATAGGGGGTACAGGCTGTGGGAGCAGGAGGAGGGAAAGTGAGGGGGAGGGGTCCAGGTAAAGGAGGAGGAGGAGGAGTCAAAATAGTGGGTACAGGCCAAGGGTGGAGGGAAAATGGGGCGGGTACAGGTTAAAGGAGGAGGAGTCAAAATAGGGGGTACAGGCTGTGGGAGGAAGTGAGAGGAGGAGGACGGAATTTGGGGGTGGAGGGGGGAGGTACAGGTTAAAGGAGGAGGAGTCAAAATAGGGGGTACAGGCCAAAGGAGGGGGAAGGGGGGGTGAGGAAAATGGGGGGGGGGGGTCCAGGTTAAAGGAGGAGGAGGAGTCAAAATAGGGGGTACAGGCTGTGGGAGGAAGTGAGAGGAGGAGGACGGAATTTGGGGGTGAACGGGGGGGGGGGTCCAGGTTAAAGGAGGAGGAGTCAAAATAGGGGGTACAGGCCAAAGGAGGAAGGAGGGAGGGTGAGGAAAATGGGGGGGGGGTCCAGGTTAAAGGAGGAGGAGGAGTCAAAATAGGGGGTACAGGCTGTGGGAGGAAGTGAGAGGAAGAGGACGGAATTTGGGGGTGAACGGGGGGGGGGGTCCAGGTTAAAGGAGGAGGAGGAGTCAAAATAGGGGGTAAAGGCTGTGGGAGGAAGTGAGAGGAGGAGGACGGAATTTGGGGGTGAACGGGGGGGGGGGGTTCCAGGTTAAAGGAGGAGGAGTCAAAATAGGGGGTACAGGCCAAAGGAGGAAGGAGGGGGGGTGAGGAAAATGGGGGGGGGGGTCCAGGTTAAAGGAGGAGGAGGAGTCAAAATAGGGGGTACAGGCTGTGGGAGCAGGAGGAGGGAAAGTGAGGGGGAGGGGTCCAGGTAAAGGAGGAGGAGTCAAAATAGTGGGTACAGGCCAAGGGTGGAGGGAAAATGGGGCGGGTACAGGTTAAAGGAGGAGGAGTCAAAATAGGGGGTACAGGCTGTGGGAGGAAGTGAGAGGAAGAGGACGGAATTTGGGGGTGAACGGGGGGGGGGGTCCAGGTTAAAGGAGGAGGAGGAGTCAAAATAGGGGGTACAGGCTGTGGGAGGAAGTGAGAGGAGGAGGAGGACGGAATTTGGGGGTGAACGGGGGGGGGGTCCAGGTTAAAGGAGGAGGAGTCAAAATAGGGGGTACAGGCTGTGAGAGGAGGAGGAGGGAATGTTTGGGGGGGGGGGTGCAAGTTAATGGAGGAGGAGGAGGGAATGTTGGGGGTACAGGTTGAAGGAGGAATCAAAGTGGGAGGTAGAGGCCTAAGGGATTAATTGGGAAAGGGGGGGATGCAGGATTACGGAGGAGAGAAAGTTTGGATACTGAGTATGGTGGAGACCGTGGAAACTTGGGGAGGAACCTTCTTTTTGGTAGTGTGTGTTGGGTGGGTGGGGGTGGGGGGGGGGTATAGGATAAGGGGGGAAGGAGGAGGCGTAGGATGAGGGAATGTGGGGGTACAGGCTGGGCGGACTGGAGGAGTCAAAAGGTATAACCTAAAATGATATATCCTCAACTGTCCCTCCCTTAGCCTGTCCTGCCCCCACTTTAACTCCTCCTCCCTTAGGCTATCTCTCCGCTGTACCTCCCTTAGCCTGTCCTGCCCCCACTTTAACTCCTCCTCCCTTAGGCTATCTCTCCACTATCTCTCCCTTAGCCTGTCCTGCCCCCACTTTAACTCCTCCTCCCTTAGGCTATCTCTCCCCTACCTCTTCCTTAGCCTGTCCTGCCCCCACTTTAACTCCTCCTCCCTTAGGCTATCTCTCCACTTTCCCTCCCTTAGCCTGTCCTGCCCCCACTTTAACTCCTCCTCCCTTAGGCTATCTCTCCACTTTCCCTCCCTTAGCCTGTCCTGCCCCCACTTTAACTCCTCCTCCCTTAGGCTATCTCTCCACTAGCTCTCCCTTAGCCTGTCCTGCCCCCACTTTAACTCCTCCTCCCTTAGGCTATCTCTCCCCTACCTCTTCCTTAGCCTGTCCTGCCCCCACTTTAACTCCTCCTCCCTTAGGCTATCTCTCCACTTTCCCTCCCTTAGCCTGTCCTGCCCCCACTTTAACTCCTCCTCCCTTAGGCTAGCTCTCCACTTTCCCTCCCTTAGCCTCTCCTGCCCCCACTTTAACTCCTCCTCCCTTAGGCTATCTCTCCGCTGTACCTCCCTTAGCCTGTCCTGTCCCCACTTTAACTCCTCCTCCCTTAGGCTATCTCTCCGCTGTACCTCCCTTAGCCTGTCCTGCCCCCACTTTAACTCCTCCTCCCTTAGGCTATCTCTCCACTATCTCTCCCTTAGCCTGTCCTGCCCCCACTTTAACTCCTCCTCCCTTAGGCTATCTCTCCACTTTCCCTCCCTTAGCCTGTCCCGCCCCCACTTTAACTCCTCCTCCCTTAGGCTATCTCTCCACTTTCCCTCCCTTAGCCTGTCCTGCCCCCACTTTAACTCCTCCTCCCTTAGCCTAGCTCTCCACTTTCCCTCCCTTAGCCTGTCCTGCCCCTTCTTTAACTCCTCCTCCCCTATCTCTCCACCCCTTAACCATTTTCCCAACGCTTCCTCTTCCCTTAAGCTTTAATCCCCCACATGCCTTACTCTCCAAGCAGACTGTACCACACACACTTACCTTAAGGATGAGCTCCTTGGATATGTCATTTTCAGAGGACAACATCATGCGGCACCGACGGGATTCGAACCCACGACCTTGAGCACGGCAGGCGAGAGCCTTACCAGTGAGCTATAGACTCAGCTACTGTGTAGGGCCCGATTTTCTTTAAACAAAAGTTTCAATACTGCAAGTTTGACTGGAAGCTAATACACTGGCCTACAGAGCTGTATCTTCTCGGATATCTAGCTTTATGCAAGCATATTGTCAATTTTATAAAGTATTTGAAAAAATCAACTAAAATGAATTCATCAAAAGAGAACCTCGCCATGCACGCCTAAGCGAATAGGCTCCGGGAACACGTCCAATTCTGCAAGTCAACATGTGGCACTGATGGGATTCGAACTCACGACCTCGAGCATGGCAGACATGAGCATTACCAGTGAGCTATACAGAGATGTACCATTTTTGGAGATCTTTTTTGCTATAAAATGAAATCAACCAAAACAACTGTGAAGGACCTGATTTTCTTAAAACAAAAGTTTCAATACTGCAAGTTTGACTGGAAGCTAATACACTGGCCTACAGAGCTGTATCTTCTCGGATATCTAGCTTTATGCAAGCATATTGTCAATTTTATAAAGTATTTGAAAAAATCTACTAAAATGAATTCATAAAAAGAGAGACTTGCTAGGCATGCCTAATAAAATAGGCTCTGGAACCATGTCCATTGTTGCAAGTCAACATGCAGCACTGATGGGATTCGAACTCACGACCTTGAGCATGGCAGACAGGAGCATTACCAGTGAGCTACACAGAGTTGCACCTTTTTTTGGAGATCTTTTTTTGCTATAAAATTAAATCAACTTCTGTATACATAAAAAATACACAGCTTAATACATAGTCTCTGGGGACATGTAAGATTCAAAAGTCAATAGCAGTACTGACAGGTTTCGAACCAATGACCCTGAGCATGGCAGGCGAGAACATTACCGGCGAGCTAAATCCAATACATCTTAAGACCGATACATCTTAAGACCAATACACTGCCATGAGAGATAGGTTGACAGTACTTGAGTATAGCTCATTGGTAAGGTTCCCGCCTGCCGTGCTCAAGGTCGTGAGTTCGAATCCCGCCAGTGCACCAAAATATAATATCATATGATTAATGTCATGACCCACCGTCCTGTTTAACAACCATTGGGTAGTTGTTAAAAAATGTATGGGGCTGGAATGTGGTGGGGTACAGGTTAAGGGAGGAGGAGTCAAAGTGGGAGCTATGGGCTAAGGGAGGAGTTTAGAAAGTGGGAGAGGGAGGGAAAATGGGGTGGGTACAGGTTAAAGGAGGAGGAGTCAAAATAGGGGGTACAGGCTGTGGGAGCAGGAGGAGGGAAAGTGAGGGGGAGGGGTCCAGGTAAAGGAGGAGGAGGAGGAGGAGTCAAAATAGTGGGTACAGGCCAAGGGTGGAGGGAAAATGGGGCGGGTACAGGTTAAAGGAGGAGGAGTCAAAATAGGGGGTACAGGCTGTGGGAGGAAGTGAGAGGAGGAGGACGGAATTTGGGGGTGAACGGGGGGGGGGGGGGGTCCAGGTTAAAGGAGGAGGAGTCAAAATAGGGGGTACAGGCCAAAGGAGGAAGGAGGGGGGGTGAGGAAAATGGGGGGGGGGTCCAGGTTAAAGGAGGAGGAGGAGTCAAAATAGGGGGTACAGGCTGTGGGAGGAAGTGAGAGGAAGAGGACGGAATTTGGGGGTGAACGGGGGGGGGGGGTCCAGGTTAAAGGAGGAGGAGGAGTCAAAATAGGGGGTACAGGCTGTGAGAGGAGGAGGACGGAATTTGGGGGTGAACGGGGGGGGGGGGGTTCCAGGTTAAAGGAGGAGGAGTCAAAATAGGGGGTACAGGCCAAAGGAGGAAGGAGGGGGGGTGAGGAAAATGGGGGGGGGGTCCAGGTTAAAGGAGGAGGAGGAGTCAAAATAGGGGGTACAGGCTGTGGGAGCAGGAGGAGGGAAAGTGAGGGGGAGGGGTCCAGGTAAAGGAGGAGGAGGAGGAGTCAAAATAGGGGGTACAGGCCAAGGGTGGAGGGAAAATGGGGCGGGTACAGGTTAAAGGAGGAGGAGTCAAAATAGGGGGTACAGGCTGTGGGAGGAAGTGAGAGGAGGAGGACGGAATTTGGGGGTGGAGGGGGGAGGTACAGGTTAAAGGAGGAGGAGTCAAAATAGGGGGTACAGGCCAAAGGAGGGGGGAGGGGGGGTGAGGAAAATGGGGGGGGGGTCCAGGTTAAAGGAGGAGGAGGAGTCAAAATAGGGGGTACAGGCTGTGGGAGGAAGTGAGAGGAGGAGGACGGAATTTGGGGGTGAACGGGGGGGGGGGGTCCAGGTTAAAGGAGGAGGAGTCAAAATAGGGGGTACAGGCTGTGGGAGCAGGAGGAGGGAAAGTGAGGGGGAGGGGTCCAGGTAGAGGAGGAGGAGGAGTCAAAATAGTGGGTACAGGCCAAGGGTGGAGGGAAAATGGGGCGGGTACAGGTTAAAGGAGGAGGAGTCAAAATAGGGGGTACAGGCTGTGGGAGGAAGTGAGAGGAAGAGGACGGAATTTGGGGGTGAACGGGGGGGGGGGGGTCCAGGTTAAAGGAGGAGGAGGAGTCAAAATAGGGGGTACAGGCTGTGGGAGGAAGTGAGAGGAGGAGGAGGACGGAATTTGGGGGTGAACGGGGGGGGGGTCCAGGTTAAAGGAGGAGGAGTCAAAATAGGGGGTACAGGCTGTGAGAGGAGGAGGAGGGAATGTTTGGGGGGGGGGGGTGCAAGTTAATGGAGGAGGAGGAGGGAATGTTGGGGGTACAGGTTGAAGGAGGAATCAAAGTGGGAGGTAGAGGCCTAAGGGATTAATTGGGAAAGGGGGGGATGCAGGATTACGGAGGAGAGAAAGTTTGGATACTGAGTATGGTGGAGACCGTGCAAACTTGGGGAGGAACCTTCTTTTTGGTAGTGTGTGTTGGGTGGGTGGGGGTGGGGGGGGGGGGTATAGGATAAGGGGGGAAGGAGGAGGCGTAGGATGAGGGAATGTGGGGGTACAGGCTGGGCGGACTGGAGGAGTCAAAAGGTATAACCTAAAATGATATATCCTCAACTGTCCCTCCCTTAGCCTGTCCTGCCCCCACTTTAACTCCTCCTCCCTTAGGCTATCTCTCCGCTGTACCTCCCTTAGCCTGTCCTGCCCCCACTTTAACTCCTCCTCCCTTAGGCTATCTCTCCACTATCTCTCCCTTAGCCTGTCCTGCCCCCACTTTAACTCCTCCTCCCTTAGGCTATCTCTCCCCTACCTCTTCCTTAGCCTGTCCTGCCCCCACTTTAACTCCTCCTCCCTTAGGCTATCTCTCCACTTTCCCTCCCTTAGCCTGTCCTGCCCCCACTTTAACTCCTCCTCCCTTAGGCTATCTCTCCACTTTCCCTCCCTTAGCCTGTCCTGCCCCCACTTTAACTCCTCCTCCCTTAGGCTATCTCTCCACTAGCTCTCCCTTAGCCTGTCCTGCCCCCACTTTAACTCCTCCTCCCTTAGGCTATCTCTCCCCTACCTCAGCCTGTCCTGCCCCCACTTTAACTCCTCCTCCCTTAGGCTATCTCTCTGCTGTACCTCCCTTAGCCTGTTCTGCCCCCACTTTAACTCCTCCTCCCTTAGGCTATCTCTCCACTATCTCTCCCTTAGCCTGTCCTGCCCCCACTTTAACTCCTCCTCCCTTAGGCTATCTCTCCACTTTCCCTCCCTTAGCCTGTCCTGCCCCCACTTTAACTCCTCCTCCCTTAGCCTAGCTCTCCACTTTCCCTCCTTTAGCCTGTCCTGCCCCTTCTTTAACTCCTCCTCCCCTATCTCTCCACCCCTTAACCATTTTCCCAACGCTTCCTCTTCCCTTAAGCTTTAATCCCCAACATGCCTTACTCTCCAAGTAGACTGTACCACACACACTTACCTTAAGGATGAGCTCCTTGGATATGTCATTTTCAGAGGACAACATCATGCGGCACCGACGGGATTCGAACCCACGACCTTGAGCACGGCAGGCGAGAGCCTTACCAGTGAGCTATAGACTCAGCTACTGTGTAGGGCCCGATTTTCTTTAAACAAAAGTTTCAATACTGCAAGTTTGACTGGAAGCTAATACACTGGCCTACAGAGCTGTATCTTCTCGGATATCTAGCTTTATGCAAGCATATTGTCAATTTTATAAAGTATTTGAAAAAATCAACTAAAATGAATTCATCAAAAGAGAACCTCGCCATGCACGCCTAAGCGAATAGGCTCCGGGAACACGTCCAATTCTGCAAGTCAACATGTGGCACTGATGGGATTCGAACTCACGACCTCGAGCATGGCAGACATGAGCATTACCAGTGAGCTATACAGAGATGTACCATTTTTGGAGATCTTTTTTGCTATAAAATGAAATCAACCAAAACAACTGTGAAGGACCTGATTTTCTTAAAACAAAAGTTTCAATACTGCAAGTTTGACTGGAAGCTAATACACTGGCCTACAGAGCTGTATCTTCTCGGATATCTAGCTTTATGCAAGCATATTGTCAATTTTATAAAGTATTTGAAAAAATCTACTAAAATGAATTCATAAAAAGAGAGACTTGCTAGGCATGCCTAATAAAATAGGCTCTGGAACCATGTCCATTGTTGCAAGTCAACATGCAGCACTGATGGGATTCGAACTCACGACCTTGAGCATGGCAGACAGGAGCATTACCAGTGAGCTACACAGAGTTGCACCATTTTTTGGAGATCTTTTTTTGCTATAAAATTAAATCAACTTCTGTATACATAAAAAATACACAGCTTAATACATAGTCTCTGGGGACATGTAAGATTCAAAAGTCAATAGCAGTACTGACAGGTTTCGAACCAATGACCCTGAGCATGGCAGGCGAGAACATTACCGGCGAGCTAAGTCCAATACATCTTAAGACCGATACATCTTAAGACCAATACACTGCCATGAGAGATAGGTTGACAGTACTTGAGTATAGCTCATTGGTAAGGTTCCCGCCTGCCGTGCTCAAGGTCGTGAGTTCGAATCCCGCCAGTGCACCAAAATATAATATCATATGATTAACCCCTTAAGGACGCAGCCATTTTGCAGGTTAAGGCTCAGCCCGATTTTTTGGATTCTGACCTGCGTCGCTTTATATGGTTATAACTTTTGAACACTGTTACTTATCAAAACGATTCTGAGATTGTTTTTTCCCCACATGTTGTACTTCATTTGAGTGGTAAATTTTGGCTGATAAGTTTTGCGCTTATTTACAAAAAAAAAGAAAATATGATAAATTTTTTTGAAAAATTTGCTTTTTTTCGAAATTCAAAATCATTGCGTTTCCAGGCAGATAGATTTATCACCTAAATAACTTGCTGAATAACATTTCCCATTTGTCTACTTTACATTTTCATAATTTTTGATATGTCTGGATAATTTATTTTGATGTCACGCGGCTTACAAAAAGAATATTGCTTTTCCGGATTTTCAGAATTGACTATTTTGGGGATAAATACAGTTTGGAATGAAATTTTACATATTTAGCATCAAAACCCCCGTATATAACCAACATTTTCAAATCTGCACCCCTCAAGCTATCAGAAACAGCTTTTACGAAGATTGTTAACCCCTTGAGATCTTCATAGTAATTGAATCAAAATGGAGGTGAAATTTAGAATGGTCAAATTGTTCCCTTATACGTTCATTTAGCACTAAAATTTACACATTTCCAAAATATAAAAAGAGAAAACCCACCATACAATTTGTTCTGCAATTTCTCCTGAGTGCAGAGACCCCCCACATGTGGCCGTTACTTGTTTTATGGGCGCACAGCGAGACGCAGAAGGGAAGGAGCGCCCTGCAGCTGCCAGGATTTTAGTTTCCTCATTGGCCCCTTTTGAAGGCTATAAAATTTTCGCTTTTGCGTTATTGGGGCCATGTGATGCCATTTTTTTTGCGCGATGAGATGCTTTTTCCATTGTTACCATTTTGGGGTTGGTATCACCTATTGTTGAAAATTTAGGAACTTTTTTTGAGGGCAGGAGTAGAAAAGCATCAATTCTGTACTGGATTTTTTACTCTTTTTTTTTTGGTGTTCACCGTACAGACTAATAATCATGTTATCTTTATTCTATGGGTTGATACGATTACGGGGATACCAGACTTGAATATATTTTCTTACGTTTTACTAAATTTGTCAAACAAAACCCTAATGTGGGGAAAAATCTATCATTTATGTATTGTCGTCTTCCAAGTGGCATAACATTGTTACTTTTTTGGCTACGGAGCTGGTTGATGGCTTGTTTTTTGCGGGACATGTTGTACTTTGCACCAGTATCATGTCGGAGTACACATGGTTTTTTGATCGCATTTTATAGCATTTTTTGTGGGATTGAATAGCTAAAAATCATAATTTTTGGAAGGTTTATAGCAGTTTTTTTTTACGGCGTTTATCGTGGGGGTTCAATAATGATTTACTTTTATTCTACGGGTTGTTACGGACGCGGTGATACTATATATGTGGGGTTTGTGTTATGATTTAGACTTTTTTTTTAGTTATATGTCTCTTTATATGTTTTGGGGGTTTTGGGCATTTTTAGTGATTTATTACTTTATTTTTTTATTGAATAACATTTTTTTTTTACTTTTTCACTTGTATACCATGGTACATGAACAAGAAATCCTCTGATTGCTTGTTCATGATAATATTCTGCAATACTCATGTATTGCAGAGTATTATCAGTGTCAGCCTATGCACTTGCATAGGCTGGCACTGTGCCAGTAAGATGACGTCACAGACGCCATCTTACTGGCAATTCTTGCAGGTAACTCTGGGGTCCAGATCGGACCCCATAGTTACTACAGCAACGATCGGCGCACCCCGAAAACGGTTCGGGGGGGCCGATCGTGGGGGAAAGACCCCCCAGATACATGTTAGATGCCGCGGTCGCGCTGACCGCGGCATTTAACGGGTTAAGCACCCGCGATCGGAGACAACTCCGATCGCGGGTGTTACACTGGGGTGCCGGCTATCAGTCACAGCCGGCACCCCGTCTTTCCCGATGCCGGTTCGGCTCAGATCTTGAGCCAAACCGGCATCACCTCAGCGTCCGATATATCGGACGCTGAGCGCTAAGTCACTGAGCTCAGCGTCCGATATATCGGACGCTGAGCGTTAAGAGGTTAATGTCATGACCCACCGTCCTGTGTAACAACCATTGGGTAGTTGTTAAAAAATGTATGGGGCTGGAATGTGGTGGGGTACAGGTTAAGGGAGGAGGAGTCAAAGTGGGAGCTATGGGCTAAGGGAGGAGTTTAGAAAGTGGGAGAGGGAGGGAAAATGGGGTGGGTACAGGTTAAAGGAGGAGGAGTCAAAATAGGGGGTACAGGCTGTGGGAGCAGGAGGAGGGAAAGTGAGGGGGAGGGGTCCAGGTAAAGGAGGAGGAGGAGTCAAAATAGTGGGTACAGGCCAAGGGTGGAGGGAAAATGGGGCGGGTACAGGTTAAAGGAGGAGGAGTCAAAATAGGGGGTACAGGCCAAGGGAGGAAGTGGGGGGGGGGGGGAGTAAGGAAAATGGGGGGGGGGGTCCAGGTTAAAGGAGGAGGAGTCAAAATAGGGGGTACAGGCTGTGGGAGGAAGTGAGAGGAGGAGGACGGAATTTGGGGGTGGAGGGGGGAGGTACAGGTTAAAGGAGGAGGAGTCAAAATAGGGGGTACAGGCCAAAGGAGGAAGTAGGGGGGGAGGGGGTAAGGAAAATGGGGGGGGGGTCCAGGTTAAAGGAGGAGGAGGAGTCAAAATAGGGGGTACAGGCTGTGGGAGGAAGTGAGAGGAGGAGGACGGAATTTGGGGGTGAACGGGGGGGGGGGTCCAGGTTAAAGGAGGAGGAGTCAAAATAGGGGGTACAGGCTGTGAGAGGAGGAGGAGGGAATGTTTGGGGGGGGGGTGCAAGTTAATGGAGGAGGAGGAGGGAATGTTGGGGGTACAGGTTGAAGGAGGAATCAAAGTGGGAGGTAGAGGCCTAAGGGATTAATTGGGAAAGGGGGGGATGCAGGATTACGGAGGAGAGAAAGTTTGGTGTATGGTGGAGACCGTGGAAACTTGGGGAGGAACCTTCTTTTTGGTAGTGTGTGTTGGGTGGGTGGGTGGGGGGGGGTATAGGATAAGGGGGAAGGAGGAGGCGTAGGATGAGGGAATGTGGGGGTACAGGCTGGGCGGACTGGAGGAGTCAAAAGGTATAACCTAAAATGATATATCCTCAACTGTCCCTCCCTTAGCCTGTCCTGCCCCCACTTTAACTCCTCCTCCCTTAGGCTATCTCTCCGCTGTACCTCCCTTAGCCTGTCCTGCCCCCACTTTAACTCCTCCTCCCTTAGGCTATCTCTCCGCTGTACCTCCCTTAGCCTGTCCTGCCCCCACTTTAACTCCTCCTCCCTTAGGCTATCTCTCCATTATCTCTCCCTTAGCCTGTCCTGCCCCCACTTTAACTCCTCCTCCCTTAGGCTATCTCTCCCCTACCTCTTCCTTAGCCTGTCCTGCCCCCACTTTAACTCCTCCTCCCTTAGGCTATCTCTCCACTACCTCTCCCTTAGCCTGTCCCGCCCCCACTTTAACTCCTCCTCCCTTAGGCTATCTCTCCACTTTCCCTCCCTTAGCCTGTCCTGCCCCCACTTTAACTCCTCCTCCCTTAGGCTATCTCTCCTCTATCTCTCCCTTAGCCTGTCCTGCCCCCACTTTAACTACTCCTCCCTTAGGCTATCTCTCCCCTACCTCTTCCTTAGCCTGTCCTGCCCCCACTTTAACTCCTCCTCCCTTAGGCTATCTCTCCACTATCTCTCCCTTAGCCTGTCCCGCCCCCACTTTAACTCCTCCTCCCTTAGGCTATCTCTCCACTTTCCCTCCCTTAGCCTGTCCCGCCCCCACTTTAACTCCTCCTCCCTTAGGCTATCTCTCCACTTTCCCTCCCTTAGCCTGTCCTGCCCCCACTTTAACTCCTTCTTCCTTAGGCTATCTCTCCACTTTCCCTCCCTTAGCCTGTCCTTCCCCCACTTTAACTCCTCCTCCCTTAGGCTATCTCTCCACTTTCCCTCCCTTATCCTGCCCCTACTTTAACTCCTCCTCCCCTACACTATCTCTCCACCCCTTAACCTTTTTCCCAACGCTTCCTCTTCCCTTAAGCTTTAATCGAATCCTGCCAGTGCACCAAAATATAATATAATTGATGTTATGACCCACTGTCCTGTGTAACAACCATTGGGTAGTTGTAAAATATGTATGGGGCTGGAATGTGGTTGGGTCATGTGGGAGAAGGAGGGAAAGTGTGGGGTGCAGGTTGAGGGGAGGGAATGTGGGGGGTGATGTACAAGTGAAAGGAGATGGGGGAGTCCAGGTTAAAGGAGGTGGAGTCAAAATAGTGGGTACAGGCCAAGAGAGGAAGTGGGAGGAGAAGGGAATATGTGACGGGGGGTACACAAGGGCAGGTTTGTACTCGATGTCATGCAGGCAAGTTTGCTATTAGAGTGCGTGTTCAGCTCTACTTGTGGTGTCATCACTGACAAGAGAAACTGCCTATCTTCAGCCAGTGTTAGACTGGGGATTTTTTAGGTCCACCACAGAAGATTTATCTGGTGGCCTACTCTTCATTATCCCCCAGGAAACATGCTCTAGCAGCCTCCAAACTGGGTTGTTTTCTGATGGACCTCTTGAGTTAAGAATTGGATTGAACCAGGGCCCACCGGAGGCAGACACCGCGAATATCTTCATGCTCATTCATATGAATCAGACATGGATCCCATGCGATTTTTTCAGAGCAACTGCCCTGTTATTTTCAATATTTTTCAGCTCTCTGCCCCAGAATGGTCGAAATACTCAGCTTTTATTTTACCAGTGTTCATGAATATTTTAAAGGGGATTGATTGCTTGATAAATCTGCCCCATAGTCTTGGAAACTTTTAGACTATAGGCTTGGGGCTTACCAGTTACAGTATGGCATCGAAGAACGTATTAGACCTCCTGCTGTACCAAGGATTTCAGCTGTATGACTCACATATTGATACATTTGATTTTGATTATAAATAAAACCATAAAATAAAATGAATAAGGAGAGAGAAAAAGGAATAAAACCTAATATTAAAATAATCTAGGATAGCATGTCTCCCCACACAGTTTTATGGCTTTGCCCATAAAAAGAAATTTATGGTTGGATCCAGGGGCAACCAAAATTGTAAACACCAGGACTGATAGAGGCAGGTAGCAATTATATCTATCAAATGCTCTATTTTTGTTAATAACACTTAATTAGAGAATGTGTTATTTTGTTATTCTGAGTACATATAAGAATCTTGTCTTCGTTGGATTAACCCTTTAAGCAGTCTATCTACAATGAAGTCTAAACTTATGGGCCAGATCATTGACCCCCATCTTAAACATGGCACCTCTACCAGACTAGTGGAAAACCAGGTTAGCCATTACTGAATACAGAAATTCTGATCCATCTATAATTATACTTTATGTCTGTACTATTGCATCAGTGACTACTGTGCATCTTGGGCAATGCAAGTGACATTTAACGAAGAGTTAACAGACCATTTCACCTGACATTTCATTTTCCTCCCGGTAAAGGAGAAGGAGCTTAATATGTTGGCTTTTTCCTCACCTCACCACAATTCCATTTATTTGATTTTCTTCAAGGACCAACACTCCATCTTTGAAGCCTTTTACTGCCTTTTAAAATGTATATTTTAATGTTTAATACTACTTATGTGATCTCTTCTGTCCTGAAAATTTACTCATCAGCTTATGCCTCTACCAAGAAAGTTCATCTTTTTAAGGGATGCATCAGCTTTTTAAGGGTTATATTTCTAGCACTGTTTATTAAAGAAAAGAGCATATGAATCTATGCTGTGATAAGAATTGTCCTTTACTCCTTATTTACAACCAGTAAAATGCTTTTCTAATGCAGCTCTAACTGATCTCACTTTATTTGTATCTCACATACACAAAACAGAGACAAAATTCTTCACAATAATCACATGAATGTCCAAATGAGAATTTTAATAGTCCCTCTATCTTTATAGAAAATTGAGAATAAGCGTTAGTGCAACACTTAGCCATGAATGAATGTCATTGGGCTGGTTATATTTCTTTGCATTGCTATGGAACATGGCAAATCACCTTTTATAGATTATATTAGCACTGATGTAGTCTTATACAGTACTATTACAATAATAGGTAAATCTTGTTTATTATATGTAATGGTTTAACCCCTTCCCGACATGCACCATCATAGTACGGCTTTCGAGAATACTAGTTCTCGTCGTCAGACATAATGTTATGCATAAAACAGAAAATTCTCAGCATTTTATACACACTTGGCAGTGATCATCAAAGGATATTAAAAAAAAACCCTTTAAAACAACAGATTGATAAATACAGGGACATATTGGGGCAGATTTTATCAAGCAGTCTGAAAGTGAGAATATTTCCAATTGCCCATGGCAACCAATCACAGCTCCCCTTTAAAATATTCATGAGCACTGGTGAAATGAAAGCTGAGCTGTGATTGGTTGCCATGGGCAACTGGAAATATTCTGACTTTCAGACTGCTTGATAAATCTGCCCCATTATTTACGTAAGACGGAAATGAAAACACTAAAAACCTGTGAGGAGAGACACAAGAGCCCTGGCTCTTATCTGCTTGTGGCCTCAGTTAGCCTCAAAAGTCACACAAAAAATTACACCACCCACAGCTCAGACAATGGCAAAATTAAAAAAAAAATTTGTACAGGAGGTTTTAATTTTTGTAAATGTGTGAAAACATAAAACCTATAGAAATGTGGTATCCCCGTGATTGTACCGAACCAAAGAATAAAGTAGACATGTAATATGGCCTCCACAGTGAAAGACGTAAAATCCAAGCCACCAAGAAAACGGCGCACCATTTTCACTCCATTTCAATACCATCGGAAGATTCATGTAATATTCAATAATATTGCTATGAAGTGCAATTTTTTACGCAGAAAACAAGCCATCTCAGAGCTCTTTAAAATAAAAAAGTTATAGATTTTTGAAGGTGGGGAGTGAAAAATAGAAATGAGAAAACAAAAATGGGGCCAGGTCATCAAGGGGTTAAAGGTCACAACATGCTTTTTGTGTGTTCGCTTAAAAATGTTTGTTGTGTACTTTCATGACACTTAGGGCTAGTGGAACATTCTCATTCTCATCCAGGATGGCATTTAAATGTGAGCTGTGACAAGAAGGTTAACTGTGTCTTTCAGCACATTGCCCAGAGCACTTTCAGCACAGTTTGCCTTTCAGCATGGTGTCCAGAGCATGGAGAGATACAAGGAGGAACAATTTGAAAAATTTAGTTCTTGGACATTGACCCTCTTCATGATGCAGTCAGCAGAGAATTTGGTAAGGGATTTAAGAGGGAGGGACTCTTCTGTAAAACATCAGTATCTACTACAAACGTAATCGCTAAGTGGTGATGCCAAACACTATTGATGGCCCCATCTCTATCATCAGTTTGCATGTATCAGCCTGTAAGAGGTAATAAAATGTCTGTCAAGACAGAGTTAAATTATGTTTCAGAAGTGTGCAATAAAAATAAATAGACTTAAATTATGTTTCAGATTTGTGTAATTTAAAAAACTACCAAGTAAGCAGAATTCCCCTAAAATAGAACAGAGAAATTGTCTGTGGTCACCACCTACAGAACCACTAATTTATAGGGGTTGTCTGGCTAATTGCCAATCATCATATCAATTCTATCTGTTGCTTGTTTCATTTGCACAACAGCAGGAGAAATATTTACAATCAGTGTTAATTCATAACTGGATTGGTTGATTTCATAGGTGTCATTGACCTGGAGTTACACTGTGGGGTTTAAGTGTTCCCTATTATTTTGAGCGGTCTAGTAACTCTGTTTTGTAGAGTAAACAATATTCATCTACTGGATTTTTTCCTGCACAATAGATGCACAACTATGAAAGTTTTATAAAGAAAAGGGGTTTTTTGTTAAAATGTATTAAAACTTAAAAATAAATATAATATCGCTGTAAACATCTCAAATTACCCAATGTAAAGCAAAAGAAATAATTACCGTATATTCCGGCGTATAAGACGACTTTTGAAGACAGAAAAATCTTCTGTCTTGTCTGGGGTCATCTTATACGCCGGTAATCCCGGCCGCCGCCGGTCGGATCGCGCTGCATGGAGAGGGCTCACGGGCTGAGCCCTCTCCATAACCGGTAAGTCTTTGCTGCATATTGCTAGCACCGATCGCGAGTGTTTTCACAGCGAAGGCTGCCGGCAAAGCTGCCGACAGCCTCAAAAAGATAGCGGCGCATGGGCGCATACTCACCCTCCGGTGGCCCCGATGTCTGCGCGGCTCGTCTTCAGTCTTCCACGCAGTCTTCTTTCTTCTGCTCGGCGACGCCATGTTTTTCCCCGGGGCGACACCTAGTATGACGTCAGCAGCGGCGCGTCATACTAAGCGCCTGCCGGGGAAGATCAATGGCGGCGCCCAGCAGAAGAAAGAAGACGGCGCGGAACACTGAAGACGAGCCGCGCGGACATCGGGGGAGCAGCGCAACACATCGGGCCCACCGGAGGGTGAATATATAAGTTTATTTTTTTTTAATGCTGGGCTGTGCTGTGCTGTATACTACTGAGGGCAGTGCTGTATACTACTGAGGGCAGTGCTGTATACTACTGGGGGCTGTGCTGTATACTACTGGGGGCCTGTGCTGTATAGTACTGGGGGCCTGTGCTGTATACTACTGGGGGCTGTGCTGTATACTACTGGGGGCTGTGCTGTATACTACTGGGGGCAGTGCTGTATACTACTGGGGGCAGTGCTGTATACTACTGGGGGCTGTGCTGTATACTACAGGGGGCTGTGCTGTATACTACTGGGGGCTGTGCTGTATACTACAGGGGGCTGTGCTGTATACTACAGGGGGCTGTGCTGTATACTACAGGGGGCTGTGCTGTATACTACAGGGGGCTGTGCTGTATACTACAGGGGGTTGTGCTGTATACTACAGGGGGCTGTGCTGTATACTACTGGGGGCTGTGCTGTATACTACTGGGGGCTGTGCTGTATACTACTGGGGGCTGTGCTGTATACTACTGTGGGCTGTGCTGTAATGGTAATGTCGTTGTTGTATGCCTTATGTTTATGAGTGACAGTTTTCCTGCTATATACCTGCATGTCATAAGAATTTAAATTAAAAAATGGACCATGTTAAATTCAAATCAGTTTTTTTTTTTTTAATTTTTACCTATTTTTTTGTATTTTTACCTAATTTTTTGTATGCGTTGGAAAAGGGGTAGTCTTATACGGCAAATATATCTTAAACTCTATATTTTAAACAGGAAAGTAGGGGGGTCGTCTTATACACCAGGTCGGAATATACGGTGCATCTTTTATATTCCTTTTGGAAAGAGATTACAGAAGTTAATGAAATATATGTACCTAAAAATGGTGCAAAACACTTGTCATGCAAAAGAAGCGTCTATTACAGTGACATTGATGGAAAAAAAAGTGTTTAATATCTTCGTATTTTAAACATAAGCATTAATTTAAGTTCCTGTGAATGAGATAATTTAATAATAAATGCAGTTGTGATCTATGACTTATAATCCTTTCCTGTACTTTCTAGATTGTGCTGAATCATCTACACACAAGAATTTTTGTATTTCATGCATTCATTGTTCTTGCCCAAGAGGGAGTGCCCTCAAGATTGGGTTTCATGTGGCGTGCTTGTTTCTCAAGTGTATGATGTCACATCACTTGTAAAAGAAAAGAGTCCATAGGTGTTTTGGTAACTAAATTAAACAATGATTTGCTTTCAGCAGATTTTTCTGTGTAACCTAAGAATTACATATTCTAAAATGTATGAAGGAATAGTGAAGATGATAACTGTGGACTTTGTTGTATATTTTACTAAAGGAAACTGTCTATTTTTCTTTTTTTAACCCTATCTTTACTTTGCATTTCATTTACTAAAGGTTTTTGAAGTTTTTTTTTTATGCAGGTAGCAGTAATTCTGGGTTTCCACCTATCATACAGAGACATTTGTTACAAGTCATGACCTGCAAGCTGTACATGGCTTAGTCAATAAACTAGCATAGGTTTATCATAAAAATACAAAATCTCCAAATAATATTTAAAACAATATGTTTCAAATAAAATATGAAATATAGGAAGACTTTTAATATTAATAATATAAACGAAGGTTCTGGGGACATTCAATTATCAGTGTTCAAAAGCTATTTTCCCCTTTAAATGTTTTGTGGTTTTTCAGGGACATTATGATGACCAGTGTTTTTTAAATTTTACATTTAATGAAAAAATGTGTTATACGGTCAAGAAGTAAGTATTAATTACTAACCTTTATGTTGCACAGAAGCCTCAACTACATGAATCCGAAGGTAGGATAGTCTCAGGTAACATCATGTTAAAAGGGAAGAGTTTGTCTACCATGTAATAGTACTTGGTACTTCAAAAAACAAACACAATGGGATAGCCAGCTTACCCTAATGGTTCTCTTTGCAATCCTATCTATGTATCATTGACAGAAGTCCAGTACTGGCAACCTGGTAACCCAAACCCAGCATAGATTCACCCCAGAAGCTGACAATCTACCAAGGTCTACAGAGAGACTACTGACTGGCCCCTTATCTGGAGAAACTACCAGACCCCAGAGACTGTTAGATCCTGAGCCGCTGCAGACTGAGCACCCACATAGATTCCAGGCGACACAGACTGACCAGAGTGAGCAGACTGTGCTAACAGTGCCAGGATTGGAGGCCACTGAGGACGAGGTCCACTTCCTGCTACACTGCTACAAATACTCAGCAGTGAGGAATACTCACTTCAGACTCTCAGATCTCCTCCCGGGTTTCTGCTTCATGGAGGAGGGAAAGAAGAACTCCATCCTGCTTGGGGAAGAGAAGACCACAATGGCCATAGCCACACAATATGTCACTGCCTGCCATACACTGAGAGACAAAAGATACCATGGACTATAATAACCCCCCAAACCCCATGTCCCCCTTCATCCTGTTCCCCATGACCCTGTACCCCACCTTATCCCCCACTATCCAATATTTTATAAATGCTTTGGCAATGCTAACTTGTATTTGGTCCAAAGTGGCTTGGATTGGGAGATGTACATGCCTTATCTGAAATATAAATATATAAATATATCTGTACACTTTTTTACATCTTGTATTTTTTTAAAAGAAATGCTTCAAAGCCTCACTATATCATTAGTTTAAAGGTTTTCAGAATGTATACAATACAGAGTGCATAGTGGAAACAACAATATATTATAAAGGAGGAAAAAGTCTTGTAGATATAAAGCTTTGGATCTGTACTTCCGATGACCTCCACAAATCTAACTTCCTTTGGCTTACAACTCACACACAAAAGAGCTATTATTATTATTCCAATGTTACCATATATATATGTGACCAGGATAGTGAACCTACCATTCTGCACCAATGCTGAGCAGCTGGAGATCTTTTGTATGAACATGCTTTGTTATACTCACAATAGGGCCAAGCTGGTGATCTGCAGTTATCATTTGGAAAGAATTTAAAAACCTAGAAAAATGAATTTCATCGACATTACTGTCAGTCCATGTGAAGTTTAATTAGACAACACATGCTACAATAATCAATGAATGTTGCCAACAAAGGGAGAAAACAACCAATTTACGGGAATGTAAATAATAGTATTTAACATTTAGCTCCAAGTGCTATTTACACATACTTATCGTGATGCTCAAAAATCTGTCCAAATACAAAAAAGCATAAGTAATAAAATTGTTAACATACTTTCTGAGAATTCTTATAAACATTTACAGCATTTTTTTAATGGAGAAATGGTACAGGCTATGAAAACATGCATTTAAGATGAGGCTACTACTATGAAGACCCCAAGTACTGGTTGGCAAAATCCTCTGTAAGGTGTCAGGACATTCATAACTGTCAGGATTCGGGATGTGTGAATCCACACGATCACCACGGGAGGTGGTACTAGCTGACACCTGACCGGTGTCTAAGTGGCACCTGGCCTTTAACAGAGCCTGCCGCAAAGCGGGTTGGACTTGCTGCAGCAGGGTACCACCAGGTCGTTCCACAGGGAGGTCCAGGCAGAAGGGAATGGGAACACAGGCACATGGGACAGAGGACACGGGAACTCAGGAGCAGGAACATACAGGAGCGGGAGGCTGGAAATTCAGCAGTATGGCTGGCCTGGCAGAGGGACAAAGTGAGACATCTTTGAGAACCGGTCGGTTACCACCCAGATTACAGTATTACCCCAGAAAGATGGAAGATCTGTGATATAGTCCATTGCCACTTGAGTCCACAGGCAGCTGGGTATTGGTAATGGCAGAAGAAGACCAGAAGGTTTAAGATGAGATGGCTTGTTTCGGGCGCAGGAAGTGCAGGAGCCCACAAAATCCTGTACATCCTTGACCAGATCCGGCCACCAGTAGAAACGGGAAATGAGGGCGACAGAGCGTTGCACCCCAGTGTGCTCAGCCACTCAAGAACAATGTCCCCAGGTCAGTATCCTTTTCCAAAGGGCAGGTCGGACATAAGTCTTACCAAAAGGAAGCTGCCGAAGGTCCACTGGAGCAGCAAGAACCAGCCGTTCAGAAGGAACGATATATCTAGGAGCAGGATCCTCCCCAACTACATCCGAGGCACGAGAGAGAGCATCAGCCATAATATTCTTCTCTGCATGACGGAAATGTATTAGGAAATCAAATCGGGAGAAGAAGAGAGACCAACGAGCCTGTCTTGAATTGAGACGCTGGGCAGTCTGCAGGTACAGGAGGTTTTTGTGATCAGTATAGATACTGACTGGATGTCGAGCTCTCTCCATTCCTCCAAAGCAAGCTTAATAGCCAGAAGCTCCCGATGACCAATAGAGTAGTTACTTTCCGCAGCAGAAAAGGTCTTTGAGAGTTTGGCCTCTGGGCCCCTTCTGGGTGAGAACGGCTCCCACACCAATGGATGAGGCATCAACCTGTAGTAGGAATGGTTTCTTAGCATCATGCCGGTTGAGAACGGGTGCAGACGAAAAAGGCAGACTTCAGCTTAGTGAAAGTTTCTTCACCCACCAGATGCCATAGTTTAGGATTGGCGTTCTTCTTGGTCAGCACCACAATGGGAGACACCAGAGAGGAGAAATGTGGGATAAACTGCCTGTCGTAATTGGCGAAGCCCAGGAATCTCTGGATAGCTCGAAGACCCACTGGACACGACCACTGAAGTACTGCAGACAAGTTTCCAGGATCCATCTGTAGTCCCTTGTCTGAGATAATATAGCCTAGGAATGGGAGACTCCTCTGATGGGTCGCAGGAGCACCCATGACAAGAACACTAAACTACAGAGAAGAGTAGTAGGCAGTAGGTTGACACTTATTCATACTCACCTGGGAATGCCCTAGGCATATAATTTGTGTCTATTTTTGTCATATTATGTATCTATTAAAGAATATCCAAGTTTCAAGAGAAATTCAATTGGTTCCGTTTTTTACAGTATGTTTGAAATGATTCTGACTCACCCATCATTTACATATTCTCCAATCAAGCCAGGGAAGAACAAATCACTAGAGTTTCTATTTACTTGAAGGGGTTTTCCATTCATAGCAAGTTAGTCCTATCTACAAGATCATGAGAACAGGGCCTGTTTTACCCCAGTTGCACCTGTGAGATGACCAGTTGTGTGTGCACCGGCTACTCCGTCCATTTCTGTGGAGCTAATGGAGATAGACATGTGCAGCACATCTCAGGTGAAATGTGCATATAATGGATCCCCATTCTCGTGCTCCACAAGGGTCCCATCAGTGAGACAGGGATAGGGCGCAACTTACTATCACCAAAGAACCCCTTTAAATTTGGGACACTATATTACTGGTCTATAAGGATCGGAGGGCGATGTAGGGTGCCAAATGTAGGTGATAGGTTCTTTTTAAAGGGGTTTTCTCATGAAAGCAGGTTCTCAAATTTTAATCAACCAATTGATGAGTACACAATAAAGATAATTTTTAACCCAGGGTTTATCTAAACTTTTATTTATTCTTATCTTGCCTGCAGCTAGTAGATTATCTTTCTGCAGACTGCTGCTTGTTGGTGGGAAGTGCATGTGTCTGAGCTGGTCTTGTAATGCATGGGAGAGGAGCAGAAGGCAGAGGGCACAGAATTGTGCAGACAGTTATTTATGGGAAAGTTATTTATGGGAAGAATCCAACCAAAATTGCAAACACCAGGATTGATGGAGACAGGTTGGACTTTTTGGAATGTTTTATTTTATTAAATATTAAAGGGGTATTCCAGGAATCAGCATAATTCATATGCAAATGCATATATAAGTTAATGTGCAATTAAAATTTTGCTCCCCTTAGCAGAAAAATGCTGATGACATAGAATGTAATGAAGAATTAAAATGCAACTGGCCCTTTAATCAGTCCGTTAATTTTCTCCGCGCGGTCCGTCGCAGGACAGAAGATGGCCGCTGGTCACATGTCCACATCACATGTCCTGCACCTGCCTGGGCAGGTCATGTGATCACCACTATGTTTGGCTGTAGTCGGTTGGTTGCAACGCATCCAGTATGGTCAGTGTTTTGGTGATGGCAGTTACACATCATTACTATGGTAACAGAGCAAGAAAACCTGTTACATCACCACTGGGAGCAGATCCTGAGAGTTAGGAGGAGTTACTGAGAACTTCAGGATCATGGGACTTGTATTTTCCAGTGGCAGCCATCTTGGTGATAACTCCACCTACTTTAGAGAGGACATAAAATGTTGTGAATCATAAAATCAAACAATTTAAGCTCCGTTTTGTGACTAATGACATTGAGTATTGTTGTATTCATTTATTTATATCATCATGGGTTTTTGTGTCAGACATTCATATTCCCGGAATACCCCTTTAAGTATATTTAAGGATCTTTTCTTCATTGGAATACCCCTTTAAGGAATGAAAGCAAAGCTTTGATTAGTAGTTGCAAAAAAAGTTGTTTGTTGCCCATGGAAAGTGATAACAGTGTATCTTTTATTTTCTTGAGCTTTTAAAGGAATGAAATCTGTTCTATGATAACAGAAAATCTATTATTCATCTCCAGTATCTGCTCCCTATATTTTATATATATAATCTATGATAACAGAGTGAGTACATTTTATTATTTATCACTTTACCTAAGAAATACGTTTTTAACTATTTTTCTTTATGCCACCCACTCAGCAGTGTAACTCACCATAAGGGAGAGATATATACTGGGGCACATTTACGTACCTGGCCACTGGAGTTCAATGAAAGTGCATTGTCCAACGACAATGCATTTCATCGATTCACTAAGATCGTGGGCCCAATATTGTGCATGTGCAGCTCAGGTTTGACAGAGTTCACCATCTTTTAAGTGGTGCATGTAAGTACTTAGGTCAGCGACACAATTTGAAAGTGCCCAGACTCTTGCTTATCTGACTGCAGAAAGTAGACAGGAGTATAACAAAGCGCATAGAAGGACTGCACACCATTACTGCATATAATAGATTTATGAGCAAATTCAAGCTTCATTTTTAGCTTGCGGTAAATGTTAATAATGTATTATTTTTCAGTAGTCATGTGACCTTTCATATAATACTACTGTGTATATATATATAATAACCAAATGCCTCAATGGTTTCTTGCGTCGTTAAGTCAGAAGAAGTGATCACAGAACCAAAGGATTGGACTTTAAGAAAAATAATACAAAAAAATATTTTATTGCTCTGGATGATTGAAATGTCATAAAATCCATTTATTTTCAGCTACACTACACTTCACTGCAGGGCAAATCCAGGGGAACCTAGAAGGTACAATATGATTAAAATATTATTGAAGCCAACGGTACAGGATTTAGTAATATTCCAAGTACAGTAGTAATGTGACACTTTCTCATAGCTGTATCTCTCAATTTAGTCTAAATGTCTCAAAAAATATATAACTAAATATATATAATGTTCACTAGTACTGTAGATACACATCTACAATGTAACACTTTTATAGAGATCTGTGCTTTGACAGCAGCTTGGGAGTATATCACTGTCATGACTAGACATGCTTATGTGGAGAGAAGTGAATTGAAATAGAGTGAATCACATAATGAATATTTCCTACCTATGTAGCTGAAGGCTATGGAGAGACAGAAAGGGAGTTACCCTGTGAATCAATGTCCTGTAAGCACATTTGTCATGTCTGCTCGTGCCATATGATCAAACTGTGAATGCACAGCCAATGCCGTAGTTTTCCAGTATCTGATGCACCAATCTTCATACAAAATTGTTTTTTATTCTGCTGATTTAAAATTAAATGTAGCTTTTTTTTCATTTTTTGTCTTCATTGGCTTTCAATCACATTAATAAGACGGTAGTTTGTGAAAGTTTCTATTTATGAGATTAGATGTTTCCTACCCATCAGACTCTACTGGACATTTAGACTCTAAACTTCACCTCCCTGTTATGTAACATGAGCCATGTAGAGCTTCCTATTGGAAATATCTCCCATTTCCTATTGGAAATGCCTCCCATTGCAGGGGCTGCATTTCTACAGTCTCTGCCCTTTCCTGCAATGTGTTCCTTTTGGGGAATCTGTGTGAGTCACAGAAGGGCCAAGCTTTTTACTGCCAGTTCACACAGATGGCGGTTTGCCTTAAATGTATTCTTTCATTAGGATTTCACATTTCCCATAGCCTTATTCAGACAAATGCCAAATATTCTTCTATAATAAGTATTACTGCTTCCACTTCTCTTACAGAATTGATAAAACAGACAGAAAACTGCATTGAGTCATGGGGGGGGGGGGGTTGAAACCTTGTGTCATTATCATTATCTCCTCACTGCTCATATTAGTTAAATAGCAACTGCTCCACAAATATGAACTGCACATGGGTGACATCTGTGTGTAATTCGTGTGGCATCATTACTCTCCACAGCCCCATAGACTTCTATGGGAACACGGATAGCAGTAAGACCTCTTCTGAGTTTTCTACAGCCTCTTCACTGATCTGTGAAATACAGGTTCATGTGCATAGGTTTATTAAAATGAATTTGTTAGTGTTGCACATGCAAAAGAGAACAAGTACACTGGTGAAAACAAAGTTCCTACATATCTACCCTAAAAGTGACTTTTTTCAGCCTACATGCATGTGGAAGGTGTTAGGCTATTTTGATATGTATAAATTATTTTCTTTTCTATTCAATATGGTTTACTCTCTAGGACTAGGCTTGTACATGGATTGAATTCTGCTCAGTGTCTCTACTAAAGTGTTTGGGCATCCCAGATTTTTTGGAAAGTTGTTCTTATATGGAGAATATTTAACAAATATATTCTGAAAATTTTCCTCTTTCACACAAAAAGCTTTTGCTTGCTTCATAATGCTATTGGTGAGAGTAACAGTTTTTCACTTACTTATTTTAAAAAATAATAGCTGAGAAGAGACCACTACAAAATCAATAGTATTAATGTGAGGTGCAATGTATAGGTGCTCATGAAAAAGTCTCTAGGCCATAAAAGAGAAAATAATTCTATATATGGCTAAAATGGTAATTCATGAACTTCAATACAATATTGCTCCCCTGATGACCTTCAAAATGAATATACACATTACTTGCTGGTTGGTAGTCTTTTAGTTTACAGCTAAAACATGTAGAGTTATTTCTAGATCACACTTTGAAGCATGTATGCCAGGAGCAAGGACCAGGGGTCCTTACTGAGAAATTATTTATCACATAGACACTACCTATCAAAAATGTTGAGCAATACCGGTAACATTTAAAATAAATTATTTATTAGATACAATTAAAATTACATATTAAGAAACATAGTTGATTTCCTAGCAAAAGCGTAAATGCAGGGCAGCTAAAAAACATACTATAACATAAGATACATACATTTACCAAAGTGCATAGTGCAAGACTGAAAAAAGTAAGTGAGTCCAAATCAACTAATGCGTAGATACAGTAACATGTAGTGGTATATACCTGAGATCAAGTTATATCCATACGCATGGATATAACTTGGAAGGAACGCTCCCCAGCACCTCCCCAACACGTGTTTCGATCCCAACAGGACTTTGTCATTATATATATATATATATATATATATATATATATATATATATATATATATATATATATATAATATATATATATTTATTTACTATGAAAAATACCTTCACAATCACATAACATAGAAACGATATGTAATTGTTTCTATGGGTTGTCTGCTATGGAATGGACTGATATGGGCCCTCTAGTGGTCAATTGTCAGTATGCATGTCTAGTGTTTGTGTGCCATAAGAAAAAATTACATTCATCTAAGGTGAAATACTGACGCCTCGTGGTTGGTTTATACATGACATCACTATCAGGGGCATTGCATTCTGTAGAAAGGAACCATTTAATTGCAAAAATATGTTTTATTATATGAATTAAAAGCAAGTCTTTAGAAGGACATTTTCTACTAAATTAAGTAATCTTCTGGAGTCATGAACAAATTCCATTTTAAATGGTAGGCAAGTGAAATCAGTAGTACCTTCTGGCATATTAGAATGGATGAAGAAAGCAATGTGGCATAGAATTGTGTTACACCCAGGGGTTGCTATGGAAAAACCTTTATTGGTTGACCTACTAAACATAAACCAATAATCAATAGTGTCATTAGTCCAGCTGAACATGAATAGATCCTAAGGAATAGTGCATAGTAGTCTTACACAATACTCTTGCTGACCTTGAGTCTTCCTTCACTCTGTCTTGCCTACCCTTGGATTACCTTGAAGAAGATAACATAAGCTGTTCAGTAAGATAGATGGGTTAGTCAATAGGTTGGATGGCCCATCTAATAAAGTCTTCTGGACCAACCAATAGGTGGGTAAGGCCAGGAAAATGAAGGACCTAAACATTAAAATGTCAGCAAATAACATATGCTCTTGTCTATTCCTTATTGCGTGGATGCTATAAATAATGTACACAGCTTTAGCAGATAGGAATTTTATTTTAATTTAAATAGTAAATGTGATTAGTTTAACCAGTTCCCTTTCTTCCTTTGAGCCAATCACAGCGGAGGACATGTCCAGGCTTCTTTCCTCTGCTCACTCCACTACCAGCATCAGTGACCCCATCCCCTCACACCTCAGAGGGTCCCTCTCCCAGCAGTCACCTTTCACTTCACTAAAATGGTTAACCCCTTCACGGCGCATATATCTGTAGCAGAGCTTTGAAGGGTGTATGAAGAGGGCTCATGGGCTGAACCCTCTTCATACAGAGAAGGGCTTTGCTGCATATTGCAGCACAGACCCATCGCTTCCACTCGCGGTCAGTGCTTGCACCAATCGCGGGTGTTAACCTTTTCTTTGCCGGCGGCAAAGTCGCCGATGGCACTGAAAGCATGGCGGTGCATGGGCGCCACCATGTTTCCTCCGATCGTTGCTCCCCCAAGCGTCATCAGGAGGTCAGCGACCGGTTGCCATGACAGCCTCCGGTCTTTGTCAGAGCCGAGGCTGCATGGTTTTGGCATATTCGCAACTGATGTACTGTAGTCAGTCCTATCACACCAATCGGCATAACCAGCTAAATTCTGAATTCCATGAAGATTTTCTTGTGACTCTATTTTCATGTACAATAATCTATGATATATTTACCAAACCCAGTATGTATGAACAAACCCACAGGATAGGGCCTAACTTGCTGATGAGTGGGGGTCTCAGTGTTGAGAGTCCCAAAGATCACAAAAACAAGGCATCAGACTAATGGAGCAGACGGCCGCGCATTACCGTTCTGCTCCATTAATTTCTATGGAGCTGATGGAAATTCCAGTTCCGGCACCAAACATGTTAGAACACCAAGAGCTCCGCCAGCCCCACAGAGTACAAAGCGCGTGGGCTCAGTTACGGCGAAGAGCAGATCGGGCAAAAAGGAGGGTGCTATAGCATAGCAGAGTTCTTGCCACGGACAGCCAGATTGCAGCACATTGTAGCACAGCGTGCGTACCAGTGAGTGGCTCTCCTAGCAGGAAGAAACATCTAGACAGTGGCAGGAGAAGTGCCAGCCTCAAGGGATCGGGACCATAGAGCAGTGAATACATAACTACCTGCTCCACACCTCGGTCAGTACCATTGCGCCCCCCTACTATTCTATACCTGGCCTGGGAGAGGTTATATCAATCAGAACTTTCGACCCAGCTAGCTAAAAATAGTAGTGCCATAATTACCATGTGTTGGAGGTAATACAATCAGATTCTCTCAGATTGCGCTTATTTCCCAGTGTTGACTCTAATTCATGGAGATGCAAGATTTTTTTTTTTTTTTTTCCTTTTAATTAATTTCTCCTTCATCAATATACAAAATTAAAACATACATATCCAAGGAATGTATACAGTACAACTCTTTTACATGACTTAATAACATATTTTCTTTTCCTTTTTTTTTTTTTTCCCTCCCTCCCTTCCCCTTTCCCTCCTCCCTCCCCCTTTCCCTCCTTCCTCCCTATCCTCTCCCCTCCCACCCCTACTCCCTCCCCCCACCCCCCTAGAAAAAAGAGGTGCGCAAAACACATTAAAAAGAAAAGATTCTTATCCAAGATATAAAAGATTACCAGTTACTAGAGTATTATCAGAAAAGCTGTACCATTCCATTAATCGTAAGATTCCGATTGGCCCAGAGTATGAGATAAGATCTCGCTTACTGTACCCTACAGCTTAAAGATGGCATAAAATAAGAAAAGAGAAACCAATTGGTACTTAGGTATCTTGGTCTTTCAATGCCTCTAAGGTGCCCCCACCCTGTGGCCCCATCCCACCCCTTCCTCCCCTTCTCCCATAGATCCATTCTGTACTGCTTACCGAAGTAAAGTTTTTCGTACAGCTGAATTTTGGCCCGTAGGGCTTCCCACTGTACTAAAGTTGGGGCTTGTGGTCTCATCCAGTTCCTTGCGATTAACACTTTGGCTATGAGTGTTGTTCTACAGATAATGGCTCTTTGGGTCTTTGATAGCCCCCTCTTATGTCCCACCCGTAAGTGGTTCAGTAGGAGAACCTACATAGAGAAAGCAATTCCAAAACCCAAACGGTCCTCGATTATTTTGTGTACCTCTTTCCAGAGGATGTTTATTTTTGGGCAGGCCCAGCTAAGATAAATAATATCTGCATGTGGGTCCCCGCAACGTCGGCATTTGGCCTCCTCATATATACCCATCTTTTTAAGACGTACTGGAGTGTAATACAACCTGTGAATAAAATTAAATTGGATCATCCTGTGATTTGTGTTTAATGACGAAAGAGCGACATTTTGATATGTCTCCTTCCATTGGTCTAATGTGAGGTGAATACCATCCGACTCCCACTGTGAAACATTCTTCAATACTGTGTCCTTAGTGTTTTCTCTAATTAATATTTTGTATATTTTCGAGACCGACATCTTCTCCCTCCAGTTGGAGAATATCTGATCTATCAACGTGCTTCTGTGAATAATAAAGTGATTCTTATCTTGTGTCTTATTGTATGCGTCCCATATTTGCAAATAATGAAGGAAGGTGCTTCTGCCCACCCCATATAGTGTTCCCAATTCTCTGTAAGAGAGTAATATTCCATCTTTAATTATGTGACCCACCCTCGTGATCCCCAATTCCTTCCAAATTTGTACGTCCGTTAATTTCCAGAATTCCTTCAAGTTTTTGTTGTGCCATAGAGGGGTGAACTCCAGTGACCCCATCCCTGCCCCCTGCCTCCCCAGGCGCTTCCAACATTCACTGATAATCTTACAGACCGGGAAGTTTTGTGCCAGTCGCCCTGACAGTTGACCTGATTCACAGACCTCTGGAAAGGGAATATTGCCCCTAGTTTTTTTGAAAATCTGTGTGAGTGCCCATGTTCTACACCATTTTGTTATAAAGCGCACTTTGGCTGCTACAAAGTACAATCTAAAATTAGGTATCGTTAGTCCTCCTTCTGCTTGTGTCCCGTATAGATACCCGATTTTCATTCGTACATGTTTTCTCCCCCATATGAGATCATTACAGAGTCGCTCGATTAATCTAAAAAGTTTCTCTTCCACCCATACCGGAGACGCTGAGAGCACATAAAGTAATTGTGGCAGTAGCACCATCTTCAGGAGGCCTATTCTATCAGCTCTACTCAAGGGCATCTTGACCCATACTGATATTTTTGATCTTATTCTTACAATCGTTGGGAGGATGTTCAGTTCAGCATATCGACTGAGGTCAGCAGAGATCCGTATCCCCAGATATTCAAATGCTGAATGTGGCTCCAATATCTGTAACTCACCCATGTTCTCGGTTGAAAATACATCAATGGGGAGCAGAACAGTTTTTTTCCAGTTTATTTTTAATCCAGAATAACTACCGTACTCTTGTAATATCTGGATTACATTCGGGACGGAACGTTCCGAGTTTCCCAGGCACAGCAAGATGTCATCCGCATAGAGTAACAGTTTGTCTGAACTTCCATTACAGCCACAACCAACTATGCCTGGGTTTGATCTCACCAAGGCAGCCAGGGGTTCCATAAAGATATTAAAAAGTAGTGGGGATGGAGGGCATCCCTGACGGGTTCCTCTTTGTAATTTAATTTTTTCTGATACCATATCATTAGTAATGATCCTAGCCTCTGGATCTTTATATAACAGCTGGACCCAAGCTATGAAGTCTTCCCCAAGACCGAATTTCCTCATAGCAGCCCAAAGAAAGGGCCACTCCACCCTGTCAAATGCTTTAGCTGCATCTAATGACAGGATGGAGCAACCCCAGCCCTCAGTTGCATATTCAAGAACAATCTATCAAGATTATCACTTATAAGTCGCCCGGGGATAAATCCCGTTTGATCTGGATGGATAAGATCGTGTATTACCCTCTGGAGTCTCCGTGACAGGGTTTAAGCAAAAATTTTTGCATCAGTATTGAGCAAGGATATAGGTCTATAAGACTCCCTCTCTATGGCATTCTTGCCTTTTTTTGGGATGAGAACGATTGAGGCCTCTCGCATTGACTCCGGAAGCACACCTTTCAATCTACTCTCATTGATTACTTCCAACAAAAGAGGAAGCAATGTTTTATTAAATCTCCTGTAAACTTCAAATGGAAGGCCGTCGGACCCGGGGCTCGTATTACCTTTGATAGATCTAAGTGTCTCTGTTATTTCCTCGATGGTCAGTGGGAGGTTCAGTAGCTGTATTTGTGTCTGTGTAAGAGAAGGGAGGGGAATTTTTGAGAGATATTGGTCCGGGTCGGGGCCATCTTCTTTAAGTTCGGATGAGTAGTGTGTGGAGAAGAAGTCCACAAAAGCTTTACTAATGTCCTGGGGGGAGTCTACTAATTCACTATTCTTATTGAGAATCTGGTTTATATGTTGATCTTCCCTCTGACACTGGACTGTAGAGGCTAACAGTTTCCCTGGTCGCCCTGACTCACAGTAGTGTTTTTGTCCCTGAAAGAAGGCTTGCTGTTGGGCCTTCTCTCCAAGAAATTTTTCATATGCTATTCTAGCTTTTTGCAGAGCCTCCTGTTGGGTCTCTGAGGTGTGTTTAAAATACTCCTCTTGGGCCCTGGTCATTGTATTTAATAATGAATTTTCTTTTTGGCGAAAGGCCTTTTTCTTGGTACGGATCTCCGACTGCCACCACGATCGCATATGTACTTTCAGTGCGTCCCAGACTACTCCAATATGGGTGGACCCAAAGTTGTCTTTCCAAAAGGTAAGAATCTCCTCCTCAGCTCTCTCATCGCTAGAAAGAAGAGATAGCCAATGGGGATTTATCTTAGGTGGTTTCCTTCTATGCGTATTATCTAGATTTAACTCCAGCACCACTACTGGTACCAAGAGTGGTACCAAGAGTGGCTCGCAGCTTGGTACCTCATTTTTTTTATATGGGGGAATGCGTTGTCTGAGGCCAGGATAAGGTCGATCCGGGACATTACTTTAAGAGAGCTGGAGAAACATGAAAAAGCTTTTCTGTCCCCATATTTCTCCCGCCATACATCTCTGAAGCCTGTTTCCAGGCAGAACTTATACAGGGGAGAAGTAGCAGACCGCGAGCCACCACTCCTACCGCTTCCCACCCTATCAAGGTCAGGGTTCATGGCACAATTAAAGTCCCCGGAAATCCAAAGAGGACATCTATCCCTCTGGTCCCTGAAGACCAACAATGCTTTCAGCACCTGTAGGGAGAAAGGGGGGGGAATATATACAAAGGCAAGGATGCATGTAAGCCCATCAAGCTTACCATAAAGAAAAACATATCTGCCTTCCGAGTCAATTTGTTTAGCAATAATTGAGAATTTTACTGATTTGTGTATGAAGACACTCACTCCCCGAGAAAAAGTGGAGAAAATTGAATGGTATTCCTCTGCGGCCCAATTTTTGCTAATAGTTTTCACTGTGTCCTTGCTGAGGTGAGTCTCTAATAAACATACTATTGCAGGGAGATATTTCTGAATAATATCAAAAACGATACGTCGTTTTATCCGTTCCCCTAATCCCCTAACATTCCATGTTAGTATAGATGTCATTTATAACAAAAGGAGGAAGAGGGAAAAAAAAAAAAAAAAAAAAGAAGGAAAAACCCCCCCGCCCCCCGCCTCCCACCTCCCAACCCCTAAATGTATACAGTGTAAGCTGAATACTCTTCTCCCCTAGCAATCCCGCAAAACGGTCACCTCCCTCCCCCCATCCATGCCCTTACAATATCATTGGTAATTTTATGGCAAGGAAAGATAGGTCATGTCAGCTACCTTATATTCCTTTAGTTTCCAACCAATTGAACCCCTCCTCAGGTGAGGAGAAAAAAAATGTCTTCCCCTGAAAAACAACCCTCAACTTGGCTGGATATATCAATGAATAAGATAAATCTTTTTCCACCAATTTTTTTTTAAACTCTCTAAACTCTTTTCTTTTCATCAGGGTGTCCCTTGAGAAATCAGGGTATGCAGAAATTTTAGAACCGTTATAGAGCGTTTCTCCCCTTTTTCTTAGCTCTCGAAGAACCATATCCCTGTCCCTAGAGCAGAGTAGTTTAATCAATATGGCACGTGGGTATGTGCCGGGCACTGGTTTGCGACCTGGGACCCTATGGGCTCGTTCTACCACACAATATGAGTGAATATGTTCCTTCCCCAGCACTTCCGTAAACCAATTGTGGATGAACTGTACTGTGTCCTCTTGCTCCACAACATTACACCTTCTGGACCGGTCCTCTAGGTCTATTATCTTGGCCTACATTTCTTTTTTTTCCGCCTCCATCCTAGAAATTGCTTTTTGGTGTCTATCTAATGTTCCTTCTATTTTTGACAGGCGTTCACCCTGATCCTTGATGCGACTCTGATTTTGTTTAGGTCCTCGCGGATTCCCAATATATCCTTTCTAGTATCCTCTAACTGATCTTTTAGCCCCTCCATAGATTTGTTTGTTTTATTGACAGCTTGGAGGATTTCATCCCAAATGGGGGGATTGCCTTCCTGGGGCTCCTCACTATCCACAACTAGGGGAGAGAATCTAGAGCCTGTTTTGGTTTCTCTAGCGGGCTTCGTCTGCTTCCCGGGGGGTGTTTTCAGGAATTTATCTAGCTTGGTGTTAGCTTTTTCCTTAGGGGAACTAACCCCAGTGGATTTATGCCCAGCCTTTGGTGGCATATTGACTATCAAAGAAGAGGTCCACTAATTCCACTGTTGGCCCCTGTACCTCTGTTGGTATTCCTTCCAACTGTGTCTTTACACTCCCTTGTGCCACCTAAGTTATTTTTAACATCAATTCATAAACATTACATTTAACCGGTGTTAAAGTAACAAAAAAGTACTATCAAAAGCAGAAAGGGCAGGCAAAGTTCAGAGGACAAAATACGAATGAAAAGCACTTAACCGTCCTAGTTTCCCGGCCGGGAATCAGAGCCAAAAAGAACTACTACATAGTCTCAGGGTGTCAGAGTCTCCAGTGGGGTGCAGTCCTGGATGTTGAACCCTGAACAGCTTTGCTCCACAGGGGGGGTCTAATAGCACTCTGATCTATTCTCCGGTGGTGACTCAAACAGGTCCCGACTGTGGGAGGGGGGGAGGGGGGGTATGACTACTCCACCAGCAGGGTTAGCAGCCAACTGTACACCGGGGCCCGGCAAGGCCGTCTTCTCCCACACCGCCCCCTATATTAATATTGACTCGCCCAGCGGATATATGTGTCTCTTTAGCTACCATCCAAATAACGAGACGGCCCGCTACCCCCACCATATACAACTCGATGGTAATGCGTGGAGAGGGGCGCCCAAGACTGCTATACCCGAACAAAACCAAAGTCGAGTAAGAACAAAGGTATCGACTTCGCCGGGACGGATGCTGTCCTTTATGTAAAGCCAGATCGATTTCAGGAGCTGCAAATGTCACTCTGGTCCCTTTTTTTTCCTGCGATAAATCAAGTCAGTACCTGGCAATAGGGGGGGGGTATACGGCTGCACAACCGGCAGGGTGAGCAGCCAACTTATTTATGCCCGCACTCCAGGACCAGCAAACACATTACTCCCCCACATTGCCCCCAGTGCTGAGGGACATCTGATCACTCTGCAGGTTTCTCGGGCCTCGTTGAGTACCCTCCAGCAAGCAAGGCGGAACGCTGCCCAGGGCAAACACGATTCCGTAGTGGCACGTGGTAGGGAATAGCGATAGATACTGTGCCCGCCCTGGGTCACAAATAGGTATAAGATGTAAAAATGTTTCCTACATTACCAAACTCCAGGCAGTCTAGACGCGCTCCCTCTCAATCAGCGGTACATACTCCAGAGCGAAAAACGCCCCCGTCTGTTCCTATCTCGGTTAGCGCAGGTGAGCCGCCCAGAGATGGTAAGGAGATCAGCGAAGGAGGCGCTGTCGGCACTATGTCAGGGCAGCTGGACCGATGCTCTCCACGGTCGTCTCGTTATGGTCCAGTCGGTGCGTCCCGTTGGTGCATCCGGGAGTTCATTTCTTGACCACGTAAGGGGGGGGGGGAGAGCGATCCAGAGGACAGAGAGTTCTCAAGCGGCAAGGTGCTGGCTCACGCTTGGAGGAGTCGGTCGAGGAGCTCGTGGCCGTGGCTGCTGACAATCCTCGGCATGGTAGGGGGCGGGGCCATCTCGCGGGCGCGGCGTGTTACGTCATACCGCACCTGCCCACTTTCCTCGATGGAGATGCAAGATTAACTCTTTCTATGCACAAGCCAGTATAAGTTCCTAACAGTGGCACCTGAGAAGTGAGATATGGATATCTGGAGGTGATATATCAAGACACAGGGGCATATTTATCAGGACCTCTGTGCCACGGGCCATACTATCCCCGCACCGGCTGTGTCTATTTCTAAGCCAAGCCTCGATACATCTTCCACCTCTTGATGTATCCCACTGCGACTATGCAGCGACGGGGCAATTGAGCACTGGGTAACTGAAGCTATATACTGGAGGCCTGGAGCTATATACTGGGGGCCTAATACTATATATTGCAGGGTTTGAGCTACATACTGGGGGGTTTGAGTTATATACTTGGGGGGGTGGAGACAGGGCCGCATCTGCCATGAGGCGAGATGAAAATCTCGCCTCAGGCGGCAGATTGCGGGTCCCTGTACAGGGCGGCGAAATTCGCCGCTCTAAAGTGGGCGATTTGGGCGTCCATTAACGCCCGAATCGCCCACCAGCTAAATAAATCGCGCCTGTCTCTTTAAGACACAGGCGCGATTTATATGCGGAGCGACGCAGCGCCTTTCCGGCTGCTGCGTCGCTCCGTTCTAATCAGTGACACAGGCGTCATGACGTCACGACGCCTGTGTCACTGTGCGGAGCCGCGTGAAGAACGGAGCCGCGCGCCGAGGGAGCAGCTGCCTGCAGGTGAGTATGATTTTATTATTTTTCATGCACTTTCATTAGTTCTAATCTGACTGATAAGGTGGAGTGGGGGCCATAATTGTCATATACTGTGTGTGGGGGGGTGTATACGTCATACGTGGCCATACTTGTTTTATACTGTGGGGGGGGGTGCTGTTTACATTATATGTGGCCATAATTGTTTATACTGTGGGGGGGGGGGGTTGATATATTATATGTGGCCATAATTGTTTATACTGTGGGGGGGGGTTGATATATTATATGTGGCCATAATTGTTTTAAACTGTGTGTGTGTGTGTGGGGGGGGGGGGGGGGTTGATATATTATATGGGGCCATAATTGTTTTATACTGGGGGGGGGGGGGAGGTTTGATATATTATATGGGGCCATAATTGTTTTATACTGCCGGGGGGGGGGGGGTTTGATATATTATATGGGGCCATAATTGTTTTATACTGTGGGGCGGGGGGGGGGGGGTGATATATCATATGGGGCCAGAATTGTTTTATACTGTGTGTGTGTGTGGGGGGGGGGGGGGTTGATATATTATATGGGGCCAGAAATGTTTTATACTAGGGGGGATGCAGTATATACTATATGGGGTCAGAGTCATTTATACTGGAGTGGGGGGTGCTATATATATTATATGGGCCAGAATAATTTTATACTGGGGGGGCTATATATATTATACGAGGCCAGATTCTTCTTTTCCTGGGGGTGTTATATATTTATATGGGGCCAGATTTCAGCTGGGGGGTAAACAGTATATTACTAAGCTGGGGGGCTGTATATGGGATACAGTATATTACTAAGCTGGGGGGCTGTATATGGGGTACAGTATATTACTAAGCTGGGGGGGCTGTATATGGGGTACAGTATATTACTAAGCTGGGGGGGGCTGTATATGGGATACAGTATATTACTAAGCTGGGGGGATGTATATGGGATACAGTATATTACTAAGCTGGGGGATGTATATGGGGACAGTATATTACTAAGCTGGGGGATGTATATGGGATACAGTATATTACTAAGCTGGGGGATGTATATGGGGACAGTATATTACTAAGCTGGGGGATGTATATGGGATTCAGTATATTACTAAGCTGGGGGATGTATATGGGATACAGTATATTACTAAGCTGGGGGATGTATATGGGGACAGTATATTACTAAGCTGGGGGATGTATATGGGATACAGTATATTACTAAGCTGGGGGATGTATATGGGGACAGTATATTACTAAGCTGGGGGATGTATATGGGATTCAGTATATTACTAAGCTGGGGGATGTATATGGGATACAGTATATTACTAAGCTGGGGGGCTGTATATGGGATACAGTATATTACTAAGCTGGGAGGGGGATGTATATGGGATACAGTATATTACTAAGCTGGGGGGATGTATATGGGGTACAGTATATTACTAAGCTGGGGGGCTGTATATATGATATAGTATATTACTAAGCTGGGGGACTGTATATGGGATACAGTATATTACTGAGCGGGGGAACTGTATATGCGATACTGTATATTACTAAGCTGGGGGGGCTGTATATTAGAGGGTGCTATATATTTACATTAATCAGGGTAGCACTGAATATAAAATCACATGTAACATAATAACAGGGTGGGATATATTAGTTATAGGATACAATAGATTACTTTGCATCATTTAAACTAAATGTTAGGGGTCTGTATTAATAAATTGGGGGTGTTGTATATTGATTGGTGCTGTGTATGCTATAATTGTTTTATACTGTGGGGCGGGGGGGGCCAGAATTGTTTTATACTGTGTGTGTGTGTGTGGGGGGGGGTACAGTATATTACTAAGCTGGGGGGCTGTATATGGGATACAGTATATTACTAAGCTGGGGGGCTGTATATGGGGTACAGTATATTACTAAGCTGGGGGGATGTATATGGGATACAGTATATTACTAAGCTAGGGGGATGTATATGGGATACAGTATATTACTAAGCTGGGGGGATGTATATGGGATACAGTATATTACTAAGCTGGGGGGCTGTATATAGGGTACAGTATATTACTAAGCTGGGAGGGGGATGTATATGGGATACAGTATATTACTAAGCTGGGGGGCTGTATATGGGATACAGTATATTACTAAGCTGGGGGGATGTATATGGGGTACAGTATATTACTAAGCTGGGGGGCTGTATATATGATATAGTATATTACTAAGCTGGGGGACTGTATATGGGATACAGTATATTACTGAGCGGGGGAACTGTATATGCGATACTGTATATTACTAAGCTGGGGGGGCTGTATATTAGAGGGTGCTATATATTTACATTAATCAGGGTAGCACTGAATATAAAATCACATGTAACATAATAACAGGGTTGGATATATTAGTTATAGGATACAATAGATTACTTTGCATCATTTAAACTAAATGTTAGGGGTCTGTATTAATAAATTGGGGGTGTTGTATATTGATTGGTGCTGTGTATGCTATAATTCCAGTAGAATATATATAATGAAGGGATGTTTTATATGTGGGAGAGTGCGGTCAGTTGTGTTGTCAGGGGTATATACTTCATACTGTAAGTGACTGTGGTATTTTTAGGGACGCCGGGTGGAGATGCTGCACGGAGCTGAAGATATCCGGCCGTGAATTCACCTGTGATACGTCATGGATTGGAGAACCCGGAATAAAGTCCTCCTGATGGAAGAGATTGTCATCTATAAGGTACTAGATGTCACTAATGCCTCTCAGATCCTGTAGTCAGTCACACAGTGTCAAGGAGCTGTCTGTAGGATTGTTAATTGTTAGTAAAGTTTAAGGATTTACTTAACAGGGAGCGCGGGGGGGGGGGGGCAGCATTGTAATATTCGCCTCAGGCAGCAAATATGCTAGAATCGGCCCTGGGTGGAGAGATATACTGGGGCCTGGAGCTATATACTGGGGACCTGAAATTATATACTGTGGGTCTGGAGCTATATACTGGAGGGCTGGAGATATATACCGGTGGGTTGGAGATATATATATACCTTACAGGCGTTTCACGGTATTTATGAATTGTGAAATGGAAAATTTACAATTTTTTCAAGAAAATCTCATTTTAGGCCCCAAAATATCATTTTTAAAAGCAGGTAGAAAGGTAGAAAAGCATCCCAAATTTTGTCACACAATTTTTCCTGAATACGGAAATACCCCATATGTGGTTGTAAATTGCTTTTTTTAGTGAAATAGCCAGGCTCAGAATGGAGGGAATGCTATTTTTGAAGTTTAGTTTTGACTGTCATGTTATGTTTGCACAGACCCAAAGGTACAGTGAAAAACCCCAACATGTGATTTTAGTCACTTATGTAGAATTTTTGTAAAAAGCCTATGTTACATACTAAGTTTTTCATTTTTCCACAAATGTTTCATTTATAAGACACATTTTCAGACATTGACCTGAGCATAAAAATGAAACAATACTTTGTAACATTTATCAGGCTGTATCTTATGTGAGGCATCAGATTTTTTGATAGATGACAAAATTAAAAAATGAGCAAATATCAGAATGGCATTGATAGGATTTTTCCAAATTACACTTCCAGGACTGTGTGGTAGATTCGGAAGCAATCCTTCATACACAGCCCAGGTTTGGAAGGACATGTGTCACATTGGTATATGGTATCCTTGCAGATACCATTCTTTGTGCACACGCGGCATCTTTTTTGGGGGTTTTGCTTTTTCTCTGTTTGTGACACCAAAGCAGAAAGTGCTGCCCTGGCACTATTTAGGGAACATTTATAGATGAGGCAGAGCTTTCCCCCTCCCCTTCACCCAGGAGGAGTGATTTTATGAAATTCTCCTGGTACTCTAAGTATGAACTCTGGTGGCCGGCCTGTCTGAAAAGGACAAAGGAGTTGTACATTGCCATCTGTACAAGGTGGATTGCTAGTTTTTTATACCAGTTTCTGTTTTTTCTCGTCGTGGTGTAGGGCTTCAAAATCTGGTCATTTAAACCAACCCCCCATAAATTTATTATAATCCTGTATACATACAGGCTTCTGGATGGGAGCGGAAGTGCCACGCAGGGTGACAGGGGTACAGCTGACATCATGAATAATCAGCATCATCACCTCTTTTTTGCCTTTAAATTTCAAGCACAGCACCCCCTCATTTTGCAGTGCTATGCTTTCGCCAGCTCTCAGTGGTTGACTGACAAAAGTTTTGGGAAGTGGTTTATGATTTTTTCGCACTGTCCCACAGGCCATTGTACTTTTGCCCATGAGGCATTTGAACAGGGGAACGCTTGAGTACCAGTTTTCGGTGTATACGTGGTACCCCTGATTAAGTCGTGGGAATATAAGGTCCCACACAATTTTTCCATTTGTGCCAATGTGTGGTAGACATTTGTCACGGGTGGTCCCGCGACCCACATCGCGGGTCGCGGGCTCACCCGTGCCGCCCTGCCCCCGCCAGCGCGCCGCCAGCGCATCTCACCCGTCCCGGCTCCTGGCTCGCTCCCCTCCGCTGTGCGCGCGCGTCCCCGACTGCTAGGGCGCGCGCGCGGCACCTTCTCCAAATTTAAAGGGCCAGCGCGCCATTAATTGGCGCTGGCCATATTGCCAAATTCTTCATAAGCCTGCCTCTTCCTGTTACCCTTGCCGGATCTTTGTGCCTCATAGCCTTAGAGAAAGCTTGCTAGCGATTATTCCTGCATTCCTGTGTATTCCTGCGTTCCTGTGTATTCCTGTGTTCCCGTGTATTCCTGTGTGTTCCCGCTCCTGTGTTACCCGAGTTCCTCCGTGTTGCTGTGTTCCGTGTGCCTGTGTTCCCGTTCCCACCTGCCTGGACCTCCTGTTGCTGACCCCGGACTTGGACCTGACGTTGCATCTCTGCCGCCTGCCCTGACCCTGTGCCTGGACCTGTCTACGAGATTGTCATCCGCTAAGGTACCTCGACCTCGGCTGCCACCGTGGGCTAGTCACACCTGGGAACGACCTAGTGGTATCCTGCCGCAGCAAGTCCAACCCGCTTTGCGGCAGGCTCTGGTGAATACCAGGTGCCGCTAGGCTCCGGTTCCGGGTGTTGGCTAGTTACATCTCCCGCGGTGGTCCAGAGGATCCACTGATCCTAACAGTAAGATCCGGCCATGGATCCCGCCGAGGCTCCTTCTCCCAGTCAGCCTGATCTCGCCAACATCGTGATCCACCAGTCCCGGCAGATTGCTGCACAACGGAATCAACTGGAGCAAGTCACTGCCATGCTGCAACAGCTGCTAGCTACCCAGCATCAGCAACAGTCTCCTGAGGTGGCCGCTGCAACTCCTGCTACCCCGGCTTATCTCCCTGCTGCTGAACCCAGGCTACGTCTCTCTTTGCCCGGCAAGTATGACGGGGATCCCAAGATGTGCAGGGGCTTCATCACCCAGTGCTCCCTGCACATAGAACTTATGCCGTCGCAATTTTCCACAGAGCGGTCCAAGGTGGCATTTGTCCTCAGCCTCCTTTCCGGGAAGGCCCTGGCCTGGGCTACTCCTCTTTGGGACAGGGATGACCCGGTTGTCACTACCCTCTCGGAATTTCTGGCAGAGTTCCGGTCAGTCTTCGAGGAACCGGCCCGAGCTTCCTCTGCGGAGTCTGCATTATTGAACCTGCGCCAGGGTAACACATCTGTGGGAGAGTACGCGGTTCAGTTCCGCACCCTGGCTTCTGAACTTGCCTGGAACGATGCGGCCCTCATTGCTACCTTCAAGAAAGGACTTTCTGCGCAGGTCAAGGACGCGCTGGCAGCACGGGACCTGCCGTCAACTCTGAGTGGTCTGATCACCTTGGCCACTCGAATTGATGTGCGGTTTAAGGAGCGCGCTGAGGAACTACGCTCCGAGTACCCCCAAGGCCGTGTTAGACGTCTTCCTCGCCTGGCACCTGTATTCCAAAAGCCGCTTCAGCCCCCGGCTGAATCTTCTGCTGATGAACCTATGCAGGTGGACCGAGTCCGGCTTTCTCTACAAGAGCGTTCCAGGCGACGTCAGGAGAACCTGTGCATGTATTGTGCCAGCCCAGGGCACTTCGTCGGGGCTTGTCCTGTCCGCCCCCAACGTCCGGGAAACGCCAGCACCTAGGCTTCTCAGGAGAAGCGTCCCTAGGTGAGAATAAAGCTTCTCCACGCTTGACTCTCCCCGTACTCCTCAGCGTTGGCCCTGGCACCCAGATCCAAGTTTCCGCCTTCCTGGATTCGGGCTCTACAGCGAACTTTATGGATGCTGCCCTGGTCTCCCAGCATCACTTCCCGGTGGTTCGTCTCAGGAAGCCATTGTCCATTGCCTCGGTCAGTGGCCAAATTCTCTCCGTGCCCATCCGGTTTCGCACAGAACCCCTGCTCCTGCAAGTTGGAGCATTACATAGAGAAAGACTGTCCTTTTTTGTGCTGCCCCAGTGCACTTCCACTCTCCTGCTGGGCCTTCCCTGGTTGCAACATCATGCCCCTGTTCTGGACTGGTCTTCTGGGGAGATTCTCCGCTGGGGTCCGGATTGTTCATCACACTGTATGAAGGTTCTACATCCGCTCCCTGTCGGGACTTCTACCTTGTCTCCTAAGCCTTTGGGGGGGCTTCCCGCTCCATACCAGGACTTCGCAGATGTGTTCTCCAAGAAACAAGCTGAGACCCTTCCTCCACATCGTCCCTACGATTGCCCCATCGACCTGCTGCCTGGATCTTCTCCTCCTCGGGGTCGGGTGTACCCGCTCTCGGCACCTGAAACAGCCGCCATGTCCGAGTATGTCCAGGAGAATCTACAAAGAGGCTTCATTCGTAAATCCTCCTCTCCGGCAGGCGCCGGCTTCTTTTTTGTCACCAAGAAAGATGGCTCTCTCCGCCCCTGTATTGACTATCGCGGTCTTAACAAGGTCACCGTTAAGAATCGCTATCCTCTGCCGCTGATCACGGAGCTGTTTGATCGCCTACGGGGTGCGAGAGTCTTTACCAAGCTGGATCTTCGTGGGGCCTACAATCTTATCCGCATCAGGAGGGGCGACGAGTGGAAGACCGCCTTTAACACCCGTGATGGGCATTTTGAATATTTAGTTATGCCTTTCGGACTCTGTAATGCGCCAGCCGTTTTCCAAGAGTTTGTCAACGATATCTTCAGGGACTTATTGTACCGCTGTGTTGTGGTTTACCTGGATGACATCCTTGTGTATTCTGCTGACCTCGAGTCCCACCATTCCCATGTACGGCAAGTGCTCAGCCGCCTCAGGGCCAACCATCTCTACGCCAAACTGGAGAAGTGCCTGTTTCATCAAAAAAGCCTTCCATTCCTCGGCTACATTATTTCCGATAAAGGCTTGCAAATGGATCCTGATAAGTTATCTGCGGTTCTTCAGTGGCCACGCCCAGTGGGACTACGGGCTATTCAAAGATTCCTGGGCTTCGCAAATTATTATAGACAATTCATTCCCCACTTCTCGACTCTGGTAGCTCCTATGGTGGCGCTAACGAAGAAAGGTGTCAATTCTCGTGCCTGGTCCCCAGCGGCTGACCAGGCCTTCACGAGACTAAAGTCTGCTTTTTCTTCTGCATCTGTCCTTACCAGACCAGATACCGAGAAGCCATTTTTTGTGGAGGTTGATGCCTCCTCCGTAGGAGCTGGAGCGGTCCTTACTCAGAAGGGGCCTAGGGGCCGTACTCTATCTTGCGGCTTCTTCTCCAAAATTTTCTCCCCTGCAGAGAGGAATTATTCTATTGGAGATCGTGAGCTTCTGGCCATCAAGCTTGCCTTGGAGGAGTGGCGTCATCTGTTGGAGGGAGCCAGATTTCCAGTCAGCATCTACACTGACCACAAGAACCTCCAATACCTACAGTCGGCTCAGCGGTTGAACCCGCGTCAAGCCCGGTGGTCTCTCTTCTTTTCCCGTTTTGACTTCCAAATCCATTTTCGCCCTGCCGAGAAAAACATCAAGGCTGACGCCTTGTCCCGTGCTTCGGATGTTATGGGGGAGGACTGTGCCCCGAGATACATAGTTCCTCCTGAGAGACTTGTGCTGGCAGCGCCGGTGGACCTCCGGCAATTACCTCCCGGCAAGACTTATGTGCGACCTGGTCTTCGAAAGAGGATTCTGACCTGGGGACATTCCTCTCGTGTGGCTGGGCACCCTGGGGTGCAGCGCTCTGTGGCCCTAATTTCCCGATTCTATTGGTGGCCTGATTTGGTCAAGGACGTTCGGGATTTTGTGCGGTCCTGTACCTCTTGTGCTCGTAATAAGCCCTCACGACAAAAACCAGCTGGTCTTCTGTTGCCGTTACCCGTGCCTACTTGCCCGTGGTCTCACGTGGCTATGGATTTTATTACAGATCTGCCACCATCATCTGGCAATACCGTTATCTGGGTGGTAACCGACCGCTTTTCCAAAATGTCTCATTTTGTTCCTCTGCCAGGCCTGCCGTCTGCTCCACACCTTGCCAGCCAGTTCTTCACCCACATCTTTCGCCTACATGGACTTACGTTGCACATCGTCTCGGACCGAGGGGTCCAGTTTGTCTCCCGCTTCTGGCGAGCCCTGTGTAATCAACTGCAGATAAAACTGGACTTCTCTTCTGCGTACCATCCTCAATCTAATGGACAGGTTGAAAGAGTTAACCAGACTTTGGGCTGTTACCTGCGTCACTTTGTCTCTGCCCGTCAGGATAACTGGTCCACTTTGCTACCTTGGGCAGAGTTCTCTTATAACTCCCTGGATTCAGAGTCTGCTGGTGCATCACCCTTCTTTGTTCTATATGGAAGACATCCACGTCCACCCCTACCTCTCTCCGTGTCTGCTGATGTTCCTGCTGTGGAAGAGTTGGTAACGGACCTTAAAGCTATTTGGGAACAGACTCGTCAGTCCCTGCTTCAGGCCTCTGCCCGCACCAAGACTCAGGCCGATAAAAAACGCAGGTCTCCTCCCATCTTCTCTCCAGGGGATAAAGTGTGGCTGTCTTCAAAATATGTCCGGTTGAAGATTCCCAGCTACAAGCTTGGCCCTCGCTATCTGGGTCCATTTGAGGTGCTGAAGCGTATTAACCCTGTGGCCTATAAGCTGCGCCTTCCTCCCACCATGCGCATCCCGAACTCCTTTCATGTCTCCCTGCTCAAGCCTGTCATCTTGAATCGCTTCTCCCAGCAAGATCCTCCTCCTACTCCAGTGGCGGACTCTACCAACACCTATGAGGTAAAAGAGATCTTGGACATGAAGACGGTGAGGGGGAAGCGGTTCTTCTTGGTTGACTGGAGGGGGTTCGGTCCTGAAGAAAGGTCGTGGGAGCCAGAGGACAACATATTGGATCGTAGTCTTCTGCAGAGGTTCCTCCAGCCTAGGAGGAGGGGGAGGCCGAAGGGGGGGGTACTGTCACGGGTGGTCCCGCGACCCACATCGCGGGTCGCGGGCTCACCCGTGCCACCCTGCCCCCGCCAGCGCGCCGCCAGCGCATCTCACCCGTCCCGGCTCCTGGCTCGCTCCCCTCCGCTGTGCGCGCGCGTCCCCGACTGCTAGGGCGCGCGCGCGGCACCTTCTCCAAATTTAAAGGGCCAGCGCGCCATTAATTGGCGCTGGCCATATTGCCAAATTCTTCATAAGCCTGCCTCTTCCTGTTACCCTTGCCGGATCTTTGTGCCTCATAGCCTTAGAGAAAGCTTGCTAGCGATTATTCCTGCGTTCCTGTGTATTCCTGCGTTCCTGTGTATTCCTGTGTTCCCGTGTATTCCTGTGTGTTCCCGCTCCTGTGTTACCCGAGTTCCTCCGTGTTGCTGTGTTCCGTGTGCCTGTGTTCCCGTTCCCACCTGCCTGGACCTCCTGTTGCTGACCCCGGACTTGGACCTGACGTTGCATCTCTGCCGCCTGCCCTGACCCTGTGCCTGGACCTGTCTACGAGATTGTCATCCGCTAAGGTACCTCGACCTCGGCTGCCACCGTGGGCTAGTCACACCTGGGAACGACCTAGTGGTATCCTGCCGCAGCAAGTCCAACCCGCTTTGCGGCGGGCTCTGGTGAATACCAGGTGCCACTAGGCTCCGGTTCCGGGTGTTGGCTAGTTACATCTCCCGCGGTGGTCCAGAGGATCCACTGATCCTAACAACATTCTGGGGGCTGTATTGTCCTGTCTTTGCCCTCATACACACAGAATGAAAATGTGTACCCTGTCTCTGCCTCACACAATTTGTATAATTTTATTCTGTATCTGGCTCGCTTACTAGGCACATATTGTCAGAATTGAACTCGCCCTTTGAAGCTCAGTAGGGACTAATCTATGAGATTTCCCTTTGAGGGGTGTAGACGGATGTAAACACTTCTTCTAAAAATTTTATAAGGGGGCATATTTTAAAAAGACGGTCATAGTTTGGGTCATTATCCGCAAAATGAATTATCCGCAAAATTATCCGCAAAATGAATACATTTTTGTATAGCTTTGAATCGGGGCCTTGACATTATTGTGTGGTACAGCGGGCAGGAGTACAGAACATCCGTGGACCAATAGGATCTTATTGATGGCTTTTTTGTAAGGCCCATATTAAAAACAAGGCTCAAGTACTTAGTTTGTAGGGTGCCACCTATAAGGCCTGGAATAAAAAGAAGTAGAATTTGAACGTATAAACTCTTGAGCACAGATGTTGGTTTGTTCTACCATTAATTGGACCAAATTGTCCGTAAAAAATAATTTTCAAAAATGAGGGCAGAGAGTAGAAATGGGCGAATTTGTTAAAATTCGGTTCGTCACGATTCACCCGAATTTTTCGTAAAAATTCGATTCGCTCCAAATCGAATCATGACGAATCACATTTAAAAACAGTTATTTCCTGGCTGCAGAGAGCATGTAGGGTGTTGTAGAACGTTGTGCCATGCTTAAATATGCATAGGGAGCATGGTTTGGTCTTCAAACAATGCTGTGTTTTAGTATGACTTGCATAAGACAGCCGCCGCTCCAATCGCTTCACTCTTCACTTCCATGTGCACTTACAGAGGCCAACTTCACCAAATAAGCAAAGCAGGAACGCAGCCTGACAAGGTAACGTCTGTGCCAGCTCAAAAGGACCGAGCTGAGGGTCAAAATCCCACTATAACATCAAAGAGTGCACTCTTTTTACACTGACATCAGATGATTCCATAGATTACGACAGAACCTGTTCTGTTAAACGCGGCAGTAATTTTGCATTGACGTCACTGATCATTTTGCCCTTCTTTTCATGCGTCAGTGTCCTCTTTCAATCGGTCAATAATCCATCATTATTGCTAAAGCCAAAAACAAACAGGAGTTGATCTAAAATATGATACAGAGATGAGCAGCAAATGGGATACATACATGTCCTGTGTGTTCTGTATCCACTCCTGCTTTTAGCTATCAATCCTGAAGCTTTTCATCCTTCTGGCAGATGAAATGAAGGGGTAAGGGGATAGTGAAAACAGCATTGACAGAGTGTGGAGGTGGGGGCAGCATCAGTAGCGGCAACCGGAGGCCACAAAGTGGCACGATGATAAGAGTGTGGAGTTGGCGGCAGAAGCAGGAGCCCACAGGTGGCAGCAACATGGTGGCAGCAACATGGAAAGCCCAAGAGTGGTCCAACGACAGAGTGTGGAGGTGGCAGCAGCAACAGTAGCAGTAACAGGAGGCCACAAAGTGTCACAATGATAAGTATGTAGAGGTTCAGGCAGCAGCAGCCCACAGGTGGAAGCAACATGGTAGCAGCAACAGGGAAAGCCACATAGTGGTGGCGGCAGCAGCAGATTGGAGACGCCACATCCATTATACATAACAGTTTTCCTGAAAAATCAGGCCTTTGACAGAAAAGAACTCCAAATGTGGCACCAGCAGCATGAGGTCAGAGGTGTGGAGGTGGCGGCAACATGGTAGGCCACAGAGTGGCACAATGATATAGTGTAGAGGTGGCATCAGTAGCAGCAGATTGGAGACACCTAGAGATGAGCGAGAATACTCGCTCTGTTTCTGGCCGCCAAAAGTCTAAATGCCGCAAGATGCCATTTTCTCGAGCTGCCGAAATACTCGTCCAAGCAAAGAGCAGTTGCGAGTACGCTAATGCTCGAACGAGCATCAAGCTCGGACGAGTATTTCGGCAGCTCGAGAAAATGGCATCTTGCGGCATTTAGACTTTTGGCGGCCAGAAACAGAGCCAATCACAAGCCAGGAGACTCTGCAGTACACCCAGCATCACGTGGTACACTTACATGGCGATAGCAGTGGTTGGCTGGCCTGATCAGGTGACCCTGGAATATACTAGCCCCTGCCCGCGCTGCTCAGTGTCAGGCTTGAGGGTTTGTGGATCCTCTGGACCACTGCAGACGATGACTCAAGCCACTACCTGGGACCGGAGTCTAGGTGGTACCCGGTTTTCACCGGAGCCCGCCACAAAGCGGGTTAGACAAGCTACGGTGTGGTACCACCAGGTCGTTCCACAGGCATGACCAGTCTGCGGTGGCAGCCAAGGTTGAGGTACAGGAACGGCAGTCAATCTTGACGTCAGGTCCAGGCACAAGGTCAGGGTCAGGGCAGGCGGCAGAGATGCAACGTCAGGGTCCAATCCGGGGTCAGCAACAGGAGGTCCAAGCAGAGGAGTACGGGAACACAGCACACAGGACAGAAGCATGGAGGAAGACTGGTACACAGGACGGCAGCACAGAGGAACACTGGTACACAGGATGAGAACAATGAGGGACATAGGAACACGGAGGGACACAGGAACGCAGGAGACACAGGAACGCAGGATACACAGGAAGGCAGGTAAATCACAGAAGAGCTTTCTCTTAGGGTGTGAGGCACAAAGATCTGGCAGGTCTTGCAGGAAGAGGCAGGCTTATATAGAATTAGGCGATATGGCCAGCGCCAATTAATGGCGCGCTGGCCCTTTAAATCTGGAGAAGGTGCACAATGGAGGGGAGCGAGCCAGGAGCCGGGACAGGTGAGACGCGCTGACGGCGCGCTAGTGGGGACAGAGCAGCACGGGTGAGCCCGCGACCTGCCATATGGGTCGCGGGACCACTCGTGACACTCGGATCATTCTCTGTCTGGATGCCGGTAGGGATAGAATTTCTGCTGGTCAGGGATAGCGTTAGGGTGTTCTAGTAGATTACTGTTAGGCAAGAGTGATTATACAAGACAAACAAACAAAAAAAAAATTTACAGTTTATATTTTTGTTTTGTCTATAAAATAGACTTTAATTTTGAAAATGTTGAACCCGAGGACGAGGATGTGGGCGTGGGCTTCCAATTATTGCAGGGGTCAGAGGCCGTGGTCCTGGGAGTGGTGAGACACCCCCTGCTGATGAGAGAGCAGGGGAACACCCTAGCTTCATGTCTCAAGTTACTGGGACTCGTGGTAGAGCACTGTTGAGGCCAGAACAGTGCGAACAGGTGATGTCGTGGATTGCGGACAATGCTTCAACTAATTTCTCCACCAGTCAGTCTTCCACCCATGTTACCCAAGTGAGCACTCCTCCAGCTCCTCCACCTCAACCTCAATTTGGTATACTCTGAGGAACTGTTTTCTGGACTCTTCCCAGAGTCACAAACCACTTCTCAGGCTGCTGCTGAGCTCTTTCCCGATGCCCAGGTTTTCCACCGGTCGCAGTCTGTGGGTGATGATGACATTGTTGACGTAGTGGAAGAAGTGTGTAAAGAGGTGTCGGACGATGCGGAGACACGGTTGTCAGCCATTGGTAAAGTTGTTGTCAGGGCAGGAAGTCCAAGGGAGAAGCAGACTGAGGGATCGGAGGATGATGAGGTGCCAGACCCAAGCTGGGTTGATAGGCCGGGTGAACACAGTGCTTGAGAGACAGAGGCGAGTCCTATACGAGAGCAGGTTGGAAGAGGCGGTGGTGGGGCGAGACGGAGAGGCAGGGCGAGAGATGGTGCATTAGGGCCGAATGTTTCACGTAGTGAAGCTCCCGTGGCGAAGGCTAGATTTTCTGAAGTCTGGAGGCTCTTTAAAGAAACAGCGGATGACCGACGGACTGTGGTGTACAACCTGTGCCACACCAGGATCAGCAGGGGTTCCCCCACTACCAGCGTAACCACCACCAGTATGCACAGGCATATGAATGCTAAACACCCCACTCAATGGAACCAAGGCCGTTCACCTCCGGCCAGGCCCACCACAGCTCCTTCTCCTGTTACATTTTCTGCCCCTGCTAGTCAGCCCCTGCCCAGGACCTCAGCACAAACACCTCCTGCTCGAAAACCACACCTTTGCCTCCACAGCGTCCACCAATGTCTCCATGCGCAGTTCCACCCACCCACATACCCAAGCCCTCAATGTCCACATCTCCAAATTACTGAGCCTGGAGATACTGCCCTATAGGCGGGTAGAGACCGAGGCCTTTCGCAACCTCATGGCGGCAACTGCCCCTCGGTATTTGGTCCCCAGCCGCCACTACTTTTCCCGATGTGCCGTCCCAGCCCTGCACCAGCACGTGTCAGACAACATCATCATTTCTGACAAGGTCCACCTAACCACGACAGGGCCACTATATATCGCTGAAGGCACAATGGGTTAACTTTGAGGCTGGGACCGAGTCTGACCCTGGGGCCGCTCATATACTGCCGATGCCGAGGATTGCGGGACCTACCTCGGTCACGGTCTCTCAGGCCTACTATGCCTCCACCTCCTCCCACCCCTCCTCCGAATTATCATCCGTTGGCATGGCGCCATCAGTCAGTAGCTCTACGTAGAGCAGCAGGGCCGTCTCTAAACAACAGCAGGCGGTGCTCAAACTGCTGAGCCTAGGCGATAAAGGGCACACTGCCCAAGAGCTATTACAGGGCATCATGGCACAGACTGATCTGTGGCTGGCACCGCTGAACCTGAAGCCAGGCATGGTTGTGTGCGACAACAGCCGAAACCTGGTGGCGCCTCTGCAACTCGGCAGACTGACACATTTGTTAAATCTTATAGTTAAGCGGTTCCTCAAGACACATCCCAATCTGTCTGATTTGCTCACGAAGGTGCATTGCATCTGTGCGCATTTCAGAAAGTCGACCACAGATGCTGCCACTCTCAGGGCAGTGCAGCGTCGCCTCCAACTGCCCGCTCACCGACTGTTTTGCGACGTGCCCACGAGGTGGAATTCCACATTAACCATGTTATCCAGAGTTTGCCAGCAGCGCAGAGCGATTGTAGACTGCCAGATGTCAACTTCCACCAGAACTGGTAGTCAGGTCAGTCAGCTTCTCAAGTCTACAATGAGGAGTGGACGTGGATGTCTAATATCTGTCAGGTGCTGAGTAACTTTAAGGAGTCAACACAGATGGTCAGTGGCGATGCCGCCATCATCAGCCTCACCATCCCGCTGCTTGGCCTGTTGAAAACCTCTCTGGTCAGCATGAAGTCGGAAGCTTTGCGCTCATCACAAGAGATGGGGGAAGAAGATTCCCTTGTTGATAGCCAGAGCACCCTCCGGTCTGTTTCTCAGCGCGTATCGGAGGAGGTGGAGGAGGAGAATGTTGGCGACACAGAAGAGGGGACCATTGCTCAGTCCTTAACTGTTAAGTGTGTATGGGCAGAAGAAGAGGAGTTGGAGGAGGAAATGGAGAGTCAGGCCAGTGAGGGGAGTGAATTGTTGCGCGTTTGGACTCTGGCGCATATGGCAGATTTCATGCTAGGCTTCCTATCTCGTGACCCTCGTGTTTAAAGAATTTTTTCCAGCACCGATTACTGGGTATTCACTATCCTGGACCCACGGTACAAGCAAAATCTTTCCACTCTCATCCCTTTAGAGGAAAGGAGTGTGAGAGTGCATGAATACCAGCAGGCCCTGGTGCACAAGCTGAAACAGTCTTTCCCGTCTGACACCACTAGCGGCAGAGGGCATATTTCTGCGGGACAAGTAGCAAGGGAGAGTAGGTGAGCAGGCAGCTTGTCCACCACTGGCAGGGGTACGCTTTACAAGGCCTTTGCCAGTTTTATGTCACCCCAGCAAGACACTGTCACCTGTCCCCAGTCTCGGCAGAGTAGGGGTGATCTTTGCAGAAAGATGGTGAGAGAGTACGTAGCTGCCCATACCATTGTCCAAAATGATCACACAGCTCCATATAACTACTGGGTTTCAAAGCTGGACATCTTGCCCGAACTGGCGCTGTACGCCTTGGAGGTTCTTGCCTGCCCTGGCGCTAGTATGTTGTCAGAGCAGGTTTTCAGTGCAGCTGGTGGTATCATCACCGATAAGCATACAGGCCTGTCGACTGACAGCGCTGACAGGCTGGCGCTCATCAAGATGAATCAAGCATGGATTTCTCATGATTTCCATTCTCCACCAGGTGAAAGCAGCTCAACCTGAATAATTAGGATGTATGCACTCCTCCTCCTCATTCTCCTCCTTCTCCACCTTCTCCTCCTCTTAGTACACTAAAGCAGAGGCAACTGGCTATTTTTTGCCAGGGTGAAACTGGCTCTAGCTATAGTACTCTATGTATTTAATTTTTCTGGAGGGCCACCTACCCGCTCCTCTGTTTTGAAAAGTTTTTTGGACAGCCACACAGAGGCACTATCCAAATTTAATTGTCTCCATAGCAGCCTCCACACGTCGCCTTTATAGAAGCTTCCACACGTCGTCTTTATAGCTGCCTCCACACGTTGTCTCCATTGCTGCCTCCACACGTTGTCTCCATTACTACCTCCACTTGTCATCTCCATAGCTGCCTCCAAAAGTCGTCTCCATAGCTGCCTCCACATGTCGTCCCCTTAGCAAACGAGCTGTGTCCGGCAAAATTTTGGGTTGTTTAATGGCTTCCACATCAAACTTGTTAAGTTTGTTGCCACCCTGCTGTGTTATCCACAAAATATACCGCCAAACTTTTATCTATGAAGGATATTATTTCAGCGCTACTTGCGCATCTCTTTACGTTCCCCTCCCCCGCCATAACCACACGTCGTCCACATAGTTGCCTCCATACATCGTCCCCTTAGCAAACGAGCTGTGTCAGGCAGAATTTTCAGGTGTTTCAGCAGATACGTAATGGAACTCAGCCCATCTGTTGCCGCCATGCTGGAGACCTGAAGTTTCAATCATAGCGGCGCAATATGGATGCCCCATACCGTCGCTCTTAATCATGGAACCATTTCCGAAAGAAAAAATAGAACCGCAATGCTATTGCATTATTCGTAGATAAAGTATTCAAACAACCCCGCCTGCTTTGAAAATGATAATTTTTTCAAAGTAAACGCTTCGGGTCCCCAGATCCATTTTGAGTGGGGAGGAGCCGAGAGGCAGGGGCTTGGACAGGCGAAAGCTTGCCTGGCAGCAGACTGCCAGCTCCATCCCAAGATCCAACTAACATCGTTTTAACTGCAGCAACTTTAATCTACTACTATAACCTTTTTCCTCTAAAATCTATCTTTTCACTCCTCTTTTCTCAACTCCTTACATTCACCTCAGGTGCCATAACCATCCCCATTGCCTCTACACATTATCTACATAGCAGCCTCCACACATCTTCTCGATTTCTACCTCCACATGTCCTCTGCATAACAGCCTCCACATGTTGTCTCCATAGCTGCCTCCATAATTCATCTCCATAGCTGCCTCCACATGTCGTCTCCTTAGGAAACGAGTTGCGTCAGGCTCATTTTTCGGGTGTTTCACCAGATACGTTATGGAACTTGGTCACTCTGTTGGCGCCATGCTGTGTTATCGACTAAATATACTGTCAATCTTTTGTTCGCATAGGAAATAATTTCAGCGCTTCTTGCTCACCTCCTTTGGTTCCTCTCTGCCGCCATAACCAGGCCAAATACTGATATGTACAGTGCTACATATTATCCTTGCCAAAAGGAATTTTTTTAAATGGTTTGAAGCCCGAGTCCATTTTTGGGTCTGTTGCTTGGGTATGCCGCTGCTGCCGCTGCCTCCGCATGCCGCCCCCTATGGTGTCAGGGTCAATTATTGGGTGTTTTACATGCTATCTCGCCTCACTCGGTCACTCTGTCATCGCCATGCTGTTGCCCATAATTCTGGCATAATGGTCCGAGGCAGCCTCAGAGGCATCTATGCATGCTGCCCCTGCTGTTTCCTGTCCATTTCTGTTTACATCATTTACTCATTTCTCAATGTTTGGAGGAGGCGTCATGGCTGATCTAATGTGATGCATTAGGCATTGGCGAGTTGAAATCCTGGCCAATCCAAGCCTGATTCATCTTGACAAAGGTCAGTCTCTCCACATTACGGGTGGACAAGCGGGTTCTCCTGGGGGTAATGATGGCCCCCGCCGCACTGAACACCTGCTCTGATGCCACACTACTGGTCGGGCAGGACAGCTTCTCTACTGCAAACTCCGCAAGTTGCGGCCACGCATCAAGTTTGGCTGCCCAGTAGTCCATGGCATCCTCTACCTGAGGTGGTAAAGTGCTGTCCAAGTAGGCCACCACCTGCTGGTGCAGGATCTGCTGCTGGTGGCGGCTACCCTCCTCACTAGGCGAGTGAAGGAATTTGCTCAATAAGGAATCCAGACTTAAGCTGCTGCTGATGGAGCTGCTACTGCTCCCCCCCCCCCCCCAACAGCAGCCGTGGCAGTAGTATGTGAGCGATCACTGCCAGGATTCCCCCGGTCAAACCTGACAGAGGATGGACAATGTCGCACATAGGCAGTGGCCAACTCTGTGCACAATATTTCTCTATAGTATGCTAGTTGTTTCTCCCTCTCAGCAGCTGGAAAAAAGTCACCCATTTTTGCCCGGTAGCGAGTGTCCAAGAGGGTGGAGAGCCAAAAGTCATCCCTATGGCAGATGTTCACTATTCGGCTGTCACAAGTTAGGCAAAGTAGTGTCACAAAAAGATACTTTAGACAATATTTTTGTATAGTCGGGTCTATCCTTAAAGGAAGCTATAAGACACCCAATATGACGAATTAGATTAAAGAAAAAGACGGATGTCTATGATATTTTTTCACAATGCAAATAACAATTTTATTTAATTACAAAAACAAATTTAAAAAGCACAATTCTGTGCTGCACAAGCCCCACTATCACCAATGGTAAATAAATCCGCTACAGGTATAATAGGTATGTGGAGATGTAGATCATTAAGGCTATAGTTGAAATAGTCATAAGTAAAAATAAAAGACAAAGGTGAAAATCAAGCAGATAGTCTAAAGATAGTCCCAGTTACCTCAATGTCTAAATCATCCAGCTTGGGGATAGAAGGGGCAAGAAACAGTCCCAAAAATGTTTTTAAAAATACATTTGTTTTTGTAATTAAATAAAATTGTTATTTGCATTGTGAAAAAATATCATGGACATCCGTCTTTTTCTTTAATCTAGTTAGGCAAAGTAGCATGCTGCGGGCCATCTGCGCAAGCGACTGTGAGGGACTCCGGGCCTCCATCTCCACAGTATACTGCCACGGTGCTTCTGGGTCATCTGCCTCATCTTCTACCTCCTCCAGATGCTCCTGCTCCTCCTCTCTTTCACTTCTACTCACCTGAGTGGAAAAACCATTGATTTCACCAGACTCTGCTTGTGCTCCAGTGTCCTCCTCCTCATCCTCCTCCAGTTCAGCCCCGACCGGACTCATGTGGCCATGAGATGTAGTCTCCACTTCTCCAGTGCCCTGACCAGACAGATTTTGCAGCATGAGTTCCAAGACACAAAGCAGTGGAATGACGTTATTCATCCCGCAGTCCCGGCGACTGACAAATAACGTGGCCTCTTCAAAGGGCCTGCGCAAACGGCAGGTGTCACACATGAGCTGCCAGTGGCTGACATCAAAGTTACACAGGGGAGTACTGCGGTCCGTTTGCATCATCAAAAAATCATTAATGGCTTTTCTCTGTTCATACAGGCGGTCTAAGATATAGAGGCTGGAATTCCAACTGGTGGAAACATCGCATATCAGACTATGTTGGGATAGGCCCTTCTGACTCTGCAACTCGAGGAGGGTGTGCTTGGCTTTGTAATGGCTGAAGTGTGTGCACAGTGTTCTGGCCATTTTTAGAATGTCTTGTAGATGGCTGGAAGACTTCAGGAACTTGTTGACTACCAGATTGAACACATGCGCCATGCAGGGCGCATGGACCATCCCTCATCAGTGCAGCGCGGACACCATGTTCCTCCCATTGTCTGTCACCATGGTCCCAATTTTTAGTTGTTGCAGAGAAAGCCACACATTGATTCCTCCCCTGTGTGACTTAATTCGCCCAGGCAAACTAGGTGTAGAACTGCGTGACACCGCTGTGCCCTGCACATGTGGGATGATGGAACAGCTCTTGTGGAGGCTGAGTTGGTGGTGGAGAAGGAGAAGGAGGACACTGGCGCAGGAGAAGCAGTTTGACAACGTGGAGGAGAAAGCACCGTCTCTTGTGGAAGTTGTTGGTGTGGCTGGGAGGGGAGCACATTCACCCAGTGGACTGTAAAGGACATGTATTGGCCCTGACCATAGTTAAAGCTCCACACGTCCATGCTGGCATGCACCTTGGAAGAAACTGATAAGCTCAAGGACTGGCCCACCTTCTGTTGTACATAATGGTGAAGGGCTGGCAGTGCCTTTTTGGAAAAAAAATTGCGGCTTGGAACTCTCCGCCTCGGTTCGGCACAAGCCATAAGTTCTCTGAAGGGAGCAGAGTCCACGACTTGGAAAGGGAGAGACTGCAGTACCAACAACTTCAACAAAAGCACGGTCAGCTTCTGCACCTTAGGATGGAGAATGACTGCTGGTGCCATGCGTAGCGAGGAGCAGGAGCATCTGGACCTGGAGATCATGTCAAAAACAAACAGCTCCCTTCGGCAGAGGTGCTGGAGCCTTGACTTGCTGGAACAGCATGTGTGCCACTAGGTGCTGCTGCTGTTGCTTCGCCTGCAGGATGGAGCACATCTGACACCCGTCTCTCCCAGGTCATTGGATGGTGATGCTGCATGTGTTGGCGCAGGGCCGTGGTGCCAAGGTTAGCTCCCTGGCCACGCTTCACTTTCTGCCCGCAGATACGACATATACCCACGCTCGGCTCCTCTAGTGTCTTTACAAAAAATTGCCACACCACTGCGGTGGTAATTTTACCTCAAACACTCTGCACTGAGCGACTACTGCCGCCGCTGCCTCGCTGAGCCCCTATGCCACTGCTAAATTGGACCTGCGAGTCGGGATTTGTACCCCGCGGACGTTTGGCTCCAGTTCTCACACTGCTGCCACCCTGTTGACTCACGGCCACAGCAGCAACTTGCTGCCTGCTCCGCTGCCTGACGCGCAAGCTGACACTCTCTTCGCCTGACGATGATGAATCCCCTGCTACACCGAGTTCCCAAGTGCGATCAGCTACATCATCGTCAATTTGCGTTTCTCGGTCACTGCTACTCTCCTCACCGGTGTCAGTATACACAGCCTGCCTACTGCAGGAAGCAGCGGAAGTCTGCCCCACCTCTTCACTGCCAAGCAGCTGCTGACTGTCCTCAAACACTTAGTCCCCGCTGAATAGTGGCGCTGAGCCCAGACCACCTAGTAGCTCTCTGGCTGCGGGAAAGGAACAGGACAGAGGCTTGTTGAGGACAGGTGAGGGCCTCTGTCCTGCTCCTGGGCCATGTCAACTAATTGTTGTATCTGAGGAACCCACAGACTCTTGGCTGGGGTAGCCAGATGTTATATTTGAGGAATTGGATGACCTAGTCAACCATTCAACAACCTTTGGGTTGTTGATAAACACACTGCCGCTAGATGACAACGGCAGTTCTGGCCTCACAGAGTCACCCCTTCTGCTACGTCCCCTTACTGTGCTGCCACCTCTGCCTGCTCCACCTCCCACTTTTCTGTCTGACATAATGGTTTATAAACTACGTGGATTTCACACATAAATCTGGCTGTAAACGATAGCCCAAAAAGGTATGGCAATGTGCGTTATACAGATTCCCCACAACTGACAGTGTAATATCTGTGAAAATAACTGCATAAAGTACGTGGATTTGACACGTAAATCTGGCTGTAAACTATAGCCCCAAAAACGTATAGCAATGTGCGTTATACAGATACCCCACAACTGACAGTGTAATATCTGCGAAAATCACTGTATAAAGTACATGGATTTGACACGTAAATCTGGCTGTAAACCATGGGCCCAAAAAGGTATGGCAATGTGCGTTATACAGATACCCCACAACTGACAGTGTAATTTCAGCGAAAATCACTGTATAAACTACTTTATAAGTAAAGATTTCTTAAGTAAATCTGTCTGTAAACTATAGCCCTTAAAAGGTATGGCAATATGCGTCATACACATACCCTATAACTGACCCCCAGTGGGAGGTCCACAAGTCACTACAGCAGTTGCATAAAGAAATCGCTACTGCAGATGCATGAAAGTCAAACAGATTTGTTCCTATTCGATTTTGTCACTAAATAGAACTGCTATTTGGGGTATACAAATACCCCTTAAAGAACAACCAGGGATTGGTCCACCAATCGCGACTGCAGTGCATCAAAGTCAAACAGATTTGTTCCTATTCAATTTTGTCACTAAATAGAACTTCTATTTGGGGTATACAGATCCCCCTTAAAGAACAACCAGGGATTGGTCCACCAATCGCTACTGCAAATGCATGAAAGTCAAACAGATTTCTTCCTATTTGATTTTGTCACTAAATAGAACTGCTATTTGGGGTATACAGATCCCCCTTAAAGAACAACCAGGGCTTTGGTTCACCAATCACTACTGCAGTGCATGAAAGTCAAACAGATTTCTTCCTATTTTATTTTGCCACTAAAAAGAACTGCAATTTGGGGTATACAGATCCTCCTTAAAGAACAACCAGGGATTGCAGCAAGAATCGTTACTATCCAGAACAGTAGCAGCAAACTACACGCTACAGGCAGCACATGAAGTGTGAAGTGCGAGATGTAAAATGGCTGGGTTTTATAGGGCTGTGTGACATCACATAAGCCTGCTGGTCACTGATTGGCTTACAGGTCTGCAAATGTCATCGGGGGGTGTTCCTTTCTCCTTCCCAGAGTTCTCTGTAACACGTTGTTCTCGCGCCCATTTAGCTGAAAAAAGAGGGGAAAAAAACGACTTCGTTCCCGCGAATCAGCATAAACTTCGGCTTCGTGACTAATCAAATTTTTCCTGAAATTCTTACCGAAGTTAGAATCTTTAGAATCAATTTGCCCATCTCTAGCAGAGAGCCCTTGAGTAGGGACCTTAATCCCTGCCACTGCAGTAAATGCCGGAATTTGGGGGGTGTAATCTGTTAGGGATGTCCAATCTAAATCCTCAGGCAGAACCTGTGCATTAACTCTCCTATGACTCTGAGGGGGTTCTCCTGAATCACTGGAAAAACTCAGGTTCTCCTTCATTGGCACTTTCAGTATTGGAGGCGAGCATAGCGCACGCTTCCTCAGCGGAGTACATCCTCACTGACATTTTATAAACTGTGAAACACTACACAAAATGTTTACATTTTTTTTAACACTGACACTGACTAACTGATGGACTGACAGGTACAGACTGACAAATGACAATGACAGATGGTGACTGACAACTTTTTAAATTTTTTTTTATTTTTTTCTACACTTACAGACACTGACTATCCCACTAACACATTGACAAACTGACGGTAACTAACAAATAATACAGCTAACTGCGCATGCTCAATATAGTGGTTAGGGCAGGAGATACCGGAAGTGGTTCATGGCGGAGATCGTGACAATCAGCAGTCATAGAAACACAATAATGAATAAATAAATAAGTACAGGCGGTCCCCTACTTAAGGACACCCGACTTACAGACAACCCATAGTTACAGACGGACCCCTCTGCCCACTGTGACCTCTGGTGAAGCTCTCTGGATGCTTTACTATAGTCCCAGACAGCAATGATCAGCTGTAAGGTGTCTGTAATGAAGCTTTATTGATAATTCTTGGTCCAATTACACCAAAAATTTTGAAACTCCAATTGTCACTGGGGCAAAAGAAAAAAAATTGTCTAGAACTTCCATTATAAAATATACAGTTTCGACTTACATACAAATTCAACTTAAGAACAAACCTCCAGACCCTATCTTGTATTTAACCCGGGGACTGCCTGTACATGAGTAAATAGGAAAACTAAAAGGAGGGGGAAAAACGGGGGGATCCATAAAACACTTATAACTGTAGCTGAATAAGAATAGAGGCGAGTGAGTGTTTTTTAAAAAAACATTTTCCAGGCTTTCATTCAGTCCGGTAGGTGTCAAACACTGTAATTTAAAAATCCAATACATTTCTCTTCTTTTTAAATAGTTAAATCTCTGTGGTGTGTTGGGTTTTATGTGTTCGATAGGGTTTATACTAAAATCACTCATATTGCAACCATGATGGGTTGCTGCATGTCGTGAGACACTATGCAGAGCATAGTAGGGTGCGAAACGTGCGTTGGGGTGTCGGACAGTGTGTATTGGTAGGGCGGTCATGGCGTTTGGTGACATATGTCTGAATGTGTTAATACATTGTACAATATTACTTTTCTGTATTGGGCATGTTGCAATAGCAGTACCTGTCATATATAATGTTACATTGGCCTGGATAGTGTTTGGTCAATACCAGCGTTGTATATACATGTAATAGTGTACCCCTCCAGTTTTCCCACACTGTCCGTATTTGCGTTTGTTTTTAGATGTCCTTTTTTTAATGTTTTTTTTTTTAGTATTTATATATTTGCTGTAATATACTGTCGATTGAAATTACAATAAAGATTCTGATTTATTTATCGATTGAGGCATATTTGTGCTCTTCTATGGAAGCTTGATAGGGGTTACTATGCAGAGCAAGACCTTTTTCTATGTTCTGTCTGTGCTTATTGAGCCTCTCTCTCAACGGTTGGATGGTGCGTCCTATATATTGGAGTTTACACTCGCATTCAATCAAATATATGATATATTTGGAGCTACAGTTTCAGAAACTTTTAATTGGGAACGCTTCTCTGCTGACAGTGGACATAAAATTACTTTGTCTATGTGTTATTGACTCACAACATTTACATCGGTTGTGACCACATTTGAAGCTTCCTAACATCTTGGGAAAGAAAGAAGACTTGACATTTTTTACTATTAGACTAAGATGACCATTTCTATTTTCTACTACTTCAATAGGATTGCATTGATGCTAAAGTTTCAGCCTAATATTTTAATTTACAAAAAAATATACAGTAGAAATTTTACTAGTGAAGTAGTAGATTTACATATACATCATAAATGAAGAGTGCATTATTAAAAAGGATATATATATATATATATATATATAAATATATATTTATTTATATGCTACTTTTTGTTAATACTATAGTATATAATATAAATACTGTATGTTTGAGCATTAATTGAAAGATCCTATTCCAAGTAGACAGACATTGCCATGTGATGTAGTGGGATACAACCCAACTGTGTTCACAAGCTTTGCCTCACATACTACTGATGGGTTAAACATACAGACCTACAGCCCAGTGATTACTACCTCAGAACTTTGTACATAAAAATCTCCAAGTCTTGCTTCATTTATGTCTTACTGGTGGAAGTATATAAACTCAATAACCTAATCTTAAAATGTCTTGCAGTATAGTGTTATTTAAGATGCTTTACTATATACGATGACAGCTTCCAGTAAGAAACAACATATCGCTACATATTTTCTGCAGCAGTTGCACACTTGTAATCCTGAATTACTATGTGATTTATTGTTAGAAACGAAAGCACAATGTGCTCAAGCAAGTACAAAATATTGGTGTACAAATGTCTGCATTATTTATTAACACTTGTCAGCTGGAAGGACTTTCCTTTTTGTTATAGTGCGATTAGGTAGCATTGCAAAAGGGAAAGTTAGACATATATCAACCATATGTTATGGCAGATATCCGCCATAAGAAACCTGTGCATATATAAATGTGCACGACCCAGCAGTTAAAAGAGTTTTGAGGCCACAATTATTAATGACACGTCCAAAGGTTAAATCTTAAATACAGGATTGGTGGTGGTGCAAGAACCATTGAGTTGCTACATATAAGACCTCCATCTTAGCAGATTACTCCATCCGTAGTCAAGTGGCCTTACTGGCTTATTGCTGATCCAGATCTTATGTACTTCATTCTTCTGCAGAAGATTATGATGGTGCCTAGTGTTGCTCCCTAGCTTATACCATATTACTTACCTATTCTATGATCAGCCATAGGAAAGGTAAAACATGCTGATCATTGGGAGATTGGGCACAACCATAACAACCACGCTTTAAAGTGGATTTCTCAGGCAGAAATTTCACTTACAGTGATAATTCCCCTCCGGTATCCTGGTGCCTCAGTGGATACATCTGTCTGCCCAATACCTTACATGCAGCCCTGGGCTGGGAATGACAGTAAAATAAATTCAGCTTTGCTTTGGCTGTGACGCTGTTGCTGTGATGTACACCACAGCACCAAACCTTTTATGTACCTAGCTATGGGAAATGCCAACTTGTAGTGCTGGGCACAGTTTATTTAGATTTTTATAAATCCATTTTATAAACATTAAGATATGAATGTTTATCATTTATAAATCTTATTTATTTTGCCATTACACAAAGTTTCATAATCCATGATCTGTTGATGTTGTGAGATGTTACCAATCAAAAGACCTGTAAGTTATGTGGTGATTAGAGAACATTGAATCTCCTCAGAAAATATAACCACAGTAAACAGTAGAAAACTTATTAGAGACAAAGTGGGGGCATTTTTTATTGTCTTTAGGCCAGTTTGTAGATGGTTTGTAGAGTTTTTTTCTGTTACTGAGCCATGTACACTATATTTAAAATAACAATAATAATCTTTATTTATATAGCGCCATCAAATTCCACAGATTCTGGGGAGCATATACAAATAAAATAAGACTTTGCAAAGTACAAACAGTCATATGGAACAATATGAGTGAGGGCCATGCTCACAAGGTGAGAGGGTGATACTAGAGGTATAAGAGCTTGTATAATGGTCCAGCCATTGTTTATATACAAAGTTTACAGTCAGTGGGACCGTAGAGAAGCATTTTACGGATAACAGACAGGGGGAATTAGTTAATAAAGAGTTAAAGTTGCATGCAGTTAGCGAGTGTGATAGACCTGCCTAAATAAATGGGTTTTAAGAGCATGTTTGAAGCTTTTGTTTGATAGACCGGGCCTGCAACACAATTTAGCTTCTTTTCCAACATTCAAACCTTTTTTTGTAACTCAATTTGGACACAGCTCTTCAATCCCAACACTTTTCCTGCACTTCTATCTTCCTGACACTTTTGTTTTGGCACATAATAAGAACATCAAAAAGCAACTTGTGTACATTAAGGCTGTGCGTCAAAATATGTTAGCACAGTGCCAAGAATAATAAATGCCCCCTACATACTCTTGTGATTACTCTTTTTGGATACTGTTATACAGATTCTGTCTCTGCAGCAACGTCTTTAGATGTTGCTGCAGTTTTCTACTGCTCCAGCTCTAGCTGCCAGAGCAGGACCAGGTCTACGTGTGCACAATGCATATAGGAGTTGAGCTAGCCAGCTGTATAGACTCGGTGATCACGTGACCACCGGGTCTAAAGGGGTTGCTAGGTCTGATTAGACCCAGTACAGCTCTGATCAACATCAGCAGTCAGAAGTCCCCATGTAACTAGGGCTCTTATACATGACCCAGTTACAGGGAAAAACTTATTTAACATTAAAAAAACTAATTTAAAATGAAAAAAAAAAAACTGTGAAAATTTTCCCGAGGGGTCTTTTACGACCTCACATATACACACATACACAAAAAATATTAATAAATATCCATAAAATTACATTTTCATTTCCCCATATAATAAAAAAAAAGATTCCCCGCTATGCTACAAAAAACATCACCATAGTCACCTCTTTGCCTTAAACTATACATATTATATGTCAAAATAACCAAAACAAAATAGGGAATTAGTTAACCCCTTAACGCCGCAGCCCTTTTTCATTTTTTGCATTTTCATTTTTCACTCCCCACCTTCAAAAATCTATAACTTTTTTATTTTTCCATGTACAGAGCTGTGTGATGGCTTGTTTTCTGTGTAACAAATTACACTTCCAATGGTGGTATTTAATATTCCATGCCATGTACTGGGAAGCAGGAAAAAAAATTCCAAATGCAGTGAAATTGGTAAAAAAAAAAAACACATTTGTGCCATATTCTTGTGGCCTTGGATTTTACGGATTTCACTGTACGCCCCAAACGACATGTCTACTTTATTCTTTGGGTTGGTAAGATTACGGGGATACTAAATTTGTATGGGTTTTATAATGTTTTCATACATTTAAAAAAATTAAAACCTCCTGTACAAAAAATGTTTTTTAGATTTTGCCGTCTTCTGGTGCTAATAACTTTTTTATACTTTGGTGTACGGAGCTTTGGGATTTTGATGATGTTTACAATGTTATTATTTTTAGGACTGTGCGATCTTTTGATCACTTTTTATAGAATTTAGTATTTTTTTTTAAATGGCAAAAAAGTGCCATTTTTTACATTGGGGCGTGATTTTCCGATCGGGCATTTTCGGACGTGGCGATACCTAATGTGTTTATGATTTTTACTGTTTATTTATATTTATATCAGTTCTGTATGGCAGTATGTGTCGATTTTACTCCCCATTCATTACAATGTGCTGTGCTGTTACCAGTAAGCCTTTTGCAGTAACCAGTTGCAATATGCAGCAGAGACTTACCGGCTATGGAGAGGGCTCAGCCTGTGAGCCCTCTCCATGCACCCGGCATTGGACGTAATACTACGTCACATGTCGGTAAGGGGTTAATAGTGTTCGTCTTGAGTTAATTTGAATTTTAAAACTATATAAGTACTATACATTACAAAAAAGCCTTTTTCTGCTTTTAACCCCAAATAAAACTAAAAATGAAAAAAAAAATTATTATGTTTTAACTAGCTCTATGTGTAGTTATGGCTCTTAAACCATCAAGTACAAAAAGTTGCTAAAAATGCCCTGGTCATTAGAGTCTTTTCAGGTCACTTCACTAAGGATAACTGCTGTATAATTATTTTCCCCAACGTCAGTATTGGGATGATTCAAGAGGTTACTGTACACATTACATGGTCAACTAAACATATGCGGTTTTGCAGTTATTGAAATATATGGGGGCTTTACGTCATACTCAGTCCACCTCCCATACCATACAGTGCAACCAAGACTGTCCATATTGAATGTTGTTACCATACAAGGACAAGCTTGTGAGGCACCAGCACTTGGATTCTTTATTATAATTCAACCCTGGTTTTCATGGCTATAAACTACAAGTAAAGGACCAGCAAGGATTAATAAGTAAAGTACCAGTAAGAGAAAAAAAAATCAACTGTCACAAATGTGCATCATACGACTTTTATATGGAACAGAATGTGATCATAAAACAGACAATGTTTCAAAATTAAAGTACAGCGTGTAGGATCAGAAAGATAATACGATCAGAAAAATAATTAGTATCCGCTCTTATTACAGCTCTGATCTTATCGTCTTTCTGATCATGCATGCTGTACTTTTACTTTGCTTTTATTTGTGGGGCTGTGGCATTCCAATAGCCTTAAATGTAAGAAGATTGTGCTATAGAGAGAGGCATCTCTTTTGTTCTATCTTCTTTGTTATCCTTTCATAGTTTTGTATATTGATACAGTTGTCAAGATAGAGGAAGTTCAGCCATAATTACATCAATTATTTTTGAGGGTTATTCAACAATTCTGCTTGACTTTATTATTATAATTTTTGCTTATTTATTACAAGCTATGAATACAATTTACATATTCTGATTACCCTTTTGACTTTTATGCAATGAATGACATCCTTCATAGAATAAGGTGTACAAAGAAGAAAACTGTTGTGTCAGCAGACAGGGCCCTTGATTCACTGAAACACTAATTTACATATATAGAATTTTCTCTAACACTTAACCCCATATAATGCCTTTGTTACTTCTGAAAGCTGGTAGGTTCCCTGATCAATCATCAGTTTTGACCATAATAAACAGTTGGTGTTAGGTATCGGTACAGTTTAACTATACTTTTGTGTGTGTAGTATCCATGCAAAATACAGCTCCTACTCCTAGCATAGGGTTATGCTATTAACAACACACATAAAGGTAAGGTTACACTGCTCTCCAGGACTGCTACCAAATGCTGGCTGCAGCATTGTATGGTCAAAACTGCTGACAGATACCTTTTAAATAGAAGTGAAACAAATGTGCAGAGATTTTAATGAAATATTCCCTTGCATACATACAAGATACATTGATGATTCCATAGATGTCATTTGTAGTGACTGTGAGCACTTTAATTGTATTTGACAAATTATTTTCCTGTGTAGAGAATTCTCCCTCGCAAATTCTTTTTGGGATAAGGGCTTCCTGGCTACTTTTATTAACAACAGCAAGCCCAGACCGCAAAAAGCTTTATGAGAGAGACAGAGACGTGCTCAAAGAAGGAAGACTGGGCCCAAGTCCAATCCACAAACCTGTTAAGACATATAGAATATTTATAAGTAGAGCAAACAGTCCAAGGATGCACTGACTTTATCACTGTTGCTTACACTGTATGATAAATGTGTAATATTGTCAAATGTTATGCCGTGGGTTATATACCCATTTATAGCTAAGGCTTGGTGTTCAAGGCCCAAAATAATCTAAACATCTATTGTACGAAGCATGTACAACAGTGTTTTTCCAGCAAATAGTGTCAAAACTACAGAAAATCTACCACAATATTTTCATTCATATATAGTACTCAAGGATGATACTGCTTCTTCAAGGACCAGTAATCCTTTTTTGTTATTGGCTGCCTGGGTCTGTAAACAAAAGTACTTTTTTCCAGTATAATAACTAGGCTGAATTAACACGACCATATGGGCTACCATATGGGTCCCCCATGGACCACATGGAGCGATACGTGTGTGACACCGTACCGCTCTGTACACGGGGACATGTCCTATTTTTCCCCGTATACACGTCCATGCAAAGTGCATCTCTATGGAGAGGGGAGAGGGAACCCCTCCTCCTCTCCATTGCGCTGGCTAACACACAAACCTTTTTACCATGGATCACATTTCCTGTATGGAAACCTCTGCCATGCTCTATAAAATAAGATGAAAAAATGCTGCAGGTAATATAAATAGAAAAAAAAAGAAGTAGAAAACAGGCAGACATTAAATATAATACACATAGAAACTCATCCAAAATAAATATATTATTTGAAAAGCCTTCACCGTGACCTGATATTTCCAATACCCCACATTCATATACTTTTGCACTATAAAAAAGAGCTCAAATAGAAGCAGCAGTAAAACAAGTTAACCTTATTCTGAATGAATTATAATAATTTTTCATTTCACAATAAATCACTTACACAATAAATCAATTACACTGCACAATAAATCATGATTAAAAATGTACACTGTAAATTGATGTTGAAAACTAAAAGCAGTTCTAAACTTTCTGGAATATAAGTTAATGTACAGTAACCCCTTGTAAAAATACCAGTACCTGTTTTGGGATTCCAGTGGTGAAAGTTGGGAGTTATGCTGAGTACCAATTATATAGTTTTCTTGACTACATTTTAAAGGGAACGTACCACCACGAATCTACCTATAAAGGTAGAATCTACCTATAAAGGTAGATTGTGTGGTAGGTCTATCAATAGGATGTGAGGATAGCCCTTTTAAGGGCTTTATATAAGGATGGGTTGGCTAGATTCTACGGGCGCTGACCACCGACTGAGAGTATCAGCGAATGTATCACTGGTTACAAATCCAAATAATTTATTGATAAAACCAGAATGGTAAAACAAAAGTACAGGAATGTATAGTATATCCTCCTAACGCGTTTCGGGTCGGACGACCCTTTCTCAAAGATAGGAATGCTGTAATGGTAAGTATACAGGTATTTAAACAGGAAATCACATGTCTAGGACAGCCGGACAATTAGTGACATCACTTACAGGTAACCAATCAATGGTGTACTGGTCATAATTAGCATATGTTAACAGGAAACCATTGATTGGTTACCTGTAAGTGATGTCACTAATTGTCCAGCTGTCCTAGACATGTGATTTCCTGTTTAAATACCTGTATACTTACCATTACAGCATTCCTATCTTTGAGAAAGGGTCGTCCGACCCGAAACGCGTTAGGAGGATATACTATACATTCCTGTACTTTTGTTTTACCATTCTGGTTTTATCAATAAATTATTTGGATTTGTAACCAGTGATACATTCGCTGATACTCTCAGTCGGTGGTCAGCGCCCGTAGAATCTAGCCAACCCATCCTTATATATTGTATACCGCTGACTCCGCTTCTTGGAATTGGCGTCTTCGTTTTTGGGCTAGAGGAGCAGCAGACCGGGACCGCGTCCATTCCCTTGCTACCCTGTTAAAGGGCTTGATGCATACTAGCCAAGGTGGCTAATGGTGAGCACCCAATTTGGGACTTTCTTTACATTCACTAATTGCCTTACGATATCACCCGAGGCGCCGCCCTCCGTTGTCTCTGTTTTTTGTCTTTACTTTTAAGGGCTTATCCTCAAATCCCCGCACTTTTTTGATAACTTTTATTCTCATAATATGTAAATTTTGTAAAGAGGCTACTGGGGCGTGGAGTAGCCACGTGGTGGTTGGTTCTCTTTAAATGCTATCCAAAATGCTATTTAAAAGCAATCCGAGGTTTAGAGGACCATTCAGATGTTAAAATAACGTTTTGATGTCACAAAGAGGCATTGTGAAGTCATAATGGCCATTGTGATGTCCCAGTGGGGCATCATTATGGGGCTCTGGGATTTTGTAATGGGCATTGTGATGTTATAATAGAGCAATTGTGAAAAGTAATAATGAGCATTATGATTTTATAGTGGGGCAATTGTGATATACAGTAGGCCATTTTGAAATCACAATGGGGCATTGTCATGTCATAATGGGAAATGTAATGTAATGCATGGCATTGTGATGTCCTAACAGAGCATTGTTGTGTAACAATGGTGAATTATACTTTCATCTTGAGAATTCTGATTTCCCAGTGGAAAAATAGGGCAAAGTAATGCCCCAATGAAACATTTCGAAGGGCATTTTGAAGTTACAATGAGGAATTGCGATAACATAACGCGAAATTATGATGTCATTGGGGATTGTGAAATCATAACATTGCTTTGGGATTGCACTGTGATGTCGTAAAAGGGCCTTGTGTTGTTATATTGGGACTTGTGATTTCACAATAAGATTTAGTAATGTCATGATAGAGCATTATGATGTTATAATGGACATTATGATTTCACTGTGGGGCAATGAGATTTCACAATGGGGCATTGGGATATAATAAAAGGGAATTATGTTTTTATCATAAAGGGGCATTATGATGTTACAATGGGACATTGTTATGACATGAAGGGGCCTTGGGGCATTGAGGTGTCATAGAAAAGCATAGTCTTCTCTATGGGGCATTGTGATATTGCAGTGGAGCAAGGTGATGTCATAATATAATATTGTTATAAGTCATTGTGATCTCGCTGTAGAGGTTCTATCTTCTGTTGGATCCAACCTGGGCCCATTCGCAGATTCACTGGTACTTCACTGGTGGGCCAGTCTAAGCCCTGCTCATTTCCAGTCCGTCTGCTGGTCAATGTGTCTATACTTCAATTAGCACAATAATTATGCGAGGTTCTCATTTTTCCTACAGCCTTCTCGGTATTCTTAATATTTTTTTTTATTTCCTGGGTAACCCCTTTAACTTGATCCCTGTTTTGGCATAATTTTGACATTGCTGTGTTAGGGAACATTGATCCATACCATTATACCAGTCTTGATATCTTGTGTGCCAGTGTGGCCATTCTTGTAAATATATGGGACACATGCACTAATGATAAACTAGACACATGACAGTATTTAGCACCTGTAGTTGGCATAGGTTTTATATATCATGTACTCCAGGAAACTTGTTTGCATGATCTAGATGTTGTTATGGTTTGCAACTTTCTTCTGCCAGTAATCTGGATACTCTTATTAATATTTGGTCCCTTTGTCTATCTAAATTGAGCCACCATTAATATTGAATTACATGTCTCTATGTGACATGCTATTATGTATAGGGAAAAATCTAACATTTAGACGACGAGAGAAGCAATTCATCTGTATATTCATTTGTTTATTCTAGTGCCTCTCTCTTTCCCTAATTATATTTATACAGGCAGTCCCTGGGTTACCTACAAAATAGGTTCTGTAGGTTTGTTCTTTAGTTGAATTTGTATGTAAGTAAGAACTGTATACTTTATAATTGTAACCACAGGTAAATTTGTTTTTGGTCTTTATGACTATTGGATTTTAAAAATGTTGGGTTGTCATAAGAACCAGAATTAACAATAAAGCTTAATTGCAGACACCTATGATAACCGTTACAGATGTTTATTATAGCCCAAGGCTAAAGTACAGTAAATTACCAAAATTCAGAGGTCTGTTTGTAACTAGGGGTCATCTGTAAGTCGGGTATTCTTAAGTAGGGGACTGACTGTATTTTTATGTAATGCTTGTAGAGAGTATGTAGAACTTGAGTTGTTGGTCCTAATTTTTGAGTCGAGTAACAATTTCCTCCTGTCTTCATGATGGATAAATAGCTCAATGGTAGCCATTGATTTTATCAAAGTCAAGTCTGGATCATCTTATCTCTGCACTCATTGTACTTTAGCCATAAGAAATGCCTATGTCATTACACCAAGAAGAAAAGCAGGGTCATCCAGGATCCTAGGAATAAGACTTTCCTTAGTGTTCTAGATAACGGAATCATTCTTCACACTTGTCTGCCGCTCAGTCTGAAGATGCCATCACCATTCTCTGTAATCAGAATATATCTTTTAGCACATTTTTGTTGCAATCAATCAAACAGCAAACATAAAAGATCACATTACCTACATGTCAAATCTCGCCTTTTGGCTTTTTCAGCTATTGAACTCTGTAGAGAAAACAGATATGCCTGGAGATGGAAGGGTATAATAAAAAGCGTGTTCCGGAGGTCACAGTAAAGAGAGAAATACAAATAATAAGCAGTGTTTGTGTGATAAGTAGAGATGAGCGAACATACTCGTCCGAGCTTGATGCTCGATCGAGCATTAGCGTACTCGTAACTGCTCGTTGCTCGGACGAGTATTTCGCCCGCTCGAGAAAATGGCAGCTCCCGCCGTTTTGCTTTTTGGCGGCCAGAAACAGAGCCAATCACAAGCCAGGAGACTCTGCACTCCACCCAGCATGACGTGGTACCCTTACACGTAGATAGCAGTGGTTGGCTGGCCACATCAGGTGACCCTGGGATAGACTAGCCGCTGCCCGCGCTGCTCGGATCATTCTCTGTCTGGATGCCGCTAGGGAGAGAGCTGCTGCTGCTCAGGGAAAGCGTTAGGGTGTTCTATTAGCTTACTGTTAGGCAGGAGTGATTCTAAAAGAACCCAACAGCCCTTCTTAGGGCTACAATAACGTTATAATTTTTTTTTTTTTTATTTGCAGCTAGTACCATATTGTGAGGAATTAGCAGGGGGACTTGCTACCGTTGTGTTTAGCTCTTAGTGACACACATATCCACCTCAAACACCAAAGTGGGAAAATTTGTTAGGGGTTTGAGTAGAATTAGGCACAGTCTGCCAGTTTCTTTTTATTTTACGTTTATTTTTTTCATAACTCAGCGTCATCTCATCTGGCATAGTAGTGTGCTGTAATACTTGGCTAGAAAATAGCCATAGGAGAATACAAACGTCTTAATTACGCCTACAGTAGCGTTATATATATTTGATTTCTGGTTGATCTGCTGGTGGCTGTACTTGCTGCAGTGCATCTACTATCAAATTGGGAGCAATTTGGAGTCAGACTTGCGACCACTGTGTTTTAGTGACGCACATATCCATCGCAAAGACCGAAGTGGGAAAATTTATTAGGGCCCGGGGTTGTATTTCAATTAGGCACAGTCTGCCAGTTTCTTTTTATTTTACGTTTATTTTTTTCATAACTCAGCGTCATCTCATCTGGCATAGTAGTGTGCTGTAATACTTGGCTAGAAAATAGCCATAGGAGAATACAAACGTCTTAATTACGCCTACAGTAGCGTTATATATATTTGATTTCTGGTTGATCTGCTGGTGGCTGTACTTGCTGCAGTGCATCTACTATCAAATTGGGAGCAATTTGGAGTCAGACTTGCGACCACTGTGTTTTAGTGACGCACATATCCATCGCAAAGACCGAAGTGGGAAAATTTATTAGGGCCCGGGGTTGTATTTCAATTAGGCACAGTCTGCCAGTTTCTTTTTATTTTACGTTTATTTTTTTCATAACTCAGCGTCATCTCATCTGGCATAGTAGTGTGCTGTAATACTTGGCTAGAAAATAGCCATAGGAGAATACAAACGTCTTAATTACGCCTACAGTAGCGTTATATATATTTGATTTCTGGTTGATCTGCTGGTGGCTGTACTTGCTGCAGTGCATCTACTATCAAATTGGGAGCAATTTGGAGTCAGACTTGCGACCACTGTGTTTTAGTGACGCACATATCCATCGCAAAGACCGAAGTGGGAAAATTTATTAGGGCCCGGGGTTGTATTTCAATTAGGCACAGTCTGCCAGTTTCTTTTTATTTTACGTTTATTTTTTTCATAACTCAGCGTCATCTCATCTGGCATAGTAGTGTGCTGTAATACTTGGCTAGAAAATAGCCATAGGAGAATACAAACGTCTTAATTACGCCTACAGTAGCGTTATATATATTTGATTTCTGGTTGATCTGCTGGTGGCTGTACTTGCTGCAGTGCATCTACTATCAAATTGGGAGCAATTTGGAGTCAGACTTGCGACCACTGTGTTTTAGTGACGCACATATCCATCGCAAAGACCGAAGTGGGAAAATTTATTAGGGCCCGGGGTTGTATTTCAATTAGGCACAGTCTGCCAGTTTCTTTTTATTTTACGTTTATTTTTTTCATAACTCAGCGTCATCTCATCTGGCATAGTAGTGTGCTGTAATACTTGGCTAGAAAATAGCCATAGGAGAATACAAACGTCTTAATTACGCCTACAGTAGCGTTATATATATTTGATTTCTGGTTGATCTGCTGGTGGCTGTACTTGCTGCAGTGCATCTACTATCAAATTGGGAGCAATTTGGAGTCAGACTTGCGACCACTGTGTTTTAGTGACGCACATATCCATCGCAAAGACCGAAGTGGGAAAATTTATTAGGGCCCGGGGTTGTATTTCAATTAGGCACAGTCTGCCAGTTTCTTTTTATTTTACGTTTATTTTTTTCATAACTCAGCGTCATCTCATCTGGCATAGTAGTGTGCTGTAATACTTGGCTAGAAAATAGCCATAGGAGAATACAAACGTCTTAATTACGCCTACAGTAGCGTTATATATATTTGATTTCTGGTTGATCTGCTGGTGGCTGTACTTGCTGCAGTGCATCTACTATCAAATTGGGAGCAATTTGGAGTCAGACTTGCGACCACTGTGTTTTAGTGACGCACATATCCATCGCAAAGACCGAAGTGGGAAAATTTATTAGGGCCCGGGGTTGTATTTCAACTAGGCACAGTCTGCCATTTCCTTTTTTATTTTACGTTTATTTTTTTCATAACTCAGCGTCATCTCATCTGGCATAGTAGTGTGCTGTAATACTTGGCTAGAAAATAGCCATAGCAATAGGATAGCATCGTTTGGTTTTAAAAACTAAAAAACACAAAAAAAAAACAAAAAAAAAAAAAAAAAGTTAAAAAAAAAATACAAGTTATAACTCTCATTTTCAAAATGTTTAACCCGAGGGCTAGGGGTAGAGGACGAGGGCGGGGACGTGGGCGTCCAACTACTGCAGGGGTCAGAGGCCGTGGTCCTGGGCGGGGTGAGACACCACCTGCTTATGAGGGAGCAGGGGAACGCCGCAGAGCTACACTCCCTAGGTTCATGTCTGAAGTTACTGGGAATCGTGGTAGAGCACTGTTGAGGCCAGAACAGTGCGAACAGGTGATGTCATGGATTGCCGACAATGCTTCGAGCAATTTGTCCACCAGTCAGTCTTCCACGCAGTCCACCCATGTCACCGAAATCGGCACTCCTCCAGCTCCTGCACCTCAGCCTCCTCCCCCCCAGTCTGCCCCCTCCCAGCAAAATTTGCCATTTGAACCGGCATACTCTGAGGAACTGTTTTCTGGACCCTTCCTACAGTCACAAACCACTTGTCCGGTTGCTGATGAGCAATTTTCCGATGCCCAGGTTTTCCACCAGTCGCAGTCTGTGGGTGATGATGACCTTGTTGACGTAGTGGAAGAAGTGTGTAAAGAGGTGTCCGACGATGAGGAGACACGGTTGTCAGACAGTGGGGAAGTTGTTGTCAGGGCAGGAAGTCCGAGGGGGGAGCAGACTGAGGGATCGGAGGATGATGAGGTGACAGACCCAAGCTGGGTTGAGAGGCCGGGTGAACACAGTGCTTCTGAGACGGAGGAGAGTCCTCGACCAGAACAGGTTGGAAGAGGCAGTGGTGGGGCCAGACGGAGAGGCAGGGCCAGAGCTGGTGCATCAGCGCCAAATGTGTCAACTAGTGAAGCTCCCGTGGCGAGGGCTCCTGCGGCGAGGGCTAGATTTTCAGAAGTCTGGAGGTTCTTTAAGGAAACACCGGATGACCGACGGACTGTGGTGTGCCACATTTGCCAAACCAGGATCAGCAGGGGTTCCACCACTACTAGCTTAACTACCACCAGTATGCGCAGGCATATGAATGCTAAACACCCCACTCAGTGGCAACAAGCGCGTTCACCTCCGGCCGTGCACACCACTGCTTCTTCCCCTGTGTCAGCTGATAGTCAGCCCCCTGCCCAGGACCCTGCCACAAAAACCCCATCGTCACCTCCACGATCCTCCATACCCCAGACGCTGGAGCGGAAACGCAAATATAGTGCAACCCACCCGCACGCCCAAGCCCTTAATGTGCACATCTCCAGATTGCTAAGCCTGGAGATGCTGCCCTATAGGCTAGTAGAGACCGAGGCCTTTCGCAGCCTCATGGCGGCGGCCGCCCCTCGGTATTCGGTCCCCAGCCGCCACTACTTTTCCCGATGTGCCGTCCCAGCCCTGCACCAGCACGTGTCAGACAACATAATCCGTGCCCTGACCAACGCCGTTTCTGACAAGGTCCACCTGACCACGGACACGTGGACGAGTGCTGCCGGGCAGGGCCACTATATATCTCTGACGGCACATTGGGTTAACTTGGTGGAGGCTGGGACCGAGTGTGACCCTGCGGCTGGTCATATACTGCCGACGCCGAGGACTGCGGGGCCTACCTCGGTCCAGGTGTTTGAGGCCTACTATGCCTCCTCCTCCTCCCACCCCTCCTCCACCTCCTCCTCCGAACGACCATCCGTGGGCATGGCGCCATCAGTCGGTAGCTCTAGGCACAGCAGCAGTGCCGTCGCTAAGCGACAGCAGGCGGTGCTCAAACTGCTGAGCCTAGGCGATAAAAGGCACACCGCCCAAGAACTATTACAGGGCATCACGGCGCAGACTGATCTGTGGCTGGCACCGCTGAACCTGAAGCCAGGCATGGTTGTGTGTGACAACGGCCGTAACCTGGTGGCGGCTCTGCAACTCGGCAGACTGACACATGTGCCATGCCTGGCCCATGTGTTAAATCTGATAGTTCAGCGTTTCCTCAAGACATACCCCAATCTGTCTGATTTGCTCACGAAGGTGCGCCGCATCTGTGCGCATTTCAGGAAGTCCAGCACAGATGCTGCCACTCTCAGGGCAGCGCAGCGCCGCCTCCAACTGCCCGCTCACCGACTGTTGTGCGACGTGCCCACGAGGTGGAATTCAACACTGACCATGTTATCCAGAGTTTACCAGCAGCGCCGAGCGATTGTAGACTGCCAGATGTCAACTTCCACCAGAACTGGTAGTCAGGTCAGTCAGCTTCCTCAAGTCTACAATGAGGAGTGGACGTGGATGTCTGATATCTGTCAGGTGCTGAGTAACTTTGAGGAGTCAACACAGATGGTCAGGCCTCACCATCCCGCTGCTTGGCCTGTTGAAAAACTCTCTGGTCAGCATGAAGTCGGAAGCTTTGCGCTCCTCACAAGAGACAGGGGAAGAAGATTCCCTTGTTGATAGCCAAAGCACCCTTAGGTCTGTTTCTCAGCGCATATCGGAGGAGGTGGAGGTGGAGGAGGATGAGGAGGAAGAGGAGGAGAATGTTGGCGAGACACAAGAGGGGACCATTGTTGAGTCCTACACTGTTGAGCGTGTATGGGCAGAAGAAGAGGAGTTGGAGGAGTTGGAGGAGGAGGAAATGGACAGTCAGGCCAGTGAGGGGAGTGAATTCTTACGCGTTGGTACTCTGGCGCATATGGCAGATTTCATGCTAGGCTGCCTATCCCGTGACCCTCACGTTCAAAGAATTTATTCCAGCACCGATTACTGGGTGTTCACTCTCCTGGACCCACGGTACAAGCAAAATCTTTCCACTCTCATCCCTGGAGAGGAAAGGAGTGTGAGAATGCATGAATACCAGCAGGCCCTGGTGCACAAGCTGAAACAGTATTTCCCTTCTGACAGCGCTAGCGGCAGAGTGCGTAGTTCTGCGGGACAAGTAGCGAGGGAGAGTAGGCGAGCAGGCAGCTTGTCCAGCACTGGCAAGGGTACGCTTTACAAGGCTTTTGCCAGCTTTATGTCACCCCAGCAAGACACTGTCACCTGTCCCCAGTCTCGGCAGAGTAGGGCTGATCTTTACAGAAAGATGGTGAGGGAGTACGTAGCTGACCATACCATCGTCCTAAATGATCACACAGCTCCCTACAACTACTGGGTTTCAAAGCTGGACATGTGGCACGAACTGGCGCTCTACGCCTTGGAGGTTCTTGCCTGCCCTGCCGCTAGCGTCTTGTCAGAGCGGGTTTTCAGTGCAGCTGGTGGCATCATCACCGATAAGCGTACACGCCTGTCGACTGACAGCGCTGACAGGCTGACGCTTATCAAGATGAATAAAGCATGGATTTCTCCTAATTTCAAATCTCCAGCAGGTGAAGGAAGCTCAACCTGAATAATTTATCCACTCCTCCTCCTCCTCATTTTCCTCCTTCTCCTCCTCTTTCTACAGTAAAGCAGAGGAAACTGGCTGTTTTTTGACAGGGCCCACTGGCTCTAGGTATAGTACTTTATGCATTTAATTTTTCTGGAGGGCCACCGACACGGTCCTCTGTTTTAAACAATTTTTGGGAGTGCCACATACAGGCACTCAATCTATTCAATTTTTCTGGAGGGCCACCTTTCCGGTCCTCTGTTTTAAACAATTTTTTGGGACTGCCACATACAGGCACTCAATCTATTCCATTTTTCTGGAGGGCCACCTACCTGCTCCTCTGGTTTAAAAACTTTTTTGGACTGCCACATACAGGCACTCAATCTATTCCATTTTTCTGGAGGGCCACCTACCTGCTCCTCTGGTTTGAAAAATTTTTTGGACTGCCACATACAGGCACTCAATCTATTCCATTTTTCTGGAGGGCCACCTACCTGCTCCTCTGGTTTGAAAACTTTTTTGGACTGCCACATACAGGCACTCAATCTATTCCATTTTTCTGGAGGGCCACCTACCTGCTCCTCTGGTTTGAAAAATTTTTTGGACTGCCACATACTGGCACTATCCAAATTGAATTGTCTCCATAGCAGCCTCCACACGTTGTCTCCATTGCTACCTCCAAAAGTCGTCCATATAGCTGCCTCCATACATCGTCCCTTTATCAAACGAGGTTTGTCAGGCCGAAATTTGGGTTGTTTTCATGGATTCCACATCAAAGTTGTTAACTTTGTCGCCACCCTGCTGTGTTATCCACAAAATACACTGGCAAACTTTTACCATTTACGGATATTATTTCAGCGCTTCTTGCGCATCTGTTTACATTCCCCTCACCCGCCATATCCTAAACTTATAAGAACGCTACTACACTTGATCTTATACAAAAGGTTCTTAGAAGTGCTGTTTGGGGAGTAGCCTAGAGACAGGGGCTTGGATTGGCGAAAGCTCGCCTAGCAGCGGAGCGCCAGCTCCATGCGCATCATGCGCTTCTTGCGCATCTGTTTACATTCCCCTCACCCGCCATATCCCAAACTTATAAGAACGCTACTACACTTAACTTGGTGCAGGCTGGGACCGAGTCTGACCCTGGGGCTGGTCATATACTGCCGACGCAGAGGATTGCGGGGCCTACCTCGGTCCAGGTCTCAAAGGCCTACTATACCTCCAAATCCTCCCACCCCTCCTCCACCTCCTCCTCCTCCGAATTACCATCCGTGGGCATGGCGCCATCAGTCGGTAGCTCTAGGCACAGCAGCAGTGCCGTTGCTAAGCGACAGCAGGCGGTGCTCAAACTGCTGAGCCTAGGTGATAAAAGGCACACCGCCCAAGAGCTATTGCAGGGCATTCCACATCAAACTTGTTAACTTTGTCGCCACCCTGCTGTGTAAGCCACAAAATATACTGGAAAACTTTTTTCATTTACGGATATTATTTCAGCGCTTCTTGCGCAGATGTTTACATTCCCCTCACCCGCCATATCCCAAACTTATAAGAACGCTACTACACTTGATCTTATCCGAAAGGTTCTTAGAAGTGCTGTTTGGGGAGTAGCCTAGAGACAGGGGCTTGGATTGGCGAAAGCTCGCCTGGCAGCAGAGCGCCAGCTCCATGCCAAGAACCAACTAACATAGTTTTAACTGCAGCACCTTTAATCTACTACTAGTTCACTGCCTCCATACATCGTCCCCTTATCAAACGAGCTGTGTCAGGCAGAATTTTGGATTGTTTTCATGGCTTCCATGTTAACTTTGTCGCCACCCTGCTGTGTAATCCACAAAATATACTGGCAAACTTTTATCATGTACCAATATTATTTGAGCGCTTCTTGCTCACCTCCTTTGGTTCCTCTCTGCTACCCATTGGTTTGAAGCCTGAGTCCATTTAGGGTATGTCGCCATGCCACTCTCTAGCCTTCCGCTGCTGCCGCTGCCTCTGCATGCCGTCCCCTATAGTGTCAGGGTCAATTATTGGATGTTTTAGATGCTATCTAGCTTCATTCTGTCACTCTGTCATGGCCATGCTGTTGCCCATAATTTTGGCATAATGGTGCATTTAAGCAGCCTCAGAGGCATCCATGCATGCTGCCCCTGCTGTTTCCTGTCCATTTCCGTGGTGTTTCCATCCTTTTCTGAGGTTCCCAGGTGTTTGGCCAAGCTTCCCTGTGCAGAGCCTTGGTCCCCTTGAAAAATGCTCGAGTCTCCCATTGACTTCAATGGGGCTCGTTACTCGAAACGAGCACTCGAGCATCGGGAAAAGTTCGTCTCGAATAACGAGTACCCGAGCATTTTAGTGCTCGCTCATCTCTAGTGATAAGCAATAGCAGTATTTATGTAGATAGTCACATACAAAAAGATGACTGTAGGAAAACCATGCATCCTCTAGCAATATTCAGCTGAAAAGGGAGTGATAAGGCAACTATACACACATTAGCAATGCATAGAATATAATTTCTATGCATTCAGCTTATCTCACAGAGGAGGGGTTTCAGCCCATGAAAATTCTTCACATATGAACAAATTGTGTTTTAATCTAACTATGGCTCCGTTGTATTTTGAGACTTGTCTCACGGGGTATGTGACACAATCCATTAAATGACTAATTAAAGAAAGGGGATCTTTCATTTAATCGTCTAAGATACCAAAATATTTGCTGAATACCCATTGGCTTCATTATGGCTTTCGAACCAGAAAGCAACAACAAATAAAGATATAAAACCCCTAAGCGCACATGTGTGGCATTTCTCACTTAGGGTTTAACCAGGGATTCTTGGCATGGGAAATTGGCCACTGATCTATGGGATGCTAGCTAGAAAATGTTAAAGGGGTTTGCCCATGAAAGAAAGTTCTCAAATTTTAATCCCCTTGTGATGTTTACACAATAAAGATAATTTTTAACCCATACTTTACAATATTACTCTGTTTTATTGCTGTTTTATTGCTGTTTTAGCTCATATCACTCAGTGATGGTCATTGTAAGATTCTAGAGTGTGGGCAGGGAATCTCAAAGCAGACAGTTCATGATCCCTCTGTGCTAAGAGATGTTGTGTACTGAAAATGTGCTTAGATAATCAGGGTACAGGGTTATATACACTTTCATTTAGCTTCTGAACATTCACTTGTATCTGACACATATAAAAAGAGACATAAGACATATCAGAGATAATGAGATCCATGAGCTGGATATAAAAAACAATAGGGCACATTTACTTACCTATCCGAAATTGCGATCCCCAATCCGGACTCTCCGACGATGATGCACTCTCCGATCCACATAGATCCTGCGGCTGATATCCTGCATGTGTCGCTCCCCGCTCAGGTCCGCCGGAGTTCACCTTCTGCTTCCAGGTGCATGTTAGTGCTTGGCTTGAGACACAAATTTAAATGTTAGATCCCATACTTAGTCTGAATGCGTCGGATCCTCTGACGGCTCGCCCCCTGATGTGTGTCGCATGAAAGTCGGTGTGATTGTGACACTATCCGATCGCGTGCGACACAATCCCCGGGGCGATCCCTGAAAAGTTGGGAAACCACACGAAAATGCACGAAATAAGCCACAATTAGCTACCTCAGCTATCACACATAGAGTCAGCTCTGCTATACCTCCTTCCCCTGCGATAAAGACCTTATCTTATCTGTAGTTTGTAGAGTAAGTCTGTGCATGATGCTGCTTGCTGGTGGGAAGTGTCTGTGAGTGTCTATGTCTGAGCTTGTCTTGTAATTCAGGGGTGAGGGTCTGGAGGCAGAGAGCACTGTATCGTTCAAACAAGAGAAGCTATTTATGAGTAGAACCTGCCCTGGCCAACCACGTCAGAAGTTTTACTTTACTTGTATCAGGACTGATGAGAAAGGTTGGAATCTGTGAAATGCTGTATTTTTGTTAATAACAGTGAATTAGAGAACGTGTTATTTTGTCATCCTTAGCATATTTAAGAATATTGGGGAACATTTACTAAAGCCCTTGCACCATTTTTCTGTCTGACTTTGCACATTATTTCTAGTGCAAATTGCTTGCAGGTTGCTTGTAAATGTAGTGCAAATTGCTGAGACACTTTTGTAAGATATTTGCAAAAAACGAAATGTTAACTTTTTTTCTTCACTCTTAACACCTAAAAGTTACAGATTATGGCATGAAGCCTAAGTCAACATAAGGTGATGTGGTACTAGATTATTAAAGAAGAGAACCTATCTTTGATGGCACTAACAACAAATCATCCATCTATCTATGAAAATATTGTTTTTGGGGGGGAGGGTTATTAATTTTTAAAGCTTTACGGAATGTATGGGCACTATAAGAATAAAGATTAGTATACAATTGTCATCTGTTGTCTAACAAGAATAAGAGAACAGATGGTAAACCAACCCTTAGCTGTAGCACATACATCTGGTTTGTTTTGTACACATCAAAAACCCTGAACAATAATTATACATATTTCACACATGTCTTTTATGAGGAAACAGGGAATCTGCATCTAAGAAACCATAAAACAGAAAAACAAAAACACATAGGTAATTGATTACTTTTCTCTAGGCTGATGTTAACAGAAGCTTATGCCACATGTGAATGAATCCTCTACATCTTAACCGCTTCCATTGCTCTGCTTTTTCTCATTAGCCAGAAGCCAATTAGGATATGAAAAGCAAGATACACAGTGAAATTACATAAAACAAGCCAAACTGTTTCTTCAGTGGAAATTTTTTTTGTAAAGTCATTTAAAAATACTTTTTGAAAAATTTTACAAATTTGGTTTCTTCATCATTTTACTGACCTAGAAACCATAACTATCATGTTGTTTATTCTGCACTATGAATACCATAACTCTATAATGCCAGAAAAACATTAGAGGTGTATTTTCCTCTATTTTACTGAATAATTAATAAATGTCTAAATAAATTTTGTGTACCTCAAAATGGTGTCATTAAAGGATTCAACTCAACCTCAAGTCCTCACATGGCATAAAATAAAAAAAATAATGTATTCAGGAAGGTAAGGGTGAAAAAAACAACAATAAGTGCTTTCACATGTAGGTCAAGCATGACCTCAGGGGCTACTGCCTTCTTTTCCATAATGACCAGACATCCTGCACTGCATCTGGGGGAATGCAATTGTTCATTCCGATTAAGGACCCCAGGGCTGCCCAATGTATGTCAGTTAGATCCTGCCCCCGAAGCAGCTCAGTATGGGCTGGAATCTACCCTACACTGCAAAAGATCAGTATTTTGAAGTACAGGCTGTCCCTGGGTTACATACATTCTTTAGGTCTTTACTTAAGTTGAATTTGTATGTAATTTGGAACAGGGAAATGTTATAATTGTGGCTCCAGGCAAATTTTATTTTGTCCTGGTGACAACTGAATTTTCAAAGTTTTGTGCTGTCATGGGAACAAGGATTTTTAATAAAACTTAACTACAAACACCTTACAGCTGATCATAGTAGCCTGGGACTAAAGTAAAACATTCAGAAATCTTTACCAGAGGTAACAGTCGGCAGAGAGGTCCGTCTGTAACTAGAGGTCATCTGTAAGGCTGGGCCCGCCTGTACTACCTTTAACATTGTATTTGCTTGGGGTGTTTGTCGATGTTGAAACAAACTTGGTACAACACATTGAACTTTGAATGGTGTATTTTGGGGGGAAAACATATTTTTTATTTTCCACCACAAGCAGTGCTTTACTTTTTGTACAATATCTCTTAGGTCAGATTAATATGGTAACTTAGGGGGTTAAATGTATATAACATTAGCCAAGGGAGCTACAGAAGTGCGAGGGTGTGCACCGAGGACATGCAGGAAGGAGGGAGAGCAGAGGCTTTGAATAGCCCTTGCTCCCACTGTAAGGAGAGGTTACTCCATGACCCAGTAGCCTATGCTGATAATTAGCATATTAGATATAGTTTTGCTTAGTTTAGAAAGTATTAGTAATAGGTAGATTTCTGATGGTAAGTTTCCATTAATGACTGGGGTATTTTCAGCAAATTATTCATATGTAGCGGTTTGAGGGCAGTAACTTCTTCTTTTTCGTGCTACCTTAAAAGTTTTTGAGGCTTTCCTTTTGTGACACATAGGGCTAATTAAAACATAAGAGAGTGTAAAGATTTTTTTTAATTTTTACTTTTATTTGGGGTTAAATTAACAAAATGTAAAAAAAAAGGATTTTTTTGGTAATGTATAGTTATATATGTATATTCTAATTAATTAACTTGAAGTGAACATTATAAATAAATATATATATTTTTTATTTTACTGGGAAATATTTGTTTGTTTCTAATGTAATAGAAGGCAAGGCAGCACTCCAGTAAAATTAAAGATGTTTTTGTTTTTTAAAATTTTTTTAAATTTTTAATTTTGAAATGTCTTTTTTCCTTTAGTTTACATCTACAAAATCCCCAGTTACAGTAAAAAATGAACCCCTTGTGAGGGCAGATATCTGGGGCAGAGCTGCACAGGGTCTTATCATTGGCAGCCCCTGCATTATCTGCATGACTGGTCCCTCAAAAAGTAGGTTTTGAAGGTTTTCTTTATAATGTATAACATTACTTGTATAGTTATAATCCTCCGAAAAAGGATGCTTAAATTTATATCATCATAAAGCCAACATATTGTAAATATTGCCAAATGTTTAGTTTTGTGTTGTACGCAGATTTTCCATTCTTACTGTGAGGAGAGATATATAGTGGGTGACGCCATAAGGATGGCATGGAACAGAGAAAAAGAAGCAGCTGAGTGTATATGCAGAGGGAAGCAAAGTGAGCACAAGCTTCAGCTTTCAAAGTAGGCAAAGACGCAGGTGCATATACACGGAGAGATTTATTGAAAAGTGGCCAACCCCTTTAAATACTTCTGTAAGCCACAATTCTTAATTTCTCAACTTCTGCAATTTTTATATCAGGTTCAGAAGAGTATACATGATTTGCACGTGGATCTCCTGAGGATGGGAGAAGTGGTACTTATGACCAATAGGATCATTTGAATAGAGATGAAAGTCGAGGGCAAGTGATCAAAAATTTTAAAAACAGTGGTCTAAATGGGTAGAATTTGCAGCATTTGCAAACCGATGGACTGATCAGTGATTGGTTATTACTGAACCCAGAGAGGGTGATAAGATATATTGGGGGAGATTTATCAAGTGTCTGAAAGTCAGAATCTTTCAAGTTGCCCATGGCAACCAATCACAACTCCCCTTTAAAATATTTATGAGTACTGGTAAAATGAAAGCTGAGCTGTGATTGGTTGCCATGGGCAACTGGAAAGATTCTGACTTTCAGACACTTGATAAATCTGCCCCATTGTTTTTCCTTGTGGGGTGGATTATTAAAGCTGGGACCAAAAAGGATTGGGATTGAGGTTAGTAGTGGCAGATACTGTATTTGTATCAGTAAACAGGCAGTCCCCGGGTTACATACAAGATAGGGTCTGTAGGTTTTTTCTTAAGTTGAGTTTGTATGTAAGTCGGAACTGTATATTTTATCATTGTAATCCCAGCAAGAACTTTTTGGGTCTCTGTGACAATTGGATTTTAAAAATGTTGGGTTGTCATAAGAATCAGGATTAACACTAAAGCTTCATTACAGACTACTGTGATAACTGTTACAGCTGATTATTGTAGCCTAGGACTAAAGTACAATAAATTACCAATATCCAGTGGTCCATTTGTAACTATGGGTCATATGTAAGTTGAGTGTTCTTAAGTAGGGGACCGCCTGTATGCAGCTAATATTCTTGATATATATGGTGCTTTTATTCTGTATGTTTCCGCTGTTATACGTACTTCGCATAAAAAAGTACTGTAAGCTGGCCTGCTAAATGCTACGAAATGAATGGGTTGAATGTTAATTAATAAATAAATAAGTAATTACTGACTAACCAGAAAAATTAAATTGCATTCTTTTCTTGCTTACAAATATATTTTACTGGTTAGTCAATTATGTTGTGTTTTATCTAACACTTTTGTATTTTTATACAAAAAAGTATTTGACATCACAGAATTCAAAGGTCCCATAAAAAAATAAATTTGAGTCTTTAAAAAGGTGTTTTGCTTAAGCAATTGGTGAAAACCTGTAGATTTGTTAAGAAAGCATTATTTATGACAATGCAGTTTCGGGAGGGGGGGGAGACTACAATAAGGAAGACACTGTTGGGATTTTGAACACTGAATTTATGTGTATGATTATTGGTCTGGATCATTATGATCTTTAGTCTGGAAATGTGTGCCTTTTTTGGGTTTTTATGAATCTGACATACAAGTCTGTTGGTTTTTGCACACAAAGATTGCAAATTCTTGAGCAACCCCTTGTTACTGAAAAATGCTGGTTTGTCCTATTGCCGCTATTTATACCATTGGTATTTTGCTTCTTTGCTGTTTTTCAATTCAGATGAACTATTTTTCCGATTTGTGCCGATTTTCCCTGTATTGCCCCAGGATTTTGGCGCACGCGATCGCATTGTGGCGCATTGGCACTGGCATGCACGCTACGGAAATGGGGGGGGGGGGGGCTGGCCGAACAAAAACCCGACGGATTCGGAAAACAGCAGCATTTTGAAAAAAAAAAGTGTCGCGGGACTCGCGCTTACCTTCACCAAGTATAGGCCGGTAAACTTCAGTGCATTCCGGCGGGCCTCGGCGGACTTCAGCGCAGAAGCGCCACCTAGTGGACATAGGAGGAACTACCTTAGTGAATCCCGGATGGACCCGAATCCACCGCAGAGAACGCGCCGCTGGATCGCGAATGGCCCGGTAAGTAAATCTGCCCCAATAAGTAATCTGTGTCTCCCCTACCTTTATATTCATTATGATAACTGTAAGTTTTATTTTGTTGAGCTTTGTTTGATATTTTAAAATAGATGAGTTTTGTTCTCTATAATAAAAGAGTCATGTCTTAAATTCTAGAAAAACAATAACATTTTCCCTTTGCAGATGCAGTAGGTGCAGTAGGTGCAAGGTCCGTGTATCTCTTTTCTTTGGTTTCATGTAGATCATGTAGATTCGGTTTATATGAACTAGAGAAAATTAGCAGTTACTACTTCATATCCTAAAAAATAAGTAACTCAAACTGATTTAGAACTACAGTGGTGGCCAAAAATATTGGCACCCCTGCAATTATGTCAGATAATAATCCGTTTTTTCCAAAAAAAAATGATTGCAATCAGAAACTATGGTATTATTATTTTCATTTAAGTTGTCTTCAATGGAAAACCACAAAAAGAATTGTCAAAAAGCCAAATAAAAAGGGGGTTAGCAAAAGTATTCGCACTGTTTCAAAAATCATGTGATGCTTCTCTAATTTGTGTAATTAACAGCACATGTAACTTACCTGTGGCACCTAACAGGTGGGGGCAATAACTAAATCACACTTGCAGCCAGTTGCAATGGATTAAAGTTGACTCAACCTGTGTCATGTGTCCTTGTGTGTACCACATTGAGCATAGGGAAAAGAAAGAAGACCAAAGAACTGTCTGAGGACTGGAGAATCAAATTTGTGAGGAAGTATGAGCAATCTCAAGGATACAAGTCCATCTCTAAAGACCTGAATGTTCCTGTGTCTACAGTGCGCAGTGTCATTAAGATGTTTAAAGCCCGTGGCACTGTGGCTAACCTTCCTAGATGTGGACGGAAAAGAAAAATTGACCAGAGATTTCAACGCAAGATTATGTGGATGGTGGGTAAAGAACCTCGACCTCCAAACAAGTTCATGCTGCCCTGCAGTCTGAGGGTACAACAGCTTGACCGTGTGCATGGCATTATGAAGTCTGATGACTACTAATATATTTTGCAGCATAATGTAGTGCCCAGTGTGAGAAAGCTGGGTCTCTCTCAGAGGTCATGGGTCTTCCAGCAGGACAATGACCCAAAACACACTTCAAAAACCATTAGAAAATGGTTTGAGAGAAAGCACTGGAGGCTTCTAAAGTGGCCAGAAATGAGTCCAGACCTGAATCTTATAAAACACCTGTGGAGAGATCTCAAAATTGCAGTTTGGAGAAGCAGTGGTGTAACCAGAAGCTGATGGGCCCCAGTGCAAAGTTTGTGCCAGACCCCTTGACTATAATGTATGGTTTATAGTAATAGTCTTCTCATATGGGAAAGTGACCCCATAAGGGCCCCCTAAACCTCTTGGGTCCGGGTGCGACCGCAACCTCTGCACCCCCTCAAGTTACGCCCCTGTGGAGAAGGTACCTTCAAATCTCAGGGACCTGGAGCCAAAGAAGAATAGTCTAAAATTCCAGCAGAGCACTGCAAAAAACTCATTGATGGTTACTGAAAGTAGTTGTTCGCAGTTATTTTGTCTAAAGGTTGTGCTACCAAGTATTAGGCTGAGGGTGCCAATACTTTTGTCCGGCCCATTTTTAGAGTTGATCAATGATCTGACATTTTTGATTGCAAGCTAAATAAATGAAGATATTAATACCAAAGAATTTGTGATTGCAATCATTTTCTGGAAGAAAATGAGTATTATCTGACAGAATTACAGGGGTGCCAATACTTTTGGCCACCAGTGTATATAAAAGAAATGCAAACTGTCATTGTATTAACATGTATTAACATGTGACAATTTATTCAAAGCTAATTGAAAAATATAAAATAGTAAAATATGTGATTTTTTTTTACATTTAGCATATAAATAAAAAGAAATTTGCTCTATATACTTGAGTATAAGCTGACCCATGTATAAGTCCAGGAGCCTCCCTGAAAAATGTAATGCCCAGCGGTGTATAAAAACATATTCATCTTTTGATGCTCCCTGCTGTTCCTCTTCCTTCTTCTTTTCGCTCGTACCAGAGCACACAGAGATGTGTCCATACTTTGCCTGCTGGCACCTACTAGGAGGCGTCGCTGCTGTTGACATGATAGTGTGAGCCAGCGGGCAGTGCGCATGGACACGTCTCTGCCTGCTCTGTTACAAGTGAAGAGAAGAAGGAAGATGAGTAGTGGGAGGGGTGTAGTGTATCGGAAATTTAGTATGTAAATTAATTTTTTCATACACTTGAGTATAAGCTGAGGTGGGTTTTTTTTAGCAATTTTTTGTTCTTATACATGAGTATATATGAGTATAATAAAATACTTTCTGTTCCATGCCTGCATATAGAAGCCTAGGCCCCTATTTTTACCACAAATTACTGGGAAAATGTATTGACTTGAGTAAAAGCCTAGGGTGCAAAATGCATTGGTCACAGCCTCCCCAAGAAATGTAATACCCAGCACCCCTCCAGTGATGTAATTCCCAGCAGCCTCTCCCATTAATGTAATGCCCAACTACCACCCCAGTAATGAAAAGCCCCATGCAAAGCCGGCCCTGCAGCAGCCTGCCCCCCTAGTAATTAAATGCAAGATTATGCCTCCAATATAATGAACTGCTCTGCAGCACCCCAAATTATGAAATGCCCAATGCAGCCCTCCAAATAATGAAATTCACTATAATTAAGTGTCCTAAATCGTCCAATAACATCCAGATCTGAGGCCATTATTAAAAAAGAAACTTTCTTCTACTACACCCACTTCACTGAATGAGTACGTAAGTGCTGAACTCCAGACCAAGGAAAATGTACAGGTTTTTTTTTATTATGGGCCAGGACGGATAACATAGGGACTAGAGATGAGCGAGCACTAAAATGCTCGGGTACTCGTTATTCGAGACGAACTTTTCCCGATGCTCGAGTGCTCGTTTCGAGTAACGAGCCCCATTGAAGTCAATGGGAGACTCGAGCATTTTTCAAGGGGACCAAGGCTCTGCACAGGGAAGCTTGGCCAAACACCTGGGAACCTCAGAAAAGGATGGAAACACCACGGAAATGGACAGGAAACAGCAGGGGCAGCATGCATGGATGCCTCTGAGGCTGCTTAATCGCACCATTATGCCAAAATTATGGGCAACAGCATGGCCATGACAGAGTGACCGAATGAGGCTAGATAGCATCTAAAACATCAAATAATTGACCCTGACACTATAGGGGACGGCATGCAGAGGCAGCGGCAGCAGCTGCAGGCTAGAGAGTGTCATGGCAACATACCCTAAATGGACTCAGGCTTCAAACCAATGGGTGGCACAGAGGAACCAAAGGAGGTGAGCAAGAAGCGCTCAAATAATATCGGTACATGATAAAAGTTTGCCAGTATATTTTGTGGATTACACAGCAGGGTGGCGACAAAGTTAACATGGAAGCCATGAAAACAATCCAAAATTCTGCCTGACACAGCTCGTTTGATAAGGGGACCATGTATGGAGGCAGTGAACTAGTAGTAGATTAAAGGTGCTGCAGTTAAAACTATGTTAGTTGGATCTTGGCATGGAGCTGGCGCTCCGCTGCCAGGCGAGCTTTCGCCAATCCAAGCCCCTGTCTCTAGGCTACTCCCCAAACAGCACTTCTAAGAACCTTTTGTATAAGATCAAGTGTAGTAGCGTTCTTGGGATATGGCGGGTGAGGGGAATGTAAACATCTGCGCAAGAAGCGCTGAAATAATATCCGTAAATGAAAAAAGTTTTCCAGTATATTTTGTGGCTTACACAGCACGGTGGCGACAAAGTTAACAAGTTTGATGTGGAATGCCCTGTAATAGCTCTTGGGCGGTGTGCCTTTTATCACCTAGGCTCAGCAGTTTGAGCACCGCCTGCTGTCGCTTAGCGACGGCACTGCTGCTGTGCCTAGAGCTACCGACTGATGGCGCCATGCCCACGGATGGTAATTCGGAGGAGGAGGAGGTGGAGGAGGGGTGGGAGGAGGAGGAGGCATAGTAGGCCTGAAACACCTGGACCGAGGTAGGCCCCGCAATCCTCTGCGTCGGCAGTATATGACCAGCCCCAGGGTCAGACTCGGTCCCAGCCTGCACCAAGTTAAGTGTAGTAGCGTTCTTATAAGTTTGGAATATGGCGGGTGAGGGGAATGTAAACAGATGCGCAAGAAGCGCTGAAATAATATCCGTAAATGGTAAAAGTTTGCCAGTATATTTTGAGGATTACACAGCAGGGTGGCGACAAAGTTAACAAGTTTGTTGTGGAAGCCATGAAAACAACCCAAAATTCTGCCTGACACAGCACGTTTGATAAGGCGGCCATGTATGGAGGCAGTGAACTAGTAGTAGATTAAAGGTGCTGCAGTTAAAACTATGTTAGTTGGTTCTTGGCATGGAGCTGGCGCTCCGCTGCCAGGCGAGCTTTCGCCAATCCAAGCCCCTGTCTCTAGGCTACTCCCCAAACAGCACTTCTAAGAACCTTTTGTATAAGATCAAGTGTAGTAGCGTTCTTATAAGTTTAGCATATGGCGGGTGAGGGGAATGTAAACAGATGCGCAAGCAGCGCTGAAATAATATCCGTAAATGGTAAAAGTTTGCCAGTGTATTTTGTGGATAACACAGCAGGGTGGCGACAAAGTTAACAACTTTGATGTGGAATCCATGAAAACAACCCAAATTTCGGCCTGACACACCTCGTTTGATAAAGGGACGATGTATGGAGGCAGCTATATGGACGACTTTTGGAGGTAGCAATGGAGACAACGTGTGGAGGCTGCTATGGAGACAATTCAATTTGGATAGTGCCTGTATGTGGCAGTCCAAAAAAGTTTTCAAACCAGAGGAGCAGGTAGGTTGCCCTCCAGAAAAATTTAATAGATTGAGTGCCTGTATGTGGCAGTCCAAAAAAGTTTTCAAACCAGAGGAGCAGGTAGGTGGCCCTCCAGAAAAATGGAATAGATTGAGTGCCTGTATGTGGCAGTCCAAAAAAGTTTTCAAACCAGAGGAGCAGGTAGGTGGCCCTCCAGAAAAATTGAATAGATTGAGTGCCTGTATGTGGCAGTCCAAAAAAGTTTTCAAACCAGAGGAGCAGGTAGGTGGCCCTCCAGAAAAATTGAATAGATTGAGTGCCTGTATGTGGCACTCCCAAAAATTGTTTAAAACAGAGGACCGGGTCGGTGGCCCTCCTGAAAAATTAAATGCATAAAGTACTATAGCTAGAGCCAGTGGGCCCTGTCAAAAAATAGCCAGTTTCCTCTGCTTTACTGTACAAAGAGGAGGAGAAGGAGGAAAATGAGGAGGAGTGGATAAATTATTCAGGTTGAGCTTCCTTCACCTGGTGGAGATTGGAAATTAGGAGAAATCCAGGCTTTATTCATCTTGATAAGCGTCAGCCTGTCAGCGCTGTCAGTCGACAGGCGTGTACGCTTATCGGTGATGATGCCACCAGCTGCACTGAAAACCCGCTCGGACAAGACGCTAGCGGCAGGGCAGGCAAGAACCTCCAAGGCGTACAGCGCCAGTTCGTGCCACATGTCCAGCTTTGAAACCCAGTAGTTGTAGGGAGCTGTGTGATCATTTAGGACGATGGTATGGTCAGCTACGTACTCCCTCACCATCTTTCTGTAAAGATCAACCCTAGGAAGAGGTGGAGGAGGGGTGGGAGGAGGAGGAGGCATAGTAGACCTGAAACACCTGGACCGAGGTAGGCCCCGCAATCCTCGGCGTCGGCAGTATATGACCAGCCGCAGGGTCAGACTCGGTCCCAGCCTCCACCAAGTTAACCCAATGTGCCGTCAGCGATATATAGTGGCCCTGCCCGGCAGCACTCGTTCACGTGTCCGTGGTCAGGTGGACCTTGTCAGAAACGGCGTTGGTCAGGGCACGGATTATGTTGTCTGACACGTGCTGGTGCAGGGCTGGGACGGCACATCGGGAAAAGTAGTGGCGGCTGGGGACCGAATACCGAGGGGCGGCCGCCGCCATGAGGCTGCGAAAGGCCTCGGTCTCTACTAGCCTATAGGGCAGCATCTCCAGGCTTAGCAATCTGGAGATGTGCACATTAAGGGCTTGGGCGTGCGGGTGGGTTGCACTATATTTGCGTTTCCGCTCCAGCGTCTGGGGTGTGGAGAGCTGAACGCTGGTGGATGCTGTGGAGGATCGTGGAGGCAACGATGGGGTTTTTGTGGCAGGGTCCTGGGCAGGGGGCTGACTATCAGCTGACACAGGGGAAGGAGCAGTGGTGTGCACGGCCGGAGGTGAACGCGCTTGTTGCCACTGAGTGGGGTGTTTAGCATTCATATGCCTGCGCATACTGGTGGTAGTTAAGCTATTAGTGGTGGAACCCCTGCTGATCCTGGTTTGGCAAATGTGGCACACCACAGTCCGTCGGTCATCCGGTGTTTCCTTAAAGAACCTCCAGACTTCTGAAAATCTAGCCCTCGCCGCAGGAGCCCTCGCCACGGGAGCTTCACTAGTTGACACATTTGGCGCTGATGCACCAGCTCTGGCCCTGCCTCTCCGTCTGGCCCCACCACTGCCTCTTCCAACCTGTTCTGGTCGAGGACTCTCCTCCGTCTCAGAAGCACTGTGTTCACCCGGCCTCTCAACCCAGCTTGGGTCTGTCACCTCATCATCCTCCGATCCCTCAGTCTGCTCCCCCCTCGGACTTCCAGCCCTGACAACAACTTCCCCACTGTCTGACAACCGTGTCTCCTCATCGTCGGACACCTCTTTACACACTTCTTCCAGTACGTCAACAAGTTCATCATCACCCACAGACTGCGACTGGTGGAAAACCTGGGCATCGGAAAATTGCTCATCAGCAACCGGACAAGTGGTTTGTGACTGTGGGAAGGGTCCAGAAAACAGTTCCTCAGAGTATGCCGGTTCAAATGGCAAATTTTGCTGGGAGGGGGCAGACTGGGGGGGAGGAGGCTGAGGTGCAGGAGCTGGAGGAGTGCCGATTTCGGTGACATGGGTGGACTGCGTGGAAGACTGACTGGTGGACAAATTGCTCGAAGCATTGTCGGCAATCCACGACATCACCTGTTCGCACTGTTCTGGCCTCAACAGTGCTCTACCACGAGTCCCAGTAACTTCAGACATGAACCTAGGGAGTGTAGCTCTGCGGCGTTCCCCTGCTCCCTCATAAGCAGGTGGTGTCTCACCCCGCCCAGGACCACGGCCTCTGACCCTTGCAGTAGTTGGACGCCCACGTCCCCGCCCTCGTCCTCTACCCCTAGCCCTCCGGTTAAACATTCTGAAAATTAGAGTTATAACTTTAATTTTTTTTTAACTTTTTTTTGTGTTTTTTTTTTATGTGTGTTTTTTAGTTTTTAAAACCAAACTATGCTATCCTATTGCTATGGCTATTTTCTAGCCAAGTATTAAAGCACACTACTATGCCAGATGAGATGACGCTGAGTTATGAAAAAAATAAACGTAAAATAAAAAAGGAAATGGCAGACTGTGCCTAATTGAAATCCAACCCCGGGCCCTAATAAATTTTCCCACTTCGGTCTTTGCGATGGATATGTGCGTCACTAAGCGCAAAACACAGTGGTCGCAAGTCTCACTCCAAATTGCTCACAATTTGCTAGTAGATGCACTGCAGCAACTACAGCCACCAGCAGATCAACCAGAAATCAAATATATATAACGCTACTGTAGGCGTAAGTAAGCCGTTTGGATTCTCCTATGGCTATTTTCTAGCCAAGTATTAAAGCTCACTACTATGCCAGATGAGATGACGCTGAGTTATGAAAAAAATCAACGTAAATTAAAAAGGAAATGGCAGACTGTGCCTAATTGAAATACAACCCCGGGCCCTAATAAATTTTCCCACTTTGGTCTTTGCGATGGATATGTGCGTCACTAAGCGCAAAACACAGTGGTCGCAAGTCTCACTCCAAATTGCTCACAATTTGCTAGTAGATGCACTGCAGCAACTACAGCCACCAGCAGATCAACCAGAAATCAAATATATATAACGCTACTGTAGGCGTAAGTAAGCCGTTTGGATTCTCCTATGGCTATTTTCTAGCCAAGTATTAAAGCACACTACTATGCCAGATGAGATGACGCTGAGTTATGAAAAAAATCAACGTAAAATAAAAAAGGAAATGGCAGACTGTGCCTAATTGAAATCCAACCCCGGGCCCTAATAAATTTTCCCACTTCGGTCTTTGCGATGGATATGTGCGTCACTAAGCGCAAAACACAGTGGTCGCAAGTCTCACTCCAAATTGCTCACAATTTGCTAGTAGATGCACTGCAGCAAGGACAGCCACCAGCAGATCAACCAGAAATCAAATATATATAACGCTACTGTAGGCGTAAGTAAGCCGTTTGGATTCTCCTATGGCTATTTTCTAGCCAAGTATTAAAGCACACTACTATGCAAGATGAGATGACACTGAGTTATTAAAAAAATAAACGTAAAATAAAAAGAAACTGGCAGACTGTGCCTAATTGAAATCAAACCCCTAATAAATTTTCCCACTTTGGTGTTTGAGGTGGATATGTGTGTCACTAAGAGCTAAACACAACGGTAGCAAGTCCCCCTGCTAATTCCTCACAATATGGTACTAGCTGCACTACTAGTGCCAGCAAGCCCAGCCACAAGCAAATAAAAAAAAAAAGTATAACGTTATTGTAGCCCTAAGAAGGGCTGTTGGGTTGTTGTAGAATCACTCCTGCCTAATAGTAAGCTAATAGAACACCCTAACGCTTTCCCTGACCAGCAGCAGCTCTCTCCCTAGCGGCATCCAGACAGAGAATGATCCGAGCAGCGCGGGCAGCGGCTAGTCTATCCCAGGGTCACCTGATCTGGCCAGCCAACCACTGCTATCGACGTGTAAGGGTACCACGTCATGCTGGGTGGAGTGCAGAGTCTCCTGGCTTGTGATTGGCTCTGTTTCTGGCCGCCAAAAAGCAAAACGGCGGGAGCTGCCATTTTCTCGAGCGGGCAAAATACTCGTCCGAGCAACGAGCAGTTACGAGTACGCTAATGCTCGATCGAGCATCAAGCTCGGACGAGTATGTTCGCTCATCTCTAATAGGGACACTAAACCACAGGTCCATAAGTACCAGTGGGTGGCTTAGTGTCTCAAATCATAAAGCTCAGAATGATCTAAAGAAACAAACAAAACTCCTTTTACCACTCTACCACTTCTAGCGCTGACTTTTCTACACATAGGTATGACAGCCACAACCAATAACAGCCTGTGTAGAACACCAATGAAGCCAGTGATTGGTCAAATATCTGTGTCCACATGGCATCATTGTGGGTCGGTCTGGCAGGGAATTTGGGAGGCAACTGGGGATCTTTATGCTGAGGAAACTGTTTTATTGACTCTAATCTTTGGGTTAAAAATGTTATGGGCTGGATAATCCTCTTTTTAAGAAAGTAATTTTTGGAACCCTTCTCATTTTGGAATTTTCTAGATTATGTAATTACTTCTGGGAAATGAGTTTTGGTCATGACTAGTTGGTATTTTTTATCATGACCAGTAGACACGCATTGTACGATAGGATAGCTGTCTCATAATGGTATGTCAAGTACGAATACATAGGAATAGGTAAAATGAAAGGTTTCGGCTTCGGAATTGTTGCAAAACAATCAGCCTATTTGTGAAGGCTAATAATGGCTAACAAGCCCCTAAAGACTTGCAACAGTTCCATAACATCCCAACCCTAAATCAACCAAAACTAGACTAAAATCGTAATTTACACCAAAGAACTGACCTGTAGCACAATATACAATGTATAAAATGTTATGCCAAGTGAGCGACAAAACATTGTGCTGAACATATTGAAAAATTCTGCTTAAAAAACAGGTTCATTTAATAGTCAAAGACCTGTCTCAATGACTAATTGCTAAAAAAATATGAACATATGATCCCGGATGTAATCTGAATTATACCCAGTGGGATATGAGGCACATTAACTGCTGCACAAGACATCTAGCAGAACACAGAATGTTTTTTTCATTTCAGCAAAGCTTAAAAAGACAATTTTCCATCAGAGTAATAACTGTGTCATCATTTATCATTATCACAACCTAAATAGCTCTAAGGGTCTGTAGAGCCATGCATGAGGTGGGAAGCCCAGCTGTTCATTCATTACAGTATTATCTGGGAAAGACTGAACTTAATATAATAAATGTTCAGAATATAAGAGTTACAGCTCAGTCTTGGAACGTGAACAGGTGGGTTTGGCACTACTACACATGAATAGAAGGATATATAGAAGGAGGTGGAGTGCTTCAGTGATGCCCCTAAAATATTATAACATAACAGTACATTTTTTATGTCATATTTGAATCAAGACGATGAAAAACAACAGTTTGCTTGATGTTTAATTGACTACAATATTCGACTTATTATGGCTGGTAGATTACCAATAGATGATAGGAGGTGAAGCTTTTATGCTTTTTTATATTCTGATTTATAAAAGAGAAATAACCCTTTGCAAGCTATCTGAAATCTGTTTAGTTTAGAATCAAGGGAGAAGGGTTAAAATGTGATGAATGCTTTTATTTCATAATGTTGTTGATGTTGCAACTGGTGGTAAACTGGAGTATTAAAAACAGCAGGTCATGTTGGAGACACAGTATAGCAGTATTATAAGGTATAATTCACTATGTTATGGTTATATTTGTATCTTACGATCAATAGCATTCAAGCTCCAAACTGATAAGACTATACAATAAGAAATGAGGACAAGCTGTCATTTATTCCAGGGTTGATGTACATGTCAAGTTCAGAAAGGACTGTGAAGGGCCAGGTCAGAATATACTCTAATGGACCAACACAATCATACATACTTAATGTATTGTGATAAATGCATGGAATGAAAACAAATATTACTTACCTTTTTATTCATTATTAAGATTCATTCAGTGCAGAAGACAGAAATATTACTGATGTCTGTTCAAATGGGATCCCCCTCTCCAGGTTCTTTTTCATTTTCCGGCTTCCAGATCCAAATAAATGAACTGTATGACTATTATAAGCACTATTAAGGAGAATCTGTGGGTCTGGATGTTGCTGCAGGGCATAACATAGCAAAGCTGCTTGTTCCTAGGTGTACAGGCTGTGATTCCCTCCCTGTACCTTCCCATCCTGCTAATATTCTGCAGCCAGATGCATGCAACTGACTTCCACCAGTCTGGAGCTGACCTGCAGTGACGTCATTGCATCATTAAGTTTCCCCCTAGGAACACTAGGCTTCTATATATAGCAGCACATTAATTCTGCCAGTGAAAGATCTATCTGAAGCTCAGCATTAAACTCTGATTTTTACGCCCCCTTCTTCCACTTCCCTGCCAGGAACTGCTTTATCTTTTCTGTGCAGGCTATTCTCAGAACAAAGCAACTCCTATATATATCCATCTATATATCTGTATATATATAAGCATATAAGGGTATGAATATCTTACATCTTGCCCTTACGTTTTCCACAGACTACAGTCTATCACTGTATAGGAGCACTGCTATAGAGCTAAAAATAGAAAATGCTTAGCAGTTAGCTGTCAGGAAAAAAAGGCGAAGAGAAAAAGACGCTTGGTTCTGTAAGGCGTTTGTACAGAGGGAATCTCCCCATTTTTTCAGGCATATTAGGTTTATAGATACAGTGCTAAATAAAATTTGAAGATAATGTATAAAATGACAAGGTGCATACGATTTCCGATATGTGCTTCATTGGAAATGAGAATAAATATTATTTGCAAATCACTGGAAATGAAAGCCATTGCATGCAAGCAATTAGATACATATTTCTATATCTATCTTTCTAGATTTATAAAACATAAAACCATGTATCTTCAGAAAATGAATGGAAAAAGATAACTTTATTAATTTTATACTGTGTCTATATTTATTGTAGTCTTTATATTTTTATACTTAGGTGATAGTCATAAACATTGAGGAATATTTCTGATGTTGCACTTGTTTTATACTGATCTTTCTCTGCTGATATGTAATGCGGATGTATGTGCCATCTTAATGTCTCCTTCCACCCGAAAACTAACAACAGAATACAGTTATTATAATCAAGCATTAATATATGTAACAATGCTGGAAGAAATCAAGGATATATAGCATTTCATGAAAAAAATAACGTGTTGGATGGGAGATTAATAAAGCATTGACATTACACCTTGAGATAAGAAACTGCTACTTGAATTCTACAGTAGTCTATTGCATGCTGTGGCTATAGTAACCTCTCTCTATAGTCTGTTCTCTTTGCCTGCTTATATTCAGGGATTGTACACAAGAAGGTACAAAGTAGTGAAGAATCTGGGTGACAGACAAGAGCCAAGAGTAAATAGCCAAGCACAAACCACACACACTGCTTACTCAGAATATCACAAAACTAATTTAAGGAAAGTGTATGGATCGACATTAGAGATGAGCGAACATACTCGTCCGAGCTTGATGCTCGTTCGAGCATTAGCGTACTCGAAACTGCTCGTTGCTCGGACGAATACTTCGCCCGCTCGAGAAAATGGCAGCTCCCGCCGTTTTGCTTTTTGGCGGCCAGAAACAGAGCCAATCACAAGCCAGGAGACTCTGCACTCCACCCAGCATGACGTGGTACCCTTACACGTCGATAGCAGTGGTTGGCTGGCCAGATCAGGTGACCCTGGGATAGACTAGCCGCTGCCCGCGCTGCTCGGATCATTCTCGGTCTGGATGCCGCTAGGGAGAGAGCTGCTGCTGGTCAGGGAAAGCGTTAGGGTGTTCTATTAGAATAGTGTTAGGCAGGAGTGATTCAACAAGAACCCAACAGCCCTTCTTAGGGCTACAATAACGTTATACTTTTTTTTTTTGTTTGCTTGTGGCTGGGCTTGCTGGCACTAGTAGTGCAGCTAGTACTATATTGTGAGGAATTTGCAGGGGGACTTGCTACCGTTGTGTTTAGCTCTTAGTGACACACATATCCACCTCAAACACCAAAGTGGGAAAATTTATTAGGGGTTTGATTTCAATTAGGCACAGTCTGCCATTTACTTTTTATTTTACGTTTATTTTTTCATAACTCAGCGTCATCTCATCAGTGTGCTTTCATACTTGGCTAGAAAATAGCCATAGGAGAATCCAAACGGCTTACTTACGCCTACAGTAGCGTTATATATATTTGATTTCTGGTTGATCTGCTGGTGGCTGTACTTGCTGCAGTGCATCTACTAGCAAATTGTGAGCAATTTGTAGTGAGACTTGCGACCGCTGTGTTTTGCGCTTAGTGACGCACATATCCATCGCAAAGACCGAAGTGGGAAAATTTATTAGGGGTTGGATTTTAATTAGGCACAGTCTGCCATTTCCTTTTTTATTTTACGTTTATTTTTTTAATAACTCAGCGTCATCTCATCTGGCATAGCAGTGTGCTTTCATACTTGGCTAGAAAATAGCCATAGCAATAGGATAGCATCGTTTGGTTTTAAAAACTAAAAAACACAAAAAAAAACAAAAAACACAAAAAAAAGTAAAAAAAAAATTAAAGTTATAACACTCATTTTCAAAATGTTTAACCCGAGGACTAGGGGTAGAGGACGAGGGCGGGGACGTGGGCGTCCAACTACTGCAGGGGTCAGAGGCCGTGGTCCTGGGCGGGGTGAGACACCACCTGCTTATGAGGGAGCAGGGGAACGCCGCAGAGCTACACTCCCTAGGTTCATGTCTGAAGTTACTGGGACTCATGGTAGAGCACTGTTGAGGCCAGAACAGTGCGAACAGGTGATGTCGTGGATTGCCGACAATGCTTCGAGCAATTTGTCCACCAGTCAGTCTTCCACGCAGTCTACCCATGTCACCGAAATCGGCACTCCTCCAGCTCCTGCACCTCAGCCTCCTCCCCCCCAGTCTGCCCCCTCCCAGGAAAATTTGGCATTTGAACCGGCATACTCTGAGGAACTGTTTTCTGGACCCTTCCCACAGTCACAAACCACTTGTCCGGTTGCTGCTGAGCCATTTTCCGATGCCCAGGTTTTCCACCAGTCGCAGTCTGTGGGTGATGATGACCTTCTTGACGTAGTGGAAGAAGTGTGTAAAGAGGTGTCCGACGATGAGGAGACACGGTTGTCAGACAGTGGGGAAGTTGTTGTCAGGGCAGGAAGTCCGAGGGGGGAGCAGACTGAGGGATCGGAGGATGATGAGGTGACAGACCCAAGCTGGGTTGATAGGCCGGGTGAACACAGTGCTTCTGAGACGGAGGAGAGTCCTCGACCAGAACAGGTTGGAAGAGGCAGTGGTGGGGCCAGACGGAGAGGCAGGGCCAGAGCTGGTGCATCAGCGCCAAATGTGTCAACTAGTGAAGCTCCCGTGGCGAGGGCTCCTGCGGCGAGGGCTAGATTTTCAGAAGTCTGGAGGTTCTTTAAGGAAACACCGGATGACCGACGGACTGTGGTGTGCAACATTTGCCAAACCAGGATCAGCAGGGGTTCCACCACTAATAGCTTAACTACCACCAGTATGCGCAGGCATATGAATGCTAAACACCCCACTCAGTGGCAACAAGCCCGTTCACCTCCGGCCGTGCACACCACTGCTCCTTCCCCTGTGTCAGCTGATAGTCAGCCCCCTGCCCAGGACCCTGCCACAAAAACCCCATCGTCGCCTCCACGATCCTCCACAGCATCCACCAGCGTTCAGCTCTCCATACCCCAGATGCTGGAGCGGAAACGCAAATATAGTGCAACCCACCCGCACGCCCAAGCCCTTAATGTCCACATCTCCAGATTGCTTAGCCTGGAGATGCTGCCCTATAGGCTAGTAGAGACCGAGGCCTTTCGCAACCTCATGGCGGCGGCCGCCCCTCGGTATTCGGTCCCCAGCCGCCACTACTTTTCCCGATGTGCCGTCCCAGCCCTGCACCAGCACGTGTCAGACAACATCATCCGTGCCCTGACCAACGCCGTTTCTGACAAGGTCCACCTGACCACGGACACGTGGACGAGTGCTGCCGGGCAGGGCCACTATATATCGCTGACGGCACATTGGGTTAACTTGGTGGAGGCTGGGACCGAGTCTGACCCTGCGGCTGGTCATATACTCCCGAAGCCGAGGATTGCAGGGCCTACCTCGGTCCAGGTGTTTCAGGCCTAATATGCCTCCTCCTCCTCCCACCCCTCCTCCACCTCCTCCTCCGAACTACCATCCGTGGGCATGGCGCCATCAGTCGGTAGCTCTAGACACAGAAGCAGTGCCGTCGCTAAGCGACAGCAGGCGGTGCTCAAACTGCTGAGCCTAGGCGATAAAAGGCACACCGCCCAAGAACTATTACAGGGCATCACGGCGCAGACTGATCTGTGGCTGGCACCGCTGAACCTGAAGCCAGGCATGGTTGTGTGTGACAACGGCCGTAACCTGGTGGCGGCTCTGCAACTCGGCAGACTGACACATGTGCCATGCCTGGCCCATGTGTTAAATCTGATAGTTCAGCGTTTCCTCAAGACATACCCCAATCTGTCTGATTTGCTCACGAAGGTGCGCCGCATCTGTGCGCATTTCAGGAAGTCCAGCACAGATGCTGCCACTCTCAGGGCAGCGCAGCGCCGCCTCCAACTGCCCGCTCACCGACTGTTGTGCGACGTGCCCACGAGGTGGAATTCAACACTGACCATGTTATCCAGAGTTTACCAGCAGCGCCGAGCGATTGTAGACTGCCAGATGTCAACTTCCACCAGAACTGGTAGTCAGGTCAGTCAGCTTCCTCAAGTCTACAATGAGGAGTGGACGTGGATGTCTGATATGTGTCAGGTGCTGAGTAACTTTGAGGAGTCAACACAGATGGTCAGTGGCGATGCCGCCATCATCAGCCTCACCATCCCGCTGCTTGGCCTGTTGAAAAACTCTCTGATCAGCATGAAGTCGGAAGCTTTGCGCTCGTCACAAGAGACGGGGGAAGAAGATTCCCTTGTTGATAGCCAAAGCACCCTTAGGTCTGTTTCTCATCGCATATCGGAGGAGGTGGAGGTGGAGGAGGATGAGGAGGAAGAGGAGGAGAATGTTGGCGAGACACAAGAGGGGACCATTGTTGAGTCCTTCACTGTTCAGCGTGTATGGGCAGAAGAAGAGGAGTTGGAGGAGTTGGAGGAGGAGGAAATGGACAGTCAGGCCAGTGAGGGGAGTGAATTCTTACGCGTTGGTACTCTGGCGCATATGGCAGATTTCATGCTAGGCTGCCTATCCCGTGACCCTCGCGTTCAAAGAATTTATTCCAGCACCGATTACTGGGTGTTCACTCTCCTGGACCCACGGTACAAGCAAAATCTTTCCACTCTCATCCCTGGAGAGGAAAGGAGTGTGAGAATGCATGAATACCAGCAGGCCCTGGTGCACAAGCTGAAACAGTATTTCCCTTCTGACAGCGCTAGCGGCAGAGTGCGTAGTTCTGCGGGAGAAGTAGCGAGGGAGAGTAGGCGAGCAGGCAGCTTGTCCAGCACTGGCAAGGGTACGCTTTACAAGGCTTTTGCCAGCTTTATGTCACCCCAGCAAGACACTGTCACCTGTCCCCAGTCTCGGCAGAGTAGGGCTGATCTTTACAGAAAGATGGTGAGGGAGTACGTAGCTGACCATACCATCGTCCTAAATGATCACACAGCTCCCTACAACTACTGGGTTTCAAAGCTGGACATGTGGCACGAACTGGCGCTGTACGCCTTGGAGGTTCTTGCCTGCCCTGCCGCTAGCGTCTTGTCCGAGCGGGTTTTCAGTGCAGCTGGTGGCATCATCACCGATAAGCGTACACGCCTGTCGACTGACATCGCTGACAGGCTGACGCTTATTAAGATGAATAAAGCCTGGATTTCTCATAATTTCCAATCTCCACCAGGTGAAGGAAGCTCAACCTGAATAATTTATCCACTCCTCCTCCTCCTCATTTTCCTCCTTCTCCTCCTCTTTGTACAGTAAAGCAGAGGAAACTGGCTATTTTTTGACAGGGCCCACTGGCTCTAGCTATAGTACTTGTACTACCTATAGTACCTATAGTATAGTACAATGCATTTAATTTTTCTGGAGGGCCACCGACCCGGTCCTCTGTTTTAAACAATTTTTGGGAGTGCCACATACAGGCACTCAATCTATTCCATTTTTCTGGAGGGCCACCTACCTGCTCCTCTGGTTTGAAAACTTTTTTGGACTGCCACATACAGGCACTCAATCTATTTCATTTTTCTGGAGGGCCACCTACCTGCTCCTCTGGTTTGAAAACTTTTTTGGACTGCCACATACAGGCACTCAATCTATTCCATTTTTCTGGAGGGCCACCTACCTGCTCCTCTGGTTTGAAAACTTTTTTGGACTGCCACATACAGGCACTCAATCTATTCCATTTTTCTGGAGGGCCACCTACCTGCTCCTCTGGTTTGAAAAGTTTTTTGGACTGCCACATACAGGCACTCAATCTATTCAATTTTTCTGGAGGGCCACCTACCTGCTCCTCTGGTGTGAAAACTTTTTTGGACTGCCACATACAGGCACTCAATCTATTCCATTTTTCTGGAGGGCCACCTACCTGCTCCTCTGGTTTGAAAACTTTTTTGGACTGCCACATACAGGCACTCAATCTATTCCATTTTTCTGGAGGGCCACCTACCTGCTCCTCTGGTTTGAAAACTTTTTTGGACTGCCACATACAGGCACTATCCAAATTAAATTGTCTCCATAGCAGCCTCCACACGTTGTCTCCATTGCTACCTCCAAAAGTCGTCCATATAGCTGCCTCCATACATCGTCCCTTTATCAAACGAGGTGTGTCAGGCAGAAATTTGGGTTGTTTTCATGGATTCCACATCAAAGTTGTTAACTTTGTCGCCACCCAGCTGTGTTATCCACAAAATATACGGGCAAACTTTTATCATTTACCAATATTATTTCAGCGCTTCTTGCGCTTCTGTTTACATTCCCCTCACCCGCCATATCCTAAACTTATAAGAACGCTACTACACTTGATCTTATACAAAAGGTTCTTAGAAGTGCTGTTTGGGGAGTAGCCTAGAGACACGGGCTTGGATTAGCGAAAGCTCGCCTGGCAGCGGAGCGCCAGCTCCATGCCAAGATCCAACTAACATAGTTTTAACTGCAGCACCTTTAATCTACTACTAGTTCACTGCCTCCATACATGGTCCCCTTATCAAACGAGCTGTGTCAGGCAGAATTTTGGGTTGTTTTCATGGCTTCCATGTTAACTTTGTCGCCACCCTGCTGTGTAATCCACAAAATATACTGGCAAACTTTTATCATGTACCGATATTATTTGAGCGCTTCTTGCTCACCTCCTTTGGTTCCTCTCTGCCACCCATTGGTTTGAAGCCTGAGTCCATTTAGGGTATGTCGCCATGCCACTCTCTAGCCTGCCGCTGCTGCCGCTGCCTCTGCATGAAGTCCCCTATAGTGTCAGGGTCAATTATTGGATGTTTTAGATGCTATCTAGCTTCATTCTGTCACTCTGTCATGGCCATGCTGTTGCCCATAATTTTGGCATAATGGTGCGATTAAGCAGCCTCAGAGGCATCCATGCATGCTGCCCCTGCTGTTTCCTGTCCATTTCCGTGGTGTTTCCATCCTTTTCTGAGGTTCCCAGGTGTTTGGCCAAGCTTCCCTGTGCAGAGCCTTGGTCCCCTTGAAAAATGCTCGAGTCTCCCATTGACTTCAATGGGGCTCGTTATTCGAGACGAGCACTCGAGCATCGGGAAAAGTTCGTCTCGAATAACGAGTACCCGAGCATTTTAGTGCTCGCTCATCTCTAATCGACATGCTTTAAATTTGGGTAAAAATGAATTAATATTAACACAATATTTCCATTTAGTTATTCCAAGTATTATTGTAGATTAGTTTGAATAAAAACAAAAGTACAATAAAGCTAATCTAATGTATACTCCTACTGAACGTATTCATAAATCTAACCTTATGTATACTTCTACTGTACTTATTCATCAACAAAATGATGATACCAAATAGTCCACAGTGGGGGGGGGGATTCTTTCCAACTCCAGGGATAAATACTCTAGAATAAATATCTAGATCAATGGTCATTTATAAGAGCATTAGCCCTATGCATCTGGTTCAGAATTCTTGGTGCCCAAAATTAAATGTAGTGCTCCATGATAAATCGGTAGCAACTACTTGGATCAAGTCTACCGATAGCGCCCATGGCTTATCTCTACAGTTTCAGCATCTGTGTGCACAGGCAGGAAAAGGACCTGCTCAATAACTTGTGAATGGTGCAGTAGACTCACACTGGGAGCCATGGAAAGGACATCTGTGTGCGAGCCCTTTGGTATACATGGGGCCATGCACTACAAAAGCTTGCATATAGCCAAAATGAAAGTTCATGTGCATGTAGTGTTACCCAGTGTGTTATCATGTAATTTCTTAAGCCATGGTACATTACCTTGCATTTATCTACAATAAACTTCATTAGCTTTATATTTGCCCAAGCCTCCAACTTCCACAAAACGTATTTTTAATAGCTTAGTGTTATGTTTGATATTCAGTCATTCATTGTTAGTTAATGATTTGTGACGCCAAAAGTATAATAGGTGTCTTATGTCAGGGTCTGTTTTCTTTTAAGATTCTGATTTACCACTTAGTAGAGGCTGATAGCTTTCCCTCTATTGATTTCTACATAGAGCAATGCCTTTTAGTTGCACACAGAAACTTGTTGTGGGCCGTTTCCATCTTCTCCTGCTCGAACATGTGCAAAACCCCTGCCAATGTGCATGGCAGAGGAGTGGTTGCGAATAAGCCCCTTGTACCATTCAATACTCCAAGAGGTAATATGCAGCGGTAGATACTGCCTGGATAGGCAAGGGTTAATCTGTTTTACTAATGTCATCCAATGATGTTCCACCATTGTATCTGGAGTGTGATTGGAGAGTGAGACCACCTGACCAGGGGCTGATGAGAAGTGGCAGTTAGTTAGTGCTGACAGTTAGCTAATGCTGAGCTCTCACCTCATGAGCAGCTCTTGGGATCCAGCTCCTGACTGAGGAGCATCTAGATCATTTACCTGAGCACACACAGTGAGAGATACCGTGTCAGTCCACCATCAGGGCTGACACTCAACCAACCTAGGATTAAAGCTGCAGCTTCCAGCATTGGACACAGCTACCTCCCAGCCTGCATCTGCAACCAGGCTGGTGAACAAACTCCTGAGGTTCACTCTCCAAGATCACTCCCAGTAATTTCCCATCTGTAAGGAATCGTTTGGCACGTTGCCTGCTGTTGGTTCGAATAAAGAACTGTAAGTTATTTTGGCACAACGTTGCCTCCGTCTGGTCCCTGCTATGGCTGTCACCATCAAGAGCGCCCCCATCTATCATCCAGGGACTCATACTACAGACACTAAGGGGTTGCCCCAGGGACAACCAGTACATCAGCCTCTCCCTCATCTAATTTCTTGCACACACCACCTGCTGGAGACCTGCCAGACTGTAGAACAGCCCTCTGGTCCCCATACCAAGCACCGTGACACTAGTGTGCCTAGGCCGCAACCGCCAGCCACTCTGGTATTCGGGGCCCCGGCTGTCTCCAGGCCCCAAGAAAAAGCTAGACCCCACTGGGGGATGTTGCACATGCTTAATACATTCTGCTCAGCTCATCCTGCTCTGCAATGTGCTACCTGCAGATTTGAGAGATGTATTAATGTAAGCCATAACCAAAAAATGTGTGGTGACCAGTATGATAAAGTAAGGTTGGCTACACAAATCACACTACTAAATCTCTCAAAGAACAACTGAAAGGGCGTAGAAAGTATACAGCATTTATGATGATGAATAAAAATTTGTATATGTTACTTTATGAGGCACAACATTAAAACTGTGAACATATAAAAAAAAAGGATGGATAAAAAGATAAACAAGGAGCTGGGCAGCGCATTAGTACATACTAATTCTGTACAATTACAGAATTACAGGTACATACAATTCTTTTAATAGATTAACTCTGAGAACAGCTACAGTGTAAGCAACCAATGGTAAAAAAAATGAGCCAATAGCACAACACTAGTAGCATTGAAAAACAGATATCTGGATGAGGGAACAAATACTCAACCTACATATAAAACAGGCAACTCTGCAGTATGCAACAAGTAAATAATCATATTTTTGGACAAGTACCCAAAAGTAGTAAGTGACAAGTGTTTCAGTCAACAGACCTTTGTCAAAGGGTGGTGCTTGGTCAGCGTCACCAGGAATATAATCACTGACCCATGAAAGCAGAGTATCCACAGGTTAAATCAGGAAGGTATGATGAAAAAGGAATGGTACAGTCACCGATGCATCACAAAGAGTAATCACTTAGTCCCTGGGACACTAATTGGAATGCACCCAACATGCACACAGTGGCAATGAAAGATTCTGACATCGGTCGGCAAGAAGCACTACAAAGGGCACAGTCATAGAAAATAATCCCAGAAACCTGTAAAGGTACGTATGATCATTGGGGCGACCAGAAAAATTGATAAATAAATAAAATCAATCCATTATAGATTACACAAACTGCATTAAAAATGCTAAATACTATGAACACGTTTGATTGATGAGTAGAAATATGAGTGGATGGGGAGCTATCCATAAGAAGAAAGAAAAATGGTATGATGTGTGAAACAGTGGGGCATATTTACTTACCCGTCCCGTTGACGCCACCGATCCGGAATGTCCGACGAGGATTTGGGTCTGCCGCGATTTACTAAGATCGTGCGTCCAATTTCCTGCATGTGTAGCTTCCCCCGCTGAGATCAGCAGAGGAGTTCACCTTCTTCCCGGTGCATGCTGATCTTGCTGATACAAATTGATGAAATAGAAAACCTCCAAACGACCATACACAGAAAGGAGACATCAACTAATAGCCTACTGGACTGGCGGAGCTGGCATCCGGAGCCACTCAAAAGGGGCATACCGGTAGGCCAGTATCTCCGCGCCAGGAGAAACTGCTCAAGTGAGGACGAATTCATAAAAGAGTGTGGAATACTATACACACGGCTCACCATGAGAGGATACCCCAAAAAGGTCCTTCATAGGGCATTTAACAGGGCAAAGTCAACCAGGAGGGATACACTCCTGCAGAATCAATCATCACGACGTGACAAACAACTGATTAGGTGCATAGGGACATATGATGGACACACAGAACAAGTACGAGATATTCTACAAAAATACTGGCCACTACTACTGGTAACAGCTGATGAAGACATAAAAGAAATAATAACATCACATCCCAGTGTAACATATCGAAGGGGGAGGAATTTAAAAGAAATGCTGGTACAAAGCCACTATCAAGAAAAAAGTATGACCAACATGAGCCGATCACAACCTAAAATCACAGGATCGTACCCATGTGGGGGATGTTCATTTTGCCAATTTATGTTAAAGAAAAAAACCTTTACAGACGCCGAGGGACAAAACACCTATGAAATAAGAAAATATATTAACTGTAAATCTACAGGAGTTATATACATAGCACAATGCAAATGCCCCAAACTGTACGTGGGAAAAACCGTACAAGAGCTACGGAGGAGGATCTCCTCCCATCTGAGTACGATACGCACAGATAAAGAGACCACACTAACGAAACATATGAAGCTGGCACACCAGGGTGACCTAAAACAACTGAAATTTTGGGGAATTGACCAACTCAAGACAGGCGCCAGACGGGGAAACATAGATAAACAACTAATGCAAATCGAAGCGCGATGGATCTATCGCCTTCATACTTTAAGCCCCAAGGGATTAAACGAGGGCTTTACATTTGCACCCTTCCTCTAAATACTTACAACTGAGATAACACTAAATACCACAGACTTATTAATAACTGTATAACTGAGACTGTAAGCCAGCCACTATCCTGATAGACATAAGGAACATTAAAAAGATGACTAATCAAACCAATCAGGACTGCCCAAATAAAGAATAAAACATAAAGAATATAAAGACTCGGTGGTTGATAGCAATAGGATGCCACAAACTATAAAGTATCCCCAATTTAAGATGTGACACAAACACTCATATTGGCTGTAGAGGCAATCGCGATACCTAAAGGAAGTGTGGCAAATAAACCCATAGGAAATACAGTAACTACATACACTCCCCCCCCCCCCAACTTAAGGTGTTCCAGATGCTAAGATTTAATACCTGCACAGCGACAAATTGGGCACCGTGAAGAACTGCGATGCCCGAGAGTGAGCGCATACGCCATGAGGGACAAAGCTGCGCCGATGCCCTGTTAGAGAGGGGATGAGCGCCCCACGCACGCGCATGTAGGAAGAGGTAAGACATACCGGAATCAAAGTGTGGAGTATTTCATGCAGGCGCATCAGGGCTGGACATAGGCTTAGCAAACAGAGACCCAGCATACACAGGAACCAATCAAAATTAGTGGGAGGTACCCAAACGGAGAGAAAGATTGGAGGAGCCACACACGCTCACAGAGTGATGTCACGATTAAGCCTTTAAAAGGCTCACAGACGGCACCTGGAGTTGCTTTTGCCCCAAACCCCTGAGGACGCCACGTTAGGTGGTGAAACATGTCGGGGGGGGGCAACAATAGGTTTTAGCACAGAGACAGAGAGGAACCTAATGGAATAGAGAGTCAGGTCAGGCTCTTATACGGAAGACAAACACCTAAGAGAGGTAGCTCAGAGAGAGGAGGGGAAAAACAGCAGGTATGGGATACCGCAGATGGATGCAGTGGGATGTATGCATGGTGTGAACTACCCTACCCCAATCCTAAATTTTCCCCTACCCTTCTAATACCCTCTGTTTGAAAGCTGACCAGAATGAAAGACTCTAATACTAATCAAAGCATCCTGAAAGGAATGTGATAGATCAACAAGCCAAAACAGGTTAACCTCCAGATCTCCAGAATTTTAGACAACCAAATTGGGTCAGAAACATCGTTCATTCACACACTTTTTGTCTTTTCACTCTATATTTTTAAATGCATGAGAATTAAAAGTTAAATTTTAAAGAGCAAAAAAAGGGTTTAAGCGGCCGAGTGGCCCTATTCTGTCTTATGCTGATCTTGTGACACAATTTCGTTTTTAAATTCTGTGGTTTGTCCGAATGAGTCACCCCCCCGCGCGCTTTTTGTGTCACATGCAAGCCGATGCGCCATAATCCGATCGCATGCGACAAAAACCCAGGGCAATTCAGGGCAAAATGGTAGAAAGTCGGGAAACCCAATGAAAATGCGGTGTTCGGACCCTTAGTAAATGTGCCCCAATGTTTCCCATGTTCCTTAGCAAAGGTGAGTCTAGCCTTTTGATTGCTTCTTCTAATGAGAGGTTTGGTCTGCTGTCAGTGTGCTGTCAGTCCAAATGCTTTTAAACGCTGCAACTTTGTATGAGACAGATTACCCATGAAGATAATCCACATTCTCCTTTCCTCTACTGCATTTGTCTTTTAAACGTGACCATACTTCTTGGGGGACCTGAATGCGTATGTGATATTGTAAAGATTAAATATTCTAGAAATCAGAGACTTGAAACAACCAACTTTTTGTCATGGGTGCCCCTGTGACCCATGTCTCAGGTCGCAGGTGCAACCGTGTACCTCAGTGTGGCCAGCGGCGCCAATCACCGCGTTGGGTTTCAGCGGTGTCTCCAGCAGCTTGTTGCGCACCTCCCTCCCTTCTAGGGCGCACTGGCTGTGTTAAATTTAAAGGGACAGCGCTCCGATAATTGGTGTTCGCCAGCTGCCTTTCCTGATAGATTCCCAGCCCCTTCCTGTGTTGCCTGCCAGATCTTTGTGCCTCACAGCCTTAGGAAAAGCTTGTTCTCATTTCCTTTGCATTTATAGTGATTTCCCGTTGTGATCTTGATTCCATTCCTGACTACACTTCTCTGCTTCCTGCCTTGACCTGTTGCTACATCCCGACTCTGATCCCATACTGCCCATCCTGACCTCCTGCCTGTCCCCGACTAAGATTATGCCTAACGTCTGTGTAACTCGCCTTGGCTGCCACTGTGGACATAGTCGCACCTGTGGAACACCCTGGTGATACAATGCCGCGGGCTCTGTTGAAAACTGGGTACCACGTAGACTCCGGTCGCAGGTGTTGGCTTACGTCATCGTCCGCAGTGGTCCAGTGGGTCCACTACCCCTGGAGCCTGACACTTTTCTTGCTATGGATAATAGGATCACCCCTTTGGCCTTCATCCGGACAACCTGCTGTTAGAGGGTTTTAGTGACTTGGCACACAATTTTTGCAAAGTCAGTGCAAACTGGAAAGTTAGGCTGACAGTTAAATAGGGTTAGTTAGATAATTAGGGAAATTACCAGCAGGTGCGATATTAACATCAGGTATCTATAAGTGTATATTGCAGGTATCTATCAGTGTATATTAGCCATACTGACAACAAACAAGTCTGATGCAACTAACGCGCACCAAACTTGCATTCTGTGCTTGTCAGAATGTCTGGTCTAAATGCTCAGAGACCAGAAGTGAACTGAAGTGCTGATTTCAGTTTGGGTCTCTGAGCGTTCAGGCCGGGCTTTCTAACAAGCATACATTGTGAGTTTGATGCGAGTTAGTTGCCTTAAATCAATACATACAAAGATGCAAACAAATGGATACCTGCCTGATAAATGGGAATTGAAATAAAAATGACTATTCTACTGCTACATCATTGTACGACAGGCATACATCAGCCCCGGGAAGAGGAGCAGGGGATGAGCACTGTTCCTGTTGTATTGCATGTCCTCTCCCTCCTGTGCCCTCACTGCTGTCTGCTGTTACTGCTACACAGAAGCTGCCTGGACAGGACCTGCTGAACTGCAAATGAATGTGCAGGATGGTACATGATTCTGTACTGGAACTGTAATTTTATGTCTTTGTATTGTAAGGATAAAGCATATATACAGATGTAGTGTGAACCTTAAATTACACCACCATTATTTAATATTGAAGTATTACATTCAGTACAGTATGTATATCCATCTGGTAAATTGGTAAATGAAAATTTATAAGACTCTGTCCATCAAGAAATATGTCCACAAATTTTTCAGACTTATAAATATAAGGCCTCCCGTGAAAATTAGACCTAGCGGCAGTCATTTTTACAGCTCCCCCCACAACATACATTAGTATCAGTAGATCATTTAGATTCGGAAAGAGGTTGTGACATGGATGAAGAATTCATGGGATGAAATCACTGACTGCTACGAGCAGCTGCCCGACCAAGAAGGGATCATTGAGGAAAGTTCTATTGCTAAACATGAGAGTTCAAGGCCAATGAGTCATAAGAAATTCAGCATGAAATTCAGAGTTTGAAGATTTAAATTTATACATATTATATTTATATTTTTATATTTAAGAGGATGTTGGAGAGGTTGATTTTTTCTGTTCAACAATAAATGTAAATTCTTGTTCATAGAAAAAAAAGACATCCCCTGAAAATATGACCTAGTGCCTCTTTAGGAGAAAATATTTATATAAGACACTGTCATGTTTTCAGGGAAACATGGTACTAACCAAAAGGGGGGTAACTCTATTGTGTATATCGCTGTGTGAATATCTGTCACTGCCCCCTTGGCAGATGCAATTAAATTCAGATTTAAAATTCTGAGGTCTATAGCTTTTGCATGTGTTCCCATATTTTAAAACCCAAAAATTATCAAGGGCACAGAGATAATCAAGGAGCTACAGTATATCATTCAGTCTTTGTTACTTGGTGAGAGGTTTGAATGAAGCTTTCATATCCTTAAAGAGAACCCGTCAGGCAAATTAACCCCCTAAACTAAATATATTTTCATAAATCAGGTCCTAAAGCTGTATGCAAGTGCCTCGAGAGATGTCCAATGAGTCATTATCATATTGAGCTGTCCAGCTTATTCATGAGTGGGAGGCACAGTCACAACCCCAGTGCTTGACTGATACTATGTATAATGGTGTGAGGTATAATGGTGTAATTGCTCCTCCATGTGCTTCCTGGTGCTGGCGCCCCCTGCAGTCTGTGTTTGTGTGAGATACTCCTATACACATGACTGACAGCCTGTATAATGATGTGAGGTATAATGCTGTAATGGCTCCTCTATGTGCTTCCTGGTGCTGGCGACCCCTGTAGCCTGTGTGTATAGGAGAGATACAACAGCTCCCAACAGCCATGTCATAGCAGTACATGTCAGGTACATGTGTAGCTGATGTCTGTGTCTCACATATGTGTATTAGGAGTGAGAGCATGTCAGACACTAGCAATGCTTCACTATACATTACATACAAACATGACCAGGGGGGGGGGGAGGGGATGGGTAACAGGGGTAACATCACTGCCTCTGAACATGTGACAAGCCTCATTTACATAATAAAGAAAATATGATTTTATATGATGAATGTGTGAATTGACTAGATAAAGGCTGGGATGGAATCCTGGTGAGCTGCTCCAACAGGTAGAGGTGACAGAAAAAGTGACAGAGACCTGATGACAGGTGTCCTTTAATGCATCTGTTGTAAAATACAGTAGATAATGAGGCATCCTGTTTATATTTTTTACAATCATAATAGAACTACAGACTATTTCTGACATCAAAAAGAAACTGAAAACCAGATGGATCAGAGGGTAATAAGCTCAATAATATCATTAAAAGCAATGTTTTTTTTATATTGCGAAAAAACAAGCATTGAACACCACTACAGAAATTTCCTGAAAAAGTGTGATTTCAGTAAACCAATTTGTAATTCAAACCAATGTTCAACTACTGTGTGTCCTTTAAAATGATGAAAGTGAAAGGACCACATGTCAGGGAGCCCAACTTCAATAAAACTTTTTGATGCCCATAAATAATTTGATCTTAAAAGAAACCTACAATCAGAAATCTACCTGTTAAGTTAGATCAATTGGTAGGTTCTAGAGATGAGCGAACACTAAAATGCTCGGGTACTCGTTATTCGAGACGAACTTTTCCCGATGCTCGAGTGCTCGTCTCGAATAACGAACCCCATTGAAGTCAATGGGAGACTCGAGCATTTTTCAAGGGGACCAAGGCTCTGCACAGGGAAGCTTGGCCAAACACCTGGGAACCTCAGAAAAGGATGGAAACACCACGGAAATGGACAGGAAACAGCAGGGGCAGCATGCATGGATGCCTCTGAGGCTGCATAATCGCACCATTATGCCAAAATTATGGGCAACAGCATGGCCATGACAGAGTGACAGAATGAAGCTAGATAGCATCTAAAACATCCAATAATTGACCCTGACACTATAGGGGACGGCATGCAGAGGCAGCGGCAGCAGGCTAGAGAGTGTCATGGCGACATACCCTAAATGGACTCAGGCTTCAAACCAATGGGTGGCAGAGAGGAACCAAAGGAGGTGAGCAAGAAGCGCTCAAATAATATCGGTACATGATAAAAGTTTGCCAGTATATTTTGTGGATTACACAGCAGGGTGGCGACAAAGTTAACATGGAAGCCATGAAAACAACCCAAAATTCTGCCTGACACAGCTCGTTTGATAAGGGGACGATGTATGGAGGCAGTGAACTAGTAGTAGATTAAAGGTGCTGCAGTTAAAACTATGTTAGTTGGATCTTGGCATGGAGCTGGCGCTCCGCTGCCAGGCGAGCTTTCGCCAATCCAAGCCCCTGTCTCTAGGCTACTCCCCAAACAGCACTTCTAAGAACCTTTTGTATAAGATCAAGTGTAGTAGCGTTCTTATAAGTTTAGGATATGCCGGGTGAGGGGAATGTAAACAGATGCGCAAGAAGCGCTGAAATAATATCCCTAAATGGTAAAAGTTTGCAAGTATATTTTGGGGATTACACAGCAGGGTGGCGACAAAGTTAACAACTTTGATGTGGAATGCCCTGTAATAGCTCTTGGGCGGTGTGCCTTTTATCGCCTAGGCTCAGCAGTTTCAGCACCGCCTGCTGTCGCTTAGCGACGGCACTGCTGCTGTGCCTAGAGCTACCGACTGATGGCGCCATGCCCACGGATGGTAATTCGGAGGAGGAGGAGGTGGAGGAGGGGTGGGAGGAGGTATAGTAGGCCTTTGAGACCTGGACCGAGGTAGGCCCCGCAATTCTCTGCGTCGGCAGTATATGACCAGCCCCAGGGTCAGACTCGGTCCCAGCCTGCACCAAGTTAAGTGTAGTAGCGTTCTTATAAGTTTGGGATATGGCGGGTGAGGTGAATGTAAACAGATGCGCAAGAAGCGCATGATGCGCATGGAGCTGGCGTTCCGCTGCCAGGCGAGCTTTCGCCAATCCAAGCCCCTGTCTCTAGGCTACTCCCCAAACAGCACTTCTAAGAACCTTTTGTATAAGATCAAGTGTAGTAGCGTTCTTATAAGTTTAGGATATGCCGGGTGAGGGGAATGTAAACAGATGCGCAAGAAGCGCTGAAATAATATCCCTAAATGGTAAAAGTTTGCCAGTATATTTTGTGGATAACACAGCAGGGTGGCGACAAAGTTAACAACTTTGATGTGGAATCCATGAAAACAACCCAAATTTCTGCCTGACACACCTCGTTTGATAAAGGGACGATGTATGGAGGCAGCTATATGGACGACTTTTGGAGGTAGCAATGGAGACAACGTGTGGAGGCTGCTATGGAGACAATTTAATTTGGATAGTGCCTGTATGTGGCAGTCCCAAACATTTTTCAAACCAGAGGAGCAGGTAGGTGGCCCTCCAGTAAAATGGGATAGATTGAGTGCCTGTATGTGGCAGTCCCAAAAATGTTTCAAACCAGAGGAGCAGGTAGGTGGCCCTCCAGTAAAATGGAATAGATTGAGTGCCTGTATGTGGCAGTCCCAAAAATTGTTCAAACCAGAGGAGCAGGTAGGTGGCCCTGCAGTAAAATGGAATAGATTGAGTGCCTGTATGTGGCAGTCCCAAAAATTGTTCAAACCAGAGGTGCAGGTAGGTGGCCCTGCAGTAAAATGGAATAGATTGAGTGCCTGTATGTGGCAGTCCCAAAAATGTTTCAAACCAGAGGAGCAGGTAGGTGGCCCTCCAGTAAAATGGGATAGATTGAGTGCCTGTATGTGGCAGTCCCAAAAATGTTTCAAACCAGAGGAGCAGGTAGGTGGCCCTCCAGTAAAATGGAATAGATTGAGTGCCTGTATGTGGCAGTCCCAAAAATTGTTCAAACCAGAGGAGCAGGTAGGTGGCCCTGCAGTAAAATGGAATAGATTGAGTGCCTGTATGTGGCAGTCCCAAAAATTGTTCAAACCAGAGGAGCAGGTAGGTGGCCCTGCAGTAAAATGGAATAGATTGAGTGCCTGTATGTGGCAGTCCCAAAAATGTTTCAAACCAGAGGAGCAGGTAGGTGGCCCTCCAGTAAAATGGGATAGATTGAGTGCCTGTATGTGGCAGTCCCAAAAATGTTTCAAACCAGAGGAGCAGGTAGGTGGCCCTCCAGTAAAATGGAATAGATTGAGTGCCTGTATGTGGCAGTCCCAAAAATTGTTCAAACCAGAGGTGCAGGTAGGTGGCCCTGCAGTAAAATGGAATAGATTGAGTGCCTGTATGTGGCAGTCCCAAAAATGTTTCAAACCAGAGGAGCAGGTAGGTGGCCCTCCAGTAAAATGGGATAGATTGAGTGCCTGTATGTGGCAGTCCCAAAAATGTTTCAAACCAGAGGAGCAGGTAGGTGGCCCTCCAGTAAAATGGAATAGATTGAGTGCCTGTATGTGGCAGTCCCAAAAATTGTTCAAACCAGAGGAGCAGGTAGGTGGCCCTGCAGTAAAATGGAATAGATTGAGTGCCTGTATGTGGCAGTCCCAAAAATTGTTCAAACCAGAGGAGCAGGTAGGTGGCCCTGCAGTAAAATGGAATAGATTGAGTGCCTGTATGTGGCAGTCCCAAAAATGTTTCAAACCAGAGGAGCAGGTAGGTGGCCCTGCAGTAAAATGGAATAGATTGAGTGCCTGTATGTGGCAGTCCCAAAAATTGTTCAAACCAGAGGAGCAGGTAGGTGGCCCTGCAGTAAAATGGAATAGATTGAGTGCCTGTATGTGGCAGTCCCAAAAATGTTTCAAACCAGAGGAGCAGGTAGGTGGCCCTCCAGTAAAATGGAATAGATTGAGTGCCTGTATGTGGCAGTCCCAAAAATTGTTCAAACCAGAGGAGCAGGTAGGTGGCCCTGCAGTAAAATGGAATAGATTGAGTGCCTGTATGTGGCAGTCCCAAAAATGTTTCAAACCAGAGGAGCAGGTAGGTGGCCCTCCAGTAAAATGGGATAGATTGAGTGCCTGTATGTGGCAGTCCCAAAAATGTTTCAAACCAGAGGAGCAGGTAGGTGGCCCTCCAGTAAAATGGAATAGATTGAGTGCCTGTATGTGGCAGTCCCAAAAATTGTTCAAACCAGAGGAGCAGGTAGGTGGCCCTGCAGTAAAATGGAATAGATTGAGTGCCTGTATGTGGCAGTCCCAAAAATTTTTTAAAACAGAGGACCGGGTAGGTGGCCCTCCAGAAAAATGGAATAGATTGAGTGCCTGTATGTGGCACTCACAAAAATTGTTTCAAACAGAGGACCGGGTAGGTGGCCCTCCAGAAAAATTAAATGCATGAAGTACTATAGCAAGAGCCAGTGGGCCCTGTCAAAAAAATAGCCAGTTTCCTCTGCTTTACTGTACAAAGAGGAGGAGAAGGAGGAAAATGAGGAGGAGGAGGAGGAGTGGATCAATTATTCAGGTTGAGCTTCCTTCACCTGGTGGAGATTGGAAATTCTGAGAAATCCAGCCTTTATTCATTTTAATAAGCGTCAGCCTGTCAGCGCTGTCAGTCGACAGGCGTGTACGCTTATCGGTGATGATGCCACCAGCTGCACTGAAAACCCGCTCGGACAAGACGCTAGCGGCAGGGCAGGCAAGAACCTCCAAGGCGTACAGCGCCAGTTCGTGCCACATGTCCAGCTTTGAAACCCAGTAGTTGTAGGGAGCTGTGTGATCATTTAGGACGATGGTATGGTCAGCTACGTACTCCCTCACCATCTTTCTGTAAAGATCAGCCCTACTCTGCCGAGACTGGGGACAGGTGACAGTGTCTTGCTGGGGTGACATAAAGCTGGCAAAAGCCTTGTAAAGCGTACCCTTGCCAGTGCTGGACAAGCTGCCTGCTCGCCTACTCTCCCTCGCTACTTGTCCCGCAGAACTACGCACTCTGCCGCTAGCGCTGTCAGAAGGGAAATACTGTTTCAGCTTGTGCACCAGGGCCTGCTGGTATTCATGCATTCTCACACTCCTTTCCTCTCCAGGGATGAGAGTGGGAAGATTTTGCTTGTACCGTGGGTCCAGGAGAGTGAACACCCAGTAATCGGTGCTGGAATAAATTCTTTGAACGCGAGGGTCACGGGATAGGCAGCCTAGCATGAAATCTGCCATATGCGCCAGAGTACCAACGCGTAAGAATTCACTCCCCTCACTGGCCTGACTGTCCATTTCCTCCTCCTCCAACTCCTCCAACTCCTCTTCTTCTGCCCATACACGCTGAACAGTGAAGGACTCAACAATGGTCCCCTCTTGTGTCTCGCCAACATTCTCCTCCTCTTCCTCCTCATCCTCCTCCACCTCCACCTCCTCCGATATGCGCTGAGAAACAGACCTCAGGGTGCTTTGGCTATCAACAAGGGAATATTCTTCCCCCGTCTCTTGTGACGAGCGCAAAGCTTCCGACTTCATGCTGACCAGAGAGTTTTTCAACAGGCCAAGCAGCGGGATGGTGAGGCTGATGATGGCGGCATCGCCACTGACCATCTGTGTTGACTCCTCAAAGTTACTCAGCACCTGACAGATATCAGACATCCACGTCCACTCCTCATTGTAGACTTGAGGAAGCTGACTGACCTGACTACCAGTTCTGGTGGAAGTTGACATCTGGCAGTCTACAATCGCTCTGCGCTGCTGGTAAACTCTGGATAACATGGTCAGTGTTGAATTCCACCTCGTGGGCACGTCGCACAACAGTCGGTGAGCGGGCAGTTGGAGGCGGCGCTGCGCTGCCCTGAGAGTGGCAGCATCTGGGCTGGACTTCCTGAAATGCGCACAGATGCGGCGCACCTTCGTGAGCAAATCAGACAGATTGGGGTATGTCTTGAGGAAACGCTGCACTATCAGATTTAACACATGGGCCAGGCATGGCACATGTGTCAGTCTGCCGAGTTGCAGAGCCGCCACCAGGTTACGGCCGTTGTCACACACAACCATTCCCGGCTTGAGGTTCAGCGGTGCCAGCCACAGATCAGTCTGCGCCGTGATGCCCTGTAATAGCTCTTGGGCGGTGTGCCTTTTGTCGCCTAGGCTCAGCAGTTTGAGCACCGCCTGCTGTCGCTTAGCGACGGCACTGCTGCTGTGCCTAGAGCTACCGACTGATGGCGCCGTGCCCACGGATGGTAGTTCGGAGGAGGAGGTAGAGGAGGGGTGGGAGGAGGAGGAGGCATAGTAGGCCTGAAACACCTGGACCGAGGTAGGCCCCGCAATCCTCGGCGTCGGCAGTATATGAGCAGCCCCAGGGTCAGACTCGGTCCCAGCCTCCACCAAGTTAACCCAATGTGCCGTCAGCGATATATAGTGGCCCTGCCCGGCAGCACTCGTCCACGTGTCCGTGGTCAGGTGGACCTTGTCAGAAACGGCGTTGGTCAGGGCACGGATGATGTTGTCTGACACGTGCTGGTGCAGGGCTGGGACGGCACATCGGGAAAAGTAGTGGCGGCTGGGGACCGAATACCGAGGGGCGGCCGCCGCCATGAGGTTGCGAAAGGCCTCGGTCTCTACTAGCCTATAGGGCAGCATCTCCAGGCTAAGCAATCTGGAGATGTGCACATTAAGGGCTTGGGCGTGCGGGTGGGTTGCACTATATTTGCGTTTCCGCTCCAGCGTCTGGGGTATGGAGAGCTGAACGCTGGTGGATGCTGTGGAGGATCGTGGAGGCGACGATGGGGTTTTTGTGGCAGGGTCCTGGGCAGGGGGCTGACTAGCAGCTGACACAGGGGAAGGAGCAGTGGTGTGCACGGCCGGAGGTGAACGGGCTTGTTGCCACTGAGTGGGGTGCTTAGCATTCATATGCCTGCGCATACTGGTGGTAGTTAAGCTAGTAGTGGTGGAACCCCTGCTGAGCCTGGTTTGGCAAATGTTGCACACCACAGTCCGTCGGTCATCCGGTGTTTCCTTAAAGAACCTCCACACTTCTGAAGATCTAGCCCTCGCCGCAAGAGCCCTCACCACGGGAGCTTCACTAGTTGACAGTGGCGCTGATGCACCAGCTCTGGCCCTGCCTTTCCGTCTGGCCCCACCACTGCCTCTTCCAACCTGTTCAGGTCGAGGACTCTCCTCCGTCTCAGAAGCACTGTGTTCACCCGGCCTCTCAACCCAGCTTGGGTCTGTCACCTCATCATCCTCCGATCCCTCAGTCTGCTCCCCCCTCGGACTTCCTGCCCTGACAACAACTTCCCCACTGTCTGACAACCGTGTCTCCTCATCGTCGGACACCTCTTTACACACTTCCCCTACGTCAAGAAGGTCATCATCACCCACAGACTGTGACTGGTGGAAAACCTGGGCATCGGAAAATTGCTCAGCAGCAACCGGACAAGTGGTTTGTGACTGTGGGAAGGGTCCAGAAAACAGTTCCTCAGAGTATGCCGGTTCAAATGCCAAATTTTCCTGGGAGGGGGCAGACTGGGGGGGAGGAGGCTGAGGTGCAGGAGCTGGAGGAGTGGCGATTTCGGTGACATGGGTGGACTGCGTGGAAGACTGACTGGTGGTGGACAAATTGCTCGAAGCATTGTCAGCAATCCACGACATCACCTGTTCGCACTGTTCTGGCCTCAACAGTGCTCTACCACGAGTCCCAGTAACTTCAGACATGAACCTAGGGAGTGTAGCTCTGCGGCGTTCCCCTGCTCCCTCATCAGCAGGTGGTGTCTCACCCCGCCCAGGACCACGGCCTCTGACCCCTGCAGTAGTTGGACGCCCACGTCCCCGCCCTCGTCCTCTACCCCTAGCCCTCGGGTTAAACATTTTTAAAATGAGAGTTATAACTTTATTTTTTTTTTTACTTTTTTTTGTTTTTTTTTGTGTGTTTTTTTTTTTTTTGTGTTTTTTGTTTTTTTTTGAGTTTTTAAAACCAAACAATGCTATCCTATTGCTATGGCTATTTTCTAGCCAAGTATCAAAGGAAGCACAGTACTATGCCAGATGAGATGACACTGAGTTATTGCCTAATAGAAATCCAACCCCTACTGAATTTTGCCACTTCGGCCTTTGCTATGGATATGTGCGCCACTAAGCGCAGAACACAGCGGTCGCAAGTCCCACTACAAATTGCTCAGAATTGGCAAGTACATGCACTGCAGAAACTACAGCCACCAGCAGATCAACCAGAAATCAAATATATAGAACGCTACTGTAGGCTTCAAGATCAAGAAGCTGTTTGTATTCTCCTATGGCTATTTTCTAGCCAAGTATCAAAGGAAGCACAGTACTATGCCGGATGAGATGACACTGAGTTATTGCCTAATAGAAATCCAACCCCTACTTAATTTTGCCACTTCAGCCTTTGCTATGGATATGTGCGCCACTAAGCGCAGAACACAGCGGTCGCAAGTCTCACTACAAATTGCTCAGAATTGGCAAGTACATGCACTGCAGAAACTACAGCCACCAGCAGATCAACCAGAAATCAAATATATAGAACGCTACTGTAGGCTTCAAGAAGCTGTTTGTATTCTCCTATGGCTATTTTCTAGCCAAGTATCAAAGGAAGCACAGTACTATGCCAGATGAGATGACACTGAGTTATTGCCTAATAGAAATCCAACCCCTACTGAATTTTGCCACTTCGGCCTTTGCTATGGATATGTGCGCCACTAAGCGCAGAACACAGCGGTCGCAAGTCTCACTACAAATTGCTCAGAATTGGCAAGTACATGCACTGCAGAAACTACAGCCACCAGCAGATCAACCAGAAATCAAATATATAGAACGCTACTGTAGGCTTCAAGAAGCTGTTTGTATTCTCCTATGGCTATTTTCTAGCCAAGTATTAAAGGAAGCACAGTACTATGCCAGATGAGATGACACTGAGTTATTGCCTAATAGAAATCCAACCCCTACTGAATTTTGCCACTTCAGCCTTTGCTATGGATATGTGCGCCACTAAGCGCAGAACACAGCGGTCGCAAGTCTCACTACAAATTGCTCAGAATTGGCAAGTACATGCACTGCAGAAACTACAGCCACCAGCAGATCAACCAGAAATCAAATATATAGAACGCTACTGTAGGCTTCAAGAAGCTGTTTGTATTCTCCTATGGCTATTTTCTAGCCAAGTATCAAAGGAAGCACACTACTATGCCAGATGAGATGACACTGAGTTATTGCCTAATAGAAATCCAACCCCTACTGAATTTTGCCACTTCAGCCTTTGCTATGGATATGTGCGCCACTAAGCGCAGAACACAGCGGTCGCAAGTCTCACTACAAATTGCTCAGAATTGGCAAGTACATGCACTGCAGAAACTACAGCCACCAGCAGATCAACCAGAAATCAAATATATAGAACGCTACTGTAGGCTTCAAGAAGCTGTTTGTATTCTCCTATGGCTATTTTCTAGCCAAGTATCAAAGGAAGCACACTACTATGCCAGATGAGATGACACTGAGTTATTGCCTAATAGAAATCCAACCCCTACTGAATTTTCCCACTTCGGTCTTTGCTATGGATATGTGTGCCACTAAGAGCTAAACACAACGGTAGCAAGTCCCCCTGCTAATTCCTCACAAAATGGTAAAAGATGCAAATTAAAATAAAAAAAGTAGAACGTTATTGTAGCCCTAAGAAGGGCTGTTGGGTTCTTTGAGAATCACTCCTGCCTAACAGTAAGCTAATAGAACACCCTAACGCTTTCCCTGAGCAGCAGCAGCTCTCTCCCTAGCGGCATCCAGAGACAGAATGATCCGAGCAGCGCGGCCAGCGGCTAGTCTATCCCAGGGTCACCTGATCTGGCCAGCCAACCACTGCTATCGACGTGTAAGGGTACCACGTCATGCTGGGTGGAGTGCAGAGTCTCCTGGCTTGTGATTGGCTCTGTTTCTGGCCGCCAAAAAGCAAAACGGCGGGAGCTGCCATTTTCTCGAGCGGGCGAAGTATTCGTCCGAGTAACGAGCAGTTTCGAGTACCCTAATGCTCGACCGAGCATCAAGCTCGGACGAGCATGTTCGCTCATCTCTAGTAGGTTCCTATTAACTAACCTACGATGCTTTCTATACTAAACTGAACTTTATTTATCTAAAAGGCTACTGGAGTGGCTACTAGGGCTATGGGAACAGTCCTATATGCATGCACAGAGCTCTGCTGGAGCTAGAAACAGTGGGAGCAGTATGAAAAGTGCACCGTGAACATGCAGGTAGAAGATATCACAGAGGTTAGTAAGGTGTGGAGTAGTCTGTGCTCCCACTGCTACTCCAGGCCCCAGTAACTTCTCTTGAAATTTAGCATATTAGGTAGCTAAAATTTAGTTTAGCATAGAAAGCGTTATATATTAACCTACTGTAAGATCTATTTTAACTTCTTACCGACGTGTGATATATTAGTATGTCACACGTCACATGTCGAAAAGGACAAAAACAAAAAAGACAACATGGATGGCGCCTCCCGTGATAACGTCAAAGTAATGGATAGGTGTCCAGGTAAGTATTGAAAGGTGCTTACCTGGTAGTCACTTGCAAATATGTAGTAAGGAAAATCAGAGGGGGGCATTCCACAGCAGCCGCCAGTTTCTGCTTGCGGCTAGTTTCGTTCTTCTCTCCAAAAGCTCCGATATTTATGATCTAATGAAGGGTTTATCCTAAAACGCATTAGCAATGGGTTTTCAATCTTTTGAAATAAATATGAGTTGGTTTAAGCTCTGCCTCATGTCTGGCTAAAGACACCCCATAGTATTAAGTTACAAGCGCACCCGCTAAAAGCCCTACTTTCTTCCCCCTCACACGTCGCATGTGGGAGTATGACGAACGCTCACGGACTGAGCCCTCTCTATAGAGAGTGAGTGTTTGCTGCATTTTGCAGTAAACACCCACCGGTTACACCCAAGATTGGTGCTAGCAGGTTTGCCTGTGGCGCTATAAAGCAGGGACCCAAAGCTGTATAGTTTCTGATCATTTGTTATAATGTAGCAAATTGTAAAAGATGAACAGTAAAATCCCCATATACTTCCATACTGTAGTATGACAGTAGATGGTAGAATCAATAAGACAACCTATGGCTAAAGAACTCTAAAGGGGTCTGACATATAGTAAAAAAATAAAATGAAAAAAGGTATAAAAATAAATTTAAATAAACAGAAAATTCTAATCACACACCTTTCCCTATAACTGATATAAAAATAAGTAAGCAGTAAAAAAATCATAAACATGTAAGGTATCACCACATCCTAAAATGTTCGATCTATCAAAATATCAAAACAGTTTAACCCCATATCGGAAAATGGCGCCCAAATGTCCAAAACGTTGCTTTTTCGCAATTTTGCAACATATACAAAATGTAATAAAAGTGATCGAAAGGTCACACAGTCCTCAATATGGTAGAAATGAGAACGTTGGCTCATCTTGCAAAAAATGACATGTCCCACAGCCCCGTACACCAAATTCTTCATTTGCCAGAAGATTTTTTTTGTGCTATATAAATTAACTCAATGAAGAATAAAGAAGACATGTCATTTGGGGAGCACAGTGAAAGCCATTAATACCAAGCACACAAGAAAATGTTGCAAATGCATTTTCCACTGCATTTGGAATTTTTCTCTTGCTTCCCAATACATGGCATGGAAAACTAAATACCATCACAATGAAGTCCAATTTGCTATGCAAAAAACAAGCCCTCACAAAGCTCTATACATTTTTGAAGATGGGGAGTGGAAAGTGGAAATGCAAAATCGAAAAAGGCCTGGTTGTTAAGGGGTTAATAGGTAGATTATTGATGGTAGGTTTCCTTTGAGCTGCTTACAATTCTGGGTGTGAATTAATGATGGACAAATTTATTGTAAATACTATAGTTTCTGTTTGTACAATACCAACCATCTCTAGGGTTTACAGAGAATGGTCCGAAAAAGAAAAAACATCCAGTGAGCGGCAGTTCTGTGGGCGGAAATGCCTTGTTGATGCCAGAGGTCAGAGGAGAATGGGCAGACTGGTTCGAGCTGATAGAAAGGCAACAGTGACTCAAATCGCCACCCGTTACAACCAAGGTAGGCAGAAGAGCATCTCTGAACGCACAGTACGTCGAACTTTGAGGCAGATGGGCTACAGCAGCAGAAGACCACACCGTGTGCCACTCCTTTCAGCTAAGAACAGGAAACTGAGGCTACAATTTGCACAAGCTCATCGAAATTGGACAGTAGAAGATTGGAAAAACGTTGCCTGGTCTGATGAGTCTCGAATTTGGCGTCAACAACATGAAAGCATGGATCCATCCTGCCTTGTATCAACGGTTCAGGCTGGTGGTGGTGGTGTCATGGTGTGGGGAATATGTTCTTAGCACTCTTTGGGCCCTTTGGTACCAATTGAGCATCGTTGTAACGCCACAGCCTACCGGAGTATCGTTGCTGACCATGTCCATCCCTTTATGACCACAATGTACCCAACATCCGATGGCTACTTTCTTAAGGATAATGCGCCATGTCATAAAGCTGGAATCATCTCAGACTGGTTTCTTGAACATGACAATGAGTTCACTGTACTCAAATGGCCTCCACAGTCACCAGATCTCAATCCAATAGAGCATCTTTGGGACGTGGTGGAACGGGAGATTTGCATCATGGATGTGCAGCCGACAAATCTGCGGCAACTGTGTGATGCCATCATGTCAATATGGATCAAAATCTCTGTTGAATGCTTCCAGCACCTTGTTGAATCTATGCCACGAAGAATTGAGGCAGTTCTGAAGGCAAAAGGGGGTCCAACCCGTTACTAGCATGGTGTACCTAATAAAGTGGCCGGTGAGTGTGTATATATATATATATATATATATATATATATATATATATATATATATATGGTCTTGAAGAACAGCAGTATATAGTCACATGATTTGGTCTGACATTTGCAAATGAGTTCCCTGTTGTCATGTTTACACATGTATTGTACAGCTAGACATCATGACTGCATTCTAAATCTTTCTTTAATAAATGATGAAAAACAATATCAAAGCAAACATGTTCTTCTCACACAGTAATCTTTGAGCCCGGCTCTGATCATCATCCTGATAGATCACATTCATTTGCCTTAAATTGCTAGCAAAAAAGGAAACATTTTCTTGTTTCCAGAGTTATCAAGTGATATTACATCTGTGTGCCTCCTGAGTATTCATTTTTCAATCAAGAAGATAGAAGGAGGAAGAGGGTTGTAATAAAGTAAATGTAAATGTATATAGGGAAAATGGAAACTATTAGAGTCTGTCTTGTCTAACAAAATATTAGCTCAGCAGGTTCTGAACATCAGGAAAATTTGTGAAGCATCCTGATAAGAGACATATCTGTGATGTGACTGTCCTTTTTTAATTATCTTTATTGATGAACATTACCAAAATATTAAATTTAAACTACTGTCAGGAGTTGTCAGTTGGCAACAGAAAGAAATGGAGCTGTCCATGTTGGTGGTGCTGAAATAAGAACCAGAACTGCTTATAGCAACTGTTAAATAAGCCTTATGTAAAAAAAAAAAAATACTATTACAACTCTGTGTTGCGAATTTAGTAGTTTAAGCTTTCCAGTCAAAAATACTGCTTAAATACTGGACCCTAAAAATAAGACAGTGGGATCTGAGACTATACCCCATTTCCAGCTGTCCCTGTATACTTGCTCTACCTACTCAAAGCAGAAGCAGCCAACTAGTCGATGTTCCCTTTCTGTGCTGACGTACAAACACAGAGGGAAAGACAGGACAATACATCCAAAGAAGGATGGTCTAAATAACGGTCAGAACCAGGAAGACAATGCAGTACAAACTTACTAGGTAATTGAATAGTAAAAGATACATGAAAAAGGGTCAATAATACCAGAAAGCAGATGACAGAATAAGGCAGCTAGACAAAAACGAATATAGCAGGAAAAGAGCATTTATCAACAAAAAATTATATGAGAAGCATAGCCTTGTTCCGGAATGTGATTGAATCAGTACTCTCGCATCAGACAGAATGGCAATGAAAGTCTGACAATCACAGAAGACTAACTGTTAGTGAACCAGAGCAGAGTTTGTAGGAGACAGATTAGTGTGAAGGTTGCCAAGAAAAGAAATACACCAGTGTTCAGATTATCAAAAGATAAAACTAACCAAAATGACACTTTTGTCAGGCTCCAGGGGTAGTGGACCCACTGGACCACCATGGACGGTGACATAAGCCAACACTGGGACTGGAATCTAAGGGGCACCCGGTTTTCACCGGAGCAAAGCGAGTTGGACTTGTTGTCGCGTGGGACCACTAGTTCCTTCCACAGGCACAACTTTGTCTGCGGTGGCAGCTAAGGTGAGGTATACAGACATTAAGCAGAATCATGGTCAGGGACAGGCAGGCAGAAGCAACAGGTCAGGGCAGGCAGAACAGGATCAAAGTCAAATACAAAACCAGGGTCACAGCAGGAAATCAAACTAAGAACGCAGGGCATCAGGGAACAAGCTTTTCCAAAGGCACTAGGCACGAATATCTGGTGGAGTGTGTAGGAAGAGGCTGGCATGTAAGGGATCCTGGGAGGAACCAGCACCAATCAACGGTGCGCTGGCCCTTTAAATCTTCACGAGCCGTTGCACGCATGCCCTAGGAGCCAGGAACATGTGCACATGGCCGCGGAACAGGCAGGAACTGAGGCAGGAACGAGGACAGGTAAGTGGCGTGGGTGCAGCGTCAGCAGGCAGAAAGGGGTACGGGTGAGCCCGCGACCCGCAATATGGGTCCCAGGAGCACCCGTGACATTTATCAGCATATCCTCAGCTGAATTTTACATACAGAAGATGATGCAGGCACAGATATAACATCTATGTATGATCACTAAGGCTACAGTCAAACCTCGCTTATTTCATTATTATGTATTGTTACAATGAAGGGCAGTAGCAGATTCCAGTGCATACTCATACAGTGGGATACATCCTCCTGTTCAGCCCCCCCCCCCCCCCTGAAAATGAAGTTCTGGGCATCTGAGTATTCTGCACAAAGTTACACCATTAGTACAATACAAGTGGCTGAACTGCAGGCACAGGTTTCTGTTCACCATTGCTAAAACTACTTTTTGTCAAGTAACTTTACAGTTACGCTTTAAAAGGTTTTTGATCCCAAACTTAAATAGGCTAAAAAAAACAGCAAACAGAGTTTTTACATGCTCCATTATAGTGTTCTTTCAAACAGGGGATGTGAACCCAAACTTTGACACATGTAAAACCCAGGAACCAAGGTTTTTAGATGTATAACAGTTTTTTTGCAGTCAGGTGATGTGACCACACATTAAAGGGGTTGTCCATTTTCAGAAAGTATTGGATTTTGTTTTAGTAATAAAAAGTTCTACTATTTTCGAATATACTTTCTGTATTAATTACTCGGTGTTTTCTACATCTATGTTTGCTGTCCATCGATAGGAAGTATTGTATAGTATGCATATATGCATAGTATTCACTGGGCCCTCACAGTATTGCAATAAAAACAAATTCTACTGAATTTCAATAAAAAAGCAACAGATTCAGAGGGAGCTTATAAAAGCCGTATGTCTTCACTTGATTAAAATACCACATACTGACAATATTCTACATATAGTGAATATTCTTAGATTTGCATTGAAAAAGCAGGGCACATGAGATTCCCCTTAGTTATGTCAATTATAGTTTATTATAGCTATAGTTTAATATGAATCATGAAATCTTTGTGTCCCCATAAGGTAACAGCATCTTACTATAGTTGTGTTCTATTTGTTGGAGCCACATCATTGTGTGAATAGGCCTGTGATGAAAGTATAGGCCAAACAGCCAGGGGGAGGGGGCACTATGTACAACAGTGCCAGTACACTTTACTCACTTCCCCCAGCCGTATCTGAATAATATAATTTAAGCAGGAAAAGAAGTTGTAGAGTGTCATTAACTCCGTGGAGAGGTGGGGGGAGCAAACAACTGACACTTCCACAGACCTACAGACACCGACAGTTTTCAGAGAGTTCCCTTCACTTTTTACAATAACACAAAGAGCCATAAAAAAAATCCAGTTACTTATTTAACCAATATGCCAGTTATGGAGTCTCTCCCAGCCCAAGGGCAAATACATATATTGGATCAGGGCAGCAAGGCAAACGCGTTCTAGGCTCTAGCATTCTAGCAATCCATGTTTTTCACAAATACAGCTAGTGATATGCTCCCATGGAACCATATTAACTAAATGTCTCCCTTCTTTTAGCCAAAAATAGTTTTCTTTACATCCCCATAAAATCAACTTTGTTATCTTACCTGGCAAATAACCAGGCTAAGCAGCGAGTCAGTGGGTGAAGACGAGTTCTGAGGCCCTTCCCATGCTCACTAACTTTTACTTGTCCCCATACTATATGCCTCCTTCTTACCATTCACCAATTCATGCCATTTGACCAGCGTGATGTCATCTTAGGTCCTTTACTTACTAACATGCATCCATGGAGGAATATTGTGATTTCATGTAATAAAATACCCACATGGGGTAGATTTTGCACATATTACTGGGTAAAGGACCTTACATGACATCACTGGTCACATGGGTGGTAGGAAGGAGGCATAAGGCAAGGGGAGGAGTAGAAGTGAGGATGGGAAGAACCACTGGACTCTGCCAAGCAGGACACACCCTCTCTAACTTGCTTCTGGATCTAACTGTATGTCTGGTAAGATAACAAATTTTATGGATATGTGAGGGAAGCAATTTTAGCTAAAAAGCATTTAGTTAATAGAGTTCTATGGGAACTAGCTGTATTTGTGAAAATGGCGTTCCCAAGTTCCCTTTAAAGTTCATCAGTGAACCAGCTTGATTGCTTTCTAATAACTATAAGCTTTTTTTGTAGTGTCTTCCATGATTTACTTTAAATAAAGACAAAAAGTATGTGGCACTTGACAGTCAGTTTAACTTGTCAGTTTACCCCCAAGATACCACTCGAAGACACTGGATAATGACTTTTTCTCTTTACGTGTTTCTAATTTCTCTGTGACAAAACAACAAAATGACGCCTGGCTGCCTGCTAAACTCGATGACTCTTTGAAATTAGGTAAGTTGTGCACCTATCAGCAATAACAAAATAGCAAATATACATTATGTAAAGTATGTTCAACATCCCCCACCAGGGCCTAGCCTTTTCTTGTGGCCTGGAGGCAGCCGGGGCTCAGAAGTGGCTGGCGGTTGCAGCCTAGGGCACGCTGTTGTCACGGGGCTTGGTATGGGGACCAGACCACTGTCCTACAGCCTGGCAAGTCTCCAGCAGGTGGTGTGTGCAAGAAAGATGGAGGGAGAGACTGATGTTCTGGATGTTCTGATGTTCAGATGCTGGATTACTGGAGAATCCGGATTACTGGAGAGGTCATGGAGAGTGATCCTAAGGAAAATATTCACCAGCCTGGTAGTAGGTGCAGGCTGGGATGTAGCTGTGTCCAGATATGAAAGCTGCAGCCTTGCCCTGGGTGTTCTGTGTGTAGCACTGAAGGTGTGCGTCACACTATCTCTCTGGTCACTGACAGTCTGCAAGGTGTGATCTTCAAGAGAGCTGGGGCCTAAGAGCTGCTCATGTGGTGAGAGCCTGGGCCTAAGAGAGCTTGCCCCTTCCTGTCCAGGGGTTTTGTCAAACCCTGGTCAGGTGGTGGCTCACTCTCCAATCACACTCCAGTTCTGTTTAGTTGTCTACATTTAGTAATTTTTTTTTTGCTTTCTCCTTTCTTCATATGTTCAATATATTTCCACTGTGTCATTTCTCATTATTACACATACTTTATGGACATTCATGGTTTGATTTCTTTGCCAGTGAGAACTGGATCAGTTGTTACCAACCTGGTGAATATTTCATGTCTATAGCATCTTCCTAAATATATATTTAAAATGTCCAATTTGGTGACAAGTACAATACTTATTACAACCACGGTATATACAATGCATTGCCCACAAATGAAATGGAATATATAAAGTGCCGATCAAAATGTAAACAGGGCCCCTAAATACATATAGCCCCGCAACTTAGTGTGCTCACATTTAAACAAAACACATTTATTCACCTCTTCTGTGCTCCATGATTCTCCTCCTACAGCTTTATCCAACCAGTATATTGGTGGCACTATGACTCATATTAGGGATTTTTTGGTATATTCTAAGGATGTAGCCATATGTACCAAATGGAAATACAGCTTTAGGGTGCTTTAAATATCCAATGCCATTGTGACTTTTTACAGTATTTGGAGTTAAATACTGGAATTGCATATGGAAGTTTATTGGATCGTTTACAGAGTCATTTTTTACATAAGGAATATAACATATACAATATTTATACACTCTTAGCTAGAGTATAAATATTACATGCTTGGATGCTAGCTGAATTGGCAGGCTATATCACAAGGTTCACTGTGACCCCTCTACTGAGCTCTAGTAACAGTACATATCCATAAATCTCATTTTAATAATATTGCCCTGTAATGTGGATGTCATCTTTTCACAGCATTGCAAATTTATGTGCATAATAATCTCTAGTTTTTACTTAACAAGGGATATCATTGCTCAATGCAGCTTCTCTCAAAAGAGGCCCACAGAAGCTTTTACAGCTACTTATTTTTGTCTTAAAATTCAACACTTATACAAAGCTGAATAGTGCATGAGAAAATTAAGTGGGTGTAATATGATTTTATTTATATGTATGTAAAGTGCCCTATTTACTCTCAGACAGTCTGAGGCCACGATAATGCTGTTAAAGCAACAGCAAAACCACTAATTTGTTGTACAATCCCATTTATCTCAGCTACAATTATTATTAACGTTGGTTTGCAAACCATTTTATATTTTATTTTATGCATTATCAGGTTTTAATTGCTATTGATTTTTTTGATTATGCAAGAAGGTAGAAAGATATTTCAAGGCTGTGATTTGATTTTTTTTATCTCTTTTCTTTCTTTCTTTCTTTCATTTTTTTGCATGTTTTATTTTCTAATCAAGGATCATTTTACTCTTTTATTTACTTTTTATTTATTTTTACTCTTTTATTTACTTAGAAATATTTTGGTAATAATCTGCATGATATATTGTGTTGTGATAAGTGGTGAGCGGACCAAGTTTCGTACCAAACTTTTTCTGGTTCTAATGAAGTTCGGGGTATATATTCTGTGCTTGTCTCAAGCTCCCCACCAATCACACTGGCACCAACTGTACCGATCATGGGTGCTTTCTCTTTAAATGCTGCTGCCAAAGTCATCATCAGCATTTAAATGGCTAAGCCCTGTGCTTTGGCACTAGTAAGTCTGGGCACAGGGCGCAATTATTTTGAGGAGGATTTACAAACCATCCCAAAAGGGTAGCATGCAGCGCTGCCGACATGTTAGTGCCAGTGAACCCGTGGCTATTGTGGTTTAAATGCTGAATCCGAACTTTGACTGGTCTGCTCATCACTAGTTGTGATCATTACGGTGACATGTATTTTAATGTATCAAATATTCATGTTTTTTCATCATTTCAATTGATTTCTAGGACTCTTGTTTTACTTTGTTTCCTTCTATCTCATAAACTTCTGTTTGCCTGTTTACGCAAGGGTATATATTGCCAACAAATGATCATTTTTAGGCTATCATAAAAGATTTAATCAGCTACAAATGAGCTAATTCTCACTTTTCGTATATATCCCCATAATGTGGCCTCACTGCATAAGAATGGCCTAGATATAATGATTTTTACTGCACCATAATTACCTATTATAATTGGCCATAAAGTTTGGTTTTATTTTCTGTAGCTCAATGCTCTCCCCTTCTCATACAGTGAACAGTATTATTCTTATCCTCTGCTGTGCTGTTCTGTAAAACTGTTGTGGTTGCAAAATAGCAAAATATTAAAGAACACCAACTATGCTATGTAATACATCAGCATCAAAGAACATTCAGTATATAAGTCACCACAGTCCAGTCTTCCATCAATCTCCAGCCATAAGTCCTAGGGATTAATGTGTTCTTACAGAAAACTTCTGAAATTGAACTTAAAATTGAAGTACTGTAGATAAAAAAAAATGCCAGAGAAACTTCATAACTAAGACACATGGTAAAGTAAGTATAGTTTGCTAATTTGGTCTTGGAAGGTATGAATCGGGCATATCCAGTGATGAGAGCATGGACTCCTGATATTTGTGGTATGCTGTAGTAGTGTTGGGGGGAACATCATGTGCTGGCACGTGATGTGCCCATGTATAACAAATATGCTCCTTTATATTATTTAGGAAATATACACTTCAAACAAGGAATCCATCACCACAATTTACAGACCGAACTAACTGCCATGCTATGCAGTGCTATTCCCACAGATGCCATCCATACCATTGATTTTATTTTCCAACTGCTCATTCAGTGCCAAAACTTAATATGCAAATTAGGCTGAATGATTTTGTCAGAATTATTTTTGAAGGAACAAACAAAAAACATAGCAGTTAGTTCCACTAGGTAGATTGTGGTGACAGATTCCCTATAAGTAATCCACAATTTATATTCATAGGTGGTTATTTCATGCTCCAAAGAGTCAATTCATATACATATATACATGGAGTTAATCATATTGCTGCATATTTTTAGTCAAAACAACTGTTTATACTGATCCCAATGTATGACAAATACAAGATCAAAGTCACTCAATAATCTCAAAAGTAAACCCCCGTTGTTTATACTGTTTCATGTAACAGCTGTCATATTGAAGTATAAAAGCTATTGCATAGATATACCATTCAATTCTAAAACCACATACAGTCTCCCGATCTATTAGTGGAGTCCCATATGTAAGGCAGCCGGCTGTATATTCACTCCTAGCCTCCTCCTAGCTTCTCCATGGTATACCTGTCAGATCTTACCAATCAGCAGGTATAAGTGGGCGGCACTAAGTCTTAATGTAAAAAAAGGTAAAAAGTTAAATGGCACCCCCTATAAACTGTATGTATGTATACCGGTAATTTATTGAATTGATCACAATAATATCAGGACCAAGCACAGCGTGATCATGTTTTAATGTCTTCAAAGTGCAAGTAACAGCATTCTTGTGAAATTTTGGCCACCTAGGCCTTTTTCAAAAACTGTGTGGTAAATACATACAATTCCAATGTCAATAGGGATAATATAGTGGAATCCATATACATATAAATATATTTACATTAACCAATAGATGTAATCTAATATCTAATCTAATATATGGTCCTTTAGCATCATAGCATAAGGATAGATGAAGTCGGGTGCATCACATATCCAATAACCATATCAATCACTGTGCCTTTTACATGTAATACTTAATGCATTTTATTGATTGAATTAAGGTGCCTGGTTCCAGACCTGAGTAAAGTTGAGCCCCTACCTTGTTCAAATCTAACAAAATTAGTGTCAAATGTTTGTGCTGTGTTTGTGCTGGTTTGTGCAGCAGAAATTTTCATTTGTGCCACTATGGTTTTTAAGATATTAATAAAAGATTCTAGAGGTCATCAGGGGTCAACCAGCCTCCCCACATTACCCAAATCAAACAAAACAGGGGCCAATAAACTCGGCTATGTTTGTGCTGGTTTGTTCTGCTCAAACTTTTGTTTATGCTGCTTTTGTTTTGAAGATATTAACTAATTTATAAAGTTCAAAAGGTCAACAAGCCCCCCCACATTAACCGAATCAAACAAAAGTGGTGTCAAAAGTTTGTGCTACATTGGTGCTGGTTTGTGCACCAGAGGTCATCAGAGTTCATTCCTTCCAAAGTACAATGGGGGTCATTTACTAAGTGCCCGATTCGCGTTTTCCCGACGTGTTACCCGAATATTTCCGATTTGCGCCGATTTCCCTTGAATTGCCCGGGATTTTGGTGCACGCGATTGGATTGTGGCGCATCAGCGCTGGCATGCATGCTACGGAAATTGGGGGCGTGGCCGAACGAAAACCCGACGGATTCGGAAAAACCGCCGCATTTAAAAAAAAAAATCTGTCGCGGAGCTTGCACTTACCTTCACTCAGCCGGGCTCGGTGAACTCCAGCGTTCCGATGCTTTTCAGCGCAGCAGCGCCACCTGGTGGACGGCGGAGGAACTACCTTAATGAATCCCGTCCGAACCCGAATCCAGCGCAGAGAACGCGCCGCTGGATCGCGAATGGACCTAGTAAGTAAATCTGCCCCATTGTGTTTGCTAGCTCCCTATGGGGATCAAACCAGAGAAGTGTCACTAGGTTTTTTTTTAGCAAACACCTTTACTTATGTAAACACCTAAACATACCTTAAAAACAATAGCGACACAAATGGGGGGTTGGTTGACCTTTTAAACTTCACAATCTAGTTAATATCTTCAAGACAAAAGCAGCACAAACGTAGCAGAATTGATTGGCACCATTTTTGATTTGGATAATGTGGGGGTGGGGGGCTGGTTGACCTCTTACGACCTCTGTAAACTTTTATTAATGTCTTAAAAACGATAGCGGTACGAAATTTTTTTTTAATTCGGCACTACTTTTTCTTGTAGTTTAAAATTCTTTTTATTTGTTAAAGCTGTTTAACAAATATGTTTTAGTCCTTGTTGCATTCATTTCAAAATGATCTCTGTACTTTCCTTCCCGATATAGCTCTTTCTGTTTTTAAATTTGACCTAGATTTCAATGGTCCCGCATTCCCTTGACAGCGTTGTGGAAACACAAGTGAAGAACAAATAAAGGACAGTTGTATACACTGTATTTAGTGTTATAAAAATATACATCTAATATTATAATTTTAACTCTTTGGGGCACATTTAATAAGGGTCCATCGGACGCATTTCCGTCGAGACTCCACAATTTTTCCGTTTTGCGCTGAATTGCCCCTGGGTTTTTGGCACAAGCGATTGTATTGTGGCACATTGGCGCTGGCTTTCATGCAACACAAATTGGGGGGTGTGGCCGTTGGACAAGCCGTGGAATTTAAAAATCAAATTGTGTCGCAAGATCAGCACTCACACGCATCGGGAAGAAGAAGGTGAACTCCGGCGGACCTCAACGGGAACGTGACAAATGCAGGAAATTGGACGCACGATCTTAGTGAATTGTGGCAGCTCCCAATCCTCGTCGGACAATCGAGATCAGGGGCATCAACGGGACGGGTAAGTAAATGTGCCCCATTATATCAATATTAGTAAAACATGAAAAACTTACAATTACAAATAAACAATGAGAGATAATATACATAAACATTCAAACACTTTCCAAAATAGAGTTTCTGTTTCAAATATGACAGCAGAAGTTGTGTACATCGGGACCATCTATAGGAAGCTACAGTATCTTCATATCATGGTTATCAACTTATGCACATCTATATGGTCCTACAAACAATTGGAGAAATGAAGATGGAACTCTTGGTAAGTTGTAGAAGATGAATGCAAAAATGTACTAAAAATCTGTCTCAATGGATTCTCATAATCTTATTGCATCAAGTCACGGAGTCATCATCATTATATCCACACAGCTCTCACAACTCTACATTTTGCTCCCTCCTCAAACTTCCTCAGGCAAAGTTGAGATGACCCCTGCATCAAGCAGATCTGTGTCAGCTCACATCTGCATGAGGGGAGGGGGAGGATGGACCAAGAAGTATAGTTTGTGAGAGCAGTGTGCAGATTTTAGGGTTTTATCAGATTTAAAAGTGAGTGGAAGCAGTAATGTTAATTATAATAGTAGATTGGGATGTAGTATTAAACAGAAAATGTGAAATCGTAATGACAGGTTTAAATAAGTCTTTTTTTCCCCCAATAATGTACTGTATATGTTAAAAAAAATAAACGATTAAGCATTCTGTAATATATTTAGCATGCAAGCACTTTTACTACCTTAATTAAATCCATTGATATGAAACTAGAGATTACACATTCAGTATGATTTCCTTGCTTCATTAGTCCGGAATTTGATTAGAAAGTAGTTTATTATACAAAATTTTCCGTGTTTTCATTCATTATAGTTTAAGTAATTAAATCAAATTCCATGAGAACCGATATTAATTAAATGTCTGGATTATATGTTATAGATATCTGGGCAAATTATTTTGATTTGTACCCTTCCATTTAAACATTTATTCCATTTAGATTGTGCATAACAGCTAGCGCCATCTTGTGTTAAATTAAGATTACCACATCTCTGTTATAAGGATAGCTATTGCTTACGATTTACATATATGATCTATAAAGCAAAAGACCACGTAAACATGAAAAATAAATACATCATTATACAGTATATACGTAAATCTTGTGATGAAATAAATAGATTTGGTATGGTATACACAGTATATTAACAAGAAAGACATCTAGAATTCCAGCCAGACACTTTAAAGATCATTGTTTCATGCAGCAAAAAACCCAGATATTCCACATGGAGGTGAAAATGTATTTTGAGACAGTTTGAAATCCTTTGGTCATTGAAACCTGCAGGAGATGTGTGAGGCAGCCCTAAGCAAATCGCATGACAATGATTTGGGAAGAAGATGAAAGGAAGTGCAAATAGGCAGGGGCCAATGTATAAGAGGTGCCGACAGGCTGAAAAAGTATGTCTTCTGTGATATTTGATTCCTAACAACAACTTCGGAAAAAAATTATAAAGTTCATCTGCTCCAAAAACAGAAAATCAAATTACATTGTAATTGCAATTTTCTTTATTTAGATGAGATTTGAAGGAATAAACAATTATAGTGAATACTAATCACTAGTATGAAAACAAATCTGAAAATAACTACCTGTGCTACTCACCCTCCCTAATCCTCTGCCACATTATTCTGATGCGGCCCATTCCTGATGCCCTCTGCTGTGGAAACACGGCTCGCCAGAAATGTTGGAAATGCATCCTTATCCAACTACTGGCAGAGACAGCCAGTAGGGCACATTTACTTACCTGTCCTACACAATTCCCAAAAGTGCATTGTCTGACCGGAATTCACATCCGCCGCAATTCAAAAAGATTGTGCGCCCGATTCATGCATGTGTCGCTTCCCCAATCAGGTCGGCCAGAGTGCACCTTCTTCTTCTCGGTCCATGTAAGTGCTTGATCTTGCAACACAATTTAAATGTTAAATCCTGCGCTCAGTCCTGCCTCAAATCCTGCCTCAAATCAGTCGGATCGTCGGACAGCCCGCCCCCCCATTTCTGTCTCATGAAAGCCGGTGCCAAAATCCGATTGTGTGCAACAAAATCCCCTTCTAAATGCCTGTACCAGAGGTGCGATCCCCGAAAACGTCGGAAACCCTGACGAAATGTGGCCGCAGGACCATTAGTAAATAAGCCCCAGTGACTTGCTGGGGGTGTATTTTTCATATTTCAGGAAGAAAGTTAAGGCACTAATGAAGGTGGGAAGCACTGACGATAGTTTTCTTATGAGATATGCTTTTTTTTCCACTAGAAAACCTTAGTCAAAAGGTAAATATACTGCTAAGACATCAGAAAAAATAAAACTATCAATAAATGTCACAATCTTTATCAGTGACAAAATAATCAATTTAGATTATATAAATAACATTAAAAGAGCACCATATTTAAAGAACTCCTGTTATCACTACCTGCTGGAGCAGCCCACAAGGATTCCATAGCAGCCTTTATCTAGTCAATTCATACATTAATCATTCTAAAATCATCTTTTCTTCAATATGTAAATGAGGCTGGCCACATGGTCAGAGGCAGTGATGTGACTCCTGTTCCCCTGCCCCTGCTCATGTAGTTTATAGGCGTAAGCATGTCAGGCTGTTACAACTCCTACAGGATGAAGCCATGTGTATAGGAGTATCTCATACACACAGGTTACGGGGGAAGCATGTAGAGGATCCAGCACCAGGAGTGTCTCATCATTATACAAGCTGTCAGTCATGTGTATAGGAGTATTGAATGTCCTTTTAAATGGTAGAACCTATATTTAGCTGGGTTAATTTTTAAACTCACAACACTAGGGCCATTCAGCCAATTTAACCCCTTAGTGCTCTCTAAAATGTAACTTTTAATTCTGTCTCTTTTAAAAGGTAGAAAAAAGAAAAAATTAAAATAGTGTATGTGTTTGAAGACTATTGTATTGACTCAGTATTAGAGATGAGCGAGCACTAAAATACTCAGGTGCTCGTTATTCGAGACGAACTTTTCCAGATGCTCGAGTGCTCGTCTCGAATAATGAGCCCCATTGAAGTCAATGGGAGACCCGAGCATTTTTTTTATAAAACATAACATTAAAAGAACAGTGCAAAAAAAAATATTCCAGATGTTTGCAGATGTTTTACTTGTAAGAACACATTGAAATAACACTATTCTTCACTTTTCAGGTGTTTGCCCGTGTCTCCCGCAAAGTTAGGAGATGTGCACGAACATCTGGAATGTGAAGAAGAGTGTTCTTTTAATGTGTTCTGCACTTAAATGGTCCTGTGTTCACTGTTTTTAATGTTTTAATTCTATTCTTCACATTGCAGGTGTGCGCGCATAGGTTCGGAGATACGCGCGCACATCTGCAAAGTGAAGAATAGAATTAAAACATTAAAAACAGTGAACACAGGACCATTTAAGTGCAGAACACATTGAAAGAACACTATTATCCACATTCCAGATGTTCGTGCACATCTCCGAACTTAGCGGGAGACACGTGCGAACACCTGCAAAGTGAAGAATAGTGTTAGTTCAATGTGTTACAAGTAAAACATCTGGAAACATGTGTAATATTTTTTTTACTTTTATTCAATTTATTTTATTAATTTACTGCTCGATCTCGATCCGGCGAGATACTCGTCAGACTAACGAGCCGGTCCGAGTATGCTAATACTCGACCCAGCAGTATACTCGGACGAGTATACTCGCTCATCTCTACTCAGTATTGTTCATTTAAAATTATCAGGGAGTAGAGGCTAGCCACTTATAGGTCTGTCTTTTGGTCTCGCTGTCTAGCTATTCAAGTGTCTTAGATTGCGACCTTTCACTCAAATAAACATTCAGACAGAGGGTAAAAGTAAGGGAGGGGAAAATTTAGGATTAGGGTAGGGTATTCCACATATAGTACGCATCACATAGAACACATCCCACCATATTCACACCTTTAGCGATTTCCTCGCCGTCTAATTGTCTGTGGTCTCTGGTACCTGTCAGCTTATTCTCTGCCTCCCTTTAGAGCATATACTCCAACTAGTTCCTCTGTCTATGTAGTTAGACTGGCTCGCTGTATTTGGTGGCTGTATCTCTCTCTCTGTATTAAAACCTAACGTCGCCCCCCCCCCCTCCCGACATGTTTTACCACCTAGCGTGGCGTCTTCATGGGTTGGGGGCAATAGCAGCATTTGGATGTCTTTCACGAGCCTTTATAGGCTTTTATTGTGATTGCACAATAAAAATCAAACACACCCACAGGGTGACGTCCCAATAAAGCCTATAAAGGCTTGTGAAAGACATCCGAAGGTGTGAATATGGTGAGATGTGTGCTATGTGATGCATATTATAGGTGGAATACCGTACCCTAATCCTAACTTTTCCCCTCCCTTACTTGTACCTTCTGTCTGAATGTTTATTTAAGTGAAAGGTCGCACTTGAATAGTTAGACAGTGAGACCAAAAGACAGACCTAGAAGTGACTAGCCTCTACTCCCTGATCATTTTAAACGAACGATACTGAGTCAATACAATAGTCCTCAAACACATACACTATTTTCCTTTTTTCCTTTTTCTACCTTTTAAAGGAGACAGAATTAAAAGTTAAATTTTAGAGAGCACTCTTGGATTAAATCGGCCGAATGGCCCTAGTGTTGTGATTATACGAGTATTGCACACAAACACAGGCTGCAGGGGGCACCAGACCCAGGAAGCACATAGAGGCGCCAGCATCAGGAGTGTCACATCATTGTACCAGCTTTCAGTCATATGTATAGGAGTATCTCATACACACACAGGCTGCAGGGGGCGCCTGAACCAGGAAGCACATAGAGGAGCCATTACACCATTATACCTCACACCATTATACATGCTGTCACTCTTGTGTATAGGAGTATCTCATACACACACAGGCTGCAGGGGGTGCCAGCACCAGGAAGCACATGGAGGAGCCATTACACCATTATACCTCACACCATTATACAGGCTGTCAGTCATGTGTACAGGAGTATCTCACACACACAAGCTTCAGGGGGCACCAGCATCAGGAAGTTCATAGTGAAGCTAGCACCAAGAGTGTCACATCATTATACAGGCTGTTAGTCATGTGTATAGGAGTATTTCCTATACAAACAGGCTGCAGGGGGCACCATAACCAGGAAATACATGGAGGAGCCAGCACCAGGAGTGTCACATCATTATACAGGCGGTCAGTCATGTGTATAGGAGTATCTTATACACACACAGACTGCCAGGAAGTACATAGAAGAGCCAGGACCAGGAGTGCCACATCATTATACAGGCTGTCAGTCAAGCACTGGCGGTGTGGCCGTGCCTCAATCAGCTGGGCTGCTGAATATGACTCACTGTACCCATCTCAGGTCATTTGCATACAGCTTTAGGACCTGATTGCTTAAGTTTACAGGCATGTAGAGGGACAATGTAGGGATATAGGCAATGCTTTCCAATTAAAGTTTATGAAAATATATTTAGTTTTCAGTGTTTCATTTGCTTGACAGGTTCTCTTTAAAAAGTGCTTAGCCTGTCCTGTTATAAGATTGGTTTTATTTTGCAGACAGCAGGTTTACTCTAAAGTCTCAAATATATCGTAAATTTAATGTGTAAATTACACCACAAGTGTAAGCAAGATGCATACAATACAACGCTCACCATCTTGAATCAGGTATATACAAATGAAGCAAATCAGTGAGCCAATAAACACATTGCAGATGTTTCTGCGCAACCATGGTGTGTCAGCAAGCTTATTGCGCATGTCTGGAAATACGCCGGACAATGTACAATCCCAGGGTGCAGAGGACAGGATATGTATTGAAGGACGGTACGCACATGCACACCACCTACGCCTGCATATAGCGTATGCAATGCATATGGCGACATACTACTTGGGCCTGAGTCCTTATCACTTAATGTTCATCATTCAGATTTTTTTTGTTATTTAACTATTATATCTAACTTTTTCTCTGTTTAGGGGTTCAGTGGGGGAAATATTTAATCATTGACAGCTTTATCTGCACGATTTCTGTAATTGACTAATCAAGGCTACCCCCTGGAATCCTCAGCCTAAGGCTGCATTCACATGAACGTATGGGGTACATATATATGGCCGACGTATATAAGGCCCCCATAGACGGCAATGGGCGCATGGGGCCAACGTACCGTTCTGTAGCTGGAGAAAGCACAGAGAAAGAAATATGTGTTAATCTGCCTCTGTAAGGAAGAGATAGAGGCAAGGGAAATTACCTAAATTACAGGATTAAAATACAAGTTCTCTGATCCTATTAAGCTATATTTTACACTAGAGGAAATATATAGATACTATGCTATAGCTGATCTTCCAGTCTTTCCTTGCACTCCTCAATATCATTGCAAGACCTTTTCTCATATGCACAAAAAGAGATCAAAGTGAGCTGACTGGGGGAGGATAGATAATCAACGTGGTAGACCTATAGCATACCTCCCAACTTTTGGGCAACAGAAAGAGGGACAAAAGGCCCTCCCTTTTTTCTAAACCATGCCCATTGTTTCACCCACAAGCATAGTACAATATCCACCTTGATGGTCCCCACATGGACCCATATAATACCGCCTAATGCAACTCTGCAACATATAAAACCCTTCTTTAATTTTATCATACCTTTGCATTTGGTTTTCCACTTTTATTTATCTTCCCAAACTTACACATAATACTATCTGTACATCTACCCCCACCCTTCCTCACATGGTGTGGTCCCTGCTATCCATCCTCCTCCTGTGTCCCCCTGTCCTCCTGTGGCCTCCTGTCTTACTGCCTCCTCCTGTAGCCCCCTGTCCTCCTGTGGCCTCCTCCTGTAGCCCCCTGTCCTCCTGTCCTCTATCCTCCTCCTGTAGCCCCCTGTCCCCCAGAATCCTCATGTGGTCTCCTGTCCTCCAGACCCTCCCTTAGCCCCCTGCCCTCCAGCCTCCTCTTTTCCTACAGCCAACTCCAGTAGCCCCCTTTCCTCCATCATTCTCATCCTGTGGCTCCCTGTCCTCCAGCCTACTCCTGTGGTCTCCTGTCTTCCAGCCTTCTAATGTGATTCCTGTCCACCAGCCTCCTCGACATGTAGCCCCCAGTCCTCCAACCTCCTCATCCTGTAGCCTCCTGTCCTCCAACCTCCTCACCCTGTGGCCTCCTTTCCTCCAGTCTCCTCCTGTAGTCCCCAGTCCTCCAGCCTCCTTCTGTAGCCCCCTGTCTTCCAGGCTCCTCCTGTAGCCCCATGTCTCCAGCCTCCTCCTGTAGCCCCAAGTCCTCCAGCCTCCTCCTGTGGTCTCCTGTCTTCCAGCCTCCTCATGTGTTTCCTGTCCTCCAGCCTCCTCAACCTGTAGCCTCCAGTACTCCAACCTCCTCATCCTGTAGCCTCCTGTCCTCCAACCTCCTCATCCTCTGATCCACTGCCCCCAGCCTCCTCATGTGGTCTCCTGTCCTCCAGTCCCTCCCTTAGCCCCTGTCCTCCAGCCTCCTCTTGTCCTACAGCAAACTCCAGTAGCACCCTTTTCTCCATCCTTCTCATCCTGTGGCTCCCTGTCCTCCAACCTCCTCATCCTGTGGCCTCCTTTCCTCCAGTCTCCTCCTGTAGTCCCCAGTCCTCCAGTCTCCTCCTGTAGCCCCATGTCATCTAGCCTCCTTCTGTAGCCCCATGTCTCCAGCTTCCTCCTGTAGCCCCATGTCCTCCAGCCTCCTCCTGTGGTCTCCTTTCTTCCAGCCTCCTCATGTGTTTCCTGTCCTCCAGCCTCCTCAACCTGTAGCCTCCAGTCCACCAACCTCCTCATCCTGTAGCCTCCTGTCCTCCAACCTCCTCATCCTTTGGTCCCCTGTCCTCCAGCCTCCTCATCTTGTAGCCTCCAGTCCTCCAACCTTCTTATCTTGTGGCCACCAGTCCTCCAATCTCCTCATCCTGTGGCCTCCTGTCCACTAACCTCCTCCTGTGGCCCATGACCTCCAGACTTCTCCTCCTGTCCTCCAGCCTCCTCCACCTGTCCTCCTCCTCCCGCATCCTGTCTCCCAGTCTGCTCAAGCATCTTCTTGTCCTCCAGCCTCCTCCTCCAACCCTTCAAAAATTATTCTCTTGTTTCTCAGCCTCCTCCTATCCTCCAGCCACCCCCTTCTCTATCCTCTTCCTGTCCCCCAGCCTCCTCCAGTCCTCCAGCCTCCTCCCCCTGTTCCCCAGCCTCCTTCTCCTGTCCCGTAGCCTCCTTCTGTCGTCCAGCCCCCTGTCCTCCATCCTCCTCCTGTCACCCAGCAGCCCCCTGTCCTCCAGCAGCCCCCTGTCCTCCAGCAGCCTCCTTTCCTCTGTCCCCCTCCAGCAGCCCCCTGTCCGCTGTCCCCCTCCAGCAGCCCCCCTGTGCTCTATCCTCCTCCTGTCCTCAAGCCCCCTGTCCTCTATCCTCCCTTTTCCCACAGCCCCCTGTCCTCCATTCTCCTCCTGTCCCCCAGCCCCCTGTCCTCTATCCTCCTCCTGTTCCCCAGCCACACTGCCCTCTATCTTCTTCCTGTCCCCCAGCCCCCCTGTCCTCCATCCTCCTCCTGTCCTTCAGCAGCCCCATGTCCTCTTTCCTTCTCCAGCAGCCCACTGCCCCCTACTCCCCCCCAGCAGCTCCCTGTCTTCTGTCCCCCTCCAGCAGCCCCCTGTCCTCTGCCCCCCTCCAGCAGCCCCCTGTCCTCTGCCCCCTCCAGCAGCCCCCTGTTCTCTATCCTCCTCCTGTCCCCCAGCCTCCTCCTGTCCTCCAGCCCCCTGTCTGCTATCCTCCTCCTGTCCGCTATCCTCCTCTTGTCACCAATCCCCCATGTCCTCCATCCTCCTCCTGTCCCCCAGCCCGCATGTCCTCTATCCTCCTCCAGTCCCCCAACCCCCCTTTCCTCCATCATCCATTTTCCTCCTGTCCCCCAGCCCCCTCAAACTTAATTTACAATCTAAAGCCCAATTTGTACTTGTAGGTAAAAGTTCTGGAATGTTCTTGAATTAGAATCCTCAGTTCTTCCACAAAGAGATAAATTACATCCCATCTGTGTCAGAAGAACACAGCATAGGAAACTGTCATTCTTGAAGCCATTTAATAAATCCAGGTTCAGCTGAAGCAGAACATCCGTTATGTGCAATCTCTAGTTTCACTGCTTCTTACAATAAATACACTATTTTATAGCCAGGAGTGATTTTTGGGAGCTCATACAAGGATCCTGACATTAATTTCTCCAAATGCAAGTTTCATATGGACTTATAGGTATTTTTATTACCTAAATCCCTATATACTTTGCCTGGCAGCATACCTGCTCACAATGTCTAATATCTTAGATCATAATTAGAATGGAGTGATAAGGACTTTGGCATTTATATACATTGTTATTTTCCTGTATTATAGCCATAATCTGCCTGCTGCTTAGTACTCATGAGTTCTAAGTCCTACACATATAGGGTTCCTCTACATTACAACAGATGTATAGGATTATGTGACCTTATATGTACTGAAAACCATGTAAAACTTGTTATGTACAGATCTATCCACCATTACCTCAGCTTTAATTTGACAACAATTTCTGAAGGAACTATTTCAATGCAATATTGTGTTATGCTAACAAAACCCTTGACAACATACAACCACTGGCCAGCTGTACATTGACAATGATATACTTTGATCATCGAATATCCTTCTGTTTTTATAAGCCATCTTATTGCAGGGCCGGTAACAGCACCGGATCTTACCCAGGAGGGCCCACAGCACACGTTGGCGAGATCAGAAAACTCAATTACATTGGCGACGACATCCTTGTGTCACCATGTTATTGAAAGATAGCGTCTCATGGCGTCCTTATAGAGCTGGCGCAGGTGACAGGGGGTGGAGTCAAAAGCAGTTCGTCGAGGAAGATAATTGTGTCGACATTGCCTGTGTCATTAAGAGGCAAAGTGTCTCTAACTGTGCAGGACTCTGTACTCTGTGGAGCCTCTGTAAAGGCTCTGTATATTCATTCATGGAGGCTAGAGCCTCTATATATTCATTCATGGTGGCTGGAACCTATGAATATTCATTCATGGAGTCTGGAGCCTATGTACACTCACCGGCCACTTTATTAGGTACACCATGCTAGTAACGGGTTGGACCCCCTTTTTCCTTCAGAACTGCCTCAATTCTTCGTGGCATAGATTCAACAAGGTGCTGGAAGCATTCCTCAGAGATTTTGGTCCATATAGACATGATGGCATCACACAGTTGCCGCAGATTTGTCGGCTGGACATCCATGATGCGAATCTCCCGTTCCACCACATCCCAAAGATGCTCTATTGGATTGAGATCTGGTGACTGTGGAGGCCATTTGAGTACAGTGAACTCATTGTCATGTTCAAGAAACCAGTCTGAGATGATTCCAGCTTTATGACATGGCGCATTATCCTGCAGATGTTGGGTACATTGTGGTCATAAAGGGATGGACATGGTCAGCAACAATACTCAGGTAGGCTGTGGCGTTGCAACGATGCTCAATTGGTACCAAGGGGCCCAAAGAGTGCCAAGAAAATATTCCCCACACCATGACACCACCACCACCAGCCTGAACCGTTGATACAAGGCAGGATGGATCCATGCTTTCATGTTGTTGACGCCAAATTCTGACCCTACCATCTGAATGTCTCAGCAGAAATCGAGACTCGTCAGACCAGGCAATGTTTTTCCAATCTTCTACTGTCCAATTTCGATGAGCTTGTGCAAATTGTAGCCTCAGTTTCCTGTTCTTAGCTGAAAGGAGTGGCACACGGTGTGGTCTTCTGCTGCTGTAGCCCATCTGCCTCAAAGTTCGATGTACTGTGCATTCAGAGATGCTCTTCTGCCTACTTTGGTTGTAACGGGTGGCGATTTGAGTCACTGTTGCCTTTCTATCAGCTCGAACCAGTCTGCCCATTCTCCTCTGACCTCTGGCATCAACAAGGCATTACTGCCCACAGAACTGCTGCTCACTGGATGTTTTTTCTTTTTCGGACCATTCTCTGTAAACCCTAAAGATGGTTGTGCGTGAAAATCCCAGTAGATCAGCAGTTTCTGAAATAATCACCTTTCTTCCCAATACTGATGCTCGGTTTGAACTGCAGGAGATTGTCTTGACCATGTCTACATGCCTAAATGCACTGAGTTGCCGCCATGTGATTGGCTGATTAGAAATTAAGTGTTAATGAGCAGTTGGACAGGAGTACCTAATAAAGTGGCCGGTGAGTGTATATTCATAAATGGAAGCTGGAGCCTCTCTTTATTCATTCATGGTGGCTGGAGCCTCTGTATATTAAATAATTGAGGATGGATCATCTGCAAATTAACTCATGGAGACAGAACCCTCGGTATATTCATTCATGGTAACTGGAGCCTCTGTATATTCAGTCATGGTAACTGGAGCCTCTGTATATTCATTCATGGAGGCTGGAGTCTCTGTATATTCATTTATGGAGGCTAGAACTACTGTATATTTATTCATGGAGGCTGGAGTCTCTGTATATTCATTTAGGAGGCTAGAACTACTGTATATTCATTCATGGAGGCCGGAGTCTCTGTATATTAATGAATGGAGGCTGGAACCTCTCTATAATCATTCATGGTGGTAGGAGCCTCTGTATATTCATCCTTGGAGGATGAAGCCTCTGTATATTCATTCTCTGAGGTTGAAGTCTCTGTATATTCATTCATGGAGGCTGGAGGCTGGAGCCTCTGTATATATATATATTATATATATATATTCATGGAGGCTGGGGCCTTTGTATATTCATTTATGGAGACTGAAGCCTCTGTATATTCATTCATGGTAGCTGGGACCTCTGTATGTTTATTCATGGAGGTTGAAGTCTCTGTATATTCATTCATGGAGGCTGGAGTCTCTGTATATTCATTTAGGAGGCTAGAACTACTGTATATTCATTCATGGAGGCTGGAGTCTCTGTATATTAATGAATGGAGGCTGGAACCTCTCTATATTCATTCATGGTGGCTGGAGCCTCTGTATATTCAATCTCTGAGGCTGGAGTCTCTGTATATTCATTCATGGAGGCTGCAGCCTCTGTATATTAATTTATGGTTCTGAAGCCTCTGTTTACTCATTCATGGAGGCTGGAGCCTCTATATATTCATTAATGGAGGCTGGAGCTTCTGTATATTAATTTATAGAGACTGGAGCCTCTGTAAATTCATTCATGGTGGCTGGAGCCTACATATATTCATTCATGGTGGCTGGAGCCTCTGTATATTAATTCATGGAGGCTGGAGTCTCTGTTTATTCATTTATGGAAGCTAGAACTACTGTATATTCATTCATGGAGGCTGGAGTTTCTGTATATTCATTGATGGAGGCTGGAGTTTCTGTATATTCATTGATGGAGGCCGGAGCCTCACTGTATTTATTCATGGTGGTTGAAGCCTCTGTTTATTCATCCATGGAGGATGAAGCCTCTGCATATAAATTATTGGAGGCTGGAGCCTCTGTATATTAATTTATAGAGTCTGGAGCCGCTGTTTATTCATTTATGGAGGCTTGAACCTCTGTATATTAAATAATGGAGGGTAGATCATCTGCATATTAATTCATGGAGACTGAAGCTTCTGTATATTCATATAAAGAGGCTGGAGCCTCTCTATATTTATTCTTGAAAGCCTCTGTATATTCATTCATGGAGGCTGGAGTCTCTGTATATTCATTTATGGAGGCTGGAGCCTCTGTATATTCATTTATGGAGGCTGGAGCCTCTGTATATTCATTTATGGAGGCTGGAGCAGCTCTATTTTAATTCATGAAGGCTGGAGCAGCTCTATGTTAATATTGGTATCTTAAGTTTCTTCATTTTTAATGCTGACATATGAGTTCACTGCTAAGGGCCCACCGAGGCTCTGTTGCCCATGAGGCCTACTGAAAATTTGAGCCAGCCCTGATCTATTGATGCAGTTATCTGAAAAATTCCAGCATTAGGAAAGATAAGGAAGGACACATCTGTATTTACCATCTGTATCTGTATTCTATGATCTTGCACCTTTGTAAATTGTTAGAAATCTTTAAAAACATAGTACTTTAAATGTTAAAAATAAAGCAGAATAGCACAGCACTATAGGAAGTATGGTAAAATATATTCATATGGAGAACACATTTGATGTTCAATGCCCTAATGAAATATAATGCTCTTGAATCGCTATTCCACTGAAGCAGCTAAGTCATCTCAGTGGTATCTGATTATAAAATCTGGCTTTATATTCTGTATAAAAGCATGTAAGAATTGTCTTGAATTGTTGAATTCTGGCTTTTGCGCTGCAGGTTGTTTGTACTGTATTCTGAATAGATGTAGATCTCATGTTTAGTGTGTATCCAATACACTAGAAAGGAATAATAAGAACATGTTTAAACACAGTGTATAAAAAGAAAAGTTCTCATATATTAATTGCTCTCTTGGATGTATTTTTATAAGGTTATGTAATTACTTGTTATTTAAAATTTTGCTCCCCTCAGCAGAAAAATGTTGTGGAAATACACTATGAAGCATTAATATGCTACAGGCTCTTTAATGAGTCTCTTTATTTTGACCCAGTGGATAAGACACAGGACAGAAAATGTCCACATCACATGTGCTGCAGCCACTGGGTAGGTCATGTGATCATCACAATGTTTGGCTGTATTCGGATGCCCACTGTGGGTTTGATGTCACGATTAGGGGACATCATCACGGATGCATCAGAGAAGCCTCAGATATCTGTGCTGAGGGGTCAGTTTATGGACGAAGAAAGTGAAGGTGTGTGAGGCAAGATATGCATAGGGAATGGACAATAGTGATGTCATTTATTGGGGCTGAAGGGACAAGAGGGGTGTATTTACATTATAAATAAAGGTAACACATGGTATTACAGCTCAGCTACAATGAGTTATCCACAGAACTGTAGAACTGTAGGGATCAAACTGAAGTCAGGTGTGGTGCTATGTGTGGAAGGAAGCAGCCATCCAAAATGAAAGAAAGAACAAAAGGAGAGAATACTTTTTTTTTTTTTTTTTTTTTACATAGGACTGTATGTTGGAAATAAGAGATAATTTTTACATGGAGGGGACTGAATGATGAAAACATTAAGGCAATCAGCATATAGCAGGTAATGCCGACATAGGGGGGAGTTATCATGCACTGGCACATGATATACCTTTAAGGTATATGACACATCGAGTATGGGCAGTAGTGTGGTGACACGCCATCTCATTGGGGCTGAGGTAATGTGCAGTAATAGTAGTTACACACACACATCAATACTATGGTAACAGAGCAAAACAGTTTGTTAGATCATCACTGGGAGCAGAACATAAGAAAGAGAAGCTGTTACAGAGGGTTCACGTGAATTCTAGTATCCTGTGGTGGACATCTTGGAGATAACACCACATAGAAAGTTCATCAAATGTTGTGAATCATAAAAACAAATAATTTAAGCTCAATTTTGTGATTAATGACATTGATTTGTTGTATTTATAGTAGTATACATTTTTGTATCAGATGTTTATATTCCCTAAATACCCCTTTAACAGTATATAGTAATTGAGTTGGACTCACTACTCTTACTCCATTCTCCATTGAACTTTTGCGTAATCAGACATATCAGTGAGCTTCCTTCTAGCTGCCAATATGAAATTCAGCAAAGATTTTAGAGTGATAAGTACTAGAGGAGAGAGGAGAATATGAGTCTAAGTAAAGAAAGAGGCGCTGATCTCTAAGAGGATATATAACAACATTTCACCCGTACTAAATTGTCAAATCTCTAAGAAAATAGACAAAATCTGTAACTATGCGTATGCCACTGTGGCTGCAGGATTTAGGTAAATAACTTGGTATCTAATAGTGTTAGGAAAGCCAGGCCAATGTCTTCATGGTTGTTTACAGCAAAGATCTGATAACATTTCGATAAAATACTTTTTCAAAAGAAAAAAATTTTCCCAAAAAAGTGACACCATAACTTCAGAGCATGTTTCATTTTTTGCCCGCATCCATTGATAATACAATGTTCTTGGTATGATGATCTAGGTTGTGAAAGCAATGTTTTAAAAAGTGCAACTTTTTTCCCAACTGTTCAACGTAATCATACATATTTATTTGCAACACACTTTTTATTCAAGGAAATAACATTCAGACAGAACGATATGCCTATATTGTCTGTGTGGTTACATAAATTGTCCTATCTGGACAACCTTTTTTCTAAATGAGGTTCTGCTGGAGATCCACTGGTGACCACAAAGCCACCACTGGAAGATGACCACACTTTACAGAGACAACTGCTGAAGAAGTATGGAATTGCATGTTGCCCATTACATGAAGAGGTGATTGTTATACATTGCCAGATGAGTTCTTTAGAAGCCACTTCTTGCAGAAATCTTTTCTTTGGCTCTATCACATTCATCTCTCCTTACAGGACACATGGACATAGGAGGTACAATACAAGGTACAAAGACACTACAATCCCCCTGTAGTGAGACATATAACCAGCCATTATAGGGTTAATCATCCAGAGTCCTGGGTGTGACATCATAAAGGATGACATGTGTAGACATGCACCCCATGGTCACAAATGCACCCATCAGCACATGATCAGCAGAGTGCCACCATCCACAGGGTCTTTTTCCTCTCCTGAGTGCTATAGGGTGACTCTGTCAGTTGGGAGTATGCCTTTGATTGGGATTATAAATAGTTTGGGCTGTTTATTCCTATGTATGTATTGTATCTTCTTTGGTTCAATCCAATTTCCTGGATTTCCTTTAAAATATATTAAAAAAAATAAGTTTCAGCACCAGCAAATAACACTTTAAAAATTTCATTTTTAAAAACATGAAGTGATCCAATTCATGTGAAAGGTGACGAATCTCAGACTACTGGTACTGGTACTACTGGTACTCATACCAAGACATGCAAGCAGTACATAGAGAGTAAAAAAGTGGAAGGCACATAGTACTACACATCAGCAATTATTTACCCCAATCTGTCACCTTTACGCCAGTGGGGCATGAAGGGGGGGGGGGGCGTGGCCAGCCGTGCAAAGGGCAAGGCCGGTCAGGAGTGGGCCAGCCGGGGCGTTACACGCCTGCGCACTTGCTGCAGTGAAAATTTGCCGGTTAAGTTTATTTCTACGGCAGGCAAGGTGTCAATTACATGTTGAAAAAGTTTTCCTAATTGCGTGTAGAGCGTTTATACAGCACTGGGAGTTTTAACTTGTGGTATAATGTCCAATTTATTGGTAAAATAAAGAGGCATAACAATTGTAAAAATTGCAAGCTTAAAATAAATAAATAAATAAAATAAAATGATTTAAAAGAACTACGCGTTTCGCGCTCGAACCGAGCGCTTCATCTGGTTCATAAATTACACAAGGATATGGATGTCTATTTATAGTGTTAGCTAGTATGGTCATCACCTAAAGATGTGATCACTTCTGGTTTTTAGATCAATAGGTAAGATCATAGACAAGATTTCACTTTAACACATCAAGTTTACAACAAGTTTACAACAGAATTTTCATATTATATAGTTACCATAACATGAGACATATGAAACATAAATCCCTTGCGACTTGACAACTTTGCGGGGAAAACAACTACAAATGTGCGGAGATGGAGTATGGAGGTAGCGAAAGGTCAAAAACCTACGACTACGGAAGCCGATTGGGGCCAAGATTATAACTACGGAGGCCAAATCTGACCAAATTCCTGAAAGGCGTTCAGGGATTAGCAACAATGTGTTTTATGGAGGGGGAGACTTGAGATCCAATCGACAATCCCAAACGGAGTGAACTGTAAGGTAAGTTGTTTTTGTATTTATAGGTCTTGAAGAGGAAATTATATTATATTATAAAATGCCTTCATTTACTTCATTTAGGCCACTGGGCGAGAGTGTATTTAGTGTGAACATCAAGTAGACCTCTCGTCTGCAGAGCATCTGAAAACGATTAGGCACTGTATCAGGAACTTGATCTATTGGCATGATGGAAATTGGGAATTGCATATTTGGATGACACAGAGGACAATGCTTAGATACCCCCTGTAAAAGGAATTTTTTCTTCACATTTTCACGATGTTTGTTCAAACGGTTATGCAGGGTTTAGACCGTTCTGCCTACATATTGTAATCGGCATTTGTTAGACTTTATACTTTGACATGACATTTTATAAACAGGGATTTGGAAGAGGATTGTGCTGCACACAATCAGATTTGGGGGGGGGGGCCATCGAACGATCCGACAGATTCGGACAAACCGCGGGATTTAACTTAAAAATTGGGTCGCAAGCCATGCGCTTACATGCTCCGGGAAGAAGAAGGTGAACTCCGGGGAAGCGACACATGCAGGATATCGGTCTCACAATCTTCATGAATCGCGGCAGAGTTCATCCTTTGTCAGACAGTCCAGATCGGGGATCGCGCAGGGACGAGGTAAATTAATGTGCCCCTATGTGTTCACAGAGTATACAGGGACCAAAATTAAAGTAAACGCTTTAATTACAAAAGGTGTTCAGTGCGTCAAAAAGTTATCAAAAACAAAAGAATTACAAAATTAAATGACACACAACACGGCAAAACAGTTATAAAATAAAAAGGGAGAAAAATAACAGAAACTTACAAATTAAAGAAATTCTTGATTCACTGGAGTTGGGAGAAATATGGAACACACAGACTTGTCAAGCAGCTTCCATAAAGTGAACCCCATTTCCTGTATTTCATATTGTTTTAAATGTTCTCTGTGTAGTTCAGGTTTCAGAACCTCCCATTGATTAAAGGGGTTGTCCGAGTTTTTGAAAAAAAGATAAAAGTGGCCGGGACAGGGCTGCTTAAAAAAAATAAAGATGTAATTACCTCCCGGTGCCCTCCCGTATCCAGCGCTGCTGTCACTCCGGTCCGGGCGCCATGTAAACAAACATGGCCGCCGGAGCAGCGCTGGACTCAGTTCCGGCCCGACCCGACAACCTTCCGGCCCCCATACACAATGCTGTGTATAGGGACGGATAGGCGTGCCCGGCCACGGTCGGCCGGAAGCTGAATCCAGCGCTGCTCCGGCAGCCATGTTTGTTTACATGGCGCCCGGACCGGAGCAACAGCAGCGCTGGATACGGGAGGGCACCGGGAGGTAAGTACATCTTTATTATTTTTAAGCAGCCCTGTCCCGGCCACTTTTATCTTTTTTTAAAAAACTCGGACAACCCCTTTAATTAGTCCACAGGGTCATTCAGGATTAGACAGTGTTAATGAGGGGTAGAGTCCAGGAATATTTAAACAGTTCTTTGTTTCCAAGTCCTGATGCAGGGATGGGGGGGGGGGTAGGTGTAGGGAAAAGGTAACCAAATGTCTTTTTAAGTCATCACAGAACATTCTTCAGGTCAGAGTTTATCTGGCTATAAAGACTCCAGGATGTTTTTAAAGCTGCCTGGACGCTTTAGTTCAACAAAGTTAGTAATTGCCCTTTAGTTAACAAATCTTACATATTCAGAATGAATATTTCCTTGGCAATGACCATGGTTTCCTACATTCCATAATTAATAGATGAGTAAGTAGTAAAACTCTTCACTAGCATTAATAGAAATGTGTTACATGGCTCCGATTTGGCAACCATATACCATGTTCCCCTGAGTAGGAGCTGCTCATTGCAGAGGTTCTCTAATCTGGCTACCAAAATGACTCCTACAATATTCTTATAAGATATATAGAAAAGATAGTTTCTTTTTAACAGGCCCGTTTTTACACATAGAATATTTACCCGAGAAGTCACGTTTTTTTGATGCCACAGAGTTTGGTGGGATATCTTCATTCTATATAATAAATCATATTTTGGCACATACATTATGTGCAGTAATCTGGTAAGTAGTGGCAGCAAGTAAAGCATCATATTTAGAGTAATGGTTTGGCTATGTTTGTTTTATAGCATCAGTGCATGGAAGTTGTGATATTAAAATGATAGTGTTTCTTTAAACTGCTAATCTAAAAGCAATTACTTTGTTGCTTCTTTTGCTAATAGGCCAATTAAACTCAGTTTCATGGTATTAAATCACAAACAAAATGTGCTCAAAGTGAAAGCTTGTATGAAGGTTCCTATAATTATGTTCTATAACAGATCAAAATATTTTGCACATCACATACATCTCCCTAGGGCAATTACAGCTGGAAACCCAATTTCTGGGTCATGAAAGGTAGTGTGTTGGTATGTTGTGTTTTTTAATTTCCATAAACAACATAGCAGCATTCATATAAAATGAGGGTCGGTTATCTATCGTATCATCGGTATACATATGTCTGTTTACTAGTAACATGTCATCTTTCAGATCAACTTCCAAGTCTTTAGAGACATGTCCATATGCTCACACAGCAGCAATAATACATGAAATAACTGTAACATGAAATATCTTATTATAATTTACCTCAATGGAGGTTTCCAAAATGTATCCTAGCAACAGTTTTGTAATAAAAGCACACTTGACATGGATGGCGCCCTCACAGACATGAGTGGGATAGTCTGAAATGTAAAATGAATGAATGTATTACATGAAAAAATGTTCTTTTTCCATTGGACCATAAATCCATGGAATAAAATTCCCACGTCAAAAGCTCCATAGATTATAATAGGTGGGTATTCTTTCCATGTGAACTTTACATCTAAATCTAACGGGAATCATCAATATCAGTTTTTTGTATGTGACAAGTAGGGTCATATACAGGTAGGTCATAAATATAAAAATTTCTCCAAGGACCTAACAACCTATTTTGGAGTAGCAATAATGTACTATTATTGGAACAATAACTGTGTCAAGATAATAGAAACTTGGATTTAACGTGGAATGTTAGCTTGCCCTTGTGGCATCTCTGCTTACTGTACTGTTAGTGCACAGTGTGAAATTAGCAAAGTGGCCCAAAGAGCACTATTGGATTGTTATATTGTGATAAGATTTGAGAAAGACATCATCATCAAGTTCATACTATCAATGTAGTGTAATTCTATAACATATTACCTGATGTTCTTTTTGCTGCCAAGATTATTCTGTTTTTCTAATTTTGTTAGTATTTGTAAGATATATTCCATTTTAAAAAAACAAATTATGGTAACTGATGTGGTCAAGTAACATGAATTAGTTTGCATGGAAATGTTTAGAACTAGAGATACATGATATAAAGTGTTCTATTCTGTATTCTTTTTTTATCTATCCCTCCATATATCTCTCTTGGCAGAGAGAAAGTAAATGATAGTCTACTTATCTTTCTAAGCAGGGAGAAAGTAAAGGGCTGTAGTAATTCAAGTCTCTACTTATACTGTTACAGGGCAATTTGAAAGTGAGAGGCTTTAGGAATGAGCAAATACGGCTCATTATTCCCAATTACAGACTTGAACTTGTACATTGGGATATATTCTAAAGGGTTTAAAGGTAAGAGTAATTATAGTGCAGAAGCCATTAGTTCACAAAGACATTCACAGATATCATCATACATTAAAAATGAAAAATATAGGGGGTCATTTATCTTTAGTCAGGACATTTGTGTGTGTCTTTCTTTGCTTTTTCTTGGTTTTGGACTGGTTTAATTTATCTTAGAGGTTGATATATAACGCAATGAATGAATCTCTGGGCTTTTTGGTGGCTTTTTATTAAGAAGTCACACAAAAGTCAAATAAAAGTTGCATTCTTTACTGTGATCCCTACTAAAGCTATTCTTATGCCTGATTGGGACTGGAGTTTATTTGCAAATTTTTAACCATGATTTGTGCCAAATTTTTCATACGTCCACATCTACTAAAAAATTAATCCGTGGCCAACATTGAAAAGCGAGTGATAAAGTCGCCAAAATACAATATACAAATATACAATGTAGGTGCAAATATACAAATGTGTCAAAAAGGTTGCAAATATAGAAGAAACAAAAGATAAAATACTAACATAAATGACCTCCATATAGTACTAAGAAACCTAACATAATGGATTTGCTAATGGCTTATTGTACAAATTCATTGCTAGAGAAAGGAATAAATTCCTATATTGCTCTGGATAAAACGGTTGCTAAAAATGCTGTTTTAGTCTTAAATAGAAGAATGCAAAGGATGCAGGGGATTTCCCACAATTGACCGAATTTTAACAGGGTCTTATGTTCCAACACGGTCATGATGCTATCAAGTTCCATATCTGTTCCATATCATGATCCTCTTAAAGGAAACCAGTCACCACATTTGCAGATATACAGTTAGTCATAGGTTCCTATAGAGCTCTAATAACGGTCTGCAACCTTCTTTTAGCTAAAAATAGTTTTGCTTACATCCACAGAAATCACCTTTTATCTTATATTCCCTGGCATTAGAGTGGCTTGAGTCCTGGCTGGCCGGCCCCTCCCATCTACCCATCTGCCTTATGCCTGCTTCATGTCATTTGATCAGAGTGACATCATCTCAGGTCCTTTAGACTCTTAGTAGTAGCAAACTGTACCCCATGAATGTATCTGATAGCAACCTCCATGGATTTCTACTCCACATACATGGTGTACAGTTTGCTATTCTTAGAAGTCTGAAGGACCTGCGATGATGTCACTGATCACACGTCATGAATGTAAAACAAGGCACCATGTAAAAAGATTGACACAATTCGGCTCATTTACTAAGGGCCCCACGGACCACACTTTCGTCGGACATCCCAATGATTTCCATTTTGCGCCACTGGGTCAGGGATTTAAAAGGGGTTTTTGGTGGACACGATCTGATTTTGGCGCAATAGTGCCGGCAATCATGCGACACAAATCATGGGACAGGCCGCGGGATGTAACTTCAAAATTGTGTCACAAGCCAAGCACTTACATGCACCGGGAAGAAGAAGGTGAACTCCGGCGGACCTGATCAGGAAAGGAACATATTCAGCAAGTCGGGCGCACAATCTTCTAGAATCGTGGCACTTTCGGGATCTCCTCCGGACCGGGTAACAAAATGTGCCCCAATATTTCCCATCTGTACATAGAGCTTTATATGTCTGTAGTTAAATATTTGCAGACAGTCCCCAAGTACAAGAAGGCAGATCAGTAATTTGAAGAGACACAGAGGTGACAGTCAGAATAATGGGGTATCTTTGACTCTTCTTCTGTAATTAAGGTACAGTGCCCCACTGGCAGCTAATTTTAGGTGATATAGGGAGGACTTTATCAGCAGGCATTGTTAGTTGGGGGGGGCATAATCTGGTGACAGGTCCTCTTTAAATTTCCTGATGATCTTACTGTTTTGGCCCTATTGAATCTAGTGTACTGGCCCTATGTGATAACCCTAAAATAGTGATAAGCCTTAGGACAAGTGAATGGACTGCCCCTGTCATGGAGGGGGCAATTCTGGGGGATTAGCGCAATTCAAAAGGCCTACTACAAGGGGATCTACCTGCTGGATTACATGCAAGAAAAAAAATCCCTATGTGATTGTGAACATAATGTATGTAATGTAACAGAATAAACTTCTGTTACCCTCCCTCTGTGTGTTTATTCTGCATAATTATGATTTGATTGTGCTGGTTTTAAACATTAGTAATTAAAAGTTATATTTTAATTTTAATTTCTCACCAATGCTGTTACTGTTATGCTATATTGAATAGTGAGTATGACATCAGACATTTGAATGATTTTGTTGTCCTGGATTAAAATGTGCTGATAGTTGCAAAGAAAATAGTACCAGCAATGACCGTCTCATAAAACATATGTAAAAGTTGCTTTCTGATTAAATAATTTTAATATATGTAAGAAAAAGATGTAATATTAACTTCTATTGCATTTTCTCTGTGTTATACTTCCAATTTAAATTCTTATCCATATGAATGCCAAGATATTTATAAGTTTTAACCATTTTTATTGGTTTACCAGCTCTAGTTACTGATACAGTTATGAAATGTTATCCCCCATATTGATAATTATCTCCCTTATTTTATTAACATGCAAATGCAAGCCATTCCTTGTGCTTCATCCTACATGATATTCTGATTCCCCTTCAGAATATAGAATTCCACCCTAGCAATAATAACACTGTCATCAGAAAATATTTTAGTGGTCCACCAGAGGCGTGCTGTATGGGTTGTTGACATGCAGGTCATTCGAAGAAGAATAGAAGATAAAGATTAAAGATGATCAAGTCATTGGGGCATACTGCACAATCTCTATGGATGAATGTAAAACTGAATAAAAATTCAGCTTTTAAAAAGGCAGTTGGAAAAAAAGGTAGGCGATAATACATTTCTTTCATCGGTTAGGAAAAGGGCCTACAGCTTATAGCTGTCAGAAATGAAGCACTTAGATTAGCAAGGTGGAGGCATGAACTTTCCATTATTATATTTTACAGCAGATTTTGTAATTGGAACTTTCTGTTCAAACTATTCCACTTGTACTTGTTTGTTCATAAAGATATATTAATTCTTATTGGGTACATTTTGTTTTATCGCTTGGAAATATTATAAATTGTTGTACAGCAATGCGGAACAGGTCCACATTCCATAAAAAAAAAAAAACTTGCAGTGTTCTTAACCTTCAGGTACACTGGCATTTTTTATGTCTTTTTATGTCTTTGTTCTTATATAAAAGCATTTATCTTCTGCAAAACTTTATCCTTCATCTTCTCTTTTCAAGGTTGCTTCATTGCTGGAACACTTCTACACTGGACTTTTTTTTTTTAGTAAAAGCCCTTCTCAGAGTCTAGTCCCATATGAAAATGTCACTGCACAAGAATTACATTTCAATGTCTTATATCTAACCTCTGTGAGGCATGATATCAATAGCCATTTATTTTTAAACTAATGAAAAAAATTATGTAACAATAAAAAAGTTTAACGAGAAGGGGATTGGTAATTTATTGAAGAGATTTACATTTAGAGAATTTGATGGCTACATTTTGCTTTCATATAAGAAGCAGGTATTTTCACAGGATGGAAATTTATAAGGCTTTGATTTATTTGCCTTAAAGAAAACGTGTCAGCAGCAATTGACCTAATAATCCACTACCAGTATGTTGTCAAGCAGCTGTAGACCTTCCAGATCATCCTTCTTTCATGATGCTTTTGAAGTGATGGAAATTGGTTGTTAATGAGGTGAAGATTTTAACACTGAGGCTCTCTCCCTTCCTCAGAAAGTCCCCTTCACCATAATTGATGGTCCTGCATTAAGATACATCCTTTCTGAAGTCCTGCACATGATTTCAATCACAGAGGAAGAGGCTTTTACAGCTTTCCATCTTGACTTCAGTGTTAAACTCTCCTCCTCCTTAACTTTACACAATCCATTTACATCTCACTTCTAACATAGCACGGGGTGAAAAAACTTGGTATTAGGGAATACCAGGGTGTTAACAGTATCTAGGGTCACCCTGGGACTGCCCTTGTAAGGGCGGGAGCTAACTCTGTGGGGGTCAGGGAGAGATTACCATAGGGATTACTAGGTGCAGTGCAGTCAACTTTATCCTGACCTGGTGGATCCAGTGGACTTATACTCCTGACCGAGCTCCAGCACCTTTACACTCCCCTGAGACCGGTAAGACTGTTCTAATACATTCCTGTATATGTATATGAAGCCCGTTACACATTAGGTCTTCTACATGGGTGAGTATGTATTTTGATGGTCCAGAGATTTTAATCTTATATGTATTTTTTTTATAGATTTAATCATTAAAAGTTAGGTTTTATATAAGTTTTTTCACCCCGTGCTATGTTAGTATTATAAAATATTGGTGGAAGTTGAAAACCCCGGGACACTTCCAGTGGGGCAACCGTTACGTCTGACGGGCATCCATCTTTGCCCGGCTTTGTGTGTTTTTACATCTCACTTCATAGTTGATTTTCTGTATGATGCCAACACACTGGATCCAGAAAGAAACAATAACTAGAAGGTGTTAGACTGCCTGACAATATACTAGTAGTGGTTTATTTGGCCAATTGCTGATCTCCCTCCTGACCGAGCTCCAGCACCTTTACACTCCCCTGAGACCGGTAAGACTGTTCTAATACATTCCTGTATATGTATATGAAGCCCGTTACACATTAGGTCTTCTACATGGGTGAGTATGTATTTTGATGGTCCAGAGATTTTAATCTTATATGTATTTTTTTTATAGATTTAATCATTAAAAGTTAGGTTTTATATAAGTTTTTTCACCCCGTGCTATGTTAGTATTATAAAATATTGGTGGAAGTTGAAAACCCCGGGACACTTCCAGTGGGGCAACCGTTACGTCTGACGGGCATCCATCTTTGCCCGGCTTTGTGTGTTTTTACATCTCACTTCATAGTTGATTTTCTGTATGATGCCAACACACTGGATCCAGAAAGAAACAATAACTAGAAGGTGTTAGACTGCCTGACAATATACTAGTAGTGGTTTATTTGGCCAATTGCTGATCTCCCTTTACTTGCTCCCTTTAAGAGGAACAAGTAAAACAAACAATAGAGGACTTTTGATTAAGGGAAATCTATTATCAAAATCAAACATGGATAAACCAGGGTCACTTACATAGATCCAGGCACTGTGACTGTGGTAATGTTATATTTGTTATCCATGGCCTCCTTCCTTCTTAAAACTGAATCTGCTGCACGGAGGGGATCCCCCAGAAGCCCTCAGGCTCTTAGCATAATTTCAAAAGTTTACTTTAGAAGGAAGAAAACCATGGATAATAAATATAAGAAGATTACCACAGTCACAGTGCCTGGATCTATAAGTAAGTGTCCCTGGTTTATCATGCTTTATTTAGATTTCCTTTTAAGTATAATCGAACAGTCTAAAATATTATCAAACTAATGTAAAAGTGTTTGTCTCATTAAATGTGCTTATTACACCCTCTAATGTGAGCCCACACTTTATAATGCCTTTAATTGTGGCAATATATGGTGTACTGTCTTGTTGTTGTCCCTCAAATCACACTAAGTATAACATACTGTATATGCTACTCATTCTGGTTTATACACAGAACATTGTCCCTATTGTGGCCCCCACACTTAATATTGAACTTGCCAATTAGTGTGCCTCCCCCGCAACATATGGATCCAAACTTTACATTAATCCACCAATCTAATAATGTTTCCTATACTTGGCATAACATGTAATAATGCAATATACATTTAATATCTGTGGCACCTACTAATTCACCCTCAATGGGACCCTGGCCATGAATAATGCCCTCTCAACACCCCTATGTTTTGATGTTTTTGTGGCTCCTTCCTTATCACATGGACTACAAGGAGCCCCCACATAATACCCACACTTAATTATACCCCCTCCGAATATATCCCCACATGAAGTGAGTCTCTCCTGTATGTAAGTCCCTAGAAAGTAATGTCTTCCACAGCAAGTAATGTCCCACGACAGCCGCAATATTTTCCCCCATGCCCCCCAGAAAGTAATTATCCCACTACAGCCCCCAATAAGTAATGTCCCACCACAGCCCCCAGTTAATATTCTTCCCCGCAATCCCCTGTAATCAAACTCTTCCACAGTCCCCAGTAATCAATGTACCACAATAGTCCCCAGTAGCTGAAGATAATCAAAGATCCAATAAGGCGGCCATGACCAATGGAGAAAGTATTGCAGCTTTTACTCTATCCATGTCTCTTTGAGGTAAATTCCAGCAAATATCACTGAGGAAGTATAGGAGAGTGTAATAAAATGTAGATAATTGGACCATCTCCTTGCATATATGGATCTAAGTAATATGCCATGGGAAAATTGGCAACCTACTATTGGGAATTAGTTGTTGAACTTTTCAATAATTACAAGTAGAGATAAGCACATTCACCAAATTTTTCGAAAAATTTCCAATTGACCTGAATTGAGTAATGACAAATCATGTTAAAAAAACAGGTATTTCCTGTAGGGTGTTGTAGAATGTTGTGCCATGCTCAAATATGCATATGGAGCATGGTTTGGTCTTCAAACAATGCTGTGTTTTAGTATGACACGCACATGACAGCCGCTGCCCTTAGAATTGCTTCACTCTTCAATTCCATGGGCACTTACAGTGGCCAACTTCACCAAATAAGTGAAGCTGGAATGCAGTCTGACAAGGTAAAGTCTGTGCCAGCTCATTTCACTGATCGCTTTCAATCGGTCAATAATACATCAGTATTGCTAAAGCCAAAAACAAACAGGAGTTGATCCAAAACAGAGATGACCAGTAAATGGGATATTTGCATGTCATTTGTGTTCTGTATCCAGTCCTGCTTTTGGCTATCAATCCTGTGGTTTTTCATTCCTTCTGACAGATAAAATGAAGGGGGGAAACCAAACATAGTGCCAATGTCATAAGGTGGTGGAGTGTGAAAACAGCATTATGGAAATCACAGGGTGTTACAGGGAGACAGTGGTCAGTTGGCAGCAGCATTAGTAGGCCTCAGAGTGGCACAATGACAAATTTGGGAGGTGGCAGCAACATGGTAGGCCACAGTGTGGCACAAGGATAGAGCTTTGAGGTGGCAGAAGCAACAGCAGCAGGTCAGAGAGTGGCACAATGACAAATTCTGGCGGTGGCAACAACATTGTAGGCCACAGTATGGCACAATGATAGAGTGTGGAGGTGGCAGCAGAAGTAGCAGCAGCAGGAGATCAGAGAGTGGTATAATGACAAATTCTGCCGGTGGCTGCAACATGGTAGGCCACAGTGTGGCACAATGATAGAGTGTAGAGGTGGCAGCAACAGCAGGAGGTCAGAGAGTGGCACAATGATCAATCTCTCCAAGGTCAGTCTCTCCACATTACGGGTGGACAAGCGGGTTCTCATTGGGCTAACGATGGCCCTTGCCACACTGAACATCCGCTCTGATGCCAGACTACTGGCCGGGCAGAACAGCTTCTCTAATGCAAACTCTGCAAGTTGCGGCCACACATCAAGTTTGGATGCTCAATAGTCCAGGGAATCCTCTACCTGGGGTGGTAGAGGCTGTCCAAGTAGGCCACCACCTGCTGGTGCAGGGTCTGCTCCATGTCCTGCTTCTGCTGCTTGTGGCAGCTATCTTCCTCAATAGGCAGGTGAAGGAAGCTGCTTATTAAGGACTCCAGACTTAAGCTGTTGCTGATGGAGCTGCTACTGCTCCTACCCCCCATCTCCCCACAGCAGCCATGGCAGTAGTATGTGAGTGATCACTGCCAGGAATCCCCTAGTCAGACCTGACAGAGGATGGACAATGTACATAGGCAGCGGCCAACTGTCTGCTCAGTATTTCTCTATAGTACGCCAGTTGTTCCTCCTTCTTGGCAGCTGGAAAAAAGCCACCCATTTTGGACAAGTAGCAAGAGCCAAAAGTCATCCCTTTGCCGGATGTTGACTATTCGGCTGTCACTAATTAGACAAAGCAGCATGCTGCGGGCCATCTGTGCAAGTGACTTTGAGGGACTCCCATCCTCTATCTCCACTGTATACTGCCACTGTGCTTCTGGGTCATCTGCCTCATCTTCTACGTCCTCTACGACTCTGCTTATGGTCCAATGTCCTCCTCCTCCTCATTCTCCTCCAGATCAGCCCCTACCTGACTGTGGCCATGAGATGTCGCCACTTATCCAGTGCCCGGAGCACTGCAGCATCAATACCAGGACATGAAGCAGTGGAATTACGTTATTCATCCCACAGTCCTGGCAACTGAGCAAACAGCAGGTGTCACACATGAGCTGCCAGTGGCTGAGATCAAAGTTACACAGGGGAGCACTCTGGTCCGTTTGCATCATCAAAAAATCATTAATGGCTTTTCTCTGTTCATAACTTATGGAGGCTGGAATTCCAACTGGTGGAAACATTGCATATCAGCCTATGTTGGGGGAGGCCATTCTCCTGCTGCAACTCAAGGAGGGTGTTCTTCGATTTGCAAGAATGGCTGAAGTGCATGTTTCCTGCCCATTTCTAGAATGTCTTGCAGATGGATGGAAGACTTCAGGAACCTGTTGACAACCAGATTGAACCATTGACCATCCCTCCTCGGTGCAGGGGGGACACAATGCTCTATTGTCTGTCACCATGGTTCCGATTTGCAGTTGTTGCGAAGAAAGCTTCACAATGATTTCTTCTTGCATGGCATGGAGCAGTTCCTCCCCTGTCTGACTTAGTTCACCCAGGCAAACCAGGTGTAGAGCTGCGTGACACCGCTGTGCCCTGCAGAGGTGCTGGAGCCTTGACTGGCTGAAATGGCATGTGTTGCTGTTTCTGTGGTGGCAGGATGGACCACCACATCTGAGCCACGTGTCTCCCAGGCCATTGGATGGTGACGCTGCATGTGTTGACGCTGAGCCATGGTGCCAACGTAGGCTCCCTGGACACGCATCATTTTCTGCCTGCAAATTCTACACATACACATGCTCGGCTCCTCTGGTGTCTTAAAAAAAACTGCCACACAGCCAAGTTGGTGACTTTAGTGCCAACAATCTGCACTGAGTGACTACTAACGCCGTTGCCTCGCTGAGCCCCTGGAAGCAGGTTTTGTACCCCGTGGCTGTTTGGCTCCTGTCCCTGCACTCCTGCCACCCTGCTGACTCACGGCCCCAGTAGCGACTTGCTTCGCTGCCTGAGGTGCAAGCTGACACCCTCTACTCCTGACGATGATGATGAAGCCCTTGTTTCACCCGGCTCCCAGTGTTATTGGCTACATCATCATCGATTTGTGTTTCCCTGTCACTGCCACTACTTGCAACATAACCTCCTGTGTCACTCTCTACTTTCCCACCTACTGCACATAGCAGCGGATGTCTGCCCCACCTCTTTACTGCCAAGTAGCTGCTGACTTTGTCCTCGCTGTATAGTGGAGCTGAGCCCATACCACCTAGCAGGTCTCTGGCTAAGGGAAATGAACAGGAAAGAGGCTGTTTGAGGACAGTTGAAGGCCGCTGACCAGCTCCTGGGCCATACGAAATAAGTTTTGTATTTGACAAACCCACGGACTCTAGGCTGGGGTTGTCAGATGGAAGGAAGTGGATGACCTAGTCAACCAATCGACAACCTTTGGGTTGTTGATCAACACACTGCCATTAGATAACAATGGCAGTTCTGGCCTCACAGACGGACCCCTGCTGCAACGTCCCCTTAGTCTGCTGTGACCTCGGCTTGCTTCACCTGCCACCTTTCTGTCTGACATAGTGGTTAATCAACTACATGGATTTGACATGTATTTCTTGCTCTCAACTTCATCAACAAAAAAGTACTGCTATTTGGGGCTATAAAGATACCCCAAAAAGGACACCCTGGAATTGGAGCAAAAAACTCTCCAGCAACTACGTAGATTTGACACATATTTATTCCTACTCAATTCAGCAACAAAAAGAACTGTAATTTAAGCTATACAGATCCCCCAAAAGGGACACCTTGGGATTGGAACAGAAATCTCTCTGACAACTACATGGATTTGACATTTCTTGCTCTCAACTTCAGCAACAAAAAAGAACTGCTATTTGCGGTATACAGTTACCCCAAAATGGACACCCTGGAATTAGAGCAAAATTCACTCCAGCAACTATGTGGATTTTACAGATTTCTTCCTATTTACTTCAGCAACAAAATAGAACTGCAATTTAAGGTATACAGATTCCCCAAAACGGACACCACAGGATAGGACCAGAAATCACTCCAGAAACTATGGGGATTTTACACAGATTTCTTCCTATTCACTTCAGCAACAAAAAACCCTGCTATTTGGGTTATACAGATCCCCCAAAATGGACACCCTGGAATTGGAGCAGAAATATAGCACAGTACAGTACAAACTGCTAGACGCTGGAGACAGCACATGCAGTGTGAAATGCCGCAATTGGAAATGGCTGCCTGTTTTTATATGAAATATACATCACATAAGCCTGCCGGTCGCTGATTGGCTTACAGGTCTGCACATGTGATCAAGGGTTTTCCTTTCTTCTTTCCAGTTCTCTGCCCCATGTAACACATTGTGCTTGCGCCCATTTTGGTAATAACGGAGGAAAAGAAATTGTTCCCACGAATCATCGTAAAACTTCGGATTCGTGACAAATCGTATTTTCGCTGAAATTCGGACCGAATTCCACATTGTTTGAAACAAATTGCCCATCTCTAATTACAAGGCTCTAGAATTGTAACTGTAATTTGGCACAACATTCTATTAAAGATTTTAACTTGGAGTACATCTAAATTCAATATCATGCCTGCTGAGTTTTTTGTTACCTAAATTTAATGTAAGGTGAAAAAAAGGATGTCATGGATGAGTTAGGGTGATTAAACAGGTTTTTCTTCTCCTTGTTTTAGACACAAAATAGCTGATGAATAGATAAGAGCTCAGTAGAATGACTCTTGCTAGTGAATAATACATCATGTTGACAGGCAATAACCCTGTGTACTATTAGGATATAATTTCCCTTTAAAATAGCTAGGTCATTAGTGCCATAGTACATCATCTGATTTCTGACTTAAGTATCGGACACAATGAGATTGCAAGACATGACATAACCTTGATAGTTTTATGTTGCCGCTTCTATTGGGCAAACAATAGTTATTGAAAACAATTACAGTATAGAGAGACATCTATTATGGGGAAATTGCAAACGACATAAGGAGACGAGATATAGTATCCTTTTAGTAGTGACAAGAATATCAAACAGACCAAAAGGTGCTGTGTTTATAAAAAAAATACAGGATTATCCTAGGTAAAAAAGTACCTTATATACTCGAGTATAAGCCTAGTTTTTCAGCACAAAATTTGTGCTCAAAAACCCTAACTCGGCTTATACTCGAGTCAACTAAAAACATAAAGACAAAACTCATCTTTCTGACATCACCCATAGGTCCTCTTCTGTCTGAGACAGTCTGAGACAGAAGAGGACCTTTGGGGACGTTGGAAAGATGAGTACAGTGTTATTTTTTTTCCTACTACAGGGGCTGGGCAGGCTGTATGCTACAGGGGCTGGGCAGGCTGTATGCTACAGGGGTTGGGCAGGCTGTATGCTACAGGGGCTGGCAGACTATATACTGGGAGGCTGTAACCAACGCATTTCCCACCCTCGGCTTATACTCGAGTCAATAGGTTTTCCCAGTTTTTTGTGTTGAAATTAGGGGTCTCGGCTTATACTCGGGTCGGCTTATACTCGAGTATATGCGGTAAGTGGCCAACTTGTTTCTGTACTATTAAATTAGGTAGTGCAGCTTGAGTCTATGATTGTGACGTTGACTGCAGTCAGACCCCATTATTTATAAAGATTGTATTTTTTTAAAGTACAAAACTATTATGTTATACAGAAAGTATAAAACATCACCTTTATTATATTAAAGATTACCTCTATTCAGAATACCCCCTACTCTCATTCTTCCACTGGAGAGAAAATAAAAGAGAAAAGAAACAAAAAACACAACAGCAATATTTCTCTTAGAACCATTGATTCCAGATCTTTTCCCATTTTGTGAGATTACCCTGGCTGAGTGCCCTAATATCACGGGCTCACCCGTGCTCCTCTCCTATCGGTAGTGCATCTTAACTCTCCTGGCTCCTGCTCTGTCATCCTCGGATGTGCGTGTGCTTCCCGACTCCTAGGGCATGCGTGCTGACTTCATAATATTTATATGGCCAGAGTGCCACTAATTGGCGGTGGCCATTTTCTAGAAAACTTCCTGCAATCCCTGTCGGATTTTCGTGCCTCGAGCCGTTGCGAAAGCTGTGTTTGATGCCTTTCACTATTATTGTGATTTCCCGTTGTGACCCCGATTCCGTTTCTGACTTCGCTCCTTTGCCACCCGCCCTGACCTGTTGCTACATCTCTGACTTTGATCTTGTGCTGCCCGTCCTGACCTCCTGCCTGTCCACGAGATTGCCAGCTGTTTACGCCTGTGGAATGACCTGGTGGTACCACGCCGCAGCAAGTCCAACATGCTTTGTGGGGGGCCCTGGTGAAAACAGGTTGCCACTTAGACTCCAGTGCCAGGTAGGGGCATGTGTCATTGTCCGCATTGGTTCTGAGGATCCACTACCTATGAGTCAGACAGTAAGATCCGGCCATGGATCCTGCCGAGGTTCTGCTTCCCGTTTGGCCCGATCTTGCCACCATCGAGATCCAGCAGGGGCAAGTTACCGCCATGCTGGAACAGTTGCTAGCCACACAGCATAAGCATCAAGTTCCTGAGACTGCTCCTGCTGTGTCTCCTTCTACCCCGGCCTGCCTTCCTGCCGCAGAACCTAGGCTACGACTGTCCACGACCATTAAATATGATGGGAACCTCAACTTGTGCAGGGGCTTCATAACCCAATGTTCCCTGCACATTGAACTCATGCCAACTAAGTTTGCCACAGAGCACTACCAGCGGCATTACCACCTGTGGGACAGAGATGATCCAATCACGGCTACTTACATGGCATTCCTGGCAGAATTCTCTTCCATCTTTGAAGAACCTGCATGTGCCTCCTCCGCTGATACTGCATTTCTGAACCTGCGTCAGGGCGACATGTACATGGGAGAGTATGCAGTTCAGATCCGCACTCTGGCCTCTAAAGTTGCCGGGAACGATGCAGCCCTAATCACCATCTTTAAAAAGGGTCTCTCTGCTCAGGTCAAAGACACTTTGTCTGCTTGTGACCTGCTGTCTACTCTGAGTGGTCTCATCACACTGGCCACTCGGATTGACGTAAGGTTTAAGGAGCACGCCAAGGAACTACTTCGAGCACCCTCAAGCACAAGTTAGACGTTTTCCTCGATTGGCACCTGCCTTCCAAAAGCCGATCCAGCCTCCGCCTGTATCATCTACTGAGGAATTTATGCAGGTGGAGAGACATCTGGAGAACCTCTGCCTGTATTGTGCCAGTCCAGACAACTTCATTGGGATGCGCCCTGTCTGTGCCCAACGTCCAGGAAACGTCAGCACCTTGGGTTCTTGGGAGAAGCGTCCCTAGTAGAGATGAGCGAGCACTAAAATGCTCGAGTGCTCGTTACTCGAGTCGAACTTTTTCCGCTGCTCAAGTGCTCATTTCGAATAATGAACCCCATTAAAGTGAATGGAAGAGTCAAGCAGTACAACAAGATAAATACCACCATACTGATAATAAACAGACCACTAAAGAAAGTCCAACATCAGCAATTATATCACAAAACAGGAGCAAATACAGCGGAGAACACTACCCCCATCCAGTGAGGAACACTACCCCCATCCAGTGAGGAACACTACCCCCATCCAGTGAGGAGCACTACTGCCATCCAGTGAGGAGCACTACCCCAATCCAGTGAGGAGCACTACCCCCATCCAGTGAGGAGCACTAACCCCATCCAGTGAGGAGCACTAACCCCATCCAGTGAGGAGCACTACCCCCATCCAGGGGCAATATGAATGATTTTTTAATTCGGCAGGGGGTATGTAGGGTAAAGTGTATGTTGTAGGGTGGAGGGTGGGTGCACTGAGCAGAAAATCTACATGGAATCAGGCAGGTGAATTTACCATCAAATCACCACATGACACATGTATGTGGCCACACACACACACATATATATATATATATATATATATATATATATTATATATATATATATATATACATGTACATACACTTCCCTTGGTCCAGATCTCTTGGCACCTGTGCCATGCTGTCAGTGAGGGCAGTGTAGAGCACCCCAGGGTCACTGGCAGCATGGCACAGTAACAAGAGATCAGGACCAAGGGCATTATATATGTGGCCACAGACATGTGTCATACAGAGCAGCTTGGGACACTAAACAATAAGCACCTATAGTTGTTTAGTGTCCCATAGCTGCCAGCCTGCTGCCTGTGTAATACACACAGAGAAGCTCCTGCCTGCTCCCTCCTTTTGCACTTATCTTTAGTCCGCGCTGGCTGATGCAATATACTCCGGCAGTCCTGGCTCTTTCCTTGTGTTCCCGGGCTGAAGGGGGAGGGACTGGAGGGGCGGACACTGACCTGCTACTGTGTCTCTAGGCAGCACTGTTGAGCATAGAGCAGGTCTGATGCAGCCCACAGTAAGAGAGATCGCTGGAGCTGGCCAGTTCTATAGAGATGGCAGTGGAGATGGTACGTGTGCCCACAGAGAGGGCACGCGTGCCATAGGTTCACCACCACTGGGCTAGAGAGTGGCATGGCGACATACCCAAAAATGGACTCAGGCTTCAAACCAATTTAAAAATTCCTTTTGGCAAGGATAAATTGTAGCACTGTACGTATCAGTATTTGGCCTGGTTATGGAGGGCAGAGAGGAGCAAGAAATGATTTCCTATGTGAACAAAATGTTGACGGTATATTTAGTCCATAACACAGCATGGCGACGACAGAGTGACCAAGTTCCATAACGTATCTGGTGAAACTCCCAAAAAATTAGCCTGATACAGCTAGTTTTCTGAGCGGACAACATGTGGAGGCAGCTATGGAGACGACTTTTGGAGGCAGCTATGGAGACAATGTGTGGAGGCTACCATGGAGACAGCATCTGGAGGCTGCTATGGAGATGACGTGTGGAGGCTACTATGGAGACGGTATCTGGAGGCTGCTATAGAGACAATGTGTGGAGGCAACTTTGAGACAACGTGCAGAGGCTGCTATATAGATGACGTATAGAGGCAATGGGGATGGTTATGGCACTCGAGGTGAACGTAAGGAGGTGAGAAAAGAGGAGTGAAAAGATAGATTTTAGAGGTAAAAGGTTATAGTAGTAGATTAAAGTTGCTGCAGTTAAAACGATGTTAGTGGGATCTTGGGATGGAGCTAAATAACATCCATGCTTGATTCATCTTGATAAGCGTCAGCCTGTCAGTGCTGTCAGTCGACAGGCGTGTATGCTTATCGGTGATGATGCCACCAGCTGCACTGAAAACCCGCTCTGACAACACGCTAGTGGCAGGGCAGTCAGCGCCAGTTCGGGCCAGATGTCCAGCTTTGAAATCCAGTAGTTGTAGGGAGCTGTGTGATCATTTAGAACGATGGTATAGTCAGCGACGTACTCCCTCACCATCTTTCTGTAAAGATCACCCCTACTCTGCAGAGACTGGGGACAGCTGACAATGTCTTGCTGGGGTGACATAAAAATGGCAAAGGCCTTGCAAAGCGTAGCCCCTGCCAGTGCTGGACAAGCTGCCTGCTCGCCTACTCTCTTTCGCTGCTTGTCCCGCAGAAGTATGCCCTCTGCCGCTAGCGGTGTCAGATGGGAAAGACTGTTTCAGCTTGTGCACCAGGGCCTGCTGGTATTCATGCATTCTCACACTCCTTTCCTCTACAGGGATGAGAGTGGAAAGATTTTGCTTGTACAGTGGGTCCAGGAGAGTGAATACCCAGTAATCGGTGCTGAAAAAAATTATTTGAACGCGATGGTCACGGGATAGGCAGCCTAGCATGAAATCTGCCATATGCGCCAGAGTCCCAACGCGCAAGAATTCACTCCCCTCTCTGGCCTGACTCTCCATTTCCTCCTCCAACTCCTCTTCTTCTGCCCATACACGCTGAACAGTTAAGGACTGAGCAATGGTCCCCTCTTCTGTGTCGCCAACATTCTCCTCCTCTTCCTCCTCATCCTCCTCCACCTCCTCCGATACGCACTGAGAAACAGACCGGAGGGTGCTCTGGCTATCAACAAGGGAATCTTCTTCCCCCATCTCTTGTGATGAGCACAAAGATTCCGACTTCATGCTGACCAGAGAGTTTTTCAACAGGCCAGGCAGCAGGATGGTGAGGCTGATGATGGCAGCATCGCCACTGACTTTCTGTGTTGACTCCTCAAAGATACTCAGCACCTGACAGATATCAGACATCCACGTCCACTCCTCAATGTAGATTTAAGGAAGCTGACTGACCTGACTACCAGTTCTGGTGGAAGTTGACATCTGGCAGTCTACAATGGCTCTGCGCTGCTGGTAAACTCTGGATAACATGGTTAATTTTGAATTCCACCTCGTGGGAACGTCGCACAACAGTCGGTGAGTGGGCAGTTGGACGCGGCGCTGCGCTGCCCTGAGAGTGGCAGCATCTGTGCTGGACTTCCTGAAATGCGCACAGATGCGGCGCACCTTTGTGAGCAAATCAGACAGATTGGGGTATGTCTTGAGGAAACGCTGAACTATGAGATTTAACACATGGGCCAGGCATGGCACATGTGTCAGTCTGCCGAGTTGCAGAGCCGCCACCAGGTTACGGCCGTTGTCACACACAACCATGCCTGGCTTCAGGTTCAGCGGTGCCAGCCACAGATCAGTCGTGATGCCGTGATGCCCTGTAATTGTTCTTGGGCGGTGTGCCTTTTATCGCCTAGGCTCAGCAGTTTGAGCACCGCCTGCTGTCGCTTAGCGACGGCACTGCTGCTGTGCCTAGAGCTAGCAACTGATGGCGCCATGCCCACGGATGGTAGTTAGGAGGAGGAGGTGGAGGAGGGGTGGGAGGAGGAGGAGGCATAGTAGGCCTGAAAGACCTGGACCGAGGTAGGCCCCGCAATCCTCGGCGTCGGCAGTATATGACCAGCCGCAGGGTCAGACTCGGTCCCAGCCTCCACCAAGTTAACCGAATGTGCCGTCAGCGATATATAGTGGCCCTGCCCGGCAGCACTCGTCCACGTGTCGGTGGTCAGGTGGACCTTGTCAGAAATGGCGTTGGTCAGGGCACGGATGATGTTGTCTGACACGTGCTGGTGCAGGGCTGGGACGGCACATCGGGAAAAGTAGTGGCGGCTGGGGCCCGAATACCGAGGGGCGGCCGCCGCCATGAGGTTTCGAAAGGCCTCGGTCTCTACTAGCCTATAGGGCAGCATCTCCAGGCTAAGCAATCTGGAGATGTGGACATTAAGGGCTTGGGCGTGCGGGTGGGTTGCACTATATTTCCTTTTCCGCTCCAGCGTCTGGGGTATGGAGAGCTGAACGCTGGTGGATGCTGTGGAGGATCGTGGAGGCGACGATGGGGTTTTTGTGCCAGGGTCCTGGGCAGGGGGCTGACTATCAGCTGACACAGGGGAAGGAGCAGTGGTGTGCACGGCCGGAGGTGAACGGGTTGGTGCCACTGAGTGGGGTGTTTAGCATTCATATGCCTGCGCATACTGGTGGTAGTTAAGCTAGTAGTGGTGGAACCCCTGCTGATCCTGGTTTGGCAAAGGTTGCACACCACAGTCCGTCGGTCATCCGGTGTTTCCTTAAAGAACCTCCAGACTTCTGAAAATCTAGCCCTCGCCGCGGGAGCCCTCGCCACGGGAGCTTCACTACGTGACACATTTGGCGCTGATGCACCAGCTCTGGCCCTGCCTCTCCGTCTGGCCCCACCACTGCCTCTTCCAACCTGTTCTGGTCGAGGACTCTCCTCCGTCTCAGAAGCACTGTGTTCACCCGGCCTCTCAACCCAGCTTGGGTCTGTCACCTCATCATCCTCCGATCCCTCAGTCTGCTCCCCCCTCGGACTTCCTGCCCTGACAACAACTTCACCACTGTCTGACAACCGTGTCTCCTCATCGTCGGACACCTCTTTACACACTTCTTCCACTATGTCAAGAAGGTCATCATCACCCACAGACTGCGACTGGTGGAAAACCTGGGCATCAGAAAATTGCTCAGCAGCAAACGGACAAGTGGTTTGTGACTGTGGGAAGGGTCCAGAAAACAGTTCCTCAGAGTATGCCGGTTCAAATGCCAAATTTTCCTGGGAGGGGGCAGACTGGGGGGGAGGAGGCTGAGGTGCAGGAGCTGGAGGAGTGCCGATTTCGGTGACATGGGTGGACTGCGTGGAAGACTGACTGGTAGACAAATTGCTCGAAGCATTGTTGGCAATCCACGACATCACCTGTTCGCACTGTTCTGGCCTCAACAGTGCTCTACCACGAGTCCCAGTAACTTCAGACATGAACCTAGGGAGTGTAGCTCTGCGGCGTTCCCCTGCTCCCTCATCAGCAGGTGGTGTCTCACCCCGCCCAGGACCACGGCCTCTGACCCCTGCAGTAGTTGGACGCCCACGTCCCCGCCCTCGTCCTCTACCCCTAGCCCTCGGGTTAAACGTTTTGAAAATGAAAGTTATAACTTTAATAATTTTTTAACTTTTTTTTGTGTTTTTTAGTTTTTAAAACCAAACGATGCTATCCTATTGCTATGGCTATTTTCTAGCCAAGTATGAAAGCACACTGCTATGCCAGATGAGATGACGCTGAGTTATGAAAAAATAAACGTAAAATAAAAAGTAAATGGCAGACTGTGCCTAATTGAAATCCAACCCCTAATAAATTGTCCCACTTCGGTCTTTGCGATGGATATGTGTGTCACTAAGCGCTAAACACAACGGTTGCAAGTCTCCCTGCAAATTCCTCACAATATGGTAGTAGATGCACTACAGCAAGGCCAGCCACCAGCAGCTCAACCAGAAATAAAATATATAACGCTATTGTAGGCCTAAGTAAGCCGTTTGGATTCTCCTATGGCTATTTTCTAGCCAAGTATGAAAGCACACTGCTATGCCAGATGAGATGACGCTGAGTTATGAAAAAATAAACGTAAAATAAAAAGTAAATGGCAGACTGTGCCTAATTGAAATCAAACCCCTAATAAATTGTCCCACTTCGGTCTTTGCGATGGATATGTGCGTCACTAAGCGCTAAACACAACGGTCGCAAGTCTCCCTGCAAATTCCTCACAATATGGTAGTAGATGCACTACAGCAAGGCCAGCCACCAGCAGATCAACCAGAAATAAAATATATAACGCTATTGTAGGCCTAAGTAAGCCGTTTGGATTCTCCTATGGCTATTTTCTAGCCAAGTATGAAAGCACACTGCTATGCCAGATGAGATGACGCTGAGTTATGAAAAAATAAACGTAAAATAAAAAGTAAATGGCAGACTGTGCCTAATTGAAATCCAACCCCTAATAAATTGTCCCACTTCGGTCTTTGCGATGGATATGTGCGTCACTAAGCGCTAAACACAACGGTCGCAAGTCTCACTGCAAATTCCTCACAATATGGTAGTAGATGCACTACAGCAAGGCCAGCCACCACCAGATCAACCAGAAATAAAATATATAACGCTATTGTAGGCCTAAGTAAGCCGTTTGGATTCTCCTATGGCTATTTTCTAGCCAAGTATGAAAGCACACTGCTATGCCAGATGAGATAACGCGGAGTTATGAAAAAATAAATGTAAAATAAAAAGTAAATGGCAGACTGTGCCTAATTGAAATCCAACCCCTAATAAATTGTCCCACTTCGGTCTTTGCGATGAATATGTGCGTCACTAAGCGCTAAACACAACGGTCGCAAGTCTCCCTGCAAATTCCTCACAATATGGTAGTAGATGCACTACAGCAAGGCCAGCCACCAGCAGATCAACCAGAAATAAAATATATAACGATATTGTAGGCCTAAGTAAGCCGTTTGGATTCTCATATGGCTATTTTCTAGCCAAGTATGAAAGCACACTGCTATGCCAGATGAGATGACGCTGAGTTATGAAAAAATAAACGTAAAATAAAAAGAAACTGGCAGACTGTGCCTAATTGAAATCAAACCCCTAATAAATTGTCCCACTTTGGTGTTTGAGGTGGATATGTGTGTCACTAAGAGCTAAACACAACGGTAGCAAGTCCCCCTGCAAATTCCTCACAATATGGTACTAGCTGCAAATAAAAAAAAAAATGTATAACGTTATTGTAGCCCTAAGAAGGGCTGTTGGGTTCTTGTTGAATCACTCCTGCCTAACACTATTCTAATAGAACACCCTAACGCTTTCCCTGACCAGCAGCAGCTCTCTCCCTAGCGGCATCCAGACACAGAATGATCCGAGCAGCGCAGGCAGGGGCTAGTCTATTCCAGGGTCACCTGATCTGGCCAGCCAACCACTGCTATCGACGTGTAAGGGTACCACGTCATGCTGGGTGGAGTTCAGAGTCTCCTGGCTTGTGATTGGCTCTGTTTCTGGCCGCCAAAAAGCAAAACGGCGGGAGATGCCATTTTCTCGAGCGGGCGAAGTATTCATCCGAGCAACGAGCAGTTTCGAGTACGCTAATGCTCGAACGAGCATCAAGCTCGGACGAGTATGTACGCTCATCTCTAAATATGACCCATTTACCAAATGTTATATATTGTCTATCAATACTATCTAGTCAGTTCATTCCAAATAATGTACTAGGCTGGTTTTGGATTATAAATCTATGCTGTTGAATTTGAATAGTGCTAGACTTTTATCAGAAGGTTTGGATATAGCTCTGTTTTCCTCCAGATGGCTTTACGCGCCTCACTGGTTTGTTTATTTGGCAAATATATAATGCAGAGAGCAATGATGCAAAATAGCCCATTGATAAACTATTTAGTTTACTAAATGTGGATTTTAACATGGATGCTTTCACTATTTATATATGTATGTCTTGTATATTTTCTTAATTTCTGCATTTTAATCCTTGACAGTGTGGTGTGTTACCAATGGTAGTCATAGATGATGTGGTCCCAGCTTGCTGCAGGACATTGACCAGGTCCTACTTTGTAGTTATGGGCTGATTCCTTACCTTTTTCAAAATCATCTTTATCCCATGAGGCGACATCTTGAATGAGACTCCTGACAGTCAGATTAACAGTCATCTTGTGTCTCTAACATTTTCCAATAAATTTTATAACAGTTTATGCCGTGTCACCAAATCGTCTGCCTATTGTCCTGTAGCATTTCCCAGCATTGTGCGGTTCTATAATTTTGTTCCAGGTGTCCTTAGACAGCTCTTTGGTCTTACCCGTGGTGTAGAGGTTGGAGTGTGACTAAGTATGTGCACAGGTGTCTTTTATAAAGGTAATGGGGGAGATTTATCATTAGTCCTATGTAGCTGCTTGCGAGTTTCTTAGCGAGAAAAAAACGCAACTTTAACCCCTTAAGGACGGAGGGTTTTCCGGCTCATTTCTCGCTCTCCAACTTCAAAAATCCATAACTTTTTCATTTTTCCGTGTACAGACGTGTGTGAGGGCTTATTTTGTGCGTAACAAATTTTAATTTCCCGTAATGTTATTTATTTTAACATGCCGTGTACTGCGAAGCTGAAAAAAAATTCCAAATGTGGAAAAATTTAAAAAAAACCGCACATGTGTCACGTTCTTGTGGGCTCAGTTTTTACGACTTTCACTCTTCGCTCCAAATAACACGCCTACTTTATTCTTTGGTTCGGTGCGATCGCGGTGATACCAAATTTATATAGGTTTTATTGTGTTTTAATACATTTTCAAAAATTAAACGAATGTGTACAAAAAAGAAAAAAAAATTTTTGCCATCTTCTGACGCTAATAACTTTTTCATACTTTGGCGCACGGAAATGTGTGAGGGGTCATTTTTTGCGAAATGAGGCGACGTTTTCATTGCTACCATTTTGTGGTCTGTGCGACATTTTGATCATTTTTTATTTCATTTTTTATGTTATGTAAAAAGGTGTAAAGGTCGCATTTCGGACATTTGGGCGCCATTTCCCGCCTCGGAGGTCACCGCCGGCCGTAACCGTTTTTATATTTTGATAGATCGGGCATTTTGGGACGCGGCGATACCTAATATGTCTGTGATTTTTACTGTTTGTTATGTTTTATATCCGTTCTAGGGAAAGGGGGGTGATTTGAACTTTTAATATTTTATTAATTTTTTTTATTTTTTAAACTTTTTTTTTTCTTTTTTTTTCACTATTTTTTAGACCATCTAGGGTACAATAACCCTAGATGATCAGATCACTCCTACCATATACTGCAATACTACAGTATTGCAATATATGGCGTTTTTGCAGGTCTTACATTACAATGAGCCACTGGCTCATTGTAACGAAGCTGCATAAACCATGTAGCCTCGTGTCAAGAGAAGACCCGAGGCTACCATGGTAACCGATCGCCGCCCCCCGATGACGTTCGGGGGCGTGGCGATCGAAAAAAAGATGGCGGCGCCCGCGCGCCGCCGTCTTTTAAACGCCGCCCGCGACTTTGCGGGCGGCGTTTAGAGGGTTAATAGCCGCGATCGGTGCAAGCACCGACCGCGGTTATTAGCGGTGGGGGTTTTGTGCAAAATGCAAAAACCCCCACCTCTGTATGAAGAGGACTCAGCCCGTGAGCCCTCTTCATACATCCCTTATACCTCTGCGCCGTAGAGCTATGGCGCAGAGCGTTAAGGGGTTAAAGTCACACAATGGCAGAAAAAACACACCACAGTTTGTGCAACACCACATTTATCAACTGAGAATTTCCAAAAGAACCTACATTTAATTGCAAAACTACACCACATAGGAGGTGGTGTATGTGGGTTCATTGCTACTACAGGGGGAAGTTTTTGCTCAATTTAATGTTTGAGGTATCTGAGAATTTCCTGTGCAAAAACATTGCAAAAAGGCAGAAATTGAGCAGATGTTAGACATATGTGTGACTGTTGCAGTCTATTCGCATAGAGCACACACAGCTGAAGGCATACACCGGACTTTAAATTTGACTGTTGGAAACCTGCCAGTCTAAGGCCCCTTTCACACTTGCGTTTTTCACGCGCGTTTTCTGCGCGTGCTTTTGACACGCAGAACTTGCATTGCACTCTGACCCATTGTAACCAATGGGTCTTTTCAGACTTGCATTTTTTTTCACGCACACACGCGGGTTTTTTTTAAACGCGCGTTTAAATCTCAACATGCTCTACTTTTGCAAGTCACGCGCGTGAAAAACGCACCATACAAGTCTATGGAGATGCATCAAAAACGCATTGCACTCTGAGACACTTGCAAGTGCAATGCGTTTTTCACTCATCAATTGCCATAGAAAAGAAAGAGCTCAGTCCTGAGTCCATTTCACGCGCATTTTCTGCGCGTGAAAAACGCATTGAAATTGCATTGCAATTGCATCAAAAACGCGTGTGAAAAACTGAGACACTGAACAAACTCTGACTGAAAACTGATTGCACTCTGATGCAAAATGCGCGTTTTTCACTGACCAAACCCTGATCGCACTCTGAGCAAACTCTGACGTGAAATGCAACGCAAGTGTGGAAGGGGCTTTACACATAGACAACTCAAAATCCTGCCTAATGATAAATCTCCCCCAATGAGTTTAAACAGGTGCAGTTAATACAGATAATGAGTGCAGAGTAGGAGGAGCTTCTGTTTCAAGTATTATTACTTTCCCTTATGTATTTCATACATACGTTCTCTTCTTGTTATTTATGTGAAGTCCTTATTGAATGAGCAGTGCTATGGAATTTATTGTGCTACATAAATATATATAATATTAATTGTAATATTTACAAGGCATGAGTGGTTTCTTGTGTCCCAAAAACAATATAATGCACAAAACTAGACTTTGATCATCTGTTTGTTGCAGAAAGATAATAGGAATCACAAAGGCTGACTTAACTTTGGCCTTGTAATGAGTGTAAGCGTATCACTGCAGTTAACAAAATTTTGAGAAAATTAGCAATTTTTCATAACCAAACTTTTATTGTTATTAAAATGTATCACATCTTATGCTCTTTTCACGGATGAAGGATTTATCCTCCTTGCTCCAAATTTTTATATAGATTTATAGGGTACCTTTAAATAAGTAATATTCTTATGTATTTTGTAACTTGTATTTTGATTCCCATACACAGCATGCATAGAAGTTATAGGTGGAACAACAGTAATAAGCAGTAAGGGTAAGTCCAGAATTGGGGATGAATCTGTAAAGCAGCCTCTCAGTGTGCCCATGTCTTTCTATTTGATTTCTATTCAGAGCCACTGACTCTGACTGACTCTTAGACATATATAGGCAACATCTTAAATCAGATCTCTCAGTAGTTCGATAATCCAGATTTCTCTGCCTCCCAAAGGATTTTACTATAAGGTTTAGAGAAAGTGATAAATCAGTGCATGAGATATGGATGAAGAACAGGATTATAATCGGTTGAGATAGAGGTATTTTTGTAATGCAGAGAATAGAAACAGACTAGGACACAAAGCGAGACAGTGGAGTTTAAGACTAAACCCCCTTCATAGCCCAAACCCACCCTAGGTGGTGGGTAGAGAACAAGGAGACTTTCCCACCCTGTACCCTGCAAAGCACAAAGACAGGACAAGCCAATACAAACAACTAAAAGAAGTCATCAGAGCCAAGTCTGAACCAAGAGGACATACACAGTACAAAATCCAAAGGCAGACAATAGTCAAAACACAAGACAAAAGTTAGCATATCAGGAGACAGAGTTTAGAAACACAAGAAAAGTCTGGAGTTTACTAAGAAATTTCTTTAGGCAAAACTTCTATAGGCAGAACAATTCTGACAGAACAGAGAGAAGGGGACTAATGTGAACCTATCAATAACATCGGGCTAACTATTGATGAAACAGAGCCAAGATGCAGGATAGACATGGGTGTGGCGCTAATGAATCCTAACAGCCAGAAAGCCTGAACCAATATTCATAAAGATTATCGTACAAGGTTCTTAAAGAGAAGGTGTCAGGCAAGCTAACCACCAAAAACTAAATATATTTTTCATACATTGCCCCCGTCTCTACATTGACCGTCTACATGCCTGTAAACTCAAACAACCAGGTGCTAAATCTGTTTGCAATGATCTGAGATGGGTCCAATGAGTCATTATTATATTCAGCAGTTCAGCTTATTCATGAGTGGAAGGCACAGCCTATATAATGATGTGACACTCCTGGTGTTGGCTCCTCTATGTGCTTCCTTGGCGCCCCCTGCACTGTGTGAAATGCTCCTATACACATGACTGACAGCCTGTATAATGATGTGACACTCCTGGTGCTGGCTCCTCTATGTGCTTCCTTGACGCCCCCCTGCACTGTCCCCCCCCCCCCTGCACTGTGACGCCCCCCTGCACTGTGACCCTATACACATGACTGACAGCCTGTATAATGATGTGACACTCCTGGTGCTGGCTCCTCTATGTGCTTCCTTGAAGCCCCCTGCACTGTGTGAAATGCTCCAATACACAAGACTGACAGCCTGTATAATGATGTGACACTCCTGGTGCTGGCTCCTCTATGTGCTTCCTTGGCACCCCATGCACTGTGTGAAATGCTCCTATACACATGACTGACAGACTGTATAATGATGTGACACTCCTGGTGCTGGCTCCTCTATGTGCTTCCTGGTTTAGGTGGCCATGCCCTCTGCAGCCTTTGTGTGTATGAGATACAACTGCTACAGGATGAAATCGTGTGTATGGGAGAAAAGTGCATGTCAGTAGATGACATATAGCTGATGTATGTGTCTCTCTTAGGCAGTATATAAAGCACAAGCACTATGTTTTACTATACATTACAAACAGACATGAGCAGGGGGGGTTAACAGGGGTGACATCACTTTGAGCTTAATCTTAATCTAGTTTAGATCTATATTCATATCCAGTCCTACTGGATCCATTGTGTACAAAAATAAGAAAGGCACTGAGTGGCTACTACCAGGGTTCTGTCTCCTGGCTAATATGTATATAATTCTTCGGAATGACTGGATCATATAGAGGTGTGGTGGTTTCACTTGCAGTGCAGTGCTCTATTCCTTTTAGACATGCACATTTAGTAGCAGCAAAAAGAGGAATGGCACTCAACACAGGCTTGTTCTTTTCTTCTTTATTTATACTTACAAAAACACATGTTAAAAAGTCCTCATGGGAGGGAGGAATGTCCCCCCAAGCTGAAAAAATAAAAGCAGCCAATAAAGCTAACTGGCATATTATAGAAGAAGATAATGATCTAAAAGAAATAGTAAAGAGAGATCCTTTAGTGACATTCCGAAGAGGGAAGAGCATAAAATCTAATCTGGTGACAAGCAGTTTCAATCCTCATAGTGACAATTGGCTCACCTCCCATTCCCTGAAAGGAAATTTTGCATGTGGTAATTGCAATCATTGTACCCAATTTATGAAAACTAAGAATCTACAAGTCGGGGGTCAGAACACAACAGTAAAACAATTTTTTACATGCAGAAGAGACTACATAAGTTATGTCATTTTTTATACATGGAGAAAATTTTATATAGGTAAAACTATAAGAAACTTAAATGTACTTTTCAGTGAACATTTACAATCAGTCAGGACCGGTAATGGTGCCCTGAGACTAATAGAACATGTGAGACTTTGTCACAGTTCAGACAAAATAGGTGTTGAGTTTTGCAGGGTTGAAAGGTTCCTCTCCTTTGTACATGGGGAAATGGACAGAGATTATTACCACAAAAAGAGGGCAAATGGATCCTACAAACAGGCGCACAGCGGCGTACCTGTCGCGGTCGCAGGGAGTGCAGGTGAAAACGGGCCCATCAGAAGGGGGCCCTCCGATATGCATTGGCTGGCGGAGTGCTAAATGATGTGCGGCGAGGAATGTCTTCACTCTCCGGCATTCTGTATCAGCAGCTCCGATACTGCAAGAAGCTGTGACAGAGCAAGAAGTGCAGCCTGTGCAGGAAGTGCAGCCTGCTCTGTCACACTGATCACTGCAGCAGCGCACAGGATGAGAGTAAACATCCCAGCGCTGGCAGCGTTGGCAACTGCCGGCTCGCCCATCTCATCTGCGGCCCACCCATCTCATCCGTGGCCGACCTGCCCACACAGACAATGCGCCCGCCAGACCATGCGCTCGCCAAACCATCCTCCCTCCTGCCCGCACAGTCGGCTAACCCTCCCTCATGCTCGCTCACAACGCTGGTCGCTCTTCCCCCAGCTCTCCACTCTCTCCCAACCCCCTCCCCCCCACGGACGACACAGCCGACAGCCTCCTGGATGCCCCGTCCGTCCGATCCACGCTTCTCCCGCCAAATGCGACAGGCAGCCGACTGCCGACTGTAAGTCCCTCTATGTATGTGATGTGTGTGTGAATGTGTTGTGAATGTGCTGTGAATGTGTTGTGTATGTGTGAATGTGCATGTGTTGTGTATGAATTTCCTGTGTGAGTGTATGTGCCGTGTGTGAGCTGTGTATGAATGTGCTGTTTAAGTTTATGGTGTGCGGGTGCGCTGTGAGTGTATGGTGTGTGTGCCCTGGGAGTGTATGAATGTGCTGTGTGTGTATATGCTGTATATACTGTACATATGTGTATTTTGTTTTATGTGTATGTATATGCAGCATGTCTGTATATACTGTATGTGTGTATATGCAGTATGTACTTGTGTACATAAATGTGTTGGTATAAGTGTATACATGTATGCGTGTAAAAGTATAGAAATGTGTGTAAATGTATAAACGTGTACAAATATATATGTATATCTTTTTTAAGGCTACATTAACACGGCCTTTAGGGGAGGTATATGCGGCACTGTACCATTCCGTACTCGGGGAAAAGATAGGACATGTCCTATCTTTTCCCGTAATACAGCGCTGTGCGCTATGTATCTGTATGCAAAGGGACGGGGGTGGGAAGCACACACTCCCTCCTCCTGTCCTGTGCGCCGATGTGTGAATTTGCCCTAAGGCGCACCAGGTCTACTTAGGTTTCCCTAAGGCGCACTAAGGCACACTAGGTCCAGCAGGACTTAATGATAAAGTCCTGATAAAGTCCTTTTTTAAAATATCTAAATATGAACTCTGCAGACTCTCCCCCATTAGTCCTATACTTTGCCCACCCATGTCCTCCCACCCTCTGTATCCCCTCAAACAAATTCATTCCTTCTAATATGCATTTAAATAATAATCATTGGTATGTAAGGATATGCTGGGAATTAGCTGTAGAACAATATTTTCCACTGAAATTTACTAAAAGGTAGAATGTTTTCCAACCTTTAGTTTGTTTTTAACAATCTCATGTACACTAATAAACCACTGTTCATTATTAATTCAAACAACCTTTACCCCGAGAACATTGGTAAGCCAATACCTGATCTCTATTCTATGACACAATTCACACTAGTACCACAATACTTACTGGCGACACCTAGCGATGTAGTGCCTCCTCTCCCATCGCGTACGTCATGGGAGGGTAAGTGGAACGACACGCCCTAATCCATGAAGCCGCATGTTGGAAGTCGCAGATGTCTGAACACACTCCCCCTAGACGTCATGATGATTCTGTGCACACCCGCAGGTAAGCTGCACAGTATTAAACATATGATTACGTCTTTGGGCTTACTGGTTCCCCTAGTGTCAAATAGAGTGATAGATATTTGTTCTGACCAATCATGGTTTGAATCATTTAGCAGCCTGTAAAAGGGTTACAACAAGGGGCGTGTATTCTGGGTGAATCAAAGAGACATTGTGGCTTGCTGTGTTTCTGATACAAGCCACAGGCAATGGGCTTACCCAATAAAAAACAATAAAAGTATGAGACTATAAAAAGGGTTTTGGATCCGGACTGAAAAAGTCATACGTCATACGAATACTTTTATTGTTTTTATTGAATATGTCCATATACTCATTATAAATTGCCCTTTAAGTGTATGTGCAAATTGAATCTAATAAAAACATTCACCTCGATCAGAGGAGCGCCTGAAAATACATCTTTCACTGAGTCTTGTACCACAGACTTGTGCAATCATAGAAGACGCAAAGACATCTTCTCCGCATCCAAACCTACAAGATGGTAAGGGGACAAAGAGTTGCAATGTCAATGGTCCCACAGTTTTCTTTAAGACATTGCACGGCAGTTTAGCAATTTAGTCTACTTACTCTTGGTGCTTTGCATTTACAGCCTACTGGGGTTTAGTATTGCTGTTTTTGAGCATAAAACAATATAAAAGCCTTTCATGCCATCTACTAATGAAATTTAGAGTGATATAAAACAGAAATCAATATCTTTTCATTTTAGGAGTAAGATTTATTCTTTTTTACAACCTCCTTATAATCAATACAATCAGTGTTTCATCAGAAAATTGCACTTTTTAAATGCAATAATTAGTATCTATTGTTCCAGAACGTTTTGAAATGATAAAAGGCGAAAAATCATCCAAAACTCCAGCCAATAATGAAAGTATATACTTTGGACAAAAATGGAAATCTTGGGAAGAAGCAAAGCATTCAAAGAACTGAAATGTACATAATCTTCTTGTTAGAACTCATAAATGGAAATCATGAAGACTAGTTTTAAATGTGTCAATTTAATTTTCTGTACACATGAGCCATTTGCACCTAATTCATTCCTCTTAATGGATTTTGTGAATTCTATGCCTTCTATGTTCATTTTTTGTAAATGCTTTTCCATCCCAATAACAAGAACTGCAACAATGGTCTTATGAATAAAGACTAGGCACACAGCAAAAGCATACTATGTAACTAGTGTAACTCTATGCCTGGGCGATCAACGAGACCCTTAGATAGAGGGTTGTCACTGATAGACTTGCTGTGGTATGGTGTGGCTAGTGAAAGCTGGTAGTCACTCTGGGGTAACAATCTGCCACTTGAGCATTAGTGTACTTCACAATCCCTGTTGTCCATGTAAAGACCCCTCAAATGTTGCCACAGAGAGAAATAACCAAAAAAAACCCTTTGTTTAACCACAAAAGACTGTACCATTTCACAGGGTTGTTCCCCTTTTATGGAATCACACATGGTATAAGCCAAGATACAATAAGGCTGGCCCTAAAATAATAATACATTATAAAGAACAAACAGTCAAATGGAACAATAGGAGTGAGGGCTTATGTTCTATGAGGATGAGGGTGTTGACAAAAGAGGTAAAAGAGATTGTATGATGGTCCAGACATTCTAAACACAATAAAAATAATTTAATAAATAAAAATACTGCTGCTTGAACCAGCCATCAGCCGCCATCTTATATAAACATGACACACATGATTATAGGATATGGCTTACACCCCTGAGCCTTAACGCTCCTGTTTACAACATTCACTACGTGGATTTAATCATTAAAAAAAAAAGGAGACAGGTTTCCTTTAAGGACCAATTTTGTTCTTTCTAGGTCACCAGTTTCCATTCCTCCATTAACCCCTTCAGTTTCTTTTTGCCATGCTTGCATTTTTGTTTTTCTGCATATGTAATGTAAAATGGTAATTATCTGTAGGCTCTTGATATTACTGAGCCAGCCTGTATTGCTTTCACATTCAATATCTTTCAAATTCTCTTTTGTCTTATATTCTGTCATTCAGATGTGAAACTTCAGCAATTTTTTACTGAATGTCTGCAAACTTGATTCTTGTGGGAAGGGTCACCGCCAACACATCCAGGATTATTACTAAAATGAGCAAAGTAGTAAGCATTTACTCTATGGCTGTGATGGTACACATGAACCAGAAACCTATGATGTTTCATATCAAAGGCATTTAAATCTCAGAGGTCCTCCTCATCCTGAACATCTTGTACTTCTACATTCCAGCTCTTATTAGCCTAATACAGCTTGCTGGATGGGATGCCATGGAGGATTTTTAGATCCAAGCTTGTTTAAGGGCGACATTTCATTTTGGTCCAGATTTCTGCTCTGTCTGCAGCAGGGCTGTGTGTGGGAATGATAGGATATATCAAGACAGAGAGAAAGTGAGACTGCATTAGAGAAAAACAGGAAGGAGGGGGAAGACGTGGCAAAATTAATAACATCTCTGCAGCTATTTATATTAGCGCCTGTGAATTTCCGTTCTGCATTACAACTTAGATGCCTTTGTAAAGCGTGTTGTGAAATTAATTTTCTCTTGTATAAAGTATGCTAACATTCCCTCTAAGAGGCACTCTTTAATAACTAAAATAGCAGCTTCCTGTCGAGATATGCCAGAAGACAAAACTAAAGCTTGTGCTTAGGCCCTTCATGCTTCATTTTTTCTCCAGATTTAGCGTATGCTCCGGGAAAGCTCTTGTTACTTGCTCTGTAGAAATATTACACTGAGGAGAGTCAAAGATTGCTGTTGGCATATGTTAGGGGAGAGGTAATAAGGGACAAGTAAAAAAATGATGCTACCAGGGTGTTATAGCACCATTTGATGGTTACGGTTGCCGTAAACAACAGATCTGGGATTCAATTTTGCAGTCTAAGTGGCATCCATATGTAACCTATTTTTGGCAACTGATACGTAAATATGGACAGCTGAAATCTGTATGTTGTCCATTTGGCATCCATATGATGTATGGGCAAGAATAGGGAATGATCTGAGTTTTCTACAATATGTTTTTCATGGATACCTGAAAAACAGATTCATGTACAAGGGTCCATTGAAATGGATGTATCAGTGTGTAACCTACAAATAAGAAAAACGGATAGCACACGGTCACAGATAACCTCAGTACTGGTATGTGTACATATCTAATTCCCTTCTGTTTTCTGGAGGCTTCCTGACTCTGTCCGCCATCTTGTTAACACCTGGTTCTTGTAACTAATTTGTTTTGGGGTATAAATTGCAGACTAGTGGTCTTACTAGATCTCGGCCTCATTATATAAGTATTAAACCAGAAATGAGGGAAAGGACTCTTTCTGTAAGTAATTTAATTAAAATTACCTCTTCCCTCCTTCACCTATTCTAAATCTGGGGGACTCTGTTGCACTTTCCAGATGGTGCTGTTTTAGGCGGCTGCCTGTGCATTGTCTCCAGCTACTCCCCACCCAGTCCCTGTGGCACCAACTTGGCACTCTCAACCTGTGTCTCTTCTGCCAAACCAATATCAGCACATCACTGTTTCACCACAATCACTGTTAGAGCCGCACCTATGCATGTATGTCAGGCCTGTGTCTATTTGTTATTGTCACTTGTGTATTTCGTACCGTAAATGTTTCCCTTATGTAATGTGGTGTGGTCATCTTAACCTGTATTGTACTTTATTGCAATGTCCTGTAACTATGTTTGTATGAAACTAAGAAACTAGCAACATATAAGAATGTGTCTCTCATAATGTATATTTTTAATGTAACGTTAAGCTAACTCTGTGTGTAAAAATTTCCCCAGGGGATCAATAAAATATATTGTATTGTGTACTGACAGAGATGTTCCCTATAACAGAAGCCATAAGAAGATTGATAGCCACAAACAGAATTTTCTGTTAAAAAAAATAATCACATGATTTCAAGAGTACAAGTATGTGGTCAGTAGATTGATTGATCAACTAATTTTTCATACTTTCCTACTATGCTATAAGAATCAACAATATTGCTTCCCAACAGGTAAGGGCTGGAAAATTCCTGTCCGTTCATATGACTGTGTCTATTGCTCCCTTGTGCCATATAGGCTCCAATGTTTTTACCTGATGATCAGAACAAACTAAAACCAAGTAAATAGATGTTCCAGCTTGTTAGAAAATCTCTTTGTAAAAAATACAGTACTGACCACAACACAGCATGAGGTCTTAGATCATTGGTATCTCACTGACTGGAGGTGTGCAAGAGTTCATTCATATATGAATGTGCTAAGAGTATTTTCCTTGCATGTACCTGGAGCTTTGGTTTCATTGAAATATCCTCAGGAATATTTGAGATAGATCTGTTAGCAGGTCCACTACTCATGTGCTCAGTATCCAGGGCATTATGTTCTTCTGGAACAGAGCAATGTGTTCTAAGCATATTGTTCTCTCATGGGTAGACAGCCGCTTTCCCTGCAGAGACAAGCGCCTGCTTGGGATCAAGCGGAACTAATATGTGCTGAAGCACAAACAAAAATGTTCTGAAAACAAACAAAATAAAATAGAGAATTCATCTATTGATAGTTTCTCTTTAAATAATAGTCTAAAATATATGATGCATTTAAAGCAAACCTGTCACTAAGAGTCAGGAGGGGGTAGTTTCAGTAGTCTGTGTTTTCTCTTTTTTCATCATCTACTCTACACTTCATCTCCCTCTCCCCCATCCCTCTTTCTTTTATATGCACTGAGCAGGCAAGGGAAGGGGATGGAGTGGAGGTGAGGAAGACTGCATGAGGAGACTGAGACACCAGCAAAGGCTGCTGCAGCTGCCTACTGCCACCAACTTCACCCCGCTCAACTTTTAACATTATGCTAATGAGCCAGAAGTGCTATTGGTGGTTGTTACCTCAGCACCACCATGCTCTTTATTCACAGACTGTTATAATGTGTAACCATCCATCTTGCTTTGCTTCCTCTGCCTGCTGTAATCTCACAGCAGCAGCACACATTTGGAGGGTGAAGTGCTCATGCACAGTGTAAGAGCCCCTGAAGCTGCAGCACGGAGGAGTTTTGGTTCAGTCACAGTGCCTAGCTCTACGAGTAAGTGTTCCTGGTATATCATACCTAATTTTGCTGGTAGATTTCCTTTAAGTCACATTTCTAATTAACTAATGCTTTGTTCAAGGAGCCCATCCATGAATGCAACTTTATGGTAACGAATGAAAATGGAAGGCTTTTTTGTTCCACAACGGTAGAAGATAGAGTTAAATCCTAAACAAAGGTATGTACCCAACAAAAAGATCATAACACCATGTTTTTTTAACTATAGGCATGAAGGGTACATATATTCAAGCTTTAAAATAAGAAATAAAAAAATGTATTAGTTGGTCCCATCTATAGACCTGCAATCAAGTATGTTATACATATTATAATTTTGCAGAAAAAAAGTGCATGTTGACATGACAGTACTTCTTAGACAGGGCTTCTTTTTTAAAGAAAACCATTTTTACATAGACAGCTAGTAACAGGTTCCTAAAGAGCCCTATTAACTGATACCATTCTTTTAGATAAAAATTATTTCCCTTTACAGCCACATAAATCAACTTTGCATTATATCCCCTGGCATCAGAGAAGGCTTGTGTTTCTTGACCAGTCCACTTCCATCTACTCCCCCCATGTTCCATGCCTCTGTCATGTCATGTGACCAGTGTGACATCATCACAGGTCCTTTAGCCTCCTAACATTAGCAAACTGTACAAAATGCATATATTTGATCACATGAAATCACAGAAGCCTCCATGGACTTCTACTCCTTCCCATACTCCATGATGCAACAGAGCTCTCCATACAGCAGAATATCACAGTATGTCAATCAGCAACAAGGGGGCAGGACAATGCAAGTACAATTTACTATGCAGGACTTACTTAGAGTGCTGGGCTCACATCAAGTGAGTTGCAAAGGAGTTTACAAACTGATTTGTGTAACATTGTAGCCATGGAAAGGAACCATTTAGGGATAAGGGCATTGCTTTTTAAGCATAGTTTTAATGAAGTTTTTATTTTAGGATGGATAAAAGCGTAACTTTAAAGTTACTGATAAAAAATTATTTTAAGACAGCTGGAGAGAGCCTTTGACAACAATTCCAACGATACCCGTATCATACTGCTGGCTTCTTCCTATCCTGATATATAGGGCTTATAGTTATATGAGGCTATCTATAATTTGTATGTATGTTATAATATGTATGTTGTATGTATATTTTATCATTGTAATCCCAGCCAGAACTTTTTTGGTCTCTGTGACAATTGGATTTTAAAAATGTTGGGTTGTCATAAGAATCAGTATTAACAATAAAGCTTCAGACACAACTGTTATAGCTGTTAACTGTTATCAATATCCAGAGCTCCATTTGTAACTAGGGGTCGTATGTAAGTCGAGTGTTCTTAAGTAGAGGCCTACCTGTATCTGAAATGGGCGTGACTTCCTGGTTGTGGCACGATGCCAATAGCACTTAGGGCATCCACATGAACGGTCACAAACAGCTCAGCCAATCAGGATACAGAATCATTGTTACTGTTTGTACAGAGATCTGGTGAAGAACAAGGCAGGGAAGACACAGAGCAGCAGAGCTCTGCATCATACAGTTATCTACTACAGCAAAGACAAAGATATAAGGTTATATTCACATCTGGCATTAACACACACATTTTCAAATGCATCAGAACAGCTGAGAATAGAAGATTTGCCTGATTACATAGCTGTGTTTCCAAAACCCATGTGTTAATGCAATGTTAACATATATGTTAGCACATATGTTAACATAGGTGTTTGCTAACGCAATGGCAATAAATATGTTAACATTGTGTTCATGCATGTTAATGATGTGTAAATATTGTGTTAACACAGGATCATACATCACTAACATAATTTTAACATTGAGTTCACACAGCATTATCACATTATTTTGCTCTGATTAGTTTGAAAACACATGCGTTACTGTCACATGTGAACGCACATAGGAATAATAAGATGAACTCATGGCAGCATCACAGTATGTGTACATGATGGAACTAATGGGGAGCCTGAGCTTTGTCTTCATTTGTGCATTCACACTTTCATACATACACTTTTCTACTATATGCAATCTTTTAAACACAAGCAGCACTGCTACATACCCATCCCTGGTATGTTATTGGATGACCTGAAGCATGTGATTACTCCCATGCTTATGACATCATGCAGGTCCTACAGCTGTTGAGAGCTTTTACTGATCCTGAGGCTGCATGTGCTAGAAACCCCTCCCCCAACCTCGTCTCCTCTGCTCCGTCTAACTACGAAATCACATGGCAACCAGGTCCTGCTAGCTTCCTGCCTGTTAGCTGAAAAAACTTTTATAACCTTCCTGGAAGAGTGCAAAAAATATGATATTACTTTTCAGGGTCGCTTACCTTTATAATAGAACATATATGTCAAGTACGAGCTCATAGGTTATATCTGGTCCCCCACCTAATTTTATGTGGTGTATCCATGGCCAACACTGGAGGTCCTGCTCTGTGCCCTGCACAAGCACATAAAGATGACATGCTTCCAATGCACATCAGCTAGGTTCTCTTAGCCAGTGGTGGTAATGGTGTGTGGGGTAGGGGGTGTGAGGCATTGGGTGAATGGGGGAATTAACAAATTGTTGAAGAGAGAATTTTACAATCAGCCCAATAAATTTAACCATTTGGCCAATGTGACCCTTCTTGTTATTGACTATGGCACCCCTGACATAAGGCATTGCAATCGTATCCTGTATACATATTCCACAGAGGGAAAAGAGGAACAGAAACTCAAGAAATCCTACAAAAATGTGCTCTGATGGTATTGCACTGGGTATAAGTCAATGAAGTTGACATGACCCCTTGAAGAAATTTCTGTATGCATTATACAATTATAGTTTGCAGATTACTACTTGAAGTGGGAAGTCCTTTAAACACTTGACTCATCTTTATGAAGGACATTGTTCATTAATAACCTTCTCTTATGTTCAAGTGTTTTTATAACATTTATTAGCAAAGGTGCCATACATTTCAAGTATCGTCTTACCTGTGTAGGTCGCTATAATGTATCTGCGCCCTACATGTAGATAAACACTGTGGAGGACAATGTTAATTTAGCAAAAATAAACAATCAATAAGAGTAAAACATAAGAAGAGAAAAGGTCACTGTCAGGACACACAAGGAAGGCAGCTGTGAGGCTTTGACTGTGATACAATATGAGCTAATGGATGAGTGAGCAACCTCCTGGGAATTTACTGGTTACCATATCATGCTGAGCAATTACCTAGTATGTTAGATATTGCCGGGTAATTACTTAATGCTGTGAAATTACTGGGCATATTGCATCTTGCTGAGCAAGCTTACTAGGCGTATCGCAAGATATTAGCATAAAACAGCCACATTTAGTAAATTTGAAGCTACAGGTATCTTTTAATGACTGAATATAAAATGATACATCTTCACTCTATCATAATAATTGCTCCCATGAAACAAGATCTTTTGTCCAAACATCTGCATTCTAGAATGTATAGGATTTAGGTAATATAGCTTGCTGAACATAAAAGGGTTTTTCCACTATAGAGATATATCACATGTTATTATATGATATGTTATATCATATGTTACACATAATGGCAGAGATTTCAACTACTGGAACCCTTCACGAAAAAACAGGAGAATAGGGGCCACTAAAGTGCTTAACTGTCCCATGTGAATGGAACAATTTAAGTTCCAAGTTTAAAAGTAAAATCAAAGCATCAGAAATGAATAGTGATAATCTAAAAGCTTGCAATAAACTTTGTTTGAATAAAGCTTCTTTGTCCCATTTCTTTGCTTCTTTCTTCTCCAACAATTAGCAGTTTCTCAGAGCCTTCTATATCATACACACAGCAGAGTGATAGTGAAGGAAGGCTAATGCTTAACTCTTTTCTTACCTAGAGAACATTTCACTTGATAATTTTGTTCTGTTATGAGCTATATCCAGTTACTATATGTAGATAGAGAAACCTTAGAAAGTCTTTACTTATTTATCCATCAATGTGAGTACAGGAGGGAAGAACAGGACAAGTAAATGACCGGCTATAGGCTACATTCACACAATGTATATCCGTCGTACCGTAGTAGGCAGGCATACATCGGCACCGGGGGGAGGAGGAGGCGCTCACCCTACCCCTTTCCTTAGTGATATATGGCTGCGGCGCCGTATTACGGGAGAAAGATAGGACATGTCCTATCTTTTGCCCGGGTATGGAATGGTACAGTGCAGCACATGTGCTGTGCTGTACCAGTCCCGTAGGGCGCTGTGAGCGTATTGCCGTGTATGGGCCATATGAATATAGCCTTACTATTATCATCTGCACTATGGGTTTCTGCAGTTTTGTTTAGTTGAGTTATACTTTAAAGTTTGCAGCATTTACCTTTCCAGATAATGGATAGGGCCTGTGTCATCTCTTCTTCTCCTTCTCACCATCCCCTTCTCTCCTGCTCAATGCACATGACAGAATGAGGAGAGGGGCGGAGGGAGCTGGAAGAATGTAAATGAAAGAAAGAATGCAGGAGGAGACACAGGTACACAAATCCCGCAGCCGTCCCTCCCCGGAGACTTACCACTAGCTGCTGGAAAGGAACCAGGTATTGTGAAGTAAATTTTTATAAAGTGGTGTCAGCATTTAGAACGCTGACAAAGACATTTTTTAAAATCAGTATAACAAAGGCTATTGGAACCTGTCACAAGCTAAAAATTACATTCCTGGTGATCAGTTTGCTTTAAAGCCTTGCCATTAACCTGCTCAAGAAAACCACTTTGCACATTTTCACAACCAAATTGCCAAGACAATCCCAATAAATTTAGATGGTTGGGACTAGGAGACATTTTTTAGATGAGTTTACAAACTAACTTTTATAGCTAGCACATTCTCATGACAAATATAACACACTGCGCTTTGCCAAGTTTGAAAAAGTGTTGCATGAAATAAGGATTCAATGCAATAGATTTTTCTTTTTTATTGTAAGATTTACTAAACAATTGTTTACACTGACAAGTCACAAGTAATTTGTATCTACCAAATGACACATAACAGCCATTTCATTTCCTCTGTGGATGTTCAAGGAACATGTTGGGGGAAAGAAATGAAAGGAGATTCAATTGTGAAAAACAGGTTGAGGTGGATTTTTCTGAGGGATACGGCAACAAACACAAAGAGGCTGTTTACCAATGTGTGAATTGTGCCGGTTGAGGCAGTTATGTGTAAACTTTGTGTCCCATCACCTGCTCTTTCATAAATGGCCTTCATTTTGTGCTGTGTTCAATTTGAAGAATTTTCACAGTATGATGGTAAGGATTCTCCTGGCATTTTATCCCTTAGAGCTATATGAGGACAGGCTCTGCGGTGCAGGGTTTGCAGTGTGCAGACTTCACCAGATAGGGGCAGCAGATACATATTTCACTTTCTCTATTGGCACTACGTTGTGTATATGTACTAAAATGAGTAAGGGAAATATGGATAATGTTGGTAACAAGGGAGCTAATACAATTTAATTCAATTAGTGAAATTCTAACACCCACTGTGTGTCTATTCTTCTTCATGTATAGAAACAAACATGTACCTTATAAACTTTAGCCTCAACACATTCCAGAACATCTTTTGTGAATAGTTTAATTTTCATTACAGGCTTTTATTTGCAAGGGTTTTTATTCCTTTGTGAAACAATCTCTATGTTGCATACATTCACTGTAGACTAGAGACAATTGTCTATTGTCTGGGTGATTAAAATAGGCAATTTTACTGTCTAGAATATAAACTCGATGGGCAGTTGTCGAATTACCCTTAAAGTTCCCACGCTCACTGAAAGAAACTGTGTGTTAGCAATCCAGACAGTATGACTGACGGGACTTCAGAATATGAATGGAAGAACTAAGATGCATGGTGCAGGGATTGCAATTAAGTCTTGAAGATGGTGAGTTTGGCTTTGTTTATCATATGAATGGAAAAACAGACTAAAGGATGCGGACCATATTTGCTTATAGTGTATGAATGGGGAAACAGACTATCCTCTGTAGTTGAGGGCATCCAGTACAGTATGTATGAATTGAGAAACAGACTGTGGACTGGAGTCTATTGAAGCCTATCATGTACTTAAAGAGAACAAACAAGTTTTGTATAACCCATTCTGTTTGAGTGGTGAAGTTGACTGTAGACTGAAGGAGTGAAAGTTACCGAACACTGCCACTCCTCTTCACCCGATTGGCATCTAATGCTCATATTTAAAGTACAACTGTAAAGTATAAAAACTTTTGCTTAGCTCTGTACCAAGCCAAAATAAGCTATTCCATAATTTACACTTATTAGCTATCTGCAGCCATTTGTCAGCTAACAGGCTAGGAGATAGCAGGGCTTATCTCTCTGGTTGTCTTTGTTTGTTTGGTAGCGATGGGAATCCATAGCTAGATGGAGGAGAGGAGGGTGGGTGGATATTTTAGGGAGGGGCACTAGGGTATGCACGCTCATGATCAGTAGCAGGATAATATCAGTCCTGGCAGCATCTAAACAGCTCTAGGACTTGCATTGATGTCATAAGCATGTGACGTATCACATGCTTCAAGTCATCCAGGAATCTTATGTAGCAGGGCTGTTTGTGTTTGAAAGTTTGAATATAGATGAAATGTGTATGTATGAAACTGTGAATGCACAAATAAAGACAGAGCTCAGGCTTCCCATCAATTCTAATGAACGGATCAGATCCTGCACACACAGCACAGCATATATACAGTGCAAACTCTCTTAGCAGATCTCCTTGTACAGGAAAGTGGGTAACTGCAGATAGGGGATAGCTTCCGTAGAGTATAATGGCAAAAACCTAAAAAAAAAATGTGATTGAATTAAAAAAAACAGTCTTTTTTTTTTTGTGATGTAGTATATAACTGTATATTGCAGAGCTCCAGTGCTTGGTCTTCCCTGCCTTGCTATGCGCTAGATCTCTGTATAAACAGGAACACTGATTTGGTATCCTGATTGGCTGAGCTGTTTGCGCACGTTCATGTGAATGCCCTGGGTGCTATTGGTATCATTGCTCATAGCTGATGTCACAACCAGGAAGTCCCACCCACATCAGGAAAAGCTGAGAGGATATTATAGATAGATAGATATTATAGATATATCTATTCGCCCTATATCTCCGGATAGGGAGAAGCCAGCAGCATGATAAAGGTATCCTTGGAATTGTAGCCAAAGGCTCTCTAAAACTGTCCTCAATCTATTCATTGTCAATAACTAGTCTACTTCTCTTGTTTCACCATTGGACTTGTTCCTAAACAACTTCTCAAGACTCTGCTTGTTACCTTGTTGCTGACATACATGTGACTACTCTTGTCTAATCTTGCCTTGGCAGCCCTGTTCAATGTATGAATTGAAAAACAGACTGCAGTATACATTGGAAAACAGACTGGGAATTGGAGTTTACAGCAGCTCATTTTACATGAATGGAAGAATACACTTTAGTTTATGACTGCTTGTAATTAATGAGAGTTGGAGATACGTATACAGATATATATAGAGAAAAAAACTGTATGTAGTTTGTAGAAGCCCTGTAGTGTATGATTGTAGAAACAGACTAGTTTATGGCAGTCTACAGTGGATTTACCAATAAAGAAACCCAAGCAATTGTTGCAGCCACCAATCAGGCGGGTAGTGAAGGGGAGCCCACACAGTTGTGGAATGCAGATGATTCTCCTAGAGACTGTTTGTTAAAAAAAACTGCAGGTTCAGGAATCTTTTTCATTTGGAGCATAGCAATACATTAACAGAGTCCCTAGACATACCTTTGCTTGGGGCCAAGAAATGCCAGGCTGAGCTTAATTGAAGCTTATAGTCTACAAAAGTAAAGAGACCACCAGTTTTTCGCAGTGTAAGATATACATTGTACAGGAGAATCTCCCCTTTAATATGCTGTGAATTATGTTTCTCACAGAACCAGAAATTTACAGACACTCTTAAAATTACAGTCGGAAATCTTGGAAATAGAAAACTGTATATGAAAATCAAAATTTTTCACTACAACTATAAGAGTTTATATCTTTGGTTCTGAGAAGCATCCATACACAATCCATATCCATCTCCTGTTTCATATAACACAATAATTGTTTTTCTCCACAGGGTATGTGCAAGTAGGACATATATAGTAGTTGTGGTTAAAGAAGTTTTCAGGTGTGAGATATAAATGATCACTGGGGCTCAGTTAGCTTCCTCCAGCAACCACTGCCAATGAAATAACATCAAATACATGGGTAGTGTCTGACCTGAAAAACTGCAGATGAGCTCCTAATGAAAGGACTAATCACTGAGATGCAGTCTTCGGGTCTCTGTGTCGATTTATCCACTGAAGACTGTCATATTGAGTTGTTGAACCCCCATAAGCCAAAAATATGTTCAACCTATAAACCCACTTCAAAGTAATTTTCTCATATTAAGTACTTATGATATATACTCAGGATTGTGAAAAGGAGGTATTGTTCACTATTTAAATGGACCACTGGTAGGTTTGCCCATGCCGAACCAATTCAAGTGAGTGACCCACATTTATCAAAAAAAAAGTGCAAACTACAATTTGCCTGTGAAGTGAGCAGGGTGCACCAGATTCATTGCACCATTGTGGTGCATGTTTTTCATAAATCTGTCATCTCCTGCACTGCTCTAACAGAATGCACCAACTTTTTCGGTGCATCTTTTACATAGAGTGTGCAACAAAATTCTGTCATGGCTCTGCATGACAAATGTGTCGCACGGTCCGACATTGCACCAGAGCACCCCTCTCAATGCAGAAATTTGTGTTGCGCTGAAAAGAACGTGCAAAGTCAGACAGAAAACTGGTGCAGGGGTTTTATTAAATGTGCACCGATGAGTGTCTATACAATTTATTGCTGAACATTTACTAGTGTATTCAGAGATTGTTCTTAGGCTTTGGTTTATAGCAGAAAACAAACTTTATGCTGCTTTCCATGATATAAATAGAAACACGGGGTGGGTGGAGGGGGTTGTCATTCATTGTCTTGTCTTCTTTTGGTGTTTTGGAGTATCCTTCTTTTGCACCAATTCATTTACACATAATCCCACGCTGCAAATTCACCATTACCTTTCCAATTGATCTATTTCTTTGTGATAGATTTACGATTTGAAACTTTCAGTTTTGTCTCAAAACTACTTCATCAAGACAAATTATTCCAAATAAAAGAAAGTAAACAGACAAACATGTAACTTTCAGGATAGGATAACATCATGTATCTGATACATTCAAAAGTAAGGTATGACCAATGAGAGTAATCACAAGAAACAAAACCAATTATAAATCTTCCACCACAGAAAATAGGCAGAAAAGTAGGTTAAAAGGGAAGAGGAAGAATATTGTCAATCATCTTACTTTTAAGTTTCCTTCAATTCTCTTCGATAATTTAAGCTTACAATGTAAAACAATGCTAGTGCTTAAAAGGTAATCTTTTTTTTTTTAAGTATAGTATAGATTTATTGCGGTGAAATAATTATGACATTAACATGCTCCTTTGACAAACCTATTACACATAATGGTCTATGATGGCACTAAATGGTCATGGTCTTGAAAATACTGGCACAACCTTTGAGGCTGTGGTAGTGATGAAGATCCAATTTATCTCATCTTCTGCTGTCACTAACCTTCCTTAGCTGTAACTTCTGGGATGTTGTGAAATGTGCAGGTAGGCAGCAAATAAAAAGATACATGAGACTTCAAAAAAACAAACAAGTTGAAACAAAGCAACCTTTCTGTTTCTAAATAAGTTGTGAATGCCTGCCCAAAATTCTTACCCTTGACTTCTGATTGATTCATTGCAATGCCTTAGAATACTGTATTCTGCAGTCAGATATTTACATTGATTGAAAGAGAATTACAGAGAAGAAAATATTAAGAAGAAGAAGACCTATGAGGCAACCAGGAAATTCATTCTGTATGATTTCTTTGACAAAAATGCCTTTATATAAAGGAAGAACATGATGCCAATCAATTTCATTATGTGCATCCAGTGTGAATAAAGGAAAGTGGATCACATTAGTCTTCTGAACGTTATCTATCAATGTTGATTTTAGTTTACTGGTTGGGGTTCTGGCAAATTCTGCAGTTACACTGTGGGGTTTTCACATTGGGGCACATTTACTAAGGGCTTTGTGCAAGTTTTCTGTCGTACTTTGCACATTCCTTTTAGTGCAACTGCTTGGACAGGTATTTAAGAAGTGTCGTCAGCACATGCGTGGTTGTGTGTTGCACGCAACCCTTTTGTGGCGCAACTGCACTAGGCATCATGCAACACAAATCAGGAGGCGTTCCGCTGCTTAGTCGGACCATGTTCCAGATTTATCATGCAAACTCCAACAGAAATGTGTTGCAAGACCTATGTTAAAGGTGTAACACAAAAAAGTTGGTGAACTCTGTTGGGGCAGTTCAGGGAGTGCCAGATTCATGAAGAATGGGGGCCAGAAATCCTGAATCTGGCGTACTCTGCATTACACAGTGTAGTTTGTATTACTCTTAGTAGATGTGCCTCATTAAGTTTGAATGTTATTGGCCATTGTGTGACATATATATACAAATACATACATAAGTGCAATGTAACCACAAAAAGTGATTAAACCTTACTATCAAAAGGGCAAAACCTTGGAGGCACCAAATAGAATATTTAATTTAAATGTGTTTGAGAGACAATCAAATATCTTCCAGCTCCAGTTCTTAGTCCTAGTCTAGAATGGCAGTAATGGAGGTAAAAGACATTTCTGAACATGGAGCTTTACTTTAAAGGACTAAGATTTACTAAAGTATTGGGTACTGAAGGATTCGTCCTATAAAGGGCTCCAATGGCATTTATTAGAGGAACTTGCCACCGATCTGAGATGGTTGGTTTCCTTTAAATATCAAGAAAACAGGGCAGAACCATTAGTAGATGTATATTGGTAAAGTAAAGTGGCCAACCCCTATAAGAGCTAGATAACTAGCTCCCCTGAAACTTACATCAGTGGCATACAAGGCTATGTACACACAGTTGACACATTTGTTTTGGGCGACTGTAGGCTTTTTCCTACTAAATATTGGACATTCGAGACATGCAGTATGCTTTGGTGGGTACTTTCTCCTGGCTCCCTTGTAATCATGCATCCTGCTGCTGCGCAATCCATTTCAGTAATGACAGACATGACCCAATAAAGGAAGTTCAGTAGTGACGTTGTTAGGCATGACATATCGCCAATTGCAATGGCAGCTGAAGTCTTGTTGTATACTGATCTAAACCACCAAAAAACTTCTGGCATTTTTGAATATTATCAAGTGTGCAATTTTAGGAAGGAAAGATCCTGTGTTCTCCCCTGCATAACATTGTTGTTAGTGTTAAGAGGTGAATTGTGGTGACAGATTCCCTTTAAAGGATTATTTCCATCTCAGTCATGTGAAGTTGAGATGAACATGACATCCCTGCCTCCTGAAGGCTGTAGCTAGCCTTGTTGCACACTTTCAGTAACCTCTATTTTCCTGTAACAGCATAAGATATGTGCAGAACAGCTGCATATTCCAATCTCAGCCATGTTTGGGGTACAACCACCCCCCACCACAAACACAAGTTAAATATAACCTGCCAGCTGTGAATTCATGAATATAACACAGATAATAACAATTCTGGATCAATTTTTCTTAGAAATCTGCTACTCAGAGGGGGTTTCTGGGCTAAAAATATTCATGGTATATTCATAGTATAGACTATTATTGTTAGATAATTATCTGTTGGATCCTAATCAGATTAGGATCCAACATCCAGCATTCCATAGATCAGCAACTGATAATACAGAATGGGGCAGAAATCAGATAGCTCTTAGTGTATAGGCTAAATTGAGCACTGCAAATGCATCAACCTTCAGAATGGATTTGTCTACTTCCTGTTTCCTTCTCTGTTTAAAAGTTGCAGTGGGGGAATGGGTATAAGGCCCAACCCAGATTATATTTAGGAACTAATTTATAATTACAGGCAGGGCCAGATTGTAGGGGGGGGGCACGTGGTGCAAGCCCCGGGCAGCCACCAAATGTGGGCGATTCCGGTGGTCTCATGACCACCCAAATCTCCAACAATGTATTTGGCTTCGGGACGCATCCTGCTGATGTCCACCGACCAGTCTATGGCAGAGCTAGGGAACAATAAGTTCCCTGTTCTGCCATAGATGATCAGATGTAAATAAAGATGGTGGCACTCTGCCACTGCTAGTGTAGCGGGTGACCTCGCAGCGTGTGACATCACCTTGCCATGACATTATGGCGTCGCCTGAGGCAGCCATGAAGTCATCTTTGCTTACATCTGATATCCACCCTGACATCACAATGGAAGACAAGGAGGTCTGTGCACATAAGGGGTATGATGGAAGGTGCGTAGAATTTTATTATTTTACCTATGTCTGTATATAGTTATTATGAGGGACGTGTATGTAGTTGTTATAGGGGGACTGTATGTAGTTAGTTATTATAGGGAGGCTGTATAAAGTTATTGTAAGGGGTTATATGGTTATTGTAGGGGGACTGTATATAGTTATAGGGGGTGTATATCGTTATCATAGGGGAACTGTATATAGTTATAGGAAAACTGTATATAGTTAAAGGGGGCTGTATATAGTTATTATAGGGGGGCTGTATATAGTTATAGGGGATGTATATAGTTATTATAGGGGGACTGCATATAGTTTTAAGGGTTGTATATAGTTATTATAGGGGGCTGTATATAGTTATAGGCGCTATATATAGTTATAGGGGGGCTGAATATAGTTTTAAGGGGGACTGTATATAGTTATATGGGGTGTATATCGTTTTTATAGGGGGACTGTATATAGTTATAGGGGGCTATATATAGTTATTATAGGGGGACTGTATACAGTTATAGGGGGCTGTATACAGTTATTATAGAGGGGTATATATAGTTATTATAGGAGGACTGTATGTAGTTATTATGGGGGCTCTATATAGTTATAGGGGAACTGTATATAGCTATGGAGTACTGTATTTCATTATAGGGGGGCTGTACATAGTTATAAGGGTATTGTATATAGTTATTATAGGGGGACTGTATATAGTTATAGGGGTGTATATAGTTATTATTGGGGACTGTATATAGTTATTATAGGGAGGCTGTATATAGTGATTGCTGGGGGGCTGTATATAGTGGTTGCTGGGAAGGCTGTATATACTGATTGCTGGGGGAGCAGTATATAATGGTTGCTGTGGGAGCTGTATATAGTGATTGCTGGGAGAGCGGTATAAAGTGATTACTGGGGGCTGTATATAGTGGTAGCTGAGGGAGCTGTATATAGTGGTTGCTGGGGGAACTGTATATAGTGGTTGCTGGGGGAGCTGTATATAGTGGTTGCTGGGGAAGCTGTAAACAGTGATTGCTGGGGGAGCTGTATACAGTGATTGCTGGGGGAGCTGTATAGAGTGGTTTCTGGGAACTGTATATAGTGATGTCTGGGGTTGTATATAATGATTACTGGGGACGCTGTATATAGTTATTGCTGGGGAGCAGTATGTAGCAATTGCTGTTCCCTGATTGGACTGCATTCAATGGGGGCTTCCACCATATTTTGGGCCCAGGGGCCCCCACCAACCTTAATCCAGCCCTGGATACAGGCCGTCCCTGGGTTACGTACAAGATGGGTTCCATTGGTTTGTTCATAAGTTGAATTTGTATGTAAGTTGGAACTGTATATTTTATCTTTGTAACTCCGGGCAGAATTTTTTTGGTCTCTGTGACAATTGGATTTTAAATATGTTGGGTTGTCATACAGTAAGAACCAGGATTAACAGTAAAGCTTAATTGCAGACACCTTTCATAACTGTTATAGCTGTTTATTGCAGCCTAAGGCTAAAGTACAGTAATTTAACAATTCAGATACAGAAGTGATCACAGAGGAAGGCTACTTGCACTTCCTATCACTACAGCACTTAAAAAAACATCATACTTCATAGAAATCATAGAAAGTCAGACTTCTTCAGCAGTAAATGGCAGCTGTAGGCCCCAGCAGATAGCATAAAACATACAAGGTAAATCATGACAACAAAGTTATAAGCGAAGTGAGCCTAAAGGTTTGTTGTCTTTACAAAAACTCTGCAGTGTACAGTATGAGAAATGTTGTATAAATGTTTTATTTTTTTAATAGAACTAGTGGGGCGGCCATGCTTGACCTGCAGATCATTAATGACTTTGAATGTTTTATTTTGTTCTAGAACTTAAGGGTGAAATACGCCGTTGCACATAAATTATTTACTTAAGGTTTATAAGTAAAGAAGCTGCTGCTGGAATTATTATGTTTACAGATAGAACACAAAGGTTAAAAAAGCCACTAAGCAAGATAATACGCATTGTCTCACACATTAACATGCATACAAATGTTAAAGACTTCTGTTTGTACTGATGTCATTAACTACACTATTGCAATGTCATATAGTGATATCTTTCACTGGATAATGAACATTACAGTAATTTTATGGGTTCCGCTAAAGAGCAGCTCGGCACATTTTAAATTCAAATGATGTCAATGTCTAATAAGATTAATGTAAAGAACTGTGATACATTGTGTTATGGATCCTAGATCATGTGCTCACAGGTTTATTTGCATAACTTCAATGTCTGCAATAACTGCAGTAATATAATACAAATGCAATTAAAATAAAAAAGGGCTATGACAGGAATTAATTGAAGATATAATAATTTAATATACAGGCGGTCCCCTACTTAAGAACACCTGACTTACAGACGACCCCTAGTTATAAACGGACCTCTGGATGTTGGTAATTTACTCTACTTACAGTTTTCACTGGTGTCTGCAATGAAGCTTTATTGTTGATTCTTATAGCAATCCAAAATTTTTAAAATCCAATTGTCACAGAGACCCAACAAAATTCTGGCTGGGGTTAAGATTATAAACTATACAGTTCTGACTTACATACAAATTCAACTTAACCTCTTGACGCTCAGCATCCGATATATCGGACGCTGAGCTGATGCTGGTTCAGCTCAAGATCTGAGCCGAACCGGCATCAGGATACACAGGGTGCTGGCTATAACTAATAGCCGACACCCCAGTGTAACACCCGCGGTTGGAGTGGGCTCCGATCACAGGTGTTTAACCCGTTAAATGCTCATTGTTCATTGACAACTTTCAATCCTTCAGCCTTTCAAGGACACCAATGCAGTTGAAAGGAGGAGGGCAAATTCATCTTTCCTGGTCGTCCTACGGCAGCACTGAATGGGTTAAGTCTCACATCCTCCTATTGGACAGAAGATAACAATTAATTAGCAATAGAGATTGGCAGGCTGACTCCCTATAAAATACCCCTGAGCCAATGAACACACGTGTTTTTTTCTTCTGTGGAAGTGGATAACAAAAAGTTTGTTTGAGCGTTGGCTCCCTGTCCCACAGTTTGGGTGCTCCATTCCCTTGGGACCGCTGCCCGATGGGAGCTTGCTGCATAACCCGAGTGTGTTACAGGGTCACTGCACAGCACAGGATGTCTGACTTGCTGTATGCTGATATCAGCTGTATCACCTCAGGCAAGTATCCCTGTGTTTCCCCGCTGTATTTGTTTCCCCCGCCTTACCACGCCTGCCAGGGGTGGAGTTGGGCTTGCCGGGTGTCATGGCGCTTGTTGCATTGCCTCGGCGTTGCACGGGGCGGTCTGCGCGTGCGCAAGGTGGGGGTACGGCTTGATTTCTGTTGCACCCCTTTCTGGCACATGCGCGGTCTGTCGCTCGGGCGCCGCAGCCATTGCGCATGCACGAGTAGGAGGTCCGGTCTCGCGAGACTTCCCATTTAAACAAGTATGGCGCGGTGCGTGGGTAGCGCTCGCCAGGCAGCAGAGCCTACCCACGGGAATCGTAAGTGCTCTCCTCCGGTGCCCTGCTGGTTCTGCTTTATGACAGAGTGATAGTGTTCCTAATGTTGTGTGTCTTCCAGATGCCCTCAGGAAGAAAAAGTGCCAGAAAGAGCAGGCATAGATGTTGTACTACCTGTCACCAGCCCTTACCAGAGGATTGGGAACCAGACTTGTGTGAAGGATGCACTCCACACCAGGAGGAGATGAGCTTAAAGGCAGATTCCACCAGGTTTTTTTCTTGGCTTAAAACCACTATTGTTAAGGCAGTGGCTAAAACTTCTCACTCCCAATGTACAAATTTTTTGTTCAGCGCCCAGAGTGTTTACGAAGGTCGCAGTGGTGTTATCGGCAGCCCTCAGGTTACAAGGCATCCAGGTGATACCCTATCTAGACGACTGGCTTTTGATAGCTCAAACGGAGCAATTAATGAACCACGATCTAGCAGTGGTCCTGAAGACTCTGGAGGTTCATGGGTTTGTGATCAACAGAAAGAAGTCATCTCTGGTTCCTGCAACCTCTCAGAAATTTCTAGGTTTCATAGTAAACTCTTCCAACATGACGCTCTCTTTGTCATCAGCCAGAATTACCGCTCTGAAGAAAGCGATCAAGTATATGATTCTGCACCCCAGAACAACAATCAGGAAAGCCATGGCAGTCCTAGATTGAATAACCTTGGCTATAGAAGCAGTCCCGTGGGCAAAAACCCATATGAGGGGTCTCCAAGCATCCATTCTCTCCCAATGGTCAAGGAGTCTGCTGTCCTTGGACAAACCAATGACGATCTCAGTCCATACCCACTATTAGGCAGATCCATCCAATTCCTTCAGCCGGTGGTCCTTACATCAGACGCATCCAATTGGGGCTGGGGCGCCCTATTGAAAGACCAGTGGGTTCTAAAGAGGTGGACACGGTTCGAGTCCAAATTGCCTCCGAACCTCAAAGAAATGAGGGCTGTACGTCTGGCACTTCTTCACTTCTCCAGTCTCCTACTCAGGCAAGAAGTTTTGGTCCGATCAGACAACCTGGCAGTTGTTTTCTATATCAACAAACAGGGGGGCAAGAGAAGCCGGTCTCTTGCCAGAGAGTGTTCCCTTCTGATGACCTGGGCCTAACAGACGGTTCACAACATCTCAGCGGTTCATATCAGGGGAGTATTGAATGTGGAGGCGGATTGGCTGAGCCGCAATCCAGTCAGACCTTCGGAGTGGTCTCTGAACAAACAAGTGTTCCAACAAATTGTACTGAAAATGGGTCCTCCTCAGATAGACCTGATGGCGTCGAGATCCAACTCTCAGCTTCCCCAGTTTTGCTCCCTGTACAAGCAGGAGAACCCAGTAGCGGTGGATGCACTCTCATTCGACTGGACAGACCAATTTCTATACATATTCCCACCGTTCCCTCTCATTCCGAGAGTGTTACAGAAGATCAGGGGAGAGAAAACAACAGTCATAGCCGTGATTCCATTTTGGCCGAGAAGGGCCTGGTTCCCTCTTCTCCTGTCATTATCAAGAGGGGAATTCTGGTTTCTCCCTCCCCGGAAGGACTTGCTACTCCAGAACAGGTTCCTTCACCCCAACCCAGCACCTCTCCATCTGGTGGCCTGGAAGCTGAAAGGGGGAATCTAAGAAGGTCGGGGTTTTCGGATGAGGTTATTGACACATTGTCGGCCTCTAGGAAACCGAAGACGTTAAAAGTCTACCAACGTGTCTGGGGAATCTATAAGCAATGGTGCTTATCAAAAAGAGCTTATTATACTCACGTTCCTTCCCTCCTTCAATTTCTGCAGGATGGCTTAAAGAAGGGCCTGAAGTTTAATACACTGAAAGTCCATTTTACCGCCATTAATTCTTCCTTAGGCGGAATCTTCTCTGAGAACCTGTTGGTCAGGAGATTCTTCAGGGGTCTGAAGAAGTTAAAGCCTACTGCTATGTCACCTCTACCATCTTGGGATCTTTCTATTGTTTTAAAGCATTTATGTCAAGAACCATTCGAACCAATCTCAGATATCCCTCTGCATCTTCTCTCCTGGAAGACTGTTTTCCTGGTGGCCATTTGTTCTGCAAGGAGGATTAGTGAAATCCAAGCCTTCTCCTGTAAGGAACCGTATCTGAGAGTCATGGAAGACTGCATAATTCTTCGTACAATGCCGGGTTTATTGCCAAAAATACCTTCTCAATCAGCTTTAAATGAAGAGATCTTCCTTTCTGTCCTGGGTACAGATGCCCCAGAAGAAGAGCAAGGAAAGCTTCAAGCCCTGGATGTGAAGAGATCAGTTCTCGCTTATCTTCAGAGGGCAGAAGTTTTTAGGGAGTCTGAAGCCCTGTTCTTACAGTTTAGAGGTCCTAATAAGGGAAAACAGGCTAGTAAGTCTACCCTAGCCAGATGGATTAAAGATACAATTTCCATGTGTTATGATCGAGAAGGCCTTCTATCTCCTCTTAATCTGAAAGCGCATTCAACGAGGTCAACGGCTGCATCATGGGCGGAAATATCCCATATATAGTTGGATCAGATATGCAAGGTGGCAGTATGGTTGGGTCCTTCAACCTTCATCAGGCACTATAGGCTCAATGTGGGCCCCGGGGTAGTCTCAGCCTTCGGCAAGAGTGTAATTTGTTCGGCTGCCTCGAAGTAACCCGCCCCTTATGTTCTACTGCTTTTCAAGTCCCATTCAGTGCTGCCGTAGGACAACCAGGAATATCGAAATTTGCTCACCGAAATTTTGGTTTCCTGTAGTCCGTAGGCAGCACAAAGATCCCCCCCAATAAAAAGTACTTATTGCTGCATAAGAAAACACGTGTGTTCATTGGCTCAGGGGTATTTTATAGGGAGTCAGCCTGCCAATCTCTATTGCTAATTAATTGTTATCTTCTGTCCAATAGGAGGATGTGAGACTTAACCCATTCAGTGCTGCCTACGGACTACAGGAAACCAAAATTTCAGTGAGCAAATGTAGGAAGGTTCTGTCTTTGTCTTTGAGTTCTGTCTGATGAACTTCATTCTGGGTTGATGGCCTGGGTGCCCACAGGAAGGGCTCATAGTGCCATAGGTTCGCCACCACTGCCCTAATGAATATATATAATTTATTTTTATATAGCCCTGCTCTCATATATTTAAAGGCCTCATTATTCACCCCCCAATTAAATTACATACAGCTCCCATATACAGATCCCCTACAGCTTAAATAAAATCTTGCCCCACATATACAGTCCCCTCCCATCTTAGTAATATACTGTATCCCATATATAGCCACTGCAGCTAAGTAATATACTGTACCCGATATACAGCCCCCCCAGCTTAGTAATATACTGTATCCCATATACATCCCCCTAACTAAGTTATATAGTGATATATAATGTATACAGCACCCCCCAGTATAAAATGATTATGGCCCCACATAATATATACTGAATCCCCCCCAGTATAAAATAATTATAGCCCCAAATAATATATATAGCATCCCCCCCAGTATAAAATAATTATGGCCCCATATAATATATACCGAATCCTTCCTCAGTATAAAAAAATTATGGCCTCATATAATATATACAGAACCCCCCTAGTATAAAGTAATTATAGCCACAAATAATATCTATAGCATCTCCCCAGTCTAAAATAATTATAGCCCCAAATAATATCTATAGCATCCCCCAGTATAAAACAATCATAGCCCCAAACAATATATATAGCATCCCTCCAGTATAAAACAATCATAGCCCCAAATAATATATATAGCATTCCCCCAGTATAAAATAATTATAGCCCCAAATAATATATATAGCACCCCCCCCCCAGTATAAAATAATTATAGCCCCAAATAAAATACATAGCATTCCATCATCCCCCCCAGTATAAAATAATTATGGCCCCATATGATATACACTCACCGGCCACTTTATTAGGTACACCTGTCCAACTACTCGTTAACACTTAATTTTTAATCAGCCAATCACATGGCGGCAACTCAGTGCATTTAGGCATGTAGACATGGTCAAGACAATCTCCTGCAGTTCAAACTGAGCATCAGTATGGGGAAGAAAGGTGATTTAAGTGCCTTTGAACGTGGCATGGTTGTTGGTGCCAGAAGGGCTGGTCTGAGTATTTCAGAAATTGCTGATCTACTGGGATTTTCACGCACAACCATCTCTAGGGTTTACGGAGAATGGTCCGAAAAAGAAAAAACATCCAGTGAGCGGCAGTTCTGTGGGCGGAAATGCCTTGTTGATGCCAGAGGTCAGAGGAGAATGGGCAGACTGGTTCGAGCTGATATAAAGGCAACAGCGACTCAAATCGCCACCCATTACAACCAAGGTAGGCAGAAGAGCATCTCTGAACGCACAGTACGTCGAACTTTGAGGCAGATGGGCTACAGCAGCAGAAGACCACACCGGGTGCCACTCCTTTCAGCTAACAACAGGAAACTGAGGCTACAATTTGCACAAGCTCATCGAAATTGGACAGTAGAAGATTGGAAAAACGTTGCCTGGTCTGATGAGTCTCGATTTCTGCTGCGACATTCAGATGGTAGGGTCAGAATTTGGCGTCAACAACATGAAAGAATGGATCCATCCTGCCTTGTATCAACGGTTCAGGCTGGTGGTGGTGGTGTCATGGTGTGGGGAATATTTTCTTGGCACTCTTTGGGCCCCTTGGTACCAATTGAGCATCGTTGCAACGCCACAGCCTACCTAAGTATTGTTGCTGACCATGTCCATCCCTTTATGACCACAATGTACCCAACATCTGATGGCTACTTTCAGCAGGATAACGCGCCATGTCATAAAGCTGGAATCATCTCAGACTGGTTTCTTGAACATGACAATGAGTTCACTATACTCAAATAGCCTCCACAGTCACCAGATCTCAATCCAATAGAGCATCTTTGGGATGTGGTGGAACGGGAGATTCACATCATGGATGTGCAGACGACAAATCTGCGGCAACTCCGTGATGCCATCACGTCAATATGGACCCAAATCTCAGAGGAATGCTTTCAGCACCTTGTTGAATCTATGCCATGAAGAATTGAGGCAGTTCTGAAGGCAAAAGGGGGTCCAACCCGTTACTATCATGGTGTACCTAATATAGCGCCCCCCCCCCCAGTATTAAACGTTTTCTAGTCCCAAATAATACATACAGTACCCCCCCTCCCAGTATAACACGACACCTCCCCACCCACTTATTAGCCACATTTAATTAATGAAAGTACTTGAAAAAAAATAAAATATATACTCACCTGCAGGCAGCTGCTCCCTCGGCGCGCAGCTCCGGTCTTCATGAGGCTCTCCTGTGAGCTGCGGCTCCGCACAGTGACACAGGTCACTGTTACACACACATCATGACGCCTGTGTCACTGCTTAGAACGGAGCGACGCAGCTGCCGGATAGGTGCTGCGTCGCTCCGCGTATAAATCACGTCTGTGTCTTAAAGAGACAGGCGCGATTTATTAAGCTGGTGGGGGATTCGGGCGTTAATGGACGCCCGAATCGCCCACTATAGAGCGGCAAATTTCGCCGCCCTTTACAGCGACCCGTATTCTGCCGCCTGAGGCGAGATTTTGATCTCGCCTCATGGCAGATGCGGCCCTGTATATGTGAGTATACTAATATGTATATTTTTTAAATGGGAAGGGGGGCCCCATGCAGTAGCCTGCTAGGGGGCCCTGTCTCTCCTAGTTACGCCACTGTTGGCATATTTAGTATAACATAAGAAAAAATATTCATGTTTGGTATCCCCCTAATCATATCTACCCTTAGAATAAAGATAACATGATTATTAGGTGAACACGAAAAAAAAAAATCCAGTACAGAATTGATTATTTTCTACTCCTGCCCTCAAAAAAAAGTTCTAAATTTTCAACAATAGGGGATACCAACTCCAAAATGGTAACACTGGAAAAAGCATCTTATCCCGCAAAAAAAATGTCTTCACATGGCCCCAATAACAAAAAAAGCGGAAATTTTATAGCCTGCAAAAGGGACCAATGAGGAAACTAAAATCCTGGCATCTGCAGGTCCCTTCTTCCCTTCTGCACTTCGTTGTGCCCCCATAAAACAAGTAACGTCCACATGTGGGGGGTCTCTGCACTCGGGAGAAATTGCAGAACAAATTGTATGGTGGGTTTTCTCTTTTATATCTTTTGGAAATGTGTACATTTTAGGGCTAAATGTATAACCGGCACAATTTGACCATTCTAAATTTCACCTCCATTTTTATTTCATTACTATGAAGATTTAAAGGGGTTAACAATCTTCCTAAAAGCTGTTTCTAATAGCTTGAGGGTTGCACATTTGAAAATGGGTTAATACATAGGGGGTTATTGATGCTAAATATGTAAAATTTCATTCAAAACACTATTTATCCCCAAAATAGTCAATTCTGAAAATACAGAAAATCGCTATTCGATTTGTAAGCCGCGTGACATCAAAATAAATTATGCAGACATTTCAAAAATTATGTAAATGTAAAGTAGACATATGGGAAATGTATTTCAGTAACTTATTTAGGTGGTAAATCTATCTGGCTGAAAACGCAATGATTTCGACAATGGCAAATTTTTCAAAATAATCATAATTTTTTCTTTTTTTTGTAAATAAACGCATCTAACATTTACCACTAAAAGTACAACATGTGGGGAAAAAACAATCTCAGAATTGCTTTGATAAGTAACAGTGTTCCAAAGTTATAACCATATAAAGCGACGCAAGTCAGAATCCAAAAAATCGGGCTGAGCCTTAAGCTTTGAACTGGCTGCGTCTTAACCCCTAGGCGCACCAGGACGTTATAGTACGTCCCCGGGGCTAGATGCTTAGCGCACGGGGACGTTCTATAACGTCCTGCTTCTGGCACCGGCTCACGAACGGAGCCGGTACCAGAAGCAGCGGCTGTCAGCTGTCTAGTACAGCTGACAGCCTGCGCTAACACCCGCGATCGGAGCCGGCTCCGATCGTGGGTGTTAACCCCTTACACGCCGCGGTCAAACATGACCGCGGCGTGTAAGGGTGTTTGCGCTGTGGATCGGATCCCCCGTGCCGCTTACCGGGGGATCCGATCCACTTCTGGGCATCTCCGAGGACTGGCATGTGCCCCGGAGCTGCCCGGTCTCCATGGCAGCCAGACCCCTTCCGGGTCTGGCTGTAAACTGTCTGAGCATGCGCAAGCTTGCTCAGACAGTTTACACTGCTCTACAATAAAATAGTATTGTAGAGCAGTGTACTGAACTTAAACCAGTGATCAGAGCATCACTGGTTTAAGTTCAAGTATGTATAAGTAAAAATATGCAAAAACACTTAACACTACACATTATAATAAATAAAAAATAAATACATAAAAATATAAGCCCCTAAAATGTCACTTTCCCATAAAAACACTTAATAAAGTATAAAAAACACAAAAAACCCCGCATATTTGGTATTGCCGCGTCCGTAACAATCTGTATAATAAAACAGAATCATTACTGGACCCGCACGGTACACGCCGTAGAAAAAAAACCGCAAAAACGTTCCGAAAAAAGATAATTTTTAATTATACCCTATCAAAAAATGCTCTAAAAAGTAATTTAAAAAATGTTATGCACTCCAAAATAAGCCCACTAAAAATAACAACTCTTCTCGCAAAAAATAAGCCCCTAACCAGATTTGTCAGCCGAAAAATAAAAAAGTTATGCATATGAAAAGATTGTGATGCTAAAATGAACAAGATTTTCTCCAAATTGGTTTTTATTCAGTACAATTGAATAAAATACACAAAACCCCCACATATTTGGTATCCCTGCGTCCGTAACAATCTGCATAATAAAACAGAATCGTTATTAGATCCGCAAAGTGAACCCCGTAAAAAACAAAACAAAAAAAAGCTCCAGAAAAAAGAGCATTTTCAATTAATACCCTATAAAAATGCTCTAAAAAGGGATTTAAAAAATGTTATGCACTCTAAAATAAAACCACTAAAAAGAACAATCCTTCTCGCAAAAAATAAGCCCTTAAACAGATTTGTGAGGCAAAAAATAAAAAAGTTATGCATATAAAAGACGGTGATGCTAAAATTAACAACATTTTTGCCAAATTACTTTTTATGCAGTAGAAATGGGAAAAAAATAAAAAATCTATATAAATGAGGTCTTTTTGTAATCGTGGCGACCCATAGAATAAAAATAATATACTATTTTTATGGTATGGTAAACGGGCAAAAAAAACCCATAAAAATCTTCCTGAAAAGTGATGATTTTCATTTCCTCCACCAACAAAGAGTTAATAAAATCTCACCAATTAGCCTATAGATTCCCCCAAATTACGTACCAGAAAAGTGCATCTCATGTGGCAAAAGAAATAAGCCCCTATAGGTCCACATTAAAAAAAAAGAAAAAAATTATAGCCTGTACAATGTGACATAGAAAATCTGCTCTGGATGGCGCCTCCTTCCCTTCTATACCCGGCCGTGCGCCCATACAGCAGGTTACCACCACATGTAGAGTATCGGTGTACTCGGGAGAGAATGGGTAACAAACTTTGTGGAGCCTTTATTCATTTAATTCATTGTAAATGTTTAATTTTCCACCCAAAATGGGTGTATTGTGAAAAAATATTACAATTTGCAGACTGCACCTCCATTTTGTTTTAACCCCTATAAAACACGTAAAGCGTTAACAAACTTCTTAAAAGTGGTTTTTCATACGTTGAGGTGTGTAGTTTCCACAATGGGGTATTTTACGAGTCCCACTATTATTTGGGCCTCTCAGTGTCAATTAGAAGTTGAGCAGGTCCATCTAAATACAGGTTTTGGTGATTTTACAAAAAATGTGAAAAATGATACCTAAATTCTGAGCCTCATAACATTCTAGTAAAATATGTGGAATCTTAAAAAACCATGCCAACATAAAGCAGACATTTGGGAAATGTAAGTTATGAATTTATTTGGGAGCTATGACTATCTGCATCAAAAGTAGAGAATTTAGAACGTTGAAAATAAAGAATTTTTCCAAATTTTTTCCAAATTTTGTTTTTTTTCATAACTAAACACAAAAGATATCATCCAAATTTTTAAACTAATTTGAAGTACAATGTGTCACGAGAAAACAATCTAAAAATCCCCTGGATATCTCATAGCGTTCCAAAGCTATAACCACTTATAGTGACACAGGTCAGATTTGAAGAATGGGGCCGCGTCCTTAAGGCCAAAATAGGCTGTGTCCCCTAGGGGTTAAGGGGTTAAGAACCAACCTACAGAACCAACTTGTATGTAACCCTGGGACTGCCTTTAATGATTTAATACATCCCTTTCAGCTATATAACAACTTTTTTCGAATCCCAGACTAATCGTTTAAACTGTCCTTTAGATGTTTTTCCCCCATGTGGTAAAACTAGAACAAAAAAATAATACATTATGTTGATGAAACTAAAGTAATACATTATAGTTGGGGTCTGGTAAATATTTTGCTGGGATCCAGCAGCTTGAAGTTACTTCTCTGCTAATAGACAATAAGAAGTCTGCTATCTGGACGAACTACCATAAATCTACCAGTCATGTACCATACTGTTCACTAGACCATAGAAAGGAAAGCTTATGAGATTAGGGAACTTATCACCATATGACACCCATAACATATCATTAAAGGGAAACTACCATCAAAATCCAGCATGGAAAACCCAAGGGCACTTACTCATAGATCCAGGCACCATCACTGTGGTAATCCTCTAATATTTGTTATACATGGCCTCCTTTCTTCTAAAATCAACGTTTAAAATTATGGTAATGAGACTGACATGATATGGGAGGTGTTAACACAGACCCTGCATGCTGTAGCTTCACAGGCTGTTACACTGTGCAGAGCACTTCCTCCCTCCCACTATGTTCTGAAACTTTCTTTGCTTCCATGACATTACAGTTTACAGAGGGTGGGGAGTGTCAACAGAGCAGGCGGAGGGTGAGACCACAGTGTAGCAGTCCATGAATCCAGAAAATGGAGTGGCTCTGTTAACACCCCCAAGAGCACTTTTGGTTTGATTTTAAAAGTTGATTTTAGGAAGGAGGCCATCTATAACAAATATAATATGAATAACACATTGATGGTGCCTGTATTTTATTATTGATTTTGATGGTAGATTTCCTTAAATAAAAAATAGGCTCCCAAACAAAAATCTTAAAAACTAAAATGGGAACATATTTACCCAAAAAGCTGCAGTATGTGATCTGTATGCGATCCTAAATTTTTACATTTCTTTTCATTACCATGAAATATCTGTTCACCTTGGTACAAAAAGAAAAATAATATGCTAGAAAACATCTTGGCCTAAATAACTCTTGTTCCAACACTATAAGTGGCTGTGGGTATCCTAAAGGTTTTCAACACTCAGGCAGTAGGTTCATATTATGTCTTGTTATAGCTAATATTTGTATCTGTATTCAAATACATAGATGTCTTCCATTTGTAAACATTGCTTCTCCAGCAGTATCATATTCTTCTGAACGCTTGTATGTCTTTCATCCTGTCTCCGTCTCAGTTTGCCGCACCTCTCTCATGTCTTTGTCTTTCTGTATTGTTTTACTTTCTCTGTCTTTCAATGAGTATTAGTCAGATTTTCAATTTCCCAGTTAAATGCTTTATTGTAAACCTTTGGGCTTTCTTGGGAACATTACTGAGATTGCATGAAATTGATGCTGAGCAGGTGTGAAGAGTACAAAAAAAAATTAACCCTTCCCTTGCGACTGTATTGTCTCCTGTATGCTGAGTGGCTGGATGTTTCTGCAGCAAAAGGCAAAGCGTTATTGAAGAATAGAAAGACATTTCTAGTTTGAAGCAAGCTGAATTTGTCTTTATACAATGTCTAAGCTGTCTCTAAATTATTGTATAGTGGCAAGGGGAGAATGTGGAGGTGGAGATGTTATTTTCATTACTAAATAGAACAGAATAGGCACAATAGTCTTGTCATTTTCTGACTGTACGGACACCATATAGTTTTTTTGATTATCTACAGTAGCACTGGTTTCTCCTTGACATTGGAACAGTAGTGTCCATAGGTGACATTATATTTTTTCCAGCACAGTAAAAATAATCAACCCAGTTTTTTTGAGGAGTATTTTAAGTTGTAGAGGAGTACTCACTGGGTGAGTTTTCAGCAAAAAATTATAGGTTATGTAGGATGGATGGAACTGTATGCAATCCATGTGAACACTCCGCGGATTGTTGTGGGTGTCTAAACAGTAATGTACCTGTCCAAATATGAACAGTTCATCAACTCAGAGACACCCAAAACTTCAGCAGTGGCAAATCACTGGCTGATGCCAATGTCCCCCTCTGCCTTCTTTTGGGAGAAAGGTTTAAAGAAGACGGCATTTCCTACTATATAAGCATGTTGTGAGATACCCTTCTGTCCTCCCTTGTAAGGATACCACAGGAATCTCTCCGACGTATCCTTCCAACAGAGGTAAAAAACAATATCTAAATGCAGAATTATACAGGTGTATAAAAACAGTCTACATATATGTATATATATAGAGGCCACAGCATACAGTACAAACAGCAAACACAACATACATACAGTATGTATATACAGTAGAGCAAACACATTTGCACATAACATAACAAACAAATGTACATACAGTACACACATCTGGCACACATAAAACACACATCATGTAGTATAGACAACACACACAACATACACATGTACATATAAGCACATCACACTATACTGGATACTTACATGCTTCTTAGCACAAGAAAACTAGAAAGTGCTGCAGACAGAAGCTTGTGTGCTTCAGTCTACCATTCGTGTCGCTCAAAGTCTGGCAGCCATCAAACTAGAAAAGCATGTGTTAGCTGCAGTCTCTGATGTACCATCAGCCAATAAATGCCCCTAACACTAAATAACATCAAGAGTTCGAAGATTTGTTATGTGCTTTGCTGCTACTGCATCAGTTGTATTGATGACTGCCACCCACCCACTACAAGTATCATCTTTTAAAATATGTACAATACTTTTATTTTAATAGTCTCTATAGGCAGGCACAAAGGTTATAATTGTTGCCATATAGACAACATATGCTGCCATAAAGACTTCTTCCGATTCTTCATATACTAAGATATTGTTTTACAAAGCAAGGTACATGCTGCATACATTTTTCAATGGAAGACCCCATGATCTCTTCTTATGGAATCTTAAAGAGGTTCACATGAATAGGAGCTCAGCTGTTGTTCCAAGGGTCAATTCCTGCACAGAGAATGGAGCAAAACTTCAGGCTCAGTCTCTGATACTGGTCCTCTTTCAAAAGCTGCCATCTTGGACCAAGAGAACCAAACAGAAGCCATTTTGAAAATCAAGCGGACATTTTAGTATTAGCCAGAGGTCATGCTGACCACTGTCCAGCTAATGCCATAATTCAGCAATTTTTATGTAAACTGTTGTTTGCCTTTCAGCCTCTCCTTGACATTTTACTAGAGACAATTGTTGTATGCTTTCTTCTTATCATATTTTGGTTAGCAAGGAGCTGTTGGAGCCATTCTCTGTACATTCTGTAGTTGGGATAATATAAACATGTCTGTGAACAAGGCCTACTAACCTTTACAGAGGATGTCCTGGTAAAATTTATTGTGGCCAATAGCATTGCAGTATTCTATTTTCTTGTCACACCCACCAATAATGATTTTTCTGTCTTTGATATATGCAACTGCGGACTAATAAACAGGGAGAAGATTTTTACATGCACTAAGAGACTAATGTTTCATGGGGTTGTTCTCGACCTGGTGCCAGGGAGCCATTTTTGCCATAAAAGAGTTAATTTGAAAATCACCTTTACAACTGAAGTAATGGCAGTTCAAGCTGTAGATAAAAATCTCTATCAAGCCAAACAGAGGGGATCTAAATGTCTCACCCTTAATATTAAGATGTTGCTGACGTAACCAATGGCTAGATCATTACCAGTTCCAAGTTAGAAAATTCCTTAAAACAAGAAACTTTCATATCCTGTTTTAAGAAATCAGAGGCATATGGAAGTAAAATAAGGATCCAAAATTTTCTTTGTCAAGTCATATTATGACTGAACTATACTGTGGTTTTGTGCATGAGCACTAATACTTAATTAAAGGACCACTTATTTTTCCTCTGTCTAAAGATAATGAATGAAATTTAATCTGGAAGAGACGCAGCAGAATGGTGATCTGAATGCCTTATTGGGCATGGCTTAGTTCTAGCATGCATCAGTATACACGTCAGCACAACACAGGCTGTGGCAGGAGTGTGCTATCGGCATGATGTCACCCTTGAGCTTCTGTAATAAGAGGAAAATAAAACACTACAAAAATGTTACTTAGCTCTAAATCCAGTCTTAGAAGCGTAGTATGTTTATTTAGAATGTATCTATAAATTAATGCTATTGTATTATTGTATATAATTTCCAGGGACCAATTGTTTTCCACCTAATATGGAGCTACATCATCTTTGGCCTTCATAATGGCCTCAATATATCATTATGATGCAAAATCATTTGGCATAGGGAAATCAATCGGCTATACTCCAGAGGATAGGACACTAAACTATTTAATAGAATGGGCCACAACAATAAAGTACAGGATAATAAACCAGTAGACATTAGAGCCTCAGGTACAAATGGAATGGACAAGAAATCAAGAAATATTGGGCTATATTTTGCCATGTTTTAAATTTTTCTTATTGTAAAGGCTGTGTTGACTGCTTTTCTTTTAAAAAATCATTAGAGCATGTAATTTGATAATGCTTTAACAATCTTAACCATGTAGTATTTATTATCAATCCAGACTACTTTGTACAGCAGTTTCCATACACAAGACACTTGTGGCTCATAGGTCCTCTGCGTGTAGCTCTCTCTTACTGTTGCTAGTTCCAGATACTACTGAACACATCAGGGACCTCATGTTATTAATACAACTCGAAACTTGTGGGAAATCATTGGGTGTGACAGTAGAATAAAGCTGTATCAATAGGTCATATAATGAATAGGATGCTTTCTTTATTATTCAGTATGGCTTAATGTTGTCTGAGCCCTATTAAATAGTGGCCCATGACTAGAGATGGGCGAATTTGTTAAAATTAGTTTCGTCCCGATTCACCGAATTCAACCCGAATCAAATCAAAATGAATCACGTTAAAAACAGGCATTTCCTGGCTGCAGAGATCCTGTAGGGTGTTGTAGAACGTTGTGCCATGCTTAAATATGCATAGGGAGCGTGGTTTGGTCAACAAACAATGCTGTGTTTTAGTATGACACGCACATGACAGCCGCGGCTCTTAGAATCGTTTCACTCTTCACTTCCATGTGCACTTACATAGGCAAACTTCCCCAAATAAGCGAAGCGGGATCGCAGCCTGACATTGTAATGTCTGTGCCAGCTCGAAAGGACCGAGCTGAGGCCCAAGATCCCACTATAACATCAAAGAGTGCACTCTTTTTACACTGACATCATATGATTCCATAGATTACGACAGAACCTGTTCAGTTAAACACGGATACATGTGGAAAGCCCCCCAAAAGAGTGCAGAGGATGTCGGCAGTAATTTTGCATTGACGTCACTGATAATTTTGCCCTTTTTCTCACGCGTCAGTGTCCTCTTTCAATTGGTCAATAATCCATCAGTATTGCTAAAGCCAAAAACAAACAGGAGTTGATCCAGAATAGAGATGAGCAGCAAATGGGATACTTGCATGTCCTCTGTGTTCTGAAGGTGGCATCAGAAGCAGCAGGAGCCCGCAGAGTGGCACAATGATATAGTGTGAAGGTGGCATCAGAAGCAGCAGCAGGAGCCCACAGAGTGGCACAATGGTATAGTGTGAAGGTGACATCAGAAGCAGCAGGAGCCCGCAGAGTGGCACAATGATATAGTGTGAAGGTGGCATCATAAGCAGCAGCAGCCCACAGAGTGGCACAATGGTATAGTGTGAAGGTGACATCAGAAGCAGCAAGAGCCTGCAGAGTGGCACAGTGATATAGTGTGAAGGTGGCATCATAAGCAGCAGCAGCAGCAAGAGCCCACAGAGTGGCACAATGATATAGTGTGAAGGTGGCATCAGAAGCAGCAGGAGCCCGCAGAGTGGCACAATGATATAGTGTGGAGGTGACATCAGAAGCAGCAGGAGCCTACAGAGTGGCACAATGGTATAGTGTGAAGGTGGCATCAGAAGCAGCAGGAGCCCGCAGAGTGGCACAATGATATAGTGTGAAGGTGGCATCAGAAGCAGCAGGTGCCTGCAGAGTGGCACAATGATATAGTGTGAAGGTGGCATCAGAAGCAGCAGCAGGAGCGCTCAGTGTGGCACAATGATATAGCGTGAAGGCGGCATCAGAAGCCGCCGCAGCAGGAGCCCGCAGAGTGGCACAATGATATAGTGTGAAGACGGCATCAGAAGCAGTAGCAGGAGCCCGCATAGTGGCACAATGATATAGTGTGAAGGTGGCATCAGAAGCAGCAGGAGCCTGCAGAGTGGCACCATGATATGGTGTGGAGGTGGCAGATAATTCCAGTCCCTGGTAAAGATGGTAGGAGGCAGATGGTGCAACTAGCAGCAGATGTGTGGCATCAGACGGGTTGCAGCATCAGAATAGTAGCTGAGGCAGGTAGTTAGAGCCCCGACTCATTTTTCAACATTTGGAGGAGGTGTCATGGCTGATCTAATCTGATGCATTAGGCACTGGTGAGTTGAAATCCTGGCCGATCCAAGCCTGATTCATCTTGACAAAGGTCAGTTTCTCCACATTACGGGTGGACAAGCGGGTTCTCCTGGGGGTAACGATGGCCGCTGCCGCACTGAACACCTGCTCTGATGCCACACTACTAGCCGGGCAGAACAGCTTCTCTACTGCAAACTCCGCAAGTTGCGGCCACGCATCAAGTTTGGCTGCCCAGTATTCCATGGGATCCTCTACCTCAGGTGGTAAAGTGCTGTCCAAGTAGGCCACCACCTGCTGGTGCAGTGTCTGATTCATGTCCTGCTGCTGGTGGCGGCTACCCTCCTCACTAGGCAGGTGAAGGAAATTGCTCATTAAGGAATCCAGACGAAAGCGACGGTTGATGGAACTGCTACTGCTCCTACCCCACCAGCTCCCCACAGCAGCCGTGGTAGTAGTACTTGAGCAATTACTGAGAGAAATCACCCGGTCAGACCTGACAGAGGATGGACAATGGTGCACATAGGCAGCGGCCAACTGTGTGCTCAGTATTTCTCTATAGTATGCCAGTTGTTCCTTCCTCTCAGCAGCAGGAAAAAAGTCACCCATTTTGGTCTGGTAGCGAGTGTCCAAGAGGGTGGAGAGCCAAAAGTCATCCCTATGCCGGTTGTTGACTATTCGGCTGTCACAAGTTAGGCAAAGTAGCATGCAGCGGGCCATCTGCGCAAGTGACTCGGAGGGATTCCCGGCCTCCATCTGCACAGTATACTGCCACGGTGCTTCTGGGTCATCTGCCTCGTCTTCTACCTCCTCCGGATGCTCCTGCTCCTCCTCTCCTGTAGAAAAACCACAAATTGCCCCAGACTCTGCTTGTGCTCCAATGTCCTCCTCCTCCTCCAGTTCAGACCCCACAGGACTCATGTGGCCATGAGATGTAGTCTCCACTTCTCCAGTGCCCTGACTAGACAGATTTTGCAGCATGAGTTCCAGGACATGAAGCAGTGGAATGACTTTATTCATCCCGCAGTCCTGGCGACTGACAAATTATGTGGCCTCTTCAAAAGGCCTGAGCAAACGGCAGGTGTCACGCATGAGCTGCCAGTGGCTGACATCAAAGTTACACAGGGGAATACTACGGTCCGCTTGCATCATCAAAAAATTTTCTCTGTTCATACAGGCGGTATAACATATGGAGGCATATCAGACTATGTTGGGTTAGGCCATTCTGGCGCTGCAACTCGAGGAGGGTGTGCTTCGCTTTGTAAGAATGGCTGAAGTGCGTGCACAGTGTCCTGGCCATTTTTAGAATGTCTTGCAGAATGGTGTAAGACTTCAGGAACGTGTTGACTACCAGATTCAACACGTGTGCCATGCAGGGTGCATGGACCATCCCTCATCAGTACAGCGCGGACACCATGTTCCTCCCATTGTATGGCACCATGGTTCCAATTTTTAGTTGTTGCGGAGAAAGCCACACATTGATTTCTTCTTGCATGACGCGGAGCAGCTCCTCCCCTGTGTGACTTTGTTCGCCCAGGCAAACCAGGTGTAAAACTGCGGGACACCGCTGTGCCCTGCACATGTGGTATGATGGAGCAGCACTTGTAGAGGCTGAGGTGGTGATGGAGAAGGAGGAGGCGGACACTGGCGCAGGAGCAGCTGTTTGACAACGTGGAGGAGAAAGCGACATCTCTTGTGGAAGTTGTTGGCGTGGCTGGGCGGGAAGCACATTCACCCAGTGGGCCGTAAAGGACATATACTGGCTCTGACCATAATTACAGCTCCACACGTCCGCGCTGCCGTGCATCTTGGAAGAAACTGATAAGCTCAAGGACTGGCCCACCTTCTGTTGTACATATTGGTGAAGGGCTGGCACAGCCTTTTTAAAAAAAAATTGCGGCTTGGAACTCTCCACCTCGGTTCGGCACAAGCCATTAGTTCTCTGAAGGGTGCGGAGTCCACGACTGCACCTTAGGATGGCTGGACGCATAGAGTTGTCTTATTGTAATTGCCTCACTCAACGACTGCTGGCGCCATGTGTAGCGAGGAGCAGGAGCATCTGGACTGGGAGATGATGTCAAAGACAAACAGCTCCCTTCGGCAGAGGTGCTGGAGCCTTGACTTGCTGAAACAGCATGTGTGCCACTAGGTGCTGCTGCTGTTGCTGCTCCTGCAGGATGGACCGCATCTGACACCCGTTTCTCCCAGGCCATTGGATGGTGACGCTGCATGTGTTGGCGCAGGGCCGTGGTGCCAAGGTTAGCTCCCTGGCCAGGCTTCACTTTCTGCCCGCAGATACGACATATACCCATGCTCGGCTCCTCTGGTGTCTTTACAAAAAACTGCCACACCACTGAGGTGGTAATTTTACCACCAACACTCAGCACTGAGTGACTACTACTGCCGCTGCCTCGCTGAGCCCCTGTGCCACTGCTTATTTGGGCCTGCGAATCGGTATTTGTACCCCACGGATGTTTGGCTCCCGTCCTCGCACTGCTGCCACCCTTCTGACTCACAGCCACAGTAGCGACTTTCTGCCTGCTCCGCAAGCTGACACTCTCTTCGCCCGACGATGATGAATCCCCTGCTACACCTGGCTCCCAAGTGCGATCGACTACGTCAATTTGCGTTTCCCGGTCACTGCTACTCTCCTCACCGGTGTCAGTATGCACAGCCTGCCTACTGCAGGAAGCAGCGAAGGTCTGCCCCACCTCTTCACTGCAAAGCAGCTGCTGACTGTCCTCAAACACTTCGTCCCCGCTGAATAGTGGCGCTGATCCCAGACCACCTAGTAGCTCTCTGGCTGCAGAAAAGGAACAGGACAGAGCCTGGTTGAGGACAGGTGAGGGCCGCTGACCTGCTCCTGGGCCATACCAACTAATTGTTGTATCAGAGTAACCCACTGACTCTTGGCTGGGGTTGTCAGATGTTATATTTCAGGAATTAGATGACCTAGTCAACCATTCAACAACCTTTGGGTTGTTGATCAACACACTGCCACTAGATGACAACGGCAGTTCTGGCCTTACAGAGTCACCCCTGCTGCGACATCCCCTTACTGTGCTGCCACCTCTGCCTGCTCCACCTGCCACCTTTCTGTCTGACATAGTGGTTTATAAACTACGTGGATTTGACACGTAAATCTGTCTGTAAACTAGAGCCCCCAAAAGGTATTGCAATGTGCGTTATACAGATACCCCACAACTGACAGTGTAATTTCAGCGAAAATCACTGTATAAACTATGTGGATTTCACACGTAAATCTGGCTGTAAACTAGAGCCCCCAAAAGGTATGGCAATGTGCGTTATACAGATAACCCACAACTGACAGGTCACTACTGCAGATACATGAATGTCAAACAGATTTCTTCCTATTCGATTTTGTCACTAAATAGAACTGCTATTTGGGGTATACAGATCCCCCTTAAAGAACAACCAGGGATTGGTCCACCAATCGCTACTGCAGATGCATAAAAGTCAAACAGATTTCTTCCTATTCGATTTTGTCACTAAATAGAACTGCTATTTGTGGTAAATAGAACCCCCTTAGAGAACAGCGAGGGATTGCAGCAAGAATCGCATAGTACAATAGCAGCAGCTGGACGCTACAACATGAAGTGTGAAGTGCTGAGATTTAAAATGGCTGGGTTTTATAGGGCTGTGTGACATCACATAAGCCTGCTGGTCGCTGACTGGCTTACAGGTCTGCAGATGTCATCGGGGATATTCCTTTCTCCTCCCAGAGTTCTCTGCCCCAAGTAACACGTTGTTCTCGTGCCCATTTAGCAGAAACATGAGAGGAAAAAAAAACAACTTTGTTCCCGCGAATCAGCATAAACTTCAGCTTCGTGACGAATCAAATTTTTCCTGAAATTGTAGCCGAAGTTAGAATCATTAGAATCGATTCGCCCATCTCTACCCATGACCTATAACAGATAAATGGAGGGTGTCATTGTAGGAACAGAGGTAATGCAGGTAGAAACCTCTCTGGAATAATGAATTGCAGGCTCAGAGACAACTTTATTGCATACTTTTCTCCCTGGCTTATACCTGATCTGCTCCTGCTCCCTAGCTCTTCATTTTTCATCTGAAGGTAGTGTGCTATGGAAAGAGAGAAATATAAAGTAGCAAATAGTTCCCCAGTACCACAATGGCTCGTATAAGGATTTCTTTCTCTGGCTGAACGGAGTCTAGAAACAAATTAATGCCATGTTGAGTCATGTATAGGTATTGAAGTAGCATAAGGCAAAATATCCATCAAATGTTGCACTATAGCCTTGCAGCACTGGAGCCCTGGGTTCAAGCCCCATCCAGGTGAACATCTGCAAAGAGTTTATATGTTCTCTCTGTGTTTGCGTGTGTTTCCTCCAGGTCCCCCAGTTCCCTCCCACACTCCAAAACATACTGGTAGGTTGATAAGATTGTGAGCCCCATTGGGGACAGGACCTGATTTGACAAGCTCAATGCAGCACTGCGTTATCTGTGTGTGCTATATAAGTAAAGGAATTATTATTATTATTAATGTTTGTGAAAAGATCAGTCCAAAGGGCATAAAAATACATTTTCGAAACCTGTAGGTATGTTTTCATTGTAGAACCATACAGCTTGTAAACATATTTTTTAAAATAAAGAGAAAACTTTTACGAGTGTTGTATTTTGTTCAGTGTATTTATTTTGTTTGACTGCTTTTTCTGTATGGACATTAATAAGGGGTAGACACAACTGAGTTGGACTGCCCGCATGACTGAAATCATCCTTAAAATGCACAGAAACATAATGTTGTTTGACTAGAAACATATGTTTTATATATGGATGCTTAATTTTTCTAACACCAAAAAAAAAAAAAACAACATATGAGCAACATAACAAAGATAATGCAGAACTAACACATCCATTTTAGGAAAAAATTGTCTCAAATAGAGATGAGCGAACATACTCGTCCGCATTAGCGTACTCGAAACTGCTCGTTGCTCGGACGAATACTTCGCCCGCTCGAGAAAATGGCAGCTCCCGCCGTTTTGCTTTTTGGCGGCCAGAAACAGAGCCAATCACAAGCCAGGAGACTCTGCACTCCACCCAGCATGACGTGGTACCCTTACACGTCGATAGCAGTGGTTGGCTGGCCAGATCAGGTGACCCTGGAATAGACTAGCACCTGCCTGCGCTGCTCGGATCATTCTGTGTCTGGATGCCGCTAGGGAGAGAGCTGCTGCTGTGGGAAAATTTATTAGGGGTTTGATTTCAATTAGGCACAGTCTGCCATTTCCTTTTTATTTTACGTTTATTTTTTCATAACTCAGCGTCATCTCATCTGGCATAGCAGTGTGCTTTCATACTTGGCTACAAAATAGCCAAAGGAGAATCCAAACGGCTTACTTACACCTACAATAGCGTTATATATATTTTATTTCTGGTTGATCTGCTGGTGGCTGTCCTTGCTGCAGTGCATCTACTACCAAATTGTGAGGAATTTGTAGTGAGACTTGCGACCTTTGTGTTTAGCGCTTAGTGACGCACATATCCATCGCAAAGACCGAAGTGGGAAAATTTATTAGGGGTTTGATTTCAATTAGGCAAAGTCTGGCAGTTTCTTTTTATTTTACGTTTATTTTTTCATAACTCAGCGTCATCTCATCTGGCATAGCAGTGTGCTTTCATACTTGGCTAGAAAATAGCCATAGCAATAGGATAGCATCGTTTGGTTTTAAAAACTAAAAAACACAAAAAAAAAAAAAAACACAAAAAAACACAAAAAAAAGTTAAAAAAAAATTAAAGTTATAACTTTCATTTTCAAAATGTTTAACCCGAGGGCTAGGGGTAGAGGACGAGGGCGGGGACGTGGGCGTCCAACTACTGCAGGGGTCAGAGGCCGTGGTCCTGGGCGGGGTGAGACACCACCTGCTGATGAGGGAGCAGGGGAACGCCGCAGAGCTACACTCCCTAGGTTCATGTCTGAAGTTACTGGGACTCGTGGTAGAGCACTGTTGAGGCCAGAACAGTGCGAACAGGTGATGTCGTGGATTGCCGACAATGCTTCGAGCAATTTGTCCACCAGTCAGTCTTCCACGCAGTCCACCCATGTCACCGAAATCGGCACTCCTCCAGCTCCTGCACCTCAGCCTCCTCCCCCCCAGTCTGCCCCCTCCCAGGAAAATTTGGCATTTGAACCGGCATACTCTGAGGAACTGTTTTCTGGACCCTTCCCACAGTCACAAACCACTTGTCCGGTTGCTGCTGAGCAATTTTCCGATGCCCAGGTTTTCCACCAGTCGCAGTCTGTGGGTGATGATGACCTTCTTGACATAGTGGAAGAAGTGTGTAAAGAGGTGTCCGACGATGAGGAGACACGGTTGTCAGACAGTGGTGAAGTTGTTGTCAGGGCAGGAAGTCCGAGGGGGGAGCAGACTGAGGGATCGGAGGATGATGAGGTGACAGACCCAAGCTGGGTTGAGAGGCCGGGTGAACACAGTGCTTCTGAGACGGAGGAGAGTCCTCGACCAGAACAGGTTGGAAGAGGCAGTGGTGGGGCCAGATGGAGAGGCAGGGCCAGAGCAGGTGCATCAGCGCCAAATGTGTCACGTAGTGAAGCTCCCGTGGCGAGGGCTCCCGCGGCGAGGGCTAGATTTTCAGAAGTCTGGAGGTTCTTTAAGGATACACCGGATGACCGACGGACTGTGGTGTGCAACCGTTGCCAAACCAGGATCAGCAGGGGTTCCACCACTACTAGCTTAACTACCACCAGTATGCGCAGGCATATGAATGCTAAACACCCCACTCAGTGGCACCAAGCCCGTTCACCTCCGGCCGTGCACACCACTGCTCCTTCCCCTGTGTCAGCTGATAGTCAGCCCCCTGCCCAGGACCCTGGCACAAAAACCCCATCGTCGCCTCCACGATCCTCCACAGCATCCACCAGCGTTCAGCTCTCCATACCCCAGACGCTGGAGCAGAAACGGAAATATAGTGCAACCCACCCGCACGCCCAAGCCCTTAATGTCCACATCTCCAGATTGCTTAGCCTGGAGATGCTGCCCTATAGGCTAGTAGAGACCGAGGCCTTTCGCAACCTCATGGCGGCGGCCGCCCCTCGGTATTCGGTCCCCAGCCGCCACTACTTTTCCCGATGTGCCGTCCCAGCCCTGCAGCAGCACGTGTCAGACAACATCATCCGTGCCCTGACCAATGCCGTTTCTGACAAGGTCCACCTGACCACGGACACGTGGACGAGTGCTGCCGGGCAGGGCCACTATATATCGATGACGGCACATTGGGTTAACTTGTTGGAGGCTAAGAACGAGTCTGACCCTGCGGCTGGTCATATACTGCCGAGGATTGCGGGGCCTACCTCGGTCCAGGTCTTTCAGGCCTACTATGCCTCCTCCTCCTCCCACCCCTCCTCCACCTCCTCCTCCGAACTACCATCCATGGGCATGGCGCCATCAGTCGCTAGCTCTAGGCACAGCAGCAGTGCCATCGCTAAGCGACACCAGGAGGTGCTCAAACTGCTGAGCCTAGGCGATAAAAGGCACACCGCCCAAGAACTATTACAGGGCATCACGGCGCAGACTGATCTGTGGCTGGCACCGCTGAACCTGAAGCCAGGCATGGTTGTGTGTGACAACGGCCGTAACCTGGTGGCGGCTCTGCAATTCGGCAGACTGACACATGTGCCATGCCTGGCCCATGTGTTAAATCTGATAGTTCAGCGTTTCCTCAAGACATACCCCAATCTGTCTGATTTGCTCACGAAGGTGCGCCGCATCTGTGCGCATTTCAGGAAGTCCAGCACAGATGCTGCCACTCTCAGGGCAGCACAGCGCCGCCTCCAACTGCCCGCTCACCGACTGTTGTGCGACGTGCCCACGAGGTGGAATTCAACATTAACCATGTTATCCAGAGTTTACCAGCAGCGCAGAGCGATTGTAGACTGCCAGATGTCAACTTCCACCAGAACTGGTAGTCAGGTCAGTCAGCTTCCTCAAGTCTACAATGAGGAGTGGACGTGGATGTCTGATATCTGTCAGGTGCTGAGTAACTTCGAGGAGTCAACACAGATGGTCAGTGGCGATGCCGCCATCATCAGCCTCACCATCCCGCTGCTTGGCCTGTTGAAAAACTCTCTGATCAGCATGAAGTCGGAAGCTTTGCGCTCGTCACAAGAGACGGGGGAAGAAGATTCCCTTGTTGATAGCCAAAGCACCCTTAGGTCTGTTTCTCAGCGCATATCAGAGGAGGTGGAGGTGGAGGAGGATGTGGAGGAAAAGGAGGAGAATGTTGGCGAGACACAAGATGGGACCATTGTTCAGTCCTTCACTGTTCAGCGTGTATGGGCAGAAGAAGAGGAGTTGGAGGAGTTGGAGGAGGAGGAAATGGACAGTCAGGCCAGTGAGGGGAGTGAATTCTTACGCGTTGGTACTCTGGCGCATATGGCAGATTTCATGCTAGGCTGCCTATCCCGTGACCCTCGCGTTCAAAGAATTTATTCCAGCACCGATTACTGGGTATTCACTCTCCTGGACCCACGGTACAAGCAAAATCTTTCCACTCTCATCCCTGGAGAGGAAAGAAGTGTGAGAATGCATGAATACCAGCAGGCCCTGGTGCACAAGCTGAAACAGTATTACCCTTCTGACAGCGCTAGCGGCAGAGTGCGTAGTTCTGCGGGACAAGTAGATTGTGAGCCCCATTGTTTAGATTGTGAGCCCCATGGGGACAGGGACCAATTTGACACGCTTGTGCAGCGCTGCGTAATCTGTGTGCGCTATATAAATAAAGAATTATTATTAGCGAGGGAGAGTAGGCGAGCAGGCAGCTTGTCCAGCACTGGCAAGGGTACGCTTTACAAGGCTTTTGCCAGCTTTATGTCACCCCAGCAAGACACTGTCACCTGTCCCCAGTCTCGGCAGAGTAGGGCTGATCTTTACAGAAAGATGGTGAGGGAGTACGTAGCTGACCATACCATCGTCCTAAATGATCACACAGCTCCCTACAACTACTGGGTTTCAAAGCTGGACATGTGGCACGAACTGGCGCTGTACGCCTTGGAGGTTCTTGCCTGCCCTGCCGCTAGCGTGTTGTCCGAGCGGGTTTTCAGTGCAGCTGGTGGCATCATCACCGATAAGCGTACACGCCTGTCGACTGACAGCGCTGACAGGCTGACGCTTATTAAGATGAATAAAGCCTGGATTTCTCATAATTTCCAATCTCCACCAGGTGAAGGAAGCTCAACCTGAATAATTTATGCACTCCTCCTCCTCCTCATTTTCCTCCTTCTCCTCCTCTTTGTACACTAAAGCAGAGGAAACTGGCTATTTTTTGACAGGGCCCACTGGCTCTAGCTATAGTACATTATGCATTTAATTTTTCTGGAGGGCCACCTTCCTGCTCCTCTGGTTTGAAAACTTTTTTGGACTGCCACATACAGGCACTCAATCTATTTCATTTTTCTGGAGGGCCACCTACCTGCTCCTCTGGTTTGAAAACTTTTTTGGACTGCCACATACAGGCACTCAATCTATTCCATTTTTCTGGAGGGCCACCTACCTGCTCCTCTGGTTTGAAAACTTTTTTGGACTGCCACATACAGGCACTATCCAAATTAAATTGTCTCCATAGCAGCCTCCACACGTTGTCTCCATTGCTACCTCCAAAAGTCGTCCATATAGCTGCCTCCATACATCGTCCCCTTATCAAACGAGGTGTGTCAGGCAGAAATTTGGGTTGTTTTCATGGATTCCACATCAAAGTTGTTAACTTTGTCGCCACCCTGCTGTGTTATCCACAAAATATACTGGCAAACTTTTACCATTTACGGATATTATTTCAGCGCTTCTTGCGCATCTGTTTACATTCCCCTCACCCGCCATATCCCAAACTTAAAAGAACGCTACTACACTTAACTTGTTGCAGGCTGGGACCGAGTCTGACCCTGGGGCTGGTCATATACTGCCGACGCAGAGGATTGCGGGGAAGTGGCGTAACTAGGAGAGACTGGGCCCCATAGCAGATTTTTGCATGGGGCCCCCCTTCCCCTTAAAAAAAATATACATACGTAGGCTGCATTCACATAAACGTGTGCTCGCCCGGCTATAGCCAGGCAGGCACACATCGGGCGTGCTGGAGAGGTGATCACGGCTCACCCCTCCCCTCTCCATAGAGAATAGAGCCGCATGGTCGTTCTTATGGCCATAGATAGAGGACGCTCTATTTCTGTTGCGGCCACGGCTAGGAACAGTGAGTACTCGTTGTGCTCACTGTACCGAGCCCAGGCACTATAGATGCCTATGAGGGATGTATATCCGTCAGCGAATTTGCAGCCAGATATACATCCCCCATATGTTCTTGTGAATGCACCCCTACACGGACATATTTATACAATTACACAAATTTATATACTGATACATATACACCTTTATATACTTATATACACATAAAGTTCTACACATGTATTGTCGCACCCATATACATACAAGTATACACACACATTTATGCACTCATATACATTTATACACTAATACAGAGTGTATACAAACTCAGGCTACATTCACACACATGTATGGGGGACGTATATACGGCCGATATACGTTCCCCATACAATTGTATGGGCTCACGGCGCCCTACGGGAGCGGTACGGTGCTCCGTTATGGCCGTGCGCCATAACTTCCTATGGAGAGGGGCGGGGGTGAGCTGCGCTCACCTCCTCCTCTCCCCGCGCTGCCGTGAGCCCACCGTGCTACGGCGGGCTCACGGCAGTGTGAATGTAGCCTCATACAGTATATACACACATACAGTATACACTGACCATATATACACATACATGAAGTATAAAAAGACCATATACACACATACTGCATATACATACAGAATATACACACATACAGCAAATACACACATTCAGTATATACAGCATATACATACATACTATATGCACAGCATATACAAAAACACATACATACACACACACACATAATATATATATATATATATATATATATATACACACAATAAATACAGCATTTGCATCTATGCATATATACACATATACACAGTATATAAATATACACAATATATACACAATATACACAGTACATACACAATATACACAATATATACAATATATACATAAATAAACAGTATATACAATATATACATATATAAACAGTATATACACAATATATACAATATATACATATATAAACAGTATATACACAATATATACACAGTATATACATAGTATATACACACAGATAAATACATATGAATATACTTACCTTTTAGGATGCTTGGGGGCTGTTTGGGTAACCACCCGGCCGTGGCGTCAGGCGGGTGTTCCGGTAGTTGTTCGGGCAGGAGGGGGGGGGGGGGTTGGAGCTGTTGGTTGTTCGGGCGGGGGGAGGGGGTTGTGCGCTCGGGCCGGGAGGGAGGGGGTAGGGTGATCCGTTCGCCGGGCGGGAGGGTGAGGGGGGGGTGTTCGCTGGGCGGGAGGGCGGGGGGTGTGTTCGCTGGGCAGGAGGGCGGGGGGCGTGGTCGTCAACTGTGCAGTCCTGTGTAGTGGGGTAGGCGGGCCTCGCTCACCTGTGACAGCGGACTGGTAAGGGAGGTGGGAGGTGGCTGGTGGGCGGGCAGGCGGGCGGGTCGGTCAGCGAGGTGGTGGGGGTTCAGGGACTGGACGATCCAGGAGAGGTGGGTGCGCCTGGAGAGAGGTGGGTGGTAGCTGGGACAGAGGGAGGGGCCCGGGGGACGCGATCTGCCAGGCACCCGGTAGTGCATTCCCGGACCACTTTGCAAAGCACTGCACACAGGGTCCGTGCATCCCCGGGCCCCTGAACCTCATGGGCCCCGTAGCAGCTGCTACGGCTGCTACGGCGGTAGTTACGCCACTGTTGCGGGGCCTACCTCGGTCCAGGTCTCAAAGGCCTACTATACCTCCTCCTCCTCCCACCCCTCCTCCACCTCCTCCTCCTCTGAATTACCATCCGTGGGCATGGCGCCATCAGTCGGTAGCTCTAGGCACAGCAGCAGTGCCCTCGCTAAGCGACAGCAGGCGGTGCTCAAACTGCTGAGCCTAGGCGATAAAAGGCACACCGCCCAAGAGCTATTACAGGGCATTCCACATCAAACTTGTTAACTTTGTCGCCACCCTGCTGTGTAATCCACAAAATATACTGGCAAACTTTTATCATTTACCGATATTATTTCAGCGCTTCTTGCGCATCTGTTTACATTCCCCTCACCCGCCATATCCTAAACTTATAAGAACGCTACTACACTTGATCTTATACAAAAGGTTCTTAGAAGTGCTGTTTGGGGAGTAGCCTAGAGACAGGGGCTTGGATTGGCGAAAGCTCGCCTGGCAGCGGAGCGCCAGCTCCATGCCAAGATCCAACTAACATAGTTTTAACTGCAGCACCTTTAATCTACTACTAGTTCACTGCCTCCATACATGGTCCCCTTATCAAACGAGCTGTGTCAGGCAGAATTTTGGGTTGTTTTCATGGCTTCCACATCAAACTTGTTAACTTTGTCGCCACCCTGCTGTGTAATCCACAAAATATACTGGCAAACTTTTATCATGTACCGATATTATTTGAGCGCTTCTTGCTCACCTCCTTTGGTTCCTCTCTGCCACCCATTGGTTTGAAGCCTGAGTCCATTTAGGGTATGTCGCCATGCCACTCTCTAGCCTGCCGCTGCTGCCGCTGCCTCTGCATGCCGTCCCCTATAGTGTCAGGGTCAATTATTGGATGTTTTAGATGCTATCTAGCTTCATTCTGTCACTCTGTCATGGCCATGCTGTTGCCCATAATTTTGGCATAATGGTGCATTTAAGCAGCCTCAGAGGCATCCATGCATGCTGCCCCTGCTGTTTCCTGTCCATTTCCGTGGTGTTTCCATCCTTTTCTGAGGTTCCCAGGTGTTTGGCCAAGCTTCCCTGTGCAGAGCCTTGGTCCCCTTGAAAAATGTTTGAGTCTTCCATTGACTTCAATGGGGCTCGTTATTCGAGACGAGCACTCGAGCATCGGGAAAAGTTTGTCTCGAATAACGAGTACCCGAGCATTTTAGTGCTCGCTCATCTCTAGTCTCAAACCCACTCATTTTATCAGCTGTTTTTCTCATGCCCATGGAACACAACTGTGCTGCAGTCTTGTCTGGATTAGTTAATTTCAGTTTGACCTAATGGAAGTGGCATGTTTAATTTGAGAAAGGGTCAGTTTTATATACGAAGAAAGTCATTTAATGACAGTGACAAGTTGAATAGGTTAAAGGATCAGTCCCCTGTGCAATTAGTTGATTGATGAATGAAAACAAAACAGAGGAACTTACGTATTTTCAGTCATTTTGTAAAGTGTTTCAATTTCTAGGATGAATCAGTATTTCTTAAGTGTCAATGACTCTTTTTTATTATAGTTCTGTTTGCTGATTTTCTTGATAATATGTGTAATAAAACTCTGTAAGACGACCATCCAAACTTGTATTTCAAAGAAGTCTTATGGGGGATGTGAAGTGAGGGGTATTATCAAAAATAAAGATTGCGGTATTTTACACACAAAGTTTGCTTTAAAGGGGTTGGCCACTCTTTTACATAAATTGCCCATGTGCCTTTACAATAATCACTGAACACTGATGCTTCCTTTAGTGCTGTCAGTAATCTCTCTCTGGATCTTTGTATACATATCTCTGCACTGATAAATCAGAGGGACCTGCAGTGGGAGATTATGACTCATCCTGCTCCCCTCTCCTTGTATCTGTCAGTGAGACGGACTGAGAGAAAAAAACACACGGCTATAAGAATGGACTGAAGGAATGAGAAATAGGAAGTTGTGTATATATATAAAGAGTGGAGCATGGTGAGAACAAGGAAAGTCTGAAGCTCTCATAGAGGGTAAAGATACACGTACATACGTATATACATACACACATACATGCAGAGATATGTCTAATGAAACAGATTTATTGAAAGGTAGCCAACCCCTCTAATGATGATGATTAACTTTTTGAGCAAGGACTAACTGTAGATCCCGGGGCATACGTAGAAAAATGAGTAAAAGATTAAATTGTAAGGAATGCTGTTGAATGTAATCTACCACCTTAGTACAAGGTACGGTATGAGAACAGACTAAAGACACAGAAAGAGGCAATGGGCCCTGAGACTAAAACCCCCTCCCAGCTGTCCCTACCTACTTGCCTCACTTTACTATAAATGATAACAGACTACAAGAAGACGGTCCCTCCTTGAGCAAAAGTGCACAACACAAAGATGGTGAGAGCAAGGAAAGTCTGAAGCTCTCATAGAGGGTAAAGATACAGGTACATACGTATATACATACACACATACATGCAGAGATATGTCTAATGAAACAGATTTATTGAAAGGTAGCCAACCCCTCTAATGATGATGATTAACTTTTTGAGCAAGGACTAACTGTAGATCCCTGGGCATACTTAGAAAAATGAGTAAAAGATTAAATTGTAAGGAATGCTGTTGAATGTAATCTACCACCTTAGTACAAGGTACGGTATGAGAACAGACTAAAGACACAGAAAGAGGCAATGGGCCCTGAGACTAAAACCCCCTCCCAGCTGTCCCTACCTACTTGCCTCACTTTACTATAAATGATAACAGACTACAAGAAGACGGTCCCTCCTTGAGCAAAAGTGCACAACACAAAGATGAAAATAAAACACAGAAGATTAATCTTCAGAGCCAGGCAACAACAAGAGGGAAAACACTGTACAAGATCACAAGGGAGAAGGAAAGTTTGAGTACAGGCAGAAGGTCAATATACCACAACACAGGGATCAGAAATAACACTATACCAAAACATCAAGCGTTTATTACAAACTGGGTCTATAGCATGCACAAAAAATGAAAAATTTACAAAATATTTGGTTAACCATTTAGAATTTAAGTCATTTTTCACATTGTCCCTATTTTTTTTTTTCAAATACGCAATCATAATTCCATTGGCCATCTCCAAATCAGGTTGTTGTCTCTCAGGCCTTGGGATCTAGTATTGTGTGTTGCCCTTCTTGTGGATTTTCCAGTCGGATACTAGTTTACTACCCATTTGTCATTGTAAAAGAAATACATAACAAGAGAGGGAAGTGGGAAATCACACATCTAGCCACACATTTGAATATTAGAAGGTAGAAATGATTGCCACTAGAGATGAGCGAACATACTCGTCCGAGCTTGATGCTCGTTCGAGCATTAGCGTACTCGAAACTGCTCGTTGCTCGGACGAACACTTCGCCCGCTCGAGAAAATGGCAGCTCCCGCCGTTTTGCTTTTTGGCGGCCAGAAACAGAGCCAATCACAAGCCAGGAGACTCTGCACTCCACCCAGCATGACGTGGTACCCTTACACGTCGATAGCAGTGATTGGCTGGCCAGATCAGGTGACCCTGGGATAGACTAGCCGCTGCCCGCGCTGCTCGGATCATTCTGTGTCTGGATGCCGCTAGGGAGAGAGCTGCTGCTGGTCAGGGAAAGCGTTAGGGTGTTCTATTAGAATAGTGTTAGGCAGGAGTGATTCAACAAGAACCCAACAGCCCTTCTTAGGGCTACAATAACGTTATACTTTTTTTTTTTTATTTGCAGCTAGTACCATATTGTGAGGAATTTGCAGGGGGACTTGCTACCGTTGTGTTTAGCTCTTAGTGACACACATATCCACCTCAAACACCAAAGTGGGAAAATTTATTAGGGGTTTGATTTCAATTAGGCACAGTCTGGCAGTTTCTTTTTATTTTACGTTTATTTTTTCGTAACTCAGCGTCATCTCATCAGTGTGCTTTCATACTTGGCTAGAAAATAGCCAAAGGAGAATCCAAACGGCTTACTTACGCCTACAATAGCGTTATATATATTTTATTTCTGGTTGATCTGCTGGTGGCTGTCCTTGCTGCAGTGCATATACTAGCCAATTGTGAGGAATTTGGAGTGAGACTTGCGACCGCTGTGTTTAGCGCTTAGTGACGCACATATCCATCGCAAAGACCGAAGTGGGAAAATTTATTAGGGGTTGGATTTCAATTAGGACAGGTCTGGCAGTTTCTTTTTATTTTACGTTTATTTTTTCATAACTCAGCGTCATCTCATCAGTGTGCTTTCATACTTGGCTAGAAAATAGCCAAAGGAGAATCCAAACTGCTTACTTACGCCTACAATAGCGTTATATATATTTTATTTCTGGTTGATCTGCTGGTGGCTGTCCTTGCTGCAGTGCATATACTAGCCAATTGTCAGGAATTTGGAGTGAGACTTGCGACCGCTGTGTTTAGCGCTTAGTGACGCACATATCCATCGCAAAGACCGAAGTGGGAAAATTTATTAGGGGTTTGATTTCAATTAGGCACAGTCTGGCAGTTTCTTTTTATTTTACGTTTATTTTTTCATAACTCAGCGTCATCTCATCAGTGTGCTTTCCTACTTGGCTAGAAAATAGCCAAAGGAGAATCCAAACGGCTTACTTACGCCTACAATAGCGTTATATATATTTTATTTCTGGTTGATCTGCTGGTGGCTGTCCTTGCTGCAGTGCATATACTAGCCAATTGTCAGGAATTTGGAGTGAGACTTGCGACCGCTGTGTTTAGCGCTTAGTGACGCACACATCCATCGCAAAGACCGAAGTGGGAAAATTTATTAGGGGTTTGATTTCAATTAGGCAAAGTCTGGCAGTTTCTTTTTATTTTACGTTTATTTTTTCATAACTCAGCGTCATCTCATCTGGCATAGCAGTGTGCTTTCATACTTGGCTAGAAAATAGCCATAGCAATAGGATAGCATTGTTTGGCTTTAAAAACTAAAAAACACAAAAAAAAGTTAAAAAAAAATTAAAGTTATAACTTTCATTTTCAAAATGTTTAACCCGAGGTCTAGGGGTAGAGGACGAGGGCGGGGACGTGGGCGTCCAACTACTGCAGGGGTCAGAGGCCGTGGTCCTGGGCGGGGTGAGACACCACCTGCTGATGAGGGAGCAGGGGAACGCCGCAGAGCTACACTCCCTAGGTTCATGTCTGAAGTTACTGGGACTCGTGGTAGAGCACTGTTGAGGCCAGAACAGTGCGAACAGGTGATGTCGTGGATTGCCGACAATGCTTCGAGCAATTTGTCCACCAGTCAGTCTTCCACGCAGTCCACCCATGTCACCGAAATCGGCACTCCTCCAGCTCCTGCACCTCAGCCTCCTCCCCCCCAGTCTGCCCCCTCCCAGGAAAATTTGGCATTTGAACTGGCATACTCTGAGGAACTGTTTTCTGGACCCTTCCCACAGTCACAAACCACTTGTCCGGTTGCTGCTGAGCAATTTTCCGATGCCCAGGTTTTCCACCAGTCGCAGTCTGTGGGTGATGATGACCTTCTTGACGTAGTGGAAGAAGTGTGTAAAGAGGTGTCCGACGATGAGGAGACACGGTTGTCAGACAGTGGTGAAGTTGTTGTCAGGGCAGGAAGTCCGAGGGGGGAGCAGACTGAGGGATCGGAGGATGATGAGGTGACAGACCCAAGCTGGGTTGAGAGGCCGGGTGAACACAGTGCTTCTGAGACGGAGGAGAGTCCTCAACCAGAACAGGTTGGAAGAGGCAGTGGTGGGGCCAGACGGAGAGGCAGGGCCAGAGCAGGTGCATCAGCGCCAAATGTGTCACGTAGTGAAGCTCCCGTGGCGAGGGCTCCCGCGGCGAGGGCTAGATTTTCAGAAGTCTGGAGGTTCTTTAAGGAAACACCGGATGACCGACGGACTGTGGTGTGCAACCTTTGCCAAACCAGGATCAGCAGGGGTTTCACCACTACTAGCTTAACTACCACCAGTATGCGCAGGCATATGAATGCTAAACACCCCACTCAGTGGCACCAAGCCCGTTCACCTCCGGCCGTGCACACCACTGCTCCTTCCCCTGTGTCAGCTGATAGTCAGCCCCCTGCCCAGGACCCTGGCACAAAAACCCCATCGTCGCCTCCACGATCCTCCACAGCATCCACCAGCGTTCAGCTCTCCATACCCCAGACGCTGGAGCGGAAACGGAAATATAGTGCAACCCACCCGTACGCCCAAGCCCTTAATGTCCACATCTCCAGATTGCTTAGCCTGGAGATGCTGCCCTATAGGCTAGTAGAGACCGAGGCCTTTCGCAACCTCATGGCGGCGGCCGCCCCTCGGTATTCGGTCCCCAGCCGCCACTACTTTTCCCGATGTGCCGTCCCAGCCCTGCACCAGCACGTGTCAGAAAACATCATCCGTGCCCTGACCAACGCCGTTTCTGACAAGGTCCACCTGACCACAGACACGTGGACGAGTGCTGCCGGGCAGGGCCACTATATATCGCTGACGGCACATTGGGTTAACTTGGTGGAGGCTGGGACCGAGTCTGATCCTGCGGCTGGTCATATACTGCCAACGCCGAGGATTGCGGGGCCTACCTCGGTCCAGGTCTTTCAGGCCTACTATGCCTCCTCCTCCTCCCACCCCTCCTCCACCTCCTCCTCCGAACTACCATCCGTGGGCATGCCGCCATCAGTCGGTAGCTCTAGGCACAGCAGCAGTGCCGTCGCTAAGCGACAGCAGGCGGTGCTCAAACTGCAGAGCCTAGGCGATAAAAGGCACACCGCCCAAGAGCTATTACAGGGCATCACGGCGCAGACTGATCTGTGGCTGGCACCGCTGAACCTGAAGCCAGGCATGGTTGTGTGTGACAACGGCCGTAACCTGGTGGCGGCTCTGCAATTCGGCAGACTGACACATGTGCCATGCCTGGCCCATGTGTTAAATCTCATAGTTCAGCGTTTCCTCAAGACATACCCCAATCTGTCTGATTTGCTCACGAAGGTGCGCCGCATCTGTGCGCATTTCAGGAAGTCCAGCACAGATGCTGCCACTCTCAGGGCAGCGCAGCGCCGCCTCCAACTGCCCGCTCACCGACTGTTGTGCGACGTGCCCACGAGGTGGAATTCAACACTGACCATGTTATCCAGAGTTTACCAGCAGCGCCGAGCGATTGTAGACTGCCAGATGTCAACTTCCACCAGAACTGGTAGTCAGGTCAGTCAGCTTCCTCAAGTCTACAATGAGGAGTGGACGTGGATGTCTGATATCTGTCAGGTGCTGAGTAACTTTGAGGAGTCAACACAGATGGTCAGTGGCGATGCCGCCATCATCAGCCTCACCATCCCGCTGCTTGGCCTGTTGAAAAACTCTCTGATCAGCATGAAGTCGGAAGCTTTGCGCTCGTCACAAGAGACGGGGGAAGAAGATTCCCTTGTTGATAGCCAAAGCACCCTTAGGTCTGTTTCTCAGCGCATATCGGAGGAGGTGGAGGTGGAGGAGGATGAGGAGGAAGAGGAGGAGAATGTTGGCGAGACACAAGAGGGGACCATTGTTGAGTCCTCCACTGTTCAGCGTGTATGGGCAGAAGAAGAGGAGTTGGAGGAGGAGGAAATGGACAGTCAGGCCAGTGAGGGGAGTGAATTCTTACGCGTTGGTACTCTGGCGCATATGGCAGATTTCATGCTAGGCTGCCTATCCCGTGACCCTCGCGTTCAAAGAATTTATTCCAGCACCGATTACTGGGTATTCACTCTCCTGGACCCACGGTACAAGCAAAATCTTTCCACTCTCATCCCTGGAGAGGAAAGGAGTGTGAGAATGCATGAATACCAGCAGGCCCTGGTGCACAAGCTGAAACAGTATTTCCCTTCTGACAGCGCTAGCTGCAGAGTGCGTAGTTCTGCGGGACAAGTAGCAAGGGAGAGTAGGCGAGCAGGCAGCTTGTCCAGCACTGGCAAGGGTACGCTTTACAAGGCTTTTGCCAGCTTTATGTCACCCCAGCAAGACACTGTCACCTGTCCCCAGTCTCGGCAGAGTAGGGCTGATCTTTACAGAAAGATGGTGAGGGAGTACGTAGCTGACCATACCATCGTCCTAAATGATCACACAGCTCCCTACAACTACTGGGTTTCAAAGCTGGACATGTGGCACGAACTGGCGCTGTACGCCTTGGAGGTTCTTGCCTGCCCTGCCGCTAGCGTCTGGTCCGAGCGGGTTTTCAGTGCAGCTGGTGGCATCATCACCGATAAGCGTACACGCCTGTCGACTGACAGCGCTGACAGGCTGACGCTTATTAAGATGAATAAAGCCTGGATTTCTCATAATTTCCAATCTCCACCAGGTGAAGGAAGCTCAACCTGAATAATTTATCCACTCCTCCTCCTCCTCATTTTCCTCCTTCTCCTCCTCTTTGTACACTAAAGCAGAGGAAACTGGCTATTTTTGACAGGGCCCACTGGCTCTAGCTATAGTACTTTATGCATTTAATTTTTCTGGAGGGCCACCTACCCGGTCCTCTGTTTTAAACAATTTTTGGGAGTGCCACATACAGGCACTCAATCTATTTCATTTTTCTGGAGGGCCACCTACCTGCTCCTCTGGTTTGAAAACTTTTTTGGACTGCCACATACAGGCACTCAATCTATTTCATTTTTCTGGAGGGCCACCTACCTGCTCCTCTGGTTTGAAAACTTTTTTGGACTGCCACATACAGGCACTCAATCTATTTCATTTTTCTGGAGGGCCACCTACCTGCTCCTCTGGTTTGAAAACTTTTTTGGACTGCCACATACAGGCACTCAATCTATTTCATTTTTCTGGAGGGCCACCTACCTGCTCCTCTGGTTTGAAAACTTTTTTGGACTGCCACATACAGGCACTCAATCTATTTCATTTTTCTGGAGGGCCACCTACCTGCTCCTCTGGTTTGAAAACTTTTTTGGACTGCCACATACAGGCACTATCCAAATTAAATTGTCTCCATAGCAGCCTCCACACGTTGTCTCCATTGCTACCTCCAAAAGTCGTCCATATAGCTGCCTCCATACATCGTCCCCTTATCAAACGAGGTGTGTCAGGCAGAAATTTGGGTTGTTTTCATGGATTCCACATCAAAGTTGTTAACTTTGTCGCCACCCTGCTGTGTTATCCACAAAATATACTGGCAAACTTTTATCATTTACCAATATTATTTCAGCGCTTCTTGCGCATCTGTTTACATTCCCCTCACCCGCCATATCCTAAACTTATAAGAACGCTACTACACTTGATCTTATACAAAAGGTTCTCTTAGAAGTGCTGTTTGGGGAGTAGCCTAGAGACAGGGGCTTGGATTGGCGAAAGCTCGCCTGGCAGCGGAGCGCCAGCTCCATGCGCATCATGCGCTTCTTGCGCATCTGTTTACATTCCCCTCACCCGCCATATCCCAAACTTATAAGAACGCTACTACACTTAACTTGGTGCAGGCTGGGACCGAGATTGACCCTGGGGCTGGTCATATACTGCCGACGCAGAGGATTGCGGGGCCTACCTCGGTCCAGGTCTCAAAGGCCTAGTATACCTCCTCCTCCTCCCACCCCTCCTCCACCTCCTCCTCCTCCGAATTACCATCCGTGGCCATGGCGCCATCAGTCGGTAGCTTTAGGCACAGCAGCAGTGCCGTCGCTAAGCGACAGCAGGCGGTGCTCAAACTGCTGAGCCTAGGCGATAAAAGGCACACCGCCCAAGAGCTATTACAGGGCATTCCACATCAAACTTGTTAACTTTGTCGCCACCCTGCTGTGTAATCCACAAAATATACTGGCAAACTTTTATCATTTACCAATATTATTTCAGCGCTTCTTGCGCATCTGTTTACATTCCCCTCACCCGCCATATCCCAAACTTATAAGAACGCTACTACACTTGATCTTATACAAAAGGTTCTTAGAAGTGCTGTTTGGGGAGTAGCCTCGAGACAGGGGCTTGGATTGGCGAAAGCTCGCCTGGCAGCGGAGCGCCAGCTCCATGCCAAGATCCAACTAACATAGTTTTAACTGCAGCACCTTTAATCTACTACTAGTTCACTGCCTCCATACATGGTCCCCTTATCAAACGAGCTGTGTCAGGCAGAATTTTGGGTTGTTTTCATGGCTTCCATGTTAACTTTGTCGCCACCCTGCTGTGTAATCCACAAAATATACTGGCAAACTTTTATCATGTACCGATATTATTTGAGCGCTTCTTGCTCACCTCCTTTGGTTCCTCTCTGCCACCCATTGGTTTGAAGCCTGAGTCCATTTAGGGTATGTCGCCATGCCACTCTCTAGCCTGCAGCTGCTGCCGCTGCCTCTGCATGCCGTCCCCTATAGTGTCAGGTTCAATTATTGGATGTTTTAGATGCTATCTTGCTTCATTCTGTCACTCTGTCATGGCCATGCTGTTGCCCATAATTTTGGCATAATGGTGTGATTAAGCAGCCTCAGAGGCATCCATGCATGCTGCCCCTGCTGTTTCCTGTCCATTTCCGTGGTGTTTCCATCCTTTTCTGAGGTTCCCAGGTGTTTGGCCAAGCTTCCCTGTGCAGAGCCTTGGTCCCCTTGAAAAATGCTCGAGTCTCCCATTGACTTCAATGGGGCTCGTTATTCGAGACGAGCACTCGAGCATCGGGAAAAGTTCGTCTCGAATAACGAGTACCCGAGCATTTTAGTGCTCGCTCATCTCTAATTGCCACATAATTTGTGAATTGCACAATTTGCTGATTTGTTGTGATGAGTAGAGTGCTGAGTTACTTGATGCTTTTGGTCCAGGTTCTAATCATATTGCCTTCACATAAAGCTGTTAAATAATAAACATTCAGTAGATGGAAAAGTCACAAATGTAAAGAAAGTACTTTATTTGAAGTATAAGAAAGTACTCAACAACCTTACTGATCACATAATGTTCATGTTCTGATGTTTTCTTGATCTCCGTTAGGTTCTTTGGTCCAATAATAATAATGTACACAAAAGACATGTGACTGCTAAAGCTATCATCCCTGCAGACCAGCATATGGAGACCAAAGGGAATCAGAGACAATGGAATGGGGATGGTAGGGCATTGATGAAATGAATATGTCTTATTTTATAACAATATAAGCTGTAGAAAGATAATAAGTTGCTGGACAACCCCATTTACCTTTAGCAGAATATATAGTACTAGGACAGTGTGTAAAAGTGTTTTTGACATATCGGAACATTCCTTGACTCCTTTTGGCATAACTTCAATTTTATTAATGAAAACAAGCCTGAAGGACAGCACAGCTTTACTTATTCACACTTCACAAATATAGTAATCCTGTTTATATGAAAATCAGAACAGATATTTTAACTAGGATCAGTTTTTTTGCCAAAAAATAAATTGGTTAAGAAACAAATCAAATCATGGGCACTATAGGAGACAAAGAAGAGTTAATATTTTTGTCTGAATTTTATCGCTTCAGTCATGTCATATCTTTGAAGACGCTTGATGGTTCCTTGTTTTTTTGCAGACGCCATTAACTTTTAATGCGCTGTTAATGCAAAGAAAACATAGTTAACATCTTTTTTATTCCATAATGTTCATGCGTGGGAGCCTGTCCGGCATCAGCTAACGAACCATGGAGCTCATTTTGAAATTGCTGATTAAAAAGAAATTCTACTCCTGTGTTAATAGTCCAAATATAGATTCAATTCGGATGTATTTATGCAGTACAAAAATATGATGTCTTAATGTTTTACCGCAGTAAGTCATTTACATGGCTATTAAATAGTCCCCACAATCTTATTCAATGTAATTAACTCACTTGCTTTCAGCAGCTGTATTACCTATATGTGGTTGGACTAGATTTTGGAATTACTTTTAGAATAAGGCATTATGCACATAATACAACCTCCTACATTGAGCATGTAAGGCACCAAGGAGGCACTGATCATGATAGTATAAAACAATGGTTCTATAAAGAATATTTACATAATACAGCATCCAATATTATAATGCCATAAAGCATCTAAAATCAAGTATGCCTTACAGATTGCTGTGTACAATATTACAGCTCTGTAGAAATTGATAACTTTTTTTGGATGGGAGGAGTCTATCCGACAGTGAGGAAGGGGGGAGGTGCAAACACCACCACTCCAGGTCCTAGACGTATTAGAAACCCATAACATGCTCCTTGCCTGTATGAAGTGAACAGTACTATATTATATACATTATACTGTGAGGGTCCTGTTCAGAGTTTGCATTTGGAGCCAGAAGCATCAAGAAACACCTCTGTTAGTTGGAGCTACTCTACCACTACATGTATTATATTCTTGGGTTCACAATTGTTGTCTTTATGTTGTTTAAATATACATTTTGCTATCCTGTATAGGATAACTACAATGTTCTACTAACTACATTCAAATATGTTAACCAGTTCTGTCCCAGTGTCAGAATAATCAGGTGGAGGTACAAGTGGCCTCTGAGACTCTTTGTTGCTCTAGAGCAGGTATAATAAATTTGTATCAGCCGCAATCAGTACATATTGTTTCTTTCTTCCTTTTTGGAATTCCAAGTCTTATAATCTTTAAAAAAAGTTTTTCTTCTTTTATGATAATTAAATTATCATATTGGAATGCTCTTTTTCTTAATAATGTCTCTTTCTTCTCAAGTGTTCTGGGTTGAGGTCGTGACATAATTTCTGCCATATTTTGACATTTATGATACAGTTTTAGTTGCCTTACTGTCATCGGTCTTAATTAAAATCATTTTAGAGATAAAGACTGTGGAAAGGAACATAATAAATGCTTGCTGTGTTTGTTTTTTGCAAAATATATTATTCTACTGGGACATATTTTCATGTTTAAAATCTTCCCAAGACTTCTACTTTGTCCTGGTTTTTATTAGCTTGAACATTTTCTGTCTTTCATTTTAGGATTTGATATCTGTGTAATGCTCCATGGTATATTAGTCATCATATTGCTTGTAAAAGAATAAGAAATATTGTACATGTACATGTCCATTTAGCAGAATAACTCATTGCTTGGGTGGAGGACAGAGTCCCCAGAGGCAGTGAAGAACATTTATCCCATTTGAAACATGTTGGCGATGTACTTGAATGCCACTATGGAATATGTAGCCATTTCTGAATAAAATTACAAGTGTGACTTGCTGGACATAACCTTGCACAATAGATATTTTTTTTACCAATATGTTCTTTGGTTGCAGAAGTAGAGCTGGAGCTTAAACCTGTAGAGGGGTTGGTTTACAGAATTGAATGCTACACAATAGTCTTGTGGTAAGATGGCTCACCCTGGTTCACCCTAATAGCTATACCCTGTTTGGTCCCAGATGAAATCACCCCAAAAAGGGCAGTACATACACTTGGTTGGTGGCTTGGTTGCCCTATTAATTCCCTAAATAGGCATCACTAGAGGGGTGGAAGGTTGTCCTACTCATTCCTTAAATAAGCACCCCAAGTGGCAAACCCTCAAGGAATAGTGTTGTTAATGCCCTTATCAGGATTTTCTGGGGCTGAGTAGGGTATAGCAATTATCTATAGGATCAACAACTATTGTGTGGCCTTCTATATTGTAACTTCTTGACTCATAGAGAAACTGGTAACAATTATATATGATGCCTAAAGCTAAAAGGTTATAGATGATAATGTGGTACAACTAGCTTGTCACATAGTCTCTCAATGAGGGCACAGAACTGGAACAGGACCTGACATGGTGCTTATAGAGAACGTAGAAGATAGCTATCCAAAATATGGTTGACCACACTATTGTAATGTAGTCTAAAGAGCAGAGACACACATGCAGCACCCACAATCAGTGTTGGAACCAATCATGGGTATTAACCTGTTAAATGCCTTAGCAAAGCCATTGGCGGCATCTAAATGTCAGCAGTGTGTGGGTACCGCCATCTTAGTGGGGATTTCCTCTTCCCATGACATCATTGCGGAACCACAACCCGTCGCCATGAGAGCGTGGAGTCTCCAGGACTCTGAAAATCTGTTACAGCATATGGTAGGAGAATTTAGACCCACTAGCATTAAAGTACCCTAGCTAGATCTACAAATACAGTAAAAAAAAGTTTGCTTTTAAACTTTTTTTTTTTGAATTTTCAATAAAGTAGACAATAACAAGTAACAATCAAAGGATGGTGACCAGAACGAAAATAGACACTAAGGTAGGGTCACTGAAGCAGAATAACAGTCCATGAAAACAAGAAGAATCGCTCCAGTGGAAAGTACAATGTTACTCGTTCCTTGAGTACCTGAGTAAATCTGAGTTACCTGAGTAAAATCTGCCTGATCTCTGGGCTTTAAAGGTATTTTACCACAAAAGAAAATTTTCACATTTCTATCCACTAGTGATGTTAACACAATAAAGATCATTTTAACCCTTTACTTTACAATGTCAATCAGTTTTATTGCTGTTTTAGCTCCTATCACTCCCTCGGCTGCTCAATGCAAAATCCCAGGGCTAGGCCTCTCTAAGCAGACAGATTGGGGCAGATTTACTTACCCGGCCCATTCGCGATCCAGCGGCGCGTTCTGTGCGGTGGATTCGGGTCTTCCGGCGATTCACTAAGGCAGTTCCTCCGCCGTCCGCCAGATGTCGCTGCTGCGCTGAAGTTCCCCGAGGTCCGCCGGAATGCACGAGCCTATACCTGGTGAAGATAGGCACGAGTCCCACGACACAATTTTTTTTTTAAATGCGGCGGTTTTTCCGAATCCGTCGGGTTTTTGTTCGGCCACGCCCCCGATTTCCATCACGTGCATGCCAGCACCGATGCACCACAATCCGATCACGTGAGCCAAAATCCTGGGGCAATATGTAACAAGGGGCTGCAGTGTGGATCTTTGTCCAGTAGATGGCACCAGGGTACAGAAGAGGAGATTCTGCAAGGAGCAGGAAAAGGAAGTGATTCAGTGTGAGAGGTCAGAGGAGCTGATAAGAGGCAGAAGTGTTGCTGTGCCTGTGTGCTCCTGGCTAAGATATAAGCCCCTACTTGGTACTAAGGAGAGAAAGTACTGTGCCCAGAACTCTGGTGGTGAGCACCAGAAAAGGACAGTCTGCAGGTGAGGTCTTAGGACAGCGTGGACGGAGAGGGAGTCTCCCGTCCCGCAGGCGTGCGGCTGAAGAAAGACCCCCATTCCTGCAGTGAGGCTAAAGGAAATCCATCTGCATTATTATCTGCATTATATGGACATTTTCTGTATTTATTACTAGTTCAGTAAAGTTTATTGTTATATTCAGCACGTTGTCTGTCGTCTCCCCTGCAACATTACATCTGGCGTAGTCGGCAGGATGGAGACAGACATGGCGAATGACAGAGTTACTTCCGCCCCACACACAGTCCCAGTGGGAGCACTATTGAGCCACCTGCCCAAGTTCAATGGGGAAAACATTTCTCTGGAAGACTGGAAGGAAAGACTTGAAGGAGCGGCTCGACTGTGTAATATAGCCCCACATCTAAAAGCAGAATTGGCGCTCAGTACACTGGAGGGAGAGGCCCGAAAAACAGTGATGTTGCGTCCAGCGCGCCAAAGAGAAAGGTTTGAACAGATTCTGTCTCTTCTTGAGGATGTATATGGGGATGTGACTTCGGAAGCAGTATTAAGGAAAAGATTCTTCTCATGTTACCAGAAAGAGAATGAGTCATTATCTCAGTATGCAAATAGTCTGCGGGAGCTTATGGCTGCTTTGGAAAAGAAAGAAGTAGCGGGAGCAGCGTCCTTCACAAACACAGAGCTGGTGATGCGAGATCAATTCCTACTGGGCATGAGGAGCCAGCCACTGCGGAGAACTCTGAGAGAGCGTGTAAAGCTAGATCCTCACCTCACCCTCCAACAAGTATTGAAAGAAGCCATCACGCTTGAGAGAGAGGAAGAGTGTGAAGCAACTCCTGGTGCAACGCAGATCCAGGTAGCACCCGTTCGAGAGAGAACATTGGAGTTCAGGCTGAATTCTCTGGAGGAAGCACTTCGAGACCTTAAAGAGACACTGTGTACCCAAAATGGCGGGCTGATGCAGCATAATCAGGAAAGTGGTAGAAATAGAGCTACAAGAGAACGAGGTACCGTAAACAGGAACGAAAGCAGACGGAAGTGTTGGGAGTGTGGTGAAGTAGGCCATATGGCCAGGAACTGTCCACGACGGGGTGCTGTTGCCAACTCCGGGGATTTAAACTAGATCCGCCTGCGGTTGTGGGGCAAACCGCAGGAGGCAGCATGAAGTTATGCCCCCTGTTAGAAGTCCAGGATTTAGTTGGTGAGAGTCCGGTGGTCAGAGCCAAGTTAAACGGAGTAGAGTTGCCATGTTTAGTGGACACCGGTTCCCAAGTTACAACCCTGGCCGGGCAGCATTTGAAAGACATTTCTCAACAAATATGTATAAAGACAGCGCATCATGGGTGAACTTGAAAGCAGCCAATAACCTTCCAATCCAAACCCTTGGAGTCATGCAAGCTGACATCGAGATCTGGGGTCGTATGGTGAAAGGAAAAGGTGTAGTGGTAGTGCAGAACACCATGGACTCTCAAGTGCCAGTTATCCTTGGCATGAATGTGTTGCAAGCCCTTGATGGACTCATGGCTCGTGAGTTGGGGCCAAAGTATTGGAAACATGTTCCTGATAATCGTCCACCCCACAGAGCTTTACAGAGAGCTTTTAGACAGTGCCGGATCAAGGCAGAGTTGGAAGGAGTCACTGGCCGACTGGGAAGCATAAGAGTACCCCATTCCAGAGCATTACGTGTGCCGGCAAGACATGAGTTGCTGGTTCCACTGCCTGTAGGCACGGGACTAAAGTTACAAGGTACTACAGTGATGGTGGAACCCAGTCTTCAAATGGAAGGAGTAGCTGTGGGCCGCACCTTGTGCGATGTGCAAGATGGCCGTGTCCTGGTTCGGGTAATGAACGTGAATGACCATGTAGTGACATTGCCACCCCAAGAGCACATGGCAGAAGTGTATCCAGTACAGGAAGTACAGATCTCAGGTCAGTCTTCATGGGAACTGGAGGTCAGTGGGACAGAAGCGGGAGTGGTCACCCTGTGCCAAGTGACGGCAGAGAACCACCCCCTCTCAGCTGAGAAAATCCTGAATGAAGTGTGCTCAGAGGGGACAGGGTTGACCACAGCAGAGAAGTCCAAACTATCCTCAGTCCTAGCCGCCCACCTTGGTGCTTTCTCCCTACATGAGGCAGACTTTGGCCTTACACAGACACTACAGCATGAGATTCCAACTGGGGATGCTCACCCAATCAGGCAGCGTTACCGACAGATTCCTCCAGCCCTGTATCAAGAGGTCAAGGCCATGTTAAAACAAATGCAAGAGAAGGAGGTCATCCGTCCCAGCAAGAGCCCATGGGCTTCTCCAATTGTGTTAGTGAAGAAAAAGGATGGGACCCTCCGGTTCTGTGTGGATTACAGACGTCTTAATGCTTGCACAGTAAGAGATGCTTACCCACTTCCCCGCATTGAGGATTCGTTGGCAGCACTGGGGCGTGCTCAATACTTTTCTACACTGGACTTGGCTAGTGGGTACTGGCAGGTGCCAATTGCTGAGAAGGATCGGGAGAAAACAGCCTTTGTTACCCCCATGGGGCTGTTTGAGTTCCTGCGCATGCCATTTGGACTAAACAATGCACCTGCCACGTTCCAGAGACTGATGGAGCTATGCCTGGGGGACTTAAACTATGAGTGCCTGCTCATCTACCTTGATGACATTATCATATTTTCCTCCTCATTCACGGAGCACCTGAAGCAACTTGACCAGGTGTTAGCAAGACTGGAGGTCCACGGTTTGAAGTTGAAGCCCCACAAATGTCATTTGTTCCGGGAGAGCATAGAATATTTGGGCCATATCGTTTCCAAAGATGGGGTCCAGCCCGTGGACTCTAAGGTACATGCAGTGCAGCAATGGCCAACCCCCCCGTACAGTGAATGAACTGCGGTCCTTCTTGGGCTTAGTGGGCTATTATAGGCGTTTCCTTAAAGACTTTGCTAAGATTGCAGCCCCTTTGTATGCCCTTCTTCAGGGAGCCACCCCAGAGGAGGCCAAGCGAAGAGTGCTCTCCTGGAATGATGATGCAGAACAGGCTGTTTTGGAACTAAAGAGACTCTTAACCAGTGCTCCGATTCTGGCTTATGCGGATTATAATTTGCCCTTTGTGCTACAGACTGATGGGAGCTTGAAAAGGTTTGGGGGCTGTGCTGACCAAGGTGCAAGGAGGCCAAGAGAGAGTCATAGCATACGCCAGCCGGACTTTAAGAGATGGGGAAAAGAACCCTGATAACTACAGTTCATTCAAGCTAGAATTGCTGGCTGTTGTTTGGGCCATTACAGAGAAGTTTTCTGATATCTTGACAGGGGCACAGTTCACATTGATGACCGACAATAACCCTTTAGTTCATCTGGAGAATGCCAAGTTGGGGGCGTTGGAGCAGCGGTGGATGGCCCGGCTCAGTAAGTTTAACTTTAAAACACAGTACCATCCGGGACGGGAAAATGCAAATGCAGATGCGTTATCCCGTAACCCTGTGGAGAGACCCACTGGTACCACAGATGAAGACCGTGAAGGAGATGAGACTCCTGACTTCAGTCAACCCATGCTGCCTCATAGGTCTGTTGCAGTTCAGGATATCGAAGCTGAGGTTTGGACTGGAGGGTCTGAAGAAGATTGGAGGAATAGGCAGCAAAGTGATCTTCAGATACGAAAAGTGCGAGATTGGCTACAGATGGGACATGGTCCTACACCAGGTGAACGAGATGCCCTTTCACCAGATGGGAAGAGGCTCTGGCAGCAGAGAGAGAGGCTGAAAGTTTGAGCCGGGGTACTCTACAGGCAAGTGCAGCTCCCCTCAGAGATAGGCCCGACCTGGCAAGTGGTGGTGCCTTCTAAGGAGGTGGAGGGAATAGTACTGTGGATGCATGAGAAAAAAGGACACTTTGGTTCTTCCAAAACTTTTGAGTGGCTACAAAGGTATTATTTCCACCCCAGCTTGAGGAGACTAACTGAGGATATTTGTAACAGATGCCGGAATTATGGACTTGCTCGAGCATCAGAGCAACAGGCACCAGTAAGAAACATCCAAACTTGTTATCCATTACAGCTAGTTATGATGGACTACCTCACTGTGGCAGAATCTGTGCGAGGGTTCAAATACTTGTTGGTCATCGTTTATCACTTTACCAAGTTTGCAGTTGCTCTCCCTACACGTGATCAAACGGCGGAAACTGCCGCCTTGGCTTTATGGAAGAACTTTATTCTGGTGTATGGATGTCCCAACCAACTGCACTCTGATCAAGGAGCCTGCTTTGAAGGACAAGTCATTGAAGAGCTGTGCCGACTTTACCAGATTAGAAAGACACGGACCACCCCTTATCACCCACAAGGTAATGGTGCTTGTGAGCGCATGAATAGAACTTTGCTGCAAATGCTGCGAACCCTAGAAGAGGAAAAGAGGGAAAGGTGGCCTGACTTTGTGGCTGAGCTAGTGTGGGTCTACAATAATACAGTGCACTCTACTACAGGATATTCGCCTTTCTTGCTAATGTTTGGGAGAAATGGTCGATGTCCCTTCAGCCTCATGATGGTCCCAAATGAACATGAAGTGGAAGAATGGACTCCTCAGACATGGATGGGAGATCATCGTAAAAGAATACAGGACGTGTATAACCTGGTTGCCCACCGTTTGGGCCCCCGTGATCTGGTAGTGAATCGAAAGCTGAGAGAACTACCCTTGCAGATTGGAGACCGTGTGATGGTGAGAAACAAAACTGCCCAGAGGAGAGGAAAGCTGTGTTGGCGGTGGGAACCACAAGCATATGAAGTTGTTCGGCAGCCAAACCCACAAATGCCGGTATTCGAGGTGAGACAAGAATGGAAGCAGGGACCCACAAGGATGGTGCATCGGAATTTATTGAGGCCATGTGCCTTTGTTACTAGACCCCCTGTTACCAACGAAAGTGTCCCGCAGCCTCCAGCTACCGCGATTATTGATGAGGAGTGGTGGCTTCCCCCAATGGCTGGTCAACGACCACTGGAACCCAGGACGAATGTGCCCCTCGCAGAGATGGGAGAAGACAGAGAGAGTACTACAGTGGAGGAAGCTACCCCACTACGACACTCTCAACGCTCCAACTTTGGCAGGATGCCAACTCGATTTGAGGATTAAGTTGTGCAAACTCAGGTTGTCGGGATGGCAACCCTTAAACCCTGGGGAAGAGGTGTAACAAGGGGCTGCAGTGTGGATCTTTGTCCAGTAGATGGCACCAGGGTACAGAAGAGGAGATTCTGCAAGGAGCAGGAAAAGGAAGTGATTCAGTGTGAGAGGTCAGAGGAGCTGATAAGAGGCAGAAGTGTTGCTGTGCCTGTGTGCTCCTGGCTAAGATATAAGCCCCTACTTGGTACTAAGGAGAGAAAGTACTGTGCCCAGAACTCTGGTGGTGAGCACCAGAAAAGGACAGTCTGCAGGTGAGGTCTTAGGACAGCGTGGACGGAGAGGGAGTCTCCCGTCCCGCAGGCGTGCGGCTGAAGAAAGACCCCCATTCCTGCAGTGAGGCTAAAGGAAATCCATCTGCATTATTATCTGCATTATATGGACATTTTCTGTATTTATTACTAGTTCAGTAAAGTTTATTGTTATATTCAGCACGTTGTCTGTCGTCTCCCCTGCAACATTACATCTACAGGGAAAATCGGCACAAATCGGAAATATTCGGGTAACACGTTGGGAAAACGTGAATCGGGCCCTTAGTAAATTACCCCCATTATGACCGATCTAGTTTTGTGGTGTGACAATGTGGTTAGATTATCAGGGTATTACAAGGTAGATATGCACTTTCATCTGGCTTCTGACATTGTAGTAACACACTGACACATACAAAGAGAGATGAAACAGATCAGAGATGCATGAGATGATTACATTTAACTGTTACCATTAAACTGTTAGACGGTGAGCTCTGCTACATCTCACAGACATGTGCCTGCCTCCCCTTTCCCCCTGCAGCCTCTCTCTCTTCTTACCATGTGCTGACAGGATGTGACTCAGTGAGTGTTGTCTGTGCTTAGGGGGTATAGCTACAGCCACAAGGCAGAGACAGATAGAAATCTCTGTACGATCTCATCCAAGATGGTGCCCGACCCTAAGTCATAAGTTACTTGGTCATGTCTAGGGGCAACTGAAATTATATACAGCAGGACTGATAGAGACAGGTTGAAGTTATATCTGTGAAATGCTGCATTTTTGTTAATAAAAAGAATTAGTGAATTAGAAAATGTGTTTATTTGTTATCCTGAGTACACATAAGAAACTTGTCTTTGTGTGAATACCCCTTTAATTAGCAGTAGGTAGGATAATCTAGGGTGGTTACCCCCATGAAAATTTGGGAAAAAGTGAAAAAAGGCATTGGGCCGTTGTATAGGGAAAGTTTGCAGAATATATAGTAGTTTAGGGAGTATGTAGACCTTAGGCCGTGGTCACATGTACTGCTAGGCGTCCTTAGGTCCTCGGCCTGAATGCACATGCGTTTCCAGGGAAACGCATGTGATAGATAAGCCGATCACATGCGTTTCTCTGGAAATACAAGTGCGTTCGGGGCTAGGACCGCCCCCTGTGCGCTAGCGTCACGTTATAAACGGACGCCTAGCGGTACGTGTGACCACGGCCTTGAGGACATCCTGCCCATCCCAGACATGTAAGGGAGCTTGAGTGATTCAAGTTGCGGGCAGATTGTGTTGAAGAAAGAGGAATAGTTTAGGTGATGAAGAAGTTCTAGGCATTAACCTCCTAAATGTTTTATTGATAGAGTGGGACATTTAAAAAAGGATTGGAACTTTAGGTGGTCCACATGTCAGCTATAATTTAATCTGGATAGGTAAGACATTGTCTGGTCTGTAGGTTGCAGTTTCTGGGAAGCGAAAAAATTTGTAAACCCCTTGTTAATTGCATCATGCCCATTTTATGCCATTTTGTTTTTTCACTTCTATATTTTTATATTTATAGAAGTGAAATTAGTGTAAGCACTGACTCTATTATAGAACTAATGTGAATAGCTTCTGGCAGAACCCCTTAACTATAGTGGAGGCAGTCTTGTTTCATTCATTGTGTTGGTCACCTTGTTATTGAACCCTTTATTACCCTTAATATCACAATACATCATTGAGTACCTATTGTTAAGCCACCTTAATATAAAGATAAAAACATACTTAATGAAAATCATACACCTAATTGGTATCGCACCTGCAGAAACTTTAACTATTGAATTGTCACATATAAAAATCCATCCTGCCTCCAAAAAACAAAGCAATAAAAAAGCATTTTAAAACATGCATGTACCCAAAATAGTAAGATCACCTGGTCTTAGAGCAAGTCCTTACCCAGTTCTTTATGGCTTCCATGAAACTATTTTCACTATAGTCATTTTATGCAGAAAATATAAAAAAGGTGAACAATATAAATATTGCAGTTATTCTAAGCTGCAGAATCAATGTAACTTCATTTTATTCAACTGAAATTTCAGGTGTGAACATTACCTAACCACCTCACTCACTCCAAATATTTAACTATACATTATTATTTGTCATATCATATTTTATATATTTTTATAATAATGTACTTGAGATAATGACATAGACAATGGGGAACATTTACTAAGGGCTTTGCGCCACACTTTTGACGGCCTGTGCACGTTCTTCTAGGCTAAAATGGCTTGCACAGGTATTTTAGAAATGTCTGCGCTGCGATTTTGTTGCAAGTGACCCTTTGTTGGCATAGCTGCGCTAGTCTCTATGCGACACAAATAAGTGGGTATGCCATCTGTTGGTCCGACTGATTCGGACCGAGTACCGTATTCAGTTTACACGCTGTATGTGAAAGGTGCACCACAAAAAAGATGGTGAACTTTGTCAGGCCAGTGCAGGGAAACGACAGATTCGTGATTTCTGGCGCATGATCTTAGTGAATCGCTCACCCAGCATTATACATGGAAATAGCAATTTTAGTGCAGTTTACAACTCTCTGTGCTCATTGGAGCACATTTACTTAGAAAGTCAGAAAATGCACCCCCACAAACTGCAATGGCATGCCCCCTAATTTGTGTCGCATGGAGCCTAGCGCAGCTGTGCCACAAATGGTCATGTACAACACAATGGTGGCTCAGACACTTCTTAAATACCTGAGCAAGCTGTTTTAGCCTAGAAGAATGTGCACAGTCTGACAAAAGTGTGGCGCAAAGCCCTAAGTAAATGTGCCCCAATATATACAGGAGGTTCTGCTCTTGCCCTTTTATATTTTGAGACTGAAATCTTTTTTCTCTATGTGATTTTAGGAAAGCTAGCTTGACCACTCATTGGTTCCGGAATTAATGGAAATCTTCCATTAAAATCCATAATGATTAACCATGGACACTTAGTTATAGATCCGTGCACTGCGAGTGGTAATCTTCTTATTTTTGTTATCCATGCCCTCTTTTAAAATCAACTTTTAAAACTATTCCAATGATCTCAGATGGATTTTGATGGTAGATTTCCTGTAAGATGAGCAATTTTATTTAGTATTGTTATTTAAAAAAAATCTGCCCCCTCTCCTTGCAGGTCTGTTTAGTAACTATTTTATTTTTCATTAAATAACAATTCTGAAGCATCTTTTACAACTGCATCTTCTTCAGTTCCCTTGATAAGTATTATATTGTCCAGGTACATACTTCCAACTCGAAACACTTGCTTAGCTTGTTCTTATAAAGAAGTGCACAACATTGACCTAAGCAGAAAAATGAAATTCTTCTTTCTTGGGTAATGCAAGAAAAAATGTCAAATGGATGTATGGATAAAGCTACAACTTTCAGAATGCATTCAAGTGTTTTTTTTATCAATAAACTAAATGAAAAATGGACAAAAGAAACATATAAATCCATTGAATATTTGCTGTGCCCACCATTTGTCTGTAAAATAGAAAATTTGTTCTATAAACACTTGGACAAAGTAATGTCAGCTGCACACAAACACACTTGGTCAGTGCTTCTGTTCAGCCTTCAGACAGGGAGTCCTTGCATCATATATATAAATCCTGTCTATAGTACTGTGCTTGGTCCTTAGGTCCTTAACTTCTGGGTCCATAACCAGGGACTGAGTATGTTTCTGTGCAGTTCACCTACAGGTGCATTCTCACATTTCAGCCAGACCTATATCGTTGAAACAGTTCCCTACTTTGTTGCAAAAATATGTCAAATAAATGTGTTCCACCTATTCAATGGATGTCTTTCTCCTGGTAAATAAAGAAACTGCAATTCTAAACCACATCAAAACTGAATTCAGTTATCCATGAGAAAGTTGTCACGCAGTCTCAAATGCAACATGTGAACACAATAGGGCACATTTACTAAGGGCTTTGCGCTTCCGAAACGCGTTGTCCACTTCAATCTTGAATCTTGAATTAAACATTGTGAACATTGAGCAGCGCGGTTCCAGCCTGATTTTTTTCTTTTCCTGAAACTAAATAAAGTGCAGTTTGCCTACGAAAATAAACAAACCAAAATATAATAAACATGTTAAGTATTGCCACATCTCAAATGTTCCAATCCATCAAAAAATATAAAAATGCTAATTCCCAGAGGGGAACCTTAAAATGTAAAAAAGTGTCTGAATACACACAACATGGGATCATAAATATTGCCATTAGGAAATACGTTGGATAGCTATGTACATGGAAACAACTTAAGGGCATCAATGAGAAGGGGTTAATATATTTTTAATTGTCCAAAATGCAGAACCTTAAAATGTATTAACAGACATTTTATTCATTGTTTCTTTTAATTTTTAGTCACTCATAATGTATTTTTACATTCAAACATAAACTCTAGAAAGAAATGTTCTTTTAGGTCTTGGTACATATTTCTCCCTTTTACTTGATGATGATTAGTAATGCTGCTTTTTATTAGATAATTGCTTTTTCTTAGTATTTATATACTACGGGCCTATCTTTAGGTGAAGATAACGACTCTCTTCCAGGAAGACCCTTGAGAATCCCTTCTACACTGATACACTGCTTGTTTGTTAGTTGTAGTCCATTCTGACAAGGGGAACGGAAATGTCAAAGATGTAATTCTACAGAAATGGGATATTTGTCCATGGTTCAACTAGTTTCAGAAAAAAGTCTCCTATACTATACGATATATATCCTAAACACTTTAACTAATGTATTTCATGTAAATATCCGGGGATTGTATGTCTGGAAAACAGACTATAAGAATACTATTTATTATGCTGTTGATAATGTATCAATTGATCTATAGAATGTTGGTTAATGAATTAATAAATTCAGCATCAATAATATCCTATTAGAAGGTAGTAGACATTGATCATAGTTTTGCCCATAATTTATGCCCCTAAAGTACCTAATTTATTAACACACAATAAATAAAAATGGTACTGCTAGACTACATACATTAAATGTTTTGAATGGTTTAGTCACAAGACATTGACATGTCCACACACAGATTGCTTTTTTTCTGCTGGAATAATCCTGGCATGAAAATTAAAATTAAAAATGTTGCAAAAGAATTACCGTATATATGGGAGTTGTAGGAAAATGCCATACAAAAGAGTTTTTTAACCCAAACTGCAAAACATTTCATTAAAAGTGGGACCATTAGTTGTTGATTTATGGACAAATATAACATTTTACACTTGTTTCCATTATTTAGCAACCAAGAGAAAAGTAGCTATTTACCACATCCATCACTATAGTTTTTTAGAATGTTTAGAGCGATAACATAGCAGCAAGGAAACCCTGTACGTTATTAAAAACCAGATATGTGACACACTTGTTTTATCTTTACCTTTCTGTCATTTCAAGCTGCAAATAAGACTGCTGAGAAAAAAATGATTCTTTGAATCCGGCTTCTAAGACTGGCACTGGCTGCTAAAGATTGCAGACAGAATATACAACAGTTACAGATTAGGGAATAAAAAAAATAAATGTAGCAGCCAGGGGAAATGGGAGCAAATCCAAATTTGTCAACTTTCACATTTTCTTACACATTTGCATTTTTGGAGATAAATACCTTACAAATAGTACTTGCAATATGTATGGCCATTATTAAAGATAAACTCTATTCTTTGAGAATTACTGATTACATTTCATGCAAATAAATATTACTAAGGAAAAGCACTCTTTAATGTTTTCTAGTCTGATTTACCAAGAAGTCCTGCAAATGAAATAAGGAGCAGCACAAGGGATGATTTTGAGGACATTAAGTGGTGATTTGTAAAGAATGGTCCTCTGTGCCAATTGTGAGCACTCCTGCCCTGAAGGGAAGAGTTGCTTAATTCATTCTCGCAGCATATGCCTTATAATCAATCAGGTGCTTCTTCTCTGCCAGAACCTCAGGACTAGAGAGTTTAAAGAAGTAACAAGTAATGCAAATTATTAACATATCATAAAACACTAAATGTTTGCATATTTTCATGCTGTCAGTACAAATGATACAAAATACATCTTTTGCTTAGAGGCAAACAGATCATCTTACACCAATATATACAGTAAATGAGAAACAAACCTGTCCAGCAAAAAGCACAACCAAAGCCAGACTTGGCACAAGCTGTCAGAAGTTGCTGTGTGGTGTCCCTGAATGCTAGGACCCTGCCTACAGCAGATAATGCCGCCCTGATAAGTGTGAACCAGCTATCAGGAACCTAACTATCAAACCCTAAAGCCAGCGGCACACGTGGTGTTTTGAACAAATTTTTGGGCCGTTTTTAAGCAGTCCGCTTCAAAAAGTGTGCGTTTTTTGAAAACGCATCTCTTTTTGACCCGTTTTAATTAAGATAATTGGTAAAACCTGTCAAAAACAGGCTTTTTTTAATGGACTGCTTAAAAACGGCCCAAAAGCGGGTTCAAAGCACCACGTGTGCCGCCGGCCTTAGAGACCCTGACCACAAACAAAGTTGGGCGTGCACAGCTTAAATTTTATAGACTGGCCCACACAACAGACATGTAGATAAGCTTCAAGAAAAAGAAGTGTGCTACAAAGGGCCTAGACTATGATGCAACAAATTTTATTAAATAAATTCATGTACGTACACAGAAAACTAACATTTAAAATAATTTAAAACGTACACCAGTACAACACAAATACAAAGGTATTTGTTTTTTCCCTCCACCACCACTAATGAAGGTTGTTGGAATAGAAGCATGCATTTTCTATCACCAGGTAAGTACCTATACTTAGAGACCCTACACGTTGGGGAATCTGGCAGCTGCTGTATGGTTGAGTGGACAAGTAACAAGAAATCAGAGATAGACCAGTGTTCATACAAGTACACAAAAGAACGTCAAGCTAATAACCAAACACTTTTCTGGATCAAGAAAGTGGTAGCAAAGTCAGACAAAACCAGGTCAAATCAAAGATAGCAGTGAGGCACAGAAACGTACCGCGAGTCAAATAAATGTAGCCGGGAAAAGATATAGCAATAGCACAAGCAAGACAAAGAGTAGGATACCAGCACCAACTGTAGGAACTGGGCAGAATATAAAGTGAGTAATGGACGGTTCAGCAGCCCATCAATCAAGCCACAGTTGCACACGAAATGAACTTAAACTCAAACCCAGATTTCCCCAAGGAAAGCTCCTGAAAGGGAGATGTCAATCACAGGTAGGCCTGGGTGGGTGAAGCATAGATGCTTGAAACCTGATCCCATTCAGAACAACTCGGCAAGTCGTTTTAAGGAAAACAGTATTTGAGATATATACCCATGTATCCACATCATTTAAATCAGTGCTGGAAGGTAGGTGAACACTGAAAGCTTGAGTGGCTTTCTTCAGCTGCTTCTCAGTTGCTAACTATAAACCTGCCTTGGTTAAAGTTTAATGGTTGTGTGAAGTAGATACACCCTTTCCAGTTAAACCACAACCCCTTTGGTGCTGGGACAACTCCGGGGTTAATTGAAGACAAAACAGTTATCTACATGTGATTCTTAAAATATTCTTATAACAAATACAAGCATTCATAAAAATATAACAACATTCAATAATTTATAAAAATATAAAAAATATATAGAAAATAATAAATCAAGTTGGCCATAATATAGACATTAGCAGTACTTTTCCCATGCCTTTTGTATTATAGTTATATCCAACTTGCTTTGCATCCACATTAAAGCTTCTGCGCCTGTGAAAAGAAATTACCTACACATGCGTGGTGTTGTTTGCGCATGTGCAGTTACTCAACGTTCACCTGCTTCATGAAGAAAAATGCAGTTTCCTATTGGTGTCCCGATTCAGAACACTTGCAATCTATTTCTAGCACAAAGTAACAATCTCAGATCTAAAATCATGTGAATTACATGCACACAAATCGCTGTAGCTCATAGTTTTAATGTAGGTAGTGAGCTGGAGTTTTCTGGGATTTGCATAAAGAGCAACATTGTTTTTAAAGTGCCATTTGCATATTTACATTGCCCTTGCTGCTGAGCTTCCCATTACTAGGATTAATCTTTTTACAGTCCTATCAACAAGCACAACTATAAAGCATAGAGCATTTTTACACTGATATGGCAAAATCTACCTTGCAACTGATACCTTGCTGCAGTGTGGTCACACAACACAATCCTTAGGTACTTGGACGATCACAACAGGCAAATAATGAGAACAAATGTATATAGGAACATTAATTTCCATTTATTACTCACTTATTTACTGAGTGTAAGTGCAGCAGATTATGGACACCGTTAAGAGATTAACAAATAGCACTTTGTTATCATCTTTTATACATACGATACAGTTATAATAGGACTTTGAAGGAACCTTAATGTGTAACTGTGATTTATCTTGCTAAGTGCCAAGTAAAAGTTTGTAACATCAGTATGATGCAAATACTATAACCATTTAAAATCTTATCACTTACACAATTACTTTCTTTTATTCCTTTGTAATCTGGTTTGTAAAAGAAAAGGATGACGTACAGCAAATGTGAAGATAAAGAAAATTGAAGTTTATGTTATCCCAGAGGTAAAGCTCACAGCCGTGTATTCTCCCTACCTATTCAAGGTTATGACCTACAGACAAGCATAAGACACAAAGAAAGCATTTCTCTTGTTCCTGAATTATACACTGCACCATTTTGTACCACTATATAAGATGAGTGCATACATGTTAACTTATTGTGGGTATTCTCTGAATTACAAAATGTCAAACTGAGGGGACATCTACATTCATAACCTGACATTGACAGCAGGTATTATTGCTATCTTCAACATTACCGTATGACATTGACAACATCTACTGTTGGATTGTTGTCTGTCCCCACTATTCAAAGGGGAAGATAATCACAGGATAGATAGAAAATAGAGATGAGCGAACATACTCGTCCGAGCTTGATGCTCGTTCGAGCATTAGCGTACTCGAAACTGCTCGTTGCTCGGACGAATACTTCGCCCGCTCGAGAAAATGGCAGCTCCCGCCGTTTTGCTTTTTGGCGGCCAGAAACAGAGCCAATCACAAGCCAGGAGACTCTGCACTCCACCCAGCATGACGTGGTACCCTTACACGTCGATAGCAGTGGTTGGCTGGCCAGATCAGGTGACCCTGGGATAGACTAGCCGCTGCCCGCGGCTGGATGCCGCTAGGGAGAGAGCTGCTGCTGGTCAGGGAAAGCGTTAGGGTGTTCTATTAGAATAGTGTTAGGCAGGAGTGATTCAACAAGAACCCAACAGCCCTTCTTAGGGCTACAATAACGTTATACTTTTTTTTTTTTGTTTGCTTGTGGCTGGGCTTGCTGGCACTAGTAGTGCAGCTAGTACCATATTGTGAGGAATTTGCAGGGGGACTTGCTACCGTTGTGTTTAGCTCTTAGTGACACACATATCCACCTCAAACACCAAAGTGGGAAAATTTATTAGGGGTTTGATTTCAATTAGGCACAGTCTGCCATTTACTTTTTATTTTACGTTTATTTTTTCATAACTCAGCGTCATCTCATCAGTGTGCTTTCATACTTGGCTAGAAAATAGCCATAGGAGAATCCAAACGGCTTACTTACGCCTACAGTAGCGTTATATATATTTGATTTCTGGTTGATCTGCTGGTGGCTGTCCTTGCTGCAGTGCATCTACTAGCAAATTGTGAGCAATTTGTAGTGAGAGTTGCGACCGCTGTGTTTTGCGCTTAGTGACGCACATATCCATCGCAAAGACCGAAGTGGGAAAATTTATTAGGGGTTGGATTTCAATTAGGCACAGTCTGCCATTTCCTTTTTTATTTTACGTTTATTTTTTTAATAACTCAGCGTCATCTCATCTGGCATAGCAGTGTGCTTTCATACTTGGCTAGAAAATAGCCATAGGAGAATCCAAACGGCTTACTTATGCCTACAGTAGCGTTATATATATTTGATTTCTGGTTGATCTGCTGGTGGCTGTCCTTGCTGCAGTGCATCTACTAGCAAATTGTGAGCAATTTGTAGTGAGAGTTGCGACCGGTGTGTTTTGCGCTTAGTGACGCACATATCCATCGCAAAGACCGAAGTGGGAAAATTTATTAGGGGTTGGATTTCAATTAGGCACAGTCTGCCATTTCCTTTTTTATTTTACGTTTATTTTTTTAATAACTCAGCGTCATCTCATCTGGCATAGCAATGTGCTTTCATACTTGGCTAGAAAATAGCCATAGGAGAATCCAAACGGCTTACTTACGCCTACAGTAGCGTTATATATATTTGATTTCTGGTTGATCTGCTGGTGGCTGTCCTTGCTGCAGTGCATCTACTAGCAAATTGTGAGCAATTTGTAGTGAGAGTTGCGACCGCTGTGTTTTGCGCTTAGTGACGCACATATCCATCGCAAAGACCGAAGTGGTAAAATTTATTAGGGGTTGGATTTCAATTAGGCACAGTCTGCCATTTCCTTTTTTATTTTACGTTTATTTTTTTAATAACTCAGAGTCATCTCATCTGGCATAGCAGTGTGCTTTCATACTTGGCTAGAAAATAGCCATAGCAATAGGATAGCATCGTTTGGTTTTAAAAACTAAAAAACACAAAAAAAAAACAAAAAACACAAAAAAAAGTTTAAAAAAAATTAAAGTTATAACTCTCATTTTCAAAATGTTTAACCCGAGGGCTAGGGGTAGAGGACGAGGGCGGGGACGTGGGCGTCCAACTACTGCAGGGGTCAGAGGCCGTGGTCCTGGGCGGGGTGAGACACCACCTGCTTATGAGGGAGCAGGGAAACGCCGCAGAGCTACACTCCCTAGGTTCATGTCTGAAGTTACTGGGACTCGTGGTAGAGCACTGTTGAGGCCAGAACAGTGCGAACAGGTGATGTCGTGGATTGCCGACAATGCTTCGAGCAATTTGTCCACCAGTCAGTCTTCCACGCAGTCCACCCATGTCACTGAAATCGGCACTCCTCCAGCTCCTGCACCTCAGCCTCCTCCCCCCCAGTCTGCCCCCTCCCAGGAAAATTTGCCATTTGAACCGGCATACTCTGAGGAACTGTTTTCTGGACCCTTCCCACAGTCACAAACCACTTGTCTGGTTGCTGCTGAGCAATTTTCCGATGCCCAGGTTTTCCACCAGTCGCAGTCTGTGGGTGATGATGACGATGAGGAGACACGGTTGTCAGACAGTGGGGAAGTTGTTGTCAGGGCAGGAAGTCCGAGGGGGGAGCAGACTGAGGGATCGGAGGATGATGAGGTGACAGACCCAAGCTGGGTTGATAGGCCGGGTGAACACAGTGCTTCTGAGACGGAGGAGAGTCCTCGACCAGAACAGGTTGGAAGAGGCAGTGGTGGGGCCAGACGGAGAGGCAGGGCCAGAGCTGGTGCTTCAGCGCCAAATGTGTCAACTAGTGAAGCTCCCGTGGTGAGGGCTCCTGCGGCGAGGGCTAGATTTTCAGAAGTCTGGAGGTTCTTTAAGGAAACACCGGATGACCGACGGACTGTGGTGTGCAACATTTGCCAAACCAGGATCAGCAGGGGTTCCACCACTAATAGCTTAACTACCACCAGTATGCGCAGGCATATGAATGCTAAACACCCCACTCAGTGGCAACAAGCCCGTTCACCTCCGGCCGTGCACACCACTGCTCCTTCCCCTGTGTCAGCTGATAGTCAGCCCCCTGCCCAGGACCCTGCCACAAAAACCCCATCGTCGCCTCCACGATCCTCCACAGCATCCACCAGCGTTCAGCTCTCCATACCCCAGATGCTGGAGCGGAAACGCAAATATAGTGCAACCCACCCGCACGCCCAAGCCCTTAATGTCCACATCTCCAGATTGCTCAGCCTGGAGATGCTGCCCTATAGGCTAGTAGAGACCGAGGCCTTTCGCAACCTCATGGCGGCGGCCGCCCCTCGGTATTCGGTCCCCAGCCGCCACTACTTTTCCCGATGTGCCGTCCCAGCCCTGCACCAGCACGTGTCAGACAACATCATCCGTGCCCTGACCAACGCCGTTTCTGACAAGGTCCACCTGACCACGGACACGTGGACGAGTGCTGCCGGGCAGGGCCACTATATATCGCTGACGGCACATTGGGTTAACTTGGTGGAGGCTGGGACCGAGTCTGACCCTGCGGCTGGTCATATACTGCCGACGCCAAGGATTGCGGGGCCTACCTCGGTCCAGGTGTTTCAGGCCTACTATGCCTCCTCCTCCTCCCACCCCTCCTCCACCTCCTCCTCCGAACTACCATCCGTGGGCATGGCGCCATCAGTCGGTAGCTCTAGGCACAGCAGCAGTGCCGTCGCTAAGCGACAGCAGGCGGTGCTCAAACTGCTGAGCCTAGGCGATAAAAGGCACACCGCCCAAGAACTATTACAGGGCATCACGGCGCAGACTGATCTGTGGCTGGCACCGCTGAACCTGAAGCCAGGCATGGTTGTGTGTGACAACGGCCGTAACCTGGTGGCGGCTCTGCAACTCGGCAGACTGACACATGTGCCATGCCTGGCCCATGTGTTAAATCTGATAGTTCAGCGTTTCCTCAAGACATACCCCAATCTGTCTGATTTGCTCACGAAGGTGCGCCGCATCTGTGCGCATTTCAGGAAGTCCAGCACAGATGCTGCCACTCTCAGGGCAGCGCAGCGCCGCCTCCAACTGCCCGCTCACCGACTGTTGTGCGACGTGCCCACGAGGTGGAATTCAACACTGACCATGTTATCCAGAGTTTACCAGCAGCGCCGAGCGATTGTAGACTGCCAGATGTCAACTTCCACCAGAACTGGTAGTCAGGTCAGTCAGCTTCCTCAAGTCTACAATGAGGAGTGGACGTGGATGTCTGATATCTGTCAGGTGCTGAGTAACTTTGAGGAGTCAACACAGATGGTCAGTGGCGATGCCGCCATCATCAGCCTCACCATCCCGCTGCTTGGCCTGTTGAAAAAATCTCTGATCAGCATGAAGTCGGAAGCTTTGCGCTCGTCACAAGAGATGGGGGAAGAAGATTCCCTTGTTGATAGCCAAAGCACCCTTAGGTCTGTTTCTCAGCGCATATCGGAGGAGGTGGAGGTGGAGGAGGATGAGGAGGGAGAGGAGGAGAATGTTGGCGAGACACAAGAGGGGACCATTGTTGAGTCCTTCACTGTTCAGCGTGTATGGGCAGAAGAAGAGGAGTTGGAGGAGTTGGAGGAGGAGGAAATGGACAGTCAGGCCAGTGAGGGGAGTGAATTCTTACGCGTTGGTACTCTGGCGCATATGGCAGATTTCATGCTAGGCTGCCTATCCCGTGACCCTCATGTTCAATGAATTTATTCCAGCACCGATTACTGGGTGTTCACTCTCCTGGACCCACGGTACAAGCAAAATCTTTCCACTCTCATCCCTGGAGAGGAAAGGAGTGTGAGAATGCATGAATACCAGCAGGCCCTGGTGCACAAGCTGAAACAGTATTTCCCTTCTGACAGCGCTAGCGGCAGAGTGCGTAGTTCTGCGGGACAAGTAGCGAGGGAGAGTAGGCAGCTTGTCCAGCACTGGCAAGGGTACGCTTTACAAGGCTTTTGCCAGCTTTATGTCACCCCAGCAAGACACTGTCACCTGTCCCCAGTCTCGGCAGAGTAGGGCTGATCTTTACAGAAAGATGGTGAGGGAGTACGTAGCTGACCATACCATCGTCCTAAATGATCACACAGCTCCCTACAATTACTGGGTTTCAAAGCTGGACATGTGGCACGAACTGGCGCTGTACGCCTTGGAGGTTCTTGCCTGCCCTGCCGCTAGCGTCTTGTCCGAGCGGGTTTTCAGTGCAGCTGGTGGCATCATCACCGATAAGCGTACACGCCTGTCGACTGACAGCGCTGACAGGCTGACGCTTATTAAGATGAATAAAGCCTGGATTTCTCATAATTTCCAATCTCCACCAGGTGAAGGAAGCTCAACCTGAATAATTTATCCACTCCTCCTCCTCCTCATTTTCCTCCTTCTCCTCCTCTTTGTACAGTAAAGCAGAGGAAACTGGCTATTTTTTGACAGGGCCCACTGGCTCTAGCTATAGTACTTTATGCATTTAATTTTTCTGGAGGGCCACCGACCCGATCCTCTGTTTTAAACAATTTTTGGGAGTGCCACATACAGGCACTCAATCTATTCAATTTTTCTGGAGGGCCACCTACCTGCTCCTCTGGTTTGAAAACTTTTTTGGACTGCCACATACAGGCACTCAATCTATTTCATTTTTCTGGAGGGCCACCTACCTGCTCCTCTGGTTTGAAAACTTTTTTGGACTGCCACATACAGGCACTCAATCTATTCCGTTTTTCTGGAGGGCCACCTACCTGCTCCTCTGGTTTGAAAACTTTTTTGGACTGCCACATACAGGCACTCAATCTATTCCATTTTTCTGGAGGGCCACCTACCTGCTCCTCTGGTTTGAAAACTTTTTTGGACTGCCACATACAGGCACTATCCAAATTAAATTGTCTCCATAGCAGCCTCCACACGTTGTCTCCATTGCTACCTCCAAAAGTCGTCCATATAGCTGCCTCCATACATCGTCCCTTTATCAAACGAGGTGTGTCAGGCAGAAATTTGGGTTGTTTTCATGGATTCCACATCAAAGTTGTTAACTTTGTCGCCACCCAGCTGTGTTATCCACAAAATATACTGGCAAACTTTTATCATTTACCAATATTATTTCAGCGCTTCTTGCGCTTCTGTTTACATTCCCCTCACCCGCCATATCCTAAACTTATAAGAACGCTACTACACTTGATCTTATACAAAAGGTTCTTAGAAGTGCTGTTTGGGGAGTAGCCTAGAGACCCGGGCTTGGATTGGCGAAAGCTCGCCTGGCAGCGGAGCGCCAGCTCCATGCCAAGATCCAACTAACATAGTTTTAACTGCAGCACCTTTAATCTACTACTAGTTCACTGCCTCCATACATGGTCCCCTTATCAAACGAGCTTTGTAAGGCAGAATTTTGGGTTGTTTTCATGGCTTTCACAACAAACTTGTTAACTTTGTCGCCACCCTGCTGTGTAATCCACAAAATATACTGGCAAACTTTTATCATTTACCAATATTATTTCAGCGCTTCTTGCGCATCTGTTTACATTCCCCTCACCCGCCATATCCCAAACTTATAAGAACGCTACTACGCTTAACTTGGTGCACGCTGGGACCGAGTCTGACCCTGGGGCTGGTGATGTACTGCCGATGCAGAGGATTGCGGGGCCTACCTCGGTCCAGGTCTCAAAGGCCTACTATACCTCCTCCTCCTCCCACCCCTCCTCCACCTCCTCCTCCTCCGAATTACCATCCGTGGCCATGGCGCCATCAGTCGGTAGCTCTAGGCACAGCAGCAGTGCCGTCGCTAAGCGACAGCAGGCGGTGCTCAAACTGCTGAGCCTAGCCGATAAAAGGCACACCGCCCAAGAGCTATTACAGGGCATTCCACATCAAACTTGTTAACTTTCTCGCCACCCTGCTGTGAAATCCACAAAAGATACTGGCAAACTTTTATCATTTACCGATATTATTTCAGCGCTTCTTGCGCATCTGTTTACATTCCCCTCTCTCGCCATATCCAAAACTTATAAGAACGCTACTACACTTGATCTTATACAAAAGGTTCTTAGAAGTGCTGTTTGGGGAGTAGCCTAGAGACAGGGGCTTGGATTGGCGAAAGCTCGCCTGGAAGCGGAGCGCCAGCTCCATCCCAAGATACAACTAACATAGTTTTAAGTGCAGCACCTTTAATCTACTACTAGTTCACTGCCTCCATAATAATAATAATAATAATAATCTTTATTTATATAGCGCCATCATATTCCGTAGCGCTTTACAAATCATAGGAAACAAATACAAATGTAATGTAACAGAGCACAACATTTGTATGGAACAACAGGAGTGAGGTCCCTGCTCGCCAGAGCTTACGGTTTATGAAGATGATGGGGTAACACGAGGTAAAAGAATTTTTAATGGTCAAGCCATTCTTCTTAGGGAATAGAACAAAATATAATAAATGGAATTGCTGTCGCTTGAACCACTCAGCCGTCACCAGGTCCAGGGTGAATGGGACTGCATAGAAGTCTGGTGCCTGTTGGTTGCTGGATAACAGATGGGAGGACGACACAGGACAGGTTAGTAGAAGAGTTAAAACTTCATGCAGTTAATGAGTGTTATAGGCTTGCCTAAAGAAATGGGTTTTAAGAGCACGTTTGAAACTTTGTAGGTTAGGTATTAGTCTGATAGTCCGGGGCAGAGCATTCCATAGAATTGGTGCAGCTCTAGAGAAGTCTTGGAGAGCAGCGACTGGCATGAACTGTAGGCATACATGGTCCCCTTATCAAACGAGCTGTGTCAGGCAGAATTTTGGGTTGTTTTCATGGCTTCCACAACAAACTTGTTAACTTTGTCGCCACCCTGCTGTGTAATCCACAAAATATACTGGCAAACTTTTATCATTTACCAATATTATTTCAGCGCTTCTTGCGCATCTGTTTCCATTCCCCTCACCCGCCATATCCTAAACTTATAAGAACGCTATTACACTTGATCTTATACAAAAGGTTCTTAGAAGTGCTGTTTGGGGAGTAGCCTAGAGACAGGGGCTTGGATTGGCGAAAGCTCGCCTGGCAGCGGAGCGCCAGCTCCATGCCAAGATCCAACTAACATAGTTTTAACTGCAGCACCTTTAATCTACTACTAGTTCACTGCCTCCATACATGGTCCCCTTATCAAACGAGCTGTGTCAGGCAGAATTTTGGGTTGTTTTCATGGCTTCCATGTTAACTTTGTCGCCACCCTGCTGTGTAATCCACAAAATATACTGGCAAACTTTTATCATGTACCGATATTATTTGAGCGCTTCTTGCTTACCTCCTTTGGTTCCTCTCTGCCACCCATTGGTTTGAAGCCTGAGTCCATTTAGGGTATGTCGCCATGCCACTCTCTAGCCTGCCGCTGCTGCCGCTGCCTCTGCATGAAGTCCCCTATAGTGTCAGGGTCAATTATTGGATGTTTTAGATGCTATCTAGCTTCATTCTGTCACTCTGTCATGGCCATGCTGTTGCCCATAATTTTGGCATAATGGTGCGATTAAGCAGCCTCAGAGGCATCCATGCATGCTGCCCCTGCTGTTTCCTGTCCATTTCCGTGGTGTTTCCATCCTTTTCTGAGGTTCCCAGGTGTTTGGCCAAGCTTCCCTGTGCAGAGCCTTGGTCCCCTTGAAAAATGCTCGAGTCTCCCATTGACTTCAATGGGGCTCGTTATTCGAGACGAGCACTCGAGCATCGGGAAAAGTTTGTCTCGAATAACGAGTACCCGAGCATTTTAGTGCTCGCTCATCTCTAATAGAAAACCATCTTTTTCCGTGTCATATAATGACACGATGATCAGAGAAGAAGTCTGGAAATACTAAGGTAACTTTTTTAGGGTTTAAGATGTGTGAATTACATCAAAGCCAAATACATAGTAGTCAATAAAGTGTTTCTTGACAAGTTGTTGGATGGTTTATTGAATTATGCTCAATAATAGGATACTCTATCAGGTGTGCCCCTTATGCCATCTTCATGCCAAATGAACATGAAGGGCCGTGCCAGGCAGTCCTGCTCCCTGCACCCGAGCACTAGCTATAATCTGCACCTGTTCAGGCAAAGTTGTAAATGTAATTCTACACCAGGCCCTGCTGAAGCCTCATGATATATCTGGCGTGTAGGGAACTGTGGGTTTGATTCATAAGTTGGCGCACCCTATGCCAGCGTATGGTCATTTACCCCCATAGATTTAGGAATTGAACTTAATAGTAGGTTCAAACTAAGCATGTTTTAAATGTAGGTTTTCTTTTTAAAATAGAGATTAAATACTGGAATATTCTGAATGGCACATCCAATAAAAATATGATTCTTACTTTCTTTTCATTTTTTTTAATGTGGCAGCAACATTGATGGACTATGCATTGGACAACTCTAGCAATAAAAAGCATCAAATCTCCAATACTGAAAAACATACCAAGGGATACATTAAAATAATGCTGGTGTAAATCTTACTTTATCTGTATGTTCTTCTAATGGGGTCAACATGCTCTGTAAGGTCTATATCTTGATTAATATCTTAATGCTTATGGTCCAAATAACTCCCTAGCTTCCCGTTTTGGTAAAAATAGCATCCTTTTGATAGCTATACAATTACAATTATATTACAGCATTACAGCTACTTGCCACCCATGGGAATTTTTCCATTCTTGATACGTTTGCAGAAACATAGTAGAAGATTTTCATTTAGCTCACAGACTCTTACAGTCTCTCTTTCTCTCTCTCTCTCTCTCCATATTTTTCTATTTACAATTTTGATAATTTGATAACTGATGGCAACATATAGAGGGTCTTTTACTAAGGGCCGATTTGCGTTTTCGCGACGGGTTAACCGAATTGGCACGATTGGATTGTGGCGCATCGGCACCGTCATGCACGCGACCGAAATCAGGGGGCGTGGCCGTACAAAAACCCGACGGATTGTGAGAAACCACCGCATTTAAAAAAAATAAAGTGTCGCTGGACACGCACTTACCTTCACCCGGCAATGGATCGTACACTCCGGCGGACGTTGGCGGACTTCAGCGCAGCAGCGACACCTGGTGGACGTCAGAGGAACTGCCTTAGTGAATCGCCGGAAGACCTGAATCCACTGTAGAGTGTTTTTCTCATATGTGATATATGCTTTTGCTTTCATTGTTAATATAAAATATAGTAAAAATAAAGATATAAATATAAAATAGCACAGTAGTTTGGATTAAAGGGGTTGTCCGAGTTCTTGAAAAAAACTAAAAGTGGCCGGGAAAGGGCTGCTTAAAAAAAATCCTGCTTACTTTCCGGTGCCCTCCGGTATCCAGCGCTGCTGTCACTCCGGTCCGGGAGCCATGTAAACAAACATGGCCGTCGGAGCAGCGCCGGGCACGCCTATCCATCCCTATACACAGCATTGTGTATGGGGGCCGGAAGGTTTTCGGGTCCGTCCGGAGTCCAGCGCTGCTCCGGCGGCCATGTTTGTTTACATGGCGCCCGGACCGAAGTGACAGCAGCTGGATACCGGAGGGCACCGGAAGGTAAGTAAGACTTTATTTTTTTTAAGCAGCCCTCTCCCAGCCACTTTTAGTTTTTTTCAAGAACTTGGACAACCCCTTTATGGAATCATCAAAAAATTATATTTGTGAGGTTTTAACAAAAATTGGGGAAAATATGTCAGTGCTGCTCATACTCAGTGTTGGGTCATAGGCATCCCACATAGAACACACCTTCCAGCTCTCATTAAATATTACACCAAGGTAGATATACCAGATTAGAATGAAAGCAGAAATTCAAACACATGATAATTTTATAATGCCTATTGTGTAAAGATCACAATAATAAACATTATAGCTCATCTTGTGTTGATCTCTGATCCACCACCTTGCTATGATACGGATGTGTCCTTCCCTACTTTTCCTCTTGGCTTCGCATTTCAGATATATGTGTCAAAACTGTGAACCGCTTTTTCAAACAATGCTATTTCATTATGTTGTGTCTTTGTTTGATACCAATTGATGTGAACTGCTGCAAAGGATTCACTACAATGTTGTGATATAATATTGAATCACTCTAACACGAAATTGTCATTAACCAAAATTGACTTAGGTTTAGAGATAAGACGTTTGAGATCAGAGGGAGAGAAGGAGTTAGCTACAAGACATTTTTTACTCCACCTTTACTCCACAAATAATCGGGAAGGTGTTTTAAAAAAAAAAGTTATAATTTCACTGAAAGGAAAACTTAAAATATCCCTGGATAATGGCTACTGCTCCAATCACTGGGCATGGCTAGGATTCATAAGAATAGGTACCCTTGAGAATCCATATAAATGGAGTCCTGACCCACCTATTAGAAATGAACAGAATATTGGTTGACAATAGGAACCAGAGAAGTATTTGGGATAGGGCTGCCACAAGTTATCCATGTATTAGTGTTAATGATATTGCTACTCGGACAGGGCCATCACCAATTTTCAAGCTCTTGAACCAACCTTAATTGATAAGAAAAATCTTTGAGTCTGCAGAGTATTTAGTTTGCCAATAAATAATCTGATCATTAGCTAAACATTTTGTATCTGTCTTTATGCACAATACTTTGCATCATAAAAACCGTATCATTCTGAAACTTGATTCATATTCAACCTATTCCACCTTTCATGTTTCTAGCACTAATACTGTAGTATTTACAGAAAATGCAGCCGACTCTTTCCAGTTCTTCTGTGGCAGACATCATGCAGTGTTAGTCATTGTATTTTAATGAGGAACATTTTCTTTACAAACTTGGTGTCACAAGCAAAAGGACACTGTACATCCACATCATTTAGATTATGTCTCCCTATGATTTTAACAGATAGCAATGGCTGATGTGTGATATGGTGTTTTGAAGTGTGTCATGGTGACTACATGCATAGCTTGCACTTGTGTTATCTTCTCACTGTGACAAGCTACCTATTAGTCACTAGACAGCATCTCCTCTCAGAAGATGTCATGTGCTGTCTATTCTATCACAAGAAGTTAGACGCACAATTGTGACTTTTCTATGTACACTAAGAGGGACACATACTAACAAGGTAAAGTCCCTTTTTAAGGTCCATGAATAGCCAGCTTTGTCTTTTCTCAATTAATTTTATTATGGAAAGGTAATTTTGTTCTCCAGAACCAGTCCCTCCCACTGTAGGGTGACACTGTAATGTATGTGACAGATTACAGCCTCAGGAAGCCGCAGTGTGCCAAGAGAGTAGATTAAGGTTCACTAAACAAATTTCTTTCATTTTCTCTAACTTGTCCTGCCAAGCGGAAAAAAATGAACTTTCCAGAAATTGTTCTTGAAATCCCATTAGTTCTTTGAAAACCATTTTCCCAGCAGCTGCTCTGCACCCTTCCCCATCAAGAGGAGTTACTTTTCCTGCTCCCTGGATTGTTCATATGATTTTTCTTTTGCCAATCCTTGTTTAACCCACAATGGTCTAAAATCATGCCAATCCAAGTGATATAGAGTATTTACTGAAAAAAACGTAGTTATAATTCACATTTTATGGTGAAAAAAACCCACAAGAAAATAAAATATGCTGACTTAGGGTAAGGAAGGGAAATCGATTATGTAGAAATCAGCAATGTTATAAAATAGAAAAGCACAGCATCTGTGTGCATCAATAACTGCAGATTAAACCATGAAGGAAGAGATAGAGAAATTAGACATGAAGAGATGGGAAGAGAACAAGGCAGGGGAGATAAGAGCGGCAGACATAACCTCTGAAGTACAGATGAGATGGAGGCGCAGATAGGCAGCACTGGGTTGCTAGGAGAAGAAGCGAATGTTCAAGATAATACAACATTTGAATCTTGCAAAAAGAAATGACTAACACCATTTCATTCAAATAAAAAGCCTAAAATTGACATCAGTTCTGGGCATTTGTATATTGAGAGAACTGAAGTCTGTGCAGAATACAATGACAGATCTGAAGAGCTGAAGGACAGATGAAAACCAAGATTGAGTTTTCTGCATCACAGCATCTGCATTGAGTACAAACACAGTACAGCTTCATAGACCTGTTCCTTTGGTGTTTAATGCATATTACTGTTATTTGTACAGGATTATACAGGTGCCTCTCATATAACTTAGAACCATTTTATAGCATTGTTGAATAAAGGCTGAGATCTGAAGGGAAAAACTGTGCAAATACTGATTTAAATGCATACTTTATGCAAATACTGTCTACATCTATTAGATTATTGTATGTATATTTTACCAGTGAGAATATCAGAACACTCTGAATGGGATTAAGGTGTAGGCTTCTGTGCTTGAAAACCATTCCCAGAGCTTTTAGATGACTGCCTTTCAGGATCTGTTCCATGGGGAAAGCTTGGGTGTGTCATTTTGAGTTTGTGTTTAGCTGTGGATTCAGTGATGGACACCCTAAGCTGTAAGCTGCTGGGGGCAGTGTCCAGGAACTCTGAATTATCTGTCCAGTTCTGATTGCATGTTGCTGGTTATTTCAGTATCCTATCACATGTTATCCATTTTCTCTTTATCTATTGCGGTGCTATTCTCTGCAACATTTACTTGACCATCTCTTGTCTCTCGATTTTGGACTGCGCCACCATCCTGGTTTTAACCCGTTTCTGCTTGTCTGTCTTCTCTGTTGTTTTGTCCCTCTGTGTCTTGTCAGCTTTTAAGTGTAGAGATTGTGGACCAGAAGACCCTGACCATTAGGTCTTGTGAGGCTTGTTAGGTGACATGAAGTATAGGGGAGTTTAGGGCCTGCACCCCTTTCTCTATCATGATAGGAGTTAGGCTATCCATCTTATAAAACACACCGTAACTTTACTGAGGGAGGTTCCAAATGCATAATCATAATATTTATTTATTCAGAAACAGCCAAAACAACTTGAATTCTGGCAACTACTAGGATCCTTTGTTAATTTCAATATCTGAGGTAAAAAGAAAATATAAAGGCACTTTTGATATAGATGACATTTATGGGAACAAATGATTGTTATTACAAATGTTAGGACCCTCACTGATCATAAGAGGGTCCCACATAAATGAAGCTGTGATGTTCTTGATTGATCAGTACTCATTTCATGTCTATGAAACTGTTGGACATTGCTGTAGAAGTAAATGGAACTGTGGCCACAAGGGCTTTTAGGTCTCTTGCTGTCATGACTGACCACTATGTTCCTGTGATTGTATTGTATGTTTGAAATAAAGTTATATAGAAAGACTTGCACCTGTTCTGTGTTTCTTTAGAACTCCTGATTTTGTCTTACAATAACTTATGCAAACTACTGCCCAAATGACTGATGTGTGAATAAAGCCTAAGAGGCTAAGCTGCCAAATTTGAGTTAGCTATAATCATGACAGTTGCAGGTAGATGCCAGCTATATCACACAGCCAACACCTGGCGCATGTGAAGTGGGCTCAGCTCCAGAGGCTGATCTATACATCTGTCCTTCACGAACATGGGCTTTTTTTAAACAACTTTTTGTATTACTTTTAAGAACTTAATTTTTTTCAGCCTACAGTAAAAAAAAGCTTTGTCAGACTGTTCAACAAATCCTATGAATAAGGTTTAACACATGCCCCTATTCATCTCTTAACAATGCAATGCAATGTATTGCTGCTTTGTCATTAAAATTTCTCCATCATAGCAGAGCTACTATCTTAAACCTGCTGCATTCCCAATCCTCCTCTATTTACCAGCATTGTCTTCTGATTATCAGAATTTTCTTCTGCAGTTTGAGTCATTTTGATTGACAGTCTCTAATCTAAATGCTACTCACTAATCTGCAAGAGTACTGGAACCAGAGACTTCTGGGTGATATTGTTTATTGTTCTTTTGATTTTGATGAATGCTTACACTACATTACTGTCTATCACAGACTTGGTTTTTCTACAAGGAATAAATGATGCAGCATTTTTATACAGAAACTGAAAATGATAAAAAAAACACATTAGAGAAAAAAAAGTATTTGGTTTTACGTATGCTAACTTTTAAAATTACTCTTTTAGTGTAATAGTATTGATGGAAGTCATTATAGACTTTAAATAAATTGCAAAATGTTACAGTATATTGACAATAATGGATATGCAGTTCTGTAGCTTCAAGACTCAGAGTTTTTCTAAACCAATAGATTTAATGGATTTAATGCTGTTCCTTAGTGCAAAATCTTCATCTATAAATTAATGGTTTAAATATGTCAGGGGGCGAAAGGTGGATCCAAATGCATAATAAAAACTTCCACAATTTAGGGGTATCAATAGAATTGCAAACATTATCACAAGCCCAGAAAGCACAAATGTGGAACATCAAGACAATCGGAAAATGTGACAATCCTATCACAAAGGGTACAATACAAACTATAAATACGTTGATGACAGAAAAACGTCTATTAGGCACCCCATCTCCACTAATGCCGTGTAGCCTGCTACCAAACTTATTAAGACCAAAAGAGCTCAAGGGCAATTCCAATATATGGTCTTATCTTCAAAATACACCCCTCAAACAATTCCATAAAAACACACCTAAAACTATATTGGAAACAATTTGTGAACAGACACAATCTATAAACTTTTTGCATGAAAAAGAGCTTAGAAATAATTACATGTCTTTACGCAAAAAATATCCATTGCTACACGACCCTACCTGGCTAGAAAAATGGCTCATGAAAGACATAGTTCCTAGAGGCGCAATATCTTTACTATATAACTATATATTAGAGACAGGTCATGATGCAAAACCGGCTTATATCAGAGGCTGGGAAAACGATTTAAATATATCAATTACAAACAGACAAATAAAACAAATTCATCAAAGATCACATGGCTTTTCAAAATGTGTTAAGATTCAAGAAAACTCATATAAACTCATGACCAGGTGGTACAACACACCTACTATCCTCATGCAGAAAAAACTACAAACATCAGACACATGCTGGAGATGCGGCAGTAATGGGGGCACACTTGCCCACATATTCTGGAGATGCCCTAAATTAAAACGCTACTGGGAGGAAGTACAATCACAAATAAATAAAATTATGAACAAATCTATAACATTTACACCAGAGTCAGTTCTTCTATGGCTTCCTACACCAACATGGAATCCATCGAAAAAAGACCTGACAACCCTACTAATACAGGCGGCAAAGTTAACAATATCACCTAAATGGTTACAAAAAGATCCACCCACAATAAAAGAATGGACAGATAGATTAAATCAGATATACCGTATGGAAGAATTAGCTAGCTGGGAACAGAGGTCTCATGATCATTTCATGAGACTATGGGCACCATGGAAAAGATTTAATAACCTCTAAACATTGCAAGAGTACAGAATAATACTGGTTAATAATAATAATGAAAGTATATTGAACACAAGAAAAGTGAACGCTACATTTAAAATAATTTATTTGGAATTATGGATGGGAATGTGATATTGCAATATGTTCACATTTTGTTTGTCATGACAAGTTCAATTGTTAAAGTTAAATCAGTATGTTACGACTCTCCCTATACCTACCCACTCATCCCTTCCTCCCTCCCCCCCCCTCCTGACCCACCCCCCCCATTCACCCCCACTTACACTTTGTCAACAACCCAAGACGGGCTAATTAGGGCCAGATCAGGCCTTGCACTACAGGGCCTCATAAAGGAACCACACCTGTACCTCACTTCCCCATACCCCAACCCCACCCCTTTTAAGGCAACGTTATGTGAAAGTAGACACTTGGAAAAGATATATGCTTAGATGTAATAATATACTTTTGTGTATTGATCAATGTCATATATAGAACAATTATCTTTTTCTTCCTGTAACTACTGAAATGTTTTTAAATGCTTTAATATGAAAACAATAAAAAGATTTATAATAAAAAAAAAATATGTCAGGGGGCGAAGTCAGCTTTTGCATTTCAGAAATTGAATTCCTCACTAAACATTTGCAGCAAAAATTGAAGGGCTCCTTCCACATATTGTTTTAACATTTGGCTGAAAATCACCTAAGCCTATGTTTTGAGGAACACCTTAGCTTTCGAGTGCCTTTAAAAGGCCTAAATAATATCAAAACCCCATATTTTACCTCATTATAGAAACCTCCCTCCTTAACGTATGTAAAAGAACTTTTAGTAAATTTGTTAACCCTTTAAGACTTTCCTAGGGGTTAAAACAAAATGTAGGTGAAATTTTGAAATTGTAATTTTTTTGGCTAAATAATATGCTTTTCAAAAATGTACACATTCACAATGGATGAAATGGCCAAATGCACTGCAACATTTGATACCCAATTTGTCCTGAGTATGCTAATACCCCATATGGTGGATAACTGCTGTATGGCCACACGGCAGGATATTGAAGGGGATAAACACAATCGCAGCGTAGATATGCATTGTCACTTTGTACAAGCTAGATTTTTTGGCAGTTTGGAGATATAGTATGTGGCACCGATATTTCATTTTTTGGCGTCTTTAGCTTATTGATTGGATTTTATTAACTCTGGAGAGATGATAAAAAAAAATCATCTGCTTTTGGATTTTGGCATTTTTATTTTTTGGGCCATTCACAATACCAATAAAAGAATTTGTTCTATAAGTTGCTACGATTACGGTGATACCAACAAAACACTTGAATATAGGCAATGAAAGTTATAGGCAAAGTTGTTCTACATCCCATGTGTGAAAACAAATTTCAGAACTTCACTTTAAATCCTACTTAGCATCAGTACATGATTTTATTATCTTCAAAAGCGGAAGTATTCAGAAAATATTAAGCAAAGTTGTGAATGTGGCCTAGTTATTATAAATAGCAATATAGTGCTTGAAAGGTCAACCTTTTTTCAAGGCCAGGTTGATACTTTCTATTTTATGAACAAATGGATAAACCATAATGACAGACAGGACATGCTGAGTGTTGTAAATAGGCGAGCACACTGACTGATATACGATGGAAGTCTTCCGTTTACCATCAGTATTTTATTTCCATTATTCTTCACCATAAGGGTATAGAATAGTGGAATAACAGAAGTTTTTATTTCACTTATATACACAAAAAGTTTATAATATATTTTTTATGTTTAATATTCTTCTGGAATTAGATAGTGGGTTACATTCTGATTATAGATGGACTGTATGCTAAGTAAAGAAGTTCTCTTTAGCTTGCAAGATGGCAAGACTCTGGGAATGCATAATGAAAGAAATCAGCATGGGAGTGTGACTTTCCCCATTGCCTTCAGCAGAACTAGAGCATTATTAATAGCAATGCATTTCTTTATGAGCTCTGGAAGCTGCAAATCATGGGAGATATAAGACTGGATCACAATGCATCCTCAGATGAAGTGGCACTCTCATTACTGATACAGGTCTTTTTTATAGAAAGACCTTGAAACATTATAGCTTGTATAATAAAATAAAAGCCCGAATAAGATAATCCTTTTTTAATATTATTTTTTACCTGTTGCCTATAAAGTTGGCTAAATTGAATCCAATTCTTGAAACTGTCTTGTTCTTAAATTATTTTCCATTGGTATATCTCTACAAATATCTGGCAATGAAGACTTAGAAGGAGGACTTTATCTAAAATCAAACCTCAGATGAGCTGATGTTTAGCGAGAGATGACAGTATATAGTCAATGCTGAAACCAGAGGAGAGAAGAGATAGCATGCTTTATGAAATTCAATAAATGAAGGTCATGACATCAAGGGAACAATGATTTGAATATAAGACAAGGTTGCCACTAAAATATAGAACTGAATATTGAAGTCACATCAGAATTCAGTAATTGCTGTTGCTTGTAAAGGGATTGACTGAGAAATAATTACACACAAATCAAATTATGAAACTGGATTGTTAAGAGTTACACTCAGCTATGCAATTTTCATTTTATATTCTATATCAACCAACCCAGCTGAAGTACTGTAGTCCTATTGTGAATACTGGGAGCTAACGGCCTAGGGAAATCCATTCAGGTAAAAAGAATGGGTAGCATTCATTATTTTTGGCATTAGCTTTTTTCCCACCCAATTTTAGAGGTGATCTGCACTGTGATGTTATATTACAGCCTAAATGTTTTTGGCGCACTGTAAGAAGAGCAGATGAGCATCATGAACCACAGTCATTACATGATTTTGTTCTCTCCTGATTTTTGTTGGTCTAATTATGTGCCAAAAATTGAACAAAAAAGTTTTGGGAAATTAGAAGTGCCAGAAAGGTTTTGGGACTGAAGAGCTGCACCCAAATTGAGTGACAAAAAAAGATGTGGTTGCCACAAAAAAGCTAAATTGTGGCACTGACACATCAGAAATATTCAAACAAAATAAAACCATGGCTGACACAAAAAATGGCATCAATAATGAACGCCCCCAATATGTTGAATGAAGTCTGCTATGGTGATGGGGGCTGCTGATTCAAGTCATGTAGTCAATACTGCAAAAGAAGGGTTGGGATAGCTAGGTGGATGAGACACCTGCTACTACTTTCAACCTTCTAGATTTGAAAAGTAATATTAGTTGACGTGTAGGAACAAACATTGACTAAACACTTGAACTAGGGATCCAATTGCATTCCTGTATCCCTAGATGCATAATTAAATGATGAAGAAGTGTGAATTTTGTAGTTCCTAAAGCGGAAGTTCTTGCTGTACTATGGCTGGCGCCCTCCTCAGGATTATACAGACATTGTTTAGACACATAGCTAACAAAGCGATATATAATTTTCAACTGTCATCATCACATTTTGCATCTATTTATTTTGTCTCTTTGCTGTCTTAATAATCTTTAAGTTATGTGATTATATGAATAATAAAAAAAATCTATAATTGATTGTAAATATTTCCTGTCCCCACTGGCCACATGAGGGTTAAACCAAGCTTGAGCGTGGGCTGAAAGATGTGCTAGCTAAGTCAATAATAACAGTGCAGACATTCGGACATATCAAAGGCAGAAAACCAGGAGATATTCTATCTGTCTGGAAATAATTCTTGCTTTTATTACCAGTAAACAGGCTATGTGCTCATTATTTCCATTTATATATATTTTTTACCACTTCAAACAAAGCCCTATTGCACACAGCTAAGTCTCATCTTTTTATGTATTATTTTAATTATGTTTGCATTGTCTGCTTTAAGGCATTGCAGTAATTTGACAAGCAAAACAATAGACTCATGTTAAAAAGTAGAATATGGCTGCCATTGGAAAAAAAATGTAGGTCTAGAGAAAATAGATATCATGTCATGGTATACAATAACTTATAATTAACGTATATAGTAACTCTGTTTAAGTAGTTATGGGGTGGTTTTGTGTAAATGATATTTTTAATACACAGAATATATTTTAGTAGATTATCATAACGAGCATTCCTACTTTGATCCTTGAAAAATTCTAAGTTCTAACAGATCTGCTTCTCTCATTTGTTGGGCTTCATGTGTAGAAGTTGAAAAAAACCTTATGTATTTCATACAATTGGACACTGGCAATACACTACAACCAAAAACAAATGAACATCGCCTTAAAGAGCTTGTGCCACTGCCCAAAAAAAGGAAAGTGCCTGAATGCTGGTAGTTGAACTTCCGACACCCACCAATAATGAGAGAAGGGACTGAAAATTCCCTGAATTGCCCTATAAAGAGCTAAATGTTGCTGTGCAAGGTCAACTTGTACTTCTTAACCATTTCTGGGACAAAGCTGCCCTGGGAGTCTGATAGAAGTAAATACAGCATGCACTCTGGGGGGCATTAAATGACTCATTATCAGTAAAGGTTCCCATGCCTTTGTGACTTTTATACGTACTTGCACATCTCTCTGGAAAACAATAACATCTAGTTGTACAGAATAAAGATCTAGACATACATTTACTGTAAGAGATATGACAATACCATGTGGAATAAATGTTTATATTGTTTTCAATTTCAAAAGTAATTCAAAGATAATGGAAAGAATATACTGAAAGGGAATGGAAGCTCATTGGATTTACATGTATGGAAGGCAAAAATAAAATAAGACGCCGCAGAATGGAAAACTCTTAAGTGAACTATAAAGATATATTATTATAGTATCTTCCAAATTCTTAGCTTTGGCTGGTTTTATCTTCATTTTATTCTTCAGCTTGATGGTCCAAGTATTGCAAGTATTATCAGTGAAAACAGTGGCACAAAAAAAGTAGGTAGTTAACTTTTTCTGTGATTAAATATTTTAGAAACCATACATTTATTATGACAAGAACAATGCAAATATAAACTAGTATCTACATATTTGAAGCACTGAAAAAATCTTCTGGAGCCAAAAATCACTTTACTATGTTGAAGTTAATTGTGTTTTTTTAAACTGTATATTCCCTTTTTTTTCATACAGAGGAAGGTATTCCTTTAAAAAGATAATATTAATTTCTCTCGGAGCATAGACAAACTGCATCGCCATTAGTTTTGATGTAGTTTAGGTGCAATGCAAACGGCACAACTCGTACACTCATCAATTTCCCCTCCTCTCATCCTCAGTTATTGCCCTCCCCCCTGCTTATGTCAGCTCAGTGCCATAAGCAATTCTCGCCATACTCTGCTGGTAGGTAGCCAGGTAACGTTAAAGAAACAATTAAAAAGCACCAGAATCATTTAGATGCACAAGAAAGGCATTTTTTTTAAATCAACATTCTGAAGGCTATTGGAACCTGTCATCATGTAAAATTGACCTTCCAGATGACAGGTTTCCTCTAAGGAATTACAGTGCTGTAGGAAATATTAAATATGAATAGACAACACAACAAACCTTTAATTTGCTATTAGGATACAGAATGCAGCTAGCAACAAAAATGTTAAACTGTGAGACTATGTTTGATGAATGTCCATTTCTGTTAAAAAACAAAATTAAAGAAACAAAATTTACAGGGAAAAAATCCATGGATCAATCCTGTTTATGTCCGTGGTTCCGGCTGGTGGTGAAAGTATAACAGTGTATGCCAATTTTTGGATCTGCAGGGAATAAGGAAGAAATCAAAGTTTTGATAAAACTTTGCTGTTATTATAATTAAATATATTAAAATCCTGTGTATGGATTTATTGCTTCTTTAAATTACCTGTCATTAAAATAAACTAAAAATTGTAAGGGTAAATTTGCCAATTTGACTGGTTTGCAAAGGTCAGAATATTAGTGAAGGCTTCTTACTGTAACCACATTTGTGGATAACTGTTACTTTATGTGGACAGTGATGAAGCAAAAGTGAAACATTTCATTTCTTTGTAAATGAGATGGAACTGATTGTTGTGCTTTGTATCTGCTTATTCTAATATATTATAATGCATACTTTCATGGCATCAAGTAAATATACACAAGATACCTGCATTTCTTCAATAGACATTTCCCAGTCTGAGAAGTATCTTGGAGCCTACATATGAATTATGCATGCCAGTTTGTGTTCACAAGCACAGAGAATGGGAAGAGTTACTAATAGATAAGAAAAAGTCACATAGACTGGCAGGTAAGGACAGAGAACGGACCAGCAACAACAAGCAAATGACAGGATTCACTTCAGAAGTGTGATAGGCAGGTGCCTAAGTGAGGGAGGTAGAAAGATCCAAACACTAGAGATAAGGCCTGACAAACATTCTGGCATTCTAAAAAGAGGACTTTAAGTTATTTAAAATTATAATCGGAATTTTACCCACAACTCACATCAGACATTGTACAACAACCTTTGTAACCAAATGTACTACCCCCTTCAGGACTAGGCCATTTTTAACTTTTTACACACTTTTTCTTTACATCCCTCATTCCAAAAGCCATAACTATTTTATTTTTCCTCTTAAAGAACGATATGATTTGTAAGACAGATACTTTCTAATGGCACCATCTAAATTTATATACTAGAAAGCTGGACAAAAATCCAAATCCTCTTTATTCTTTGAATCACTATGATCAAATTTGTATAGTTTTATCATGTCTAAACAAATTAAAAAATTTATAAGACAATATATTTTTAAACTTTGGTCTACAGACCAAAGAAAGGTGCAATTTTTTAAGGGACAAGCCGATATTTTAGTCCACATTAATTAGTGAAGTGTTCATCATTTTGGTAAATTCTTATTAAAATGTCTGCTGCACAGAGCTTGCTAAATCAGTCCCTGTCCCCAATGGGGCTCACTATCGAATTAACCTACCAGTATGTTTTGTAGTGTGGGAGGAAACCGGAGGGCCCGGCAGAAACCCACACAAACACAGAGAGAAAATACAAACTCTTTGCAGATGTTGACCTCAAATCATTGAAAAAGTTCTGATTCCAAATGAGACCATTTTTATTAAATTTTGGTAGACAAGGTATTTTGGGACAAAGCATACCTAATATTTTCATGATTTCATTTTAGTTATTTATACATGAACTTGAGTACAGCGTCTCCTATGTAGTTATAGGGGTTCCTGCACTGACCAAAGATGGCAAGAATTATTCATTTGGATTTAATGCCCTCGAAAAGGCCCATCAATTTAAAAGGATGAATGAAAGGATACTGGAATCGAAGTAGGCATCATTTGAATTTACAGGCAGCCACACATTTGAATACAAAAGTGATGTTATTAAGACATTTTGCAATGGTAACGAGCCATGGATACATCTGTGTAAGCATTATGCTGAACATATTTGATTGATCTTTAAAGAGTAGCAGCCATTTCATATTGTGTGGGGGTAGTGTTGTGAACATTTTTCTAATTTACTTCTTTAAGAAATTTTATTTAGTTTGTAAAGAAAGAGGCTGCAATGTGTCCCTTAGTTACAATGTATTGCAGTTGTGAATATACTTCTTTATTAAACTCTGCCTCTGTAAAAAAGAATACTTAATGAATGTCCAGCTGTCATGGAAACCAATCAGAGCCCTTCTATAACATGACAGGGGTGCAGATCAGGGGTGCAGATGGCAACACCTATGTGTGGCTCTGTGTTAGCACTGTCAAACTGCTTAACTGCTGCGATCAGTACAAGCAACATCCGTTGCTGTTACAATATGGTGTCAGCTGTATTATACAGCTGACTCTCACTACTTTTGGACAAAGCTTGGTCTGTGAGTCTTCTCCAATTCACGACTGAGAGTGTATATTTTATGGCCAGTCGTGAAAGGGTAAAAACAGGTCAATGGCAGTTTGTGGGCCTGAATCATCCTGAAAGTTCACTTTAAATAACAGTACTGTGAATGCCTGCAATGAAATTATATCAAGATCATACTATTTATTGATGTCATATACAATATCACAGATAATCAAATAAGGAAATGTGAAGTACTACTATCCATTTTGTTAAGCTATCCATATGGTTAAGCTATCTGCAATAGGTATTCATTTTATTTCTGTACCTAATTATCTTTACTGCTACTTTTTACATTTCTACAGTGTATCCTTTTAGTATTTTATATGCATTTTAATAGCAAATACTATATTCTCATTGCCTCTTAGGGTCATTGTGTAAAGTTTTTTTATTTACACAGATGTTTCCAAGAATAAATTATCTATACCTCTAGGCTGACTTAAAATACCCACATTTAGGGTCATGCTTTACTTTAACCTTGTCAGGATTCAGGATCAGTGGATCGTCTGGACCACCGCGGGATGTGATTCTAGCCCACACCTGGGACCAGAGTCTAAGTGGCAACTGGCCTTCACCAGAGCCTGCCGCAAAGTGGGATAGTCTTGCTGCAGCGGGGTACCACCAGGTCATTCCACAGGTGGCAGCCGAGGTCGAAGTATCTTTGCAGGAGACAGTCTCGTGGTCAGGTTCAGGCACCGGCTCAGGGCAGGTGGGAGAGATTCAAGGTCAAGGTCAAACCGGGGTCAGCAATGGGAGGTCCAGGCAGATGGGAACGGGAACACAGGAACGGACTGGAACACACGGGAGCACGGGAACAGGAATGCAGGAACACAGAACACAGGAACATGGAAGCACAGGAACACAGAAATGCAGGAACGCCGGAACACAGAAATGCAGGAACGCCGGAACATGGGAACCTAGGATCAGGAGCACACAGGAATGCAGGAATATCACAGGGGAGCTTTCTCAATGACATAGGCTTAAAGATCTATCAATTAACACTATGGCCCTTTAAATTTAGTGAAGCCAGTGCGTATGAGCGCCCTAGGAGTCGTAACAAAAGCCGGGACAGGTGAGATGCGCGGGAAATGCGCCAGCAGAGCCAGAGAGGCACGGTTGAGCCCATGACAAAACTGCCCATGACAAACCTCATACTGATCAGAACGTTTGCCAACCCAATTGGGGAGTCAACATGACTATTCCAGAAAACTGGAGCAATGTGCTGAAATGCAATGCACCGCACTTACTGCAGGTTTTAGACTACTTTAGGCTGCTTAATGACTCCACAGAAAAAGGGTAGTTTCCTTGGTAAATGAGGCACATCTGGACAGAAAATAACAACATGAAAGAAAATTCAATATTGTGGAGCAGCAAACTAGACCAACTTATAACTAGTAAGGTGCATAGTATGACTCGCAAGTCTTATACTGCACCAGATTACCATCCAGAATCAGACACAGTGATAAATCTGGTACAGCAGAGACCTGTCTAGTTCTACTCTGCACTGCTCTAAAGACCAACACATTATTATGTCTCTCCCAATATGTTTCTTTTGTAGCACAACTTTTTTCAAATGATTATTTGCATATATATGTAGACAACTGTCAATAATGTACAAACATCAGAGGGGACCCCACAAAAAGATTAATCTGGGCCAACTTTATGATGCCAGGATTGAAGAAACCACCTCGATAAAAGGGCCTAGAATTTATCTGTTTTTCTATGCCCTTTCTAAGAGTCTTTATTATTACTTTATTTTCACACAGGTTCCAGTCTGAAAAGGTAAATTATTCTGGACTGGATTAAAAGGCTTTATGGCAAAAGATGTTAATTGCTCCTAGAAAGCTTCACATGATATTTGGTGTAAGAATAGACAAAAATGGGAAAGTATCTAATTAAATAACTTGGGTAAAAGCAAAGAAGAGGTTAAAATGGGAAAATAGGAAATCAATGCAATTATGCCTTGGATATAGAAATTACACAATACAACATGAGTTAATGTTAAATTGGGATATATAAAGAACAGGAAAAGGGAAACCAACACTAGTACCTAAACAAAAGAAAACAGTAATGAAAAGCAATCATGGAGTGTGGGTGATTGTATGAAGGCGATATTGAGTGATAAATCACCAATCTTCAGTGGCCATAGAGACAATCCTGGCTTCCTAATGCAACAGAAGATGACCACCCGAAGAAAGAAATCACATTTCCACACTCTAGGGTCACATGTCAGATAAAGCATCAGGAAAAATGCTTAAAAGCTTAACAATTCATGTGCTGGTGTACATACGAACTTTAGATGATTCTCTCATTTTGTCGCTCAATATATGTTACCACTGCTTAACTGAACATAAACTTACATGGACAATTGGATTTCAATAAAACTTACAATTTATAATGGAAATAAAAAAAAGAAAAACATGTCAAGACCCCATTCTTCAAAGCTTATTACTGAAATGCTTTTCTATTACAGCCTGTCTAGGCCTCCTAGTACTTCCCAACTGTCATGGCAGCTGATTGTCGCTCACCAATTATGTTAATTTGGTGGTACCCACGTGCTGACACTGTTTGTGGCAGTAAATGGCAAGTGTCTGCTGTATATTACACCTGCCCAGTATGAAAAGACTGATAAAAGTGTATAAAAACTTAAACACATATACCTATTTTAATTTAGATCTGTCAAATAGATGGACAACCAAATGGAAACCCAAACCGCTGCCCATTGATGGAAACATCAGGAACCTCCTTTATTTTTTGCTCCCGTAATGGTGCAGAACAACAAAGTATGAAGTATGAAGTTACCTTGTAATTTTTTAAGCCAATCTACCATATTCCGGAAGGAGATGAATTTTGATTTTTATTATCTCAAAGCATATTCTCAACTTTGGGGTTTGTGTGAGTTGTCACTCTTTAAGTGGTCTTGAAAATGGCAAGGCTTTGTAAATCAAAGGATATAAGAAAATTATAAAATGTTTTACTGGATAGCAATTAAAGGAAATCTACCATCAAAAGCATGAATGATAAACTGGCAGCATTTACTCATACGTCTAGGCAATGTGGTTGTGGTAATTATTCTTATTCTTATATTTGTTATCCATGGACTCCTTCCTTCTAAATTCAACGTTTAAAATTATGCTAATAGAATGGGTTTACACAAAAACTATTTTGCACAAACAAATCACAAATCTAAGACAGAAATTTTATTATGAAACAAAACCATTTCAGATCTTATATTTAACACTGCAGATATGCAACACAGATTAACTGGATAATTTTCAAGGTAATGTGAAGTACTTTATCTGCAACTCCTTATTCCAGAACCTTTAGATAAACAACATTCTTAATTTTTCCTTCCAGTGCAAAGAGAACATGTTTTTGGCATTTCCAACTCTTGAACAGGCAACGTAAAGCTGACCATGAGAAAAACATGGCCAATCAATTCCTGCTACTTTCAAAGACTGTCCATGAGCCTTGTAGATGGACATTGCAAATGCTAGATGTCCTTGAAACTGGAGATGTTTAAATTCAAAAGGCAAATCAGATGGATGGAGTGGAATTGTTGGAATAAAATCCTCCTTTATCACATCCTGTCAAAAAGGTTGCTACAATTACATATGGAAACAGGTTCTTAATCAAGAGTCGTGTTCCATTACACAGCTTTGGTGGATTTCTCAAAAGCATAATAGGTGCTCCAGGTTTTAGAAAGAGGTTGTGAGGAGAAAGCCCTTGTGGCTCCAAGAAGTTGAGGAACTCGGTTGGCTAAAATAATGCTTGAGAAGGGTATCTACTGATCTATGGTGGTTAATAAGTGTATTTTGGAAAGCGCAGGGTGAATATTTTAATTCCATTCCCCGAGTCACAGGGAGCGGCTATGATTGTAAATGTGATGGTGCAGTTTTCTTCAGGGGTCATACATGCATACACACGCATACGAACACATACACTCAGCTTAATGTAATAGATTACCACAGTTACAGTATCTATGAGTTAAATGCCCCTCGTTTATCATGCTTGACTCCTTAACGCTCCATGACATACCTGTACATCATGGAGCTGTAAATGGATGTATGAAGAGGGCTTACTGAGTGAACCCTTGTCATACAGACAAACATGTAGCAAACACCCAATGTTAAGACCCGTGATAGGTGATAGCCAGCAGCATTTAAAAGATGGCGGTGTGTGGGCGGTGATGTCATACTGTAATAAAAACGTAAAAGTTCAAATCACTTTTTTTCTAGAACTTTTTCTAGAATCCATCTTTTCCCTAGAACTGATATAAAAACTTTTTCTAGAATCAATCTTTTCCCTAGAACTGATATAAAAATAAATCATGCATCCCAAAATGTCTGGTCTATCAAAATATAATTACAGTTATTCCCAGCGTTGAACCTCGTAATCGAAAATATCCAAACTATCAATTTTTTTTCCATTTTGCAACATACAAAAAAATATAACAAAAAAATTATTAAAAGATCGTACAGTCCTCAAAATGGTAGCAAAGAAAATGACAGCTTATCTTACAAAAAATGACATGTCACACAGGTCAATACACTGAAGTATGAAAAAATTATTAGCTTTTATTAAATTAGATTTTTTTTCGTTCTTTTTTAAATGTATTAAAACACAATAAAACCTTTATAAAATTAATATCTATACCGCACTAAAGAATAATTATAGGTGTTATTTGGAGCATATTGTGAAAGTCGTAAAAACCATGGTCACAAAAAAATGGTGCAAATGCATCTTTTTGACCTAATGTTTGTTGTAAGCATATTGTATGGCGTTGTAATGCTGTGACCTGCATTGACCCGATGGATATCAAAATAAATGTCTTAGGTTTACATACTTTTATAGCACTTATAAAATGGCCAATAAGACAAATAGAACTCCCCAATAGACTTGGACAACCGTTCAAGACAAGATTCATTACCACTTTTCTAGCAGCCAGACGGTGTACAGTAAACCAACTCTTTCTTTTACTGAAGAAAAATACCCCTACATGACTCATTTTTTAGAAACAAGAATTCAGTAATCCCCTGTAATCGCCATACCCCCTCTAGGTGCCAAACATTGTAAAATAATTGTAGGAATCTTTTCCAATTAATCCTGTTAAGCCAGGTGCACCAGTAGAAAAGCTGCCCCCAGAGATCTCTGTATTGATTCTGAATGCATTTAAATTGCATAATCTTTCAGACTGCAGTTTTCTTTTAATAAATGTCTTTTGATCTCTGGTCTGCTATAATGACCGCGTTGCTTTGAGCCAGTCACATGCCATCTATTGCTGTATATTTGTCACATGAAATGGCTTCTGAGGCTTCAGCAAAATGTAATGTTAGATAAAGGGCACCTGACATGCCATGTGACACAGTTTTTCCTATTTTATTTTAATCACTGCATTCTTCTAAGCAGCGCAGAGTCTACCACAGTTGTATCCAGTTGATCTTCAGTTAGCTAAACAATCAATAGCAACAAATTTCTCTCTCCTGTTCTGACAGGTTGTCATGATGTTTCAATGTTGTTAAAATCAGCCTAAAGCTTTTTATCTCACAGAGGATAGCCTTATATAGATACAACCTACTGGGAGATTAGAACTCTACAGGCTTCAGCCGCTGGTGAGCAAGAATGTTCTCATAAGTTGTATAAAGTTACATTGTACAATTAAATGATTTAATGTAATATTAAACTTGATCATATGTGTATGTATTGAACCATTTCAGAGCCTCCCATTTAAATCAGGAGATTCCATGGAGGACATTTCTCAGGGCTTGTGTGCCAGTTCTCTGAAAGCTCCAGGTATTTTGTGATTATTTCCAAGCCAAGTGGACATACATGGGTATGAGGGGAGGTGTGGTCGATAGTGTAGCAGTCCTTCATGCTCACTATAGCCTGTGACTGTTCAGACAGGCCCTGGTGTAGAATTCTACACTGCGCAGCTCCTAATTGTACATTGTGCAGCACAGCTCAGCCCCTATATACAGCAGCGCTTAAGGGGTAGGGTTTCGTCATATAAAATATGAGAAAATAATGCAACCTACGTAAATCTTAGGAAAAAAATGTAGGTGGTGCACGCAGCCTGTTACCCTGGCATGCAAAATCCAAAGTCCATACAAAAATATAGAAGGTCACAGAATCCAATATGGTGAAGAACGAACACAAGAAAAGTTGGTATGGGGTTTCATAATATGCCATCACATGCTGGCAAACACCAATGTATGATACATTTCTAATTTGCATAATTCTCTCCAAAACTGTGCCATCAGAAAATAAAGGAAGAACAGATTCTGTTTTTGTGGACACACACCAGCATGTTAGTGTGCTCAGTGTAAAATACTGCATCCATGTGGTCGATTTCCTTTAAGGTCTTTAATATAATCAGTGGTGTCACTAGGTCAAAAGAAACCGGGCCCATGCCCTGGATCTTTTTGCCAGAGCTCCGGACATCCACGAGTCAGCAGGACATTTGTCCCGCTGCCCGGGCATTCCTCCCCACTCTCATTATGATCTGTGTCCTCAGGACCTAATACACATCTGTAGTAACCAAACTTACCAAAGGGCTTTTCTCACAAAGACAATATTCTTAGATATACTCTAATTCATTGTTATTAACAAAAATACAACATTTCACAAATATAATTGCACAGACCTGCTCTTTGCACTGCAGCCCCCACCCTTGCATTCCAAGACGAGCTCACACAGAGATTTCCTGCCGGCAAGCGACACATCATGAGGAGAGTAAATCTACAAGCTACATACAGATAAGGTCTTTATCCAGAGGAGGGAGGCATATAGCAGAGCTATGTGTATTTTATGGCTTTTAAGCTGAGAATGTCATGTGTAATATGCATCTTATGGATCTCTTTATCTCTCATCTCTGATCTGTCTCATCTCTCTCTGTGACAGATACTAATAGAATGTCCAGAATCTAAATGAAAGTATATATATAAACCTGTACCCTGATAATCTAACCCCATTGTCAGCATACAGCATCTCACACAATAATAGAGGGATCATAATGTGTTTGTTTAGAGACTCTTCGACCACACTCTGGAATATTACACTGACCATCACTGAGTGATAGGAGCTAAAACAGCAATAAAACTGAGTAAAATTGTAAAATAAGGGGTTAAAAATTATCTTTTTTGTGTAAACTTCACTAGGGGATTGAAATTTGTTAATTTTCTTTCATGGGCAAACCCCTTTAAGAACAGGACTAGCTTGGCTATTAAACTGAGGCAGATAGACATGCCCTCAATCGCAGTTACATAAATCCTACTTAAACTGTATTGATTCTTTAAACATACCTTCCAGCAATCAGTATTCCAATGTGTACATGAGGAGTGCCACTGGTTTTGGTCATTATGTGAATTGTATTCTTCATTTCCAGCAGCTCTCATCTCTATTGACTGTGAGTTTAACTGTACACTTTCAGCATTGTCACTCACTGCTCGCCCTTCCTTTATAACTTGTTGTGTCCAAACATTGTAAAGATACATCCCTAGGATTTCCAACATATCCTTCCGATGGATGGCACAGATGTATGCTTATACAGAAGGATAGATAGCACTGTGCCTCCTCCTTCCCCCTTAGTGTGGGAGGAGGACTGAACATTGGCAGCAGCCAGTGATTGGCAGCCAGATTATTTGAGTTGTTTCCCCAGTGATGTCCTTGTCTTTATATGGACAGTCACTGGAGAACCTACTAGAGCCTGTGCTCATCCTGAGGCAGCACATGTGTCACTCAGCAACAGACAGCAGGATGGAAAGACGCAGCAAGCACTTGCTTTTACAAAAAATACAAGGTATATTGGGCAGGTGGAGACAAAAACTAGGCCTAGGTCTGCCAATATATGTCAATGTATTAGCTCAGTGCATATGCCAGGAGCTTTCCAGGTGTAAACACTGAGAATATACAAAAGGCAAGTTTTGAACCAAGCCTAATCCAGACTACATTAGGAGAAAACAAATCATATCATTATTTATTGTGGAATATCGTGTTTGCTTAATCTAAACATAACAGGTTCAATGGTATTCTAAACAGTTTTAACTTTAACTTATCTGTCTATAGTAAATATTGCTTAATGTTTTTAGGGAACTTCCAGGGAATTCTTTTGGTCATAAGGCACTTAGGTCTCTTTTATTGACTAGTTTTGCTACGCTAGTTCCGACAGGGAATATTTCTAACTGTTTTGCCCTATGATTATATTTTATACACAATATATGACAATGTGATGAATTATTACTGTATAATCAGAATTCAAGAACAAATATTTGTTATACTTAGTTCAACCTTTCCCTTATCCTTCCATACTTAATTTGTTGAGAGTAAATTAGTCTTTAACTATTTTTAAATGCAGATAAAAACATCTAGTCCCTAGTGTTGAGCTAACTCAAGCTGCAAACTTCATTAGCAGTTTAAGGCTGGGTCCAGCTTTGGCTCAAACCCCCAACTACATTGCAGTGTTTGTGAGCAGTAGAACTAACCTCTCAGTGGCCATTTTGGGGAGGATTGTTGCTTCCTGATTATGTTATTGGGATCAATGACCCTCCCCAAGTTCCATTGTGCATTGTTACCGGCACATTAGTAGTTTAAATGCCTCTGTGATCGGTAGAAGAACCCAGACCTGAACAGGTTTCATAAAATTCGGGTTCAAACCAACTTGATAAACTTAAATTCAGCTCATGACTAGTCTTCCCTGTTTCACTGTTAGCGATATATTTTCTAGAGAAATTACAGAAAGAAAATGCACGTGTTAGCAATTAGGTAAAACAGTGAGTATAAAAAAAAGGAACATTAAGAAAATACTTATTTTTATACTGGAGACAAAATCCTTCTCAAATTGTATAATTTATTCTATACAAATTGCCATGAAGACTTTATTTATGATTCATTTATGAAGATGCCAAACGCTTTCTTTATACATACTTCTTCGGAGACTAATAGCATCAAGTTGATAACAGTGTGTATATGAAACTTGAAAAGGAAGCCAAAAACATGTGTATTAATGATTCATCTAAAACCATTATTCTATCCCCTTATTCCATATAATTCACACCTACATGACTGCATGGCTCACATTTTCAGTTTTTGCTCTGTTTTTCTTTATTCTATTTCTTTGTGCAACTTCCACCGATGTGGCCAGTCTGAGCCACTGTAGACTCCCATTCTCAATCCATTCCAATCTGGAAGCTGGAACCAGCCGGCGATCTTATAGAACACTTAAGTGTTCCTCACTGGCGGTGCACACCACCTTTGCTCCTGCTCCAAACTTTTTTAGCGGTATAATAAAGCTTTTACACCACTTATCCTGGGCAATACAGTAAGTGAGACATCCGTTTGTTCCACAAAGCTGTACAAAAAGCTATACTATGTTGGTCATAATATAGCCTTCACGGAATTCAACCTTATAGCGTCAACTAGCAGTTGTGTCTGGTATCTCTCTGAACAGACTCATATTCAGTTTATCTCACATCTTACGGCATACCACTTAACATCCCCATAGCTTGTTGTGTACTATGTACTATTGAAATATCTACAAAACTTGTTATGTGCCTTCCTATGTCTCATCCCACATTGTATATATAGTTGTATATATAGTTCAATAATATGCCAGTTTTTGACATGTATTATCTTTTTTAGTCTCTGAATTTTGTGGCTAATCACACATTTGATCTATCATGTTTCCTACTGCTATTTAGTAAGTTTATATTGCACTGATTATCTCTTCTTAATTGGCTTAAATTGTCTTATGAAGGTCCCATGTGGGCCAAGACATTACTTACCTATTTTGATTGCTATACCTTTGAAAAATAAAAAAATAAAATAAATGTATTTAATATTAGCTTGTCAAGTTACTTCTTTATCTACCTTAAAAAAGAAGCATAAAAACACAGTGAGTGAATCATCTAAAACCAAGATTCTATAAAAATATCAGGCATACCAGGTGACAATATATAAGAGGGTAAGTGTTACCCGCTTTATCAAGGACCAGTCTACTAATAAAAATCCTACTAACTTTACACCTGGAAGAAAAAAAAAGAAGGCCTAAAAACCAATAGAATGGCATCATGCATCGCCACACAAATTTCCACTTCACCATATAAATGTATATATTCGACAATTGCAAGTGCATGTGCTGTGTGACTTTTTAATTTGGATACAGTGTAGGTTTTATAGATTAAAATTAAAGTAGCTTAATCCTAGTGTCTTTAAAAGGGCATTTACATTTTTTTGACAGTAAGTGACTACAAAGACTACAATCAGTAATACGTCAGAACACTTATGTAACTTTTGTTAAAACAATTTATTTTTATTTTCAAGGTTGAAAACCCACTGAAATTAAAGAGGAAATGGTACCAGAAAAAAATACCCAACTCAAGATGACTTAACAGAAACACTATTTTAATAACACTACTGTTTATTATTCAAATACTTTTTATTAAAATTCCCATTCCAATACAAGCATAATATCAATACCAGGCATGTTACAATAAACATACGTACATTTTTCATAGCTTCACAAAAATGCCTACCGCTTATTTACTTGGATAACCAACCTACATAATATTTCAGCTATATTCATATGATCAGCACACCATAGGAACATACAAAGAATATGAATGCACAAGTAGGGAATGTGGTAGAACAACCAACCAAAACCAAAACAAGAAGAACAAAACAAAACAAATCAAATTAGGCCAGTCATGACATACTTGTCCACTCCTCTCATGATTGGGATGTTTTTCATATAGGGTAATGAGACTTTCAAATTAGGCGTGAGAGTGGGAACATATAAATAATTCTTAGGCTGATAAACCTGGGAATACTGGGGAGAGCTGTGGGAACAGTAAAAATCCACGGATCCCATACCCTCCTGAATAATTACCCGCCTTGTATGTAAGCAGTCTCACGTAGGTACAGTGTTCTGCTAGCAGCTCAATTAGTGCTTGGATTCTGGTGGGAGATGGGCATTTCCAATTTCTCACTATTAAGAGTTTGGCAGATATCAATATGTGGTTAACCAGTTAGCGACAATATGTCAGGACCTTCTTTGTTCCTACCCCCACAGGAGCCAACGCTTTATCTTGTCTCACAGGTTTAATAGACACCTTAGAGCACAGTTCAAAGACCTTGAACCAAAAAGTTGACAGTTGTGGGCACCCCAAAACACATGAGACAATGAACCCTCCTCTCGACAATGTCTCCAATACCACTTCAATTTGCTAGGAGTAAAATACCATCTCATAAGTATTTTATGGTGGGCCTTCATCAAGTTGGCTGAAAGGGAGGCCTTGGATGACCAATAAATAGCAGAAGCCCACTCCTCCTGGGACACCTGTCTCCCTAGATCAGCATTCCACTTTATTTATCCACTTTATATAGTGCGTTAGTTCCCCCTTGGCCTCTTCTAGTGAGAGAAGAGGGATTATGAATGGAAAGTAGGGACTTCTAAGTCTATACAGTGGATCGAATAGTAGGTAAGGATACTGTGGGCAAGGGTATATTCGTCCATAATGTTTGGGCTCAAAGTAATGTTGCTAGCGAATGGCCTCCTGCTAAGTGTGATCCGATATTCGGCCAACTAGAGTGTGGGTAAGTGCCTCCCCAAGCTTTTAGTTGTTAGGCAACAAAAGATTTGTAATAACGCCATATATCGGGAACTCCCAGACCCCCAATAACTTGGGAGTGTAAAGAATTGTCTGCGACACCCTGGGTTTTTGTCCTTTCTAGATAAATTTTAGCATTTGGTTCTGAAACTTTGTTAGCAAAACGTAGAGAATTTTTGGAAGAATTAACATTTTATATAAAGTCATCCTACCCAGCCAAAACGGTTCAGTTTTGCATAATGCATTGAGTTTTTTTTGGATATCACTTAGCAAGGTTAGTTAAAGGGTAACTAATTTTTACCCCTAAATATGGAATAGCTTCCTTCACCCACTGGAAATGGAAGGCCTCCATTATCTGATTACGTAGGCCTTGAGATATATTAATCCCTAGCAGGGGGGATTTAGTCGCATTTATTTTATAAAAGGTGACTTTCCCAAATTCCTCCAGGGCTCGCATAACCTCTTTTAGAGAATTAAAGGGATCTGTTAGCATGAGAACTACGTCATCCATGAATAGTCCAATCTTATGTTGTCTGTCTGAGGTTTGAACTTCTCTAATTGAGTCCTGAGATCTAATTTTTAAGGTGCTCCATTATCAGAACGAATTAGTGGGGACAGGGGACACCCCTGATGTGTTCCATTAGATATGGTCAGAGGATCAGACAGGTAGCCATTTGCGAGGACCCTTGCTGAAGGAGCAGAGTACCTGTATGGAACTCAAAATAGGACCCTCAAATTCAAACTTCCTAAGGGTAGAAAAGGCGAATCCCCAATGGATCCTGTCGAATGCCTTCTCCGTATAGTTGGTTCTTTCTCTGTGGACCTGTCCTAAGTGCTTGTTTCCAGTTCAATATTGTTGCCTTGTTTGCCTTTTGTTATGTATTTATTATAGATTCAAATCTTCCAGAATATTGCAGTAACAGCTGTTTTTAAAAATGATAGTCGCATCAAAAACTATTTCCCAATATCTTTTCTTCTTTTTGACATTCCAACCTTTCAAGGTTTACATACCCTGCCTCAATCGCATTGCACATTCTTTCCTTTCTTTAGTTTCAGATATTGCTTGGGTAGAGATGAGAATATTGTAGGTGTTTTTCCTTAGTATTTTTTCTGACTAAGCTATATATATTCAGGGTTACATAGAGCCATCGGGGATACACTAGTAAGAGTCTGAATTTAGGCCCGTTACTTTTGTATTTGGCACTTTATAGAGGTTAAAATTCCCTGCTTTTTCTGAGCTGTTAGGGACAGCTATGTCTCCAGCAATAGGTTGAATGACATTTATAGTAGGGCTCTCTATCAAGATTGCATTATCTTCTCCTAAAAGAGTTTGCCTGGTTATGGCAGGTTAAGATAACTATTAAAATTAATTAACATAATCTAGAGAAAGAAAATGACACACAATCTCTCAGAATATGGCCATTTGGAGGTTCAATCCAGCCATATTGCCAGTTTTACTTTATTTTAACTAATCTGAAGCTTTGTTACAAATTACATTAATTCTAACAATACTTCAGCAACAGAAGAATCACCATACTGTATGAAACACGAGCTAAGATTAAATTAATATGGAGTCATACAGTCAAAACAAATTAGCTGAAAAACTAAAAAGGAAAGATGTACTATATTATGTCAAAATGTATTACAAAAGAAGATAAAAGGTTGTATATAACAGTGGTTGGACTGAACATATGTATACAAAGGAAAACTTGTAAGAGAATTCAGAACTAAAACTGAATAAATAAAAGGTCCAGATGGTATTCATCACATCACATTAGATAATGAGACTGTGATTTTTTTACACCTTGAACCAAGGCTTTGCTTAATCAGTTGGCTTTTTTTCGTTAGCAATTCAAGTACACATCGCATGCTGCAAATCCAATTTAGGCAAACTAATGTAATAAATATTAGAATAGCAAAGCATTAATAATAGACCAGCAATAGAGAAATGAATAATTTGTATATTGTAAAGAGATGGATAGTTGAGTAAATGAAATTCAATTTATTTAGTTAAAGGGGCTCTGCTTCTTGGTTACATATTAAATAATAATATGGTCTTCTGAATTAAGTGCATGTCTTTCTAGGTTTGAAATCTTTTGCTTAAAGGGTTTGTCTACTTTCAGCAAATAATTGATATTGTTATTGTAGTGAAAAGTTATACAATATTCCAGTATAGTGTCTGTAGCTTTTGCGTTTGCGTTTACTACCAGTGGATAGAAATCCGTCCATGGTCTTGTGACCATGGTCAGGTGCACAAGCTGTTAGTAACACAAAGAGTAATCAAAACCATTTGTTATAACAAGCTGTGCACCTGCATGTCCATCACACAACCATCACACAGATTTATATCTGCTGGAAGTAAACACAGAAGCATTGTATACAGGACAGCAAGCAGAGATGTAGAAAACCCTGAGGAATTGATACAGAAAGTATATTTGAAAATTGTAGAACTTTTCCTTACACAAACAATATCAATCATTTGCTGAAAGTGGGCGACCCCTTTTACATTGTGATGCACTATTGACATGGTCAAACAGTCTAGTGCAGCCTCTCTTACGAGTTCCCAACGTTCTTGATAGAATGTAAAAATGTACAAGCAGAGTACAATTGTGGGCCCCAGAACTTATAACCAATACTCATAGTGATTAGTGTAGTTTCTTTGGTTAAAGGGGTTTTCTCACCTGTGCATTCACATTTAATTATATATATATATATATATATATATATATATATATATATATATATATATATTCAAGTGCATGTTATTAATTTCTCATAAATATAGCCATATATTGTCCCTTAGAAACAAGACAGATGTCCTTGGATACGACCACCCTGCACTCTATCGGCAGTTGCCATGTGTGCGCTATTGAGCTTGGACCTATTGTGTAGATTCAACGGTCATTAGCACAGGAAGAATGTAGCTACCGGCCATTTCATATGAAAAAACAATTTGTTTCTTTGTATAATCACTCTAGCAGCAGTGGTTGTATCCAAGGACATATGCCCTCCATTTTAACGGACCATATGACTACATTTATAGGAAATTATATTCACACATGTACATTGTTTTAAAAATAACATGCAATTGAATAAATGTATGTGCATGGCAGATTAATCCAAATTAAGTTGAATGCGCAGGTGAGAATATTCCTTAAATGTTATTGCAGATAAAGAGGTTTAATAAATGGAAATAAATAGAAACATTTAGAATTTTCTTCTCTAATGGAATGCTTTCAAAATAAGTACAAAAAAATAATGGTCTTGTGCACCAATTTTTACTCCCTTTGTGCCATGTGCACACTGGCCATGCTGCCTTGCATACATTTCAGTTAAAGCCCACAACTAAATTACAGAGATATTGGATACTCTTTGTAATCACAGCTTGTTGCACACCAGGTGCACAAATTATTAAAACATGATTGCCATAAAATATTGACCCTAGTAACTTCAGTACCATACTCAATTACCTGTATATATATATATTTTTTAACAATTTTGCGATTTCCAAAGGCTCATTAGTTGTTGTATGTTCCATGATTACAACTATGGGTTTAGTAATTCAAAATGTGTTCATCTTTAATAAGAAACTCTGGGGTCTATAATTAACCCCTAGGCGCACCACGACGTTATACTACGTCCCCGGGGCTAGATACTTAGCGCACCGGGACGTAGTATAACGTCCAGCTTCTGGGACCGGCTCACGAACGGAGCCGGTACCAGAAGCAGCAGCTGTCAGCTGTCTAGTACAGCTGACAGCCTGCGCTAACACCCGCGATCGGAGCCGGCTCCGATCGCGGGTGTTAACCCCTTACACGCCGCGGTCAAGCATGACCGCGGCGTGTAAGGGTGTTCCTGCTGTGGATCGGATCCCCCGTGCCGCTTACCGGGGGATCCGATCCTCTTCCGGGCAGCTCCGAGGACTGGCATGTGCCCCGGAGCTGCCCGGTCTCCATGGCAGCCAGATCCCTTCCGGGTCTGACTGCAAACTGTCTGAGCATGCGCAAGCTTGCTCAGACAGTTTACACTGCTCTACAATAAAATAGTATTGTAGAGCAGTGTATTGAACTTAAACCAGTGATCAGAGCATCACTGGTTTAAGTTCAAGTATGTATAAGTAAAAAAATGCAAAAACACTTAACACTACACATTATAATAAATAAAAAATAAATACATAAAATATAAGCCCCTAAAATGTCACTTTCCCATAAAAAACTTAATAAAGTATAAAAAACATAAAAACACAAAAAAACCCCGCATATTTGGTATTGCCGCGTCCGTAACAATCTGCATAATAAAACAGAATTGTTACTGGACCCGCACGGTAAACGCCGGAGGAAAAAAACGCAAAAAACGTTCTGAAAAAAGATAATTTTTAATTAATACCCTATAAAAAATGCTCTAAAAAGTGATTTAAAAAATTGTATGCACTCTAAAATAAGCCCACTAAAAAGAACAACTGTTCTCGCAAAAAATAAGCCCCTAACAAGATTTGTCAGCCAAAAAATAAAAAAGTTATGCATATAAAAAGATGGTGATGCTAAAATGAATAAGATTTTCTCCAAATTAGTTTTTATTCAGTACAATTGAATAAAATACACAAAACCCCCACATATTTGGTATCCCTGCGTCCGTAACAATCTGTATAATAAAACAGAATCGATATTAGATCCGCAAAGTGAACCCCGTAAAAAACAACCTAAAAAAACTCTCTCTGAAAAAGATGATTTTTTATTAATGTCCTTCAAAAATGCTCTAAAAAAAGTGATTTAAAAAAGTTACGCAATCTAAAATAAGACCACTAAAAAGAGCAATCCTTCTCGCATAAAATAAGCCCTTAAACAGATTTGTGAGGTGAAAAATAAAAAAGTTATACATATGAAAGACAGTGATGCTAAAATTAACAACAATTTTGCCAAATTACTTTTTATGCAATAAAAATGGGAAAAAAATAAAAAATCTATATAGATGAGGTCTTTTTGTAATCGTGGCGACCCATAGAATAAAAATAATATACTATTTTTATGGTATGGTAAACAGCCAAAAAAAAACCCCATAAAAATCTTCCTGAAAAGTGATGATTTTCATTTCCTCCACCAACAAAGAGTTAATAAAATCTCACCAATTAGCCTATAGATTCCCCCAAATTACGTACCAGAAAAGTGCATCTCATGTGGCAAAAGAAATAAGCCCCTATAGGTCCACAATAAAAAAAAGAAAAAAATTATAGCCTGTACAATGTGACATAGCAAATCTGATGTGGATGGCGCCTCCTTCCCTTCTATGCCCGGCCGTGCGCCCATACAGCAGGTTACCACCACATATGGGGTATCCGTGTACTCGGGAGAGATTGGGTAACAAACTTTGTGGAGCCTTTATTCATTTAATCCATTGTAAATGTTTAATTTTCCACCCAAAATGGGTGTATTGTGAAAAAATATTACAATTTGGAGATTGCACCTCCATTTTGTTTTAACCCCTATAAAACACGTAAAGCGTTAACAAACTTCTTAAAAGTGGTTTTTCATACGTTGAGGTGTGTAGTTTCCACAATGGGGTAATTTACGAGTCTCACTATTATTTAGGCCTCTCAGTGACAATTAGAAGTTGAGCAGGTCCATCTAAATACAGGTTTTGGTGATTTTACAAAAAATGTGAAAAATGATACCTAAATTCTGAGCCTCAGAACATTCTAGTAAAATATGTGGAATCTTAAAAAACCATGCCAGCATAAAGCAAACACTTGGGAAATGTAAGTTATGAATTTATTTGGGAGCTATGACTATCTGCATCAAAAGTAGAGAATTTAGAACGTTGAAAATAAAGAATTTTTCCAAATTTTTGCCAAATTTTGTTTTTTTTCATAACTAAACACAAAAGATTTCATCCAAATTTTTAAACTAATTTGAAGTACAATGTGTCACGAGAAAACAATCTCAAAATCCCCTGGATATCTCATAGCGTTCCAAAACTATAACCACTTATAGTGACACAGGTCAGATTTGAAGAATGGGGCCGCGTCCTTAAGGCCAAAAGAGGCTGCGTCCCGTAGGGGTTAAAAAGAGATGCAGATTAAATAGATTGGCTATAAAATTAGACGTCCAGTTTGTTGTATTTGTTAAGCCATTCATAGTAAAAACAAAATGGAAAAAAGTAGGTTACCCTATCAGTCAACCATTTAGCTACCATTAATGATTTCATTATCATTGACTTCTTTCCTCAGTGATATTTTACCAGTATTTTATCAGTGTTTATCTATTTTCTCTATTTATAACATCAATGACTAATCAACTGTATTAGTCTTGACTTTAATCTCCATTTGTACAGTTGTACAGATATTAATGTCACAAAGATTTAATGTGGCAGGAAAATACTTTCTAATTATATCACATGAGCACTGATTTGAGAAGTAGCAAAATTGTTCCTGTCAGATGAATCAAATAGAATTTGTTGTTTGAAACAATTCATTGTAATATTTTGATCTGCTTTCTGTGTACTAAAGGTAATATTTTGTGTAAACGAATATAATGGACTAAATACATTACTATAATTTAGTGCTTTAGCTCTAGAACTTAAAAGTTGGTGACAAGCTTGATTCAGTTCTGCTCTGTTGACAAATGATAGGAAGAGTGGTTCTTACACGTAGGGCCAGGACAAAGCATTTTGATGCTGTAGGTCGAAAAGAAAAATCAATTCCTAATAGCAGTGTCATTGGTAAAAAAGAGGTTAAAGGGAAACTGCCAGCAGATTCATGGTACTCTCATCATGGGCAGACTGACATAAGGAGAGGTCTTTTATTATATTTATTTATATCCATACTTCTGGGATGGAATTATCAATGCACAATTGCACAGTGTTATTTTAGTCACAACTAGGATAGAAATATGCTACGGGGAGGTGCTGAGCAGCGGCCCCTCTATGCACCTTATTGTCACTGGATCTGAGGTGTTACCACTCTGTGTACCACTAATATTTGTGATGCAATAATACTTCTTTATTGTTGTTCAGTTCTATGCATTTTGGCACTTTGCTTATTATACATCTATAATCTCATAGCTCACTGAACGGTTCCTGCTGCTCAGCACCCACATATGCTTGCTGTGTAATCACCCTGTCTTGTTATATGTTACTCTTTTAATCATACCCAATAAAACTGTGGTTTTACTATTACCATTGGTGCCCATTTTCCTTCCTCTTACAGTATTCCCCAGTTTGCCCCTGCCACCAATATATAGCCAGTAGCCCTTACACCCCAGTATATTGTCAGCCAGCCCACACCCCCAGTATATATACAGCAACTCATGCCCCCTAGTATATTTCCAGCAGCCTTTGCTCTGAGTATGCTCAGCCTATAGAGAAATGAACTCTGTACTCACCTTTACGACCCCCCCCCCCCTCCCACAGTTCCTTGTCTTTCGTCCGATCCTCTTGCTCGGTCTTTAGGTCCCTGTGTGCTGCCATCACACAAACTATGATGTTAGCTGCTTGCCAAAGTCCTTCTGTGTGTGCTGCACAGGGACACAAAGATGGAGCTGGAGGACCGGAAGCATGAAGAGTGTCAGAAATGTGAATATAGAGTTCATTTTTATAGACTCAAGTATAAGCCGAGTTACATTTTTCCAGCACAATTTTTGTGATAAAAAACTCGGCTTATACTTGAGTTTATGCTTTAATTCAAATATATGCCTTCAGTAGTACCAAATAAGGTTACCTCCACCTCATGACAGCTTAAGAAGCATATCATTCAGTGATTGTGTCAGTTAACCCTCTCAGTGACCCTGCAGTGATGATCAGATTCCTACCGATATCTTGTCTCCATTGCCAAATTGGCTGATTGAGACACTAAAAATCACCAATAGAGTGGCATGACCACAACTCCCTTGGGAAAGACACTAAACTTTAGCTTTCAGCTGAAGCATTGGCACAGGCTAAGTCAAATCAGGATCAAGACTATCGAACAAATCTGACATGCAAACAAGAAGAAGTAATTAATGCTGAATGAGAAGTGTTGTGGGATTACACTGCACCCTCAGCAACAGAAATGGCATTGACTTTCAATAGATAGTCTGTTTGAACAATATTTTATTGTAATTATGACATGGAAGACAACATTTCTATAAAAGATTCTTCTCAAGTCATGCTTTGTCTTATGTTTTCTGTATACATTGTGCTATGTAAACTTGTAAGGTATTCTCATTGTTTATATAAGCCCTTTTTATCTACCACTCTGAACATTTAAAGGCCAATAACAGAAGCTTTAAAATCTGCAACAAATCTTCACCACACTATGTTATGTACAAGGTCAAAATCCATGAAGTAAAATTTCTGGTGATGCAAAGATAGAAGGGCCTGACACACACAATTCAGCATATACAATGTAAGCAATGCTGAATTCATATATTTCTGTGTTGTAAAATGAGATATTTGTTAACAGGCCTTTGAAAGGAAATGGAGCACTTTTAATAATGGATAACAAAACACCTTGAAATTTAATAACACACAGCCGTACATCCTGTAGCTGTTGTGTAATATAAACGTACCCACTAAGCACACTAAACCACTAAAATGCTTTCAAGAGGATATAGAGCACCTTGAATGATGGATACCAAACCACCTTGAAAGCCTGTCGTACATTACTGAACCAAGAAGAAACACTAAATGAAGCTAAAGTGATGCATCTGCGTAAAATGTACTAATTAAACAATAAACAGCAAATATTTCAATTTCTGTACTCTGCAACACATAATCCTCAAGTGCAATAGATATTAGAAGGGTATAATGGGAATCACCACATGAGTGTAAGTTTATACTAAAACCATTGTGTACAGTATTTTACACATTTTAGGACGCATGTCACATATCAAGGTCACATCACATTTAGGAATAATGGGTAATTGTCATATGGAAAAAGTCCTTGAAACAAATGAGATTTGGAAGTCTTTAAAGAGAGTACTGTACTTCTCCACCATACCATGAGATACAGTAAATGTAAGTGTTGAAAATTAAATTTGGTATTAATCATTGAGCACAGGCTGGGAAAATGATCTTGCAGCCACCTTGAATCATACAGAGTTAGAAACTAACCCTCTCTTTAATGGGGAAAAAATGACACTACATATCAATATGTTCTCTGTTCTCAACTAAAGCGTAACAAATCCGTTGAAGCACAGTTTTATTTTCACTGAAGAAATGATTAGAGCAGGTAAAAAATAGTACATTTTTAAATTGACTTCATTAAAGGGGTATTCTTGTCTGGGCATTCACATTCAATTTCATTAATCTGCCATGTATAAACATTTTTTCAATTAGATGTTATTAAAAAAATGTTCCAGTGTAAATATAAAATTTCTCATACATGTAGTCATATGGCCCCTTAGAAACAAGACTGTGCCCTTGGATACGACCGCCTCTGCTGGAAGGATTGCACAAAGAAACAAAAGGTTTTTGTATATTAATTGTCCGGGAGTTATTGCATATCCTACAGCCATCTACTGGTAATGAACGCTGAAGCCAAGTGGTCAGGCAGGACTCAATAGCACATGCCTGGCCACTGCTGCCAAAATGTGAAATGGTTGTATCCGAGGAAGCTATCTAGTTTCTAAGGGACAACAAAATATCTTCACACAGGAACATTTTTTTTAATAACATCCAATTGAAGAAAATTTTAAATATGGCAAAGGAATTTATTTAAATGTGAATGCCCAGATGGAAATACCCCTTTAGGTAAAGAAGTTTCTCAGTAGTTCTTTCTTTCTTCCTTCCTCCTGCAGTGAACAATGTATCTGAAAGCCTTCGGTGGTCCCTCTACTTCAGAGATGAATTATTAACTCTTTCTTTATCTAGAGAATATTTTCCTTAATAATTAAGCTGACTGAGAAGATTAGACTATCCAATGACTGTAAACAGTTAAGTCATTAAACACTTTTTTGTGCTTCTTTATCACAAGCTGCCATTGGTGTACAGGACAGAAAGTAGATTTACAAACACAACTTAAATAAAAAGATAGGGGAAAATGAAGGACACAGCAACAGATTTCCAAGTAGTAAATAAAGTACTAAGGTTTCTATAAATAAAGTACAGTGTTTTCCGGCGTGTAAGGTAGCATCCTTATAACATGGTCAACCCACCCGGGATGAGGTCAACAGAGAGAACGGGAGCCCCAGAAGTGAGAGCATTGCAGGGAATTATTAACAAAAATCACAGCCTTTACGCCAGCTGTGCACTTAAAACCACTTTTATTTAATCCATATACCAAAATTCTATTTCATCAATACAATATAGCTAGATTGCAGGTGACGTCATCGGGGAGCAAGGATCTTTCTCCATCACAGCCTCGAGTCTTCTGGTTGTCTTTGTGAGACCCGAAGCTGTATGTTTTATGGCCATTTGTTACAATGTGCCAGTGGCAAATTGTAATAAATGATCAGTAGAATCCCCACTTTTGTATGGCAGTATATGGTAGGATCAATCAGATAATCAAATAATAGAAAAAATAATAAGTATAATTTTTTTTTTTAAAAAACCTTAAAAATTAAAATAATTCCCATTTCCCTAGAAATGATATAAAAATAAACAGTAAAAATAATAAACATGTTAGGTATCACAGCATTTCCTAATATCCTATCTATCAAAATATAATAACAGTTAATTCCGATGTTTAACCCCGTAATGGGAAATAGCGTCCACATGTCCGAAACAACACTTTTTTGCCAGTTTTCAATATATAAAGATATATTTACAAGAGATCAAACAGTTGTAAAATCCTCAAAATAGTAGCAATGAAAACGTCTTCTCATCTCACAAAAAAAATGACACCTCAGATAGTATGAAACACCATAAAATAAGGTATTTTACAACATTTACTATTATCCGCTGCATTATTAATTTAAGCAATTCTGCTTTCTCTATGGGCTGTGAGAGATAGCCAACCACTGCCCTACCCAAACAATTCTCCTATATGCCCATATGGCTCTACAGCTATTTCTGCATGGGGATCTCAGAGATAGTCAGCCACTGACCTACCTAAGGCACTGCCCAATATCATTTGCATAGAGGAGCACTTTAAATATCTGAAATATCCCTTTTAACTGCGCCTCACCCATTTGACTTGGACTTGTTTGTCTTCCACTCTTCTGTTTGTCATTCCAATATATTTCTGTTTTGTGGCTCCGAACAGAGAGGAGGGCATCATGCCCTAGCATCATGTAGAAGAACTCCTTTGGATGTGTAAAGAGGATGGCCAGAGACCGTTACTGGAGAAAACCTGAATAGTTGGGTGTTACAAGGTGGTACAAATAGTGGTACATGGATGAATTACGGCTCCATGACACAGGGCTGTACAAATTCAATGCTCAGCTTTTTAGATGGGTACCGGTACATATTCTTCAATTAACAATATGCTAAATATATTTTAATAATCCTTGAAAACACCTGTACTCATAAATGCAATCAAATTGTAAAATTGACCAAATTTTTTACCTTTTTAGTTGAACTTTTTATTATATGTTACTTGATTTCATATGAAATGTCCATTATTGCCGAGTGTGATTGTGGGTATGTTTAACTACAGCAGCATTATGTTTCTATGACATGTTAATCATAGGTATTTCCATTAATACATATCAGACAAGGATTTTTAAGGTTTAACTTGAATTTCCAATTCATAATGCATTAAATGTGCCTTCGGAAGTACTCCATATCTGTCACTTGTCCTGAGCCTGTAATTGATGCAGAATTGATATATGCCCATCCATTTTTAAATATGAAAATCAAAAATGATTGATATTGTTACTTTTAATTGGGATTTCAGAAATCCTAATTACAGTCTTCTTGAGATGAAAAATATACCCTGAATTCTGCCGCATTGCCTGCTTCCTGGATACAGTTTAATTTGCACTTTTGAAACGGCAATATATATATTTTTCAAGATATTAGCACATTTGTCATGTATTTGCAGACAGGAATTGTACAGGTGCAAAAAGGAATTCTGGCTGTAATAACTTTCTGATTATGCCAAGGAATGTCAAGTAAAAGAAAACAAAATGAATCAATGCTCTGAACCAGATGATATATATTTTCATATCACTATCCCAAATACATTTCCTTAATCCAGGGAATAGATTGGGTGTGTGGCACTACTGTACATCTGCTGTGTTCGTTATTTTACTTTATCATGTATAAAAAGAATTGTGACCGTTATATATAAGTATAGGAGGAAAAAAGCCAGGATGCCAAGATTAGCAGGATGTAATTAAGTAGGGAATGAATCTGCTTTATAGCTCCTCCGTGTCCTTACATTTATTCTACATTACTTTGGTGATGTAGCTGGCTTTTTTCTTACCTTAATTTTTTAGTCTACTCACGGATTCATACTTTATTAGCCTCTAAATGACCAGGCCTGAAAAGGCTTGAGTTTTCACAAATAAGCTGTGTACACCTCAATAGAACTTTTCATCGAGGTGAGATGTTTCTTATGTGGGCATTCACATTTAATTAAATTAGTCTCTAGAGATGAGCGAGTATACTCGTCCGAGCTTGATGCTCGGTCGAGTATTAGCATACTCGGACCGGCTCGTTGCTCGGACGAGTATTTGCCCTGCTCGATAACGAGCATTTAATTTTTTTTAAAAAAGGGAAGAACAGTAAAAAAATACAATTTAAACATTTAATTTAATCATTTAATTGAAGAACACAGTAAAAGAACACAGTGCAGAATAGATAGCAGATGTTCACGTACATCTGCGATCTGTTCCGAAGACATCCAAGTGGTTGGTCATGGATCAGTAGCACATGCGTGGACACTGATGGAAGAGTGCGATGGTGGTCGTATCCAAAAACAACTATCTTGTTTCTAAAGGATCAAACGGCTACATTTATGGGAAATTATCTACACACAGGTATAGTTCAACATGCAATTGAAGAAATGTTTATATACTGTATATATGGCAGATTATTGAAATTAAAACTGAATACCCAGATGAGAATACCCCTTTAACATGATGCTGACAACACACTGACAATAAGAATAATAATCTTTATCTATATAGCGCTCACAAGAGCTTCTATTCTATGAGGATGAAGGAGTGACACAAGAGGTATAAGAGCTTGTATAATGGTCCAGCCAAAAGAAATCAGCTGGTGTGGGGCTTGAGTCTCCAGTTACATCTTTCAACGTCGCTTTAGTGTCCTTTGCTCCCGTGCCAATGGTGAAAGCAGGACCTGGCCTCCAGCTGTCAGAGAAGCCAGAGACCCTAGGGAGAAGGCAGAAACTGTTTATTTCTACCTCTGCCTTCTCATTTATTTACTGCATAGCACTGCAGTGGCGTTGTGCACCGAATGCAGGATCTCATGATTGCTATAAAAATCTATAAAATAAGTGAAAATGCCCTGAAGGTTTCTTTTATGGGGGCATATAAAGTTAAAGAACACACTACATATGTATACAATATTTATATATACACAAACAAATATTTCAAATTGTATTATATATAATTTGGTTACTGTGGAGGCCATTTGAGTACAGTGAACTCATTGTCATGTTCAAGAAACCAGTCTGAGATGATTCCAGCTTTATGACATGGCGCATTATCCTGCTGAAAGTAGCCATCAGATGTTGGGTACATTGTGGTCATAAAGGGATGGACATGGTCAGCAACAATACTCAGGTAGGCTGTGGCGTTGCAACGATGCTCAATTGGTACCAAGGGGCCCAAAGAGTGCCAAGAAAATATTGCCCACACCATGACACCACCACCAGCCTGAACCGTTGATACAAGGCAGGATGGATCCATGCTTTCATGTTGTTGACGCCAAATTCTGACCCTACCATCCGAATGTCGCAGCAGAAATCGAGACTCATCAGACCAGGCAACATTTTTCCAATCTTCTACTGTCCAATTTCGATGAGCTTGTGCAAATTGTAGCCTCAGTTTCCTATTCTTAGTTGAAAGGAGTGGCACCCTGTGTGGTCTTCTGCTGCTGTAGCCCATCTGCCTCAAAGTTCGACGTACTGTGCGTTCAGAGATGCTCTTCTGCCTACCTTGGTTGTAATGGGTGGCGATTTGAGTCACTGTTGCCTTTCTATCAGCTCGAACCAGTCTGCCCATTCTCCTCTGACCTCTGGCATCAACAAGGCATTTCCGCCCACAGAACTGCCGCTCACTGGATGGTTTTTCTTTTTCAGACCATTCTCTGTAAACCCTAGAGATGGTTGTGCGTGAAAATCCCAGTAGATCAGCAGTTTCTGAAACGGGTTACATACGTGCTGCATACGGATGAAAAACGTCACATATATACGGCCCGTAAATACGGGACTGGAGAAATCATACGGTCGTGTGAATGTAGCCTAACTGTTACTGGTATTTTTATGTAAGTCTCAATTTAAATCTCAGTCAGATACATGGATGGTCAATTGGTAAAATAGATTACATAGAGATTACATTTTATGCCCCCTGTTTGTGAACTGTATGCACAGATTATAATAGGCAGTATGCTTTCTAATATGTAAATGGATGGGGGGGGGGGGGGGTTTGTTGAATGTCTGGGGATTCCAAAGAAGCTAAATCTGATTGTGTAACAAACAGTATGAAAGGAGTGTAACAAATGGTATGAATGTAGTGAGTGACAAAATATATATAGTTCAGAACAGCCATGTACAGTATTGGGATGACGAGAAGTGTTGAATCGAGGGAACAATGTATTGAAGGTGTAATTTGTCATATTCACTTCTGGTTATAGTGATGGTCTCCAGAGATCTTTAGATTATCTGAATATTTAAAGAAGTAGAGGTGCTTAAATTAGAAAAGCTCATGAAAGTGTTGAAGTATGGAAGACATCAATGCCACAATCATTCTTTAGAAGTGATGTAATAAAGTGCCTATTTAAATGGGTTATTATACGTTTCTGAAAAATGAATAACAGGTTCACTTTAAAGCATTTGGGCCATGAAAAAGCTTTGAAAAGCAATGCAACATTATATAGAGCTAAGAAGATTTGTATTACATGACATACAGAGCTGGTTTTTAATCACTGAGGGGACCACCTTCCTGACTTGACAAGAGAAAAGACAGAGATATAAATGTATAAAACAAAAGTAAAATTGAAATTTTATATATGTTCACTCCTGTGCTGGTTAAAAGTGCAAGATAACCCTATTTTATACTATATAAAGATCTTAAAGAAGACCTGTCACAAGAATTTAACCACCCAGACTAATTATACCTGCTGGTAAAGGGTGACAAGTCCTCCCCATATCACCTAAAATTAGCTGCCAGTGAGACACTGGGGCACATTTACCTATTGCCATGCACCAGTTTTTCTGGTAGACTTTACATGTTCTCCTAGGTACAAACTGCATGTGCAGTACAATTGTGTCACATGCGACCATTTTGTGACGCAGCTGCGCTAGGCATAATGCAACACAAATTAGGGAGCGTTCTGGTGCTGAGTCCAACCGTGCACCAGATTTATCATGCAAAGTCTGTTGTATGCCCTATGTTAAAGTTGCACCACAAAAAAGTTGGTGAACTCTGTTGGGGAAGTGCAGGGAGCACCAAATTCATGAAGAACTTGCGCCAGATATCATGAATCTGGTGCACCCTACATTATACACAGGAAAACTGCATTTATTGAAATCTGTACTACTCCTAGTAAATGTGCCCCACTGTACCTTAATTACATTCATTTTTCTGGTATGTAAATTAGCTTTCCTGACTCATGTCTCCTGGCTTGGACTCTTCTCTCCTCAGCTGCCAGTGACCCACGCCCCATTATTCTGACTGATAGCTTACTGTCTCTTCAAATCACTGCCTTGCCTCCTTGTCCTAAGGGTCAGTCTTCCAATATTCAACTACAGACATATAACGTTCTATTTACTCATAGAAAATATTGTGTCATTACACAGTGCCTTGTGTTACATTCAGTTCATGTGACCAGGGTGACATAATCTTTAGTTCTTTAGTCTCCTAACATTAGCAAACTGTACCCCATGCATATATCATCACAGCCTGTCTCCATTGAGGATGGGGAGAAGTCAAAGTCCATGGAGGCATGCTGGGATTTTATGTGATCAGATACATACATGAGTAAATTTAGCAAATGTAAAGGGTATAGGACCTTTAGATGATATCACCCTCATCACATGACATGAACCGCTAAATTGTATGGAGACATAAGGCATGGGGAGGAGTAGATGGGAAGGGATGGCTGACCCCCTCTGTTGCCAGGGAATATAACATAAATTTGATTTATGAGCATGTAAGTGAAACATTTTTTTAAATAAAAAAGGGTGTTAGCTAGGTAAGTGATCCCATATAGTTTTGTTGTAGTGAGGGTTTACCAACAGCACACCAGCAGGTTCCTTATTGCAGAAATGTCAAAGGGTAAGATCACGTGTACTAGCCTAGTTCAGATAGCTCCAAGTCCTTTTCTAGACATGTTTTTTGCTGGTTCTTACAGTATCATTACAATCAAATTTCTAAGGGATGTAGCAAATAATTAGTGAGCTTCAATATAGACTCTAAGAAGTAGGAAAACCCATTAAATATTTGTGTTCAATTTGTTTTTGAAATATATAAACAGTTTGCATTTTAAATGTACATTATACAAATTTTGAAAAGAGTTAATGATGACCTCTAGTGTAAACAAAACTTTCCATATTTGTACCCACCTGACTATATATCACATTCTGCACTTCTTTTATGCATACAGTACAGTTTTTTCTTTTTCTTTAGAGCAACATAGCTGATTTTAAATTAGTTTTATTAATTTTGATTTTTTTATTTCCCCTACTTACTCTTCTTCTCATAAAGCTTAAGCAAAGCATCACATTCTCATGATGCTTAAAGGGGTGTTCCAAGAATAAGAATAATTCATATACAAATGGGTCCTTAAAATTTAAGCTAATATGTAATTAGTTGTTATTTAAAATGTTGCTCCAGTAAGCAGAAAAGTGAAATGAAAAGGGATAAAATAAAGAAAAACAGACCTCTTACTAATTAGATTGGCAAACAGATCACTGAAGGAGAACCGATGAAATCCTGGAAAGCTCTGCAAAACCTAGTTGCATGTCCTAGAAACTGACCCTGAGTGAATTTTGGCATGTTTTTTTGAATAACCACCTAATCTGTCCCCTTTGTCATGTGAGAGGGCCGTGGCTACACCTGGATCAAGGTGGAATGTTGGGGACATATTTTCTAATAATGCCATATCTTGTTCCAGGGGTCCCCTAAGGAGAAGATATGTCAGGCACCTTCCCACGATTGTGAAATAATTAGCCAATTGCCTCTGTGACCTCTGGCAAGCACGTGGAGGGTTTTGTGATCCTCTAAAGAAATTCCTCACCACACCATTAATGAACTGGCAAACCTGTCATGCTAGAGGATGTTTCAGACCGAAGAACATTCTCCACACCATTTCAAGCTCATATCTGTCAACTCTGTCACATTTGCACAGGTCACCAATATTGATTCTATCAATCTTGTTGCTCTCTGGCAGATGCCAACCACCCTGCATAGTGCTGGAAAGTTAGCACAACACTGACCACCCTCATGGCGTCTGTTTATGACAGTTTTTGAAGACATATGGATATTAGAGGCTTGCTAGAGTTCACTTTGCAGGGCTCTGGCAATGGTCCTCTTGTTCCTCATTGCACAAAGGAGGAGATAGAGGTCCTGCTGCTGGGTTGTTGTCCTCCTACAGTCATCTCCACATCTCCTGGTATACTGGTCTGTCTCTTGGTAGCTGCTCCTTGCTCTGGATACTGTGCACAGCTAAGGATTTTGCCACAGCTTACATTGATGTGACATCCTGGATGAGCTTCACTACCAGAGAAACTTCAGTGGGTTGTGGACAGCATCTCATGCTACCTCTAGGGCAGTGATGGCGAACCTATGGCATGGGTGCCAGAGGTGGCACTCGGAGCCCTTTCTGTGGTCACCCAGGCTGTTGCCCCAGGACAGAGTTTAGCAGACAGGACTGGAATCTTCCTACTGGTCTCAATGCTCTTTTAAGATGACACATCCTTGACTGATTATGACTGCAAAAAAGTGTGAGAAGGTGTGAACAGGGCCAGGTTATCTTTTGATGGCCCCATGATTCTTCCAGTACAGAGAGACCCTGGAGAGAAGCTATAATCATGTCTGAAATTGCCCTCCTGCTTGAATGTTGTGGAAGAATAAGGAGCAATAAGTTACTGTTTAGATTGTCAATTTGGCACTTGGTGGTAAATAAGTGGGTTTTGGTTTTAGTTTGGGCACCAGCCTTTAAAAGGTTTGCCATCGCTGCTCTAGGGTCATGCAAAAGCGACTAAAGCAAAAGCCAAAAAGAATGAGAACAGAGAAATTGTTTGTAGTTACCACTTACAGAAACATTGCTATATTATAGAGTTCCTCTTGCTCATTTCTACCTGTTGTCTGTTTTATTTGCACAACAGCAGGAGAAATTGATTCACAATCAGTGTTAATTCATAACTGGACATGTTAATTTCACAGAAGTGTGATTGACTTGCATTGTGTTTTTTTTATTGATGTTAAAACCAGATAAAAAAATGTGTATATAGTTTTCCTGGAAATAGTTTTTATTCTATGAGTGTAGATTTTTCTTCCTTTGATCATGGAGGGGGAGTCGAGGCACTCTGTGTGCAGATAGTAGGTGTAAATAAGCTGTGCGTCATCTATTGTCAGTTGTAAAACTATAGTTGAAATTATGTTTTTAGCGGAGGTGTTATCTTGTATTGTCATCCTATTTGTGATATAATGAAAGTGACTGTATAGAAAACACCAGAGGAATAAGTAAAATTAACCTACTGTGCAGAATAAAAGATTTTAGGATATAGCTTTATTTTAACAAGATATAGACAGTTATATGGAGTTAGAACATTCATTAGAATTTAACATAAACACATACCGTATTTAAAAATAGGGCATTTCCTATTGCTGCCTTCCTTTTAAATCTGATGAAGATTTGTACTGTGATTTACAAGGTACAGAATAGATACTTTTGTGAAGAATTCTATGTATACTAATAAATGTACATTACAATTAGGAATTTACTCAGTCTCTGCTATTGATTTTAGATTTATCTCAATTGCATGACAGGCAGAGTGGCTTGAGGAATGAGTTTGACATATATAAACAAGGGTAAAAACTGATAGTACTCAGGAGGAGCTGTATGGTAAATGGGCTTTCATAGCCAATCTAATATGTCCACAGGCAATGACGTTAAAAATGTAAAATAGTGATATTAATTAAAAATAAAGAAATACTATCTTACAATAAGAAAAAAGACAGCTGCAGGAAAATCAATATCCCCTTTACTGCCCTATCATAAATATAACAAGACAACTTTAAATGAAGGAAGCAGAGGCTGTGGCAATGTTGAATCATCATATTACAAAGAAATCTTTTCATCCTCTTTGCAATGTATCCGCAATGTAAAAGCCACCTGTTTTCAGTTGATGGCAGTCAGAGGGTAGCAGTGAAGAACATGATGTTATCTGAAATGCCCTGTTCTAAAACCTGAATTGCTCCCGCATTCACAATATCTTGTGTCTATGCACTATCATAAGCTTTAAGCTTCTATAATTTTACATTACAAATTCCACTGCTACCTATAAAGGGTGTTAGCAGCAGCAGGAGCACACGGATTGGCATAATAATAGAATGTGGAGGTGGCGGCAACCTGGTAAGCCACAGAATGGCACAATTATAGAGCGCGAGGGTGGCGGCAGCAGCAGGAGCCCACAGAGTGGCACAATGATAGAGTGTGGAAGTGGAGTCAGCGGCAGCAAGAACCCACAGACTGGCACAATGATAGAGTGGGGCGGTGGCGGCAACCTGGTAAGCCACAGAGTGGCACAATTATAGAGTCTGAGGGTGGTGGCAGCAGCAGCAGGAGCCCACAAGGTGGAACTATGATAGAGTGTGGAGGTGGCTTCAGCAGCAGCAGCAGGAGCCCACAGAGTGGCACACTGATAGAGTGTGGAGGCGGCAGCAACATGGAAAACCACAGAGTGGCACAATGACAGATTGTGTAGGTGGCAGACAGTTAAATTCCGGGCCGATCTAAGCCTGATTCATCTTAACAAAGGTCAGTCTCTCCACATTACTGGTGGACAAGCGGGTTCTCCTTGGGGTAACGATGGTCCTCGCCGCACTGAACACCCGCTCTGATGCCATACTACTCGCCGGGAATGACAGCTTCTCTACTGCAAACTCCGCAAGTTGCGGCCATGCATCAAGTTTGGCTGCCCAGTAGTCCATGGAATCCTCTATCTGGGGTGGTAAAGTGATGTCCAGGTAGGCCACCATGTAGGGTCTTCTCCATGTCCAGCTGCTGCTGCAGGTGGCGGCTACCATCCTCACTAGGCAGGTGAAGGAAGTTGCTCATTAAGGACACCAGACCTAAGCTGCTGCTGATGGAGCTGCTACTGCTTCTACCTCCCCGATCTCCCCACAGCAGCCATGGCTGTAGTACATGAGTGACCACTAACAGGAATCCCTCAGTCATACCTGACAAAGGATCAACAATGGCGCACAAAGGCAGCGGCCAACTGTATTTTTAGTATTTCTCTATAGTATGTAAGTTGTTCCTCCCTCTCAGCAGCTAGAAAAAAGTCATCCATTTTTGACCGGTACCGAGAGTCCAATAGGGTGGAAAGACAAAACTCATCTCTATGCCGGATGTTGACTATTCGGCTGTCACTAGTTAGGCATAGCAGCATGCTGTGAGCCATCTGTGCAAGTGACTCTGAGGGACTCCCAGCCTCCATCTTCACTGTATACTGCCATGGTGCTTCTGGGTCATCTGCCTCGTCTTTTATCTCCTCCAGATGTTCCTGCTCCTCCTCTCTTGTCACCTGAGTGGAAAACCCACTGATTTCACCAGACTTTGCTTGTGCTCCAATGTCCTTTTCCTCCTCCAGTTCAGCACCCACCGGCCATGAAATGCAGCATGAGTTCCAGGACATGAAGCAGTGGAATCCAGTTATTTATCCCGCAGTCCTGGCGACTGACCAATAACGTGGCCTCTTCAAAGGGCCTGAGCAAACGGCAGGTGTCACGCATGAGTTGCCAGTGGCTGACAGCAAAGTTACAGAGGGGAGTAATGCAGTCTGCTTGCATCATCAAAAAATCATTAATAGCTTTTCTCTGTTCATACAGGCGGTCTAACATATGGAGGCTGGAATTCCAACAGATGGAAACATCGCAAATCAGTCTAGGGGGAGGCCGTTTTGATGGTGCAACTCGAGGAGGGTGTGCTTCGCTTTGTAAGAATGGCGGAAGTGCATGCACAGTTTTCTGGCCATTTTTAGAATGTCTTGCAGATGGGTGGAAGACTTGAGGAACCTGTTGACAACCTGATTGATTACTTGCACCATGCAGGGCCATCCCTCCTGGGTGCAGCTCAGAAACTATGTTCCTCCCTTTGTCTGTTACCATGGTTGTGAGTTTCAGTTGTCGCGAAGAAAGCCACAGATTGATGTCTTGTTGCATGACGAATTGCAATTCCTCCCCTGTGTGACTTCGTTCATGTGACTTCCTCCCCTGTGTGACTTCGTTCATGTGACTTCATTCTTATGTGTAATAATCTGTATGTATAAATTACAGTAAACCTGACATTCCATTTATCTGTTAGGATAGTGTCCAGGGACACAATAAGGAATCTTTATTTAGTTAATTTTTGTCTGATAAGCACAGGGTATAAGGATTTAGTGATCTGTGCTGTCAGCTTTCTGTATTTCCTCTGCCTTGCTCTGCTTTAGATATCTCTACAAACAAAAAGGCTGAGGAGAGCAATCCGGCTCATATACTGTGTCCTAATTGGCTGGGCTGCTACTGCTAGTGCATGTGTGGAAGGCTCGACATTTTGGGAAGTGAGGAAAGCTTATCTGGTCTCAGTTTTCTTAACTTATGTCACAACCAGAAAGGACCCACCTACTTCAGGAGAAGCTGGAAAAGGATTTTACAGACAGGGTTGATAGATATATCAGGATGGATCTTAGGCTAGGAAGAAGCTAACAGGTATCTTTGGAATTGTTGTTTTAGGCTCCCTCCAGCTGTTCTACAGCTATTTTTGGCCAGGTAACTTCGTAGTTATGCTTTAAACGTTCATGCTCTGATCAACTGTTAGACACTGCCAATTTGCTTGAATCTTTGTGTTTCCACAAACATTACACCAAGATGTTACCTCATCAAGGCAGTCCTCATTGCGGCATATGGAAATCATAGAATCACTGAAGCCACAAGCTAATCTGCATGAACAGCTCATATCCTGGAGGATTCAAGATTTCCTTATTTACATGATTATTTTTAGGGACCACAGTTTGTAAAAAAAGTTTTCTCAGGATAGCATGTAAATTGTAAGTTTTAGGCTATTGTCAAATGTGTGCCATTCTTTTTCCAATTTGTATGCATTATTCTACCAATAACAAGATGGCCCCAAAATATCTAAAGATGAAGTGTCCTTGTCTGCTTTACCTTTCTTTTTATGACAAAGAATGGATGCATCCCATGTGAATATGATTCAATGAAATTATCTACAATAGATTCTGTAAAGAGAAGTATAAAGTTTAATTTCACAGCATATAGATAAAGTACTACTTTCGGGAACCTAGGTAAAATACAATGTGCACTTCAAGTTATAAATATCCTGTTAAATTAGTGGTTTGACTGGCAATGAACATTTTATTAATCCCATAAAATCACTAATAAAGAGAATTATCCAACAGAATGAGCCTATTATCTAGTACTGCAGGGAGCACATATATTTATAAGCTATGGTTCCTCTAATATCATCTGCCAATTTCTTGTACTGCATCAACATTTAATACAGCACAGAACATTCATACCCTTATTCACAAGTTGAGCTTCTCATACTTCTGCATATTGTAAAAGCAATACAGAGAGTTCAGTAAGCCATGCAACGCCTTGTCTAGTATTTTAATAGCTGCTCAGTAACTTTAAATCAGTAAGTAGAAGGATCTAGGAACGTTTGGTAAAATTGCTTTTATACTAAACTAAGTTTAAACGAGAAATTGAATATTCTTGCCTTTCTGAAGAATACCTAGTGTAAAACTTCTACAATTATAGGGAATTGTGGAAACTGAATGTACAATAAAGGATAATGGCAAGTATTATTTATACATATATATTATATGTTCCATAGGAAATTGGTCCAGGATCACTTTTCCTGAAGTCAAAGGACACAAGTCTTTCTTATCAAGAGGTAGATGTAAGTTGACTCAAAGTCAGGTTTATTGGGGAAGGCTGCCAGTAAAATCAAATAAACAAAAATGGCAAAACTTTGGTGCTGACCATACATAGACCATCCCTCACTAACAACTGGAGGGCTTTTCCTTCTCAGGTAGAGATAGGTAAGTGCCCTCCTAGCTTTTCTTCACCTTCTCACAACTGGTCAACTTAAAAATAAATTAAAGGGGCATTCTGGGAATATGAACTTTGGATACAAAAATATGTAATACTATAAAAAAGACAATAAATGACAATATGGCATTAATAACAGTAATCACAATATGGAGCTTATAAAGTTTGCGTTTATGATTCACAAAATTTAATTTGCTTTCTAAAGTAGGTGGAGTTATCACCAAGATGGGCACCATACTCAACTACAAGTCTCATGATCCTTTAGTTCTCAGCAACTCCTCCTCCCACTTATTCTCTGCTCTCAGTGATGATCTATAACACACTACTGTCTCCTGTTACCATAGTAATGAAGTGTAACTGCCATCACCGCACATTGCTCCATTGAGATGACGTGTCACCACAACACTGGTCATACTGGATGCACTGCAACCAACCAACTACAACCAAGCATAGTGTTGATCACATGACCTGCCCAGGGACAAAGTTGCAGAACTTATTAAAGGGCCAGTAACATTTTAATTATTTGTTATAGTGTATATCCAAAAAATGTTTCTGTTGAGAGAAGAACAATTTGGAAAAACAACTAGTTAGCTTATATTTTGATGACCCATTGGAATATGAATTATGCTTATTCCGGAATATCCTTTTAACTGGTAGTCAAGGGTGTATATAAATGGCTTACAGGCTGACCCCTCATCATAGAGAGTAAGTATTTGCTGCATTTTACATCAAATAACTGCCCTTTACTTTTCAGAATAAGTGATGTTCACCTGTTAGACCTACTACCCTTTAGTAAACTCTCTCCTCTACAATCCATTCTAAACGCAGTAGCCAGGCTTGTCTTTCAGTTTAAGCACTTCATGGATTCCTCCATTCTATGCCAATCACTGCACTGGTTTCCCATCTCTTTCTGAAAACTGTTTAAATTAATCACCCTTCATAATACTGCACCTCCCTACGTCTCCTCTCTATTTCCCAACCCATGCTCTTCGATTCACCAATGATCTTAGATTATTCTCTTCCTTAATTCGAACCTCCCACTCACGTCTCCAGGACTTCCCCCAAGCTGTACCAATTCTCAGGAATGCCCTACCCCGATCTATCAGACTAATACCTAACCTCCAAAGCTTCAAGCATGTTCTTAAAACCCATTTATTTAGGCAGACCTATCAGAATCACTAACTGCATGCAACTTTCACTTTCTCTTTATTAAGCAACTCTAGATACTCCCCCCATCCATTATCTGGAAAATGCCTGGTAACAAGTTACAGGATTCTCTACAGTCCCATTAAATTTGGACTTTGTATATAAGATGGTGGCTGATGGCTGGTTTAAGCAGCAGTAATTTTATTTATTAAATTATTTTTATTTCATTGACTGGACCCTTGCTGAAATGGCCTGACCATTATACTAGCTCTTATACCTCTACTGTCATCCTCATAGACTGTAAGCTCTCGTGAGCAGGGCATTCACTTATATTGGTCCATATGACAATGTTATTACTTTGTAATGTCTTATTTCATTTGTATATGTTCCCCAGAATCTGTAAAGTGCTGTGGAATTTTATGGTGCTATATGAATAAAGATTATTATTATTACATAGTGCCAAAAACACGTTGACTGGCATATATCCGTTTTGTACAATTTAAGATATCTTAAAGTTGAATTAAAGCCTTGTTCACACTGTTCTCTGGAGCTAGATTTTCTTTATAGTATTCAGAGTACTGCTGGACAGAAAGCAAACTAAGTACAAAATTACAGTAAGCATATGTGCTGCACAATGACAGATGATGCTGAACCATGAACGGGCACAGATGTTACAGGCATGCTCCGAAATATTTTTAACAGATAGCATACTGAGAAAAAAAAGGTTTACCCTTAGTAAAAGCAGGTCTCTCTGTATAGAACTCTGTTTCCCGGTAGTCTTTTGAACCAAGCTTATAAGCTACAATTGCTGTCATATGAAATAAGTTTCACTTTTGCTTAGCATTTTTAATAAATGATACATCTAAGATTTCAGATCCTCATTCTTTATTCTATAACCAACGGAGAAATAAAGCTACTATTTCTTCCAGTACACAAATATATGTCTGTGTACAGTTTTCCATAAAAGCTCATGATTGAGCATTGACATTTTCTGTGATCAGAAAGGTTACAAACAGTTTTTTTTTAAGAACTGAAATATTGAGCTGTTATCTTCCAATGCTTTTTCCTAAAAAGCCCACTGGGCCGTACTTCGAATGTGTACAAAAGCAATATATACAGGACAGGTGCTTGTCTTTATCTTCCTGTGTTATTGCTTTAAAACTTGTTAAAGGAAGTAAAGTGGTTCTTAATATCTTCCTTCTGTGAAGTGTACAGATTTGTTGTGAACACATAACAGAGATGCATGCGCCAACTGTGAGTGATGTGTCTGCCTTAAAGACAAACAATCTGTATTGCAATTTCTTTTTGGTTTACAGTACAAGAAAATCAAAATCATGTGTTTTAGAGAAGAAGCATTTTATAGACTTTCTGCTTTCATATAGTTTTATGAACAACTCTTTCTCAGGGGCACAATATGTTTTACCACTTCTTCTACTGTAGTTTTTTGTATATCCCCACAGGAAAACACAAAATTCCTTTTAAGTCCCTTTAATTTTCTGTAATAATTTAATGCAATTAAATATTTAAACTATGTTTAAGAGAAGAAGTTTTTCTAAAGTTTATTGAAACATTTTATTATAATCAATAGTTATAGTATTTCATCTGTATCTATGATGGGTAAAGATGAAGTAGACCCAACACGTCGCAAAAGATTTGATCTGAGATCTTCACATGAGATTAGAGTTTACTGTATTTTCTTCTACTACATATTGTAAAGGGATTAGGATATTGTATCAGGCAACACCTAGGCATTAACTCCATCTCCAGACAATAGATGGTGGCAGTAAGGCTCTGGTCATAGTAAAGTCTGGATCTAACCAATCAAACAGAAGAGAATACTTTTGCACAAAAGGAAAGGAAATTATTAAAGACCAGGGGCTAAATATTGTCTCTGGGACAGGGAGTAAGAGTTTTCCTTATGGAAACTGGCAATTAAGGCCACCATGTAGGTGTGTGGAGTCTTATAGCCATAGATGCTCTACTAGGGGTATTGTGGGAAAACAATACCTCTTTTAGCTATCTTGTAAAGAAGCTCCCATGACATCAAGCATGTCCTTCAGGAAGCCTTAAAACCAAACCAGTATATCTATTCTAGAAGGAACAGACTCTAAACTGTAGACAGTGCTCTTTCAACCTGGTTGGGTTTCTTCAGTACAGTGTAGGGAACTGGTTTGGCTGAGTGAGAGGCTTGTGACTAGGGTCAGGAAGTAAGAGTTCTTGTTACGGAGATTGCCAATTAAGGCCACATTGTAGGCGTATGGAATCTTATAGTCAAGGTTGCTCCACCAAGGGGATACTGGCATGGTTTTCCTTATCCCATTCTGGAAAACTTTGCATATTTTCCCAGAATCACACTAATGAGCAGACTGTTTTTTCATGACATGTTGTACTTCACATTAATGCTATATTTTAGCTTACATTTTTTTACACTTACAAGCAGTCCCCGGGTTACAAGATAGGTTCTGTAGGTTTATTCTTAAGTTGAGTCTGTATGTAAGTTGGAACTGTTTATTTTAGAATTGTAAGCCCAGCCAGAATTTTTGGCCTCTGTGACAATTGGATTTTAAAAATGTTGGGTTGTCATAAGAACCAGGATTAACAGTAAAGCTAAATTGCAGACACCTTTAATAACTGTTACACCTGTTCATTGAAGCCTAGAGCTAGAGTGCAGTAAATTACCAATATCCAGAAGTCTGTTTATAACTAGGGGTCATCTGTAGGTTGGGTGTTCTTAAGTAGGGGACCACCTTTATTTATTTAAAAAAATGTAAATTTGGTAAATTTTGTAGAAAAATTTAAGATTTTCTGATTGTTATGCTCATCATACAGTTATTCTAACCACCCAAATTACTAACTAACTACTACTAACTAACATTAACCATATGTCTGCTTTATACTGACATATTTTTCAAATGTTTATTTTATTAGGATGTAAGGAGGCTTACACTTTGAACATCGATACTCCAAATTTTTAAGTAAATTTCAGATTCAATTTTTTTAGAGGACGATTCATCTTTAAAAGGGTTTTCCAAGTTCTATTTATTAGAAACTCCCCACAAATTGCCCCATTTGTAAAAATATTCTAAACAGCCTTTGGTAACCCTGTTAACCCAATAAGCATCTCACAAGAATAAGAACAAAATGAAGGATCTATTTGGAATTTTTAAATCTTGTCAAAAAAAGATTATTTTGTCCCAAAATTTACATGTTCATGCAGGAGAAAATGAGAATTTGATCAGAATTTGTTGTGCAGTTTCTTACAACTAGGGCAATACCCCACATGTGCAAGTAACCTACTTTGGAGCTCAAAGCAGAGCGCAGAACGGAAGGAGGCATTGAGCTTTTAGAGGGCAGATTGTGATGACATTGTTTTCAGGTGACATTATGCATTTGAAAAGTTCCAGAGTTACAAGAACAGTGTAAATGATACTATTTTGGAAACTACACGACACAGAGAATTTATCAAGGGTTATTTTGGCCTTCTACCACCACAGTTGTTTTATAGAATGTAATTACATTGGCTCATGTAAGTTAAAACGTTTTTCTAAAAAAACTTGCTTTGGCCTCTAAATTTTATTTAAAGGGGTTAAAGAAGTAAAAGCACCCCATAGTATGTTACCCAGTTCCTCAAGAATGCAATAATAAAACTGCTGCATGGGTGCATAATGTGGCTTGGAAGAGAAGGAGCATCTACTGGCAGATTTTTGCTGGAATAGATTTCAGGTGATATGTCGCATTGGCTGAGCCTCTAAGATATAGGGCAATAAAAACCTACAAAAAGTGGATCTATTTTAAAAACTAGACCCCTCAAGCATTGCAGTTACACTATATTTGGAGGCGCAACACCCCGTTGTTTAACCTTTATTAGATCCTTCAGTCATGTAAGGCAGCCATGGGGTCCTTCAATCGCCGGGAAGAGAGGAGGGCGACATCATTAGGACCATGGTGCCTAAGGGGTTCAACAGCCAGTATTGTAACTATTGTAATTCCAGCTGCTTATGCAGAGGCTCAGCTGTCATATTCAGGCGACCTCCTGCACGGATCGTTGGGGAACAAAATGGTGGCCGAAACAGAAGCTCACCATGATGTTCCCCAATGTCATGGTGGCTTAAGGGTTTAAGTGAAGTCCCCTAATGGTTTTTCTACTACTTTGAGTGTAATTAATGTTGATTAATATGATGTATACATTTGTGGGAAGCACTGTACAGAAGCAGTGTTGTTTCCCAACTAACCATTTTTTTATTCTAGGTCTGATCTCCACAGTCACAGCAAGTTACAATAATTCACATAAAATGACAAGGATTTTCCTACTAAACCAGACTGAATGATTTATATTTTGCTATTTTTATGAGTAGATAATTTACTATGCACACCTGCTTGCTCACATGTATATTTAGTACTTACACCAATAAAACACTGCACATGACCTTGCAAGAAGCACAACTGTATAATTTATTGCTTGATATGGCTGTTTGCATATAGAACAGGATGCTGAGCCTAGGATAGACTTTATTCACAATAAACAGAAAACAGGAGGGTTATAATAAGTTCACCAATTTACTATAATGAACCATAAATGAAGTATTTATTATTTAATGCAATATGGATAAAATCAGCACTTTCAGTTCTTTATTAACTGTATTAGTTTTGGACTCTGTGTACTGTATAATCTGTGCATCGGATTAGTAGATGTAGGGGATAAAACAAGGTGGAATTAAATTACTGAGAGGACATGTCAGACTGCTTAGGTTAAGGTCGTCTATAACAGAACAGAGAAAAATGTAACCTCCAATGGTCGAGTGTCCATTATATTAGCTGTCTTTTTTCCAATCAAAAAGTCCAAACAGAGCCTTTTTGCACCTATTACAGGATGAAAATAGGTGTAGATGGTAAAGGTGGTTAAAAGTCCTCTTTCAGTCCCCATACCAATGATGTGCAAGTCTTTACCTAAAATTATTTTCTCATAACAAACAGACTGCATAGGATTTCAATTGTAATTTACCTAGATGAATCCTGGTCTTCTACATTGCAGGCACCAACCTTTTTAACCCCTTAAGGACGCAGGGTTTTTCGGCTCATTTCTCGCTCTCCAACTTCAAAAATCAATAACTTTTTCATTTTTACGTGTACAGACCTGTGTGAGGGCTTATTTTGTGCGTAACTTTTTACTTTCCTGTGATGTTATTTATTTTAACATACCGTGTACTGCGAAGCTGAAAAAAAATTCCAAATGTGGAAAAATTGAAACAAACCACACGTGCGTCACGTTCTTGTGGGCTCAGTTTTTACGACTTTCACTCTTCGCTCCAAATAACATGCCTACTTTATTCTTTGGTTCGGTGGGATCGCGGTGATACCAAATTTATATAGGTTTTATTGTGTTTTAATACATTTTCAAAAATTAAACGAATGTGTACAAAAAAGAAAAAAAAATTTTTGCCATCTTCTGACGCTAATAACTTTTTCATACTTTGGCGCACGGAGATGTGTGAGGGGTCATTTTTTGCGAAATGAGGCAACGTTTTCATTGCTATCATTTTGAGGTCTGTGCAACATTTTGATCATTTTTTATTTCATTTTTTATGTTATGTAAAAAGGTGTAAAAGTCGCATTTTGGACATTTGGGCGCCATTTCCCGCCTCGGAGGTCTTCGTCGCCCGTAACCAATTTTATATTTTGATAGATCGGGCATTTTGGGTCGCGGCGATACCTAATATGTTTGTGATTTTTACTGTTTATTATGTTTTATATCCGTTCTAGGGAAAGGGGGGTGATTTGAACTTTTAATATTTTATACATTTTTTTTATTTTTTAAACTTTTTTTTTCTTTTGTTTTTCACAATTTTTTAGACCATTTAGGGTACATTAACCCTAGATGGTCAGATTGCTCCTACCATATACTGCAATAATACAGTATTGCAATATATGGCATTTTTGCAGGTCATACATTACAATGAGCCACTGGCTCATTGTAACGAACCTGCATAAGCCATGTAGCCTCACGTCAAAAGAAGACCCGAGGCTACCATGGTAACCAATCGCCGCCCCCCGATGACGTTCGGGGGCGCGGCGATCGGAAAAAAGATGGCGCCGCCCGCGCGCCGCCGTCTTTTAAACGCCGCCGGCGACTTTGCCGGCGGCGTTGAGAGGGTTGGTAGCGGTGGGGGTTTTGTGCAAAATGCAAAAACCCCCACCTCAGTATGAAGAGCCCTCTTCATACATTCCTTATACCTCTGCACCGTAGAGCTACGGCGCAGAGCGTTAAGGGGTTAAACAATAAACCTCCTATACTTACCCCTCTCCTTGCTCCCGTTCAGCCACTTTGCAGTCTTATTTTGTTTACCATTGCTACAGACCTGCTTTAGCCTAAAACTAACCTGGAACTACTGGCCTCCGTATACAAACTGTCCAATATTTTGTCTGGAGGTGTTACTTTAGACATTTTTGATCAGAAGACACAAGAATTTCTTCTGCCGGAACATCTTGAAACCCCATCTTTTTATACTTTACCAAAAACCCATAAAGAATCATTTCTCCCTAATTTCTGGAGTCAATTCACTTTTGCAACTTTTGTCATCATGGCTCGATGCTTTGTTGCAACCTTTTCTTCATAGAACACCAGGTTATATCAAAGACAGCTTTGAAGTACTAAAATAGATGGATAAAGCTAAATGGAAGAAGGAATATACCTGGCTTACATGCACCGTTAATGCACTATATATGTCAATCCCACATCAGTTAGTGCTCATAGCAGTTGCATATCTATAAGAATTATACACAAACTCTCATTATATATTGGATTTATCGCTGTTTCTCCTTAACAAAAATTTTTATGTTCTCAGACTTCTTTTGTCAGGGCTGCCCAATTGGAGCGAAGTTTTCTCTGTCACTAGCCAATTTGTATATGGAATGGTATGAAGAACTTATTATATACAATGACTTGAATCCCTTTCTGGCAGAAATAGAATTTTATGGTCTTTATATAGATGACTGCCTATTGAGCTGGAAAGGACTAACAACTCTTGTAATATTTCTTTCACTTATCATTTTTCTCCAAAGGAAATTCCCTTTTTGGATCTTTTGTTAAAGGTGATGCTACACAAATGAAAATTGAAACAGATATTTACAGGAAACCAGTATCTGGAAATACCCTATTATATGCCACCTCTTGTCATCTCTCTCCCATGAAAATGAATTTACTAAAAGGTGAGCTTATGAGAACCAAGAGAATCTACCTGACAACTGAAAGATATAACAAGGCTTCTGAACAAACAATATAACATTTGGAAACTAGGGGATACAGTAAACACCAGAAGGGGACAAACTATTTCTAAACAGAACAAAGCACATCTCTTGTACAGGGATTCCAATAAGAAAAGAAAGGATATGTCTAATAATAAATCACCAGTCACATTTGTAACCACATACAATCAACAATATAACAACATTGCTGCGATCATAAAGCATAATTTACCTGTTCTTTTCCAAGACAAAATACTAGCTCAGATTCTAAAAGAAGGGTGTTGATATGCCTCTAGGAGATCCAAAACTTTGGCCAATGAACTGGATCAGAATCTGTCCCTAATCTTTAACTGGCAGTTACAAATGTAATGGCCCAGATGCCGTATTGATAAATATGTATCACAAACTTAAACTCATATATCTAACGTTATGTCAAAGGTATATAAAATCAGGAACTTTATTAACAGCGACTGCCATCATTTGATATATACCATAAACATTGTGCACAATGTCATTTGCAATATGTGGGCTGTACCACAAGGGAACTAAAGTATCATATAGCAGAGCACATATCAGGAGCGACAATCTCATCTTGGAACCAAACGATTACTACCAATACACAAAGTTTATCTGGGGCCTCTAAACACATTTGAGAATACCACTGAGGGGATCTCAGCACTAAGCAAGTAATACCTATTGGGAAAGTACTAAACTCCAGAAGAGGTGGAGACCGGTGACAGAAGGTCCGAGCCAGAGAAGCTTTCTGGATTTTGACCTTAGAAACAATAACTCCGAAAGGCATGAATTATCGCAATAACTTAATGTATATCTATTGATAACCTCACCTTATATATGTTTATTATTGTCTTTGTATCCACAGTATCAACACGTAATTGATCATGACCTCAAGACCTTGGTCGACAGTGCATAATTTTAAGTGCATTTATAATTACACAAATAATTAGACCAAAATTGAACCAGAAGTGAACAAAAGGTCTCTTTCTTGTTAGTATTTGTCACATTCACATTACTTTTTCACTCATCTTAAATTTGCAAAAAGTAAAGCATTCAACTCTGTCCTCCATCTAACACTATGTAAATCTGGTGGACTTGCAGGTGCACTTAATTTAATGTAAAGTTCAGAAAGGCACCACTGCAGGTTTGCCCTGCGGCACCAGCTTGCACTTAGCCTGTCACCCTTTCAGTCACCCAGCCGATCATCAGCAGCACGGACTCCATGTCGCATGACAACAGAGCACCAGAACTGGATTCTGGCAGCCAAGAGCACTAGTTATGGCATCATCGGAGAACCTGAAATGTAAATGATCACAACTTGTGCATTATTGCAGTTACAAGGAACACTGTACCACGGCTCCAGTGGTAGCCAGCACCTGGCAACTTAAAGCGGCATTCCGTTCTCAGCATTTATATTTAATTTAATGCATTTGCCATATGTAAATATTTCTTCAATTGGATATTATTAAGAAAAATGTTCCTGTGTGAAGATAATTTCTCATAAATGTAGCCATGTTGTCCCTTAGAAACGAGATAGCTTCCTCGGATACGACCACCTCACATTTTGGCAGGCGTGGCCAGACATGCGCTATTGAGCCCTGCCCGACCACCTGGATTCAGGGATCATTACCACAGGACGGCTGTAGGACCTGCAGTAACTCCTGAACATTTCATATACAAAAACTTTTTGTTTCTTTGGGCAACCACTGCAGAAAGGTGACCATAACCCAAGGATTCAGTCTTGTTTCTAAGGGACCATATGACTACATTTATGAGAAATTATCTTCACACAGGTAATTTTTTTTAATAACATCTAATTGAAGAATTTTTTATGCATGGCAGATTAATCAAACTGAATGTTAATAATCAGACAAGAATACCCCTTTAAGCGTTGGTACTCTTCTGGCCTCTTCTGCAAAACCAATAGCATCACACCCAACACACTAATTTACCCTAATCACCGTTAGCGCCACACTGACACCCCTTCTGTAGTACTTATGCATGTCTGTCTAGCCTGGGTGTATCTGTTATTGTCACTAGGGTATGTCGCTCTGTAATTATTTTACCTTATGTAATGTAATGTGATTTTGTTAACCTGTACTGTCCTGTAATTGCTTGTTTTCAACTAAGGAACTAGCAACATGTAAAACATGCCTTCCATAGTGTATGTATGTAATTGTAACGTTGTCTCTGCATGTAACAACTGCTGGAACACTATGAACAAAACTATTTCTCTCGTGGGGATCAATAAAGTACTATCGTATCGTATGAACTTGGTGGTGTGACCATTCGGACCCTGGAACTTCCAGTATTGTATACTTCTCTCACCATGTGTCAGACAAATGTTTATCTACGATTAAGAATCACTGTTGATTCAAAACACATCCAGAATTTATCCTTGTTTAGTGCCATGTCATTCAGATGATTTTAAGAATTTGGAAATAAAGAAGTGTTTTTATCCATCATTACTACAGAATCATTCACTGGTGGAATTTTTTTAGTTTTTTCAGTGGAGAGAGACACTAATTATTTTAAGGTGAGCTGTTTTTTATTTACATTGTTTTTTTGGCATAACAGCTTTATTGTTTTAATACATCCCCCAACCCTATATGAACGTTTTGCTAATCCTGGACAACCCTTTTAAAATAGTTATGCAAGTTTACAATGTAATCCCTATCCACAGGATATAATTTTCTTTGACACAGGAGGAACTTCTTCTATGTTGGAAGATAGACACCTCTCAGCAATCTTACACTGCTCTGGCAATGCCTCAGACGGTTGAACCAAAGCCATACGTTTGCGTCTAAGTGACATAAAAACTAATCTAATCAGTTTAGCCTGGAAATCCTTTTGGTAAAAGGTAGGCAATGCATAGAATTTTCATTTTCATAGCCCATTGCAATTTTTTCTATTATTATGTAATATTATATACTTTTGTATCAAAAACAATACAGGTGTTACAAGAATGATACCTTACTGACCAACCAGAAAAATCCTATTTGCCAGAGCACAGAAGTCTATTCATCAGGCAGGCAGACAGGTTTTTAAATCAACAACTTGTTACAACAAGATAATTAGTATATGTAGTCATACATCATTAAGAAAACGCAGGGCAATGAATCTGAAGTTTTCATAAGACAATGAGGGGCAATAGGAGTGATGGCTTAGGAGTCCAGTAATTTGTAGTCTTGAGGAGGGGGAGCAGTTGAAGTGTGCCCATGAGATGTAAAGGGAAATTATGGGTAAGCAATATGCAAATAAGGTATTCATTATGCAAAAGAGAGAACTACGCTTCCAGTTGAGATGAACAGACCCGACGTTCCAATTCAGCATTTGGGTTTGACAACCTAACCTAATGTATTGCAGGATTGGTGGCCGAACAGCCAATTCAGCAAATATACGCCTGTAGTTACTAGCTTCCTGGCAAATTACAGCCATGGCTAGTAGCTAGGGGCCTTCATTTGCCGGATTGGTTGTTCAGCCGCCAATCTGGCAATACAGTGCTACTCTATATTGCCAGTTTTTACAAGACAGTCTTCTGGAAGAGACTTACTAGTGTGACTACAAGTCTTATTACAAGGCTTCCTGAAACTTAGTATTGATATATAGCAAGATACCTTATTTAAAACAAAAGTTTCCCATCCATGCATATGCCCAAGTGTGTCTATGCAAAGAGCCATAAATAAAAGTCTATCTTTATAGCTATTATTGGAATATTATCATCAATTTGTATTTGTCTAGAAGTAAACATTTTGTATTATTTCCTTTAAATCTGTCAATCTCTGAGCTGTTTCAATATTTTTTCACAAGTATTTCTAACTTCTTACTTAGGTAGGTGAACTCTGCTTGATGACATGATGTAACCACAAGGCTTGCATTTTCTATTGGTACAGTATTGACTATTGGTAAGAGGAGAATTCTGACCTGGGTATTTCTGGGCTAGTTTGGTGGCTGTGAGCAATGAGAGGTAAATCTTCCTTCAGTCTATTTTTTTTGTGAAGCATGCCTTGGACATCAACAACAAATTTAAAGGTACTAAAGGGTCACTTCGGGAATGAAGAATATCTAGGTCTTCAAGGTGATGCTAACATGATTAACACAAGGACTCAATAGAGCACATGAAGTTATGGCTCATTGTATGAACCACCCCCCTCCTCAAGAGACATTCTTGGACTCCTAAGCAATTACCAACGTTGCCCTTCCATGCAGAGCTTCTGTTTTATTGCCCTGGCTCAGCTCAATGATATATCATTTTATGTATAGAACATATAGAGGGAGATGCAACAATGTTTCCGGCTCCACCACTCTGATGTTAAAATATGGAAAATTTGGCTTAATAGATTTACCCCACTGCATCGCTTTTTCAATGGTTCATGGACCATGAATCTACTTCTACATAGGTTGTGTTTTAATGGTAAAAAGTACTTTATTTGCTTTTAAAAACTGAATTATGTTCATGTTATTTAATTGCTTTGGGAGTTATGACAAAACTTTCACTGAACAAATTGTAAATTCATGGAAAATACTCCTAAATACAAAGTAAGTACAAGGTAAACAAATTCAGGAATGCTGATGATAAAACAGCAAAACCCTCTGAGAATAAATTGTTCAGATTGAAGGTTGAGACCGTGTATACTCTATGATTTAATAATCAAAGAAAACACGCTTGTATCTCAGCAGCACTGTATAATTATTTTGTTAATTTTATTCTGCTATGTCTAACAAGCAAAAGATGCTTTTAAACAACAAATATCTTTGATTTTTGAAGTGCTTCACAAGGTTCTCTATGTAGCACCCTCCCAAAAACGTCTCACTGATGACTATTTTGGTAGGTTCTGCATTCCTTTAAGCCCTTTGCTTAAAGGAATGACCAAACTGTCCACCTGGCACAGCCTCTAACAGTATGTGTGAACAGGGTGCAATTTCTTTGGATGCAACTCCATCTGAGTCAAATAGGAATGAATAGAAAATCTTACTTCCTGTCCAACCATAAGATGTTGAGTCAGTTGGGTAAGATCAGATAACAAATACAGTCAACATTAAGTAATTACAAGGGGTCCGATGGGGTCCCAGTTACCTCAGTCAGACCCCTCGTCGCTCCCGGGGAGTCATGGAGCAGACGGCTGCTCAGCAATTTCCATCAGCTCCATTGAAATGTATGAAGCACAACAGTCATGCGCAGGCATCTGAAGTAACTGGGACCCCATGGACCCCTCCTTTTCGTGATCTGTGGGGGTCTCATTGCTGAGACCCTCACTAATCAGCAAGTTAGGCCCTATCCTTTGATTCATGGGAAAACCCATTTAATCCTGCAGCTAGAATGGTCTATCAATCCCAATGCTAAAAAGATGCCTGTACTCTGCATCAGTCACTGCATGGCTACCCATCACCTTCAGTATTTAATTCAACTTTGTACAAAAAAAGGCAGATGCATAGGGAAATGAATAATCTTTATTAAATAATGCAAGAACTTTTAAAAACAATTAAAAACCCCAAATTGGGTACATATCAGAAACTCCCCACAAACCAGGCTTTCAACAGAAAATGCATGTATGTACACTAAATGAGTAAAAACATATAGGTAATCCCATAGTTTTTAAGGACTAAGACATAAAAGGGTCCATGTTAAGTAAACATTGAATATATATAAAGTGCTATAGTGTATGGCCCAAAACCAGTGCATATTGTATAAATAGAAGCCAGTGTACAAGGTAATAATGAATGCTGTTACATTACGATGAAATTGTTCTTGGAGACGGGGGAGTGTGAAAGTCCCATGCATATCGCCCGCTAAACGGGCTTCGTCAGACCATTGATGCTGCAGCTCGAATGGTCTACCAATCCCAATGCTAAAAAGATGCCTCTACTCTGTGTCAGTCACTGGCTACCCATCACCTGCTGTATTTAATTCAAATTACTTACCCTCATCCACAAATCCGGTTCTCTTAGATCCTCCAATGATCAAAGATTAATTTGAACCTCCCACGTTTCCAGGACTTCTCCCAAGCTGTACCTATTCTCTTTAATGTACTACCTCAAACTATGAGGCACATACCTAACTACCAAACTTTCAAATGTATCCTAAAAACCCATCTTTTCAGACAGACCTATCACATTCCCTAACTGCATGCTACTTTCACTTTCTGTAATCCTCCACTGGATTTGCCCTGGTTTCAGTGTTGCTGGTGATTGGTTCATTCAGCATTATTTATCTATTTATTTATTTAATTATTTTATCCCCTAAAGAATGGCTGTACTATCATACAAGTCACCTTCTGTGTCATGCTGTCATCCTCATAGATTGTAAGCTCTGATGAGCAAGGCCCTCACTCCATTGTTTTATCTGATTATTTTATTGCTCTGTAATGTTTTTTTTATTTTTATATGTATCCCATGATTGATACAGCGCTGCTAAATATGATGGCTATATATAAATAAAGAATTATTCCTATCATTTATTATTACTTGAACTGTATAGCAAATTTTCATGTAATCTATTTAGATGTTGAATGATTAAAAGGATTGTATAGGATCAGCCTTTTTTAAATATATGTAGGTCCTTAGAAGGTATAAAAATAATAAATACACTGTGCCCCTCTCTGGCTCTCTAGTTCAGTGTGGTGCTGTCCTTCACCAAGGTCTCAGTATAACATCCTGTTTTGCTGCTGTTGGTTGACATATTAGGACCCTTACTAATGTTGTGCCAGTGTGTGATCAAGGTTGGACACTTCAAATGTTAGATTCACCTTGCTGCCTTACCCCTAACAGGCTATATGGGGCTCCCTGTTGCTGTCCCTGTGGCTCCCCTAAAAGATAACATAACAGAATGACCCTGCATGTTTCTAACTAAGCCTAATATCTTTAGGGGTCTTTTATGTAATGGCTCATAGAATTCCTTATATGTCTACATTAGGGTTTGCACAATGGTATTGAGACTATCAAGAATAAGACTGTTATTTGCAACATTCTTAGATTCTGACATATGAAGTACCAAAGAGCACACCTAGTCATGGTTTGCCGCATTGAGAGTAGCAGCACACTAGGTGGTTACGGATGGTGGCACACTTGGTTAGGGATGGTGGAACACTTGGTAAGGGATGTTGGCACACTTGATGGTAGTGTGCTGCTCAGTTGGTATGTCCTGCCATTGGGCAGCTTAGTAGTAACATGCATAGAAGCAAAGTAACTACTTAAAAGACCTCATATAGTAGGGCTCATCAGCTCAGCAATAAATGAGATATTAAAACTTAACGTTTACAAGAAATTTCCAAAAGAGAGAATAAATTCCCACATGCCATAGTGTCATCTAAGACAGTAACAATTAAAATCAGCCAGTGTCAGGTCTGGAAAACATCCACAATCAATGATGCAAGGCCGAAATCACCATCAATAATTGATGCAATAAATACAATACTCCAAGACGTCCTCAATCTTCTGATTGGCGGACAAATTCATGCTAGGTCCTGCCTGTTAATGCCATAGCTAGTGCACAGGCATGGCTCCCCTCACCATCCTTCACTTGGTGTGGAAATGGCATAAGGGGTAATAAAATAATCGTAATTCCAGGCCATGCATCAGGAATTATGATTATTTCAAGGCCTATATGCCATAAAACCTATATGTCAAAAGCATTGATAAATGTCCCCCATAGGTAACTAAATGCATGTACAAATAAAACCATACCAAGATACATGTGCAAACATATTGATGTGCAAAATATTACTGAACTTGCATAGTTGATAAGAAACTGGATACACCAAGCTTTTCTGTTTTTGCATGGTACACATACTCAGCATTAATGCTTATCCATGCTCCTAAAAAATCAGCTGGGCTCTATGAATTTGCATTAACTGCTGGGCTCTATGAATTTGCATTAACTGCTGGGCTCTATGAATTTCACGCATATGAAAGATCCTGGACCGCCATTTTATCACTGATTCATATGAATTTTAGGGGGAAAATGGTTTCTTTTTAAAATGATTTTACAGTGAAATTAATGATCTATTTAGAACACATCATATTCTTAAAAAAGGGTAAAATTTGCATTGTGATTGTTCTTACGTAAAAAAAATTATTCATTCACACATACATATGAATATATTGTCTTGCACCCTAAAATTATTTCAAATAACTGAATATTATGTCGCATTATGCACAGTTGCACAGTTTAAATATGTATTCAACACTTTTAATTATCTTGCTTAGAAGAGATCTTTTCTCTCGTAATTGCATTTTGTTATATAAAAAGTAACAGTTTCTGATATTTTGCATCTTGGTCAGGCAAATGGCTAAGTGGGTGTGAAATAAATGTCTATGTGAATGTGAATAAAATCATTTCTCTAATCTGTTTTAATGCAGGAAGAAACTTGCAGAAGGACCTTGAATTCTATTATTCCAGTAAACTCGCAGCGGGTATTAACAGTACAAAAATGCAGATGGAATATTAATGGTAACTTACAATACAAAGAGGTGGAATGTGTAATATTAGCTTCCAATGCATCCAAATAATCCAAATCTTATTCCGACGATTTTGGGATTCCATTTTTCAATCAATGCATTTAAGCTGCAAAGGAGCATTTTTGTACAACAAACAGGCACCTTTCCCATAGACCTAAGGTATAATTTTCCCTGTAGGGAAAGTCAATTCATTGCATGTTATCCAAACCTTTACTGCTGAGTTCCAAAGAAAGAAGCTGTATTTACAAGTTAAATTCATCGTTTTCCGCCAGTGCCTACCTCCAAAAGCCCTATTGTAACCCGAGAATGGAATTGGAACAGCTTAAATTGGATAATTATGCCAAAATGGGTCATTTTATCACACAAGTTGGTATAACTAAGACGAGATTTACATGTTAATGTTGACCATATGCAATAGTTGATTTTTGGCTGACCCCACTAACTTTTCCATTACCAGTCAAAGATCCTATCCCATGTATGGCAATAAGAAAGAAAAATCCTTTGTTCTTACAAGAGATTACTGCCAGATGTCAGCTCAGCATGTATAGTATAAATATGTGTATCAGCTGGACACCTGGGTGTAAAAGAGACATACACCAAAGCTGCAGGGCCCCAATACAAATCTGCTCATAAATGTAATGCATGGCCACTCCCTTGTTAGCTTTACTGAATTGAGGAAGTAAGAAATGTGATTAATCTAAAGACAGTTTGGATGTTCTATTCATGTTTGACAGGGCCACAACAAGGTTAGTTTTGCACAACTTTTAAATCCCTTTTGAGGGGGATAATGAAACAGAATGCAAAATTTAGGGAGGGTAGGAAATTTAGTGTAAACAGCTGAAATTAAATAATTGAAGTCAATCAAAAACACTGGGAGAACACTTTGCTAATATACCCCAAATAATTTGGTATTTTAAGCACAATTCTTGACAGAGGCATTCAATGACAGAGGCTCTAATAATATTGATCAAAATAAGGATAAGGATGAATGAACCCTGAATTCTTTCATCCTATATCCTTAAGAAATTCTGATATCAAATTGGTTGACAAAGTCTTGGCGGAAAAATTAAGTATGGTGATTGCAAATTTGGTTCAAATGTTATAATTTTGACAACAGTGACAATTGTGAGACATTTTGAAGACAAAAAACTGCAACGTTAACCCACACAGAATTATAATCCTCATTGTGATTAAATGACTGAGATAACAGTCTTTGTACAATGGTAATATGTTATGTATGTATGTAATACATTTGACCACTGGAATTAAAGGGGTTGTCCGAGTTCTTTAAAAAAAGCTAAAAGTGGCCGGGACAGGGCTGCTTAAAAAAAATAAAGATGTACTTACCTGCCGGTGCCCTCCCGTATGGACTCAGCTTCCGGCCGGCCGTGGCCGGGCACGCCTATCCGTCCCTATACACAGCATTGTGTATGGGGGCCGGAAGGTTGTCGGGTCCGGCCGGAACTGAGTCCAGCTCTGCTCCGGCGGCCATGTTTGTTTACATGGCGCCCGGACCGGAGCGACAGCAGCGCTGGATACGGGAGGGCACCGGGAGGTAAGTACATCTTTATTTTTTTTAAGCAGCCCTGTCCCGGCCACTTTTAGCTTTTTTTAAAGAACTCGGACAACCCCTTTAAATATTACAATGCAAATAATATGAAAGCAATTAATCCAATGCTACTCTCCAATTCATCTTGAAACCAAGTTAATACAAGTTTAACACTATTGCTACATTCTAACGATAACCATTAACCCCTTAATGCTGCAGCCCTTTTTCGTTTTTAAGCGTTTTCATTTTTCACTCCCCACCTTCAAAAATCTATAACTTTTTTATTTTTCCATGTACAGAGCTGTATGAAGGCTTATTTTCTGCTTAACAAATTACACTTCAAAATGGTGGTATTTAATATTCCATGTCGTGTACTTGGAAGCAGAAAAAAAATTCCAAATGCAGTGAAATTGGTAAAAAAAACGCATTTGTGCCGTATTCTAGCGGGATTTTACGGATTTCACTGTATGCCCCAAATGACCTATCTACTTTATTCTTTGGGTTGGTACAATTATGGGGATTCCAAATTTGTATAGATTTTATAATGTTTTCATACATTAAATTTCATACAATTAAAACCTCCAGTACGAAAACATTTTGGGGGATTTTTCCGTCTTCTGGAGCTAATACCTTTTTAATACTTTGGTGTACAGAGCTTTGGAAGGAGTTGTTTTTTGTGGATTTTGATGACGTATACAATGGTATCATTTTTTGTACTGTGCGATCTTTTGATCACTATTTATAAAATTTAAAATTTTTTTAAAAATGGCAAAAAAGTGGCATTATCGCCTTTGGGCACCATTTTCCCTTACGGGGTTAAACACAGTGAATAACCGTTATTATATTTTGATAGATCTGGCATTTTCGGAAGCAGGGATACCTAATGTGTTTAGGATTTTTACTGTTTATTTATATTTATATCAGTTCTAGGGAAAGGGGAGTGATTTGAGTTTTTAGGTTTTTTTATTATAATTTTTTTTTTTTTTTTCCCTATTTTTCAGACTCCCTAGGGTACTTTAACCCTAGGTTGTCTGTACAGTCCTATCATGGTTCTGCATTTTCTCAACTGGGCAATACTGGCTGGCAACGAGTCTCCCTGCGACACACAAGGCCAAAGCTTCAAACAAAATCTGTAGGGCATAATTCTTTGGGATGTCCTAGCTAGATATTGGGTACACTTCTGGAATCTGAGGAATGAGACAAATGCCTGCCTAGGTCTCTGTCCATCTAGGCAAACTTATTTTCCTCTTCCTCTCTACCTCTCTTTCTAGATTAACCCCTTAAGGACGCAGCCATTTTGTAGCTTAAGGCTCAGCCCGATTTTTTGGATTCTGACTTGCGTCTCTTTATACGGTTATAACTTTTGAACACTGTTACTTATCAAAGCGATTCTGAGATTGTTTTTTCCCCACATGTTGTACTTCATTTTAGTGGTAAATTTTGGCTGATAAGTTTTGCATTTATTTACAAAAAAAAAGAAAATATGATAAATTTTTGGAAAAATTTGCCATTTTCGAAATTCAAAATCATTGCGTTTTCAGGCAGATCGATTTACCACCTAAATAAGTTGCTGAATAACATTTCCCATTTGTCTACTTTACATTTTCATAATTTCTGAAATGTCTGGATAATTTATTTTGATGTCACGCGGCTTACAAATAGAATATCGCTTTTCCGGATTTTCAGAATTGACTATTTTGGGGATAAATACAGTTTGGAATGAAATTTTACATATTTAGCATCAAAACCCCCTATATAACCAACCCATTTTCAAATCTGCACCCCTCAAGCTATCAGAAACAGCTTTTACGAAGATTGTTAACCCCTTGAGATCTTCATAGTAATTGAATCAAAATGGAGGTGAAATTTAGAATGGTCATAATGTTCCCTTATACGTTCATTTAGCCCTAAAATTTACACATTTCCAAAAGATAAAAAGAGAAAACCCACCATACAATTTGTTCTGCAATTTCTCCTGAGTACAAAGACCCCCCACATGTGGCTGTGACTTGTGTTATGGGGGCACAGCGAGGTGCAGAAGGGAAGGAGGGCGCTGCAGCTGCCAGGATTTTAGTTTCCTCATTGGCCCCTTTTGAAGGCTATAAAATTTTCGCTTTTTCGTTATTGGGGCCATGTGATGCCATTTTTTTTGCGGGATGAGATGCTTTTTCCAATGTTACCATTTTGGGGTTTGTATCACCTATTGTTGAAAATTTAGGAACGTTTTTTGAGGACAGGAGTAGAAAAGCATCAATTCTGTACTGGATTTTTTACTTCTTTTTTTTTGGTGTTCACCGTATAGACTAATAATCATGTTATCTTTATTCTATGGGTTGATACGATTACGGGGATACCAAACATGAATATATTTTCTTACGTTTTACTAAATTTGTCAAACAAAACCCTAATGTGGGGAAAAATCTATCATTTATGTATTGCCGTCTTCCAAGTGGCATAACGTTGTTACTTTTTTGGCTACGGAGCTGGTTGATGGCTTGTTTTTTGCGGGACATGTTGTACATTGCACCAGTATCATGTCTGAGTACATATGGTTTTTTGATCACATTTTATAGCATTTTTTGTGGGATTGAAAAGGTAAAAATCATAATTTTTGGAGGGTTTATAACAGTTTTTTTTTACGGCGTTTATCGTGCGGGTTCAATAATGATTTACTTTTATTCTACGGGTTGTTACGGACGCGGTGATACTATATATGTGGGGTTTGTGTTATGATTTAGACTTTTTTTGAGTTATATGTCTCTTTATATGTTTTGGGGGTTTGGGGCATTTTTAGTGATTTATGACTTTATTTTTTTATTGAATAACTTTTTTTTTTACTTTTTCACTTTTATACCATGGGACATGAAGAAGCAATCTTCTGATTGCTTCTTCATGATAATATTCTGCAATACTCATGTATTGCAGAGTATTATCAGTGTCAGCCTATACACTTGCATAGGCTGGCACTGTGCCAGTAAGATGACGTCACAGACGCCATCTTACTGGCAATTCTTGCAGGTAACTCTGGGGTCCAGATCGGACCCCAGAGTTACTATAGCAACGATCGGCGCACCCCGAAAACGGTTCGGGGGGGCCGATCGTGGGGGAAAGATCCCCCAGATACATGTTAGATGCCGCGGTCGCGCTGACCGCGGCATTTAACGGGTTAAGCACCCGCGATCGGAGACAACTCCGATCGCGGGTGTTACACTGGGGTGCCGGCTATTAGTTACAGCCGGCACCCCGTCTTTCCCGATGCCGGTTCGGCTCAGATCTTGAGCTGAACCGGCATCAGCTCAGCGTCCGATATATCGGACGCTGAGCGCTAAGTCACTGCGCTCAGCGTCCGATATATCGGACGCTGAGCGTTAAGAGGTTAATGTGTTGTGTCTATTGTTGTTGTTTTGTAATACCAATCCACCAACCATCCATCTTGTCGGTCCATATATATGCTACCTATGCTGGATTGTTGCCCAATATTATCCTGTTATGGACTGGTGTATATCAAACAAGAGGCTGGTAGCAATTCTACAGGCTGACTGAGCTCTGTTTTACTGAGGCGAGGGAAAAGGGACTCTCAGTCTTTGAGAGATGTGAATGAGTATTGTTCCACAAGTGGACTAATTCTCTCTCACTTCCTCTGCCTCCCTGAACTTGTTTCTAGTGAGTTTCTGTGAAAACAGTAACTAACTAACTTTGCATAGGGGTGCTGAGCATCACACCCATGTTTGATAAAGTTTTAAAAGTGTCAATAAGTAACCTTGATATTAATATTACAATAACATGTACTGTATGCATAGTTCAATAAAGCTATACTGTATAGCATCTATTGAAAACCAAATGGAAATAATAAAATAGTTGAAGCAGTTTTTTTCTAAAGCAAGTTATCAAGAAAAGAGATGAGCAAATCTTCCAAAAAAATCCTTTATGAAATTGATGTTGAAAACTCCAAAAAAAAAAATCAGATTTGCTTAAGATCTCAAACTGGGTAAATTGATTCTTATATCAGTATAGATCTTTAAAAATTCTCTGCTCTATTGATTCTTGAAAATGAGAATCACTTGTTTCACTGTGTACAAACTCCAAGGAAGGAAGCAGCACTCCAAGATAAATAGTGAATGTTTATTCCACCAGTGGTAAGAGCCATTAAGAGCCAATAAACATTCACTATTTATCTTGGAGTGCTGCTTCCTTACTTGGAGTTTGTATGCATATGGGATCCTGAGTCAGTTCCTTGAAGCCTGCACCCACATTGGATTTAATCCGGTTATCCACAGTGCTGCTACTTCTACCTATTTATTTGTTTCACTGTGTATGTAGAACATGACGTATGGATTCCACTTGCTCTAATCGGAAGTTAGAAGGAATGAAATGAGAACAGGCCATGAGAATTAATGGTTACCAGTTTTTGTGAATAGTAAAACTAAAACATGGATTAATAAAAATGTAAAGTTTATTTAAAGGAAATCAACTAGTTGCAGAAACACAAAATAATCTAGAAATACTCACCTCCGTTCCTCTTCATCTGTATCCCACCGCTGTCCTTTTCTAGTGTTGACAAGCCGGAATCACCTAGAATATAAACTTATAATTAGCAGCATGGAGAGCGGGAAAAACATGTCCGGCACTCCGGGTTGCTAATTATGCTGTCCCCGCACCTCCCTCTTCTATGCTAGGATCATTGAAGAGCGAGGTGACATAATGCGAGAGGCATGAATTCACATCCCTCGCATGATGTCACCTCCCTCTCCCAGCATGGAAGAGGGAGGTGGTAAGGGTGTGCATAATTAACAGCCCAGAGTGCCAGACATCTTGTCCCCGCTCTTTGTGCTCTTAATTATAAGTTTCTTTTCCAGGTGATCCCAGCGTGTCAACACTAGCGAAGGACAGCGATAGGATCAAGATGAAGAGGAGCAGAGGTAAGTATTTCTAGGGTTTTTTTTGTGTTTTTACAACTGGTTGATTTCCTTTAAATAAAGGTAAGTGGTGATACAGTGTTTTTCTCAAGTGAATTATATTAACTGTAACTCTATACAAAATGCACATAGATACCCAAATCATCAAGAACTGCTGGCAAAACGCAATGTGGTTTGTCCTTAATAGTGAGCACTCAGTCATTCCTGGCACTCTCTAATTTACACTTGGAATTGATCTTGAAGAGAAGAGCAGATACTTTACATGAAGTGATGAGTTGTGGCTATATAGAAAGATACAGACAGCACATAGCAAACAAATTTTAATGCCAGTATGAGGCTCAGAAAAATGACATCTTGTTGCCTAGTAACAGTGACGCTACAACTTAAGTGACAAACGTTGATAAACAATTAACACAAAGGTACAAACACCATTATGCATTGCATTATAGCAAATAATGTATTCTTTTCATGTATAGATAAAGATAATGCTTCACATAAATATGATGCTATACATTCCACATAACCATCAAATTCTGTATCCATCTTTAGATGAATGTAAAACAAATATGTGTTTTTTGTTTTTTTTTGTATAATTACAGGAAATGCATGCTTCAATCAAAGGAGACAACACATTTACATATTGATTCTTTATCTCGGAATATACTGAATAACCAAAGTGCTTCCCATTTATTTAAAAGTAAGCGCATCCAAGATATATATATATATATATATATATGATACAAATGATTAAAAAATGCTAAAGAAACCTATAAAAGTTCACATCGGCAGTAAAATAAGGTTTCCTTGATCCCATTGATGCCACAATGCTGGGAACTTACTGCTTTATCTTTCACAATTTTCTGATAGCTTGAAAGCAGTTTTACTATTCCAAGATAAAGGGAGTCCACCACCTCTAAACTCCCCTACAGGTAAAACCGACATGTTTAAGCTTTCCAGACATACCTTCCCTGTTTTCCTACAATGTGTAATCTTAGAGAAAATGACGTTTTTATCTTTATGAAATTAGCTTCTCTGTCTACAAGGGTGTGCCTGCTGGTGCACCTGTTTTCATCTTTGTGTGCTGCCCAGCACCAAGCAGCAGCATTCCTGTGCTCAATTACTGACAGCCCTTATGGAAAGGAGTTGAAGTAAACAGGTGCACCAGCAGGCATGGCTCCACCTTCGTGCAATAAGTATCTAACTTGTTTAAAGAAAATAACAGCATTTTCTCTTAAATGACAGCTGGCTTGGAAACAGGTCTATCCGGGAAGCCCATAAAGTCCCCTTAACAATGCTGGTTTCACTTGTGGGTTAACTTTGGATGTGGCAGACTACCTTTAACCTTTTAATGATGTGCGGCAACACATTTAGAGCTCATTCAATCCCACTCCATACAGCACTGGTGTCAAATGGGGACTTTTAGGTAGTAATACTTTTAGCAGAAAAATGTATTCAACAAATCTTCCATTATAAAACATTGCCATGCAATCAGCATAAGATAAGAGTTTTTGGTACTCATCTTAGTCCATTAGTCCATTTTATTCAATAGGATGTTTGTTTGCCTTACCAGTCTGTGGTTTAACCTGTTGTATGGACTGTAGATTTTTGAGGTTAGGAGGTACCTCATTTTTATATCCTGACTAAAAGTTAGCCACACATATTGATACACGTCTTTAAATATTTTATGGTCAAATGGGGGCTGCCATATTTATCCTGATTATCCTGTGTTGTGGGTTCAGCAACTGGTTGCTATGATAGCCAGGAGCCTCTGAGAGGCTCCTATGACTGCCATTCCATGATCACTTTAATAGTGTATATTTTTAGTGTATATGCAATAAACTGCAATGCACATACACTCACCGGCCACTTTATTAGGTACACCTGTCCAACTGCTCGTTAACACTTAATTTCTAATCAGCCAATCACATGGCGGCAACTCAGTGCATTTAGGCATGTAGACATGGTCAAGACAATCTCCTGCAGTTCAAACCGAGCATCAGTATGGGGAAGAAAGGTGATTTGAGTGCCTTTGAACGTGGCATGGTTGTTGGTGCCAGAAGGGCTGGTCTGAGTATTTCAGAAACTGCTGATCTACTGGGATTTTCACGCACAACCATCTCTACGGTTTACAGAGAATGGTCCAAAAAAGAAAAAACATCCAGTGAGCGGCAGTTCTGTAGGCGGAAATGCCTTGTTGATGCCAGAGGTCAGAGGAGAATGGGCAGACTGGTTAGAGCTGATAGAAAGGCAACAGTGACTCAAATCGCCACCCGTTACAACCAATGTAGGCAGAAGAGCATCTCTGAACGCACAGTACGTCGAACTTTGAGGCAGATGGGCTACAGCAGTAGAAGACCACACCGGGTGCCACTCCTTTCAGCTAAGAACAGGAAACTGCCTTGTATCGACGGTTCAGGCTGGTGGTGGTGTCATGGTGTGGGGAATATTTCTTGGCAATCTTTGGGCCCCTTGGTACCAATTGAGCATCGTTCCAACGCCACAGCCTACCTGAGTATTGTTGCTGACCATGTCCATCCCTTTATGACCACAATGTACAAAACATCTTATGGCTACTTTCAGCAGGATAATGCGCCATGTCATAAAGCTGGAATCATCTCAGACTGGTTTCTTGAACATGACAATGAGTTCACTGTACTCAAATGGCCTCCACAGTCACCAGATCTCAATCCAATAGAGCATCTTTGGGATGTGGTGGAACGGGAGATTCGCATCATGGATTTGCAGCCGACAAATCTGCGGCAACTGTGTGATTCCATCATGTCAATATGGACCAAAATCTCTGAGGAATGCTTCCAGCACCTTGTTGAATCTATGCCACGAAGAATTGAGGCAGTTCTGAAGGCAAAGGGGGGTCCAACCCGTTACTAGCATGGTGTACCTAATAAAGTGGCCGGTGAGTGTATATTGCTGTATACATTATGAGCCTTTCATGGTGTATTCCATTTTCTTTGAATGCACACAACAGTACACAAACAAACAAAATCTTAAAAATGTTAGGAATCTTGTATAAATTGAAAAAAATGTCCAATCCAAGCGCAGGAATCGCTGCTTTTTGCCATTGTTTAACCTTAAAAAATTCTAATTTGAATGTACTAAAAGCCTCTGGCAGGGAGTACTAGAACGTTAGGTGGTTCCTCCATTGCGTCACAACAGAAGAAGTACCCCCCACGAACCTGATAATGTGATTGTTAAGGGGTTAAAACACCAATGTACTATGCAGACCAAATACTTCATGCTGCATTTCTTCTTAGATGCCACATTTAATTGCAACCACAAAGTCTGCCATACCAGACCAAGTAGGCAGTTAGCAAATTTTTTGATACCAGGGTATACAAAGTGGCTTCCTTTTGCAAAAGGTTTTTTTCTTAATATACCAATAGGGATTATTTCCCCATTAATGCCATCTCCACACCATGTAGACAAGGCAGGGCATGAAGGGGGGCACGGCTGGCGGTGGAGTGGGAGTGCCTTGGCAATCTCTAGAGCCTGCGAACGTTCAGGACTGAACTTTTGCAGAATTCTACTCCAGGCAGGGCTTGGTGCAGAATTGAACGCCAATGCAAGCCAACCACCGGCTACATCAGGAGGCTGGAACTACTTGGTGTATCTGGTGCAGTGGGGAGGACAAGGCCTTCATCATTAGGCAGAGTATGGAGCGCCGGTGTATGATAAATTCTCCCCAAACTGTTCATAAAATCACTGCAATTGTAATCAAAAAACCACTTTTAACACTTAAACCAAGATTAATGGCATAGAATGAAATAAAAAATATCATAGTTTTTTTTCCACTGTACCCATCAAAAAACAATATTAGCAAAAAATGCAAAAAATGATAGCAGATCATATGTATCCAAAAGTATTATATTGAAATAAAGAGTCCTGTAAAAAACAAACCCTTATGTGGCTACTTTGATGGAAAAATAAGAATGCTATAGCTCTTTTGGTGATACAAAAACAAGTTTCTGTAAATAACATTTCATAGTTTATTTCATAGTTTATACGGTTGAAAAAAGACACTTGTCCATCAAGTTCAACCAAGGAAGGGAAGGGGTTGCATGAGGAAGGGACTTAGGGGAAACAATTTTATATAACATAACCATCAATGTTATTTAGGTGTAAAAAGGCATCTAGACCCTTCTTGAAGCTCTCTGCTGTGACGCCTGAGGCAGGCTATTCCACAGATTGACAGTTCTCATAGTAAAAAAGCCCTGTCGCCTCCAGTAATTAAACCATGAGGACAGTGCCCTCTCGTCTTTTGATTTGATTTAATCTGAAACAATTTACCACCATATTTTTTGTATGGACCATTCATATATTCAAATAAATTAATCATGTCCGCTCATAGTCATCTCTTTTCCAGACTAAATACAGTAAATCTAGTTGTTTTAATCTTTCCTCATAACTAATACCAGGGCCTATTCTAGCCCTTTTGCTGCCTGAGGCAAAAACTGAAATGCGCCCCCCCCCTCCCTCCCCGATAACATGTGTTTTCCCTTTTGACATTAATATTAAGCCTTAATAATAATAACTCCTTTATTTATATAGCACCTGCAGATTACACAGCACTGCACAGTTTTGCCAAATCAGTCCCTGTCCCCAATGGGGCTCACAATCTAATCAACCAACCAGTATTTTTTGGAGTGTGGGAGGAATCCAGAGGAAACCTAGACAAACATCTTGAACCCAGGTCCCCAGCTCTGCAAGGCTGTAATGCTAACCACTAAGCCACCATAAAGCAAAACACACATTGCTGTTTACAAAATGCATATGCATCAAAATACAGTATAAATGCATCAGTCTGTCCTCTAATTAAATGTGCCCTGGATGGGGCTGCTAAAAAAATAAACATTTTCTTCCCTGTTGGTGTCCCCCACCGCCGTCCCACCACGCTATATCTAAGAACTGTATATGGGGACCAAGGAGGTAAGTGAATGTTTATTCTTTTTAGCAGCCTCCTCCCGGCCACATATCCATTTTTCCAGGTCTTGGCCAACCCTTTTAATATACACCCCGCTATTATTATTCATCTACATAGAGCCCCTCTTATGATTTTATATACGCTGCCACCCTAATCTAATAATACATATTTCCCCCCCTTAGTTACAATAATATAAAGACAGTGACAATGACACATTAAAAATGTATATAGAACCCCCTAATGCATTTATGCACAGACCCCTCTTATTTGTTATACAAATATAATTATTTATATACAACTCCTTTCAAGGTACAGAGACCCCCAAATTACATTATATACAGCTCCCTTCAATATAGCCCCAAATTTTATAAAAATCTGGCCCCCATATACAATCCCCTACCCACAGTTTTATTGAAGCCAGGCCCCTATATACAGATCCTCCCCGCATAACTATATAAAGTAAACCATATACAGCTCCCACACCAGTTTCTAAGGTTCCTATATACAGTTTTCCCCATTGAAATTACTGTATATACAGCCTTCTACATACAGATCCCCATCCCCCAAGTTTAATGAAATTCTGTCCCCTATATACAGATCCCACCCCACTTTAATTATATACAGAATGTTCTTGTCCACATATACAGCCTCCCAGACCTTGTTTAGTTATGTAAGCAGCCCCAGAAAGAGTCTCCTACTCCTCATTTGATTATGTTGCAGTCCAATTGTAAAGTTTCCCCATCCCCACTTTTACCCTAGTGCCCAATCTCATTGTTAAATAGCCGCTGCTAACATAATGACATGCATAATGACATGCAAGACAATGCATTACAGCGCAGTTAGAAAATATAAACTGAGAAAAATGACTACAATGTTTTGTATTAGAAGCAGGATTCAGCAAGTAAAACTTACATGTTGTTGTCTTCCCACGCTGCCGCAATCATTTACTTCTCCTCCAGACTCTTCAGCTCGGGTCGCGGTGACGTCATCACTCGCTGCCCGCGACCTAACCAGAAGTGCCTGGGATTCCCGGAGCAAGAGAGCGGCGCAGAGAAACAGGTGGGTGCTGCGACGCTCTGAATATCAATGGCATTGATGTCTTAAGACACCGATGCCATGGATATACATCGCGCTGCACGGACTTGCCAGCGGCAGCTCTGCACTATTTACTGTGAGCGATTCGGGCACTTGCCGAATCGCCTACATTGCAATTATGCCGCTTCCAAGAGGGCTCCGTCAGTTGCCGCCTGAGGCGGGATTTTCATCCCGCCTCATGGCAGATGCGTCCCTGACTAATACCCTCCATACCCCATATAATTTTTGTGGCTCTACGTTGAACCCTCTCCAGCTCCAGGGCATTCTTTTTATGGACCGGTGCCCAGAACTGGACAGCATATTCCAGGTGAGGCCGCACCAATGCCTTGTAAAGTGGTAATATTACATCCCTATCACGAGAGTCCATACCACTTTTGATACATGACAAGATCCTACTAGCTTTAGAGGCAGCTGCTTGACATTGTATGCTGTTATTCAATTTATGATCTACTAGTACCCCCAGGTCCTTCTCAACAAGGGACTCTCCAAGATTTTCTCCCCCAAGTACATATTTTGCCTTTGGATTATTGGCCCCCAGGTGCATAACCTTACATTTATCTACATTAAACCTCATTTGCTAAGTGGATGACCAAACATTCAGTTTGTCTAAGTCACCCTGCAGCCTATGAACATCCTCCATAGACTGTATTACACTACACAGTTTGGTGTCATCTGCAAAAATAGACACAGTGCTATTAATTCCTACCTCTATATCATTAATAAATATATTAAATAGTAGTGGGCCAAGCACAGAACCCTGGGGTACACCACTCATAACTGGTGACCATTCCGAGTAGGAATCATTGACCACAACTCTCTGGATACAATCCTTCAGCCAGTTTTCAATCCAATTGCAAATGATTCCTGCCAAACCAATAGACCTTATTTTACCCATCAGACGTCTATGAGGGACAGTGTCAAATGTCTTTGCAAAGTCTAAGAACCCCAGCTGCTTCTCCATCCAGGCACCTGCTCACCTCTTCATAGAAGCAGATAAGGTTAGTTTGACAACTTCTATTCTTAGTAAACCCATGCTGGCTGTCACTTATTATACTACTTGATGTCACATATTCCAGTATATAGTCTTTTACTAACCCTTCCAGTATTTTCCCCACAATGGAAGTTAAGCTTACAGGCCTGTAATTGCCTGGCGAAGTTCTAGAGCCCTTTTTATATATTGGCACCACATTTGCCTTGCGCCAGTCACTTGGCACCACACCAGACATTACGAAATCCCGGAAGATTTTAGACAGCGGTACAGCAATAACAGAACTGCCTTGTACACATTGATTTTATTGAGCTTAGATTGGATCATGTCTACATTCAGCCAGTCTACTATATTACAGGGTGCATGCCCTGCACTGGCACCACCCAAGTCAGAAGTTCTCTCTTCTATTGTATAAACGGAGCTAAAAAAACCTATTAAGTATCTCTGCCTTCTCTTGGTCTCCAGTCACCGAAGCCCCATTTTCAGAATAAAGGGGTCCAACCTGTTCTGACCCATTTTTTTGCATTGATATACTTAAAAAATTTCTTGGGATTTGTTTGGCTATCTTTAGGCACCTGTCTTTCATTTTGTATTTTGGCTGATTTGATTCCTTTTTACAGATTTTGGTAAGTTTTTTGTAAGTATTGAAAGCCTCAGGTGACCCGTCAGATTTATATTTTTTAAATGCCCTCTTTTTCTCATTTATTGCCCTTTTAACTGTAGCTGTAAACCACGCGGGGTGTAATCTCGCCTGTCTATACTTGTTACCTATTGGAACAAATTTAGTATAATTACCCAGGAAAGATCTGAATTTCTCCCATTTAACATTAGTATCCTCATTTGACAGAATCTGATCCCAGTCTATATCCAGTAGTGCAGCCCTGAATTTCTGGAAATTAGCCCGCTTAAAATTCAAAGTTTTCTGATTTTACCACCTGTTTCTGCTTTTTAAAGTTTAAGAGGAAAATAATTATATTATGATCGCTGTTCCCAAGGGGTTCCCGGACACTGACATTTTGGATAATCTCCTCATTGTTAGAAATTACAAGATCCAACAATGCTTCACCTCTTCTACATACTGCAACATAAAATTATCCTGCAGAAAGTTGATAAAATTTCTCTCCTTCACAGATGAAGAAGAGCCCTGACCCCAATTTATATTTGGAAAGTTAAAGTCTCCCATTATCACTACGGTCCCCTCCTCTGCAGCCCGCTCCATCTGTTTATCTAGGTGACCCTCTATTTCCTCAGAGATGTTAGGGGGTCTATATATTACACCAAAAATAATTTTCTCAAAGCTCTCTTGGCTTTGAATTTCAACCCACAAAGTTTCAGCCTCCTCACACACTTCTGAGACCACTGACTCATTCACAATTTTAAGTCTCTTCTGACATACAGACATACACCACCTCCCCTCCTATTTGTCCTGTCTTTCCGAAAGAGTGTAAAACCTTGAATATTAACACCCCAAGCATGCGATGCATCAAGCCATGTCTCTGCTACACCAACAACATCTAACTGTTCCTCTAATATCAGTGCCTCAAGCTCACCCATTTTGCCTGTGATACTTCTGGCATTTGTGAACATACAATATAATTTTCCACAGTTATTTATCTGATTTAAAGTAATTTTGCTGCCACATATATCCTCACCACTGTTCTGTAACTTGTGGATCTCCTTATCCACTGCCTTAGGCCCCCATACACCGCCCACCTCACCACCCACCAACATAACCTGCCCCCTTTCTGACCTGTCTACCCCTTTAGTGTCTTCCACGACAGCTGGGTCATCCCCAGCCCCTCCCAGTAATTTATCCACCCTTTCCACCATATGCCAAACCCTGGCACCAGGGAGACAGCAGACCATTTGGTTGAGGCGGTCTTGGCGACAAATTATTCTATCCGTCTTCCTGAGTATAGAGTCCCCTACAACCACTAGCTGTCTTGGCTTACCTGCACTCCCATCCACCCTAATACTAGCTGGTCTGCTCCCCCGGCTGTTAAGGAGAGCAGGATACGCTAGGGCTGCCATTTCTGACACTGACGTCCTTACATCATTGCACAATTTTGCAATTTTGCTTGGATGTTCAGAGTCAGAGTTGGCCTTCCTTTTCTTTGACCCCTTCCTATCCCCTTTATTTACAGAAACCCAGCTACCCACCTGGCCCTGCTGGCTTTCCTCTCCACCCTCCACTTCTACCCCGCTTATTGCTTGCTCAGTGAGCAGCATACTCCTCTCAAGATTGTCGATTGCTCGCAGCCATGCAATATCTTTCTCCAGATCTCTAACATGAGCTTCCAGTAGAGAAATATGGGCACATCTGTCACAGCGGTATTCATCCTGGAACTCCTGCTCCAGCATTTGCTACTCTAACCCCTGAAATGTGTACATTTATGGATTTATTACAATTATTTAGCAGATTTAGAGTCGCCAGACTGTCATACAACACAAAGCACATAAAGCAAATATTTTAAATAAATCATGCTAAGAGAAGGGCTTAATGTTGTTAATTATCTTCTTTCATTTGAAGGATACAGTGGATTTTCTGCATCTATCAGTATTCATAGTATCATAGTATATAAGGCTGGAAAAAGATGCAGGTCCATCAAGTCCAACTTTTAAGATTTAAATAAATGTTTTATCCCCATAACCCGTGATATTTTTTCTCTCCAGAAAGGCATCCAGGCTTCTCTTGAACATGTACATAGAGTCCGCAATAACAACCTCCTGCATCAGAGAGTTCCATAGTCTCACTGCTCGTACAGTAAAGAACCTTTGTCTATGTTGATGGTAGAATCGCCTCTCCTCTAGGCGCAGAGGATGCCCCCTTGTCCTGGTCACAGGCCTAGGTATAAAAAGATCTTTGGAGAGATCCTTGTACTGTCCGTTCAGGTATTTGTACATTGTAATGAGGTCTCCCCTCAGTCGTCTTTTTTCTAAACTGAATAATCCCAAATTTTGTAATCTGTCAGTGTATTATAATCCCTCCATTCCCCTAATAATCCTGGTTGCTCTCCTCTGCACCCATTCCAGCTCAACTATATCCTTTTTATACACTGGTGCCCAAAACTGTACATAATATTCCATGTGTGGTTTGACCAGGGATTTGTATAAGGGCAAAACTATGTCTTTATCATGAGAATCTATTCCTCTCTTGATACATCCTATTATTTTATTTGCTTCAGCAGCAGCAGCATGGCTCTGGTCACTAAAATTAAGTTTACCATCCACCAATACCCCCCTAGTCCTTTTCAGCTCCAGTTTTACCAAGTAATTGACCGTTTAGAACATAATTATACTTTTTGTTTCCATGGCCCAAGTGCATAAAACCTCATCAACCATTTCTCTGCCCACTCCTCAAGCTTCCACAAATCCCCCTGTAATGCTAAAATATCGACCTCAGTATTTATTACTTTACACAGCTTAGTATCATCTGCAAATATTGAAACTTGACTGTGAAAACCCACTACAAGGTCATTAATAAAAATATTAAAAAGAAGTGGCCCTTTATACTGACCCCTGTGGCACTCCACTGGTAACGACAACCCAATCTGAGAATGTGCCATTAATGAGGACCCTCTGTTTTCAATCACTAAGCCAATCACTAAGCTAATTACTTACCCAAATACACAGATTTTCCCCTATTCCCAGCAGTCTCATTTTATATACCAACCTTTTATGTGGCACAGTGTCAAATGCCTTTGAAAAGTCCAGATATACAACATCCACAGCGTCCCCCAGATCCAGTCTTGAACTTACCTCCTTGTAGAAACCAATCAGATTAGTCTGACAGGACCGATCGCTCATAAACCCATGCTGACGCTGGGTTATAAGGTTGTGCACAGTGAGATACTCCAGGATAGCATCTCTAACAAACCCCTCAAATATTTTCCCCACCACAGAAGCTAGACTCACGGGTCTGTAGTTTCCAGGATCGCTATTTGATCCTTTTTTGTATATTGGTACCACATTTGCTATGCGCCAGTCCTGTGGAACATAACCAGTCCTCAGTGAATCTTCAAATATTAAAAATAACGGTCTGTCTACCACGGTACAAAGTTCATGCAGAACCCGGGGGTGTATGCCATCTGGCCCCGGTGATTTATCTATCTTAGTGGTTGCGAGGCGGCCCGTACCTCTTCCTGGGTTAAACTGTTGACATTCCAAAAATAATTTACATTACTCCTCATTGTGTCTTCCACCAGGGGATTTTCCTGGGTAAAGACAGTTGAGAAGGCGACATTCAGTAGATTGGTCCTTTCCTCATCTCCTTCCACCTTGACCCCCATGTTATTTCTAAGGGGACCCACACTCTCAGTCTCTATTTTTGCGGCCTTTATCTGCTTTTTACAGGATTTATTTTTCTCTCTATAATCCTGTAATGCCTCATCGCTACCTTCACATTTTAGCACCTTAAACGCCTTATCTTTCTCGCTTATTGCTTTCCTTACAAGACTAGTTAGCCACATTGGCTTTTTCTTGTTCATATTATGCTTTTTCCCATAAGGTATGTGTTTCTCACAGGACTTTTTCAGAATATATGAGAAAAAGTCCCATTTTTTTTGGGGGGGGGGTTGGCTTTTGTCTTTGAGAACATTATCCTAGTCTATGTCTTTAAGGTCTTCCCTTAGTTTCTGAAAATTTGCCCTCCTGAAGTTTAGAGTGTTGGTTGTCCCTTCCCTAACGCTCTTAGTAAAGCCTAATACAAAATCAATGATATTATGATCGCTATTACCCAGGTTCCCCCCAACCTTTAGTTTTGATACCCTATCAGGTCTGTTGGTTAGGATAAGGTCCAGCAGTGCCTCCCCTTTTGTTGGCTCCAGGACTAGTTGCAACAGGTAATTGTCTTTTGTTGTTGACAAGAACCTGCTGCCTTTGAAGGAACTGCATGTTTCTGCCCCCCAGTCAATATCTGGGTAATTGAAGTCCCCCATGATAAGTACTTCACCATGCTTTGAAGCCGCATCCATTTCACTTATCAGCATTTCCTCTGCTGCCTCCATTATATTTGGAGCCTTTTAACAAACCCCTAGTAATATTTTATTATTCTTTTTCCCTCCTCTTATCTCCACCCATAGGGACTCCACATTTGCATTTGCGTTACAAATTAGGGCGAAGATAGCTTTGAGTGGCGAATAATTTCCGGGTCTCTTAGTTCTCTTAGATCAGTAAACTTTGAGTTTGTTTCATATTGTGTATAATTTAGTAGTTTTTATTCAATATATGTTGTATGTCCGTGGTATTCTTGTATTTTTGTAATGTATTTAAAATCTCTACGGCCTTTTGTGACAACTTTCTTTTCCTCCATTGGGAGATAAACAAACCAAGCCCCCTTTTTTATTTATACGATCCTTTCTAAAAAGACTATAACATCTATAGTAACAGCCCAGTCATAGCTACTGTCCAGCCATGTCTCGCTGATACCCACTATATCATATTTCTGCTCCAACATCAAGAGTTCCAGTTCTCCCATTTTGTTTGTGAGGCTTCTGGCATTCGTGCACTTTATATGGTTTTCCCTGTCCATATTCCTTTTGTTCTTATTCCCCAATCTCATTCCAGCCCCCCTTCCTCCCCCATGGACTATGACTCTTCCCAGCTCTCTATCTACACTGTCTATTTGCCCTGCACAAGTGTAGTTGCCCTCCCCCAGATCTCTAGTTTAAACACTCCTCCAACCTTTTTATTCCCCCAAAACAGCTGCACCCTCCCCATTGAGGTGCAGCCCATCCCTACTGTAGAGCCTGTAGCCGACAGAAAAGTCATCCCAGTTCTCCATGAACCCAAAACCCTCCTTCCTACACCAACTTTTGAGCCACTTATTTACCTCCCCGATCTCCCACTGCCTTTCTGGTGTGACACATGGTACAGGTAGTATTTCGGAGAAAACTACCTTTGAGGTCCTTGCCCTGAGTTTATGGCCTAAATCCCTGAAATCATTTTTAAGGACCTTCCACCTACCTCTTACTTTGTCATTAGTGCCAATGTGGACCATGACCGCTGGTTCCTCAACAGCCCCTCCCAGTAATCTGTCAACCCGATCCGCAACATGCCGAACCCGAGCACCCGGCAAACAACACACTGTTCGGTATGCACGGTCTTTGTGACAGATTGCCCTGTCTGTTCCCCTAATAATCGAATCTCCCACTACCAGCACCTGTCTGACCTTGCCTGTGCTCCCATTACCCTTCTTACTGGAGCAGACAGTCCCCTGGTTGCTAGAGGTTATGTCTTGCTGCAGCATTGCTACCCCAGAGCTGATATCCCCCCCTAGCTGCCCCTTCACTCTGCACCTCCATACTTCCCTCCTCACACCCATCTTCCCCAGAGAGTTTGTGCTCCAGGAGCACCAAACTTCGCTCCATATTGTCAATTGCCCGCAGCCTTGAAACTTGCTCATTTAGATCCAGAATCTGGGCTTCCAGATAAGCAATTTTCACACCTCCCACACAGCAGTATTCCCCCCTTGAACGGCTGTTCAAGGAAAGCATACATGGCACAGGATGTACACTGTGTAGCAATGCCACTTATGGAGTCCATTGTTCTAATGGCGATTACAATAGAAATATGCACGGAAAGAAGAATTTACATTCAAAGTAACACAAAATACAGCAGTTACCTGCTAAAGTCCCTCAAACTTAAGTCCCTTAAACGTAAGTCCCACTTAGGACACTGCACACAGTACGGATCAATGCACACTCGCCACCAAGCTCGTACACTCGCTTTTCTGATGCTTTTTGAAAGGTTATGTGCCACAAAAATCTGCTGAGCTCACTGCAACAAGATCTGGCTGCAAACCACCAAACAAATTGATCACAGAAGTATATAAAGGCTGCTAATTAGATAGCCACACCCCACTATTAATTAGGCAGCACCTGTGACTATACTGTCTAGATAAGCAAGGTTAATTCCTCTCTATACTCCCCACACAATATATAGATTATGCAAGTAAAAATACCTTCAGATCTACTTGGTTGCAATAAAACTCACACAATGAAATTCAGGAAATAAAAATGTAGATGCACTTATCTATCTGTTACTGGATCCAAAAAGACTGTATACATCTTATTATATAGTTAAATTCCTTTGCTTAGCGTATAATAAGGTTGGTATCTATTATACACTTGTTTACATGATTGTAAGCTGTGTCGTCACTGTTACTTAGCAACATGACATTATTTTTTGTGTCTCTGTCTGAGTGTTGATTGAGGTTTATTGACACACTCTGCCTGAGGAAGGCCTGTATAGAACCAAAACATGTCACAACATTCTATCCATGTGTACTGTTCTGCAGTAAGGAAGAGATTAAGTAGTACTCTAAAGAATGACAGTAATTGTCATTGCTATTTTCCCTTTACGATGTGCCTCATTGGCTTTAGTTGTATGCAGAAATCATAGGGACCATTCTGCCCGCCAATTAAAATAATATACATATAGTATGCCTATAACTAGATTATATACAAGTCCCCCTTAACCCCTTAACGACTTGGCCTTTTTTAGTTTTTTCACTTCCATTTTTCACTCACCAACTTCAAAAATCTATAACTTTTTTATTTTTCCACATAAAGAGCTGTGTTATGGCTTATTTTCTGCGTAACAAATTGCACTTCATAGTGACGGTATTTAATATTCTATGGCGTGTACTGGGAAGCGTGAAAAAAATTCCAGATGCAGTGAAAATGGTGAAAAACCACATTTGTGACGTTTTCTTGTGGGCTTGGATTTTACAGCTTTCACTCTGCGTCCCAAATGACATGTCTACTTTATTCTTTGGGTCGGTACGATCACGTGGATACCAAATTTGTATAGGTTTTATAATGTTTTCATACATTTAAAAAAATTAAAACCTCCTGTACAAAATATTTATTTTTTATTTTGCCATCTTCTGGGGCCATCTTTTTCATACTTTGGTGTACGGAGCTGTGGATAGTGTCATTTTTTGCAAATTTTGATGCCGTTTTCATTACTATAATTTTTGGGACTGTGCGACCTTTTGATCACTTTTTATTAATTTATTTATATTTTTCAAAATGGCAAAAAAATGCCATTTTCGACTTTGGACGCTATTTTCCGTTACGGGGTTAAACATAGTGGAAAAAACATTATCATATTTTGATAGATCGGGCATTTTCGGACGCGGCGATACCTAATGTGTTTATGATTTTTACTGTTTATTTATTTTTATATCAGTTCTAGGGAAAGGGGGGTGATTTGAATTTTTAGGTTATTATAATTTTTTTTTTTAAACTTTTTTTTATTTTTACTTTTACTATTTTTCAGACTCCCTAGGGTACTCTAACCCTAGGTAGTCTGATCGATCCTATCATATACTGCCATACTACAGTATGGCAGTATATGGGGATTTTACTCCCCATGCATTACAATGTGCAATTAGCACATTGTAATGCATGGGTTAAAACGAAGTAGCCTCGGGTGTTCGGAACACCCGAGGTTACCTTGGCGACGGATCGCCGCTCCCCGTGACGTCATCGGGGAGCAGCAATCCACGACAAGATGGCGGCGCCCATGCGGCTCCATCTCTCGCGGAGAAAACACCGCGGAGAAAAAACATTGCGGGTGTTACCGGTAAGCCTTTGCTGCAATATGCAGCAAAGACTTACCGGCTATGGAGAGGGCTCGGCCCGCGAGCCCTCTCCATGCACCGGGACCCGGCGGGGTCGGGGTCGGGAAGGAGTTAATGAATTCTTTTGCAGTGCCTCCTCATAAATTTGTATACACACCGATCCCTCCAGAAATCATATACTGGGGCATCCTCATGGATTCATATACAGAAAAAAAAAATCATATGCCATATTCTGACAACCATAACTTTTTCATGTATTGATATCATTTTGGTGCTATTATGGCATGCAACATCGGAGGATAAAGCAGCTCTTATCCCATATCGCGGGTTGCAGGCTAACCCGTGCCCCTCTCTGCCCACCAGTGTGGCATCTGCTCTACTTACCCATCCTTGTTCCTGCCTCCGGTCCGGCGGGGTCGTGCGTGCATGCCGGCTTCAGAAGGTTTAAAGGGCCAGTGCACCGTTAATTGCATTATTTGGCACTAGCCTCTTCCCAGAATCCTTTATATTCCAGTCTCTCCCTGCACACCCTGCCGGATCTTTGTGCCCAGTACCATAGAAAAAGTGGTTACCAGGTTGCACTGCTACAGAAAACCCATGCTAAGGAAAATTATTTTCTCTTGAATTTTAATGTAAGAAAATGACAAATTAAAGCTTTGATTTTTTAACCTTCATCTGGTGCGGTGTACAAATCCTTCTTTCCTGCAGTACCATGCCACAGCAAGTCCAATCCGCTTTGTGGCAAGCTCTGGTGAAAACCGGGTGCCACTTAGATTTCAGTTTCAGGTGTTAGCTTACGTCATTGTCCGCGGTGGTCCACTGGCTCCACTACCCCTGGAGCCTGACAGGCACTTTGTGCTGCTCACCCTTTCCTTTCAAAGTTATAGCATTTTAAGTTCTGAAAGTGTCTGACAAAAATCATTCTCAACTGAGTTGAAGTGGGCGGAGACTAATGCCTGTCAGTCTACGCCCTCAAACTGAGGCAAGTTAGGTTACCCACAGATCCCATGATGCCTTGTGTTCTCTCGCAATTAAGCATTAAATTAATTTAGTTTTCCACAAATAAATGAGCAATGCTCATACAGGATGTATATGGTGACTAACCAGGCAGCTTCCATCACATGAAGGAGCAGGAAACATGTAATGAGTGGTAGAAATCATAAGTAAATCAGTTACATGCAGTCTATAGCCTGTGCTGTGTGAGCACTAAGGGTTAATAGCTTGTCTGTACAGAACTGAAAGTGCCAAAGACAAGTTGGGGGAGGGGAGCACCATGAGGTGCAGAGAAAGACAGAAAAAGTTCTGTAGAATCACAGACTAGAATGGAGGGACTGATAGAGGACAGGGGAGATCTTGTACCTCACTATTCTGTGCAGTAGATTTCTGTATCCACTGTTCAGAAAACATCCAGCTCTGCTACATACACAGAGAGTTCTGTCACATGACCTCCTCCTCTATAAGCAGGGAGCAGCAGCCCCTCCCCTCACATGAAAGCGAATGATAAACAAACTATGGACTCACAAGGAGAGGAAGTAGCTATTACAGCACTGAGGTAATCTGAGGGGTATAGCAAAGAAACTGCTGCATATAGGTAACAAAGATAATAGGAAAAGTTGTTTTACATCCGAAGAGCCATTAATTTGTGGAAAAAAAACCTTTACAGTTACTTTTTAATGCAAAAGGTGCTGAAGCATTAGGTAACACTCACAGTTCACAGTTTGATTCTTTTGTGGATTAACAGATCTTAATTTTGTTACAGTAACAATTGCCTGGCTTTCTATTCTCTATCTGATATACTTGTACATTTGTAGTGCAGTTAAAGACATCACTTTTAACTGCAAGGTATTCCTTGTTCATTGGTATATTTCACTAGTATAATGATCTGCATAGTACTACAAATCAATCTCTCTATCTCTCTTGATACAGTATACAGTATATATCAATTAGACTAATTCCAAGCATTTGAAGAAACGCTTAACCCATTCCTGTTGCAGCCCTTTTTAGTTTTTGCGCTCTTATTTTTCACTCCCCACCTTCAAAAACGTATAACTTTTTAATTTTTCCATGTACAGAGCTGTGTTATGGCTTGTTTTCTGTGTAACAAATTTCACTTCAAAATTAGGTCGATACGATTAGGGGGATACCAAATTTGTATGGGTTTTATAATGTTTTCATACAATTACAAAAATTAAAACCTCCTGTACAAGAAAAAAATATATTGCCATCTTCTGTCACTAATAACTTTTTTTATACTTTGGTATATAACTGTACAACCTTTTGATCACTTTTTATTGAATTTTTTATATTTTTCAAAATGGCAAAAAAGTGCTATTTTCAACTCTGGGCGCTATTTTCCATTACGCTGTTAAACACAGTGAAAAACCATTATTATATTTTGATAGATTGGGCATTTTTTGATGCGGCAATGTGTTTTTTTACTGTTATTTTATTTTTGTATCAGTTCTAGAGAAAGGGGGTGATTTGAATTTTTAGGGTTTTTTATTATAATTTTTTTTAAACTTTTTTTTATTTTTACTATGGTACTTTAACCCTAGGTTGTCTGACAATCCTAACATATACTGCCATATTACAGTATGGGAGTATATGGGGATTACCCTCCTCATTCATTACAATGTGCTGATCGCACATTGCAATGAAAGGGTTAAAACAAGGATTGAAATATCGGATCCTCACTCCACAATGACATCACGGGAATGATCCTCGGCAAGATGGCCCATGCACCGCCATTTGTTTCGTGGGGGGGTGATCATTGTTATTGGAATGCTAAGATCCCAGGGATGTCTACAGTAACGCCTTATAGACAGTGTGTAAGCCTATGCGATTGCACAGTATTATAATGAACAAGCAATTGTAGTGGGACTTGTTTTTAAATAAAAAACAAACTAATAAATTAATTAATTTATAAAAAAGGCTCCAAAGCCCCTACACATATACAATTTACAAATAGCATAAAAAATTGCAAATCTGTAAGGTGGGGTTGGCCTGGAGCACAGGGAAGGACAGACAGAGAAAGTGAGCCCTAGACTGTTCACCTTAACAACTTTGCGCCCCATGATGAACTATGTCGTCCTCATGCTGCAAGGGGTGTATGGAGAGAGCTCACGGGCTGAGCTCTCTACATACACAGCGGGTGACGACTGTATAATAAAGCTGACACCTGCCTGTTACTGCCCTGGGTGGTGCTGACACAGATCACGGCAGTTAACCTGTTAAGTGCCACGGATGGACCCGACCATGGCACCTAACTTACCATTACATGGGCGATCAGTTGCCATGGCAGCCTACAGTCTTATTCCCAAAATGTCCAATCTATCAAAATATAATAGCAATTTTTCTCGGCGTTTAACCCCTTAACGGAAAATAGCACCCAAAGTCGAAAGTTGCACTTTTTTGCCATTTTGAAAAATACAAAAAAATCTATAAGAAGTGATCAAAAGACTGTACAGTCCTCCAAATGGTAGCATTAAAAACGCATCAAAAGTTGCAAAAAAATGCCACCATCCACAGCTCCATACACTGAAATGTGAAAAAGTTATTAGCGCCAGAAATGGCAAAACGAAGAAGAAACAGAGCATAGCCACCCCAAAGTGGTTTCACTGAAAAATGCATCTAATCCCGTGCTCATGAACCAATAAAATATATATTCATAGGATTTTAAATATAATTGCATATATCTCATTACTAGTCAGATCAACTATAGGCTACACATTAGAATGATAGAAGATAACTTAGGTGTACATACTGTACATATATCAGTTTTATAGATCGGACTGCCTTGCCTTAGGTTTGGTTAATGCTAGCAGCAATCGTTTATCATTTTTGGATTAGAGAAAGCGATATAATGTGCATTGTAGTTTATCTCGGTCCTGTTGAATGTAATAGTTTTTTGTATGATTTTTTTTTCTGTCTGAATCATCTCCCAGGCAATTTCTCTGGATTAGGAGAACGTATGTATGATAAATTTGAGGATTATCAGAGAGATGATTCCCCAGGAGTAAAGTTTTGTTCATGGAAAATATCCTAGGTAACTGATGGTAGAAGCCACAAGCTAGAGATAACATACCCTGCAAACACAGTATAAATAACTAACACTTCGAGGGGATAATAACTATAAGACTGTATACCCAGCACAGCTAAAGAAAGAATACATTATTTATCTTTATATCTGTACATTTGGGCACATAACCTCTTCAAGAACAGCTTATTTTTAAGTAAGAAGCAAGTTACTTATGTGCCATGAAACGGGAGTCATAGCAACCTCTGCAATTTTGTTGGGATTTGATTTAAGCTGTTATCAGATTTGCACACAATTGCATAAGTGTAGAACAATTGCTTCAGTAAAACGTTTGGAACTCTCAAACATCAACTCATTATGACAAAAACAATCCTTCCAACGTATTTGACTGAGAAGATATTCTAAAGAAGCAAGCCATATCGATGACATGATGGATGGATGAGATGACGGATACATAAACTTCATCTAGAATTGCATTTAACATCACTATCTCTTGTATCACTTTGACAGAATCCTCATAATGTTACTTGGTTCTTCTTGGGTACTCAGCATGTTTCATTGTCTATCTGTAGCTTACATGTCACTTCATATCATTCTTGTCTATGCTTTATATTCACTCATTCCCTCACTAACATAATCTCAGGAATGGCCAGGTCACTACTATCTTCAAAATCAGTAGCTGTACTTTACAAATGTAATTTAAGAAGGTCACAACTTTTATCAACAGAGACCATGAACAAATACTCGAACAGCAGAAAAAAATATGCAATCAGAAGTTATCTTCCAGAATTAATTATTTTATGGTATTATAATTGAATATTGTAATTTATATGTGTGTGTGTGTGTGTGTGTATATGTATATGTATATATATATATATATATATATATATATATATATATATATATATATGCACGTATATATGTACAGTGGGTACAGAAAGTATTCAAAAATACTTATTTTTTCTGCTTATTACTGTACACTGTGCATCTCATCTTGACAGAAAAAAAATTGAAATGTAGATATTTTTGCTAATTTATTAGACAATAATCTTCTTCCATTCTTCCTTGCAGATCCTCTCCACTTCCCTCAGGTTGGATGGTGAACGTTGGTGGAAGCCATTTTCAAGTCTCCCCAGAGATGCTCATTTGGGTGTAGGTCAGGGCTCTGGCTGGGCCAGTCAAGAATGGTTGCAGAGTCATTCTAAAGCCACTGCATTGTTAATTTAGCAGTGTGCTTAGGGTCATTGGGGTCATTTATCTTAGAATTTTCTCCTTTATTTCTTTTATTTTGTGACTTTTTTGGGCACATTTGATAGATTTGCGCCTAAATTTGCAACTTTTCCCGCTCGCCCAGCAAAACCAGCCACACAGGAATTTTACATATACAATATTTTGTATGCAACGTATATATTTTTAAAACCCAGATGTGAACATTTGAAAAAGTGAAATTTTGTTGCAAATTGAGGTTAAAAAGTCACAAATAAACTACAATTCTGACCAAGGCTAGGAAAAACCTTAAACAAAGTTGAAGTTTGAGTCTTTTGTCTCAAAAAGTCTCAAACACCCTATAGGCACAGCTGCCTGATATATCAGCCACTAAGATAAATCCAACAAGTCCAAAAGTTGGAAAAAAAACAAGAAAAGACCTGCACAAATGTCCCCACTAAAGATAAATGACACCCATTGTTTTCGGCCCAGTCTGAGCTCCAGAGCACTCTGGGAGAGGTTTTCATCCAGGATATCTCTGTACTTGGCCACATTCATCTTTCCATCAATTGCAATCAGTTGCCCTGTCCTTCAGATGAAAAACACACCCATATGTCCTGCACTGAGGAGAGGCTGCTGTCTTCCATAAAGCCCCAACTGCTTGAAGGGCTGTAATGATAGTTGACTTTGTGGAACTTTCTCCCGTCTCCAAACTGCTTCTCTGGAGCTCAGCCACTGTCATCTTTGGGCTATTTTTTACCAACGTCCTTCTCCCACAATTGCTTAGTATGGCTGGATTTAAAGATTATGGAGGCCACTGCGCTCTTAGGAACCTTAAGTGCTGCAGAAATTATTTTGTAACCTCGGCCAGATCTGTGTCTTGCCACAATTCTCTTTCTGAGCTCCTTGGGCAATTCCTTAGACTTCATGATTCTCATGTGCTCTGACATGCACTGTGAGCTGTGAGGTCTTATATAGACAGGTGTTTGTCTTTCCTAATCAAGTACAATCCGTTTAAGGCAACACAGCTGGACTCCAATGAAGGAGTAGAACAATCTCGTGGAGGACCAGAAGGAAATGGACAGCATTTGAATTAAATCTGAGTTTTACACTAAAGGGTCTGAATATTTATGACCATGTGATATTTCAGTTTTTAATAATTGTTTGTGTCAAGATGAGGTGCAGAGTGTACATTTTTTAAATGTTGGATTGCTGCAAATGTTTTAAATCCATTTTGATAATTTATAATATTATATTTTACTATATGTTGGATTATAATATTATATTAGGATTACATTAACATTTTGATGAAACCCACCATACATCTATATAGAGTTCTAATGACTTTTGTTGTTTGCATAAATAGAAATAAATGTGTACTTACAGGTGGTCTATTGCTGACCAGTAGTCTGGCTGCTTGGAGACCCTTTGGAGGCTCCAGGGTTTCATTTTCCAAGAGACTGGTGCAACCTTATGTATATGGTCTAGACAGGTCTCCCTTAAATCTATAGAGACACTTACAGTTCATTTTGGACAAAACCTTTGTGGTTATTTCAACTGTGCATCTTAGTATGTTTTGTGACATCATGGTTGACAAACCTGACCCCCGGAAGGCTTGCAGAGCAGTGCACGTTCCCACAGACCTAATAAAGATCTACAGTGTATGAATTCTTGCAATTGTTCTTCTGTTAAACCTCTTAACGACTTGGCCTTTTTTGTTTGTTCATTTCTATTTTTCACTCCCCACCTTCAAAAATCTATAACTTTTTTATTTTTACATGTAAAGAGCTATGTGATGGCTTATTTTCTGCTTAACAAATTAAACTTCATAGTGAGAGTATTTGCGCATTTGCGCAGTTTTCTTGTGGGCTTGGATTTTGCAGCTTTCACTGTGCTCCCCAAATGACATGTCTACTTTATTCTCTGGGTCGGTATAATTACTGGGATAATAAAATTGTATAGGTTTTATCATGTTTTCATACATTTACAAAAATTAAAACCCCCTGTACAAATTTTCTTCTGGCGCCAATAACTTCAGTTTAACTTCATAACTTCAGTTTACATGTGGGTCATGTCATATTTTGCGACTTTTGATGACGCTATCATTTTTAGGAGGGTGTGGCCTTTTGATCGCTTTTTATAGGTTTTTTATATTTTTCAAAATTGCAAAAAAGTGCCATTTTGTACTTTGGGCGCTATTTTCCATTATGGGGTTAAACGCAGTGAAAACCCGTTATTATATTTTGATAGATCAGGCATTTTCGGCCGTGGCCATGCCTAATGTGTTTATTATTTTTACTGTTTATTCATATTTATATAAGTTCTAGGGAAAGGGGGGTGATTTGAATTTTTAGTTTTTTTTTAATTATAATTTTTTCAAACTTTTTTTATTTTTACTATTTTTCAGACTCCCTAGGGTACTTTAACCCTAGATTGTCTGATCTATCCTAACATATACTGCCATACTACAGTATGGCAGTATATGGGGATTTTCCTCCTCACTCATTACAATGTGCTTATAGCAAATTGTAATGATAAGGTTAACACAAGTCAGCCACGGGTCTTCGGATGGATCACGGGAAGCGACGATCCTAAAGGATTCCTAAAGGAATAGGTAATGAGACTGAGAAACTAATGCTAGAAAACAACTTCTAGGTCATCTTGATTGAGGTAGGTATTTGAATAAGTACTGAATGTGTATAGGAAAAGTAAGAATTTTGCTAGGTTCATGTTAGGTCTATTGCTTATAATTTTAATTGCCATTAATTCTCTTTGCTGATGTAATGCTGTTTCTTTGCATTACAATATAAAAATCTAATATATGTTTTTTTTAATCTTTTGCACGCTATGACAACCCAATAGCACTATGAACCCAACCACTAAAGTTGGGACACAAGATAAGAAACATCTGTTTTTTTCCACTTTATTATGTAAAGCAGGATGATATTGAAAGACAACAGAAATGTTGGTAATAGTTTGTATGTTTAGTCACTTTTTGTTGGTGATGCCACCATTTTTAAAAAGATAGCGGTTTGGAATATAATAAATCATCAGCTTGTATAGGATAAAAATAGGAATCTGTCTAGAAAAGAAAAGATCATTAAAGTTTTTGTTTTGCTGACCCTAAACAATAAACTAACAGCTACAAGTTGCCACTCAACAAACTAAGGTGAATAAAGTAAGTCATCAAAGATTGGTACTGACTAGACAAAGGTGTGAAACTTTCCACTAGGGACCATGCAAGGTTGTATTGATTTAGCAGTTTACATTCCTCAGAGTAGTCTCTATGGATGACATCTGACAGCATATCTCAAGGGAGAACATGGGAAGGCAAGCCAAGGTCAGAGCAACAATCTGAGGAACAAAGATGGTTTCAATATCAGAGTACAAATAATTGTTGACTAATACAGTTATATCTGAACAAAAAGCTTTGCTAATCACATGCTATCTATAACACTTACATACTAATGAGATTCAATATTAAAAAGAGCCCAGACGGAAGTTTTAACAACACATATAATATATTTATTAATATTTTTATATTTTCTTAAATGTATAGGCATACTATCAGGAGAACAGTAGGAAGGTAAACCAGTGATGTATCATATTCCTGACATATTAATCATCAGAGACATCTCTTTAATGGACCACTTCCAGCATCCTATTCTAACAAGACAGAACAGCTTTCTGTTACAGAGGTTAACAGTAGGTGGAATATTTCCATGATGTCCATGTGCCTAAAATTGTTGCAGCTTCTTTGATCCACAAAACATTGATATGGTTTCAGATACTCCTAATTATTATTGTGAGAGGTTAGGTTTTGCTCACATCACTTTTGGACTTTCCATTGCCGATATACATCAGGAGTATTTGAATGGTACATACAACATCACTTATGATGGGCTATTCTATAATTCTTGACATTGGGTCATTACAGATATTTATAATTGGCTTTTCTGGAATACTTTACATTGGGTTTGGCCTACCTATTATGAAAAGAGGATTTATGTCCTTATGGACTAGGCTATGTTGAGTCAAAAAATGCAAGTACTGGTTTCTATATTTTCAATGTCTGGTTCATTATTTGCCTTGTGTTGAAAATTGCAGACGGTTGAGCCCAAAGAAATAAAATACTTAGAACCTTTTACCTAAATCTAAAACTTGTAGCACAAGCAACTCTGCTGGAGTGTAAAAAACAAGCTATGGGGTTGTTTAAGCAAATGGTGAGTCAGAACGTAAGTAAAGTCTCCTTAGGAACTTGAAAAGGACTGTAAGGAAAATCGAGATAACTGTCGTTGGAAGACATTTTTTTTTTCATTTCCATTTTTTACTCTCCACCTTCAAAAATCTGTCACTTTCTTATTTTTACACGTAAAGAGCTCTCTGAGGGTTTGTTTTCTGTGCAACAAATTGCACTTCATAGTGACCATATTTATTATTCCATGCCATGCTCTGGGAAGCGTGAAAAATTCCAAATTCAATGAAAAAAGTGAAAAAAATGCATTTTCACCATTTTCTTGTGGGCTTGGATTTTACGTCTTCCCTGTGCGCCCCAAATGATGTGTCTACTTTATTCTTTGGGTCGGGATCACAGGGACACCACATTTGTATAGGTTTTATAATGTTTTCATTTGTTTTACAAAAATTAAAACCTCCTGTACAAAAAATTTTGGGGGGATTTTGCCATCTTCTGGCGTTAATAACTTTTTTATACTTTGGTATACGGAGCTGTGAGTGGTGTCCTTTTTGCAACTTTTGATCAAATTTTTAAGGCTTCCGTTTTTTGGACTTCGAGCGCTATTTTCCAATACGGGGTTAAACGCAGTGAAAAACTGTTATATTTTAATCGGGCATTTTCAGACGCCTAATGTTTTTATGATTTTTACTTTTTATTTATATTTATATCAGTTCTACAGAAAGGGGGATGATTACTTTAACCCTAGGTTGTCTGATTGATCCTACCACATACTGCCATAATATAGTATGGCAGTAAATGGGGATTTTCCTCTTAATTTATTACAATGTGCAAATCTCTAGGGATGATTACATTTTTGAGCCCTCTGCTCTGTTCTGCATGAAGAACCTGGGTTCTTGCTGTGAAAATGTTTTAAATTACCCATGAAGGAAAACTTGGCAGTCCAGTTAAGAATTATTCAATTCATCTCTTTCAGCGCATTGTCACATATTAGATTGAAGTACCACATAAGTATCTGTGTGCCAAATATATCCAAATTGTATGCTTTAGTAATCTTAGAATAATTTGGGGAATTTAAGACCTTCATTGAAAAAATCAAGGCTAATATATAGGCACAGTATTTTCTGTCACCAGTTTAGCACTAAAAATCCCATGATACTTATACCAGCACTCTATATCAAAGTGGAAGGTTCAGGAACTGCATTCCTATTATTTTCTCAATGACATTTAGTATACCACAGTGTGAAGATTATAATCAGGAAGACGATAAGTAAAATGAAGTTCAGCTCTCAGCGAAACCGTAAAGAAAAGGCGTTGGAATTCAACATATAAAAAATGTATATACACTGCTCAAAATAATAAAGGGACCACTAAAACAATGCCTCCTAGATTTTAATGAATGAAAAATTCCAGTTCCAAATATTTATTGAAACATAAAAATTATCAATGAAAATCAAAATAAATATTCTGTGGAGGTCTGAATGTTGAATCATACTCAAAATGGAAAGTGGAAAAGCTCATTTCAATCATAAAAATTCGGCACTACGTTTTTGCGAAATGGACACTGTGTTCAGACACTGTAACATGAAGGGTAAATAAAGTTTTTTCAGCATATAATCTCATATACATAAGTAACAAAACAACGAACATGAAAAATAAAAAATCAACAATCAGCGACAATTATCGAAGGACTATGAATAAGGAGGAATGAAGTAGATAATGGGGCTCATTTACTTTGGGTCCACACAGCGCATTTTTGTCGGGTTTCCCAACTATTTCCGATTTTGCACCACATTTAAGTGGGGTTTTTGGCACATGCGATCGCATTTTGTTACAATTGCGCTGACTTGCATGCAACACAAATCTGGGGGCGTGCCCGATGGACAACCTGACTGATTCGGACTAAGCGCAGGATTTACAATTCAAATTGTGTCGCAAGACAATGCACTCACATACACCGGGAAGAAGAAGGTGAACTCCGGCGGACCTCTGCGGGGAAGCGACAGATGCAGGAAAATTGACGCACGATCTTGACTTCATCCTTTTAGGAGAACGCACCTCAGGGATCGTGACAGGACCAAATCTGCCCCTATGAATCGTGTGCCTCTAGAACAACTGAATAGGAAATACATAAGACATATGTGAGATAATATGATACATATAAGGCTGTAATAAGTAAATATGCACAGGGTTATCATAGACATATGATGCATATGTACATGTAAATAACATATGGAGACCTGGTGTACTAATTTAACAGTTAAGATCCAGGTGAATAATGTATGTGGATAAACTAAAGCAAGGTATGATGGACATAGTGGTATGGTCCTATGAGTCATTAGTATACCAGTGCAGATGTAGAGACAGCCTAACCGTATCTGTAATGTTGATAAAAACATATAGGCAAACATTGGTGGATAGTGATACTCACCAGATTGCGAGGAGAAATGTAGTAGTGATGTAAATGAGCAGATATATTGCTGTAGCGCAGGCTGAGATAGGAGGACTTACCACAGTGAAGAAGGTACCAGCTGAAAGCTGTGTCGGCCACCATTAAAAAATGTATGAAGCGGAAGTCGCGTACCAGGCGACACTTCCAATAATGGCCACTGAAAAAGGTGTAGAAATATGGCGGGCGCGTGTGAAACGAAGCGCTGGGAGAACAAGATGGCTGTCGCGTTTAGCAGGAGAGACAAGATGGCTGCCGTATTGGATGCGCAGAGGACTTCGGCTGTCTAAGATTGAATGAAGAGAGCTGTATAGAAGAAAAAAGTTGGGATGAATGAAAAAATGGGGTATAAACACAAAATATGGATTTATGGGAATATTGGCAAATTGAGTAGATGGCTGCAAAGTAAATAATAATTTATGTGAAAATGTGCCAGTGGGGTGTAAAGGGGTGTGAGGTGGGTGCGCGGCTGGCCGGCACACTCACTGCCGTCGGCAACTTTTATGCCGTAGAATAAACACTGCGCAGCAGCCTGCCTGGATACATCAAGAGGCGGAAGCATGTACACTGTCAACAGTTTTCAGATCCCTACAGCTACAAGACAGTTATGCTTCTATAATTATGATGGAAAAATTATTTTTAGGTTTAGTTTCTCATCACTTGAGATCATTATATTTCACCAATGCTTTTCTCTACCTAAAGAATTTTAAAAAATCTGCAAAAACATTTTTTTACTTTTGTTTACATGCAATATATATTTTTTCTGAATATGTTGCTGTGTCACTAAGGTCTATATATTTTACCAGTTTAGGCTAGTGACATTATTGGCGCATTTTTAGTATCTAAAAGAAATACCTCTATAATGGTAACATACTGATGTTAATAAAAACCTTAGGCACAGCTCAGCATGGAGTCTGTGTTTAGTATATACTTGTTGGAAATACAGTGTGTCAAATCTCATAGTGGGATAGCAGTGCAGTAGGTGACATCCCTCCCACTGGGTTTCTGATATTGCTATTCCTGGCCTGTGGTGCTGAGCTGTAATAGCGTATTACTTTGCTAGCTTATGGATGTTAAGAAGAAGAAAAAAGGCTACTGTTGGTTATTCAAAGCATGCCTATATCACCGGCAATTTGCCTGGGTAGATAAGAAATACCTGTTTAATATGTGTCTTGTGCACAGATACCTTAGCAGAGCTATGACAGAAAAGAAATTGGATGAGCATCTATGAGAGCATCCAGACATTTATACTTAGGCTGACATTAACACTTTCTTTACAAAACAAGACATTTTACTTTGGTTTTGGCTCATACCAAACAATATATATATAAGCGTAATTTGTAATTTTTAGTTAATTATTTCACTAATTTATATCAACTTATTTATAAATGAAAAACAGAAAGAAAAAATTGTTTTAAGCATAACCCCTCTGTTGCTCACTCTCCCCAACTGTCTCTCTGTCACTCACTTTCCCACGTCTGTTTCTCTGTCCCTCCCCGTCTGTTTTTCTGTTGCTCACTCTCCCCATCTGTTTCTCTGTCTCTCATTCTCCCTGTCTATGTCTCTGTCACTCTCCCTGTCATTCACTCTCCCTGTCTATCTCCCTGTCATTCACTCTCCCTGTCTATCTCTCTGTCATTCACTCTCCCTGTCCCTCTCTCTGTCACTCACTCTCCCTGTCTCTCTCCCTGCTACTCACTCTCCCTGTCTCTCTCCCTGCTACTCACTCTCCCTGTCTCTCTCCCTGTCACTCACTCTCCCTGTCCCTCTCCCTGTCACTCACTCTCCCTGTCTCTCTCCCTGTCACTCACTCTCCATGTCTCTCTCCCTGTCTGTCTCTCTGTCACTCACTCTCCCTGACTGTCTCTCTCCCTATCCATCTTACCTCACACATAAACTGTATTATACTTTTTGCCTATAGTAACCAATCAAAGCTCAGAGCTCATATTGAGCTGGCAAAATAGAAGCTGAGCTGTGATTGTTTGCTTATTGCCACATCAGACAATGGCTCCTGTAAATGGTGGTTATTATATTACCTCACATATCACTTCAAATCTTACCTCACACATAAGCTGTCTTAGGCGCATTGTCTATATTAAATCAAAGCTCAGGGCTCATATTAATGACCTATGGCAGAACGGCAACCAATCACGGCTCAGCTTTCAACTACCACAGCAGCAGCAGCAGACAATGGCTCCTGTATATGGTGGGTAATAAGTGGATTTTGGAAAGCGCAAGGTGAAAATTTTGGCTCAAAACCTAGTCTATGACGTTCCATGAGTCACAGAGAGTGCTTGTGCAAAATTTGGTGATTGTAAACACGAAGGTCCATATTCCTTTAGCGGACATACATACATACATACACACACACTCAGTTTTATACATTAGATGGGCCAGATGTATGCACTACACACAGTTTGTCTCGCTAATGTGCAGATTGTGGCAGATTATTGAATACTTACACACGGTATTCAATAATCTGGGGCACCATGCATGCGCTGATCACACTTAGTGTAGCAGTTTGTTTTTGGTGCACTCAGTTCAATGAACATTTTTTTCTGTCGAGTTACAGTAATAAATGTGGTGCACTCAAGTGCTTCTACACAACACTGAGCAAAGGGTCTGAATACTTATGACCATGTGATATTTCCAATTTTTATGTTTAATAATTTAGCAAAAATATCTACATTTCAGTTTTTTTCTGTCCAGATGGGGTGCAAAATGTACATTAATGAGCAAAAAAATTACTTTTTTGAGCTAACGAATTGACAAAGAGTGAAAAATTTAAAGGGGTCTGAATACTCTCCCACTGTATATGTAAACAAAGCGTATTTTGCAATGATCAATGCTTGGGATATCTATAGCTCATGGAAAAGCAATTTTTGAAATGGAATGAAGAGGACTACTGTCCATAGTTAATCCAATTTATTGGTTTCAAATAAATAAACAGCGCTGAGTCGTTTACTGCTGAGAATCTACTGTATATCTCTATGTAAACATGCAATATCCTTGGTTATCTCAGTCTTTGTTAACTCTACGTATACAGAATATGGAAAGCCAAGTATCTGAGATTTCTATGCATTATCTTAGCAACTGTACAGGTTGAACAGGTTTATGTGTCCTTGGTGTAACTACTGTATTAAATTAGTATTCATATTGTGTGTACTATAAACTCTTTAATTAATTTTGCAGAACACATCTGCTCAATTCACCTTATGTACAGTACAGTATGAACTTTATTGTGATAAAGTAATTCACAGATGCCACAGAGACAAATCTTTTAGTTTGTACATTATTGTTATTCAGTTAATATAGCTTAGCGGATTAACCTTAAATTGTTTGCACAATTTACATATACTGTCACGAAAGTAGAACTTCCACAGGAAAATGGCCAGTTAGATAGGTATATGATGTAAATCAAGTCACCCTACTTGTGGTTCTAGCCAGCAGTTAGAATAAAGGTTCACGGCCAGGTTTCATATATAACGTGTGAACCTTTTCAACTCACACAGCAGCCTTTATCCAACACTGAAACACAAACATATCATACATAGTGTACAAACTAGGTAGATGACTGAAAAGTATACATGTACATATAAATATATATATTTATATAAAGTATATATGTACACACATATCTAATTTATTTGGTTATCACAGGATGCCAAAGGAAAAGTAATTTCTTCATGACCAAATAAACATGAAATAGGGATCACCATTTAAAATGAAGGGAACAAGATGATAATTTATTCTCGGGTGGGGAGGGAATATGCAGGGCTGTAAAAGAAATTACACTTGCAGCCAGTTGAAATGGATTAAAGTTCACTCAACCTCTGTCCTTGTGTGTACCACATTGAGCATGAAGAAAAGAAAGAAGACTGAAGAACTGACTGAAGACTTGAGAATCAAAATTGTGAGGAAGCATGAGTAATCTCAAGGCTACAAGCCCATCTCCAAAGGCCTGAATGTTCCTGGCACTGTGTGACCTCCTTTGCTGTGGACGGAAAAGAAAAATTGACAAGAGATTTCAATGCAAAATTGTGCGGATGGTGGATAAAGAACCTCGACCTCCAAACCATTTCAAACTGCCCTGCAGTTCGAGGGTGCAATAGTGTCAACCCGTACTATCCGTCGGCGTCTGAATGAAAAGGGACTGTATGGTAGAATACCCAGGAAAAACCCCACTTCTTACACAGAAACTTAAAAAAGCCAGGCTGCCAGTTTGCCAAAACTTACCTGAGAATTCCTAAAATGTTTTGGGAGAATGTTCTCTGGTCCAACAAAAGTGTATTTTTTGTGGAAAAGGCATCAACAGAGTTGACAGGAAAAAAAGGGGCTTTCAAAAAAAAGAACCCGGTCCCTACAGTCAAACATGGCGGAGGTTCCCTGATGCTTTGCTGCCTCAGGCACTGGACTGCTAGACCGTGTGCATGGTATTATGAAGTCTGAAGACTTCCAACTAATTTTGCAGCATAATGTAATGCCCAGTGTAAGAAAGCTGGGTCTCCCTCAGAGGTCATGGGTCTTCCAGCAGGACAATGACCTGAAACACACTTCAAAAAGCACTAGAAAATGTTTTGAGATAAAGCACTGGAGACTTGTTATGTCTCAGCAATGAGTCCAGACCTGAATCCCTTAGAACACTTGTGGAGAGATCTCACAATGGCAGTTTGGAGAAGGTACCTTCAAATTCTCAGGGACCTGGAGCAGTTTGCCAAAGAAGAATGGTCTAAAATTCCAGCAGCATATTGTAAGAAACTCATTGATGGTTACCGGAAGCGGTTGTTCACAGTTATATTATCTAAAGGTTGTGCTACCAAGTATTAGGCCGAGGGGGCCAATACTTTTGTACAGCCCATTTTTAGAGTTTTGTGTAAAATGATCAATGATCTGACTTTTTTTTCATTGCAAGTAAAATAAATGAAGATATTTATACCAAAGAATTTGTGATTGCAAAGAAATTGAGTATTATCTGACAAAATTGCAGTGGTGCCAATACTTTTGGCATGGAGAGGATGTGTAGCTGCTTTTAGATGGAGGCCGCAGAATGAAGTGTATGTGGTCCGCTGGAACAGAAGATGTGGAATAGGCATAATTCCCCTTAGGCATGACCAAGAAATCATTGGTGCATCCAGTATTCCAGGTCTACTGCGTGAGTGAGCGATATGGACAGCGGCCAGCTGGTGGGTGAAGAATAGGGAAATTAAATGTGTAATGTATGAAGAATGCTCAATGTGTAGATAGCAACAAAGTAGTAGTGAAGTACATGAAACAATATGTATAACAAATGAGGAAGAAGTATGAAACGTGAGTTATAGTATGAAACAAAACAAACAAACAAAAAAAAACGAGAAGAGGGGAAAAATGGGGAGGAAAAGGACAAGAAAGACAGAAGGAGCCTGTCCATTCTTATCAAACCCCAGACACTACTACCCCGAGGTGGATAAATCACTGATTATCGGAGCTATTGACTCTGAAGGAATGACATAAAAATAACATAAGTTTAACAAATGGAATTGCTAAAACATCAGTCATATATAGTAATGAAGCAATGTAATACACTGGGGGTCATTTATCTTTGAAATTTTTCTTTTTGTTTTTTTTTTTACTTTTTTGGCCAAATTTGGTATACAGGCGGTCCCCTACTTAAGGACACCCGACTTACAGACAACCCATAGTTACAGACGGACCCCTCTGCCCACTGTGACCTCTGGTGAAGCTCTCTGGATGCTTTAAAATAGTCCCAGATTGCAATAATCAGCTTAAAATTGTCTGCAATGAAGCTTTATTGATAATTCTTGGTCCTATTACAGCAAAAAAATTTGAAACTCCAATTGTCACTGGGGCAAAAAAAAAAAATTGTCGGGAACTACAATGATAAAATATACAGTTCCGACTTACATACAAATTCAACTTAAGAACAAACCTACAGTCCCTATCTTGTATGTAACCCGGGGACTGCCTGTATTTGCACCTAAATTTGCAACTTCTCAACTCACCTAGCAAAGTTAGCTGCACAAGAATTATTTTGAGTTAGCCTAATATATCTTTAAAATCAAGATGTGAACGTATGGAAAAAGTAGCAATTTTGGTGCAAATCATGGTTAAATAGTCGCAAATAAACTCCAGTTCTGGACAGACGTAAGAAAAACTTTAGAAGAAGTTACAGAAGGTTTTGTGACTTTTGTGTGAAGAGTCGCAAAACCCCCATAGACTCCTCTGCCAGATTTATCAACCTCTAAGATACAGTTTAATGACCCCAATTGAGTCCAGGACATCCTACTAGCAACAATAGGTTGTTTAGGTGTATGAAAAAAGAAGACCCTCTTTTCCTAAGAAGCGTCATCCGGATACCCCCCTTCTTGGTCGTGAGACATGTTTATTTATTTTGTACCATAGTGATAAATTGTGATGAAATAGATGGAAATGGTGAGGGACAGGTAATAATAGTAAGGTATTAGTTCTGATGATGGACTTATGTAGCCCTATCCTAGAACTGGCTGATTGAGTGGTTTCCCCTACATAAATAAGCCCCCTTCAGCTCTGCTACTTGAAGCATTCCAGCCGGTGGTGACAGCTCCGTGCGCCCTGGCGGTTCAGAGATGTCACTGCCGGCCGGACTGCTTCAGGTAGCGGAGCTGCAGGGAAGCGTCAGAAAGGTGAGTACATGGTTTTAAATTTTTCCACCGGCCCCACCAGGTGCCAGGTTCGCGAGCCAGATGCGGCTATCAAAAGAGCCGCATCTGGCTCGAGAGTCATAGGTTCCTGAACCCTGGAATACCTGGTGGTTTATGGAGTCTCTCCTTGGGCAAAATATAAAAGACTGGGATGACGGGGTGTAGTTGGTCAAGAAGTTGGCTGCTGTGGAAAGAGGAGAGATCATTTTGCCAATCTTGAATGGAAGTTTGATGTAGACTCGTTCACCGTTAAGTTGTTGTAAGCCTACTTCATTATAGTCCAATTTGTCCATGGTCACCAATGCGCCTTCCTTATCTGCAGGTCTAATAATAAGGTCCTTGTTGTCCATACCAGATTTTCAAGTCCTGTCTGTGGACATTTTGCATATAGGAAAGTGTTTTATATTTACCCCTCTCTCTCATGGTCAAGTCTGAATTGCTGTTTGTCCCTGGTGATTAGTTTTATGTATGTTTCCATTGCTGGTGATTTTTTTGGTGGCATGTATTAACTCTTGTTCCATAGGCCCAAGGACCATGTGTCAATCTTTCCAGAGTTTTTAACTCCCGCTATTTGGAAGAGTTGTTGGAGAGTCTTAAAAGTGAGACTGTAATTTTATGGACCTTAAAATCATTGTAGATGCAGGTCAGGTTGAAATTTATCAAATTGATAAGTAGGAAACAAGGATATGCCCTTTTGTAATAAGTTATATTGAACTGGACTGAGGGATAGTGAGGAGATATGAACCAAGGAGTTATCAATAGAGTTAATTTTACCTGGGATCTCATACCTGGCATCTGATGGTCATCCAGAACATGTCTACTGGACCGATGCCCCCCTTCTCCTTGTCTTCTTCATGTTCTTTTCATGGAGAGTTGGGCTTAAAAAAAGGTTCTTGTGCTCTTGTGCTATATTGTATCTCTCCTGTTCTGAGTCTGAATAAGATGTGTCTTCTTTTGTTTTGTTGCTTCTACTGTTTGGCTATGATTTGTCATGGTCGTGTTGAGACAATCTTTTAAGCCAGTAAATTCTTCTGGCTGAGAGCTGATGAGTGAGCAGCACACACAAGTCATGTTGTCTTGTGAAATTAATGCAAACCAAAGACAACCCCCCAGAATATTTTGTCAGGATTCAGGCATTATATTGTATTGCAAATGCTTAGAGAAAGCAGAAAGGCATCTTTGCAATGCAGCTGTAGTGGGCTTCTGCAACCTGTCTTTATTGAAAATGAGGTCCCTGGTGACAGGTTCCCTTTAACTAACAGTTTTTCCCTCTACCTCCCTTTGTTCTATCTCAATATGCAATGACATGAAGAATAATAAGCCTGATTTTAACTTTTAGTGAGCAAGTGCTAGAATATACATATATTCTTATAGGCGCTGCTGCAGTGTTGTTTGCAGTTCAAGCATCATCTAACAATATCTTAAAGGCACAATTTCAGTAGTTTGCAGTACAAGCTAAATTTTAAAGGCTCTGTTGCAATATAGTTTGTTGTTCCAACATCATCCAGCAAAATCTTAAAGGTGCTGTCTCAGTATAGTTTGCAGTTATTGCTTCATTCAATATTAAGTTAAAATACCAGTAAAATACCTATTTGTGTCAGTGTTAATTCACACTACCATTTTTAAAAGTATTGGCAACAGTGTTATCTTACATCACCGATCTTAGAAGTCATTGGTGGTCATTTACTAAGGGCCCGAATCGCGTTTTTCCGTCGGGTTTCCCGAATATTACCGATTTGCACAGTTTTTCCCTGAATTGGCCCGGGTTTTTGCCGCACGCGATCAGATTGTAGCGCATCGGCGCCGGAATGCATGCAATGGAAATCAGGGGGGGGGGATGGGCGACGGAAAACCTGATGGATTTGGAAAAACCGCCATATTAAAAAAAAGTGTCGCTTGACACACGCTTACCTGCACCCACGATAGGATGGCGAACTTCCATGAACTCCAGCCAACTTCGGCGCAGTAGCAACACCTGGTGGACATCGGGCGCACTACCTTAGTAAACCCGGCCGGACCCGAATTAGCATCGGAGAACCCGCCGCTGGATCGCGACTGGACCGGGTAAGTAAATTTGCCCCATTGTATCAGTGTCAACATCGCTATCACTCTTAGTCCTATTTGTATCATACAGCACTACATGGCAATGCTGTTGTTATTACTGTGTCTTTGCTATGCGCATCCTCTGTTGAAAGTGCAGAGCCCTCCTCCTCATCCCCTTCCTAAACAGCAAAGCCACCTCAAACAATAATCATAGAGCGGTCACTCAAGCTGTATGATGAACCCTCTTGCTGGGAATCTATGGCCCATCCAATTGGTCCTGCCCCAGACATAGAATTACAAGATTCCCAAGAACTCGTGTTAGAGGTTGAGGGTGTGCATGGAAGACCATCAGATGAGATCTATGATGATGATGATGAAGGTGTTCAGGAACCTCAGGCACCCTGCGGAATTAGCGAAAGTCATAAAGCCTAAAGGGCTAAGTTTCTACACTGTCCAACCAGGGGATAGTTTTGGAGGATGAGGAGTTTTTCTCAGAGCAGGCTGATACTTGGAGCTCATGGGCATGAATGCAGAGAGTGCGGAGGGCCTTTCCTCTGTCCTTTCCTCTGGGTAGCCCTGGCCCTCAAGAGCCACTATACGCTTCAGGGCATGAGTTGCACCCAAGTTGCTGAGCTAATTTCCAGTTCTGATTGCTGGCTGCCCACCCTGCTGGATACACACTACAAGGATAGCGTAGCATTCTCAATTTCACTAGTAGATCGTGAGGCAAAAATTAGGGAGTACAAGCATAAATTGATGCAAGCATTACTAGCAGAATTCCCATCTGACATTGAACACTCAGTGGCACCATGGAGAGGAGGACAAGGAAATCACCAATGCAACAGGGACACCAGAACCACCTCAGGAGTAGGGTGAACATGACTACAAAGTGGAATGTCATGTTCAATTCTCCTCAACCTCCACCATAATTGGATACTGCACATAGTTAGAGATGAGCGAGCACTAAAATGCTCGGGTACTCGTTATTCGAGACAAACTTTTCCCGATGCTCGAGTGCTCGTCTCGAATAACGAGCCCCATTGAAGTCAATGGGAGACTCAAGCATTTTTCAAGGGGACCAAGGCTCTGCACAGGGAAGCTTGCCAAACACCTGGGAACCTCAGAAAAGGATGGAAACACCACAGAAATGGACAGGAAACAGCAGGGGCAGCATGCATGGATGCCTCTGAGGCTGCTTAATCGCACCATTATGCCAAAATTATGGGCAACAGCATGGCCATGACAGAGTGACAGAATGAAGCTAGATAGCATCTAAAACATCCAATAATTGACCCTGACACTATAGGGGACGGCATGCAGAGGCAGCGGCAGCAGCGGCAGGCTAGAGAGTGGCATGGCGACATACCCTAAATGGACTCAGGCTTCAAACTAATGGGTGGCAGAGAGGAACCAAAGGAGGTGAGCAAGAAGTGCTCAAATAATATCTGTACATGATAAAAGTTTGCCAGTATATTTTGTGGATTACACAGCAGGGTGGCGACAAAGTTAACATGGAAGCCATGAAAACAACCCAAAATTCTGCCTGACACAGCTCGTTTGATAAGGGGACCATGTATGGAGGCAGTGAACTAGTAGTAGATTAAAGGTGCTGCAGTTAAAACTATGTTAGTTGGATCTTGGCATGGAGCTGGCGCTCCGCTGCCAGGCGAGCTTTCGCCAATCCAAGCCCCTGTCTCTAGGCTACTCCCCAAACAGCACTTCTAAGAACCTTTTGTATAAGATCAAGTGTAGTAGCGTTCTTATAAGTTTGGGATATGGCGGGTGAGGGGAATGTAAACAGATGCGCAAGAAGCGCTGAAATAATATCGGTAAATGATAAAAGTTTGCCAGTATATTTTGTGGATTACACAGCAGGGTGGCGACAAAGTTAACAAGTTTGATGTGGAATGCCCTGTAATAGCTCTTGGGCGGTGTGCCTTTTATCGCCTAGGCTCAGCAGTTTGAGCACCGCCTGCTGTCGCTTAGCGACGGCACTGCTGCTGTGCCTAGAGCTACCGACTGATGGCGCCATGGCCACGGATGGTAATTCGGAGGAGGAGGAGGTGGAGGAGGGGTGGGAGGAGGAGGAGGTATACTAGGCCTTTGAGACCTGGACCGAGGTAGGCCCCGCAATCCTCTGCGTCGGCAGTATATGACCAGCCCCAGGGTCAGACTCGGTCCCAGCCTGCACCAAGTTAAGTGTAGTAGCGTTCTTATAAGTTTGGGATATGGCGGGTGAGGGGAATGTAAACAGATGCGCAAGAAGCGCATGATGCGCATGGAGCTGGCGCTCCGCTGCCAGGCGAGCTTTCGCCAATCCAAGCCCCTGTCTCTAGGCTACTCCCCAAACAGCACTTCTAAGAACCTTTTGTATAAGATCAAGTGTAGTAGCGTTCTTATAAGTTTAGGATATGCCGGGTGAGGGGAATGTAAACAGATGCGCAAGAAGCGCTGAAATAATATTGGTAAATGATAAAAGTTTGCCAGTATATTTTGTGGATAACACAGCAGGGTGGCGACAAAGTTAACAACTTTAATGTGGAATCCATGAAAACAACCCAAATTTCTGCCTGACACACCTCGTTTGATAAGGGGACGATGTATGGAGGCAGCTATATGGACGACTTTTGGAGGTAGCAATGGAGACAACGTGTGGAGGCTGCTATGGAGACAATTTAATTTGGATAGTGCCTGTATGTGGCAGTCCAAAAAAGTTTTCAAACCAGAGGAGCAGGTAGGTGGCCCTCCAGAAAAATGAAATAGATTGAGTGCCTGTATGTGGCAGTCCAAAAAAGTTTTCAAACCAGAGGAGCAGGTAGGTGGCCCTCCAGAAAAATGAAATAGATTGAGTGCCTGTATGTGGCAGTCCAAAAAAGTTTTCAAACCAGAGGAGCAGGTAGGTGGCCCTCCAGAAAAATGAAATAGATTGAGTGCCTGTATGTGGCAGTCCAAAAAAGTTTTCAAACCAGAGGAGCAGGTAGGTGGCCCTCCAGAAAAATGAAATAGATTGAGTGCCTGTATGTGGCAGTCCAAAAAAGTTTTCAAACCAGAGGAGCAGGTAGGTGGCCCTCCAGAAAAATGAAATAGATTGAGTGCCTGTATGTGGCAGTCCAAAAAAGTTTTCAAACCAGAGGAGCAGGTAGGTGGCTCTCCAGAAAAATTGAATAGATTGAGTGCCTGTATGTGGCACTCCCAAAAATTGTTTAAAACAGAGGACCGGGTAGGTGGCCCTCCAGAAAAATTAAATGCATAAAGTACTATAGCTAGAGCCAGTGGGCCCTGTCAAAAAATAGCCAGTTTCCTATGCTTTAGTGTACAAAGAGGAGGAGAAGGAGGAAAATGAGGAGGAGGAGGAGTGCATAAATTATTCAGGTTGAGCTTCCTTCACCTGGTGGAGATTGGAAATTATGAGAAATCCAGGCTTTATTCATCTTAATAAGCGTCAGCCTGTCAGCGCTGTCAGTCGACAGGCGTGTACGCTTATCGGTGATAATGCCACCAGCTGCACTGAAAACCCGCTCGGACAACACGCTAGCGGCAGGGCAGGCAAGAACCTCCAAGGCGTACAGCGCCAGTTCGTGCCACATGTCCAGCTTTGAAACCCAGTAGTTGTAGGGAGCTGTGTGATCATTTAGGACGATGGTATGGTCAGCTACGTACTCCCTCACCATCTTTCTGTAAAGATCAGCCCTACTCTGCCGAGACTGGGGACAGGTGACAGTGTCTTGCTGGGGTGACATAAAGCTGGCAAAAGCCTTGTAAAGCGTACCCTTGCCAGTGCTGGACAAGCTGCCTGCTCGCCTACTCTCCCTCGCTACTTGTCCCGCAGAACTACGCACTCTGCCGCTAGCGCTGTCAGAAGGGAAATAGTGTTTCAGCTTGTGCACCAGGGCCTGCTGGTATTCATGCATTCTCACACTCCTTTCCTCTCCAGGGATGAGAGTGGAAAGATTTTGCTTGTACCGTGGGTCCAGGAGAGTGAATACCCAGTAATCGGTGCTGGAATAAATTCTTTGAACGCGAGGGTCACGGGATAGGCAGCCTAGCATGAAATATGCCATATGCGCCAGAGTACCAACGCGTAAGAATTCACTCCCCTCACTGGCCTGACTGTCCATTTCCTCCTCCTCCAACTCCTCTTCTTCTGCCCATACACGCTGAACAGTGAAGGACTCAACAATGGTCCCCTCTTGTGTCTCGCCAACATTCTCCTCCTCTTGCTCCTCATCCTCCTCCACCTCCACCTCCTCCGATATGCGCTGAGAAACAGACCTAAGGGTGCTTTGGCTATCAACAAGGGAATCTTCTTCCCCCGTCTCTTGTACGAGCGCAAAGCTTCCGACTTCATGCTGATCAGAGAGTTTTTCAACAGGCCAAGCAGCGGGATGGTGAGGCTGATGATGGCGGCATCGCCACTGACCATCTGTGTTGACTCCTTGAAGTTACTCAGCACCTGACAGATATCAGACATCCACGTCCACTCCTCATTGTAGACTTGAGGAAGCTGACTGACCTGACTACCAGTTCTGGTGGAAGTTGACATCTGGCAGTCTACAATCGCTCTGCGCTGCTGGTAAACTCTGGATAACATGGTTAATGTTGAATTCCACCTCGTGGGCACGTCGCACAACAGTCGGTGATCGGGCAGTTGGAGGCGGCGCTGCGCTGCCCTGAGAGTGGCAGCATCTGTGCTGGACTTCCTGAAATGCGCACAGATGCGGCGCACCTTCGTGAGCAAATCAGACAGATTGGGGTATGTCTTGGGGAAACGCTGAACTATCAGATTTAACACATGGGCCAGGCATGGCACATGTGTCAGTCTGCCGAGTTGCAGAGCCGCCACCAGGTTACGGCCGTTGTCACACACAACCATGCCTGGCTTCAGGTTCAGCGGTGCCAGCCACAGATCAGTCTGTGCCGTGATGCCCTGTAATAGCTCTTGGGCGGTGTGCCTTTTATCGCCTAGGCTCAGCAGTTTGAGCACCGCCTGCTGTCGCTTAGCGACGGCACTGCTGCTGTGCCTAGAGCTACCGACTGATGGCGCCATGCCCACGGATGGTAGTTCGGAGGAGGAGGTGGAGGAGGGGTGGGAGGAGGAGGAGGCATAGTAGGCCTGAAAGACCTGGACCGAGGTAGGCCCCGCAATCCTCGGCGTCGGCAGTATATGACCAGCCGCAGGGTCAGACTCGGTCCCAGGCTCCTCCAAGTTAACCCAATGTGCTGTCAGCGATATATAGTGGCCCTGCCCGGCAGCACTCGTCCACGTGTCCGTGGTCAGGTGGACCTTGTCAGAAACGGCGTTGGTCAGGGCACGGATGATGTTGTCTGACACGTGCTGGTGCAGGGCTGGGACGGCACATCGGGAAAAGTAGTGGCGGCTGGGGACCGAATACCGAGGGGCGGCCGCCGCCATGAGGTTGCGAAAGGCCTCGGTCTCTACTAGCCTATAGGGCAGCATCTCCAGGCTAAGCAATCTGGAGATGTGGACATTAAGGGCTTGGGCGTGCGGGTGGGTTGCACTATATTTCCTTTTCCGCTCCAGCTACTGGGGTATGGAGAGCTGAACGCTGGTGGATGCTGTGGAGGATCGTGGAGGCGACGATGGGGTTTTTGTGCCAGGGTCCTGGGCAGGGGGCTGACTATCAGCTGAAACAGGGGAAGGAGCAGTGGTGTGCACGGCCGAAGGTGAACGGGCTTGGTGCCACTGAGTGGGGTGTTTAGCATTCATATGCCTGCGCATACTGGTGGTAGTTAAGCTAGTAGTGGTGGAACCCCTGCTGATCCTGGTTTGGCAAAGGTTGCACACCACAGTCCGTCGGTCATCCGGTGTTTCCTTAAAGAACCTCCAGACTTCTGAAAATCTAGCCCTCGCCGCGGGAGCCCTCGCCACGGGAGCTTCACTACGTGACACATTTGGCGCTGATGCACCTGCTCTGGCCCTGCCTTTCCGTCTGGCCCCACCACTGCCTCTTCCAACCTGTTCTGGTCGAGGACTCTCCTCCGTCTCAGAAGCACTGGGTTCACCCGGCCTCTCAACCCAGCTTGGGTCTGTCACCTCATCATCCTCCGATCCCTCAGTCTGCTCCCCCCTCGGACTTCCTGCCCTGACAACAACTTCCCCACTGTCTGACAACCGTGTCTCCTCATCGTCGGACACCTCTTTACACACTTCTTCCACTACGTCAAGAAGGTCATCATCACCCACAGACTGCGACTGGTGGAAAACCTGGGCATCGGAAAATTGCTCAGCAGCAACCGGACAAGTGGTTTGTGACTGTGGGAAGGGTCCAGAAAACAGTTCCTCAGAGTATGCCAGTTCAAATGCCAAATTTTCCTGGGAGGGGGCAGACTGGGGGGGAGGAGGCTGAGGTGCAGGAGCTGGAGGAGTGCCGATTTCGGTGACATGGGTGGACTGCGTGGAAGACTGACTGGTGGACAAATTGCTCGAAGCCCTCGGGTTAAACATTTTGAAAATGAAAGTTATAACTTTAATTTTTTTTTAACTTTTTTTTGTGTTTTTTTGTGTTTTTTAGTTTTTTTTGTGTTTTTTAGTTTTTAAAACCAAACAATGATATCCTATTGCTATGGCTATTTTCTAGCCAAGTATGAAAGCACACTGCTATGCCAGATGAGATGACGCTGAGTTATGAAAAAAGAAACGTAAAATAAAAAGGAAATGGCAGACTGTGCCTAATTGAAATCCAACCCCTAATAAATTTTCCCACTTCGGTCTTTGCGATGGATATGTGCGTCACTAAGCGCTAAACACAGCGGTCGCAAGTCTCACTCCAAATTCCTGACAATTGGCTAGTATATGCACTGCAGCAAGGACAGCCACCAGCAGATCAACCAGAAATAAAATATATATAACGCTATTGTAGGCGTAAGTAAGCCGTTTGGATTCTCCTTTGGCTATTTTCTAGCCAAGTATGAAAGCACACTGATGAGATGACGCTGAGTTATGAAAAAATAAACGTAAAATAAAAAGAAACTGCCAGACTGTGCCTAATTGAAATCCAACCCCTAATAAATTTTCCCACTTCGGTCTTTGCGATGGATATGTGCGTCACTAAGCGCTAAACACAGCGGTCGCAAGTCTCACTCCAAATGCCTCACAATATGGTACTAGCTGCACTACTAGTGCCAGCAAGCCCAGCCACAAGCAAAAAAAAAAAAAAAAGTATAACGTTATTGTAGCCCTAAGAAGGGCTGTTGGGTTCTTGTTGAATCACTCCTGCCTAACACTATTCTAATAGAACACCCTAACGCTTTCCCTGACCAGCAGCAGCTCTCTCCCTAGCGGCATCCAGACACAGAATGATCCGAGCAGCGCGGGCAGCGGCTAGTCTATCCCAGGGTCACCTGATCTGGCCAGCCAACCACTGCTATCGACGTGTAAGGGTACCACGTCATGCTGGGTGGAGTGCAGAGTCTCCTGGCTTGTGATTGGCTCTGTTTCTGGCCGCCAAAAAGCAAAACGGCGGGAGCTGCCATTTTCTCGAGCGGGCGAAGTATTCGTCCGAGCAACGAGCAGTTTCGAGTACGCTAATGCTCGAACGAGCATCAAGTTCGGACGAGTATGTTCGCTCATCTCTACACATAGTACCAAGAGTGAGACTGTGAACCACATGGTGGAAGATTATCTTGCCACAGGTCTCCTGGCACTGAAGCATGTGTCATCCCAATTCTATATTTTGGTAGAAAAACTGGACATGTGGCCAGAGCTTGCACTCTATACCTTGCAGGTGAGGTCCTGCCCTGCCTCAAGTGTGCTGTCAGAGCATGTGTTCAGTACTCTTGTAAGTGTCACCACCTAACAGCGGATCCAGCTATCTAAAGACAAGGTGGATATCCTAACATTCATTAAACCAGGCATGACTAGATAAGCCAGGCATGAATCCAACACATTTGCAGAGAACCTTTAAATGCAGTGTAAAGAAGGGTTTGTGGTTTTCACATTTATTTTCTTAACCCCTTAATGACAAGGCCATCATTAATTTTTTTGTTTCCATTTTTTACTACTCACCTTCAAAAATCTATAACTTTTTTTTTATTTTCCATGTAAAGGATTTGAATGTTTGTTTTCTGTGTAAAAAATTCAGCATTTGATATTCCATGCCATGTACTGGGAAGCATTTTCTTGTGGGCTTGGATTTTACGGCTTTCACTGTGCGCCTCAAATGACATCTACTTTATTCTTTGGGTCAGTACAATCACGGGGATACCAAATAAATTTTGCCATTTTCTTGTTTTTAGACATTTAGTTAAACCACCTTTAAATAGTTGCTAAATAACATTTCCCATATGTCTACTTTACATTTCATAATTTTGGAAATGTCTGGATAATTTATTTTGAAGTCATGTGGCTTACAAATTGAACATTGGTTTTCCATATTTTCAAAGAGATCTCAGAATTTACTTTTTTGGGGATCATCATTGTTTTCAATGAAATTTTAAATATATATTGGAAATCCTTTTTCAACCCTTTTTCAAATCTGTGCCCTCAAACTATCAGAAACAGCTTTTAAGGTGAATGGCAACCCCTTGAGATCTTCATAATAATGAAAACAAAATGGAGGTGAAATTTAGAATTGTCCAATTTTGATGGTTATACGTTCATTTAGCCCTAAAATTTACACATTCGCAAACGATAAAATGAAAAAAAAAATCTTAAAATATGTTATGTAATTTGTACTTGTTGTAGGGGAAGGTGCAGAAGGGAAAAAGAGCCACGCATCAGTCAGTTTTGCCTCATAGAATTTAGTGGTTTTTAGTTGGTTCATTGCATACTTTTTTAGCTAGAAAATATTTGTTTTTCCGTTTATGTTTAAGGGCTTATTATTTGCAGGATGAGAACCATTTTTCAGTGGTGCTATTTTTTGCTGGGTTTGCCGTATTGCTGAAAATATTATTTCCTTTTTTTGTGGGCGGTGGGGGGGGTTGTAGAAAAAACATCAATTCTGCAACTGATTTTTGCCTTATTTTGGTATTCACCAATGTGCCAGTACGATTACCGTGACACCAAATTTCTATATTTTTGCCTATGTTTTACTAATTTTGTACAATAAAACCTAATGTGGGGAAAAATCTATAATTTTTGCATCACCGTAACTCATTTAATTTTTGGTCCACCAGCTTGATGAGTGCTTGCTTTTTGCAGACAAAATAGGAAATATCATAATTTTTAAATTTAATTATTTTTTTATGGAATTTATCATGCGGGTTTAATAATGATTTTGTTTTATTGTAAAGATCATTATGGACATGTCAATGCTACATATGTAGGTTTGTATGATGATACGGAGCTGTGGTAACTTTTTATTATTTTTTTTTTTTTTATTTAAAAGCTTATACATGTTTTGTATAATATGTCTATGTCTATTGAAAAATTATCAAATTTTACTCTTTATTTGCTATTTCCGCCATTAAAGTGCAATTCTGATTGCATAATGATCTTTAACAAATTGTCATTTGTGATTCCTTTTTCAAAACTGATAGAACAATGCCCATATTGTTTTGCACCTATCTTTGCCCTAAATTAAAGTCAATAAGCTGCCTTCACTTCCCATATTGCTGCGAGTTCTCTCAAGAGGTAATTCAGAAGTAACTTTAGTAACTCAGCAAATTTTGTGAGATTCCTACAAGTGAATACACAATATACAGTGACTAGCCTAGCAGCTTTCATGACATGAAGGAAACCAAGCATGGAATAAGTAGCAGAAACCAGCAGTGAAATAGATACCTGAAGTATATAGCCTCTGTTGTGTGGTCACTAAAGATTAACAGCTATTCTGCTGTGAATATAGTCTCCAGGGAACACAGACTGACGGTAGGGTTGTAGAGGAGTGAGAAGTCTATGAAAAAGCTTGAGTTGCAGAGAGAGAAAAAAATCATTCTGCAAAGCTGAAACTATGATGAGGGGTCTGATAGGGAAAAGAGGAAATCTTGTAACTCAACATTCTTTGCAGTTGACTTCTGCATTGACAGATCTACACAGACACAGCTCATATACTGGCTATATACAGAGAGCATCACATAATCCTTCCTTCTCTCCTGGGTAAGCAGGGAGTAGCAGCCTCTCACCTCCAGCAGGTAGTATATTTCTGTTTCTTGTGTAAACAGGCTACAGTTTTGCAGATATAAGTAGCAGATCCAGGGGAGACTGCTATTGCAGGGACAAACTGAGGAGGATAACAAAGCTTCTGCTGTTTATGGTTAATGAAAGCTTTTTTGGAATTTGACATTTAGAGTATGTGGACTTGGGGATTAAACTATTTAGCAGTAAGTTATTTTATTCAGCAACATCTTGATGGATTGATATTTGTGAACTCAGAAACTTTTTTTAAGCGCTACATTTCTCCTGATCCTCCATCTCTACAGCTTCAGATCATCTACACTTTCTCTGACACTTTATATTTCCATGAAATATGCTTTATCTTATCCTTTGTTGAATCACATAATGCATTTGAAAGCTTATCCAGTATTATTCTGCTCTCCCCTCTCCTTTAAACTGTACATATAAAGCAGCCTTTCAGATTTACAGGCTTTGTGATGTACACAGAGCACCATTGTTACAGACCATTTTTTACAGTCAAGTTTATTGTCTCTTGAATAACTTATGTCATGCACCAACAAAATCATGCTCTAGAATGAGAATCTGATGGAAAAAAATGTTGCGGCAAGAAATATTAACAGCATCTAATAATGACCTATTTAGGCTTAAATGCAGTTCTAACCCAAAATAGGGCCAAAGTGGGCAATGTAAGTTCATCTACAGAAGTTTTGCTTTACTTTTGGCATCAAATTTTCATAATATAGTAAAGATTGCCTCTCAATAATACAATGCTCTCATTTCACTGCTGTGACTGTATCTTCATTGCTACATGTCTTGAATACTTGAAAGACATTATTTTGTGTTGCTAATCTTCTATGCTGTCACCAAGTACCACAGTCTGTAGCCTTACACCCCTCTAAAAAAACTGGCCAACCTTTGAGATGATGTGCTCTTTATCTTATATGCCCATCTTCAAAGACCTTCCTAGCCTGCATATGACAGGCAGTGACTTCCTATGCCATGGGGTTAATTGGCTTTCAGTCCTGAGATGACACAGGTCAAACAGGCCACATCTCATCTCTATCGTTTTGCAAAGACCAGCCCTCAGCTGCTTTGCATTCAACTGTGGTCATGTCGTCTAACGTTGCATACTCTGTAACCTTGGAAATGCCATGCCCGCCTATCTCTCTCACACACCAACCTTGTTAATAGGATGAATTATTTAGCTATCCAGAATTATGTGAATGTTAATCGTGTTAAACTTTATTTATAGAGACGCCTTTCGAGAATTCCTTTCCCCGCTCTTATCAATTAGCATAAATACCAGCGTCAGTATAAACACACACAGCTGTCAGAGTGCAGTCTGACAAACACAGCTTCATCATTGTCTGCCGCATGAAATGCTAGATTTGTCTCTCCGCCCTTCATGGAGCACAGCCGAGAAAATTACATCTGAATCTTCAAACAACAGTGCAAGTTAACATAACAATACAAATATTATTATTCAGATTACTATTTTATGAGCTGCACTACAATGAAAAATGCACATAGGTCATTTCAAATACAGACACAGTCAATATATAGAAAAGGAGCCAACTTCAGAATGTGAAATGAGCTTTGACGACTTGCTGTAGGAATTTTATTATAGTCTCAAAAGTTGGGTGTCAAATTTCCTATGCTGAATGTGTAAAGAAGGATTGTATGTGTTGTGTCTAGTCTGCGGATGTTTAACCATCTTCTATGAATACTGTATGTGGCTGGTACTTTTAATCAACTAAAACTGTTATCTTAACTGATTCGATAGTTATTGGACCCTAGTTTAGAACATGCTGCGGAATTTACACAGAAATTATACAGTAGAAATTGCAGTTACTTTGTTTTTTTTTACATTTGATATTGCTCCATTGCAAAAGGTTGAATTCTACACCCAGAAAGCACATCAAAAAATTGACACATTGGGGCAGATTTACTTACCCGGTCCATTCGCGATCCAGCGGCGGGTTCTCTGCCGCTGATTCGAGTCTTCTGGCGATTCACTAAGGTAGTTCCCCGATGTCCACTAGGTGTCGCTGCTATGCTGAATTCCGTCGGAGTTCACTGAAGTTCACCAAGCCAGCCAGGGTGCAGGTAAGCGACACATTTAAAAAAAACCAAAAAGGCGGTTTCTAAGAATCCGATGGGTTTTCCGACGGCCACGCCCCCCGGTTTCAGTTGCGTGCATGCCGGCACCGATGCACCACAATCCGATCACGTGTGCCAAAATCCTGGGGAAGTTCAGGGAAGATCGGCCCAAGCGGTAAAATTTGTGTAACCTGACGTAAAAACGCGATTCGGGCCATTAGTAAATTACCCCCATTGTGGATTTTTATGCAGTAATTTCTATAAATCCCATTTACTACACTGGTACCTAATGTACACCATGGGCAGGTGGGCTTAAGGATGACAATAGTTTATATACTCCACCAGGATCCTGTACAACAGTGGTTCTCAACCTGTGGGTCGTGACCCCAGCATGGGTCGAACGACCAAAACACAGGGGTCGCCTAAAGTCTTCAGAGCCACGATTTTATTGTGTTTTTACTGCAAATCGCATGGTTTGGGGTCACCGCAACATGAGTAACTGTATTGCGGGGTAAACGCATTACAAAGGTTGAAACCACTGCTGTACAAGATGGTAAATTTGGAAGCCAGTCTTAAATCTGCCTGAAGAAACTACTAAGTATCATAGTATCATAGTTTATACTGTTGAAAAAAGACACAAGTCCATAAAGTTCAACCAAGAAAGGGATTGGATGAGGAAGGGATTTAGGGGAAACAATTTTATATAACATAACCTTCAATGTTTTGCCCAGCGCCAGAGGCAGGCTATTCCACAGATTGACAGTTCTCATAGTAAAAAAAGCCCTGTCGCCGGTGGTGATTAAACCTTTTTTTCTCCAGAAGGACAGAGTGCCCCCATGATTTGATTCAATCTGAAACAACTTAACCACCCATTTTGAGTCAGGATATAGTGTTTATCCGAAACGCGTAGGCAGTTGAAATTACTTTTTTTTGCCGTCCGTGTCCGCCTTTTTATAGTGTGTGAAATGTTTGAAGACTTCAATAATTTTTTTTTTACCTAAATGGGACTAGGGTTTACTCTTGAGCCGGATCTCTGCATTTGAATGTTCTGTTTCTCTGCAGCTGGTGTAATCTGAGCCTGAGCAAATCTCCTCATTAGTCCACTGCATCCCAGGTGAGCTGACAACATCCTTTTGTTTTTTGAATATTTTTTGTATGGACCATTCATATATTTATATAAATTAATCATGTCTCCTCATAGTCATCTCTTTTCCAGACTAAATAAATCTAGTTGTTTTAATCTTTCCTCATTACCGAGACCCTCCATACCCCTTATCATTTTTGTGGCTCTACATTGAACCCTCTCCAGCTCCAGGGCATCCTTATTATGGACCGGTGTCCAGACTGGACAGCATATTTCAGGTGAGGCTGTATCAATGCCTTGTACAGTGGTAACATTACATACTTATCACAAGAGTCCATACTACTTATGATACATGACAAGATCTTGCTGGCTTTATTATTTTTCTTTCGGCCATATATTTCCATTAGAGGATTACAGGCAGTCCCCGGGTTACATACAAGATAGGGACTGTAGGTTTGTTCTTAAGTTGAATTTGTATGTAAGTCGAAACTGTATACTTTATAATTGTAGTTCCCGACAATTTTTTTTTTTTGCCCCAGTGACAATTGGAGTTTCAAATTTTTTTGCTGTAATAGGACCAAGAATTATCAATAAAGCTTCATTGCAGACAATTTTAAGCTGATTATTGCAATCTGGGACTATTTTAAAGCATCCAGAGAGCTTCACCAGAGGTCACAGTGGGCAGAGGGGTCCGTCTGTAACTATGGGTTGTCTGTAAGTCGGGTGTCCTTAAGTAGGGGACCGCCTGTACATACATGTGCTCTTCCTAATCTTTCCCCTTGGTAAATATTTGTAGATAAGTGATTCATAGGATATTCCATAAATATTCCCCTCTGGGACCGATATCTTTCTCAAGGAAAGCAAGTATAGCTTTCTTTTCTCAAAAGTCCCAAATAAGTGAATAGAAAGGGGTGAATATACCCAGCCAGCCTTCGGTTAACTGCAGTTGTAAGACGGGGGTTATGGGTACCACGTTCTTGGAACCATCAAGATAGTTTGGGTCCTATCATGTCATACAGCTCCAATATGGTAATACTCGATGAAAGCAGTTTATGATCATATACAGTTAATGTTTTGGGCTACTATATACAAGATCCTTATAACTGATTTATAATATAGATTGGGATTCTAAATCATTGTAGATTATAGTGTATTTTATTATATTGAATAAAAAGAGGATCCATGTGAGAATCTGTGAAATATATGGCAAAATTACCCACGTTTGGCTTATGTCCAAACCAAATAGAAGCCAATAAGTGAATTTAAGTCTCTCTCTCGTTCTCTTTCTCTATAGATATATACAGTATATATGTTTCTACATGTACATATACATAATGTAATGTTAACACTGATATACAATCTTTAAAAGAAGCAGAACAGCAACCAATTTCAGTGAAAATGTCGCTTTCCTTTTTATTTTATAGTTTATGTGACTTATATTTCCGTTTTATCTTACTATAGTAGATTACCAGTTTAATGTCTATGAAATTATGCTCACCTTTATATCCATTGTTTCTTTCTTTTAAAACAAAGCGTTTAAAGGAAAATAAATTGGAGTAACTTTTTGACACCACTCGCTTGTCAGCATAGTGCATCTGGAAAGCAAAGCGTCAGCTTCTAGCATTGACTTGTTCAGTGCCTGTCAGGCATGCAATAAATCACTCTATTTTGTGTCACATCTTTTTTTGGCAGTGTAATTGTTAAAGCTTCTCCATTAAATTTCTCAATGTTACTAAGAGTAACATGGTCAAAAAGACCCCCAATCTTTAAACCAAAATCGTAAGATAAATGTCTTAAAAACAGCTCATCATTCTAACATTGGAACATCCATAAAATTTCTTCTCAAATTGGTTACCAACCTGTTTATAACTAATAAAAACTCAACAACAACAGAATAAAAAAAAGTCAAGCTATTGTTACGGTGTAATAAATGCGTCAACATGTGCACTGATATATGGTTATGGAACCTTTATAAGATATGGGAGCACATTGTATTTTACTAATGAATATGGCCAGAAGCCTGCAAAATTGTGTTCAGCTATAAATTAATCAGCATCATAAAATGCTTCTTCTCGCTGACTCTGCATGGAGAGCAGAGCTCCATGTGTCTGGATCCAGGTTTTGTCTGAAATTCATATAAATCTTCCAGTATAATTAAGTTACCTCCGTGATAACGCTATTGACTGATGGCCATATGTGGGAGGTGGAAGAGTCACAATGGTTTTCTTACAAGAATATCAATCAGAAAAGCAAGGTCCAGCTTCTGTAGACCGTGGCAAAGACACAATCTCCTTGCAGCTCTGGTTCCTCAGCCTGTCTCACTATGAGTTATCACTCTCATTTGGCAAGGAGGAAATTTCTTCATGGCTAGTGCTACTTACAAGTGATGGATTAGATGGATAGATAGACAGGTGGTTACGTCTGGAGAATGCAGCAGCAGAAAGGTAAAGTTTAATAAAACGTTATGACTAAGGGCTAAATATATTCTAGATAAAGATGAAAGATCACTATCCAAATAATACTGAGGGCACCCCAATCAAATGCTGACGTACAATTGTAGTCTGCGTAAAAGATTCCGCTGTCTAATATTACTGCTTGTGTATTTGTGTCCACAGCAGACTGCCACTCATTCCAGAGGTTCTGTCATCTTCACATGAAAAAGTCTTATGTTATCTTAAAGGCAAATTTCACTAGAGAAAGTGGCATTTTGCAGGGTTATGTGGGAAGGGGAGGAAAAAAGAAAAAACAACTGTATATATCAGAGGGTTTTTTATTTTGAATTTGCTTTTACTTTTCATTAATAAAACCATTATTTTTGATAGTATGTGTGAATTTAAGTTCTATAAAAGCTGCTGCTGGTGCCTCAGACCATTAGTTCACTAACATGGGACCTAATGGGGCAGATTTATCAAGTGTCTGAAAGTCAGAATATTTCCAGTTGCCCATGGCAACCAATCACAGCTCAGCTTTCATTTTACCAGTGCTCATGAATATATTAAAGGGGAGCTGTGATTGGTTGCCATGGGCAACTGGAAAGATTCTGATTTTCAGACACTTGATAAATCTGCCCCATTGTGTTTCTTTTTCTTAACCACTACATATAAAGTCCTCCCCCGTTATTGGCTATCACCGCTAACTCCCCTCCCCCACCCCAGTGCTTTACTGATTGGGTAAAGTCCAATATATGCCAGATGGAAAAACTGTTCATCTAGACAACACAGAACACTGATAAATATTTGCGTATCTTCCAAATATAGTTCCTCTATAACAGTGATGGCAAACCTTTTAGACACCGAGTGCCCGAACTACAACCAAAACCCACATAGTTTTAAAAAAAAGAGAAAATGCGACAATTTAGGCGGCAACTTATCACTCCCTGCTCTGTCAACTGAGGACACCAATACAGTAATAATAATAATTCCTTCATACTGCTCACAGATTATGCAGTGCTAAACAGAGCTTGCTAGATCAGTTGGTTAAAAAAAGAAGTTAGGAATATCATTGTAGCTTTCTTCCAGGGTCCTGGGTTGCCTGAGACTGCAAGAGGTATTGCAGAGTTTGTCAAACTGTGTTGGGATGAAGGCATGGGTGCCCATAGAGAGGGCTGTGAGTGCCACCACTGCTCTATAAGGATACCCCAAACTTTGCCCAGATATTTGCATAGATATGCTATTTTTTTGGTGAGTTGTTCTCAGACTACTTATTATTTTTGTCTCCTCTTTTCCCTCCTTCCATTGTATTATTTTTTCCCTCTTTCACCCAACTTTACTCTATGGAGGTGCTGTAAGGAGCCAACTATTATCATCCTCTGTGTAGACTATCCCACTTACTACTATTACCATTAATTACTATTGAGCGACTTCATAAATATAGTGCATTATTGTATTTCCTTGCTTTATTTAGTCTGCTTTATTACCTTGTTGTTAGAGGGGATATCTAAATTCCTCCAAGGCCTATTATCATATTGTGTCACTCACCCTACCACCTTTTAAAAAGGATCTTCGTGCTAAGGAGTATTAATATATCTCCTGCCTTTTCTAAACTTTAGGGTAAACTCCTAGCTTTATTTCATGTGCCATACCTCTGTGGTCCCCCTTTATACTGCCTTTTTTTATTTTGGAGCCACCCTTTATAGTGCCCCCTTTTATGTAGCCCCCTCCCTAATTTTACCATAAAATACACTAAGCAACTTATTGACTTGAGTGTAAGCCTAGGGTGGAAAATGTAGCCACTAATTATTAACAAAATCTCCAGCAGCTTTCACTTATTAATAAAATGTCCACAGCAGAACTCCCTCCAAAAATGCACAGCCCCCGTAATGACACCTACGCAGCTCATATGGTAATGTCCCCTGCACTGCCCCCAAAGTAATGTCCCTTGCACAGTCCCCATAGTAATTTCCCCTGCACAACTCCCATAGTAGTGTCCTTTGCACAGAACCCATAGTAGTGTCTTAATGTCCACAGCTTCCTAATTAAAGTCCCCTGCCCAGCCCAGTCTTGGGCTATTTCAATAATATATCATTGTTACTGTTTTATATATATGCAACATTCGCCACCGTGGCCTAGCCTTTTCTCGGCTTGAGGACAGCCGGAGCCCTCGGTACCTGAGTGGATGGCTGACCGTGTCATAGTGCTGCTGGGTACCAGGGAACAGGGGCCTCGTCCACAGCCTGGTAGGTCTCTGGCAGGTGGAAGTAGAGGAAATGAGGGAGAGGCTGAAGTTGTTGAAGGTTTCTCCCAGGGGCAACCTTGATGCATAGGTAGGAATCCCTGGTGGTGATGAATGGGGTGCCATGGTGTTAACAGCCTTGCAAAGGGATCACTCAGAGGCAGTATTTGTAAAGCATTTAACTTACAGTTCATTTATTGGAACTCGGCAATGGCCACAACAGCAGCAATATCAACTAGGTTGAGATGTGTGGTTGGATAGCGTTCCACAGGCGGTGCTTACAGCCTGGTAAAGTTAGCTTCAGGCTAGATAGGATAGTTGGCTGCTTCAGCAGCAGGATAAGGTAGACCCCTGAAGGTGGATTCCTGCTTGGGCCCGGTCTCCAGACAAGACAAGTGTGTCAGTGGAGCGTGCCACAGACACAGGGGCTCCTATGAAGCTCTGTAGAAAAAAAGACTCTCTCTTCCTCCGTCTTAGAAAGAACTTTTGAACTTTCCAGCCCCTTGTGAGGTGGCAAGCCTATTATCCAACCAGCACTTTCTTTACATTGTAACAGTAACAGTACATCTGATTGTTCACACAATTACATATTTCTTCCCAGGCAGATGGAATGAAGTTTTCTGAACAAAAAATATCTGAACAAAATCATACCAAATAATAAAAGCTAGCTGTTGTGACTGCATTTTCCACCTCTATGCATAGAGATATTTTTAATTTGTACACCTTGCTGAGCACCTGTTCATATAAATAGTGAAAAAAAATGAAATTCAAAGAGTTCAATGAGACAATCAATAGCAAGAGAGGTAAAAAAACCAATGAAAACCTAATTAACCCATTATAGGTGAAATAGATTTTGAAAGATAAGTGTATATTGGATTGAAAATAAATCTATTAAAACTCATATGAATGCAAAAACTGTTACATTATATTTACGGTATTATTTGTGTGCATCTTTCATTATTTGTCTATTTAATAAGGCTTATTATAGTGATTTCTATATTTACATACACACTCCTGATTCCACAATTTAGGAAATATAGAGAAAAAAACTGTGCTTATTAACAAACCTGAAGTTTGATTTAGTAAGTAACTATGGCAACACGACACAAAATATCATTATTGTGCATAAGGAATTTCTCTATCTTATTAAACTGCAGAGCAGAACATAAAAAATGATGTTGTACAACTTTAGAATACATATTTAGTGAGATGCAAACATTCTGCATGGCTATTATTATTATAGTCTATAAATCCCAGCTTTGAATGTAAATTAGTAGATGTAATATCAATTAAATCTTGTGGTACTCATGTTTACACTTATCTGGAGCTATTTCCCATCATCTGTCATTGCAAAGCAAAGTGCATATAACATCTAGCACCTAATATGACACTAATATCTCCTAAAAGCCTAACACACTGAATTAAAGGACCTCTAGACACTGAAAAACATGAGTATTCTCTAGTTCATTAAATTGTCATGCACTTTGTTTACAGTACATGAGTCAGACTAATAGTCTTTGGAGAAGAAACAGCCGCCAGATATGTAAGTATACTTCCATGCTTTCTCCAGAGTAAAAAAAAAACTGTAGAATAGGGAAACAAGATTATAACTTTGTGTTGTGGAAAATCAGTGTAGGTCTTAACCTGTTAAAGGGGTATTCCCATGAAGACAGTTTTTTAAATGTACTCAGGATAGCAAAATGACACATTCTCTAATTCACTCTTATTAACAAAAATACAGCATTTCACAGATTTAATTCCAACCTTTCCCTTTCAGTCCTGATGTATACAACTTTGGTTTCCCCTAGACAAGACCCTGTATCTTCTGAGTTTAGTGTTGGAGAAGACATCTTGCTCTCCTGTCTGAGGCTGTGGTGAGCTCCTCTCTCTGTTCTCTGCCTCTTGCCCCCACCCTTGCATTCCAGGATGAGCTCACACAGACACACACACTGACTTCTTGCCAGCCAGCTAGTGAGAAGAGTAAAGCTACAGACAGATAATAAGATCTATATTCAGGGGAGGCACAGCATATCTGACAATATTATAAGTGAGATATAGTAGAGCTGAGTATATAATGTGTAATAGGCATCTCATGGATCTCATCATCTCTCATCTCTGATTTGTCTTATCTCCGTTTTCTATGTGTCAAATACTAGTGAATGTTCAGAAGCTGAATGAAAGTGCATATAAAACGCTAAACTGATAATCAAAACACATTGTTAGCACACAGATCTAGAGGGATCATAAAATGTCTGCTTAGATAGTCCCTGCCCATACCCTGTAATCTTACACTGACCATCACTGATATGAGCTAAAACAGCAATAAAACTGAGTACAATTGTAAAGTAAGGGGCTTAAAATGATCTTTATAGTATAATCATCACTAGGGGATTAAAATTTGAGAATTTTTTTTCATGGGCAAACCCCTTTAAGGACACATCCATTTTTAGTGTTTGTGTTTTCATTTTTCCCTCCTTACATTAAATAACTATTTAATTTGTCTGTGTACAGAGCTGTATGAGGGCTTGTTTCTGCAACAAATTAAATTTCCTATTGCATGTATTTAATATTCCATGCCATGTACTGGGATACTTAAATACTTATGCGGTAAAATTGATGTTATGGGCACAACGATCTGGCCCAAGTTCTCAGTGAGCATGCACCATCGATATTTAAATGCCAGCCAGCGCTGATCATGGCTGTTATGCAGCAAACCCCCACTGTGTATTAAGAAGGCTCAGCCCATGAGCCCTCCTTATACACCCTTTGCCACACCACCACTTTGGTGAATGTCATGCTGCAGAGAGGAACTCATGTCTTTAAACTATTCCCATCAGTTCATCCAGATTAATTTTTAATTTTGTGCTCATCATTGTACAGCATTAATAATATGCTACCAATATGCTACAGGCCGCTACAATTATAAAAAATTTTTCCTTATACAGTGTCATCATATGTAGCGCTTCACAGATTCTGGGGAGCAGTGTAGGACTGGCCCACCAGAGTACCAGAGGATCCTCCAGTGGGCCCTGGCTCAAACCATTAATGCACACCAGGGGTCTATAAAACAACACAATTTTAAGGCTGCTAGAGTATATTTCCTAGAGAATAATGAAGAGTGGGCCCAAGATTGATTTTCTCTGGTGGGCCTAAGGAAACCCAGTCAGACACTGCTGGGGAGCATATACAAATAAAATAAGACATTACAGAGTAATAACAGTCATATTGATCATTAGGAGTGAGGGTCCTGCTTGCAAGAGCATACAGTCATGAGGATGAGGCGGTGACACTAGAGATATAAGTATAGTGGTCCAACTATTTTCATAAGGGAATGGAATAAAAATAATTTAATAAATAAAAATGCTGCTGCTTGAACCAGCCATTACCTGCCATCTTATAATACAAAGTCCAAGGTCAGTGGGACTGCAGAGAAGCATTTTCCAGATAACAGACAGGGGGAGTACCCAGAATTGGTTAAAAAAAAGTTGCATGCAGTTAGCAATTGTGATAGGCTTCCTGTATAGTAAAAGGAGACTTCTCTCCAAGTATCTTACATTCTTCCATTTTCCTTTGAATTGTACATTTTATTGTTGATTTGAATTTAATAGCTGTTGAAAAAGAAGGAAGTACCTTTGAAATGCATCCAGTGAGCACGACTTGTTTGTCACATGTGAACACTGGTGCAAACATCTCCATAATCCCGGACCAAAAGAATTTTTTCCCAAAAGATCAATACAAGGAAAAAAATGAACCAACAAAGGAAACTATTTGAAATATATACATTGCGGGAACCAAGTCTATAAGAAAACGGATTTCCGGAGCGACACAGAAAAAACTTTTTTTGGTTCCATGCATGCGCGGTGGAAAAAGGAAAAAATAGGACCCCAAGGGGAACACACACAAATCCATTGTGGAAGGAGAAGTTGCACACAATATTGCACAGTTCGTGAGTAACAAAAAATCGTATATTACTTGCATCTCTATAAAGAGTTTATTTAGAGCACTTACAAATCATGAGAATATTCTACACATATGCTAGTTAAGATCTCACTTGCAAAAACACTTTATTACAATCGTTGCTATTGCTGTAAACAACAATTGTTGCTATCTTGATGAATATCTACATACTTAGAGATACTCTGTTATACAAATTCCAACTAACGCTGCCATCTAGGCACGATCAGTGTGAACACTCCTCTACAGAGACATTTCGCTACAGAGATACTTTATGGCAGATATATCTACTGAATTTGTGGAAGACACATGTTGGTTTACAGGCTTTTCTGATTTTAAAAATGAGTTTGTTGTATATTTGATGTATTTTTTGATGTATTATTTGATGTATACTTTAATTTAGTATTTTTAGTATAATTTAGTATTTTGTTTTACATTGTACTTACATAAATATAGGGGAGATAATAAATACTACTGTATATAGTTTACTAAAACCCTGGTAATCAGTTCATGCAAAAGTAATAGGGTTTGAATATTGGCGCTCTGGACACTTCCCATTATCCCCAAATAAGCCCCTATGTTTATGTCACATTCCATGTTCCTGCATCTTCCCAAGCCAAAGATTTTTGGGTTGGAAGGAGTAACCAAACCAAAGGCCAAACAAAACAAAATTGTACAAGATGTATTGCATAGCTTATTCCTATTGTAGTTTTAGGCAATCAAAATAGTTAAAGGGAAGCATGCCGTGTACAGCTAAGGAAGTATATATTAGCATGACCATATAAAGACCATTTGAAAATGTTGTCGCACCATGGCAGTCCATCAAGCCCAGTACCACAGATAATTGCAGTTACTATTCAAAGAACAAGATGTCAGAACACACAATGATTCATAGCATGCTGCCCAACACCATAGCCATGATGATCCTGGCATTCTGCCAAACATACCTACAATGGCATAACAATAGAACATAGAGAAAAGGAAAAAAAGGTTTTTGGCTACTAATTACCGTTTTCATTACATTGGAACTCATTTACTAAGGGTCGCGGATCGCACTTTCGTCATCAGACTGTTCGCCATTTTCGTGATCTGCACGGCTGGGACAGATATTTAACAGTCTATGCTGGGATTATCTTTTAACACATACAACCGCCTAAGGCAGCGCATTATTACCCATATCCGGACAAATGAAATAAATCTAAAACGTCACTTTTATTGGTATACTAGATAAAAAGTGGTAGTAGTGTAGCTACTGACTGCTCAGTTTGAGAAAGAAAATTATGTTAAAAACACAGGTGGCCTAGGTAGAGTAGTTGTGGGATGAGACCACAATGTTTGTGGAAACAAATAGCTGTAGTTGTGAACGCTTACTGGGGCAACATTTGGTCCGGGACTGACAACTGTGATCACATAGCGGTTTATCTAGTAAGAGGTATCCTCATGAAGTAGATAGACTTGAAATACACTGGGTGGGGGAGCAAAAAATTGAACCTATACCAGCAAAGTGATTGAGTATGTACCAGTAATATAAGATGCAAAGGGTTATTATCTTTTAAACCCGATGCATTATGTTCTGTGATCCGAGATCAAACACGATCCTGGTTGTACACAGAAACCCATCACTTCGCTTCATGTATAGGTATGTTCACGCTCAGTGGCGTCCAGAAAAATGCACCCTATGAGACCTATCAGTGTATATCGCTACCTAGCTCAAGGCTAGTTGTAGCGCAAAGATTGGATGGGATAACTAGCCAGCCCAGCCACACTGCGCCATGCTAGGGGTTCACTACAGCTAGAAAGTCGTATCAGAGTAACCTAGGATGCACTGCAGGTTAAAAGTCGCTACAGATTAGCCCCCCCACATGTTTCGCCAGAGACCTGGCTTCATCAGGGGTCGGGCTAATAGTGAGGATTGAGCTGGGATTATGTCGCACGTGATTGTTTTTTGGTGCAGCTGTACTGGCTTCCAAGCAACAGAAATTGGGGGATGTTATTTCGTCATGGACAGTCAGAGACTGCACTGAACATTTTGGCAAACCAAGTACATGTCATGTTCCAGAACAGCAAGTCTCAGCAGGAGACGCTATAGATTTTGTTCAAGAATGAAACATGAAAAAGAGTTAAAGGTGATAGCTTTGCCTGGAGTAGTAAATATCTGGGCAATATTAGGTATGTTATGTCTAACTGCTTTATCACTAAAAAAAAATAAGGGTGAAATTTTATCAGTAATATGTTCAATGATGTATGGCCATATGTTTGGTGAGATTTTGCTGCCTCAAACCTGTATCTATAAGTCACTGATTATGTGTATATTATTATTTAGCTATTTAATAACTATCACATTTCTGCCTTTTGTTGCTTAGCAACCCTCTACCATTTTCTTTGACGCTTAAACATGATTATTTGAAACCTGTTGACTAACTCTATGCTCAGCTTTCTCACATTATGAAGATTTTCTGTGAAATGATTCCAAGGTGAGCTACCACAAATTGTTATTAATTTACCCTAGACATGAAAGCAGGCTGGTCTTACCTACATTTGGTTGATAGATCTGAGCTGATCTTGAGGCTCTAAAGCTTCGTTCACAAATGTGCTCTCATTAAGTGCATTGCTGAATTTTACTCAGAGGAGCAGATGGCATCCTAAACACATTTTTCAGCAGCAGGGATATTTGAAGACCCCTTTCACAGAAGTGAATAGAAAATATCACACAATGCTTCCAACTTTAGTATGTCAGTCACAAAGAACTTATATTGTGCAGCTCACTGGGCAGATTTACTAACATTGTCTAAAATGTGTATGATAATAAGATATAGACCAGGCAGTAGGATATATAGGAAGTACTGAAATAATGATCTACTCCTAGGTTAGGGTGCAAACCACAATAAAAGCCCAACTCTAAGGTTTGTTAAAGACAACAAATAAAGTACCCCTTTATGGGGCCTTTGGCAACTTAAACTAGGCTAATATACATGTCCGAAGTATTTGATCATAAAGACATATCTTGTACGTAATTCTGTGTTAACAGACACAAGAGCTGCAATGGTGTTCTGGGTGAATGCCTTAGCCATAGTAAAATTGACAGCCTGACTCAGTGTCCATATCAGCCTAGGGACGGCACTTCACACAAGACCTTACGTCTAGATCAGGCAAGCACCATATTTGTTGATGGAACATACACCTACTTATAATGCAGTGCCACAAAATTGATAATTATAGTCCAAATAGAAAGGGTGTACAGGACACCAATGAACTAATCAATCAGACCATCTCCTATACATCCAATAAGGACTATCCCCTGAATGAAGATTCAATGCAACATGTGCAAAGTTTTTATGGGAATCATAGTTACTAAGAATCTGACACTGAGTAAGTAACTGAATGTAGTGTCACGGAGTTACCTAAGGAGGTCAAATTGTCTATAATAAGACAATGCCAATGAAATTATAGTGGGGAACAACAATTTTCATCCACACAAAACAAGACAAGCAACAAGGTTTAAAGAATAGTAGATAAATGCCAAAAGGGAATGTCATTTTGTAACATTCACAAATCAGCTGACCACGCTGGTGAGTGTCCTCATTGTATTATGAGTGCAATTACCTACTTAGGCCTTGTGCACACAAATTTTTTTCTGGTCTTGAGCTACTACAGCGCTGGAGGTTTGGAACCACTGCAGCCAGTACCTACAGAACATCACTGTTCTGATTGGCTACTGTGCCGCCGAGCCTCTAAGGTGAATTGCCTATATGAATATGAAGTTAATAAAATATGATATATTACTGGGGTTGAAAGAAACATTTATGCCATTTTCAGACCACCCCTTTCAAACCATATAGTACCTTTACATCAACTAATTGTTAGCTAAGTTTACATAAACAATAAGCCAACACTTTGGGGGATATTTATCAGGGCCCCTGCGCCTGAAGCCTCTTGATGTATCGGCTGCGCAAGAGCGGCGGCAGGGATATCATCCCCCTTTGTCTGTATGTATATGATTGGGTTTCTCTAAGTAAGTAATAGGCAGGGTGGGAAAATCATGTCTCCTGGACTACCTTATATTCTTTATCCAGAATCCTAGTGAAGCATTCATAGCTTTTAAGACTTTACACACCTGAAAAATTGGCCTGCAAAAGGTAATCTCCATTACCTTTTTTAGTATGTTGTGGTGGTGTCCATCGTTTAGTTAGAAGAAACATATTTCTGCAACACATTTACGGGTTAAAGGAACCCTTTTTCTTTTCTATTCAACAGCACTCAGGTGGTTGTTCATAGAGGCTGGATATGATCACAGCTCCATATTTTATGAAATAGTTCTCCTTCTTTGCCATAGTTGTTCTAAGGAACCCTTTTTCAATGTGTACACTTTTTAAGAAAAATTCACTCTTTCCACTCAAGTTAAGAGCTCTTATCCCCTTCCCAACATGTAACATAATAGTATGTCAGGTACGGGTGCATGGAGCGGGCTCACTGGCTTAGCCCTCTATATAAGTCTTTGCAGCATATTGCTAGCACCGATCACGGGTGTTAAGCTGCCACGGCGATCAGTTGCCATGACAGCCTCGGGTCTTCCAAAGACCTGAGACTGTCTCATTTTAGCCCATTGTTTACAATGTGCAATTATCACATTGGGGCTTATTTACTAAGGGTCCACATGCGCACTTTCATCTGACTTTCCAATGTTTTTGGGGATTGCACGGCTTTGACAGGTATTTAACAGGGGTCTGCGTTAGTATTGTGTTGCATGCAATTGGATTTTGGCACAGCTGCGCTGGCTTTCATGCAACAGAAATTGGGCGGCGTGCTGTGGGGCGATCTGACACTCGAACTGAGTGTGGGATTTAACTTTCAAATTGTGACATAAGACAATGCACTTACATGCACCACAAAGAAGGTTAACTCCATCTGACCTTAGTAGGGAAGCGACACATGCAGGATATCGGGTGATGATCTTGGTGAATCGCGGCAGAGTGCATTCTTGTCAGACAATGCACTTTTGGGGAACTTCATCGGACAGTGACAGTGAAAATGAGGAAGAGAATCCCCATATACTGCCTTACTGTAGTATGGCAGTTTATGGTAGGATCAATCAGACAACCTACGGTTAAAGTACCCTAGGGAGTCTGGAAAATAGTAAAAATAAAAAAAGTTGAAAAATAAATTCTAATTCAAATTACCCCTCTTTACCTAAACCTGATATAAATATAAATAAACCACACACATTAAAACACACAGTAAAAATCACACACATTAGATATCGCCGTGTCTAAAAATGCCAGATCTATCAAAATATAATAACGTTTTTTTCACTGCCTTTAATGACTATGCACACATAGTCGAAAATGGCACTTTTTTGCCATTTAAAAAAAAAAAAAAAAATTCTATAAAAAGTGATTAAAAAAAAAACACTTTTTTTTGTACTGGAGGTTTTAATTGTTGTAAATATATGAAAAAATTATAAAACCTATACAAATTTGGCATCCCGGTGTTTGTACCTACCCAAAAAAATAACATGTAGACATGTCATTTGCGGCAAACAGGGAAATCAGTAAAATCCAACCCCACAAGAATAAGTCACAAATGCGTTTTTTCACCGATTTCATTGCACCTGCTTCCCAGTACAAGGCATGGAATATTAAATACCATATGAAGGATTTGTTATGCAGAAAACAAGAAAACAAGCCATCACACTGCTCTATACATGGAATAAAAAGTTATAGATTTTTTGAATGTGGGGAGTGAAAAATTAAAATGCAAAAATGAAAAAGGGCTTTGGCGGGAAGGGGTTAAAGAGTCTTCAAATTCCTGCTTTAAAAAGTGGTCTCTGAACCCCAAAACACATTGCAATTCTTCCAATACAAGAAGTTTATTCTAACTATACTACAATATCTTGCTAGATGTTATTTCTCAATCTCTACCCCCACCACCACGCAGACCAAAAACCTTGACATGCTTGACATCATGATATAAGGAAACCTGGTTACTGGCAGCATTACATCCCTCCTTCAGAAAATGCTTTATAGAGTTATGTCTTGTGCTGCAGGACCTATGATGATGAGCTCCTTCTAGTCTTATTTACAATCCCTATAAGTGCTTTCTTTTTGTATTTGCATCCCAAATTCTTTTATGAAGATTAGATGTCATATATTGGCAGCTTAAAACGTTAGTTTAATAACTTACTTTATAAAAAAATTCACATGACTACATTTTCAAAGAGCTGGAGTTCGGCACTTGTTCGCACGCTTGCATGCTGAAGCAATGACTGGTGAAAAATGAATCCAATTGATTATTTTCTGATGGTAAATGTATTTTCAGGGTAATAAAGATTTAATTGCTGTTGATTGTATAAAAATGAATAGCAGATCATATACTGTATCCATATCAGGTGAAATTAGTTTTGGATAAACAGTATTGTATTTTGTAGAAACAGCAGGAATTCCCTTCTATAAGGAATAATTTCACTAAGAGGATCATTACAGAACATTGAATGGGAGTTAGTCTTTACAGGAAAAAGAAGAAAATTGAATGTCTGCACAATGTTGTTAGAAAATCACTTATCTGTATAAATCCTCAGGAAACAAACAGTAAAAACAAATCAAAACAAATGTTTCTAAATGAAAAGCTAAGCAAAGAAGTAGAGGGGGAAAATGGAGGCTGTTAGATTATTTAAGTCAGCAGGGAAAGACACGTAATTCAGAAACCACAAAATCTGCAAAAAAGCAATCCGGTTAGCTAAAATGGAATCTGAAGACTGATTGCAAGAGAATAAAACAAACACAAAGGTGTGCTGCAATATACATATTATTCTGAACAGATAAAGGTTAGATGCAATATTGATTGGTGATAATGAAGTAGAAAGCAATACCAGAGAAAAAGAGTTTCTTCTCTAGTCGGGAGAAGTAGTGGCAGCACATTGTATCTTACGCAAAATAAAGAAACAGTATATAGAAATTTTCCTGTGCTATAGAAATCTTCTTCTACTATTCCAAAATAGTTAAGATTGTTTGATGTTATTGATTTAAATGCATTTACTAATGTCCCTATAAATGTTGTTATAGACATATATTTGACAAGATGTCTAGTATCGAGACATGCAGTAAAGCAGTGTGTTAAACAATCAAATTACATTGTATATTTTTTATTAGACACATAAAACACAACATGTAAAAATATTTACAAAATGATATAAAAGGTAACTTTTTTGCATCCAACATCTGATACAAATAAGTTAAAACCAACAAAACAAAGGAGAGAGAGAGAGACAGACATTTCTATGACTTTCTGCAAAGCCAAAATTGTATATACACTACGAGTACTATGCCTTTAAACCATTTGGGACATCTCATATGATGATATCATGTCTTAGGAATCATCTGCTGTGTACTGACAACATCTGAGTTAATTAGAGATATACATATGTCATGAGAAAGTCTAAAAAAAAATCAGTCAATGTATGAGGGAGAAAATTGTGGACTTGCACAAGTCTTGTTCATCCTCAGATGTAATTTTCAGAAACCTTCAGGTGCCTCGTTCATCTGTACAAACAATTACATACTAGTACAAACAAAATTGAAATGTTCAGCAATCCTGTGTCCCAGAGATGAATGTGCTTTGGTCCAAAATGTTAATATGAACCCAAGAAAAGCAAAAGACCTTGAAAAGATGATGACAGAAACTGTTAGAGCCAGATTATTGTTTGCAAATTCATTTCTGGAGATAAAGCCTGTGGTCTGACAACACAAAAATGGAGCTGTTTGGCCTTTGTTACATTTGGAGGTAAAGGGGAGAAGCTTGCAAGCCTGAGAACACCATGCCAACTGTAAAATATGGAGATGGGGATGTTTCGCTGCAGGAGGGACTTGTGCACTTCACAAAATAGATGGCATCTTGAGGAAAGAACATTATGAGGCAATACTAAAGCAACATCTCAAGTCATCAGCCAGGAAGTTAAAGCTTGGGTACAAATGGTTCTTCCAAATGGACAATGACCTCTGCATTCTGCCAAGCTAGCTATAAAGTGGCTTAAGGATAACAAAGCAATGGGGGTCATTTACTAAGGGCCCGAATTGCTTTTTTTCTTCGGGCTTCCCGAATATTACCAATTTGCGCCGAATTCTGCCCGGACTGTTGCACAACGGCGCCTGCTTGCATGCGACGTAACCTGACGGATTTGGAAAAACTGTGGTATTTTAAAAAAAAAGTGTCGCTTGACACGCACTTACCTGCACCAAGAAATAGAAGGTGAACTCCAGTGAACTCAAGCGGACCTCGGCGCAGCAGCAACACCTAGTGGATATCGGCGCACGGACCTTAGTGAATCCTGTCTGGACCCGAATCAGGGTCGGAGAACCCGCCGCTAAATCGCGACAGGACCGAGTAAGTAAACGTGCCCCAATGTTTTGGAGTGGCCATCAGAGAGTTCTGATGTCAATACCATAGAGAATTTAGGGGGAAAGCTGAAAAGGTAGGTGCAAGCAAGGCAACCAACAAACATGGCACCATTAAACCAGTTCTGTCAGGAGGAATGGGAAAAGACTATTGTGAGAAGCGTGTGGAAGGATATTTAAAATGTTTGACCCAAGTCATGTAGTTTAAGGGCAATGTGGTAGCAAAAACTAATGGAATGTATGTAAATTTTTGACTTTGCATAAAGTAATAAAAAAGCCTTTAAATATTATCTTGCTCATTATTTTAGGATTTAGAAATACAAATAATTTTGGTAATCTGGCAAAAGTTTATTCTGATTTCATGTCAGATAATGAGAAAATGTCTCTTTATATAGTTTATATAAACTTCTGGGACAGTACTTTATACATCATCATTAGATAAATTGCTTATGCTGCAAGAAAAGACAATCTGTTCAAAGTGCAGGGAATCTGGAAAGCTAATTCCCAAAGGTTCCCCTAAAACCTATCAGCAAATTGTTATTGTCATTTTGTATTCCTATGGAATAAGTATATCATGTCATACTACACAGTTGTTACAGGAGAGATTCCGATAATGACAATCACTTGTACAATTTCACAATATTTCAGGAAATCTGTCTCCAGAGTTCACAATATGTATGTCAAAATCAGAAAATGAGAATTATTGTAGATGTAAATTATTCTTAAAGGACATCTACCACCAGCATGAAGGATTGTAAACCAAGTATACTGACATACTGGCGTCTTCCCCCTCTGGCAGGATCCACTCTTTTTTTCTTTTTTTTTATGCTCTTGCTTTTAAGAAAATAGGCTTAAAAATTATGCAAATAAGCTTGTGGGGCTCCAGGCTCAATTAACACCGCACAGGCTCATTTCTATAATTTTAAAAGCCTTAATTTTTGTAAGAAAAAACAGGGAATAAGAAGTTAAAAGAAGAGTGGATGCTGCCAGGGGGAGCACACACCAGTATGTCAGTGTGCTTGGTTTACAGTCCTTCATCATGGTGGTAAATGTCCTTTAAATAAAAAGACAACTCCTTTTCTTACCCCATACTATGATCAGTTACTGTAAGTTAACCATGAACTTACAATGGCTATTGGCAGGAAAAGCTCCTCCTGGCAAACAGCAAGGATAACTACATTAGTGAGTTTGAACAACTCCTCGATGAATAAATGTATACATAACTAAGTATACTTTCTAATTAATTGATATTTTAATCAGTTCCTCACTTTTACAAAGTAATTTATTGTTGGTTTGTAATTCTACAAAGTAAAATTAGTGGACTTTTAAGGAAATGCAACAGAAACATTTTTCAAGCTACTTTTGGAGAGAGTGTCCAAACCGCAATGCTATTGATCTTTAGGGAGTGTTAGCAAATTAATGAGTACAAGAGTACAAATAAAAGAGAGACAGCCATAGCAAATAAAACGTGTACCACCTAAATGGAAAATGGATTGAAAAGTTGAGAGATCTGTAGAAAGTCAAATAAAAACAGTCAAATTAAAAGAAAAAGAAAATATAACATATTTGAACTGTGTCAGCTATAACTTTAATAGCCTAATAAGTCACTACTTTAGTTAAGTTCACATTGTGTTTGTAGCTTACTTGCCAGCAAAATATATAAAATATTTGTGAAACATATGGTCATGTGTGCAGTTTTATGATGTACTGTACATTTAAAGTGCAAATCAACTTACAGTTCTTTACTGAACTTTAAATAGCAGACAACAGCCTAACATCAGCAAACTTCTTCTGGAAGGAGATAGCCGGTCGGATGTGATTCCTCAGGATGATGGGCTCACAGGCTGACAAGGTGGCTTCAGGCTGGAGGATGGGGACCGTTTCAGCAGCAAGGTTGAGGTAGATATCTTGTGATGGAGGTCTGCAGGCCTCATGGCTGCAGGCCATGTGCTGAGGAGTACTGTGCCTCAACAGTCTGGGCTTTCCCAGGAGAGACCTCAGGGGAAAGTGACCGGAACCTTCCACACCCAAGGTTTATATAACCTTAGGGTGTTTCCCACTCAGGTGGATCATCCAACCAGCTTACTCCTTCCTTACAGCAATTACTAAGCATATCATTGGCTAACCACACAAATTATTAACTCTTGCCTTGCCAGGCAGTAACTACAGCTGCAATTACACAATACTCAGATTCTAGAACCTTTGTAGAGAGGAGATCAATCTCCCTAACAGCTCCCAACCTGGAGAGGGTGCTATTTGCAACTAGCAGCCTGCCTATGTATTGGCAGGGATGTTGCATACCCCCTTGGTAATTGAAAGAGCCACCCACGCCTCCGCTATGGACCGGATGGGAGTTTAGGCTAAAGCTGGCCAGCAGCATATAGCTTACAGATGGTCCATACATACTGCAACATGTAGGGCTGCAGGTAATAAAGTGCACTTTAAGGTAAGTGCTGGGCTATGAGCAGTGTAGTGGAGACAAACTGCCCACGGTCCCGGCTACAGGTACCGTGGTTCGTGTCTGACTAAATACATAAATAAGGACCATACAGTTGGTAGCTAACACCCTTTTTATAACTTATTAGGAAAGGTGTGGTGTCATATCCTGTCATCCACTCCTTGCACCAAGGCCTGAAATTTGTCTAAAGACACGTCACCTAGGTGGCATATTCATCAACATATGTATATATGTACGTACATTACATATTGTATACTTGCCATCTGACGGTCTTATCCTAGTGTGTGACATCTAGGTGTCGCTACTTAGTCACCTCTGGTCCCCTAAAGACCTGTGGTTTACAGTGGCCAAACACGTACTGAACTCAGGTTTTAGGTGTGAGCCTTCGGTCAGGATTTGACAAATACAAAGATGGTCCGACATAGTCTTATCCTCAAACCTGCAAATCCTGTAAAAGGGTTAAATTCAAAATAACATATAGTATAGTTAGTATAGTGGTGCAAACATTGCATTGGCTTAAATAGCCCATAACATTACATAAACATAGTGGCTACTTGGAGTAGCAAAAATGACAATGTCCATTTCCTGAAAAGAAAGGCATGAGATGCATAGTAGCATTATAGGCAGTTTTTTAACCTGAAAGAGAAGGCAATCAAAATGAATGTGAAAATGTAGGAGCAGGAACTGCCACAGGAACATCCGCAGCCTGAGTGAAGGCAGCAGTGGTTGGATCTGTTACCTGGAGATATTTGGTGGAGGAAACTGAAACTGCAGAGGCAGATGCAGAAGCAGCTGGGAAGTCAATTGGTGCAGCTGTGGCTGTAGCAGTGGGAACAGGTGCTATAGCAGGATCAACCTGTGAAACAGAAGCAACACCTGGAGGTCATCCACTGGAATCCTCTTAGCAGGAACCTCAAGAACACTGGTGGGTTCTGGAACTGCTGACATGGGACACCCAGAAGCTGTAGTTGGAACAGCAGGAAGATCACCTGCGGCAGTAGGCATCTCAGCAAAGAAAGGAGGATCTTCTCTGACCAATCTTCAGTAGCTAGGGGCCCTAGAGAGCGGATAATGATGACCGCAGGAGCTTTAAATTCTTCTCCATGGCTGACAGTTGAAGGAGTGTTATTCCCGGACTGACATGCAGCTGTTGAGGGCACTGTTGAGCTGAGAGCAGTGACCTCTGTACCTGGCAGGACATTCTCACTGAACAGCCTGGGCCTCTTGGCAGGTGGTCCTGGGTACTCAGCAGGCTGGTCAGCATCTTTAGATAAGGGGGCATGCCCCTTTAAGAGAGTTCCTTTGGTAGTCGGGCCTCCTAAGGCGAGATGTTGTCAGTCTGCAGGGAGGCCAGACTATACCCCAGCCGGGGCCAAGGAAATGGTAAAAGTCACTGTGGATGATGGATGGGGAAGCCCCTGGGATCCAGGGATCAGATGGAGGCAACGTTGTGCAAATCAACTTACAGTTCTTTATTTAACTTCAAACTGCAGACAACAGCTTAACATCAGCAAACTTCTTCTGGAAGGAGATAGCTAGTCCGATCTGATTCCTCAGGATGATGGGCTCAAAGCCTGGCAAGGGGGCTTCAGGCTGAAGGGTGGAGGCTGCTTCAGACCTCAGGGGAAAGAGACCAGTACCTTCCACATTCAAGTTTATATAACCTTAGGATGTTTCTGCTCAGGTGGATCATCCAACCAGCTTACTCCTTCCTTACAGCAATTACTAAGCATATCATTGGCTAACCACACAAATTATTAACTCTTGCCTTGCCAGGCAGTAACTACAGCTGCAATTACACAATACTCAGATTCTAGAACCTTTGTAGAGAGGAGATCAATCTCCCTAACAGCTCCCAACCTGGAGTGGGTGCTATTTGCAACTAGCAGCCTGCCTATGTATTGGCAGGGATGTTGCATACCCCCTTGGTAATTGAAAGAGCCACCCACGCCTCCGCTATGGACCGGATGGGAGTTTAGGCTAAAGCTGGCCAGCAGCATATAGCTTCCAGATGGTCCATACATACTGCAACATGTAGGGCTGCAGGTAATAAAGTGCACTTTAAGGTAAGTGCTGGGCTATGAGCAGTGTAGTGGAGACAAACTGCCCACGGTCCCGGCTACAGGTACCGTGGCTCATGTCTGACTAAATACATAAATAAGGACCATACAGTTGGTAGCTAACACCCTTTTTATAACTTATTAGGAAAGGTGTGGTGTCATGTCCTGTCATCCACTCCTTGCACCAAGGCCTGAAATTTGTCTAAAGACACGTCACCTAGGTGGCATATTCATCAACATATGTATATATGTACGTACATTACATATTGTATACTTGCCATCTGACGGTCTTATCCTAGTGTGTGACATCTAGGTGTCGCTACTTAGTCACCTCTGGTCCCCTAAAGACCTGTGGTTTACAGTGGCCAAACACGTACTGAACTCAGGTTTTAGGTGTGAGCCTTCGGTCAGGATTTGACAAATACAAAGATGGTCCGACATAGTCTTATCCTCAAACCTGCAAATCCTGTAAAAGGGTTAAATTCAAAATAACATATAGTATAGTTAGTATAGTGGTGCAAACATTGCATTGGCTTAAATAGCCCATAACATTACATAAACATAGTGGCTACTTGGAGTAGCAAAAATGACAATGTCCATTTCCTGAAAAGAAAGGCATGAGATGCATAGTAGCATTATAGGCAGTTTTTTAACCTGAAAGAGAAGGCAATCAAAATGAATGTGAAAATGTAGGAGCAGGAACTGCCACAGGAACATCCGCAGCCTGAGTGAAGGCAGCAGTGGTTGGATCTGTTACCTGGAGATATTTGGTGGAGGAAACTGAAACTGCAGAGGCAGATGCAGAAGCAGCTGGGAAGTCAATTGGTGCAGCTGTGGCTGTAGCAGTGGGAACAGGTGCTATAGCAGGATCAACCTGTGAAACAGAAGCAACACCTGGAGGTCATCCACTGGAATCCTCTTAGCAGGAACCTCAAGAACACTGGTGGGTTCTGGAACTGCTGACATGGGACACCCAGAAGCTGTAGTTGGAACAGCAGGAAGATCACCTGCGGCAGTAGGCATCTCAGCAAAGAAAGGAGGATCTTCTCTGACCAATCTTCAGTAGCTAGGGGCCCTAGAGAGCGGATAATGATGACCGCAGGAGCTTTAAATTCTTCTCCATGGCTGACAGTTGAAGGAGTGTTATTCCCGGACTGACATGCAGCTGTTGAGGGCACTGTTGAGCTGAGAGCAGTGACCTCTGTACCTGGCAGGACATTCTCACTGAACAGCCTGGGCCTCTTGGCAGGTGGTCCTGGGTACTCAGCAGGCTGGTCAGCATCTTTAGATAAGGGGGCATGCCCCTTTAAGAGAGTTCCTTTGGTAGTCGGGCCTCCTAAGGCGAGATGTTGTCAGTCTGCAGGGAGGCCAGACTATACCCCAGCCGGGGCCAAGGAAATGGTAACAGTCACTGTGGATGATGGATGGGGAAGCCCCTGGGATCCAGGGATCAGATGGAGGCAACGTTGTGCAAATCAACTTACAGTTCTTTATTTAACTTCAAACTGCAGACAACAGCTTAACATCAGCAAACTTCTTCTGGAAGGAGATAGCTAGTCCGATCTGATTCCTCAGGATGATGGGCTCAAAGCCTGGCAAGGGGGCTTCAGGCTGAAGGGTGGAGGCTGCTTCAGACCTCAGGGGAAAGAGACCAGTACCTTCCACATTCAAGTTTATATAACCTTAGGATGTTTCCCGCTCAGGTGGATCATCCAACCAGCTTACTCCTTCCTTACAGAAATTACTAAGCATAACATTAGCTATCAACAGTCAAATTTTTGCCTTGCCAGGCAGTAACTACAGATGCAATTATAGAATACTCAGATTCCAGAACCTTCCTAGAGAGGTGATCAATCTCCCTAACAGCTCCTGACCTGGAGAGGGCGATATTCGCAACTACCAGCCTGCCTATGTTTTGGCAGGGGTGTTGCTGGTGTCTTTGGGTGACACACCTCTACCAATCACCTATTAATTACTTTTCCTATAGCATAAGCCTGAAAACCCCTTTAAAAGAATTCTACCACCAGGATCAAGAATTATAAACCAAGCACACTGACATACTGGTGTGTGCCCCCTCTGGCAGGATACACTCTTTTATTTTAAAAAAAACTCTCAAAATGACACAATTGAGCCTGAGGAGCTCCAGGCTCCATTACAACCTATGGAGCCTGGAGCCCCTCATGATCATTTGCATAATTGTGTTGCCTTTTAATCCTCAAAACTAGGGCATAAGAATCTTTAAGAAGAGCAGATCCTGCCAGAGGGGGCACACACCAGTATGTCAGTGTGCTTGGTTTATAATCCTTCATCCTGGTAGATTTCCTCCTCCATCGCTCCCAGTGTCCTGCGCTCCAACTTACCCCTTTAAGATTATAATACTGCATGGATATCATCCCAGTGTGCATTATGTATGTGTCTTATACATACTAGAATTACTATATATCTACTATTATTTCAGAGACCATACCAGTTCACAATCATGATGAAAGTCAATAATAAATTCAACTCTATCATCCACATTTAGTAAATTTTAAGACATCACAAAGTAGAGGCGGATTAATATGAACACTGAGCACGGCTCTTAATTATTAGATTAGCGGTGTAGTAATTTGGTTCATAAAAAGACATGAAGTATTTTATCTCTTACAATTTGTACTAAATGGCAAAAATGTGTAGACTTTCAATTATTACATGTGTTTGTCTAAAGTCTCATTCCAAAGCACCCCCTCCCTTTCTTCTTCCTCATTTGTATAGCCTTACTCTTCTGGGAAGGTTTTGCACTAAATTTTGGAACATGGATTCAGGGATCTGTGTCCATTCAGCCACAAGAACATTGATGAGATTTTGCAGTTTGGAACCTATTGAACAAGCTCAGGAGACAAGCTTTGCTTGTTTGGATTAATACTTTGTTGTTAAACTGCTGTTTTTCTGAAACATTTTAGGTTATTTTCGCTTTTCTATCTGAGAGCAGAATATTAAAGAAGGAAACTGAGCTCTATTATATCCAAGGTTAATGCACAGCAATAGGACTAGCTATTTCCTCTTGCAGTGGCATGAATGGGATCAGATTTCAGGCTTCTTTGCCTGTAGCCACACTTGGCTGCTTGGCTGGGAGTGTTGATTGACAGCTGCTTTTCAGAGTCAGGTCTCCTGGCTCAGCAGGGTGCGTGTTCCTTTGGAAAGCTGGGTGGTCTCATCAGATCCCGTGTGCTAGTATCACCTGTTACCTGTGTGATGGATGGCTAAACCTGTTGCTGATGTGGGAGGTGTCCTGGTACACCCTATGCCCAATTCTGATTATAGGTGGCTGGTTATTGCAGTACTTTTACTCCTGTCTATTGCTATTGCTTTGCTATTCTGTGTATCTGACCTCTGCAATATTTATTTGACCATTCTATCCCTACACAATTCTGTGCCTCACCACCATCTTGGATTTGACCTTGTTGTTTGTCCCTCAGTGTCTTGTCTATCATTGTTTGAACACTGGTGTCTCTGACTCGGGTTACCTGTCTGCTCCACCATTCATCTAGCAGGGCAGTTGATCTACTGTAGACTGGGCCCTTTTCTACAGGGACCTCACAGAGTGAGTCCGCCACCACTTGACCAGTCTGACAGCCTTCATCAAGTCTGGATGTGGACAGGTTCCTGACAACTGTGTAGAGAAAGTTCTGCTTACTCATTTTTACAAAGCAATTCACCTTAAATTGTCTAACAATTGCAAATGTATTTCTATTTCTTGTCTTTCTCATAAGGTTTTAACAGCAAAGTCATAAGAAAAGTAGCTGAAAGAACCACTTCATTTGAGATCAGTTACTTTTAGAAGCTGGAAGATACATACCTACAAACATGACTTATGGGTAGTTAAAGATATTGCTAGAAATGTAAACTACAAAGGTCTAATTCCTGCCTATATATTTAACTGCCAGGATCTCCAGTTCTTTATCTCACAGAACCAAATGTGATTTGAAAGACAAGATTCTTATCTGTAATATAATACTACAGTCCATAATTCTATGTACTATAGGGCTCGAAATAGTGACATCTGAAATGATGGTCCTCTGCAGGCCTCTGCAAGTGATTCATCTCAGGCAAAAAGTAACTTAACTAATTTTGGATGCAATTTATTTTTTAAATATGCAAACATGCAAGGTTTAACATTAAAAAGGGGTCCCTTAATTTAATGTCCCTTTAATAATCCTGTCTATGATTAGTCAATCTTAGTCAATGAAAACTAAGACTAAGGCTATATTCACACTAACGTGTGCCCGCTGTACCATAGTACACCGTCGGCACTGGGGAGAGGAGGAGGGGGTGAGAGCCACTCACCCTGCCCCTCTCCATAGAGAAACATGGGGCACAGGGCCGTATTATGGGGAAAGAAAGGACACGGTGTGCTGCACCATACCGCTCCCATACGGTGCTGCACCCATTGCCGTCTATGCTGTATATACGTCCCCCATACAGCAGTGTGAATGTAACCTAAGTCTAAAAATGAGGCAGATACACAGTATAGTGTAAGCATGTCTCCATCTACCCTCCCAGTTAGATTGTGAGCCCCACAAGCAGGATTCTCCTCCCACTTCCAGATCACTTTATTTTTTGTTTTTATACTTGCATTTGTTCTGGTCTGATTATAATGTATGTGAACTAGAGATGAGCGAACATACTCGTCTGAGCTTGATGCTCTTTCAAGCATTAGCGTACTCGAAACTGCTCGTTGCTCGGACGAATACTTCGCCCGCTCGAGAAAATGGCATCTCCCGCCCTTGTGATTTTTGGCGGCCAGAAACAGAGCCAATCACAAGCCAGGAGACTGTGCACTCCACCCAGCATGACGTGGTACCCTTACACGTCGATAGCAGTGGTTGGCTGGCCTGATCAGGTGACCCTGGAATAGACTAGTCCCTGCCCGCGCTGCTCGTATCATTCTCTGTCTGGATGCCGCTAGGGAGAGAGCTGCTGCTGGTCAGGGAAAGCGTTAGGGTGTTCTATTAGAATAGTGTTAGGCAGGAGTGATTCTACAAAAACCCAACAGCCCTTCTTAGGGCTACAATAACGTTTTATTTTACCTTTTTTTTGGTTTGCCTGTGGCTGGGCTTGCTGCCATTAGTAGTGCAGCTAGTACCATATTGTGAGTAATTTGCAGGGAGACTTGCTACCGTTGTGTTTAGCTCTTAGTGACACACATATCCACCTTAAACACCGAAGTGGGACAATTTATTAGGGGTTTGATTAGAATTAGGCAGAGTCTGCTGATTTATTTTTTTTTACCTTTATTTCTTTTTATAGCTCAAAGTCATCTTGCAAAGCAGTGTGCTTTCAGTGTAGGCTAGAAAATAGCCATAGGAGAACCCCAACGGCTTACTTAGGCCTACAATAGCGTTATATTTTCCTTTTTTTTTTTGCTTGTGGCTGGGTTTGCTGGCATTAGTAGTGCAGCTAGTACCATATTGTGAGGAATTTGCTGGGAGACTTGCGACCGTTGTGTTTAGCTCTTAGTGACACACATATCCACCTCAAACACCGAAGTGGGACAATTTATTAGGGGTTTGATTAGAATTAGGCAGAGTCTGCTGATTTATTTTTTTTTACCTTTATTTCTTTTTATATCTCAAAGTCATCAGGCACAGCACAAAATCCAGTTGTGTGCTGTAAGTGTAGGTTAGAAACTAGCCATAGCAATAGGATAGCATCGTTTTGTTTACAAAAATAAATAAATAAAAAAAAAGAAAACACACAAAAAAAAAAGTAAAGTTTACACTTTAATTTGGAAAATGTTTAACCAGAGGGCTAGGGGTAGAGGACGAGGGCATGGACTTGGGCGTCCAACTACTGCAGGGGTCATAGGCCGTGGTCCTGGGCGGGGTGAGACACCACCTGCTGATGAGGGAGCAGGGGAACGCCGCAGAGCTACACTCCCTAGGTTCATCATGTCTCAAGTTACTGGGACTCGTGGTAGAGCACTGTTGAGGTCAGAACAGTGCGAAGAGGTGATGTCGTGGATTGCGGACAATGCTTCTAGCCATTTGTCCACCAGTCAGTCTTCCACGCAGTCCACCCATGTCACCGAAATCAGCACTCCTCCAGCTCCTCCACCTCAGCCTCCTTCCCCCAGTCTGCCCCCTCCCAGCAAAATTTGGCATTTGAACCGGCATACTCTGAGGAACTGTTTTCTGGACCCTTCCCACAGTCACAAACCACTTGTCCGGTTGCTGCTGAGCTATTTTCCGATGCCCAGGTTTTCCACCGGTTGCAGTCTGTGGGTGATGATGACATTTTTGACGTAGTGGAAGAAGTGTGTAAAGAGGTGTCGGACGATGAGGAGACACGGTTGTCAGACAGTGGTGAAGTTATTGTCAGGGCAGGAAGTCCGAGGGGGGAGCAGACTGAGGGATCGGAGGATGATGAGGTGACAAACCCAAGCTGGGTTGATAGGCCGGGTGAACACAGTGCTTCTGAGACGGAGGCGAGTCCTATAGCAGAACAGGTTGGAAGAGGCAGGGGTGGGGCCAGACGGAGAGGCAGGGCCAGAGCTGGTGCATCAGCGCCAAATGTTTCCCGTAGTCAAGCTCCCGTGGCGAGGGCTAGATTTTCAGAAGTCTGGAGGTTCTTTAAAGAAACACCGGATGACCGACGGACTGTGGTGTGCAACCTGTGCCAAACCAGGATCAGCAGGGGTTCCACAACTACTAGCTTAACTACCACCAGTATGCGCAGGCATATGAATGCTAAACACCCCACTCAATGGCACCAAGCCCGTTCACCTCCGGCCGGGCACACCACTGCTCCTTCCCCTGTGTCATCTGCTAGTCAGCCCCCTGCACAGGACCCCAGCCCAAACACCTCCCGTGCGAAAACCCCATCTTCGCCTCCACGATCCTCCACAGCTTCCACCAGCATTCAGCTCTCCATACCCCAGACGCTGGAGCGCAAAAGGAAGTATAGCGCAACCCACCCGCACGCCCAAGCCCTCAACGTCCACATCTCCAAGTTGCTTAGCCTGGAGATGCTGCCCTATAGGCTGGTAGAGACCGAGGCCTTTCGAAACCTCATGGCGGCGGCCGCCCCTCGGTATTCGGTCCCCAGCCGCCACTACTTTTCCCGATGTGCCGTCCCAGCCCTGCACAAGCACGTGTCAGAGACCATCCGTGCCCTGACCAACGCCGTTTCTGACAAGGTCCACCTGACCATGGACACGTGGACGAGTGCTGCCGGGCAGGGCCACTATATATCGCTGACGGCACATTGGGTTAACTTGGTGGAGGCTGGGACCGAGTCTGACCCTGGGGCTGGTCATATACTGCCGACGCCGAGGATTGCGGGGCCTACCTCGGTCCAGGTCTCAAAGGCCTACTATGCCTCCTCCTCCTCCCACTCCTCCTCCACCTCCTCCTCCGAATTACCATCCGTGGGCATGGCGCCATCAGTCGGTAGCTCTAGGCACAGCAGCAGTGCCGTCGCTAAGCGACAGCAGGTGGTGCTCAAACTGCTGAGCCTAGGCGATAAAAGGCACACCGCCCAAGAGCTATTACAGGGCATCACGGCGCAGACCGATCTGTGGCTGGCACCGCTGAACCTGAAGCCAGGCATGGTTGTGTGTGACAACGACCGAACCTGGTGGCGGCTCTGCAACTCGGCAGACTGACACATGTGCCATGCCTGGCCCATGTGTTACATCTCATAGTTCAGTGTTTCCTCAAGACATACCCCAATCTGTCTGATTTGCTCACGAAGGTGCGCCGCATCTGTGCGCATTTCAGGAAGTCCAGCACAGATGCTGCCACTCTCAGGGCAGCGCAGCGCCGCCTCCAACTGCCCGCTCACCGACTGTTGTACGACGTGCCCACGAGGTGGAATTCAACATTAACCATGTTATCCAGAGTTTACCAGCAGCGCAGAGCGATTGTAGACTGCCAGATGTCAACTTCCACCAGAACTGGTAGTCAGGTCAGTCAGCTTCCTCAAGTCTACAATGAGGAGTGGACGTGGATGTCTGATATCTGTCAGGTGCTGAGTAACTTTGAGGAGTCAACACAGATGGTCAGTGGCGATGCCGCCATCATCAACCTCACCATCCCGCTGCTTGGCCTGTTGAAAAACTCTCTGGTCAGCATGAAGTCAGAAGCTTTGCGCTCGTCACAAGAGACGGAGGAAGAAGATTCCCTTGTTGATAGCCAAAGCACCCTTAGGTCTGTTTCTCAGCGAATATCGGAGGAGGTGGAGGAGCATGAGGAGGAAGAGGAGGAGAATGTCGAGACAGAAGAGGGTACCATTGTTCAGTCCTTCACTGTTCAGCGTGTATGGGCAGAAGAAGAGGAGTTGGAGGAGGAGGAAATGGGCAGTCAGGCCAGTGAGGGGAGTGAATTCTTGCGCGTTGGGACTCTGGCGCATATGGCAGATTTCATGCTAGGCTGCCTATCCCGTGACCCTCACGTTCAAAGAATTTATTCCAGCACCGATTACTGGGTATTCACTCTCCTGGACCCACGGTACAAGCAAAATCTTTCCACTCTCATCCCTGGAGAGGAAAGGAGTGTGAGAATGCATGAATACCAGCAGGCCCTGGTGCACAAGCTGAAACAGTATTTCCCTTCTGACAGCGCTAGCGGCAGAGGGCGTACTTCTGCGGGACAAGTAGCGAGGGAGAGTAGGCGAGCAGGCAGCTTTTTCAGCACTGGCAGGGGTACGCTTTACAAGGCCTTTGCCAGTTTTATGTCACCCCAGCAAGACACTGTCACCTGTCCCCAGTCTCGGCAGAGTAGGGCTGATCTCGGCACGAACTGGCGCTGTACGCCTTGGAGGTTCTTGCCTGCCCTGCCGCTAGCGTGTTGTCCGAGCGGGTTTTCAGTGCAGCTGGTGGCATCATCACCAATAAGCGTACACGCCTGTCGACTGACAGCGCTGACAGGCTGACGCTTATCAAGATGAATAAAGCCTGGATTTCTCAGGATTTCCATTCTCCACCAGGTGAAAGAAGCTCAACCTGAATAATGTATGCACTCCTCCTCCTCATTGTCCTCCTCCTCCTCCTCTTTGTACACTAAAGCAGAGGAAACTGGTTATTTTTTGCCAGGGCCAACTGGCTCTAGCTATAGTACTCTATGGGGCACATTTTCTTACCAGGTCCAGTCGCGATCCAGCGGCGGGTTCTCCGACGCTGATTCGGGTCCGGCCGGGATTCACTAAGGTCCGTGCGCCGATATTCACCAGGTGTCGCTGCTGCGCCGAGGTCCGCCGAAGTTCACCTGCTTTTTTCTGGTGTATGTGAGTGCTTGATCTTGCGACACAAATGGCTTTTTAAATTCTGTGGTTTTTCCGAATCCTTCGGGTTGTCCAGTGGCTACGCCCCCCGATTTCTGTCGCGCGAAAGTAAGCGCGATTTCGCCAAAAATCGATCGCGTGCGCCACAATCCAGTGAAATACAGCGCAAAGCGGAAATATTCGAGAAAAACCCGACGGATTCGCGGCTGCGGACCCTTAGTAAATGTGCCCCTATGTATTTAATTTTTCTGGAGGGCCACCTACCCGGTCCTCTGTTTTAAGCAATTTTTAGGAATGCCACATACAGGCACTCAATCCATTTAATTTTTCTGGAGGACCACCTACCTGCTCCTCTGGTTTGAAAACTTTTTGGGACTGCCACATACAGGCACTCAATTTATTTAATTTTTCTGGAGGACCACCTACCTGCTCCTCTGGTTTGAAAACTTTTTTGGACTGCCACATACAGGCACTATCCAAATTAAATTGTCTCCATAGCAGCCTCCACATGTCGTCTTTTTAGCTGGCTCCACACGTTGTCTCCATTGCTACCTCCACACGTCATCGCCATAGCTGCCTCCAAAAGTCGTCCATATAGCTGCCTCCATACATGGTCTCCTTATCAAACGAACTGTGTCAGGCAGAATTTTGGGTTGTTTTCATGGATTCCACATCAAACTTGTTAACTTTGTCGCCACCCTGCTGTGTAATCCACAAAATATACTGGCAAACTTTTATCATTTACCGATATAATTTCAGCGCTTCTTGCGCATCTGTTTGCATTCCCCTCACCCGCCATATCCCAAACTTATAAGAACGCTACTACACTTGATCTTATACAAAAGGTTCTTAGAAGTGCTGTTTGGGGAGTAGCCTAGAGACAGGGGCTTGGATTGGCGAAAGCTCGCCTGGCAGCGGAGCGCCAGCTCCATCTCAAGATCCAACTAACATAGTTTTAACTGCAGTACCTTTAATCTACTACTAGTTCACTGCCTCCATACATGGTCCCCTTATCAAACAAGCTGTGTCAGGCAGAATTTTGGGTTGTTTTCATGGATTCCACATCAAACTTGTTAACTTTGTCGCCACCCTGCTGTGTAATCCACAAAATATACTGGCAAACTTTTATCATTTACCGATATTATTTCAGCGCTTCTTGCGCATCTGTTTACATTCCCCTCACCCGCCATAACCCAAACTTATAAGAACGCTACTACACTTGATCTTATACAAAAGGTTCTTAGAAGTGCTGTTTGGGGAGTAGCCGAGAGACAGGGGCTTGGATAGGCGAAAGCTCGCCTGGCAGCGGAGCGCCAGCTCCATCCCAAGATCCAACTAACATAGTTTTAACTGCAGCACCTTTAATCTACTACTAGTTCACTGCCTCCATACATCGTCCCCTTACCAAACGAGCTGTGTCAGGCAGAATTTTCAGGTGTTTCACCAGATACATAGTGGAACTCGGCCCATCTGTCGCCGCCATGTTGGAGACCTGAAGTTGCAATCATAGCAGCGCAATATGGATGCCCCATACTGTCGCTCTTAATCATGGAACCATTTCCGTAAAAACAATTAAAAATTGAACCACTATGCTATTCCATTATTCCTAGGTGAAATATTCAAACGACCCAGCCTGCTTTGAAAATTATTATTTTTTCAAAGTAAACGCTTCTGGCCCCCAGGCCCATTTTGGGTGGGGAGGAGCCGAGAGACAGGGCTTGGACAGGCAAAATCTCGCCTGGCAGCGGACCGCCAGCTCCATCCCAAGATTAGGCAGCCTCAGAGGCATCCATGCATGCTGCCCCTATGTTTCCTGTCCATTTTGCCTCCACGATCCTCCACAGCGTCCACCAATGTCTCATTTCAACTCTCTATACCCCAGACGCTGGAGCACGAGAGGATATGCAGAACATCATCCCCTTATCAAACGAGCTGTGTCAGGCAGAATTTTCAGGTGTTTCACCAGATACATAGTGGAACTCGGCCCATCTGTCGCCGCCATGCTGGAGACCTGAAGTTGCAATCATAGCAGCGCAATATGAATGCCCCATACTGTCGCTCTTAATCATGGAAGTCGTCTCCATGGCTGCCTCCACATGTCGTCCTCTTATCAAAAGAGCTGTGTCAGGCTCATTTTTCGGGTGTTTCACCAGATACGTTATGGAACTTGGTCACTATGTCGCCACCATGCTGTGTTATCGACTAAATATACCGTCAACCTTTTGTTCACATAGGAAATCATTTCAGCGCTTCTTGCTCACCTCCTTTGGTTCCTCTCTGCCACCCATTGGTTTGAAACCTAAGTCCATTTAGATTATGTCGCCATGACACTCTCTAGCCTGCCGCTGCCTCTGTATGCCATCCCCTATAGTGTCAGGGTCAATTATTGGATGTTTTAGATGCTATCTAGCCTCATTCGGTCACTCTGTCATGGCCATGCTGTTGCCCATAATTTTGGCATAATGGTACGATTAAGCAGCCTCAGAGGCATCCATGCATGCTGCCCCTGCTGTTTCCTGTCCATTTCCGTGGTATTTCCATCATTTTCTGAGGTTCCCAGGTGTTTGGCCAAGCTTCCCTGTGCAGAGCCTTGGTCCCCTTGAAAAATGCTCGAGTCTCCCATTGACTTCAATGGGGCTCGTTATTCGAGACGAGCACTCGAGCATCGGGAAAAGTTCGTCTCGAATAACGAGTACCCGAGCATTTTAGTGCTCGCTCATCTCTAATGTGAACCCCTTACTGATTGTACAACACTAACAATGGTGCTCTATAAATAATAATTATAATATATTGCAGATATTAATTGTCTACTAGAATCTTGGAATACTTTGTTATATCTTTAACTGTGTTGTCTTTTAGGCAAGTCACAACCCTTGTTAGTAAAATTGAACAGTTTTCTAGTTAAATAGAGCATATTTTGAAAAAAATTTAAGACACTTGTCCTAAGTTCATTTAAAAAATTTTAAGAAATGCATGTACTAGATTACTGTTTTGGGCATCTTTACTAGGTTCCATATAGTGAAACAGTAATTTTAGGTTTGAATATTGGTTGTAGAATATGAATTATTAACTTCTGAGGGTATGCACCTTGTTTTTTTTCGCTTTCTAAGGATGACACATTCCGTTTCTACCAGAGAGTTCAAAAGAAACAACCTCAGGCTTGAAGTTTTCATACATTCAGCATTGCGATGTACTGAAACATGATCAGAATCCATGTATTTGGCAACACACTAGATTCAGCTTCGAAAAGCCTGTGCAAACATAGTAAAGGAGGTATCGGTGTCTTCAGGCTATTGTAACCTTTATAGCTCTGGATTTAGTATAAATGACAACCAAATGGAAATATCACAATCCTATGACACTGCCATAAAGTCAAAAAAAGCAGTAAGTGACAGTAATATTTTTCTATATATACAATATATCAGATCTTTAAACTGTCCTCCTCCACCAGCCTGAATGGGAGCATTTTAAAGGTCAGCAAATTGGAAATGCTCCGATTCAGGACCAGAGCTTGTGCATGCCATGGGTCAAACTTTTGCTTTCTCTCTATGATTTGAGGAATGGTATGCTGAACAGATGGTGTGGACAAACTTGGTGGGAGCAGTCCTGCTTAGTAGTGGTGGTCGCAGTGCACATCTTCCCTTTACAGGGAGGCAAATGGCTTTGTGACTTGGGAGGTGGTGGAACAGGCTGGGCCAACAGAAGCAGCAGGTTTAGGTGTTTCCAGTTTTTTTTGGTGTCTCAGCCACTGCAGCTCCTGTTTACTCTGTAGGTCCCTGGTCATACATGAGCTGTTTAGATTGTTAAGGTTTTGGCTACCCTTTATGGACTAGTGGCACAGCATCTAAATGAAACATGTCCAATCTTATGCTTTCTGTGAGAAAAAATGCCACACAGCAGAAACCATGTTGGATGGCCTTTTGTTTCTGGAGTCCCTGGGAGTGAGCATTAGCAGTCTACTGCAGTTTCTAACTATTTCTAACTACACTGCTGGTTGCCTATAGCTTCCTTGCCTCCACCTCTTCATCTGAAGTATCACTGCCTTCTAACCATGTTGGGTCTGGGATCTCATGATTACCTCTTGCTTCTTCTACCACAGAGGCCTTGCCGCTGCCCTCCTTCTTCATTTACACATTGCAGAAAGCCACAGCTGTTGGGAGCCCACCATTGACAGCGTCATCCTCTATTAAAAGTTGTTGGGAATCTTGTGGCTATGTCTGCTGCTCTCCAAGGACAAGTGGATTAGCCACGGAATACCAGCCAGGAGATTTATCAAACAGGATGAAATGACTTTGCTACTTTGAGTAGGAGTGAGGTAGAGGGCTCTGAATTTCCAACTGAGAATAAGCCTGGGAAAAAAAATCCCACAGAAGTTGATACATTATCTGAAATTGACCAATACCTAAACTTTATGTGGCCTATTGGGACCTACTAGTGCACGCTGCACACCCTGGCACCTACTTGCACCAGAGCAACTTGGAGCAGAGACAAAACAATTCTAATATGGACAGTGACATCACTGGGTCCTCTCTCCTGCTAAGCTGCATCCCATACCATCCATTGTCTCCACTGAGCACCTAATTTTATGATCCAAGTATTACTGCATGCTATTCACTGATAACAATAATAGTATGATCCAGTGCACGATATTGCCTTTAAAGTGCACATTTATGATTCACTTATTACTGGCCACTATACACTGACAGGAGAAATTTTATAATCAAGGTATGATTGATGATGATTTATGAATTTAGGTTAATGCTAATATTACTGTCTGGTCTTTACAAGCATTGCTATATAATACTCTATAATCAGCAAAAATATCCCTGCACAATAGAACCCTATAAGTAGGCTAATGCAGATCTTCAGAGTGCCTTGATAAGGGTGATTATTATTTAAGATTTTCATTTGTCCACAGACTTGCTAGTGCCTTGTCTTGGCTCAATGATAAGCAGCAATTAGAGATGAGCGAACACACTCGTCCGAGCTTGATGCTCGTTCGAGCATTAGCATACTCGTAACTGCTCGTTGCTCGGACGAATACTTTGCCAGCTCGAGAAAATGGCATCTCCCGCCGTTTTGATTTTTGGCGGCCAGAAACAGAGCCAATCACAATCACAAGCCAGGAGACTCTGCACTCCACCCAGCATGACTTGGTACCCTTACACGTCGACAGCAGTGGTAGGCTGGCCTGATCAGGTGACCCTGGAATAGAATAGCCCCTGCTATTCTATTCCAGGAGAGCTGCTGCTGCTGCAGGGATAGCGTTAGGCTGTTATATTAGCTTACTGTTAGGCAGGAGTGAGTCTACAAGAACCCAACAGCCCTTATTAGGGCTATAACAGCGTTATATATATATATTTTTTTTTTGTTTGCTTGTGGCTGGCCTTGCTGGCTCTAGTAGTGCAGCTAGTACAATATTGTGACGAATTTGCAAGGAGACTTGGGAACGTTATATTTAGCTCTTAGTGACAAAAATATCCATCTCAAACACCTAAGTGGGACAATAGGGTTTGATTGAATTAGGCACAGTCTGCTTTTTTTTTTTTTTTACCTTTTTTTTTTTTTTATAACTTAAAGTCATCAGGCACAGCACAAAATCCAGTTGTGTGCTGTCAGTGTAGGCTAGAAACAAGCCATAGCAATAGGATAGCATCGTTTTGTTAAAAAAACTAAAACACAAAAAAACACAAAAAAATTTTACAGTTTACACTTTAATTTTGAAAATGTTGAACCCAAGGGCTAGGGGTAGAGGACGAGGGCGTGGGCGTCCAACTACTGCAGGGTTCAGAGGCCGTGGTCCTGGGCGGGGTGAGACACCACCTGCTGATGAGGGAGAAGGGGGATGCCGCAGAGCTACACTCCCCAGGTTCATGTCTCAAGTTACTGGGACTCGTGGTAGAGCACTGTTGAGGCCAGAACAGTGCGAACAGGTGATGTCGTGGATTGCGGACAATGCTTCTAGCCATTTGTCCACCAGTCAGTCTTCCACGCAGTCCACCCATGTCATTGAAATCAGCACTCCTCCAGCTCCTCCACCTCAGCCTCCTTCCCCCCAGTCTGTCCACTCCCAGGAAAATTTGGCATTTGAACCGGCATACTCTGAGGAACTGTTTTCTGGACCCTTCCCAGAGTCACAAACTACTTGTCCGGTTGCTGCTGAGCTATTTTCAGATGCCCAGGTTTTCCACCGCTCGCAGTCTGTGGGTGATGATGACATTGTTGACGTAGTGGAAGTGTGTAAGGAGGTGTCGGACTATGAGGAGACACGTTTGTCAGACAGTGGTGCAGTTGTTGTCAGGGCAGGAAGTCCGAGGGGGGAGCAGATTGAGGGATCGGAGGATGATGAGGTGACAGACCCAAGCTGGGTTGATAGGCCGGGTGAACACAGTGCTTCGAGACGGAGGCGAGTCTTCGACGAGAACAGGTTGGAAGAGGCAGCGGTGGGGCCAGATGGAGAGGCAGGGCCAGAGCTGGTGCATCAGCGCCAAATGTTTCACGTAGTGAAGCTCCCGTGGCGAGGGCTAGATTTTCGGAAGTCTGGAGGTTCTATAAAGAAACACCGGATGACTGACGGACTGTGGTGTGCAACCTGTGCCACACCAGGATCAGCAGGGGTTCCACCACTACCAGCTTAACCACCACCAGTATGCGCAGGCATATGAATGATAAACACCCCACTCAATGGAACCAAGGCCGTTCACCTCCGGCCGGGCACACCACTGTTCCTTCCCCTGTGTCACCTACTGCCTCTGCTAGTCAGCCCCCTGCCCAGGACCCCGGCCCAAACACATCCCGAGCGAAAACCATACATTCGCCTACACGATCCTCCACAGCATCCACCAATGTCTCCATACGGAGCGTTCAGCTCTCCATACCCCAGACGCTGGAGTGCAAGAGGAAGTACAGTGCAACCCACCCACACGCCCAAGCCCTCAACGTCCACATCTCCAAATTCCTTAGCCTGGAGATGCTGCCCTATAGGCTGGTAGAGACCAAGTCCCCCAGCTGTCACTACTTTTCCCGATGTGCCATCCCAGCCCTGCACCAGCACGTGTCAGACAACATCATCCGTGCCCTGACCAACGCCGTTTATGACAAGGTCAGGGCAGGGCCACTATGTATCGCTGGCGGCACATTGGGTTAAATTGGTGGAGGATGGGACCGAGTCTGACCCTGGGGCTGGTCATATACTGCCGACGCTCCAGGTCTCTCAGGCCTACTATGCCTCCTCCTCCTCCCACCCCTCCTCCACCTCCTCCTCTGAATTACCATCCGTGGGCATGGCGCCATCAGTCAGTAGCTCTAGGCACAGCAGCAGTGCCGTCGCTAAGCGACAGCAGGCGGTGCTCAAACTGCTGAGCCTAGGAGATAAAAGGCACACCGCCCAAGAGCTATTACAGGGCATCACGCCGCAGATTGATATGTGGCTGGCACCGCTGAACCTGAAGCCAGGCATGGTTGTGTGTGGCAACGGCCGTAACCTGGTGGCAGCTCTGCAACTCGGCAGACAGACACAATGTGTCATGCCTGGCCCATGTGTTAAATCTCATAGTTCAGCGGTTCCTCAAGGCATACCCAAATCTGTCTGATTTGCTCACGAAGGTGCGCCGCATCTGTGCGCATTTCAGGAAGTCCAGCACAGATGCTGCCACTCTCAGGGCAGCGCAGCACCACCTCCAACTGCCCGCTCACCGACTGCTGTGTGACGTGCCCACGAGTTGGAATTCAACATTAACCATGTTATCCAGAGTTTACCAGCAGCGCAGAGCGATTGTAGACTGACAGATGTCAACTTCCACCAGAACTGGTAGTCAGGTCAGTCAGCTTCCTCAAGTCTACAATGAGGAGTGGACGTGGATGTCTGATATCTGTCAGGTGCTGAGTAACTTTGAGGAGTCAACACAGATGGTCAGTGGCGATGCCGCCATCATCAGCCTCACCATCCCGCTGCTTGGCCTGTTGAAAAACTCTCTGGTCAGCATGAAGTCAGAAGCTTTGCGCTCGTCACAAGAGATGGGGGAAGAAGATTCCCTTGTTGATAGCCAAAGCAGAAGAAGAGGAGTTGGAGGAGTTGGAGGAGGAGGAAATGGACAGTCAGGCCAGTGAGGGGAGTGAATTCTTGTGAGTTGGGACTCTTGCACATATGGCAGATTTCATGCTAGGCTGCCTATCAACTGGGATCAACTGAAGTGCTGTTGCTGACTGTCCCCTCTGTTTGAATGATGGACCTGCTGCCAATCATCCCTTATGTTTGAATGATGGACCTGCTGCCAATTGTCTCTGTAGCCTGATTAATGGACCTATTGCCTATTGTCCCCGCTGACCTACAGACCCGCTGTTTATTGTCCCTGCTGTTTGACTAATAGACCCGCTGCTTATTGCTCCTGCTGTTTGACTAACAAACCTGCTGCTTATTGCTCCTGCTGTTTGACCAACAGACCTGCTGCTTATTGCTCCTGCTGTTTGACCAACAGACCCGCTGCCTATTGTTCCTGCTGTTTGACCAACATACCCGCTGCCTACTGCTCCTGCTGTTTGACCAACAGACCCGCTGCCTATTGCTCCTGCTGTTTGACCAACATACCCGCTTCCTACTGCTCCTGCTGTTTGACCAACAGACCCGCTGCCGATCGCTCCTGCTGTTTAACCAACAGACCCACTGCTTATTGCTCCTGCTGTTTGACCAACATACCCGCTGCCTATTGCTCCTGCTGTTTGACCAACAGATCCGCTGCCGATCGCTCCTGCTGTTTGACCAACAGACCTGCTGCCTATGTTCCCAGCTGTGTGACCAAGAGATCTGCTGTATAGTGTTTCTGCTGCTTGTGCAACCTACCTGCGGCTTTTGCAGGACTCAATATTGGTACAGGACTCTGTATTGGTACGGGATTCTATATTGATGCAGAACTCTATACTGATGCAGAACTCTATATTGATGCAGGACTCTATATAATAATAATAATAATAATAATAATAATAATTCTTTATTTATATAGCGCACACAGATTACGCAGCGCTGCACAAGCATGTCAAATTGGTCCCTGTCCCCAAGGGGCTCACAATCTAAACAACCTAACAGTATGTTTTGAATGCAGGACTCTACATTGAACCTGGTGCAGAATTCTATATTGATGCAGGACTCTATATTGATGCAGGACTCTACATTTAACCTGGATGTACAGGAAGGGCAATCTGGAGATGCATGGTGCCTTGATGGACAGCGCGTAGCCTTAGATTCTGGATATGCCAGCAAAGGTAAAAGCCCTTGGAGAGTCCAGAACCTGGGGGGCAATGGTGGTCGCCCAAATGTCTTGGCTACTTGGGGGGTTAGGGATGATCCTGGTTTCCGGGATGTAACCTCCCCCTGTATGGGGCCTGTCGGCTATCAGTATGAGGCCCCTCGGTTCTTAAATGGGAATACTCCGGACAGAGAATGTTCGGGTAGCTGCCATAGGATTAAAACCGAGACGGACTATACTATGGCCAGTGATGGGATCCCGAAGGGGTCAGACGGGGTACCGCTAGCTCCTAAATGGGTATATGGTAAAAACTCCGATTATGGGTCTCTGCCTTGTCTGGCCAGGTCCGAGGATTACGGTTCGGTTCATGAACTTAGTTGTGAAGACACTCTGAAGAGGCCAAGGTACGGCCGACCTGCATCTGTATTGTCATCCTCTGAAGATGTCAGGGGGACTAATTGTACTAACATCAGTAACCTTGAGCAGTATAAGGTTGGGTATAACAGTAATGTCTTTAATCGTGCTGATGGGATAGAACATGTAGTGCGCAGTATAAACAAGGTGGATAATGGGAACTTAAGAATTGTGTGGTCAAGATTCATGTTAATTGGTATCAAGAAAGGAATTCCAAAGGGTTGTCTCAGAAGACCATGGGTACCTAAAGAAGTGATGAGACGGTATAGGGGTTGTAAGGGTGAAAGGAAGTGTAAAATATCAAAGAGAGGGATGAAACCATTTATTCCCTCCATATTGACAGGGAACGTCCGGTCCATCGTGAACAAAATTGATGAGCTGCAAAGCCTGGTTATGTATAAAAAGTCCATCTCTAACTGCTGCTTGCTGTGTTTCTCAGAGACATGGCTGCACGAAAATATCAGTGATGCATCGGTGTCCCTACCAGGGTTTAGTCTCTCTAGGTTGGACAGGTCTGGGCTAAGTGGTAAAAGTCGGGGAGGGGGTGTAATGGTATATACCAACGATTCTTGGTGTCCGAAGGGACAGGTAACGATTCGAGGTCAGCATTGTTGTAAGGACATTGAGATTTTGGCAGTAGCAATCCGACCTATATATCTACCAAGGGAATTTACAGTAGTTGTGGTGATTGTCACATATATCCCCCCTTCTGCAAACAGAGAAATCGCGAGTGACACTCTGCAAGTTGTGGTTGGAGATATGCAAACTAGGTACCCGGATGGTCTGATAATCGTCACGGGTGACTTTTATCACGTGGACGGGAAAAAACTATTTCCAAAGTTCTGGCAAAATGTCATCAATCCAACCAGAGGAGAGAATGTTTTGGATTTGTTGTTGGTCAATGTTAAAGATGCTTATCGTCCAGTTACTCTGCCCCCGTTAGGAAGATCTGACCATAATCTAACCCTGTTATACCCCAAGTACTACTCAGTGAGAAACAGTAAACCAATCAGTTCCTTCCAGATCAATGTTTGGTCTGAGGAAGTGGAGTGTGAATTACAGTCATGCTTTTTAACAACGGATTGGGACTTGTTCTTATGTGAGTCTGGAGGGGACATTAACATGTGTGTGGACACGGTGACTGATTATATTAATTTTTGTGTGGGTTCTATAGTGCCGGTCAAGACTATTAGGAAATACCCTAATTCTAAACCATGGGTTACTAAAGAGCTTCAAGTTCTTTTGAAGAGGAAACATAAAGCATTCCAGGTAAAGGATGGGGACCTGTATAGGGAATTACTGAAGGAGGTTAAAGTTATGATCCGTGAATGTAAAAATAGATATAAGGAGAAACTGGAAGGAAAATTGGCTGCCAACCAGGTCAGTGAGGTCTGGAAGGGTATGAAATTAATAACGGGGATGCAAGCAAAGATGGATGGTTTTTCAGGGGATAGAGATAATGCGAATGCCTTGAACTCCTTCTTTAATCGGTTTAGTACAGGGGAAGGGAACCCATGTACTGCTTGGGATGGGGACATTAACGAGGAGGATGTCATATTGGGAAGTAGGGCCAATAATGATGTTGGTTTCTCAATTTTGGCAGAGGATGTAATATGTGAATTAAAGAAATTAAAGATTAGGAAGTCGACAGGTCCGGACTACATAAGTGCGAAGATCCTTCGAATGTGCTCTGGGGAACTTGGCCCTGTGTTCTGTGAACTGTTTAATCGTAGTATTTCAGCTGCAGTGGTTCCGTCGCTATGGAAGACGTCGTGCATTATTCCGGTCCAAAAGGTCAGGGCTCCGAGAGAACCAAATGATTACCGCCCGATAGCGTTAACACCAATAATTATGAAGGTTTTTGAGCGTTTTATTTTGAGACATCTTGCTGAAGTAGTTGAACCGTATCTTGACCCTTTACAATTCGCATACCAACCCCGTTTGGGTGTGGAGGATGCGATTCTTTATTTGCCCCACAGGGTATACATGCATCTGGACGAGCCGGGGTCTGAGATCAGGATAATGTTCTTCGACTTTGGGAGTGCTTTTAATAGGATTATCCCGAAACGTTTATGTCAGAAATTGGGTAAAATGGGGGTAACATTGGAGCCCCACAGGGGACTGTTCTTGCCCCGTTTTTATTTACCATCTACACCGCAGATTTTCAAAAAAATAGAAGTCAGTGCTTCTTGCAGAAGTATTCGGATGACACTGCGATAATAGGGTGCATAAAAGGGGGAGATCTGTCTGAATACTGGTCGACCATTGATGTGTTCTCGGAGTGGTGCGACACAAATGGTTTGGAATTGAATCTATCTAAGACCAAGGAAATGGTAATCAGTTTCCGAAAAGAACGTGATACTGATGGTGAGCCTACAAAGATTAGGGGTGTCGCAGTGGAACGCGTCACAAACTATAAGTATCTGGGCGTCTATCTGGATGATAAGTTATTGTGGCATATAAATTCAGAGAAATTGTATAAAAAGGCGTCCGGGAGACTGTACTTTTTAAGATCGCTCAGGTCCTTTGATGTGGACCGTAGGATGTTGCTGTCCTTTTACCAGTCTGTAATTGGAAGTGTTTTCGTTTTATGCGGTGGTATGTTGGGGAAATAATGCTCGCACGACTGACCTGAACAAATTTAAGAAATTGGTCAGGAAGGTGAACTCAATTGTTGGTACTAAGACAGAGGATTGGGAGTCAGTCTTGTGTGCACGTATGCTCTCCAAATTTAAATCCATTGTATGTAATGAGAAAAACCCATTACATAACACACTGATGGGTCAACGTAGCACATTTAGTGATCGGTTTTTGCACATGAAATGTAGAACGAATCGTTTTAAAAATTCTTTTATACCGAGGGCAATTGCATTAGTTAACATGGGCAAGTAATTAATATGTAACCACGGTGTTATTCTTCTTTTTATATTTTTTATTGATTCTTTTTAAATAACTGTTATTATCTATATGTAAAGTATTTTGTATCTTACTCTGTTTGTATATGTATATCTGTGATTATGAATGGAGGTGTTGCTGCTGTCGTTGTGACAAAGTCAATTTCCCCTATGGGGACAATAAAGCATTCTATTCTATTCTATTCTATTCTATCCCGTGACCCTCGCGTTCAAAGAATTTATTCCAGCACCGATTACTGGGTATTCACTCTCCTGGACCCACGGTACAAGCAAAATCTTTCCACTCTCATCCCTGGAGAGGAAAGGAGTGAGAGAATGCATGAATACCAGCAGGCCCTGGTGCACAAGCTGAAACAGTATTTCCCTTCTGACAGCGCTAGCGGCAGAGGGCGTACTTCTGCGGGACAAGTAGCGAGGGAGAGTAGGCGAGCAGGCAGCTTTTCCAGCACTGGCAGGGGTACGCTTTACAAGGCCTTTGCCAGTTTTATGTCACCCCAGCAAGAAACTGTCACCTGTCCCCAGTCTCGGCAGAGTAGAGCTGATCTTTACAGAAAGATGGTGAGGGAGTACGTAGCTGACCATACCATCGTCCTTAATGATCACACAGCTCCCTACAACTACTGGGTTTCAAAGCTGGACATGTGGCACAAACTGGCGCTGTACGCCTTGGAGGTTCTTGCCTGCCCTGCCGCTAGCGTGTTGTCTGAGCGGGTTTTCAGTGCAGCTGGTGGCATCATCACCGATAAGCGTACACGCCTGTCGACTGATAGCGCTGACAGGCTGATGCTTATCAAGATGAATAAAGCCTGGATTTCTCAGGATTTCCATTCTCCACTAGGTGAAAGAAGCTCATTCTGAATAATGTATGCACTCCTCCTCCTCATTTTCCTCCTTCTCCTCCTTATTGTACACTAAAGCAGAGGAAACTGGCTATTTTTTGCCAGGGCCAACTGGCTCTAGCTATAGTACTATATGTATTTAATTTTTCTGGAGGGCCACCTACCCGGTCACTCTTAATCAAGGAAGTCGTCTCCATGGCTGCCTCCACATGTCGTCCCCTTATCAAACGAGCTGTGTCAGGCTCATTTTTCGGGTGTTTCACCAGATACGTTATGGAACTTGGTCACTATGTCGCCACCATGCTGTGTTATCGACTAAATATACAGTCAACCTTTTGTTCACATAGGAATTCATTTCAGCGCTTCTTGCTCACCCCCTTTGTTTCCTCTCTGCCACCCATTGGTTTGAAGCCTGAGTCCAATTGGGGTATGTCGCCATGCCACTCTCTAGCCTGCCGCTGCTGCCGCTTCCTCTGCATGCCGTCTTCCATAGTGTCAGGGTCAATTATTGGATGTTTTAGATGCTATCTAGCCTCATTCGGTCACTCTGTCATCGCCATGCTGTTGCCCATAATTTTGGCATAATGGTGCGATTAAGCAGCCTCAGGGGCATCCATGCATGCTGCCCCTGCTGTTTCCTGTCCATTTCCATGGTGTTTCCATCATTTTCTGAGGTTTCAAGGTGTTTGGCCAAGCTTCCCTGTGCAAACCCTTGGTCCCCTTGAAAAATGCTCGAGTCTCCCATTGACTTCAATGGGCTTCATTATTCGAGACGAGCACTCGAGCATCGGGAAAAGTTTGTCTCGAATAACGAGCATCCAAGCATTATAGTGCTCGCTCATCTCTAGCAGCAATCTCTCTCTGGCTGTTTCTTGTGTGTAATGGTATCTGGACAAGTAACTCTTCTATTATACTGCAGAGTCATATGCAGGGCAGTTTCTAGATACTTTGCTATACAGGGTATATCTCAAAAAAATGTCCCCTCTCTAAGGCTATTAAAATATATCTAATGCATCACAAATTTTACCGTAAATAACCGCCCTCAAAATAAAAAAATTAAATACAGAGGGCATGCCTGTAGTTGCTTGGTGGCTGTGAGTTGCTTGATTGCAGCTTAGCACTTTTTCTGAACACACAGATATGGATTCCAAACAGCAGTGTTAGTTCCATATCCAGGTTTGTGGGTGCCGAACCATCAAATTGGTATATTATAGTTCATAGTAGGCATTGATCACTTGTTCATTAAGGTCCACAAGAGGTGTGGTAGTGGAGATTTAAGTCTCCTTCAAGTTCTGCATAGATTTAGACATAAATGAAAGCCACAATCAAAAGATAATAGAATCTCACAGAATATATAACATTCAAGCAGAGAATCTTCTCTAAGAGAGGTATCTGTGCATAAAACATAACATTTCATCAAATCACATTAAAACCGCAACAAAGAATAATTGTGAAATGTTGCTTACAGTAGACATAACTGTTGTTGGCAATTTGGCCCAGTAGAGATTGAGGTAGCGAGGTTTGGATGCAGTTCAAGACAGTGACACCAAAGTGGCGTCCAAACAGGTCCCGTCTGCTTTTATTCAAGTATCAGGTACAAAATAAAACAACCTTCACATACAGACAACAAAACATAAACAAAATCCTACCTGTCTGGGTGCTAGCTAAACTAGAACATAAAGGATATCGCTGCTCCAGGCACAGAAGTCAGGGCTGTGTGTGCTCTCCAGCCTCCACTCAGATCCAACATTCTCAGCTCTGCTCAGCAGCTTTATACAGCCTGATTAGGCTGCTCCCACCACCTGTGCCCAAGGTGCTGGACAACACAACCTCCTCATTAAGGCCTTGCATAGTAGGTAAACCCATGGGAAACATATTGCCCATCTACAGTTAACCCCTTCAGTGTCTCACACCGTCTATTACCTTAATCAACAAAACAGTACCCAACAGAAGTAAAACAATATACAGACGGTCCAACAACCAAAGGACATTATACTTACAGATGACTCATAGTTACAGACAGACCCCTCTGCCCAATGTGACCCTTAGTGTTGCTGTCTGGATGCTTTACTATAGTCCCAGGCTACAATGATCAGCTGTAAAGTGTCTGTGTTGAAGTTTTATTGATAATCCTTGGTCCCATTACAGCAAAAAAATTTGAAAATCCAATTGTCACTGGGGCAAATAAAACTAAGACTCTTAGTGCAGTGCAGCTGGATTAAATAGGGGCTTGTTGTAAACTAAAACCCCATTAGGAATCTGTAAGTCAAGGATCCTAGTGGTGGATCGCGTGACCACTGTATGCAGACTGGTGTCCAGTTCGCGCCATTGTGCATTACTTCAGCTAATTTATGTCATAGAACCTGCCCCCTGTCGTACCGGATAATCCTGTCCAGGCCAACCCGGAGGAGGTACAGCGGTAATGCCAAACTAGTGGAGCAGACCGCAATGAACACAGCCTGCCTCTGGGCATGATGCGCATGTGCTACAAGGCGGGGAAAAGTAGTAGATGCGTCTCTTTGGAGACCATTTAAATGCATGGCAGGATTTGTCAGCAGGTAGACGTTTGGAAGGATATGAATGACGGCAGTCTAATTAATACAGAAGGCAGTTAGTAGCACACAACAAAGATTGATTACTTTAGTTGTATAATTGCCATATGGTCTGTTCTGGGTTTTGCGTCATTATACTATTTCTCCATATTTCCTCCAAAAGTTATATAACACCAACAACATATGAAGGTTTCTCCATATTTCCTCCAAAGGATATATAACGCCAACAACATGTGAAGATTATAGAAAAATATTTAAAGCTTTGTAATTTATCAAAAGACGGTCAGAATGATTAGCTTTGAAAGTGTTGAGTTGATTTCCAGGAAATATCATAAAACTCATAAAGGGGGAAACATTTAGGGGAATTCATTAAGTCTGGTGTTTAAACGGGCTTTTGGGTGCCCATAAGTACTAAAAGGCTCTGACCTCTTAATAGATACGGGTGCAAACTCCACCATTTTGTACCTAATACCAGGTCTGATCTGGATGAGTTTTTTCCTATAGTCTCTGCTGGCTTCTTGGGGGGACACTGTAGCCCCCACCCAACACACTGAAGTAGCTTGCGGGACAAAGAAGCCAGGAAATGGGAGATTATGTGTATTCTCCGCCAGTAGACTACAAAGTCCTACAGTATTCCCTCCAGTGTCTTATGGAATCAAGAAGTTACTTGACTGAGGATGAGAAACAATAATTATGGGGTGTTATAAGAAACATGACCACTATGCACATGTGTCACTGTGAATAGTCACTGTGAAGTGTCACTGTGAATAGAATTAATCTTTATTTTACATTAGTGTATAGCAGTATAAGTTTTCAAATGTCAGGCATCCTAAAGAACTTTCCTTGAATTCTCTACTCAAATTGCCCAAAGATGGTGAAACTCCCCCTGTTAGGCATAACCTTTCAGGGAATGAGTTACCAATAGATTTGGATTTAATATGATTGTGCTATACATATGGCTGTATTGTGCCCAAAACACCTCAGGCTGATCTGTTTTACAAGGGCCTATTTGGTCTTCAGGTACCATCATGAACAGATTTCACATCATGGTAAAAAAGCAAGTTAAAATTTTGTGGATAAAAAGCCTTGTCAGTGACAATTTCATAGAAGAAGTGTTAGTCAATTTACTCTGAATCACATAGTGAAGATTATTTTGAAATATTCCTTCATCTTGATAAATGAATTAGTTGAATAAAGGATTTTTGGAGAATCAGACTGATATGCCACCTGGAAAAAAGACTGTTATTCAATAATTTGTTAAAGATTTGATCATCTCTATTCATGATGTTGTCATATTCAAAGATGATGATTCCTCTATACACGCTCTTCAACAAATTAACAGTATTTGTGTGAGAACTTGCAGGAGTAATACTACTTTTCTTATTATAAAAAACATCCCCTGGGCTAGACCCATTTTATTCTTCCCTGGAAAACTCCCTTAAGACCTGCTAAACCTATTTTTAAAAGTGTTTAGAATCAGTGCCCACAGATACAGAAGTCATGTCTGACCAAGCACAACTGGGCAAATGACAAGCATGTTTCCTCTCTGAGGCCTCCTGCACACAACAGTTGGCGGGCTGCAAACAATGGCTCACATTTACTAAAAACAATGCAAATGTGCAGTTTGCCTGTGTAGTGTGCACAGGCGCCAGATCCATGATTTCTGGCGCCCTTTCTTCACAAATCTAGCACCCCCTGCGCTGCTCTGACACAGTGCTCCATTTTTTGGGGACCACCTTTAACATGGGGCATGTGACTTGTGCTGGACTTTGCATGGTAAATGTTGCTCAGACAATCGGAGGAGACTATAGCTACAATCTCTGCCAAGTTAGACCTGGTCAGGCCTGAGTCTCTTAGCAGGACCAAGCTGCTTTGTGTCGGCAAGGTAGGGGGGGTGGCTCAATGCTGGACGGCATTCCTCAATCGTGTGCCTAAATTGAAGGTCTCTAGTCATTGATCTGGCATATAGCCATAGATCAAGTGGAAATGAATGGTGAATTTGTCAGAACATTGGTCTATGTGTAAGAGACTATGAAAAAGTCTGTTGTCTGGCTCACGTTTTGTCACTAAATTTGGTGCAAAAGGAGGATGCACCTAAACATCAGAAAGAAAACTAGAAATTAAATGATAAATTCCCTGCCAGTGACACTATTATTTAGCTACTTCTTCAATATCAACTATATCAAGTAAACATAATTATTCCTACAGATCTGTTGTTAATGTAGTTACATTAAAAAATATGCATCACATTCAAGCATAAATGAATTATAAAAATTGCATGAATGAAAAAAAGAGGATCTGTCAAATCTCCCTACATGTTTACCATAATAGTAAATAATTGGCCATTAAATAATGTTTCTGGATGTTAACTTAGAACTCTACTGTACTTATGCCTTTCCCTTGTTAAACCGCTTTACTTTTATTCCCTTTAGAAACATATGAATAAGGGCCAGTTAACATCTCAAATATACCATCAGTTTTTTGCATCAGCCAAAAGCAGGTGTGGAGACTACACAGAGATAAGGTATAATGGAAAGTTTGGAGCCTGTTCTGTGTGTTCCACAATTCCTGGTTTTCGATCACAATAACTGATGCAAAACACCGACGTGTGAACTGATTCTAAGTCAGCAACAAGCTGTTTCCATTTCTTGGTCACTTGGATGTGTCCCTTCTAGTATTAAATATTCTTGGTTGAATAGAAAATATAATGCTGACATTTTGCTCATATTTTCAACCAAAGGATTTTTGTTGGAGTATGTAAAGGTGTGATGAATATGGATTCCCTGCATTATGCATTCTATCAGTTGTGCATTTCATATGCTGCCATTTAGAGGCAATAACAAGTCTGATAACATATGCACAGGTGTCACTTCATGATACAGAACTATCATCCAGTTTGCCTGTCGATTAAATGCTCCAATCAGACAAGTGTAAAGAGAAGGTAAAAAGACTGAGACCTTTTCCACCTGAGTCTCATTGCAGTACAGAAATACACATGCCCTGGAGTGTGTTGAGTCTGTTAAGAAATGATTGGTGTCATGTTAATAATTTGATTGCAATGTATGCCCAGTCAGGCATAAAGAGAAAACATTAGCACAACATTCTGCCAGTGACTTTACATTGATTTAAAGAGGCACCACAATGCTCAGTCAATTTAGATCTCTTCAACTGCTAAATGATCAATTGGCTTTTGATTATAGGGGGCAGCGTCTACCTACCTGTGAGCCTCACTTCTCAATGGAAAAATTATGCTTTTTTTTTTAGTAAATAAAATGGCAGGTTGTACAGAGAGAATTCTGTTACAATGGGGCACATTTACTAAGGGTCCGAAAGCCGCACTTTCATTGGGTTTCACAAATGTTTCCGATTTGCGCTGAATTGCTCCGGGATTTTGGCGCACGCGATCGGATTGTGGCACATCGGCACTGGCTTTCACTCAACAGAAATCGGGGAGCGTGGCCATCGGACAACCTGATGGATTCGGAAAACCCGCGGAATTTAAAAAGGAATTTGTGTCGCAAGATCAGCACTTACATGCGCCGGGAAGAAGGTGAACTCCGGCGGACCTCGGCGCAGCAGCAACACCTGCAGGAACTCGGGCGCATGACCTGAATCCCCGCAGACCCGAATCAGCGCCGGACAACGCACTGCGGGATCGCGACTGGACTGGGTAAGTAAATGTGTCCCAGTGTGTCTATTGGAAACAAAGTGCCATTAATGACAAAGGTACTATAGTTTTATACAGCAGAGAATGTGCTTTTATTTTAAGATGTTGCAGAGAAAATACTCTTGACATTTCATGACATGTTTTTTTTACTCCAAGTCATCCAAAACCTATAGCATTTGTATCTAATGGGATCATGGCTGCAGTGGCGTAACTACCGCCATAGCAGCCGTAGCAGTTGCTACGGGGCCCGTCATGTTAATGGGCCCGTGGACACGGCAGGGGTGAGTCGTCATAATGTATTCATTCCTTCCCCCCCGGACCCATCCTTCTATGTCCCTGCTGAGCGTAGCTCCTTATAATCGTAGGGCTGCAGTGCCCCTAGGAGGCTACGATCAGCAAGGACTCGGCCACGCCCCCGCGCCTGTGCTTCTATGTACCTCAGGAATAGTCAGTGAGGGAGGAGTGGCTTCAGCAGCAGGAAGCACCTTGCAGCATGACAGTGCTGTATACACAGAATGGAGGCTGTTCCTGAATCCCGGGATATAGTGGGTGGAGCTATGACCCTCCCTCTTCTTATCTCATCCGACTGCAGTGCTGAGAGGCTGGAGCTGTTCCAGACTGAGCTGTGGCCTTGTTGTGGTCTGGGCTGCTGTATAATACTTGGGAGCTGGGGCTGAGGTGAGCAGTTACATCAGGGACATATATGTGAGAATCTGGCCTGTCCCTGTGAGAGCTTCTGGGGCCTGAGTGATTAGGCACATACCTCTGAGAGGCTGGGGCTGAGCTGTGGCCCCATAGTCCCCTTCGGGGGGAGGGTGGGGTGAACAGTGTTATCTGGGACATGAATGAGAGAGGCTGTGCGGAAAGCAGGGATACCTATAGAAATACATGAATGGAACACTCCTGGTCACCTTGTACCACCGTGGCAGCCAGGTCCCGCCATGTTAATGGGCCAGTGGACATGCCTTGCCATGTATATACTGTACTGTGTGTATGTTGTATATATACTGTACTGTGTGTATATGCTGTATGTGTGATTATGGTGTGTGTATGGTGTTATGGTATGTGCGTGTATCTGCTGCATGTTTATCTGCAGTATATGCGTGTATGTATATATATTCTGTATATGTGTGTTGATACTGTATGCATGAGTGTACAAATGTATGTATGACTACATAAATGTGTGAGTGTGAGTGTATACATGTATGTATTTATGTGTGTGAGGGTACATTCACACGGTGGTATGCCCGCCGGGCTGTGTGCTGGAGAGGAGGTGACCCCTCCCCCTTCCATAGAAAAGAGCGCCGCACGGCTACAGACACAGGGAAATATAGAGCAGCCTCTATCGTTCCCCAGTGTATGTCGTGGAAATGCATGTGTGGCACCGTGCCGCCGACTCGCCATTGCAGTCTATGGGGCTGTATATATGCAGCCACAAATTTGCGGCCGTCTATACGTCCACATAGACAGGCGTCTAAATGTACCCTAAGAGTCTATAAATGTGGGTGTACGACTGTAGAACTTTGTACATTTTGTATATAGATATATCTATTTTTGTATAAATGAGTGTGATTGTATAAACATGCTTACAAATGAGTCTTAATTTTTTTTAAGGGGAAGGGGGCCCCATGCAAAAATCTGCTATGGGGCCCTGCCTCTCCTAGTTACGCCCCTGCATGGCTGTAATATCTACTCTTACCGCCCAATTATGGGATGAGGAGCAGATATTTGTGCCAATATGGCTGCACCCATATGTCCCTGCCATTGAGGTGCTGGAGTTGAATTTGACTCCTGGATTTAGCAGGTTGAAAACCACAATTGGTGTAGCCAATCATGGCTTTTAGCTTGTTAACCCCTACGGGACTCAGCATCTTTTGGCCTAAAGAACGCGGCCCCATTTTTCAAATCTGGCCTGTGTCACTATAAGTGGTTATAGCGTGGGAACGCTATGAGATATCCAGGGGATTTTGAGATTGTTTTCTCGTGACACATTGTACTTCAAATTAGTTTAAAAATTTGGATGAAATCTTTTGCGTTTAGTTATGAAAAAAAACAAAATTTGGCAAAAATTTTGAAAAATTCTTTATTTTCAACGTTCTAAATTCTCTACTTTTGATGCAGATAGTCAAAGCACCCAAATAAATTCATAACTTACATTTCCCAAATGTCTGCTTTATGTTGGCATGGTTTTTTAAGATTCCACATATTTTACTAGAATGTTATGAGGCTCAGAATTTGGGTGCCATTTTTCACATTTTTTGTAAAATCGCCCAAACCTGTATTTAGATGGACCTGCTCAATTTCTAATTGACACTGAGAGGCCTAAATAATAGCGAGGCTCATAAATTACCCCATTGTGGAAACTACACCCCTCAACGTATGAAAAACCACTTTTAAGAAGTTTGTTAACCCTTTACGTGTTTTATAGGGGTTAAAACAAAATGGAGGTGGAGTCTGCAAATTGTAATATTTTTTCACAATACACTCATTTTGGGTGGCAAATGAAACATTTATAATGGATTAAATGAAAAAAGGCTCCACAAAGTTTGATACCCAATTTCTCCCGAGTACACGGATACCCCATATGTGCTGGTAACCTGCTGTATGGGTGCACGGCCTGGCATAGAAGGGAAGGAGGCGCCATCCAAATCAGATTTGCTATGTCTCATTGTACAGGCTATAATTTTTTTCTTTTTTTTATTGAGGACCTATAGGGGCTTATTTCTTTTGCCACATGAGATGCACTTTTCTAATACATAATTTTGGGGCATCTATAGCTAATTGGTGAGATTTAATTAACTCTTTGTTGGTGGAGGAAATGAAAATCATCAATTTTTAGGAAAATTTTTATGTGGTTTTTATTTGGCCGTTAACCATACCATGAAAATAGTATATTATTTTTATTCTATGGGTCGCCACGTTTATGAAAATACTTAATTTATATATATTTTTTATTTTTTCCCATTTTTACTGAATAAAAAGTAATTTGGCAACATTGTTGTTAATTTTAGCATCACCGTCTTTCATATGCATAACTTTTTTATTTTTCACCTCACAAATCTGTTTAAGGGCTTATTTTTTGCAAGAATAATAGCTCTTTTTAGTGGTCTTATTTTAGATTGCGTAACTTTTTAAAATCACTTTTTTAGAGCATTTTTAATGGGCATTAATAAAAAATCATCTTTATCAGAGAGTTTTTTTAGGTTGTTTTTTACGGGGTTCCCTTTGCGGATCTAATAACGATTCTGTTTTATTATGCAGATTGTTATGGACGCAGGGATACCAAATATGTGGGGGTTTTGTGTATTTTATTCAATTGTACTGAATAAAAACTAATTTGGAGAAAATCTTATTCATTTTAGCATCACCATCTTTTCATATGCATAACTTTTTTATTTTTTGGCTGACAAATCTTGTTAGGGGCTTATTTTTTGCGAGAACAGTTGTTCTTTTTAGTGGGCTTATTTTGGAGTGCATAACATTTTTTAAATCACTTCTTAGAGCATTTTTTATAGGGTATTAATAAAAAATTATCTTTTTTTGGAACGTTTTTTGTGTTTTTTTACTCCGGCGTTTACCATGAGGGTCCAGTAACAATTCTGTTTTATTATGCAGATTGTTACGGACGCGGCAATACCAAATATGCAGGGTTTTTTTGTGTTTTTATGTTTTTTATACTTTATTAAGTTTTTTATGGGAAAGTGACATTTTAGGGGCTTATATTTTATGTATTTATTTTTTATTTATTATAATGTGTAGTGTTAACTGTTTTTGCATATTTTTACTTATACATACTTGAACTTAAACCAGCGATGCTCTGATCACTGGTTTAAGTTCAATACACTGCTCTACAATACTATTTCATTGTAGAGCAGTGTAAACTGTCTGAGCAAGCTCGCGCATGCTCAGACAGTTTACAGTCAGACCCGGAAGGGGTCTGGCTGCCATGGAGACCGGGCAGCTCCGGGGCACATGCCAGTCCTCGGAGCTGCCCAGAAGAGGATCGGATCCCCCGGTAAGTGGCACGGGGGATCCGATCCACAGCGGGAACACCCTTACACGCCGCGGTCATGCTTGACCGCGGCGTGTAAGGGGTTAACACCCGCGATCGGAGTCGGCTACGATCGAGGGTGTTACAGCGCGGTGTCAGCTGTAATAGACAGCTGACAGCCGCTGCTTCTGGTACCGGCTCCGTTCGTGAGCCGGTCCCAGAAGCTGGACGTTATACTACGTCCCGGTGCGCTAAGCATCTAGCCCCGGGGACCTAGTATAACGTCGTGGTGCGCCTAGGGGTTAAAGTACCAAACCTTTCAACAAACTTTATGAAATTAATAGTACATTGGGGCTTATTTACTTAGGGTCCCATGGATCGCACTTTTGTCGGATTTTAGAAATTTTCGTAATTTGCGCTGCTGTGACATCTATTTAGAACGGGATTGTGTCACATGCGATCAGATTTTGGCGCAATTGCACCGATTTTCATGGGACAGAAATTGGGTGGGTGGACTGAGCGTGGGATTTACCTTTAAAATTGTGTCGCAAGACATGCACTTACATGCATACCGGGAACACGAAGGTGAACTTAGTGAACTGCGCCACAATGCATTATCTTTGGAAGAATGCACTTCGGGTGAACTCCTCGGACAGGTAAGTAAATGTGTTTCACTAATAACAAATATATTCTGCTGTTTCTAGCAGCCTTATTCTTCATGCTTTATTTTCAGTTAACAGAAATGTCAGATTGAGACTCTTTATTAGAAAGTTTACCAGGCTACGTACAATCCCCTAGGATAATCACTTATATTTTACATAACCTGCTAGTCCTTGGTAACCTTGGTGTCCTTTGACATGCCAGCAGCCATTTTCAGGACATCTGGTGAGAGATTTGCCAAGGACAACCACCTCACTGGAATTCCTACAAGTGGTGGCTGGTGGTTCATATGCACAAACTCAGCGTCTGGTGCTGGATGATACATATGTCCTAGTATAAGACAGTCTAGTCATACTTTGCACCTCCTATTAGTTGGCTTACGCCAGAAAACTAGGACACAATTCTGTTGGGTCAGCAGTATTTGTGGCTCACGTACCTTTATGGCATGAGACCATGCACCCTTGTCATAGGCTACATCCCTTTTGTCGAGCTAGTCATGGGAGAGCCAGAATACTGTCTAAAACCTTTTCATAAATGTGGTGCAGACAGTTTTTTTTAATGCAAAGTACAACAGAATTCTGTAGTGGACACATTAATAAATCTCCCCCTTTTTTGTCAAAATGCGTCTGTATGTCTGTATGCCTGTATGCACTACATATTTTAATATATATATAGTTTGCTCTATTATCCGTTGGAGTGCAGGAGCAACTTTTTTCCTGTATTGACCATCATGTTTGGCCTAACTCATTTACCAGAAGAGAAAATTCAATCTGTAATGCTGGGTAGTACATGGGACAGCCCCTTTGGTAAATAATAAGTTAACGCACCTTAGGTCATGTTATCAAGTGTTGCATCTGTAATTTAAATATATTTTCTGTGGCAAAGTAGCACAAGCCAGACAGTTATTTACTGATGTTATACAACATGACACACATAGTTTTTAACCGTTCTTGATGTTCCTGAAGTCACAAAACGGCTGTCGCTTGTCCATGTGCTCCTGCACCTCCTCTCCTGTGATCTGTACATGTCTTAATGATGATTGAAGACGACAACTGTGGGTGAAAACCATTCATTCTCATTAGCTTCTTTATTGTTGAACCCATTTAATTTGTGGATAGAGCACCACCCTCCTGTCTCAAGCATTTCCCCCACTCTCATCACTATATGTGACCTCAGGAAGTAGAAAGTGATCAGTTCTGTAGTGGAGAATGTAACTGTCAGCTTCATATCTACTACAGAGAGCAGGAGATGCTGACGCCATAACACAGACGGGAGGTTATCACGAGATGATGACATAAGATTTACGTGTGGTAAACTCCACAGGAAGGACTTGTGGCTGAAGAGGAGACATTGTGGTGCTGGATCTAATGGAGAAGATAGCGAACAACTACAATCTGAGGACACGTCACCTGTACAGTTGTTACTGGCACAACCAAATGTGAGGGACCTATGTACAGGAGTGGGAGTTACTAATAGTCTGATGCATTATGGCCCGTGCCCTGGATCTTTTACCACCCTAACTATGCCCCTTAAGTACCACTATTCTGAATGTTACATTGCTGGCTCCCGCAGTTTTCAGCAATAAACTTAGCAGCAGTTGTTACCTTATTCCTTTTACCCCCAGACCTGAAGAATTTTAGTGTGCTTCACGCTCTGAGAGTAACTACAGTTTTTACATGTAGTAGGATGAGTCTTGGAAGTTTGTCTCATGTCTTTAAGTGGCTATGTAAAATCTGTAATACATTATAAAATGTACTAAAGACAGTTTTCATTGTTAAAGGGGCAGCATTTTAAATATTTTTTATAGTATTTTTAAATTTTTTTCAAACACAACATTCTCTACAATTTATTTTTGGCAGTTTCAGTACAGTGCATGCCAAGAAAAGCAACAGCAAACAATTGTGATAAATTAAATTAGCAGAAAAAATGCACAAGTTGAACCCGCAAAATGTACGTTAAATTATATCATTATATTGGTTTGCATGTATTTTTTAACTTATTTATTCTGTTCAATAAATGCAGCCTCTATTCTGTTGTTTTTTTTTTTCATCAAAGAACACACCCATAGCATCAGCATACATACCCAGAAACAATCTCTCCAACATCTGTGCATTGGGACAGTCAGAAGGCACCCCTTACACATCTGTTGGTTAACTTGTCCATATAAAAATGTCACATCAGCCCACAATCTTCTAATGAAAACACCAGCTTCAGTTAAGTACATGATTTGAATTATTATCCTCAAAGTCTTGGGCTTTTTCTCCATGAAATGCAGACACACAAAGCTTGGATACTGAGAAACCTGTTCTTCTTTACAAATGAAAATAATCGTCACTACTTGTGCGTTTCACTCAATTCTATCACTGTCCCAACCTCACCACTGGGCTCATCTCTTTCACCTTTCACTATCCACTGGTGTTGTTCAAACACAACTGTGCCACCCATCTGAAAGAAGCCATCTCTGGACCCATTTTCTGTGTTGAACTACCACTAACTACTTTGCATTTGCTTCAAAACTCCCAGAACAACATGTCCCTCTGAAACTTGCTCCTTTCTACCTTTCCTCCAACTCACTCTTTGACAAATTGCAATCTATTTGCTATTTTCTTTTGGCATCACTGACCTGGCTCTTTTCTGGATGTCCTCATACCGCTTCAATAAGACATTCCGCCTCTATTACTTTCATAGTACTTCTTCACCTGGTCCCATCTCTGTTGATGTCCCACAAGGTTCTGTCCTGGGACCCCTACTTTTCTCCTTCTACACCTCTGGCCTAGGACAGTAAATTAAGTCCCTTGCTTTCAATAGCACTCCTATGTTGATGGCACACAGAACTATATCTCTGGTGAAGATATCACCTTTCTTCTGACCAGAATTACAGAATTTATCATAGATCAGTGCTTAGTGCCCTTGGCATATGATGAAACCCCCACCCCATGGGATAGCTGTACTGACATACAATTTTATGCCAGATCCTGAGCGGTCACAGGCCTCTGATGTTATCCCCTTCATGCCCCTACATGCCCACGTGGCATGGAAATGGTGTAAAGGGGGAAATAATCACAATTTATGGTAGCTCGCAATTGTTACAGGGCTTGTAAGCCAGAAAACAGAAGCACAGGCCCTGATACATGTCCCCCAATCACCATAAAGCTTTCAAGAAGCTATGACATGTATTGAAACACATCTGCAGGGAGCAAAGGTTGAAAATTCCTTCTCAACATTGTTAATCTTATTTGTAGATGTAGATGTGAGTAGATGTTTAGTAAAACCGAAAAGAGAATCTACAGAGTATTCCTTTAAAAAATCAGCACATATTGTTAGTAATCAATGCAGTAATCCAGCTTATTGCAAAGGGGTTATTTTTTTGTAGTTATTTCTCCATGTTGGTATTACTGTAGAGTTATAGACCATTTGTTTTATTTCAATTATTTCCCTTTTTATTTCTAATTTCTAACATGTTTCAAACAAGATCTCTTATTTTTGAAAGAGGATCTCAAATAACATTGACGTCCCAAGTTTTACTGAGCTGCAAATTTGGTCGGTCAAGAAAATTTTACTTTTTTTTCATTCATCTAAACAACTACATTCTGACTAAGGTGAAAACTGATGCATTTTGGGATCAGTTTTAATTTAATGGAAATTAATAAGTTCAGTCAAAATCCTAGTCTCCATTATGATATGTCCATGCCCTGTGTTCAGCCAGGAACTTTAAAGGCTTAAATTAAATCTACAAAATGGACACCCCCTCACTGGCGTGTAGGCCAACTGCTGTGTTGCTAGGTTACATGTCTCTTGTGACACAGTAATAACTGAAGACCTGCAACCTATCTTAAAATGCAAATGATAAGGATATAATTACCATTATGAGTGAGAGCTTGGAGTCAATTAATACAGAATAATAGGGTACTTATTTAATCAGATCAGTTTTTTTTCCTGTCACGCAAAGCAAAAATAAACAGTAAAGAGAAAGTTCTATCTTTAAACTATTGATTAATGACTACATACAATTTGATTATTTAGAGGGCCTTAATTATCTCTTAAGTGGCCTTGTTACCCATGGCAACCAATTCTAATTTAGTAGAGTTACTTTTTGATTTGCACTAGAAAAATTAAACATAATGACAACTGGGTGCTATAGACAGCAAGGACAAAATCCCTAAGACAGTCAAAACTGTCGCTGCCAGGCTTTTGGAGTTTCATCAAAAGTAGTTATGATTGTGTCCTACCTACGATGAGAGGAACTCATTCTAAGATATTTTCCTGCATAATGAAATGGTAATGCCTATATTTTGCATGTTGAAAGCTATGATATATTTAATTTTCATTACCAGTGTACACTCATAAACTGTGAAAAAGCCTTCTTTAACTCTGAAGACTTGTTATTAGGAGCTGCACTGTACAACTTGCCATGTGAATCCAGGTCACCTGTAGGTGTAAAGAAAAATCGGATGTATGGAAGTAATTTACTTCTAAGCAGCCATATATTTTATTACCAAATGTGCAAACAACTATCCCCCTCTGAGTACAAAAATTGACCGTACTCTGCTTATATTCACACAGCAAAGCCTGCATGGGTTCTACAGATCCCACTGTGTCCCTAATATGATATATAGGATAAGTTCTGCTGGTTGTTCTGTCTTCTTCTTCAATCATCCTCACAATAGGGATATAAGAGAGTCTGTAAATCAATGACACAGGGGATATATTTTGTAGTAAGATCATACAGCACTTACTGTAACTACACTTGTGCTGATCTGTAGATGAAATCCAGAAGACTACTTCCGATAAAGGTCAAGGTGGAAGTGAAATGTAAATGGTACACACAGGGTACCAGAAAATGAATATGGGTTAATGTAGAATTATATTATAAGTTAATTAACTGTTAACCACATTGAGTTGTTCGAATTATTTTACATGAAGAATAGTGAATGACCTTTTGAGCTCTTAAACATTGCTAATAGCCCATGTTAGTCCAACCTAAAATACCTAAAATACAGCTTAGGCTTTGTATGCATATTGGCATACAAGAAAAAGTATGAAATCTTTAAAGGAGTGTTCCCATTTCAGCAAATAAATATGATTTTGTTTATATTGAAAAGTTATGCAATTTTTCAATAAACTTCCTTTATAAATTCCAGTTTTCTAAATTTCTGTTTTCTTTCATTCTATCGAAAGGTTCTATGTTTACTTCCCTCCATGATCATGTGATGTCAAACAGGTGCTTTACATCCCACGGTTCTGTGTGACAGATTTATATACACAATACACAATTTATATACACAATTTAACAGTAATATGTATTGGCTGAAATGGAAAAACACCTTTAAAGGGGTTGTATGGTCCCTGAACCTCCAAAACAAACCCCTGGGTGTGACAAATACACCCTCTACACCATCTACTACAATACCTTCCACTAAAATATTGTGGTAATTGTGATTTTTACAAAGAATTAGCACTTTATTCCTGGAGGCAGGAACAAAGGAAGCAAGATGGCCGCCGCACTCTACAAGTCCCATGATGCTTCACTCCCACCAGAATGCACAGCACAGCAGCGATTGGCTGCTAGAGCTCTGGGCTTGTGTTGTAGAGGAGGCAGAGGTGGGCACTGTCCATACAAGGAAGGAAGCTGCACAGAGAATTACTGTGTGTAGCACTTGTGCAGGGACATAGGATGATGAAGACTGCCTACCATGCATGCGCAGCCAGCGCTAGGGACTGTGAAGTTGTCGTTTCCCAGTAGATGAGGTAGTATAAACAAAAGCTGACCTTATAACTTCAGATTTCATTATCTGTAAATGTACCTAAAATCACTGATAACATTGAATTCATACATGGAGTTACTTTTGTTTGTCTGCAACATGCAGGGAAATGTCTGCCACCTTAAAACCCCTTTAAGTATTTTCTGTCATAAATGTAAACATATTTTAACATCTTATTAAAATGCCTCCTGCTTATTATGTATGCAGCATTTTGTTAGGATGGGATCTTTGGTCACAGCAGTAATAGTTGCAGCTTACAAGAGTAACAAGAGTATTTGCAACCCCTTTCCATCCACAATTTGGAGCTGAGATTAGTATAATACATGGTTTAACAGAAAGAAAGAAAGAAGGAAGGACATTTCACTCATTAAAAATCTTATCATGACAGCTCAAAGCACCAGACAAAAAAGAAAGATGCATATTTCTGGGTCATCATGGCAATAATAAAGATATCCTTTACAGTTTCTGTCTGATAAAGATTCTGCAGCACTTAATAGAGAGAAGTATTTCCCATTAGAATTATGTCATTTGGCAGAGAATTTCAGGATCCTCATGGCAGAGCTTGAAGGGTGACATATCTTTTTACATACACATGGGAGATTTTACTATTTCTTCTTCCTACACATTCAGATGTGATTCATATCATTCAATTAAATGAGTTGATGCATTTGCCTTCCTTACTTTAGGAAAAAATGGATAATTTAGATTAAACCATTTGTTGGCACTATTAGCTGTTAGATTGAACATGTTACGCATTTTGCACTCCATTATTAGTCAAAGGGATTTTGTTATTTAAGACATTGGGGCTTATTTACGAAGGGTCGCGGATAGCACTTTCGCCGGACTGTGAAAGAAATAAGTAGGAAGTGGATCCTTATCTGCTGCTAGCTTTTCTGTCTTTAACTGCCTGCATCTCCATTTCTATAGCTCACATAACCATAACCCTGATGCAATCTGAAAGATGAGAATTTTAACTTTTTAAGCTTTGGCTCTACTCTGCTAATTTTTGTCAAACCAATTGTTACAGATAAAAAATACATGAAGGCTAGATGACACATAATGCCCCTCCTTTCAAATAAATGACCATCACAGAGGAAGCGGAGGTGACGCGAAACGCGCGTTGGGGAAATTGTCCTGGGAGTTTTTTTGAATGGGTATGTGCAATATAGTTTGTGAACCAGAAAAAAGTAGTATGTGGAGTACTTCAATTGCATATATATATATATAAACGTGGTGGTCTAGGATGGGACATCCTCCAATTCTCCCGCATTCCTTGAACAGTGTCCAATACAATGACCACACATGCAATTTAACAAAATAGATTACTTTTACTTCAAAACTTCAGCTTATACATTCTTTGTTCAAAGTGTTTTTCTGTCCCAAGATCGGTAGTTACATAATAGTTTGTACTTATCCTATTCAGCTTGCATAAATATTAATACCTTGGATCGTAGGAGTCTATTTACGTTCTAATGCATTATTTACAATTTTTTCTTCCAACGAGATATAATCATAGCAAAATGAACTCGGACTCACACTTTACTTGATCCTTAGGGCAGAGACACAAACTCCTTAGACGCTGAGCCATGATCTAGTGAGCGACATGTTTGCTGTGACGTTTCGAGGTACACGCCCCCTTCCTCAGACATCCTGAGGCTATATGGAGTGAGCCCTCCCCAAACAGGGTCTAGTATGTAGCCTGGGGACTTCCTGTCAATAAAAACATAAACATGTTAGGTACACCAAAATCCCCAAATGCTCTATGTAAAATAATCGCAACAGCAAATATGCCAGGAGGGGAGTGTAGTGAACATGCAACTTTTTTGGAATTACGGAACAAAAATGTCAAAAAATAAATCTGGCTTTGCACGGCCTTGCACTTGAAGTGATTCTATGTTAGATTCACTATTTCTGAGTGCCGGGAAAAGGCCTTTGTGATTTTTTTACACCTGCAATTTTTATTAAAATATCAATTTCAAAAAGTTATGCTTGTCAGATGCAGTAGGGGGGAATGTATTAATATTTTTATACAATTCTGAAGCGAAATAGTCCCAATACATTGATATTCTGGCCCTGTCTTGACATTTGGTTCATAATAAAAAGAAAATATGCAGCTAATTGTAAGTGAGATTAGATTACGGATATATTTTCTCAATATTGACTATTTAGGATCATTTCATTTTACCAAGACCTACCTATTATTTATTTATATGTAAAGCAATTCACAAGTAGGCTGTGAGGATATAATTATTAGAGTATAAGTTGTGTTTCTTTCTAATCAATATTGTATTATCATTTTATTGACTTTGGTATGTTGGGTAGGAAATGGTACATTTAAATGTAATTTGATATTCCTTTTTTTTAGAGGAAACTCAATCATAATTGCCAACTCACAAATGAAAATACATTTTTAATAGCCATTTGACTACAATGATTTTGAAAGACCTTTAAAATTCAGTTTACAGTTGAATAATCTCATCAATATAGACAGCCACAGTGTAGTCAGAAAGATCATTTAGAAAAAGGCAAACAAGTAAAAAGAGGATATATATAAATGTAGATAGATAGATAGATACAGTAGATAGGTGCCAACTGCCAGCACCACAAAAGTCAGGTATTGCTCCTGCTTGTGTTTGCAGTGTGGGTAGGCATTTCATATGTACATTATCAAGGTAAGCTGCACTCAACTGCCAGTGTCAGTTGGGCCACAACACAAAACAGAAGTGTTAGGCCTCTTTCACACTTGCGTTTTTCATGCTCGTGTTCTGCGTATGCTTTTGACTTGCAGAACTTGCATTGCACTCTGACCCATTGTAATTAACAGGCTTTTTCAGACTTGCATTTTTTTTTCCCGCAGACATGCGCGTTTGTTTAATGTGCGTTTAAATCTCAGCATGCACCACTTGTGCAAGTCACGCGCCTGAAAAACACACCATACAAGTCTATCGAGATGCATCAAAAACGCATTGCACTCTCAGACACATGCAAATCCAATGCAAGTGCAATGCGTTTTTTACACATCAATTGCCATAGAAAATATAGAACTTAGTCCTGAATACTTTTCATGCACATTATCTGCACATGAAAAATGCATTGAAATTGCATTGAAACGCTTGTGTAAAACTGAGACAATGAACTGAACTCTGACTGAAAACTGATTGAACTCTGATGAAAAATATCAGTTTTTCACTGACCAAACCCGGATCAGACTCTGATGTGATGAGCAATGCAAGTGTGAAAGAGGCCTTAGTCTGCAGCTGGGGTCAAAAATTAAGAGCTCCTTTAGGAAGACTTGGCCAAATAATGCCTTGCAGGCATGTGGAGGTGTGTACAGCCATTGACACTTCACTAGGGGATTCTGGGAAAAATGCATATACATTTTCCAGGATGAAATAGGGAAAACATTGCCTCTTTTAGCTACCTTGTAAGGCAGCCCTTTTAACATCAAACATGACTTTGAAGAAGCCTAATAATATTATGCATGATTAAAGCCAAACCAGTCTAGCTATTCAAAAAGTAACAGATTCTCAACTGTAGACAGCACTGTTTCAATGTCTTTGCATCTTGTCAGTAGAGTGTAACGGTCAAAAGCCTCCACATGCCTGCAAGTGTCAGGATCTGAGGTAGTGGATCCTCTGTACCAGTGGCAGACCTGGCAGAGGAACAAAATGAGACATCTTCAACAACCTGTCAGCAAGTTTTTAGGCGAGATGGCTTGTTACGAGCACAGGAGGTGCAGGAACCCACAAACTCCTGCACATCTTTTACCAGGACTGACCAATAGTAACAAGAAATGAGGGCTACTGAATGCTGCACTCCAGGATGCCCAGCCACTCGATAGCAATGTCCCCAAGTCAATATCTTTTTCTGAAAAGCAGGTCGGACATATATCATGCCAGGAGGAAGCTGACGCGGATCCACTGGAGCAGCAAGAATCAGTCTTTTAAGAGGGATAACATGCTGTGGAGCCGGTTCTTCCCCGACAACATCGGAGGCATGAGAGAGAGCATCGGCCTTGACATTCTTCTTTGCAGGGCAGAAGTGGATCAGGAAATTGAAGCAGGAAAAGAAGAGGGACCAGTGAGCTTGTCGTGGATTGAGACGCTGAGCAGTTTGGAGGTACAGGAGATTCTTGTGGTCCGTATATACACAGACCGGATGACAAGCTCCCTCCAAAAGATAGGCCACTCTTCCACGGCAAGTTTAATAGCCAGAAGTTCACAATCTCCAATGAAATAATTCCTCTTGGCAGCGGAAAAGGTTTTAGAGAAAAACCCAAAATTGAGTGTTCGGCCTTCGAGCTCTTTCTGGGTGAGAACACCTCCAGCAACTACAGAGGGAGTATCCACGTCAAGTTGGAATGGTTTCTCAGTATCTTGCTGTGTAAGGACAGGGGCAGAAGCAAAGTTAGAGTTAAGCTTGGAAAATGCTTCTTCGGCCGCTAGAGGCCAGAGTTAAGGATCAGCGTTCTTCTTTGTTAATGCCACAATGGGAGACACAAGAGAGGAAAAATGCAGTATAAACTGCCGGTAATAATCTGCGAAACCCAGGAATCTCTGTATGGCATGAAGTCCTACTGGGCGAGGCCACTGAAGTACCGCAGATAACTTGATTGGATCCATCTGTAGGCCCTCACAGAAGCTGATGTATCCAAGAAATGGAAGACTTTTCTAATGGAACTGGCATTTCCCCAGTTTGACATAGAAATGATTGGCCCTTAAGTGTCTAAGAACTTGTCTTACATGGACTTGATGAAACTCCAGGTCAGAAGAAAACACCAACATATCGTCTAGGCGCAGGCGCAATGCACAGTCCAAAGGGCATGACCAGGTATTCAAAGTGCCCATCACAAGTATTAAAGGAGGTCTTCCACTCGTAGCCTTCACGGATGCGGATGAGGTTATATGACCCCCACAGATCCAGCTTGGTGAAAACCTTGGCACCACGTAAAACATCAAAAAGTTCTGTGATCAAGGGTAGCGGGTAGCGGTTCTTCATTGTGATTTTATTGAGGCCGCAGTAGTCAATACACGGAGAGGGAGCCATCCTTCTTGGCCACTAAGAAGAATCCAGCACCGGCAGGAGAAGAGGATTTGTGGATAAACCCTTTCTGCAGATTCTCCTTTATATAGGCCGACATAGCCACAGTCTCGGGCACGGAAAGTGGTTATACCTGACCACATGGAGGAGATGTGCACGGTAGCAGCTCTATAGGACAGTCTTAGGGACGGTACTGAGGCAGGGTTTCAGCTTGTTTCTCTGAGAAGACATCAGCAAGGTCCATATAAACAGCAGGAAGACCCACCAACAGCTTGGAAGATTCAGAAGAAGACTTGGTGGACACTGGTCGGAGAGCCTCGAGGCAGCGAGACTGACACTCAAAACCCCAGCAAAGAACCTCCCCAGCAAAGAACCTCCCCAGCATGCCAGTTGAGGACAAGTGTGTGTTGTTACAACCACAGAAGTCACAATTGAACGGAGGAAGTGGAGCGGGGAAGCACATAGAAAAACGGTCTCTCTGTAATAATGGATTAGGTCACAGAGGATCTGCCCACTGACAGACGAGATGACCGGGCGCTTCTCCAGATGAACCACAGGGACACGATGCTGGGAGACCACAGCTGCATCCACGAAATTCCCTGCAGAATGGGAGTCCAGGAAGGCCGAGACAGGATCACTGGTTCCAAAGCTGAGAAGAACAGGAAGATGCAGGCATGGAGAAGCTTTTCTCTAACCTAGGGATGCTCCTCCTGGAGCCCTAGGTTTGAGTGACTTCCTGGACGCTGAGAACGCACTGGACACGACTGCAGGAAGTGTTCTGGGCTGGCACAGTAGATGCAGAGATTTCCCTGCCTACGTCTGGAGCGCTCTTGAGGTGTTAGCCCACTTTTACTTACCTGCATGGGCTTTTCGATAGCAGACGAAGGAGACGGCAGAGGAGATCTTTGGAAAACTGTAGCCAGAGAAGCGGATGTCTATCCGAGTGGCCAAGGAAATTAGACCATTCAGGGAAGAAGACAGGTCCCGTGCAGACAGAGATTCTTTAATCTGTCTAGACAGTCCCTTTTTAAAAGGTGGTAAAAGGCTGCTTTATTCCAGGAAAGTTCAGAAACCAGAATATGGAATTGCAACACATAGTCAACTACGGAGGAGTCCCTTGGCAGAATTTCAGGAGGGCAGCCTCAGCAGAAGACTCTTGGGCAGGTTTCTCGAAGACGGTCTGTAGTCCAGCGAAGAGAGTGGTGATGTCTGCTGTGACTGAATCTCCCATGTCCCAGAGGGGAGTAGCCCATGCCAGGGATTTCCCAGAGAGAAGACTGATCACGAAAGCCACTTTCAACCATTCAGTTATGAATTATGGTGGCATTAGTTCAATATGCAAGGAGCACTGGGTAGCAAAGCCTCTGTGCAACTTCGCATCCCCATCATATTTGGAAGGCATAGAGAACATCATATGTTCTGTGGCTAGTGGACAATCCGGGCTAGCAGATGAAACTGCAGGAACTTGACGTTGCTGCTGGGAGCCACTGTAGAACGGCGGAGTGGCACCTGGTTTTCACCAGGGCATGCGGCTAAGTGGGATGGACTTGCTGCGGCAGGGTACCACCAGATCGCTCCACAGGCGTGACTTTGCCCATAGTGGTGGCTGAGGCGTGGTACAAAGTTATGAGGCAGAATTGTGGTCAGGAACAGATCAGAGGCCAAGACAGGCAGCCCAAAGTCGGTAATGGAAGCGGGGTCACAACAGGAAAACAGCAGACAGGCAAAAGGCAAAAAAACAAGCTTACTCTGAGGCATGAAGCACAAAGATCCGGCAAGGAATGCAGGAAGTGGCCGGCTTTTATAAAATTCCTGGAAATGCCCAGCACCAATTAGTGGTGGGTTGGCCCTTTAAATCTTCGAGCGGCGGCAAGCAGCCAGATCTGGAGCAGGAGCCTTGGGAGGTAAGGTCGTACGGAGGGGAGCTGGGGGCCTTGGAGGAGCCGGGGACCGGAGTGAGGCACTGGTGTACCCGCGACCCTAGATGTGGGTCGCTGGGACACGCGTGACAGGCAGCCTTAATTGGCAATATCTCTGTAAGCAGAGCTCCTACAGTGTTCTGAAGAGATTCATTGAAAATGAAACAGTGCTGTCTATAGTTGAAAATATGTTCCTTTTGGAATAGAAATACTGGTTTGACTTCTGCATCATATTATTAGGCTTCTTAAAAGTCGTGCTTGATGTTAAGAGGCCATCTTTTCCTTATCTTATCCTAGAAAAGGCATTTGCATATTTCCCAGTCTGCAGCTAAGAAGTGGAAAGACATTGCAGCCAAAAAGAAGGGTCAAAAAAATGACCACATCTGACATTCAGCATCAATTCTAGCTGCAGCAGAGATCAGTGAAACAGCTGTTTTACTGCAACTATTAGCTGCAATTTATCTTTAAGGAAAAGTGGTGTTTCATTTTATAACTGCAAAGTTTGAAACAGTTTGAAAAAAGTTTGAAACCAACATACAAAATTCAGTACTGTACATGCAGTGGATTCTAAACCCACAGTGTAAATCATTTTATAATGGGGTAGTTTTACACAACATGCTATCACTGTAAATCACTACCAAAAACCCTTTGGCAAATCCTCTTTGGGTAATCCACAATGATTATACATACCACTTGTGTCCTTCGCCAAGATTATGATAATTTTTTTAAAGACACAAACATATGTCAATGCAGAATTTTAATTAAGCCTACAAAGATTTGAGATTCAGTTTAGTCAGGTAAGTGGATGACTGCCAAAATTATCTAATGATCATGGTATTGTACAAAAGCTTAGTAACCAGAATTGTAGACTTGTCAGCATGTTTTATAGGATAATTACCAGGGAAATACACATGTGTCTGTGACCAGTGTTACATATAAGCAATTCCATTAAGTCACAATGCATTGATCAAGTATTCATCTTCAAGGATCCTGCTATTGAAAGGTATCATAATTGCCCTAATAGATGATTTTACAATCAGCACTTACACATTATTATTGAATGGAATTACATAATGATTATTGAGGTGAAATACTGCTACCAACCTTCTACCATTAGCACCATGTTGCCCATAATTACATAGGATGCCTTTATTCACCTCTTACCTAAATTAAGTAGGTTAAGTATAAGAAAGTAGCTGTAAAGGAGATTAAATGTAGGAACATATAAGGTATATGTTGACAATCTCCAATGCCCTGGTTCAATTAGAATTGGAACCATTTCAACATACTCCTCATCATGCTGTTGAAATCTTTACATCATGAGACCAAGCAAACCCTTAACAATTGATCTACAGCACTTCATCATTGTGAAGCTTCAAGAAGGATGTTCTCAAACAGAAGTGGCCACTAGAGTGTCATCAACTGGTTGCAACAGAAATACAGAGATACTGGATGAGAGATAGAAAGGCAAAGAAATGGACATACTTTGGCCACATCACACACTGATGACTACACAACTCTAGGCACATTCAAGGGATGTAGGAAGTTTCATGTTGCGTGACCTGCGCCTGGCACAGGTATCATCATCTTTCATGGGTCAAAGATTATCTAGGTTTAACAAGGGACAAGTACTATTCACTAATGAATCTCAATTCAAGCTGAATCTCAATTCAAGGAGAGCCCCATGTATCATCCACTGTTGTCACCAAACTAGACTTTGATGGTCTAGACCTAATTTTATCTTCATGATGGACAATGTACTAGCTCATGAAGGTTGTATTTTTAGGGAATGGCTTCTGGAGACTGGGGTTCCACAAATTGAAAACCTGTGGGATCTCCTCAGTCACTGCATGCTTCCACGTATATGTCCTACTTTTATTATATAATATCACAGCAACATGAACTTTTTATGTTTTCTATAAATTTCAAATGAAAGCAGTATATCACTGACTGCGCAAAGTCATTAAATATTTGAAAGATTTTCTTTTACCATGATTCTTGTTACACCTTCCAAAACTACTAATACATAATCCACCACAATTATTCTGTATACTTTAACCCTTTAATGACCCGTGATATAATAGCACGTCACACGGCAGCTGCGGTTGCATGGAGAGGGCTCACGGCTGAGCGCTCTCCATAGTCGGTAAGTCTTTGCTGCATATTGCAGCAAACACTTTCTGTTAAAGGGGTATTCCAGGAATAAGCATAATTCATATACAAATGGGTACTCAAAATATAAGCTAGTGTGTAATTAGTTGTTATTTAAAATTGTGCTTCCCTTAGCAGAAAATTAGAATTCGCAGAAGAATTAAAATGCTACTGGCCCTTTAATCAGTCCGTTAATTTCCCCCGCGCGGTCCGTTGTGAATCAGACACAGAACAGAAGATGGCCGCTGGTCACATGTCCACATCACATGTCCTGCACCTGCCTGGGCAGGTCATGTGATCACCACTACGTTTGGCTGTAGTTGGTTGGTTGCAGTGCATCCAGTATGGCCAGTGATGTGGTGATGGCAGTTACACATCATTACTATGGTGACAGAGCAAGAAAACCTGTTAGATCATCACTGGGAGCAGAGCATAAGAGGTAGGAGGAGTTACTGAGAAGTAAAGGATCATGGAACTTGTAGTTTCCAGTGGCGGCCATCTTAGTGATAACTCCACCTACTTTAGAGAGGCCGTAAATTTTGTAAATCATAAAATCAAACTATTTAAGCTCAGTTTTGTGACGATTGACATTGAGTATTGTTGTACTCATTTATTTATATCATCATGGGTTTTTGTGTCAGACGTTCATATTCCTGGAATACCCCTTTAACACTCGCTATCCTGTCTATTGCTGCCGGCAGACCTTCCGGCTCCTTCAAAAAGATGGTAAAGATCATCGCTCACCGTGACGTCATCAGGGATTTGCAATCGGTTGTCATGACAGCCTCGGATCTTCCAAAGACCTGAGGCTGTCTCATTTTAACTTATCCATTACAATGTGCTTTTCACACATTGAAATGAATAAGGAGGAAAATCCCTATATACTGCCATACTGTAGTATGGATCAATCAAACAACCTAGGGTTAAAGTACCCCATGGGGTCTGAAAATAGTAATAAAATAATAACAATAATCAAATCACCCCTGTTTCCTTAGAAGTCATATAAAACTGCAAAAATCATAAACACATTGGGACAGATTTATCAAGCTGTCTGAAAGTCAGAATATTTTTCCTTTTTTTTTTAAATCAAATATTTTTATTGAACATATTTACATTTTAACCCCAACAAGTACAACACCAGGGGAGGTAAGTACAGATTTTTGCCGCATACAGAAATATTATGCAATATGTAAATAGTATCTTGCAACCATATTGCCCATGGCAACCAATCAGAGCTCCCCATTAAAATATTCATGAGCACTGGTAAAATGAAAGCTGAGCAGTGATTGTTTGCCATCGGCAACTAGAAATATTCTGACTTTCATACAGCTTAATAAATCTGCCCCATTAGGTATCACCACTTCTGAAAATACCTGATGTATCAAAATATAATAACGTTTTTTCACTGCATTTAACCCCATAGCGCCCAAGACCAAAATGGCACCTTTTTGCCATTTTGAAAAATATAAACAATTCTATAAAAAGTGATCAGAAGATTGTACAATCCTAAAATTAGAAGCATTGAAAGCTTCATTAAAAGTTGCAAAAAATTACACCAGTCACAGCTCCATACACCACAGTATGAAAAAGTTAAGATGCCAAAATCAAGGAAAAAATTTTTGTACAGGAGGTTTTAATGTCAGTAAATGTATGTAAACATTATAAAACCTATACAAATTTGTTATCCCTGTAATCATACCAACCCAAGAATAAAGTAGACATGTCATTTGGGGTGCACAGTGAATGCTGTAAATCCAAGCCCAAAAATTTCACTTCATTTGGATTTTTTTTCCCACTTCCCAGTACTTGGCATGGAATATTAAATATCGTCAATGTGAAGTGCAATTTTTTACACAGAAAACAAGCCGTCACAGAGCTCTATAGATTTTTGATGGTAGGGAGTGAAAAATGGAAATGAAAAAACAAAAAAGGCCCGGTCGTTAAAGGGGTTATCTGGGTTTCAAAAATAATTGAGGCCCGGGCTGGGGTGGGCTAGTTAAACATAACAAACATCTACTTACCTCGTCCGGCGCCGCCGATGTCCCGCTCCGCGGCCGGTCTTCTCTGTGCGCTGGTTTCATTACAGGGGCGCACAGGGAGCTTCCGGCTGGCTGGAAGCTCCTATCCGACACCATCTCTCAGCACTTATAACGCTGAGAGATAGGGACGGATAGGAGGAACCGGCCACATCCCGGACCGGAAGCTCCTTGTGCGCGGCTTTCGTGCCCCTGTAAACAAACAGGGGCACGGATCAAGGAGACCGCGGCGCGGGACATCGGCGGCGCCAGAGGAGGTAAGTACATGTTTATTATGTTTAAATATCCCTCCCCAGCCCAGCCATAAGAAATTTTTAAAACCCGGATAACCCCTTTAAGGGGCTAAGCATACTTAAAATAAAATGTTTCTGGTCATTATGTGACTTGTAATCTACATTTTACAGCAGTGACTTGTCCCCCCTCATCTGTAGCCTAGGTTTATGTTATCTGACACATCAGCAGAAACGTTAGAGCCCTAAGAAGAGCTAATAGGGCACCAATGAGGATGATAAGAGCCAAATAAGACAAAGAACTTCTTTCTCATAAGTTAAATTGCAAAGATTCTTGTATTTACTGATTTATGCAAAGCTTACTAAGCATTCAAATGTCCCACTATGGCCATACAGATTTCAGGCACTAATACATAAGTTTGGTAGAAAAAAGGAAAAATTACTGAACTTTTGGAGATCTTGGAATGTATTCCACCTTTAAGAAGAACAGAAGGCAGTATTTCTGATCGTTCCAAATATCAGATGAGAGAAACTGTCCGAATTTCTGTAATCACTGTAAAAATGTTTTCGCTACCCATTAAGATCTGTAAAAAGTATACAAGAAAATATTGAGAAACCATCATTAAAATAATGACACCATTGAGCAGTTTTGTCTTCTGACCAGCCAGCTCCTTTATTATGAGCCCCATTACGGTGAAGATTTTGGTTTAGTGAAAATATTCTCTAATATGTCACAAACAGGAAAAATATCTAGCTGAGTAGGGAGTGCTTAAAAAATGGCAGCGCAGTGCTGATTATAATTATCTGTAATTAAATATAATTAGATATACAACTATGTACCCCCAGCTGCGCATAATAAGGCTATTAATGCATTGAATGATTCTTGTGACATACAGTGATTTTATGCAACAAATTAGCAGTGTAATTCAATATAATTAATTAGCCCGTTAAATAGTTGTGCAACTATTTTGTGAGAGGTATTTCCTTTCCTGACAAATTTATAATATTGAAAGTAACATTTATTATACCTCATCTGGTATCATTTATGACCACATATTGTATATATTATGTACTTATATATCATATTAGAGTTCTGTTACACTTTCTATAGTTTTAAAATTGGTGGAACTTTAAGGTTTAGGTAGAGCATTGGATCAAATAGTGTGTGCACCAGTTTTTTTGTGTGCATTACTTGGGCCATATTTAGTAGACATAAATGCAAATAATAAAAAGAAACAGTCATATCAGAAATTTTCTATAAATGGATAGTTGATTTTTAGAAAATTTGTAGTATGCGTTAGGGGAAATGCCTTATTCTACTCAGCTCTCATCATATCTGTTTATATCATCATATCATAACTATATAGTCAACTCATTAGATTTGTTATCATTGAGGAGGAGTGCAGTTAGCAGAATACAGACAAAGACACATGGGTATTGAGGAAGTCAGCAGTTACGTATCTGTTTCTCCCGAGCGTTATATAAATCCATACTGCTTACAACTGCTACAACTGCTAGAATACTATAGAACTGCTGCAAATCTGTAATGCAGCACGTGTCTTTGTCTTCTACCCAACCTCCATAGAAATATGAATTAAAATACCAGTTAGGTCTTTAAATATTTGGACATTGACAAAAATTCCTTTTTTGCACCTGAAACCTATTCAGGTTATAGTTATGTAATGGACATGGACATAAAGTCCAGACTTGCAGCTTTCATTGGACGAAGGATTTAGGAGTTTTGGCTCCTTAGCTTGTGTCACCGTGTTTTTAAAGGTACCGAAAGTAATTGGACAACTGACTCAGAGGCTTTTTCATAGGCAGATGTGGCCAATTTTTTCATTATGTCATTCACAATTGAACAGAGAAAAGGAGTCAATTTGAGGTGTGGTGCTTACATTTGGAAGGTTTTGCTGTAAAGAAATGAGCTCTATGCAGGTGAAACAAACCATCCTTAAGGTGCAAAAACATTTCAGAATTTGCTAAAATTTGCTAAAAGAAGTGGTGAATCATTGCAGAACAATTTCCAATGGAAAGAGAAACCCCTAAACAACAGCCAACTAAGTGAACAACACTCTCCAGAATCTACCATAAAGAGAAGACTGCATGAAAGTAAATACAGAGGGTTCACTGCATGGCGCAAGCCACTCATAAGACTCAAGAATAAAAAGGCTAAATTGTACCTTGCAAATAGACATCTAAATAAGCCAGCACAGTTCTGAAGGACCGCAAACAGGAGTGTAACTTGAGGGTGTGGTCACAACCGGGCCCAAGAAGCCTAGGGTGGCCCATATGATGTATTTTTCCCATATGAGGAGACTAGTACTATAATCAGTACATTATAATTTGGGGCCTGGCACTTATTTTTCCCTAGGGCCAACAGCTTCAAGTTAAGCCACAAACAGTAACTAAAAACCACTGCATTAAAGGCATGGCAGAGCAATAACAAGGAAGAAACACCATGCCTGGTGATGTCCATGAGTTCAAGTCTTCAGGCAGTCATTACCAACAAAAGGTTTTCAACCAAGTATTAGAAATTAACATTATATTTACAATTATTTAATTTGTCCAACTACTTTTAAGCCCCTGAAATAAGGGGTTTTGTTTAAATCATTTTGTTTAAACTACTGAATTAAAAGTGATAGTCTAAACTTCAACTGCATCTAAATTATGCTTTTCAAAATTCATTGTGGTAATGCACAGAACCAAAATTCAAAAAATGTTTGACCAAATAGTTATGGACCTTACTGTATGTCTTCATGGAATAAACAGTTAATCTAGCAGTTTATCTGGTAGGAGAGGGCTCATATGAGAGGATATGAGGAATTTCCCCAAAGATACATTACAAATTTTTTTATTTTCACCTGAAGAAATCTGAAAAGAAAGTTTTTAAGACTACCAAAGGTCTCAGAGAAACAACACAACTGACAGATAAAACCCTACAAAGTTTCTTATACATTTCTTATGGTGACTCTCCTCTACATTAAACAGAAATAAAAGCAATATTTTACTCAAAAAGCTTTTCACTTGAGCCACTCAGTTCCACTCCAGATCTAGAATTGATTTAGATCTTCATGTGCACTGAATGTTCTCTCAATCAAGAAATGTAAAGATTTATTTCTTCAAGATTACTGCTCTCCTCAGGTTTAGCATGGGATAAAAAGCTTCTTCAAAGACATAAAACCAAGAAATGAATGTCAGCCATGATTGGATGTAAAAAAAAAAAATCAATGTATCCCTTCTAGTAAGTATGGATGGAACCACTCATGGAGGACACAAGCAAGATAATCACTTCAAGCCTGTGGTGCCAAAGGGTCCAATTAGCTTAAGGATTTTACTAAAAGACTGTAAGTGAGACAAGTTTTATGACCACTAAAAACAACTTATTGTCTGCTGTGTTACAAATGCCCTTTACAAATACATTATATTCTTTATTGTTTAGTATTGAAGTTTACAGTAGTATTTTTGTGGTATATTTGAATTTTCTGAAATTTTCACAATTCCTGGCACAACAACAGGAATTGTGGTTATTTCTCCCCTTTTGCCGCCACCACATCAAAAATAGAGCAAACTGCTATGTGTAGTTTGCCTGTAGAGTGTGCAGAGGGCGCCAGATTCATGAATTGTGGAGCCTGTTCTTAATGAATCTGGAACTCCCTGCACTGCTATGACAGAGTCCACCAATTTTTTGTGGTGCACCTTTAACATAGGGACACAATTCTGTTGGACACTGCATGATAAATGTGGCGCACATTATGAATATGCACCAGAACACCTCTTTCAATGCAGAATTTTGTGTTGCGTCTGGTATAGTGCATTTGTGTCTTGGACACTTCCTAAATAAATGTGTAAGCAGTTGGCACTAAAAACAAATCAGTGCAGGGGCTTTAATAAATGTGGGCCATTGTGTTCTTTATGACTGTTGCCTACAATTATGACTCATACTGTCACTTTACTTTAGAGAACTATGTTATGTTTTAGTTATACTGGGTGTGTGTATTGGCATTGCAATAAACTCTTGGGGACTATATATGTAACAAAAAACCTCTATTTAAATCACATAGATAACATCATTAAGAAAAAATAACATATTTATAATAATCGAGGTGGACTAAGGAGGTAGTATAGTCTTTTGACCAATAGAGGACTATGTGGTAGATGCAAAAAAACATGTGGAGAATAAATGGTTTTATGCTGCACTCCCCACAAATCTGAATTGCTTAGAAGAAAATGGATTGCTTGATCCTGGTGGCAACATGACATCATCACAAAGAGAGAAGCTCAATATTTACAGGTAGAAAAACCTAGAACCCCAACATTTTCTTTGGTACCACTAACATTGTCTATGTTAGGGGTGTAACAGCAGTGGAGTATTATCTGAATCGGCAGACGAACTCTTACCAGAAGCGTGACTCTGTCTTTGGGTTAATGTGAGGAGGCACAGGTGAACCCATTGACAACATATCAAGTACTTATCACTAAATGGTATACATATATAGATGATATCGTGTTCCTCTGGCATGGCATAAAACAAGAATTTTTTAACTTTACCTCTGAACTCAATGACAACACCTTAAACATGAAACTGGTCCCACAAGTCTCCACCTCAACAGTGGAATTTCTGGATCTGAAACTAAGTTTACAGAAATACAAAATTGAGACAACCCTTTTTAGAAATAATACATCTATAAATAATGTATTACATTTTGAGTTTTCATCCAAATCACCCTCAAAGGTTGATTCCGTATGATCAATTTCTAAGACTCAAGAGGAATTGTAGCAACCAATGGGACTTCAAAGTACATACTAAAGAGGTAACAGAGAAACTGAAAGTAACAAAACACCTGATAAAGGTCATCTCAAAGGTCTACAGGCCAGCAAAAGCACAAAATAGTGAGTGATAGCCTCACAACTAAGCAGTGGACACAAAGAAGCAAGAAAGTGAGACTAATGACAATCTACAATAATCAGTGGAATTATGTATATCATATGCTTCATAAGAGCTGGAACATACTGTTAAATGAATAAAAGCAGGAAACCCTTGTCACTATCAAACCACAGATAACAGCAAGAAGAGCAAAGAACCTAAAAGCCTCACCCGCAGTCATTTTTTTTCAACCAAGCTTGGGTAGTACAGGAGAACACAGATTGAAAGGCTCATACGGGTGTGGCAAGAGCAATGTGTGTTAATTTATGTCTTTGTCTAATTAACTGAATAATCTAGCAAGCAGCGCTGGGCTGATATTTTAATTTTTTGGATTGATTGTTATGTTGCATGGTGTTAGCAGTTCTACTCAGTGCCTGAGCATGGACTTTCTCTACATAATGCCATTGAAATGTGTGGCAGTAGTAGAGAAAGGTTGGCACCTGACAATTAGAATTCCCATTTTTTTCAGTTTTTCCTGGTAATTCAAATGAGCCCATGGGGCACTTATTTTTGCGCTTTTAATCTTGTTTTTTTGAGACAATTTTCAGGTGCAATGGTGACTTTACAAATCTTTTCCCTAAGCTATCATCACTTTAAAGTTGATTTTGGTTGTGCATTCTGCAGTGTTTTTGCATTAAAAATATTCCTACAATGGTTGTAAGAATAAGATTACAGTTCATTGCAAAAAATGCTGTTTTATGCAGCTTTTTGGATTGTACGAAAGCAGCAATATTTTTAAGGAAAATACTATATCTTCTGAGCCATATCCCATATACCTTTACTATCTAATAAAGTATAATATATGTTATCTTGGTATTTAGCAGTTTTTATTATACCAATAACCTATGTCCCGGGACTCTGATATCAATTGTGTCCACCCTAGAAAGGGTATCTGCTAAAGATATATTTTAGTAAGCTACAGATTATCTTGTGTTCTAATCTCTGTCTCCTGGTATTCTGACTTTTGGTTTGTTTTTTTTTTTTTTTTTTTTTTTTTTTTAACTCAATTTTTATTGAAAAAAATTTTGTATTTTACAAATGATATGGGAAACATGTATATGTCGCATCACATAACACACAGTTATATGTTTCTGTACTTAAATTTACAGTCAATAGCTCTACGTTTCTTAATCATCTTGCAGTACAGGGATAAAGTATTATTATTTGAGCCATTAATTACTTTGTCAATAATAACAACTTTCGACAATACCATAACAAAAACAACAAACAAAGAAACAATGGTCTTCACGGTAAATGTGTATTAATGACTTTTAGTGTTATAGGTAGTCTTTACCATATAGAGAATCTGTTTAGTTATTTAGGCGGATTATTTATTTATTTATTTATTTGTTTATTTTTTTTTTTTCCATCTTTGGAGATTTTTTGGCGATTTTTCTTCCATCTTTATTATTTTATTCGGATAAACCCCTTCTGCACGGTGAAAGGTTTGGGTATATTGACAACCAACCGTCCCAGTTTTCTTGAAAATTGGTTAATGAGTTATTCCCTAATGCTACCAATCGCTCAAATGTGCAGTGCTCTGCTAGTTTGTCTAATAATTTTGTTATTGTGGGTGGATTTGAGGATTTCCATCCTTTCGCTATGAGGAGTTTGGCAGTAAGGATAATGTGTCCCACCATGCATCTTGCTTTATTAGGTACTTTAATTATATCGACTCCCAGTAGTGCTAGACGAGGGTTTAATGGGATGTCGTTTTTAGCTACTTTGGTGCACATCTGGAATACTTCTTTCCAGAATGGTAATAAAATAGGACATTTCCAAAATATATGAGATAAGGACCCCTTTCCCCCGCATCCCCTCCAACATTGGTCAGAGGAATTTGGGTAAATTTTTGATATTCTATTTGGGGTGAGATACCATCTATTTAATATTTTAAGATGAACCTCTAGTAGATTAGCATTTTTAGTTGCTTTTTTAGCCCAATAACAAGCAGTGTTCCATTCTTTTTGTGTGATGTCCGAGTCTAATTCAGACTGCCATTTTAGATGTGATGTAAGTTTGGTAGGAACCAATTCTCCTTGAAATATGTTGTATAGCGATCTAGTCTTTTGTTCCTTCATTTCTGCTGATTGCGAAATGAGATCTAGGAGTGGAATTGGCAGTTGGGTTTTGTGCAATTTTTCTTTTCCTAGACAATGTGTGACTTGTGTGTATATATAGCTATCTCTATTGGACAATTGAAATTTCTGGGAAATTTCCTGGAAGGATGCTAACTTGTCCTGGCTGTATAAATCTTGTATGTGCTTAATGCCCTGGTTTGCCCACCTTTCTAATGAGATGTCTGGAATTAAATATTCTAATACTTGTATGGGAACTTGCAGTTCCTTGCTGGGAATTGTGTTTGGTATGGCTTTCCGCAGGGCTTTCCAACTGTCTAGAGTTACCTTTATTGTGGGGGGCTGTATCTCGGGGACATTTAGTGGTGTAAAGCATGCGTGAGCTATTAATAGATTATATAAGGACTTACCTGCTAATGAATGTGTTTCAATTGTGGGCCAACTAGAGTTGTTAGATTGGGTGTACCATTTCTTTATTTGTTGACTAACTATTGCTTTATGATAATTTGTCAGATTTGGGACCCCCATTCCTCCTCTTTCCCTAGTTGTTGAGAGTAATTTTGCTGCTATTCTAGGCTTTTTGTCGTGCCATATAAAATTAGAAACTAATTTTTGCAACCTAAGTATTATACTGGGTGGTATTGGAATAACAAGGGTACGGAACAAATAGAGTATTTTTGGAAGTATCATCATTTTAAATAATACCGTTCGTCCCATCCACGATGGTTCTTGTTTGGCTAGAATTTCCAATTCTTTCTGCAAATCTATGATTAAAGGTTCAAAATTTATGCTCGCCAGGGATTTCAGGGGGCTACATAGTTTTATCCCTAAATAGGGAACGTGATCCTCCGACCATTGGAATTCGAATTCCTTTCTAATACTGTTTTTTAATTCCCGGGAGCAATTGATGCCTAGTATTTGGGATTTATTCACATTAATCTTATAGTAGGAAATTAATCCAAAATTTTGTAACGTTTTTTGAGTTTCTCTTAATGAGGTTAACACTGAGGAGAGTGTCAAAATTACGTCATCTGCGAATAATCCTAGTTTGTGTTGTCTCATCCCAGCTGATATCCCATAGATATTCGGGTTGACTCGTATGGTTTCCGCCAGCGGTTCCATGACTAATACGAAAATAAGAGGGGAAAGGGGGCATCCCTGACGGGTTCCATTTGTGATATTAAAAGGTTTTGAGCTGTATCCATTAGCTAGTACTGTGGCAGATGGGCAGGAATATAAAGCTTGTATAGCATTATATATGGGGCCTTGGAATCCAAATTTTGTCAGTACAGAAAATGCATAACCCCAATGGATCCTGTCGAAGAACAGAGAAGACTCCATCTCCGAGATTAAATCAATTATACGTCTAGTTCCATCAGAGGCCTGCCTCCCTTTTGTGAAGCCCACTTGGTCGTTATGAATTAGAGTGGGTAAAATATCTAATAGTCTACAGGCGATTATTTTAGCGTAGAGTTTTGTATCACTGTTTGGGGGAGAAGATGGGTCTTTGCCTGGTTTAGGCAGAGTTGTTATTGTGGCTTCTAACATTTCTCGCGGCATTGATCCACTTTTCATTGCTTTATTAAAAACAGAGATCATGTACGGGATTAATAGGTGGTAGAACGTTAAATAATATTCGTTTGAAAAGCCATCTGGCCCTGGGGCTTTGTGCTTTTTTAATTTTTTGATGACCGCAATGATTTCATCGGATGTAAAAGGTCTATTTAGGCTTTCTAATTGCTCCGGTGATAGGGTGGGGAGTGTTAGTTTAGATAGAAAGTCGTTGATATTTTGTTGTGAAGGTTGTGGGGTCTTGGGGTCCCTCTCTAGGTTCTTTTGGTTTGTTTTTTGACTATTGTGTGCTCCTGTGATTTTGTACTGTGTTTGTCCTCTTGGTTCTGACCTGGCTCTGCTGACTCATCTTCTTTGTTTGTATTTTCTTGCCCTGTCTTTATGTTTTGCACTTTGGCACAAGGTGGAAACATCTTCTATTTGTCTCTTATGGCTTAGGGTATGTGAGGCAATCAGGCAGGGATAACTGGGAAATGGGTTTATCACCCAATGTCTCTGCTTATTAATTTAGTCTGTTCCCATAGAATGCATAATATCTGGTGTAATTTTAAAGAGGAGACTCTCCCCTTTAATATAATATGTTGAGAGTATGATTTTCAAATACAGCTCACAGTCCCACCTGTAAATTCACCCATGAAGTTAACCAGAAGTTATTGTTCTAGGTGTGTCCAAATCCAGCCTGTCATCTGAAGGCAATATGATAAAGGAGAAGGAAGAGGGATCTGTAAGGAGACAGAGCTGACAGTTTAGAGATGAATATGCACTGAATCTGCAGCTGCACCTGGAGTGACAGATTGACATATTTTTAATATAATAATTGACCAAAAAGATAATTTTTTTTTACATTTTTAGTCATTTGGCTGTTGTCAAAAAACATGTTATTAATAAAACAAAATAAAAGTTATTATGATATGTAAAGCTGTTCCAAAGAACAGAACAGCAAAATATTACCTGGATCAAATACCAATGACCTGTGGTCATGAAAGTATTATATCTGTTAGAAGAGATATGCAGTTAGTCAAAACAAATTTATAACAGCCTGAATAGGCAGAAAACTAAAATTCATCATGTAGATCTATACTAATACTAATTTAAAGTTCCAGCGATCCAGGCCACGTGTAATACAGTATCTAAATGGCTACAGCCTGGTATCCTCTGCACAGGTAGTCACAACATTTCCTGTTGATAGGTTGGCTACTGACTATAGGCTGTTAAGAAAAGAAGCTATCCAGCACACAGCATGACATCCATCGCTGTAAACCAATATTTAATTACAGTTTTTCCTAAACTGCTTTCCGTGTGGTTTTGTATTCTAAATGTTCCCAAGGTTGTTAGGAATAATGCAACATTTATAGTTTATTAAAATATGGTAAGTAAAAGCAGAACAGCTGTTCTGTAGTTTTTCCTTCATTGTGATAGCCGATTAGCACTAAATGTGTACATATGCCAATTAAATGTGCATCCTAAGCAGTAGCAGAACAACTATATAGGTGCCTGAGGCAAAGTTACAAAGATGCGGCCCCTTAACCCTCCTTCCCCCACCTCCTGTGTATTAGTTTCCCTTCTTTGTGCATTTGGCTTATAACGGTTTAGCTTCCAGTAATTCATTGTCTCCAGTCCTTGTTCTACTAGTCTTCATTAACTTAGCCACCATTACCACCATAACCCTTTAAGTGGTGTACTGTACTCAGTTTCCAGTGGTCTGGTGCTCCCTACTGTTCAAGTGTTCCCTTTACCTTTTTTTTTTTTTTGGAAAGCCATTTTTTATGACTATGAAAATAGTGGAATTCTACATAAAAGAATGAATAGAAACATGTCATAGGCACTTGGTTATGATGAAGAAAACTAATTATTTAAGTTATTTAAAAAAGTTATTCTATATTCAAAAATAATAACAATATATCTATCTATATACATATATATCTCAACCTCTAAAGTATCAAGAATCCCTAATATTCATCTTTTAAGTTTCGGGGACTTTTCTTTTGCATCTTAGCAAGTGGTTTTTGACCTCACAACATTACATTCACATTTCTTAAAGAAGGTAATGCTTTGAGTAAGTGTCCATGGCAACAAGGGAACTATTAAGCCGATGAAGACAAAAGGCTGAATGTTCACTGTAACATGCAGAGTTCATTACAGTACATAAAACTTCTACATTCTCAGCTGCATGACTAGGATCAAAAGATGTAGGAAAAACTGATCAGATATAGAAGTGGAATCAATCAAAAGTAGAGAAAGGGGTGTAACCCTAAGCTTACCCACAACTCCAGATACCTACCTGATTGCCCATGCTGTGCTTGCCAAATAGGACAACTAGAAGACAATCCGTTTTCTGATTAAGTGCTCAGAAAAGATGACAAAGAAACACAGAAGGACATAACAGACGGACAAAAGAGTGGTCAGGCTAGCTGGGTCAAACCAAAATGGTCTACGGTACAGGTATAATAGACAAGAGTGGTCAAAAAATCTAAGAAGAGTCCGATATACAGTGGATGCAATAGCAAAATCGCAAACAGGGGTAATTGAGCTTATCCACAGCTCCTACATGATTGACCATGCTGTGCTTGCCACAGAGAACAACTAGAAAACAATTATTTTTCTGTGTAAGTGCTCAGAAAAGATGACAAACAAACACAAAAGGACATAACAGACCGACAAAATAGGGGTCAGGATAGCTGGGTCAAACTGAGATGGTACGATACAGGTACGATAAGCCGAAGAGTAGTCAAAAAATGTAAGAAGAGTCAGATAAACAGTTGAAGAAATAGCAAATCCCAAACAGAGGTAGGACAACAAGTGTCAAGGGATTAGTAAAATCAGAAACGTGCGTTGTGTGGAGCAAAAATATAGTGGAGCTCCTGGACGGAGCCGCCAGCAGCTGACTGACTCAGTCATCCTTTATTGAACCCACAACTGATATAAAACTGAGCTTTAAAATGACAGCACTCAGCTTTCCCAGGAAAAAGACTTAGAAAACTTCTTAGAAGTTCTAAGAATTGGAGACTTGAGAATTAAATATGCCATGAAAATTATTTCCACAAAAAGTGACAAATGGTCGGTCATCAACCAAGAAGCTAACAGGTGGGTAGGCAGATCGTTTTACTAAAAATAAATAACACATTACCTGTGCTCTATTCACTGAACATTCACTTTATTGGATTTGAAATATAACTATGTAGACTTTAGTATAGTACAATAAAATGCTAAATAACATTGGGAAAGAATATCACTACAATTGTATTTATTTCCTTTTCTATACATTGCCTTCTAGCTCTCTAAATGAAAAGTGGTCTGACCAGAAAAGGAATTCTTATTGAGCAATTACAACCAGATAGCTGTTTGGTGATAATTATTAAATGGTGACCCACACATGAAGCTACAAATAATTCAAATTAATGTTTTTTCCACATTAGATGTCAGTAAACAGCCGTATAGTTGAAGATATTCTTTTCTCTGTGACTAATATTTGCCATCACATATTCACTTATGGCATCAATCTGAAGCTTTAGCCCAATGAGAAGAGACAGAAAAAGTCTAATGGCCACATTCTAACCAGGAGCAAAGTGCAAAGTGTATGCTAAGTAAGGTCTTGTCAAATTTATAGTGCAATACATAGCACCGTAATGAGGTAATAAGTGCTAATTTGCATAGAATTGAATGTGACTCATAATATACAAAAATTAATATGTAATCAAGTGGTTGTCCCAAATTTGCATAATTGCTTACAAGACGTTCAAAATCTCTATTTTCTTAAAAACAATCTTTATAAACTGACTCTCTAGGACAAAATGACCTTTAAAAAAGTGCTATAAACAAAAAAAATTGTGGTTTTATACAAAATCAACCAATTTATGCATCTACGTTTCTAATCACTTCTATCTGTCTGTCCACCCCCTCCTCTCTCTAATTTTACTGCAATAGACCAATGGTTTTATTTTACACTGGGTGGCGCTTGCTATTTTGAGATTATGTCCACTGTTTTACAATAGTCTCCACTTTTTTGTTTGTTTAACCCCTTAAGGACGCAGGTTTTTTCGCTCATTTCTCGCTCTCCACCTTCAAAAATCCATAACTTTTTCATTTTTACGTGTACAGAGTTGTGTGAGGGCTTATTTGGTGCTTAAAAAAAATTACTTTCCCGTGATGTTATTTATTTTAACATGCCGTGTACTGCGAAGCTGAAAGAAAATTCCAAATCTGGAAAAATTGTGGGCTCAATTAAAGGACATCTGCCATCAGATTTACTTATGGTTGATGTCCCAAACTTATTTACTCATTATGTCGGCCAGTTGATGACCTTGCTTTTCGTATATCCGGGAACGGATAGACTCTCTTAAATAAAACTTTATAAAAATATTCACTTCATGTTCCCCCCTTCCATTTTTTGTCTTTACTGTGTAATGTCCTTTTGTAGTCCTCACTACTGGGTTATAATATAGGTGGTTTAGCTTTACTACTGTTTGATCTGTAGTTTTCGCTGTTAGTCGGCCGAAGTGTTTGTGGCATATGCTAATGATTCTACCAGGATTTGTAAGAGGATGCTGACTGCTGTAAAGTGTCAGAAATTGGATATCTTAGAAAATGTAGCAGCTCCTCAATACAATACAAGATTGTGTTCGGATTGCTTGAATCTTTTCATGTGATAAAATACTTATGAGTTCTTGTAGTAGAATTTACCTATTCACAACATTCCCTCATCAATTGTAATACCAATTTTGTAGTTTACCTTGCTACATATCATTTATGTCAAGTGCAGTAAGTAGACAGTCCAATCACAATAGTCAAAGAAAAGTTTGGCCAAACACAAATTTGTGTGACAAAAACATTTCTAGCCTCTCAAAAAGCATTCTACATACCCAAATTGGTGATGCATCTAGTTTAGGCGTCAACCCACTAGAGAGAGCAATAGGACACACACTAGGACACAAGGTATCCAAAAGAAATAACAAGAAAAGTTACAAGCTTTCATTTTTTAGAATGAGTGGTGGATCTGCATTTGCTTTGTAGACAACATTCACCTGTTACATCTTTACTTGCACCAAAAACAAAAGCAGCAATGTATCAGAGAATTAAATATTTTTATTATTACACAATGGTCATATTAAATCTCATACATAAACACTATACACTCACCGGCCACTTTAATAGGTACACCATGCTAGTAACGGGTTGGACCCCCTTTTGCCTTCAGAACTGCCTCAATTCTTCGTGGCATAGATTCAACAAGGTGCTGGAAGCATTCCTCAGAGATTTTGGTCCATATTGACATGATGGAATCACACAGTTGCCACAGATTTGTCGGCTGCACATCCGTGATGCGAATCTCCGGTTCCACCACATCCCAAAGATGCTCTATTGGATTGAGATCTGGTGACTGTGGAGGCCATTTGAGTACAGTGAACTCATTGTCATGTTCAAAAAACCAGTCTGAGATGATTCCAGCTTTATGACATGGCGCATTATCCTGCTGAAAGTAGCCATCAGATATTGGGTACATTGTGGTCATAAAGGGATGGACATGGTCAGCAACAATACTCAGGTAGGCTGTGGCTTTGCAACGATTCTCAATTGGTACTAAGGGGCCCAAAGAGTGCCAAGAAAATATTCCCCGCACCATGACACCACCACCACCAGCCTGAACCGTTGATACAAGGCAGGATGGATCCATGCTTTCATGTTGTTGATGCCAAATTCTGACCCTACCATCCGAATGTCGCAGCAGAAATCGAGACTCATTAGACCAGGCAACGTTTTTCCAATCTTCTACTGTCCAATTTCGATGAGCTTGTGCAAATTGTAGCCTCAGTTTCCTGTTTTTAGCTGAAAGAAGTGGCACCCGGTGTGGTCTTCTGCTGCTGTATCCCTTCTGCCTCAAAGTTCGACGTACTGTGCATTCAGAAATGCTCTTTTACATGCCTAAATGCACTGAGTTACCGCCATGTGATTGGCTGATTAGAAATTAAGTGTTAACGAGCAGTTGGACAGGTGTACCTAATAAAGTGGCCGGTGAGTGTATACAACACAGTTCTGCCGTGTCGCTGTATTAAATGTGTTGCAAACTCTGACTAAACACTAACACGCCCCTTTAGGTGCACATTTTTCTGTCTTGTCTGCACAGTGTAACCGCCACACAAAAATGATGCAAACTAGAGATGAGCGAGCACTAAAATGCTCGAGTGCTCGTTACTCGAGTCGAACTTCATTGAAGTCAAAGGGAGACCAGAGCATTTTTCAAGGGGACCAATAAAATGTGTCATTTTATTGAGAAATAAGGAAGTCAGTCCTGTTTCTTCTTTTATTTTATTCAATGGAATATTCGTGGAACTTCAAAAAGGAGAATGACCCGTGTTAAACATCTGCAATGTGTTCTTTACACATATTGTTCTTCACATACTATTGTGAAGAATACCTTTCTGTACTCATGTCTTCTGATAAGTTAGCAGATGTACGGAAGCATCTGCAATGTGTTCTTTACTGTGTTCACTGTCTTTCCTTAAAGGGCACCTACCACCAAGATTCTACCTATAAAGGTAGATCGGGTGGTAGGTGGATGTAAGGGACGTGAGGAGAGCTCTTTTTAGAGCTAATCCTCACGTCCCCGCTAACTTTTAATAAACTTTATTCCCCTAATATGTAAATTTACTTATGCGGCTACTGGGGCGTGGAGTAGCCGGGCACGAGGCTACACAGCGCGGCTACTCCACGCCCCAGTAGCCACGTTACTCCTCCTACCCTGTGTGTTCCGCGCACAGCTCCTCGTACCTGCGCACCCTCGCCCGACATGCTGGCATTCTGCGCATGGGCAAAACGCAGGTCCGCGGCTGAGCAGCCACAGCTCCGAGGCCGGAGCTACTGCACATGCGCAGAACTCTGGCTTGGCGGATGCTACGCACCGCACACACAGGGTAGGAGGAGTAACGTGGCTACTGGGGCGTGGAGTAGCCGCGCTGTGTAGCCTCGTGTCCGGCTACTCCACGCCCCAGTAGCCGCATCGGCTGCGTCGGTCGTACAGTGCACTGGATTTAACATGCAAAGTCCGACAGAATTGTATCGCAACACCCTATGTTAAAGGTGCACCAAAAATGAGTGGTGCACTCTGTTTGAGCAGTGCAAGGGATGTCAGATTCATGAAAAACGTGCGCCAGAAATCATGAATCTGGCGCCCTCTGCACACTACACTGACAAAGTGTGTATAGTGCAGTTTTCACTGTTCTTAGTAAACGTGAGCCATTCTTTCTAGTGCAAAGTCAGACACAAGTGCAGCCAGTTTAATAGATCTGGGCCATAGTATCCGGTATAGAATTAAATATAAAGTTCATGTTAGTCATTTTATAGAGCATATAAAAATACATGTCTGGATAGCTCAATACACCAAAGATAAATAACAGTCAGGTGGTGAACAACATAACATAACATATGTTTCACCTTAGCATTTTCAGGTGGGTATAGGTATACTGTATGTTTGATGACAATAAGATGAATAACCGATAAATACAGGCGGTCCCCTACTTAAGAACACTCGACTTACATACGACCCATAGTTACAAACGGACCTCTGGATATTGGTAATTTCTTGTACTTTAGTCCTAGGCTACAATAAACAGCTGAAACAGTTATCAAATGTGTATGTAATGAAGCATTCGGGTTAATATTGATTCTTATGACAAGCCAACATTTTTAAAATCCAATTGTCACAGAGACCAAAAAAGTTCTGGCTGGGATTACAATGATAAAATATACAGTTCCGACTTACATACAAACTCAACTTAAGAACAAACCTGCAGACCCTATCTTGTATGTAACCCGGGGACTGCCTGTAATGGGTTAGTTACTGAAAAGATAAACACATTTGCATTTGTCTTTACACTGCATATGTTCAAAAGAGTAGTTTGACCTTCACAAGTAAAACAGATATATGTTTATGGGTCCTCGAGGTCAGTGAATAATGGAAATTGACAAGAACTTAAATTAGACTATAGTATGTCAAGTGTCAATGCCTTGGATTACATGGAGCACATAATCAGAAAGCTTTTCTTTGGTCTTGCTCATATCCAGATGCCACATTTTATTTCAACTGACAGGCCGATAAAAATTGTGAACAAGACCAACACACGGTCTTCAAAAATTTGGCGCACCCTTACTGCGTTGATAACGCTTAAACTGAGTGCAGCTGTTTTCCAGTCCACTTAATTTAGTGGTCATGCACCACAATTATATCAGGACTTCCTGATGGCGGACATTGCAAATGCACACCAGAGCGGCCCTTTCGGCGCAGAGTGTTGTGTTGCAGCGCAGTTTGCACATGTATTTATGTGCAAACTACACCAGAATAATTGGGCAAGACAAAAAGTAAATTTCCGCCATTATATTATGGCCTAGGGGCACTTTTTAGAAGACGAGCTGCACTAGGGGCTAAATATAAATTTAATAGGGGGAACTGTAACATCTAACTGAGAGGTTCTATATATAAATAAAGAATTATTATTAATATTATTATTATAAATTTAATGGTATATAAGGGTTATTCCTAACCCAACAAAGGGGTTGTGAGATTCCTCATTGCCGAATGTGAATAAGAGCCTGTTATGGAGTAGAGTACTGACAATTGCATTTTTGTATATAAGGGGAAACCTGTATATTTATATGGGTGTAGTATATAAAGGGGTGCTTTAGATGAACTAGGGGGGACTGTATATATGGGGAAGTGCTGTATATATATATTAGGGTGCTGTATAATACAACACCCCAATATATATATATAATGCATCTCTGTAATACATATACAGTACCTCACCTTATATGAAGCACCTCCTATATACATAATTATAGCACCTCTCTTATATATGGCACTCTAATAAATATATATCCTGCCCTGAAATTTATATACAGTACCCCCCTGTAATACATTTACAGGATATATATGTATTATAATGCAGCACCCCAATATATATATATACTTCATGTCCCTAATTATTTAGCAAATAATATTATAGAAAAATATAATTCATGAAGTAGCAAGAAAAAATAATTGCATGGTTACGGTGCATTTTGCACTTTGTAGCTGGTGCTAAGACCTTGAGGATGATTTATTGTGTGCTGGTCTTAATTATTTGCCCAGAAAAACAAAGTTTGAGACATCATTCAAAACTGCCCTATCTGGGTCTGCTTACAATGTGGTGGGTGCCCACAGCAGAAAGATTCCTGTTGCATGGCTCCAGGAAAATACAATTGAGGAAAAAGCAGCAGCATTCCATTGTAATCAAGTGACTGAGCTGTTCTTTTTATTCATCAGCAAAACATGGAACATTTTGACTCTCGGTCTTTGTCATGCATGCTTGACAAAGACTGAGTATCAATATATTGCGTGTATTTCTTACGAATGAAGAGAACACCTGATTCACTGTGCCTAAAGAGTAACTGTAAAGGTTTTTATTTCCACAAATCAATAGCTCTTGGGATGTAAAACACCTTTGCCTATTATCTTTGTAACCTATACAGTATTCAGTAGTTTCTTTGCTATCCTCTCAAATTTCCTCAGTGCTGCAATAGCTGCTTCCTCTCCATGTGCTGATAAGCCCTGGAGTGCGTACTTTTATTGTTTATACTTTGTTTCTTAGTAGGTTTCATGAGAGGGGAGGAGTTGCTTCTCCCTGCACACAGAGGAGGAGGTCATGGGACAGAAATTTCTGTGTATGCAGCAGAGCTGGATGTGTTCATAACAGTGGATACAGATGTCTCCTGCACAGAATAGTGAGGTACAAGATCTACCCTGTTCCCATTCAGTCCCCCTATCTCAGTCTGTGATTCTACAAAACTTTCTCTGTCTGTCCTCTCCTCATGCTGCTCCCTTCCCCCACCTTGTCATCGGCAGTATCAGCTCTGTGCAGATAAGCTATTAACCCTTAGTGCTCACACAGTACAGGCTATAGACTTCATGTACTTATGATTTCTTCCACTTATTACATGTTCCCTGCTCCTCCATGTGATGTAAGCTGCCTGGCTAGTCACCATATTCATCCTGTATATGCACTGTTTAGTGTTAAATGGATTTACTTGTGTGAAACTAAATGGATTTAATGCTAAATTACTTTGAGAAAGAACACACGGCTTTATGGGATCTGTGGGTAAGCTAACTGGCCTCAGCTTGAGGGCATAGACAGACAGACATTAGTCTCCGCCCACTTCACCTCTGGCGAGAAAGATTTCTTTTCAAACACTTTCAGAACAGAAAAGAAATGGGTGAGCAGCACAAAGTAGGCATTGTTCTGTTTGTTTTCAAAGGGGAATCACATATAATAATTTGGTAAAATCACTATTACTTTACAGTAATGCTTTAATTATTTGCCACATTTGTTCCAGGTGTCTCAGAATCATTAAGATGTTTTTAATAATTCTGCTACCAGAATCTATACTAACTAGGTTTTCTGGGGCATAGTAAAACTGTTAGGCCAAGGCATTCCTGCCCTTCTCCATCCTGGATATCCATGCCTTGCATGCTAGAAAACTGGTCATGTTCTAGGTTGCACATTGAAGAATGTCTACACAAGCAACGACTGGTAATATGTCACAAAATATCTAAAATTAAATAACATTCTAAAGACCAATACAGAAAATAAAACATTTTATATGCAGAAGTATAACCTACATACAAAGTGTAGAAACCAAAAGTGATGCATTAACAGTGCAGAATACAGTGCTACAATGTACAGAAAGCTGAAACACAAATTGTAAATGTTAAGCTACCCAACTGGAGTTAAATGGTGTTCATGTTAAAAGAAACAGCTAGAGTATGTCCTTTGTGAGCAACTAAGTGGAATTATGTTCATAAATCTGTAGTACCCTTAGGCATCATTGAAGCTTTGTAATGGATAATTTCTCATGTGATCCACTATTTCACTAACCTCTGTTTATGTTGTACTAGAAAGCCTAAGCCTTTAAGAGATTCTTTAGTCCATGCAGATATTAGACTCAAGAGAATAACAGGTCAAAATATATTTGCCCATCTATTCCCTTCCATGAAACCAAAGGGAAAATAACTCAAATACAGTTTAACTTGTTCCGTTTAGGGTGCAATTTAATTGTAATTCATCTTAAGAAGTTGCTGCTTGTAGCACCTTTCTTAATATATGCAGGGAACAAAAGGAACAATCTCTTCTAGGATCAATCCTTAGACAGGTTCCAGCAAGGATTGGAAGCATTTCAGGAAAAGAGGAAGAAATGTATGTAAAGTATTTAGTAGATACGATTCTTAGTTGTGACCTAAAGCTTAGTCAATTTGTGCATTTTGTGTTTGCTTACATCAGCCTCCTCTCTTATTTGGCATATTTAATAGGTACATAATTGTGCAAAAATTTGACATGCTCCACATGTCTGCAATAAAACGGTTTTAAAATGAATTTTTAAACACCTACTTCACAGCAAAACCTGCCTTTCTAAGACATTCCATTAATACAGATGTTTACCAATGCAAGTGTGAAAAACATGGCTCCATTGTATCCTGTACATTTTTATGTTCAACATATAAAATGATTTGACAAACTCCATTTACAACAAATAAACTATTATAATGAAGGACTTTGCTCTGCTTTTACACATCATCACACACACCTACCATGTTTCAAGACAGAGCATCATGCATCCTGTTATTATCTTCAATGCCAAAGCCAGTGCGTTATTATTCTACACCACTGTCTCCTAGGAAGCATAAAGTTACAAGGGTTTTAAAAGATTAGTGGCACAGCTGCCTCACTGATATCAAATACAGTAGTAGTAAACTTTACAATTATAGTTAATAAGTAAGCTATTAATACCTTAATGTGGCTTTAGTTGTGTGTTATCACAATCTAGATCAGTGGTTCTCAACCTGGGGGTCGAACGACCAAAACACAGGGGTCGCGATTCTATTACGTTTTTGCAAAAACTGAATAAAATGTGGGAAATAAGCACAAACTGCTTGAGGACCTGTCAGTCTCTGTACACAGGGGAAGCTTGAGGACCTGTGGTGATGTCATCATCACATGACCATCCAGCTTCTTCTCTATACAGACTCCCGCGGAACAGGACTGTTCTGCTCATAGTGAGGAGAAACTACAACTTGAAGCAGGGGGGTGGGCACCAAAACTGGGGGCAAGAAGGGGGGGCACAAGACCTGGGTCAAGAAGGGGGGGCACAAGACCTGGGTCAAGAAGGGGGGCACTAGACCTGGGGGCAAGAAGGGGGGGCACTAGACCTGGGGGCAGAAAGGGGGGACACTAGACCTGGGGGCAGAAAGGGGGGGCACTGGACCTGGGGGCAGAAAGGGGGGCACTAGATCTGGGGGCAGGAAGGGGGGCACTAGACCTGGGGGCAGGAAGGGGGGGAACTAGACCTGGGGGCAAGAAGGGGGGGAAGCACTACACCTGGGGGCAGGAGGGGGAAGCACTACAACTGGGGGTAGGAGGGGAAGCACTATACCTGGGGGCAGGAAGGGAAGCACTACAACTGGGGGCAGGAGGGGAAGCACAATACCTGGGGGCAGGAGGGGAAGCACTACAACTGGGGGGCAGGAGGGGACGCACTGCAACTGGGGGAAGGAGGGGGGGGCAAAAACTGGGGGCAGTGGGGGGGGACCAGAACTGGGGGCAGCAGGGGGGGGACCAGAACTGGGGGCAGCAGGGGGGGGACCAGAACTGGGGGCCGCAGGAGAGAGGGGACCATAACTGGGGGCAGCAGGAGGGAGGGGACCAGAACTGGGGGCAGCAGGAGGAAGGGGACCAGAACTGGGGGCAAGAGGTGGGAAGAAAACTAGGGGAAGAAGGGGGGGGACCAGAACTGGGAGCAGCAAGGGAGGGGGTAACTAGAACTGGTGGCATCGAGGGTACTAGAACTGGGGGCAGCAGGGGAGTGCTAGAACTGGGGGTAGGAGGGAGGGGGAACTAGAACTAGGAGGCAGTATTTTGGCAGTTATATTCTTGTACATAGTGGCAGTATTATAGTAGTTATATTCTTGTACATAGGAGAAGTATTATAGTAGTTTTATTCTTGTACATAGGGGCAGTATTATAGTAGTTATATTCCTGTACATAGGGGGCAGTATTATAGTAGTTATATTCTTGTACATAGGGGGCAGTATTATAGTAGTTATATTCTTGTACATAGGGGGCAGTATTATAGTAGTTATATCCTTGTACATAGGGGCAGTATTATAGTAGTCATATTCTTTTACATAGGGGGCAGTATTATAGTAGTTATATTCTTGTACATAGGGGGCAGTATTATAGTATTATATTCTTGTACATATGGTGCATTTTTATAGTCGTTATATTCTTGTACATAGGGGCAGTATTATAGTAGTCATATTCTTTTACATAGGGGGCAGTATTTTAGTAGTTATATTCTTGTACATAGGGGGCAGTATTATAGTAGTCATATTCTTTTACATAGGGGGCAGTATTATAGTAGTTATATTCTTGTACATAGGGGCAGTATTATAGTAGTTATATTCTTGTACATAGGGGGCAGTATTATAGTATTATATTCTTGTACATATGGTGCATTTTTATAGTCGTTATATTCTTGTACATAGGGGCAGTATTACAGTAGTCATATTCTTTTACATAGGGGGCAGTATTATAGTAGTTACATTCTTGTACATAGGGGGCAGTTGTGTGTACATAGGGGGCAGTTGTGTGTTATCACAATCTAGATCAGCGGTTCTCAACCTGTGGGTCGAACGACCAAAACACAGGGGTCGCGATTCTATTACGTTTTTGCAAAAACTGAATAATATGTGTATATTTATATACTGAATTATAGTAGTTATATTCTTTTACATAGAGGGCAGTATTCTAGTAGTTATATTCTTGTGCATAGGGGCAGTATTTATAGTAGTCAAATTCTTTTACATAGGGGCAGTATTATAGTAGTTATATTCTTGTACATAGGGGCAGTATTATATTAGTCATATTCTTTTACATAGGGGGCAGTATTATAGTAGTTATATTCTTGTACATAGGGGGCAGTATTATAGTATTATATTCTTGTACATATGGTGCATTTTTATAGACGTTATTTTCTTGTACATGGTTTTGGGTCACCGCAACATGAGGAAATGTATTGCGGGGTCACAGCATTAGAAATGTTGAGAACCACTGATCTAGATACTAATATTACAACCTACACTGGTAGACACCAGCTTTTATTATCCATTGTTGTACAATCCAATTCAATTTCTTAACATTGATAACTTCTTTGGTTGTAGTCAGTCATGTTCAGGGTTGTTTTTGTGTCACACACAATTCTCCATTATATATAAATGTCTTAATAGCATTGTTATTATAAATCCACAATTTGGGTAAAAAAACATTGCTGGTACTCAAAAAGGGGTGTACCCACGTATTCTCCCAATAGAAGTGCAAAGGTATATAAATAATGGTACCTGCCCTGTTGATGATGTAGATAAGCTGCTATATAATAATTAAGTTGCTCAGTAATAAATTACTTAGAAAAACATTGTACCTGCATAATGATCAGATGTTAGCTACCGTATATATATTATATATTTAATATAAGCGAGGCCCCTAATTTTACCACATACAACTCAAAAACATAATGACTTGAATATAGGCCTAGAGTTGGAAATGCATCGGTAACAGTCTCCCCCAGTAATGTAATGCCTAGCAGTCTCCCCAAGTAATAAAATGCCCCATGCAGCCACATAATGAAATGCCCTGCAGCAGCCCCCTAGAAATGAAATTCCAGATTCATCCCCCCAAATAATGAAATGCCCTGCAGCCCCTCAAATAATAAAATACTCTGCAGTTCCACTAATGAAATGCTCTGTAGCCCCTCATTAATGAAATGCCCTATAGCCACCCATTAATGATATGCCCTGTAGCCCTCCCCCTCCATTAATGAAATACTCTGCTGGCTCCTAATGAAATACCCTGCAGCCCCCCTAATGAAATGCTCTACAGCCCCCCATTAATAAAATGCCCTGTAGTCCCCCAAATTAATTAACGTACAATGCTCATCTCCAATGCTCTTAACAGAGCGGAAAGAGATGCGTCCATGCACTCTACTCGCCGGCGCACACTATGATGTGGCGGTGTCATCGCTGCTGATGTCATAGTGTGAACCGACTGGCAGAGTGCTTGGACGCCTCTCTGCCTCTTTCAGCATCTTCCATGAGTTCTAAGGATAGTAGATGTAGATGACAATAGCCCTGTTGATTCGTGTATACAGAAGAAACTTGCAATGGATCTTGCACCGCAGTGAAAGCTTCAGTGTGGACCTGCCCTGGCCGGCACAAAGACCTGTTAGAGTATTGTCACTTCTTAGTAATTAAGTGCTGAAAAATTATTATATAGCCTTTTATCTATAACATCATTAACAGTGTAGGTACCATTATTTATATACATTTGCAAATCTCTATTATGCTCTTACCAAATTTACAGTTTATCTAATAATGGCAGCTCCTTATTCTTTTAGTCCCATCACTAATTTCCACTTACAAGAGCACATCCTGTTGCTTTATAAAATGCTGTGCCTTTTGCTACTCTATTTTCTCTTGTTGCCCTTTGGACCTGTTGAGTTACATTCTGCACACAAATACTTCCCCTTAAAATAAAAGGACCTGTAAAGCAAACATTACATTCAATGTGTTTATTGCTTCTTCAAAGTTTAACAAAAAAAACACTGTATCTTGGCTACATTTATTGGTTAGGGATTTTATGACATTTATTGCTAAAGATCAGATTATTCTCGTTGGACCCCCGCACATTTTAGTACATTAAGTTTGTTCCAACTTCATTTTTAAAGTCTTGAAGTGTAATTTTCATTCATAAACTTTCATTGCTTGGAGGGAAAATTCTATGGTGTGTTGACTGTGGATGAAATTTTAAGCTATCTGAGAATACATAGCATCTGTGGAGATCATCGGTCATAGTTCTTATCCACTTTGACAGGCGCTGAACCAGTACAGCAGCTTAGCAGCAGTCAAAAACAGTGAGAGTCTACAAAGGGCAGCTCAAAAACACTTTACCCAAGAGGAGTTCACTGAAGACGATCAGAATAAAACACTCACATCTGCAGAGCCAAAGTTTATTTTAACTGCTATTTACAATAATAATCTAATGTACTGACATTTGTAAACCACATACAGCAAGCATCAATCACAACTTATCCACTTCCTGTAAGTCACATGTAGTTCTGCATTATTTCTTCTTTCAAATATTTTAGTTAAAGCAAAGAAAAAAGATGTATTCGAAGGCAAAAACAATAATACATAAACTGTACGTTTAAAAAAATACGTAGGTTTTGAGAATGTGCTTATCATCTTGTTATGTCGCATATGTGTAACTTGAATCATATAGTAAAAGCTAATCAGCAAGTGCTTGGCATCTGATAAGAAGACATTGGTACCTTACTAAATAGGTCTTGTCTTGGCCCAAAGTGATTGTGAAAGATCCAAACAGGGTAAGTTTTCTCCTTTTTTATAAGTAATGACCAATGTATTTAGAGGAATAACTGTCAGACCTTGAAATAAAGTATATGTGGATATTATGCAATTGTTGAGTTAGGGGATAAGGGGTATGATGGGAATGACTACTGGAATAGGACGGCTAATAGAATCAATTCTTATTATAAATCATATCATGTATTTTGCATACACTCAGCATATATATGTCAGAATAACACATATATACACTCACCGGCCACTTTATTAGGTACACCATGCTAGTAACGGGTTGGACCCCCTTCTGCCTTCAGAACTGCCTCAATTCTTCGTGGCATAGATTCAACAAGGTGCTGGAAGCATTCCTCAGAGATTTTGGTCTATATTGACATGATGGCATCACACAGTTGCCGTCGGCTGCACATCCATGATGCGAATCTCCCGTTCCACCACATCCCAAAGATGCTCTATTGGATTGAGATCTGGTGACTGTGGAGGCCATTTGAGTACAGTAAACTCATTGTCATGTTCAAGAAACCAGTCTGAGATGACATGGCGCATTATCCTGCTGAAAGTAGCCATCAGATGTTGGGTACATTGTGGTCATAAAGGGATGGACATGGTCAGCAACAATACTCAGGTAGGCTGTGGCGTTGCAACGATGCTCAATTGGTACCAAGGGGCCCAAAGAGTGCCAAGAAAATATTCCCCACACCATGACACCACCACCACCAGCCTGAACCGTTGATACAAGGCAGGATGGATCCATGCTTTCATGTTGTTGACGCCAAATTCTGACCCTACCATCCGAATGTCGCAGCAGAAATCGAGACTCATCAGACCAGGCAACGTTTTTCCAATCTTCTACTGTCCAATTTCGATGAGCTTGTGCAAATTGTAGCCTCAGTTTCCTGTTCTTAGCTGAAAGGAGTGGCACCCGGTGTGGTCTTCTGCTGCTGTAGCCCATCTGCCTCAAAGTTCGACGTACTGTGCGTTCAGAGATGCTCTTCTGCCTACCTTGGTTGTAACGGGTGGCGATTTGAGTCACTGTTGCCTTTCTATCAGCTCAAACCAGTCTGCCTGTTCTCTTCTGACCTCTGGCATCAACAAGGCATTTCCACCCACAGAACTGCCACTCACTGGATGTTTTTTCTTTTTCGGACCATTCTCTGTAAACCCTAGAGATGGTTGTGCGTGAAAATCCCAGTAGATCAGCAGTTTCTGAAATACTCAGACCAGCCCTTCTGGCACCAACAACCATGCCACGTTCAAAGGCACTCAAATCACCTTTCTTCCCCATACTGATGCTTGGTTTGAACTGCAGGAGATTATCTTGACCATGTCTACATTCCTAAATGCACTGAGTTGCCGTCATGTGATTGGCTGATTAGAAATTAAGTGTTAACGAGCAGTTGGACAGGTGTACCTAATAAAGTGGCCGGTGAGTGTATATATATATATATATATATATATATATATATATGCGCCAGGACAACATACATGCTGAACATATACATTGATATTTACTGGCAGAAGATATGTGCGGTGTGCCTGGTAGTTCGGCACTGGCCTGCATCCACGAGCAGCCTCACAGATGCACCATGCATGTGCGGGAGTTTCAAGTTGGAGTGTTGTGACATGAAGCTGAGGGCAGAGTAGAGGGGCAGGGGGTCCGAGCCACAGCGGTGGACATGAGAAGGTGGGAGAGCTTGACTGGATCTGAAAACTCTTACCTTCAGGCTCATTAGCATAACATAATAAAACTTGATTTTTAGAAGGAGGCTATGGATAACAAATATAAAAAGATTATCACAGTCACAGTACCTCAATCTATGTATAAGTGTCCCTGGTTCATCCATGCTTGATTTTGGTGGTAGATTTCCTTTAATACTTTAGCATACCTAGCCATCTTGGACAACTCTATGACTCCAAGTTTGTGGCCAGAGTATGGGGAAGAAACTATTCTGTTCTAGCATGACTGGTTACTAGTGCACAAGCAAAATCTATACAAGTGTGGAAGAACTTGGCCTTATCCCCAATCAATCACCTATAGTTTGATATTGAATGAGACCTCTTGTCAAACAACAAGTTTGACCTCACAAATGCTCTTCTGAATAAAGTGGCACACAGTGGCCCACATTTATTAAAGCCCATGCACCAGTTTTATTTTTGACATTCCCTACTCTGTTTAGTGCAAACTGCTTGCACATGTATTTATAAAGTGTTCATGACACATATATGTTGTGGCTGCACTATACCCGAGACAACACAAAATTCTGTACATAAAGGAGTACTGCAGTGCACACATTTGTTATTCATAGTCTGACTAAATTGTGTCACACATCCTATGTTAAAGGTGCACCAAAAAGAAGTTAGTGCACTCTGTCGGAGAATTGCAAGAGATTCATGAAGAACAGGAGCCACAAATCATTAATCTGGCGCCCCCTGCATGTATGGTGTTGTTCAAAATGCCAATCAAAAGACTAAATAGACTAAATAAGTGGCCAAGGAAATTTATATCTATTTTATGCTTTATGTATTCCGCCCGGTGGTGTTCATGTGCATGAGTTTTCATAACACACAATTTCAACCCAATCTTTGAAACTACCCATATGTTTACTCTTTTCTGCCATATTTTCCACGAACTCAACAGGTCACTGATTGCAGTATATGTCTTGTCCTATGGTTTTAAATTATATCTCGAAAGAAGTAACAATTTGCTTAATAATACACTATTTCCTTCCAAAATTGTGTTTTTGCTCCTGCAATAATGGAATTTGCTGATTTTCTAAAATTGAAATGTCTGTGTCCATATGGACAGCATCAATGACAGATTGTGCAATAACATTCAAACATCTTGCTTCTTCATCATATGTTAATACAGGTATGCTTGCATACGTAGAAAACCTTCAAGCCGCAAAGCTAGCTCAGTATATTTTCACTGAATATATTTTATGTTCAGCGATTTGGAAAATTAAACAGAATGAACAACATGTATAATTAAACATTTTTCACAGTCAAAAATATGTGCATGTTAGTAATGAAGTATATAGTGAATATATAGAAACCTTACTTTACTATTACCATTTTCAATCACATAATCATGGATTTACAGCTTCTTACTATTATTGAGGAGTTATCAACCATTATTTTAACAACTTAGGAAGTTATATCTGAAAGTTAGAAGGCAATTGTGATCTTTGCATTAGGAACATAAGTCGCTTCCCTATTTTATGGACCCAGACCTGTCTACATAGAACTTCAAAATAATTCCAGCATATTATATGAGTCACCATAAACTCAATGGTTTGAACTTCTGAGGGGGCGGCAGAGCTGCAGTGATGTCTAAGAAAAATTTTATAAAGTAATAAAAGTAGCAAACATCACTGCGATTGTGACAGATAAAAAAAAAATCTTGAAATGTTATTCAAAATTTTCCAGCAATGCATTGCATGACAAATGAACCTCTACCCATGCCATGATGTAATTGTACATCCAGGTGAGCAGGTATTTTGCACTGGATATACAGTTACTTCAGGTTAATCACACGGACTATGTGATTAGACAGCTGCTTTATGCAGAAGAATAGTTAGATTAAGTATACAACAGTATCCAAAATTAGAACAATTTTTTCATTACAAATGTTTATTTTGTAGAAGGGTTATCAATGAATAAAAACACATATTTAGTAGCAAAGTACAATGAATCGATAGGGAGTAGAATTTGGATATATTATATCAAAAAGTGAAAAAAGGAAATCAATGTAAAACACCATTAACAAATCATAAGAAGGCTGTAGATACAGTATGTCTAGATAAGGCATTGACATACAATCTGTCCACAATCAAATCAATTAATAACTGAGAATTGTTCACAAGTAGCATAAATGTAAAAGGATTTTTGTATGAAATATCTGCTAATAAAACACAAGAGCTGGTTGTGGGCCCTCCGCATTTCCAGCAAACGGACTGTAACAATCTTCCAAACTCAACACTTCACCCAGACACGTGAGAATAGATAAGGTTTTACAGCAATATCATCCTTCTTTTGAATTGTAAAAAATATTTTGAATGGTGATATCCTTTTTCTTGGATCAATAATCTTACTACCAACTATTCTTCTGTAAACTTTGCCTTTTGTTGCCTTGACCTTTCCCCTCTGTAAGTCACCTGCTTAAATATCATATTTATGTACCATTCGGTCCGTAGAGTGGTATATTCTACATTTTGTATTTATTTGTTGTACTACCAGCGTGCCTTAAATCTCCTACCTACCTGGGGTTAATGAAGATGTAGTAGGTTTGCGATTGTGCTACTATATGAATACTACGGGTGTGCTGTAGAAAACACTGTAGGGTCGCATGAAACACAGATATGTGGTGCGCATGCCAAACACAGTGAGCAGTATGGGACTGCCGCTGTTACTAGCTGTATAGTACCACTGTCATTCGTATAATCATACAGGGGATCGCTGTCACATATCACTTTGCGATCTACCTGTTTCATTCTCTGATATGCAAATCTATCTTTTCCACCCCTGATGAATCCACTACATTCTGGAGGAAACGCGTTGGGCATAAAAATAACCTGTTATAGTATAGGGTGAGCTAATTTAGGTTTAGCTGTGGACTGTCCTTGTCAGGAATGGAGCTTGTGGGGACCATAAGGCCAAGCTTACAGAGTTAGGGCATGACCAGAACTATTAACTGTTGCCCACCCTGGACAATTGGGGATTGGATGGCCGATTGAACTACTGTCTGCAGGCCTTGTGGTCCATCCCTAGTGACTGCCCATGCTCCCTATACATCATGGAATGGGTGACATCACTCCTGTTTATATTTTCCAGATGTAAACCTTTGCATCTTTTACTACAATTGCAACAGTCTTGGGATATTGTAGCATACGATTGTCTAGCCAATCACTGTGGCAGCAATTTGATATTTTTAATATGTAATATATCCATACTGACGTAGCGTCAATTTTACATCATTAAACAGTAAAAGTTATGTTTCATATAGTGTTTCTTACCACCTTTACTTATTTGTTGTACAATAGATTTGTGAACCTATTTCCCTTTGTGATATTTTAAGTAATAGCTCTACTGTGTTATTGGCTTGTTATATGGTCGCATCATAGGGTCATATACACTACACAGCTTCTTTCTAGCACAGTTCACACTTGCAATGCACAGTGGTTGAAAGAAAATTTGCATAAATAAAGTTTAAATATGCAATATGAGTATAGCCAATGAGTCAGTAGAAGTGCCTATATGTCCTTCTTACCCCTCTTGCACTGTAGTACAGAGCACCTTCTGTTGCTGGCTTGTAGGTTAATGTCGTGGTTAGATTTGAATGCCATGTCAGTGTGCTCCTGCTGCTTTTCTGGGATCTGCAGTTCCATGTATAGTCTTGCTTTCTGTACTTTTTCAGGAAAGCAGCTTGATGTGATTGAGGTTAACTTAGGAGATAAGGAGATATAGGTTGCCTAAAGTTTACTTTCTAGAAAATAAATGTATATCATTAAATGAATATTCAAAACACACTGATTTAATGTACAGGAAGTACACTTGTTGCTTGCAAGATAAGTTCTTTAGCTCTGTTCTTCAGTTGAATTTGTATGTAAGTCGGAACAGGTATATTTAATAAGTGTAACTCCAGCCAAATAATTTGTTTGATGCCTGTGACAATTGGATTTTAAAAATTAACAATAAAGGTTCATTGTAGACACCTTACAGTTGATCATTGCCCCGTGACTAAGGTTCAGTAAAGTACCAGCGTCCAGAGCACTCTTTACAGTGGACAGAGAGGTCGGTTTAGGGGTATCTAGGGATCAATTTGCATATTTCTCATTTTAAAAGGGAAAGCAGAACAAGTAAAAGAGAACATTCATCATCTACGTGGTGCTTTGCTTCTAAATCTGTGTACTGTAAATCCTTATGTATATTCAATTCTAGTTTTCTGCTGAAAATCTATATTTGCAATTGAGACAAATCTACATATAAAAGGAAACCTTTTTATGTCCGTATACTGGCAGAAAATAAATCATTCTAGAATGGGCACAATGTTATTTGGTCCAGGTGACATGGTAACATTCCATTATTAAGGATATTCCCATACAAGTGAAGAAATAGATCCAGAAGCAATTCAAAATTACAACCCATTAAAGCACAGCAAGGTCACTTATGCTCAGAGTGAATGCAGGGAATTGGTTGCTATGGTAACCTGGAATGCTGCTAAAAGGGACACTGCAGTAAAAATCATGTTTTGCATGTGCAATCGGTACAAATAGTTCCTTGAATTACATGGCAGTGGTACATGATAATTCACAAAATTGAAAGACATTAAAAATTTACAGCTTTTGATTTATCCTTAACGTCATTCAACTTGAAGGTAATTGAAAGTCTCTCTGAATTTGTGTGAATTCATTATCCTGCATTGATACTCACCAAGCACTGAATTATAAATATCTATACTATATGCATTTCCATGCCAGAATACTGGGTATGAATTACTGAGATTTCGGGACACTTGGCAGGACTTGGAAATTTGACTTCTTGAAGCCATTAAAATGTCATGTTATTACAGGGTCAATATTTCTGCAAAAGAAAGTGGCCATTCCTGCCACTAACTTACTGTATTAAAAATGATTTGCTTCAATGTTTGCTGGAATTGATGTGTTAAAATTACATTAGCAATCTTGCATTAAAATAAAAATAAAACACGTAATTACAACTAGCTGGTATAAGTGCAAAGCAACACAAACATTCAGCGAACCCAGCAAATCCTTACCTTGCAGTTTTCCAATGAATAGTGGTAGATTCAAAGCATAAAAAAGACAAATCATCCCAAGAAAGTTACCTTCAGCACCATATAAACCGAAATGTGGATGAGAATTAAGATAAAAAATATTCTTCTTTATTCGAAAATTTTAAAAACATACACAACAATGGACAGAGTAAAGTGAGTAAAGCTTTTTGACTTGTCAAGTCTTAACCTTCATCAAGATGAATACTTCAAAAGTTGAAACGGACGGCTTGTGTTACCCTGTGCAGAACTTGTTCCCCCACCAATCCTAGCTTGGCCAAGTGTAGTTCAGGTTGAGGAAAGATGATCTAAGGGTTCTCTTCTAATGTGCTGAAATAAAGAGATTGCAATTTCACTACTACTATTTAGCACATGCACACTTTTTACATATTGAACAGTTTGCCGCAATACTTCATTCTATTCTAGAGATTTCAGGTTTACTTTTAGTATTATGTGTACAGATGTACACGTTACAAGACTCACAATGCTTCCAGTTCAGCTATCCCTGAATTTTCCTTAGTTTCTGTATTAAATTATCTATACCAGTTTACTATAATGGTGGTGTACACTGACTGATGCAAGATGGGCAACAGTTTGCTAGGGTGCAATTTTCACATATACTGTATAACGGTAAAAACCACTGACTTTTGCTTTGCCTACTGACCATTCTATTTGCTATACGATTCTGTACATTTGCTGCCATGTTGGTTTTGACCTGGTTTGTTTAACTCTGCTTGTCTGTCTGTATCTGTTGTTTGTCCCTCGGTATCGTTTATCTCCTAGTGTGAACCCACTTCCCTGTCTCAGTGTTGTGTCGGTTTCTGTGTTCCAGTGTGAACACTAGTCTATACCTGCATTACGGTTACCTGTCTGCTCCACCATCCAGCAGTTGCCTAACGAAGTAAGCCTTCCCTGTCATCTTGTAGGGTCACTCAGAGACCATCATTTAGGTTCCTGATAGTGGGTTTGCCCTTACCAGGGTGATTTATCTGCTTTAGGCAGGGCCTTAGCCCGCAGGGACGTCACAAGGTGAGTTGGCCACCACCTACCTAATCTGACAGCTAGCGCCAAGCCTGGTTGTGGTTGCGCAGTTGCTGGACAGGTAGTGACAGTAAGGTTATAATAGAATGTAGACTGTCACTCTAATGGGCTACACAGAAGAATAGCTGATTATCAATTGATTAATAAAAATGTATTTTGGAAGGGAAGCTATATGAAGGAAAAATGCTCTTATAATACAATTATGTTATTAATAATTATCTTGTCTCTCCCATCACTGTAACTAACTTATCATTAATGAAACTAACAAACAATTTTCTTCTTTTCTTTCTTTAATGCATGGCTTGGCTCACTGACACTACACATGCTGAGAGTTGTCAAACTAAGTTACTCAGGGCGTTCAATACTGATATACTGATATACTGATATACTGAAGGCACATGGAGATTTGGCATCTGGCAATTTACTGATTCTGCTCCATCTGGTCCATAACTGCATGATGATCTCTCCTGGCCATGAGACCCATTGCTACAGAATTTGTCCCCATTTTTGATTGTATACCAGAAAATGTCACAGTATAGCTTCTTCTGGATAATAATTATAATAATTATGTCCCACCCTCTGTTTCTAAATAATCCCCCTTAACAATTCAACAGACTGCATAGTTCCCACTGCATTTACAATATTTTACAATAACTAGTACGCTGTTTCCCTGAAAATAAGACACCCCCCAAAAATAAGACCTAGTACAATTTTAGTGCAAGGCCTCCCCTAAAAATAAGACCGACTGACAGTTATTGGAGCCCCCCCCCCCCTCCCACACCATTCAGCAGTTTTGGCTGCCTGTACAACTAGTCCTCATTGTAGAAAAGTGCTATTGCTAAACGTAAGAGATTGGGGCTAATGATTCTAAAAAAAAAATGGAGTCACAGGAAATTCAGCATGAAATTCAGGTTTTGTTGAGTTATAAGAAGGTTCCAGAAGGTAATGATACAACTGGGATTGGCAAATGTACAGTAGATTGTTGTACATGGAAGTACAGTCAAAAGAAATTAATAAATGTTGATTTTGTGCTCAACAATAATTTCTTGTACATAAAAAAAAGGCTTCCCCTGAAAATAAGATCTAGCGCATCTTTGGAAGCAAAATTTAATATATGACACTGTCTTATTGCCGGGGTAAAGCAGGGTATAATAATAATAATATTATAATATAAAAATTTGTATATACAGTGGTACCTGAACAAATTACACCACCCACAAGCCTAAATCAATTTTACACAATTGCCCCCAAATTAATTTTATTTTTTGTAATACCCCTCTCCAAATCAATTAGAATGCAACAGAATGTATATTTTTAAAGGATGTAACAATATATAATATAATTTATTGTTGGACACGATATATAATATAAATATATAAATAATTGATGGTGGGGAACTATACAGAATATAATTGGGAGATAAATTGTATATAACATATAGTAAACAGCACTCCCCACTGATTTGGTAATATTTTATGCAACTCCTACAGCTATGCCATGGGCTGTAACAGTAACAGATTCTAGCTCACATCCTAATACATTTTCCCACACAATTATCCCTTATCCACCAAATGTTCCAATGTACACTATGAATTCTGAGCAGTAGAATCCACTGAGCATCCACCACAACCTGATCGATCCAGAGCCTTCATATGAGCGTCTTCCCTACTACCCATATGTATAGCATTGCTTGTCTATATTGCATGGTTATGCGTTTGATTTTGAGCATCGGTTTGCAAAAGTTATGTTCGAAACATCTGAACTCAATACTCAGTAGTGATGCCCACATATTGTCATCCAGAGCTAATATTGAGTGCACTCCAAAGTGGCAGTGCTTGCAAAGTAGGTAATGAAATTGTAAAGAAACTTGCAGCACACAGCTTTTTCTTTGTGGTTTACTGTACAGAGTGCTACAAGTTTCTTTACAGCCGAATACTTTCAGTACTTAAAGCCTTGTAGTGTATTTTATCTGTAGTATTTTAGTGTTTGATTTTTATTTAAAATTATTTATATTGATGACTCATCCTTCGAAAACTGGAATCAATTTTTTAAACCTGTAGATGATGCTTTAAATACAATGTAGTTAGCCCTTTTGGAAGTGTATTCTGAAAATATTTTGTAATAAAATCAAAATGTTTTCATACCTAGATTTGCAAAGATTCAGATTTATTTTGTCCCTTGAAGCATGAAATAGCCCATGATGCCCCAAATACCCCACTAAGGCAAATTTCACACTTGCGTTGAGGATCACGTCTGGTCAGAGTGCAATCAGGGTTTGGTCAATGACATTCATCGAGTTCAATTAGTTTTCAGTCACAGTTTGTTCAGTGTCTCAGTTTTTCATGAGCGTTTTCAATGCAATTTCAATGCGTCTTTCACACGCAGATAACGCATGTGAAAAGGACTCAGGACTGAGGTCTATATTTTCTATGGCAATTGATGCGTGAAAAAACGCAAGTGTGATAGGGGCCTTACTACTAAGTGTTTCATAGGGCTTCTATTACTAGATAAAACATTTTTTGTCAAATTTGATTATTAGAGAAATTGCATATGTATTTCCATTAAGTAGACCACTTATTTAAAGTTCTGGAAAGAACCATATCATAGTTCTTTTTTGTTTTCAACATATGAGGAGAACGAATAAATTAATTTTTCTTTATACTTGTTTGACTTAGTTGGATAGTTATGCCTTTTATCCTTTTCCTTTGTTGTGTAGTAGATAACGGCTTGTGGACAGGTGCACTTGCATTCATTTTTAATAAATTTAATCTTCTGTATTTTGGTGCACAGTAAAAGCAGCGAGAGGATGTATTGTAATGTGTATTCTAGCAAAGTTCTCTTTTAATAAGAACAAAAAAAACCCTTTATGTTCCATATCCACTCTTTTAAAGCAAAAAATATGTAGGCACATCACACTGTTAATGGTCTGTCTCAAATTCCTTCCTTTTCATTATTTAAGGAAAATCAATTTTGAAGCTCTTGAGCTTTAAATAAGTTCCATTAAAAAAGATAATTTTCTTCAGGGCTTCAGCAATATTATACTATGTAAATAGAACCATATATTTGCTTATATAAGTAATCCGTTCATAGAAACGCTTTTATATATCAATCAATCTTTTTATCACTCCACGCAGTGAAATTATTCTCTGCCGCTATATGAAGATAAGTCTGGAAATCCCTTGCTGTTACTTCGTATCTAGAGTCATTTTAATCAACTTAAGATGGCTCTTTCACTGTGGCTCTGTTCCCCTTCAGGAAAATTGTCATTGCCAGAATTTCAATAACTTTACATACCCTATGCAAGTGCTTTATTCCTTCAACTGTGCCTCTCTTTATAGGAGTGAAAATTGTGAGTGCTATTGGAACCTGTTCAGTGTCCTCTGCACATTTCCATTATTATACTCTTCTGCCATGTGATACACTCTTTATTTCTATAAGGACTACTCAGCGTCTATAACTCAAAAGAACCCATTACCATGAGTCCTCAACATCATAAGCATATAAGCATAAAGAATACTGTTAATATTCATTAATTTTAGTAATATTACAAATGTTTTTAGTATTCAACTCATTCTCCCTGAAGCTGCCTGTACAGCACCAAATCTCAAAAAGTTAGAATGGCTACAACCAAGCCTTATAAGTTCAGATGGCAGGTACCGCCATCAGGAGTCAAGACCAGTGGACACCTTACCAAAGGATAAAAATGTGTTGGCGCAATATTGAAGTAATATTCATGAAAGCCAAGCAGACTTTTAGAGTTGATCTAGTTCCTACCGCCTGTTGCAACTTAAAAAATTGGAAATGGAAAAACGTAGATTTGTTAGACCACTAGACTGCCAAGGAAAATTTGAGCAATGACATATAAGAAATATAGGGGAAGATTTATCAATCTGTCTGAAAGTCAGAATATTTCTAGGTGCCCATGGCAACCAATCACAGCTCCCCTTTAAAATATTAATGAGCACTGGTAAAAGGAAAGCTGAGCTGTAATTGGTTGCCATGGGCAACTAGGAATATTCTGACTTACTTACCTGCAGTTGAGCCTCCAGCTTACATTTTACACTATCATGACTGTTAGATTACTCTACATATATGATGGTTAAACATTGTCCGTAATGTATTTGGAGAGAATCACATGATCAGCTAGAAACTCTAGCATCTGTACCCTTCTCAGTATATTCTTGTCAAGTGGGAGGAAGTCAGAGCCCTGTGCTTTCCACAATCTCTGTCCCTGCCTACTTGCCGACCCTGCGCTAAACCGCGGATGATAACTGGAAGCATCCCCTACCCTGGATACATGCACAAGACATTAAGACACATAAACAAGAAAGACTAGATAGATATAAAGAAAAGTAAGACAAGCCAAGGCAAAGACCAAGATGGCGCCAATATACAAAATTGGAGGGCAAAAAATTGTCAAAGGTGCAGGCAAAAGTTCAGTATTACACCAGGCTCTGAAGACAAGTCTAGCAAGCACCTGTATAGTCAAAGAAGAATATATGTAGTGACTGCACACCACCCATGCAGCTAGTTGGTGCAATGTTCCACAACTTTCATAGGACTTTGTGTACACACATTCCCAGCTGAGAGTAACTGATGACCTGTCAACCAACCCTCTGCAGAGGGTGTGAAACTCATCCAGGAAAACTCAAACTGCTGAACCAGAACCTGCAGGATTTCTGAAAAACCCCCACAATATGTAAGATACCAGAAGTATCCCTTCAGGAGATTGTACTGTACTCTTGTTCTGTATCACTATATGACAGACCCCTCTCTTCATCAGCAGTAGTTATAAGTTTTGTAGAGACTCTTTTTGTTACAGTTAATCAACAAAAAGATGTAGAGACCACCTGTCATATACACACATGCACATGATCTGTGCATACCGGGAGCCGAATGAATGAATGAATTATATAATGAATGAATGACCATGTCCCTGAACTTCAGTGAACCTAATTATTGTACCATTGGTTACCATGGAATACATTTCTAGAGTTCAATATATGATAGGATGCTAATATGGGTCAGAAAACAAACTATTACATATACTATTAACTATCATTTCCAAGTTTTCTTGCCACTTTAATACTAAAATTCTGCTGTAAATAAATTTTAGCAGATCTTAATTTATTATTAGCTTATGACAAATTGACATGTCCACTTGTCTGGTATATAACCAGCCAGCATTAAATTAATCTCTGTAGCTAACTAGCTTAATCCACAGGAGGCTAGAACTGCATGTTTATGGAAATGCAGATAACTGTAATATAGATATCACTCAACATAACAGCATTGCAATAAAAATAATTTATATTTTATATGTATATGTTACTGTTGCCAGTTTGTTACACTAAGGTGAATAATGTAACACAAGTGAGAGAAATATAATAAAACCTATGGTAAGGCTATGCTGTGTGCAATAAACAAGTAATTATAATCAACACATTTCAATGAAATTGTATATGATATGGTTATGCATTTACATAACATCATATAAGTTGATAAGTTGAGAGCATTTTGGCTGCTAAAGTTGAAGTTCATACGAAAAGGGTATGTCTACATTCAACCATTTTGTATAGTATTTCATATAAATATGCTTTGCTAGCAAAGTATCTTTGATTGCTATTGAGATACTGACTGTTATTCCTCATAGTTACAATCTAAATTTCTGTAATTGGAACCGATCATCAAGCTTGTGGACAGAAACTTGCCTAGTAGCTCACATAATACAAAATTACATCTCATATAGTTTTTCATACTGTACATACTGGACACTGTACCTACTGCTGGTCACTGCCCATGATGTCATCGGAAGGACCGAATGGTTGCCATCACACGTGGGATCCTGTAATTAAGAAGCAGTCAATTCTGCAGTATATTGCATAATTGATTAGCCCACTAAGGTTTAAGTAACCTAGGAGGCTTGAAATAATAGGAAAAACAAACAAAAACTTTGAAAAAGTATGAAAAAAACTAAGCCAAAAATTCAGATCTCCCCCCTTTCCCTAAAACACATATAGAATACATATAACAATAAACAAGTAAAATCATAAATATATTAGTTAACACTGCATTCCAATATGTCAGATCTATCAATATCTAAAAACCATTATTCCGAGTGGTGAACAGAAAATAGAGCCTAAATGTATGCATTGCCACTTTTTTACAATTTTGCCTCCAAATTTTAATAAGGTGCTAAAAGGGTCATACAGTTGTCAAAATAGTATGAATGAAAACCTCACCACATCCTGCAAAAAATGACACATTACACAGCTCCATACACTGAAGTATGAAAAGGTACATGAATATGGTGAATATGGTGATTCAGGCTTTTTGTTTTTTTTAATGTAAGGCAGAAATATCAAAATGTCTTTCTCTGTGATCCTACTGATCCACAGAATAAAGGAAACCAATAAAGGCAGTCCCAACAATTATGAGGGGAATGGATATAATATTTATTATCAGGAAATGGTAAATAATATAGGATCAAATTACTTTAGGGGTGCACTTCGTAGAATATTTTTTTCTGAAGTATTATACATAATATAATTAATTGAGGAGGGTGGTTGGCCATTATTTATAATATAATTACAATGTGAGGTAGTGAGATTTTTATAATACATTTCATATAATAATCCTAATTAATTATTTTAGAATAAGGATAATGTAATTAATTCAATTGATAGCTATATATGACAATTATGTAGGGGTTGTGTGCTATGTTGAATTAAGTCATGAAAGAACTAAGTCCTAAGGTGCAGGACAGGAATACCTGGTGCCAGCCCACTCTGCTGCCGGCTGAGTGATGCACAAGTCCTAATAATCTTTGCCATATGTCCCCCATCTTGACTTTCTTTCTGATATAAGAAACAGTCAAATGTTGAGCAGTTGTCATGTACTCTGCAGCATCCCATGGTATACAATGTTGTAGAAAGACATATTTTCAGGCAGCCACTGCAGTAACAACTGTTTTGGACATACAGTATGTGTCTTGCACTGATGTTCCTTAGCCACATACTAAATTACTTTCAGAATGTGATGGACAGTTTGCATAGAAGGTATTTCACTGCTAATTATCCGCGAAAAGAAAAATAAAAAAAGATTGTACTTACATTCATACGCATATCCGCCTTAGTCAATGAGATGTTCTTGATTGTGGCATCCTGGGTGCAGTAATTGATAAAGTAACTCACAGAGCTTTCATATTATGGTATAAACATTCATGACTCAATATCAACTAAACCAAACATGAAGTGTACAGCAATTTCCAATTCTTCAACCTTAACTAAGGTTGCTTGCCGAGGAGGTAAGAACAAGGAAACAAGGTATGGATCATTGATTTAGTCAATCACAGCAAAATTTAGAACAGTCAGGTTAAGGCTGATCTGTAGTTAGGTTGGTTTCACAGACAAATGAACAGATCTTTAAACAGACAAGGGAAAATTAATAGACAAATTGTCAAAGAGTTGTCAGAGCCCAAAAATCCCTGCAACTTTAGAACATCCTCTTGAGCCTGATTACATTCTAAAACAAGAGATGCCTGATGACTTTAGAATATCCAGAAATCCTTGAAAAGCCATCATGTATTTTAGGCGTCTATGTAGCCAGGAGCATGAGGACTGGAAACATTTTACTGTGTGTACTTAGAGAAACACATTAACACATATGTAATATTTGTTAGGGCAGAAACTTTACATTAGATCAGAAATTGAGAACTGTTTATAGTATTGGTACTAGTGGCAGCTGGACCACAAGGGCTAGATGATGGTTATGGAAAACAACAGGAGTCAGAACAATTAAGATAGGTTAAGGGCACCCTTGGTAGAAGGCACAGGCCAGGTGTCACGGCACCAACCACACACATTTATGCTTGGGATTTCAGCCACCTTTCTGTAAGGAGAGTTGCCTATTCTAAAACGGGTAGGTCTGTGAATGGCCAGTATCGCCAGTATAGACGCACTGGAGCACAGTGGAGCACAGAATCATTCACTCAAGGAAACATGGGGTGAGCCAGCTAGGAGCGGGGAGATGGCACTTGGGAGCTATTGGCATCATATTAATCTATGAAATTACTCAGCTCAATAGTATATTTGCAATTGTTGGAATTGAGGGACTGAGAATAATCAGAAAGTGGGGTTGCGTATTGCTTAATGAAATGGAGGTGTTTGGGAATTGAAAATATGGAAGAAACAACATTGCAATAAAGAACATAATAATGAAATCCGTTTCTTTATTACTGATGGGACATGGATGTATAGTCTCCATTACAAATTTTACTATAGGTGCTTAAAATTACTTATTCCTGCTTCTCATTGTGTTATTTACTGCATAAACTCCTGGAAATGGAAACAGGAAGAAAGAATAAGGCGAAGTAGAAGGTATTGATTTTGTATGTCTCAATGAACCACTGCAGATGTACAGGTGGATTGTCAGATTAGAAGATACAATTTTTTTGGAATTTAAGATACTCCTAAATATTAGATGCTCCCCAGTTTAGTTATCTAAAAATTAAAAATTCCCTGGTGGTCACACACACAAGCACAGCTGCATTGCACAAACATGGCTACAGTCACACAGCTCTGCTCACACACATAGTCCAGCTACACACACACAGCTCTGTTACAGCCAACCATCCATTCACACACACAGCTCTGTTACAGCCAACCATCCATTCACACACACAGCTCTGTTACAGCCATCCACACAGCACTACTAAAAATTTCCATTTAATCAATCACACATACACACACACATCTCACACATACCTAGTCCCAGCTTCAGTATTAACCCTTTGAATCCTTTAAAAACATTCCCTCCCATCCCCCGGCTCCATCCCAACCAACAACATGAAAAGGTTCAAGGACCTTACACTGATGAAGCATGTGATCAAACACATGCTTCGGATATTCATTTAAGGTCCTGCAGATATTACTATTGTTGCTCCAGGGAGACAATGAGACCAGTGCAGAGGGGAAAAGTTCTCCTAAAGATTGTTAAACACTTTGTCAATGTTTAATCTGATCTCCAGGGCAGCAGGGTCTAGCAACACTAGATCTATAAACTTCAAAGTATAAAACACAGATACTTTTTATCTAGCCTTTTTCTTGCTAGAAAGTGTGTCTGAAAAATACTATAGTAAAAATTACTTTAGTAAGCAGTTCCTAGGGCCTTTTCAATAGGTGACAGGCCCTCTTTAACAAAAGTACAAACACAGGTATTAAAGTAGCCAGAAACAAGACAATAATGCAGTCATTGACAGAAATGACCTGAGATATAATTACAAAGGTTATTGCAAAGCAAACAGATATACAGAGAATTGCACAAAGTTTGTGTCGCTTCCCGTCCCGTTAGGCCGAGGGTACTGACGGTGAATCGGGGGCCGCCACTCTAGACGCCTTGAAAAAAGGGGGGAAGGAAAGGACTTGTAGGGAAATGTTCATAACACCAGTCAGGATAATATTCGCTGACTTCGGCCCTGGGTGATAGGTGTTGTGGGTCAGTGTGTTGTTATGAACCTATCCCGACTAGGGCTGGCTCCCAGGGGATGAATGGAGGAGGACCCCAGAATATGTGGAGAATTTAACCCTCTTTGGAACAACCTCTCCAACACCTCCCTGAAAAGCCAGGGTAGACTTAAGCAAGTTTACTAGGAGTAATGTACCATCTTGTAAGGATCTTGTGGTGAACCTCCATCATATTGTCTAAGTGGGAGACCTTAGGAGCCCAATACATAGCTATATCTCATTCTGCTTGAGAGATGTGTCTACCCAGGTCCTATTGCCACATTGCAAAAAAAAGGCACCAAATCAGAAGAAGGACGCTTGTCTTAAAGATTTATAAGCTGCCTTAGTAATCTTGAGTAGTTTATTAGGCTTACCCTTCAGGAAACCAAGTAGTGGATCAGAAATAGACAGGGTTGGATTTGAGAGTCTGAGTAATGTTTATCTTACTTGAGAGTGCAGTAAAAGATTGGGTAAATCAAATTTGTTTCTTAAGAAGTGAAAACATAATGGAGAGTTCCCTGCAAATAGGACACTAATATAGGATCCTATCGATCTAGGTGGTACTGTGTGCTCAGGTAAGTCGCTGGAAGGCAGTCCAAGGCAGGTCTAGAGATGGAGCTTACTCACATGTGTCTGTCTCTCTTGCTACAGTCAGCTGCCTATAAGATGTGATACCATTGCCTGCAACATTTCCAGAATTTTCTCCCATTGAGCACATCTGAGAACTGCCAGCAGCAGATCTTGATAATTTTGCCATTATGTACTGTATATACTCGAGTATATGCCGAGTTTTTCAGCACAATTTTAGTGCTGAAAACTCCCCACTCTGCTTATACTCGGTTATATAAAAAAATAAACTGACTACTCACCAATCCAAAGGCCCGGGCAGCACCTTTTCTATCTTCATGTGCGCAGCAGGTCCATGACAGCTCCGTGGGCAGCGCCTCTTCTTTCTTCATGCCGACTGCAGGTACGTGACAGCTCCGTGTGCACGGCCCATCCAACACACTCTGTGATGTCACAACAAAGTATGAAAGTAATAAATAAAGTTTTAAATGAAATTTTACATATTTAGCATTAAAACCCCCTACATATTCAGCCCATTTTCAAATCTGCATCTCTCTATCAGAAATAGCTTTTAGGAAGATTGTTAACCCCTTCAGATCTTCATAGTTATTACATCAAAATGGAGGTGAAATTTAGAATGGTCAAATTATGTCAGTTATACGTTCATTTAGCCCCAAAATTTACACATTTCCGAAAGATAAAAAGAGAAAACCCCCCATACAATTTGTTATGAAATTTCTCCCGATTTCAGAGACTCCCCACATGTGGCCGTTACTTGTTTTATGGCGCAGAAAGGAAGGAACTGTAGCTGTCAGGATTTTAGTTTCCTCATTGGCCCCTTTTGTAGGCTATAAAATTTTCTCTTTTTTGTTATTGGGGCCATGTGATGGCATTTTTTTTGCGGGACAAGATGCTTTTTCCATTGTCACCATTTTGGGGTTGGTATCCCCTATTGTTGAGAATTTAGGAATTTTTTTTTTTGAGCTCACGAGAATTCTGTACTGGATTTTTTACTTATTTTTTTTCATGTTCAAAAATCCATCATTTTTGCATCTCCATTTCCAAGTGGCATAACATTGTTACTTTTTTGGCTACGGAGCTGGTTGATGGCTTGTTTTTTGCGGGACATGTTGTACTTTGCAACACTATCATTCTGGAGTACATATGTTTTGTTGATCATTTTTTATTGCATTTTTTGTGGGATTCAATAGGTAAAAATCATAATTTTTGGCAGGTTTTTAAAGCTTTTTTTTACAGCGTTCATCGTATGGGTTCAATACTATAAAATAATTAATTTTATTCTATGTATTGTTAAGGACATGATAATACTATATATGTGGGGTTTGTGTTATGATTTAGACTTTTTTGAGAGTTATATGTCTCCCAGAGATGCCATAGCAACGATCGGCGCCCCTGAAAACGGGCGGGTGTTAGTGGTGGATCTCAGCCGTATATTACCACTGACATCCCGCGACCCCCGATGCTGGTTCGGCTCCTGTGCAGAGCTGAACCGCCATCGTCTCTGCGGAGTAGCTGTAGTGCTAAGGGGTTAAAGATTATTTTTTTTAATTTTCAAATTATCCCACAATTAACATTATTAATGATTTCCCTATTTTGTTTTGTTCGTTTTTATATATAATATGTAAAGTCTTGGGCAAACGGGTTGACAATGGCGATATTTTTTGCAGTGTAGCAGGGTTTTTAAAAATTATATTAGGAAATATGAATGTATTTTTATGAATATTTATTAATAGTTATTATGTGTGTGTTTCTATTTTTTAAGACCCCTGGAGGACACTTTCACAGTATTTTTTACATTTTCTTTTCGTTTACAAGTTTCCCCCTCAGGCTATTAGGGATGCCCCAGTTACAGAGGAGAAACGACCACCTGTAAGGGCTGATACAGATCAGAGCTGTACTAGGTCTCAGAAAGTTTTGATTAACCCCTTTGTACCCAGCTGCAGTGCTGTATCTGCTCCCCTCTGCACTAGGCTACTTCAGTGCGATGCTGTGAGAATCAGATAAAGCAGAAGCAGTAATACACGGCTCCTCCCGAAGCAGAAGAAAACAGACTCCATACCTGCACCCACTTATGTCTAAAGTCATTGTGGGGTCCGAGAGAAGTTCATATGCAAGGTTTTGAATAATTTGTTTACATTTTTATTTATTTGAATATCATTTAAATGGTTTTGTGTTGTGATTTACAAAGTTCCACAACATTTCCTTCTCGGTGTTACAATTAAAATATTCGATGTTATATTATATACAGTAGATACATCTGTTTTAGTATAGGGTTTCCTTTTGTTAAGTAATATGTTTTCAATATTTAGAAATCCTCTTGACCATTCGTTCTGTAAAACTACATCATTCAGCTTTTGTGCAAATTTCCGGACTGGTAAATCATTTGTATGATCTCTGTACAGAACTGTACTCATCACATTTATACTTTTATGTCAGCTTGACTCCAAACTGTTTTGTGACATATTACTTTATAATCAGCTCTTTCCTTTTTCGAAACACTCACATCATTTTTTGTATCTAAGTTCATTTCCACTTGTTGTCCTGTCATGTCAGTGAATCATTGTAATACAAGTGACATATCTGTAGTTTACTATTATACTCTACATTAAGTGTGAAACTGTCACAAAAGATGATGACTCATAGTTTCCATTCATTTGCATATCCAACATTTGCTAGTCTCACAGAAGGAGTGCTATGTGTCCCAATTTAAAATGCATGAGTCATCAGAGAAAATATGTTTTGCAGTAAAAAATTGCATTTTATAATGCTGACAAAAAGAACAATTTACCAGTACAACAAAAATTCTACATGTACTGGTGAGCTCTACATGGTGACATAAGTGCTTCTATTTGGAGTATTAAATAAAAAAAACAACTCCAGTTCAAGAGAAAAAAAATATGTATTTGAATTGTGTAATAGTTGTATAAGAAACTTAAATCTCACTGGGTAACAGTAAGTTTCAGCACACAGTGAGCACCTTGCACCCTGTAGCAGACTATGAATCTGCAGCATGGAGGAGCTCTAGTAACATCCCCAGGAGCCCCTCAGGTTCATTGGCATAAAAAAGGTTATTTTAGAAAGAAGGATACAATAATAACAAATATAAGATAACCACAGTTACAGTGCCTGCATATATGGATATATTGAAAGAGGTTGTCAAAAGCTAACAAATAAAGAGTACTTTCTTCTGTGGATTTTTTGCCCTCAAGGGTATTGATTATGGGTTCAAAAGGGCACTTGTTTTAACAGCTAGGCTTGGTTTCTGCATGTTTACTTGATGTTTTCCTCAGGCCTTACAACTGTAACAATATATTGTTACATAGTACAGTTCACTATAATTTGTGTCTTTAGAAGGGTATGCTGGGTGTTCAACTTCACCTATGATACATTCCTTAGGGGCAGTATGTTCTGACTAAGGCCACTCCCACTTTCCTGTAAAAACACATGCAACATCCCCCATCAGGGATTAGCCTTTTTTTGTGGGCCTGGAGGCAGCCGGGACCCAAAATACCAGAGTGGCTGGCTATTGCGGCCTAGGGCATGCTGTTGCCACATTGCATATCCTTCTAAAGACACAATCCTTCTAGAGACACAAATTATGGGGACCAGAGGGCTCTCTTACAGCCTGGCAGGTCTCCAGTCGGTGGTGTGTGCAAGAAATAGGGAGGGAGAGCACTGGTGCACTGTTTTCTCCCTGGGGCAACCCCTGAGAGTCTTTAGGATGAGTCCCTGGATAATGGATGGGGAAGCCCGTGGTGTTAAGCAGCCATATCCAGGGATCAGACGGAGGCAAAGATGTGCAAATCAACTTACAGTTCTTTATTGAACCTCAAACAGTAGGCAATGGCCAAATACGATTAACATTAGATTCTGGTTCCTGCAGTGGTCATGGAGAGTGGTCCGCAAGAATGATGCTCCAGCCTGATAATAGATCCAGGCTGGGATAGTTGAGGTGGAACTGTGTCCAAATTGTGGAACCTGGAGCTCTGTGGTTAGAGTTTCCTGACTCAGTTCCTGGGATCAGTATCTGGGGCAGCACTGAAGGTGTACTGCATACACTGTCTCTCTCTTCACTCTGACTCTGCAGTCTGACAGACCAGCTAAGACCATGTGCTCCCCCTGCACAGGGGTTTTATACCCCCCCTGGACAGGTGGTAGCACCTCTCCAATCACACTCCAGCTAACTATACAGCCACATAATTGGATGTTGCCTTTTCAGGCAGAATCAACAGCTACAATTTACTTTAAGTTCTCCTAGCATTATCTTCTGGGTGAGTTGCGCAGGCTCACCAGATAGACCATGACATGGAGAGGGCACTATTCGCATCTACCACCTTGCCCATATGTTGGCAGGGGTGTTGCATACCCCTTTGTAATTAAAAAGAGCCACCCATGGCTTGATTATGCACCAGATGGGAAGGTAGGCTAAAGATGGCCAGCAGAATATAACTTCCAGTTGGCCCATGCACACTCCAGCACAATATGCAATAAATAGACTTTTTCTTGGAGTAACCAACTAAAAGTCTCTCAGAGAGCTCTGTCCATCCTCTGGGCACAGTCCTTGATGAAGGAAAAAGTGAGCAAAATAATATAGTACAAAAGGGTCTCCTCTTGAGGTGAGGGACACAGTCCTTTGAAGAGTGGGTGGCTCTGCATCAGCAGAGAGGGTTGGGGGAAAGTTCAATTAAAGTCTCTTGACTTATAAACAAATAAAGAGTCTCAGAATAGTCTCTGGCTCTTTAGGGATAATGGACGCAACCCAACTTTGATGAAAAATCAAAAAGAAGTCATATGTACATCCCGATAAGGACTTCAGACCATCAGGGAGTTACTCACTGTCTGAGTAGGAAGTGTCCAAGTCTGGATCACGTGGTCTAGGGACCCCAGGAGGTGGTCTTGGGAACTGCAGGCTCCTTGGTAACATTGCTGGTCTCCTGTGACTCGGGAGCAGGAACGTTGGCCTCTGGAATGTCGTCTTCACCAGCTGGTTGCTCTATGTGGCCCGCAGCCATGGACAGGTCCAGGAATAAGTAGAGTGGAGCTTGTATCTCCCTCCACCACCTCCAAGTCTTCTGGGGCTGGGTCATCACTCAACTGGTAGGCAGGTGCTTTCGCATGGGGAACCTGGAAGAGGCTCATCTGCCAGACCATCCCGTGCCACGGGAGACCCCTGCTATCCAACAACGCTGGTGGCTGGGGAGACGGCCAGGGTGCTCTCCTGGATCAGGCCTAGTCAATGGATGGCGATGGGACCCACACTGAGGATCACAGTGGACGGAGCACTTATGTGGGTCAGTACCTGGGGAGTTGCAGCCCAGGAAGAGATGGGAGGCTCTAGCCAGGAATCCTTTGGAGAGTGATTGTAGAAGACATGCTCTTCGGGGTCCGGAATCCGGGTGAGTCCAGCAGCCCAGGGATCCCGTGGCCCCTATTAGAGACTGTACTTAATCCATTTCCCTGGCTTGAGGTTATGGAGTCGCTTCGGGAGGTCGGGTTGCTTGACGGAGCAGTGGGGATGAACACCTCCCACTAGGTATAGTCCTTCGTGGCAAACCCGTTCCCCTTCTTGATATTGAAGGCACGTACTTGCCCCATTTTATGGTCCCGCTGCACCCAGGCACCTTTGGTGGATCAACCAGCCACAAAGCATCGGGCCCCCTGCTCTAGTCGACACTGGTCTAAGACGGCCCCTTGCAGGTTTCTGCCGAGGGACTCACTGTGGCTGAGGTGCTAGGTGTGTCTGCTGAGCCGCAGATTTGGGCCTTGCAGGCATGGGTGCAGAAGCTTCCACTGGTGGATTGACAGCCGGAACTTGCTGTAGGCTTACAGGAGGCTTCGGCACCTTAGGGATGGCTTCCGGCTTTGAAGCAGGGGAAGCAGTCACTTCCGCTTTTGCTTCTCGGAGATCTTGCGGGAGAACTCAAGCCTGTTCCGTCACAGCGAGCACAATGACAATTTCAAAGGCCTCCAGGAATTTGGCATGTCTTCCAGGGGGAGCAGTTGTGGTCTCAGGAAAAGCTTCCTGAAAGCTTCCTGGTCACTCTCCGTGGCATGCTAGAGCTCCTCTCCTATATTGAGGTAGAGCATGAAGCTCTCCTACCAGAAGGTGGAGCTTGGGTACTTCCCACCAGGAGCTGTGGCGGGCTCAATTCCTTGCTGCGCCACACAGTCTTCCAGAGGTTAACGCTTTGTGGGCTGAAGTGCCGGATGTGGAGTCAGCATGGTTTTTTTGCAGAGATTAACCTTGTGGTTGCTGGAGCAGTGCTCGACAGCATGTGGCGATAAAATAATACAGTCCATCTTGTAGAGCACAATCACTTAGGCCTTTACCCAGATGGCAGCAGGGTTAGGCAGCACAGTCTTTTAAAATGACAGTTCAAAGTGACGGTATGAGGCACAGAAGTAAATATACTGTTCATGACGCCATTTGCAATATCCCCCATCAGGGCCTAGCCTTTTCTTGCGGGCCTGGAGGCACCTGGGGCCAAAAATACTGGAGTGACTGGCTATTGTGGCCTAGGGCACGCTGTTGTCACAGTGCTTGGTATGGGGACTGGAGGGCTGTCCTACAGCCTGGCAGGTCTCCAGAAGGTGGTGTGTGTGAGAAATAAGGAGGGAGTGGCTGATGTGATCGCTTTGTCAGATTTTTAACAATAAAGAAAAGGATTTCTTCATCTAAATCGTGATTGCTGGAAACTTTTTCCATTTGAAGGCTGATGCAATGGTTTCTCCCAGGGGCAAATCCTAAGTGTCTTTAGGATGAGTCCCTGGGTAATGGAAGGGGAAGCCAGTGGTGATAAGCAGCCATATCCAGGGATCAGATGGAGGCGACGTTGTGCAAATCACAGCAAGCAACAAGCAAACATGATTAACATCAGATTCTGTTTACCGGAGTGGTCATGTAGAGTTGTCCGCCTGATAGTAGATCCAGACTGGGATAGTTGAGGTGGAGCTGTGTCCAAATTGTGGAAGAGCTCTCTCTTCACTCTGACTCTGCAGTCTGACAGACCAGCTAAGACCATGTGCTCCCTCTGCACAGGAGTTTTATACTCCCCATGACCGTTTCACAGGAGTCACTAAAGAACATTGCCTAGGTTATAAAGAGGCAACAAAAATTATTTTATGGTGGGGGGTTAGGACAACAGTTACAGCATTAGGAAGGTTGAGAACCACTGGTCTAAAATGCTGTGCTCATTTCTCCCAACTCCTTCTATCTCATCTATGATGTATGAATCATATACAATGCCTTAACCATGATTCTAAATTAAGATCCAAAGTCTGTGAAAAGCAAAACATGCTACATTGCTATATTGAAATTTCCTTTTACAGTATATTGTCATAACTCAAATTGTTCCTTTACATTTACAGTATGCAGGACTGAATCGACAGTATGAGGTCTATCCCTAATGGTCTAGTTGCTGATAAATTAGGTTTCTGCTCTTAGAGCTTTCTCTAAGAATAAAATTCACTTTAAAGGGAACCTGCTGCCTGATTTTCATTATTAAACCTAATTACAGGTTTCCATAACACTATGCTAACTATTACCCCAACCATTTTAGTTAAAAGAATGCATACGTTCCTGCCCCTTGAAATTAAGCTTATCTGGCACCCTAATCGAAGAAGCAGTACCACTACTTATTGGTCGAGTACTGGAAGGTTGATATTCAAGTAAATATGGTTCTAGTGTTTCTCGCTCTCCTCTGCAGTATGCTCTCCAGAGCATTCCACATTTAGGCTAAACTTAGCAGATTCTGGTTATTCCAAAATACTAGGTCTCAACTAGGCCTCAGTCTTAAATGTATGAAACTGTTATTTACTAACATCAAGTGGTTAATTTTTGCAATTGTTCCTAATTAATATGTTCATAGTTTAACCAACGGTATCGCCTGATGCAGCCAAGAAGTGAGAAATTATTCCGTATTTGTCTAACTATAGAGCTATTCTAAAAATTTTCACAGATTCTCTTTATAAACCCACCACACCATGTGCTCAGGGTTAGCCAGATTGCTGTGAGTCCGGTGTGTGTAAAGGGGATTCTACCAAACTGCAACATTACATTTCTCCAGTCCCAAGAAGGAAAGTTTGAATATCCTCTTGTTGATACTAGAATAACAAGCTGTAAAAATCTTCAAAAATTTTGGGAAACAGATCTCATTTTTTTAAATTTATTTATGAAACACCACCACTAAGATGTGCCTCTATAGCATCAGATATGTCACATTAACCGCTTCATGGCCATGTTAACTGCCTTTGCCCTGACACCAGTTACGGCTGCAGCAAATCACAAGGGTGTGTGCTATTAATGTCAGTCACTTTGTGATTCAGCCCATGTGTTGGCATCTCCCATATTCACTTCAACTGGCTTTTTCCACTGCTTTGCTCTGCTAAAGGGAAGGTAGGAAGACACATGCTCCTCGTGACTTGCTGCTCCTTCTGTCAGGGTATCAGCTAAGCTTACAAAGTTAATTTTCTGGGGATAGAAACTATGCATTTTTTGCTAAAAAACAGCATGGGCAATAGTTAGCATAGTGCTGTGGGAACCTGTCTTTATGTTTATTAGAAATTTGGAGACAGATTTAAATTAAGCAATAGTTGTATGCTAGACTTTCCAAGTATATATTGCTATTCTATTGAAGTGCCCACTATGGATAATAGAGTTAGAGCTAGAGTCTTATAAAAGTAACTTGCTATTACACCCCATAACTCTGGTTAATCCTTGGCAAGGGTTGCTTAAATGTGTGTAGTATATATTGCAAGCATGCAGCCAAGGCAGCAAAATGCTTCTCTATGTACCCAGGCTTAAATAGAATTAAAGTTAAATAGTTTTCCTTTAAATGGCATTGACTGCATTTCTGGCTCCGCTTCACCACTAATGTTGGATCAATCCTCTAAAATCTATTCCACCTTCTTTTCACCATTCCCCAACACTTAAGCAGACTGCAAGTTTCTTGCCTGACGAATCTCTTTAAGCCATGTTTTATTTCTCCTGCCTGCAAGGGTCTATTGCAAAGGCACTGGCAGAAGCTATTATTCATTATCTGAATGTGATTAAAACTTTCAAATACATGGCGTTCACAGCAGTTCAACATAGAAAAAAAAATCAATAGTAGCACCATAAAGTAAAATAAGAATCCTAGCAACCGCTTCCTTGCTATCGGTCTACGGATAACCCTGATTTATAAAGTCTTTTATCATTCTCATAATAATAAACCTTAAGATAAGCTCAGAGGTGCAATTGGTGATTATGTGTACTTATTATATACCAATTCCATCTGGTTAACTTCACATACAAGAGCGTTTATAGCAGAAGGAAAGAATAGCAATAACTCACACAACATACAAGTCACACTGTAACCCAGCATATTATGAGAATGATCCATAATTCAGTTCAATCAGTTTTTCAAGCAAAGAGGAAACAAAAATCAATTAGATCACAGCAGCCTCTGATTATAGCTCCCTTGCCTAAACAGCATTTCGCACTCTCCTCCGAGGCATATGGCATCAAATACTCAATAGACTTCAATAGAAGGTTAACGCCAACAGTTTAAAACACACAAGCCTTTAATCTAATGGACCGGATCTACCACTTACTTTGCAATCGGGAAATCATATTTTAGAAACATGGTAATTGCAAACACCCTGGGCTAAAGACTTCCCACTCCCTTTCCATATATTATTTTGCTGGTCTGTTATTAATTGACTGATTTTATGACAACAGTTTCAACAGAATCAATAATCCAATAATAAAATCTGCTCGCTGGTGCACACTAGCAGTGCACAAATTACTATAATCCATTCCAGGTTCAATTGTGGAGATTGATGCATTCAGAGTATACTCTTCTTAAACACATTGCAGAGAAGGAGAAAAAAAGGGGTCATTTTGTAGACATGCTGCATCCACTTAGGAGACAATTTCGGATTATTGAATGTTTTATTAGTAATAATAAGACGTGTTTCAATTCTGGATTGGCATCTTCATCAGGTCAAATACACAAAGACTTCTATGGGGAGGCAGTCAAAGTGGGTTCACTGATACCGGCTGTCACATATGGATGAAAATTGTGTGTCACAAGCGGTGCCGGTGGATATTTATCTGATGAAGACCAAATCTGGTGTTGAAATGCATTGTCTTATCCTTACTAATAAAACATTGAATAATCCAAAACTATCTCCTAAGTGGATGTACGACCATTTCTGAAGTATTTACGTACCCAACAAGGCGCCTGGCTCAGCAAACTCTCTCCGAAGACTTGTTTTTACTATAGCCATAACACATTGCAGTAACATTAACAATGGCTAATTATGAGTTCACCAAATAAAAGAAAAACTAACAAAGAAATGTGGCCAGATAAAAAAAATCGAGAACATTTCTTGCAGTGAAAAACATCTCTTCTAAATTTTATTTATGGCTTACTGATCTGATAGAATATAATTATATAATAATAATATAATGATACTGTATAGAATTTAAAGAGATGAAAGTATATACAGAAGTTAAACTTTCATAATTTTATTTCTGAATAGATAGAGGAAAAAAGATCAAGGATCATTTATATAAGCTGTATGAGGACAAATATGATAGGAAAACACATAAGTGCTTTTGTTCCGACCTTGTGTATTATACTTTATCAATTAACAGTTACAATATGTGCAAGCAGTGTTCCTTCTAAGCCTATTTTTCCACTGCATTCTGGTACATTAAACAGGTTCATAGACGCTACTTGGCAGAAAGTAAAGCAGCTTCGGTTTCTGCTTTTTATTGCATAGGACAGTGTTGTAGATCTGTATGGAAAGGGAGAGAAAAGTCTGTGTGAAGGAGGACGTGAAATAAAATTGTGTAGAGTAAAAATAGTGGGGTTTATAGGGAAAATTTAGATAAAAGGGAAATAATGACCAATCTTATGGGAAAAGAAGATTGTGAAAAAGTAAACAATAATGGGGACAGAAAGAGCAGTCTAAGGGTATAATCTCACAGCCGCCGGGCTGGCATACTGCCGTGCGCTGGAGAGGAGGAGTAGGTGACCCCTCCTCCTCCATAGAAAACAGCGTGCTCTATCTTTTCCTGGTGTATGGCTTGGCCTCCGGGCAGCCATTGCCATCTATGGGGTAGTATGTGCGGCATATATATATGCGCAAATTTGGGGCCGCATATACATCCCCACAGACAGGCGTGTGAATGAGGCCTGTGTGGAAGAAGGGCAATGGAGAAGCAGGGATGATTGGATTTGGTAACATGATAGACATAAGCGACAACTGTGATGGTGATTGATTATGGAGAACAGTCTGTGTAACTGAGTCAGGTATACTGTAAGTGCATAAATAAAGATAATAATATTTATTTATAAAGTACCTTCAAATTCCGTAGTGCTTTACAAATCATAGGAAACATATACAAATATAATATTACATTACAACCATAGCCATATAGTACAATAGAAGTGAGGGACCTGCTCACAAGAGCTTACATGCTATGATGAAGAAGGAGGTGACACTTGATAAGATATTATATAATGGTCCAGCCATTCTTTAGAAGGGAAAAGAATAAATAATGTAATAAATAAAAATGCTGCTGCTTGAAGCAGCCATCAGCCATCATCTTATATACAAAGTCCAAGGTGAATGGGACTGCAGAGAAGCCTGGAGCTTGGTGTCTGGTGTTTGCTGGATAACAGGGAGGATGACACAGGACGGGTTAGTAAAGAGAGAGTTGGAGTTTATCATTCTGACATCAAAAGTGAACTCTCCATATTCCCACTCACTATTATATACTTAATTTTCCAAGGGTGTTATAATGTGGATGTCTAAGTTTCCAGATTCTTTCTACTATGAATCTCACATCATCTGGGATATTATTGTGTTATTTGTCAGTAGTCACAGGACAAGTGAGGCTAGTTGCACAGTTTAACAGCAGCGGAAAAAACTTTTTTGCATGTTACTTTGAATATTATTAATAGCATTTCTTGTTATTTTGTTATTCTGTTCGTGATTGTTTTATAAGGTTCTTTGAATATAATGTTACATTATAAAGTTAAGTTATATCCAAGACAATGGAAAAGACACGTTATAATCCAACTGCACAATAAAGTTAAAACCATCTAACAGCAAGACTCAGGTTGATGGACTGAAGTTTTCAGTATAACAATTCGCTTTAGAAAAAATAAGCTCTTAAATGTATATGCACTTGTCATAATATCTTTTTGTATGTTTATGAAAACTAAATAAAAATAATGTTGCAAAAAAAAATGAATTCATTTCAAGACTGCTAAATCTATAATCTTGAAACGCACTGCCGGTAATTACCAATTGTTAATATGTGAGAATACTTGCATTACAGCTTCCAACCAGCTACATAAGTCCACACAGCAGCTTTGATGGTGTCAACTCTCGCTTTATTTACAGTGATGAAGATGTTTCACCTCTGTCCCTGTGGAAACCCTCGTTTATTTCGCTCAATTTTTATGAAGGCTCTGCAGAATCATGTGTATCCTGATTAAACTAATCACTTTCATGCCATGCCCACTAGGAATTTGCCAAATTTACATTGTTCTGCTAAGCATCCTCATTCTGCAGTATAAGCATAAATGTTTCATTTTCGATTTGGTTTCATTAGTGCAACTGTGATTTATGACAGATGGTGTTAGAGAAAAATATGTCTCTATCTTAGCTCATAACTTGTGGACTTCCTAGAGCAGTTAGTCAGCGCATCATTGCAAATCATTTAGGCACTTAGTCCATAGACTGTTACTGATACTGCTTTCTTCCATTCTGTATTGTTTATTTCAATTCCTTCAAAGCAACTGAAATTCCATGAAACAAGATCACTTTTATCTAAGTTCTTCTGTGAAGATTGCATTTATTAGGCAACAAACCAGTGGAAAATGTAAATCTGTGACATCACATCTGGCTCTTTTTGGAATCTGATGGTAGGAAGTTAAAAACAAGCTAGAGTTTTTTCACATCATATATATTCTTTCTTTTTACTGATCTGCCAATTTAAGATCATATTCTAGCTTAATATTATATGGGCATTAACTTTGCATTAAACTAAACAAAACTCCATAGGTTTATGGAGAGAAATGTGGAACACCTACAAAGAATACCACACAAAACCAATTCCCTAGTGTTGTTATATCTTAGCAAGATAAAACCACTGTATAAAGGACAATCAGAGAGACTAGATAATGTGCCATCTGACCAAATGCTTAACCATCTTCCAGTAAATTCTTGTTTGTAGAGTTTGCCTTCAAAGCATTTTACACTCAACTCCCTTTCAAAGCTCTAGTACTGTTAAACTTGATACTTATCGCACTAAAAAAGTGAGGTCCCCTTTCATAAACTGAAAATTGTCACTAGATATAAAAAAAAATCTCTAAATTGATATGTGAAAATGAAAGGGGCTTTCAGGTCTAAAAACAATGGCCACCTATCTGGCGCACCCTGAACGGATTACAGTGCTTTGGTGATTGCTCCCTCCATAAAAAAACATACAGATCGTTGGGCCCCCGTAACTATGGGCCATGCACCAGTTTTCTGTTAGAGTTTGCATGTTCTTTTAGGTGCTAATTGCTTGCAAAGTTATTTAAGAAGTGTCTGCTCCACATTTGTGTTGCACACAACCCTTTTGTAGCGCAACTGCACTATTCTTCATGCGACACAAACCTCTGCACTGAAGGGGGTGTTTCGGTACTCAGTCAGACCGTGCGCCAGATTTAACATGCATAGTCCAACAGAATGCCCATGTTAAAGGTACACCAAAAAAAGTGGTGCACTCTGTCAGAGCAGTGCAGGAGCGCTAGATTTATGAAGAGCAAGCGCCAGAAATCCTGAATCTGGTGCCCTCTGCACTACACACAGGTAAACTGCATATAGTACACACTGTACTGTTCTTAATAAATTTGTCCCCGTATTTTTAAAATTACACAGTTTATACTTTCATACACATACAAAGTTCTACAATCATACACACATTAATACACTCTTACACATACACACATGCATACATAAACTCATACGCACACATTTATGTACTCAAATATATATATATATATATATATATATATACTCTTACATACATTATTTACAAACTAATAACGTGTATACAAACACAGTGGCCCAGATTTATAAAACTGGCTAGTGATGGCAAACCTTTTAGAGACCAAGTGCCCAAACTACAACAAAGACCCGCTTATTTATCGCAAAGTGCCGAGACAGAAATTTAATTTGTGATTTATACTCCCTGCTCTGTCACAGTTTTCATTGATACCAGCACCCCGAGGACACCAATAAAGCAGAAAATAGTCCCAGGTAGAGCTGTCACTTTAAAATGCCTCTGTGCACAGCAAGTCCTGGGCTGTCTGGGATTGCAGGAAGATACCTGGAGTCATCTCTGGTGATGGCCTGGGTGCCCACTGAAAGGGCTCTGAGTGCCACCTCTGGCACCAGTGCCATAGGTTAGCCATCACTGGGCTAGACTCTTCATACTACCAACAAAGCAGATTATTGGATCACTCAGTTTATATTTAATGATCCAGTTGAAACCCGGGAGTCCATGTGCACAATGTTCCTGTGTCGAGCTGGTAGCGGTTGTTCTGTGTCAGGTAGTGGTCTGTATAGTGACACAGTTTGCTACAGATGAGATTCAGGGAATTGTGATTATGATCTAAAGGTCTAGCAGTGCCCCTAGATATTCCTCTTCATGGGTTTTGTCTGCTATTGCTGCATAAAAAAGTTTGTAATTTCAGACCAGTGACTTATAAAAATGTCTTACAATTGCAAAACATACCACTGGCTAATGTGTTGTAGATGTACATCATATTGTTCAGAAATATATTGCGCACATGTAAAGTACAAAGTATAAAGTACAACAAACCGGCTTGAAAGATATGCAATAGTTCAGTGATTTTGTTGACATCCACAATGGCTGTCATTGACATGGACCCTGACCTCAGTCATTTACCGAAACTGTATTGTACACGTCTAAACCATCCTACACAATAAACTATGTGATGTATTTACTGTACAATTCTATGTAATAATCTTGATCCTGTGTAAATTTGATTCTGTCCGTTTATGTGTTTTCTTTTTCCCAGTAAAGGAATACATAAATTCTTTAGGTTTCACTTACCTTTACAGTTAACATAAAGGAAACTCCTGAAACAGGATCCATTTTTTCCTATATGCTCTATGTCCTAGTTTTGGAGAAAATCACTTTTTAAAGGGAACCTGTTACCAGGGACCTCATTTTCACTAAAGACAGGTAACAGAAGCCCATTACACCTGCAGTGCAAATATGCCGTTCTGCTTTCCCCAAGCATTTTCATTACAATATAATTGTGTGTCATCCTGACAGAAACTTCTGTGTAGTCACAGGGGTTGGGCTTTGGTTTGGATTAATTTCAAAAAACAACATGTGACTTGTCTGTGTTACTCACTCCTCAGCTCTTGTCCCCTCCTTTAGACTGCACTGTATTTGGTATTTATTATCATAAATACATGAACTAATTTTCCACATTAAGAGCACTGTTTTACAATTTTGAAAAATATAGTATTTCATATTCTTTCTTATTTTAGAGCTTCTTGTTCTTTTAAATCCACAGAGCATAGCGGTATAGTCTGTATAGCATTCCTTAGATAGAAACCAGTAATTGTCTCCAAAGTGGAATACAGGCGGTCCCCTACTTAAGAACACTCAACTTACATACGACCCCTAGTTACAAACGGACCTCTGGATTTTGGTAATTTATTGTACTTTAGTCTTAGGCTACAATAAACAGTTATAACAGTTATCAAGGTGTCTGTAATTAAGCTTTATTGTTAATCCTGGTTCTTATGACAATCCAACATTTTTAAAATCCAATTGTCACAGAGACCAAAAAAGTTCTGGCTGGGATTACAATGATAAAATATACAGTTCCGACTTACATACAAACTCCAACTTAAGAACAAACCTACAGACCCTATCTTGTATGTAACCCGGAGACTGCCTGTAATTTAACTGTCAACCAACTGAACACCAGTAGGAAGCACTGCTTCTTAATGTTCTTAATAAGCAAGGATGGGTACTTAATCATTTTTCTGTTTCTATAATATATCTCCCTAAATTGCATAAAGTGTAGATTTGTACTGTGTTAGCCATGGAGAGCAGAAGAAGAGTGAAGAAATGAGGCAGTACCATTTTGAGGCTAACTGAGTATGTTTGATGGTGAGTTTACGAGAATATTAGTTCTCTTCATCAGACATGATGTTATGCAGGAAATTCACTGCATTTTATACACACTAAACAGTGATCATCAAAGGATATTTTAAAAACCCTCTAAAACAACAGATTGATGAATACAGGGACATCTTATTTACGACAGGCCGACAATAAACACACTAAAAACACATGAACCCTGGATCTTATCTGCTTGGAGACAATTACTGGTTTCTATCTAAGACATGCTGTACAGACTGTAGCAATATGTACTGTGGATTTCACTCTTCTTCTTAAATTGCATAAATAAATATATTGGCTACAAATAAAGACTACGGAGACATGTATGACTGCTTCTTCTACGCCAGTTTGCTGGAGCAGAAGCAGTGTAATAATCACAAATTGCTGTGCAATGCAAGAAATTGCAGTTAATATTGCGACTACTTCATCTCCACACCATCTGGGCGTGGAGAGGGCGGATATGATAATGGTAGCCAGTGGACTGGACCGATGCAGAGTGCCTGTGCACTTTCAAAAAGGCTGCGATTATTCACCAACATATTTAAGATGCTTATGATCCAATGGTGGATGCCATTTTACCTTGCATGGAACAAACAGTACAGAGAATATAAACCATCTTTGTTTCATTAAATTTGTAACAGTCTGCTGGCTGCACAGTTAAAACAATTCATAATCCTGTATTTTCCAGTGTACAGCCATTGAAAAACTATTACTGTCACTAAGTGAGGCTGATATTTACAGCTACACATAAATTGGTGAAGGTTCTGGATTCAATTTCATTTCATGTAATATACAGCATTTGATTTCATGGTATTCAGTGATGCCTACATGATTTTAAACCACAACGGAACATGAAATGTGGCCTTCTTGAAAAACCAGAGATTTTATTCCCACAAATATGCAATGAATTGTTAGGCTTATTAGATACACACATGCAAACTAAGGAGCATAATAGCTATTAACTTTTGAGTTGAATCATTTAGGGGGGTTCAATAGCTAATCTTTGTAGGTCGTTCAATGTACAATAAAAATAATATGTCATATAGGTCACCACGATTATGGACATACCTCATTTCTATAACTTTCTTATGGTTACCTTGTTTTGCACAATATAAAACTCATTTGTTGAGAAATTTGCTTGTTTTTGCATCACCATGTTCTAAAAGGCATAATATTTAAAAAAAAATTTATATATTGGGATGTATTAGGGCTATTATTTTTTGCAGCAGAATCTCTACTTTTTATTGGTATCATGCCGGGGTAAATGTTACTTTTTGATCACATTTTATCCTTTTTTTTTTTGGAGGTTGGATGTGAAATGTCGTAATTTTTGCAGCTTTTTTAACTAAATTTTTTACTGCGTTTACTGTACAGGTTCAGTAACAATTTTATTTTACTCTACAGGTTGTTATGGATGTGGTGATACCCAATATTGTGGTGATTTTCATTTTATTTTTAATTTAAAATTAGATTTTTATATGTTAGGGGATCTTTATTCATTTATCTTATTATTTTTTTTTATTTACAATTTTTTTTTAAACTTTTTTTTTACTGTTTCTCTTTGTTCCAGGGTGGGACATGAACATGTGATCATGATACAGGTATATAACAAGTCTCTCAAGAATTCGTCAACGACACTTTCAAAGACAGCGGGTGCATTGCAGAGTCAAAAGGGCATGACGAGATTCTCAAAGTGCCCATCTCGAGTGTTGAAGGCAGTCTTCCATTAATCCCCTTCATGGATGCGGATGAAATTATATGTCCCCCGAAGGTCCAACTTAGTGAAGACCTTAGCTCCATGGAGGCGGTCAAAGAGTTCTGTAATCAAGGGAAGTGGGTAGTGGTTCTTCATGGTAACTTTATTAAGCCCACAATGCAGCGGTGGAGAAAACCATCTTTCTAGGCCACAAAAAAGAATACAGCAACGGCAGGAGACGAAGACTTGCAGATGAACCCTTTCTGCAGATTCTCTTGGATATAGGCAGACATAGCTGTGGTCTCGGGTACGGACAATGGGTATTCCGGACCTCATGGTAGAGACGTGCCCGGACGCAGCTCTATCAGGCAGTTATAAGGATGGTGTGGTGGTAGAGTTTATGCTTGCTTCTCCAAGAAGACGTTGGAAAAGTCTGTATATAGGGAAGACCCACCAGAGGCTTGCAGGATACTGAAGCAGACATGGTGGACACCGGACGAAGAACCGAGAGACAGCGAGACTGGCACTCTTGACCCCAGCGAAGAATCTCACCAGTATGCCAGTCGAGCACTGGAGCATGTTGCTGTAACCACGGGAGACCCACCAGAATGAATGACAGACGTAGATCGGGGAAGTGTTCTGGGCTGGCACAATAGAGGCAAACGTTTTCCTGTCTTCGACGAGAGCACTCTTGCAGGGTCAGGCCAGCTTTATCCACCTGCATGGGTTCCACAGCAGCAGATCCGGAGGGCGGCAGAGGTGGAAGTTGTAAAACAGGAGGCAGGTGGGGCTACGGTGGATCTTGGATTGCACTTGTTCAAGATGCTGCTCCTCATAGCGCTCAGTAAACCATAGGTCGATCTGAGTGGCCAGAGAGATGAAATGACTCAGAGTAGACGGCAAGTCACATGCAGACAGCGTGTCTTTAATTTGTCCAGAAAACACATTTTTAAAGGTTGGAACCAAGGCGGCTTGGTTCCAGGCTAGCTCAGAAGCCAGGGTACGGAACAGCATAGTCACTGACAGATGAATCTCCTTGACGAAAGTTCAGCAGAGCGGTCTCAGCAGAAGACGCCTGGGCTGGTTCCTCAGCAAACGGAACGGTATAAGAAGCACTGAGTGATAAAGCCCCTGCACAACTTGGGATCCCCATCATATTTAGGTGGCATAGATATTCTCAGCTTGGGTTCATTGGAGGGCAGACAAACCAGAGAAGGTGAAGGAAACACAAGAATTTGACACTGGTGCTGAGTAGCCATCACATGCTGCAACATGGCGGTGACTTGTCCAAGTTGCTGACCTTGCACGGCAAGGGCCACTATGATAGTAAGATCAGCCAGCACAGATAGTGGAACCTTGGTGGGATCCATGCCGGATCTTACTGTCAAGATCAGAGGTAGCGTATCCTCTGTACCACCGCAGACGATGATGTAAGCCGACACCGGGGACCGGAGCTATGTGGTACCTGGTTTTCACCAGTGCCCGCTGCAAAGCAGGTTGGACTTGTTGTGGCGTGGTAACACCAGGTCTTTTCACAGGTGTGACAATGGCGGCCAAGGCATAGTGCAGAATCATATGGCAAACTCGTGGTCAGGGACAGGCAGGAGGGCAAGATAGGCAGTACAGTCAGGAACTGAATCCGCCCTTTAAATTTCAGATGGCCGGTGCGCGGCCTAGGAGGTGGGGAAGTGCGCGCTGAAGCGAGTAGACCGCCGCTGGAGCACCACTGGGTAAGCGAGGCTACCTATGATAGGGGACACACGGAGGCACACGGGTGCACCTGTGACCCAAAACATGGGTCGCAGGAGAACCAGTGACACTAACAACCCATCTGTTTAGGATTGCCTAACCTTATGTCTCCATTAACCATCCCATATAGATTTTTAGCTGTGTTGGCCAAGGTCTTTGTTCATGTCTTAATGTAATGTATGTGAACCTTTTCCTGATTGTACAGCACCATGAAATTAATGGGCTCTACAAAAAAAAAGAAAAAACAGCGCATGTTAAAAGAAGTCTACCACCCCTTTTTGACCATACAAAGCTGCACACAATGTAAGGTAGCTGTCCTGGGAATCTTTGCTATATTGTGTGTGTTGTTAGTAGCAAAAGGACTGTAAAAAATACATTTATATTCCAGAATTGTTCCTAGACTTTGAGCACTGTATGATCAAAACTGCTAGTAAATTTCCTAATCTCAAATATGCGTGGCTTAGGTCTCTTCTTGGAACAAGGTATGGTTTGAAGAAGGTAAAATTCCAACAGTTACCGGTGACTTGTATATGTGTCTTCATTTTAAACATCTACTGTGATATATTTCTTGGACTAAAAGTAAAGGGTCCACATTCACCTATTTTCTTTTTTTTTTTAACCAAGAATAATAAAAACAGACATGTACATTATAGGGGGAACAAAGACATATCCAGTGTTATAAGGCAAATAATCACATCCGGGTCGCACAAGACCCAACTAGACGTATTAAGCTAAAGGACCTTAGGTCAGATACATCTGTTCTGAAAAATGCAGAAGAAAGAAGGGGGGTCTTGCCACCATTCAGAGATCGTGATCAATGACAGGACAGCAAGAGTCCACCACTTACAGTAGTGCCTGTTAATCAAATTTACATCAAGTATTACAAACATAAATAGCACAGAAGTAGACACGGACCTCAGGAAAGAAGATTTTAAAAAGAATAACTTTTCCATGGGTCCAACTATACAAAAAGTTCAACCTAACACGTCCATGAGCCTCTAAGCGGTTAAGGATATAGTTTAATAGGGAAAGTTGTCCTCAATCGCATCCCAAGGGGACCAGACTTTAAGAAAGTGATCCGACCTTTCCTGTAAGGTCGCAGTCATGGATTCCAATGTCCGCATATGGCGTATGCGGGCACATAGATCCAGTTGTGAAGGGGGAGCGGCTCGCTTCCAGTGAGCGGAGATCAGGGTCTTCGCGGCACAGAGTATATGTAGAAACAATTTAGAGTGATGTTTACCCAGATTGTTAGGGGGATGGCCTAAAAGGAAAGCGACAGGGTCTTTCTCAAGTGTGGTTCCCAGAGTTTTTTCCAACACATTTTGGACCTTGCTCCAAAAGGGTTGTATATGTGGGCAGTCCCAGAAAATATGAAACACGGAAGCTCCATGTGCATTACACCTCCAACAAACATCTGGTATTTGTGGATTCAGTTTATGAAGCAGTGCTGGGGTGTGATACACATTCACCTATTTTCTACAAACTTGGCTGTACATGTTATTACTGGCTTTACAAATCACTTGTAATTATGGTTGAAGAACTATGTAATTGCATGTGTGCTCTAGTGTTACAATGCACTTAGGATTCTTTTATGTTTTATTAACTTTGTATATACTGTTGGATAATATTATGCCTCACTTAGCTGTGTGCAATTAGAGTTAAGAAGGCTAAAAGGCTAACACTATTATCGCTAGTAATGTGCTGGTAATCCTATTTTCAACCTTTGATATGTGTGTCCAAAGTGTGTCATACTGAACATTTAGCTGCATCTAAAAGATCTTTTAACTATAATCAGCTATGACTCATGTGTGTACCATTTACAGAATAACATGCTCTAACCACTTATTAGAATAACAAACTGTAGCATAATATCAACTTCAGTAGCAAATCATATTATTTTGTAATCTATCTTTTAAACTTTATATCATAGTAAATTATTAAAAAAGTAGAAGTCTTGTTATTAGACATGAGCGAGCACTAAAATGCTCGAGTGCTCGTTACTGGAGTTGAACTTTTCTCTATGCTCGAGTGCTCGTTTCGAATAACGAACCCCATTGAAGTCAACTCGAGCATTTTTCAAGGGGACCAAGGGGACCAGTAAAATGTGTCATTTTATTGAGAAATAAGGAAGTCAGTCCTGTTTCTTCATTTTTTCTATTCAATGGAATATTCATGGAACTTCAAAAAGGAGAATGACCCGTGTTAAACATCTGCAATGTGTTCTTCACACATATTGTTCTTCACATACTATTGTGAAGAACACCTTTCTGCACTAATGTCTTCTGATAAGTTAGCAGATGTACGGAAACATCTGCAATGTGTTCTTCACTGTGTTCACTGTGTTCTTCACTTAAATGATCCTTAATGATCCTGTGTTCACTGTGTTCTTCACTGTTCCTCATTGTGTTTCCTTAAAGGGGTTATGCCACGAAACAATTGACTGCAAAAAGCTGTCAAAGAGGTTAAAATATTTCAAAAATCTATTTGTAATGGTTACCTGGAAGTAAAAATACCTTTCTATTTGTTATTATGATGCTTGTTCAGCCTCTATTCTGCTCCACACAGAAGCAGATGTGGGAGTGGCCTATCCGGGCACAAGCACAGCACTGACAGCGGCAGTTATTGCACAACTCAGTGCCACAGAGCGCTCAGCCTTCACAGTCTCCTTCCACCTGCTGTGCTCAAATAGTCCCTGCATTTACTGATCCAATAGAAATGTGTCATACGCCCCCAAAAAAAGTTGGTGCAGTCTGTCAAAGCAGTGCAGGGGGCACCAGATTCATGAAGAACGTGCGCCAGAAATCCTGAATCTGGCGCCCCCTGCACACTACACAGGACACTGCACATAGTACACATGTACTATGTATTCTCACAGCATCATGGTCGGTCAGGCTGACATGCATGGATGCATAGATAAATAGGTGACAGCTTCTCACATGTTACTGATCTTTAGCTACTTCCCTGCTAGTCAGGGACAGGGGCCCCTTTGTAGGACAGCAGGGTAGCATGGAGGGACAGTGCATGGTGGAGAGTACAGGATGAGGACTGCAGGAGAGCAGGGTAGCATGGAGGGACAGTGCATGGTGGAGAGTACAGGAGGAGGACTGCAGGGTAGCATGGAGGGACAGTGCATGGAGGAGAGTACAGGAGATGCATCAGGAGAGATCAGAGCTCAGCCTGTTACTTGTGTTATCTCTGCAGCCTCCTGTGTGACCTGACTAATGGTGGAAGGAGGAGAGGGCTGCTACATTGCTATAACTCATGTTGGGGGAGGACTCCTCTGTGCAGCAGATGTCATGTATGTCTGCAGTTACCTTGTATCTGCTGCTGTAGGCTCCTGTGTGACCTGACTAATGGTGGAGAGTACAGGAGGAGGACTGCAGGACTGCAGGGTAGCATGGAGGGACAGTGAATGGTGGAGAGTACAGGAGATGCATCAGGAGAGGTCAGAGCTCAGCCTGTTACTTGTGTTATCTCTGCAGCCTCCTGTGTGACCTGACTAATGGTGGAGGGAGGAAAGGGCTGATACATTGCTATGATCCATGTTATGGGGGACTCCTCTGTGCAGCAGATAGTCATGTCTGGCTGCAGTTACCTTGTATTTGTTGCTGTAGGCTCCTGTGTGACCTGACTAATGGTGGAGAGAGGAGAGGGCTGCTACATTGCTATGATCAATGTTATGGGGGACTCCTCTGTGCAGAAGATAGTCATGTATGTCTGCAGTTACCTTGTATCTGCTGCTGGAAGCTCCTGTGTGACCTGACTAATGGTGGAGGGAGGAGAGGGCTGCTACATTGCTATGATCCATGTTATGGGGGACTCCTCTGTGCAGCAGATGTCATGTATGTCTGCAATTACCTTGTATCTGCTGCTGGAAGCAACCATGGAGCAGTGGAAATCACCTCATTCACTGGTGTAGACGGCTGAGCTCTCTGCCCCCTCTCTCACTTCCTATTGGCTGCAGTGTGTCAGCTGATATCTCAGTGTGGAGAGGAGCTGTGTGGAGTGATCTGTAGTGCAGAGCAGCTGCTGACTCCCTGTGCGCAGACTCGGCCAGATCAGCTGTTGCTCAGGACGGGACACAGCTACCACTAGGGGGCGCCAGCAACCAGGACAAAAGGAGTTATCTCAGTAAGCCTGCATATTTTGTAATAAGTGTAAATGATGAAAGTACTTGTCACAATGCATTGGACCCAATTACAGCCATTTGCTATGGTGACACAACCCCTTTAAGTGAAAGCTCGATCTCAAGCAGGCAAAATACTTGTCCGAGCAGCGAGCCGTTTCAAGTACTGTAATAGTCGAATGAGCATCAAGCTCGGATGAGTATACTCGCTCATCTCTACTTGTTATTTATGAAAAAGGTGAACTTTTACTGTTAAATTGTTTAGTGCAAATTGTGTACATTTTAAACAGAGCAAACAGATACAAAAGTATACACTTACCATGGTCTGGAGATCCCAACATATATGTATATTTTTTTTTATAACCGACTGTAATGTAACAGTTTTTTGTGACACTAAACTACACGTCCACAAGGCCCTGTATTGAGATTAGTGGCCCAAATCAACCAAGTGTGGAAGTTTACACAAGAGACTAGGAGGTTAAAGTAGCAAAATCACATGGGCCCAGAAGAGTCATCTGTCAAAAGGGGCTTCATTATAGAAGCCAGAGACTATTAGGCTACATTTAGACATTGTGGAACAAGACCTCAACAGAGATTCCATTGTGTTTATTCATCATCAAATAAACAGTCCTTAGAAATGCTTGAAGAAGCCTTTGAGAAGCCTTTGAAGAAGCCTTTGAGACTCCACTCCCTATAGTAATCTTGTTACAGCTTATTTATTAAAGTAGCATCACACATGAGAACTACAGATGTAGCACTGATTAAGAGTAAGATAATTCAGGGAACTGCTCCTTTTCATGTTAATTAAATAAATGACCTTGGGTAAAGATGGGCGAATTTGTTAAAATTCGTTTTGTCCCGAATTGCCAAATTTTTTGGAAAAATTCGTTTCGACCCGAATCAAAATGAATCACGTTGAAAAACAGGCATTTCCTGGCTGCAGAGAGAGTGTAGGGTGTTGTAGAACATTGTGCCATACTTAAATTTGCATAGGGAGCGTGGTTTGGTCTTCAAACAATGCTGTGTTTTAGTATGACACGCACATGACAGCCGCCGCTCTTAGAATCGCTTCACTCTTCACTTCCATGTGCACTTACATAGGTCAACTTCCCCAAATAAGCGGAGCGGGAACGCAGCCTGACAAGGTAACGTCTGTGCCAGCTCAAAAGGACCGAGCTGAGGGCCAAGATCCCACTATAACATCAAAGAGTACACTCTTTTTACACTGACATCAGATGATTCCATAGATTACGACAGAACCTGTTCTGTTAAACGCGGATACATATGGAAAGCCCCCCAAAAGAGTGCAGAGGATGTCGGCAGTAATTTTGCATTGATGTCACTGATCATTTTGCCCTTCTTTTCACGCGTCAGTGTCCTCTTTCAATCGGTCCATAATCCATCAGTATTGCTAAAGCCCAAAACAAACAGGAGTTGATCCAGAATAGAGATGAGCAGCAAATGGGATACTTGCAAGTCCTCTGTGTTCTGTATCCACTCCTGCTTTTGGCTATCAATCCTGAAGCTTTTCATCCTTCTGACAGATGAAATGAAGGGGAAAACCAAACATAGTGGCAACGTCATAGAGTGATGGAGGGTGAAAACAGCATTATGGAAATCACAGGGTGTTCCAGGGAGACAGCGGTCAGTTGGCAGAAGCATGAGTAGGCTGTAGAGTGGCAAATGACAAATTATGGAGGTGGCGGAAACATGGTAGGCCACAAAGTGGCACAATGATAAGAGTGTGGAGGTGGCGGCAGCAGAAGCAGCAGCAGGAGCCCACAGGTGGCAGCAACATGGTGGCAGCAACAGGAGTAGCCACAGAGTGGCACAATGATTTAGTGTGGAGGTGGCATCAGCAGCAGGATCCCACAGGTGGCAGCAACATGGTGGCAGTAACAGGGAAAGCCACAGAGTGCCACAATTATATAGTGTGAAGGTGGCATCAGAAGCAGCAGGAGCCCGCAGAGTGGCACAATGATATAGTGTGAAGGTGGCATCAGTAGCAGCAGGAGTGGCACAGTGATATAGTGTGAAGGTGGCATCATAAGCAGCAGCAGGAGCCCACAGAGTGGCACAATGATATAGTGTAAAGGTGGCATCAGAAGCAGCAGGTGCCTGCAGAGTGGCACAATGATATAATGTGAAGGAGGCATCAGAAACAGGAGGAGCCTGCAGAGTGGCACAATGATATAGTGTGAAGGTGGCATCAGAAGCAGCAGGTGCCTGCAGAGTGGCACAATGATATAATGTGAAGGTGGCATCAGAAGCAGCAGGAGCCTGCAGAGTGGCACAATGATATATTGTGAAGGTGGCATCAGAAGCAGCAGAAGCCTGCAGAGTGGCACAATGATATGGTGTGTTGGCGGCATCAGTAGCAGCAGCAGGAGCCCGCAGAGTGGCACAATGATATAGCGTGAAGGTGGCATCAGGAGGAGCCCGCAGAGTGGCACAATGATATAGTGTGAAGGTGGCATCAGAAGCAGCAGCAGGAGCCTGCATAGTGGCACAATGATATAGTGTGAAGGTGGCATCAGAAGCAGCAGCAGCAGGAGGAGCCCACAGAGTGGCACAATGATATAGTGTGTTGGTGGCATCAGAAACAGCAGGAGCCTGCAGAGTGGCACAATGATATAGTGTGAAGGTGGCATCAGAAGCAGCAAGAGCGGCAGTGTGGCACAATGATATATTGTGTTGGTGGCATCAGAAGCAGCAGCAGCAGGAGCCCGCAGAGTGGTACAATGATAAAGTGTGAAGGTGGCATCAGTAGCAGCAGGAGGAGCCCACAGAGGGGCACAATGATATAGTGTGTTGGTGGCATCAGAAGCAGCAGAAGCCCGCAGAGTGGCACAATGATATAGTGTGAAGGTGGCATCAGAAGCAGCAAGAGCGGCAAAGTGGCACAATGATATAGTGCGTTGGTGGCATCAGTAGCAGCAGCAGCAGGAGCCCGCAGAATGGCACAATGATATAGTGTGAAGGTGGCATCAGAAGCAGCAGTAGGAGCCACAGAGTGGCACAATGATATAGTGTGAAGGTGGCATCAGAAGCAGCAGGAGCCTGCAGAGTGGCACCATGATATAGTGTGGAGGTGGCGGACAATTCCAGTCCCTGGTAAAGATTGTAGGAGACAGATGGTGCAACTAGCAGCAGATGTGTGGCATCAGGCGGGTGGCAGCATCAGAATAGTAGCTGAGATAGGTAGTTAGAACCCCGACTCATTTCACTGTATAAACTACGTGGATTTGACACGTAAATCTGGCTGTAAACTAGAGCCCCCAAAAGGTATTGCAATGTGCGTTATACAGATACCCCACAACTGACATTGTAATTTCAGCGAAAATCACTGTATAAACTACGTGGATTTCACACGTAAATATGGCTGTAAACTAGAGCCACAATAAGGTATTGCAATGTGCGTTATACAGATAACCCACAACTGACAGCTCACTACTGCAGATGCATGAATGTCAAACAGATTACTTCCTATTCGATTTTGTCACTAAATAGAACTGCTATTTGGGGTATACAGATCCCCCTTAGAGAACAACCAGGGATTGGTCCACCAATCGCTACTACAGATGCATGAATGTCAAACAGATTTCTTCTATTCGATTTTTTTTGTCACTAAATAGAACTCCTATTTGGAGTATATAGAACCCCCTTAGAGAACAGCAAGGGATTGCAGCAAGAATCGCACAGTACAATAGCAGAAGCTGGACGCTACAACATGAAGTGTGAAGTGCTGAGATAGAAAATGGCTGAGTTTTATAGGGCTGTGGGACATCACATAAGCCTGCCGGTCGCTGATTGGCTTACAGGTCTGCAGATGTCATCGGGGGTGTTCCTTTCTCCTTCCCAGAGTTCTCTGCCCCATGTAACACGTTGTTCTTGCGCCCATTTAGCAGAAACATGAGGGGAAAAAAAACAACTTTGTTCTCGCGAATCAGCATAAACTTCGGCTTTGTGATTAATCAAATTTTTTATTCTAAGAATCATTAGAATAGATTCGCCCATCTCTAACCTTGGGTCATGTTGACCTGTGCTATATCTTTAAGTGATGTTATAGTATATTGATATTGCAGCAACAGGAAGAGTCCGGTCCGTAATGTGTACTTTGTAAAAGTACCCTTCCTTCATACAACATATATCATACTGGTGGTTCCTTTTGTGAATGAGCGGTTTATAGGGCTCTCACAAACACGGCTGCCTCCTCTAAACATGGCTTACCTCTGCACTTGCATAGGCCATTGTGATTGTTATACAAAATATATTTATTTATCAATGGTTACTTTCATGAGTTAAAGTTAAACATCGCATCCCAAAAACATCTTATAGACATGATAATGTCGAACAATATGCATATTTGCGGCATATGCGACTTCTCCCTACGAGATACAAGTGAATTCTATAAAAATTAGTCTCCAGCTGTCTTTATGACTGTGTTCTGGAAATAGTACTTAAGTACAGTTCACATGTGCTTTCACTGTGCAGAATAGCCACCTATCAGCTCTCCAACGACCACACTATTGGAAATGCTGGAAGATTCACTTGAATATGCTTGGCACACGCTGTTCCTGATTACTGTGTACTGATGTGTAACAGAGTGTAATAGAGCACAGATCCATAAAAATATTGCAAAGCATCACATGCTTAATAAGGGCCCGAAGTCCCTTATAGAATGTGAACAGCAATGGTGAGTCAATTTCTCCTGTGAACAAAAAATAAGAATCTCCATTATATTAATTCAGAATGGAAATAATCATTTTATTGGAGAGTACTAGATATTTTATTAAATACCAAGTAACAAACAGCTTAGTAGCTTTATATGCTATCCTCACAGGAAAATAATTCTATCAGGAAAAAAACAAGTAATTTCCAAGTAATTTTCATTATTATTTCCCAAGATCCCAGAAGTAGTCGCAAGCTATCCTGCAAGATGGAGTGGGGGTCGTATTATGAGAATGTAAAGAAGTCACACCACAATCTTCTTAACTTACAGATGTATTGACCCACCTCAGGTCAATTTTGGTTAAGACCTCAAATTTATCACTAAAGCAAATAAAAAACAATATTGTGGCATGCTAAACCCTGTATGTGTCACAGCACACTACACAAATACTGGGTGGCTGCATTTAGACACATGTCGGATAGGATTTTGAGATATGATATTGCAAAGAATAATTGTCTCAAAAACCTATCTTGTAGAGGCATACAAATAGGGAATTGTCTCGCCAGGAGAAGGGTAATAGAGGACACAAGCGTTCTACAGAGATGCTGTAACTGGTATTCACTGGGGGAGAATTTTTACTGTCTGCACCAGTGTCTAAAATACCATTTATTTGGGGTTTTAGATCAGTTTAGGCACTTTTCAGGATTGTAGGAAAAAGGGGCAAGGGCTCGGGAAAAGGGGGTGTGACCTCAGCAAAAAATGAGTGCGTTAAATAAAAGTTATTTATTTGGCACTGCAAACTAGACTAACTAATAGATGGAGCAATATACAACTTGACAGTCTTAAAATACATTAGACAAAAGATAAATCTGTATCAGACACAAAGATAAATCTGGCACAGCAAAAAACTGGTTAGTCCTACTGTGCCCTGGTCTAGTATACAAAACAATGATAAATCTTCCCCACTGCACCCATAAAGTGGTTTGTACTGTATATGCCCTTTAACCTCTGTACAGGAGTCTGAACTGCATTCCTGCGAACCACCATGACTCTATACCAGATTGTTATTGGCTGAATTAGATGTCTAAAAGACCTTGGTTTGTATCACCAATGGGGCAGATGGGAATAGGCTAGTGGATAGGCTGAGATCAGGGAAGGAGCTGCATGTTCATGTTGGATACAATTAGTTTACGAAGGTAAAACTAATTTCTTTATGGTAAACTTACGGATGTCAGGATAGGCTGAATTGGTTTAAATACAGGTAAATTAGGCAGAAATTAGAAAATGGGAAAACAGTTCACAAGAACACTGGAAACCTCATTGCTCCAGCCCTTTCCAGAGGGTAGGTGTCTTAACCTTTGGGAACTGGCAATTGACTTGTAGCTACATTGATGATGCCCCTTTAAGAAAGAAACTGGATTCTGAATACAATAACACTACAAGCAGAGCACAGAGAAGGAGTAAAGATTGTAAGGAATTAGAAATAAAATAAAGAGAAAATAACCTGGGAATTGATACTAATATAACCTAATATTACAGTACAGTATAGAGCAAAAAGTCTTTTTAAAGTAACTTGAGGAACTCTTGCTAATAAGAAATTCCTAATATTTACTTGTTTCTAATACACTAATCTTTCAATTACTGCATTCAGGCCAGGTGACCACTGTGGTTAAGACCTTGGAAAGTCAATGAACATTTGCAAGGTACAAGGACAGCTGTTTTCTAGATGATTATTACCATGATTCTGTCTATTAGTAGAGAAAGTCATCAACACAATTCTATGCTCATTAAGAGAGTCTAGTTTTAGAAATGCTTTCAGCTCATGAATAGAAACGGGCTTTATAATGTTGGAAGAAGGGCAATTATAGCCAAGTCTTCTTATGTCTTTTTGAAGTAGGCTGCCATTAACATCAGGGCTATGACTTCAGTCAACCTGCAATTAATAAACGTTGCAGTGAGCAATCATTCTTAATTCATCAGTGTGGCCTTTTCCAGTATATTTCTATGTAGCTGTATATAAACTTTAGTGGTATAATTATGCATCATAAGAATATTGCTTATTCCTGACATAACATAATAAATCAATGTCTTTGTAATTCATTGCCTGATGACTAGTTAAAGGGGATATCCTGCAAATTATTTTTATAACAAAATTCCAGAAAATCAGCCAAAAGAATTAATAAATGCTTAATGTGAAATATATTACCATATTTTCCGGGCCATTAGGCGCACCGGAATATAAGGCGCAACAGTCCGATGCGCCTTATATATGTAATAATTCCATATATAAGGCGCATCAGACTATAAGGCGCAGGGTCGGGGGCATGGCAGAGGTCCAGGGGCGGAGCGGAGACCCGACGGGACGCGACGCCGAGAAGAGACGCGGCGACGTGGGGAAGGCGAGTGGGGAAGGTGAGTGGGGAAGGTGAGGGGGAGGTGGAGGAGGGCAGTGGACCATACTTACATAGGTCCCCGCTACCGGAGACAGCAGTTCTCCAGCGGGAGATCTGCTGTCTCCGGTAGTGGGGACCTATGTAAGTAGGGTCCGCTGCCCTCATATAGGGCGCACCGGACTATAAGGCGCACTTTGGATTTCCAAGGAAATCCAAGGCTTTTAAGTGTGCCTTATAGTCTGGAAAATACGGTATACTCACTGCTTATTAGTCTTAAGACTAGTTGAAGGGACTGAGGCCTTGAAAAAGTTGATGCTACTGTCCAATCAAAAAAATACTGATTAGGTCATTTCAACCCCTTAACGCCAGAGCCCTTTTTCAATTTTCTGTTTTTATTTTTTACTCCCCACCTTCAAAAATCCATAACCTTTTCATGTACAGAGCTGTATGAGTGCTTGTTTTCTGCATAACAAATTGCACTTACAAGTGACAGTATTTAATATTTCATCCCTTGTACTTTGAAGCAGGGAAATTTTCCAAATGATGTGAAATTAACATAAAAAATTGCATTTGCACCATATTTTTGGGGGATCTGTTTTTACAGCTTTTACTGTGAGCTCTAAATGACCGTTCGTCAATATTATTTTGGTCAGCACAACCACAGCGTTACAGAAATAATTTTACTAAATTAATTCATATTAACTTTTGTAAAATAAAACAATTCTAGGGAACGTGGGTGATTTGAACCTTTAGATTCTTTTTTTTTTTTTACAGCATTTTTTTACCCTCTAACGTACATGTACCTTAGGGTATATGATTGCTTCTTCCATATACTGCAATACTACTGTGTTGCAGTACATGGCGATTTTGCAGGAGATCTGTATTGGTCCGACAATGGCAGAGTGCTATAGATTTCACGAAGAGACAAGCTGTGGAGTCTGACAGAGACTTCTAGCTTTCATGGCGATGTATCATCACCCAATGATGACATTTTCTTTTATCTGGAGTGAGCCATTAAAACAGTAACAGTTCATATAGATAAAAACTTGTCAATTTCTTTTGTTCCAAAACCATGCTGCCATTTCAAAGAGGTAAATACATTTGGAATAAAATACTAGCTATGTATTTGAATACATATGTCTGTGTAATGCATTTCAGGGTTACACCAACCCGCTACCTCAGTTTAAAACACATACTAAGAAACAAAATACAGGCGGTCCCAACTTACAGGCGACCCCCTAGTTACAAATGGACCTCTGGATGTTGGTAATTCACTGTACTTTAGCCCTAGGCTTTGATAATCAGCTGTAGGAGTTATAAAATGTGTCTGCAAATAAGCTTTATTGTTAATCTTGGTTCTTATGACAACCCAACATTTTTTAAATCCAATTGTCACAGAGACCAAAAAAAATTCTGGCTGGGGTTACAATTATAAAATATACAGTTCCGACTTACATACAAATTCAACTTAAGAACAAACCTGCAGAACCTATCTTGTATGTAACCTGGGGACTGCCTATTGTTCATTATTTAAAAGTGTGAAGCTAAATTGTTACAGCCGCCTGGGGGTAGGGTAAAGAATATCAACAAGCAATAACCTTGAATAAATGAAAATAAATGTAAACATAACATATATAATGGTAGCAGAGAAAGGAAAATGGGTGACACCGATAATGTAAAAAATATTTAACCCTTTAAAAATCATTAACAGACATCGAGTGGGAGTGCAGAGTGGGAGCATGTAGGAATGGGTTGCTATTTCAGTGGAGTATCTTTAATGGTGAGACAACAGTTATAATTGTTATATAAATTTGCTGCATTTTTGTTGTTTATTAAGGTAACAAATAAGTGGTTTAAAGTTACACTAGAAATTGCCAAATTTATCATGTAGAATAATGAATGTAGCATCATAAATCAGGCTCAGTACTTGACTGTCTCATCTATGTCTGCACTATTAGACTGGATTATATATTAATAAGCTCCTCTCATCTTTTCTTACAACACTGCAAGGTAAATGACTCAAAAAGCTTCATTTTACAGAAGTAAACCACTTTTCGTTAAATAATTTTTGTTAAACATTCACACTGAGCCGGTAAATCATTAGCACCATTTGCAGTTGTAGCTAGTCATCCACATCATAATAACTAATAATTATACTATCATAACATTTTCCACTTTCCATAATGGTAGTTTTTATTTACAGCGTCCAACTGAGCTATGACCAGGTCATTTCTGGCAGGAAAGCAGAAAATATTTAGAGTTTGATTTGTTTTTATCACTGAGCTGGCAAATGCAATCCCATGAGGCGCATTACGAATGGTAATTCAGAATGCCTAAAACCCAAGTTTGACCATATAAAACAGCAACAGCCACATGTCTTGTATTACATAGGGGAACAATTTTTAGCATAATCCCTGTTGAGTTTTTTTTGTTGTTTTAGTCTTAAATAGTCACGCTGACTTCAAAACAGCAGTTAGTTTTCTTCTATCGTGTCATGATTTTTTTCTACAGTTTATCATAAAGTGACCACTCTAGGCTGGATCGATTCCACATCAAGGGAAACACTAGTCCTTTACTATTGGCTAAGAGTAAACCACCCTTGAATAAGAAGTGGGGGAAACTTTATATATCCCCCTCCTCTACTGTGCTCCTGACCCCTCTACATGGGCAGCTTCTAGTTAATTTACTCTACAGTGCAAATCTAAAAAAGAGACCCCCCCCCCAATGTGATTAAATAATATAAAATAGCCCCTCAAATTAATTATAGCAATTGTAGCATATCAATCCTCTTCAAATAAAAAATACTACAAACAGTGCTCCCAGATGTATAGATTATAGTGCAGTGGCGGCGAACCTATGGCATGGGTGCCAGAGGTGGCACTCAGAGCCATTTCTCTGGGCACTCAGACCTTTGGACAAGGACAGAGTTCACCAAATACCACCAAATCTTACTGCATTTCCAGGCACACTTAAGCCACACTTAATTGGCTGTTTAGAACTGCGGGAAAAGTGAGAAGGTGTTGACAGAACTGCATTATCTTTGAAGCTCATCTTGCTGGACCCACCATTCTTTCTTTACAGAGAGACCCTGGAGAGAAGCTACAACGAGAGACAAAATTTTCCTTTCAACTGTATTGGTGGCCTTGGGCGGCAAATACGAATGAAAGATGTGAAAGAACAGGTAGCAGTAAGTTACTGCTTAAAATGCCATGTTGGCACTCCACGGTAAATAAGTGGATTTTGGTTGTAGTTTGGGCACTCGGTCTCCAAAAGGTTCACCATCACTGTTATAGTGTGAGGCTTGAGAAAGCGTGTTTGCACGCGAAACGGCCCATCCCCTTGGTGAGGCAGCTCCTCATTCTGCTCTGCACCTCTACAACAATAATAAAGAAAGCATTTTTTCATCATTCTGGTGAGTGCCGCATTTCCCTCTTTTGTTTTGCCTTTACTGTTATAGTGTATGCAGCACCATCCTACTACATTGGTCTAGACAAAGGGGCATATTTATCAGGACCTCTGCACAACGCCAGTGGCGCAGAGGCCCTGAATAATCGCAAATTCTAGCTTAATGCTAGCACTTGCGATTATTTGCCCCGATCCGCCACCTTCACACCAGTGGGGCGTGAAGGGGGGGGGGGTGGCTGGCCGGGAGTGGGCCGGCGCAGGGCGTTAATGTCCCCACGCCTGCGCACTCGTTGCTGTCGGCGACTTTTCATATGTGAAAAGTCGCTGGCTGTGTTTTTTTCTACTCCAGGCCCTGCGGAAGCCTCTTGATGTATCGGGCTGTGACTATGCAGTGGTGGGGCAATCATACGATGGCGCACAAGCGCCAGCGTATGATAAATATGCCCCAAAGCCTCCCAGAATTGATTTTAGCATTGATTAAGCCCCATGATGAATCCGCCGTGGTGGCAGAGGAGCATGGCTTTAACATATGCACAAGCATTGGTGTATGACAAATCTCCCATATATATTTTATATATATGCAACATCCCCCACCGGGGCCTAGCCCTTGAGGTGAGGCCTGGAGACAGCCGGGGCCCGCGGTACCGGAGTGGCTGGCGGTTGCGGCCTAAGCACGCTATTGTCACGGTGCTTGGTACGGGGGAACCGGAGGGCTGTCCTACAGCCTGGCAGGTCTCCAGCAGGGTGGTGTTGGCAAGAAATGATGAGGGAGCGGCTGCTATAGCGGATCTCCCTGGGGCAACCCCTTAATGTCCCGAGTGTGAGTCTCTGGGTGATGGACAGGGCGCCGGTGATGAAGGCAGGGGTAGTAGCAGGGACCAGACGGAGACAGAAGTTGAAGAAAACAACTTACAGTTCTTTATTTGAACCGCAGGAACCGCAGCAAACGTGCCTTTAACAGGTAGGTAGGGTGCCGAGATGTGAGTTGGAGGGAGCCTCAGGAGATAGTTCACCAGCCTGGAAGTAGAGGGCAGGCTGGGAGGCAGCTGTGTCCTGGTAGGAAGCTTCAGCTTGTCCTGTAGGGCTTCAGGTATCACCTTCAAAGGTAAGATGATACCCCTTTTCCTCACTACACTAACTCTAGTCTAATGCTCCACTCTTCAGAGGCAGGGGCTAGGCTCTTCCTGCTCTGGTATGGGCTAGACAGAGATTACTCACGCACTCACTGATTCTCCTAGGATTCCACACTAGAATAATCATCTAATGTTCTGATCTGAGCTGAGCTCAGACTAAACTGTTCTCCAGAACATTCCTGGCCAGAGGTCTTATTACCTTCCTTTGGTCAGGTGGTGGCTGCTCCTCCAATCACATCTCAGCTTACAGAGCACAGGATGTAACACATATCATTGGATAACAGCATCTGGCATTATACAAAATACTTAACTCCTGCCTTGCCAGGCAGGATTCACCACTGCAATACCGCTATGTCCTATCAGGACCATGTAGTGTAATGGAATTACATGCAGGTGGGACGTATTCGCAAACCCTCCCTCGCCATTGCTTCGGCGAGGGTGTTGCATACCCCGGGGGCAATTGAAAGAGCCGCCCTCGGCTCGACTACAGATGGTTTGGGGCACAGAGGGGGCTAAGGGCACTTCTGGGAAGTGCAGGCTATGTGAGGTGTAGGGACAAACCGCCCATGGTCCTGGAGACAGGCACCTGGGTTGGTGTCGGACTGAAGACAAACAAAAAAAACATGTAGCTGTATGACAGTTGGTCGCTGACGCCATTAAACCGAACTGTACAGTAGGAAAGCTGTGGTGTCATGTCCTGTAATCCACTCCTTGCACCAAGGCCTGTATATTTGTTTGATCAACGCTTCTTCCCTGGCGGCAATTATATGGTGTCTATCTGCATTACATGAGCATATGCGACACGAGTACCTCCTGACTGACAACCTTACCCATGTATGAGTGGCATCCAGGTGCTAACTCTGTAACACCCCCGGTCCCCTAAAGACCCGCAGTTTACGGACTACCCCCATGTGCAAACCTCAGTTTGAGGGATCAGGTAGCGGTCAGTGTTTTACATAAAAGACGGTCCGACACAGCCACACTACAACCTGAAAAGCCTATGAAAGGGTTAATGCAGACTACTGGCATATATGACAGTGTGCAAATATTTTTGTAAACTCACATTGGCTTAGCAGCCCAATGGGTACACATCTTATAACATAACGTTACAGATAGATAGGCTACTCAGAGTAGCACGGTAGCAAATGTCTCTTTCCTGCAAAGAAAAGGCATAAAAAGTGCAAGCAGAATGTCCATACCTAAAAAGGAAGGCATTAAGTGCAAAATGATAATAAATTACATTGCAACTTTTCCTTTGTAGTATCTGGCAAAAGTCTCTCAGAAGGTCTCTACTGACAAAGTCCATCTTCTGGGTACAGCCCTTGAGGTGGGGAAAAGTGCAATGAAGAAGCAAAGGGTCTCCTCTGGTGTAGAGGGACAGAGTCCTTTGAAGAAATCTCTGCTGTGGCAGAGGAAGGGGTGCTATCATAGCACATGACAGTGTATAATCTCTTGACTGAGATAAATAAGGGTAAGAGTCTCAGGAAAGTCTCTGGCTCTTTGGGGTAAGGACAGAAATATACAATATGTACAGTACCTGAAGTGGGCTACAGCCCTTCAGGGGTTAGTCTGCATCTTCCTCGGTGGTAAGTACTTCGGTGTCAGAAAAACGTACCTGCCTCCTGCTTCTGCGTGTCACCAGCTGGTACTCCTGCAGGTACGCAGGAGCTTTACCTTTTGTCTCCCTTTGAGACCTTCGAAGTTCCGGCCTGGAGAAGATAACAACCTCCTCATCGTCCTCCTCTGAGTCAAGCGCTGGAGTCGGAGTCTCAGCTGCCTCTGATGCTTCAGGGGTTGCAGACTCTGAAGCCGGATCATCCTCCACAGGTAGCAGTATTGGAGACTGCGGTGGGGATGATGGTCTCTCCGAGGTACCTCTTACTGGAGTGGATACAAAACAGAATTGAGGCACAGTCACAAGTTCCAAGAAACTGGGGGTAGGTGAACACAAGGAGGTCTGTAAGTTGGGAGTCGAGGTGAGAGGTGTAGACATAGGGGCAAAAGGACGAAGACATCTCTTCAGCCGGTTCCTATGTACCCGGAGTGATGGACGGTCTCCTCTTGAAATCTCGTAGACTTCAGGGGAGAGACTGTCCCTAACTAGGTATGGCTCACGCTCCCAACGCCCATCTAGCTTACTGGTAGGATGGTTGTTGCGCAGCCACACTCGATCTCCTGGGGCAAAAGGCTCAGCACAGGCATTACGATCGAAGTCCCTTTTTTGTTTCTCTCGGGCCTCTTCCAACCGCAGATCCACAACTTCTCTGGCATCCGCCAGGCGCCTCTGGTGTTCGTGAACCCAGTCAGTCTGGGGGAGTAAAGACTGGGAATCAGGGGACTCCATGTCCCAGGTCATATCAGCAGGGAGATGGCCGTGTCTCCCGAACATCAGATAATACGGGGTGTATCCTGTGGAGCAATGAGTGGTATTGTTGTACAGGTACACTAATTCGGGCAATAGTTTTGGCCAGTCAGCCCTTTTTGCAGGGGTCAGAGTCCTCAGCATATTGATTAGAGTCTGATTCATCTTTTCACAAAGCCCGTTGCCTTGGGGATGATAAGCTGTGGTCCTCAGCTTCTTGCAGCCATATAGAGTGCACAGCTCTTGGAAGACTTGGGACTCAAATGCTGTTCCTTGGTCTGTAAGGATCTGATCCGGACAGCCATAGGGGAGGATGAAGCTCTTCCACAGGGCCGCTGCGGTAGTCCTTGCAGACAGATCTCTGACAGGTACTGCAACCACAAATTTGGTATAGTGGTCGATGATCGTAAGAGCATAACTGTGACCGGATCTGCTGGGCTCCAACTTCACGTGGTCCAATGCCAGGATCTCCAAGGGCCGTTGGCTCACAATGGGACGGAGAGGGGCCCTTTGGTTGTGTCGCTCTCCTCGAGCGATGGCGCAGGCCGGGCATTCTCGACACCAGGCTTCAATGTCGGACTTCATGTTGACCCAGAAGAATCGCCTTCGGAGGGTGGCTTCAGTCTTCTGAGCGCCAAAGTGTCCAGACTGGTCATGGTACATTTCCAGTACTATCTTGGCGTCCCTCCTGGGAATCAGAATCTGGTATATCCGATCATAAGTGATAGGGTCCAGAGTTCTTCTCTTGAGCAGACCTTGGTGCATGCTCAGAGTCTTTCTCTGGCGCCACAATTGAGACAGTTCTCCATCAGCTCTTCTGCGCCGTATTCTTTCAGGCACTCGCCCACTAGAGAGATAGTCCATTACTTCTCCTATGGCACGGCTATCAGACTGAAGACTCATCCAGAGGTCCTTCTCCGCAGGGGGCTCTGACTCTTCTTGAGGAGTCGCTGGCTCTGCCTCTGTCGGTAGGGAGTAAACTCTCTGGGCATCTTGACGCACAAACCGGGCATAGAACGCTGGCATCTCCACATCTTCCCACTGAGCATCCGTGGAGGGTCCCTCCCACTGGTCAGGGAGACGGGACAGAGCGTCGGCGTTGTCATTGGTCTTACCAGCCCGGTACTTGATGGTAAAGCTGAAATTGGCAAGTCTGGAGGCCCACCGTTGTTCCAGTGCTCCAAGACGTGCGGTGTTCAGATGCGCCAACGGATTATTGTCTGTGAAGACAGTGAAAGATGATGCAGCTAGGTAGTCCTTGAACTTTTCGGTCACAGCCCAGACTAACGCCAGAAACTCCAACTTGAAGGAACTATAGTTCTGGTCGTTTTGCTCCGGTTCTCGGAGGGAACGGCTGGCGTAGGCTATGACCCTTTCAGTTCCGTTTTGGAGCTGGGATAATACCGCCCCTAGACCTTGCTTGCTGGCATCAGTGTATAGGGTGAAAGGCAGACTATAGTCTGGATATCCCAACACCGGAGGTTCAGTCAGCCGTTGCTTGAGCATCTGGAAGGCAGCTTCTCGTTCGGCCGTCCACTCAATGGATACTCGGGAACGTTGGCTCTCTTTTGGCAGGCCCCTTAGGAGCTCTTGCAGGGGAGCCGCCAGCTGGGCAAACTTCGGGATGAAACGCCTGTAATAACTGGCAAATCCCAGGAAGCTTTTGATGTCCCGTACGGTTGATGGGGTAGGCCAGTCGTGAACAGCTGCAATCTTCTCTGGATCTGGCTCAATTCCATGAGCGCTCACCACATGTCCCAGGTACTTGACACTAGGTTGTAGCAGGTGGCACTTGGATGGCTTGACCTTCAACCCATGTTGGGTCAGGATTTGGAAGACTTCCGCCAGATGGTGGAGGTGGTCTTCATAAGTCTTGGAGTAGATGATGATGTCGTCCAAATATAGCAGGACGGTCTCGAAGTTGCGATGACCCAAACATCTCTCCATCAGCCGTTGAAATGTGCCTGGGGCGTTGCATAGCCCAAACGGCATGTTGTTGAACTCGAACAGGCCCATTGGGGTGGTGAAAGCCGTCTTCTCTCGGTCTTCTGGCGCCATGGCCACTTGCCAGTAGCCACTGGTCAGGTCCAGGGTAGAGAAGTAGGCAGCTGACCCTAGGGCTGCGAGGGATTCCTCGATTCGAGGCAGAGGATAGGCGTCCTTGTGGGTGATATTGTTGATTTTCCTATAGTCAACACAGAATCGAAGGGTTCCATCCTTCTTCTTCACAAGGACCAGCGGGGCAGCCCATGGGCTGTGACTCTCCCGGATAACGTTGGCTGTCTTCATCTCTTGTACCAGCTTTTTCACCTCTTGGTAGCGGGCTGGAGGTATGGGCCGATATCGTTCCTTGATAGGAGGATGAGAGCCAGTAGGGATGGTGTGTTGGATCAGAGTAGTCTGCCCAAAATCCAGTGGGTGTTTGCTGAAGGCCTGGTGGTGCTTCATAACGACATCCAGGACACCTTGTACTTGGTCTGCAGGAGTAAAATCGTCGTCTCCAATATTGAGCTCAAGCCACCAGGATTGCTCGGCAGGCTCACCTTCAGCACTTTGCTTCACTTCCAACTGTTGGGAGGCAGACAGAGCGGTTTCCACCAAGTCTTCAGGATGGACACTGAAGAGAGTGGCTACGGCTTGGTACTTTCTCAGATCCACTGGGGAGTCTCCCACATTTAGTAGTCGAATGGGTACTTGTCCTCGGGATACAGTGACTAGACTCCTGGCGGCTAGAATGGGCAGGTCTTCATCAGCTGGTAGAGGTTCTACTATCGCCTGGTAGTCTTGACCTTGGACGCCCATGCAGGCTCGACACCATACTAACGTCTCAGTCCCAGGTTGAAGGCGGACAGGTTGGGGATCCTTGATCCGGGCTCTGCAGATTTCACCATTAGGGCCAGCAAACTTCTGTTGCGCCGCTAGAACCTGCATAGTCTCCTGAATTACCTTCCGGGAACCGTTGGGCACTGTTGGCAGGGAGTCGTGGAGAGCCTTCAGCACTTCAGGGTAGCAATTGCGGAGGACATTGGTACCCAGTACCAGGGAGAAGTTACCGTTTTCGGGCACACGTGTCACCACTACGCCCTGTCTGGTTAACTCAGTGTCTCCAATGGTTAGCGTGGGCTCCCAGTAGCCGCGGATGGGTACGGGTTTTCCGTTCGTAGCAATAATGTTCAAGTAAGCCTTTGGAGGCTGGACTAAGGATGCTCTTCCTCGGCATTTCTCGAAGGCAGCACTCCGGAGGGTGGTCACTTGAGAGCCGGTATCAATTAAGGCCGGTAGGGTAACTCCGTTGATGGTTACATGCACCATGGGGCGAGTCCCCACGAACCTGGGCATCCAGTTAGCATCTCGGGGACTTACAAGTTCTTCCCTTGGAGGTCGTCCCTTAGCTCCAAGGGTTTGTCGTTTAACTGACGACAGTCATTCTCTTCATGCCCATATTTATGGCAGTAGCTGCACCGCTGACGGGGTTTCTTCTGACTCCAGGTGCTTAACGACTTCGCTTCTTTTGGGCGCTGTTTAGTCGGAGATTCACGAGGAGTAGCTGACCGTACCGGGTTCTCTGGAGGTTTCCTCCTCATAGCGGAGATAGTCACTTCCACCTGGGTCAACCGATCGAGGATTTTATGCAGGGTGTCCGCCAGATTAGAGACCTGTCCTGCTAAGTCAGCAACTTCCGTAGCCGCAGGAGTAGGTGATGTCGACTGCGTTGGATAGCAAGCTAGAGCAGATTCCTCCATTTCCACGGACTCAGGCTCTTTCTGCGGTCCAGTAGGCGGTCGGTCCCCTAATATGTCAATGGCAGTTTCCTTAAACTCAAGGAAGGAGGCCTGGGCATGTTGAGAAGAGATGATCTTTAGTTGACACCTTTGATTTCTATCAACAAGTCCATTAATAAATTGTTCCCTTAAGGTTTGATCAGAGGTTTCAGCGTCTTTGGGCTCCAGGCAGGTGATGGCCTTCCATGTCTCCTGTAGGGAGAGGGCAAAGTCTCGGAGGGACTCTTGGGGCTTCTGTCTTTTCCCGAAGAATTGCAGCTTCAACTCTGAGGCAGTACACTTGTCAAAGGTGTTACGTAGCCTATCAAGAATCTGGACCACATTCTGACACTGTTCTCGGGGCCAAGACTTGACTTCCCGGAGAGCGGGTCCTTTCAACTGCCCGATGAGGATGCCCACTTTCTGTTCCTCTGTGAATGGGAGCAAGGCGAAGGTGGCTAACAACTTGTCCCTGAATTCAGGGAGAGTATGTGATTCTCCCTCGTAGTAGGGTAACCAGGGGGCCCCCAGATAGTAGGGCATAGTCAGAGGCATCATGGTGGGAGTCCCAGGGACACTAGCTGTAGCAGGGCTGAAGGGACTCCCTGGAGGACTTAACATGCTCCGGTACCCTGAGGAGGGACCAGGGGACGGGACTTGCGCCAGTCCCGTATCTTCGTCCTGGGCGGACATGACTGGCCTAGCTGAGGGAAGTCTGTAGGGTTACACAATGTCCGTTGCTATGGGCGATGGCTAGAATGGGACGTGGGCACTTTAAGACACAGTCACTATTCCCTGGGAGGTGAGCCAATAACCTAGCATCGGAAACAATCTCTACCCCCCTTTAACTTCCCCAGCGGTACTCACTCAGCATCAGCTGCGGTGACAGGACAGCTCCGGTGCACGAAGGTCTCCGTTCCCAATGTCCGGCAGGCAGCAGGGGCTCGGTGATGCTCAGCGGTGTTCTCCTCCAGTCGCAGGACGATGGCCGATTAACCCTCTTCGTTGCCGGCCGCACACGCTCCAGCTCCTCCTCCACGGTGCTTCGCGCCACTCGCGCAGGGGGCGGGGCCTAATGACGCCTCTGGAGTTCCCGCCAGTGAAGATTTGGCGGGCTTGAAATACTTGCTGCGCCACACGCCTCTGAGGTAAATGCTTCAGGCGCAGCAGCGCCGGATGTAGCAGAGCTGACACAGTTCTTGCAGGAATTAACCTCTTGAGTGCTGGAGCGGCGCTCGACAGCACGTGGCAGCAGTATAAAGTTCAATGTAAAACACACAAATACTTGGGCCTAAACCCGGATGGCAGCAGGGTTAGGCAGCACAGTCTTTTTAATAATAAAGTACAGTCTTTAGTGCCAGGATAAGGCACAGAAGTAAATATCCTGTTCGTGACGCCACTTGCAACATCCCCCACCGGGGCCTAGCCCTTGAGGTGAGGCCTGGAGACAGCCGGGGCCCGCGGTACCGGAGTGGCTGGCGGTTGCGGCCTAAGCACGCTATTGTCACGGTGCTTGGTACGGGGGAACCGGAGGGCTGTCCTACAGCCTGGCAGGTCTCCAGCAGGGTGGTGTTGGCAAGAAATGATGAGGGAGCGGCTGCTATAGCGGATCTCCCTGGGGCAACCCCTTAATGTCCCGAGTGTGAGTCTCTGGGTGATGGACAGGGCGCCGGTGATGAAGGCAGGGGTAGTAGCAGGGACCAGACGGAGACAGAAGTTGAAGAAAACAACTTACAGTTCTTTATTTGAACCGCAGGAACCGCAGCAAACGTGCCTTTAACAGGTAGGTAGGGTGCCGAGATGTGAGTTGGAGGGAGCCTCAGGAGATAGTTCACCAGCCTGGAAGTAGAGGGCAGGCTGGGAGGCAGCTGTGTCCTGGTAGGAAGCTTCAGCTTGTCCTGTAGGGCTTCAGGTATCACCTTCAAAGGTAAGATGATACCCCTTTTCCTCACTACACTAACTCTAGTCTAATGCTCCACTCTTCAGAGGCAGGGGCTAGGCTCTTCCTGCTCTGGTATGGGCTAGACAGAGATTACTCACGCACTCACTGATTCTCCTAGGATTCCACACTAGAATAATCATCTAATGTTCTGATCTGAGCTGAGCTCAGACTAAACTGTTCTCCAGAACATTCCTGGCCAGAGGTCTTATTACCTTCCTTTGGTCAGGTGGTGGCTGCTCCTCCAATCACATCTCAGCTTACAGAGCACAGGATGTAACACATATCATTGGATAACAGCATCTGGCATTATACAAAATACTTAACTCCTGCCTTGCCAGGCAGGATTCACCACTGCAATACCGCTATGTCCTATCAGGACCATGTAGTGTAATGGAATTACATGCAGGTGGGACGTATTCGCAAACCCTCCCTCGCCATTGCTTCGGCGAGGGTGTTGCATATATATATGTATATGTATATATATATATATATATATATATACACACACACACACTGTGCCCCAACACAGTAAGGGGTACATTTACTTACAAATTCGAACAGTTCACAAATTGCATTTCCGTCTATAATGCTGCGTGCAGCGATTCACTAAGATCCTGTGCCAGAAATCATGAATCTGACGTGCTTGAGTAACGAGACATGGAAAGAGTTCTTGATCCGCATGGTGGGAGGAAGGCGCAACTTGTAGACCACAGGATTGATGTGCCTCAGCACCTCGAAAGGACCCAGGAATCATGGACCAAGTTTGTACCCTGGGATCTTTAGCTGGACATACCTGGAGGACAACCAGACTTTGTCACCTGGAGAGACGACAGGAGGAGGTCTGCGTTTCTTGTCTGGTTTGGGGCAGAAGCTTGTAACAAGGAAAGGCGAGTCTGCTCCCAGACGGACTTCAGATCCTGTACCAACTCCTTAACAGCAGGAACGTCTGAGAACACAGTCAGAGGAAGGGGAGGTCATAGATGCAGTCCATAATTGAAGAAAAATGGAGCAGAGCCAGCAGATGCTGAATCCAAGGAGTTATAAGAAAACTCTGCCCATGGCAACAGAGTGGACCAGTCGTCCTTATGGGAGGAAACAAAATAACGGAGATAGCAGCCAACAGTCTGGTTCACTCTCTCCACCTGACCATTAGACTGTGGGTGAGGCAGAGGCAAAGTCCAATTTTACCTGGAGCTGGTTACAGAGGGATCGCCAGAACTTACAAACAAACTGAACCCCCCCATCAGAAACAATGTGTTGGGGAAGTCCATGGAGCTGGAAGATGTGTTGGAAGAACAGACTGGCAAGGCATGGAGCAGACGGCAGACCTGGCAGAGGAACACAATGGGACATTTTGGAAAAAGCGGTTGGTTACCACCCAGATGACGGTATTTCCCGTGAAGGGCAGAAGGTCCGTGATGAAATCCATAGCCACATGAATCCACGGGCAGCTGGGTATTAGCAATGGCTGAAGAACAACAGCAGGTTTCAGACGAGATGACTTATTTTGGGCTCTGGAAGCGCAGGAGCCCACAAAGGCCCATACATCCTTGACCGGATCTGCCCACCAATAAAAACGGGAAAATGAGGGCAACTGAGAGCTGCAACCGAGGGTGCCCAGCCACACGTGAGGAATGTCCCCAAGACAGAGGTAGGACGTAGGTTTTGCCAGGAGATAGCTGCTGAAGATCCACTGGAGCGGCCACAATCAGTAGCTCAGGAGTGATGACATGCCTAGGAGCCGGATCCTCCCAATGACATCTGAGGCATGAGAGAGGGCATCAGCCTTGATGTTCTTTTCAGCCGGACGAAAGTGAATAAGGAAATTGAAGCGGGAAAAGAAGAGTGACCGGTGAGCGTGACATGGGTTGAGTTGCTGAGCAATACTTCATTGGCTATCCCTATTTCCCTTTTGTACTATAAAATGGTACCAAACAACCACTCAGAAAAAGAAATAAATGTTTCAACAGCTGTTTCATAAAAAATAAAAATCATATATTCCTGAGCAACAGGAGCTTATAAAAAGATTGTTTTGACATAGTAAATAAAATACAGACAACCAAGCATAAAGCAATTAAAGCTAACTCAACTTCCATTCCTATCAAGGTGGCACACTAAGTAGTTTCCATTCCAACATATATTACATGCAAGACCTTCACATCACAATGGGATATTGTTTCACCCTTTTTAAATCGTTTGCAAACAATTAACCTCCATAAATATTCAGCTCATTAACCCATGTGGTTTTTGTTTAGATACAAATCTGAAACCATTACTGACCTTTCACATGACAAAAGACTTAAAAATAATATGAACATAGCTAGAATGCAAGAAATTCACAGCATTGATACAATTCTAATTCTAGTTATCCATAAGTGTGCTGGGATATCCACAAGTGAGCCGGCCATGCTCCTGTGTTCTATAGTGTTTATTAGCAGGGGCAGGGCAATCTGTGACCTACTCCAGAATAGCAACAACCTGCCCAGGGAATATACATGTGTATGTGCATTGGGAGGGATGCTGCTGGTCTTTCTTATCCCTGTCAATATTGGGGCTTTGTTTTGTTTGTAATGTTTGTGCTGTTGTACCAGGAGTTGCCATGTTCCCTTCACAAGTCTCCCCGAACCCTCTATATTGGTTAGTTTAAGGAAGAGCAATATCCTCCTCACTTGTCTCAGTGAACTGTTTGTTCTGGCTGGTCTCAGGCTCAATGGCATCAATTTGCTGTAGTGAATTGGCCTGTGCCTCGGGGTATACATAATATGGATTACAATACCATTTAATGTGTCCTGGTCTAATACATCTATAACATACCCTGTCCTAGGTTTGTAGACAATAGAAAAATTTCCTGATAGGTTCATCTCTATTCTTAGGCTCTTTACACCCGTCTCTGATTATATTGATAAAGATCTCAGGGAAGCTGGTATTTCTCAGGGCAATCCTTGTGGTGTAATCAGCATCATCATGAGACATATCAGAGTATTATAAAACATATTAGGGTAGCTGTAAACCTGGATTTTCTCAGGACATCTTCCTCCCTAATGTATTGCCCACCAATGATTAGCTGCAATTCCTTCCTCCTAGCCTGTACATTATCATATTATTATTACCCATGTGTCTAGGTGACAATTGTGCTACCAGTAGCCCAAGAGGCCATGCTAGGAGCAGAGACCAGGCATCTCGATTACACAAGATATATTGCTTCACCTCAGCTGCAAGTGTATTGGATACAGTTATTGATGACTCATTTGTATCTAGTTCTCTAATAACCTGACACTGATGTCAGTGTTTGAGATTTATCCAATGTAGCCAGCTTCTCGTTATGGGATTTACATTGTGTTATCATTGCATTGAATTATTTTTCTAACAGTTTATCTGCACATGAATGGTAGATAGCAGAGGCATACCCTTTGACAAACTTCTGAACAAGTTCTATTCTCCGTTAAACAATACACATTGACAAAATACAAATGAAAAAGTAGCTGAATGGACCTACAGTAAAACTTAGTTCTCTAAAATCTCCCAAATGCTACTTTACAAACACACCTTCACATTCACTCAGTTTATGCAAAAATATAATTATAGCAGAAACAATCACTGATTTCTTATAACAATAGTACAATTATATCTCAACTACAAGCTAACAGGCAACTTCCTATATGATTACACTTAACAGCTTAGTTCATTAAATATAAAATATAAAATGAATATGTATTACTTTCCCAGATTCATTCTGTACCAAAGATCCAGAAGCTGTTCATAAACTTAGTGCAGATCTGTTGAAGAGGATTCTCTGCGGAATTTTAAATCACAGTCCAATCTGGGGTGCCAAAATGTAAAATCTGCTCAGTTTTGGGGTGCCAGTTAAAGGGGTTTGTCCATTAAAGAATGTTCATAAATTTTAACCCTTTATATGGCGTTTTTTGTTTTTGTTTTAAATAGCCTTATGGGACAATGGCCAGCGGCAATTAATGGTGCGCTGGCCCATTACATTTTCTGAGGCTGCCTCATGCGCCCTAGGACACAGGGTCTCGCACATGGAGCGAGGCCGGGACTTCAGAGAGGGGAAAGGTATGTGGCTCTGGCGCTGTGCCTGTGGTCGCGGGACCACCTGTGGCACGGACCTATGTCATTTTTTTTAGTACATACTGGGATTTTAACTTAATAATATATATAAAAAAAATTAATTTGGAACCTATATGACTTCAATAATTTTTTATTCGAATATTCAGGGATGGAAAAATGGCAAAAAAAGTGGCGATTCGGGCATTTGGGAGCTATTTTCCATTAGAGTGTTCACGGCTGGGAATAATCTCTTTATATTTTGATACAACAGGAATTCTGGAAGGTGACGATACCTAACATGTGTATAATTTTTACTGTTTATTTTATTTTGTGATCTAGGGAAAGGGGTTTGATTTAAAACTTTTACATTTTTAAAAATTTTGAATTGGAACCTACCAACACCTTAATAGGTAGATCCGGTGGCAGATTTGTCTAATGTAGAGTAGTATAGCCCTTTTTTAGGGCTAATTCTTTTGTGGCCCAGAAATTATAATTCCCCCAATATGCAAATTTCCTAAAGAGGCCACTGGGGCGTGGAGTAGCCAGAGCTGAGGCTACATGGTGTGGCTACTCCACGCCCCAGTAGTCCCTTGCATTCCGCCTATGGCCTTGCGTTCCGCCTACCAGATAACTTCAGCGCACAACTACGAGGAGCTGCGCACACTCATCTGAAAAGCTGCGTTCTGCGCATGTGCAGAATGCAGGCCGCCAGCTGCACTCAGCTCAGAGAGAACCAGAATGCGCAGAACCCAGCTTTGATGAGTGTGTGCAGCTCCTTGTAGTAGCGCGCTAAAGCTACTGGGGCATGAAGTAGCAGTGCCGTGTAGCCTCAGCTCTGTCTACTCCATTGGAAGTTAAGTTAGGTGCTGCGCTCGGGGTCGACAGGTTGACTGCTGCAATAGGTGCCAGCACTGACCATGGAAATAACTGTCTGACATAATACCCACCTTGTATGGAGAGAGCTCAGCCTGTCCACACATGCCCCACAGCACCAGGACATAATAGTATGTCTTGGTGCTCATATGAGTTAATCCCCTAGTGATGTTCATAAAATAAAGATTACTTTTACCCCTTTACTTTAGAATTTTACTCAGTTATATTGCTGTTTTAGTTCCTATGACTTAGAAATAGTTAGTGTAACAATGTAAATGTAAGTGGGCGGGTCTCGGGTCAATGGCATATGCATTTTTCCATTGCACAATCAGGCTGAGCCCCATCCACATACATTTGCATTTAGTTTCTAAAAGCAATGCAAACACTACATGTGAATGTAGCATCAGAGTGCAGTGACACATTGGGGCAGATTTACTTACCTGGTCCATTCGCGATCCAGCGGCACGTTCTCTGTGGTGGATTCGGGTCCGGCCAGCATTTTCTAAGGTAGTTCCTCCGACGTCCACCAGGTGGCGCTGCTGCGCTGAAGTTCCCCTCGGCCCGCCGAAATGCACTCAAGTTCACCGGCCTATTCCTGGTGAAGGTAAGCGCAAGTCTCACAAAACTTTTTTTTTTTTTTTAATGCTGCGGTTTTTCTGAATCCATCGGGTTTTCGTTCAGCCACGACCCCGATTTCCGTCGCGTGCATGCCAGCGCCGATGCGCCACAATCCGATTGCGTGCGCCAAAATCCAAGGGAAATCGGCGCAAATCGGAAATATTCGGGTAACACGTCGGGAAAACGCTAATCAGGCCCTTAGTAAATGACCCCCATTGAAATTAAAACTGCATCACAATCAGCTTTGAGGTTGTTTTAGGTGCAGTTTTGTTAATTTAACAGGTGAAAGACATTTTCCCTTTCAAATCACCTGTTTAGTTCATGTCTTTCTCCTGTTAAGTTAACAAAACTGCAGGTATCTGATCGTGTTCTCTAATTTTGATTTTTTTTTTTTACAAATATCTAATTTATATTTTATTCTGTGGTTTTCAATATATACAATTTATGAAATAAGATGTGATTGTGTGTTGTTCTCTAATTTTGATCTCTATTGTATATAGGTATATTTGAATATATTTGGTACCAGAACTTTACTACTTTTACACAATTTGGGTCGAAGGGGTAACTGCTACCATATTTTTTGATCTAGCACAGTAAAGGTGCTGACCTTGTATGAAGACACCAGCAATGTGCTGCCAGCAGTTTGCCGTCCATTCATTGTCAATGGGAAACTTTCAGCACTTTCACTGCTCCGTTACATGAGACATTGGTGCTTCTTTTGAGAGAGAGAACTTTGGTGAAAGAAAAACACCATACAAGCAGACGGCTCATGTTAGGTAAAAAAAACATTGAAAAATATTTATAAAAAAACTGCCAAGAATTAACATAAGAAAAAACACAGACGATAACCAAAGAAAGATGCCTCTTTCTGCTAACTCTGCTTCAGTATGAAGAATTTGGCATTGCCCTTGACATCTGCATTGGTAATGAAATCACATTATCTGCTTCTTTCTAACATTCCTTTGAACACACATCAAGTGGTAGCAGGGAGCAGTCAGACTGAGATCAGCCACATGCAATGACAGTTGCCATGACACCTATGAAGCGATTGGTCCCACTATACAATGACATCAACAGATGACTTCCCACGGTCCCTGTGCTAATTGGTCAATTACCTTGAACATAGCAGCACCTTGTTGAGACCAGCTGCCATAATTGGCAGCATTAACAGAAACACTGCATTGTTAGCATGCCTGGCAGGCTGAAGATTTGCTTTTTCTTTCTTGCTACTCTCCCTCCCTTTCCTCCCTTGCTTAATCAAGCCTGTGTTGCAAATGTAATCAAGTCAAAATACTTCTACACTTCACACTCAGCCCCTGGCTGCTTTGTTGTAGGGGTCAGAAGCAGAACTTACTCGAGCTTGGTTTCAATGTCCATTCTTTAACTCCTAAAGAGAAACTGTTGTACAATATTCTGTAGCGTTTACCAGACACATGAATAGAAAGCGGGAGAACGTTGTATGGAATCAATCAATATAGTTTGTCATGTATTTATATCTGGCTCATTCTCGGCTTAGGAGTCCATGGGCCGTCTCCAGTTATTTAGTTAGTTGTTTCCCTACAGACTTTTGCAGGGCCAATGATGCTACTAAGAGAAATCCTGGTAAGCTTGATGTATTTCAACTGCAAGCATATGTCCCAATGTCTTTCGATGGGCTCACACTGTACATACCTCCCAACTTCCATAGAGGCAACAGTGGGACAAAAGTTGCGGTGCACATAGCACGACACAGGTGTTTTTTTTTCCCCTAAGCTAAACCTTTTTCCCTACCCCTTACTCTACTCCAACACATTTTAGTTCATCCTTAGTGTCCCCAATCTCCCCTCACATTTTGTTCTGCTAGTTTCCTGTCACATACAGTGTACCCCCAGCTGATCCCTTTCATGCTGGGGCCACAGCAGCAGCTTCACTTCATACTGTGCCCCCCGTCCCCCCTGGCAGCAAAAGCTCCCCTTCATACTGTGCCCCCTGCAGCAGCTCCACTTTACACTGTGCGCCCAGCTGCTCTCCTTCATAAAGTGCCCCCCAGCAGCAGCACCCCTTCATACTGTGCCCCTCAACAATGGCAGCTCCCCTTTATACTCTGCCTCCCCCCAGAAACATCTCCCCTTCATACTGTGTTCCCCCAGCAGCAGTGCCCCTTTATCCTGTGTCTCTCCCAGTATCTCCCTTTACATTGTGCTCCCCAGCAGCAGCTGCCCTCATACTGTGTCCCTCAGCAGTAGCTCCTCTTCAACTTTACCACCCATCAGCTCTCTTCCGAGCAGCTACTGGAGGACACTGTCTATTCGGGGTGGATGGGCGGGACTTACCTGTGATAGATGGAGGTGCTGTATCACAGGGCCCTGTGGGAGGGAGCTGGGAGTAAGCTTGTCCCACCTCCTGACCAAAATTTTTAGAGCAGGTCCTAATCCTGCCCGTGTTTGCTGCACAGTTCATGTGCAGGTAGCCTCAGCCTAAGCTTACTTATCAGTAAAAGCAGTGCAGAATTATTAATAGATGTTTATTGGTAAATTACCTAATATTCTGCCCCCAACACTTACACACACAGTACAAAAAACATGCCAGAAAGGTGCCAACCCCTCTGAAACAAAATAAAAATTAAGTAAACAAGCCCAGTAAAGGAAACCTGTGCCAATTTTGTGTGTCAATTTTAATGAACAATAAATAAAGATTTTTGGATTTTATCTGGATATGCCCCAGCCTTTTTTGCTGTTTTTTTGACTGAATTGAATATGCCAGACGCTGTGGAGCACTTGTGTGAAACTTTCTACCCAAACAAAGCCAGGGTATGTGAGATTTGTTTCTACTTTTTATATATGCGAGTAAAGGAAAAGGTCTGTGTTGTGCACAATGAGTGCCATCTTAATGAAGCACCAAGGCGAGAATGTCACCTCCATGTCTTAATACATTCTCAGCAGGAAGAAAGAGAGCTAAAAATCTAAACTTCAGCATATTCTCAATAAAATTCAACCAACAAGAAAGAAATGTAGATATGAAGATACAATATCTTTCATGCATATGAGAGTTTATATATTACGTTACACTGCACACATATGATTCTGTGTCTGTATATACCAACATTCTTACAGGTATCTTCCTGGGCTTACTAAAGTAATTCCCCCTATCTTAAAGGGACTTTACTAGAGATGAGCGAGCACTAAAATGCTCGGGTACTCGTTATTCGAGACGAACTTTTCCCGATGCTCGAGTGCTCGTTTCGAGTAACGAGCCCCATTGAAGTCAATGGGAGACTCGAGCATTTTTCAAGGGGACCAAGGCTCTGCACAGGGAAGCTTGGCCAAACACCTGGGAACCTCAGAAAAGGATGGAAACACCACGGAAATGGACAGGAAACAGCAGGGGCAGCATGCATGGATGCCTCTGAGGCTGCTTAATCGCACCATTATGCCAAAATTATGGGCAACAGCATGGCCATGACAGAGTGACAGAATGAAGCTAGATAGCATCTAAAACATCCAATAATTGACCCTGACACTATAGGGGACGGCATGCAGAGGCAGCGGCAGCAGCGGAAGGCTAGAGAGTGGCATGGCGACATACCCTAAATGGACTCAGGCTTCAAACCAATGGGTAGCAGAGAGGAACCAAAGAAGGTGAGCAAGAAGCGCTCAAATAATATTGGTACATGATAAAAGTTTGCCAGTATATTTTGTGGATTACACAGCAGGGTGGCGACAAAGTTAACATGGAAGCCATGAAAACAATCCAAAATTCTGCCTGACACAGCTCGTTTGATAAGGGGACGATGTATGGAGGCAGTGAACTAGTAGTAGATTAAAGGTACTGCAGTTAAAACTATGTTAGTTGGTTCTTGGCATGGAGCTGGCGCTCCGCTGCCAGGCGAGCTTTCGCCAATCCAAGCCCCTGTCTCTAGGCTACTCCCCAAACAGCACTTCTAAGAACCTTTCGGATAAGATCAAGTGTAGTAGCGTTCTTATAAGTTTGGGATATGGCGGGTGAGGGGAATGTAAACATCTGCGCAAGAAGCGCTGAAATAATATCCGTAAATGAAAAAAGTTTTCCAGTATATTTTGTGGCTTACACAGCAGGGTGGCGACAAAGTTAACAAGTTTGATGTGGAATGCCCTGCAATAGCTCTTGGGCGGTGTGCCTTTTATCACCTAGGCTCAGCAGTTTGAGCACCGCCTGCTGTCGCTTAGCAACGGCACTGCTGCTGTGCCTAGAGCTACCGACTGATGGCGCCATGCCCACGGATGGTAATTCGGAGGAGGAGGAGGTGGAGGAGGGGTGGGAGGATTTGGAGGTATAGTAGGCCTTTGAGACCTGGACCGAGGTAGGCCCCGCAATCCTCTGCGTCGGCAGTATATGACCAGCCCCAGGGTCAGACTCGGTCCCAGCCTGCACCAAGTTAAGTGTAGTAGCGTTCTTATAAGTTTGGGATATGGCGGGTGAGGGGAATGTAAACAGATGCGCAAGAAGCGCATGATGCGCATGGAGCTGGCGCTCCGCTGCTAGGCGAGCTTTCGCCAATCCAAGCCCCTGTCTCTAGGCTACTCCCCAAACAGCACTTCTAAGAACCTTTTGTATAAGATCAAGTGTAGTAGCGTTCTTATAATTTTAGGATATGGCGGGTGAGGGGAATGTAAACAGATGCGCAAGAAGCGCTGAAATAATATCCGTAAATGGTAAAAGTTTGCCAGTGTATTTTGTGGATAACACAGCAGGGTGGCGACAAAGTTAACAACTTTGATGTGGAATCCATGAAAACAACCCAAATTTCGGCCTGACAAACCTCGTTTGATAAAGGGACGATGTATGGAGGCAGCTATATGGACGACTTTTGGAGGTAGCAATGGAGACAACGTGTGGAGGCTGCTATGGAGACAATTCAATTTGGATAGTGCCTGTATGTGGCAGTCCAAAAAATTTTTCAAACCAGAGGAGCAGGTAGGTGGCCCTCCAGAAAAATGGAATAGATTGAGTGCCTGTATGTGGCAGTCCAAAAAATTTTTCAAACCAGAGGAGCAGGTAGGTGGCCCTCCAGAAAAATGGAATAGATTGAGTGCCTGTATGTGGCAGTCCAAAAAAGTTTTCAAACCAGAGGAGCAGGTAGGTGGCCCTCCAGAAAAATGGAATAGATTGAGTGCCTGTATGTGGCAGTCCAAAAAAGTTTTTAAACCAGAGGAGCAGGTAGGTGGCCCTCCAGAAAAATGGAATAGATTGAGTGCCTGTATGTGGCAGTCCAAAAAATTTTTCAAACCAGAGGAGCAGGTAGGTGGCCCTCCAGAAAAATGGAATAGATTGAGTGCCTGTATGTGGCAGTCCCAAAAAATTGTTTAAAACAGAGGACCGGAAAGGTGGCCCTCCAGAAAAATTGAATAGATTGAGTGCCTGTATGTGGCACTCCCAAAAATTGTTTAAAACAGAGGACCGTGTCGGTGGCCCTCCAGAAAAATTAAATGCATAAAGTACTATACCTAGAGCCAGTGGGCCCTGTCAAAAAACAGCCAGTTTCCTCTGCTTTACTGTAGAAAGAGGAGGAGAAGGAGGAAAATGAGGAGGAGGAGGAGTGGATAAATTATTCAGGTTGAGCTTCCTTCACCTGCTGGAGATTTGAAATTAGGAGAAATCCATGCTTTATTCATCTTGATAAGCGTCAGCCTGTCAGCGCTGTCAGTCGACAGGCGTGTACGCTTATCGGTGATGATGCCACCAGCTGCACTGAAAACCCGCTCTGACAAGACGCTAGCGGCAGGGCAGGCAAGAACCTCCAAGGCGTAGAGCGCCAGTTCGTGCCACATGTCCAGCTTTGAAACCCAGTAGTTGTAGGGAGCTGTGTGATCATTTAGGACGATGGTATGGTCAGCTACGTACTCCCTCACCATCTTTCTGTAAAGATCAGCCCTACTCTGCCGAGACTGGGGACAGGTGACAGTGTCTTGCTGGGGTGACATAAAGCTGGCAAAAGCCTTGTAAAGCGTACCCTTGCCAGTGCTGGACAAGCTGCCTGCTCGCCTACTCTCCCTCGCTACTTGTCCCGCAGAACTACGCACTCTGCCGCTAGCGCTGTCAGAAGGGAAATACTGTTTCAGCTTGTGCACCAGGGCCTGCTGGTATTCATGCATTCTCACACTCCTTTCCTCTCCAGGGATGAGAGTGGAAAGATTTTGCTTGTACCGTGGGTCCAGGAGAGTGAACACCCAGTAATCGGTGCTGGAATAAATTCTTTGAACGCGAGGGTCACGGGATAGGCAGCCTAGCATGAAATCTGCCATATGCGCCAGAGTACCAACGCGTAAGAATTCACTCCCCTCACTGGCCTGACTGTCCATTTCCTCCTCCTCCAACTCCTCCAACTCCTCTTCTTCTGCCCATACACGCTCAACAGTGTAGGACTCAACAATGGTCCCCTCTTGTGTCTCGCCAACATTCTCCTCCTCTTCCTCCTCATCCTCCTCCACCTCCACCTCCTCCGATATGCGCTGAGAAACAGACCTAAGGGTGCTTTGGCTATCAACAAGGGAATCTTCTTCCCCTGTCTCTTGTGAGGAGCGCAAAGCTTCCGACTTCATGCTGACCAGAGAGTTTTTCAACAGGCCAAGCAGCGGGATGGTGAGGCTGATGATGGCGGCATCGCCACTGACCATCTGTGTTGACTCCTCAAAGTTACTCAGCACCTGACAGATATCAGACATCCACGTCCACTCCTCATTGTAGACTTGAGGAAGCTGACTGACCTGACTACCAGTTCTGGTGGAAGTTGACATCTGGCAGTCTACAATCGCTCGGCGCTGCTGGTAAACTCTGGATAACATGGTCAGTGTTGAATTCCACCTCGTGGGCACGTCGCACAACAGTCGGTGAGCGGGCAGTTGGAGGCGGCGCTGCGCTGCCCTGAGAGTGGCAGCATCTGTGCTGGACTTCCTGAAATGCGCACAGATGCGGCGCACCTTCGTGAGCAAATCAGACAGATTGGGGTATGTCTTGAGGAAACGCTGAACTATCAGATTTAACACATGGGCCAGGCATGGCACATGTGTCAGTCTGCCGAGTTGCAGAGCCGCCACCAGGTTACGGCCGTTGTCACACACAACCATGCCTGGCTTCAGGTTCAGCGGTGCCAGCCACAGATCAGTCTGCGCCGTGATGCCCTGTAATAGTTCTTGGGCGGTGTGCCTTTTATCGCCTAGGCTCAGCAGTTTGAGCACCGCCTGCTGTCGCTTAGCGACGGCACTGCTGCTGTGCCTAGAGCTACCGACTGATGGCGCCATGCCCACGGATGGTCGTTCGGAGGAGGAGGTGGAGGAGGGGTGGGAGGTGGCGGAGGGGTGGGAGGAGGAGGAGGCATAGTAGGCCTCAAACACCTGGACCGAGGTAGGCCCCGCAATCCTCGGCGTCGGCAGTATATGACCAGCCGCAGGGTCACACTCGGTCCCAGCCTCCACCAAGTTAACCCAATGTGCCGTCAGAGATATATAGTGGCCCTGCCCGGCAGCACTCGTCCACGTGTCCGTGGTCAGGTGGACCTTGTCAGAAACGGCGTTGGTCAGGGCACGGATTATGTTGTCTGACACGTGCTGGTGCAGGGCTGGGACGGCACATCGGGAAAAGTAGTGGCGGCTGGGGACCGAATACCGAGGGGCGGCCGCCGCCATGAGGCTGCGAAAGGCCTCGGTCTCTACTAGCCTATAGGGCAGCATCTCCAGGCTTAGCAATCTGGAGATGTGCACATTAAGGGCTTGGGCGTGCGGGTGGGTTGCACTATATTTGCGTTTCCGCTCCAGCGTCTGGGGTATGGAGAGCTGAACGCTGGTGGATGCTGTGGAGGATCGTGGAGGTGACGATGGGGTTTTTGTGGCAGGGTCCTGGGCAGGGGGCTGACTATCAGCTGACACAGGGGAAGGAGCAGTGGTGTGCACGGCCGGAGGTGAACGCGCTTGTTGCCACTGAGTGGGGGGTTTAGCATTCATATGCCTGCGCATACTGGTGGTAGTTAAGCTAGTAGTGGTGGAACCCCTGCTGATCCTGGTTTGGCAAATGTGGCACACCACAGTCCGTCGGTCATCCGGTGTTTCCTTAAAGAACCTCCAGACTTCTGAAAATCTAGCCCTCGCCGCAGGAGCCCTCGCCACGGGAGCTTCACTAGTTGACACATTTGGCGCTGATGCACCAGCTCTGGCCCTGCCTCTCCGTCTGGCCCCACCACTGCCTCTTCCAACCTGTTCTGGTCGAGGACTCTCCTCCGTCTCAGAAGCACTGTGTTCACCCGGCCTCTCAACCCAGCTTGGGTCTGTCACCTCATCATCCTCCGATCCCTCAGTCTGCTCCCCCCTCGGACTTCCTGCCCTGACAACAACTTCCCCACTGTCTGACAACCGTGTCTCCTCATCGTCGGACACCTCTTTACACACTTCTTCCACTACGTCAACAAGGTCATCATCACCCACAGACTGCGACTGGTGGAAAACCTGGGCATCGGAAAATTGCTCATCAGCAACCGGACAAGTGGTTTGTGACTGTGGGAAGGGTCCAGAAAACAGTTCCTCAGAGTATGCCGGTTCAAATGGCAAATTTTGCTGGGAGGGGGCAGACTGGGGGGGAGGAGGCTGAGGTGCAGGAGCTGGAGGAGTGCCGATTTCGGTGACATGGGTGGACTGCGTGGAAGACTGACTGGTGGACAAATTGCTCGAAGCATTGTCGGCAATCCACGACATCACCTGTTCGCACTGTTCTGGCCTCAACAGTGCTCTACCACGATTCCCAGTAACTTCAGACATGAACCTAGGGAGTGTAGCTCTGCGGCGTTCCCCTGCTCCCTCATAAGCAGGTGGTGTCTCACCCCGCCCAGGACCACGGCCTCTGACCCCTGCAGTAGTTGGACGCCCACGTCCCCGCCCTCGTCCTCTACCCCTAGCCCTCGGGTTAAACATTTTGAAAATGAGAGTTATAACTTGTATTTTTTTTTTAACTTTTTTTTTTTTTTGTTTTTTTTTGTGTTTTTTAGTTTTTAAAACCAAACGATGCTATCCTATTGCTATGGCTATTTTCTAGCCAAGTATTACAGCACACTACTATGCCAGATGAGATGACGCTGAGTTATGAAAAAAATAAACGTAAAAAAATAAAAAAGGAAATGGCAGACTGTGCCTAGTTGAAATACAACCCCGGGCCCTAATAAATTTTCCCACTTCGGTCTTTGCGATGGATATGTGCGTCACTAAAACACAGTGGTCGCAAGTCTGACTCCAAATTGCTCCCAATTTGATAGTAGATGCACTGCAGCAAGTACAGCCACCAGCAGATCAACCAGAAATCAAATATATATAACGCTACTGTAGGCGTAATTAAGACGTTTGTATTCTCCTATGGCTATTTTCTAGCCAAGTATTACAGCACACTACTATGCCAGATGAGATGACGCTGAGTTATGAAAAAAATAAACGTAAAATAAAAAGAAACTGGCAGACTGTGCCTAATTGAAATACAACCCCGGGCCCTAATAAATTTTCCCACTTCGGTCTTTGCGATGGATATGTGCATCACTAAAACACAGTGGTCGCAAGTCTGACTCCAAATTGCTCCCAATTTGATAGTAGATGCACTGCAGCAAGTACAGCCACCAGCAGATCAACCAGAAATCAAATATATATAACGCTACTGTAGGCGTAATTAAGACGTTTGTATTCTCCTATGGCTATTTTCTAGCCAAGTATTACAGCACACTACTATGCCAGATGAGATGACGCTGAGTTATGAAAAAAATAAACGTAAAATAAAAAGAAACTGGCAGACTGTGCCTAATTGAAATACAACCCCTGGCCCTAATAAATTTTCCCACTTCGGTCTTTGCGATGGATATGTGCGTCACTAAAACACAGTGGTCGCAAGTCTGACTCCAAATTGCTCCCAATTTGATAGTAGATGCACTGCAGCAAGTACAGCCACCAGCAGATCAACCAGAAATCAAATATATATAACGCTACTGTAGGCGTAATTAAGACGTTTGTATTCTCCTATGGCTATTTTCTAGCCAAGTATTACAGCACACTACTATGCCAGATGAGATGACGCTGAGTTATGAAAAAAATAAACGTAAAATAAAAAGAAACTGGCAGACTGTGCCTAATTCTACTCAAACCCCTAATAAATTTTCCCACTTTGGTGTTTGAGGTGGATATGTGTGTCACTAAGAGCTAAACACAACGGTAGCAAGTCCCCCTGCTAATTCCTCACAATATGGTACTAGCTGCAAATAAAAAAAAAAAAAAAATTATAACGTTATTGTAGCCCTAAGAAGGCCTGTTGGGTTCTTTTAGAATCACTCCTGCCTAACAGTAAGCTAATAGAACACCCTAACGCTTTCCCTGAGCAGCAGCAGCTCTCTCCCTAGCGGCATCCAGACAGAGAATGATCCGAGCAGCGCGGGCAGCGGCTAGTCTATCCCAGGGTCACCTGATCTGGCCAGCCAACCACTGCTATCGACGTGTAAGGGTACCACGTCATGCTGGGTGGAGTGCAGAGTCTCCTGGCTTGTGATTGGCTCTGTTTCTGGCCGCCAAAAAGCAAAACGGCGGGAGCTGCCATTTTCTCGAGCGGGCGAAATACTCGTCCGAGCAACGAGCAGTTACGAGTACGCTAATGCTCGATCGAGCATCAAGCTCGGACGAGTATGTTCGCTCATCTCTAGACTTTACTTTCCTTTATGTAAAAGATGTTGGTTGCTCTTCCAGTGCTAGAGGGCATTCGTAGACATGGGTTTCCAGTACACATTTGTTAGCAGCTCCCCTCAATCAGCTTAGTTATCATTATATCCAAAAATAGAAGATGATTTGAGACAATTTCCCCACCTCATTTGTATGAAGGCCTGAAATGAATTTGTGAAAAGAATGTTTTGCTTCCTCTCCATAGAACGAAGATGTTGTCTATATATTTTAGCCAAAGTTCTACATTGTCATGGGGAGATAATCCCCAAAGACAATTTTGTCCTTTATCCAGCTTAGAAGCAAACTCACATATGAAATATGGACTTTCCATGACAACACTGCTAAACTAGTGGAATAGTTTTCCAACAAAGATGTAATAGTTCTGTGTTAGTATGAAACTCAGCAACTGTAATCCAAACTCATTGGGGCACATTTACTAAGGGTCCGAACGACGCACTTTCGCCGGGTTTCACGATTATTTCCGTTTTGTGCCAAATTACCCCAGGATTTTGGCGCACGTGATCTGATTTTGGCGCATCGCCGCTGGTTTGCACGCAACAGAAATGGGGGGGGGGCTGGCTATCTGACGACCTGACATATTCGGACAAACTGGGGAATTTAAAAAGTTTTTTTGTGTCACAAGATCATCACTCACATGCACCAGGAAGAAGAAGGTGAACTCCGGCGGACCTCGGCGCAGCAGCGACACATGCAAGAACTCGGACACACGATCTTAGTGAATCACGCCGGACCCGAATCCAGGTCAGACAATGCACCGCGGGATCGCGACGGGACTGGGTAAGTAAATCTGACCCATTGGGGCAGATTTACTTACCGGGTCCATTCGCGATCCAGCGGCGCGTTCTCTGCACTGGATTCGGGTCTGGCCGGGATTTATTAAGGCAGTTCCTCCGACGTCCACCAGGTGGCTGCGCTGAAGTTCCCTGGAATGCACTGGAATACACCGAGCCGGGCTGAGTGAAGGTAAGTGCAAGCTCCGCGACACATTTTTTGTTTTAAATGCAGCTTTTTTTCCGAATGCGTCGGGTTTTCGTTCGGCCACGCCCCCGATTTCCGTCGCGTGCATGCCAGCGCCGATGCGACACAATCCGATTGCGTGCGCCAAAATCCCGGGGCAATTCAGGGGAAATCGGCGCAAATCGGAAATATTCGGGTAACACGTCGGGAAAACGTGAATCGGGCCCTTAGTAAATGATCCCCATTATGTGCTTTGTACTGATTTCCTTTTTCCTCTTGTACACAGAATAGACCCAAAATACCTAAACATCAATGCTTCCATGCCAGCTATCTACAGTTAGACCTTCTACCTTTTTTAATAAGGTAAATAGTATATGGTGGCAAAGCTATAGCAAAAGTTCTTAAGATTTCATCCACATTGGCCAACATTCTGACTTAGGGAGTTCACCCCTGATTCAATAGGCTGCCTTTTAATGGGTTTGTGCCTCCTGTATCTTCAGTAGTGCATAAAAGTTTGGAGCTACTAGAGTGATAGGGGACAAGAAATCAAATGAAAACCCTCCCAAAGTCCATATGGAAGGTTAAGATTGTTTTGGTTTGCTACTCTACTGCAAGGTGGCATGGCAAAGTGATAGAGTGGTAAACATCTAGGCTGGTACTGCTGGTTTTGTCATTATTGTTGGTTGACTGTACTACATTGTGCTATGGGGGACTTGTAATATCTGTGAACACTCCTGTTTCTTTTAAAATATGAAGGCATCATTACAGTGTGTTTCGCTTTTGCAAAATTAATGTGGAAAACAGTAACATTAGTAAAGAAGATAGGTCTCCCTGCCTTTTAAAAACAACACAGCAAGAGCTACATAAGGCACAGTGTACCAACACACAGTGTGAGAGGGAATTCATATTTCCTCATTGAATTACATGGAGCATCTATATGCCCAAATATTTTAGTTAAAAAATACAACAAACAAAGGTGAAGCCAGCCATACGGATGTGGCCTCAGAAGTCTTGACTGTCTACTATTGCGATGTCTAGGCCTTTCTTGGATATTCTGGTTTATGATCATTGCTCCAGTAATCACACAATTCAGAAGGTGGTATTCATATATCCCTTATTACTATATAGAATTAATGTATGTGTCCAAGCTTTGTGTCCAGGGGCACACTTTTCTATTAATTTGCAAAACATTTCTATTGAATATATTTCCTTTACATATATTGCACATTTACTCATTTTCAGAATCTATGCTGAAAATGTAACTAATATTGTTCCCACAAGTACAGATTATCTTATAAAAATTCATTAGCAGATGTTCTCTACAACATTTCTGTAATCACACTGTAAAATAACATTAAAAGAGTTGAAGTCATAGTATGTGAAATTTAATTAGGCTTATGAGACAACTTTGATTTAGCCCTAACTTTATTGAACCGAGATAAATACACTGTTTTTCAATATAGTTGACCAATAGAGCTTAACATTTTATTGCAAGTTGATAAGTTGTTAATCAGTTGTAATTAAGGAAGTAAGAGGTAGAGAGCTGGAAAATGGTGGTTAAAACAGGGCAGTTGTCCAGACAAAAGAGGGCTAGGAAAAGCTCCTAAAATAATAATATAACATAAAATACATAAGAAATAATTTTAAAAAGAATTTAAAAAAATAAAATGCTGTGATTGTCCTTGAGGTTAAAGGTGCTCTTGGTGTTCATTCTCATAGAATTAAAAGAAGCAATGGGAAAACCATAAAACCAATAAATTGGAAAATTATACAGTAAGATTTATTTGCTGAGATGGGAATGCCCTTATAAAGGCGCTCTTGGTGTTTAGACCTAGTACTTCGCATAGTGTTAATAAAAGCAATGGGGAAACCACAAAACCTTTCTTTCAGTGCAGTTAAAGGCACTCTGGGTATTCAGATCCAGTTCTTCTTATACAGTTAAAAGAAGCAATGGGAAAACCACAAAGCTTTTCTCTTATTGCGGTTCAAATCCAGCTACTAATTTTTTTGACAATTTCAATTTTGATTCCAGCAAATGTGGAATGTAGCCTTTCAAAGGCCAGTAATTTGGATATGCTCTCATTCAATGCTCGAAAGATAGATGGCCCAACTTTCCTCTTTCTCTCCATTTATTTGGAGGATTTAAGGCTGAATAGAAGGTGTGGCTAGGCGATGGTGATGGTGGAGATCATGCTCTTGGTGATGGTAATGGTGTCAAATCCTCCCTTTGCAGGGAGCCAGATGACCTTGTCATGAGTGTTTGGTCCTCTCACCTTAACGGATGCAATAGGTTAAGGGACTTATTCTGGGTTATAACTCACCCAAAGCCACCAGTTGCATTTAAATCGCTGTGGATGCTCCCACTGACATGTAAGTGAATTTATCAGGAGCAGTTAACATCCGCTATCAGGGCGAACAACAATCACGTAAACCCAGATCCAAACAGGTTATTAAAATTTTAACAGGTCCGCTCATCAATACTTGTAACTAGGGAGGCAGTGGAATAGAATGAGCCATACATGTTATATACGTACATATAGTATGCATAGATCATATACATATATATATATGCATATAAACACATACATATAGTATATACACACTTAGGGGCATATTCATCAGGACTGACTTAGTGCAGCGGCCCTGAAATTATCAGAAAAGCTAGCTTATTGCTAGCACTTGTGACTATTTTGCCCTCACCGCCACCAAGGGGCGTGAGGGAGAGGACCGGCGCAGGGCGTCACTATTCTTGCGGCAGTGCACTTGCTGCTGCCAGCGATATAAAAGTCTCTGGCTGCGATTATTTCTTAACCCTGCATAAACCCTGCGCAGCAGCCTGCCCAGATACATCAAGAGGCGGAAGCCTCTTGATGTATCTTGCTGTGACAATGCAGCTGCGGGCCTATCATACGCCAGCGCTCAAGCGCCAGCCTATGATAAGTATGCCCCATACTGCGTATATTTATACAGCATATACGCAGGTGGCTGTGCTGTCCGGAAGGCGGGAATCTGGACAGATGAGCCGAAGAGCAGTGGGGTCCATGCTGGTGGATGCAAATACTACCAAGACTGGTACTGTAAGGTAACACTGTATAATACAGATAGTACTACGGCTAGTAGTGTATTGTAATACTGTATGATACAAATAGTACTAAGACTGGTACTGTAAGGTAACACTGTATAATACAGATAGTACTGTGGCTAGTACTGTATTGTAATATTGTATGATACAAATAGTACTAAGACTGGTACTGTAACATAACTCTGCATAATACTGTGAATGTAGATAGTACTAAGACTGCCCTGTACTATACCAGCCTATAAGTAGCAAAATGTAGTTCTTCAGAGTGCCATAAAAAGGGCAATTATTTCAGATTTTCACCTTTTCCTGTTCACAGTAGACTTATCTACCTACCTAACTGCCCTGCAAGGGCATTAATTCAATTTAACTTAGTTATAGTTTGCCCCAAAAGTTCAGTGGGTGACACTATCTCACTCAACATCCTAGCTCTGTCTCTATAATGATGCTAGGAAATGTCAACCTGCCTTTTATACAAAAGGGTCACAAAGCCATGCCCATAGAGGAAATGGCTGTGGTTGCTAAGGTTTTGAAAGGTGGTTGATTGGCAGCTCAGCATTCAATGAAGCAGTGATTTTCTGAACACCAAGCCCATACGATGGTCTGTCGTTTAGCTTTATGGGTGCATTCTGCGTGTTTTGCATATACTGCAAAGTTTGCTCAGCACTATTTATGATATATCAAAAGCATGTGTCATAAATATGTGAAACATGTGGGTCCCATCTCAAGGACCTGCACCTATTTCAGAGATGGAGATTCCCTGACCCTCTTCCTGGAGTTGAACTGAATGAAGAGTGGCCATGCAGGCCTCAAATTACACATAGATAATAGTGCACATACTGTTTTCAATCCTTTTATTTCTTTTTCAGATTCTTACAAACTGGCAAATAACTTCTAACCCATTTATTTTGTTCCTCCTGGGGACATCTACTATCTGAACAATCATCCAGAGAACTTCCAAGATCCTCTGAGCCATAGTGAAGGAGACAATGAACTCAGGACCTTCTACACATATAAACCTGAATTTTTTTGATGACTAGTTTGCAGTTGAGATTTTTAGAGCCTTCTGTCTCTTCTGGATCACATCCTTTTTCATGGTGGGTAACCAGGGTTTTCTCTATCCAGGATTGTGTTTAGTGCTTTTCTACATAAGAATTAAAGGGGCATTCCCACGAAGACAATATTCTTAAATATACTCAGGATATAAAAATAACACATTCTGTAATTCATTGTTATTAACAAAAATACAGCATTTCCCAGATATAATTCCAACCTGTCCCTATCGGTCCTGGTGTTATTATGTGTTATATGCATCTCATTGATCTCATCATCTCATCATCTTATCTCTGATATGTCTCATCTCTCTCTATGTATCACATCACCTTGTCATCTAAGCACATTGCCAGTACACAGAGGAATTATGAAGTGTCTGCTTAAAGAGTCCCCGCCCACGCCCTGTGATTTTACACTGACCATCACTGAGTGATTGGAGCTAAAATAGCAATAAAACTAAGTAAAATTGTAAAGTAATGGAAATGATCTTTATTGTGTAAATGAGTTAGTAGAGCAGATAGGTAATAATGATGATGACACAGGGACTTGGATGCTTCTATGAATCAATGCAATTTGCTGGTACTGAGCCAGATATACTTTTGTATAAAAGTGAGTGGAACAACTACCGTATTTTTTGGACTATAAGGTGCACAAAAAATCCTTTGATTTTCTTATAGTCCTTATATCCTTATAGTCCAGTGCGCCTTATATATGAACCGTACTCACAAAAAACAGCTGCCTTGAACTGTGCACAGGTCTGCCACCTGCTGGTCATTCATCCTCATAATCAGGTGCGCCTTATAATCCGGTGCGCCTTACATATGAACTTAGATGTTTTGGCAGGCATTTATTGATGGTGGGCCTTACAATCTGCTGCGCCTTATAGTCCGAAAAATACGGATTGTAAGTTAAAGAAGATTGGGAATTAGCATTAAAAAGTTTTTGAGAACCTGTCATTAGGTGAAAATGTGTGATCCTGATGACAGGTTCCCTTTAATCCTCATTGCAAACATTCTTCTGGCATTCTGACATAGTCTTCGCTGGAATTAGTTTTGATAATACTTTCATACATGGATGATGCCAGTTTCTTGGTCTTAAAATAGTATGGGCTTTATTATTATAATATAACATTTTTGTGCAGGAAATGATTTTATAAATTTTTATAAATTTTATAAGTTCTACAAAGATGTGCTTTTTAAGTGTAACAATAGATTCCAGAATAATATCCTGGTTGAACATTAATTGTTAGTATTATAGTTTTGATATTGTATCCATTGTTTATAATTAGACATACAGTGGCTGTATTCAAAATGTGATGATATGCTGCTGTGAAACTAATGGTATTTGTGAACATAACTTCTTAAAAGGGCCTTTATTACAGCACATGTGCCACTAGACCTCATTTGTGAGCCTGCTGTTTTCAGATAAAGCCATCAATTGCCTTTTTTACACCTCATAGTACCATTATTGGGGCTTGTAAACTGTATGTCTGTATTGAACAAGCTGTGCAGGTTTACGAAGAGTCAGTTGGGTGTCATTTTGAGTATTATGTCTCAGAAGTGGCACACTACATGATGATTTACGTGTGGTATGATTCTTTACAAAATATGACTTATGACAGCTAGAAATTGTGGGAAAGCACATGGAAAACAAGGGTAAAAAAGCAGCCAAGAGTTTTATAAGAAAATAATATATTTAATTTGCTGAATGGACTAAGCCATTTGTATTTGTGTTGCAGTAAATAGCTCTAACACTGTGAAGATAACTTGAATGCTTTTTCGAGATATTTATTATGTTTTATTTGCCAGATTAAATGCCAGAAGTGTGCATGACTATTTCTTATAGCGTCCACCAGAAATCCAGTTCAAGACATTTATTTAGCCGGTCCAGTCGCGACCCCGCGATGCGTTGTCCGGCGAGGATTCGGGTCTGCCAGGATTCATTAAGGTCATGCACCCGATATCCAGCAGGTGTCGCTGCTGCGCTGAGGTCTGCCGGAGTTCACCTTCTTCTTCCCGGTGCATGTCAGTGCATTGGCTTGCGACATAAATAGTTTTTTAAATTCCACAGTTTTTTCCGAATCCGAAATTGTCAGACGACACGCCCCCCGATTTCTGTCACGAAAGCCGGCGCCGATGCACCACAATCCTATAGCGTGCGCCAAAAACACGGGGAAATTCGGCGCAAAACGGAACACAACGGAAATAATCGTGGCCACAGGACCCTTAGTAAATGAGCCCCTATATCTGAAATCTTAGCCAGGTCTGACCTAGCAGAGATTTCATTCCAGTGGGAGAGGGCAAATCTGTTTTTTAGTAAGAGGCTAGAGCCTCTTAGTAACACCAGTGCGCAGTATGCTGGCGGGGAGGAGGCTCAGTGCACAAGTCCTAATAAATTACCCCCTTCTGCCAAAAGAGAAACAGGATAACCCATCAGATTACCAGAGAATCCTATTAAGGGTCTCTATGGTCCAGCAGAAACTTTTCAGCCAATCACTTGTCACAGGGACCATTTATTATCAAATAACTTTTACTCCATATTGATGATGTTTCCTGCTTCTGCCTCTGACCCAAGGTTTACAGTATAACAGTATGTACATGATCTAAAGAGATGGAAGATGAATGATTTGTTGTGCCCAAGGGGTACCGGTCCATGTAACAATTGTATGAAATCTTTTCAGACTGTCACTTTCCATTTTTAAATTCCCAAATAACTATAAAAAATTTTAAACTGCAATACAATCTAAAACAAATGTTATTCAATTAGACATGCATTAAAGGTCATTTTAATAAACATAATCCATTTAGAAATGCAAATAATATGAATATTATATTTTTTTTTTCCTGTAATATCTGTAGAAAGTTTGCCTGGAGTAGAAGAGGTGATGAGAGGGTTAAAGCATTATATTCCATGTACAGTAATGGAAGAGGTGGTAACATGAGTTATCGGTACACTCATCTAACACTCAGAGATATAGTAGCAAATTCTACACTATTGATTTCTGAACCTCCCACAACATTGTAACGCACAGACAAAACATGCTTGTGATCTCCGATGTATCAGGAGTCTGCATCAGGAAGGCAGCACTGAGGTACAAACACAAAAGAAAATTCTCCTACTCAGGAAAACAAGAACAATGTGTATGCACATATTGCTTCTGATTCACTCTCCTAACTTTTTTCCTGAGATAATGTGGAAAGTAGAAAGCAGTGTGAAATAAAGCCCCTGTAAGAGCTCCATCATTTAAGCCCTAGCTGTACTTAAAGGAAACCTACCACTTAGAATGGTCGGTGTAAGCAGTAAATACCGGGCACCAGCTCAGGGTGAGCTGGTGCCGGTACTTACTTTCGTTAGTGTTATAAACCGTGGTATCGCGGTTTTAACACTTTTTAAACTCTAGAGCAGAACAGGCTTCGGCGCTGCGTGCGCACTACATAGGAAATGACAGAGACGTTGCGCGCGCAAGCTCATCCTGAGCTGGTGCTCGGAATTAACTGCTTACACCGACCATTCTAAGTGGTAGGTTTCCTTTAAAATGTCACTAAACTGTCGCTGTCTGACCTGTCTATTGTACAGCTCTAGGTCTCTGCTAAGTTTACTACAAGTTATGCTATGGGTCAAATTTATTTTTCATCTGGTGTAAAGATATTTTTCCTTTAAGTGACCTTTGTCTGCATATGAATGTTTCATGCAGTGATTGAGCAATGTTATTCTGTTGGAAAAGAAACTGTGCTGGGTGGAGAATATATTTTTCTATACCTGCATAGAAAAAAAAATTAATCTGACAACCCTTTTAAGGTAGATGATGGCCAAGAGCTATTCCTTCCTCATCATAGCAAATACAGTAAACGTGTGCCAGGCTTTGATCCAGGAGCAACCATTGGGCTGGTTCTACACATTAGATATTAGTTATACACCGTTTTGTGTGTTGTCTGAGTGGAGAGAAGCAAAGCAGTTGATGTCTATTAACAGAAAGAAAGTTCTTGCAGCTTACCTTTCCATGCGGGGCATGTATCATTATTTCTGCTAGTCAAATTGTCTAGTTTTTGCGACTTTTTTGAAACCTTTCACTCCAACTATTGCTGTTGTTTTTCAAGTACGCTTTGGTCTGCACCTTGTGCAGTGTGCCTTCTGTATGTTTAGTTTCCAGATGTTCCGTGCGACTTTTCACTTATGTATCATTTTTTTTGCTTATTTTTGCGACTTTTCAGGCGCAAATCTGCACCTGGTCCAGGACAGGTGCAAAGGAAGGATTTTTTTCATGGACCCTATTTTAACATGTAGCCTGTTTTTTGAAAATTCAAAAATTTTTGCATTAACATTTTTTTTTTAATTTATTGGATCCTTCCGAGGGTGTAGTCACACATTGCATTTAACGCATGTGTTTAAAAACGCATTGCAACAGCTTAGATTTGCCTAATTAAACAGCTGTTAACACATTTCCTTAACAAACACATGCGGTAACGCAACATTAACGCAAAACACATTTGTTCACATCGAATTTATGCGTTTTGTAAATGCAAATGTTAACAGAAATGTATTTAGGCAAATCACCTCTCTTCAGCTGTTGTAATGGGTTTCAAAAGGCAATCAAAACGCAACGTGTGACCGCAGTCTTAACACCACATGTGACCGCAGCCTCATATGTCATCATCTCCCTGGGGTGTGACTACATTGGTAAAAATGCAGGACACCCTCAAATCCAAAATTAACAGTAGTGTCCACTCCTGCATATAACCCCCTCACGTGGCTTGTGTCCATGTGGATTTGAGACATTTGCAACAAAAAGTCTCAAAAAGAAGCCAAAATTTGCACCTGGCAGGATAGGAAAAACTGAACACGTATCACAAGAAAAAAGACAGGATCATACATAAGGTGCAAAGAAAAGAGCTGCCAAATGTCTCAAAAATTCACCACAGAAAGACAAAACTATGATACATGTCCCCCAATGTGTTCAGAATCTCGATTTTAGTTTCTGGCTTGGAATAGACGTGTGTTTCAACACCCATAGGAGTGCACAAGCGAACCTGTTTGGACTACAGGCCTGGTCATCGCAGACTTTAGATGAAACAAATCCAGTGACATCTAAAGGTGATGTCTATAGATGTTCTAGATTCCCCAACATCTGCAATAGATGGCGGGCATATGAACACCCCTACACACATGAGATAGTCAGCTAGCCCTGTTTGTCAGCTCTTAATATAACATAGAGGCATCCCCTACTTAAGGACGCCCGACTTACAGGCAACCCCTAGTTACAGACGGACCCCTCTGCCCCCTGTGACTTCTGGTGAAGTTCTCTGGATACTTTACAATAGTCCCAGGCTGCAATGACCAGCTGTAAGCAAACATTTTTGAAAATCCAATTGTCAATGGGGCAATTTTTTTTTTTTGCCTGGAGGGACAATGATAAAATATGCCGTTCAACTTACTCACAAGTTCAACTTAAGAACCAACCTATAGAACCTATCTTTTATGTAACTCAGGGACTGCCGGTATATGGTCAATGTAACACATATATATATATTAACCACTTCCTTACCATGCCTTTTAGTCTCTGCGTTTGTTTTTTAAGTCCTGCATTCCAAAAGCTATTTGTTTTTGATTTTTACTACTTACAGAGCCATATGGGTCTTTTATCTGTGAGATGAATAATTATTTGTGATGACACCATTTGAAATTCTGTGATACTGCCAAACTGGAAAAACATTCCATATGTTAACAAATTAACAAAAATACGCTTTTGCACCATTTGATTAGGGGCTACGTATTTATGGCTTTCCAAATGATACATTGGGGGTTATTTATTATTGACTTTTTGGCATAAAAAGAGTGCCACAAAGGGGGATTTTTCCTGCCACTCAGAAATAATGCTAAAACATCACTGAATCAATGCTAGTACAAGCTCCAGAGGCAGACATAGAACCATAGCAAGGAGCCGACCTATTGATACATAACCCCAATTGCCTTTATTCTTTATGTCAGTACAATCATGGAGATACCAAATTTCTATAATTTTGCTGATGAGAAAAATCTTTGCTTCACCATATTCTGACACCCATAACTGTATGCGTCAGTTTACAGAGATGTGTACAGTTATGTGTAATTTTATCTGGGACCAGCTGATGTTTTCAATGATACCATTAAAAATTAAAATGTCCATTTGGACATTGGTATTTTCTTTTCTATTACAGGGCTTACTCCATGGGATGCATATTGTTACATTTTGATATATTGGAAATTTGGGGATGTGCGGAACAGATTCATGTAATGCAGTATTTTACACGGTAACAACTTATTTAAATGTTGGCATATCCATGTTGCATGGAATTCATGCCTTGTTCATTTTTTAAAAAAATTTGAGGGTTTCCACATTGGATGTAGATATCTTGTTATTTTCTTTGGTGATGACACCAATGACGTGACAGCACATTTTCCTCGGGTCAGGCCAGCACCCTCAAGGCAGACCGTGCAAGATCTGGCAATGTGCCCAATATTCCCACTCAGAAATTGAATTGAAGGGAAGACCCATCCTTCAGTATCAGGAGATGTGTGGACAGAGAATCTTCCACTATGTGAGTCACAGTCTGTCCGATGGTGGTGTAGGTTGAGAAGAATTGAACAGGGCATTCCACATTGTGGCCATGCTCACTCTCCATCCAGAGGTGGTGCTGGTGTTCCTGTTATGTTGGGGACCTCCTCCTTCTCTCAATGCTTCCATATAGCTCTCAATTTCAGATGGGAACTGCACCAGTAGTGCCTACACCAATTTGCTCTTGCACTACTTAATTTTTGTCTCATGCTCTACTAGTGGAATTACTCTTCCCTTGTAGCATGGATACTACAGGGTGGCCATCCAGTGACTGGAACTGGTAATTATGAGGGAAACATGGATGTCAGTGCACAGACTGGCTCATGAAGACCAGGATGTACAGAGGCAAGGGCAAACTGTTTCCTTCTCCTCCTCTTAATCTCCCCACCAATGATCATGATGCCCATGAGCTGTTTATCATCTTCTTCCCAGGCTGGACAGTGCAGTGCCTGGCTGGTCTAGTAACCCAACCTGCAAGCTATGTGTGAACTGGCCATGAAACCTGTTTATCCTCTTATTTCTATTTCTATTTCTATCATCAGTCATGATTAGAAGTGCTTTTTCAAGCAAGAATTATATTGGTGGCATATTGGAAACATTGCAGCACTGAACATGTCCTTCATGGAGGTCCTGTCTGTGCTACTTTGACTCACCTGGGCCGTCAGGAGTTGGAATTCAACAATTCCCTGTTTGTCACACACCCTTTCCAGCATATGCAAAGTGGAATTCCACCTAGTTGGTACATCACATATGAGGTGCTGGGTGAGAAGTCCAAAGTTTCTCTGCAGTGCAGATGCAAATAGGTCTAATATTAACTTAACACCGGAAAATGCAGGAACTGCTAATTCTACTGAGAACATGCCTTTAGGATATTGTTGGATTATCCTGGAACTGCAAACTATACTGATACCACCGCTTTAAGGTTTTGCTTTAACTGCCACTAAATTTTTGTCAAATTGTTCATACTGATATCTGATAATTAGATTTGTGACTTATTTTAACCCCTTCCCGACATGTGACGTAATAGTACATCACATGTCGGTCCCGGTACATGGAGAGGGCTCGCGGGCCGAGCCCTCTCTATGCCCGGTAATTCTTTGCTGCATATTGCAGCAAAGGCTTACCGGTAACACCCGCGATCGAATCCGTCGCCATGTTAGCTTTGGGTCTCATGAAGACCCGAAGCTACTTCGGGTTAACCTATGCATTACAATGTGCTATCAGCACATTGTAATGTATGAGTAGTAAAATCCCCATATACTGCCATACTGTAGTATGGCAGTATATAATAGGATCGTACAGACACCCTAGGGTTAATGTACCCTAGGGAGTCTGAAAAATAGTAAAAAATAAAAAAAAGTTTAAAAAAAATTATAATAAAGAACTTAAAAATTAAAATCACCCCCCTTTCCCTAGAACTGATATAAATACAGGCGGTCCCCTACTTAAGGACACCCGACTTACAGACAACCCATAGTTACAGACGGACCCCTCTGCCCACTGTGACCTCTGGTGAAGCTCTCTGGATGCTTTAAAATAGTCCCAGATTGCAGTAATCAGCTTAAAATTGTCTGCAATGAAGCTTTATTGATAATTCTTGGTCCTATGACAGCAAAAAAATTTTAAACTCCAATTGTCACTGGGGCAAAAAATTGTCGGGAACTACAATGATAAAATATACAGTTTCGACTTACATACAAATTCAACTTAAGAACAAATCTACAGTCCCTATCTTGTATGTAACCCGGGGACTGTGTATAAATAAACAGTAAAAATCATAAACACATTAGGTTTCGCAGCGTCCGAAAATGCCCGATCTATCAAAAAATGATAACGGTTTTTCACTGACCCCCTTTAACCCCGTAACGGAAAATCACACCCAAAATCGAAAATGGCACTTTTTTGCCATTTAAAAAAAAATAAGAAATTCTATAAAAAGTGATCAAAAGGTCGTACAGTCCTAAAAATGATAACATTGTAAATGTCATCAAAATCCACAAAAAACGGCACCACCCACAGCTCCAAACACCAAAGTATGAAAAAGTTATTAGCGCCAGAAGAAGGCAAAATCCCCCAAAAAAATTTTGTACAGGAGGTTTTAATTTTTTTAAATGTTTGAAAACATTATAAAACATATACAAATTTTGTTGGAACTGCAAACTATACTTAGGCAGTGCCTTTAAGATTTTGCTGGATGACACTGAACTGCAAACTATACTGAAACATTGCCTTCAAAATTTTGCTGAATGATACTGGAACTGCAAACTACACTGAGATTGTTCTATTAAGATATTGCTAGATGCAGTAAATGCTAATAATAGCCTAATGCAGTTTTATAACCAGCTTGGCATGTTTGCCCTGAACACGTACCCAAAGCAAAAACAGTAGCAATGTTGCGCTTCAGGGATCATGGGGGACGTATCTGCCAAATTTTAAACAGACTCGAATTTGGTGGTTCGGGCCGGCTCATCATTAGTTTATTGTGTATGTCATGTAAAGCTTGCTTAATATTTGATTGGTGGGAAAGACTGGAACTCCAATGCAGTCAGGGGTTTCAAAAGACAGAAAATAAAACAAATACGCAAGGATGGATGGGAAATAAATTGAAGCATTTCTCACAAAACATCCCTTATATTTGATTTTATATTTGGTTTTAAATATAAAGCTTCTTGTATTTTGAAATACACCTCTTACTTTCTTCTATAACTTCTATAAGAGCACATAGGATCATATAGCAGAGAGCTGTGGAAATGTGCCATCCCTTACAGAATCCACCTGTGGTAATAGCAGTCTTATCGACTAGACCCCCGCTGTTAGCTGATCGTTGGGATGGCTTGATTCTGTGCAGGCACTGTCCAGTTGACACCTCTTGTTTAATTAACTACAGATCATTAGCGTTTCAGGGCAAAAACTCAAACTAATGAGTGCATCACAACATAAATGTCATACTCTCTGAGTTTATGTGACATCTTCAATGATGCCATTGGTGGGGTAATTGGACTCTATGTCTATGGACCCCTCCATCATTATAAGCTCCTAATTACAAACTTTTAAATATTCATTGCATGTTAAAGATTGAAATTGATATTACCACATTTATAAATCTTCTCTAGATATTATTTTTTGAAACAGTTGTATTTTTTGACTTGTATAAGTATAACTATTGTATAAAATTGCTATATATCTTTTTACAGAAAAATGTTTCTTTATGCACATATTTAAATCTTTTCTTCCCCCATCCCTTCTAAACTGATGTTTACAGTTAAATTTTAAATCTGTGTTACTGTAATTTGGTCATTTATCTAAAAGCTCTGTTTATGCACAGGAATATGTCATTTAAGATGAATATAAAGAAATATACAGAGACTACAGCATGTAACAGGAAGTTTTAATGTCACTTTCTATTTCTGCTGGTATAGTGTATGGGAGAGCTCGTAAAAGCATGTTTCTATGCACTAGCGCAGATGCAAATGAAAATGAGAGCTACAGCCTTCAATAGGAAAATTACAAAACATTCAAAATACTAGTCCATAATATATACCATAGATTTCTGATTGATATATGCCACATTGTCTAGTTATGTTCCCATCAATTGTTTATCTTGATCAGGGGTGTATAACCCACCACCCTGATTGGCAGCCCACAGCATGTTGCCTGGTAGAGACCAAATGAGCTCTTCACCGATGGAACTGTTCATAGGTGCAGGAAGCCAGGTTGTGGTAAGTACATGTGACAAGTACTCACTTCTTCCCAGTCCTCTCCTGCTGCTCTGTGCTCTGATGCTGCTGATATGTGCTGGTGTCTGAACCTAGAGCAAAACAGCGCCTCACATCTCCACGTTATTATCGCCTGCTCTAGGAACTCTACATTACTAATATCATCTGCTGTAGGATCTCTCCATTGCTATTGTCTGCTCTGGGCTCCATATTATAATTATAATTATTATGATTGTTGGGGATCTCCCTTATTATTATTGTCTGCCCTTGTGTCTCTATTGTGGGGGTCTGCATTATTATTTATTGCTTGTTCTGGAGTTTTAAATAGTTTTTGGCTGATTGGAGTATTTGGTACCTGGTGTTATATTTAGTGCTATACTATAGTATTAATCATTTCTGGAGAAGCTTTTTTTGTTGTATTGTAGCTGTTGGTGCATCTAGGTTACCGGTTGCTGGTGCTAGCACTTGAATTTGATCAGTGTAGCAGTGCGGCCCCAATATTGGTTGTATCTCCCTGATCTTTACTATCTGCACTTTTTCTTCTCTCTTTTAATAAATAACTGGAAGTATCCTGTTCATAATGTCATTATGATAGCAGCAGTCATATTTTTTAAAGGTTCTAGTAACTTGATAGAAGAAAACAACTCAAGAGTTTATATCTGCAGTTTGTAACTTTTTTACTGGATGGAGGGGGCAATATGCTTCAGAAAAAAGCTATTGTACATATTGAATATTTTATTGCACTTGGTATAATCCAAACATATCATGCAGATGTCATTAGTTTCTCATATCAGCGATACAAAATAATAAAGAATCGGTGTGCAGCCAAGTATTGGGAGAAAATGGCATTAGGAAAGAAATATGATTCCTGTGATAAGGTTTGAAAGATTGTACTTTTAATGAAGTATCTGAGGCAGTTGTCATGGGAACAAGAAACAATCAGTATTTCATGTACACAGATGCAGTCTGCCATTTATTTCTACATACTATTCCTCTCTCGAAGGAATGATATCTTGAGTCTAGTCATTTTTAGAGAATCTAGGGGAATATATATATATATATATGTGTATGTATATATATATATATATATATATATATATATATATATATATATATATATATACATAGATATTAGTATAAATCAAATTAAAATACAGGGAAATGTGTGTAGCTGAAAAATGTACAGAATATTGGGTGATTTACATATACCTATGCATATAAACAAATAGGGGAAGATTTGTCATCTGCCTGGTGCTCGTCCACTGAAGAAGTATAATGAAATCTCTGCCCCACCGGTGCCGCCGGGTACATCCTGATGTATCCTGCAGGGCGCCGTGCAGCATATAAATCATTGCTAGGTCCTACCCTTGAACGTCGATCCCCATGATGTCATTGGGGTCTTTACAAGGACTTGACAGTCCTGAAGATCTGTTACAGTGTGCCACTGGCTACTATATTGTTCTTTATTCTGTTTGTGGTCACTGCTACATGAATTTCCATGAAATGTTATTAACTATATATTTGTAAAATTTGGAGACAAACAAAAGCCTTTTACCTGGATTAGAGTCCTACAAAAATGAACTAAAATTAGATCTGACACCCTGTTCCCACGGCACCCACCTTTTTCATGCAGATATATACACTCACCGGCCACTTTATTAGGCACACCATGCTAGTAACAGGTTGGACCCCCTTTTGCCTTCAGAACTGCCTCAATTCTTCGTGGCATAGATTCAACAAGGTGCTGGAAGCATTCCTCAGAGATTTTGGTCCATATTGACATGATGGCATCACACAGTTGCCACAGATTTGTCGGCTGCACATCCATGATGTGAATCTCCCGTTCCACCACATCCCAGAGATGCTCTATTGGATTGGGATCTGGTGACTGTGGAGGCCATTTGAGTACAGTGAACTCATTATCATGTTCAAGAAACCAGTCTGAGATGATTCCAGCTTTATGACATGGCGCATTATCCTGCTGAAAGTAGCCAACAGATGTTGGGTACATTGTGGTCATAAAGGGATGCACATGGTCAGCAGCAATACTCAGGTAGGCTGTGGCATTGCAACAATGCTCAATTGGTACCAAGGGGCCCAAAGAGTGCCAAGAAAATATTCCCCACACCATGACACCACCACCACCAGCCTGAACCATTGATACAAGGCAGGATGGATCCATGCTTTCATGTTGTTGACGCCAAATTCTGACCCTACCATCCGAATGTCGCAGCAGAAATCGAGACTCATCAGACCAGGCAACGTTTTTCCAATATTCTACTGTCCAATTTCCATGAGCTTGTGCAAATTGTAGCCTCAGTTTCCTGTTCTTAGCTGAAAGGAGTGGCACCCGATGTGGTCTTCTGCTGCTGTAGCCCATCTGCCTCAAAGTTCGACGTACTGTGCATTCAGAGATGCTCTTCTGCCTACCTTGGTTGTAACGGGTGGCGATTTGAGTCACTGTTGCCTTTCTATCAGCACGAACCAGTCTGCCCATTCTCCTCTGACCTCTGGCATCAACAAGGCATTTCCGCCCGCAGAACTGCCGCTCACTGGATGTTTTTTCTTTTTCGGACTATTCTCTGTAAACCCTAGAGATGGTTGTGCATGAAAATCCCAGTAGATCAGCAGTTTCTGAAATACTCAGACCAGCCCTTCTGGCACCAACAACCATGCCACGTTCAAAGGCACTCAAATCACCTTTCTTCCCCATACTGATGCTCGGTTTGAACTGCAGGAGATTGTCTTGACCATGTCTACATGCCTAAATGCACTGAGTTGCCGCCATGTGATTGGCTGATTAGAAATTAAGTGTTAACGAGCAGTTGGACAGGTGTACCTAATAAAGTGGCCGGTGAGTGTATATATATATCTATAAAATAATGAAAGGATCTTGGAGGATATCTGGCTATATACTGGGAAGGCTGTGACCAATGCATTTCCCACCCTCGGCTTATACTTGAGTCAATAGGTTTTCCCATTTTTTGTGGAAAAATTAGGGGCCTCGGCTTATACCCGGGTCGGCTTATACTCGGGTATATACGGTACATATATTTACAGAGCAGCTTTAGGGAAGACATTGATCGGATATACCTCAGGTAATTTGCTCTAGGAACAGAATGTTAAGTTTGCAGACATGGAGAGGGAGAATTAAGGGATAAGAGCAATGTTTTATAATGGGAGGTGATGAAAATACATTTGACAGGTTAATTTTACTGACATTTTCCCTTTACACCCTTAATGACACGTGAGGTACTACTATGTCACATTTTGGCTATGGGTGATTGGAGGCGGCTCACGGACTGAGCCCTCTCCATAGCTGGTGAGTGTTTGCTGCATATGGCAGCAAACACCTACCGATAACACCCAAGATCAGTACTAGCTTGTGTGCTGCTATGCTGGCTCAGATAGTCTCTCGGGGAGCGGCGTTCTGTTGCTATGGCAGCCTCAGGTCACACAAAGACCAGAGGCTGTCTCTTTTTACACAATGTATTACAATTAGAGATGAGCGAGCACTAAAATGCTCGGGTACTCGTTATTCGAGACAAACTTTTCCCGATGCTCGAGTGCTCGTTTCGAGTAACGAGCCCCATTGAAGTCAATGGGAGACTCGAGCATTTTTCAAGGGGACCAAGGCTCTGCACAGGGAAGCTTGGCCAAACACCTGGGAACCTCAGAAAAGGATGGAAACACCACGGAAATGGACAGGAAACAGCAGGGGCAGCATGCATGGATGCCTCTGAGGCTGCTTAATCGCACCATTATGCCAAAATTATGGGCAACAGCATGGCCATGACAGAGTGACCGAATGAGGCTAGATAGCATCTAAAACATCCAATAATTGACCCTGACACTATAGGGGACGGCATGCAGAGGCAGCGGCAGCGGCAGCAGCGGCAGGCTAGGGAGTGTCATGGCAACATACCCTAAATGGACTCAGGCTTCAAACCAATGGGTGGCAGAGAGGAACCAAAGGAGGTGAGCAAGAAGCGCTCAAATAATATCGGTACATGATAAAAGTTTGCCAGTATATTTTGTGGATTACACAGCAGGGTGGCGACAAAGTTAACATGGAAGCCATGAAAACAACCCAAAATTCTGCCTGACACAGCTCGTTTGATAAGGGGACCATGTATGGAGGCAGTGAACTAGTAGTAGATTAAAGGTGCTGCAGTTAAAACTATGCTAGTTGGATCTTGGCATGGAGCTGGCGCTCCGCTGCCAGGCGAGCTTTCGCCAATCCAAGCCCCTGTCTCTAGGCTACTCCCCAAACAGCACTTCTAAGAACCTTTTGTATAAGATCAAGTGTAGTAGCGTTCTTATAAGTTTGGGATATGGCGGGTGAGGGGAATGTAAACATCTGCGCAAGAAGCGCTGAAATAATATCCGTAAATGAAAAAAGTTTTTCAGTATATTTTGTGGCTTACACAGCACGGTGGCGACAAAGTTAACAAGTTTGATGTGGAATGCCCTGTAATAGCTCTTGGGCGGTGTGCCTTTTATCACCTAGGCTCAGCAGTTTGAGCACCGCCTGCTGTCGTTTAGCGACGGCACTGCTGCTGTGCCTAGAGCTACCGACTGATGGCGCCATGCCCACGGATGGTAATTCGGAGGAGGTGGAGGAGGGGTGGGAGGAGGAGGAGGCATAGTAGGCCTGAAACACCTGGACCGAGGTAGGCCCCGCAATCCTCTGCGTCGGCAGTATATGACCAGCCCCAGGGTCAGACTCGGTCCCAGCCTGCACCAAGTTAAGTGTAGTAGCGTTCTTATAAGTTTGGAATATGGCGGGTGAGGGGAATGTAAACAGATGCGCAAGAAGCGCTGAAATAATATCCGTAAATGGTAAAAGTTTGCCAGTATATTTTGAGGATTACACAGCAGGGTGGCGACAAAGTTAACAAGTTTGTTGTGGAAGCCATGAAAACAACCCAAAATTCTGCCTGACACAGCACGTTTGATAAGGCGGCCATGTATGGAGGCAGTGAACTAGTAGTAGATTAAAGGTGCTGCAGTTAAAACTATGTTAGTTGGTTCTTGGCATGGAGCTGGCGCTCCACTGCCAGGCGAGCTTTCGCCAATCCAAGCCCCTGTCTCTAGGCTACTCCCCAAACAGCACTTCTAAGAACCTTTTGTATAAGATCAAGTGTAGTAGCGTTCTTATAAGTTTAGGATATGGCGGGTGAGGGGAATGTAAACAGATGCGCAAGAAGCGCTGAAATAATATCCGTAAATGGTAAAAGTTTGCCAGTGTATTTTGTGGATAACACAGCAGGGTGGCAACAAAGTTAACAACTTTGATGTGGAATCCATAAAAACAACCCAAATTTCGGACTGACACACCTCGTTTGATAAAGGGACGATGTATGGAGGCAGCTATATGGACGACTTTTGGAGGTAGCAATGGAGACAACGTGTGGAGGCTGCTATGGAGACAATTCAATTTGGATAGTGCCTGTATGTGGCAGTCCAAAAAAGTTTTCAAACCATAGGAGCAGGTAGGTGGCCCTCCAGAAAAATGGAATAGATTGAGTGCCTGTATGTGGCAGTCCAAAAAAGTTTTCAAACCAGAGGAGCAGGTAGGTGGCCCTCCAGAAAAATGGAATAGATTGAGTGCCTGTATGTGGCAGTCCAAAAAAGTTTTCAAACCAGAGGAGCAGGTAGGTGGCCCTTCAGAAAAATGGAATAGATTGAGTGCCTGTATGTGGCAGTCCAAAAAAGTTTTCAAACCAGAGGAGCAGGTAGGTGGCCCTCCAGAAAAATGGAATAGATTGAGTGCCTGTATGTGGCAGTCCAAAAAAGTTTTCAAACCAGAGGAGCAGGTAGGTGGCCCTCCAGAAAAATTGAATAGATTGAGTGCCTGTATGTGGCAGTCCAAAAAAGTTTTCAAACCAGAGGAGCAGGTAGGTGGCCCTCCAGAAAAATTGAATAGATTGAGTGCCTGTATGTGGCACTCCCAAAAATTGTTTAAAACAGAGGACCGGGTCGGTGGCCCTCCATAAAAATTAAATGCATAAAGTACTATAGCTAGAGACAGTGGGCCCTGTCAAAAAATAGCCAGTTTCCTCTGCTTTACTGTACAAAGAGGAGGAGAAGGAGGAAAATGAGGAGGAGGAGGAGTGGATAAATTATTCAGGTTGAGCTTCCTTCACCTGGTGGAGATTGGAAATTATGAGAAATCCAGGCTTTATTCATCTTGATAAGCGTCAGCCTGTCAGCGCTGTCAGTCGACAGGCGTGTACGCTTATCGGTGATGATGCCACCAGCTGCACTGAAAACCCGCTCGGACAAGATGCTAGCGGCAGGGCAGGCAAGAACCTCCAAGGCGTACAGCGCCAGTTCATGCCACATGTCCAGCTTTGAAACCCAGTAGTTGTAGGGAGCTGTGTGATCATTTAGGACGATGGTATGGTCAGCTACGTACTCCCTCACCATCTTTCTGTAAAGATCAGCCCTACTCTGCCGAGACTGGGGACAGGTGACAGTGTCTTGCTGGGGTGACATAAAGCTGGCAAAAGCCTTGTAAAGCGTACCCTTGCCAGTGCTGGACAAGCTGCCTGCTCGCCTACTCTCCCTCGCTACTTGTCCCGCAGAACTACGCACTCTGCCGCTAGCGCTGTCAGAAGGGAAATACTGTTTCAGCTTGTGCACCAGGGCCTGCTGGTATTCATGCATTCTCACACTCCTTTCCTCTCCAGGGATGAGAGTGGAAAGATTTTGCTTGTACCGTGGGTCCAGGAGAGTGAACACCCAGTAATCGGTGCTGGAATAAATTCTTTGAACGCGAGGGTCACGGGATAGGCAGCCTAGCATGAAATCTGCCATATGCGCCAGAGTACCAACGCGTAAGAATTCACTCCCCTCACTGGCCTGACTGTCCATTTCCTCCTCCTCCAACTCCTCCAACTCCTCTTCTTCTGCCCATACACGCTCAACAGTGAAGGACTCAACAATGGTCCCCTCTTGTGTCTCGCCAACATTCTCCTCCTCTTCCTCCTCATCCTCCTCCACCTCCACCTCCTCCGATATGCGCTGAGAAACAGACCTAAGGGTGCTTTGGCTATCAACAAGGGAATCTTCTTCCCCCGTCTCTTGTGAGGAGCGCAAAGCTTCCGACTTCATGCTGACCAGAGAGTTTTTCAACAGGCCAAGCAGCGGGATGGTGAGGCTGATGATGGCGGCATCGCCACTGACCATCTGTGTTGACTCCTCAAAGTTACTCAGCACCTGACAGATATCAGACATCCACGTCCACTCCTCATTGTAGACTTGAGGAAGCTGACTGACCTGACTACCAGTTCTGGTGGAAGTTGACATCTGGCAGTCTACAATCGCTCGGCGCTGCTGGTAAACTCTGGATAACATGGTCAGTGTTGAATTCCACCTCGTGGGCACGTCGCACAACAGTCGGTGAGCGGGCAGTTGGAGGCGGCGCACCAGGTTACAGCCGTTGTCACACACAACCATGCCTGGCTTCAGGTTCAGCGGTGCCAGCCACAGATCAGTCTGCGCCGTGATTCCCTGTAATAGTTCTTGGGCGGTGTGCCTTTTATCGCCTAGGCTCAGCAGTTTCAGCACCGCCTGCTGTCGCTTAGCGACGGCACTGCTGCTGTGCCTAGAGCTACCGACTGATGGCGCCATGCCCACGGATGGTCGTTCGGAGGAGGAGGTGGAGGAGGGGTGGGAGGAGGAGGCATAGTAGGCCTGAAACACCTGGACCGAGGTAGGCCCCGCAATCCTCGGCGTCGGCAGTATATGACCAGCCGCAGGGTCAGACTCGGTCCCAGCCTCCACCAAGTTAACCCAATGTGCCGTCAGCGATATATAGTGGCCCTGCCCGGCAGCACTCGTCCACGTGTCCGTGGTCAGGTGGACCTTGTCAGAAACGGCGTTGGTCAGGGCACGGATTATGTTGTCTGACACGTGCTGGTGCAGGGCTGGGACAGCACATCGGGAAAAGTAGTGGCGGCTGGGGACCAAATACCGAGGGGCGGCCGCCGCCATGAGGCTGCGAAAGGCCTCGGTCTCTACTAGCCTATAGGGAAGCATCTCCAGGCTTAGCAATCTGGAGATGTGCACATTAAGGGCTTGGGCGTGCGGGTGGGTTGCACTATATTTGCGTTTCCGCTCCAGCGTCTGGGGTATGGAGAGCTGAACGCTGGTGGATGCTGTGGAGGATCGTGGAGGCGACGATGGGGTTTTTGTGGCAGGGTCCTGGGCAGGGGGCTGACTATCAGCTGACACAGGGGAAGGAGCAGTGGTGTGCACGGCCGGAGGTGAACGCGCTTGTTGCCACTGAGTGGGGTGTTTAGCATTCATATGCCTGCGCATACTGGTGGTAGTTAAGCTATTAGTGGTGGAACCCCTGCTGATCCTGGTTTGGCAAATGTGGCACACCACAGTCCGTCGGTCATCCGGTGTTTCCTTAAAGAACCTCCAGACTTCTGAAAATCTAGCCCTCGCCGCAGGAGCCCTCGCCACGGGAGCTTCACTAGTTGACACATTTGGCGCTGATGCACCAGCTCTGGCCCTGCCTCTCCGTCTGGCCCCACCACTGCCTCTTCCAACCTGTTCTGGTCGAGGACTCTCCTCCGTCTCAGAAGCACTGTGTTCACCCGGCCTCTCAACCCAGCTTGGGTCTGTCACCTCATCATCCTCCGATCCCTCAGTCTGCTCCCCCCTCGGACTTCCTGCCCTGACAACAACTTCCCCACTGTCTGACAACCGTGTCTCCTCATCGTCGGACACCTCTTTACACACTTCTTCCAGTACGTCAACAAGGTCATCATCACCCACAGACTGCGACTGGTGGAAAACCTGGGCATCGGAAAATTGCTCATCAGCAACCGGACAAGTGGTTTGTGACTGTGGGAAGGGTCCAGAAAACAGTTCCTCAGAGTATGCCGGTTCAAATGGCAAATTTTGCTGGGAGGGGGCAGACTGGGGGGGAGGAGGCTGAGGTGCAGGAGCTGGAGGAGTGCCGATTTCGGTGACATGGGTGGACTGCGTGGAAGACTGACTGGTGGACAAATTGCTCGAAGCATTGTCGGCAATCCACGACATCACCTGTTCGCACTGTTCTGGCCTCAACAGTGCTCTACCACGAGTCCCAGTAACTTCAGACATGAACCTAGGGAGTGTAGCTCTGTGGCGTTCCCCTGCTCCCTCATAAGCAGGTGGTGTCTCACCCCGCCCAGGACCACGGCCTCTGACCCCTGCAGTAGTTGGACGCCCACGTCCCCGCCCTCGTCCTCTACCCCTAGCCCTCGGGTTAAACATTTTGAAAATGAGAGTTATAACTTTAATTTTTTTTTTTACTTTTTTTTGTGTTTTTTTTTTTTTGTGTGTTTTTTAGTTTTTAAAACCAAACGATGCTATCCTATTGCTATGGCTATTTTCTAGCCAAGTATGAAAGCACACTGCTATGCCAGATGAGATGACACTGAGTTATTAAAAAAATAAACGTAAAATAAAAAAGGAAATGGCAGACTGTGCCTAATTGAAATCCAACCCCGGGCCCTAATAAATTTTCCCACTTCGGTCTTTGTGATGGATATGTGCGTCACTAAGCGCAAAACACAGTGGTCGCAAGTCTCACTCCAAATTGCTCACAATTTGCTAGTAGATGCACTGCAGCAACTACAGCCACCAGCAGATCAACCAGAAATCAAATATATATAACGCTACTGTAGGCGTAAGTAAGCCGTTTGGATTCTCCTATGGCTATTTTCTAGCCAAGTATTAAAGCACACTACTATGCCAGATGAGATGACGCTGAGTTATGAAAAAAATAAACGTAAAATAAAAAAGGAAATGGCAGACTGTGCCTAATTGAAATCCAACCCCGGGCCCTAATAAATTTTCCCACTTCGGTCTTTGCGATGGATATGTGCGTCACTAAGCGCAAAACACAGTGGTCGCAAGTCTCACTCCAAATTGCTCACAATTTGCTAGCAGATGCACTGCAGCAACTACAGCCACCAGCAGATCAACCAGAAATCAAATATATATAACGCTACTGTAGGCGTAAGTAAGCCGTTTGGATTCTCCTATGGCTATTTTCTAGCCAAGTATTAAAGCACACTACTATGCCAGATGAGATGACGCTGAGTTATGAAAAAAATAAACGTAAAATAAAAAAGGAAATGGCAGACTGTGCCTAATTGAAATCCAACGCCGGGCCCTAATAAATTTTCCCACTTCGGTCTTTGCGATGGATATGTGCGTCACTAAGCGCAAAACACAGTGGTCGCAAGTCTCACTCCAAATTGCTCATCATTTGCTAGTAGATGCACTGCAGCAACTACAGCCACCAGCAGATCAACCAGAAATCAAACATATATAACGCTACTGTAGGCGTAAGTAAGCCGTTTGGATTCTCCTATGGCTATTTTCTAGCCAAGTATTAAAGCACACTACTATGCCAGATGAGATGACGCTGAGTTATGAAAAAAATAAACGTAAAATAAAAAAGGAAATGGCAGACTGTGCCTAATTGAAATCCAACCCCGGGCCCTAATAAATTTTCCCACTTCGGTCTTTGCGATGGATATGTGCGTCACTAAGCGCAAAACACAGTGGTCGCAAGTCTCACTCCAAATTGCTCACAATTTGCTAGTAGATGCACTGCAGCAACTACAGCCACCAGCAGATCAACCAGAAATCAAATATATATAACGCTACTGTAGGCGTAAGTAAGCCGTTTGGATTCTCCTACGGCTATTTTCTAGCCAAGTATTAAAGCACACTACTATGCCAGATGAGATGACGCTGAGTTATGAAAAAAATAAACGTAAAATAAAAAAGGAAATGGCAGACTGTGCCTAATTGAAATCCAACCCCGGGCCCTAATAAATTTTCCCACTTCGGTCTTTGCGATGGATATGTGCGTCACTAAGCGCAAAACACAGTGGTCGCAAGTCTCACTCCAAATTGCTCACCATTTGCTAGTAGATGCACTGCAGCAACTACAGCCACCAGCAGATCAACCAGAAATCAAACATATATAACGCTACTGTAGGCGTAAGTAAGCCGTTTGGATTCTCCTATGGCTATTTTCTAGCCAAGTATTAAAGCACACTACTATGCCAGATGAGATGACGCTGAGTTATGAAAAAAATAAACGTAAAATAAAAAAGGAAATGGCAGACTGTGCCTAATTGAAATCCAACCCCGGGCCCTAATAAATTTTCCCACTTCGGTCTTTGCGATGGATATGTGCGTCACTAAGCGCAAAACACAGTGGTCGCAAGTCTCACTCCAAATTGCTCACAATTTGCTAGTAGATGCACTGCAGCAACTACAGCCACCAGCAGATCAACCAGAAATCAAATATATATAACGCTACTGTAGGCGTAAGTAAGCCGTTTGGATTCTCCTACGGCTATTTTCTAGCCAAGTATTAAAGCACACTACTATGCCAGATGAGATGACGCTGAGTTATGAAAAAAATAAACGTAAAATAAAAAAGGAAATGGCAGACTGTGCCTAATTGAAATCCAACCCCGGGCCCTAATAAATTTTCCCACTTCGGTCTTTGCGATGGATATGTGCGTCACTATGCGCAAAACACAGTGGTCGCAAGTCTCACTCCAAATTGCTCACCATTTGCTAGTAGATGCACTGCAGCAACTACAGCCACCAGCAGATCAACCAGAAATCAAATATATATAACGCTACTGTAGGCGTAAGTAAGCCGTTTGGATTCTCCTATGGCTATTTTCTAGCCAAGTATTAAAGCACACTACTATGCCAGATGAGATGACGCTGAGTTATGAAAAAAATAAACGTAAAATAAAAAAGGAAATGGCAGACTGTGCCTAATTGAAATCCAACCCCGGGCCCTAATAAATTTTCCCACTTCGGTCTTTGCGATGGATATGTGCGTCACTAAGCGCAAAACACAGTGGTCGCAAGTCTCACTTCAAATTGCTCACAATTTGCTAGTAGATGCACTGCAGCAACTACAGCCACCAGCAGATCAACCAGAAATCAAATATATATAACGCTACTGTAGGCGTAAGTAAGCCGTTTGGATTCTCCTATGGCTATTTTCTAGCCAAGTATTAAAGCACACTACTATGCAAGATGAGATGACACTGAGTTATTAAAAAAATAAACGTAAAATAAAAAGAAACTGGCAGACTGTGCCTAATTGAAATCAAACCCCTAATAAATTTTCCCACTTTGGTGTTTGAGGTGGATATGTGTGTCACTAAGAGCTAAACACAACGGTAGCAAGTCCACCTGCTAATTCCTCACAATATGGTACTAGCTGCACTACTAGTGCCAGCAAGCCCAGCCACAAGCAAATAAAAAAAAAAAGTATAACGTTATTGTAGCCCTAAGAAGGGCTGTTGGGTTGTTGTAGAATCACTCCTGCCTAACAGTAAGCTAATAGAACACCCTAACGCTTTCCCTGACCAGCAGCAGCTCTTTCCCTAGCGGCATCCAGACAGAGAATGATCCGAGCAGCGCGGGCAGCGGCTAGTCTATCCCAGGGTCACCTGATCTGGCCAGCCAACCACTGCTATCGACGTGTAAGGGTACCACATCATGCTGGGTGGAGTGCAGAGTCTCCTGGCTTGTGATTGGCTCTGTTTCTGGCCGCCAAAAAGCAAAACGGCGGGAGCTGCCATTTTCTCGAGCGGGCGAAATACTCGTCCGAGCAACGAGCAGTTACGAGTACGCTAATGCTCGATCGAGCATCAAGCTCGGACGAGTATGTTCGCTCATCTCTAATTACAATGTGCGATTTGTCCAACCTTTAAAAATTGAACAAATGTTTATTTTCCTTAACCAGTAATATTTTTGCTCTCCAGAAAGGCCACCAGGCCTCCCTTGAACATGAACATAGAGTCCACCATAACACCTACCACCTACTGTAGTTCCACAGTCTCACTGCTGTTACAGTAAAAAACCTATGAGGGTTGTAGAACCTCTCCTCTGGACATAGAGGATGCTTTCTTGTCCTGGTCACAGGCCTAGGTCTAAAAAGATCTTTGTAGAGATCCTTGTACTGCCCGTTCAGTTATTTGTACATTGTAATAAGTTCTTCTCTCAGCCGTCTTTTTTCTAAACTGAATCTTTCATTCTAGTCCCCCCCGTTCCCCTAATAATCTTACTCTCCTCTGCACCCGTTCCAGTTCTACTATGTCCTTTATATACACTGGTGCCCAAAACTCTACACAATATTACATGTGTGGTTTGACCAGGGATATGTATAAGGGCAAAACAATGTACTTATCATGAGAATCTATTCCATTCTTGATACATCCCATAATCTCATTTGCTTTAGCAGCAGCTGACTGGCTCTGGTCACTAAAATTAAGTTTACCATCCACCAAGTCTTTTTCAGCTCCAATTTTATCAAATAATTGACTGTTTAGAACGTAATTGTACTTTTTGTTTCCATGGACCAAATGAATACATTTACTTTACATTTATCTACATTAAACCTCATCAACAATTTCTCTGCCCATTCTTCAAGCTTCCACAAGTTCTTCTGTAATGCTATTCTATCAGCCTCAGTATTTATTTCTTTACACAGCTTAGTATCATCTTCAAACATTGAAATTTGACTGTGTAAACCAACTATAAGGTCATTAACACCTTATGGACACGGCCAGTTTGCATGTTAAGGCTCAGCCCATTTTTAAAAAATCTGACCAATGTCTCATGTTGAAATAACTTTTTAACACTTTAACTTAGCTAACTGATTTTGAGAATGTTGGTTTTTTTTGGTAAAAATTCAACATTTTAGAAAAAAATGTACAATTTTCTAAGTTTCAAATGTTTTATTCTTTTGACAAAAAAGTCATACCACAATTTTTTTTGTAGAAAACTGCCATTTGTATTCTATTTCCATATTTTTTAACTTTTGTTTATTTTAAAAAATTTTAGAAGGTTTATAATTTTAGCAGCAAGTTTCAAATTGTGTACACCACTACTTCATACTGCACACACGGCATGTACTACTACATCCTCTGCACCCCATGTGCACTACAACATCCTCCGCATATGACGTGCACTAGTACCCCCTACACACGGTGGGGAAGATTTATCAAGTGTCTGAAAGTCAGAATATTTCTAGTTGCCCATGGCAACCAATCACAGCTCAGCATTCATTTTATCAGTGCCCATTGTCATGGATGCTCCCGCGATCCCTGTCTCGGATCGCGGGCGCATCCATGCTCCTCCATGTGCCCCCGCTGCTGCCCGGTCTCACTGACCTCTCCCGGGTTCTGCTCTTGCCCGGACTGCCGTGCGTGCGCGTCCCAGCCTCCGTGGGCGTGCACGCCGCTCCTTCTGAAAATTTAAAGGGCCAGCGCACCGCTATCTTCCTGCTGCTGAACCCAGGCTAAGCCTCTCTTTGCCCGGCAAGTATGATGGAGATCCCAAGATGTGCAGGGGCCTCATAACCCAGTGCTCCTTGCATATAGAACTCATGCCGTCGCAATTTGCCACAGAGCGGTCCAAGGTGGCATTTGTCCTCAGCCTTCTTTCCGGGAAAGCCCTGGCCTGGGCTACTCCGCTTTGGGACAGAGACGACCCGGTTATGTCTAGCCTCACCGCGTTTCTGTCAGAGTTCCTGTCAGTCTTCGAGGAACCAGCACGAGCCTCCTCTGCGGAGTCTGCATTGTTGAACCTGCGTCAGGGCAGCTCATCTATGGGAGAGTACGCGGTTCAATTCCGCACCCTGGCTTCCAAACTTGCTCGGAACGATGCAGCCCTCATCGCTACTTTTAAGAAAGGGCTCTCTGCGCAGGTCAAGGACGAACTGGCAGCTCGGGACCTTCCATCTACCCTGAGTGGCCTCATCACCTTGGCTACTCGAATTGACGTTCGGTTTAAGGAGCGCGCTGAGGAACTACGCTCTGAGTATCCCCAAGGCCGTGTTAGACGCCTTCCTCGCCTGGCTCCAGTCTTCCAAAGGCCGCTCCAGCTCCCGCCTGAATCTTCTGCTGAGGAACCCATGCAGGTTGACCGAACTCGGCTCACTCTACAAGAGCGTTCCAGACGACGTCAGGAGAACTTGTGCATGTATTGTGCCAGCCCACAGCACTTCGTCGGGACCTGTCCTGTACATCCCCAACGCCCGGGAAACGCCAGCACCTAGGCTTCTCAGGAGAAGCATCCCTAGGTGTGAAAAAAGCTTCTCCACGCTTGATTCTGCCCGTGCTCCTCAGCATTGGCACCGGTACTCCGGTCCAGGTTTCCGCTTTCCTGGATTCAGGCTCCACAGCGAACTTTGTAGATGCTGCACTGGTCGCCCTGCATCACTTCCCGGTGGTTCACCTCGAGAAGCCCTTGTCCATTGCCTCAATCAGTGGCCAGATTCTCTCCATGCCCATCTGGTTTCGCACTGAACCCCTGCTCCTTCAAGTTGGTGCATTACATAAAGAGAGACTCTCCTTTTTTGTGCTGCCATAGTGCACTTCCACTCTCCTGCTGGGTCTCCCCTGGTTGCAGCATCATGCCCCTGTTCTGGACTGGTCTTCTGGGGAGATTCTCCGTTGGGGTCCGGATTGTTCCTCACGCTGCATGACGGTTCCACTTCCCCTCCCTGTCAGGACTGCTACCTTGTCTCCCAAGCCTCTGGAGGGACTTCCAGCTGCGTACCGGGACTTTGCAGATGTGTTTTCTAAAAAACAAGCTGAGACCCTTCCTCCACATTGCCCCTATGATTGCCCCATTGACCTGCTGCCTGGATCTTCTCCACCACTGGGTCGGGTGCATCCGCTCTCGGTTCCTGAGACAGCCGCTATGTCGGAATATGTTAAGGAAAATCTGCAAAGAGGTTTCATCCGCAAATTCTCCTCACCAGCTGGTGCTGGTTTCTTTTTTGTCACTAAAAAGGATGGCTCTCTCCGCCCCTGTATAGACTATCGCGGTCTTAACAAGGTCACCGTTAAGAATCGCTATCCTCTGCCGCTTATCACGGAGCTATTTGATCGTCTGCGGGGTGCAAGAATTTTTTCCAAATTGGATCTTTGTGGGGCCTACAACCTCATCCGCATCAGGAAGGGTGACGAGTAGAAGACCGCCTTTAACACCCATGATGGGCATTTTGAATATCTAGTTATGCCCTTCGGACTTTGTAATGCGCCAGCTGTTTTCCAGGACTTTGCAAATGATATTTTCCTGGACTTATTGTACAGTTGTGTTGTGGTTTATCTGGATGACATCCTTGTGTATTCTGCCGATTTGGAGTCCCACCAGTCTCATGTACGGCAAGTTCTCAGCCGCCTCAGGAAGAACCACCTCTATGCCAAGCTGGAGAAGTGCCAGTTTCATCAGAAGAGCCTTCCGTTCCTCGGCTACATAATTTCTGATAAAGGTTTGCAGATGGATCCTGTCAAGTTATCTGCGGTTCTTCAGTGGCCACGGCCAGTGGGACTGCGAGCTATACAAAGATTTCTGGGCTTTGCTAATTATTATAGACAATTTATCCCACATTTCTCATCTCTGGTAGCGCCGATGGTGGCGCTTACGAAAAAGGGTGCTAATCCCCGTGTCTGGCCACCAGCGGCAGAAGAAGCCTTCACGAAATTAAAAACTGCCTTTTCCTCCACTGCAGTCCTTACCCGACCGGATACTGAAAAGCCGTTCCAGGTGGAGGTTGATGCCTCCTCCGTGGGCGCTGGGGCAGTCCTTACCCAGAAGGGTCCCAGGGGACGAACACTCACTTGTGGTTTCTTCTCCAAAACCTTCTCCTCTGCGGAGAGAAATTATTCCATTGGAGATCGGGAGCTTCTAGCCATCAAGCTGGCTTTGGAGGAGTGGCGTCATCTGCTGGAGGGAGTCCGATTTCCAGTCAGCATTTTCACGGACCACAAAAACCTTCAGTATCTGCAGACAGCTCAGCGTTTGAATCCATGTCAAGCCCGGTGGTCCCTCTTCTTTTCTCGCTTTGACTTCCGAATCCATTTTCGTCCTGCAGAGAAAAACATAAAGGCTGACGCCTTGTCCCGTGCTTCTGATGTTATGGGGGAGGACTCTGCTCCGAGGCATATTGTTCCTCCAGAGAGACTTGTGCTTGCCGCGCCAGTGGACCTCCGGCAGCTGCCTCCTGGCAAGACTTATGTGCGACCTGGTCTCCGAAAGAAGATCCTGACCTGGGGACATTCCTCTCATGTGGCTGGGCACCCTGGGGTGCAGTGCTCTGTGGCCTTAATTCTACTGGTGGCCTGATTTGGTCAAGGACGTTCGGGATTTTGTGGGTTCCTGTGCCTCTTGTGCCCGCAACAAGCCCTTACGACTAAAACCTGCTGGTCTTCTGTTGCCGTTACCCGTGCCTACCAGCCCATGGTCTCATGTGGCTATGGACTTTGTTACGGATCTGCCACGGTCAGTCACCACCGTTATCTGGGTGGTGACTGACCGCTTTTCAAAGATGGCTCACTTTGTCCATCTACCAGGTTTGCCTTCTGCTCCACGTCTCGCCAGCCTCTTCTTCCAGCATATTTTCCAGCTTCATGGTCTCCCTCGGAACATCGTCTCGGATCGAGGAGTTCAGTTTGTGTCCAAATTCTGGAGATCTCTGTGCAACCAGTTGAAGGTGAACTTGGACTTCTCTTCTGCCTATCACCCACAGACTAACGGCCAAGTGGAGAGGGTGAATCAGACTTTAGGTTGCTATCTCCGCCACTTTATCTCTGCCCGTCAGGACGACTGGGCCTCTCTTCTACCATGGGCAGAGTTCTCTTACAATTCCCTGGACTCCACTTCTGCCGGTTCTGCTCCCTTTTTTTTTTAACTACGGACTGCATCCTCGGCCTCCTCTTCCGTTACCCATGTCTGCAGATGTTCCTGCAGTGGAGGACCTGGTACGTGATCTGAAAGCCATCTGGGAGCAAGTCCACACCTCATTGCTCCAAGACGCCGACCATTTCCTGTTTTAGCTCCTGGCAACAGGGTCTGGCTGTCAAGTATGTTCGGCTGTAGATCCCTACAAATTGGGACCACAGTTCTTGGGTCCATTTGAAATTCTCAGCCGCATCAACCCGGTGGCTTACAAGTTGCGTCTGCCTCCCAGCATGCGCATTCCTAACTCTTTTCTCGTTTCTCTCCTTAAGCCAGTCATCTTCAACCGCTTCAACCGACAAATTACTCCTCCTCCGGCACCACAAGCTGATTCCACCGATGTCTTCGAGGTGAAGGAGATCCTGGATAATAAGACAGTGAGAGGTAGGCGGTTGTTTCTGGTAGACTGGAAAGGATTTGGTCCTGAGGAGAGATCTTGGGAGCCAGAGGATAACATCCTGGACAAGAGCCTGCTCCAACGTTTTCTCAGGCCCAAGAAAAGAGGGAGGCCGAAGGGGGAAGGGGCACTGTCACGGGTGCTCCCGCGATCCCTGTCTCGGATCGCAGGCGCATCCATGCTCCTCCGTGTGCCCCCGCTGCTGCCCGGTCTAACTCAACTCTCCTGGCTCCTGCTCTTGCCCGGACTGCCGTGCGCGTGCGTCCCCGCCTCCTAGGGCGCGCGCGCAGCTCCTTCCGAAAATGTAAAGGGCCAGCGCTCCGCTAATTGGTGCACTGGCTGAACACCTCACCTTTCCTGTGTTCCCTGCCGGATCTTTGTGCCTCACAGCCTAAGAGAAAGCTTCCTGGTGATTATCTGCATTCCTGTGTATTCCTGCGTTCCTGTGTGTCTCCGCTCCCGAGTCCTGTGTTCCCGTGTTACCCGAGTTCCTCCATGTTGCTGTGTTCCGTGTGCCTGTGTTCCCGTTCCCACCTGCCTGGACCTCCCGTTGCTGACCCCAGATTTGGATTTGACCTCGCATCTCTGCCGCCTGCCCTGACCCTGACCCCGAGCCTGGACCTGACTACGAGACTGTCTTCTGCTAAGGTACCTCGACCTCGGATGCCACCGCGGGCTGGTCACGTCTGTGAACGACCTGGTGGTATCCTGCCGCAGCAAGTCCAACCCGCTTTGCGGCGGGCTCTTGTGAAAACCAAGTGCCACTTGGATTCCGGTCCCAGGTGTCGGCTAGTTCCATCTCCCGCGGTGGTCCAGAGGATCCACTGATCCTGACACCCATGAATATTTTAAAGGGGAGCTGTGATTGGTTGCCATGGGCAACTAGAAATATTCTGACTTTCAGACAGCTTGATAAATCTGCCCCACTGTGTGCACTAATCCTACTTCTACTATCACAACTCACTTACAAGTGTGGTTGGTGGGGGGAAACGGACAATGCTGGGAATAACATAAGGAAAAATGGACGATGGGGAGGTGTAATAGTAATTGTGCAACAGTACCTACAGGACAGATCACACATATCTCTCCAACACCATCAAATGCAGAATGGTGGCATTGGAGAGCAGCAGATCTAATGCTCTCAGTCATGGCACGATGACAAAGATCAGTCATGACCCCATCTGTTATGACTTCAATCAGTCATGACATGATCTGTCATTACTTACATCACTGCATTGACTGGCCAGTTTCAGTGATCAACATCACAGGACTAGAGATGAGCGAACATACTCGTCCGAGCTTGATGCTCGATCGAGCATTAGCGTACTCGTAACTGCTCGTTGCTCGGACGAGTATTTCGCCCGCTCGAGAAAATGGCAGCTCCCGCCGTTTTGCTTTTTGGCGGCCAGAAACAGAGCCAATCACAAGCCAGGAGACTCTGCACTCCACCCAGCATGACATGGTACCCTTACACGTAGATAGCAGTGGTTGGCTGGCCAGATCAGGTGACCCTGGGATAGACTAGCCGCTGCCCGCGCTGCTCGGATCATTCTCTGTCTGGATGCCGCTAGGGAGAGAGCTGCTGCTGCTCAGGGAAAGCGTTAGGGTGTTCTATTAGCTTACTGTTAGGCAGGAGTGATTCTTAAAGAACCCAACAGCCCTTCTTAGGGCTACAATAACGTTATAATTTTTTTTTTTTTTTATTTGCAGCTAGTACCATATTGTGAGGAATTAGCAGGGGGACTTGCTACCGTTGTGTTTAGCTCTTAGTGACACACATATCCACCTCAAACACCAAAGTGGGAAAATTTATTAGGGGTTTGAGTAGAATTAGGCACAGTCTGCCAGTTTCTTTTTATTTTACGTTTATTTTTTTCATAACTCAGCGTCATCTCATCTGGCATAGTAGTGTGCTGTAATACTTGGCTAGAAAATAGCCATAGGAGAATACAAACGTCTTAATTACGCCTGCAGTAGCGTTATATATATTTGATTTCTGGTTGATCTGCTGGTGGCTGTACTTGCTGCAGTGCATCTACTATCAAATTGGGAGCAATTTGGAGTCAGACTTGCGACCACTGTGTTTTAGTGACGCACATATCCATCGCAAAGACCGAAGTGGGAAAATTTATTAGGGCCCGGGGTTGTATTTCAATTAGGCACAGTCTGCCAGTTTCTTTTTATTTTACGTTTATTTTTTTCATAACTCAGCGTCATCTCATCTGGCATAGTAGTGTGCTGTAATACTTGGCTAGAAAATAGCCATAGGAGAATACAAACGTCTTAATTACGCCTGCAGTAGCGTTATATATATTTGATTTCTGGTTGATCTGCTGGTGGCTGTACTTGCTGCAGTGCATCTACTATCAAATTGGGAGCAATTTGGAGTCAGACTTGCGACCACTGTGTTTTAGTGACGCACATATCCATCGCAAAGACCGAAGTGGGAAAATTTATTAGGGCCCGGGGTTGTATTTCAATTAGGCACAGTCTGCCAGTTTCTTTTTATTTTACGTTTATTTTTTTCATAACTCAGCGTCATCTCATCTGGCATAGTAGTGTGCTGTAATACTTGGCTAGAAAATAGCCATAGGAGAATACAAACGTCTTAATTACGCCTGCAGTAGCGTTATATATATTTGATTTCTGGTTGATCTGCTGGTGGCTGTACTTGCTGCAGTGCATCTACTATCAAATTGGGAGCAATTTGGAGTCAGACTTGCGACCACTGTGTTTTAGTGACGCACATATCCATCGCAAAGACCGAAGTGGGAAAATTTATTAGGGCCCGGGGTTGTATTTCAATTAGGCACAGTCTGCCAGTTTCTTTTTATTTTACGTTTATTTTTTTCATAACTCAGCGTCATCTCATCTGGCATAGTAGTGTGCTGTTATACTTGGCTAGAAAATAGCCATAGGAGAATACAAACGTCTTAATTACGCCTACAGTAGCGTTATATATATTTGATTTCTGGTTGATCTGCTGGTGGCTGTACTTGCTGCAGTGCATCTACTATCAAATTGGGAGCAATTTGGAGTCAGACTTGCGACCACTGTGTTTTAGTGACGCACATATCCATCGCAAAGACCGAAGTGGGAAAATTTATTAGGGCCCGGGGTTGTATTTCAACTATTCACAGTCTGCCATTTCCTTTTTTATTTTACGTTTATTTTTTTCATAACTCAGCGTCATCTCATCTGGCATAGTAGTGTGCTGTAATACTTGGCTAGAAAATAGCCATAGCAATAGGATAGCATCGTTTGGTTTTAAAAACTAAAAAACACCAAAAAAAAAAAAAAAAAAAGTTAAAAAAAAAAAATACAAGTTATAACTCTCATTTTCAAAATGTTTAACCCGAGGGCTAGGGGTAGAGGACGAGGGCGGGGACGTGGGCGTCCAACTACTGCAGGGGTCAGAGGCCGTGGTCCTGGGCGGGGTGAGACACCACCTGCTTATGAGGGAGCAGGGGAACGCCGCAGAGCTACACTCCCTAGGTTCATGTCTGAAGTTACTGGGACTCGTGGTAGAGCACTGTTGAGGCCAGAACAGTGCGAACAGGTGATGTCGTGGATTGCCGACAATGCTTCGAGCAATTTGTCCACCAGTCAGTCTTCCACGCAGTCCACCCATGTCACCGAAATCGGCACTCCTCCAGCTCCTGCACCTCAGCCTCCTCCCCCCCAGTCTGCCCCCTCCCAGCAAAATTTGCCATTTGAACCGGCATACTCTGAGGAACTGTTTTCTGGACCCTTCCCACAGTCACAAACCACTTGTCCGGTTGCTGATGAGCAATTTTCCGATGCCCAGGTTTTCCACCAGTCGCAGTCTGTGGGTGATGATGACCTTGTTGACGTAGTGGAAGAAGTGTGTAAAGAGGTGTCCGACGATGAGGAGACACGGTTGTCAGACAGTGGGGAAGTTGTTGTCAGGGCAGGAAGTCCGAGGGGGGAGCAGACTGAGGGATCGGAGGATGATGAGGTGACAGACCCAAGCTGGGTTGAGAGGCCGGGTGAACACAGTGCTTCTGAGACGGAGGAGAGTCCTCGACCAGAACAGGTTGGAAGAGGCAGTGGTGGGGCCAGACGGAGAGGCAGGGCCAGAGCTGGTGCATCAGCGCCAAATGTGTCAACTAGTGAAGCTCCCGTGGCGAGGGCTCCTGCGGCGAGGGCTAGATTTTCAGAAGTCTGGAGGTTCTTTAAGGAAACACCGGATGACCGACGGACTGTGGTGTGCCACATTTGCCAAACCAGGATCAGCAGGGGTTCCACCACTACTAGCTTAACTACCACCAGTATGCGCAGGCATATGAATGCTAAACACCCCACTCAGTGGCAACAAGCGCGTTCACTTCCGGCCGTGCACACCACTGCTCCTTCCCCTGTGTCAGCTGATAGTCAGCCCCCTGCCCAGGACCCTGCCACAAAAACCCCATCGTCACCTCCACGATCCTCCACAGCATCCACCAGCGTTCAGCTCTCCATACCCCAGACGCTGGAGCGGAAACGCAAATATAGTGCAACCCACCCGCACGCCCAAGCCCTTAATGTGCACATTTCCAGATTGCTAAGCCTGGAGATGCTGCCCTATAGGCTAGTAGAGACCGAGGCCTTTCGCAGCCTCATGGCGGCGGCCGCCCCTCGGTATTCGGTCCCCAGCCGCCACTACTTTTCCCGATGTGCCGTCCCAGCCCTGCACCAGCACGTGTCAGACAACATAATCCGTGCCCTGACCAACGCCGTTTCTGACAAGGTCCACCTGACCACGGACACGTGGACGAGTGCTGCCGGGCAGGGCCACTATATATCTCTGACGGCACATTGGGTTAACTTGGTGGAGGCTGGGACCGAGTGTGACCCTGCGGCTGGTCATATACTGCCGACGCCGAGGATTGCGGGGCCTACCTCGGTCCAGGTGTTTGAGGCCTACTATGCCTCCTCCTCCTCCCACCCCTCCTCCACCTCCTCCTCCGAACGACCATCCGTGGGCATGGCGCCATCAGTCGGTAGCTCTAGGCACAGCAGCAGTGCCGTCGCTAAGCGACAGCAGGCAGTGCTCAAACTGCTGAGCCTAGGCGATAAAAGGCACACCGCCCAAGAACTATTACAGGGCATCACGGCGCAGACTGATCTGTGGCTGGCACCGCTGAACCTGAAGCCAGGCATGGTTGTGTGTGACAACGGCCGTAACCTGGTGGCGGCTCTGCAACTCGGCAGACTGACACATGTGCCATGCCTGGCCCATGTGTTAAATCTGATAGTTCAGCGTTTCCTCAAGACATACCCCAATCTGTCTGATTTGCTCACGAAGGTGCGCCGCATCTGTGCGCATTTCAGGAAGTCCAGCACAGATGCTGCCACTCTCAGGGCAGCGCAGCGCCGCCTCCAACTGCCCGCTCACCGACTGTTGTGCGACGTGCCCACGAGGTGGAATTCAACACTGACCATGTTATCCAGAGTTTACCAGCAGCGCCGAGCGATTGTAGACTGCCAGATGTCAACTTCCACCAGAACTGGTAGTCAGGTCAGTCAGCTTCCTCAAGTCTACAATGAGGAGTGGACGTGGATGTCTGATATCTGTCAGGTGCTGAGTAACTTTGAGGAGTCAACACAGATGGTCAGTGGCGATGCCGCCATCATCAGCCTCACCATCCCGCTGCTTGGCCTGTTGAAAAACTCTCTGGTCAGCATGAAGTCGGAAGCTTTGCGCTCCTCACAAGAGACAGGGGAAGAAGATTCCCTTGTTGATAGCCAAAGCACCCTTAGGTCTGTTTCTCAGCGCATATCGGAGGAGGTGGAGGTGGAGGAGGATGAGGAGGAAGAGGAGGAGAATGTTGGCGAGACACAAGAGGGGACCATTGTTGAGTCCTACACTGTTGAGCGTGTATGGGCAGAAGAAGAGGAGTTGGAGGAGTTGGAGGAGGAGGAAATGGACAGTCAGGCCAGTGAGGGGAGTGAATTCTTACGCGTTGGTACTCTGGCGCATATGGCAGATTTCATGCTAGGCTGCCTATCCCGTGACCCTCGCGTTCAAAGAATTTATTCCAGCACCGATTACTGGGTGTTCACTCTCCTGGACCCACGGTACAAGCAAAATCTTTCCACTCTCATCCCTGGAGAGGAAAGGAGTGTGAGAATGCATGAATACCAGCAGGCCCTGGTGCACAAGCTGAAACAGTATTTCCCTTCTGACAGCGCTAGCGGCAGAGTGCGTAGTTCTGCGGGACAAGTAGCAAGGGAGAGTAGGCGAGCAGGCAGCTTGTCCAGCACTGGCAAGGGTACGCTTTACAAGGCTTTTGCCAGCTTTATGTCACCCCAGCAAGACACTGTCACCTGTCCCCAGTCTCGGCAGAGTAGGGCTGATCTTTACAGAAAGATGGTGAGGGAGTACGTAGCTGACCATACCATCGTCCTAAATGATCACACAGCTCCCTACAACTACTGGGTTTCAAAGCTGGACATGTGGCACGAACTGGCGCTCTACGCCTTGGAGGTTCTTGCCTGCCCTGCCGCTAGCGTCTTGTCAGAGCGGGTTTTCAGTGCAGCTGGTGGCATCATCACCGATAAGCGTACACGCCTGTCGACTGACAGCGCTGACAGGCTGACGCTTATCAAGATGAATAAAGCATGGATTTCTCCTAATTTCAAATCTCCAGCAGGTGAAGGAAGCTCAACCTGAATAATTTATCCACTCCTCCTCCTCCTCATTTTCCTCCTTCTCCTCCTCTTTCTACAGTAAAGCAGAGGAAACTGGCTGTTTTTTGACAGGGCCCACTGGCTCTAGGTATAGTACTTTATGCATTTAATTTTTCTGGAGGGCCACCGACACGGTCCTCTGTTTTAAACAATTTTTGGGAGTGCTACCTACAGGCACTCAATCTATTCAATTTTTCTGGAGGGCCACCTTTCCGGTCCTCTGTTTTAAACAATTTTTTGGGACTGCCACATACAGGCACTCAATCTATTCCATTTTTCTGGAGGGCCACCTACCTGCTCCTCTGGTTTAAAAACTTTTTTGGACTGCCACATACAGGCACTCAATCTATTCCATTTTTCTGGAGGGCCACCTACCTGCTCCTCTGGTTTAAAAACTTTTTTGGACTGCCACATACAGGCACTATCCAAATTGAATTGTCTCCATAGCAGCCTCCACACGTTGTCTCCATTGCTACCTCCAAAAGTCGTCCATATAGCTGCCTCCATACATCGTCCCTTTATCAAACGAGGTTTGTCAGGCCGAAATTTGGGTTGTTCCACATCAAAGTTGTTAACTTTGTCGCCACCCTGCTGTGTTATCCACAAAATACACTGGCAAACTTTTACCATTTACGGATATTATTTCAGCGCTTCTTGCGCATCTGTTTACATTCCCCTCACCCGCCATATCCTAAACTTATAAGAACGCTACTACACTTGATCTTATACAAAAGGTTCTTAGAAGTGCTGTTTGGGGAGTAGCCTAGAGACAGGGGCTTGGATTGGCGAAAGCTCGCCTGGCAGCGGAGCGCCAGCTCCATGCGCATCATGCGCTTCTTGCGCATCTGTTTACATTCCCCTCACCCGCCATATCCCAAACTTATAAGAACGCTACTACACTTAACTTGGTGCAGGCTGGGACCGAGTCTGACCCTGGGGCTGGTCATATACTGCCGACGCAGAGGATTGCGGGGCCTAACTCGGTCCAGGTCTCAAAGGCCTACTATACCTCCAAATCCTCCCACCCCTCCTCCACCTCCTCCTCCTCCGAATTACCATCCGTGGGCATGGCGCCATCAGTCGGTAGCTCTAGGCACAGCAGCAGTGCCGTTGCTAAGCGACAGCAGGCGGTGCTCAAACTGCTGAGCCTAGGTGATAAAAGGCACACCGCCCAAGAGCTATTGCAGGGCATTCCACATCAAACTTGTTAACTTTGTCGCCACCCTGCTGTGTAAGCCACAAAATATACTGGAAAACTTTTTTCATTTACGGATATTATTTCAGCGCTTCTTGCGCAGATGTTTACATTCCCCTCACCCGCCATATCCCAAACTTATAAGAACGCTACTACACTTGATCTTATCCGAAAGGTTCTTAGAAGTGCTGTTTGGGGAGTAGCCTAGAGACAGGGGCTTGGATTGGCGAAAGCTCGCCTGGCAGCGGAGCGCCAGCTCCATGCCAAGAACCAACTAACATAGTTTTAACTGCAGCACCTTTAATCTACTACTAGTTCACTGCCTCCATACATCGTCCCCTTATCAAACGAGCTGTGTCAGGCAGAATTTTGGATTGTTTTCATGGCTTCCATGTTAACTTTGTCGCCACCCTGCTGTGTAATCCACAAAATATACTGGCAAACTTTTATCATGTACCAATATTATTTGAGCGCTTCTTGCTCACCTCCTTTGGTTCCTCTCTGCTACCCATTGGTTTGAAGCCTGAGTCCATTTAGGGTATGTCGCCATGCCACTCTCTAGCCTTCCGCTGCTGCCGCTGCCTCTGCATGCCGTCCCCTATAGTGTCAGGGTCAATTATTGGATGTTTTAGATGCTATCTAGCTTCATTCTGTCACTCTGTCATGGCCATGCTGTTGGCCATAATTTTGGCATAATGGTGCATTTAAGCAGCCTCAGAGGCATCCATGCATGCTGCCCCTGCTGTTTCCTGTCCATTTCCGTGGCGTTTCCATCCTTTTCTGAGGTTCCCAGGTGTTTGGCCAAGCTTCCCTGTGCAGAGCCTTGGTCCCCTTGAAAAATGCTCGAGTCTCCCATTGACTTCAATGGGGCTCGTTACTCGAAACGAGCACTCGAGCATCGGGAAAAGTTCGTCTCGAATAACGAGTACCCGAGCATTTTAGTGCTCGCTCATCTCTACACAGGACCAATCAAATTGGTCCTGTGATGTAAGCGCCTTGCCATCCCAACCTGTCCCAGACACTCATCACTACGATATTTTGGATGTGGAGTGGTAAGGAGTTAATAAAAATATTAAAAATAAGTAGCCCCAATACTTACCCCTGTGGCAGTCCACTGGTAACATCAATCCAATCTGAAAATGTGGAATTAATGCTGACCCTCTGTTTTCTATCACTAAGCCAATTACTTACCCAAATACACCGATTTTCCCCTAGTCCCAGCTGCCTCATTTTATGTACCAACCTTTTATGCGGTACGGTGTCAAATTCCTTGGAAAAGTCTGCATGTACAACATCCCGAGCCTCCCCCATATCCAGTCTGGAACTTACCTCCTCATAGAAGCTGTTCAGATTAGTCGGACAGGACCGATCTCTTATAAACCCATGCTAATGCTGGGTTATAAGGTTATGTACAGTGAGATACTCCATGATAGCATTGTTAAAAACCCCTCAAATATTTTCCCTACAACAGAAGTTAGTCTCACAGTTCAGTACCCTAGGGGGGTCTGAAAAATAGTAATTTTTTTTTTAAAGTAAAAAAATAAATACATGAGAACTAAAAATTCAAATTACCCCCCTTTTCCTAGAACTGAAATACATATAAATAAACAGTAAAAATCATAAACATGTTAGGTAGCAGTTTCCCAAAATGTCTGACCTATCAAAATATAATAATGGTTATTCCTGGAGTTTAACTCTAGTAAAGGAAAATAATCCCATAAGTCTATAATGACACTTTTTTGCCATTTTGCAAAGTATAAAAAAAAATCAATGAAAAGTGATAAAAAGGCCCTACTGTCTTAATAATGGTAGCATTAAAAATGTCCTCAAAAGTCACAAAAATGAAATACACACAGCTCTGTACACTGAAGTATGAAAAAGTTATTAGCGCCAGAACATGGGTTTTAATTTTTTTAAATGTCTAAATACATTACAAAACCTATATAAATTTGGCATCCCTGTTATCGTACCAACCCAAAGTATAAACTAAATAATAATGTGAAAGATGTAAAATCCAAGCCCACAAGAAAACGGTGCAAATGCATTTTTTCACCAATTTCACCACATTTGGAATTTTGTTCCCCTTGCCAGTATATGGCATGGAATATTACATACCATCATTATGAAGTGCAATTTTTCATGCAGAAAAGAAGCTCTCACCCAGCTCCATATATGAATAAATAAAAAAAGTTTGGGATTTTTGAAGATGGGAAGTGAAAAATGGAAATACAAAAAACAAAAAGGGCCTCTTTATTAACTAACTGGTGTGGATAGACTGCGGCATTCTGCTTCACTAGTAAGAGGTAGAATTTCCTCAAAAACAATTAGCATCACATACCTCCTTTAGTAATATATTTGTGAATAATAAAAATAATGTATCTTGGACAGGCATCCTAGATCTCTAGCTCTTCATTCTCTGACTCCTTTTTTTCTTCCTTATTCTTTAGCTTTCCAGGAAATTAGAATAAAGAACCTAGCTCCCCCAACATCCAATCAGTCTTCCTGATATCAGTGGCACAATGTAGATTTTGTCAAGAATGTGATTAGAGACCTTGCCCCTTCTGTACAGATAAAGAAAAACTGATACATAGAGTAGTCCAAATATGACAAGAAGGAGAAATTTCTCTGCATACTCCGATTTTTAAAAATAAATCAGCTGACAGTATGACAACATGAAACGCTAGGAAACGTGTGGCAAGTTAGAATACCAAGATGAAGCAAGATTCCTTCCGTAGCCTAAACACATAGCTCGAACACATTTGTTCATACCTATAAAACTCTTAAAATGATTTTGGCCAATGATATACTGTGTGCCACTACAAGCAGAAGCCTGAAATGTAGGGAATATTTTATGTCCCCAGAGACAGCTGAAAGTAAAAAGACCCATAGCTCATGACTGATCTATGTCATAAAAAGTGAAAGGGAACTTTAAAATATGTAGCACTTTTCATGGCCCCTTTGAGGATCTCCTTTTTATTTAGTGGTGTAAGCACGAGGCATTCCGAGCGGCACTGGAGTATTGTAAAAGGGAGATAATGGGATTTTCATACTTCATGTTAATGTTTTGTAATTTTACAGACAACTGTTGTATCTGTTATAATGGCTATGTATGTTATGTAATTGCCAAGCCTACGTTGATTTGCTTTATAAATGGAAAAGTAAAAAAGATCTATATTTTATAAATAATTTGCAAACAATATCTAGAGTAGCAGAAGGTGCAGTTCTGTATGAATGAGGAAATGAGCCAGGGGAGCACTTATATCTCTGCATCATGAAACTTCAGCAAGTAGTCCTAACTTGGGCAGAATATAACATTTTCTTTTTGCTTTTGGCGGTACAACAGTAAACTTACCGTGAAAACTTATGTGAAAATTTACAGTATACAGGCGGTCCCCAACTTAAGAACAACCGACAATCTCAGACAACCCCTAGTTAAAAACTGGACCTCTCTGCCCAATGTAATCTCTGGGGAAGGTTTCTGGTAATTTACTGAACTTTAGCCCCAGTCTGTAATGGTTAACATAAAAGTTAGCAAATGTGTCTGCAACAAAGCTTTATTGATACTTCTTGTTCCCATGACAGCGACAATTTTTTATAAATTCAATTGTCACAGGGATGAAAAAAATAGTTTGTCAGAGGTTAAACTTACAAAATATAAACTGTTCTGACTTACATGCAAATTCAACTTAAGAACAAACCTACAGAACCTATTGTCCCAGATTTATCAAAAGTAGTGCAAACTGCACTGGGCTTTCGAATGTGCAAGGTGCGCCCGATTATTGAATCAATTAAATCAATCTTCAATTGGTGCACATTTGTCTGTCTAGTCAGACACAGTGCAGCCGCGTCATAAAACTGGCATAAACACTACTTAAAATACAGTACATGTTCAAGCTCCAATGACATTCCTTTCAGTGCAAAGTATGATAGAAAACTGGCGCAGTCAGTTAATAGATATGTGTAATCTGGGGACTGCCTGTATTCTCCAAAGTCTCTGTCTTAGAAGCAGTGAAAGCATTACAATTTGCGATTCTTACAGCAACTACGCAACCTCCATGACATGTTGGTATGAGGTGGTGTAGAGGAGCACGCCAGCCAGTGGAGTTGGTGGGCAAGGGGCGTTCTCTTCTCAAAATTCTCAATGTTTGTGTATACAGGTTGACTCAGGGAGAGCTCCTCTTTGCTGCAGCTTCACAGGCTGTTACATGGTCTCCTCCCTACTCCCTCAGTACTTGTCTCCTCCCTCTGCCTGCTGTAATCTCACACAGTTGAAGGGGGAAGTCCACCTGCACAGTATAACAGCCTGTGAAGCTACAGCATAGATAGGATCTGGGAACAGCCCCCAAAGTGTTAGTATAATTTAAATAAATGATTTTAGAAGGATCGAGGTCATGGATAACAAATATTAGAAGATTACTCCAGTCACTGTGCCTGGATATATGATCAATTGCCCCTGGTTTATAATGCCAGATTTTGATAGTAGATTAGTTGGTAGATATTCAACACATTTCATCCCCATATCATCAGGCTTTATCCACTTCAGTTTACAGTTCCTTTAATGTCTTGATCCAATAGTGCCCTTTACCTTGATTCTTTAAGATCAATTTGCACCTATCCCTGCCCATTGTCTCTTCACTCCAAATCTTTTATCCCATTTCCAATATTCTACTCTCCACTTTTCATACTTTTTTGCAAACTAAAACTGATGCTGCTTTTGATAATATTAAAATTTAAGCTTCTTCACCTTTTTTGGGTCACTATTATAGACTTGTGTTTGTATGGAGGTATACGATCTCTCTATTATGAAGCATATGAACCACCTTCACTGCTGTGTTTGTCATGCCAGAACTGTTAGGCCTTGTTATGAGCCAATTTTGGATGGAATGGATGGACTTCGTTTTGTATTCTTGCCACTCACCTGATGCAGTTTGGCAATTTTCTTGGCCCAGAGACCATTTGTGATGAGCTGTATGATGCTGCTTCTCTATTTTAACCAGTGACTGTTCTCTTGGGAATTAACTAGAGATGAGCGAGCACTAAAATGCTCGGGTACTCGTTATTCGAGACGAACTTTTCCCGATGCTCGAGTGCTCGTTTCGAGTAACGAGCCCCATTGAAGTCAATGGGAGACTCGAGCATTTTTCAAGGGGACCAAGGCTCTGCACAGGGAAGCTTGGCCAAACACCTGGAAACCTCAGAAAAGGATGGAAACACCACGGAAATGGACAGGAAACAGCAGGGGCAGCATGCATGGATGCCTCTGAGGCTGCTTAAATGCACCATTATGCCAAAATTATGGGCAACAGCATGGCCATGACAGAGTGACAGAATGAAGCTAGATAGCATCTAAAACATCCAATAATTGACCCTGACACTATAGGGGACGGCATGCAGAGGCAGCGGCAGCAGCGGAAGGCTAGAGAGTGGCATGGCGACATACCCTAAATGGACTCATGCTTCAAACCAATGGGTAGCAGAGAGGAACCAAAGGAGGTGAGCAAGAAGGGCTCAAATAATATCGGTACATGATAAAAGTTTGCCAGGATATTTTGTGGATTACACAGCAGGGTGGCGACAAAGTTAACAAGTTTGTTGTGGAAGCCATGAAAACAACCCAAAATTCTGCCTGACACAGCACGTTTGATAAGGCGGGCATGTATGGAGGCAGTGAACTAGTAGTAGATTAACCCCTTAAGGACGGAGGGTTTTCCGGCTCTTTTCTCGCTCTCCAACTTCAAAAATCCATAACTTTTTCATTTTTCCGTGTACAGACCTGTGTGAGGGCTTATTTTGTGCGTAACAAATTTTACTTTCCCGTAATGTTATTTATTTTAACATGCCGTGTACTGCGAAGCTGAAAAAAAATTCCAAATGTGGAAAAATTGAAAAAAAACCGCACGTGCGTCACGTTCTTGTGGGCTCAGTTTTTACGACTTTCACTCTTTGCTCCAAATAATACGCCTGCTTTATTCTTTGGTTCGGTGCGATCGCGGTGATACCAAATTTATATAGGTTTTATTGTGTTTTAATACATTTTCAAAAATTAAACGAATGTGTACAAAAAAGAAAAAAAATGTTTTGCCATTTTCTGACGCTAATAACTTTTTCATACTTTGGCGCACAGAGATGTGTGAGGGGTCATTTTTTGCGAAATGAGGCGACATTTTCATTGCTACCATTTTGAGGTCTGTGCGACATTTTGATCATTTTTTATTTCATTTTTTATGTTATGTAAAAAGGTGTAAAAGTCGCATTTCGGACATTTGGGCGCCATTTCCCGCCTCGGAGGTCACCGCCGCCTGTAACCGTTTTAATATTTTGATAGATCGGGCATTTTGGGACGCGGCGATACCTAATATGTTTGTGATTTTTACTGTTTATTATGTTTTATATCCGTTCTAGGGAAAGGGGGGTGATTTGAACTTTTAATATTTTATTAATTTTTTTAATTTTTTAAACTTTTTTTTTAATTTTTTTTTCACTATCTTTTAGACCATCTAGGGTACATTAACCCTAGATGGTCAGATCGCTCCTACCATATACTGCAATACTTCTGTATTGCAATATATGGCATTTTTGCAGCACATTCATTACAATGAGCCACTGGCTCATTGTAACGAATCTGCAGCTGCCAGATAGCCTCGTGTCAAAAGAAGACACGAGGCTACCATGGCAACCGATCGCCGCCCCCCGATGACGTTCGGGGGCGTGGCGATCGGAAAAAAGATGGCGGCGCCCGCGCGCCGCCGTCTTTTAAACGCCGCCGGCGACTTTGCCGGCGGCGTTGGAGGGGTTAATAGCCGCGATCGGTGCAAGCACCGACCGCGGTTATTAGCGGTGGGGGTTTTGTGCAATATGCAAAAACCCCCACCTTTGTATGAAGAGGACTCAGCCCGTGAGCCCTCTTCATACATCCCTTATACCTCTGCGCCGTAGAGCTACGGCGCAGAGCGTTAAGGGGTTAAAGGTGCTGCAGTTAAAACTATGTTAGTTGGTTCGTGGCATGGAGCTGGCGCTCCGCTGCCAGGCGAGCTTTCGCCAATCCAAGCCCCTGTCTCTAGGCTACTCCCCAAACAGCACTTCTAAGAACCTTTTGTATAAGATCAAGTGTAGTAGCGTTCTTATAAGTTTAGGATATGGCGGGTGAGGGGAATGTAAACAGATGCGCAAGAAGCGCTGAAATAATATCCGTAAATGGTAAAAGTTTGCCAGTATATTTTGTGGATTACACAGCAGGGTGGCGACAAAGTTAACAAGTTTGTTGTGGAAGCCATGAAAACAACCCAAAATTCTGCCTGACACAGCACGTTTGATAAGGCGGACATGTATGGAGGCAGTGAACTAGTAGTAGATTAAAGGTGCTGCAGTTAAAACTATGTTAGTTGGTTCTTGGCATGGAGCTGGCGCTCCGCTGCCAGGCGAGCTTTCGCCAATCCAAGCCCCTGTCTCTAGGCTACTCCCCAAACAGCACTTCTAAGAACCTTTTGTATAAGATCAAGTGTAGTAGCGTTCTTATAAGTTTAGGATATGGCGGGTGAGGGGAATGTAAACAGATGCGCAAGAAGCGCTGAAATAATATCCGTAAATGGTAAAAGTTTGCCAGTATATTTTGTGGATTACACAGCAGGGTGGCGACAAAGTTAACAAGTTTGTTGTGGAAGCCATGAAAACAACCCAAAATTCTGCCTGACACAGCACGTTTGATAAGGCGGGCATGTATGGAGGCAGTGAACTAGTAGTAGATTAAAGGTGCTGCAGTTAAAACTATGTTACTTGGTTCTTGGCATGGAGCTGGCGCTCCGCTGCCAGGCGAGCTTTCGCCAATCCAAGCCCCTGTCTCTAGGCTACTCCCCAAACAGCACTTCTAAGAACCTTTTGTATAAGATCAAGTGTAGTAGCGTTCTTATAAGTTTAGGATATGGCGGGTGAGGGGAATGTAAACAGATGCGCAAGAAGCGCTGAAATAATATCCGTAAATGGTAAAAGTTTGCCAGTGTATTTTGTGGATAACACAGCAGGGTGGCAACAAAGTTAACAACTTTGATATGGAATCCATGAAAACAACCCAAATTTCGGCCTGACAAACCTCGTTTGATAAAGGGACGATGTATGGAGGCAGCTATATGGACGACTTTTGGAGGTAGCAATGGAGACAACGTGTGGAGGCTGCTATGGAGACAATTCAATTTGGATAGTGCCTGTATGTGGCAGTCCAAAAAAGTTTTTAAACCAGAGGAGCAGGTAGGTGGCCCTCCAGAAAAATGGAATAGATTGAGTGCCTGTATGTGGCAGTCCAAAAAAGTTTTTAAACCAGAGGAGCAGGTAGGTGGCCCTCCAGAAAAATGGAATAGATTGAGTGCCTGTATGTGGCAGTCCAAAAAAGTTTTCAAACCAGAGGAGCAGGTAGGTGGCCCTCCAGAAAAATGGAATAGATTGAGTGCCTGTATGTGGCAGTCCAAAAAAGTTTTTAAACCAGAGGAGCAGGTAGGTGGCCCTCCAGAAAAATGGAATAGATTGAGTGCCTGTATGTGGCAGTCCAAAAAAGTTTTCAAACCAGAGGAGCAGGTAGGTGGCCCTCCAGAAAAATGGAATAGATTGAGTGCCTGTATGTGGCAGTCCAAAAAAGTTTTCAAACCAGAGGAGCAGGTAGGTGGAGCTCCAGAAAAATTGAATAGATTGAGTGCCTGTATGTGGCACTCCCAAAAATTGTTTAAAACAGAGGACCGGGTCGGTGGCCCTCCAGAAAAATTAAATGCATAAAGTACTATAGCTAGAGCCAGTGGGCCCTGTCAAAAAATAGCCAGTTTCCTCTGCTTTACTGTACAAAGAGGAGGAGAAGGAGGAAAATGAGGAGGAGGAGTGCATAAATTATTCAGGTTGAGCTTCCTTCACCTGGTGGAGATTGGAAATTATGAGAAATCCAGGCTTTATTCATCTTAATAAGCGTCAGCCTGTCAGCGATGTCAGTCGACAGGCGTGTACGCTTATCAGTGATGATGCCACCAGCTGCACTGAAAACCCGCTCGGACAACACGCTAGCGGCAGGGCAGGCAAGAACCTCCAAGGCGTACAGCGCCAGTTCGTGCCACATGTCCAGCTTTGAAACCCAGTAGTTGTAGGGAGCTGTGTGATCATTTAGGACGATGGTATGGTCAGCTACGTACTCCCTCACCATCTTTCTGTAAAGATCAGCCCTACTCTGCCGAGACTGGGGACAGGTGACAGTGTCTTGCTGGGGTGACATAAAGCTGGCAAAAGCCTTGTAAAGCGTACCCTTGCCAGTGCTGGACAAGCTGCCTGCTCGCCTACTCTCCCTTGCTACTTGTCCCGCAGAACTACGCACTCTGCCGCTAGCGCTGTCAGAAGGGAAATACTGTTTCAGCTTGTGCACCAGGGCCTGCTGGTATTCATGCATTCTCACACTCCTTTCCTCTCCAGGGATGAGAGTGGAAAGATTTTGCTTGTACCGTGGGTCCAGGAGAGTGAACACCCAGTAATCGGTGCTGGAATAAATTCTTTGAACGCGAGGGTCACGGGATAGGCAGCCTAGCATGAAATCTGCCATATGCGCCAGAGTACCAACGCGTAAGAATTCACTCCCCTCACTGGCCTGACTGTCCATTTCCTCCTCCTCCAACTCCTCCAACTTCTCTTCTTCTGCCCATACACGCTCAACAGTGAAGGACTCAACAATGGTCCCCTGTTGTGTCTCGCCAACATTCTCCTCCTCTTCCTTCTCATCCTCCTCCACCTCCACCTCCTCCGATATGCGCTGAGAAACAGACCTGTGCTTTGGCTATCAACAAGGGAATCTTCTTCCCCTGTCTCTTGTGAGGAGCGCAAAGCTTCCGACTTCATGCTGACCAGAGAGTTTTTCAACAGGCCAAGCAGCGGGATGGTGAGGCTGATGATGGCGGCATCGCCACTGACCATCTGTGTTGACTCCTCAAAGTTACTCAGCACCTGACAGATATCAGACATCCACGTCCACTCCTCATTGTAGACTTGAGGAAGCTGACTGACCTGACTACCAGTTCTGGTGGAAGTTGACATCTGGCAGTCTACAATCGCTCGGCGCTGCTGGTAAACTCTGGATAACATGGTCAGTGTTGAATTCCACCTCGTGGGCACGTCGCACAACAGTCGGTGAGCGGGCAGTTGGAGGCGGCGCTGCGCTGCCCTGAGAGTGGCAGCATCTGTGCTGGACTTCCTGAAATGCGCACAGATGCGGCGCACCTTCGTGAGCAAATCAGACAGATTGGGGTATGTCTTGAGGAAACGCTGAACTATCAAATTTAACACATGGGCCAGGCATGGCACATGTGTCAGTCTGCCGAGTTGCAGAGCCGCCACCAGGTTACGGCCGTTGTCACACACAACCATGCCTGGCTTCAGGTTCAGCGGTGCCAGCCACAGATCAGTCTGCGCCGTGATGCCCTGTAATAGTTCTTGGGCGGTGTGCCTTTTATCGCCTAGGCTCAGCAGTTTCAGCACCGCCTGCTGTCGCTTAGCGACGGCACTGCTGCTGTGCCTAGAGCTACCGACTGATGGCGCGATGCCCACGGATGGTAGTTCGGAGGAGGAGGTGGAGGAGGGGTGGGAGGAGGAGGAGGCATAGTAGGCCTGAAACACCTGGACCGAGGTAGGCCCCGCAATCCTCGGCGTCGGCAGTATATGACCAGCCGCAGGGTCAGACTCGGTCCCAGCCTCCACCAAGTTAACCCAATGTGCCGTCAGCGATATATAGTGGCCCTGCCCGGCAGCACTCGTCCACGTGTCCGTGGTCAGGTGGACCTTGTCAGAAACGGCGTTGGTCAGGGCACGGATTATGTTGTCTGACACGTGCTGGTGCAGGGCTGGGACGGCACATCGGGAAAAGTAGTGGCGGCTGGGGACCGAATACCGAGGGGCGGCCGCCGCCATGAGGCTGCGAAAGGCCTCGGTCTCTACTAGCCTATAGGGCAGCATCTCCAGGCTTAGCAATCTGGAGATGTGCACATTAAGGGCTTGGGCGTGCGGGTGGGTTGCACTATATTTGCGTTTCCGCTCCAGCGTCTGGGGTATGGAGAGCTGAACGCTGGTGGATGCTGTGGAGGATCGTGGAGGCGACGATGGGGTTTTTGTGGCAGGGTCCTGGGCAGGGGGCTGACTATCAGCTGACACAGGGGAAGGAGCAGTGGTGTGCACGGTCGGAGGTGAACGCGCTTGTTGCCACTGAGTGGGGTGTTTAGCATTCATATGCCTGCGCATACTGGTGGTAGTTAAGCTATTAGTGGTGGAACCCCTGCTGATCCTGGTTTGGCAAATGTGGCACACCACAGTCCGTCGGTCATCCGGTGTTTCCTTAAAGAACCTCCAGACTTCTGAAAATCTAGCCCTCGCCGCAGGAGCCCTCGCCACGGGAGCTTCACTAGTTGACACATTTGGCGCTGATGCACCAGCTCTGGCCCTGCCTCTCCGTCTGGCCCCACCACTGCCTCTTCCAACCTGTTCTGGTCGAGGACTCTCCTCCGTCTCAGAAGCACTGTGTTCACCCGGCCTCTCAACCCAACTTGGGTCTGTCACCTCATCATCCTCCGATCCCTCAGTCTGCTCCCCCCTCGGACTTCCTGCCCTGACAACAACTTCCCCACTGTCTGACAACCGTGTCTCCTCATCGTCGGACACCTCTTTACACACTTCTTCCAGTACGTCAACGAGGTCATTATCACCCACAGACTGCGACTGGTGGAAAACCTGGGCATCGGAAAATTGCTCATCAGCAACCGGACAAGTGGTTTGTGACTGTGGGAAGGGTCCAGAAAACAGTTCCTCAGAGTATGCCGGTTCAAATGCCAAATTTTGCTAGGAGGGGGCAGACTGGGGGGGAGGAGGCTGAGGTGCAGGAGCTGGAGGAGTGCCGATTTCGGTGACATGGGTGGACTGCGTGGAAGACTGACTGGTGGACAAATTGCTCGAAGCATTGTCGTCAATCCACGACATCACCTGTTCGCACTGTTCTGGCCTCAACAGTGCTCTACCACGAGTCCCAGTAACTTCAGACATGAACCTAGGGAGCGTAGCTCTGCGGCGTTCCCCTGCTCCCTCATAAGCAGGTGGTGTCTCACCCCGCCCAGGACCACGGCCTCTGACCCCTGCAGTAGTTGGACGCCCACGTCCCCGCCCTCGTCCTCTACCCCTAGCCCTCGGGTTAAACATTTTGAAAATGAGAGTTATAACTTTATTTTTTTTTTTAAACTTTTTTTTGTGTTTTTTTTTTTTTTTTGTGTTTTTTAGTTTTTAAAACCAAACGATGCTATCCTATTGCTATGGCTATTTTCTAGCCAAGTATGAAAGCACACTGCTATGCCAGATGAGATGACGCTGAGTTATGAAAAAAATAAACGTAAAATAAAAAAGGAAATGGCAGACTGTGCCTAATTGAAATACAACCCCGGGCACTAATAAATTTTCCCACTTCGGTCTTTGCGATGGATATGTGCGTCACTAAGCGCAAAACACAGTGGTCGCAAGTCTCACTCCAAATTGCTCACAATTTGCTAGTAGATGCACTGCAGCAACTACAGCCACCAGCAGATCAACCAGAAATCAAATATATATAACGCTACTGTAGGCGTAAGTAAGACGTTTGGATTCTCCTATGGCTATTTTCTAGCCAAGTATGAAAGCACACTGCTATGCCAGATGAGATGACGCTGAGTTATGAAAAAAATAAACGTAAAATAAAAAAGGAAATGGCAGACTGTGCCTAATTGAAATACAACCCCGGGCACTAATAAATTTTCCCACTTCGGTCTTTGCGATGGATATGTGCGTCACTAAGCGCAAAACACAGTGGTCGCAAGTCTCACTCCAAATTGCTCACAATTTGCTAGTAGATGCACTGCAGCAACTACAGCCACCAGCAGATCAACCAGAAATCAAATATATATAACGCTACTGTAGGCGTAAGTAAGACGTTTGGATTCTCCTATGGCTATTTTCTAGCCAAGTATTAAAGCACACTACTATGCCAGATGAGATGACGCTGAGTTATGAAAAAAATAAACGTAAAATAAAAAAGGAAATGGCAGACTGTGCCTAATTGAAATACAACCCCGGGCCCTAATAAATTTTCCCACTTCGGTCTTTGCGATGGATATGTGCGTCACTAAGCGCAAAACACAGTGGTCGCAAGTCTCACTACAAATTGCTCACAATTTGATAGTAGATGCACTGCAGCAACTACAGCCACCAGCAGATCAACCAGAAATCAAATATATATAACGCTACTGTAGGCGTAAGTAAGACGTTTGGATTCTCCTATGGCTATTTTCTAGCCAAGTATGAAAGCACACTGCTATGACGCTGAGTTATTAAAAAAATAAACGTAAAATAAAAAGAAACTGGCAGACTGTGCCTAATTGAAATCAAACCCCTAATAAATTGTCCCACTTTGGTGTTTGAGGTGGATATGTGTGTCACTAAGAGCTAAACACAACGGTAGCAAGTCCCCCTGCTAATTCCTCACAATATGGTACTAGCTGCACTACTAGTGCCAGCAAGCCCAGCCACAAGCAAATAAAAAAAAAAAAGTATAACGTTATTGTAGCCCTAAGAAGGGCTGTTGGGTTGTTGTAGAATCACTCCTGCCTAACAGTAAGCTAATAGAACACCCTAACGCTTTCCCTGACCAGCAGCAGCTCTCTACCTAGCGGCATCCAGACAGAGAATGATCCGAGCAGCGCGGGCAGCGGCTAGTCTATCCCAGGGTCACCTGATCTGGCCAGCCAACCACTGCTATCTACGTGTAAGGGTACCACGTCATGCTGGGTGGAGTGCAGAGTCTCCTGGCTTGTGATTGGCTCTGTTTCTGGCCGCCGAAAAGCAAAACGGCGGGAGCTGCCATTTTCTCGAGCGGGCGAAATACTCATCCGAGCAACGAGCAGTTACGAGTACGCTAATGCTCGATCGAGCATCAAGCTCGGACGAGTATGTTCGCTCATCTCTAGAATTAACCTAATATTACACTAAGGCCTCATGCACATGACATCATGCTTTTTGCTGTTCTATGGTCCATTTTTGCTGTCCCATTAACAGGCATAAATCACCCGTATGTACATGTATGTGACCATAAGCGGACAAAAAAATATGATGTGCTGGCAACCATGTGACATGGTCTCCAGGGCAAACCCACTGCAAAAACATGCTTCATGCGGTGAACAACAATCTATGCAGGGCTAGTTTTATACAAAGTAGGTCCCTGGGCAAATTTAACACACTCACATTTATCTGTATGGCTGTTTTTTTGCAAAGAAGATTAGGTACACAAGCCCCAAAACATGCCATCTAATCAATTATATACACTGATCCCCCTCATGAATTACATACACTGAGCCCTGTAATAGATTATACACTCTGGCCCCCTCATGAATTATATACAGTGAGATCCCTCAAGAATTATACACACTAAGACCCCTCATGAATAATATACACTGAGGTCACTAAAGCATTATACACACTAAGCCCTTTCTTGAATAATATGCACTCAGCCCCATAATAAATTATTGTATACCAAAAAATGTGCTTTCCTCATACTTGAGGCTATGAAAAAAAAAACCTTCTACTCACCTTTCCGACTCCCTCAGGAGGTCCACTTCTGTTTTCTGAAGCTCAGGTTCTGTCTTGGGGTCCCTGCGCGCTGCATCGCACAGGCCATGAAGTCAGACACTTGCCAAAATCATAGAGTGTACGTCGCTATCATCACGAAGTATGATGTCTGCACCAGGATGTTATAGTACATCCCTGCGGGAAGATACTTCCCGCACGGGGACGTGCTATAACGTCCCACTTCTGGCACCAGCTCATGAACGGAGCCGGCACCAGAAGCAGCGGCTGTCAGCTGTATAGAGCGACTTCGATTGCAAGTGTTAACCCCTTACACGCCGGGGTCAAACATGACCGCGGCGTGTAAGGGTCTTCCCCTTACGGATCGAATCCCCAGTGCTGCTTACCGGGGGATCCGATCCACTTCTGGGAAGCCCCTAGGTCTGCCAACTGCCCTGGGGCTGCCCGATAATCGCTCTGCAATTAATTAGTATTGTAGAGCAGTGTATTGGACTTGAACCAGTGATCAGAGCATCGTTGGTTCTTTTAGAATAAATAAAAAATAAATACATAAAAATATAAGTCCCTAAAATGTAACTTTCCCATAAAAAGACTTAATAAAGTATAAAAAACACAAATACACAACCCCCCCCCCCCACACACACACACACACATATTTGGTATTGCAGCATCCGTAATAATCTGTATAGTTAAACAGAATCATTACTGGACCCGTACGGTAAACATCAAACAAAATAAAGTAATTTTTAATTAATGCCTTTCAATAAATGCTCTAAAAAGTGATTTAAAAATGTTACACACTCTAAAATAAGACCACTAAAAAGAACATTAGTCATCCAAAAAATAAAAAAGTTATGCATATGGAAAGATGGTGATGCTAAAATGAACAAGATTTTCTCCAAATTAGTTTTTATTCAGTAAAATTTAATAAAATACACAAAACCCCCACATATTTGGTATCTCTAATTCCATGACATTCTGCATAATAAAACAGAATCATTTTTGGACCCGTTAAGTGAACCCTGTAAAAAACAACCTCAAAAAACTCTCCAAAAAAATTTTTAATGTTTAATAAATTTCCTTTAATCCCTTAACGACTTGGCCTTTTTTAGTTTTTTCACTTTCATTTTTCACTCACCAACTTCAAAAATCTATAACTTTTTTATTTTTCCACATAAAGAGCTGTGTTATGGCTTATTTTCTGCGTAACAAATTGCACTTCATAGTTACGGTATTTAATATTCTATGGCGTGTACTGGGAAGCAGGAAAAAAATTCCAAATGCAGTGAAAATGGTGAAAAACCACATTTGTGACGTTTTCTTGTGGGCTTGGATTTTACAGCTTTCACTCTGCGTCCCAAATGACATGTCTACTTTATTCTTTGGGTCGGTACAATCACGTGGATACCAAATTTGTATAGGTTTTATAATGTTTTCATACATTTAAAAAAATTAAAACCTCCTGTCCAAAATATTTTTTTTTTATTTTGCCATCTTCTGGGGCCAATAACTTTTTCATACTTTGGTGTACGGAGCTAAGGATAGTGTCATTTTTTGCGAATTTTGATGGCGTTTTCATCACTATAATTTTTGGGACTGTGCGACCTTTTGATCACTTTTTATTAATTTTTTTATATTTTTCAAAATGGCAAAAAAATGCCATTTTCGACTTTGGACGCTATTTTCCGTTACGGGGTTAAACATAGTGAAAAAACTTTATTATATTTTGATAGATCAGGCATTTTCAGACGCGGCGATACCTAATGTGTTTATGATTTTTACTGTTTATTTTTATATCAGTTCTAGGGAAAGGGGGGTGATTTGAATTTTTAGGTTTTTTTATAAATTTTTTTTTTAAAACTTTTTTTTATTTTTACTTTTACTATTTTTCAGACTCCCTAGGGTACTCTAACCCTAGGTAGTCTGATCGATCCTATCATATACTGTGGATTTTACTCCCCATGCATTACAATGTGCAATATGCAGCAAAGACTTACCGGCTATGGAGAGAGCTCGTCCTGCGAGCCCTCTCCATGCACCGGGACCCGGCGTCGGGAAGGGGTTAAAATATGCTCTAAATAGTGATTTTAAAAAGTTACACAATCTACAATAAGACCACTACAAAGAGCAATGCCTCTCACAAAATATAAGCCCTTAACCAGATTTGTCAGCTGAAAATAAAAGCGTTATGCATATAAAAAGACGGTGATCCTAAAATTAACATTTTCGCCAAATTACTTTTTATTCAGCTAAATTTTGAAAAAAAAATTAAAAATCTATATAACTGAGGTATTTTCTTAATCGTGACGACCCATAGAATACAAATAATATACTATTTTTATGGTTTGATAAACGGCTAAAAGAAAAAACAAAAAATATTTCTAAAAATGGATAATTTTCATTTCCTCCACCAACAAAGAGTTAATAAAATCTCACCAATTAGCTATAGATGCCACAAAATTATGAAACAGATAAGTTCATCTCATGTGGCAAAAAAATAAGCCCCTATATGTCCACATTAAAAACAGAAAAAAATTATACCCTGTACAATGTGACAATGCAAGTCCACTCTGAATGGCGCCTCCTTCCATTCTATGCCTGGCTGTGCACCCATACAGTAGGTTACCACCACATATGGGGTATCAGTGCACTAGTGACACAGGGCATATTTGAAAAATGGGGCCATGTCCTAAAGGCCAAAATAGTCCCAAAGGGGTTAATATGTTCATGTGGAAGGGGCCTTAGATATATGCTCTGTTGCTCATGAAAAGAACAGCTACGTAAATCTCAAGAATTCTCTTATTAATACTTTACTACAGTCATACATTTCTAATCAAAGTCATATTGAGCCAGTTTACACACAACATAATGCAACTAGTATCCTCAATCACAACAGGCTCTTGTAATAATAAGTCCCTGTGATCATTTGCTCAAGTAACAACAGTACCCATTTATATAATACCAGCTGGACGATAACCCAAACCAATAGTGTGCTATTTGCAGTATCTATGCTAATACCAGAGGGAGAGAGTGCAGTCTCTTACTGTATAAGCCAAGTCTTAGAATAGGGATGTCTCAACAAGGTCCTTGTAAAGTTCATTGAAGGGCTTTTACAATTTCATTATAATAGTCGCTTTGTCCACTATCTACCAAATTATTTTTGAAATTTTGATCATGGCAGTGAATCGGATCATATAATGAAAATGTGTAAATGTACAATAACATATAATTGGTATACTTTAAAGAGTTGATCTTTCCTACTAGTATTGCCCTTCTAGTACCCATATAATTTACAGTAAGGTATGATATTATTAGACATATTAAGCTAAACAAACATGTTAGCTACAGTAGGTTTACTGAAAAATAGCTCAGTCATAAAGCTGTGATTGGTTGTCATCTCACTGATGGGACAAGTTTGGTTTTAAATCAAATCTCTTTAAAGAAAATCTGAGACATTTGCCTAATATACAGTGTTATGTCTTTTCTCTCGGCACCTAAACAGTATTGGCGTGTGGCGACAGTCATATTTGCTCAAATTGCCACCCCCTCTGACATCATGGAGGGGTGCTAATCGCTTGCCATGAAAGCCAGAAAACTCTCAGGACTTTTGGCATTTATTTCTATTTTTAAGCAAGAGGAAGGTCATCATAAAAAGGCAGTATATTCATTATATAGTTGAATTGCAGAATTTTGTATGAACGATTGTGAGTAACTCCCACTCCTGAGTCATTTTACTGGGTGCACTAAACACTGGAGAGGCTTAACTTTAGCACATAAAGCCCCGACACAAGATGGCGCCTTTATGCTAAACTTTACTCTCTCAGCCCTGATGCTCACTGAGTTCCCTTACTTCCCCACTTTGAACACCATCTAATCTTTAGATTAATAATTAATATTAATAATGCAAATAGGCGCCTGACTACATAGGTCCCTCCACAATTTAGAAACCACAGATTACAGATTTACAATAGCAGAATTATGTATATAATTACTCAAGAATGGTTTCTAGTAATGCTATTTCTCTAGAAACTTAGATTATCTAATGCTGCAAGCAGAGACTTATGAAGTTTAAAACTGTAATATACAAGAGTACAGTGCATACATAAAAATATAATTGTCAGATTAAAAAAGTTATAATACAAAATACATATGATACCTACACAAACAGTTATAAAAATAAAAGGGATAAAAGTTATTTGGAGTCTCAAGATGAGTGGCGTGACTTGAAGCTGATGGGTCCCAGTGCAAAGTTTGTGCTAGGGCCCTGACTATGATGTATGGTTTATAGTACTCATCTTTTCATATGATAAATTGAGACCTTATGGGGCCCCAAAGCCTCTCGGGCCATGTTGCGACCGCACACCCTTTATCCTCTCAAGTTACGCCCCTGCTCAAGATGTCTTAACTGACAATGTGCATTAGCATAGCTCCATAATAATGAGAATGGGATGTTCACATGCTAATGAAATAACCCCCCCCTCAATGAAACACATTTTATTTGTTAATAAAAGCCATAATTCTGGATAGAATAGGGATGTTAGGTGATTTACTGGGGTTGCTGGAGTCCCCAGCATATCCCACCTATTCCAGATTTGCAAGGATGATGGAGCTAGCCTCCCTGATCCTACATAAAAGTGATTTTCTATTACTTAAGTTTTGGAGGGAACTAAACCTATTGCTAGGCTCATTCCTTTGATGTGAAAGAGTGATGTTTAGCTCACCCATGGGGGTGCCCAAGTTCTACAGCACAGATCCTCACTCTACCTGAGTTTTTAATCTACAACACATCTTTTTCACAATCCAGCTAATCGACTGGGATGCATGTTCCTTTAAAGTGTAACTGTAAATTACATTAATTTTAACAAATTACTATATGTGATTTCCCCTTTAAAAACAAACAAAATGATGTCCACATTGTGCTGCTTGCCCTTTTCTTTTTAAAGTAATGGCATTTTCTGTTCTGCAAGTGTTAGATAAAAATCTTTCTTACCAGTGGTGAAGTGGGCGGAGACTAAATGTTTCACTGTCTATGCCCTCAGGCTGAGGCTAGTTTGCTTGCCCACAGATCCCATGATGCCTTGTGTTCTCTCTCAAAGTAATTTAGCATTATTCCATTTAGTTTTTCACAATTAAAACCAATAAAAACTGCACAGTGTACGTACAGGATGTATATGGTAACTAGCCTGGCAGCTTTCATCACATGGTGGAAGAAATCATAAGTACATGAAGTCTTTAGCCTGTGCTGTGTGAGCACTGAGGGTTAATAGCTTATCTGCGCAGAGCTGATACTGTCAATAACAAAGTGAGGGAGGGGAGCAGCATAAGGTACAGAGACAAACAGGAAAAGTTCTGTGGAATCCCAGACTGAGGTGGAGGGACTTATAGGGAACAGGGGAGATCTTGCACCTCACTATTCTGTGCAGGAGACATCACAGCCAGCTCTGTTACATTCACTGTCACATGACCTCCTCTGTGAGAATGGAGCAGCAGCTCCTCCCCTCCCATGATACCGACTCAGAAACAAAGTATAATCAAAGTACAGATTCACAGGTTTATCAGCACATGGAGAGGAAGCTGCCATGACAGTTCTGAGGTAATGTGAGGGGTATAGCAAAGAAACTGCTGTATATAGGTAACAAAGATGTTTTATGTCCCAAGAGCTATTGATTTGTGGAAAAAAATATTTACAGTTACTCTTTAAAATCCATCCCCCCTAATCATAGGAAACCTATATAAAAGCATAAATAAAATTGTAAACAATACTTGCTGTAATGCTGTAATGGGAAAAAAATTCAAATTGTAGAAATCACTAATTTTGGATGCAATTGAGACCTATAAAATTATGAATAAAAGTTCATATGATTACAAAATTGTACTGATGAATGTATCATCTCATCCTACAGGAAGTGGCACCATATATAATTATGTATACTAAAGTATTAAAAAGTTATAGGATATGGAGATTGAAAGATTTTTTATTTTGCAAACTGCAATTTTTTGTCTAACCAGATTTGGAAATTTTCTTCAGGTTCCCCAAAAAATGAGGATTTTACCTCACAGATAACAAGCCCTCATAAGGCAATGTTATAGTTGAAAAACATTTAAAACAATAATCTTACCCTTTAACCAATACTCCATCCTTGTGTAGCAAGTAGTTGACTATGTTTCAATTTCTCTGCTTATACATCATTTATCCACAAATAACCAAAAGTCCCTTTCATATGTGGCCGATGTAAACTAAGTTGTCTGGCTGTATTACATTCCTGGGTCATCAAAACAATTACTTAACAGACAATTGTTGATTCCACAGTTATTCAACCATCAACCTATTACTATCTAATGATCTACATCTCCTGCTTGTGTTAAGCTGCATATGAATGCAGAAAACATATTCGGATGCCATAGGTTGTTGTAAGAAATAGAAAACATATGGATTATCACACAGATTCAACTAAAATGGCTGCATAGAATTTCCAAAGATTTTTTCCAATTCACGAACATGTACAATAGCTGCAGGGGATCTTTTACTATTCTTCATATCTTATTTATTGCTGCATGATGTATACTACCCTTGTACAGTAACTTTAAATGAAATTTACCATCAAAATCCATCATGATAAACCAGGGACACTTACTTATAGATCCAGGCATTGTGACTGTGAAAATCTTCTTAAATTTTTATCCATGGCCTCCTTCCTTTTAAAATTATACTAATGATTCTGAGGGGATATCATAGCCCCACTTGATCTGGTTTTACAGACTGTTACACTGTCTTATCCCCGCTGCTCCCTCAGCACTTGTGCAGTGAGCATCATTGCACAAGTGATGAGGAAGCAGGAGGAGGGGGAGGAAGGGGAGGGTGAGACAGTAAAGCCAAATACATTTTAAAGGTTGATTTTAGAAGGAAGGAGGTCATGGATAACAATATAAGAAAATTAGCACAGTTACGGTGGCTGTATCTATGAGTAAGTGTCCCTTGGTTTTGTCATGATGGATTTCATGAACTCCCAGTATGGGAATGTATGTAACAAATCTAAGGTGTACATGGGTAGAAATTGCTTCTAGGACAGTATTTGCCATATCCATTTGCACACATAGCACATTCAGATATATATATATATATATATATATATATATGATGTATGTGATGATCATTTCTTTGTATGAATCTTTGTATGAATGTTTTGCTTTGCTTTTTAGTTAGATCTACAACACATCTTGCATGTGTAATGGCAACAATAGAGTTAACAAAGGCACCTTGACTATAAATCATCTAGAAACGGGTAATATTAATAGCCATAAGAATCTGATGAGAAGAGAAAAGCTTCCTGACATAATAGGCATTTTGGGTGGTGTGTCCGGTTCCCGCCTCCCATCTGCGACTATTGTTTGTAGGGACGTCAGCATGAAGCTAAATCATCATCTCAAGGAGGCAGCTGGAGTGAAAATGCTTGGAGGGAGGACTGCAGCCAGGGGTACAGGGAACACAGCAGGGGAGGGGGGTGAGGCGAAAGACTTATGATCTTGCATTACATTAACCCCTTTTTTCTGTGCGATGACATGCCAGAGATGATTTTAATCTTATTAATTGAGTTTAGTGTTACATGTTTCCTTTTAGCACTATAGATCATTATGTATGCAACATTGTGCAAGATATAGCTTTACAAAACATTCATTGGGCACAATTTACAGTATTATGTAACTTCATAAAGCCGAATATATTTGCGGCAGAAATAACTTACAGTAAATAATCCAATTGAAATATACTGCATAAGATAAGACATTTCTAAAGTGCATAACACAGAAATGATAATTTGTTATCATTCAGTAGACTCTAGGCTAAAGAAGCACCTCTATTTTTTGTATACTTATACTTATGTCCCTACACCCCCATATATACCCCCTGTGAATTTTTTTGCCATGTTTGTCTCAAATGGGCAACTGTCTCAGGTATTAGGGAAGATCTCCACAGGGTGAAGCATAACTTGGTATCACAAATATTATTAACTATTTATTGGCCCACATTTATTAAAGCGTTTGTTCCAATTTTTTGTCTGACTTTGCACTAGAAAGCTTTCTAAAGTAAGCAGCTCCTAGAGGCGGCTGTGTTACACTGCTAGCATTATCGTAAACCTCCGATAACGCCAACAAACACTGCCACGCTGTACACTAGAAACTTCATACGGCATGTACATGAGCTTCATACAGCAGTCACCTCCCCTAATACCTCCCCCTCACGAATACGCTGGTGCTTCTAGTGTACATTGCGGCAGTGTTTGCTAGGGTTAGCAGAGGTTTCCGATAACGCTAGCAGTGCATCTGTTGTAGCACTAGGAGCTGCTTATTTTAGTGCCGTTTATACAGGTGACAGGTCCCTTTTTAACTACTCTGTTTTTAACCAATAATTTGAAGAGGTGTAGAAAAATATATTAGTATAGTTATATGTGATTATTTGAATCACCTAATCAATATCAATACTACTACAGACAGCTACAAGCTCTTTCTGGTCTTATACTTCTGGCATCACTAACTTGTTCTGTGCAAACCCAACCCAAAAAATAATTTTAATGCCCATCAACTATGTTGTTTTATCCTCGGTAGAACTCATAGTGAAACAGCCTGAAACATTCCTTATGGCCTTTTGGGCAGCATTGTCCTCTCTAGATCAATGTGTGTCATATCTATGTTGATTTATTTGCATACATGTCTAGATTCTAAAACAGGTTCCAGGAAAAACCTATAAATTAATTTTAAAAAGTGCACTTATTGTATGTTTACATCGATAGCTGAGAGTCATTTTCTTCAGTGTTAGCTGCTTGGCTGCCTTTGTAGTTCTGCTTCATTAGGGCAATTCTTTAGGCATCAGTTCCTTTGGTGCCAGAAATCTGTCTTTGTCTTGTATTTTTAGAGACCCATGTTACTATTCAGCAAAAACTTTACACTGCAGCACTGCTTGCTGTATATTATCACACTTAATAAGCCCATTCCAAATGCAATACAAAAAACATAGTTGAGCCATTTTCTTATGGACCAGTTTTTTACGGCTTACTCTGTGTAGTCCACCCCCAGTAGGATCACGGAGACGCACATTTATATAGGTTTTGTTATGTTTTCATTTTCAGACAGCAAAAAGGCTAGAATCAGCCGTGTATATACAAAACTAATATATTGGATCTACATTAGACTCCTCTGAGAAGCTCCCTATCATAGCAACAGATTGTTGCCCCCTGTGACCTCATCTTATATGCCAGCCCCAAACACAGGTATTAGTGATGGCTATCTGCTATATAATGCAGTATTCACCCACCCTGTCCTAAAAGGGTTCAGGCTTTGGGCCCCCTACAAACACCCTTAAAGGGAACCTGTCATCAAGAACAGGCATGGTAAACCTTCCCCGCCCCCTCCCATTTGTTGAAAAATGCAGCGGAAGCATCCCACCTTAAATCTGCCTTGGCAGTCATTAGAATGTTTTCCAAAGCTTTTTTTTCCATTAGTCTAAGGCTCTATCCACCCCGGGTGCGTGAAATGGTGAGGAGACTTGCAGTTTCCCAGACAATGCTCACTGCTAAATACACCATGCAAGGCAGAGGGACAGCATTCTGGTATCAACAGAAAGTGAACTCTTTTCTTCAGAAGTTTACTCCCATGTAAATACATCCCTCTTGTCTGATAACATTCAGTTCACAAAATTGGAAAAGTGGGATCGGCACTACTTAAAATGATATTGAATCAAAATGGCGGTCAAAGCTATACCAAAAACTTCTAACATGCAAAAAAACACATAGACGTATTCTATATGACCAAAATGTATACAATTTTATTATATTAATTTTCCAAAACACAACAAGAACAAACAACAATAAAAACATCTAAAAGTGTGTCCAAAGCACACAAATGCAAACCAAACAGAGCAACCCAGCTTATGATAGTGTTGGTTGCTCTGCACACCACCAGCTCCCCCTACCTGCAGAGGAACCCCTTCTTCTGCACTTATGTAAAGCAATATATTGAGGTAGATAGGTTGGAAAGCCGTGCTTGTCCCCAAGCAAAAATGTATTAAACTAAGTAGAAAGATGTGAAAATTAGATATTGCTGTGGAGTGGGAACAAGCCCAGAAACCACGCATGTTTTACCTGTGGTGATGACAAAATCCTGTGGTAAGGTGCGGTAGGGGGTAAAAAGGCTGGGGAGGAGACCCCACGCGTATCGCTAGTGACCTAGCTTCCTCAGGGGTGTTGTACTTGTTGTGTGATGCCCGTTTTATGGGGGAGCGGGTCTCCGATGTCAGCTGGGCTCAAGTCATGTGACTTCCGGCAGAAGTGGCGTGTGCCACGAGTGGAGGATTCCTACCTCGTGACCATCATGTCTGAATAAAAGTAAGTATTTACGCATGCGCCACACCACACGATTAAGCAATCGTGCTGATGCCTGTGATGTAATTCTAAGGTGCCATACGAGCCAGCATTCTAGCGTTCTGATTATCCGGGCAGCCGGCATGCAAATGAAGAAAACAAAAAAACAAAAAGGCCTTGTGACAAAATGCCTGCATCACAATGTATTGGGCAAGGGAAAAAAAACAAAAAAAAAAACTCACTGATATCTACTAAAATATAAATGTGCATGTGCTTAACCAGCAACCAGCAATTCATAATATCCTACAAGTGGCTAAAATGTAAAATTCATGATAATAACATAAATATCAAATAACAAATTAGTTCAATACATAATAAGTATAACACTAATATATAAGTGCATCAATTATAATTCGATAAACTGAATATATAGATACATAAAAATGAATATACATAAATAAATAAGTGAATATACCCCATGCATACGCTCACACATACTTTCATGGACCCATGAACATCCATACCACCAATCCATATTATAAAAAAGTGCAAGTGCATCTGCCAGGAACTGCCGGTATCGACAAAGGAATGATCTCCCCCAGAAAAAAGGACAATAAATTAACATTCAGTTCCACATTTATTTTATTGAGCTTAGACTGGATGATGTCTACATTCAGCCAGTCTAGTATATTACAGGATGCATGACCCGCACTGGCACCAACCATGTCAGAAGTTCTATCTTCTATTGTATAACTGGAGTTAAAAAACCCATTTAGCATCTCTGACTTCTCTTGGTCTCCAGTCACCAATGCCCCATTTTCATAATAAAGGGGTCCAACCTGCTCAGACATATTTTTTTTACATTTATATGCTTAAAAAATTTCTTCTGCTATCTTTGACACCTGTCTTTTATTTTGAGGTGACTGTCAAATTTATATTTTTTGAATGCCCTCTTTTTATCATTTATTCCCCTTTTAAGTGTAACTGTAAGCCATGAAAAATAATTATGTTATGATCGCTTTTCCCAAGGGTTTCCAGGACATAGACATATTGGACCATTTCCCCATTTTTAGGGATCACAAGGTGCAACAAAGCATTACCTCTTGTGGGATCTTCTACAAGTTGTGCCATAAAATTATTCCACAAGAAGTTGATAAAATGTCTCCCCTTTACAGTGCTCTAGAAACCCAAATCCTCAGCTTTACAGCAAGATCTGAGCCATGCATTTAACTTCCTGAGCTCCAGCTATCTTTTCTCTGAAGCTCTTGCTATAGTTTTAGCTTCAAAAATTACATAAAAACTTTAACAAGTGTCCTACATTTCACCATCAAACCAACCCTGCACATTCTGCTTACACTCTTAGGGCTCATGCTGGCAGTGACTGCCGCGTGCTAGCTGGTAGTCACCGGCCCTAGCCACGCCCCAGCCCCGCCCCCTCATGAATACGTCGGACAGCTCGCAAAGCTTACACTGTACCCCGCCTGGTTTCCGGTAACTCTATCACTCTAACACTGGGGCGTTTCCGGTAACGCTATCACTCTAACACTGGGGCGTTTGATCGAGCACTAGGAGCTGCTTACTTTAGTAAGCAGCTCCTAGTGCCGATAAATTGGGTGACAGAGCATCTGTTACAAGGCTGCAATCATCATGATTATCTGTTTTCTGCTCTTTCTCCTTCCTTTCCCCTCATGCAGCCATTAGCTGACCCTGTGCTCCTAGCTCCATGAGGGAGGGGGGAAGGAGGGAGGATGAACTAGCAAAGCAGATAATGATGATGACAGCAGTGCAGTTTGCTGGCAGGAAGGAAAGTAACTTTTAATGTTAATTTCAAAAGCAGTTTGGGAAATAGTATTGAAAAAACTATGGAAACCTGATATTAGATGTAAATGTGTTATTTTGGTGATTATGCATTATGCAGCGCTGCACAGATCTTGCCAAATCAGTCCCTGTCCCCAATGGGGCTCACAATCTAATCAACCTACTGGTATGATTTGGAGTGTGGGAGGAAACTGGAGGACTCCCATGCAAACATGAAGAGAACATACAATATCTATGCAGAATTTGACCTGGATTGGACTTAAACCCAGGACCCCAGCGCTGCAGGGCTGTAGCGCTGACCACTGGGCCACTGTGCTGCCCTTTTATATTAGATGCGAATCTGCCTAACCAGACAGGGACACCCTCTAATATATAAAAACCCTTTTCAATGCAGATTAACATTGCCCAAAGACTGATCTTATCTCATAAGTACAGCATTATAATTATCAAGACCATTGACTATAGATTAGCAATAAGTGATTCATTTCAACTTTGTCTCTCACCTCTTGTACATAGATAAATTGTAGCCTGGTCACCTTTGCTCTTTTGGTGTCTACGAATAACAATACTAGATGGCTTCTATTGTGTAAGTAGGAAGAAGAGATATTTTTAATTTCTGTTCCTAGCTGCTTCCTACACACGGAAAATGCTGAAGTTATGAAATATGTCTTGGATTTGCAATTAGTGAGAGATTATTTCTCCTTAGATTCATTAAATTCATACATTGGGACACATTTACAAAGGATTGTGCACGTTCTTTCTAGTGCAAACTGCTTGCACAGGTATTTAAGAAGTGTCCACTCCAAATTTTTGTTGCACGGGACCCCTTTGTGGCGCAGTTGCACTAGTCACCTTGCCACTCAAATTTCCGCACTGAAGGGGGCGTTCTGGTGCTCAGTCGGACCGGGCCCCTAATTTAACATGCAAAGTCTGACAGAAATGTGTTACACGCCCTATGTTAAAGGTGCACCAGAAAAAAAGTGGTGCTCTCTGTCGGGGCAGTGCAGGGTGCGCTAGACCCATAAAGAATGTGTGCTAGGAAGCCTGAATCTGGTGCACTCTGCATTATACACAGGCACACTGTTCTTAGTAAATGTGTCCATAGTGTTTTAGGGTCTTAGTGCACCAAACCATAGAAAAGTTTTCCTTGATAAAAAGAGAAATAAAACACATACACAGCCCACAATAAAGCACTCAATAGTTTCAGGGCACCCACACCTGCCTTCAGATATGTTACTTTCAATTGTTCATTAGTTTGTTCTCAAAATGTCTACAGAATCTACAAATTGCTTTGAAAGCCCCGATGGGTGCTCAAGAGGTTAGCTGAAGCTATTAGACATGCACGCAATCTGTGACTCACCTCTTAGCAAAGGTTCTTGCACTCAATCCGAGGAACAATAATTCATTTACTTGCAGCACTAGGTAGAGACACTTCATAAATGTGTGAAAGCATAAACACTACTCTAGGTTTATCTGGTCGTCATACAAGACAGCGCAGCCCTTGAAAAAGAAAAGGCATAAAATGGGCACTTCTTTGTACACATATTGCGGATAAACCTCATGTTACAGTCATCAGAACCAAAGTTATGCTGTTCTGTCTCATGTCCTCAAGAACTGCAGTAGGTTCAGCTGTTGGGGCCACAAAACCAGAGCAATAAAGCACATTTGTAATGTGGGAGCGTAACTAGGAGCGGCAGGGTCCTATAGGAAACTTCTCAATGGGCCCCATACCCTCTCAGAAAATATACATATTTGTATACTCGGACATTTATACACTCTTTCACATAATTATACACCTATGTGCACACATTTATGCACTGATATGTACATTTTTACACAGTTCTCTCCCAATAGATGCTGACCACATGGGGGAAGTACACGGCAGGAATTAGAGATGAGAGATCCCAGGTCCTGTCTTCCTGCTGTCCCCTCCCTCCCCCACCCGGCATTTCTTATCCGAGCTGCTGATTCATGCTGTATACTGTAGAAGATGTGCAGTGTTATGTACATTTTATGGTGTACAATTTACAGGCAGGCCCCGGGTTACTTACAAGATAGGTTCCATAGGTTTGTTCTTAAGTTGAATTTGTATGTATGTCAAAACTGTATATTTTATAATTGTAGCTCCAGACAAAATTATTTTTTGCCCCAGTGACAATTGGAGTTTAAAAGTTTTTTGCTGTAATGGGACCAAGGATTATCAATAAAGCTTCATGACAGACACATTACAGCTGATCATTGCAGCCTGGGACTATAGTAAAGCATTCAGAGAGCTTCACCAGAGGTCACAGTGGGTAGAGGGGTCTGTCTTTAACTAGGGGTCATCTGTAAGTCAGGTGTCCTTAAGTAGGGGACCGTCTGTACAGTATAAAAATGTATATAATGGTGCACAGGCCCCATAGCAGCTGCTATGGTTGCTACCACTTTAGTTACACCCCTGTTGTAAAGGAAACCTGAAAAAAGGCTTGAGTTATCCCACTATTTAACCCTAGTACAATTTTGATTGTGTCTTTCACACACACAGCTTTTAAAGGTAGAATTAATCGACTTTGATGTTTTGGAGTTTCTATTTGGTGTGAAGTATGCTTGAGTATGCTTCAGTTTTAGTTTCCAATTTAATTTTTTCCAACTTTCTGCTCAAAACTAATGCTGGCTGCAAAGTTGCATAAAGGTGGTTGTGTGCACAAGGTGAGTTTTAGTTTGCTTTTTGTGGTGCAGTATATATTTCTAGAGCATTTAGCTAAAGTTGCAGGGTAACATTGTTTCAATATCTTTGAAAAAAGCTTTAGTTAATTTTGAACACTGGGGTATAGATAAATTGAACACATTTATCTCTTTATTTCAGTTTTAAGTTTATGGTGCAAAAAATTTTGTATGTCAAAAAGTTACATAAATATATCATCCTATCAAAACAACTGAAATTGGTGGAGACTTGCTTTCACCTGTACTAAGGGACTAGCATTTGTTTCATGCCCTAATATAACCAATGTGTTTGTTTTGTAAATTTCTAGGTTTGTCAATTTATAAAAAAAACATACTGCCCTTAATTCTTTGAGGGTGCAGCACTGCTTACTAGGGCCTGTTAGGGCATGATCCCCATTTGGCTAAATCTTGTACTGCCCCCATTAGGGCAGGAGTCAATTTGTGATGTTTTAGGACAAGACCGTAGGGTTCACTACTAAGGACTTGTGATAGCAACTCCCTGGAACCTGACTCCCTCCATTTTTTTTAGTAACCCAGGAACTTTCCTAACCAAGCAATCCAGTATTTTAACAAGGACTGGTAAGGCTCTACTGTTGTCACGATACTAGTGGGACAGGAGCAGGAGTCCAGTAGTCAGGTAAGGCAGAGGAGGCTGGAGGCAGTACACAGATAGCCCGGAGGGGGCTGCGGTAGCAGTCTTGAACAGGAATGTAGAGACCAGGGTAATAATCTGTTATATCTCAGGAGCTGAAGCTGCAGTATAGATAACTTGCAGTCAGCAAAGGTAATGTTCCAAGGAACTAGAAGAAGATCTCCAGCAAGGAGGTCTCCTGGGTGCACAGGATATACTCAGTAAGCTGAACAAAATACTAACACAAGCAGGAAGTGTCAGAGACACGTATATATAGGCAGACCAATCAAGGTAAACTCAGGGCGGTACTAATCAGGAGAAACAGGTGGCAGGGTTTGCAAGTAGGTTCAGCACCATAGTCCAGCAGACAACTTTTCAACTAGCTGAGTGGCTCAGCATACAAGGAGACAGAGAATCAGGCACCAGAGCACAGGTTTGAATCCTGACAACTGTGGTCAGACCTAATACTGACAACAATATTTAATATATAACATTATTTAAGAATTATGTCTCTATTTTGTTAACCCTGTATAGAGAGGGGTCATGGGCTGAGCTCTTACCATAAAAGACAGATGGCTGCTCTTTTATATATATCTGTGCTAGCAATGATCGCAAGCGTTTAGCTTTCAAGTACCATAGTCAAACCTATTAAATCATACTGTGTAGCTATCATTAAAAATACAAGGTGTTGTCTTCAGTTGGGAATCTGTTCCTCTTGGAATAGATATAATGGTTTGGCTTTTAACCATGTCATGCCATTAGGCTTTCTGAAAGTAATACTTAATATTATAAGAGGCAATGTTTTCCTTATCCAATTGCATATTTCCCAGAAAACCCCAGTGTCAAAAAATTGCAAAATGGAGACTTTTTTGTAACAGAGATGAATTTTTTAAGGTATTAAAATGCATCAAAGCTGTATAAATGATTATAAACTTAGGGATAAAAAGGGCAGCCAGGTCCAGACGAAGGCTCATCCTGAGCTGAAAAGCGCGTCAGGGACGTGGTCTATCCCGGACGGTGGAGTTTCATCACTTCCTTTGACTAGGTAAGAGCTGGCACTTATTTTCCAACACCATCAGCCCCTATATAGGGGATTGCTGCAACTGTCTGTACTAGATATCTTAACATACAGTCCACTTGGATGCCCTATGCTCATTTTTTGTCCAGTTTCACCTTATTACATTGTGTATACCATCTTTCCTCCACACTGTCCGGGTTGGTCCACTTTCGTTCTGTGCCATACCACTTGGTATTTTACTGCATTTTACCGGTATTCACACCATAGTGCCATTTCATGTTGACACCTTTTGTGTATATGTTATTTGTGTGTTACTAATAAAGATTCAATTTTATGCCTACACGTTTAGTTTTTGTCCATTTTTCCCTTGCAAGTAAGGGGTACCTTTGTTGTTAATTCAGTTATTTTGGACCAAATAACTAGTTGCGCTACCTAATTGGGTGACCAAACAGAGGGCTACATTTATGGCCGTGGCATACATATTGTTGCAATCCTGCCAAATATTGCCCATAATCTGTATCTAGTTTGTTTATTAATGTATTTAGTCTTGTGTAGACACAATGCTAAGAAATAAAGACATTGTCATGGGTGCTCCCGCGATCCCTGTCTCGGATTGCGGGCGCATCCGTGCTCCTCGGTGTGCCCCCACTGCTGCCCGGTCTCACTCACCTCTCCCGGCTTCTGCTCTTGCCCGGACTTCCCCTTCCGAAAATTTAAAGGGCCAGCGCACCGCTAATTGGTGCACTGGCTGAACACCTCACCTTTAAGAATCCTGCCTCTTCCTGTGTTCCCTGCCGGATCTTTGTGCCTCACAGCCTAAGAGAAAGCTTCCTGGTGATTATCTGCGTTCCTGTGTATTCCTGCGTTCCTGTGTATTCCTGCGTTCCTGTGTGTCTCCGCTCCCGAGTCCTGTGTTCTCATGTTACCCGAGTTCCTCCGTGTTGCTGTGTTCCGTGTGCCTGTGTTTCCGTTCCCACCTGCCTGGACCTCCCGTTGCTGACCCCGGATTTGGATTTGACCTCGCAACTCTGCCGCCTGCCCTGACCCCGAGCCTGGACCTGACTACGATACTGTCTTCTGCTAAGGTACCTCGACCTCGGCTGCCACCGCGGGCTGGTCACGCCTGGGAACGACCTGGTGGTATCCTGCCGCAGCAAGTCAAACCCGCTTTGCGGCGGGCTCTGGTGAAAACCAGGTGCCACTTGGATTCCGGTCCCAGGTGTCGGCTAGTTCCATCTCCCGCGGTGGTCCAGAGGATCCACTGATCCTGACAGACATCTTAGACACAATGCTAAGAAATAAAGAAATCTTAGGGAATCAATTATTTCAATTACAAAACCAAAAGGATAATGCAACACAAAATTACTATGCAAATGGATAGTCAAGCATACAGGCAAAGGATCAAAGACACTAGAATACTGAAGACATAATAAATGCAGCTCACAAAGTACAAGATTATAGCAGGCAAAGAGTACTGAGCCACAAGCCCTTATATGAAAATCCATAGACCCCCATCCAGGCGGTGTTTGGACCAGTACTCTGATAGGAGATAGGATAACATTGTGAGTGGAGAGAGATTCTGTTAATCACAGTGGGTTAACTATTATTGACAGTGAAAGGTGTACCGACCTAAAGACAACTCTTTCTTTATTGTTATAAAAGCTATAAAAAGCCATAGTGGCAATAACTATTATTGAACCGGTCTGCACGAGACATAGAAGGGTGTGGTGGAAATTAATCAAGACTATGAAGAGACTATTGAAAGTTTGCATGCTGCAGTTTTTTGGGAGGCCCTGATAAATAACCACCTATGACAGCAGAGTTAAAGGAAACCTACCATTTCAAATGGTAGGTTTAAGCTGTAAACACCGAGCACCAGCTCAGGGTGAGCTGGTGCCGGTGCTTAGTTTCGTTAGTGTTAAAACCGCGGTATCGCGGTTTTAACACTTTTTAAACTTTATAGCATAAACTGTTTCGGCGCTGCGTGCGCACGCCTACATAGGAAATGCCGCAGGCGTTGCGCGCGCACGGTCGCGCGCAGCGCCGAAGCGGCTTCTGCTATAGAGTTTAAAAAGTGTTAAAACCGCGATACCACGGTTTTAACACTAACGAAACTAAGCACCGGCACCAGCTCACCCTGAGCTGGTGCTCGGTGTTTACAGCTTAAACCTACCATTTGAAATGGTAGGTTTCCTTTAAAGATTGAAAAGTTGAATGTAAAAAGTCCACACGGCTTATGGAACAATCTCTTATGGAGAGATAAGACCAAGTTAGACACAAATAACTTCTCCCAGGTGTTAAGCATACAGTTTAGAAATTTGCTCACTTTTGTGTGTAATTTCAATATTTTATAGGTTATTTTTAACATTTCTTCAACATAGTGACAGTTCCAATGGGTTTACATAGACATTTCAGATACATTATTATAGATAGATACACAAATATTTCAAAGGGAACCTGTCACCAGGAGACCCATTTTTAGCACTCCCCCAGTGCCCACAGATCATAGTACATACACTGTCAAAGTGTTTTTGTATAAAAAAGGAGCAGTTTCCTCCCCCACCTATGGGAAACCACTCCTCAATGTGTCCTTTTCAAATATATGAATAACTCCGATCACTCGGGATTGGCTGTAGAGGAGCAGGGGGTGTCACTAAGCCAAGTGATAGGCGTTTTCATATATTTGAAAAGGACACATGGAGCAGCGGTCTCCCTTAGGTGGGGGGGGGACTGCTCCTTTCCAGTCACTCCCAGGGGACGAGTGCCTAGTCACACAGAACATGGTATTGAAAGGTACAATATAACATATCTTTTTTTCTGTAAAGCCTATTTTTTATACAAAAACACTTTGGCAGTGTATGTACTATGCTCCGTGGGGGACTTGGGAAGTGCTAAAAATGGGTCTCCTGGTGACAAGTTCCCTTTAAATCTTTGTACACTTCCATTTTTAGGAAGAGAGGTGCACATAACATTTTTCTTGGATTCCATATTTAGCCTCTTAATATAATTTCTAATGGAAAATGGCAGTTTAATGCATAAGTATATACATGTAGCTGTTTGTATAAAGTAAAGTGGCATTTTAAGGATGTGCCAGATATCTACTTGAAGAATATACATGGGTATAGGGATTATTAAAGGGTTATCTAGCTTAGGGTAGGTTGCATCAGCTTTCTGACTTATATATGAAATATGCTTTTAACACAACACAAAAAGTCAATACTTAATAAATAAAGAAAAGATAACGGCTCTATAAATTGCAGGCCAATCACATAACAACATCAATTCATTACACAGCCAAAGGGAGCCAAACTGCAAAACTCAAGAGATAATGTAGTTAATGTAGCAAAACCCATATAAATAAATTAAAGTGAAACCAAAAATAAATGTCTCACACGCTGTATTTTGTAAAATAGGTATAAATTGCTAAAGTAAGTGTCATTTTCTTGGCAGCATCATGTACAATATATATTCTTAAATGCTGTTTTTAAGCTCAATTAAAAGTAAAATTCACTACAACTGGAAACTGTACAAATGTTTAGCTATTCTGTTTTTGTAAATCTTTGCAGCATGTCGCTTTACAGCAACTGGTTATTTTTTATATGTATCCCCTTAAAAATTTGCTGAATCTACCTATTTCAAACAGGCAAGGTAATAATAATGCATAACATAAATGTGTCTGTATGAGCATTTACAAACAATAAGTAGGTACCTAGAATTAGACTGGCTTTTGGTTACTCATCCCCTCCAATCACAACATACACAAGAGCTGATGTACCATGTCTGCGGTGCCAGGTTTCTGATGTGTAGGATATGAAAAAGTCATAATTTCTAGTACACCATTGAAATTACAAATTTTTGGTCCTTTTTCAGACAATTTAAAAAAAAAGTGGGCTTGGCAGACCACGACATTCCAACAGCTTGAAACAACAAAGACAAGATTCAAAAATATACTTCAATATTTTTAATAAAAATACAGTATTTTAAAAATATAATTCCAACCTATGTTAATCAGTCCTGGTGTATACAATTTCGGAGGTTACGGGATCTAAACGTAAATCTTCTGATTTTTATGGTCAGGTAGGACAGATTCCTCTCATGAATTGGTTCTCCTGCCTTCTGGATGCAGTGGGATCTCTGCCCCGCACCCTCCATTACAAGAGCTTACACATAAGATAAGGTCTTTATAGCAGGGGAAGGAGGCAGGTAGCAGAGCTGACTGTGTTATTGCTGAGTTAGCAGAGTATCATTGGGTGTTATATCCATTTTATGGATCTCATTATCTATCATCTCTTTAATCTCTCTTTTTATATATTTCATATATTAGTACAATGTTCAGAAGCCAAATGAAAGTGTAGATAAACCGGTACCCTGATAATCTAAGCAGATTGTCAGCACACAGGCACCATAATGTGTCTGCTTAGAGTGTCCCCGCCTACACTCTGGAATTTTACACTCACCACCACTGAGTGATAGGAGCTAAAACAGCAATAATACTGAGTCAAATTGTAAAGTAAGGAGTTAAAATAATCTTTAATGTGCACACATCACTAGGCAGTTATCATTTGAGAACTTGCTTTCATGGGCAAGTCCCTTTAAGAAAATCATCTTCATCTTATCTGCAGCAGTATACAGTCACAGCATGTAGGTAAAACCCATCCACATGCTGTGAACAAAAAAATGCAGAGGCAACTGAATTCTGTTGTGGGTTTAGAATCCACAGAAAGTTAAAGGGGTTATCCGGGTTTAAAAAATTTCTTCTGGCCGGGCTGGGGAGGGCTATTTAAACACAATAAACATGTACTTACCTCCTCCGGTGCTGCCGATGTCCCGCGCCGTGGCCGGTCTTCTCTGTGCGCTTCATTACACCGTCGCACAGGGAGCTTCTGGCTGGCCGGATGCTCCCATGCGCACCATCTCCCAGCGCTTACAACGCTGAGAGATAGGGACGGATGGGAGGAGCCGTCCACATCGCGGACCGGAAGCTCCCTGTGCGCGGCTTCCGTGCCCCTGTAAACAAACAGGGGCACGGATTGAAGGGACAGCGGTGCCGGAGGAGGTAAGTCCATGTTTATTATGTTTAACTAGCCCTCCCCAGCCCGGCCATTAAAACTTTTTTAAACCCGGATAACCCCTTTAATTATTGCTGTGGATTTAGTGCAAAATCAAGCCTTTGAAATGCAATCCAAAGCAAAGGTTGAATTTTGCTGTTCACTAAGGGCCCGAATCCCTCATTTTCGTCGGGTTTCCCAAAAATTCCTGGTTTGCGCCGTTTTGCCCTGGATTTTTGGCGCACTCGATCAGATTGTGTCGCATTGGCGCCGGATTTCACGCAACTTACACACACTTACAAGCACCAGGAAGAAGATGGTGAACTCCGGCGGACCTCGCCGGACCTCGCCGCAGCAGCGACACCGAGTGGATATCGGGCGCACGACCTTAGTGAATCCGAATCAACGTCGGACAACGCACCTCTGTATCGCGACTGGACCGGGTAAGTAAATGAGCCCCAATGTCTACTATGGACATTCCACAACCATTGTAACCCATGTGTGGCTCTACAATTCCTTATATATATTCCATGCTGGCTTGTGGTGCTCTAAGCTTCTTCCTTTTTAATGAGTTTTGCTGTTTGTACTTCTTGATAACTTGCACCAGCTTTGGGGTCATGTATTTGTCCTTCTGGAAACAGTGAAAGAAGATGCTGAATACATTATAGCAGCTTTATCATTCTTATTTACCAAAGAATGCAATATGCGCACGCAAACCTCCCAATGAAAATTAATTGAACAGCAGTCAGACAGAAAGTTAATTATCCACAGTAGGAAGCCAAGTCTGAGCCCCCATATCAGCACACGGAATAATTCCAGATAATAGAGACCTACGTTAAACCAGTCACTGTATGTTTATTTTATAGGTTGTAAGCTGAAAGCTTTATTCCAAATCACTATATGCAGGCAAAGTGGATGTAGGAGCATGAATGAATTACCTTTAACTTTCCTTGGCCATTTAGCACAAAATAATCCTACAATGTTGTAAAATCAACCAGCTTCAGGAAAAGGGCTTTTAACATGTATTATTTGTGTCTTTATTCAACTTCTAAAGCAACACTTTAATTTATGCACCGGAGCAAGGAAGAACCTTCGCTTCAAAACAGCACAATATAGTTTCTGTCAACTGAACAGTTCATATCTATTTACAAATGCTTGCTTAAAATGCTGTCTTAATAAAATATGTATTCTGTAAATGTAAACATGTGATCTTTACCAGGCCTTTAACCAAGAGTGAAATGGACAGGACAAAGGTTGGTCCCAAGGTATACTGCCCTCTACATAGCATAAAAATTGTCCCCTGTCCCAACTTTCCAACCAATCCCCATCTATCTAGATACCCTCCCCTGCTGTGCATGTATTTAGCCTGCTGGTGGATTCCCCTGTTCAGTATGGGCCAGTACAAGCTTGGAATTAGATGTGCAATGGACAGGGCATGAATGGCCAGTGTGGATTTTAAGTTCTTGTGAGCAGGACCATCATTCGTATTGTCTGATATGACACTCTGTAATGTCTTATTTCATTTGTATAGATCCCCATAATCTGTGTGCTACAAAATATGATGCCACTATATAAATAACAATTATTATTAATATTATTAATTATTTTTATAGGCAATGATCATCTAGAACTTCCAGATGTTGTAGGCAATTTACAGCTGCTGTGGATTGGTTACAACCTTAAAGATGAAGTCTGTTGTGTCTTTGACAACTATGTTATTGGGGGTGCAACCTTACTTGCACCTTCATGTTTTCTGTACTGGGTGCCTATTTATCCTTCAATGTCAATATGCTGTAATAGAATGAAGTTTAAGTATGCAGTATTTCATTTAAGGTTTAAAAAATACCTCCTTTAAAAGGAACCTGTCACCAGGGACCTCATTTTTACTAAAGACAGGTTGCAGAAGCCCATGACACCTGCATTGAACATATGTCTTTTTGCTTTCTTTAATCATTTGCTTTACAAAATAATTGTGTGTTATAACTTACATTGCACCCTGACAGAATCCTCTGTGTAGTCCCAGGGTTTGGGCTTTGGTTTGGATGCATTTTCAAAAACAACATGTGACTTGTCTGTCCTGCAGACTGCTCAGCTATTTTCTCCCACCTTTTTGCTTTCTGTATACCTCCCTCCTTGACAGAGCTCACAGCCTGGTAAGCTGACATCAGTGGGGGGGGGGGGGGTGCTGTACAATAGCACAAAGGTGAAGGTCAAGAGCTGAGCAGTCCGCAGCATAGAAAAGTCACATGTTGTTTTTTGAAATGCATCAAAAGCAAAGGCCAACCCCTGTGACTACACAGAGAATTCTGTCAGGGTGCAAGGTAAGTTATAACACACATTTATATATTGCAATGCAAATGCCCAGAGAAAGCAGAAAGGCAGATTTGCACTGCAGCTGTAATAGGCTTCTGTAACCTGTCTTTAGGGAAAATTAGGTCCCCCGTTTATAGGTTCCCTTTAAAATCTTTTGTCTTTCTAGAAGTGGCCAATGATGCCTTGCATCAGCAATGCCTTCTTATTGAAGGGTATGTGCTATGCATCAGATATAAGCTAGTCTCTGTGTATGTCTTTAATCAGCTTCTAATTCATTTAGTAAAATGTATCCATAGGCAACTATCCACCCAGCATAGTTTCCTTTTGAACCGTCATGGGCTGTATAGTTCGGGTATCATTGTTTCTGTATATACAGTTACAGACTTCTGTTGTACACATCCAACATAAGGCTTTGATGAGATGTGAACAAACCCAGAGTTTTTGTACTTGTGTCACTAGATATATTTTTGAGTGTTTTCGTCATTTGTGCTGTGTCTCAGCATTATCACAGCAGGTTATATAGAAAGGTTTTTATAAGCGAACTGGACTGTTGTTGCTATTACTGACCTACTGATGTTGCTCTATATTGTCGGTTATATTTTGTAAGATTATACTTGTAGTGATGTTTAGGCCATCTATAATCACTGACCTAGAAAATGCTTTTGCTTTGTGATGATCATGTACTAGGAGGCATATTTCATTTCATTCTTATTGGTGACACATCTGACAGTGCTCATCTTCCATCATTTCAATGCATTTATCCTGCTATGTGATGCTTGTTATTCCATGCTATCTAACTGCTCTGTTTACTGTATCCTGCACCTTTACTGAATGATTTTTTCCAAAGCAATCTCTGAAACACATAGTGGATACACGCTATAATGTCTCCATGTTCCAAACTCATTAAATTCAAATATGTCCTTCCTTATCTATTTCTCATAGAAGAACTGTCCGTGTCAGTAGCTCAGGATTTGAAAACATGTTCAGCATCATGTCTTACAACAAATATTAATAATGGATGGAAAAGTTATTTGGAGCATGGTCAGATTTTCCCATAATGCATTCCACACAGAGATCACAGGTTAAAAAGCTGGTTGTGGAAACAGCGGAGATACTTATGCTATCTCACATACCCTACATGCTTTAAACTGCACTAACATAACGTTGCCTATGAAATGCAAAATCCGCCCCTGTACCTGGTACTACCTATCCCAAGTACTGAATTGCTCATTTAAAGAGAAACTGTCAACAGGAATGCGATTTTTAGCTGGTGACAGGTTACAATAACTTTTACTATGCTGATTTAAAAAATTTGTCAGCATCAAGGGCGTTGCAAGGGTCATAATTGTTCTGGGGCACAGGCCCCAATACATGTGTATTGAATGTCAGTAATGTCCACTCTTGTACAAAAACACCAGTTGTTATCTTTTACAGCTACACAATACACTGTAGAAATCCCTACATCCCTACATTGGAGTCATTGGGGGGTATTTATTACTGATTCTGTGGCCTGCCGATGGCATAGAAGCCCTTAAATAATTGCAAATCCTAGCTTATTGCTAGAACTTGCAGTAATTTCCCCTTTCCACCTCCTCCAAGCCAGGGGTTGTGGAGGGGCTTGAAAGGGGGCACGGCAGGCCTGGAAAGGGGAGCTCAGCTTGCGGGTGAGGCTGGTCATAGTATCCGGCTATGCTTAGCGCTGGTGTATGATGAATAACCCCCATTGTAACCGTAATTTCAAAAAACTTTTGATATGTTGTAGGGCAGGTAATTTTAAGCACTTTTGCAATTGGATTAGTTACCGGAATCCTGCTCGTTCCTCTTGTATTCTGCAGACTTCCCATAGATGGCAGTGACTGCTCAGCTGTTTCTATGGACATTCTGTCTTCATAAAGAAGCTGAGACTACGGAACAGGAGACACGCCCCTAGATCTCTCCCTCCAATCAGCTGATTACCTCATGTCTCTCTGCACACAGCTGATTATCTCATGTCTCCCTGCACACAGCTGAATACCCCATGTCTCCCTGCACACAGCTGATTACCTCATGTGTCACTGCCCCAGCACTCAGCCATGTGCAGGGAGAAGCCCTCACTAATGTAGTGACCAAGCACCTACATTCTTATCTCTCCTCAGCTTTCCCTACACTTGTGTATAAACACATAATTCACACTGACAGAAACCGAAAGCCCCCCCCCCATCACCTCACACAAGGAAATGGCAGGAGACTATCTCCAAGTCTATAAGTTCTCCTGTCATGTGCTGGAGTGTTACTTAGGTAGGTAGATAGATAGACAGATAGACATGGATACATAGATAGATAGATATGATATAGATAGGATATACATAGATAGATAGGAGATGGATAGATAGATAGGAGGGATAGATAAATAGGATAGATAGCACTGGTCTCATTGGTCAGCAGCCGGCGCTTGTGATGAGGTGACAGGAGGCAGGCTCCGCCCCTCCATCTTGCTGATTGTAGTTATTTTGAGAGCTGGTAACCCTGGTTGCTATGGGCCAAAAAAGGTGCTAAATGAGGACCGAGAGGGAAAATACTTTGAGGAATGATTTCCAGGGACACCTGGATCAGAATAACGGTTACACTTTTAAAGGAACCAAACATACCTCCTTCTAGCTCAGTGCATGCTGATGGAGGATCTCTTCTTGACTATCCATAAAACTTGTCTTTTCTGAAAAAAATAGCTTTTAAAACTGTGCAAATTAGTGGCAGGATCTCCTGTGCATGCTACATAGGGTGCTCCACACTCTGCCTTCTTTTAATTATGCGCACATACTCCATGCTGTATAATCTACCCACTCATTCCTATTCCACAGTTTTTATGGAACTCCTGCACGTGCTTGATTATCATCTCTTCTAGGCCAGATGGGTTGTGTCATGCAGCTGGCTGCTTCTCAGAAAAGGCAAGAGGACATATTTACTAAGGGCCGTGCACCCGTTTTCTTTCAGACTTTGCATCTTCTTTTAGGTGCAAACAACTTGCACAGATTTTAAGAAGCATCTGTACCACATTTGTGTTGCACGCGACCTTTAGTGATACGGCTGCAATAGGCACCATGAGACACAAATTTTTGCACTGAAGGGGGCGTGCAAAGTCCAATAGAAATGTTGCATGCCCAATGTTAAAGGTGCAAGAAAAAAAAGCAGTGCAGAGCAGTGCAGGGAGTGCCAGATTCATGAAGAACGTGAAATCTTGTATCCCTGCACTGTGCCCAAGGAGGTATGCTTGGTTTACATGTCATTTTCAAAGTGGTAGATTTCACTTAACCCCTTATCACCGACACTAGTTTTCAGCTCAATGAACAGACTCGATTTTTCAAATCTGACATGTCTCACTATAATTGGTTATAACTTCGGAACGCTTTAACATATCCTGGTGATTTTGAGAATGTTTTCTCGTGACACATTGTACTTCATGTTAGTTATAAAATTTAAGTGATAAGTTTTGGGTTTCGTTCTGAAAAAAAGTGAAAATTTGGCAAAAGTTTGAAATGTTCTGGTTTCCAGACAGGAAGTAAAACTACCCAAAAAGTTTGATAATTAACATTTACAGAATATCTGCTTTATGTTGGGATGATATTTTATGCTTCCGGTCATTTTTCTAGGATGTTATGAGGTGCAGAACTTTAGGTGCAATTTTTCTTATTTTCATGAAAATTGCCATAACTCACATTTTGAGGGACAACTCAGCTTTCAAGTGACTTTGAGAGGCCTAAATAATAGTAAAACCCCATAAATTACCCCACTATAGAAAGTTCACCCCTCAACATATGTAAAGCAACTTCTATTAAGTCCATTAACCCTTTAAGTGTTTCACATGGGTTAAAAAATATGGACCTGCGATTTAGAAACTATGGAATTTTTTGGGAAATACATTCATTTAGGCCAAAACTGACAGTTTCAGAATAAATTAAATGATTTAACGCACTGCAACGCTTGATGCCCAATTCCTCCCGAGTGTACTGATACCCCATATGTGGTGGTAAACTGCTGTACGGGCGCACGGCCGAGCATAGAATGAATGGAGGCGCCATTCACTGCAGATTTGTATTGTCACATTTTACGACCTATAAATTTTTATTTTTTTTGGTAATGCGATCATATGAGGGCTTATTTTTTATGGGATGAGATACAATGTATAAATAATTTATTTTGGGAGTCTAAAGCTTATTCATGAGATTTTATTAACTCTTTCAAGGGGGACACAAACAAAATCATCAATTTTTATTTTGGATTGTGAGCATTTCCCCCCCCCCCGCTCACCGTAACGTAAAAATAATATTTTATCTTTATTCTCTGGTTCACTACGATTGCGGTGATACCTCATTTATATAGTTTTTCTTATTTTGCTCAATTTTCCTGAGCAAAACCAATATTGGAGAAAATCGCATTGTTTTTACTATTGACAACTTTTCAGGGCCATAACTTCTGTATTTTTCTGTTGTCAGATCTGGTTGAGGGCTTATTTTTTGCGAAAACAGTTGTTCTTTTCAGTCGTATCATATTAGGTATCTTAACTTTTTTTGATCACTTTTTAGAACATTTTTTGTGATGGTGTTTGATGAAAAATTGTATATTATGGGAAGTTTTTCGAGTTTTTTTTTTACGTAGTTCACCGAGCGGGTTCAATATTGATTTAGATTTATTGTACAGATTAACACGGACGCGGTGATACCAAATATGTACGTGTTTTGTGTTTTATATACTTTATTTGCATTTTATGTGTTACTGGGGAGATTATGGGACTTTTATTTTATTTATTTATTTAATTATAAAAAGATTTAATTTTTTTTTTTTTACTTTTTTACATTTTCTACTTCTTGGCTTGAATAAGCGATCATCCGATCGCTTATTCAAGCCTTTACACTGCAATACACTTGTATTGCAATGTATAGTGAAAGTAACTGAGCATGCTGCGCATGCTCAGTTACTTACAGCCGGGTCCTGCCAGGAAGGCAGGACCCGGTGAGAAGAGGAGCCGACAGCCCCGGGTCATTCGTCGGAACCCGGGGCCGCGGCAGGAGGGATCGGATCCCCCGGTAAGCACACCGGGGGGGTCCGATCCACGGGGGACACACTTGCACGCCGCGGTCATGCTTGACCGTGGCGTGCAAGGGGTTAAACACCCGGGATCGGAGTTTTTCCGATCCCGGGTGTTAGTGTCGGGTCTGGGCTGTGATATCACAGCCCGACACTGGCACCAGCGAGACCCGATGTCCCGAAAACTTCTTCTGATGCGCCGCCGTAGAAAGGCGTCGCATCAGAAGAAGTACCCTTAATGACCGCCGTAAAAAGCCGATAGGGCGGTCATTAAGGGGTTAAAGGGCTATTCTCATGAATAATATTTATATATCCACAGCATGCGGTGAGTCTTGGGGGGCTATTGGAACCTGTCACCAGCTAAAAATGACATTCCTGGTGACATGTTTACTTTAAATATCTTATTTTTTATTACAATATCTAACTTTCTATCCTTGACTTTTTACTTCTGTTTATCGAAGTTGTTGTGATGCATCACACCATTTTAATAAATTAAGTTTTTAAAGAATACATTCACTAAAATTCTAACTTTACTTGAAAGAATATTATTGATCCTAAAATATCAAAACATATCAGCTATGCATCTAAATATATTGTGAAATGTCAACACAGTGGCAGCTTAATATACAATAATTAGTCCTAAAATTTAGGGTGCTGTTACACATTTGCCTTCAGAACCATGGGCATTAGTTTCAGGTTATAAACCAGGAGAAATGAGATAGGATCTGAGAAATGTTGACTTGGGACCAGAAAATGAGGCTGAGGTTGGCATCAAAATAACAAAGAGCACATACTTATCTTCCTACCTGCTACCCCTCAGCCACAGCATCAACTGTAATTTCCGGGTCTCTGTTTACAAAGGCTGACAGTGCCATCCCGACCACAGCCACGTACCTGCTACACCATTAGTTTCTGTGGCAGACAAGAGAGACCTTCTGACCTCATGAGGGAAATATAAAGTAAAAACACACAGACACAAAATAGTAATAAATATTTAAATAGACATTAACCCCATAAAAGGGTTTACGTTTGAAAGAACGTTCTCAAATATTAATCCCCCAGTGATGTTTTCACGATAAAAATCATTTAATCCCCTTTATTTTATTACAGTTTTATTGATGTTCATTGAAAAATTCCATAGTGTGGGCAGGGACTCTCTAAGCAAGGTACTTCATGATTTATCTGTGCTGTAAGATGCCATGTTTTAACAATGTGCTTAGATTATCTACACTTTTATTTGGCTTCTGAACATTCTACTATTATCTGACACCTATAAAAACTGAGATTAGATAGGTGAGAGATGATGAGACCCATGAGATGGATATAAAACACAATGAAACACTCAAGCTCCACTATATCTCATATAAAACACACATAGGGTCAGCTCTGCTATACCTCCTTCCCCTACTATAATTATGTTATCTGTAGCTTGTAGAGTAAGTCTTTGCATGCTGCTTGTCGGCAGGAAGTGTCTGTGTCTAAGCTTGCCTTGTAATGCAAGGGGTGGGTCTGGAGGCAGAGAACATTGCATTGCGCAGACAGCAGAAGCTATTCATAAGAAGAATCCAACCATAGTCAGAAGATTGATGGTCAGATCCCAGGGAAACCAAAATTGTATAAACCAGGATTGATAAAGACAGGCTGGAATTATATCTGTGTTATTTTGTTATCCTGAGAAGAGGCACATAATCCAACGTAGGTGTATATCTTTGTGTGAATACCCCTTTAATGACACAGCCCTTTTTTGTTTCCATCTTTTACCTCACACTTTCGAAATTCCATAACTTTTTTATATATCCATGCTTGTTTTCTGCCTAACAAATTATACTTGCTAGTGATGATATTTAATACTCCATGCTGTGTGGAAAGATGGAAAAAATTCCAAATGTGGTAAAATTAACACAAAATTAACACATCCCACCATTTTCTTTTTGTTACAATTTTTACGGCTTTGCTCCAAATGATATCTCCCCTTAATTATTTGGGTCCGTCTAATCATGGAGATACCAAATTTATATACTTATTATTATGTTTTAGTAGATTTAAAAAATTTAAGTCATTTGTACAAAAAAAATTCTTTCATATTCTGATGCCAATGCTTTAGTGTATGGTATTAGTGTATTAGTGTTTAAGGTGTAATTTTTGCGTAATGAGATTACTTTTTCATCGCTCCCTTTATAGGGCTGTACGACCGCTTGATCACTTTTTATTGAAACTTTTGAAAATGGCCAAAAAGTGTTGATTTAGACATTTGGGGGCTATTTCCCATTATAAGTTCACCACCAGGAACAATAGTATTTATATGTGTATGAAGAAGGCTCAGCCAGTAAGCCCTTTTCATATACAGGCGGTCCCCTACTTAAGGACACCCGACTTACAGACAACCCATAGTTACAGACGGACCCCTCTGCCCACTGTGACCTCTGGTGAAGCTCTCTGGATGCTTTACTATAGTCCCAGACTGCAATGATCAGCTGTAAGGTGTCTGTAATGAAGCTTTATTGATAATTCTTGGTCCAATTACACCAAAAATTTTGAAACTCCAATTGTCACTGGGGCAAAAGAAAACATTTTTTCTAGAACTTCCATTATAAAATATACAGTTTCGACTTGCATACAAATTCAACTTAAAAACAAACCTCCAGACCCTATCTTGTATGTAACCCGGGGACTGCCTGTACTTGCTGCTGCACCATGATATTGGTGAGCATCTAGGAATGGCAAGGGGTTAATATTTCCCAATAAATTTATAAAAATCTACACTACAGTGATTTTGGAAGAAATTCAGACCTATTTAAATATTCACTCTTTGTTTCATTGCAGCTAATTGGTAAGTTCAAAAAAGTTATTTTGACAGAAAAACACTGAAATGTAGATATTTTTATTAAATATTATTAAATATGTATTCAACAAGAAAAGCTGAAATATCACATGGTCATGAGTATTCAGACCCTTTTCTCAGTGTTAACTAGAAACATCCTTTTGAGCTAGTACAGACATGAGTCAGAATGATGCAAGTTTTTCACACCTTGATTTTGGAATCGTCTACCATTCTTCCTTGCAGAACCTCTACAGTTCTCTCAAGATGGTGAACGTTTGTTGAGGACATTTTCAAGTATCTCTAGAGATGCTTAAATGGGCTTAGGTCAGGGCTCTGGCTGGACCAGTCAAGAATGGTCACAGAGTTGTTCTAAAGCCACTGCTTTGTTTTTTTTAGCTGTGTGCTCAGGGTTATTGTCTTGTTGGAACGTGAACCTTCAGCCCAGTCTAAGGTCCAGAACACTCTGGAAGAGGTTTTCACCCAGGATATCTCTGAAATTGGTCGCATTCATCTTTCCTTCAATTGCAACCAGTCATCCTGTCCCTGCAGCTGAAAAACACCCCTCTAACATGATGCTGCCACCACCATGTTTAACTATTGGGATTCTATTTGAGCAGTGACTTGTTTAATCCACACATACCACTTAGAATTAACACCAAAAAAGCCAGAGAGTCTCATTTCTCATAGTCTGGGAGTCCTTCATGTGTCAATTTGCAAACTGTATGCAAGCTTTTATATGTCTTGCACTTAGAAGAGGCTTCCGTTAGCACATAAGGCCACTAACTGCTTCAATGTGACCTTGTTTTAGTGTGACGTACATTTTAGAGTGGAACATCACAGGGAGTCCACTGCCAACACAACAAAGCGTCAGCAGGGACCAAGACCCAGCAGCCCCTCCCCCCAGCAACCACACTGGCAGGCTAAGCCCCCATGACTCTGGGCCCAACTTCCCCACCAGCACCACACCACAAATACAGCAGATACCATGCAAAACCACACCGTGAGAACAGGTCTTGCATGCGAGTTCACCATGAAGTGGTTAGTAGGCTTATGCAATTTGATCAAAATGTAACTAAGAACCTCGAGTTTGTTTTGTTAATGTAGCCTAGTGGCAATAGATCATTGCATAATGTGTGGATGTGCAGTTTAGTTATTTTTTCTCTCCAAATGTTGGTATTCTTGCATTTAAGCATTATGGAGGCCATCGTGCCTTTAGGAACCTTGAGTTTTGCAGAAATGCATTTGTAACAATGGACAAATTTGTGCCTTGCCACGCTTCTATCTCTGAGCTCCTTGGGCTGTTCCTTATACTTCAAGATTCTCATGTGCTTTGACATGAAAAAAAGTAACTTTTTTAATGTTAAAAGTTGTCTGCAATAAGATAAAGAGTGAAAAATTGAAGGGGTCTGAATACTTTCCCAACCAACTATATATTAAAATGACTGACACAAAGTAGGGAATTCATTTATAATGTTAAATTTTAGTCAATTTGAAAAGCAAAAAATGAATATACTAATGATTACAGAAAAAGGGTTTTTAATCTTTTTTGTAAATTTAGCCCCCCAAAAACTAATCCTATGTGAACTGAAAAAAGTAGCAAAAATGTTTAAGGTAGCGCACAAAAAGTACTAATGTCCCTTAAACCCCTGCATAGAAAAATGTGTCAAAATGCTTTGGCCATTAAAGCCTTTCAAGGCCTTGTCACAGCCAAATATTTAAAAAAAAATCTGGACAACACTTTTAATGTGTATTGGGCTATGATTAAAATGTCTATACTAACTTCCTTTTTCCATTGGAAACAAAATTCATGTAAGTATCAGAAGTGGATTGTGCAAGCAATGAAAAAGGTGGCTAATTTATTCAATCTTGTTTTTTTATATTATATAATATACACTCACTGGCCACTTTATTATGTACACCATGCTAGTAACGGGTTGGACCCCCTTTTGCCTTCAGAACTGCCTCAATTCTTCGTGGCATAGATTCAACAAGGTGCTGGAAGCATTCCTCAGAGATTTTGGTCCATATTGACATGATGGCATCGCACAATTGCCGCAGATTTGTCGGCTGCACATCCATGATGCGAATCTCCCGTTCCACCACATCCCAAAGATGCTCTATTGGATTGAGATCTGGTGACTGTGGAGGCCATTTGAGTACAGTGAACTCATTGTCATGTTCAAGAAACCAGTCTGAGATGATTCCAGCTTTATGACATGGCGCATTATCCTGCTGAAAGTAGCCATCAGATGTTGGGTACATTGTGGTCATAAAGGGATGGACATGGTCAGCAACAATACTCAGGTAGGATGTGGCGTTGCAACGATGCTCAATTGGTACCAAGGGGCCCAAAGAGTGCCAAGAAAATATTCCCCACACCAAGACACCACCACCACCAGCCTGAACCCTTGATACAAGGCAGGATGGATCCATGCTTTCATGTTGTTGACGCCAAATTCTGACCCTACCATCCGAATGTCGCAGCAGAAATCGAGACTCATCAGACCAGGCAACGTTTTTCCAATCTTCTACTGTCCAATTTCGCTGAGCTTGTGCAAATTGTAGCCTCAGTTTCCTGTTCTTAGCTGAAAGGAGTGGCACCCGGTGTGGTCTTCTGCTGCTGTAGCCCATCTGCCTCAAAGTTCGACGTACTGTGCATTCAGAGATACTCTTCTGCCTACCTTGGTTGTAACGGGTGGCGATTTGAGTCACTGTTGCCTTTCTATCAGCTCGAACCAGTCTGCCCATTCTCCTGTGACCTCTGGCATCAACAAGGCATTTCCGCCCACAGAACTGCCGCTCACTGGATGTTTTTTCTTTTTCGGACCATTCTCTGTAAACCCTAGAGATGGTTGTGCGTGAAAATCCCAGTAGATCAGCAGTTCCTGAAATACTCAGACCAGCCCTTCTGTCACCAACAACCATGCCACGTTCAAAGGCACTCAAATCACCTTTCTTCCCCATACTGATGCTCGTTTTGAACTGCAGGAGATTGTCTTGACCATGTCTACATGCCTAAATGCACAGAGTTGCCGCCATGTGATTGGCTGATTAGAAATAAAGTGTTAAGGAGCAGTTGGACAGGTGTACCTAATAAAGTGGCCGGTGAGTGTATTTATATCAGTAAGATTTTGCAAGGTTCTTTTGATATTTTTTGTCTTTTATGTAGATGTGAGGCAGAGTTCACATTTCTGTTAGATCTTCACTTATTGGGGCAGATTTACTGTACTTACCCGGTCGCAATCCAGCGGCACGTTCCCCAACGCTGATTAGATTTCTGCCGGGATTCACTAAGGTCATGCGCCTGATATCCACCAGGTGTCACTGCTGCGCTGAAGTCCGCTGGAGTTTACCTTCTCCGTCTCGGTGTATGTGAGTTCTATTTTTGCGACACAATTTTTTTTTTTTAAATTCCGTGGTTTTTCCAAATCCGTCGGGTTTTCCAAAGGCCACGCCCCACAATTTCTGTTGCGTGAAAGCCGCCGCCGATGTGGCACAATCTGATGGCGTGCGCCAAAATCCCGGGGCAATTCATCGCAAATCGGAGACCAGGAGTGGTGGAACACATAGAACAGATGCAAGTCATTCCATTATATTATTAGAATAAAAGAATCTATTAAAAGCATCAAAATTTTATTACACAATTCAATAAAAACATGAAGGTGCGTACAATGTCAAAGTAGTTGACATGTTTCGGACAGAACACCGTCCTTAGTCGGAACCTGACAGGAAGGAACAGATTCCCAACTGTGGACAGAACTGTTTCGCCCAAGCAATTGAAATTTCCGATTCATTAAGAATGGCCAAGTAAAAAGAAGTAAAATGTAGATTTCTTGGCTCCAGCCGCATTTCATTTAGGCTGAATGCATTATATTCAGGTCTAGCTTGGAGATAATACATCTGATCAAAAGAGAAAACAATGGTTTGTCACCTATTCATGATTTTGTCATTACAGCCTCGTGTAAATGTAAAATGTAGTGTGTGATCTTTTGGGAATCTTAATACTCATTCCGTAAATGTCGTGAAATCTGATTAGCAATGCATTCACTGAGCTAATTGTGCAGAAATACATGGTGATAAGAACTTCATTACAGTCTGATGCACACACAGGCATTTAAAATATACATAGCTGAAATATTGTGAAAGGCCTGGTGGCTGGGATCCAGAACAGCATTATGCAAATAGTCATTTTATTATTATTCAATAATTGTAAAATGAATACCATAATCTCATATACTTAGGAAAATGCTAGAGTCAGCAGACAGAAATGGATTGCTGATACATAGGAGAGAACATGTTCATATCAATGCTGAGTTCTGCGGTAGGTGAAGATACTTCCATGCTTGAGGGTTTACCTCTAACCAAAAATAAAATGTTCCTCTTATTTTGTGCTGATTTAGATTTTTTTTCTCTCCTTTTTTTTCTCTCTTCTTTATTTCCATTTGGTGTCTTATCTCTTCCTTCTCCACAATTTCCTTTTCTTTCTCTTTCTTTTCCTTTGCCTTCATGCATCTTTACACTCTTTTCTGTTTACACTTTTTTTGTGTTTTCTTTTTCTTGCACTCTTTTCACAATTTTTCTTTTCACTTGACTCATCCATTTTTCTTATCTGCTCACCCCTGCCGTACATGGCACTTCTATTGCTGTACACTTTTGTGCTTTTTTACCTTATACATAATTGTTAGACCCTCATTGTCACCCTCTGGGTGAATTCACTTCCATATATACTTACTGTAATTTGATTTATTCTTATGATCCTTGCTATCCTAGGTACCATACATGCACCTGATCCATTCTTATTCTGTATGTATGCCTATTTTGGTTGTCCTCGTTGGTCCAACGTGTCTGGCCTCCGGATACTAACTTCCCTGCTTCCATCCCTGCTACCCTTCCGTATACATAAATTTGGGTTTTATTTGCTTGTATATTCATGTGCATGTATATAGTGCTGGCATAAGAAATATATCTCAATACTTACCTGTGTTCTTAGTTGTCCTACTGCTATTCTGAATATGCTGTATGATTGGGGTATGTGTGAATGTATGTTTGAGCATGGGCCCATGCGTGTGTGTATGGTTGTGCGTTTTTTCCGCATGCAGGTATCTGGTTTTTGGGTTGTGTCTTTTTTAGAGAATATGTATTCAATATTTGCACCTCTGACAACATTTTATCCAAAGATAGATTTGACTCTTCCCTTTTTCTTTTTATTGGTGCATCACCACTGTATATTCTTACTTTTTATGGGTGTAAATGTATATGTGTATGTATTTATTTATGTTATTTTTGTATGGTATCTTTGCATTATGTATTTACAAAACATAGGGGCACATTCACTTACAGTCCGTTTGTTTTTGAGAAAGGGGCAGGACCCTGAAATGCGTTACAAGGACATGACTTATTTCACTGAATTGTAAGTTACTCCATTTTATCATTTTGGAAATTTTATTACCTTTTATGAATAAAGCAATTTTATAATTTCTTTGATGCATCAATGATGTAGACACTCCAGTAAAAGATTGTATTTAGAGTCAGCGCCCCCCATTTTTGGGGGTTCCGGCCTTTATCTTAATACCACAGGCAGCGACCCTAGTACAATTAGAGCCAAGACGTTGAAATCTGAACGCCAGGAACTTGTAGTGTACGACTGGATCCTCTGTGCGGGATATTTCGCCTATACCCAAGTGGCAAAAAGGTGAGCAGCCCCGCTGTGGGCCCCCCTCTCCCCCTTTTTTCCTCACTCCATATCTACTGTGAAGGTATCACCCGAGGCGCCGTCCTTTTGTCTGTTGTTTTGTTTTATATTTGGTAACTATACACACAGAGTAGGATCCATTATTTTCATGACCTTTGCTCATGAGTTTGGTCTGCCTATAGTATTTTTGTTTGTGGGCTGTGGGGGCTTATAGGAGCTTTTAGCTTCACTGGTGCCTTATCCACTATCATTCTATTTGTATTTTGCCTTACCCTCAGCACACTGTACCTACTCTATTTGTGTGTGTTTGAATATTTGTACTTGATCTTTGGTCACAGGACAGTGCTCGTAACAGGGCTCTATAGGAGGATAACGGCATTATCAGGTGCACTTTTCTCTCCTGCATTTTCTTGTTATAGGGCAACTGTTTGAGGTTTTCCCTTTTTTAATTGTTTTTATGTTTTTTGTCTGGTTAGTTGTTTTACATCTGCTATTTACTAATAAAGATTATTCTTTTGCTACTCAACACATAGTTTTGTGTAGATTTTTCAAATGGATGTTATTCATGTTTGTAGTGATTTATACCATTTATTGTATGATCTGGTCCCATTTCTTAGTGGATTTTGAAGAACCTGTGAAAAGGTTATGATACCCAAAAGAAATAAGACATATGACCTATCAGCATTTGACCTGTTCTCTCCACGGGCCTGACAGCAGCTACATGAGCTTCTTTCATGGTATCTTCACCTTAGGGATATGAAATCCAATGTGTATGAGATAAACATTTCTCTACATTTGAACCATTGAATAGTGTAAGCAAACTGAAGCATAAATGTATTCTGGTTTCTATCATGAAGTGTATCTTACCCGCTAGCAGTGCTTTTCTCTTCCTTAATAAAATATATGGTATATAGTAGCAAGTGACCACAATCTTGCTCTCTAATATAATCTTCCCATGCAGAAAGTATTTCAGTTATAGCCTGGACCAAGCTCACAGTTTATTACAATCTAGAATAATGGTTTACAGGGTCCCGAGGATAGATCTATAAATTTTACTATTTGCATCAAGATATGCCAGGAAATAAGGAAACCCGAGAGCTCTTCTACATATAAGTGGACATTAAATAACACTAATAAAATTGCATTCTGGCTCTTTCATTATGAGCATTAAAGTGAACATGCTTTATTGAAAAGGACACGATTTCATTAGCATGGGGTATTTCTAAAACAGCTTCTTCTTTGTAAGAACATGAAATAAGTTCAGCATCTGCAACACGAACTCAGATTTAATTGTATCATTTCCTTGTACCAACTAATCCTGACGGCGTTCTATTTTCAGAAATATATTGGCTAGATGTTTTGTATTTTTCCTTGATGTCACTCGGTATTTCTCCTGGTGGAATTGTTCTATTAACCATTCCAGAAGGAAAACTAAGTAAGATAATATAGACGTAATATTAAAATCCTAATTGCAAAATGAATCATTTTGTTTATGGCTCTGAATAGTATATTTATGCAAAAAGACCAACACTGGACAATTAGCGACTACGGTCTACAGGAAGAGCACAGCTACCAACAATTTGCTCAAATGGGATAGCTGTCATCCGTATCCCCTTAAGAAGGGGATACCTAAGGGACAATTCCTTCATATGAGAAGGAATTGTAGTGGTATCAGGGAATTTAAGAAAAAATCGGAGGAATTGACACAACGCTTTAGGAAACGAGAATTTCCAAATGAAATCCTGGAAGAATCCTATCAGGCAGCATGCCAAACAGATAGAATTTCTCTACTAAGGTGAAAGAACCCCTAGAACAAACAACACGGATTATTGGTACTTATGACACTCACAATAGGGAGATACGTGATATCATTAATATCTTCTGGGATGTTTTAAAACTTGACAAGGAGCTGACCAACATGATTCCCCCGGAACCAGCCATAAGCTATAGAAGGGGAAGAAATTTAAAAGACCTGTTGGCTCACAGTTATCTACCAGCACTTAAACCCAGTGGAACATGGCCGGAACTGAGACCGAAAGGGACCTTTCGGTGTGGGTACTGTTCTGCTTGCAAATGGATCACCCTGTGCAAGCAAATAATCAGTGCATCAACTGCGAGAAGCTATGAGATACGGGACTTTATCAATTGCTCCTCAGTAGGAGTCGTATATCTAGCCACATGTACATGCCCGGCTGATTATGTCGGGAAAACGTTCAGACAATTCAAGAAAAGAATTCAGGAACATATGCTAGATATTAAGGATAGCAAAGACACCCCCATAGCTAGACATATGTGGCTGCGACATCAGGGGGATCAAAAAGCTATATCTTTCAGAGGTATCGAAGAAATCAGACCCTCAGCCAGAGGGGGGGGGGACTGGGACAAGATAATCCTTAAAGGAAACCTACCACTTCTGACGGTAGGTATGAGATACAAACACCGGGCACCAGCTCAGGGTGAGCTGGTGCGGGTGCTTAGTCTCGTTAGTGTTAAAACCGCGGTATCGCGGTTTTAACACTTTTGAAACTTTCTAGCAGAAACTGCATTCGGCGCTTCGTGCACACGATCGTGCGCGCGCCTACATTGGAAACGCCGCAGGCGTTGCGCGCGCACGGTCGCGCGCAGCGCCGAAGCAGTTTCTGCTAGAAAGTTTCAAAAGTGTTAAAACCGCGATACCGCGGTTTTAACACTAACGAGACTAAGCACCGGCACCAGCTCACCCTGAGCTGGTGCCCGGTGTTTGTATCTCATACCTACCGTCAGAAGTGGTAGGTTTCCTTTAAGAAAGAAACTCAATGGACCTTTAGGATAGACAGTGTGAAACCCCATGGGATTAATGACTTCATATCCTACGCCAGCTTTATTGAATAAAGCTGTGGGGTTTCCATCAAATGCACGCGGTCACGGTTCCAGAGTTCTCCATCCATCTAATCAATAATAGGATCTGTTTATCGTGTCACACATGCACCTTATGGTCCAGCCGGTACAACACTCAACAACATTGATTACAGTCTTACCGGTAGAATATCCCTTAACATTGATCCTAACTAGTGTCTCCCTAAAAGTGATAAGTCGACGACATATATAAACGATTTATACAAAATTTACAGCTAATGTTGAACAAATAAATAAAACTAGAAAACACATCTCAAGAGCCAGTCCTTCACCTAAAATATTGTTAAATAACAACCAGTGAACCTGCAATAACAGCACTGGAAGCAGTGCTATTCCAATTATGAAATGCTTTACAAAATCAGACAATAACCCTCGATACTGTCACCATAGGATGTCACATCAACTGAGGCGATATGGCACGCGTGATATAAGAAATGTACACTGTTTAGGCCCGGTCACAATACTCCGGTCCCCATGACAACAGGATTTGCACTTACATATGGGAAACCCACAGGTTTAAATCGGTGGTAGTGAGGGAGCACACACGTGCGGTACCTGTGTCACCGACATGTCATCAGGCAGTCCGATTAGTGGCATTACCGGAGAGTTACGATATTGTAATTTCCGGGACCTGTACAGTATCTTAGCGATCGTGTCATGGGGAGGGGAGTGTCCGAGAGATTCGGGGACCTCCCCCAGTACCCGATTGGCTTAGCCGGAACACCCACTTATGACGCGTCATCAGTGACGTGTAGACATCCGATTGGACAACGAGGGGGGCTCGCTAGCGATGACAGGCTCAGGATTTTGTATTTAGGCGGAGCTATACGGGCGCGCGCCACGGCCACGACTATGCTGGGCGTGCACACCGCACGCAGCTTTATGTTTTGTACCCAAACTTATTATGCTAAACTTTAAGACCCCTGATGATAATGGCAAAAAGAAACGCGTCGGGTCCTAGGGTTATTTAGTAGTGAGGCAGTATTTAGCCACGTACAGCTACAGTGAGTTCAGACAGTATGAATATAGCTCAGTCAGCTTATAGTAGCTGTGAAATAAACTGAGGATAGAATATCAGCCTGTCAGATCAGAACACTGGTCGTCACCACACTGTTAGCTAGTAGTGGCAGTCAGGATACTAGCATCCAATCTATACAGAAACCATTTAGTTAGATTGGATTAGGCAGGATACCAACCTGCTGGAGTCTGACAACTACTATCTTGCAACAAGAAGATTACAAATAGTAGTATCACACTGCCTCACTAAACAGCAAGGATGTGAGCAAATACATAATCACGTCCCTGTTGGTGTTGTGTTACCTATCCCCTGCTATTAACCATCCATGAAGTGCAGCAATATAACCATATGCACGCATGAGGGTTAGCAGTGGAACAGAGGAACAATTAAATGTGCACTTAGAGTTCTGTCTCATTATTCTAAAATTTAAGAAATAAAAGTTACGTTTTACTTTCTTTACACTATATCTCCCACTACAGTGAATTTATGCACATTCAGTTATCCTTTCATGTCCTGTATGATGCATATATCAGTTGCTGAAAAGAGAACTCAGTGGGGCAAATCATAAGTCTGAATTTGTCTGTCTGTTTTTTGGGACTTTTCTAGGCCTTTCTGCTGGTAAGATTTATTTGGGTGTTTTTTCTTTATTGATACTTCCGGCGTTTGGTCTTTAGTGAATTTGCAACTTTATAAAATAAAAGCTGATTTCTAAGCCTGGTCAGGGGCAGCCATAGGGAACAGAGCAGAAAACTAGACAATTGCAAACTTTGAAGGGAGACTGTTTAAGGTGCAAAAAACGTCGCGAATGAGCACAATCACCATGAAAATCCTCAAAAATGAAAGAAAAAGGCAAGATAAAAATTTGATACATGCGCCCCAGTGAAGCACGTGAATAAATGCTGCATCAAACTGAGCTCTGTCATGTCCAGTAAATGGATAATAAGATAAGAAATAGTAGGTTCAAAGGGAAAATGTTCCTCTCATGGGCTTCAAGTTCTACTGGGAGGGCGACCACCATTTTACATGTCTGTATTTTTAATTGGAAGTGCCTAATGGAAATTCCTGTATGGAATCAAAAGTTAAATGTTTTCTTTGCATCTACTTCCTGCCTGGAGCTTTGACCCACATTTATTAAAACAGTGCTACTATGTGCAGTTTTCCTGTAAAATGTGTAGGGTGCTCCTGATTCAAGAATCAGACTGGACTCTGCACACGGCGCCACTGTGCACAGGTGCAGAAATTTGTGTCACATCAGGAGTATTGCAGTCGCAACACATATGTGTCACAGACATTTCTAATACATATGCAAACAGTTTGCACTAAAAAGAATGTAACAAGTCAGACAGAAAACTGGTGCAGGGGCTTTAATAAACTGGGCCATTGTTTCTTCCACATCAACATTACTTGTTATCCTGATGTGGTTTCTGACTAGCTATTATTGAGAATCTTGGTAAAGCAATGAACTTTATAGTTAACACCATACTGGTCTTTCAGTCTGCAGGTACCCAGATGTAAGCTTTCTGATGGCACAACATTCACTGCAATTCTTATTTTCATCTGAGATCCCTAGATAGTTATTGTTCCTAAACAGGATATATATATCGCACAATGTTATATGTTTTGATATATTTGTGATATCTCAGCTGAATACATATTGTTCTCAATTGTTTGGTTTTCTTTTTTGTGGTAAACAGAAATATGTTGTTAACGGACTTGAAGATTTGCTTCTCAAAACTTAAAAGTATTTTTCATTTTATCCTACTTAATGTAATGTAATTTACAGTTGGTTTTCAACATTTCCACTATTGAAGTATCTTTTGTGTAGTATACTCTTAGGAACGTTGAACCATCAAGTCACACAAGAACCTCAGATCCTCGTATTGTCTGCTTGTCTTTGTTTTGATCGTATCCCAGAATTCAATGAAAATTGTCATCATAGTGGAAAAAAATAGCTCCTCAGGTACTTAAACTACAAAGAGACACTTTAACTGTGTTCTATCATTTTCATGTTCATTGTCAGGCTTTGTCTCAGGAAGCACACTCCCTATCGTTTCATCAATAACTCTAAATTTACTTGACAACTTGAAACCTTTGGTCAAAGTGGAGTTTCTGAAGCTGTTGCCAATCTATTTATGTATGCATACATGCATTCACAATTTCAGCTTTAATTAAGGAATTAATATTAACTGGGATATTCATCAACAACTCGTGGAACTGTGTCTGATCACAGCTTGACAATATTACCTTGTCATAAAATTCAGCTACTTATTAATGTTGATATATTTTAGTCTATTTTTATGATGCATGCATGTCAATTCTGTTTTTGGATGCTGACCTTTCCAATAATCATTTATGGATGCTTTCACACAGACCCTAAATAAGTAGTAAGCTTAAACATGAACAACATTCATTAAAGATACTACTTTGGCATAAATTATACAAAAAGTGCACTAGCCCTGAACTCATGAATGCCTACTGTAAATAAAAGTGCAATTTGATGTGGTAACAATATTGTTGATTGGATGGGAACTGTAAAGTTCAGGTGTTTGCCAAACTTTGATAGTTCGGGTCTCCAAACCCAGACATTGGGGCACATTTACTAACGTGGTCCACGGAGTTCACCGAAAGTGCATTGTGCGAAGATAATACACTCTGCCGTGATTCACTAAGATTGTGCTCCCGATTTCGTGCATGTGTCACTTCCCCGCTCAGGTCTGACAAAGTTCACCTTCTTCTTCCTGGTGCATGTAAGTGCATTGTCTTGCGACACAATTTGAGTTAAATCCCGCACTCAGTCTGAATCAGTCGGATGGCCCGATGGCACACACCTCAATTTCTATCGCATGAAAGCCAGTGCAGCTGCGCCACAACCTGATTGCATGCGACACGATCCCAGCACAGACACCGGTTAAATGCCTGTCAAAGCAGCGCAAATACAGAAAACGATGGAATAAGCCCCATTACCTTCAATCAAAAATTTGGGTCTGGGTCCAGATCAACCCCCCAGCATTAGCACCCGCAAATCGGTGCTGGCACCAACAGTTGGATATAACTTGATGTTCCACCAGGGGAGGCGGAGATCAGGATGAGTCTTAGGCCCCTTTCACACTCGCGTTGTATTTCACGGGTGCGATCAGGGTTTGGTCAGTGAAAAACGCACATTTTGCATCAGAGTGCAATCAGTTTTCAGTCAGTGTTTGTTCAGTGTCTCAGTTTTTCACGCGTGTTTTTGATGCAATTTCAATGCAATTTCAATGCGTTTTTCACGCGCGGAAAATGCGCGTGAAATAGTCTCAGGACTGAGCTCTATCTTTTCTATGGCAATTGATGTGCGAAAAACGCATTGCACTTGCATTGCACTTGCAAGTGTCTCAGCGTGCAATGCGTTTTTGATGCATCTCCATAGACTTGTATGGTGCGTTTTTCATGCGCTTGACTTGCAAAAGTAGAGCATGTTGAGATTTAGACGCGCGTTAAAAAAACGCGCGTGTGTGCGTGAAAAGGAATGCAAGTCTGAAAAGACCCATTGGTTACAATGGGTCAGAGTGCAATGCAAGTTCTGCGCGTCAAAAGCACGTGCAGAAAACGCGCGTGAAAAACGCAAGTGTGAAAGGGGCCTTAACTCTCTTGCCACGAGGCCATTCTATTCATAAGAGCTTGGACATGTTAACAAAGATGCACTGAGAGTCTTCAGACAGCACTAAAGTAATTAGCAGGAATGCTGAATCACTTAATAAATTATTAAGGAATCATTAGCAATGCAGTAAAGGCATATGGTTAACTTATGTAAAAGAGTGGCCAACTTAACACCCATGATTGGTGCCAGCACTGATTTCGGGTGTTACTGGGGGTTCAGGTCTAGGTTTAGGTAGTAGATAAGTCTTTTTTATAGCCTTCAATGATTAGTATCTACCCATCTTACAATAGTATCTACCTATTAATAGTATCGCATCACCTTACCACTGACATTTCCTAGTATTCCAGAATTGTTGCTAAGATAGTTTTTTAATAATTTTTAAAATACATCTTTAATCTCTTACAAGCATAATTTCAAAAGGAATACTGTACATTTTGACTTTATCAGCTTCTGCATAGAAAGAATAAATATTTTTAGACTAGGAGGTAATATCCTAAAAACACTTAACAATGGTATAATATAGCTAGAGGAGTAATATGACACCAATCGTTTACCGGTACCATGCAAAAATCTTACAATATTTTACTTTCAATGGTGGAATGAGAGGTTGGCATATGACTGATGCAGCCAATCACAGGATCTGTTAAAGATGTGAGACACTTAAGATGTCAAAATTGTAGCAATGACTGGCTGTAGCGGTGACATATCAGATGGACACAACTTTGCTGCAGCTTAATACACAGAGACCAGACCAGTGAGCAGAGGGAGACAGAGAATTGTTGCTATAGAAGTGGCAAGTGAGAAGTAAGGTGAGCATTAAGGTGAATGTTTTGAAACATTTTAGCGACTCGTGTCAACCATCTTTGTGTAAATCAATAATGTGAATGACTATAAGTAACTTTATAGAGCAACTTATCAGAGCAAAGAACTTTTGTACACTTATGTTTTAGCACATCCTTTTTTCCTTCCTAATCCATTTATCATTCTGACATCTAGCAAGATGGGTAGAACTGTGTTGTCAAATTGCATACAAGTTCTATACAGTAGGAAGATAGGAAAGAGTCACAGCAGCTAGGTCCCCACCTGCCAACTCAGAGAGGACTATTATCTACAGAAACAAACCACATAAAAAAATTTATTATTTTGCACATTATGACTAGGACAATCTTATTTGTAGATAAATGAGAAGCTATAGATTTGTCTGTGCCGAAATGTTGTGACCTGGAATAACAATGAAGGTTTCAGTCTTGAAAAGTTTATACACATACTACATTCTACGCGGAAATCTCCAAAATGAGTTGATTTAACTGTGTTAACCTTAAAAATACTGACATACATGTAAAAAAAATACATCCACTCACTGCCTCAATAATAAAATGACATGCAATAACATTGCATTGACCAGTTCTGCGCTGTATTATTATTTGTATTCTTGCTTCTTGTTCCATATAGTGGTACCTCATGTAACCCTATTATAAAGCAGTTCACATTCTAAGAAGTAACATTTATAATACATGTTCTTTAACATTTACATATTCAGCAGGACCCCAACCAGCAGACATTTAATCTGCCAATAATTATCCTTTCCAATAACATAATACCTATGTGAATAGAACCATTTGTATGCTTCAATAGGTATCTTGAGCTATTCCTTCTGAAGTCATGCTTATGTGGTAAAAACACCAGAGAGACAGATTATGTATACATGGCTATATTGCCCCTAAGACGCTTCCAGAATGAATTGCACACAAAGGTACATACTGTATCTCAAAGAATGAAAATATAAAAGATTATTCATATCCACATGAATACAAAGTAACCGAGACATATCTTGGAAATGTAAATAATACAGAAAAACATAGCACGCTGCAATACTCAGGCCAAAACTTATTTCATGGAGTTTACAGAAATAATCTTGAGAGATGTATGGATTTTTATAGGGCTCAAAAGCTTCTCTTACCATATTAGCATCTGAAACACATTTACATTTTATCAAGAAATAAAATTGTGGTTCCTGCATTTGATGGAAAAAAAAAACATAGAATGACCATGGGAGAGTGTTATCTGGAAATATTCACACATATTTTGTAAAACTAGAGCAAAACCATGAATCAATTGCGGTTGTCAGCTGGTAGAAGCCCATGGCTCCTGACTACGGTATGGCAGTATATGGGGATTTTGCACATCATCGCACATTGTCTAAAACATGACAGCCCCGGTCTTTATGTGACCTGAGGCTGTCATAGCAAGAAATCGCTGCTTCCCAATGACATCACGTGGGCTCGTTAATGCCAAGGACACATTTGCCGGTGGCGATCAAAGGGCTTACAAGCGCGATCGGTGTGGGTGTTAGCAACGGGTGTTTGCTCCATTGTGCAGCACACACCCGCTGAGTATGAAGAGGGCTCAGCCCTAGGTGGCATTGATCAAGGGCATACTTGTGTGCTGCGGGATACTTGCTTTCTAATTTTCAGTACTGGAGTGAGAGGAGGAGAGTTCTTCAAATCACTCTTTTGCACCTAACTTGGCCATGTAGTGTCATCGTAACCTAAACGTTTAACAGCATCTTGATTGTGATATCAAAACAGTTGCATCACACATGAAAGATACACAAATATTACTACATTATCGATTTTACACTGTCCCTTTTCTATGCATACCTGATCTTAAAGGAAAACTGTCATCAGCATTTGGTCTAATACCACTACAAGTATGTTATCAAACAGCGTAATACTTTGTAATAAATTGTTTACTTCATGGTCCAGTGTGATTTAGAGGGTGATTTTAAGTGTTAATGGGGGAGGTAATATTGTTACAAATCGCTTGTAAAACAAAGTTTGTGTAGTTATCACTTTATTATAATTTTTCATAAACATACACAGCAGTTTTACACCTCCCTCATTTTTATCTGCACCTACGACAAAATTCTCACCTTCTTATTTCATACATATTTAATTAGACAACTTCCTTTTCTTTAACTATTCTTATGTGTTACATTGTGTAAATTTTAATTAATAAATATTCTTTAATCCATTTCATATTTTTGTAAGTTAGTTGTCATTTCTAGCTCATTTTGATGAACTGCCCTTTTGCTACATTCAGTTTTAAGGCAACTGATAGGGCTCTCTTTGCTTTGTGGAGTGTTAAGACAAGGGTGAGGGGCAGGCCCTGAGCTTACCCAGAAACTCTGTTCCTGACTATTTTTCCAGGCCCTGAGTTAGACCAAAGACAGCAACTGGACAACAGTCCCTAATCTGGGTTTCTGCACAGAACAGATGCCAAACAAACAGAAAGGCATACAGGCAGAACAAGAATAGACAGACAAATTGGGTCAAAACCAAGATGGCAGTGAGATCCAGAATACTGAGGCAAAAAATTGCCAATAAAAAAGCAAGGGTCAGAGTACACAAATAAGCAAAATAGATAGAGTTCCTGGTTGCCACCCTGATCACTGATCACTGTCTATTACTCTAACAACAACAGGCGAAACACACACACACTGCTCTAAGATGTAACAAGATTAGATAAAACAAGTTCCTCTACAAAGTCAAAACCTGGGTTTGATCTAGTCAACAAAAGTACTACATTTGCAGTACTACATCCACCATTCATTGGATGATCTGAATAAATGATCTTTATTCTACCTATTGATATACTCGGTGTACACACAGAATAAGAGGTATTGAGCAAGTACTCTCAGTTAATTTTCAGTTAATATCTAAAAATGCTTTTTAGATATTTCACTTGTTAGACAAATATCAAGGGAAACCCTGTGATCATTAGCACTTCCAATATCTTCTAAACATGCAAGAACTGGAACATTTATGTATTTCCTTCTCCTATAAGATATGTTAATTCCCTATGTTCTTTAGAGAGGACCTGTCACCCCGAAAATGACCCCCACAAAATGTGCCCCCCATACTCCTCACCCCAGCCCCTTTCTCCCTAGACAGTTTTTAAAAAAAATTATTTGTGGTAAATTGCTTTAAAGCGATCCGACCTCTTACTAAATAAGAGGTCGGATTCTCCAATCTTGTGCCCGGGCAGTCGGCCTTATTCATTAGGGGGCCGGCCAACACCCCCTCCATGCCCCCTGTCTGCGTAGACCTGTAGGAGAAGCCGGCAGCATTGCATGTATTGCGTAATAGGCCTCAGACTTTCTCCTATACATTGCCGGCCAGCCGCGCTGCACTAACATTAGCTGCGGCCGCACCAGGCTTACAGACAGCGCCGAATCGCGGAGAGCCGGCAGCGATTACACAATACATGCAATGCTGCAGGCCTCTCCTACAGGTCCCCGCAGACAGGGGACGTGGAGGGGGTGTGTCGGCCGGCCCCCTTATGAATAAGGCCGACTGCCCGGGCACAAGATTGGAGAATCCGACCTCTTATTTAGTAAGAGGTCGGATCGCTTTAAAGCAATTTACCACAAATAATTTTTTTAAAAAACTGTCTGGGGAGAAAGGGGCTGGGGTGAGGACTATGGGTGGGGGAACATTTTGTGGGGGTCATTTTCGGGGTGACAGGTCCTTTTTAAGTACTTTAGTCTAGATGATTTTTTATATTTATGTTAATTCGGGTTGGTTATTGATAAAGCAGTGCAAATTAGGCTAAGTTGGCATTGTGGACTTCTTGTTAATAAGTGTATTTTTCCATGAGTGCTCAAAAGAAGTGAACTACCCTATGTTCCCAGTGTAATTCACACACATAATAATGTTAGAAAGGCAGACAATGCATTTTTCTGGTAAGGAGTATGCTACCGTATGGCATATTTTCCAACTTTGTGTATATTTGTTCACTTAAGCTTTTGAAAAGTGTCAAACATAAGTAATATGTGTTTATGTATTTTATTATCTTACTAATGGATCCTATTCCTTACTACATGAGTTTCCATAAATATTGCAATTCAATGAACTTATTGGCAGATTAATGGAAATTAATACATTTATTATACTATCTTACCTACCTGACCGTGTTAATGGAGTATTCATGATATTTTTGATTTATGGAATTTTAATACACAGAATGTTATTAATACTGAAATTATAAACTAGACAGCCACTCTATACTGATCATCAGTACATTAACGATTTGATAATATCTTGTCTAGTTAATCAGTTAATGCAGTATTTCTCCTACAGCTTACTATACTTTATCTTACTGTATTTGATATGTGTTATATATTCCTCATTCCCATATATTATCAATTGATGGTATTTTACTGTATTTATTATTATTAATGTTTTATTAAATAAAAACAGATGAGATTTAGAATGTAAAATGGGCCAGAATCCTGGTGCAATTTACACCACAGAAAAACTACATGTCAGAGTTTTCTGAGAAATATTTATTCTGTCAAGGCAGATAAGTTTGCAGACATATGAGTAACAGGCACAGAATCAGGGTACAAGCTCAGGAACAGGGTGCAGGCTCTTAAACAGAGTTCAGAGTACAGGTTTTATGTTACGGATCAGGTCGGTTCAGGGTTACCATAACAGGTCAGTATAGGGTTCTGGATCTGCTGGCAGGATACAGGGTTTCTGGATATGCTAGCAGGATACACGGTTCTAGAACTGCTGGCAGGATAGAGGGTTCCAGAGCTGGAGTGCCACAGGTCAAAGAAGAACCAGACCAGAATGAGGTTCACATGATCAGTAGTGATATATTTATGTCCATGATACCACCCACAGCAGATAACTGGCTAGTCCCTGCATTTCTCAACCCAAATCACTGAGCTCTATAATGAACCACCCACTTTTCCAGATATTCTGAAAAGCAACTGAAAGTACCTGCTTCCAGCAAATCAGCCCTGGGTATGGTTTGTAACAGACAGACTCCAAACAGAGGATTGTTACAGTACATATGCCCTACACCACGTTCATTTACTGTTTTAGACACTTTGCACTATGTCTGTGAAAGTGGCATGGCTTAGCAGGTAAAAAGTATCCATTTCATGCTACCATTATGTTCTAATTGTTCTTCTTGATGTGTGTTGTAGCTAAATACTTTTTTTTTCTTATTTGCTGCTTTCTCACATGCATAGCTAATGTGTTGACACATGTATTGCACTTTTTGTAGTCACAGCTGTATCTGTCACAACTTTAAGTGTAACATATTTATATATGTATACTCACAAATGCAGTGCCGTTGACTTATCATTTAGTAGTAATACATCCAAATGGAAATGTGTTTATTAGGCTTTTTGTGCTACAGGAAATGTAAGAGACTGTAATGTGACGTAAAGCAAAACTCTGTAAGGTTGTCAGAACTCTCTGACTGGGTTCTTGCTGCAATGTTCTGAGCTTGTGAACTAGACCCAGAGCTGCTCTGCTTGAGGCTGTGATTGACAGCTTCCTCTGCAAAGTTTAGTCCCCTTTATCCCTTCATCATGAAGATAAGGGTGTGTGTCAGATGTAGTTTGAGTGAGGAATGGCCAAAAAAGTCAGAAGCTGGGGCAGCATACAGGAACACCACTTATAACTGCTCCTCAATTTACTTTTAGATGGTTAGGCTGGTCTCCTTGTTATACTTCTTCTAGTATTGGGGTATTCCTCTGTATTCTGACCCTTACTACATTTTTGGACTCCTCTTTGCCTCACAATTCCTTACCTAGCCACCATCTTGGTTTTAACTCTGTTATCCTGACTATCTGCCTGTCTCTCTCTGTTCATTTGCTATCTGTTATACATACTCAGTATAAGGAAGGTCATGGCCTGGCCCTTCCTCTGCCTTTCCATTGGGTTGAGGACTGGAGACTGGAGGGGCAATCCAGCAAGTCTACTTCATTGTCATTGAACCATTTCTCTGCCAATCTTGACTTATGCATCTGGTTGTCCAGCTGGGTCAGGACATTTGGCCTTTTTCATACCCATAATACTCAAGTGTACAAAGAAACTCCTATAAGATATACAGCCAGTCAATGAGACCAGCTTCAATCCTGGTCAAATATCCAACATATTTAGCTGTGAAAAAAACAATACAATCGGGCTTGATCCACTGAACCAGACAGATAGTTCTTTCAATTTCTTCATCAGTTAGCCCTGCCTTCCCCTGATTCTTCAAGCCCCCCAGGTCTTTACTTAACTGCTAGAGGTTTCAGGTTCATCAATGCACATTGAGGATTGTATATATTTTGTGGGGAAAAGTTATTTAAGTCCTACAAAAACATCACATTCTACCAAAATATTTATAGAAAGCAATTGAGGTAAAGTCTATTTCTTCTAGTTTTCCTGTTGGTCAGACATTTTCAATTTAAAAAGTAAATTGCAAACTCTTACAGTAAATAAAAATAATAAAAGGGAAATGGAAATTACAAACAGTTTTGCAAACGAAATACAGGATATAGTAAAACTGCTGTGTACCCAACAAAAGTAGATTCCTCTTTTACACTTCTCTTTTTTTAATTAAAGACTTTTCTAATTATTAACTTCTTAGAAGTTTTGATAAATTCTACCCCCATTGAAGTTTGACCTTTTCATGGGATATTCCATATTTTTTTCTAGTCAGTGATCACAGATTTATATGGAATGTTTCTTTGTCATTGTCTTTTTTTGTCTAATTGGCTGTTCCAGTCATGATTTAGAGTATGTCATAATAATGGAAAATATTTATGAATTCAGTTATTTTATATTTTATTACAGTAAGACTTCTGGGTCACTTTGAAGAGATTTATTCTTTACCTCAACATTAAAAAGTCTTTTTCTGTAAAATTGTCCAATTAACTTGACTATGATTCAATTCTCTTAATAAAATCAAACAAGGAATGAACAGTTTTTTTATTCTTTTGTAGCCACTATACCAGATCAAAAGATATCACTAGATCATTTCAGAAATGCATTTTCCAAACTCTTAATTTTGCCAAGTACCAAGAAATCACAAGCAAAATGTCATACATATTTATAAGCTGTAGTGACATTTTGTATTTATGGAAGACTTAATTTTCATTATGAAATGTGAAGGAGCAGTATGAAATCATATTTTCTAATATAATTAAGCCAAAATATACAGGTTGTTACAGATTTGTCAGGGAGGGGATGTATTGGGGGGAAATTGCTCAGTATTGCAAAATAGATCCCTTGTTATGACAAGGGCACTATCTTGTGAATCTACGGGTGTTAATGACCACCTTGGGGTCCTGTTTCGTACCAGAAACCCTGACTTCTATCCTATTGTTTCCCATACTCCGGCCATGGATAGTTTTCAGGAGCTGGTGGAATCGGAACTCATGGCCTTACATGACAGTATTCAAACTTCCGCTGCTGGGGTCTCCAATTTGTCTGCGGGTGAGATTTTAGCACTTAGGCATTTTGGGGATCATCTAGATTTAATGATACGACAGGCGAATAAGGGGGGCACTGTTGTGATACTAAATGCCTCCTTATACAAAATCTTGAACGAACAGGTGCTATGTGATGCTGATACATATAGGATGTTGAACGTGGACCTCACAAGGATATGTCAGGATGAACTGTCTAAATTGTTACAAGAGGGCATTACTTTAAATGTCCTTACAATGAAAGTGAGAGATTACTTATTTGTTCAGGAACCTATCACTCGAGTCTTCCATTCTTTGCCAAAGGTTCACAAAAACTGTTTCCCTCCACCCATGTGTCCGATAGTTGGGGGGAAAACTGGATTGAATTCTATTTACAGCCCCACGCCAGGGTTTCCCCCAGCTACACACAAGACACTAAACACCTATTCCAAAAACTTATTCGTATGGAGGGACAACTATGTTTGGGCCACAAGCGACCTAGTTCTATTATACTTTTCTATCCCCCACAGTTTAGGAATGCACTTTTTTTTTTTTAAATAAATTTTTATTAGATACAAAGATATTAACAAACAATATCCAGAAAATTTTATAACATTAACAAATCTTATCTGCAATCATCATACATGATATCCCAGATCTATTCCAACACATATTTAAATCAAGCCAACCCCCCCCCCCCCGCCCACTTTAATAATACAATACACTTTAAATCCAAAACATCTACCAATAGTTGTCCAGGGCATCCTTATGTGCTTACCAGGTTTATTTACAGTCGTTGTAACCATTGTAGACGTTTCTTCCAACAAGTATTTACAACCACCCATATTCCCAACCTTCCCAATCCCCCTTCCTTCCTCCCCCCATTCGGGACAGTGGGAAAAAAAAAAAAGAAAAATCGAGAAAAAGAAGAAAAGAGAAGGAAAAATAAAAAGATTATTATCAAGCAGTCTCTCAAAATTCCTGAAACCTTCGCCCTCCCACTAACCAGATCTTTTTCCAGATATGGAGGGAGCCTCTTCTCTGATAACTAAGCCTTTCCCAGTTTTTAACTTTTTTAATCATCTCTATCCATTCCATGCTGGATGGACTTTGTACACTGCCCCATTTTCTTGCTACCCCCAATCATGCCAGTGCTAAGATTTTACTAATAATTTGTTTTTTAAAGGTTTCGTGCTTATTCAATTCTCCAAGAATCGCCACTTGCAGAGACCCAGGTAGTGCTATATAAAGTTCATTCTCAATGAATTGAAAGACTTCCCTCCAAAAAGTACCCAATGCTGGGCAGGACAAAGCTACATGGATAAAATCCGCTTCTACTTCCTCGCATCTAAGACATTCAGAGTTTGGTCTCAATTTCATCAAATGAAGTAACTTAGGGGTATAAAATAATTGATGGAGAAAATTAAATTGAGTCCTCCTGTGATTCCAACACAAAGATGAGCTAATAATTCCTCTATAACACTTCTTCCAGAGGCCATTGGGGGCCTTTCCAATGACCTTTTCCCATTTTCCACAGGATGGAAGAGCTTCCTTTTCAGCCCACGCCTGTAATATTAATTTATATATATATGAAATAGCTTTCTTCGAATTAGTGGAGTTAGTTCTAAGCAATTCTATACACACATTAGTTTCTACCATAAATTTATACCTATCCCTTGTTCTAATATACGCATAATACATTTGCAAATATTTAAAGTAAAAACTCCTATCCCTTTCCGTGATACGTAAATTAGACCTTTCCTTCTCCAGTATTCCCTTTCTATGATAAGTCTTAAATTCTCAAAATTACAATTATCTCAAATCGGTGATAAGGGCAACCCCCCCCCCCCACACACACACACACACACACTTTAAATATCGCTTTTAGTGATTTCCAGACCTTATCCAACAATAGTGTCTATATCCCCCCTGTGTGAGTTCCCCACTCTCCAATAACGTATATATTGTGTCTCTATGACCTATACTTAACTTAATTAACTTGTGAAATGCACTACTATTCCGTCTACTAACGAGAAATTTCAGTTGGGCTGCTATATAATATCCAAATATCCAAGGAACTCCTAAACCACCCTGCTCTGATGTTCTGAATAAAAAGGGGAATTTTATGCTGGCTCTTTTCCTATTCCATATCAACTCCGTCAACAGGGAATCTATTAGTTTAAAGGTCTTTTTCGGGATCAAGGTTGGACAAACTGCCAGTGGATATAACAATTGTGGTAAAAGTATCATTCTGATTAGCCCAATCCTGTCAGCTCTTGAAAATGGCATTTTTAACCAGTTAGAGATATTATGTCCCATTTTATCTATAATTAGGGCAATATTTAATTCCACGTATCTGGTTGGATCTGCTGTAACCATGCCCCCCAGATATTTATATACCCCATCTGTCTGTAAAACATCTGTAAAACAAGGTGAGGGATTTCTTTATCCAGAGGCAATAATACCGTCTTATCCCAATTGATTTTTAAGCCCGAAAATTGGCCAAATTGTGAGACTAGGTTAAAAATTTTTACCAAAGTTTCTTCCATCTTCTGAATCGTCATCAAGATGTCGTCTGCGTAGAGGGATATCTTGACTCTCTCCCCCCCACTGCCCCACCCCCTTATCCATTCTGTTTCTCTAACCATTATGGCCAAAGGCTCAATATATAGGGCAAAGAGTAGGGGGGAGAGAGGACACCCGTGCCGCGTGCCTTGATGTAATAAGAAGGGACCAGACAAATTACCATTAATAGAAATTCTAGCCAATGGGGAACAGTAGAGAATATGTACCCATTTAACAAAGCCCCCCCCCCCAGACCAAACCTTTCCAATACTTTCCAGAGAAAGGGCCACTCCACCCTGTCGAAAGCTTTAACAGCATCCACAGGATGGAGCGGCCCTCCACCTCTCCCAATTGTATATAGGAGAACAGTCTGTGCAAATCCACCGATCACCCCTATCAGTCTGGAGGCCAAGATTTTCGCCAAAATCTTTACATCACAATTCAGCAAAGAGATGGATCTATATGCCCCCATATCTAGCGAGTCTTTCCCTTTTTTAAAAAAATAATACAATAGATGCTTCCATCATCGTAGCCGTTACCAGCCCTTGCCTAAACATCTCAGAGAAAACCTGGGTTAAGATAGGGGTCAATACACTGCTTAGAGATTTGTAAAATGCAAACTGTAACCCGTCAAGTGAAAGGGGTAAGGCGAAAGGGTTTTATCCTGCCGCCATCAACCCCTTCCACCAAATTGACCAGTACATTGATAGCCGCATGGTCAGAAATAACTATTGATTCATATTTCATCTTCTTGATATACGGCAAAAATTTATCGTTTGCTAAACACAGGTCAATCCTGCACAGAGTGGAGTGAGTGCGACTAAAACAAGAGTACGCTTAATCCGCCAAACATCCTTGAGATTCCATTCCTCGCAGAACTCCTTCAGCCCAGTCTTCCTAGCTTCGACTAAAAGTCCCTTAGTGTTCAGCCTGTCCCTTGAATTATCCATACAAGCATTGAAATCTCCTAAGACGGACAATCAGGTTTGTCAGCAATGATTTGGATCAAGAGAGACAAGATTTCATACTTGAACGGAGGAGATATATAGACAAAGGACAGGATGCATCATATGTTATATAAATCACAGAAAATAAAGATAAACCTACCCTGTTTGTCTATTTTAGTGGATATGATCTTAATGTCCACCTTGTTATGAATTAGCACCAACACTCCTCTAGAAAAAACGGTTCCATACGCATGTAGCTTGATCGCTGCCCATTTTTTATTCAACCACCCTGATTATTCCTCCATCAGGTGGGTTTCTGTAAGACAGATAATTCCCGGCAAGTGACGAATAACTACATCTTCCACCATACATCTCTTCTTGCGATCGTTTAGCTTCCATCACATTCCAAGTGAAAATTTGAACCGCCACCTTAGTTCACAGTGGAGTGGGGGAGGGAAGGGAAAAAAAAAGAGAAAGAAAAATTTTAAGAACCCCTCCCCTCCCGGCTTGGTACACTCCCCCCTAAACCCTCCCTTCCCAAACCCTCCCCCTCTACCTGGCCTGCACATAATCACAGGTCTCGAAAACTTCCTGCGTATCCCCTCCCCCTGCAACGAATTACAGCAAAAACCTACCAAATTCCCCCCTTGCCGGTTGTCTAGCACCAAGCTCCAGAAATAGACTCCCCAGCTAGAACATTACTTTGGTCTTGAAACACGATTCTAAAGCAAGCTGGGTATAGCAGTGAGAATTTTATTCCCGCATCTTTCAGCCGTTTTTTAACCTCCCTAAATTTAACACGTTTCTATTGCGTGCTGTAAGAATAGTCTGGGAAGAAAGAAACCTTATTGCCATTATACCTGATTTCATCATTAGCACGGGAGAATTTGATAATTGCATTTCGATCCTGAAAACATAATATCTTAGCCAAAATAGTACGAGGGGTACTGCCGGGTGGGTTTTTTTACCGGGTAAAACTGCGAACAGATTAGTAAACTTATCTTTTCCCATAACTTCTGACAACCAGGACTGTAAAAATTCTTCCAGCCCCTCAGTGCCCACATCCTCCAGTAACCCCAAGATTCTAAAATTTGACCGACGTGACTGGTCTTGTAAGTCTGTTAGTTTAATTTTTAAGGGCTTTGTTTTCCCTAAGGATCCCTGCCGTCTCTTTCTTCATAGCTCTTGTCTCCCCTTCCAGGGCCTTCACCTGAGTCATTGTATTTGAGATTTTTTCGTGAAGCTTGGTCATCTCTTCTTTTATTTACCCTGTTTCTAAGGAGAGAGTACTGACTTGGGTGACTAATTCCTCAACTGTCATCCCTGTTTTTTGTACAGTAGCTAGAATTTCAGAAAGAATAGGGTTGGGACTATCGCTTCTCGCAGATGATTCTATGTCACCCTGTGCCTGTACCTCTGAGCTATCTGCTCCCTCCTGGGCGGCCTTTGCTATCTGTCTAGTTTTAGTGACTGGGAAATTCCAAATTTTGTCTAATTTAGCTGATGTCCCATTCTTAGACCCAGTGCGGTCCTTAATCTCCTTCGGGGAACTAGCCCCAGTGGATTTCCGATTTTTGGGAGGAATATTTGTTATCTGCTTCGGAATCTATTGAGAAACTCTTACTTATCTGTAAGTTCCCCCCTCCTTTTGGTTCTAGCTGTTGCTTCCCTGATAGTACAGGTTTGCTTCTGCCCCAACAAACCTTAGTATCCTTAATAATCAGCAAAAGATAGGGTTAACTGCACGTCATACAAGAAATACAGACAAGCACAATAAACTTTTAAGACAGAATGTTAACAGAGAGGTACGTCCCAGGTTAGTCATACACAGTCCAGGATGTTAATAGGGTTAATCCTTAAAAGTTGTAGGTTAGCACATAGTACATGCGGGGCTCAACCATTGCTATTTCCAAATACAGGGATATTCAGATACACCTCCAAAGTGTCTCTCCAGATATAAGCTGTTGCAGGAGCTTGCCAAAAAAATAGTTTTGTGAGTGAGTTATATGTAAATTCTAAATTGCATGCCGTGTAACCAAGGTTGGCTGACTACCGGATCAAACAGTAAGAATGGCAATATTAACCCTTGATGATATAGACATAGCTCACATAGCTCACAGACGAAGATGCCAGCTGAAAGGGTTAATTTTGCTTCTCAGTTGCCCACCAGTCCACGAGAGCCCTAGGAGAGGCTATACAAGTTAGAATGTGAAAAATACCCAACAGAGCAGGGCTTTTCAGATGGCCCTGAGTTCCAGGTTATTTAAGTCTAGTAGGAATATTAGCACTGACTTGGTGCCTTAATAAATTAAATTGATTTCTGAGTTGCAAGCTTTACGATATCACATCATGTCTGATGGGGCCCAGGGGGGTCAACAGAAGTCAGAGTAGAATAGTGAAGCAGAATAGCGATTCTTTCAAAAAACATAGCATTTGCTTCCGGGGTAGTTAGAGTTAATAATAGGTTAGCCTTATAGCAACTTAGGACACGGAGCAGGTCAATTTAGCGGGGGTCAAACCTTATCCTCGTGGTTCTTGATGAGCCGGCTTGCGTCTCTGCAATGTTCGCACTGCCACACACTCAGTTCTCTGGAGCCTGTTCTAGGTATTCTTGAGCCAAGGCAACCGGTCAGCACGGCGTCCAACCATGCCGACCTGCCACCATTCGGCCACGCTGTATCCTCCAGACGTAGCTCCTCCGTCGGTTATGCCCGCTTCCTCCGTACCTGCCTACAGCTTAAGGGAGCTCCGTGACCGAGTATCAGGCCTGCGGTGGGGTCCGGTCTGATGGCCCGGCATTCATGGCCCCCGGCACAGCATTCACGCTGCAGAGGGAGGGGGAGGAGCCGGAACGACGTCACGTGTCTCTCGTCATTCCGCTCTCACGCCACCGAGATGAGTCAGGTTAGCACTTTTGGGGTTTACATCTTGATAAGTACAGTATGTACTGGCAGCCCCTGAAAGAATTCTTACTCATGGCTATCTTATCTTTTTTATCTGACTCATGTTTCTTCCTCCAAATTGAAGGTGCACCAATGGGAGCAAAATTTACTCCAATGGGAGGAATGTTTAGTTTTTTCTGAAAGCTCAGTAATAGCTTTTGTCCAGCCATGTCTCGCTGATACTACACTATGTCATATTTGCACTCCAACATTAAGAGTTCCAGTTATTCCATTTTGTTGGTGAGGCATTAGTGTACATACACTTTATATGGTTTTAACTATTCATATTCCTATTCCCTGATCTTATCCCAGCCCCCCTTCCTCCACCATGTACCATGACTCTTCCCTATTTACGCTGTCTTCTTGCTCTGTAAAAGTGTAGTTGCCCTCCCCCAGGCCTCTAGTTTAAACACTCCTCCAACCTACTAGCCATTTTTTACCAAAAACAGCTGCACCCTCCTCATTGAGATGCAGTTGGTGCCTTTCTTAGCGTCTCTAGCCGAAAGCAAAATCAGCCCAGTTCTTCATAAACCCAAACTCCTCCTTCCTACACCAACTTCTGGGGCACTTATTTACCTCACAAATCTCTCGCTGCCTTCCTTGTGTGGCACATCGTACAGGTAGTATTTCAGAGAAAACTACCTATGAGGTCCTTGAACTGAGCTTATGGCCTAAGACCCTGAAATCATTTTTAACCCCTTCACGCTCCGTGGCGGATATATCCGCCACGGAGCGCAGTGACTTAGCGCTCAGTGGCGGATATATCTGCCACGGCGCCTATGCCGGCTCGGCTCTGGATCAGAGCCGAACCGGCATCGGGAAACACGGGGTGCCGGCTGTAACTAATAGCCGGCACCCCAGTGTAACACCCGCGATCGGAGTTGTCTCCGATCGCGGGTGCTTAATCCGTTAAATGCCGCCGTCAGCGCGACCGCGGCATCTAACCTGCATCTGGGGGGTCTTTCCCCCACGATCGTTGCTATAGCAACTCTGGGGTCCGATCTGGACCCCAGAGTTACTTGCAAGAATTGCCGGTAAGATGGCGTCTGTGACGTCATCTTACTGGCACAGTGCCAGCCTATGCAAGTGCATAGGCTGACACTGATAATACCCTGCAATACATCAGTATTGCAGAATATTATCATGAAGAAGCAATCAGAAGATTGCTTCTTCATGTCCCATGGTATAAAAGTGAAAAAGTAAAAAAAAAAAAGTTATTCAATAAAAAAATAAAGTCATAAATCACTAAAAATGCCCCAAACTCCCAAAACATATAAAGAGACATATAACTCAAAAAAAGTCTAAATCATAACACAAACCCCACATATATAGTATCACCGCGTCCGTAACAACCCGTAGAATAAAAGTAAATCATTATTGAACCCCCACGATAAACGCCGTAAAAAAAAAAACTGTTATAAACCCTCCAAAAATTATGATTTTTACCTTTTCAATCCCACAAAAAATGCTATAAAATGCGATCAAAAAACCATATGTACTCAGACATGATACTGGTGCAAAGTACAACATGTCCCGCAAAAAACAAGCCATCAACCAGCTCCGTAGCCAAAAAAGTAACAATGTTATGCCACTTGGAAGACTTCAATACATAAATGATAGATTTTTCCCCACATTAGGGTTTTGTTTGACAAATTTAGTAAAACGTAAGAAAATATATTCATGTCTGGTATCCCCGTAATCGTATCAACCCATAGAATAAAGATAACATGATTATTAGTCTATACAGTGAACACCAAAAAAAAAAAAAGTAAAAAATTCAGTACAGAATTGATGCTTTTCTACTCCTGCCCTCAAAAAAAGTTCCTAAATTTTCAACAATAGGTGATACCAACCCCAAAATGGTAACAATGGAAAAAGCATCTCATCCCGCAAAAAAAATGTCGTCACATGGCCCCAATAACGAAAAAGCGAAAATTTTATAGCCTTCAAAAGGGGCCAATGAGGAAACTAAAATCCTGGCAGCTGCAGGGTGCTCCTTCCCTTCTGCACCTCGCTGTGCCCCCATAAAACAAGTAACGGCCACATGTGGGGGGTCTTTGTACTCAGGAGAAATTGCAGAACAAATTGTATGGTGGGTTTTCTCTTTTTATATTTTGGAAATGTGTAAATTTTAGTGCTAAATGAACGTATTAGGGAACAATATGACCATTCTAAATTTCACCTCCATTTTGATTCAATTACTATGAAGATCTCAAGGGGTTAACAATCTTCGTAAAAGCTGTTTCTGATAGCTTGAGGGGTGCAGATTTGAAAATGGGTTGGTTATATAGGGGGTTTTGATGCTAAATATGTAAAATTTCATTCAAAACTGTATTTATCCCCAAAATAGCCAATTCTGAAAATCCGGAAAAGCGATATTCTATTTGTAAGCCGCGTGACATCAAAATAAATTATCCAGACATTTCAGAAATTATGAAAATGTAAAGTAGACAAATGGGAAATGTTATTCAGCAACTTATTTAGGTGGTAAATCTATCTGCCTGAAAACGCAATGATTTAGAATTTCGAAAATGGCAAATTTTTCAAAAAATTTATCATATTTTCTTTTTTTTTGTAAATAAACGCAAAACTTATCTGCCAAAATTTACCGCTAAAATGAAGTACAACATGTGGGGAAAAAACAATCTCAGAATCGTTTTGATAAGTAACAGTGTTCAAAAGTTATAACCATATAAAGCGAAGCAAGTCCGAATCCAAAAAATCGGGCTGAGCCTTAAGCTACAAAATGGCTGCGTCCTTAAGGGGTTAAGGACCTTCAACCTACCTCTTACTTTGACATTGTACCATTTCTAGAGAGATTTTTTACAGCACTTACTGTATGGTCCAAATGACATACCCCTTTTATTCTTTGAGTCTTTACTATGGTGGAGATACCAAATTGATATAGTTGTGTTATATAGTTATCTTTATATCTTTTATTACCTAAAAAAAACTTTGCAGAAAAAAAAGATTTTATTCATCTCTATACACACCATTCCATTCTTCTCACACCTGTCACTTTTTCATACTTTGGCAAACAATTCTGTGTAAAGTAAAAATTTTTGCCCGACGTGTACAATTTTTATGTCCCCATGTTCATTTTATAACTCCCTTTTTATAAAAAATTTTATGGAAGAAACCAAGATAATTTGTGATACTGATCCATCTAATATCCAAACCCCATAACCACCCCTCAACCCCCCCCCCCCCACACACACACGCAATCCTTTACCCTAATACTTTCCACTCCCCGACTTACCCAACCCACTATCTGTCGCTACCACCCTACCAGACTTTATTTTTTGTTTCTATCGGTGTGTTAAGATTGTGTTAGGTTACTGTATAATGCAATGTCTTGAGCACAACCTACATGCTCTAATATCAAGGGATATGCCCTCTGCATCACAAGAGGACAACGTCATCTTATTTCATATCTATGTTTATACCCCATACAATGAATATGTAACAAATAGCCGACATAGATGTTCTTTTACTGTGATATACATAGATCTTCTGTGATGTATGACCCAATGTGCCAATGTATATTGTATTTTCTGTTAAAAATTTTTATAAAAACAGAATTGATAAAAAAAATGCTTTGCACTCATTAATGAAAAAATTTAAATTGAGTAAAAATTTGAAAAAACATGCCGCAAGATATACATACCACCCATATGCATTAATTACTAACATTTGCTATTTGTCTTTAAGAGCACATATTTACATTTTGACAAAAATTGGCAAAACCTACTATTTGAAGGACCAACCCATAATCCTAATGGGCTATTCTGGCTACTGGCTCTGTTAATTTTGACTACTGGTGGTACTGTATCTAACAAATACTTAGGTACAGTGACTTTGGGCTACTGTGGGGCACTGTTACTAGATTGACTGGTGTGGGGCCATTATTACTATATTGGCTACTATGGGGGCATTTTAATGATCTCTATGGGAATCAAAGAACAGTGTGAAGTTTGTGATAAAAAGGTGGAGGAAGTGACAAACCTAAAATGCTTCTGTTTCAAAATCTACAGAAATGTGTCATGGCCAAAAGAAGCTGACATGACGTTCCAGGTCTTAGGCATTAAAACAGCACAGACAAATCACCTGTTGTTGACTGAAATGCACCCAAGCCCAACCCCTAGGACTACACAGAGGATGTTTTCAGGGTGCAAGATACGTTATAACACACATATATATTGTAATGCAAATGCTTAGAGGAAGCTGAAAGGCAGATTTGCACTGCAGCTGTAATAGGCTTCTGTAACCTGTCTTTAGTGAAAATGAGGTCCCTGGTGGCAGGTTCCCTTTAAATGACTGTCTCTGTAAAAGCTTTACATATCATAACAATTATTACTTATTTTTCCATGATATGTGAGACTTTAACTTGAAGGGATAGATTTATAAATTAGATATTGTTTTCTTTATAAAATTTGCAAATAATTTACTATAAAAAATAAGCTTTTTTCCAAATAAAGTTTTTAAAGTAGTAACTTTTACCAAAATATGTTATAAAAATGTACAGCAATTTTTCATCACCCTTTCCCAAGTTCAGCTACAGATGCAGAGGGTGCATGTACTTCTGCAAAGTGAAAGTGAATGTGTTTTTGAATGAGATTTATGGGAAATTCACAGACAAATATGTGGTGACAACCATAATTAAAGACTTACATCTCCCAAATCAAAAGTTCAGCTTTGGGCTTCCATAGTTATGTCCAACAGTACCTTTCAACAGCTCACATGACCCACTGATGCAGAACTAGCAGCCAGGTTACCAGAACCCTAAAACAATAAAGTGAACAAGCCCTTTTACAGGATTTACCCGAAATCCAAGGAGATTTATCATACACTAGCACTCATAAAGTATCTACCTGCCATGCTGCTCTGGCAGAAAAACTACACCAGGTCCGATCTGCTTCGTTTTAAGTAAAAGCCTGTGAACATTAAATGGTGAATGTTTGTAGATTTTTAAAAAGTGCACACATACGGGGCACCATGCCACCCACTACACTGACAGCTATGCCCTTTCACGGCACATCCACACCCACATGGCATGAAGGTGGAGTAGTCACCGGAATAATTGCAATTTTTTGCAGGATGCCAGCAATTAAGATTATTTCAGTACTTCTGGGCCAGAAAACTGGCATAGAAGCATGACTCATTTTCACTGTATTTCTAAAACCTTGCTTGAACCTAGAGGCATGCTTTGGGCTCAGCTTTTAAATAGACATGGTAGCCACTGTGACCACTACAATATCTACAGTTATACCGCTGTTAAGGGTATATTCACATAGCCATGGGTGGGGATTCCACTGCCTCCTGCATGAGCCGACTGCCCAAGAAGCATGGATTGGAGCGTGACCAGAGTTCAACCATTGATGACCCACAAAGGCCATTGCTTGTGTTCTGTATGCACACATCATGTAGGTTAACAATAAAAAGAGAGTAATGGTGGTGGTCCCACAAAACCATTTACCATTTTAGTCTCCTGTTCTGGTTATTTTAATAATAGGTCAAGATGGGAAATCATTAATTATTCAAATCCAGCATCTATATAACCATAGAAGTGAAATTGTTAGAGCCTCTAAGTAAGTGTGAATAATAAAGTCTAAGTATATTTTTGGGGCTAGAATTCAACTGTGTTCAATCTAGTTAGAAGAGTCTGATATGTCAAAAGGTCAAGGACAAACGTAACACAGGAACAGGAAGAAGGAAACATTGTGCCACGTATATGTTATGAGCTCTTATTGCCTAGCAACAATTTCCTACTCCGCAGTGATTCCTGCTCAGCAACAAGTTCCTTCTCTGCAGTCTTATGTGGCTATTAACACTTCACATCATAGAATAATCACATCCGGCTCTCTTATTTACAAGTACAGTTTTCAATTGTGATCCCTCCGATTTCTTTTCATTTTGACACATCCAGGGACCCTTGCATAAGTATAACACTTAGTCCTATTAAAATACCAAAAAAAAAAGAAATACACCTGACAATAAGGAACGTTATCAGTAAGGGATAAAAAAAACGGAATATTAATTTGACAAACTTTCTAAGTGACTAAACATGTACCAGTATATGAACGTGTAAATTTCCATAACATAATTGCTTTCACGCATAATAATTGACAGAGTCCACAGAGAACTTACGGCAATTGAAAGATTGATAGAAAACAAAGCCAAACTATGTGGGATTTTGACGATAATATATTCAGTCCTCTGAAATAACGAGGATGTGCAGCAGAGCAGTTATAGATTAAAATGGGGAAACGTTGGGAGGGGAAGAAGTCAACATGGTCTTGGTTACGTAAAGGGGGTGATAAATGTTTAATTAATTACTATTTTCTATACCAGTTAGCAAGGTGGTGAGTAACTTATGATAAAGTCACTTACGCACTTTAAAGCTTATGCAAATTGGGAATCACATCTGCATGTGCACCTAGGTAGAAGAACTAATTCTGAGCAAAGCATGAAGACAGATGAATCCTAGTTAAAATTGTTCAGTAAACTGTATGCACGTAATTATGGGAATTGTGGTGTTTGGTTCACCTCTGAAACAGTAATTAGACAAGGCTTATAGATTCCTTTACTCATTTGTCACAAGGGATCATTAACCTCACACCCCTGTCCAGACATTCAAATGAAATCTATAAGCAACTAGAATACTTATTGGAAGTATGGCTGACTAGAAAGATAGACAGAAGGAAAAAAATCCACCAGCATCTCATGAAAAACGAAATCAATTATTATTGGAGTTAAATCTATACACTTAGTATTGGTTATCACAGGGGGCAACTCTGTAAAGCGCATAGTTGAAAAGGGTGTATGGATTTATCTCCAAATCTTATTTTTCTTTTGTTTGCAGGACCACAATGGGAAACTGGGTGTCTTTCTTGCATCCAAAATAAGAACCCATGAAGTTGTCATACTAGATGGAGATAGATAGATAGATAGATAGATAGATAGATAGATAGATAGATAGATAGATAGTGCAAAAAAGTCTGCAATCCAAAAATATCCAATATTTTGGGCGGGCTACTTTATTCCATCGTGCAACATTTCACCTCGTTATAAGAAGCATTTTTAAAGCAAAGTGGTAACATTTTCACACCAATATGTAGTGACATCATTATGTGATTACACTATTCAAATTCATATATAAAATTCTGATACATGGATGGTCATTAACAAACATGTAACAAACATGTAACAGACTTAATTGGGTATTCAGGGAGCCATCCTAACACAACATATGGTGGGAGACTAATGGTTAACAGTAATTAGTGGTAAAGTGCATGGTGCATATGGTATAAATATTCTTAGTTATCTACATTCATGGGGAAAATAGATGAACCCTGAGGTTAACCAAATGGAAATATTTCATTACTGACACAGTAGTCACAGTAAACGATCATAATTAGATGCATCTTACCCATGTAAAACCACCACCCCTATGCACGTTTCAGCAGGTCACGCCTTCATCTGGGGGTGCTTAAGAGTGGCCGTGCTGAGTTTATATAAGAAAAATCCACCAATCAGTAACTATGTTTACCTCCCTTTTTAACGAATTGAGATACTGCCACCTGCTGGTGCATGTGTGAAAGATCGGAGCACCGGCATCAAGTGGTTATATAAGCAATGTTATATCACCAAGACGCGTTGCCATGGTAAGAGATGGAAGCAGAACTAATGGCGCCATCATGGGAATGCATAGTTTCCGAATGTCTGTTTGCTCAATTCCTTTAACTGTCAGGTAAGTCCTCAGTGATGCAAGTCAGAGCACATTTTGCTCTCAGCGGTTTGGTGTTTTATACAATCTTTTAATATTATTTTTAACTCGTCTTATTTGTTTTATATCCCTTTCTTTCTATTATCTGCCTTATTACTATAGGAATGTTCCTACCAATCGTTCGGGATATAGGTTTCTTATGATTGTCGATATAATCCAGCGGTGTACTTTTATCGACAGTGTCTCTACATCTACTGGGGTCTAGTATTCCATGATATTGGGTCAATTCTAAAAGCTGCACATGTTGCAGTTGATATGTGGATATGCATTATTACATTTTAATTACACCATTTTCTTCTGCACTTTAGCATTCTTTTTGGGGTTTCTCTTTTTAGCACTTTTCGCTTTACCTATTTTTCTCTGTCACTTATCAATTGTACTGACTAATGGTACCTAATTATTGTTTTAAAAGAATCCTTTAAAAAATGTTGCATTTGTCACTTTATTAATTAATACAATATATGTTTTTGCATTTTTGCACATTATATATTAATATTTATAATCTTAGGGTCAATTCATACTGTGTATACATTTTCAGATAAGCCGCATATTTGCATAATTGTACATTCTCCAGTAAGGTGTTTACATATCCACATTTCAGGTTATATAGACCACTACATAGTTATAAAATACTTAAAATTATATATATTTTAAATTTTTCATGATCTCAACAATGCATCATTGCATCAATGAATCATTGGTCCATATACATAAAGTATTCATATATATATGGCCCCATGAATAGGTCAATGTTTCCTCTCCTTTTGGTATTAGCTCCATGCTCCCATGCATGGTTTGGTAACTCTGGTATTCCAATGGCGGTGCCATTAGTTCTTCTTCGGTGTTTTAACATGGCAAAGTGTCCTGGTGACATGACGTGGGGGAGGTGTGCTGACCATGTGATGCTGATGTTCTGATCTTTTGCGCATGTGCCAGCAAGAGGCAGTAGCTCAATTCATTATTAAGAGAGATAGCATAGACATACAAACATAGTCACTGATTGGTGAATTTTTCTTATATAAACTTAGCAGGGTAATTTTTGTATCACCCCAGATGAAGGCGTGACATGTTGATAAATAATAAAATATTTGCAATTGATCAACCTCAATTAGGGTTGATCTATTGACCCAACGTATGTATATGACTAAGAATATTTAAACCATATATATACCACTTTACCACTGATTACTGTTAACTATTAGTCTCCCACTATATGTTGTGTCAGGTTGGCTCCCTGAATACCCAATTAAGTCTTAATTCTTTTAATTGAGTGTTTTTTCATTATTATACAAAAAAGAATTGAATTTATTTATTTATTTTGTGATGGGACACTCTTTTCTTGTAGGTTGGACATATTGGTAAATTTTGAGTAATTTCTTTCTTGTAACAGATGTTGATCTTTGGTCGGAAGTTGCTAAGTTTTTGGTGTAGGTATATTAGGGAGATTGAACAACAACTAAGCGATAGGAAAGTATATTAGAAATTGAACTGTGACCCCAAGGATGACATATTAAGGGAGATTAGGGTTGTCTTAGATGAGACCCTAGTGGAGGGCATCATTGATGCTTACTTGATGTTTTTTGACTGTTGAAAACCCTAGAACAGCAGTTCTATATGTTTTACAAAAGATTCATAAATAATTAGTAAATCAACCAGGCAGACCAATCAGTGTCAGTGTTTGGTTCTATACATAGTCAAGGTGTTGCCTAATTGCGCCACCAGGGCCAAATCTTATGTGAAGGACACTTCTGAAAAAAAAAGGTTCATGTGAAAGATGATAATGATATAATCCTCATTTCATGTTGTAAGTCTCTACACATCTATAGACCATGAAAGGGGTCTAGAGGCAGTTTCTACTACATTGGAATAAATGTCTGATACTCCTGAATGTAGAACTGTTCTTCTATTTTCATTTGCATGGACCCTGATGTGGAATTATTTTATATTCAGATATGACTATTTATCTCCAACTTCAAGGAACCGCTATGGGGTCCCATGTGCCCCCCTTTCCCCCCCACTCACACACACACACACTTATGCTAACATCTATATGCGGTTCTTTGTGGAAAAATTATCTATATGTCTCCCACGTCCCCACTTTTATAAGGTACTAAAGTGGTGGTGATATATAGATGATATCATTGTCATTAAGAAAGTCACTGAAGCAGAATTATGTGAGTATTTTACAACCTTGAATCAATGTGACCCTCGATTGTACATTCCAGAGTTGCATTGAAATTTTTGTATGTTCTTGTGGAGTGCACAGGCAGTGGTTATAAAAAGAGTGTATTCACTAAACCCACTGATAAGAATAATCTAGTAGACGTCCACATTGGACACCCTAGAGGGACAATCAATAGTTTACCAGCAAGCCAACTTATGCGAGTAAGGCACATAGTGCGGATGCAGAATTGGATGAAGCTCTACAAAAGGGGAAGACCCTTTAATTATGTGTGCATAATTCACAAAGTTCACAAATGGGAAACTACATACTTTTAGTCCCCAATATATATCTGTATCTTTCTTTTTGAAACTACATCAGATCTTACCAATTTATCACCAAAGTTTTGGGGTCTGGGCTCTCTTTACTGTCTTATGTAAATGTGCTTACCAGGGGTACATCTTGGGTTTAGAGTTGGTCTTTTTATTTTAGAGAATTTACACAGCCTCCTCTGATGTTATATAGGAGACCCTAAAACTTTGGTGATAAATTGGTAAGAGCCAATGTAGGATCAAAAAGAAATATACAGATATATTGGTGACACATTGGGGCAGATTTACTTACCCGGTCCTGTTGCAATCCCGCGGTGCATTGTCCGACGAGGATTCGGGTCTGCCGCAATTCACTAAGATCATGCACCTGAGATCCTGCATGTGTTGCTTCTGTGCCGAGGTCCGCCAGAGTTCACCTTCTTCTTCCCGGTGCTTGTAAGTGCATGTCTTGCGACACAATTCTAAATGTTAAATCATGTGTATTGTCCGAATCCGGCGGGTTGCTCGCACCAAAATCTGATCGTGCACACCAAAATCCCGGGGCAATTCGGCGCAAAATGGAAATCGGCAGGAAACCCGGCGAAAATGCGCTCCGCGGACCCTCAGTAAATGAGCCCCATTGTGTGAACCTTGTGAATTGTTCAAGCATAATTAAAAGGCCTTCATCTCTACACCCAGGCACCAGCATTGAGTATGATATAAAATGTTTAACTTGTGGGTCTAACCATATAATATACGTTTGACAATGCCCTTGTTCTTTATTATATGTTGACAAAATGACGGAACATAGGACTCGCTTCAATCAGCATTGCTATACTATAAGTAAGAATAGACAGGATCTAGCTGTCTCAAAACATTTTTTGACATGAAACATATGGAGAAAGATTTTAAGTTTACTTTGGTAGAGCATTTATCCTCCTCTTTACTGAGTAGTGGGGTTCAAACTAAAACATTAAAAACCAAAGAATCCCAAAGGATTAAATGTTGATTTTTTTCATTGGAGCTACCCCATAAAGCGTCAGTAGTTACTCCTATGTATTGTCACTGATGGTGTATACCATCTGTGATATTATAATAATTATTTATTTATTTTTCTTCTTTTCACCTTAACCGCACATGACCAGATATTCCATATTAACATAATGAAAAATACTTTATTTGCTATTAGGAGCCTGTTTATTTTTTGACTACTTTGTGACAGTTTAGTAACAGCAACCTATTTATTATGGATATGCCTAAACCCCCGTAATTTCCTTTTCATATAAAGATAGGAGCAGCATATAAGTAAACAGTTAAAATTTAAACACTTTTATTAATTCTATTAAAAATGGGATTGCCAACTCACATATAGAATACTAGGCCCAAGGCCTCGACGTCCCAACACCCACACCCTAGTGAATATCTAAATACACAATTACTTAAGATAGGCGCAGAAGGTGGTACACACCTGCTTGAGACTACCAGAGTTCTAATATGGGTACAAATGAAGACATACCTGACCTGGGGGTACCTCAATGTGATACCCACCAGTGGTGTTACTTGCCCATATACTTGTCACTGTCTGTCTCAGTCGTATAGTTTTGGCGGAGCCACCTCTTTCTCTCCTGGAGGTCAGTGGGGGAGGGGTGTGACACCTTGTACTAGGCTTCCCCTATTCCCCAAAAAGCTCCCGCCCTTACAAGGGCAGTCCCAACAACTGTCCCTTGTGCTAAATGTTACGTCACACCTCCCTGACGCGTTTCCACAGAATGTTTCATCAGAGGGAGAAACTTCATACGTACATTGCCCTAGGAACAATAATTAAGCTGATATCAGTATAAACATTGCATCCCTTACACCCAGGTAGGTTCCTTCTATCCAGCTCACCTTAGGTCAGTGGGGCAGTTCCATAAAGAATGGTCCGGTGGGGGAGGAGTGCCTTCACCCACCCATCAGATATGTCTTGATATATTGAAAGACAAAACAGGCTATGAGATCTTGAATGAGAACCCCACTCCAACCTATAGGAAAGAACTAGATGGCATACTAAAAACGGCCCTGGGGAAAAAGTTGGTATCCGAAACAGAATACAGATTTCTTCTCCCAGCACACACGACAATTGCCATCTTTTATACCCTACCGAAAATTCATAAGGGTGTTACACCATTAAAAGGGAGACCAATAGTCTCCGGGGTCAACTCGCTTTGCCAAAACATTGGGGTGTATATTGATCAGATCCTAAGGCCCTTTGTCGTGGCTCTACCATCATATATCAGAGACACGACAGATCTACTGAGACACCTTGAAGAAATCCAGATAGACACAGGGGTATATCTAGGGAGTATAGATGTAGAAGCCCTGTATTCCTCAATACCACACAGCAAGGGAGTAGAGGCAGTTGAGGCATTTCTGTCTACAAGAGGCAGGCAGTTTGGTCCCCACAATCGATTTATTGTAGAACTACTACAGTTCTCTTTAACCCATAATTTCTTTCTATTTGACCGGAAGTTCTACCACCAGCTCAGGGGCACTGCGATGGGGAGCCCGTGCGCCCCCACTTACGCAAATTTGCTCCTGGGCTGGTGGGAGAAGTCCTTTATTTTTGGTGACTCCCCCCCAGATGACATTGAGAGAGTAGAACTCTTCTTAAGATATATCGATGATATATTTGTGTTGTGGAGAGGCGACAAAGAGTCCTTTCGAACATTTGTAAAAAATCTGGATAAGAACAGCATTGGATTACGTTTTACGTGCGAAATCGAGGAACACCAACTCCCATTCTTGGATGTACTGATTAGGAAAGACAGCAGGGGCTTTCTACAGACGTCAGTATATAGAAAGCCATCATCCACAAACGCACTATTACGCTGGGAAAGCAATCACCCTAGAGCACTATGTAAGGGCATCCCTAAGGGTCAATACCTTAGGATGAAACGTAACTGCAGTAGCAGAAAAGAATTTAAAACACTTGCAGATGACCTGAGGGGCAGGTTTAGAGAGCGGGGATACCCCGATCATTGTCTCCGCTCAGCATACCAACATGCAGTGGAAAGGGATAGACAGGACCTTCTAACCCCAAAGAAAGAGGAGTCGAGCAGGGAACAGAAAGTCATGAGGATGATTGCCACGTTCGACAACGGGGCTGACATGGCCAAAGAAATCCTGGCTAAACACTGGCCCATCCTCAAGATGGATCCAGACCTAGAGGATGTTATTGGGAACAGACCCATGGTGACCTTCAGGCGAGGTAGATCAATACGGGACAGAGTGGTACATAGCCACTATATGGCCCCTGTTCCCAAAGGCACCTGGCTTGAGCGCAAAACACCCGGCTGCTTCAAATGCAGTGGATGCGTAGCCTGCCCGTTCTTGAAGACAGGTAAATCATTTGTCGGGAACAACAATAATAGGACATACATTATTAAAGACTACATTAATTGTAGGTCTAAGTGAGTCATATATAAGGCTACATGCGCTTGCGGACTCGAATACGTAGGAAAGACGATTCAAGAGTTCCGCAGAAGGATTGGAAGCCATTTAGGCGATATTGAACACAATCGGGACACCCCAATAGCGCGTTATATACATGCCAGGCATAATGGTCAAGCTGCTGCCATTAAATTTACAGGAATCGAACTGGTGCCCCCCCCACCCAGGGGGGGAGACTGGGAGCGGAGAGTACTACAGAGGGAGGCGAGATGGATATATTTACTTAACACCGTATCCCCTAGGGGTCTCAACCTCCAGTTACAATATGCCTGTTTTATCTAAAACAGGATGCAGATGACCCTCCTGTATAGGTTTTTATATATAGGTGTAACAGCGTCTGGATGCGCCCATAGAAGGGCACAATCACCTATACCTGAATATCTGAGGTATACTAGTGAATCTAGGTACATTCAGTCCCGTTCTCCCTATAAGCACAACCATAAACGTACTAGATGTATTTTTTGTATTTTTTGCCTTTGTGTCTTTATTCTTGATCGGGACTCACCCGAATACCAACCACGTCATGACAATTTTGCAGCGCTTTGATCGGAACTTACCTGAAAATCAACTGTGTCATGACAAAACCTATAGCGCTATGAGACTTTAATCTGTACCTGTGCGATGTGGGTCTAACCAGGCCTATTAGAGTGAAAGCCCGCTGCCTGCGACTGAACTGCGCAGGCGCGGCTTCCTAAGGCGTTGCTATGGCACCGCCTGAGTGTTAGAACCTTGGGCCGCCGTCCCGGAAGTGACGTAGGCGGCACTTCCGGTTTGACCGCCAGCGTGGTAAGTTGAAACTTTGTGATATGGGGAACACGCTGAAGGGAAACCGGTGAGCCCCCAACATGTTTGTATGATGTCACGAGGGGCGGGACGGGCCGCTTTTTAAGCAGCTCACATCTGGTAAGGCGTCACACGCCAACTACCCGGTGTGGACACTAGGCGCAAACGGATGGGTGAAGGCACTCCTCCCCCACCGGACCATTCTTTATGGAACTGCCCCACTGACCTAAGGTGATCTGGATAGAAGGAACCTACCTGGGTGTAAGGGATGCAATGTTTATACTGATATCAGCTTAATTATTGTTCCTAGGGCAATGTACGTATGAAGTTTCTCCCTCTGATGAAACATTCTGTGGAAACGCGTCAGGGAGGTGTGACGTAACATTTAGCACAAGGGACAGTTGTTGGGACTGCCCTTGTAAGGGCGGGAGCTTTTTGGGGAATAGGGGAAGCCTAGTACAAGGTGTCACACCCCTCCCCCACTGACCTCCAGGAGAGAAAGAGGTGGCTCCGCCAAAACTATACGACTGAGACGGACAGTGACAAGTATATGGGCAAGTAACACCACTGGTGGGTATCACATTGAGGTACCCCCAGGTCAGGTATGTCTTCATTTGTACCCATATTAGAACTCTGGTAGTCTCAAGCAGGTGTGTACCACCTTATGCGCCTATCTTAAGTAATTGTGTATATAGATATTCACTAGGGTGTGGGTGTTGGGACGTCGAGGCCTTGGGCCTAGTATTCTATATGTGAGTTGGCAATCCCATTTTTAATAGAATTAATAAAAGTGTTTAAATTTTAACTGTTTACTTATATGCTGCTCCTATCTTTGACTAGTAACAGATTTTCAAGACCAAATTTCCCTCTTGTTTGATGCTTTTGGCTTAGTCCCTTTTCATATAAAGCTGTAAACTCAATATTATTCTCTAGTTTACATATTGTTGGACTGAACGGAAGGGTTAGCATGGGTTAATACCTGTGCCGACTGTGTGTATATAAGGTTGTAAGAACATTGACCCTGGCCAACATCCATGGACATACCCATATGGTAAGTCAATGGTTAGTTGAATCCTATTTTCGAGTCCTTGTATTACATATGCCAATTGTTAAAAATACCTTTGAATGAGCTGCCGGAACCCATGCCCAACAGAGAACGTTAATTAGCGCTGCTTCTGTGACTACGCGTAAGTGTCCGGTCCTTATCTGTTTTTAATGCACAAGGACTTTAATTGCACATTGTACAGTTACATGATGTATGGATTGAAACATATATATTCAGGCACCGTCTATCATTCAAAATGGACCTCTACATTTATTGGAAGTAACAACACATAAAAACCATAAAGACCATAATCCTGTAAAATTGACCTCATGAATGGGACCACCAATATAATAATATATACAGATAAATGGATATATCAATATCATATATACTAATGTCTTACATGCATGTGTGTATTTAGTTAACTGGATAAAATAGACTGAATGTTCAGCACATAGTGTAAGGTACCATAACTGTGGTAGGTAAATTGTAAATCTGAACGGATGCATATAGTATATGTCACAATAAAGCTAAACCAGCATATAAGTTATCATGAATATGGATTGTAGATTAATTCCATAAGTCACAAATATTGCAAATATTGCAGAACATCACCAGTCCATGATGACCATATAGAGATGCAGAAAAAGGTGTTTTAAAACACTTTAAAACCACTTTAAAACACTTGAAGAGCCTGGGCCCAGGCAGAAAAACAAACATGTGGAGGGAAGTAATATTTGCCATATAATGCAACGTACAGTTAATCAGGGTATCTCTGTAAGTGTGTGTTGCTATTGGCTATATTTATTCACGGACTGCCAGAGTATGGATACATCAATGCACTTGGCTGATATCTTTTTAAGCTCGTTTTCTAAATATCGATTAATAGCGGCGTCTGTGGTCAGCTCACTGTGTGAGTATCCTCCGCCTTGGTCGGTTTCAGCATCTTTCATCCACTGATGCATCAGGAAACTAGAAGCATAAGAAAAGTGTTGGGATTGCAAAGCTGCTCCTGAATTATGAAAGCAAAAAAAAAAAAGTGTGAGTGCCAAAAGACTGGTGGAAAGTCAATAATAAATGTCTCCCTATATGTTCCAGGGATGGTCTATATTGCTTAAATTATCGTCCACCTATTCTTCTTGATTTTTTCTACAAGGACTATGAAGAGCCTTAGGTGCTTTTCTAACTAAATGTATGCCATTTAGAGATGAGCGAGCACTAAAATGCTCGAGTTCTCGTTTTTCGAGACAAACTTTTCCAGATGCTCGTGTGCTCGTCTCGAATACCGAGCCCCATTGAAGTCAATGGGAGACTCGAGCATTTTTCAAAGGGACCATGGTTTGGGAATAAAATTGTTATTTAATTGAAAAAGAATGTCTCCCGACAAGTTAGCAGATGTGAAGAACAGTGAAGAATAGAATAAAAACAGTGAACACAGGATCATTTAAGTGAAAAACGCAGTGAAAAACACAGTGAAGAATAGATTGCAGATGTTCGGCACATCTGCTTACTTGTCGGGAGATACGCTGTCCCGGGATCCGCTCCTCTTCTTCCACTGAAGTCTCCCCAATCTCTCTGCCCTTCCTGATGTCTTCGTGCTGCCGCTGCACTGATGTCTCCGTGCTGCCCCGATGTCTCCGTTCTGCCGCTGCCTCGATGTCTCCATGCTGCCGCTGCCCCGATGTCTCCGTGCTGCCCCAATCTCTCTGCCTTTCCCGATGTCTCTGTGCTGCCACTGCCCCGATGTCTCCGTGCTGCCCCAATGTCTCTGTGCTGCCCCGATGTCTCCGTGCTGCCACTGCCCCGATGTCTCCGTGCTGCACCGATGTCTCCGTGCTGCCGCTGCCCCGATGTCTCTGTGCTGCCAATGCCCTGATGTCTCCATGCTGCCGCTGCCCCGATGTCTCCGTGCTGCCACTGCCCTGATGTCTCCGTGCTGCCCCGATGTCTCCGTGCTGCCGCTGCCCAGATGTCTCCGTGCTGCCGCTGCCCCGATGTCTCCGTGCTGCCGATGCCCCGATGTCTCCGTGCTGCCGATGCCCTGATGTCAACGTGCTGCCGCTGCCCCGATGTCTCCGTGCTGCCGCTGCCCCGATGTCTCCGTTCTGCCGCTGCCCTGATGTCTCTGTGCTTCCCCGATGTCTCAGTGCTGCCCCGATGTCTCCATGCTGCCGCTGCCCCAATGTGTCCGTGCTGCCGCTGCTCGATCTCGAGCAGGGGAAATACTCGTCCAAGCAACGAGCCGTTTCGAGTACCTTAATACTCGATCGAGCATCAAGCTCGGACGAGTATACTCGCTCATCTCTAATGCCATTACATTGTATGTTAAATTAAACTATAGCAAGTCCTTGAATAAAGGATAGGTCATGCCAGGAGCTTGTACACAAAGGTGCCTTGGACTTTCGTAGATAGATATAGTTTTCTGTAACTGCTGTCAAAAAAGAAGTTTTTTTTTTCCTTTTAGATGTGCATGTTAGCACATGGTTGCCTGGGCAACCTCAATTGCAAGTATTTGGTTTCTTTTCTGCTGTCAAATGTTATATACAGAATGTATATTATCATTGTATTTTCAATTCAGGGTGCTCAGGAATGATTCCAATGCTTTTCTGTACAAACCGGGTACTTCTATTTAATTGCACTAATAAAATTGGTCTTTACATTTTATTCAAATGTATTATTCTGTACATTAGCCATTACAAAATGCATTTATTATGCTTACCTTTTCCGTGCCTGGGGGTCCCCTGGCAGACTTCTTCGGTGGCCATTTGCTGGGCAGTGGTTGTGATCTGTTAACAATGTACAAGAGATGATGCTCAGCGGTCACATCTGACACCACTGACAAAGTGAGGCCACATGGAATCTATCGTGATCCAATGGGGAGTGCTCTTGCAAAGTCATGTCTGCCGGGCGATAGGCTGCTGCATCTGTTTATGGTTGCGGTTTTTCATTTGGTAAATTTTCAGAGACTTCTGGATAGCACTGACTAATGATAAAACTATTTTGGCTATCCATGTACTTGTAGTCATGCATTGGACCAATCCTCAGCGCTTTCCCCATCTCTAAATTTTAAGTCAATGCAAAATGGGGATTCCTGGGGAATCCATTCTATCATCAGTAGTAAGTATTGTTGTTGTTGGTTAGGTGTTAGGTAGTTAAGTATAAGATTTACTAGCATTAGATAGGAATGTATATATATATATATATATATATATATACCGGTATATATCCTCCATGAATACGTTTTCATATCGGAAAATGAATTAAATCCCTGCATATTCAGGAATAACGATTCTTTAGTTTCTTTGACAAGTCTTTGCCTTTAATGATTCCCAACAATACAGATAATTGTACTACTGTCACAATGACAGGTCTATATGTTATCCAGGTCATCATCTGCGTACTGAATACTTAACGTTACAGTTTAAGTGTCCAGGAAGATTTGACTAGCCTGCAAATGGCTCATAACGGTCATAGACAAATATGACAAATTGGAAATGATGGAGATCACAGAGCTTAGATATAGCTTCGGTCTGACCTTGGTAGCTGTATTTCCTGAGGGTTAGATACAAGTAATCAGAATCATGGGATAATTTAGACTTTAATGTAATGAGTTTAGAGCCAGATCAATTTATAATACTGTAAACAGAAGTTTAATTCCTTATTAACCCTAAATCCACCACATGTGATAACAGTGGTTCTCATTTATACCGATGTATATTCCTCTGCTATGGAAAATCATGAGTTAATATTCTTCCCCATCTGTCTGCTGTCTCCCCATAGACCTGTCTTCTGCTCCTCAGATTACAGCCAATCATGTTATTATATCATTAGAGATAATTGAGAATGAGGCTCGAAGGAGCCATGTTGCTGAAGTAAGAGACAGGCCAGGTGCATCATCTTTCACTTTTATCTGTCGCTATTGTCAGCACTTAGACAGCTGGGAGACAAACAGTCCCACTGGATCAATGCAGCCAAAGCTGGTCAGTCCTCTGTACAGTATTTAGAAGAAGATGATACGTTCTGGAAGGAGCTGCATTCTATACGCCAATTGACTATATCAAATTCTCATCTTTGTAAGGGTGGGATGCAAAGGCAACACTGAAAAGAGATACTTCTATTTCTACTCTTTGTTTGAATTATCTCTTTTATGGGGGTTCTTCATTACCAGATATAATTAGAAATGGAATGGTGACAATTATTCAATATGGTAATATTATAAGTACAATACTTTCATACCACTTCCAAAATGTTGCTGTAAGTAATAATACAGAGACTGTATCTGGCGTAAGCAGTAGAAGTAAAACTATAAAAATCATTGATATTCGTGAAACGAAGGTAAATAAGATCTAAAGATAATCAAGGACTGGAAAAACAAACTGAACAAGAAGGGAAGTCAACAACACAATTCACAGATAACTGGATGCTTAATTTTTAGGTGTGGAATGTGTAGGAAGTGCACTGTATGGCTTCAAAAAATTTCTAAGAATTAGTGAAACACAGTATCAGGACTTTCTAACCACTAATAATGTGGCATGTATATTGAAACCACTGAATATCATTGAATACAGGTGGCGTGACAAATAACAAATAGCCAATTATTTATACAGGGAAGTTTATAGATTATTTTAAAGCCATTACATTAATGTTCTGATGTGTTGTTCAATATCCACTTTGCTGGCACATATCCTGCTTTATTGGACAGCCAGCAATGTAACATGAAGAAATATACATGAATCTACTTAGAGAAGCCCCTTATAAGCAGATCTCAATTTGTCTCATTTGAAATAAAGCCCATGCAAAAGATCAACTCTAGTAACAAATTGTATTAATGGTGCCACTGACATTGGCAACAAAAATGTCTAAATTGAGCCTTCAGTGTTTCCATAACCATGGAACATTACAAACCCTGATTCTAAGAATAATTATTTTCTTTTTCTCTTGATGAGATATTATCTTGGAATAAACTAGCAATAATAATATTTATGAATAATATAATATATAATAATATAAAACTGAGGCTTCTAAAGATACAAGCACCTGCATCTAAATTAGAGCAATTCTTTTGAGAGTGCTTCCTAATTTGGTATTAAGGTCTAGTTATAGATAGGCTAGCTTTCTTAACATTGCCTTGTCAGTTGTTGGGTCTGTGGATACTTTCTGGTCCCCAGACTATTTTGTGCTAACCCCTGTCTGGCTTTAGCTTTACTCCCAGATTTACCTCCCGAAAGTTATTTGTTTTGACCTAAACTGGCTATTCTTATTTGCTGATTTTGGACTTGGCTCATAGAATAACTAGAACTTTATCTCCCTTGGCTCTAGGTTAATTCTGATATTTAGCTTTAAACCATACACATTAACACTTGACCTTTTGCTATGCCAGATTGTTTATAATTCCACAGTGGCAATGTGAGGACTTTAGCAGCAAAGACAAGTTTCCTCCAAATTTTTTGAAGGGTGAAAACTTAACATTTCTTTTTTTACGCAAATTAAAGTGGCCCTGGTTCAGTCCGACCCAGTGTGAGGGTATAAGAAAGCTGGCTGCTGCCATTACAATGGCATAGCAGTTGAATATTTTATTTTAAAAAATGCAAAACTAAATAATGGGAAGGGAATTTATGAATATATTTGCATCAGAAAAGTGAAGCGATTCATAGCTAGTTTTAAAATTTCTACATTATACTCTTCCTTAATTTGAATTTCTCATGCATATCTCTAGGGCTGCATCAATTCTCTGGAATGCCCTTCCCTGGACTATCAGACTTATACCTAACCTTCAAAGTTTCAATCATGCTCTTAAAACCCATCTCTTTAGGAAAGCCTATCACACTCGCTAACTGCAAGAAAATTCAATTATCTCTTTACTAACCCATCCTTTGCCCTCCTACCATCTGTTATTCACCAAACACCAGATTTATACCATGCTCCAGGCTTCTCTGCAGTCCCATTGACTTTGGACTTTGTATATAAGATGGCGGCTGATGGCTGGTTCAAGGAACAGCATTTTTATTTATTAAATTACTATATTCTGTTCCTTATTTAGAATGGCTGGACTATTATACAAGCTCTTGCTCTTGCTTGCAAGCTCAAGCTCAAGCTTTTGTGAGCAGGGCCCTCATTCCTATTCTTCCATATGACTCTTTTTACTCTCAAATGTCTTATTTTATTTATACATGTCCTCTATGATTTATAAAGCTCTGTAGAATATGATGGTGCTGTATAAATAAAATTATTATTATTATAGTGAAAAAGAAAAAAAGAAGAATATATATAAGCAGGAGCAGTCAACCACTAACAGCAGCCGTTACAGTGTGAGCTGCCATATTTTGGCAGCAAATTATCAGTATACACTACCATTTTATACATTTTTACAGTTAAAGCTGTTTGCTCTCTAGTGAAGTTACAGGCGCTAGACAGTTATAGGCTGCAGTTATATTCATTTTTGGGAAACATAACCAAAGTATAGAATTTTACCATATTTTCTTTGGCAAAGTAGCAGAAGCCAGTTATTTTTTTATTCTTTATTCCTCTGGTACCTTTTTGGGCAGACTATATCATTTTAGAGATTTTTTTAGCAAATTAATTTTTAGCAGAGAATTTTTTTAGAACTTACTAACTGCTGCTACATAAATTTTTAAATGGGATACAAAACTGAAGCAAAAGGGATGGGAGAGGTGCGGCACTCAATGGGTTTAGGGATATGGATAGTATATGCTTGTTAGAAAAGGGAGACCTTCCCTTTGGCTGTAATCTCCTACCAGTAAACTACTTGGGTAGTAGAACCGTACATGAAGAATTTGGCCAAATGCAAAAAGAAAAAGTGGAGATATCTACTATACTCCTTGTTTAATGATCAACATAGCCAAGAAACTTAGCCAAAGTATAGAATTCAATACTACACATACAGAGTTGAACATTTCTTGACTTATTCAGCAAGTTCCTAGCTACATTGCTACTGGGATTCAAAAAAATCATACCCTGCATGGGCTCAATATAAGACTTCTCCTGAGAAAGACAGAAAAAATGGAAGCAGTACCTTCTTTTCTTTCTACCACAGTCAGTCACCATGTCAATGGCACATGTTGTTGTTATGGTAGTATGTAATGTCCGTGCCAAAACATTGCACTATCAGCAGTTGGCAGAGTAGGTGGCATTAATTTGTGTTGAACAGTGGCTTAGTGTTTGTGTTTTATTAACTTAGCCAAACCCAGCTCCTTGCATTTAAGCCTGCCAAGCAAGAGTTAATGGACAGTTCCCCCAGTGTGCTGCAGGAGGCTTATCCAGGAACTGCCTTATATGCCTGCCTACTCCCATCAGACCTTGCTGGTTATTCAGTCTCCTGTGTTCCCTAGTGGTCTTGTGTTTCTTGCTATTCTGTGTATTTACTTCTGCTTTGCCTACTGACCATTCTCTTTGCTATACGAATCTGTACCTTTGCCGTCATCTTAGTTTTTACCCGGTTTGTTTGACTCTGCTTGTCTGTCTGTATCTGTTGTTTGTCCCTCGGTATCATTTATCTCCTAGTGTGACCCCACCTTCCTGTTTCAGTCTTGTGTTGGTTTCTGTGCACCAGTGTGAACACTGGCCTATTTTTGTATTTCAGTTACCTGTCTGCTCATCCATCCAACAGCTGCCTAACGAAGTAAGTTTTCCAGTCATCTTGTAGGGTAACTCAGGGACACTTAGTTAGGTTCCAGATAGCGGGGTCGGCCTTGGCAGGGCGGCTTATCTGTAGCAGGTAGGGCCTTAGCCCACTAGGAAGTCACAGGGTTAGTTTGCCACCACTTAACCTGTCTGACAGCCTGGTTGTGGTTGTGCTGTTGCTGGACAGGTACTGACATAGTATTTATTAGAAGTAGTGTGTGAACTTATTCTTTAAAAAAAAACACCAAACCTGTTGCACGACAAAAAAATTTTGTAGTAACTTTGACATTACAAGACCTTACAGATGATGCACATCTTTCCAAAGTAATTACAACACTTATTTCAATTTGGATTGAAGCAATAATTTTCTATATGCCTATTATTCTCTCTTATTTACCTTCTAAAGAGGCGTCATTAACCCGGTATGGAGTGGTCTCTTTATACAGGAAACATTTACCGCTAACACCTGGTCTGGGATCAGTTGGAATATATTCGATTTGTGATTATGCATCTTAGTGTTTAGGAACTGGGGATTTGGGGGCCTAAATAAGTTTTCAAGAAATTGCTAGCAAAGTTTAAAAAATACAAAAAATTCAAATCACCCTTGAGTGCACATAACAAAACGCAAACAAATAGAATCAATAACATATTAGGTGTTCCCCCAATCCAAAGTGCCCCATCCAAAAATAATTACCACAATATAGTGGTAAAATATGTCCAAATGTCCAAATCACTGCTGCTCCACCAATATGCTACCTATAAAACTGTAAATGAAAAGTGATTATAAATATCATAAAGTTCCCAATTTGAAATTAATGAAAGCTCCAGCTCACATTGCTAAAAAGAAACCTGTAGTATGAAAAAGTTACAGGTGTCAAAATCTGGTAAAATATTTTTTAATCACATTTGACTCTAGAACACTCTGGCATAAAAAGAAGTTAAAATGGTATTTTCACCTGCGCATTCAAAGTTAATTTAATTCATGTGCCATTTCTTCAATTGCACATTATTAAAAAAATTTACCCATGTGAAGATAACTTCCCATAAATCACGCCATGTTGTCGCTTAGAAATGAAATCATCCTTGGATAGGACCAACCGCGCACCCTGCCACTGACCAATCACCTGGATTCAGTGTTCATTACCACAGGACAGCTTTGGGACATGTACTAACTTCTTCCCATTACATATGTAAAACAATAAGTTTCTTTGCGCAATCCCTCCAGCAGTGGTGGTTGTATCCAAGAACAGGTGCAGCTGGTTACATTTATAGGAAAATATCTACACACAGTTAAATTTTTTAATAACCTCAACTTGAAATAATGCATGTATCTGACAGATTAATTATATTAAATGTGAATGTCCAATTCAATTCTAACTCAATAGTCTTGAAAGAAATGGTCTTAAAGGAAATCTATCATGAAAACTAAACCACCCAAAACAAGAATTCATGTTTGTAGACCATTTCTTTAGCCACCTAGAATCTGGAGGGCTTTTGATATTGTCAACAGAGCCCCTCCCAGCTCCAGGCCCAGGGCATAATCTTTACTCATGAAATTCTGCTCATTGCTATGTCACATTCCTTTGTTTGATAGCAAGTCCTATGCTTTCATGGTTCATTGCTGAATGCAATCTATAGCCGAAGAGACCAATGAACTGCACAAGCGGTTGTGATCAAACAAATTAATGTGTCATACAAATGAGCAGATAGACCAGAGGAAGCGATGGACATCTCGAAATTGAAGGGGGAGGGGGGGGGGGGGGCATTAATTACACTCTGGGGATGGAGCCCGGAGAGTCATTCTTTTAAAAACTAAATTTCAGAGTGATATGGAGATAATGCCTGAGCTACTGAGGAAATTATCTGCAAGCTGTTATTCTTAGTATGGGGGGCTCGGTTTTCAAGAAAGATTTTTTTTTTAAAGAATAGTCTCATTTCTCAAGTACAGTGTACCAATTAAAAGATGTGCTGTGATTAGTGTCTATGGGGCACATGTATCATAGTTTTTCGGCTGCCACTTTTTCAAGTTTCCTGAAGTTGGCCAACTTAATCATTGCAAAGTTTTTTCCCTTTGTGTTTAGTCTCACTTTTGCGACTTTTTAGTCCCAAATAGTAGCACTCAAATGTAAGTCTGGGTCCAGCATGGTCTGTTTTGGGACTTACTAGGTGCAAGGATGGAATAATTTCAGTTCCCCAAAGACTCACAAGTTGAACAAACATCTGGGCTACAAAGTTAAATACGGCAAAAATTAATATTGCACACTGCACCTAAAAAGTCTGAGAAACTGCAAGAAGTCTCACAAAAAGTTGCACAAAAAAAGAAAATGTCCCCCTATGGGTAGCAAAGACAGTTCTTTTAGACAGCTTAGTCTGGCTGCAAATCTCGCCCAAATCATCCCCCCTCCACTTTCTATGAGGTGTCTGTGCTGACATGTGTTAGGATTTTACATAACATGGCACTATTTTATTATATGGCACATATATCATACTGTGATATTATACTGTTATATTATTTCATGTTCACTTTGGTTTTGTTATACAAAGGACATTTTACAAAATCTAATTTGGCTTCTTTAAATGCAGCTTTGTTACCATTTTTTTAGAACAGTCTTTTTCCTAACACCCCTTACAAACAAGCCACATTGGTAAGGTATAGTAGTTGCATTCACATCATTAACATTTATCAGGCTAACTGAGACCTGTAAATGCATGTTCTGACCTTGGGATGAATTTACAGGGAGAGTGATGATACTTTTCATAAAATTTGGAAATAGCCCTTACAAAATTATTTTTCAATATCTTTCCTTCTTGGCATTGTTTTAACACATATCTAAATGCTCCAAGGCAACAAATTAACTGCCTAAACACCTGCTTTTATAGAGGTGGACACATGTGCTGATGATCAATTACTCAATGGCATTTAATTTGAAGCAGCTAGCTGCTACTCACCTTCTTACTACCTCAGGAAGCTGCAACAGCAGCTTAGCTTTTCTGCCAAAAAAATGCAAACTGCTCAACTCCTATGTATATTCTTCGAGGGCTGAGGGCAGAGCTTATGTATTGCATTGTTAAATTTAATGTAATCTAAATGTAAATTAAACTTAACTTTTTACACATACACTTGTGATTGTATCAATAGTCACTTGACATATGCTGTCAACCACTATACCCTTTTACAGTTTTGTCCTTTTTCAGGCACAACTTATCTTCTTCTTATTGACTTCCAGGGGTAGAAACAGTAGTTCAGGCTGTATCAATATTTGGTCACTTTTTGCTGCAAGGTCTTGAAATCCAACATGCTTTATTTAACAGCAAACTAACCACCAAAACTGCTGCATTATAGAGGTGGTCACACTTGCTGATTATCAATCAAGGTATTATTATTATGTTTATTATTAGCACCTGGTTGCCACCAACCTCACACTTTAACACCTATAGAAGCTTCATTTTGATCTAGTTTGTAATAAAACAAAATGAAATGGTGGACCTGTTGTATATTAGTTGTCAAGACAAGAAAAAGAAGTTAAGGATGTCTGCAACAAGCAATAATGGTTTATGTTCTTTGACTTGCAGAATATTGTTTTTTTTTTTAACCTCATCTTTATTTCTTGCCTTTAGGATTACTTGTTCTTTGCTACCTCATATTTTATCTTCCTCTATATTACATGCATTTTACATTCTTCTCTTCAGCCTATCCTCCTTTTTCTGGTTTGTATAACTCCCCCCTCTTCCTTTCCATTAAATCCTCTTTGAAGATACTGGAGCATAATAACTGAAGCAGAAAGTGCATGCCAATGAAGTGTTTATTGCAGCCATCTTTCTCGATAGATAATTCTTCATGAATATGGCAAAAGCTCATCATTTGCTTTGCATCACATAACATTTCGTTTTCAGGCAATTTTGCATGACAAAACTCATTATAATCTGTGTATCTAGTACTAGCTCCGTTATTCTTTCTCCTGTGATTGCTCAAATCACCAACTGATGCACATATAACAAACTTGGAGACAATTTCTTGATTAGTTGATACAAAGAGACATCTTTGAAAACTGTGTGCGGAAATGATCCAAATAGATTTGAACTCATAACTTGTATGGTGTTGGATTGTTGAAGGAATTTTCCTATGGATCTTAAGGGAGCTGATTTCTAATGAAAACAATGTTCTGCCTCCTTTCCACTCAGGAAATAAAGTAGATTTTCTTTACTTTAAAAGTTAAAATACTGTAATAAAAATTACACCAATTACAATTATAAATTTGAAGTTGATTCATTTAATACATTTCCTTGAAAACAAAACTAATGAAGAAAAACGAAATTTGGCGTATGCTGTAACTATTTACATATTTATAAAAGACACTGGATACAACCTTTATTATATTCACAAATAATCGACAATCTTAATCAAACAAATAGGGATTATAGATAAGCTACAGATACTAGATTTATATTTTATACTTTATGGCCCACATTTATCAAAAGTAGTGCAAACTGAACTATGTGCAGTTTTCCTCACTAATTTTTGGTACACCTTTAACGTAGAGCATGCAGTACAATTCTGTTGAGTTGCTATAATAAATGTGGCGCACAGTCTGAATTTGAAACGGAATTTCCCTTTATATGCCAAATTTTGTGGCACTTCCAATTTCTCTACTCTTTACAATGTAGGCTGGCTCAGTGCACCCCAAATGAAATCTACTTTATTTTTTGGGTCGGTATGATCACAGGGATACCGAATTTACCATATATACTTGAGGACAAGCCGAGTTTTTCAGCACAAAAAATGTGCTGATAAAAACCTAACTCGGCTTATACTCGAGTCAAGGGAAAAAACAAAAAGTGAACTCATTTTCCGACGTTCCCCGGGATCCATCGCAGCTCAGACATCGGGTCTCGGGCCGTCACAGTCAGGGCCGCATCTGCCATGAGGCAGGATGAAAATCCTGCGTCAGGTGGCAGATGGCAGAGCCCTGAAGGAGGCGGCGGTACACAGCCCAACCACTATGTGTAGTTCTGCTTCTAGCACCAGCGCCCAGGCACTGCAATCAGTTCTCTCAGCGTAGCGTATGGGTGGTGCTGGCTTCTTGGATGCCCCTGCTGGCTGCCTGTGATGTCCGGGAGGAATTGTGCTGCTGGGTGCAGCTATTTCACACACACACGTTCCTCCTGCGCTCTGCAGTGTAGGGAGAGTAAGCCCCGCCCACCAGCTCGGAGCTTCTGCTTGCACTCAGCAGACTTGTCCTGTGTGCTGCTGCCGTTGCCCCTCCCTCCTGCACTGCTGTGGTAGTTTACTGTGTAGTCGGCAATGACAAGGGCGAAGGGGAAGAATTAACAAAAACACATGAAGCCGAACAGGACAGGAAAGTGATGCTACAGATGCCCATTCCCCAAGCTGATCCCTCCAGCAGCCCACACATGTGTCTCCCCTCAGCTGCTCACTTCCTCATCAGTGGCCCAGTCTTATCTTATTACCCCCTCAGCTGCTCTTCAGCCTTCTCCATCCCCCAGCTGCTGCATCATCTGCAAGATCTAGAAAAAATGTAAGTAGTTATTTTTGATATTAGTGTATTGCATGTATCTGTGTATAATAATACATGTGGGATGTGTATATGCATGTAGTAAGTGTTTGCGGGATGTGTATATGCATGTTGTAAGCGTGTCTGGGGATTGTGTATATGTATGTAGTAAGCGTGTCTGGGGATTGTGTACATTTTTCGTGCGATGTAAAGGTGCTTTTAATGGCCCTTGGCACTCACTATGGCATATTAATAGTGAGGCAAAGTGCACTGGATAAATGGAGACTGGAAGAAAAAAATCTGTCACTCCCTGCATGCGCAAAATACATACATATGGGGCACAGTGTTATGTTCTGATGCTCTTCTGCTTTCTCTCCATTTATTACACATGCATGCTCAAACCAAGCCGATCATGCATGTGTATGAGGGTGTTGGAAGAAATAGCAACATGAAGGTTCATCTGCCGGCAATCACTATCTGTGTATGAGATGTATTAGTCTTGCACTACTTTGATGCTATTTGCCAGCGGCATGTGAGTCTCAAAAAGACTGGCATGTTGATGGTGCGCTGATGCATAGTGCTTGTACTGTACTTCACTGCATCAGGAAAGGTCCTTCACAACCTTTGAAGAGAATAATACTTTAATGAGGGGGTGCTGTACACTTCAATTGAAGAAGAGAGTGATGTATAATATTTTAGTATTGGGGGGGGGGCGCGTCATTTCAGTTATCGCCTCAGGCAGAAAAAAGGCTAGAATCGGCCCTGGTCACAGTCTTCGTGACGTTAGCCGCACGCTGACGCTCTAATATGTGTGCCGGCATCGGTACACACTATGATGTCCACTTGCTGCTGATGTCATGGTGCCTGCGACGGTCCAGGAGCCGATGTCAGAGCCGCGATGGATGCTAGGGAGCGTTGGAAGGTGAGTTAAATTTTCTTTTTTTTTCTACTGGCAGTGGCTGGCAGGCTATATACTTGTTGGGGCAGGCAGGCTATATACTTGTGGGGGCAGGCAGGATATATACTCGTGGGGGCAGGCAGGATATATATAGTCAAGGAGGCGGAGTGTTTAGCACTGAAGTCACTATTTCCCTACTTTTTCTCAGCAACATTGTTTCCAAAAACAGGCATTATCCAAGGCAATCTCTTTGCCCCTTCTGGAGAAATAACATGCCCATTGCCTGCTCAGAATATGCATATTAGTGATCACATTCTATATAACCTATCTTGGCTCTTTAGTATATCTGTATACACGTCATTCCGCTTGGGTACACATGTAGGGTACCACCCCCTTTCAATATAGAAGAAGTAATTTGGCAATGTGGCATATGTGTTGCCACATGCGTTTACGTTTTCTACATGCGGTAAGCCGTACTACCTACCTTGCTGCATACTCAAAACGAAGCCACACCGTGGCCTACATTTCTCATTTTCTTATTCATCCTATTTACCCTGCAGCAGTCCTTTTTCTGAAGAAGGTCATGAATTGACTGAAACCTCAAAAATTAAGTGGATTGCATATATTTGGATGGAATAAAATATTTTTTGAATTTGCTCAACATATGAGTGCCAAGTTACTTCTTCTATAGCTGGCTCTACTCTTCCCGATACTCAGCTTTGTGAAATTAATTTGCTTCATTCTTAGATATATACAATAAGAAAAACAAACTACAGTAGTTCACCTTTTAATGCATTTCCTTTAATCTGCACTTCAGACTAAGTATACCCAAATAAGCCTGTCCAATCCTGAGCTCAGAGGATATAATCCTAGCAAGCTTTAGGATTTAAATAATTGACTGCTTAGTAATCTACATACCAATTAATTTATTTGATTTATTCCTGATTACTGAAACACAGAAACCATAAAATGATTGTGACCTTAAAGTCCTCCAAATGTTACTCACTTCTTTTTTTTAGTGTAACTGAACCAAAATCACAATACTGGGAACATCAACATTTTACGTAACAGATTTTCCAGTAGAGATACAGATAATATTCTTTATTCGTTATCATGGATAAAGAACGCAACAATAGTAACGGATTACTTGCTGACCATTAACACTAAAAAAGGCTAATATATACGGATAGCACTATTCAAGGCGCAATAGTACAACCACAACATCCTCTGTATATTTTCCTCTAAAACACAGCACCATCTGGCCGGCTGCATACCAATGTGCTGGAAGTGAATGGGAGTCCTTGCTTCATGCAAAAATATGATGCAATGACACCCTGGTGGCTGAACTGCAGCTTTAACACTTGTTTCATGGGATCTGACCAGCTCACACGTCCATTTCCATAAGCCAACAACTTTGTGTGCAGGCGGCCTTTAAAGTAGGGAGACAATCTGCATTTTGCTTCTGGTTAGATCTGCTTACTGGATCCATATAACCCATTTGTTTTTTTTTTACTACAAAAGTAATATAGAGGAACCCCCTCTGCTTTTTTGATGTTGTGCTTTGTAGGAGTCACAATCCACAGGAAACTAGTTAGTTGACATTGCACTCACCAGTTCAAGGTCAAAGTGTTATTTTGTTCCATCAAGAATGCAAGCAGAAAGCTTCACCTACACTCTGTGCTAACAATGATTATAGATCACGGTTGACGAAGGTCAGGGATTGACCGAAAAGTTGAAGCATTCATCTCTTTGACCTGTCATTCATAACTTTGTCTACCATCCATTGGAAAAAAATGTAGATAATATGATGGAGGCTTTTGTTTTTTCTTGCACTTGATGAAATAAAATAAAACTGGTGTGTGCCGTGTCAATGAACTGAGGTGTGGTACCTGAAATAAAACCAGAGGGTATATTTTAATTTTTCTCATTGCTGCATAATAATTATAATATTAAAGGGATATACCAGGAATCAGCAGAACTCATAGACAAATCGATCCTTAAAATATAAGCTAATATATAATTAGTTGTTATTTAAAATTTTGCTCCCCTTAGCAGAAAATGTTGTGGACATACAATGTTAAGAAGAATTAAAATGCTACTGGCCCTTTAATCAGTGCGCTAATTTTCTCAGCATGGAGCAGACACAGGACAGAAGATGGCTGCTGGTCACATGTCCACAACACATGTCCTGCACCTGCCTCACTACGTTTAGGTATAGGCGGAAGAAAGAATTTGGCACTACGGATGGGTGCGCTTGTAACCAAGAGTAAAATACCAAAGCACGGTTTGGTATAAGACCAATTTGTATTTATTATAAACGATTAAAAGTGTTTTAGTTCATTCATACCAATGAACTAAAACACTTTTAATCATTTATAATAAATACAAATCAGTCTTATACCAAACCGTGCTTTGGTATTTTACTCTTGGTTACAAGCGCTCCCATCCGTAGCGCCAAATTCTTTCTTCCACCTATACCTATATGCTTATGGTTCCGTTGGATACCGGTTATTGGAGCGCTTGGGAGCTGCTGAGATAACCTTAAGAAGAAGTTACCACAAAGGGTAATTGATACCCCCACATTTGATTCTGCAACCTTACAAGTGGCCGCCAGGTGAGCACCTTTCAATACTTACCTGGCTACAAACTACCCTGATGTTATCACACGAGGCGCCGTCCTCTCTCGTGGTCTTTTTTTTTTCTCTTTCTTTTCCATCACTACGTTTGGCTGTAGTCTGTTGGTTGCAGTGCATCCTGCATGGCCGGTGTTGTGGTGGGACATCATCTCAGTGAGGTAATCTGCAGTGATGGCAGTTACACATCAATACTATGGTAAAAAAGAAGAACAGTCTATTACATCATCACTGGGGGCAGAGCATAAGAGGCAGGAGGAGTTACTGAGAACTAAAGGATCATGGAACTTGTAGTTTCCATTGGCGGCCATCTTGGTGATAACTGTGCATACTTTAAAGAGGCCATAAAATTTAGTGAATCATAAAATCAAACTACCGTACATGCATAAAATGTGCTGAAAAACCTCACCTGGGCTTATACACGAATCAATAAAAAGAAATAAACTTATATACTCACCCTCCGGCGGCCCCGATGCTCAGCACGGCTCCCTGATGTCGGCACAGCTCCTCTTCCATCGTCCCCACAGCTCCTCTTCTTTCTTCGGTCTTCTGTTACAGCCGGCAGAGACGCGACCATGTTATTTAATGGCAGGTGCATACTATGTTGTCCTCAGCGGCCGCATCATAAATGCGTCTGCCGGCGAAGCGCATGGTCGCGTCTCTGCCAGCTATTACAGAAGACTTAAGAAAGAAGAGGAGCCGCAGGGAAGACAAAAGAGGAGCCATGCTGTGCATTGGGGCCGCCGGAGGGTGAGTATATAAGTTTATGTTTTTTAAGTTCTGGGTGGGCTGGTTGTATACTACTGGGGGCTAGCAGACTGTATACTATAGGGAGCTGGCTGTATACTACGGGGTGCAGGATGGCTGTATACTACTGGGGGCTGGCAGGCTGTATACAACTGGGGGCTTGCAGACTGTATACTATAGGGAGCTGGCGGTATACTGCAGGGGGGCAGGCTGGCTGTATACTACAGGGGGCAGGCTGGCTGTATACTACAGGGGGCTGACTGGCTGTATACTACAAGGGGCTGACTAGCTGTATACTAAATGGGGCTGGCTGGCTGTATACTACAGGGGGCAGGCTGGCTGTATACTACAGGGGACAGGCTGGCTGTATACTACTGGGAGCTTGCTGGCTATATATCCCACCCTCGGCTTATACTTGAGTCAATAGAGTATATTTTGTGACTAATGACATTGAGTTTTGTTATATTAATTTATTTATATCATCATAGGTTTTTGTATCAGACATTCATAATCCCGGAATACCCCTTTAAGGCACCATGACTAAAAACTGGCTGTTCAAAAAAAAGGCCTGTACATCTGAAAGTTTTGTAGAAACACAAAGTTACCAGTTAGTGAATTATTGGCTGTCACTTTCTGCCTGATGCTGAAAATGCTGAACTATGTCGACAGGTATAAAAAATTTTCTATGTGTCCTTTGTGAGGAAATCAATCTAAGAGGCGGACTGGTTCATGTCTCCACTCAACGTGTCGTTTCAGGATTTATTCAGATTTTCGGAAACACGGTCAGCTTAACTCAAAACTGTAGTTGTGATCAGCTAAAGGTTAGAAAGTTTAAGAGTAACGGATTTGCTATTTTGTATGTCATCTCACTACTGCTTGGTAATTCTGTGAGAGCCACTTGATTACTGAGCGAGCCATACAGTTTCATTCTTTCTTTTAGTTTCCTATAGCTTTGAATACATTTTGATACATTATTATTTGTAAAATGGCTGCTATGTGTCAACCAGGAAATGCAGTATTTTACTGAAATAGTTACACACTGTATAATAATTTTTAAGACTTATGAAAGGTAGAAATGTGCTTTGTGGAATTATACATATCAGATATTACAAGATTTTGTTTTAATGTATGTCCAGCTCTGAACACATACCATAGTTTTAATACAAGTAGGTACTTTAGGGTGCTGCTCAAAGGTAGTCGCTGGTTTTCAGCAAAGACACAGGTACAGGTGCAAAAGTAACTGGAAAATGTATTGTCTCTTAAGTTAATCCGGTCCATCATCCCCATCCCCCACCCGACAAGAGATGTAATCAGGTGCGGGTCTTGAGTCTGCAGTGACATCTTTCGGTGTTGATGCAGTTTCTTCCGCTCATGTGCTGATCATGGTAACAGGATTGGGTCTCCAACTGTCAGACATAGCTGGAGACCCTAGGGCAGTGATGGCGAACCTTTTAGAGACTGAGTGCCCAAACTACAACCAAGACCCACTTATTTAGTACAAAGTGCCAACACAGAAATTTTTTTTGCGATTTAATTGATACCATCACCCTAAGGACACCGATAAAGCAGAAAATAGAAGAAATTTGGATGATCATTGTAGCTTCCCTCCAGAGTCCCATAAACAGGAATAATTGTCAGGGCCGGAGCAGGAGCTACAATGATAATCCAGATCTGTCCACACTTCCCACTCCTCCAGTAGTTCCAGATAGCACTGTCACTTTAAAATAGCTCTGTGCACAGCAAGTCCTGGACTGTCTGGGACTGCAGGAAGATACCTGGAGTCATCTCTGGTGATGGCCTGGGTGCCCACAGAAATGGCTCTGAGTGCCACCTCTGGCACCAGTGCCATAGGTTAGCCACCACTGCCCTAGGGAGAAGGCAGAATCAGTTTATTACCACTTCTGCTGAAGTAGCACTATGCAGTGAATGCAGAAGCAGGCTATGCTGTTGACTTTATATGCTGTCAACTGTAGGGCTTAATCAAAGCTGATTTAAAGGAAACCTACCATTTAGAATGGCAGGGGTAAGCTGTAAGTACCGAGCACCAGCTCAGGGTGAGCTGGTGCCGGTACTTACTTTCGTTAGTGTTATAAACCGTGGTATCGCGGTTTTAACACTTTTTAAACTTTAGAGCAGATGAGGCTTCGGCGATGCGCGCGTCCGTGCGCGCGCAACATCGCCGGTATTTCCTATGTAGGTGCGCGCACGATCGCACGCAGCGCCGAAGCGTCTTCTGCTCTAAAGTTTAAAAAGTGTTAAAACCGAGATACCGCGGTTTATAACATTAACGAAAGTAAGTACCGGCACCAGCTCCCCCTGAGCTGGTGCTCGGTACTTACAGCTTACACCTACCATTCTAAATGGTGGGTTTCCTTTAATCAGGCATTTCCCCCCACAGGGGGTCATTTACCCCTGTAACTGGGGTTCCTATACACAGGTGGATGAAACTGTTGGTAGCCAACATTTAATGAAAGAAAAACCCACAATAGTTACAGAATTAACTTAAATCTGACAAAAGTAAATTAAAACCTGTAAATTAAAACATCCTGTGCCAGATGCAGCAAAACAGCCCCAGAACATAACAGTGCCACCTCCATGTTTCATAGCAGGGACAGTTTTCATTTCAAGATATGCTTCATTTTTCCATCTGTGAACATAGAGCTTATGTGACTTGGCAAACTGTTTGATTTTAGTCTCATCTGTCCATAGGACATTCTCTCAGAAGCTTTGTGGCTTGCCACCCTGTAGTGTTGCAAATTCCAGTCTTGTTTTTTTATTATTGTTTTTCAGCAATAATGTCCTCCTCGGTCTTCTCCCATTAAGTGCATTTTGGCTCTAACAACGACAGATTATGCGATCTGACACTGATGTTCATTGAGCTTGAAATTCACCTTTAATCTCTTTGCAAGTTTTTCTGGGCTCTTTTGTTACCATTAATATTATTCTTTTTTTTAATTTATCATCAATTCTCCTCCTGAGGCCACATCCAGGGAGGTTGCCTATAGTCCCATTGATCTTAAGTTTCTGAATAATATGTGCAGCTGTTGTAACAGGAACATCAAGCTGCTTGACGAAAGTCTTATAACCTTCACCTTTATCTTGCCGTTTATCATTTTTTTAAGCTACTGAGTAGTGATGGGCAAATCGATTCTAACGATTCTAAATTCGTTTAGAATTTCAGGAAAACTTCAATTCGTCATGAATCCGAAGTTTACGAAGATTTGTGGGAATAAATTACAAATTTTTTTTCCCCCTTATAAGCAAAATGGCCGTGAGCACAACATGTTACATGGGGCAGAGAGCTCTGGGAAGAAGAAAGGAACATGGCGGTAGTGTTCCTCACTGTATGGGGGTAGAGTTCCTCCCTGTATGGTGGTAGTGTCCCTCACTGTATGGCGGTAGTGTTCCTCACTGTATGGTGGTAGCATTCTTCCCTGTATGGCGGTAGTGTCCCTCACTGTATGGCGGTAGTGTCCCTCAATGTATGGGGGTAGTATTCCTTACTGTATGGGGGTTAGTGTTCCTCACTGTATGGCATTAGTGTTCCTCCCTGGGGGGAAGTGTCCCTCACTGTATGGGGCTAGTGTCCTTCACTGTATGGGGGTAGTGTCCCTCACTGTATGGCGGTAATGTTCCTCACTGTATGGGAGTAGTGTTCCTCACTGTATGGGAGTAGTGTTCCTCACTGTATGGCGGTAGTGTTCCTCACTGTATGGCGGTAGTGTTCCTCACTGAATGGCAGTAGTGTTCCTCACTGTATGGCAGTATTGATCATCACTGTATGGTGGTAGTGCTCCTCACAGTATGGGGGTAGTGTCCCTCACTGTATGGCGGTAATGTTCCTCACTGTATGGGAGTAGTGTTCCTCACTGTATGGGAGTAGTGTTCCTCACTGTATGGCGGTAGTGTTCCTCACTGTATGGCGGTAGTGTTCCTCACTGAATGGCAGTAGTGTTCCTCACTGTATGGCAGTATTGATCATCACTGTATGGTGGTAGTGCTCCTCACAGTATGGGGGTAGTGCTCCTCACAGTATGGGGGTAGTGTCCCTCACTGTGTGGGGATAGTGTCCCTCCCTGTATGGGGATAGTGTCCCTCACTGTATGGCAGTAGTGTCCCTCACTGTATGGCAGTAGTGTTCCTCACTGTATGGGGGTAGGTTCCCTCACTGTATGGCGGTAGTGTCCCTCACTGTATGGCGGTAGTGTTCCTCACTGTAAGGCTGTTGTGTTCCTCACTGTATGGAGGTAATGTTCCTCACTGTATGGCTGTATTCCTAACTGTATGGCGGTAGTATCCCTCACTGTATGGGGGTAGTGTTTCTCACTGTATGGCAGTAGTGATCCTCACTGTATGGCGGTAGTGTCCCTCACTGTATGGGGTAGTGTCCCTCACTGTATGGGGTAGTGTCCCTCACTGTATTGCGGTAGTGTTCCTCACTGTAAGTAAGTAATGTTCCTCACTGTATGGCTGTATTCCTCACTGTATGGCGGTAGTGTCCCTCACTGTATGGGGGTAGTGTTAATCACTGTATGGCGGTAGTGTTTCTCACTGTATGGCTGTATTCCTCACTGTATGGCGGTATTGTCCCTCACTGTATGGCGGTAGTGTTTCTCACTGTATGGCAATAGTGACCCTCACTGTATGGGGGTAGTGTTCCTCACTGTATGGCTGTATTCCTCACTGTATGGCGGTATTGTCCCTCACTGTAAGGGGGTAGTGTTCCTCACTGTATGGCTGTATTCCTCACTGTATGGCGGTAGTGTCCCTCAATGTAAGGGGGTAGTATTCCTCACTGTATGGGGGTTAGTGTTCCTCACTGTATGGCATTAGTGTTCCTCCCTGTATGGGGGGGGGGGTAGTGTTCCTCACTATATGGGGGTAGTGTCCCTCACTGTATGGGGCTAGTGTCCCTCACTGTATGGCGGTAATGTTCCTCACTGTATGGGAGTAGTGTTCCTCACTGTATGGCGGTAGTGTCCCTCACTGTATGCAGGTAATGTTCCTCACTGTATGGGGTAGTGTTCCTCACTGTATGGTGGTAGTTTCCCTCACTGTATGGCGGTAGTGTTCCTCACTGTATAGGGGTAGTGTTCCTCACTGTATGGCAGTAGTGATCATCACTATATTGGGGTAGTGTTCCTCACTGTATGGCAGTAGTGATCATCACTGTATGGTGGTAGTGCTCCTCACAGTATGGGGGTAGTGTCCCTCACTGTATGGGGATAGTGTCCCTCACTGTATGGGGATAGTTCCCTCACTGTATGGCAGTAGTGTTCCTCACTGTATGGGGGTAGTGTCCCTCACTGTATGGGGGTAGTGTCCCTCACTGTATGGGGGTAGTGTCCCTCACTGTATGGGGGTAGTGTCCCTCACTGTATGGGGGTAGTGTCCCTCACTGTATGGCGGTAGTGTCCCTCACTGTATGGCGGTAGTGTTCCTCACTGTAAGGCTGTTGTGTTTCTCACTGTATGGCAGTAGTGACCCTCACTGTATGGGGGTAGTGTTCCTCACTGTATGGCTGTATTCCTCACTGCATGGTGGTATTGTCCCTCACTGTATGGAGGTAGTGTTCCTCACTGTATGGGGGTAATGTCTTTCACTATATGGGGATAGTGTTCCTCACTGTATGGCTCTATTCTTCACTGTAAGAAGGTAGTGTTCCTCACTGTATGGCGGTAGTATGCCTCACTGGCGGCCGTTTTTCTCACTGTATAGCGGTAGAATTCCTCACTGAATGGGGGTAGTGTTCCTCACTGTATGGGAGTAGTGTTCCTCATTGTATGGGGGTAGTGTTCCTCACTGTATGGCGGTAGTGTTCCTCACTAAAAGGGGGTAGTGTTCCTCACTGTATGGCGGTAGTGTCCCTCACTGAAAGGGGGGTAGTGTTCCTCACTGTATGGAGGTAGTGTTCCTCACTGTATGGGGGTAGTATTCCTCACTGTATAGCAGTAGAATTCCTCACTGAATGGGGGTAGTGTTCCTCACTGTATGGCAGTAGTGTCCCTCACTGAAAGGGGGGTAGTGTTCCTGACTGTATGGAGGTAGTGTTCCTCACTGTATGGGAGTAGTGTTCCTCATTGTATAGGGTAGTGTTCCTCACTGTATGGCGGTAGTGTTCCTCACTGTATGGGGGTAGTGTTCCTCAATATATGACAGTAGTGTTCCTCACTGAAAGGGGGTAGTGTTCCTCACAGTATGGCGGTAGTGTCCCTCACTGAAAGGGGGGTAGTGTTCCTCACTGTATGGAGGTAGTGTTCCTCACTGTATGGGGGTAGTGTTCCTCACTGTATGGAGGTAGTGTTACTCACTGTATGGCAGTAGTGTTCCTCACTGTATTGAGGTAGTGTCCCTCACCGTATGGGGATAGTATTCCTCACTGTATGGCGGTAGTGTTCCTCACTGTATGGGGGTAGTATTCCTCACTGTATAGTGGTAGAATTCCTCACTGAATGGGGGTAGTGTTCCTCGCTGTATGGCAGTAGTGTCCCTCACTGAAAGGGGGGTAGTGTTCCTCACTGTATGGAGGTAGTGTTCCTCACTGTATGGCAGTAGTGTCCCTCACTGAAAGGGGGGTAGTGTTCCTCACTGTATGGAGGTAGTGTTCCTCACTGTATGGGAGTAATGTTCCTCATTGTATGGGGTAGTGTTCCTCACTGTATGGCGGTAGTGTTCCTCACTGTATGGGGGTAGAGTTCCTCAATATATGACAGTAGTGTTCCTCACTGAAAGGGGGTAGTGTTCCTCACAGTATGGCGGTAGTGTCCCTCACTGAAAGGGGGGTAGTGTTCCTCACTGTATGGAGGTAGTGTTCCTCACTGTATGGGGGTAGTGTTCCTCACTGTATGGAGGTAGTGTTACTCACTGTATGGCAGTAGTGTTCCTCACTGTATTGAGGTAGTGTCCCTCACTGTATGGGGATAGTGTTCCTCACTGTATGGCGGTAGTGTCCCTCACTGAAAGGGGGGTAGTGTTTCTCACTGTATGGAGGTAGTGTTCCTCACTGTATGGGGGTAGTATTCCTCACTGTATAGCGGTAGAATTCCTCACTGAATGGGGGTAGTGTTCCTCACTGTATGGCAGTAGTGTTCCTCACTGTATTGAGGTAGTGTCCCTCACCGTATGGGGATAGTATTCCTCACTGTATGGAGGTAGTGTTCCTCACTGTATGGGGGTAGTATTCCTCACTGTATAGTGGTAGAATTCCTCACTGAATGGGGGTAGTGTTCCTCACTGTATGGCAGTAGTGTCCCTCACTGAAAGGGGGGTAGTGTTCCTCACTGTATGGAGGTAGTGTTCCTCACTGTATGGGAGTAGTGTTCCTCATTGTATGGGGTAGTGTTCCTCACTGTATGGCGGTAGTGTTCCTCACTGTATGGGGGTAGTGTTCCTCACTGTATGGAGGTAGTGTCCCTCACTGTATGGGGGTAGTATTCCTCACTGTATAGTGGTAGAATTCCTCACTGAATGGGGGTAGTGTTCCTCACTGTATGGCAGTAGTGTCCCTCACTGAAAGGGGGGTAGTGTTCCTCACTGTATGGGGGTAGTGTTCCTCACTGTATGACAGTAGAGTCCCTCACTGAAAGGGGGGTAGTGTTCCTCACTGTATGGAGGTAGTGTTCCTCACTGTATGGGAGTAGTGTTCCTCATTGTATGGGGTAGTGTTCCTCACTGTATGGCGGTAGTGTTCCTCACTGTATGGGGGTAGTGTTCCTCAATATATGACAGTAGTGTTCCTCACTGAAAGGGGGTAGTGTTCCTCACAGTATGGCGGTAGTGTCCCTCACTGAAAGGGGGGTAGTGTTCCTCACTGTATGGAGGTAGTGTTCCTCACTGTATGGGGGTAGTGTTCCTCACTGTATGGAGGTAGTGTTACTCACTGTATGGCAGTAGTGTTCCTCACTGTATTGAGGTAGTGTCCCTCACTGTATGGGGATAGTATTCCTCACTGTTTGGCGGTAGTGTTCCTCACTGTATGGCGGTAGTGTCCCTCACTGAAAGGGGGGTAGTGTTTCTCACTGTATGGAGGTAGTGTTCCTCACTGTATGGGGATAGTATTCCTCACTGTATAGCGGTAGAATTCCTCACTGAATGGGGGTAGTGTTCCTCACTGTATGGTGGTAGTGTCCCTCACTGTGTCGCCTATCTCTACGCCTGAGACAACTCTTTCTTTTGCTTCTTTTGGTCCATGTTGAATGTGGTACACACCATGTGACCAAACACTACAGTGACACCAGCTTCATAATTCACACTGTTCCCCAAACTGAGCAGTCACCACTGCCTTTTTTGTGGTGGCTGGAGTTAAAGTACAACATTACCACTATTTAGTCACTCCATAAAAATCCCTATAAAAACTATATGGCATACCGCTACTATGTTTTTTTACATCACCTAGGCTAGCTACCTTTACCAACTTTACTACTTGTCCTCTTACATATTCTTTATAGAGTGATTACATTTTATTTAGGAACACTGACTGTTATTTTACATTGATTACAAGTGATTTACTATTTGATTTGTTACATACACTATTCTAAAGTATAATTAACTGGGATCCTCCGGCGATGAGGTGTGTTTGCAGTGCAGTCCAGGGATAGGGTGTATATGACAGCTCCATTGCACACAGCTTGAATTACCAGTGAAGATTTCAGGCTTGTGCAAAGGTGCTGCTGGGTAGTGAGGCATGTTGACATGCCAGGCTGCCTTGCAAGCACCAGCTGTAGATCATCGTGAACCACAATAGGGTCCCACTCTTGGGACTCTCCTGTGGTAAACGCAAATATTAACAGTGATGAAATAGGGGAAATCACCTATCCTCAACTGTTGTAATTGGTTTCAAAATGAATTAAAAACACAATTAAAATGCTACGTGTGACCTCACCCTTCGAAGTAACCGTTAAATTTTAAAAAATGTAAACGCAAAAATTTTCAGAATTTTGACAAAAAAGGTTACTTTGCAAAATTTTAAACATTTAAAATCTCGAAAGCCACAGTTGAAAAATCTAATTCTCTCATACAAAAGCCATTAAGGTAAAAGTGTATTTGCATCCATGACCTTAAGAAAGTGCAAAATGTGAAATTGCTTTCTAATATGTATGCTTCCTTTAATTTTCTGCCTTTGTGGAATGCTCACATTTAATAGTGCTGCATATGAGTATTAGACTAGACCGCGCTCAGCATGGTTAATGCTGTATCAGAGTTTCAGCATATACAGTAAGCTTGCCAAAAAGGTATTCATTAGTCTTTTAAACTGTGTCAGCAACTGCTGATGCTACCTCCTAAAAGGCCGAGATAAGAGTGGAGTAAATATAATTTAATGCTCTCTTGGGTCTTCTCTCCCCTACTGTGTGATCATTATTATAACAGCGCCATTCTGATCTGCACAAGCTTCAAAAACTACTGTATGTAGATGTTCTGAGGACACTGACAGGTTTGTTTGTGTGGCCGTCTTGTGTTGTTACACAGATACTGCAGAGGTAAGAATGTAAAATATTTATTCGGAGAAGATCTTCCTTTTCTCCTCACGAATGCCATATAAATAAAGGGCAAGTATGTGCGCCCAGCTAAGTGTTTATGTGCTGCTGGGTATAAATACTACAGAAGGACAATTACTTCCACCCAGTATTATGTGAAGAGTTAGGAGACAAGTCTATTTTTCTTACTGTCTCAGTAACAGGCCACAGATACCCGTCTTATCACATTGAGTGCAGCTAGAAAGCATAAAACTTCACCTTTGCGCACAATAAACATATTGCTGTTTAGAGGAAAGTGAAGTAATCACGGTCCCCCAAAACCTTATACAGAACCAAGGCTAGAGTACCTACCAATTATAGACAGAATTCCAAAAGAGTGCAGTAGCAATATAAAGCATAACTTTTAATAAGTATAGCTTAAAATAAGAATCAACACGCCTTCAGCATTACATACCGGAGCAAAAATGACAATCCTGGCTGGATGGCCAAGTACATAGTGGTAACCAGTCATATAAACCATGTAGGTGATAAAAATAATTGGTTCAATCTTACCAGCAAGCGTGGTGTCAGCAAGACAGGGGAGTAACAACAGGCAGGTAAAATGGTCAGAGAAAATGGGTTAAAGTCCAATAATAGGATTGGAATGGACTATCCCTAGAGGGCCTTAATGTTCAGTAAACTTGGCCCTGTCATGCCCTAAAAATTGACTCCTGCCTCTTAAGGGTAGTACCAAACTCAAATTTAGAGATATGTTTACCCTGGTACACCCTGACAACATCCTGATGCGATTCTGGAGCGATAATCAGTCTGCTACCTTTATCAGGGTATAAGCAATACCGTGAGTGATAGTCGGACTGGCCCACCAGAGTACCAGAGGATCCTTTGGTGGGCCCTGGCTCAACCCAATACTGAACCCCAGAGGTCCATCAGAAAAACAACACAATTTGAATGCTGCTAGAGTATATTTCCTGGGGGATAATGATGAGTGGGCCCCCGGATTGATTTTCTCTAGTGGGCCTAAGGCAGTGATGGCGAACCTTTTAGAGACCGAGTGCCCAAACTCCAAACCAAAGTCCATGTAATCATCGCAAAGTGCCAACACGTCTATTTAGCCTAAAATCACCCCATACCGCTCTATAAGGGACATAAAATACTGCCACATGATGACAATTACCAGTACAACAAGATAATTACCACCATACTGATAATAACCAGACCACTAAAGAAAGTCCAACATCACCAATTATATCACAAAGCAGGAGCAAATACAGCGGGGAATACTACCCCCATCCAGTGAGGAACACTACCCCCATCCAGTGAGGGACACTACCCCCATCCAGCGAGGAACACTACCCCCATCCAGCGAGGAACACTACCCCCATCCAGCGAGGAACACTACCCCCATACAGTGAGGATCACTACTCCCATCCAGTGAGGAACACTACCCCCATCCAGTGAGGAACACTACCCCCATCCAATGAGGAACACTACCCCCATCCAGTGAGGAACACTACCCCCATCCAGTGAGGATCACTACCCCCATCCAGTGAGGATCACTACCCCCGTCCAGTGAGGATCACTACCCCCATCCAGTGAGGAACACTGCCCCCATCCAGTGAGGAACACTACCCCCATCCATAGAGGATCACTACCCCCATCCAGTGAGGAACACTACCCCCATCCAGTGAGGAACACTACCCCCATCCAGTGAGGAACACTACCCCCATCCACTGAGGATTACTACCCCCATCCAGTGAGGATCACTACCCCCATCAACTGAGGATCACTACCCCCATCCAGGGGCAATATGAAGGATTGTTGAATTCGGCAGGGGGTGTGTAGGGTAATGTGTATGTTGTAGGGTGGATGCACTGAGCAGCAAATCTACATGCAATCAGGCAGGTGAATTTACCATCAAATCACCACATGACACATGTCTGTGGGCACACACACATACGTATATACATATATATACTGCCCTTGGTCTGGAGCTCTGGGCACCTGTGCCATGCTGTCAGTGAGGGCAGTATAGTGCACCCCAGGGTCACTGGCAGCATGGCACAGTGACAGGAGAACTGGACCAGGGGCAGAATATATGTGGCCACAGACATGTGTCATACAGGGCAGTTTGGGACACTAAACAATAAGGACCTACAGTTGTTCAGTGTCCCAAAGCTGCCTGCTGCCTGTGCCATATACACACAGAGCAGCTCCTGCCCTCCTGCTGCACTTCTCTGTACTCACGGTGCACAGGCTGCTGCGTGCTCCGGCAGTTCTCTCTCTCTCTCTTCATGTTCCCGGGCTGAAGGGGGAGGGAGTGGAGGGGCGGGCACTGACCTGCTGCTGTGTCTCTAGGCAGCACTAATGAGCACAGAGCAGGTCAGACGCAGCCTTCAGTGAAAGAGATCACTGGAGCTCTCGGCGATCGGCAGCTTTTCCTGCCTGCCGGGAGTTCTAAAGATTTATATATAGACAGCAGGGGAGATGGTCCGCGTGCCCACAGAGAGGGCTCGGCGTGCCCTCTCTGGCACGCGTGCCATAGGTTCGCCACCACTGGCCTAAGGAAACCCAGTCTGACACTGGTGATAGTGGTCACTTCAAACGAACGTGGAACCCCATGCAATAGCTAAATGGGCCTTCAAACCAGGAGCAATGTTGGGGATATACATGTAGGTAAAGGCCGTTACAATTGATGAATGATATTGTTGAATAAAGACTAATGGAGAAGACAAATATATGATAAAAAATATGATATTGATGGTAATATCACTGTATGTAGTTTGCAATGTCATAGATAAACAGCAGCAAAAAAAAATCTAACTATGGAACCAAATGAACAGCAGTGAAAACAAAATATAAAACACTGAGTCACATTTATCATAACTGTCTACAAGAAAAACAAGCCTTGTCGCCCATAGCAACCAATTTATGATTCTGACTTTCAGTGATTTTCCAAAGCAATTTAAGGAATGAAAGCTGAAAACAAAGTTAGTCAGCATCTACTAACAGAGCGAAATAAATAGGCAGATACAAATCTGCTGTGACTGCAATGAAATAATCAACACATGCAGCATCAGGATGCCGAGATATATACTAGCTAGGAATACTTACATTATTTTACATCACTGCATATGAAGGAGATACACTCTTGTCCCTGTGTTTGGGTGGTACCAGTGTTAAAATGTAAGGATATGTTACCTACTCTCCGCTTTCTCCCAGTGCACGCTGTAATGAGCTATACTGTAAATGCCTATGATGCAGAATGTCCACATAAAGGATTATTAATGAGTGTAATATCCTGAGTGTGGGTAGGTAGTTATGTTATTTATCTACATACATGTAATAGACTAGAGAATTTACACAGCATCTATTTGATGAATCTTACATACAGATGTGTCCACTATTAACCTGTACTTTGGTTAAAGACTCCAGTTTATTAGAAAATCAATGTAAGAACATGGTATCAAATCCCTGTCATCATCAAAACAATGAATGGGTGGCCACATACGCAGACACAGAAAGGATCAAAATAGGACTGACTTACCAGAGACTCAGAGGACCTTCTGAAATATTATAGTTTTCTTTGTAAATAATAATGGGGGAGATTTATCAAGTGTCTGAAAGTCAGAATCTTTCCTGTTGCCCATGGCAACCAATCACAACTCCCCTTTAAAATATTTATGAGTACTGGTAAAATGAAAGCTGAGCTGTGACTGGAAATATTCTGACTTTCAGACACTTGATAAATCTGCCCCAATGTGTTAAAATTGATGAGTTGAGGGGTTATTAATTATTTAGTATAATGCTTCAATGATAATATTTGCCCATTTTCCTCTTTTCACACATAAAATTTTATAATCAACGTGAGAAAATTTTTTCTTATAGCAGCACTTATAAACCTTTATTTCTACAGTTCTATGCGCTGCCACAACGAGACCTTCACACCAACAAAGGAAAATTCTAAACGATCAATTGTATATAGAGATGTGGCCACTATATAGAATCTGTCTCAGACTTCCTTAATGAGGACCTGTCACCCAATTTATCGGCTCTAGTAGCTGCTTATTACAGCTCCGATCCTCCATGCCCGCTCCAGCCCCCACAGTGTATTCTTCACTGTGATCCTCCATGCCTGCTCCAGCCCCCCTCCGTGATGCTCGCTCATCCATGCCCGCTCCGATCCTCCATGCCCGCTCCAGCCCCCGCTCTGCTCCTCCATACCCGCTCGGTGATGCCCACAACGCTCCTCCATGCCCGCTCAGTCAGATTGTCCGAAGGCCCCCCTGTCGCATGAAAGCCGGCGATGATCCCCCAAAATCCGATCCCGTGTGACACAATCTCCTTCTAAATCCTTGTCCCAGCGGTGCGATCTCTGAAAATGTCTGAAAACCTGTTATTACTGTATAGAATAATAATTTATTATTTTTATTATCATTATTTATCTTTTTAATATTATTATATTGTTTTATTATTACATTTTTTCCTTTAAAGTTTTTTTGCATTTTCAGAAAAATGCTAAATTATTTTGTATTATTATTGTTGTTTTGAACAGCATATTATGTGTAATTTTATTCATCTTTTTCTTTTCCAGCTTTAAGCTTTATCAACTCTATGATGCTCAGTAATAACAGGGAAGGGAATGTTGGTTAAAGGTCTGTAAGCGAAGTTCCTAATTTAAGGTCTATTCAATCACGATTTCTAGGACACAATAAATTGTAAATATAGCCATGCATAATCAGTTTTCATAAGTCAATGACCTACATACAGGTACATTGGAATAAAATAAACCACTGTGATCCCTTTAGACCTGCTTTCTATGTAACAATACATTACTCTAAATAAAATACATCAAAGAGCCTTTTATATGTAATAATAAAACAAATTCCTTTTTTATTTTTAAATTGGCATATGTGGTACCATACTTAATAAAACTTAAAGGGGTTTGCCCATGAAAGAAATGTCTCAAATGTCATCATTTTAACTCCCTTACTTTAAATTTTTAGTCAGTTTTATTTCTGGTCCTATGATGATGGTCAGTGTAAGATTCAGCAGTGTGGACAGGCACTAGCTAAACAGACACTTCATCATTCCTCTGTAATATGAGATGCAGTATGCAGGCAATGTACTTATACCATAAGGGTACAGGGTTTAGCTACACTTTCATTTAACTTCAGCACAATGACTCATTTAGCTATGCACCTCATATATAAAACACACAGTCAGTACTGCTATGCCCTCCCCTCTCTTTTGGATCCAGACCTTATCTTGTCTGTAGAGCTGCTGCTGTCTCCTCTGCATGCTGCTGTGGGGCAGGAGGTTCCTCTGTCTTTAGTGATCTCAGCCTTCTGCTTGACCTTGCCTCTGAGCAGCCTGGCTCACAAGTCACAATATGCTCTAGTGCCAGCTCAATGACCCCCGAGTTGCTCGGATAATCAACCACACTGCTGGATTTATGCGTCAAGAGTAGTGTAGCATCCTTAATTCCGCTAGTAGAATGTGAGACAAAAATGGAGTACAAGCACAAATTGGTGGAGGCACAACTGTTGTAGGTTTCCATCTGACATTGAAGGCTTAGTGGCAGCATGGGAGGGGGATCGCCAACACAACAGGAACAGCAGCACCACCTGGGTGAGAGAGTGAGAATGCCACTGCCATTCAGGTTAGCAGGTTAGCTATCTGCAGTCATGCAGTAGCTAACCAGTTGTGTTTTTGATACTTATGACTCAGTATATTTCTCATATAATTTGGAAAAGTGAAATAGTTATGGATGTGAGGGGAGGGGGCACAAATTTCCCTGTATGGAACCCCAAAATTCCTGATGTTAGTTAGTTTAGAGTTAAATATTTAAATATTTTAATAGAAAACTTCTTGATAAAATAAATACAAATTCCCTTTACACATATTAAGCGCATACTGATGTAAATGTGCATTCACAATTGCCTTCCTACATCCTACCTTAATGATGTCATCAATGACAAAGTGGAAATCAGAACAAAAACACAATGTATTTTGTATCACAGCATCTGTAACAATCTGTACAAAAAAACTAAACTATTTGACCCACACAATGAACGTGTGGGTATGACAAATGCCTTTATGATGCCTTTTAGAAGATGACAAAGCAAAATATGTTTTTTTTACCCTAAAGGATTTAATTAATTATTGTACTGATCCATGGAATAAAGATAACAATTCATGTATTCTATATAGTAAACAGCAAAAATAACAAAAAAAATTGATTGAAATTGGTACCACAAAATAGTGTCACTGTAATATGCATCTCATCTTGACAATACAATTCCCACAAGGCCAAAGCTCGTTAAGTGTAAAAACCAAACACACCCACATATTTTAAGGGCAAAAATGGCTGGGGCATGCAAAAGACTTAACCTACAATAGCCATTAAATGACATCTATCACCAGGATGAAAGATTGTATGCAAATGAGCCCAAGGGGCTCCAGGCTCCATTAACCCTCATTTGCATACAGCCCTTCATCCTGGTGGTAGATGCCCTTTATAGACTATTATTATATAGTCTATAATAACATAACAATCTGGAAACAATATTCTGAAATGTCATAGGCACATTTAAAAAAAAATACATTGAAGTCTTTCACCTTGACTAGATACAGTGGGGGAACAAAGTATTTTGTCAGCCACTAATTGTGCAAGGTCTCCCACTTAAAACGATGAAAGAGACACGTAATTGCCATCATAACTCAACCTCAACTCTGAGAGACAAAATGAGAAAACAAATCCAAAAATTCACATTGTCTGATTTTAAAAGAATTTATTTGCAAATTATAGTGGAATATAAATATTTGGTCAATAACAGAAGTTAATCTCAATACTTGAGATTCTTCGGGAAGAAGTTTTGTCTTTCTGGACTTACCGTACCGGGTGACGTCACCACACGGATTGCAATCAGAACTGTGTATGGAGCAGTAGCCACCGGCCGGGGCTCTACTCCACGTGCAAACACTAACGATCCTCAAGTCTATGAACATCCAGTTTGGATTACCTGTGGAAAGAAACCCTTCTGGACAACCATAATCGTGAACTTTACCATATTTCTGGATTCCAGCACGGAAAGGGACTGTATCCACTTCAGACCAGGAGGTCCGGTTTCCACCATCACCAGGTATCCACTTATATTTAATAGCAAATTACCATCTAGACCCCTAAATACCACATTTTTTTATCACTTGTTAGAGTGTTTGGCGCAGGTACATTTTGTTTTATCTTGTTTTTAGTAGCTCCCCTAGTTGGATCTATACTCAAGTTGGGGTGCAGGTCCCCACCTTTGTTACCAGCGACTTCAGCCTATTGTCCATTGTTTGCGCTGACTCATTTCTGTTATTTTATAATCTCAATACTTTCTTATATATCCTTTGTTGGCAATGACACCAGTCAATTGTTTTCTGTAAGTCTTCACAAGGTTGGCACAAACTGTTGCTGGTATATTGACCATTTCCTCCATGCAGATGTCCTCTAGAGCAGTGATATTTGGGTCTGTTGCTGGGCAACACAGACTTTTACCTCCCTCCAAAGGATTTCTATGGAGTTGAAATCTGCAGACTGTCTAGGCCACTCCAGGACCTTGAAATGCTTTCTATGAAGCCACTTTTTTGTTGCCCTGGTGGTATGCATGGGATCATTGTTATGCTGGAAGAATTGTATAGAACAACAGAAAAAATTGTATAGATTATCTTTCTGGAAGACTGAAAAACGTTGCATGTGTATGTAATGCATTATATATATAGAGAGATTTTTTTAGAGAGATGTTTTTATTAATGTTAAAAACAAGTAAAAGTAAACTATATTAAAATCACAATAAGATGTATCATTATTGGGAGATGTGTTTCATACCAGAACCGGAAGAAGGACTGATGACGTACCCGATTTGGGCACTAAACGCATTTCCCAATAACAATACATTTTATTGTGATTTTAATATAGTTTACTTTTACTTGTTTTTAACATCAATAAAAAAAAGTTGAAAATTCCAGAAACTGGCGCCAAACAGTATTTTTTTTAAACACAAACTATACGCTTGCAAACCTCTGCAATATACCCACAAACATCTGCAATATACCCACGAGTTGGTGGATCCACCAAGGGCTGCCCTGTAGATTTGACCATCAAAAGTGTTGGTTTATTTCTATTATTTATATTTATAATCTCTAACTTAAAACCCCTATCACTAAACCCGCTACACTATATTTGTGCTTTCCACTTTTTTCTTTTCCACGATACTCTACTAGGCTATATACTAGGGACTAAGGCTGGAAGGCTATATACTGCAGCATGGCTTGGCTATATACTGCGGCATGGGCTGGCTATATACTGGAGCATAGGCTGGCTATATACTGGGGCATGGGCTTGCTATATACTGGGGGCATGGGCTGGATATATACTAGGGGCATGGGCTGGCTATATACTGGGTTCATGGGCTTTATGCATATCGGCTTATACTTTAGTATATACAGTGTATACATTTTGAACACAGCTTTTGTATCTTTCAGATGCTGCGATCAATCATGATTGTAGTAGCATCAAAAAAGCAAAGCTGTTTTCTTTGTTCCCAGATTATGGCCTTACGGGCTGTCCAGAGTTATCAACTGTTAGGTTGTATCAGTTTGCGCTACATTTTACATATTTGTTCACATAATTTATACTTGGCAACAGCAAAAAAAGAGAATCAATGCATTATTCAAAGGAAATGCTTAAAAATGGAGTATAAAAACTGATTGTTTTGGTAAAGTAGAATGATAAGAGAATGATTTGAAGAAGTAGTAATTAGCCAGAATGTGAGTAATCACTACATTTCTCAGCTCAGGTGCTTGTTCAGTTCCAGAAACAGTTTCTAGTGATTTCATTTAGAAACAAACTAAATTTGCCTATCAGTGCAACTATACACTCCCCGGCCACTTAATTAGGTACACCATGCTAGTAACGGGTTGGACCCCCTTTTGCCTTCAGAACTGCCTCAATTCTTCGTGGCATAGATTCAACAAGGTGCTGGAGCATTCTTCAGAGATTTTGGTCCATATTGACATGATGGCATCACACAGTTGCCGCAGATTTGTCGGCTGCACATCCATGCTGCGAATCTCCCGTTCCACCACATCCCAAAGATGCTCTATTGGATTGAGATCTGGTGACTGTGGAGGCCATTTGAGTACAGTGAACTCATTGTCATGTTCAAGAAACCAGTCTGAGATGATTCCAGCTTTATGACATGGCGCATTATCCTGCAGAAAGTAGCCATCAGATGTGGTCATAAAGGGATGGACATGGTCAGCAACAATACTCAGGTAGGCTGTTGCGTTGCTCAATTGGTACCAAGGGGCCGAAAGAGTGCCAAGAAAATATTCCCCACACCATGACACCACCACCACCAGCCTGAACCGTTCATAAAAGGCAGGAGGGATCCATGCTTTCATGTTGTTGACGCCAAATTCTGACCCTACCATCCGAATGTCGCAGCAGAAATCGAGACTCATCAGACCAGGCAACGTTTTTCCAATCTTCTACTGTCCAATTTCGATGAGCTTGTGCAAATTGTAGCCTCAGTTTCCTGTTCTTAGCTGAAAGGAGTGGCACCCGGTGTGGTCTTCTGCTGCTGTAGCCCATCTGTCTCAAAGTTCGACATACTGTGTATTCAGAGATGCTCTTCTGCCTACCTTGGTTGTAACGGGTGGCGATTTGAGTCACTGTTGCCTTTCTATCAGCTCGAACCAGTCTGCCTGTTCTCTTCTGATCTCTGGCATCAACAAGGCATTTCTGCCCACAGAACTGACGCTCACTGGATGTTTTTTCTTTTTTGGACCATTCTCTGTAAACCCTAGAGATGGTTGTGCGTGAAAATCCCAGTAGATCAGCAGTTTCTGAAATACTCAGACCAGCCCTTCTGGCACCAACAACCATGCCACATTCAAAGGCACTCAAATCACCTTTCTTCCCCATACTGATGCTCGGTTTGAACTGCAGGAGATTGTCTTGACCATGTCTACATGCCTAAATGCACTGAGTTGCCGCCATGTGATTGGCTGATTAGAAATTAAGTGTTAACGAGCAGTTGGACAGGTGTACCTAATAAAGTGGCCGGTGAGTGTATATTTTGCATCATCTATCTTGATGCCTTAGATTTAGTAAATGCTAAGAGATAGATAGAGATAGATAAATGGAGATAGATATAGAAGTGTGAAAGTCCAAGGCAGCACTGTGTAACCAATGAGGTTGGGTGCAGGTCTATGGGCTTTAAGGCATAAACCGCTTCATATAAAAATAGGAAAAACAGGCAGCACTCCCAGATTCCAATTAAAATTTTGAAAGTAGGTAGATAGCAAATATTTTTGTTAACCTGTTCTATTTTGTTATAGATAAGAGCAGTTATTTACTATACTGGGCAAGACCAGGGCTACAGCTTGTATTAAATAAATGTCATGATTGTGAATTCTATCATTTCACCAATAGAACAAATGAAAAAAAAGTCTGCAACCTTAATAGTTAATAAACAGTATTTCCTCTATTGCAACAAATGTATATAGACAAGGACCAGAGTAAACAAGTGACAATTTGGTGGAAAAAGCCCTTGCTCCCACAGCACATAATCTTTCCTTCTCCAAAGATGCTCACCAAAGCAATAGCAAAAAAATCAAGCTCTACTCAACAGGGTGTATGCAATAAACTCATCTATAATAAATTAAAAATACAGTTCATTGAGAATTTCTTTTTGGGTTTCTTAAATTTCCTTTGTCACTGTAATACAGGATCAAGAATAAACAACTGTAACACTATTCATGATTTTCAAATGTCTATTACATTGTTACAGTAGAAGAGTACAAATTGTCCTTTTTTGAAATACTCAAATATGTTGGGAATAATCACAGGTATATGAAATACTCTGGAATCTAAATAAATGGCTATTATCTGATATAATACAAATCTTGGACTAAAGCTGACAGAACAATGGGGCACATTTACTTACCCGGTCCTGTCGCATTCTCCGTCGAGGATTCAGGTCTTCCGGCGATTCACTAAGGTAGTGTGCCCGATGTCCACCAGATGTCACTGCTGCGCCGAGGTCCGCCGGAGTTCACCATCCTATCCTGGGTGCATGTAAGCGCGTGTCAAGCGACACATTTTTTTTTCCAAATCCGTCAGGTTTTCCGACGGCCACGCCCCCCCCCATTTCCATCGCATGCATGCCGGCACCGATATGCCACAATCCGATCACGTGTGCGCCAAAAACCCGTGGCAGGGAAAACGGTGCAAATCGGTAATATTCGGGAAACCCGACGAAAAATAGCGATTCGGGCCCTTAGTAAATGACCCCCAAAGTATGCAGTTACTACAATAGTGCCCTCTGTTTAAAAAGTATTGGGTAAATCTCTCTTCTGTTTGTAACTTATTTCCTGTGGGAGTGCAAGGAGTAGAGATGTTTAAATCCAAAATACACACTTCCCTCTGAAATCTATCATATGGTGCAGGCAAAATTTGATTCTTTGGCCAACAGTTACATACTGTGTATGGACTTATTAAATGGTCACTAACTTTTCATCAAACTTTGCACTAATAAATAGTACGGGTAAAAAGAAGAAATATTATATATAATATATATATATATTTATAATATGGTATATCCTATTAGAACAATATGCCTGGTTCTCAACCGAGTTGGCTGTTATCATCCTCCCTCTTTCCCTTCTAATCTGCTTTTCACTATGAAATCTCTGCTTAATTCTATTTTTCTAGCCGACAGAAGCTTACTGTCATATTACAAATCAGCTCTATGTAAAGGGGAGGACAAACTAGAGATACAGACAGAAATATGAGATTTGCTGGATACAGACAGAAATATGAGATTTGCTGGAAAATGAAATTTTCAAATCAGAAAATGCCTGGAAATGTACACACGCTAGACTACTGATTTTTTCAAAGGGTGTTGAAAGGTGAACACTTCCACTTCAATATTTACTGGGTAGGCATATCAAAAACATAATATAATTATGTCATAATTAAAGATTGGCAAATTTGTTGAAATTCGGTTCAACCTGATTCGCAATTTTTTTTTTATAAAATTCAATTCGACCCAAATCGAATTATGACAAATTATGTTAAAAAACAGGTATTTCCTGGCTGCAGAGAGCCTGTAGGGTGTTGTAGAGGGTTGTGCTATGCTTAAATATTCACAGGGAGTGTGGTTTGGTCTTCAAACAATGCTATGTTTTTGTATGACACGCACATGACAGCCGCCGCTCTTAGAATCATTTCACTCTTCAATTCCATTTGCACTTGCAGAGGCCAACTTCACCAAATAAGCGAAGCGGGAACGCAGCCTGACAAGGTAACGTCTTTGCCAGTTCGAAAGGACTGAGCTGAGGGCCAAGATCCCACTATAACATCAAAGAGTGCATTCGTTTTACACTGACATCAGCTTTCAATCAGTCAATAATTCATCATCAGTATTGCTAAAGCCAAAAACAAGCAGGAGTGGATCCAAAACAGAGATAACCAGTAAATGGGATATTTGCATGTCCTCTGTGTTATATATCCACTCCTGCTTTTGGCTATCAATCCTGAGGCTTTTCATCCCTTCTGACAGATGAAATAAGGGGAAAACTAAACATAGTGGCAACATCATAGAGTGGCTACACCTGGCTCCCAAGTGTGATCAGCTACATCTTCATCAATTTGCTTTCCCTGTCACTACTATTCTCCTCAACAGTGTCATTATGCATAGCATGCCTACTGCACGAAGCAACAGATGTCTGTCCTACCTCTACACTGCCAAGCAGCTGCTGACTGTCCTCAAATAATTCGTCCTTGCTGTATAGTGGCATTGAGCCCAGACCACCTAGTAGCTCTCTGGCTGAGGGAAATGAACAGGACAGATGCTGGTTGAGGACAGGTGAGGGCTGCTGACCTGCTCCTGGGCCATGCCAACTAATTGTTGTATCTGACGAACCCACAGACTCTTGGCTGGGGTTGTCAGATGTTATATTTGACGAATTGGGTGACCTAGTCAACACACTGCCGCTAGATGACAATGGCAGTTCTGGCCTCACAGAGTCACCCCTGCTGCTACGTCCCCTTACTGTGCTGTCACCTCTGCCTGCTCCACCTGCCACCTTTCTGTCTGACATAATGGTTAATCAACTATGTGAATTTGACACGTATTTATGGCTCTCAACTTTAGAAAACAAGTATGGGAATTTGCATTATACAGATACCCCACAACAGACACCCTATAATTGGAGTGAAAATTACTCTATAAACTATGTGGATTTGACACATATTTCTTGCTCTCAACTTTAGCAACACAAAAGTATAGGAATTTGCGCTATACAGATACCTCACAACGGACACCCTGTAATCGGAATGATAATAACTCTAGTACACCTGGGAGAGAAGCAGAAATCACTACAGCAGCTGTGCGAATATGACACAGATTTCTTCCTAGTAGCTCCAGTAACAAAAAAGAACTGCTATTTGGGGTATACAGATCCCCCTAAACGCATACCCTGTGAGAAGGGCAGAAATCACTACAGCAGATTTGTGGATTTGACACAGAACTTTGGATTCGTGACGATTCAAATTTTCTGTGAAATTCATATCGAATTCCACTTCATTCGAATCGATTCAACAATCTCTAGTTATAATACACACATGGAAAGTTCAAGTCCGCAGAGTGGAAAACTCCTTCAAAGGAGGGGTGCAGAGCCCCCAAGGATCTTGGCCAGGTCCTTACTTGTATATACGTTGGAAATGGTAGGCAGCACTCCAGGATTCAGGTCAAATAAAGGGGATTTTTATTGGAACAAGTGGCGACGTTTCGGTGTAGTACACCTTTCTCAAGCCTAGTTATAATAATAGTTATAATAATATCATATACAATACACATACTATATAATATTGCTTACTAATTAATTGTTTGTTAAATATTTATTTGGTTGAATTCACTTCAACCCTAGGCTTAGGTAAAAGTTCGAGAGGCTTAAGGGGTCACATAGGCATCTGACCTATAAAGATACTAGAATTGCACAAGTAACTTGGGGGGGGGGGGTGAAGCGATGTAAGCCGATGATCAAGACTTTGCAATGGGAACTAGGCCCAAATATCAAAATTCTTGATAAGGAGGCACTGAAGTTATTACGATTCAGGCAAGGCCAACAAAGTAATGGGGTGTGCTAGGATTTCTGCAATTTACAAGTACAGCCCATAAGGAAAATGATGGACCCCACTAAAAAGGAAGGATAACAATAAACGGAATGATAACATTAGACTGAAAATTCTATATAGAGCTATTTATCCTGCCCTTTTCAACAATTCCAGATAAAAAGATAGGGGAAATGGAGGGAAATCAAGGGTTACTCTAGTTAAAGATTATGTAAAAAGTGCTGCTTGTTATGCAGCATTAAAAAAGCGGTGCGCTAATTTGAACTGTAGATTTCATTTCTGGGATATGGTTTGAAAGAGCTATTTAATGCTTTTTGTCCATGGAGAAGTTGGAAAAGCTTGTTTGGAGGCCAAAGAATGGATTCTGAAATCTCTCACATTAGAATTATACGCTTGACATTCTAGATAATTGCAAAGCCTCTGAAATAAGAAATTAATAGTGCCCGTTGTGCTGCCTATACCCATTAGGTGTGCTGCCTGGAGCTTCTGCATCACTTCCTCAAACTAGCTAATCGCCCTACCTTTACATGAAATTATCCTGCTGCTTCCACTGTCTTCAGGAATTTATGTTGATCTGTCCATGCAGACACATTGATGTTATGAAGAATAGACGCTAATACTGTTATCTACCGTGACTTGTTTCAGCTCTGAGGCTATATTTAAAAGGAAAAAATTAATGCAGCACAATTTTATTACACTGATAGAATTAAAAATACGAGAACAGATGTGATTGGCCATACAAAGATAATAGACAGCAGGAAGGTCTAGCAAATAATATAGTGGAAACTTGCATAAACATTTTTAGTCATTGCACTTTTAGTTGCGCATAATATTGGGCAGACTACTAAAATGTCTAATCAGTGAGAGCTGAAAAGGCCACGCAGCGCAGGAACTAATTATACCATCATAGAAATAGGTACCATAGTAATTAAACCAACACACAATTGTAATAAATGAATTAATGGCGTTGCTAACTGTATATGATCCATGGTAAAAAAAAAAATAATTTTTTTTTTGCATTAAAGTCCAAAGGGTCATCATCTAAGAAATATAGACAATCAAGTTTCCATTTCTTATATCTTTATTTCTCAGAAAAAAAAATGTGAATATGATATATCAGTGGTGCCAGAGGTGGCACTCAGAGCCATCTCTGTGGGAACCAAGGCCTTTTCCCCCAACACAGAGCTTGACTCTATGTTGAGGGACTCTAGGCCTCCTCCTGCAGTTCTGGGTAGCCCAGAATGTGCCACATTCATTGCCATTTAAAGCAACACATCTTGGGACTTCAGAATGATAAAGGTTTTGTTAATAGGCCTGGATCATCTTTGGAGCTCTTGCCCTACGATTCTTTCTGTTCATGTACAATAATAATCCGAATTTCTCATACTTTCTACCTTATTGGTGTCCTCAAGATGCCAATACAATTAAAAACAAGATCTATCATGTATTTATCTGCTCATACGAAATGACAGCATGCCTCCATGGACTTCTACTCCTCCCCACGCCTCCTTAGATGATATCACCCAGATCATATGAAGTGCTAAATGCTAGGGTGCATATGGCATGGAGAGGGGTATATTGGAGGGACCAGCCAAGTAGGGCACATCCCCTCTGATGTTAGTTAGGATAACATAAAGGTGATTTTATGGGGATGTGAAGGAAAAAGAAGGAACTTAGCTAATAGGGCTCTTTTACAGAACTCTCCTGTTTCAGCAAGGCACTGTGTTAAACCTTTGACCTTTTACCTTTAATAAGTAAACAGAGCTGTATCTGTTATTGTAAATAAGTTTTACAGGATGGGGCAAGGAAAACCATGCATCTTTTGCTACCTAGTAAGGCAGCCCCCTTAACAGCAGCATGACTTTCAGAAAGCCTAATAACAAAGTGGGATTAAAGACAAACCAGTTTATGTATTCCAAAAGGAAAAGATTCCCAACTGTAGACAGCACAGGTTTTTGACTAAGGTCAGGGAGTAAGGGTTCTCCCTAGTGCAATGTTGCCAATTAAGACCGCCTTGCAGAGACTAATAGCTATTAGTGCACCACTAGGGCATTCTGGGAAGTATGAAAATACATTTTCCAGGATGGGACAAGGAAAACCATGCCTTTTTTTCTACTTTGTAAAGCAGACCTCTAAACTGTATTAGTTTGAATGTAAAAGTTGTTCAGGTTGTTGCAAATTACTCTTCAAAATTGTTTATACTTTACTGAAAGGAAGAATGCAAAACAAACTGTACTATTCACATGCTTAGAATAAATAAACCCACCTCCTTCTGATCCTGTAGAACAACGAAGGTGGCGTTTTCCAATGAAACGGAGACACTGACCTATGAGCCAGATGTCTTGCATGTGCTTTTTGTTTTAATAAACGATAATCATCAGGAGAGACACCAGAGAAAGTGTATTGTGTTTTCTTCTTTGAGCTTTTTGTTATCTTGACATCGTCAATATAGAGCCGTATAGAAATAAAGTTGTAATGATGGTCTGGTTGTGACCACAAAAGCTTTATACGTTTTAATAAATCTTGCCCACTGTAGAATAATGGACCTTGGATTTCTTAATAAACTTTATAACTAGAGATGAGCGAACATACTCGTCCGAGCTTGATGCTCGTTCGAGCATTAGCGTACTCGAAACTGCTCGTTGTTTGGACCAATACTTCGCCCTCTCGAGAAAATGGCATCTCCCGCCGTTTTGCTTTTTGGCGGCCAGAAACAGAGCCAATCACAAGCCAGGAGACTCTGCACTCCACCCAGCATGACGTGGTACCCTTACACGTCGATAGCAGTGGTTGGCTGGCCAGATCAGGTGACCCTGGAATAGACTAGCCCCTGCCCGCGTCATTCTCTGTCTGGATGCCGCTAGGGAGAGAGCTGGTGCTGGTCAGGGAAAGCGTTAGGGTGTTCTATTAGAATAGTGGGTCAGTAGAAAAAAAGAACACAGCGCATCAGAGTATTACAGAGAATGTATGTTCAAAAACATAGTGAGGGTAACAAATGAAATACGTAGTATAGATCGACCGAGACTTAGCTGCGTGGTCCTTTTTCCCGATTGGATCGGGAATAGGAATGTACAAGCGTGGGGTAAAAAAATCAGGACCAGTTTCCGCGCTTCTCGGTGTTGTCAAGGCTTTTATTTAGGTATAAACAAGGACGACGCGTTTCGGGAGCGTACCGCTCCCTTCTTCAGGTCCGTATAGTTTTTTACAATGCTCTATTATACAAAAAATATATATTATGTAGATAAATATATGTAGATAAAAGAGACATAAATGGATATACATACATACATACAATGCTCTATTATAATGCTCTAATATACAAAAAATATATATAATGTAAATAAATATATGTAGATAAAAAAGACATAAATGGATTTACATAAGAGTCGATAAAAGTCAATAAGAAACATTTCATATAGAACAAACAAATGTAAAATACATAATTTATATAAAAAGTAATTCATACATAAGTGTTTAGATATTTTATGGAAACGAAGGTGAGCCACTAGTTAGATTAGATAGATATATCAATCTATAGCATATAGAGAAATGGTTAGTGATTCACTATTGAAGAGGTTGAAGTAGTAGCGTGATGTATAGTTAATACATATGATATCCACAATACAGGTGAAGATAAATGAAAATCTGGAGTGGGATAGGAAGAAAATATTAACTAACCCGTATAGCCTCAGTTTGCCCTGTTCTGGTGGTAAAGGACATATATTCTTCCCTAGGATGGTGTTAGTTCTAAATATCTGGAGGAGATACATGGAATTTAACAGTTCAAATTGCAGTGGGTTGTAGTGAGGGAATAGTAGGCTTAGGGCTTACCCTAGCGATGTTAATGATGGTTTAAAACGCTGTATTAGTTGTATTTAGTCCTAAGAATGGAGGGATGTTGATCTACCCCTGTGGAATATAAAATGTAAGATATGAATGGTAAATCGACTTGGTGTGTATTTTTAATGTGGGTAAAACTTACTTAATCTGGGTCCGGATGGTCTGGGAGCTCTGCGTGTAGTGTCTCCTGTTGCTGGATGGGGAGCGCTGTGCGGCGCGTCTCCCGTTGACAGCTCTTATATAAGCCCGCCTGCGTGCATACACGTGGGGGAGGAACGGACAGGCGCTGTCTGAGATCGATACTGCGCATGCGCAGTTCGGACTGTCGCTGTCAGGAGTAGTAAGTGGGATAGGATGATGATATAGCATAGAGTTGGGTTGAGAGTGAGGAAATGATACAGATGTTAGTGAAAAGGATGTATAAGACTCTGGGTACATAAGTGCAGTGCCGTTATCTATATTTCACTGGTGGGAAATGGTCAATGTATTGAAGTTATGTTCTTTCTAGAGTCTCATTCAGGCCATAAGGACACAATGTATTTAATTTAAAAATCCAGTAGTTTTCTCTTTTAATTAACTGGTTAAGTCTGTCAGGATGGTCCTTTGCGATTTGTTCTATTGGAATTAGGGTTAGGCAATTGAAGTCCTGTTCGTGATGAGATCTACAGTGTCTAGACACACTGTGTAGCTGAAAACCGGACTTCACCTTGCTACGGTGCGTATTCATTCTTTCTCTCAATGTTTGCGTGGTTCTTCCTATATATTGTAACATACAGGGGCATTGCAGTAGATAGATAACAAAATCTGAAGCACAGTTTAAAAAAGAGGTGATTTCAAATTCTTCACCTGTAGATATGGAAGTAAACATTTTTGTGCGATGTTGTATTATGTCACAGGTCAGGCATCTATCACTGTTACAGTGAAACGCTCCTTTTAATGTTGGAAATAGGGATGTCTGTGATTTTGGTTTCGCTTTTCTTGATGTGCGTAATTTTGTTGGTGCTAGTATGGTTTTCAGGGTGGGTGCTCGTCTGTAGGTAAGTTTTGGGCCCACCTACAGACGAGCACCCACCCTGAAAACCATACTAGCACCAACAAAATTACGCACATCAAGAAAAGCGAAACCAAAATCACAGACATCCCTATTTCCAACATTAAAAGGAGCGTTTCACTGTAACAGTGATAGATGCCTGACCTGTGACATAATACAACATCGCACAAAAATGTTTACTTCCATATCTACAGGTGAAGAATTTGAAATCACCTCTTTTTTAAACTGTGCTTCAGATTTTGTTATCTATCTACTGCAATGCCCCTGTATGTTACAATATATAGGAAGAACCACGCAAACATTGAGAGAACGAATGAATACGCACCGTAGCAAGGTGAAGTCCGGTTTTCAGCTACACAGTGTGTCTAGACACTGTAGATCTCATCACGAACAGGACTTCAATTGCCTAACCCTAATTCCAATAGAACAAATCGCAAAGGACCATCCTGACAGACTTAACCAGTTAATTAAAAGAGAAAACTACTGGATTTTTAAATTAAATACATTGTGTCCTTATGGCCTGAATGAGACTCTAGAAAGAACATAACTTCAATACATTGACCATTTCCCACCAGTGAAATATAGATAACGGCACTGCACTTATGTACCCAGAGTCTTATACATCCTTTTCACTAACATCTGTATCATTTCCTCACTCTCAACCCAACTCTATGCTATATCATCATCCTATCCCACTTACTACTCCTGACAGCGACAGTCCGAACTGCGCATGCGCAGTATCGATCTCAGACAGCGCCTGTCCGTTCCTCCCCCACGTGTATGCACGCAGGCGGGCTTATATAAGAGCTGTCAACGGGAGACGCGCCGCACAGCGCTCCCCATCCAGCAACAGGAGACACTACACGCAGAGCTCCCAGACCATCCGGACCCAGATTAAGTAAGTTTTACCCACATTAAAAATACACACCAAGTCGATTTACCATTCATATCTTACATTTTATATTCCACAGGGGTAGATCAACATCCCTCCATTCTTAGGACTAAATACAACTAATACAGCGTTTTAAACCATCATTAACATCGCTAGGGTAAGCCCTAAGCCTACTATTCCCTCACTACAACCCACTGCAATTTGAACTGTTAAATTCCATGTATCTCCTCCAGATATTTAGAACTAACACCATCCTAGGGAAGAATATATGTCCTTTACCACCAGAACAGGGCAAACTGAGGCTATACGGGTTAGTTAATATTTTCTTCCTATCCCACTCCAGATTTTCATTTATCTTCACCTGTATTGTGGATATCATATGTATTAACTATACATCACGCTACTACTTCAACCTCTTCAATAGTGAATCACTAACCATTTCTCTATATGCTATAGATTGATATATCTATCTAATCTAACTAGCGGCTCACCTTCGTTTCCATAAAATATCTAAACACTTATGTATGAATTACTTTTTATATAAATTATGTATTTTACATTTGTTTGTTCTATATGAAATGTTTCTTATTGACTTTTATCGACTCTTATGTATATCCATTTATGTCTTTTTTATCTACATATATTTATTTACATTATATATATTTTTTGTATATTAGAGCATTATAATAGAGCATTGTATGTATGTATGTATATCCATTTATGTCTCTTTTATCTACATATATTTATCTACATAATATATATTTTTTGTATAATAGAGCATTGTAAAAAACTATACGGACCTGAAGAAGGGAGCGGTACGCTCCCGAAACGCGTCGTCCTTGTTTATACCTAAATAAAAGCCTTGACAACACCGAGAAGCGCGGAAACTGGTCCTGATTTTTTTACCCCACGCTTGTACATTCCTATTAGAATAGTGTTAGGCAGGAGTGATTCTACAAGAACCCAACAGCCCTTCTTAGGGCTACAATAACGTTTTATTTTCCTTTTTTTTTGGTTTGCTTGTGGCTGGGCTTGCTGGCATTAGTAGTGCAGCTAGTACCATATTGTGAGGAATTTGCAGGGAGACTTGTGTTTAGCTCTTGGTGACACACATATCCACCTCAATACAATACAATAGCGTTATATTTTCCTTTTTTTTGGTTTGCTTGTGGCTGGGCTTGCTGGCATTAGTAGTGCAGCTAGTACCATATTGTGAGGAATTTGCAGGGGGACTTGGGACCGTTGTGTTTAGCTCTTAGTGACACACATATCCACCTCAAACACCGAAGTGGGACAATTTATTAGGGGTTTGATTAGAATTAGGCAGGGTCTGCTGATTAATTTTTTTTTACCTTTATTTCTTTTTATAGCTCAAAGTCATATTGCAAAGCAGTGTGCTTTCACTGTAGGCTAGAAAATAGCCATAGGAGAACCCCAAAGGCTTACTTAGGCCTACAATAGCGTTATATTTTCCTTTCTTTTGTTTGCTTGTGGCTGGGCTTGCTGGCATTAGTAGTGCAGCTAGTACCATATTGTGAGGAATTTGCAAGGAGACTTGCTACCGTTGTGTTTAGCTCTTAGTGACACGCATATCCACCTCAAACACCGAAGTGGGACAATTTATTAGGGGTTTGATTAGAATTAGGCAGGGTCTGCTGATTAATTTTTTTTTACCTTTATTTCTTTTTATAGCTCAAAGTCATCAGGCACAGCACAAAATCCAGTTGTGTGCTGTCAGTGTAGGTTAGAAACTAGCCATAGCAATAGAATAGCATCGTTTTGTTTAAAAAAAAAAAAAAAAAAAAATTTGAAGTTTACACTTTAATTTTGAAAATGTTTAACCCGAGGGCTAGGGGTAGAGGACGAGGGCGTGGACGTGGGCGTCCACCTACTGCAGGGGTCAGAGCCCGTGGTCCTGGGCGGGGTGAGACACCACCTGCTTATGAGGGAGCAGGGGAACGCCGCAGAGCTACACTCCCTAGGTTCATCATGTCTCAAGTTACTGGGACTCGTGGTAGAGCACTGTTGAGGCCAGAACAGTGCGAAGAGGTGATGTCGTGGATTGCGGACAATGCTTCTAGCCATTTGTCCACCAGTCAGTCTTCCACGCAGTCCACCCATGTCACCGAAATCAGCACTCCTCCAGCTCCTCCACCTCAGCCTCCTTCCCCCCAGTCTGCCCCCTCCCAGCAAAATTTGGCATTTGAACCGGCATACTCTGAGGAACTGTTTTCTGGACCCTTCCCACAGTCACAAACCACTTGTCCGGTTGCTGCTGAGCAATTTTCCGATGCCCAGGTTTTCCATCGGTCGCAGTCTGTGGGTGATGATGACATTATTGACGTAGTGGAAGAAGTGTGTAAAGAGGTGTCGGACGATGAGGAGACACGGTTGTCAGACAGTGGTGAAGTTGTTGCCAGGGCAGGAAGTCCGAGGGGGGAGCAGACTGAGGGATCGGAGGATGATGAGGTGACAGACCCAAGCTGGGTTGATAGGCCGGGTGAACACAGTGCTTCTGAGACAGAGGCAAGTCCTATAGCAGAACAGGTTGGAAGAGGCAGTGGTGGGCCAGACGGAGAGGCAGGGCCAGAGCTGGTGCATCAGCGCCAAATGTTGCCTGTAGTCAAGCTCCCGTGGCGAGGGCTAGATTTTCAGAAGTCTGGAGATTCTTTAAAGAAACACCGGATGACCGACGGACTGTGGTGTGCAACCTTTTCCAAACCAGGATCAGCAGGGGTTCCACCACTACTAGCTTAACTACCACCAGTATGCGCAGGCATATGAATGCTAAACACCCCACTCAATGGCACCAAGCCCGTTCACCTCCGGCCGGGCACACCACTGCTCCTTCCCCTGTGTCATCTGCTAGTAAGCCCCCTGCCCAGGACCACGGCCCAAACACCTCCAGTGCGAAAACCCCATCTTAGCCTCCACGATCCTCCACAGCATCCACCAGCGTTCAGCTCTCCATACCCCAGACGCTGGAGCGCAAAAGGAAGTATAGCGCAACCCACCCACACGCCCAAGCCCTCAACGTCCACATCTCCAAGTTGCTTAGCCTGGAGATGCTGCCCTATAGGCTGGTAGAGACCGAGGTCTTTCGAAACCTCATGGCGGCGGCCGACCCTCGGTATTCGGTCCCCAGCCGCCACTACTTTTCCCGATGTGCCGTCCCAGCCCTGCACAAGCACGTGTCAGAGAACATCATCCGTGCCCTGACCTACGCCATTTCTGACAAGGTCCACCTGACCACGGACACGTGGACGAGTGCTGCCGGGCAGGGCCACTGTATATCGCTGACGGCACATTGGGACCGAATCTGACCCTGGGGCTGCTCATATACTGCCGACGCCGAGGATTGCGGGGCCTACCTTGGTCCAGGTCTCAAAGGCCTACTATGCCTCCTCCTCCTCCCAACCCTCCTCCGAATTACCATCCGTGGGCATGGCGCCATCAGTCGGTAGCTCTAGGCACAGCAGCAGTGCCGTCGCTAAGCAACAGCAGGCGGTGCTAAAACTGCTGAGCCTAGGCGATAAAAGGCACACCGCCCAAGAGCTATTACAGGGCATCACGGCGCAGACTGATTTGTGGCTGGCACCGCTGAACCTGAAGCCAGGCATGGTTGTGTGTGACAACGGCCGTAACCTGGTGGCGGCTCTGCAACTCGGCAGACTGACACATGTGCCATGCCTGGCCCATGTGTTAAATCTCATAGTTCAGCGTTTCCTCAAGACATACCCCAATCTGTCTGATTTGCTCACAAAGGTGCGCCGCATCTGTGCGCATTTCAGGAAGTCCAGCACAGATGCTGCCACTCTCAGGGCAGCGCAGCGCCGCCTCCAACTGCCCGCTCACCGACTGTTGTGCGACGTGCCCACGAGGTGGAATTCAACATTAACCATGTTATCCAGAGTTTACCAGCAGCCCAGAGCGATTGTAGACTGCCAGATGTCAACTTCCACCAGAACTGGTAGTCAGGTCAGTCAGCTTCCTCAAGTCTACAATGAGGAGTGGACGTGGATGTCTGATATCTGTCAGGTGCTGAGTAACTTTGAGGAGTCAACACAGATGGTCAGTGGCGATGCCGCCATCATCAGCCTCACCATCCCGCTGCTTGGCCTGTTGAAAAACTCTCTGGTCAGCATGAAGTCGGAAGCTTTGCACTTGTCACAAGAGATGGGGGAAGAAGATTCCCTTGTTGATAGCCAAAGCACCCTTAGGTCTGTTTCTCAGCGCATATCGGAGGAAGAGGAGGAGAATGTTGGCGAGACAGAAGAGGGGACCATTGTTCAGTCCTTCACTGTTCAGCGTGTATGGGCAGAAGAAGAGGAGTTGGAGGAGGAGGAAATGGGCAGTCAGGCCAGTGAGGGGAGTGAATTCTTGCGCGTTTGGACTCTGGCGCATATGGCAGATTTCATGCTAGGCTGCCTATCCCGTGACCCTCGCGTTCAAAGAATTTATTCCAGCACCGATTACTGGGTATTCACTCTCCTGGACCCACGGTACAAACAAAATCTTTCCACTCTCATCCCTGGAGAGGAAAGGAGTGTGAGAATGCATGAATACCAGCAGGCCCTGGTGCACAAGCTGAAACAGTATTTCCCTTCTGACAGTGCTAGCGGTAGAGGGCGTACTTCTGCGGGACAAGTAGCGAGGGAGAGTAGGCGAGCAGGCAGCTTTTCCAGCACTGGCAGGGGTATGCTTTACAAGGCCTTTGCCAGTTTTATGTCACCCCAGCAAGACACTGTCACCTGTCCCCAGTCTCGGCAGAGTAGGGCTGATCTTTACAGAAAGATGGTGAGGGAGTACGTAGCTGACCATACCATCGTCCTAAATGATTACACAGCTCCCTACAACTACTGGGTTTCAAAGCTGGACATGTGGCATGAACTGGCGCTGTACGCCTTGGAGGTTCTTGCCTGCCCTGCCGCTAGCGTGTTGTCCGAGCGGGTTTTCAGTGCAGCTGGTGGCATCATCACCGATAAGCGTACACGCCTGTCGACTGAAAGCGCTGACAGGCTGACGCTTATCAAGATGAAAAAAATCCTGGATTTCTCCGGATTTTCATTCTCCACCAGGTGAAAGAAGCTCAACCTGAATAATGTATGCACTCCTCCTCCTCATTGTCCTCCTTCTCCTCCTCTTTGTACACTAAAGCATAGGAAACTGGCTATTTTTTGGCTCTGGCTCTAGCTATAGTACTCTATGTATTTAATTTTTCTGGAGGGCCACCTACCCGGTCCTCTGTTTTAAGCAATTTTTGGGAGTGCCACATACAGGCACTCAATTTATTTAATTTTTCTGGAGGACCACCTACCTGCTCCTCTGGTTTGAAAACTTTTTTGGACTGCCACATACAGGCACTCAATTTATTTAATTTTTCTGGAGGACCACCTACCTGCTCCTCTGGTTTGAAAACTTTTTTGGACTGCCACATACAGGCACTATCCAAATTAAATTGTCTCCATAGCAGCCTCCACATGTCATCTTTTTAGCTGGCTCCACACGTTGTCTCCATTGCTACCTCAACACGTCATCGCCATAGCTGCCTCCAAAAGTCGTCCATATAGCTGCCTCCATACATGGTCTCCTTATCAAACGAACTGTGTCAGGCAGAATTTTGGGTTGTTTTCATGACTTCCACATCAAACTTTGTCGCCACCCTGCTGTGTAATCCACAAAATATACTGGCAAACTTTTATCATTTACCGATATTATTTCAGCGCTTCTAGCACATCTGTTTACATTCCCCTCACCCGCCATATCCCAAACTTCTAAGAACGCTACTACACTTGATCTTATACAAAAGGTTCTTAGAAGTGCTGTTTGGGGAGTAGCCTAGAGACAGGGGCTTGGATTGGCGAAAGCTTGCCTGGCAGCGGAGCGCCAGCTCCATCTCAAGATCCAACTAACATAGTTTTAACTGCAGCACCTTTAATCTACTACTAGTTCACTGCCTCCATACATCGTCCCCTTATCAAACGAGCTGTGTCAGGCAGAATTTGAAAATTATAATTTTTTCAAAGTAAACGCTCCTGGCCCCCAGGCCCATTTTGGGTGGGGAGGAGCCGAGAGACAGGGGCTTGGACAGGCGAAATCTCGCCTGGCAGTGGACCGCCAGCTCCATCCCAAGATTAGGCAGCCTCAGAGGCATCCATGCATGCTGCCCCTGCTGTTTCCTGTCCATTTGCCTCCACGATCCTCCACAGCGTCCACCAATGTCTCATTTCAACTCTCTATACCCCAGACGCTGGAGCACGAGAGGATATGCAGCATATCATCCCCTTATCAAACGACCTGTGTCAGGCAGAATTTTCAGGTGTTTCACCAGATACATAGTGGAACTCGGCCCATCTGTCGCCGCCATGCTGAAGACCTGAAGTTGCAATCATAGCAGCGCAATATGGATGCTCCATACTGTCACTCTTAATCATGGAACCATTTCCGTAAAAACAATTAAAAATAGAACCACTATGCTATTCCATTATTCCTAGGTGAAATATTCAAACGACCCGGCCTGCTTTGAAAATTATAATTTTTTCAAAGTAAACGCTTCTGGCCCTCAGGCCCATTTTGCGTGGGGAGGAGACGAGGGACAGGGGCTTGGGCAGGCGAAATCTCGCCTGGCAGTGGACCGCCAGCTCCATCCCAAGATTAGGCAGCCTCAGAGGCATCCATGCATGCTGCCCCTGCTGTTTCCTGTCCATTTTGCCTCCACGATCCTCCACAGCGTCCACCAATGTCTCATTTCAACTCTCTATACCCCAGACGCTGGAGCACGAGAGGATATGCAGCACATCATCCCCTTATCAAACGACCTGTGTCAGGTGTTTCACCAGATACATAGTGGAACTCGGCCCATCTGTCGCCGCCATGCTGGAGACCTGAAGTTGCAATCATAGCAGCGCAATATGAATGCCCCATACTGTCGCTCTTAATCATGGAAGTCGTCTCCATGGCTGCCTCCACATGTCGTCCCCTTATCAAAAGAGCTGTGTCAGGCTAATTTTTCGGGTGTTTCACCAGATACGTTATGGAACTTGGTCACTATGTCGCCACCATGCTGTGCTATCGACTAAATATACCGTCAACCTTTTGTTCACATAGGAAATCATTTCACCTCCTTTGGTGAAACCTGAGTCCATTTAGGGTATGTCGCCATGACACTCTCTAGCCTGCCACTGCTGCCGCTGCCTCTGCATGCCGTCCCTTATAGTGTCAGGGTTAATTATTGGATGTTTTAGATGCTATCTAGCCTCATTCGGTCACTCTGTCATGGCCATGCTGTTGCCCATAATTTTGGCATAATGGTGCGATTAAGCAGCCTCAGAGGCATCCATGCATTCTGCCCCTGCTGTTTCCTGTCAATTTCCGTGGTGTTTCCATCCTTTTCTGAAGTTCCCAGGTGTTTGGCCAAGCTTCCCTGTGCAGACCCTTGGTCCCCTTGAAAAAGGCTCGAGTCTCCCATTGACTTCAATGGGGCTCGTTATTCGAGACAGCACTCGAGCATCGGGAAAAGTTCGTCTCGAATAACGAGTACCCGAGCATTTTAGTGCTCGCTCATCTCTAATTATAACCCTTTCTGAGATCTATGGCAACAAAAATTGCTACTTAATGTTCCTTGATGATGTCTTTACTCTTTTGCATTTAACATGTGCCTGAATACTCCGGATCAGCATCATTCCAAAACTTCTGCTTTTATAGAGGTTGTCACACTTGCTAATTGTCAATTAATGAAGGGCATTTGGTGAGCATCACCTGAATGCTACTTATCTTCTTAATGGCTATGGAAACATAAAGGTTACTCTCAATTGTTACTATACTACTTCTCAATTTTGTTTAATTCTTATTTAATAAATAATATTAGAAAAAGTTTCTCATGTGTTGTTCTTCCAAGGCCTTGTTTCCCTAATTTTATCACCTCCTGTTTTCTTTTTATTATATCTTAAAAGAGATGTCAAACCATAAAATTTAAAGTTACACATATGTTAGTAAATTCATCTTTCTTTCTTTGTGTTTTGCTACTAAATTTGTGTAGGCTACATTTGTATTATACTATGTGCACAAATATACACATATCAAGAGATTATTTGATGGTACCAGAAACATTGCTTTGGGATAATTCTTTAGTGAAACCTTTATCTATGTTTGAAATATTTAAGAAAAGGTATAATCATTTTAAAAGGGAATATACCAAAAGAAATATCTTACAGTCCAGGACTGGCATTTGTTTTAGGCTATAAATGCCAGATACTCAGGATACACAAGGGGCTCCTATATTGCTAGTAGCCTGTGTAGAAAATCCTGCCATCTTACCTTCAGGTGACATCTGTGATCATACCATCTCTCCTCCAGCTTTTCCGCTCTGCACTGTGTGGCAGCAATGCCATTGACTTTGTAGCTACGAGCATTTCATGCAGCCGAGTTTCCAGCCCCTGAGGTGAGACTCAAGGCATTTCCAAACAGATTAACATCAAGTTTTGAGATATGCTTTCTAAGCACTTTTACTTCTGTTTATTTCTTATATGTTTCCATTAATTTCAACAAGCTACATTAGAAATTTTGGAAAAGCTTAGAGAGGCTATAAAAAGTATGAGCAAATGGATTTAAGAAAATGCAATGAACACAAACTATTTCCAACAATGATTTAAATCCATATTATGTTATTTATAAATTATGATTTTACCTAATATATCAGCTTTCTAAGGAGATAAGTCCCCCCTATTTCTGTTGCATGAAAGCCAGCGCAGCTGCACCAAAATCCGATCGCGTGCAACACAATCCTTTTTTTAAATACCTGTCCCTGCTGCGCAGTCCCTCAAAATGTTGGAATATCCGACTGAAGTGCGGTCTGCGGACCCTTAGTAAATACGCCCAAATTAGTCCTATATTTTGTTGCTTGCCCTTTTCTTTCCAGAGATATGCCATTTTCTGAAAATTCTGAAGATAGCTATCATCAGTATCAGTGAAGTGGGTAGAGACTAATGTCTTTCAGTCATTGCCCTTTAGCAGACTCAACTTTAGGATGCCCGCAGATCTCATGATGCCTTGTATTTTCTTATTAAAGGTGTTTTCCCACCAATCAAGCTAGGCCCTATCCACAGGATCCACAGTGATGAGACCCCCACAGATCATGAGAACGGGGGGGGGTCTACAGTACCTCCGTCGGACCCCTTGTCCGTCCTGAAAATGAATGGAGCAGACAAAGTATTCTGCTTCACTCATCTGTATGGAGCTGACAGCGATTGCCGAGCTTCAATTAGATGAATAGAGCAAAAAGGACATTGCGAACCCCACGTTCTTGTGATCTGTGGGGGTCTTATCACTGAGACCCCCACCCATCATCAAATTTAACCCCTTTAACTAGCAGTAAATACAGTGAGATTCCTAAAAGAAATACACTGAACATATAGCATACTATACAGTGACTAGCCAGCCAGCTTTTATCACATGTAGGAGCAATCATCATGTAATAAGTAGTTAAATCAATCAGTGAATTAGTTATATGATGTGTATAGTCTGGGCTGTATTAACACTAAAGGCTAAAGCCCCCTATAGTGTAGAGCGGGTATGTAGGTGGGGGGGGGGGGCTTCAGAGGAGTCTATGTTACAACTTGAGGTGCAGAGACAGACACGTCAAAGGAGAATTTGTCTTTATTAAAATATAATATAAAGTTTACTATTTTATCATCTGCACTATATATGTATTTAAAAGTAAACAGGTAAGTTAAGTTAAAGTGTTCTTATTTAGCTTTAAAAAATGATAACTTAATTTCTTAAGCTGTCTGGCCTTGGTTACAGATGATGCAATAAGAATTTGATCATTTTGATCATTTACCGAAAACATTTACAATTGATATGAAAATTTACAGAAGGTGCCAGATGTCACATATGTTTAAAGATCTGAGTATCACCCACAATCTGCAAACTTTGAAATGGTAAGTATACCTACTGTAGAAGAACAGATGTTGTTTTCAGGGCAAAGGCTGTTCAAACCACTATTTGATTTTCTATTTAATATTTCTAATTTTTAAACCAAAAATTGCACCTCAACTGGATATGTCTATAAAATCTTTAATTAAACAATTTTCACAGGAAAAAGGTGTTCCTCAAGTTCCCCCCCAAAAAACAAACTTTAATAAAAATTAAAAAAAAAAATAGCAAAGGTAGACAAAATTAGATCAAATCTCTCCCCACTAGACCACTCTCTCAATCTGTGTACACACAGCAGCTCCTATATAAAGCACAATGTTCATGGCTAGTCTGACCCTACAATCTCTCAGCTTGAGTATGGTGCATCTACTGCATGGTACATAGCACTACTGGACCTAATACATCAGAGTCATGCAGTATGACCTAATACAAAAGTTTCTTTTTTCCCCAACCCCATTGTTTGTTATACAATTGTAAATTGAAAAGTAGTGTCATGAGAAATGGTTGAGGCTACTCAATCTGGGTTATATGTTCTTGACAAAAACACAGCAACAAAAGATTTCCAGACAAGAAGACATTGATACATTTTACAAAATGTTCCTTGCAAATGAAAAAAGGAAGGAAGGAAAAAGAATTATCAACTGTATTTCAAGAACCATGTAAATCACAAACTGCTATGATGAACAAGATGAACTTTTTATCCCAAACCATAGCAGCTGCCTTTTATTTATGAAATAGTAAAACAAGGGTGTATCTATTCTGAAGTGACCAAGGTCCCCATAAAATTGATGTATGATGTGATAATATTGCTTCGGGCAATAGTGTAAGGAACAAAGTTAGTATTTACACTAGAAGAATGGATCATAGTCTTTTTAAATTATAACACAAAGATGGTATTTGATCTGAGTGCATCATGATAACCCACCATGGTGACATCTGCCATATTAAGTCACAACACTTAAGAGTGGCACTGCCTGGCAGAGAAAGACACTTACTTATACTTGCAGTTTTCTTCTGAATGCATTGACTTTCATGAAGCTCAAACCCTCCCAAGCTAAAACATTCAAGTAAAGAAAACAGTTCTCTCAATTCACTTGGGAACAGTTGGGCTCTGAGGATACTTGAATTGCATCTTATCTTACCTCTAGCATGATGTACTCACATAAGGGAGGGGAATCAATGAACTAAATTGTCAGATTAGATGAGTGGAATTGAGCTAGGCTTTGCTTTTAAGAAATCAGTGACAGCAAAGCATATCAATATTATGTATGAAGAGGCGTTATAATGGTTTAATACTTTTCAATTCTTTAAAAACCTCTAAAAGCAGCATTGAAGCAATAATTCCCGATAATAGAACATTAAAAATACAGCAAAACAATCACAAATGTAAGACATTTTTATTGAATCTTTGTTTTTTTGAAGTGATGCATGTTGACCATAAATAATCTGTATATATCACAATAAAAGCATTTGCAGGTCATTCTGTCAATAGAGGTGCTCCTCTAACTTACTTATCAATTAGGACAGCACAATATACATTTTAATAGGCGATAAATAGACACATTGCTTGAAATCTTCTCCCCTACTGTAATGAGAAGCTACCATTCATGTTTCATGTATTTATCTGAATGGCCACAATGTAACTTTCCATTTCTGGAGAAGCAACCAAAGCAGAGAATGTTATAGGACGGTGGCATAATCCCTTTCCCATCCAAAGCAAGGGAAGATAGTACATTAAAAACAGATACAAAAAAATGCACACATGACATCTAGATCAGTGCATATGTACGTTATTTTACTGAATTGTGTGTCTTCTCTATTAGAAAGTAGAGCTTGTCCTAGTCTGAACCGTTTCAAGGATCACTTAGAGAAGGACACCATAAGGCAGCATAAAAAAGGTCTAGTTGTACTTTTCACCTGCTATTAATTGGTCTAGTTTATAATAGAAACCATGCCATTGATACCATAGATCATTATTTTTATGTAACATAGTTTTTTTTGTTTTATGCTGAGCAGTCTTTCCTGAGCATTCACAATGTCGGAATGGTTAATAACAGCTTCTTAAAGTGGTCTTGTCACCAAGTGCAAATTTCTACATGATATAAATACCATTATTTTCCATTGCATTCCTGATCACTTTTTAAATCCACCGCTTCAAAATATTAGACACCTGGAATTTTATCCTTGTCAACGAGTTGGTAATTTATGATTTATTTCTTGAGGTTTGCCTATACCACACCTTGGCTAATATGAGCTAATTCACACGTACACATCACCTTGCCCATGTGCAGCTTTCCTACACCACTAAGGGTAGTACTAGTACAAGCAAAGTCAGTGACCCTAGTAACTACACTAGGGTGTACCAGGCAACTTTATTGGAACTGTTTGGAAGACCTGCTAATGTAATCCATGTAATGTGTTCTATGTTCTATCAGTATATATCAGTTGTGAAAAAGAAAGACATATGCAATTCTAAATTTACTAATTTTTACTGAATACTATTGTTATATTTCTTTCACAGCATTCATGCCTGTGAACTTTAGTGTATGCAAATCTTATCACGCAATAAATGTATAAGAACATCATGAATCTGTCCTCTTGTTAATTTAATGACCTCTGTGTGATCCATCTGTACATGAGTCCTAAGGTTGCATATTGTTATACCAGGGCTTTAGTTTGCATCACAGTTCACAACAGCAAAAGAAGTATTCCTACAGCTAATTGCTCCATCAGCAGCCTGACACGAAGCTTTTATACCACATATAAGCTCTTTTATGGCTTGGAAAGCTGTAGAGGGCTCAGAACTGCTGACCTACAACCCAAGCTCTTATGTTGCAGTTTCGTACAGTAAGTCTATGCGCAGCAAAACAGCAGAACATTCTTATCCTTCAGGTTCCACTGGGGCTGCTTCAGGAGTCATACAAGGTGTACTGAAAAAGGTCCATTCTAGTTTTCTCTTAATTAAGTCTAATTAGATGGTGGAGTCAGGAAAAGAAAACAGCGTTGGCTTACTTGATGAACGTGACTTGAAATTGTAAAGTGTAAATTGCTCAACTGCACAAAATGATGCAGCCTCACAACATGATAAGCCTCTTTCAAGAAGCAATAAAAAGAGTCTGCAGAATAGCAGGGGGCAGAATGGCTGCTCCTGCTCATAGCAGTCGGGAAGCAGTTATGTGTGTGGCAGCAGGAAGCACAATTCTCAAACACACATATGTTGTTTTTGACAAACTCATCCTTTGCTTTGTTTAAAAAATAATAAAGATGCAGAAAAATATGGCAGCAATAGGATAGATGCTGTGGTGTAGGCCCCAAGCTGTCTCAGTTAAAGGAAAAGAGAAAACCTTCCGATTCATTTATATGCTGAGAGCTTCTTTCCAACATTTACAAATATTCTTGCAATCTTTGAAGGAAAAGTCTTTATGTTACTGATATTTTACTCTTTTATGGAGCTGGAAGAATAAAGTAATGCTTCTATCATGAAAATATAACGTTTCCCTTGTCTTTTAGGAAATTTTACCTTTTTCCATTTCCTTTGAAATACTCTGCCAGACGATAAAATATTCAGTGTAAATTCCTGGGTAGAAGCAATGTCACACAAAATATAAAGTGCAGAATCCTAACATTACTAACAAATGGATACACTGAAGCAAAAGTGAAGCCTATCCCAATCAGTTTATTTTTCTTAGAAAGAATCCAGTATGAGGATAAAAGCACTGCAAATAAACTTTGATTAACCTTAACATCAGTAAATCCATTTCCAGTCCAGGAAACTAGTTTATATGAAATGGCATGTGGTTATTTTGTGCTATAATAACAGTATCATGTTTAATAAGGTTGGAATAAGATATAAGCCCATCGCAGTCAAAAGTATTAAATTATACGGTTTTGATCCAAAATAAGGCAAATTCTCTGCATGGCTGATGCTCGTTGGCCGAAAGCAAGAAGAAATTCCTTCCAAACCCCTAATATGGCTGTCAAAATAACTCCCTGGATCAACCAAAACTTCTTACAAAAAGTTTTATTCCCATACAATGTGATATTTTTTCTCTCCAGAAAGGCATCCAGGCGTCTCTTGAACATGTACATAGAGTCCGCCATAACAACCTCCTGCGGCTGAGAGTTCCATAGTCTCACTGCTCTTACAGTAAAGAAGCTTTGTCTATGTTGATGGTAGAATCGCCTCTCCTCTAGGTGTAGAGGATGCCCCCTTGTCCTGGTCACAGGCCTAGGTATAAAAACATCTTTGGCGAGATCCTTATACAGGTATTTGTACATTGTAATGAGGTCTCTCCTTTTTTCTAAGCTGAACAAACCAATGTTTAGTGATCTATCATTGTATACTAGCCCCCCCCCCCCCATTCCCCTATTAATCTTGGTTGCTCTCCTCTTTACCCATTCCAGTTCTTCTATGTCTTTTTTATACACTGGTGCCCAAAACTGTACACAATGGGGTGCATTTATCGAAAACATTGCAAACTGTACCATGTGCAGTTTGCCTGTGAAGTGTGTAGGGTGTGCCAGATTCCAGATTTTTGGTCCTAGTTCTTCATGAACCTGGCACTCCCTGCACTGTTCTGACAGAGTGCACCAACTTTTTTGGGTGCTCCTTTAACGTGGGGTGTGCAACACATTTCTGTTAGACTCTGCATGATAAATGTGTTGCATGAAAAATCCGTAGGTTTTTCCTCTGCCTCTACATCATTCGGACATATAACTATCTAGGTAAATGTCAAGGTATAGCCAGTGAAAACAGTACCTTTGGTAAGGTGGGAATGAGGTTAATAAAAGCCCTCACGTTCTCAAGCAGATCCTTCCTTGTGATGCGATTGTTAGTCCGCTCACGGGACGCAGCGAGCAGCTGTGTTGGTCTCTTTTCCTTCCGGCTCAGAAACCGAGCGCTTTTTCGTTCCACGTCGATCCAGAAACGTGTATATAGAACGAAATACAAAGCAATAGTGTAGCACAGCTTTGATTGAAGACAGTAATCTTTAATTTTTATACTCACAATGATAGGAATTAAAAAGGCCTTAAGTAAAAAATCTTTAAATAAAAGAATTCTCATGCACATTCGGCGGTAGTTGCCCGACTCGAGTTTCGCCAATAGTGGCTTCTTCCAGGGCTTCTTCCATGTGTTGCATGGTCTGTCTGTGCACAAGAAAGCCCCTTTATGTGCAGAAATTTTATGTTGCATCGGGTATAGTGCAGTTGCGACACAGAAGAGTCGCATGTGATACATGTGTCTCAAACACTTCTTAACCCCTTGACGACGTGTGATGTAATAGTATGGGTGAATGGAGAGGACTAACGTGCTAAGTCCTCTCCATAACCCGTAAGTCTTTGCTACATATTGCAGCAAACACTTACCAGTAACACCAATCCTGGGTTTTAACCCATCCATCGCCATTGGCAAAGCTGATGGCTGCTTCAAAAAAATTGTAGAAGCATTCAAGAGGGGGCGGGGCTACGGGCAGTGACTGCCGCATAAAGGTAAGCAGTCACTTCCGGCCTATGGAGTGGACAGGACTTTGAGCGCGGTCCGGCGTTTCTACTGTACTTCGCAGCAGTGTTTGCTAGCATTATTGGAGGTTTCCGATAACGTTAGCAGTGTAACACTGCTGCATCTGTTGTAGTACTAGGAGCTGCTTACTTTAATAAGCAGCTCCTAGTGCTTTTTTATGAGTGACAGGTCCTCGTTAAACAGAGCCCCCCAAACCTTCGTACTTTGTGGGTCCACTGTAACCAGTTGCAAGTAACTGGGCGTTGTTTCCCCTTAGGTCAATGTGCTGACATAAAACAAGAATAACAAATGTGAAGACACAATAAGAGGTAGTAAACGATCTGGAATCGCAATAGAGAGAGCATACAAGTGCCAAATCGACAATACAGAAGAATAGTTAATTAAACAAAGATATAGATGAAGAACCAAGAGAAATGTAGAAACAAACTACAGCAGAACACTAACAGAAATAACAAATGAATTTGAACAGGGTGAGGTAAGAGCCAGATACTTATAGTTAGGAGGAGCTCTCACAGAAATAGTCAGTGTTTCCTTAACCTACCTACAAGTTATATGACACAGATAGGAAACAGAACCATCAATAAAAAATAATTAGAAATGAGCAAATCATCACAAATCCAATTTAGAGAGGCTTTGCTGAATTTATAAAAAGATTTGATTCCCACCAAATTTGTTGGATCCTAACTGCTGTTTTTCCAGTTGTCCCTTCCTTAAAGGGGTGTTCTCATTACAGCAAATTAATGTTATTGTTTGTACAATTAAAAGTTATACAATTTTCCAATATACTTTCTGTATCAATTCCTTACAGTTTTCTAGATCTCTGATTGATTTAGTTCCAAAGAAATCTTCTATATTTACGTCCAGTGGACAGAAATCTGACCATGGTCACACAGGTGCATGGATCGTTATATCACACAGCTCTGATGACTCTCTGTGATATAATGACCCATGCACCTGTGTGACCATGGTCAGATTTTTATCCATTGAAAGTAAACACAGAAGCTTTCTATGAAATGAAAGGATCTAGAACACCGTGAGTAATTGATATAGAAAGTATATTGGAAAATTTGTATAACTTTATATCACTTGTGAGAAAGTGAGAGGTGTTGTGTGGGAAAACCGCTATCTGTCTTACAGGCAGATGAAATGCTGGTGGTAAAAGCCCTGGGTTTGTCTGCAGTAACCCAAGGGTTAATGCAGACATGATAAGCAGGAATAGTCTGTTTTGTCTGTGTTGGCCTAGCTAACACAGACACATTGGTAATGTCCGTACTGGGCCTGCTTATTATGGAGTAGGGGTAGGCTGGTAGTGGGACTCCTACTCCACCCGGGCTTCGGTCCTGGGCTTTTGTATAGCCCACAGGTGCAGGTCACAGGCCTCGTTAGGGCCTGATTTAGTCTGCAGGCAAGAAGCAGTAGGAGAGGCCCTTCCTGGAGAGCTGAAAGCGAGATTGCATTCTCACAGCAAAGGTAACTGAGGGTCTCCTGTCTTGCTGCTGGCCAAGAGCGTGTGCCAGGCAGCCTGGTACCCGGATAGCTAGGGTCCTCAAAATGTATTAGACAGCGCCTAGCCGGGCAGGAATTACTTTTATAATGTTTTTGCATGTGCCTAAGCCAAGGCTGAATTTGTGTTCTGTTTTGCAAGTGTGAATAAACACTTAAGTTGGACTTTTAAACCTGCGTGTGTCACTGCTTCCTGCACTGCTACCAGTCAACTACCAGAGCAATTCCCCACACACTATACAAACAATAACATTAATTTGCTGAGATGGGAGAGCCCCTTTAAGTTCTGAGATGCATGCGCACAAGTGTACGGGGGAAATCACAGCAATTTTGGAGTTGCCTAAAGGCAGCAAATTAATAGACGTTCAGATTCTAGTTTTCACCTGTATTTATGGCTAGGAATCTCTGGTAACTGAGGTGGGTTCAAGTTGAGTAATTGAATAATGAGTAATTTTAATGTTACTTGAAAATAAATCGTAAACTCAATGTCAACATTCCAGCGCACAATAAATATCTCAATGAATAAAATGTTACTTATATGTAGTTTGTTAGTGACATAAGATTTATATAAATTAGTAAAAAAATTAATGTTAAGGGTTATAAAGCAATTAAGATTTTCTATTGTCTATTTTTTTCAGTCATTTTATCTATATTATCACCTTTTTTTGTTTCTTACTGTCTTCGAAATAGAAACATTTTAATCTTTAACTTAAAGGGAACCTGTCATCAGCAATTGACCTAATAAGCCACTACCAAAATATTGGGTGTGTATAGTCAAGTTGGAACTTTGAATGCCATTGACATCATGCATCGGACAATCAGGAAAGCAAAACCATCAATTACAGTGAAAGGGATTTTCTGAGGATGAGAGTGTTAAAATTTCCACCTCCTAGACTTTATACAACCAACTTACATCTCATTTCAAAGTAGATTTTCTTGACGATTCCACCATACTAAGTCATAAAAGAGACATGATCTGAAAGGTGTTCAGCTGCTTCACAACATACTGGTCTATTAGGTTAATTTCTGCTGACAGGTTCCCTCTAAACAGTTATTGATGGGACCGCCTGAAGGAAAACTAGGTCATAAAAAGAAGAGATTTTAATCCCAAAAAATTAATATGCACGTTTTCATTGCTTTATGCTATCATCTGTTATTTGTTTCTCAACCTCCCATTTACAGGTCATTCATACACTCACCGGCCACTTTATTAGGTACACCATGCTAATAACGGGTTGGACCCCCTTTTGCCTTCAGAACTGCCTCAATTCTTCATGGCATAGATTCAACAAGGTGCTGGAAGCATTCCTCAGAGATTTTGGTCCATATTGACATGATAGCATCACACAGTTGCCGCAGATTTGTCGGCTGCACATCCATGATGCGAATCTCCCGTTCCACCACATCCCAAAGATGCTCTATTGGATTGAGATCTGGTGACTGTGGAGGCCATTTGAGTACAGTGAACTCATTGTCATGTTCAAGAAACCAGTCTGAGATGATTCCAGATTTATGACATGGCGCATTATCCTGCTGAAAGTAGCCATCAGATGTTGGGTACATTGTGGTCATAAAGGGATGGACATGGTCAGCAACAATACTCAGGTAGGCTGTGGCGTTGCAACGATGCTCAATTGGTACCAAGGGGCCCAAAGAGTGCCAAGAAAATATTCCCCATACCATGACACCACCAGCAGCCTGAACCGTTGATACAAGGCAGGATGGATCCATGCTTTCATGTTGTTGACGCCAAATTCTGACCCTACCATCCGAATGTCGCAGCAGAAATCGAGACTCATCAGACCAGGCAACTTTTTTCCAATTTTCTACTGTCCAATTTTGATGAGCTCGGGCAAATTGTAGCCTCAGTTTCCTGTTCTTAGCTGAAAGGAGTGGTACCCGGTGTGGTCTTCTGCTGCTGTAGCCCATCTGCCTCAAAGTTCGACGTACTGTGCGTTCAGAGATGCTCTTCTGCCTACCTTGGTTGTAATGGGTGGCGATTTGAGTCACTGTTGCCTTTCTATCAGCTCGAACCAGTCTGCCCATTCTCCTCTGACCTCTGGCATCAACAAGGCATTTCCACCCACAGAACTGCCTCTCACTGGATGTTTTTTCTTTTTCGGACCATTCTCTGTAAACCCTAGAAATGGTTGTGCGTGAAAATCCCAGTAGATCAGCAGTTTCTGAAATACTCAGACCAGCCCTTCTGGCACCAACAACCATGCCACGTTCAAAGGCACTCAAATCACCTTTCTTCCCCAGATTGTCTTGACCATGTCTACATGCCTAAATGCACTGAGTTGCCGCCATGTGATTGGCTGATTAGAAATTAAGTGTAACGAGCAGTTGGACAGGTGTACCTAATAAAGTGGCCGGTGAGTGTATGTTTTCAAAATACATATAGATTGACCGAAATTCCAAATAGCTCTGAATTGGATCAGATTTCAGGCTTCTGTGCCTGAAAAGCACACCTAGGGTGTTTTGATTGACATCTCCCTTTCAGGATCTTCCTTAGGGACAGCTGGGTATGAGTTTGAGCTCATTTTGTGTGCATTTGTGGCTTAAGTCATGGATAACTGAAGCAGTCAGTGCTGGGGTAATGTCCATTACTCCCTTATAGTCTGCCCAGTCCCCTCAGAGCTATATCTAGTGCTATTGTTTTGCTATTTTGTGTATTCATCTTCCACTTCATTTTATCAACCATTCTATTGCTATACGATTCTGTACCTTTGCCACCATCTTGGTTTTGACCCGGTTCTGTCTGACTCCACATATCTGTCTGTATCTGTTGTTTGTCCCTTGGTGTCTTGTATCTCCAGGTATGACCCCGCTTTCCCTGTCTCAGACTAGTGTTTGTAATTGTCTTGACATTTTTTCGGTTTACTAGTGTGAACACTGATCTATCTCTGATTCCAAGTTAGTTGTCTGCTCCACCATTCAACAGATGCCAGTTAAGTAAGTTTTTTCTAGGTCACCTATCAAGGTCACTCCGTTTGCAGGTTTCTGATAGTGGGTTCCCCCTTGTTAGGGCAGTTTAATCTGCTGTCGACAGGCTCTTAGCCCGCAGTGATGTCACAGGGTTAGTTCGCCACCACTTATCCAGTCTGACACCTTGCATCAAGTCTGGTTGTGGTTGCGCTGTTGCTGGACAGGTCCATGAGATGGTTTTTGGGTAAAAGGGAGGAACATATATTTGGGCCTGTGCTCAAATATGGGTCATGTCATGTCATACTGATGGACTATATTAAAAATGTTTTTTTTTAATTGTTTGTACTGCACATATCATTTCCTTACTGACTTTTTATGCTATTCCTTTTTACAATAGCCACAGTGTCCATGAATATGGGGATCCATCCTATGCATGGACCTTTGCACAGTGGTACACAAATTAATTTTGTGCTGCCAATACATTTCAATCTTTCCTGAATAAAAATGCAATCAACTAACAAACATGATAACCTATGCTCATGTATTGGCAGATCGGCATTTTAATTCCACAATCCAGTTAAATAGATGAAACCTTCCACTAAATGCTCATTTCCAATAATCAAAAAATCGAATCAATCATTCCACATGAAGGATTATAGGTTACTGCCCTACAATGTTTCTAAAGCGTTGTTCCTTGTACCATCCACATAAATGACCTTAAAAATATACAATGAAGGCAATACCTGGGTTATATACAGTGGGTTCATTCTTAAGTTCAATGTGTATGTAAGTCGGAACAGGTATACTGTATAATTGTAGTTCAAGACAAAATTTTGTTTTGACCCTGTATCAATTATGTGTTATTATGGGAACACAGATTATCAATAAAATGTAATTACAGACACCTTACAGCTGATCATTGCAGCCTGGGAATAAAGTAAAGCATCAAGAGAGCTTCACCAGAAGTCACAGTGGGCAGAGGGGTCCGTCAGTAACTAGGGGTCGCCTGTAAGTTGGGTCGCCTGGAACCAATAGCCAAATCTAGATATTTTATTTTAAAAATGTTCCAGGTATAAAGCTTCATTCATATCCTTGAAAAACAAATGTGATAAGGCCGTTCTGTATTTTATATCTGATTTATATCATTACCGACACTGAAATGCATTCCTTGTGTAACTCATTGCTCTAAACTCTGCTTTTTGATCTCAAGAGGTTTTTTAAAATTGTTCTGTTACCAGAAAGATATTACATGTTTTATCTCTGCAGCAGTCACAGAGAGAGAGCAGACAGTGAAAACCGGAGTATTTAACACTGTCTAAATTGATTTAGAAAAATGAGCAGTGTAACCTAATGTGTAACTTAATGGAGCAGAGCCACCATTTTATGCTGTCTCTTTGCATAGGGAAATGTCATTGTGTACATAAATAATACAGTATATTAAAGTTTCCATTAAAGGAGAATGAAAATGATACTTCTGCGCTGGTGTCATGACATACTCTACAGGTATGACTAGTATGATGCAACATTTAGTTTCACTTCTAGAGTGACCTAAACAAGCAAATTCATTTTCGGATGCTTTGTTTGATCCATGTAGTTCTACCTATAGCAATATATCAAATCATCTACAAATCTGACACTTCAAGCAGGTGAATACATAAATCCCAAAAGAGGAAATGGTCATGCAAAATAAAATAGTCTCGGTAGACTTCAGTATATTGGGTATTCATTATATTTCTTTTTTAGTAACTGTAATGACCCATAGGACATCATAAGACACTCTGCCTATTACCTGCCAGACTGATTGTATTTCTACTTGGATGCGTTAACGCTCTTTCATATCTCATGAGGAGCATTGCATTCACTTATAGTCTGATGACCATCATACAATTATTTGTCAATGTCAAGTTGACAACCCAGTTTTAGACATTGTTCTATTGAGCCATTCTATTAAACTATTGAAGACAACAATCCAGGCAGAAGCATCAAGGGTTGCACCGTTTCTTTTCATGTTATAAGTGGTGGACCACATTGAAGCAGCTGAAATGATTTATTCATTTGACACCTCAATGTTTTATCTATATTTGTGCTGCACATGGTCCATGTACTTGACTGTAAATAAGATGTACTTTCCCTCTAGGTTGTCTTGTTTGATATATTTTTGTTGGATAACACAGTAAAGGTGTTTCACATTTCTAAGGGCTTGTACGTTTCGAGCATGTCAAGTTTGATAGAATCCCAATATCTTGCTACAGTGCCATTAATGAGGCTGGTTCCTGGGAGACAACGTCTAAGATATGACTCTTTCTTGGTAAGGTCTACTGACAGTAGTACATTTAAAAGGTTTTCACTGCAATGTCATCTTGGTGTTACTGTTCATACCTGGTTACAGAACACTATTTCTACGAATCCTCTGATATTATCTATTCATTGATTGACATTTGACAGTTCCTATAACCTAACATTCTTGGAAGACTGGCATAGCACTTGATATTTTATGCCAGCCTTCTACCAGCTATCTCAGAAAAAGAAAGTCCCTCTGGAGTTTCAATAACTTCACAAAATAACAAAGTGTCTAGTATTTTTTTTGGAGAATAAATCCTCGGAAGGAGCTAATAGAACTAAATAGTGGGTAATTGTCTCCCGAGTGTAATTGCGCACTCCTAGTGTAGTATGTTTGCACTATATTGAATAGATATAGCAGTCGGGTAGTCCCTCACTTTATTGTGCTAATATAGTGCTTTGAACCATAAGTCCTGGCTGACTAGGTACACATCCACCTTGTTCCAGGTTAACAGGAGTATGGCTATCAAGTAATAGAATTTGTTTTCCCACCAGGACAGCACGATGGCTGAGTGGGTAGCACCTCTGCCTTGCAGCGCTAGAATCCTGGGTTCAAGTCCCACCTAGGTCAACATCTGCAAAGAGTTTGTTGGGTTTCCTCCAGGTCCTCTGGTTTCCTCCAACACTCCACAAAATACTGGTAGGTTGATTAGATTTTGAGCCCCATGGGGACAGGGAACAATTTGGCAAACTTTGTGCAGCGCTTTGTAATCTGTAGGCGCTATATAAATAAAGAATTATAATTTGTGGTCTCTGAGTGCAGATGCCTACATTTTGAGAAGAGTGCAAAACTTTCTTTTTGTATATACAGGATTTTACATGACAAAAATAGAGGATAATTGATAACTCACTTTAAATGAATCCTAGTGACTATCAAAACAAATCAAATCTAAATTTCCTTTTACGTTTCCATAGCGATGCAAATGAGCACACAATCCCTTAATGCAGCCTTCCAAAATTAAAGTTTTAGCTTACTCTTCTCAAAAAGACAAGGATATTCTGATTTCCAGGTGGGTCTTTTCAAACTTAATTTGATGGCATGACAATACATATGCACATAAGATTTGGGGAATTAGGTGACAATATAACACCTTGAACCATTCCTTAACTATTTTTGCAGTATAGCGCTGGGAATAATAAACCGATAGAATAGGTTTAATTCCTTATTTTTGTGTAACAAAAGTCTATGGAAAACTCCTCCTTATCTAGCCTCCTTGAAAAAATAACTATAACGCTAAGCTGTATTCCTATGTAGATAAATCAGAAAGACTTTTATCTATATTCCATTCAATTTGGCATTAGTAGTTTAGATATTATTATTTATATTACAGAGAAAAATGCAATTGCATTAGAAATTGTTGTTGTAGGCAGGGCTGGATTGTTAGGGGAGCTGTATATAGTGATTGCTGGGGGAGCTGTATATAGTGATTGCTGGGGGAGCTGTATATAGTGGTTACTGGGGGAGCTGAATACAGTGGTTACTGGGGGAGCTGTATACAGTGGTTACTGGGGGAGCTGTATACAGTGGTTGCTGAGGGAGCTGTATACAGTGGTTGCTGGGGGAGCTGTACATATTGATTGCTGGGGGAGCTGTATATAGTGATTGCTGGGGGAGCTGTATATAGTGATTGATGGGGGAGCTGTATACAGTGGTTGCTGGGGGAGCTGTATATAGTGATTATTGGGGGAGCTGGGTACAGTGGTTATTGGGGGAGTTGTATACAGTGGTTGTTGGGGGAGCTGTATATAGTGGTTGTTGGGGGAGTTGTATATAGTGATTGTTCGGGGAGCTATATATAGTGATTACTGGGGGCTGTATATAATGGTTGCTGGAGGAGCTGAATATAGTGGTTGCTGGGGGCTTTATATAGCGGTTGCCTGGGGAGCTGTATATAGTGATGTCTGGGGGAGCTGTATATAGTGATGTCTGGGGGAGCTGTATATAGTGATGTCTGGGGATGCTGTATATAGTTATTGCTGGGGAGCAGTATATAGGGATTTCTGGGGGCTTTATATAGTGGTTGCTGGGAATTGTATATAGTGATGTCTGGGGGCTGTATATAGTGAATACTATGGCGCTGTATATAGTTATTGCTGGGGAGCAGTATGTAGCGATTGCTGTTTACTGTCTGGACTACATTCAATGGGCCCCCACCAGATTTTGTCCCAGGGGCCTCCACCAAACTTAAACTACAGAGCATGGAACAGCTAGCAGACAGCTTTGTTGTAGTGGTCAGACCAGGTTACTGCAGGTCAGCTTGCATTCATATACAAGGGAGCTAAGCTGCAGTTACAGGGTTTCTCCACTACAGTGAGAACAGCGCTGTCTGTTCCGGTTTCATTCCCTGTTGAGAACAACTGATCTGTGGGAGTGCTTGGTGTTTGATCCCTACCACAAAGATAGGATAGGTCATCAATCTATTTAGCCTGGAAACCCCTTTAATTTAAGGGGGAACAGAAAAGCTGTCACCGTCAATTTAATTAAGATCCGAAGACTTCTTAAAGAGAAGGTCCTTTGAAGATAGTGTCAGCACTGTGGAAGAATCTAACATAATATTGTTTTGCTTTCAGTAGTCAGCAATATGGAGACACAATACAGTTGTGCTCCTTCCTTGCATTTAAGTTTAAGTGATGACAGTCATGCTTAATCATTCATATTCTGTCTGGAAAATGAACAACTATTGCAGCACCAGATTTACTGTCAGCATAATACAAACAAGATGCTAAAGTGGAAGCTGTGGGCTCAGCTGAAATTACCTTGTATCTCGGGTTGGCAGGCAACATTTACAAAGAAATTTCAATAGATTGAAATGAGCCTCTGAGAAGCGGATGGAAGTCCCAGAACAGATCCACTAGTGGCCAGATATTGATCATTTTGATTCAAAGGTTTAGCGTTCACTTTCCAAGTAATGTAATTGTCAGGCTTTTTCCTACAATAGAGCAGTCATTGTAAAAAATAAAAAAAGAACTGGAGCAAAGGCTAATCCGATGCCCATTCAGCATGTATAGTTACTGACCACAAATGTCTATTGGCCAGCGTATTACTTTTCAGAGCCAAGATCCCAATAAGCTATAGGATTTCTGTGGTGCGTCAACTACATCTGTAATGGAGGGAAGAAAGCACTTGTAAATTCTCTGTGGAGTTACAGTAGCTGAAGCATTTAATTAAAAGAGAGGCGGCTGGATTAATAGAAAGCTGGGGATTGGATACTTTAATTAAATCCAGGGTTGTCTGCAGGCTTTATTCATGATGTTTCATTATTATCTTAGGGATGGGCATAACCTATAAGGTATCCGCACCAGTGTGATTTTAGTGTCTCTATACAGTTCCTTCTCAGCAAGCTGTATGAAGACATCTCCATCTTTTTCTGTTCAAGCAATGAACATTATGAACATACCTGACAGAGAAACAGATTTCCAGTATGCCATGGAGAGCGCTTTTGTTAACTGCTCTGTTGCTACTAAGTAAAGCATTATCTGACTAATGGAAATCGGGATGGATGAGTTGAAAAAAAATCTGTAAACGGAGCGAAAAATCTTTTAGTAACAAATTGGTTTGTACAAATTAACTAAATAGTGTAACCGACACACTGTCTACTACAAGATGTCTACTTGCTCTTCAGGTTACTAGATGGCTGACGAAATGACCCACAAATTGTCCTCACAAGATAATGGGAAAACTGTATTTTTTGTCAATTCTACCACATTTGGAAATTTTACCAGATTCCCAGTACAATGCATGGGATATTAAATGGTGCCATTAGTAAGTACAGTTTGTTCTCCAGTTGACAAGCACCATACACCCCAAATTTAAAAATATAAATTTTATGTCTTTTGGAATGTTAGAAGTAAAAAAGTGAAAGTGCCAATATGAGGTGTGGGAGACAGCTTGTGGCTAGAAGAAGAGATGGTGATGGTGGGTCTAATGGAGAGGATAAGAAATGAGACAACTACAATCTGAGGAAACATCACCTGCATTCAGTGAATGTATAATGAGTGCAGATTTTTACTGTGTTATATTTAGCTGCATATTATAAATACTGTTGTTTTTGGTCTGAGTGAAAGCACATATGCAGAAGGGGAGTATATGTAGGGAAATGCATTGTGGCTCAGGGCCAGATCATTTACAACCCTAGCAATGCTAAAGCCTGCAAATGTATGATTGTTAGGCTACATTCATATAACATTGGATACGTTCAGCATATACATCAGGATAGCTTCTGGCCTACCGGTATATGCTGAACATATCCATAAACTGTATCCGTACAATACATCCCTTTAGCCTCCATCTGCACAATATAAATCATATCTAGCCATAAACACTGGATGGAAAACGCTTTCTGCTACAGTGTAATATTTATGCTCAGAAAAGGCTATTGAGGCCTATGGGGGATGGATGTAACTGTATTGCATCCTTCCTTGACCTCTGCTGAGTGTCACAGGAAGGTCACCAACGATTTAACTTTACATTAAAGTTCAAGTCCCAGGGTCAACATCTGCAGTTTGTATGTTCTCTCTGTGTTTGCATGAGTTTCCTCTGGGTCCTTAGATTGTGAACCGGACAGGGGCCAATCTGACAAGCTCTGTGCATCTCTGCATAATCTGTAGGCACTATATCAGTGATGGCGAACCTTTTAGAGACCGAGTGCCCAAACTACAAATAAACCCCACTTATTTACCCTGATGTGCCAATGTGCCATTTTAAGCAGTAACTTGTTGCTACCTGTTCTTCCACTTCTTTAATTGTATCGGCCGCCTGAGGCCACCAATACAGTTGAAAGAAGGCGGGCAAATTCAGACTCTCATTATAGCTTCTCTCCAGGGTCTCTCTGTACAGGAAGAATGGTGGGTCCAGCAGGAGGATCTCCAAAGATAATGCAGTTCTTTTAACACCTTCTCACTTTTCAAGCAGTTCCAAATAGTCAATGAAGTGTCGCTGTAAAATAGTGCTGAGCGCAGCATCTCATAAGTTGCCTAGGACTACAGGAAGATTTAATGGATTTTGTCCTGTTTGGTGAACTCTGTCCTAGGCTGATGGCCTGAGTGCCCACAGAAAGGGCTCTGAGTGCCACCTCTGGCACCAGTGCCATAGGTTCGCCATCACTGCACTATTTAAATAAAGAATTATTATTATTAAAGGACAATTGCATCACTTGGGAGTCATCCAGAACATCCACAGCAGCCGATCATTGACTGCTACTGATGATCACTTCATCTCTCGCTCTCATAGGGAAGGCATGAAACAGGAGGACATTTCTCACAGTATGTGAAATATACGTTCTAGTCCTACTTTATAAGGATATGTCAGGAATCCACCTGACATATCCTCACAATGGAGACTAATAATAAGTAATGAACCTACCCTAATGTGGTATACCATCATACTGTTGTACCCATAAAAAACAAACATTGGTAGGGAGGCGGACACCAGCACTACAAGATGTGGAGAGAACTAAAAAGTATTCTTTCTTTCATTACCTTTAGAAGTTCTTGGAAAAATGTAAATAAATTATAAAACCCCTTAAACAGCCTAAAAACATGTTCAAATTCATGGCTGGTAGCAGTGAAGAAGCTTAGCTAAGTCTTGCAAATTATTTTAAGGCCTTATCTGCAGCACTATATCAAAACTACAGGACTATATGAAACTCATAACTGATATAAAAATAGGATAACCAGTATTTTAAGTGGTACTGTATCCTTTCTTATTCTATATGGTTTCAGTGCTTGTACTAGGGATGGTTGATATGGCACCTCAAGATTGTCTAAATGACACTAGAGAGACTACTTATTCTAATGGGTGCTAAAACTAAGGGCTCTTTCACATTGGTGCTGTTTTTCACATCCGTGGTTCAGTGATTTCCACAATTGCCTCTCTGCGCCATTGTTTTCAATGGTGTTTTCACACTGGCTAGTGTTTTCATTGATCCATGGTCTGTGGAAAAAATCAAACCTCTGCAATTTTTTCACTGGATGCAGATCACAGAAGCCCATGGAAGTCTATGGGTGTCCAAAAAAATCTGATAACAGGTGTGGTTTTTTCCACTGATGTGGCTGAGAAATTAGGTCGGATGTTTTCAAAGAAATGTTAAACCTTAATTTTCAATGGAACCAAAAAAGAGACACGATGGAGAAAAAACACAACGGAGCCGAATCCTGTACGTGTTTGCAGCTCTAGCAGTCATTTCTGCTCTCACTGCCGCATGAGAGGATCTCATATCCTGATGACACACTGGCCACGGATCCGCTGACAGTGACCCGAGAATGCACACGTTCATGTAAGAAATGCAAAGGAATGATGAGGGCTAGTGTAAAACTTAGACTTTGCTGGAATCAATGGTTACTCTTCAAATACCTTCCACTTCTTCATAAAACAGTTTTCCAGACGTTTTTTCTGATAGCCAACCAATATACAGGATGTTCACTTCCATACATATAAAATTGCAACAACTTACAATTTCCAGGATGAAAAATGATAGCACAAGATTTGTATGAGATACAGGAGTAGAGAAAAAACATTTGCCGTATGTACAAGATCATTGCTTTTGTTCAACATTTGTTATCACAAAGCAGAATTAAATGCTTGATATTGAGTCATACAGCGAAAACATCAATAAAGTGTGTGGAGCCGCAATCAGAACAAATGAATACAACATTTCAAATATCTCATCCTTTGTGCTGCGACATAAACACCGATGTGATCTGCAGAAACTCATTAGCATAGTAAATAGATATTTTGTAATCACCTCTAGCTACAATAAAAGCAGCCATACTCTCTGCTTGCTTGCCGGGCTTGGCTTGTAGTGCATGCCCTGGCTAGAATTTCCTATCATTGTGGCAGAAATATCACATTTCATAGCACAGGAAATATTGTACAATAGCTACACATACAGTATATGAAGCAATAGAAAAAAAGCAGCCATCCGAGCTGTATCATGCATCAAGCAGACCAATGAGGCTTGTAAGTAGAATTTTGCGGATAGAAACATTTGCAAAATGTTTGTTACTATAACATTTCTGTGTGTTTATACTATCTTTGTACTATATTCAGTTGTCTGTATGGAGAAAATGAATTAGATTTTTAGAAGCTTTTACAACATAACTACATATTTGACTGTCCGTAAACATTGGCAACATTGTTTTACCTCACATGAGTTGTTTAAAGAGGAACTGTTTACCAACTTTGTATACTCACATGTATAGTATCCTTTTATATCCTTTTATCCTTTTACAGGCAGTCCCTGGGTTACGTACAAGATAGGGTCCGGAGGTTTGTAAGTAGAATTTGTATGTAAGTCGAAACTGTATATTTTATAATTGTAGATCCAGCCAAAAAAAATTTTGGCCCCAGTGACAATTGTAGTTTAAACATTTTTTGCTGTAATGGCACCAAGGATTATCAGTAAAGCTTCATTAGAGACACCTTACAGCTGATCATTGCAGCCTAGGACTATAGTAAAGCATTCAGAAAGCTTCACCTTGTCTGTAAGTCGGGTGTCCTTAAGTAGGGGACCGCCTGTATATCTATTTTACTGCCTTTGTTGTAATGTAGAGCCTTTGATAATTGAGGAACAATGTCGGCATGATAAACACGAAAAAGTAGCCCTCTTTAGTTCCCTTTAAAAACATCTGTCTATATATATTTTTTATTTTTGAATTTTATCAATTTATATGCAATAGTCCGTCCATTATGTAATTTAATCTGAGATTATCCCTTAACACACAATGGAATTTTGTGTCGTGTTTCAGTAACAACCAATTCTTCATACTCATTTTTTTTATTAACCCTGCATGCTTATGATACCTAGAAATGAAAATAGGTCACATATTTACATTTTTAATTTTTCTCCAATGAACTTCCTCCATAGGTATTTTAAGTACCTCTAATCCAGTCCTCGTTACTGTTTCTCTCGGTAACTGTTTCTCTCCCTGGTCTATTAACTTTTCAATTAGTTTATCCATATGTTTGAGATATTCAACATCTGTATTACAAATTCTCCTGGCTCTGATAAATTGACCTCTAGGTATCCCTTTGGATATCGGTGAGGCATAATAGCTATTATATGCCAACAAATTGTTGCAATCAGCCTCTTAAGTGTAAAGTGTGGTAACAAATGTTTCCTGATCTCTATTCACTTTTACATCTATATACTTGATTGTATTTTGATCCCTTAGTGAATGGCAATTGTTCAAATAAATCAAAAAATCTTCAAGGGACTTCAACTCCCCATTCCAAGATAATCCACATATTGCTTCCATAAAACAATGAACTCTTTTTACTAACTCTCAAAAACCAACTTATGGAAATTAGCATAAGTTGGAATCACCAGAGACCCCATTGAGGACTCCTGTAGCAGCAAATAAAAGTCATCCCCAAATCGGAAATAATTTCTGGTCAACACATAATTCCACAATGTCAGCAAAAACTGTATGAACGCAGTATCTAAGAGCAGATCTTTTATCAACATCTCATATAGCGCAAGAGTACCTTGGTCCGGTGGTATATTTGGAAACATGCTTTTTATCTAGAGTAAATTTCCTTGCTATGTGTTTATATAGTTCTTGTTGAAATATATTTTGTGTTGACAAAAAATTATTGCTGATTTGGGGATGATTTTTATTTGCAGCTTACAGGGGTCCTCAAGAGAGAAAGCTTTGATTGTTAAATGAGAGTTGGTGTGCATATGTACATGATAATCTCTGTAAATGCTCCCAGCAAGGCCTCCAGGAGCACTTAAATTAATGTGGCCCAAGTTAGTTCCGGTGGGGTAGGGGGCTGCCATTTTGGGAGCAACCGTTACTCCCTGATGACATCTCATTAATCTAAATGCTCAGTTAGCTAAGTGAGCATTTAAAGAGATAACTCCTGCCAGCACAGATCATGCCTTGAGTTGGACACCATTTTTAAACCCAAATTTAGTCGGGTCTGCTCATCCCTTCTCTAAATATGTTTTGATTAGTAAATGTCCCCAGTGATATAAACTCATTTTGTCTATTTTTATCAGCATTTTAAGGGATTGGATGCTTAAAACACCCCATGGGTGGTTCTCCCTGATTAGACTAGGACCAAACTGAGCATAGATTTAGATAAAATAATACAAGTTACACTGAGAATTTTTCTGTCAAACTATAAATACTGTAAATCTGCTCAGCGTATCCTGCTCTAATACATGGAGAATAAGGGCTCTTACACATAAAGAGAAGAACTTTTTGTATAAAAGACTGATCGAACAGGCACATGTACATAAAAATCACTCTTCTAATGGGATCTTTATTACCTAATTTTTGTGTTGCCAATAAAAAAGCTTTTTGCAATCAACATGTAAAGCATTATTGTGATTGCTTTCTGGAAGAGACATCTTTTGGCCAATCTGTGTCAGTGCTGTCCACAGCTGAATGGGTTATGATTGCTCTAAATTAGTAAGGTGCTTCCAGTTTGACACCTGTGCCAGTTCACCATTAGCTCTGCTGATCTGCACACATCTGTTACTACCAGTCAGGGCATCGAGCCTTCGAGCAGAATATGTTAGGACACAACCAGAAGCCTTCTGAGGCTGTTCCAGGTAAAGTTAACCAGTACAGGGACAAACATTATAGAAACCAGATCGAAATAGAAACAATTACACTTTAGATTCCCAGTATCATTTAAGGAAAATTCATTTAAAGAAATAGAGAATCAGTCTTCTCATATTGACAGTGTAATTGCTCACTTGTTAATCTGTCCATTATTATTTACATAAATCAAAAGAGAAGAAAGCAATGAAATTAGTTATTTCACCAATGGGCTTTTCAATATGATAAAGTTGGCTGTTTGAAAAAGATTTCCTTATTGATTTCATGTTGCTGATGCTTTTTTGATCATTAGCATTTTATCAATGCCTTTGTTGACTTAGTATGTTGACAGACAAACTGCATAAACAGTGTGCATAAGTAACATGCTGCACTTGGATCCATAGAACTGCAGAAGAAGTCTTTATCAGTTTGAGTCATTGTTATTTTCCAGTGGATTCTTCAAGACAACATCATACCCCATTTCTTCATGGGAGTCTTGTACTAAAGAATATCTACCCTTGGTCTTTTTGTCTCATCAAGGTTGACACTATCTATTACGTGGAGGTCACCACTCTCACTGCAGCTCTAAAATTGAATAAACAAGTTGTGTGAGCCATGACTGCTTTGTCAGATAAGGTCAATGCACAGTCTCAAATACCTAGAGAATACTACTTCAAGAGCGTTGCATTATGTCCTTTTAATTAAGCCGGACGTAGCAAAGTGAGCAGTGGAGCACGCAGTCATGCAGAATTGTCATACATCCCAGGAAGCATGAAAGTCCTTCAGGGATTGAACAAGTAATTATTTCAATTTATAATTACAGTACCTAATTAATCCTTATTTTAATCAATCTTGACCCCAACTAAAACTGGGTATGGGTAATACCCAGTCAACATAAGACCTCGCCAAGTATGTACTTTTATGTACTATGCTTTTATCAGTGCACTGACTTGAATATATTTAAAATTTAATCTCGAGTTTGCAGGTATTTATTTGGTATACACAGTATCGTACCTGAAAAAACACCTTGCCTGCCTTTTTCCGTTTTTGTGGTTCAATCTTTTACTACTCACCTTCAAAAAGCTATAACTTTTTTATTCTGTGTACAGAGCTGTAAAAGGGCTTGATTTCTACATAACAAATTGTCAGTATTTATTTTTTTTTCTGCATAATAAATTGTCAGTGTTTAATATTCCATGCTATGTACAGGTAAGCTGGATAAACTCTAAATGCTGCAAAATTGACAAAAATGCATTTCTACAATTCTCTCTTGGGTTCGGTTTTTATAGCTTTCACCTAGACTGACTGTTACAGATTAGGGTTTTTGACAGGCCTAGTAGGATTCTAGGATGCAGCTGTTTGATGCCCATTAATGACCTTATGAGCGTGGGGTGCCAATCAGCTTTCTGCATCGCCTGTGTTCAACAATGTTAGCTACTAAGGTCACATTACACTACCAAATTGCATTTTTTTCTCAAATAAAATTAACTTTGTATGACAAAGTGAATATACAGTTAAAAAACACCACCTAGGTCCACTTAGGAAAGATAAAAAGTCATTTATGTCTCTATGGTAGAAACACAGCCAAAGTGACAGAGAAGAGAGACTGAGTAAAGAGAGTTCTGGCTTCAACCCAACACATTGTTCCGTTTCAAGGGTTCGGGCTATGAAGGAAATATGCATGGAGGCATGATATTTTGATTGAGGACCAAGATATCATTTTAAAATTGAAGTACCAAACAGTAATAACTATTTGTCACCAAAAGTAATGCTACAGGGTTGGACCAAAAAACATTTCTCTAATAACACATATAGAATAACTGGGAGTAATATGTGGAAAAATATATCCCTACTGTAAAAATCCTAATGTCTATTATTGCTATGTAATTAATACTATTTTTCAAACATTTCATTTACTTTTGCTTCCTTGTGAATTGAGAATTGTGATTTCCATTTATTATAAAAGTTGCATATTTTTTTTTTATTAATCTTTGCACATTATTAAAGTTTGCTTTGTTTTAGAGTCAAGTGAGTTTTCTCTACATGTTAAGGCAGTTAATTATCTTCTGCGGGGCTTTGAGGCTAGACTTTGTTTTGTTTTCTAAGAAAACTCTTGCAAAGAATTGTAGATTTCTTTAGCAGTGCTGACCTCATGTCTTCTTTGGTCCTAGATTCAGAAAATAACTTTAGTCTGTCATGCAAGTGCTGGAACCCCACAAAAGGGTTTGTACCAAATTAGTCGTCATTTTCAGACCCTCTTTAAAATAATTGTGGTCTTCTTCATTGTTTTAATAAAAAAATATTATAGTCATGTAAACATTAAACAAATGAATATGGCTTTTAACCCCTTAGTGACCAAGCTTATTTGTGCCGTTATGACCTATTTTTAAAACTGCCATATGTCACCTATTCTGGTGATATCTTTAGCACACTTTAACTTACCCAATTGGTTTTGAACTGTTTTTTCAAGACATTTTCCAACTAACTTGAAGTGGAATATTTTGGTTGACATATTTTGAATTTATTTATGAAAAAAGGTGAATTTGCCATGTTAAGTTTTTCAAACTAATAGTCTTACTACACAAATCAATTACTAATTCACATTTACCATATCTCATCTCTATGTTCATGTCATTTTATAAGTGTCCTTTTGTTTTATTACTATGCTAGAAAGATTAAAAATTGAACAGCATTTTTTCAAATTTTTAAGAAAATTTTAGGATTAATTAATTTAGGGACCATTTTATTTCTATAGGGGTTTTTGAAGTTGGATTAATAGAACCCCCCACAAATCACCACATTCTAATAACGTTACCCCTCAAACTATTCAAAACAGTGCATAGTAAGCTTGTTAACAATTTCAGTATTTTATAGGAATTAAAACAAAATGAAGGTTTAGAAGAATTTTCTAATTTCGTTATTAATATGTTCATTTAGCCCTAAAATTTGCCCACTTAAGCTGAACAAAAGTAGAAAATGCATCTTCAAATACATTTTGCAGCTTCATCCGAATATGAGGACACCCCACATGTGGGTGTAACTTGCTGTCTGGGCACATGGTGGGTGCAGAACGGAAGGAGCAGAATGGATTGAACTTTTGTAGGGCAGATTTTGATTTCCGCTTCCAGGTGCCATTACATGTTTGCAGAGCCTCTGAGGTACCTGAAACCCATTCTCCTCAGAGAACAACTCCATTTTGTAAACATTTCATCATATTTTCATGTAGAGCTGAATAATGGCTTATTTTCTGCGTAGCAAATTGTACTTCCTAGTGACAGTATTTAATGTTCCTTGTTGTGTACTAGTTAGTTGGAGAAAATTCCAAATGCTGTGAAATTGACAAGAAAACGCACTTGTAATATTCTTCTGGGCTTCATTTTTTCATCTTTCACTGTGCGCTCCAAATTACACATCTAACTTATTCTCTAGTTCAGTACAATCACGGGGAAACCACATTTATATAGGTTTTATCATGCTTTCTGTCTGTTTCACGTTCTTTTAAATGCAAACTGCTTGCATAGTTATTTAAGAAGTGCATATGCCAGAAATCCAGAATCTAGCGCATTCTACATTATACACAGGCCACTGTACTTAGTAAATGTGCCCCATTGTTTCATCTGTACTAGCTACTTTTTGGGAATTTTATTATCTAGTGTTTGTTTGTTCTTTTTATTTTTTTTTAATTAATACTGCAATGTGACATTAACAAGAGATCATCTACTCATACTAATGCACTGCAATAGTCAATGCACTAGAAGTGTCACCGTACTTGCATAGGCTGATAGGCAGACTGCTCGGTCCAGCCAGGGGTTAGGTCCCCATGGAAGAAGACGGTACCCCCCAATTATATTGTGGGTTGCTGGGAGGATGAGGGAGAGATCCCCCCTCCTGATCCTGAACTAAATTTCCCCACCGATGTCACGTCTGTATCTGGGTCTTCTGCATTTCCTACTTTCAGGCTGAAAAGACATACAATGCATCCAAAAGAGGTTTTGTTTAATTTTTTAAAATGCTTGCACCAAAAAGAAAAACATTGGGGCACATTTACCTGGTCACCGGAGTTCACAGAAAGTGAATTGTCCGACTATAATGCACCAAGATTGTGTGCTCGATATCATGAATGTGTCACTTCTACGCTCAGGTCAGACAGAGTTCACCATCTTTTTAGTGGTGCATGTAAGTGCTTGGGCTTGCGACACAATTTGAAAGATATCCTACGCTCAGTCCGAATCATTTGAACCGTCTGACGACACAAACCCTACTTTGTGTTGCATGGAAGCCAGCACAGCTGCACCACAAAAGCGCACACTTATTAAATACCCGTGCAAGCTGTTTTAGCCCCCGACAAAAGTGTGTGTGCGACCCTTAGTAAAAGAGCCCCATTATTGCCATTTAACCACTGTATCGACTCAAAACCTTTTTGAGCCTGATCATTATGGTGTTAAAAGTGTGTTTGTATTTTAGACACTTATTAATTATCTACAGAGCATGTATAGTGCAGCTAACTGCTGAGACAACTAAAGAATTGAATGTATAGTCTTTCCCTATCTGCCAAGCCTAATTTTACCACAAAAAATCGTATAACTTATTAACGCAAGTATAAGCCTAGGGTGTGAATTGCAGAAACTACAATTTCATAAAATGTCCAGAAGCCTCTGCTCATAAATAATATGTCCAGCAGCCTTCACTCATTAAAGAGGTATTTCCACCAAGACACGTTTCTTAAATATACTCAGGATAACAAAACAAGACATTCTCTAATTCACTGTTATTAACAGAAAAATACAGCATTTCACAGATCTAATTCCAACCTGTCTCTTTCAGTCCTGGTGTACACAATTTCAGTTGTCCAGCAGCCACCTCTCATTAATAAAACCTCCAGCAGCAGCAGCCTCCCCTCATTAATAAAATGTTCAGCATCCTCCCCTTATTAATATAATATAAAGCAGCCTCCCCTCATTAATAAAATGTCTAATCTCTGCTCTCCATCTTCCCACAGCTACTTTTCTCCCCATGGCTCCGGCTTCTTCTTTCTTTGGCTCTTACGGCTTCCTGGCAGTAAAAGGCAGAGGCATGTCTATGCGCTCTAACCGCACGTACAAACTACTATGTCATGTGGTGGTGACACTGCCTGCTCTTCCGCAAAGCTGCAAGAGCCAAGAGAAGAAGAAGTTGGCGTTTTTGTATATATTTATACTGAAAAACTCAGCTTATACAATATTATATGCTAATATTCAACAGCAAACAATTCCAATGATATTAATAATGATGTTGAATTAATGTCCAAGCTTTTTTCTGATACTAGCTCCAAAAAGGTGCTTTCATCCAGGCATTTTCCACTAAAGATATCTTTAGAAAAGAGAAGCAAACAGCTAAAGATCACATCTTTGAAGAATCAATAGACAATAAAACAATATATTTTTGGAAAAGGTCACAGCACATGGTCTAAAAGAAAGTAGAACTTGAACAAATCACCATATCCAGCATTTGGATGACTGTTTACAGAGACAGAAGTTATGAACTAAACAAGTGAGGCAGTTTATTTCAGTCCTGAAAGTACCCAGCAGTGTTTTGCTATCACAGATTGGTGTGTAGTACCATCTCTTTATTTGGCATGCATCTGCTACAGCAATGAACTAAGTGCCCCTGCTGATACCATGATAGGCTACATCTTTCCTTCAAGGCAGATTTCCCTGCATTAATAGAGATTCTATTTTTATACCAAGCTTTGAAAACAAGTCGGCTTGCCTGCTCATCCCACAGAAAGCTTAATTAAATTATGCAGCCAGTTTCCTAGATAAATCTTATTGGGATCATTTAACCCATTTCCCATGTAGAGAGCAATGCGAGGTTTACATTCTGATTTTAAGATCTTGTGACTATTGTCATGTTGTGCATTGAGTCAGCTGTTGAAACTTGGCATCTATTACTCTATAATGGTGATGATATTCTGCTCTGCCAACAATAATTTGCTATTTTTGTGTCATAAAAAGCGTTTCCAGGAGGCTCCCATATACTGCAGTGCCGGATGCAGCTTTGCTCTACTGATGCTAAAAACACTTTGATAAAGAATACTCATTCCTTTTCTGGAAATAACATTTAATATAGCATTTTAACATGGAAGAAAAGCATACATGTCAAAAGGATAATAGAAGTCTTGAAAAAAAAAATTTACTTTCCATAGGTAAGTAAAAATATGTATCCAAATCTACAAGAATACTTTTAATTTTTATAAACAATTGGTTAGCACAATGGTCATCGACAGCATATTTGTCATCTAATCACAGATCATCTAATCTGCCATGTTTAAAGGGCCCTGTCAGCTTTACCACCTACCTTTCACTGCTCACCCTTCCCTCAACACTCCCCCAAAACACACACATACACCTTAACTCCTCACTGCCCTCCCTACTATTTTCATTTGTTTTGTTTTGTTTTTTGCACTCTAAACTTTTCATAGATTTCTATTAATTTTATATATATATATCTTTCCCATTGTTGAGATACAATACCATACGCCTAGAATATGTGGTAAATACTTTGTTCATTCATAAGTAATCCCCTAATGTGGCCCTTTTTTCTCATGGAGAATGTATGCATTTAAAGTCATGGGGGGATATTTAGCATACGCCGCCGCTGCAAATTCGCAGCCCGATACATGAAGAGGCTTCTGCCTCTTGATGTATGGGGCTGCCAGTTGCGCAGCGTTTTTCCTACGCCGGCAGCAGCGAGTGCGCAGGCGCGGGGACAGTAACGCCCCGCGCCGGCCCACTCCAGTCCGGCCGCGCCCCCCGCTCGGCCGGCCGCGCCCCCCCCTTCACGCCCCACTGGCGTGAAGGTGGCGGATTGTGAAAAATAATCGCAAAAGCTAGCAATAAGCTAGCATTTGCGATTATTTCAGGGCCTCTGCGCCACTGGCGGTGCGCAGAGGTCCTGATAAATATCCCCCATGGACTTTATGTTTTTAATCCCTGCGGCATCCAACATACATTTCTTTTTACTCCATGTATGATCTCAACTTTGCTCGACACATAAGGACAAGAGGCTAATTATTAACTCTTTCCATACCTACAACATATTTCCCTAATGAGTCAGCTCTGTAAGGAGACTTGACCCTCCAGGGGCTCTCTGTAAGATTATTAGGGTCCTTTATCTCCCATATCAGTGGTGTATAGGACAGAAAGCTGATTTATACAGACTGCCAAAAGCAGGAAGAAAAGGAACATAAAAATGGAAACTTGGATATTTTTTAAAATAAAAATAATGCAGCGCAGCCTCCCTATAAGTGTTCAGCACAGGCTACACTCTTTGCTGGTCAAACTTCTGTCAGGCCCTGTTCACACTTGCTTTGTTCATCTATTTGCTAACCTTCTGGTATCTGATCCCATGGAGGTTGGGCAATGAGAAGGGACAGCTTGGAACTGGTTTTAGTATCAGGCCTCACTACTCTGCACTGTTGATTTTTCCATGCATTACATGCAGATGATTCATAGTATCATAGTAGATAAGGTTGGAAAAAGGCACAGGTCCATCAAGTCCAACCTATGAGATTAAGCACATGTTTTCTTCCTATAACATGTGATATTTTTGTTCTTAAAAAAAAGGCATTCAGGCCTCTCTTGTACATACAGTCCACCATAACAACCTCCTGCGGCAGAGAGTTCCATAGTCTCACTGCTCTTACAGTAAAGAACCTTTGTCTATGGGGATGGTAAAATCGCCTCTCCTCTAGGCGTAGAGGATGCCCCCTTGTCCTGGTCACAGGCCTAGCTATAAAATGATCTTTGGAAAGATCCTTGTACAGCCCGTTCAGGTATTTGTACATTGTAATGAGGTCTCCCTTCAGCCGCCTGTTTTTCTAAACTGCATAACCCCAAATTTGTCCTTATATTCTAGTCCTCCTCCTCCTTTAATAATCTTGGTTGCTCTTCTCTGCATCTGTTCCAATTATATAAACTCTTGTATAAGCCGAGTTTTTCAGCACAAAAAATGTGCTAAAAAACATCCCCTCGGCTTATACATGAGTCTATTACAAAAAAAAATAACCCAATTAAAAAAATAACCCACTTTAAAAAAAAAAAATTATATACTCACCCTCTGATGTCAGCGCAGCTCCCCCGAGGACGGCGTGGCTCCCCGGTGTCGCCGCGTCCCGTCTTTCTTCCCCATGGCTCTTCTTCTGTCATGGACACAGCCATGTTTTCTTCCTGGCCGGCACATCTATGGCGTCAGAAGGGGCCACGTCATAGATGCGCCTGCTGGAAAAATGGCCATGTCCATGACAGGAGAAAGAAGAGGAGCAGTGGGGAAGAAAGAATACGGGATGCGCCGACATCGTGGACATTGGGGAGCCACGCCGACATCGGAGGGTGAGTATATAAGTTTATTTTTTTTAAATGCTGGGGGCTGGCAGGCTGTATACTACTAGGGGCTGGCTGTATACTACTAGGGGCTGACTGTATACAACATGGGGGCTGGCTGTACACTACCTGGGGCTGGCAGGCTGTATACTACATGGGGGCAGGGTGGCTGCATACTACATGGGGGAAGGCTGGCTGTATACTACATGGGGGCAGGCTGGCTGTAAACTACATGAGGTCAGGCTGGATGTATACTACTGGGGGCAGGCTGGCTGTATACTACTGAGGGCTGGTGGCCGTATACTACTGGGGGCTGGCAGGCCGTATAATACTGGGAGCTGGCTGACTATATACTACTGGGGGCTTCCTGGCCATATACTGGGGGGGGGGCTGTGACCAATGCATTTCCCACCCTCGGCTTATAATCGAGTCAATAGTTTTTCCCAGTTTTTGGTGGTAAAATTAGGGGTTTCGGCTTATACTGGGGTCGGCTTCTACTCGAGTATATATACGGTATGTCCTTTTAATCACTGGAGCACAAAACTGTATACAGGGCGGTTTTTGTGGGAAAACTAAAACTGAGGCCCCAAAATAAAACTATTTTATGAACAGGCACAATCAGTCAGAGGCTCCTTTAGCCCTGCTTAATAATAACAATTTGTAGTTTACAAACAGTACTAAGACAATCTGTGATGTGGGACTGTAGGAGCCTTTTATAGGAGATAGACAGATCATAGGTAGATTGATGATAAAAGATAAATATGAAAGATATATATCATTATATATATTATACATAAATGATAGAGAGAAGTATAGATGCATAAATATAAAGTAGATTTTATAGATTGCTAAGTGATAGATGGTAGATAGAAGATTTAGATAGAAGATGGTAGATAGAAGATATATATATATATATGAAAAATTATATGAGATAGATAAATAGATGTTAGATATATAGACAGAATATAGATGAGAAGCGTTTTACGTCTGGACATTCAATCAAGGGGTATTAAAAGAGCAATATACCCTCTGCCCAAAAAATCCACATGCAGTAGGTCCTTTTAGGACAGGGGGCCCTAAATAAGTGCCCAGTCTGTCGTCCGCTATCGCCTGCCCTGACTGTACACAATATTCCAATTGTTAACATTTTTTGTTCTTAACACAGAGTAACGGATGGCATTAGTGTAGAGGAAAAGCCAATCATAAGCTGCTTCTCACACTGGTGACCACAGTTATATACATATAGGATTCCATTTATGACAATATCCTGCAGTCTCTAAAGGTGGGAGATCTTGTGACACAGGTATTTAGAATGCCAAACTGAGTGAAAGGTTAAAAAAGGACAAGAGGGAAATACAGAGTTATATGGTTGTATAGATGAAATGTGCTCTTTGATATCTGTCACTATTCTTGCGGTTGATGTCCGTCACACATATCCTGTGGCATACAGTTGAGATGGCAAGACCAGTGTAAGTCAATGTTTAGATATCAAATTGTTTAATAAAAACAACATAAAAAAATACTTTTACCTAAAGTAAACTGTTGGATTTTCATGAAAATGTTATCATCATTAGAGTCTAGTGAAAGATGGTAAATCACTGTACTTAACAAGAATGCATTAGACATGAGCTTTTTTCTTTCTAATTTAATATTTTTTTAGTTTTGACAGATTTATATCAGGCTGGATAGTTTAGCTGAAGTTATGACAGCTACATTGATAACACCATATTCAGCAAAGACTCGTAACAATCTGACATGAAGGCATTGTTGATTGGAGCTTGTATAACATAAAGGATCTACTACTAACTGAATTACAGTCTTCATAGAATTTAGAGCTGTAAAGTGAAATAGACCAAGAAAAGCATATTGCTGGAGATAAACCTCTGCGGCACTAAAAATTACTTGTAATAAGGCCTATAGCAATATATTTGTTTAGTGCCATTTGTAAATTCATACCTATGAAGCTTCATCGCAGAAGCAAAATCAACAGAAGACAGAAAAACACAAGCATAACATAATCTGTTAAAATTAACAGCATCAGGAAAAATAGATTTTATTTTCTGTAGGATACAATATACAGAATCTGCCAGCTCTTGCCTTAGATGTCAGCCTATATATCCTGTCCAGTAAGGGGCTTAACCTACTTATTTTACTCTTGCCTGCTACATAGCTCAGCTTCATTAGGGTATATGTAATATGTGACTACAGCATAACTACAGTGCCTACAGGGAGTCTCATATAGACTTCTCGCTTATCATTGGTTTATGCTCCCTCTCTCCAACTGCAGTTCTGTCTCCTCAGATTGGTTGCTATTATCACAAACAGAAGGCTATTAAAAGCTAACCTGAAACTCAATGAATGTAGATCATCAAGGCTGATGCTTAAAGCGGTTGTCTACCTACAGAAAATAGTTGATATTGTTTGTGCCGGGAAAAGTTTTTTTCCAACATACTTTTTGAATCAATTCCTTGTGGTTTCTAGATCTCTGCTTGCTTCCGTGGCATAGAAAGCTTTTATGTTTACTTCCAGTGGATAGAAATCTGTCCATGGTGATGTTCTGGACATGCAATTTCAAGAGCCGTTATTATAACAGATAATGCACCTGTATGTCCAGCACATCACAGAATCCCGGTGTTTAGACGATTCAATAATGCATGCCTTCCCACTTCCTCCAGAGTACGGAGTGGTCATATCCAAAGACAGCTATCTTGTATCTAAGGGACAGCATGGGGACATTTATGATCCTGTCATTGGGCAGGATCTATGTCCCTGTGCCAGAGACACGGTTGAATAGATCCATTGAAAATTCTCCATTTATTGCAATACTGTAGTATTGCAGTTTACAGTATGGTAGGTATGATCAGTTTCCCAAAAACAAATGTTAAAAAACCCCTACAAGTTGAAATCCCCCGCCTTTCCCGAGAACTGATCTAAAAATAAAATGATAAACATGTAAGTTATCACCACTCCCAAAATGCCAGATCTATCAATATATAAGAACCATTAATAGTGGCAGTGAATGGAAAAGAGCATGCACGTGACCAAAATGCCACTTTATTTTGCCATTTTGCCACACAAAAGAAATGTTATAAAAAGTTATCAAAAGGTTGTAGAGTCCCCAAAATAGTAGCAATGTAAATGTCATCACGTCCTGCAAAAAATGACACCTTGTAAATGTCTGTATGCCGAAGTATGAAAGAATGAAAAATTAATGTGCAAAGAAGAAAATGGTTTAGTCCTTAAGGGGTTTAGGAGCACTGAAGTGAAAGGCATTAGTTGCCAATCATAAATTACTTGATTGTATGGTTTTATTCCTTATAGTCTGCAAACATACCAGAACATTTTTGGAATCCTGCCCATCTGCTTTTCTATCTTACAGTAAATAATGACACGCTTTAAGACAATCACCAGAATCAAAAGCCATAATTTTCATAACTATTACTACTACTACTTTTTCATAACACCATTGTTGATCCATGGAATTAGATATTAAATCATTTTAGTCAAGAACATTCCAATAATTGCAATTCTAGTTATATGCCCTAACTACTTGGAATGAACTACTGAATAGAAAAAAAAGAAGAAACGGTAATCCAGATCAAGATTATTTAACAGAAAATTGAAATATGATTGAATTTTAAAGGGTCACTTCATTTCTATGAACTTTATAAAATTAATAGAACAAGTGAGTACAATAAATTATTATTCTATAAATGTCACATCTCATTAGTAAAAAGTTGTCTTTGCCCGTCCTATGATACATGTGCTATCTATGCTTTATCTGAATACTTCTGTGCTTTCTTCAGTTTGGATACCTGTGTTTGCGCACACTCTGATGCCCCTTGCCTTTTTGCCTTGCAATGTTTTATTGATATCTTTCCACAATGAAGAAAAAGCAGTGGCAATCACCCAATAAAATCCATAGTCTTTATTTCATGACAGCGAAGGTGAGGTGGGACGCACACAGCACAGGTTACAATCCGCTTCGCTCTGGTTCTTGGTCTTTGCCGAGTACCTCCGGATGGCCTGTTGAACTGCTGCAGTGCATGGTTTTCCCTTCTTTATACGATGGATATTGGATTTTAGCCTTGGTTTGTTGGTAGTGCCTGTCTTTATTTTCTGCCACAAGTGATTTATAGATATATTGACTCAATAAAAAAATGATCAAAGGCTTCATGAAACCCAAAGTTGTTTATCCATAAATAAAGCCCTCACACAGGTACATTTACAATAAACAAATTTGTAGAGTTATTGCTTGGAAGGCAACAATGCAAAAAAATTTTATTTTTTAAATATACTGTATGGAAAGTACAGTAGAATATATAAAACCCAAAGTTGAGGTATTAAAAACTACAATTAACAAGACCCTCACAGCTATAGTAACAATAAAAAGTTATATTTTGTTAAATATGTTGATGAAAAAACAGAGAATTAGTTTAATCATTAAGGTGGAAAACATATGTGGTAGTAAGGGATTAAATATTAAACAAGAACCCGCAAAGGGAAACACTGTCTAAAGACAAAGGGAGATATTTATCAGGACCTCTGCGCACCGCCAGTGGCGCAGAGGCTAGCTTTTTCTTCGAATGACAGGACAAAATTTTGAAAATCCAATTGTCACAGGGATTTTTTTTTCTGGAGTCACAATTATAAAATGTACAGTTCTGACTTACATAGAAATCCAACTTAAGTACAAACCTGAAGAACAAGAACCTATCCTGTAAGTAACCCGGTGACTGCCTGTAATGGTCATTCAACATGAGCCTATTTGGTTTTGTATGTGTGAATAGTTGTTTTATGTGCTTTATGTTCTAGTCAGTTAACAAGATAAACTCTGGAAACTTACAATGTTAGTCTACCTCTTAGTATCTGGTCGGGAAGTGGAGGAGATAGTGGGAATTCTTGCTGAGTCCTAGAGATCAGTAATAATTAATGGGTTGAATCTATAACTCTTGCAGTTCATTGGGTTTTTGCCTCCTATGTGGATCAGGATTTGTGCCATGGAGAAAATTATAAAGCTTAAGTAAATGAGGCAGAGAAAAGGTCTAAATTGGCTTGCAGGCTTTTGAGATTTTGAAAGCATGACAACTTGGTTATTTTTTTACTTCAGTAATTGCCTTAAAATAGAGTCTATTTGCTTGATAGAAAGCACTTTTAGGTTAAAAGGGAGCATTGAAAAGAGTTGAGGGACCTAATTTGACGGCTATTAATCTGACAGTACCCAGACAATTACTCAAGGATGATATACTTTTGCCATGTTTACACCACATATTTTGTCAGGCAGATAAGTCTATAAAACCAACATCTAGATATACATTGAGATATACCCACATATTTTATTGAGCAGATGAGTGTCTTGTAGAATACACCTATAAATGTTCTCTTTTGCTAGTACATGAGTTTAAAAAGTTTATCTACGTTTACAGGATACAATCTTCATCTCCTTAAGCAATAATCCAAGTATTTTAGCCCCTTAACATCATAGTCCTTTTCTGGTCTTTAGTTTACACTTTTTTTATCCCCATCTTCCAAAAGTCATTTCGAACTTTTTTTCATTTTTCCGTTTACAGAACCGTATGGGGCTTGATGCAGTGTAAACCGTACTTTCTGCTGGCACCATATAATATTTCAAGCAATGTACTGGGAAGCTGGAAAAAATTCCAAATGCTTCACAAAAAAAGCAGTCGCATAAATTCCTGTTGTCTCCAGTTTTACTACATGTTTATGATTTATGTGCACCAGATTTTAAATATTGCCTATGACTTAACATTACCCTTGTCTAATACTTTCAAATCATTTCAAATTGTTAAATAGTAAGGTTGACTTCAAATGAAATTCAAGTGTTTGCAGAAATTGCGACTGTTCACCCATTCCATGTAATCAAGGAATTAAGAAACCTTTCCTATACGTTTCCTTTCATTTGATAACTACAGAGCTATGGTTAGAAACCAAATTAACCATTTGGTTAGCACCGATCGCGGGTGTTTTCACAGCGATGGCTGCCGGCAGCCTCAAAAAGACATCGGGGAGCATACTCACCCTCCGTTGGCCCCGATGTCCGCACGGCTCGTCTTCAGTGTTCCGCGCCGTCTTCTTTCTTCTGCTGGCCGCCATTGATCTTCCCCGGCAGGCGCCTAGTATGACGCGCCGCTGCTGGGAAAAACATGGCGGCGTCCTGCAGAAGAAAGAAGACGGCGCGGAACACTGAAGACGAGCCGTGCGGACATCGGGGGAGCAGCGCAGCACAACGGGGCCACCGGAGGGTGAGTATATAAGTTTTTTTTTTTTTTAATGCTGGGCTGGGCTGTATACTACTGGGGGCTGGGCTGTATACTACTGGGGGCTGGGCTGTATACTACTGGGGGCTGGGCTGTATACTACTGGGGGCAGTGCTGTATACTACTGGGGGCTGGGCTGTATACTACTGAGGGCAGTGCTGTATACTACTGAGGGCAGTGCTGTATACTACTGGGGGCTGTGCTGTATACTACTGGGGGCTGTGCTGTAATGGTAATGTTGTTGTTGTATGCCTTATGTTTATGAGCGACAGTTTTCCTGCTATATACCTGCATGTGATAAGAATTTACATTAAAAAAGGACCATGTTAAATTCAAATCATTTTTTTTTAAATTTTTACCGGTGTTTTGTATGCGTTGGAAAAGGGCTAGTCTTATACGGCGAATATATCTTAAACTCTATATTTTAAACAGGAAAGTAGGGGGGTCGTCTTATACGTCGGAATATACGGTAACAATTCTATCATCTGAAGAAATAACTGCTCATGTCATCACCTGCCACATTAAGATATATAACACAAAAATATATTACTCTCTTCTTCTATAAAAGACAAGCAGCATTGAATATCTCCCAACGTTTAAGCCAAATGTTTTAGTGAATAAGTGATGATAAAGATTGTTTATACATATTTACATCAGCTGTATACATAGAAGCTTAAAGGTGAAATTATACAATACACCAATCGGCATTTATATGTAAGTTGCTTTCATTTTGACCAATGCAAGCTACATAGGAGAATAACATTGATTGTTGGATGCACATTCTTTTTACACAGGTCAATTAACTGAAGTCAGAGATCTTTTTTTCTGCCAAAATACTGTCTCTCTTTTTTTAACTGGAATATTTACATGGGCCAAATATTGGGATTGCACATATGATCACTTATTCCTGATCACTGACCCATGTTATAAGACCTTCAAGGGAATCTCAGCATGTTACACCATGTAAAAACTGCCCAAGTGCTCCATTTCAAAAGCTATTTTTTGATACCCTCATTTTAGGATTACACACTGGTCATTTGTTTAAAAGGAAATCTACCATTAAAACCAAGGATGATAAACCAAGAGTACTTATGCATAGATCCAGGCACTGTAACTGTGTAAACTTTATACATGACATCTTCCTTCTGAAATCAACTTTTAAAATAATGCTAATGTGTCAGAAAGGGTATAAAAGCCCTGTGTGCTCTGGTTCACAGGCTATTGTTACACTGTGCAGGAACTTGTCTCAGGCCCGCTTGGGTGTTTGACACTAAGGGGTCTGATTGTTCATTCAACATACTGCAACACAATTGCTGTGAATATAGTGGTTCCTCTGGCATACTGTATGAGGAATCACTTCATTATAAGACTGTATAAAGAATATCCAGGAACACAAAGTTTAAGTTGAAGTTAATGAGCAAAGCTTTATTGCGGTAATCCAAAGTATAACATTTCAGCTAAAATAAGCCTTTCTCAAATACATCTACCGCTAAATGTAAGAAAGAAGTCCAGAATTTTCTTGTGTCTGTAGCGCTGTGTGGTATTGCACGTCTGTGCTTGTGGATGGCCGCAATATTAATGCAATAATGTTCCCCTGTTCCCATGGGATTGACGCCAGTATGGGCCATCAAGGCACCCAAGGAAATCTGGTGCTAGTGGAAAGCTGCTGTTTAGGTGTCGCAGTAGATTCCACCACAACACTTGACAGGATAACAGCCATGATCAGTGCCAGCCTGTGCCTTCTATATAACACAACAGTCGCCCACCCTGTAGAGGGAATAGATTGTGAGTCTTCTCCATACAGCCTCAATAAAACTACCCATGTAACTATTCCTTGTCAGGACCAGGACGTTGCTGGGTGGCCTGAGGGGCACATTATTAGGGGACTGTGGCGAAAATTATATGTTGGGGCTGTGAGGACATTACTGCGGACTGTGGTGACATTACTTGCTGTGGGGGACATTACTGATTTAGCGTAGGGGCATTATTCAATATGTGGTTACTTTTTAGTGGTCAGGAAATTATTCAGTGTGAGGGCTCTTTTTAGTGGACATAATTAGAAAGCAGGTCACTTTGAGGGGAATAATTAGAGGTGTAGGGTGCATTATTACATATTAGGCCATGTTAGGGGATAATTAGTTCTCCTGTCTTTTCTTTAGGTGAAAATGATAAATACAGTTGTTTTTACTGCAATCACATAGGAGGGGGTTACGTATAGAAGAGGATACTAATAAAAATTTGGTACATATGCAATTTGTAACTTACATTAATAATAAATCAGCATTACTAGAATCCAGGTGTCAATAGTAAGAAGCAATTACAAGGGTGTCCATGATTTACTGAGGCGCGGGGACTGATGGTATGTCAGCCTATTATATCAGGGGAATGTCTCAGAGGAAAAAAAACTATTTCAAGTTCATTTTATATCTAAAAATCCTGAGATCTAATTTTTTATGTTGTCAAACTGGCTAGTAATATGTAACTGTAACCAATTATTTAAGGATCTTTTACTATGCTCTGCTTTTTAAGGACACAACAGATGTACCTTCTCTGTCTGCAGAACTAAGTATTATTCTCTTTTGACAACACAGCAGGAAAGTTCTGAAGCTCTCTGTCAGTGATCAAAATGTTTTTTCGGAGGCTATTTGTTGATTTTTAGAGTTAGAAATGCACACTTTTCCATTTTATGATTAATTTATTCACAAATGTTGCTCAATATTCTCCTGTAGTCATCAAACATTCAAAGCCTTCATAATGTAAAGTGTCCAGGTACTTCTAAGGTTTTAGCTGACAGCTTTTGGCAGAGTTTCAGTGGTTTCCCATATTTTGCTTTTAGCCTAAATGCCTGAAATTCACTTAGATTAGAAACTCGAATACGATTATATCCTTTAAGATCCCCACTGTTGTGCTTCAACAAATGAAGGATTATTCACAAATTGAAATAAATTACAAAATGTAAAAATTATTATTGCCACTTTGAAAAATAATACTAAAAGCAGTTGTTCTATATATGAAAGGTTGCATTAATTTTAGAGTACCATATTTTTCGGACTACAAGGCACACAAAAAATCCTTTGATTTTCTAAGAAATCAAAGGTGCGCCTTATAAATGCACCGTACTTACAGACAACAGCTTCCTTGAACTGTGCACAGGTCTTCCACCTGCTGGTCATTCATCCTTACAATCAGGTGCGCCTTATAATCCGGTACGCCTTATATATGAACCTAGACGTTTTAGCAGGCATTTATTGATGGTGCGCCTTATAGTCTGAAAAATACTGTAATACATACTGTAATACATACACTGGTTCCTTCCAGTACAACCAGCTCTAACTAACTCAACTTTAATGGAGATAAGCTTCAATAGTCATCCATATAATGTATATGCTATGCCTGACCATTGTATAGATATGTGGCCCCTTTCCTGATGAGAATTGTCATCTTGCCTTAGTTATTGTTATCATTCAGATTTTATGAGGTACAAAAAAAGGTATAAGAGACCATTACAAAATCTAGGTTACAAGAAATGTTGTGCTGCCTCTATAGCATCTACATACAGTATAGAGATTCTTATTAATCTCTAGACCCAAAGGGGCTCACAAAATAAATTTCCTACACACAAATACAATATAGAATAAATGTCATAGAAAGCTTATTAACCTAAGTGAATGATTTTAGAATGTTAGACAAAATGGACATGAAACTGTATGTGTAGTAGATATTCCCCTTGGTTGCTTGATACGCAGGTATTTATACGTCCTATTGTCACCCCCTGTAAGCTCTTGTGAGCGGGACCCTCACTCCTATTGTTTCATATGACTGTTGTTACTCTGTAATGTCTTATTTTATTTGTTTCTGTTTCCCATGATCTGTAAAGCGCTACAGAACTTGATGGCACTATATTAATAAAGATTATTATTATTCACCCCTTAACTCTTATAGGGACTTATACTTTGCTGCAGATAACCACCAGGAGATGGAACAGGCTTAAATATGGCTAAACAGTCAGAAGGGGTCAGACACTGAGTTAATGGACATCTATTTACCCGTTCCTGTCGCGATGCATGAGGTGTGTTGTCCGACGAGGATGAAGTCCGTCGTGATTCACTAAGATTGTGCGACGGAGTTCACCGTCGTCTTCCCGACGGTCAAGTCAGGTTCTTAGACGGCTAGGCCCCCCATATGTGCCACGTGAAAGTTGGCGCGATTGCGCCAAAATACGATCGAACGCACCAAAAACCTCTGTTAAATGAGGCGCAAATTGGATATAGTTGGGAAACCCGACGGAAATGCGGTGTGCGGACCCTTAGTAAATGTGCCCCAATGAATTAACAATTCTGCAGGAGTACTAGGGACTATGAACACTACCACTCAGGTATAATCCTATGGGAAAAGGTTTTTGAAATAACCTGACTTGCCTGAATTACGGGCAAACATGCATGTGCAACACCCTCGCCGATGCAATGGCGAGGGAGGGTTTGTGAATACGTCCCACCTGCATGTAATCCCATTACACTACATGGTCCTTATAGGACATAGGGGTATTGCAGTGGTTAATCCTGCCTGGCAAGGCAGAGGTTAAGTGTTTTGTATGATGCAAGATACTATTGTCCAATCATATGTGTTACATACTGTGCTCTGTAAGCTGAGATGTGATTGGAGGAGCAGCCACCACCTGACCAAAGGGAGGTAATAAAACCCCCTGGCCAGGAATGTTCTGGATGATTATTCTAGTGTGGAATCCTAGAGAGTGAGTGAGTGAGTAATCTCTGTCTAGCCCATACCAGAGCAGGAAGAGCCTAGCCCCTGCCTCTGAAGAGTGGAGCATCAGACTAGAGTTAGTGTAGTGAGGGAAAGGGGTATCATCTTACCTTTAAAGGTGATACCTGAAGCCCTACAGGACAAGCTGAAGCTTCCTACCAGGACACAGCTGCCTCCCAGCCTGCCCTCTACGTCCAGGCTGGTGAACTATCTCCTGAGGCTCCCTCCAACTCACATCTCAGCACTCCATCTACCTGTTAAAGGCACGTTGCTGCGGTTCCTGCCGGTTCAAATAAAGAACTGTAAGTTGTTTTCTTCAACTTCTGTCTCCGTCTGGTCCCTGCTAATACGGCTGCCTTCATCACCGGCACCCTGTCCATCACCCAGAGACTCACACAGGGGACATTAAGGGGTTGCCCCAGGGAGATCCGCTATAGCAGCCGCTCCCTCATCTTTTCTTGCCAACACCACCCTGCTGGAGACCTGCCAGGCTGTAGGACAGCCCTCCGGTTCCCCCGTACCAAGCACCGTGACAATAGCGTGCTTAGGCCGCAACCGCCAGCCACTCCGGTACCGCGGGCCCCGGCTGTCTCCAGGCCTCACCTCAAAGGGCTAGGCCCCGGTGGGGGATGTTGCAAGTGGCGTCACGAATCACAGGATATATACTTCTGTGCCTTATCCTGGCACTAAAGACTGTACTTTATTAAGAAAAAGACTGTGCTGAAGGTAATATTTGAAGGGAAAGCCCATTTTTTTGAGGATGTCAAAGAGGCAAATGAGTGGGTAGAGAGGGTCATAAAAATCTGAGGCTTCAGGCGGGTGCATTCGCTTCAGCAAAAATAATGCTCCAGGATGAGTCCCGAGTTTAAGTACTTGGGGCAATGGGGATGGGGTAGGGGGGCATTGGGGGGTAGGGGGGTTAAGGGGGTTGGGTGGGACTCTTTGGCGACTGGCAGCTGGTACCCAGATTATGTGCAAGAGCAGGAGAAAGAGAGGATACATATTTTACTTATAAATAAGAGATGATTAAGGTATTATCCTGGAATGTTCGAGGTTTGGGTTGCAGGTTAAAAAGGAAAGCTGTCTTTGATTTATGTCTCTCCTATCAGCCAGAGGTAATGTGCCTGCAAGAAACTCATCTGTCGGGGGACAACTGCAGGCAGATGTACAAACCTTGGATAAGTCACTACTATCACACTACATTCTCTTCGTATGCCCGTGGAGTTAGTATCATGATTAGTAAGAGGGCCAGTTTTGCAGAACATGCGATAACAATAGACCCCCTAGGAAGATATATTATCTTATATGCCTCGTTTAATGGAGTCAATATAGTATTGGTGGGGATATATCTCCCACCCGCTGCACCATTAGAAGTACTGGTAAAGGTTGCTAACCAACTTCAGGTATATGAGGGGGTCCCAATTTACCTGATGGGAGATTTCAATCAGGTCATGAATGAAAGCTTGGACAGGTTCAAAACTAACCAGTATGGTGGAACATCGGCTAAACAGTCATCAACCATCTTTGGGAGGCTGATTACAGAGCTGGGGTACAGGGATGTTTGGAGGGAGAGGAACCCTGCTAAAAGGAACTATACTTGTTATTCAAAATCATGCAATTCCCTTTCGCGAATCGACCTGGTCCTGGCTAATGATTCCGGTAGTGATTTGATGACGGGGGTAGCAATGGGGGCGAGAGGCCTTTCAGACCACTCTCCAGTGTGGTTTACAATAGAAAGGAAGAATTGCACTGGTATTACTTTTTATAAAGTTAAGCCCTTTTGGTTCAACTTAATAAAAGATTATAAAAACCTAGAAGAAGAAATTGTATTTCTGTGGGACCAGAATACAGAGGGGCAGGATGTAAGGGTGGTGTGGGATACACTGAAGGCGTACCTGAGGGGGTTGATTCGGGATCAGGTTTTGTTTTTCAAGAAAAAGAAGCGCAAGACTATCCAATTGGTAAAAGACAAGGTGTTAAATTTGGAGAATGAATTTGTGCTCAATCCCACAGAGGAGAATAGAAGTCAATGGGTAGACGCGCAGGAATGTCTTGGGAGATACTGCCTTGAAAAAGCATCGTGGGAGCATAAGAGACAGGGCCAAAAAACCATATTGGGAGAGTACTTGTCAATGAAAAGATTGGCGGCCCTGCTGAAGACTCAGAATAAGAGGAATACCCTGGGTGCCATCAAAGGGAGAGATAGAACGTTAATAACAACACAAGAAGGAATTAGGGAGGAGTTTAGGCTCTTTTTTGAGGGTCTGTATTCCTCTGAGTTAATGTTAGGGGAAAGGGAAATAAACGAATCCCTAAAAAGCATTGCAGTTCCAAGATTAGCAACTGAGGAGAGGGAGAGTTTGGAACGTCCTCTCAGTCTGGAAGAGCTGGGCGAGGCACTGAAGGATCTTCCCAGGGGTAAGGCGGTTGGCTCTGACGGAATTCCACCTGAGGTTATACTGCACTACGCAGACGCCATGCTTCCTCGTTTACTGGGGGTACTAAATTATTCATTGTCGGTGGGACAACTACCGCAGTCGATGAGAGAAGCAATTTTAGTCTTGATCCTTAAGGAGGGGAAGTGCCCCACGGATTTGGATGCGTATCGGCCGATCTCCCTGCTGAACACCGACTATAAGATCCTAGCTAAGGTGCTCGCAACTAGGTTGCGGAAGGTTGTACGCTCCATTGTACATGAGGATCAGTCGGGGTTCATGCCGGGGAGATCGGTCAGAGACAACATCCTGCGGATGTGGTGGTGCATGCAATGCCCGAGTGAAGCATCAGGTACGCGCATGCTGGTCTCACTGGACGCGATGAAAGCGTTTGATCGCGTCGAGTGGGAATATATATGGGTAGTCCTGAAAAGAATGGGGTTTGGTACACAATTTATAAATTGGGTGAAATTATTATACAGTGGGGCCCAGGCCAGGGTTAGCATTAACGGCAAAGCGTCTGCTGCTTGGCAATTATACAGAGGAACAAGGCAGGGGTGTCCCCTGTCTCCCCTGCTATTTGCAGTGGTATTAGAACCCTTGGCATGCAGCATAAGAGCAGCTAGGAATATAAGAGGATTTGTGTGGGGGCAGATAGAAAGAAGAATTCAGCTTTATGCGGACGATATGCTCCTGTTCTTAGACAATGCTGAGCAGGGCATAAAGGGAGTTGTGGACCTGATAGAAAAATTCGGGTACCTGTCGGGTATCAGAATAAACTGGAGCAAGTCGGCATGTTTACCTTTGGATTCTGCTATGGCTTCTTTACCGGCGGTCGGACCTCTCCCAGTGCGCGAGAGGATTCGCTATCTGGGTATCATAGTCAGCAATAGGCCAGGGGACTATGTCGACCATAATATAAAGCCTCTTATCTCTGGGATTAGACAAAAAATTTTAGTGTGGAACAGACTGAACCTCCCGATGGCAGCTAGGGTAGTCATCTTCAAAATGGTAATTCTACCTCAGGTTCTTTTCTTATTTCAGAACAGTCCAATGATTATTCCTAGAAGGATATTTTCTACTCTAGACTCCCTCCTAAGACATTTTTTGTGGGGTGATAAGAATGCTCGTATTAGTTTGAATAAATTGCACGCTTCAATTGATAAGGGAGGCTTAGCTTTACCTGATTTTCACTGCTATTTTGTAGCTGCACAATGGCACAATTTAATAGATTATGATAGGGAAATGGTTAAACTTACATTGAAAAATAAATATAGATGGTTAAGTAGTTTTGATATATAGAGCTTACTAGAGACGGCGGTTTTTTTGAAGCTGGACTCTAAGGTAGGGTATCCGTTGTTTACACTTATGCAATGGGTGTGGGATAGGGTTAAAAAACAAAAAAGGGTTAGGGGATATTTAAGGGTGACACCACTATGGGGATTTACTAAATGGAATCCGCTGCACTTGGATTCGATCAATTTTTGGAGTGAGAAAGGGGTATTGTTTGTACACCAGGCACTAGATGAGGATGGACTAAAGTCATTTGAGAAAATGAAGAGAGATTTTGATTTGGGAGACAGGGACTGGTTCTTTTACACCCAACTCAGGTGCGCATTCAGTGTCTGCTTAATAGATAAGGACTTCTTGCAGGAAGAGTACCCTGTGAGAGATATATCCGATCCCTTGCACAGAAAAGGTTTGATGTCCAGAATATACAAATTATTAGCCAAAAATGTGACTGAGCTTCCGGTAAAGGAGTGCTATGTAAAATGGCAGAAAGACATACCAGACCTGACGGAGAAGGAGTGGGCAGACTCATTGTATATGACTAGCAAGTATATTAAGAATATGTCCCATATTATATCCCAGACCTTTATTGTACATAGAGCTCATCTGTCCCCAAAGCGGCTAAATTATTTTGGAAAAAAAAATGAAGAGAAGTGCCCTAGATGCAACTTGATTGATGCGGACCTCGTGCATATGCTGTGGAGGTGCCCAAAGCTACATTGGTACTGGACTAATATTGTAGATAAATTGCAGAGAGTATTGGGCTGCGAAATTCCATTTGATATCCAGACGTGTATACTAGGCACAAAAATCGGTATTAAAGGTTTAGCAAGTTGCATTCCAAGTGTACTGAAAGGACTACTGATGGCTAGAATAGCAATTTTAAGACACTGGAAAGACAAAGAGGCACCCAGGGTAAGGGACTGGGAGGGAAGACTCGACACTCTCTTTTTTGCAGAAAAATATGATGAATATGAGAAGGGTGTAAAAAGAGTTGGAACGAGGGACAGATGGCTTGAAAGACCGATTGAGTAACAACATAAGGAGGCATAAGTGAAGAGGGTGGAAGGTTTCCTATGGTATTATTACCTTCGCTCTCGTAATTATATTCATAGTCACGGATCAGATAGGGGTCACCAGTCGCCAGGAGGAGGAGGGGGTAGGGTGGGGGGAGGAAGAGGGGATTGAAATAAAAAACCTCATTCATTCTTTATATATTTTTGTATATGATATAATAAGAATATTTATATGGTTTATATGAAATGTGATATCATGCATAAAGTCATTCTGTAAATGGCAAAAGGTGATACTGTGTGTGGATATGACACCTATATTTTTTATATATTGTATAATGAATGAAAAATAAAGAATTTACAAAAAAAAAAAAAAAAAAAAAGAAAAAGACTGTGCTGCCTAATCCTGCTGCCATCCGGGTTTAGGCCCAAGTAATTGTGTGTTTCACATTGAACTGTTAGACTGCTGCCACGTGCTGTCGAGCGCCGCTCCAGCACTCAAGAGGTTAATTCCTGCAAGAACTGTTTCAGCTCTGCTACATCCGGCGCTGCTGCGCCTGAAGCATTTACCTCAGAGGCGTGTGGCGCAGCAAGTATTTCCAGCCCGCCAAATCCTCACTGGCGGGAACTCCAGAGGCGTCACTAGGCTCCGCCCCCTGCGCGAGTGCCGCGAACTACCGTGGAGGAGGAGCTGGAGCGAGTGCGGCCGGCAACGAAGAGGGTTAATCGGCCATCTTGGATTTCGGCGCAGGCCGCGCCTGAAGCCTGCCAGCAGTGTGCGCCTCATCCGGAGTTCCGGCGCACGTGTCCTGCGACTGGAGGAGAACACCGCTGAGCATCACCGAGCCCCTGCTGCCTGCCGGACATCGGGAACGGAGACCTTCGTGCACCGGAGCTGTCCTGTCACCGCGGCTGATCCTGAGTGAGTACCGCTGGGGAAGTTAAAGGGGGGTAGAGATTGTTTCCGACGCTAGGTTATTGGCTCACCTCCCAGGGAATAGTGACTGTGTCTTAAAGTGCCCACGTCCCATTCTAGCCATCGCCCATAGCAACGGACATTGTGTAACCCTACAGACTTCCCTCAGCTAGGCAGTCATGTCCACCCAGGACGAAGATAAGGGACTGGCGCAAGTCCCGTCCCCTGGTCCCTCCTCAGGGTACCGGAGCATGTTAAGTCCTCCAGAGAGTCCCTTCAGCCCTGCTACAGCTAGTGTCCCTGGGACTCCCACCATGATGCCTTTGACTATGCCCTACTATCTGGGGGCCCCCTGGTTACCCTACTACGAGGGAGAATCACATACTCTCCCTGAATTCAGGGACAAGTTGTTAGCCACCTTCGCCTTGCTCCCATTCACAGAGGAACAGAAAGTGGGCATCCTCATCGGGCAGTTGAAAGGACCCGCTCTCCGGGAAGTCAAGTCTTGGCCCCGAGAACAGTGTCAGAACGTGGTCCGGATTCTTGATAGGCTACGCAACACCTTTGACAAGTGTACTGTCTCCGAGTTGAAGCAGAAATTCTTCGGGAAAAGACAGAAGCCCCAAGAGTCCCTCCGAGACTTTGCCCTCTCCCTACAGGAGACATGGAAGGCCATCACCTGCCTTGAGCCCAAAGACGCTGAAACCTCTGATCAAACCTTAAGGGAACAATTTATTAATGGACTTGTTGATAGAAATCAAAGGTGTCAACTAAAGATCATCTCTTCTCAACATGCCCAGGCCTCCTTCCTTGAGTTTAAGGAAATTGCCATTGACATATTAGGGGACCGATCGCCTACTGGACCGCAGAAAGAGCCTGAATCCGTGGAAATGGAGGAATCTGCTCTAGCTTGCTATCCAACGCAGTCGACATCACCTACTCCTGCGGCTACGGAAGTTGCTGACTTAGCAGGACAGGTCTCTAATCTGGCGGACACCCTGCATAAAATCCTCGATCGGTTGACCCAGTTGGAAGGGACTGTCTCCGCTATGAGGAGGAAACCTCCAGAGAACCCGGTACGGTCAGCTACTCCTCGTGAATCTCCGACTAAACAGCGCCCAAAAGAAGCGAAGTCGTTAAGCACCTGGAGTCAGAAGAAACCCCGTCAGCGGTGCAGCTACTGCCATAAATATGGGCATGAAGAGAATGACTGTCGTCAGTTAAACGACAAACCCTTGGAGCTAAGGGACGACCTCCAAGGGAAGAACTTGTAAGTCCCCGAGATGCTAACTGGATGCCCAGGTTCGTGGGGACTCGCCCCATGGTTCATGTAACCATCAATGGAGTTACCCTACCGGCCTTAATTGATACCGGCTCTCAAGTGACCACCCTCCGGAGTGCTGCCTTCGAGAAATGCCGAGGAAAAGCATCCTTAGTCCAGCCTCCAAAGGCTTACTTGAACATTATTGCTACGAACGGAAAACCCGTACCCATCCGCGGCTACTGGGAGCCCACGCTAACCATTGGAGACACTGAGTTAACCAGACAGGGCGTAGTGGTGACACGTGTGCCCGAAAACGGTAACTTCTCCCTGGTACTGGGTACCAATGTCCTCCGCAACTGCTACCCTTAAGTGCTGAAGGCTCTCCACGACTCCCTGCCAACAGTGCCCAACGGTTCCCGGAAGGTAATTCAGGAGACTATGCAGGTTCTAGCGGCGCAACAGAAGTTTGCTGGCCCTAATGGAGAAATCTGCAGAGCCCGGATCAAGGATCCCCAACCTGTCCGCCTTCAACCTGGGACTGAGACGTTAGTATGGTGTCGAGCCTGCATGGGCGTCCAAGGTCAAGACTACCAGGCGATAGTAGAACCTCTACCAGCTGATGAAGACCTGCCCATTCTAGCCGCCAGGAGCCTAGTCACTGTATCCCGAGGACAAGTACCCATTCGATTACTAAATGTGGGAGACTCCCCAGTGGATCTGAGAAAGTACCAAGCCGTAGCCACTCTCTTCAGCGTGCATCCTGAAGACTTGGTGGAAACCGCTCTGTCTGCCTCCCAACAGTTGGAACTGAAGCAAAGTGCTGGAGGTGAGCCTGCCGAGCAATCCTGGTGGCTTGAGCTCAATATTGGAGACGACGATTTTACTCCTGCAGACCAAGTACAAGGTGTCCTGGATGTCGTTATGAAGCACCACCAGGCCTTCAGCAAACACCCATTGGATTTTGGGCAGACTACTCTGATCCAACACACCATCCCTACTGGCTCTCATCCTCCTATCAAGGAACGATATCGGCCCATACCTCCAGCCCGTTACCAAGAGGTGAAGAAGCTGGTACAAGAGATGAAGACAGCCAACGTTATCCGGGAGAGTCGCAGCCCATGGGCTGCCCCGCTGGTCCTTGTGAAGAAGAAGGATGGAACCCTTCGATTCTGTGTTGACTATAGGAAGATCAACAATATCACCCACAAGGACGCCTATCCTCTGCCTCGAATCGAGGAATCCCTCGCTGCCCTAGGGTCAGCTGCCTATTTCTCTACCCTGGACCTGACCAGTGGCTACTGGCAAGTGGCCATGGCGCCGGAAGACAGAGAGAAGACGGCTTTCACCACCCCAATGGGCCTGTTCGAGTTCAACAACATGCCGTTCGGGCTATGCAACGCCCCAGGCTCATTTCAACGGCTGATGGAGAGATGTTTGGGTCATCGCAACTTCGAGACCGTCCTGCTATATTTGGACGACATCATCATCTACTCCAAGACTTATGAAGACCACCTCCACCATCTGGCGGAAGTCTTCCAAATCCTGACCCAACATGGGTTGAAGGCCAAGCCATCCAAGTGCCACCTGCTACAACCTAGCGTCAAGTACCTGGGACATGTGGTGAGCGCTCATGGAATTGAGCCAGATCCAGAGAAGATTGCAGCTGTCCACGACTGGCCTACCCCATCAACCGTACGGGACATCAAAAGCTTCCCGGGATTTGCCAGTTATTACAGGCGTTTCATCCCGAAGTTTGCCCAGCTGGCGGCTCCCCTGCAAGAGCTTCTAAGGGGTCTGCCAAAAGAGAGCCAACGTTCCCGAGTAGCCATTGAGTGGACGGCCGAACGAGAAGCTGCCTTCCAGATGCTCAAGCAACGGTTGACTGAGCCCCCGGTGTTGGGATATCCAGACTATAGTCTGCCTTTCACCCTATACACTGATGCCAGCAAGCAAGGTCTAGGGGCGGTATTATCCCAGCTCCAAAACGGAACTGAAAGGGTCATAGCCTACGCCAGCCGTTCCCTCCGAGAACCGGAGCAAAACGACCAGAACTACAGTTCCTTCAAGTTGGAGTTTCTGGCGTTAGTCTGGGCTGTGACCGAAAAGTTCAAGGACTACCTAGCTGCATCATCTTTCACTGTCTTCACAGACAATAATCCTTTGGCGCACCTGAACACCGCTCGTCTTGGAGCACTGGAACAACGGTGGGCCTCCAGACTTGCCAACTTCAACTTTACCATCAAATACCGGGCTGGTAAGACCAATGACAACGCCGACGCTCTGTCCCGTCTCCCTGACCAGTGGGAGGGACCCTCCACGGATGCTCAGTGGGAAGATGTCGAGATGCCAGCATTCTATGCCCGGTTTGTGCGTCAAGATGCCCAGAGAGTTTACTCCCTACCGACAGAGGCAGCGCCAGCTACTCCTCAAGAAGAGTCGGAGGCCCCTGCGGAAAAGGACCTCTGGATGAGTCTTCAGGCTGATAGCCGTGCCATAGGAGAAGTAATGGACTATCTCTCTAGTGGGCGAGTGCCTGAAAGAATCCGGCGCAGGAGAGCTGATGGAGAACTGTCTCAATTGTGGCGCCAGAGAAAGACTCTGAGCATGCACCAGGGTCTGTTAAAGAGAAGAACTCTGGACCCTATCACTTATGACCGGCTGTACCAGATTGTGATTCCCAGGAGGGATGCCAAAATAGTGCTGGAAATGTACCATGACCAGTCCGGACACTTTGGCGCTCAGAAGACTGAAGCCACCCTCCGAAGGCGATTCTTCTGGGTCAACATGAAGTCCGACATTGAAGCCTGGTGTCGAGAATGCCCGGCCTGCGCCATCGCTCGAGGAGAGCGACACAATCAAAGGGCCCCTCTCCGTCCCATTGTGAGCCAACGGCCCTTGGAGATCCTGGCATTGGACCACGTGAAGTTGGAGCCCAGCAGATCCGGTCACAGTTATGCTCTTACGATCATCGACCACTATACCAAATTTGTGGTTGCAGTACCTGTCAGAGATCTGTCTGCAAGGACTACCGCAGCGGCCCTGTGGAAGAGCTTCATCCTCCCCTATGGCTGTCCGGACCAGATCCTTACAGACCAAGGAACAGCATTTGAGTCCCAAGTCTTCCAGGAGCTGTGCACTCTATATGGCTGCAAGAAGCTGAGGACCACAGCCTATCATCCCCAAGGCAACGGGCTTTGCGAGAAGATGAATCAGACTCTAATCAACATGCTGAGGACTCTATCCCCTGCAAAAAGGGCTGACTGGCCAAAACTGTTGCCCGAATTAGTGTACCTGTACAACAATACCACTCATTGCTCCACAGGGTACACCCCGTATTATCTGATGTTCGGGAGACATGGCCATCTCCCTGCTGATATGACCTGGGACATGGAGTCCCCTGATTCTCAGTCTTTACTCCCCCAGACTGACTGGGTTCACGAACACCAGAGGCGCCTGGCGGATGCCAGAGAAGTTGTGGATCTGCGGTTGGAAGAGGCCCGAGAGAAACAAAAAAGGGACTTTGATCGTAATGCCTGTGCTGAGCCTTTTGCCCCAGGAGATCGAGTGTGGCTGCGCAACAACCATCCTACCAGTAAGCTAGATGGGCGTTGGGAGCGTGAGCCATACCTAGTTAGGGACAGTCTCTCCCCTGAAGTCTACGAGATTTCAAGAGGAGACCGTCCACCACTCCGGGTACATAGGAACCGGCTGAAGAGATGTCTTCGTCCTTTTGCCCCTATGTCTACACCTCTCACTTCGACCCCCGACTTACAGACCTCCTTGTGTTCGCCTACCCCCAGTTTCTTGGAACTTGTGACTGTGCCTCAATTCTGTTTTGTTTCCACTCCAGTAAGAGGTACCTCGGAGAGACCATCATCCCCACCGCAGTCTCCAATACTGCTGCCTGTGGAGGATGATCCGGCTCCAGTGTCTGCAACCCCTGAAGCATCAGAGGCAGCTGAGACTCCGACTCCAGCGCTTGACTCAGAGGAGGACGATGAGGAGGTTGTTATCTTCTCCAGGCCGGAACTTCGAAGGTCTCAAAGGGAAACAAAAGGTAAAGCTCCTGCGTACCTGCAGGAGTACCAGCTGGTGACACGCAGAAGCAGGAGGCAGGTACGCTTTTCTGACACCGAAGTACTTACCACCGAAGAAGATGCAGAGTAACCCCTGATGGGCTGTAGCCCTCTCCAGGTACTATGTACATATTGTATATTTCTCCATTTTCCCCAAAGAGCCAGAGACTTTCCTGAGACTCTTACCCTTATTTATCTCAGTCAAGAGATTATACACTGTCATGTGCTATGATAGCACCCTTCCTCTGCCACAGCAGAGATTTCTTCAAAGGACTCTGTCCCTCTACACAAAGAGGAGACCCTTTGTTTTCTTTAGTGCACTTTTCCCCACATCAAGGGCTGTACCCAGAAGATGGACTTTGTTATTAAAGACCTTCTGAGAGACTTTTGCCAGATACTACAAGGAAAAGTTGCAATGTAATTTATTACCATTTTGCACTTAATGCCTTCCTTTTTAGGTACGGACATTATGTTTGCACTTTTTAAGCCTTTTCTTTGCAGGAAAAGAGACATTTACTACCGTGCTACCCTGAGTAGCCTATCCACCTCTGTAACGTTTGTAACGTTCAAGATGTGTACCCATTGGGCTGCTAAGCCAATGTGATTTTGCAAAATGTTTGCACACTGTCATATCTGCCAGTAGTCTGCATTAACCCTTTCATAGGCTTTTCAGATTGTAGTGTGGCTGTGTCGGACCGTCTTTTATGTAAAACACTGACCGCTACCTGATCCCTCAAACTGAGGTTTGCATGGGGGTAGTCCACAAACTGCGGGTCCTACGGGGACCGGGGGTGTTACAGAGTTAGCACCTGGATGCCACCCATACATGGGTAAGGATACCAGTCAGGAGGTACTCGTGTCGCATATGCTAACGCAATGCAGATAGACACCTTATATATAATTGCCGCCAGGGAAGAAGCGTTGATAAAACAAATATACAGGCCTTGGTGCAAGGAGTGGATTACAGGACATGACACCACACCTTTCCTACTGTACAGTTCGGTTTAATGGCGTCAGCGACCAACTGTCATACAGCTACATGTTTGTCTTAGTCCAACACCAACCCAGGTGCCTGTCTCCAGGACCATGGGCGGTTTGTCCCTACACCTCACATAGCCTGCACTTCCTAGAAGTGCCCTTAGCCCCCTCTGTGCCCCAAACCATCTATAGTCGAGCCGAGGGCGGCTCTTTCAATTGCCCCCGGGGTATGCAACACCCTCGCCGATGCAATGGCGAGGGAGGGTTTGCGAATACGTCCCACCTGCATGTAATCCCATTACACTACATGGTCCTTATAGGACATAGGGGTATTGCAGTGGTTAATCCTGCCTGGCAAGGCAGAGGTTAAGTGTTTTGTATGATGCAAGATACTATTGTCCAATCATATGTGTTACATACTGTGCTCTGTAAGCTGAGATGTGATTGGAGGAGCAGCCACCACCTGACCAAAGGGAGGTAATAAAACCCCCTGGCCAGGAATGTTCTGGATGATTATTCTAGTGTGGAATCCTAGAGAGTGAGTGAGTGAGTGAGTAATCTCTGTCTAGCCCATACCAGAGCAGGAAGAGCCTAGCCCCTGCCTCTGAAGAGTGGAGCATCAGACTAGAGTTAGTGTAGTGAGGGAAAGGGGTATCATCTTACCTTTAAAGGTGATACCTGAAGCCCTACAGGACAAGCTGAAGCTTCCTACCAGGACACAGCTGCCTCCCAGCCTGCCCTCTACGTCCAGGCTGGTGAACTATCTCCTGAGGCTCCCTCCAACTCACATCTCAGCACTCCATCTACCTGTTAAAGGCACGTTGCTGCAGTTCCTGCCGGTTCAAATAAAGAACTGTAAGTTGTTTTCTTCAACTTCTGTCTCCGTCTGGTCCCTGCTAATACGGCTGCCTTCATCACCGGCACCCTGTCCATCACCCAGAGACTCACACAGGGGACATTAAGGGGTTGCCCCAGGGAGATCCGCTATAGCAGCCGCTCCCTCATCTTTTCTTGCCAACACCACCCTGCTGGAGACCTGCCAGGCTGTAGGACAGCCCTCCGGTTCCCCCGTACCAAGCACCGTGACAATAGCGTGCTTAGGCCGCAACCGCCAGCCACTCCGGTACCGCGGGCCCCGGCTGTCTCCAGGCCTCACCTCAAAGGGCTAGGCCCCGGTGGGGGATGTTGCACATGCTTATTGGGCCTCTACACTCTGCACAATAAATGGACCAGGAGACAGGAGTGGCAACCACAATGCAACAGAATTGTCTCCACTTGTACCCATACAGAATTCTGCTTTTATATGTAGCAATGCAATGTTTGATGTATTACTGTAATTATAATATGAAGTTATGATCATACATAACACAGCATTAAACCATTCTTCTCTCGTACCAACACTTCTGGCATCTTCATGCCTGTATAGGACGCCCTCTAAACTGTCTCAATGTCATTGACTTATCCACATTACTTGATCACATCTGCAGGACAAAGAGCTTACATTTTAGCACTTTTATTTAATGGCCAATTCAAACCAGCAGCATGTTGAATACATTTTAAAACACATGGGGGCAGATTTATCAAGCAGTCTGAAAGTCAGAATATTTCCAGTTGCCCATGGCAACCAATCACAGCTCAGCTTTCATTTCACCAGTGCTCATGAATATTTTAAAGGGGAGCTGTGATTGGTTGCCATGGGCAACTGGAAATATTCTGACTTTCAGACTGCTTGATAAATCTGCCCCATGGACTGTAAAACACGACACTGCCAATGATTGGATACAATAATGCCTCTCTGACCAGTGTTTTTTTCTGTGGTTAAATTGATTGTGGAGTTTGATTACAATAAGAATAAAATATGCAGTAGCTATTATCTTAATGCATTAAAAAGCCTTACAGAACCATTTAAAGAAGTAATTATAACATCATAGTCATTACAGTCATTAGAACTATCTCGCTTCGTGATCTATGGGGTAGCTCACTTAGTCAGTGCTCCTTTACTTTTGCATCTGGAAAATTACTTCTAATGATTTACTGACTTTACAAGCATTTCCAAATCAAATAAAAAACAATCAGAAATAAAAGTAAATCTCTGACTTGTCATTCCCTCCCTCTCTAAACAAAGTCGCAGTGCTTTTTCTGAAAAATCTGAAGTGTTCTGATATATTGAAGCTATGTTGCAGACTTCTTTGCCAATAGTTTCCTAGATCTATTTGGCTTTGTTACAGTCACAGAAATTATTATTACACATTTGCCAACTTTGTATGCTCAGCATTGATTATCTGCTGTGCACTGGGATGGATCTTTTAGGGAATGGCAGGTAAGAGTTGTAGTAGGACTTGCCATTCCCATCCCCTCCAGTCCTCCATTTTGGACACTCCTGGGGAAACTCAGGTGTCTGGGATTGTCTTCATTAGCGAGGAATAAGAAGTCTGCTAGCAGTGCAGACAAAGGTAGAGCTTGGCTGGAAAGCCACAATGGTGGTCGCTATGGGAGTCTATGTTGACTCTATGAACCGTCTGAACTATTATTGCTATTGTAGGTTACCAATTTCTGTTTAGTTAGCGCCCAGACATCCGGTATTATGTGTTGTTTAGCTGCTGCATTTGATTACTGCTGCTGGAGTGCATAAAACTCAACATTTAGGGTACATTCAGACGGCCGTCTATGGGGAAGTATATGCGGCCGCATATATACGTCCCCATAGACGGCAATGGCGGCCCAGCAGCCTGGCGGCAATGGCAGCCCAGCATGCTCTATCTTTCCCCATGTGTGTGGCCATACATCGCTTTTTCTATGGAGGGGAGAGGGGTCTGTGGCTGGGCAGGCATGCGACTGTCTGAATGTACCCTTAGACAGATAACCATGAAGTATCTGTCATTTTCAACCACCAGCAACCCCAGATCCTGACAATGGCTATACAATAAACATCTTTCTACTCACTTTCACCGATGCTCCCATTCCCCCTGGTAGTCATATGTCACTGCAGAGCCTCTGTTTGTTTACATTTTAATGTAGCAGGCACATGACAGTGGTTGTGATGGTCAAACTGGCCTCTCTAAACAGATGCCTGGTAGTGACAGGCGACTCTTTGGGAGAATGGGAGCACTGGAGACGATGAGTACATAGCGTTTATAGCCCCCCCTTCTAGCCATAAATAGCTTTTTTTAAAACCCCTTTAATGTTATATCTATTGCCAAATACAAGTTATGTCTATTCCCACTTTTATTGTATTAAGCATAAATGCAGTCATAGACTTCAATTTCTCTCAACCCTTGTGTAACATCTGTATCAGCGTCTTCCTTCGTCCATGATTTATGACTAAGAAGTTGCTAATTTAGTCCCAGTGTTACTTGTATGTATAAACACACATTTAGCTTGCTGGCTGACTTGGAGTTGATTGCCCCACATCCTTATTCTGCTGCAGTGTGCTCTGGTCCAGCAAGGGTTGATTGTTGTGACTAGCAGAGCCCTGTTACACTGCCCTGTTATCACCTGGAGCAGCCTCCTATAAATGTTTGGTGCACACTTTGTCCAGTGTCGGTTTTAGTTTATCTTTACCTTCTCCCTTGTTTGTGAGAGACAATGTTTGATTTTCCTGGTAATTTGATTCAGACCGTTGTTCAGACTCCTACAGTGATTTAGTTATTGTTTGCTATCTCTGCTGTGACCCAGTTTGTTGACAATTGTTCTGTGATATTTGTGTTTTATGTCTTGTTTTTGTGTTGCACTTTGCAGTAGGTAGGGATCGTCTCCTAGTCGTCTACCTCCTACAGGGAGGGCTGGGCAATAAGAAGGGACAGCTGCAAAGTGGGTTTAGCATCAGGGTCCGCTGTCTGTTTCACCTATTTGTTCCTAAAGTCTGCATTACACCTTGAAGAAATAGTTGATTGACCCAGGTACACTCTTCATTACACCGAAGGGATCATTTAGACGCCTGTGTGCGATCCCAAATGGGATCCTAGGTGAGCACAGGGCCGGGAGGAGGAGGGATGAGTGCTCTTCAAATCATCCAAAGTTTACGACATGTCTTATACTTTGTGGTGCAGCCGCCTGACTCAGTCACGGTGAGGTGAGGCACTGTGTGTTCACTGTGCCATGATCAGGAGCCACAGAAGTCTATGGGGGCTGTGAACATGCCCGTAGCCCTAACCCTGACCCTGACTTTGCAATATTGTAACTGAAACTAATATTTTATTGGTACTGATAGAGCATTAGTTGTTCTTGTATATTCTAGTAAAAAAGGTTTATTTTCATATATACTCGAGTTTAAGCCTAGTTTTCCAGCACAAAAAAATGTGCTGAAAACCCAAACTCTGCTTATACTCGAGTAAAAAAAATATAGGTTTTACCAGGTTTTTGTGGTAAAATTAAGGGCCTCGGCTTATACTTGGGTCAACTTATACCGAGTATATACAGGTAATTTGAATGTTTTACAAAATATTAAACTCATACATGGGACCCTGCGTTGGAACTCTTATTTATGATGTGCATGTATCAATCACAACTAATCTACATATCATTTCCCAAATTTTCTAGTGACTTTTAAGACTCTTTAAACCTATCCCAAAATCTTTAATTATTAAAAAATAATTGTATGGAGACTGAAGTTTTTTACCTGTGGAAGAGATTTACAGGCTGGGCTAATATTTCAGGTCACAAGGTCTATTGAAACTAGAGGCGCAAAGTTATACTAAAACTATAGTTTTCTTTTTTCTATCCAGGAAAATTTCTTTGTCTATCCATTTACAGAATGACCTTTAAAAGGGTGTGCACCTGCAAAAACAGTCTCTTAAGAAGCATCTTATATTCTGGAGCCACATATATCAGAATTCAGCTTAACACAAACCTGTTACCATGGATCCCCCCTCACACACAATGGACCACATTTATCAAATTGTTTGCACCAGTTTTCTGTCTGACTTTGCACTGAAAAGAATGTGCAAACTGCTTGCACGTGTATTTATGTGTCTGCTCCAGTTTTATCGCTGCACTGTGTTGACAGGACAGAAAATTGTGCACCTAATGGAGCTTGTTAGTGCTTAGTCAGAGTTTGAGACACATTTATTAACCCGAAAGAAGCCTGAGGAGGCGAAACCTAGATCGGGCGAAGTGTTTGGCGTTTTTAATTTTGTGATACACGCGTTTTAACTTTTTCTTTGTGAGTATATGCAATAAATTATTCTCCCTTTACCTTGGTGATCTACACTATCTGTCCACAATCCTTAACACAGGATCAGCAGTGAGACCGACATGGAGGTAAGATGGGGTCCATGCTTAGACCCAGTGGAGGGAAACGGAGCGAGGATAGAGAAAACCTAGGAGATCTTCCATTTCTTTCCAAACGAAGGTGGTGAGACTTTCCATCGACATATACAGCTGCAGTTTTAACACTGAGTAGAGCACTGACATTTCTGACAATTGTGAACTTTTGGCTCTGTGGCAGTGTACCTAGTCAGTGGCTCCTCTAAATTTTTAACTCCTTGTTTTCCAGACATCAAATTTTGCAGAATACATTTATTACTGACTACAATTCTTCCGCATGAACAAAGTGCACAAAAAAAAATGGTGCACGCTTCCAGAGAAGTGCAGGGGGCACCAGATTAATGAAGCAATGTTGATGTATCTGGGGCACTCTGCACACTCCACAGGCAAACTGCACATAGTACAAACTGCACTAGTTTTGATAAATGTGGGCTGGTACCTTTTAGATGTCTTTATAAATGTTCCCCTGATGCCTCTATCCATGATATTAGAACCATAAATCCTCTAAAAAAACTTGCTGACCTGCAGTATACAGTCAAGCTATCCCCCCTCCCCCTCTTCACTGACTCTCACACTGCTAATGCCTGAAGAAATACCTGAGGGTGGGGGAGCAGTGAGCGAGAGACAGTGAATCTGTGTTCAGGCTCTGCTATGTCATAAACCACTCCCTCAGAAAGGTGGAGGCTGAGAGCAGCGAGCAAACTCAGTGGCTGTGTGAGAAAAATCAACAGTGTCAGCGTCAGTGAGGAGGGGGATAGCTTGACTGTGTCCAGCAGCTCCCCGCCTCCATGACTGGAACTGAGGAATTTTCTTTTTTTTAGAAGAATATTGGCTCTAATCCCGTGGATACAGGCATCAGTGAAACATGTATAAAAACATCTAACAAGTACTGTGTATGGTTTGTGGGAAGGTTTCCTGGTGACTGGTTCTCTTTATAATACTAACCATGACTTAGAAAATCATCTGCAGCTTGTCCCCTCCACGCACAACCCAATACTTTCACATATGTAATCACTGATCCTAAAACGGTCTTCTGTTTCACTCTCCTATAATCCATGCTTCTGAAAACCATCTCCAAGCCTTCTCACACGCATAGCTATTCAATAAATATGTTACCAATTGCTGCAAAAGAAATAACCTGCAAATATTTTCTCATATTTTGATTTCATAGATTGCAATTACTGATGGACAAAAAGAATTACAGTGAAATAGAATTTTTACCGTTAGAGATGGCTTCATGGGCTGAGATGCATACCAGTCCCCTAGGAATTGCAGCTCAGTGATGAAGTTGCATATGAGAAATGGCAATTTGCTTTTAACAATGTAAGTTTTGATTAGAGAGCTACTTCTTTCACTAGATGAATTGCTTCATTAATCCACATATGGATTAAACCGTGACATGAAAAGGAGCACACTTTTTTAAGGGTTGGGGGAGATATTATTAACCAGACCTGAAATGACTGCATATCTTCTCTAGATAAACTTCTAGGAGCTTTCTAGGGTAATGAATACACTAGGGATCTGTTCATCAAATATTTAGGCAAGAATATAGAACACAATTTACTCTAGACATTATTTTTCAGATAGTCACAGTAGATGTATAGCTCTATTAGTGTGCAGAAGCTGGATATATTAAATATCATAACCTTATTGTGAGCAATGATTGGCATGTATTCCAGCAAATAATCAAATTTTGCTACTCTAACCATCAGTAGTAGATTAAAATCGAGAACAGAACAGTGCTTAGAAATAAACTCTTCACTGTTACAGTGATTATTTTCATACCTATGGAAATATAGTAATGAAATAAGAATTGAAATAATGAGTGTAAATTTTAATGGATGTCACCTTTGGACCACTATTTTAGGTCATACAGAGGTTAAAGCAAGGGTCTCCCATCAAGGACTGTCATAGACTGCATAGCTGTTGTGCGGTTCGGAGATGGGGGTAGAACCCAGTTGTTCCCCTGATCCATGTTTAACAATATTAAAATCATAGTGTGATTATTTTGAGGCAAATACTGGTTCTACAAAAAGTAGTAGTGATTTACAGGTGATATCTCTGACATCTATGTTCATCGACATTTCCTGTTGGTGCGTCTTGGTAAGTGAAGTCGGTGTGGTAGGTATGGCACATTTGCAATGAAGGCAGGGTTAACTTGTCTTCAATTGCTGCATTACCAAAGGAAGTGGTCGCTCAGGATCTGCAGATGTAAGTCTGATGTATCTCATCGGACTCATATCTAGGTGATTAAAGTTTATTTTTGAATTTTTGCCCACCCACAGCATTTATACAGGTTGATGTGGGACACTAAACAAATGGTCCATTTGGAGCTGTAGTTGTGTTTGGGTCCCAAATCCAACTATCTGGTCCTCTTTAAATCAAACACACAATAAAATCCATAGTTACCTCACTTATTTCCTCGCTGATTCAGGGATAGAATAAAACGGTATCCAAAGTAATATATGCCGTATGAAAACAACACTATAAAACTATTACCATATATACTTGAGTATAAGCCGACCCGAGTATAAGCCAAGACCCATAATTTTACCACCAAAAAAATGGGAAAACATATTGACTCGAGTATAAGCCGAAGGTGGGAAATGCATTGGTCACAGACCCCCCCAGTATATAGCCAACCAGCCCCCTATAGTATACAGCCAACCCAGCTTGCCCCCAGCAGTATATAGCCAGCTCAGCCTGCCCCCAGTAGTATACAGCCAGCCCAGCCTGCCCCCAGTAGTATACAGCCAGCCCAGCCTGCCCCAGTAGTATACAGCCAGCCCAGCCTGCCCCCAGTAGTATACAGACAGCCCAGCCTGCCCCAGTAGTATACAGCCAGCCCAGCCTGCCCCCAGTAGTATACAGACAGCCCAGCCTGCCCCCTTTAGTATACAGCTTGCCCCCAGTAGTATATAGCCAGCCTGCCCCCAGTAGCATACAGCCTGCCCCCAGTAGTATACAGCTTGCCCCCAGTAGTATACAGCCTGCCCAGTTTGCCCCCAGTAGTATACATCCTGCCCCCAGTAGTATACAGCTTGCCCCTAGTATACAGCCAGCCAGCCCCCAGTAGTATACAGCTTCTCCCCAGTAGTATACAGCTTGCCCCCAGTAGTATACAGCCAGTCTGCCCCCAATAGCATACAGCCTGCCTCCAGTAGTATACAGCTTGCCCCCAGTAGTATACAGCCTGCCCAGTTTGCCCCCAGTAGTATACATCCTGCCCCCAGTAGTATACAGCTTGCCCCTAGTATACAGCCAGCCTGCCCCCAGTAGTATACAGCCTGCCCCCAGTAGTATACAGCCTGCCCCCAGTAGTATACAGCTTGCCCCGAGTAGTATACAGCTTGCCCCCAGTGGTATACAGTTGCCCCCAGTAGTATACAGTTTGCCCCCGGTAGTATACAGTCTGCCCCCGGTAGTATACAGTACTGCCCCCGGTAGTATACAGCACTGCCCCCGGTAGTATACAGCACTGCCCCCGGTAGTATACAGCCTGCCCCCAGTAGTATACAGAACTGCCCCCAGTAGTATACAGCACTGCCCCCAGTAGTATACAGCACTGCCCCCAGTAGTATACAGCCTGCCCCCAGTAGTATACAGCCTGCTCTCTCCCAGTCGGCTCCTAGTATGACACGCTGCTGCTGACGTCATACTATGCGCCGCCCGGGGGAAGAACATGGCGGCGCCCAGCAGAAGAAAGAGGATGGGCGCGGAAGCCTGAAGAAGAGCTGCGCGGACATCGAGGGAGCAGCACTGCACATCGGGGCCACCGGAGGGTGAGTATACAAGTTTATTTTTAACTCGTGTTTAACTTTATTGACTCGTGTATAAGTGGAGGGGATGTTTTTAAGCACATTTTTTGTGCTGAAAAACTCGGCTTATACACGAGTATATACGGTAACTAGATACATCTCTTCAAAATAGAGATATGTGAATTATGTGGCATGACATAGATGTTATATCTATGGAGTCAGGAATTACTTTTTGAAAATTGTTTGACCTACGAAATTCTGTAAACTACTGAGTGGCAGAAAAATCATGCCATGCTAACTTGTCAACATAAATGACACGTTTTATTAAATGACATACTAAGCTGTCAACCTGATCAGAACTGGAAACTTCAGGCTTTTCTCTGACATTGGCCTACTTTTCACCTCAATGACATGCCCTACACTTAGCCAGTCATAGATATAAAGACCATGTCTGCAGCTTTGGTCCCCATTAGGCTCCTGTTTGTTGCTGAAGATTGCATCTCAGTGCTACTGCCTTACATGTAAGAGGCACTTGTCAAACATATAAAGTACGTGTTCCTTTTAGTCCCAGGTGAGACCGTTTGTTCACTTGGCATCCCACCTGCCATACCTCACTTTATATCATCTGTACAGGGTTTAAAATATCCCCCAAGTTTAGAGGTCATGTAGTCCATAACCAGTATGTTATAATTATCAGCTTGTATCGCACAGTACTGTGACAGCCACATCGAAAATATTGCTTGTCATAAGACTTGAAAATTGCTCCAGCTGGAAGCAGCATATTACTGAAAACTAGTCTTGTTTACCCTAGTAGTTATTATGATGTTATTACACATTTACTGTATATTAGCACTATAACATGGGTCACTGAGTAGCAGTGTTTTTGTAAATTTCAACACCAGAGAACGTGTAAATTGTATGATACATTTATGTTGGCACTTTATAGTATTTTATTAAAAATGTTCGAGAATATTATTTACATATATTCTATGCAATCAATTTCCTATGGTATCAATAAAATTACACTCACCGGCCACTTTATTAGGTACACCATGCTAGTAATGGGTTGGACCCCCTTTTGCCTTCAGAACTGCCTCAATTCTTCGTGGCATAGATTCAACAAGGTGCTGGAAGCATTCCTCAGAGATTTTGGTCCATATTGACATGATGGCATCACACAGTTGCAGCAGATTTGTTGGCTGCACATCCATGATGCGAATCTCCCGTTCCACCACATCGCAAAGATGCTCTATTGGATTGAGATCTGGTGACTGTGGAGGCCATTTGAGTACAGTGAACTCATTGTCATGTTCAAGAAACCAGTCTGAGATGATTCCAGCTTTATGACATGGCGCATTATCCTGCTGAAAGTAGCCATCAGATGTTGGCTACATTGTGGTCATAAAGGGATGGACATGGTCAGCAACAATACTCAGGTAGGCTGTGGCGTTGCAACGATGCTCAATTGGTACCAAGGGGCCCAAAGAGTGGCAAGAAAATATTCCCCACACCATGACACCACCACCACCAGCCTGAACCGTTGATACAAGGCAGGATGGATCCATGCTTTCATGTTGTTGACGCCAAATTCTGACCCTACCATCCGAATGTCGCAGCAGAAATCGAGACTCATCAGACCAGGCAACATTTTTCCAATCTTCTACTGTCCAATTTCGATGAGCTTGTGCAAATTGTAGCCTCAGTTTCCTGTTCTTAGCTAAAAGGAGTGGCACCCGGTGTGGTCTTCTGCTGCTGTAGCCCATCTGCCTCAAAGTTCGACGTACTGTGCGTTCAGAGATGCTCTTCTGCCTACCTTGGTTGTAACAGGTGGTGATTTGAGTCACTGTTGCCTTTCTATCAGCTCGAACCAGTCTGCCCATTCTCCTCTGACCTCTGGCATCAACAAGGCATTTCCGCCCACAGAACTGCCGCTCACTGGATGTTTTTTCTATTTCGGACCATTCTCTGTAAACCCTAGAGATAGTTGTGCATGAAAATCCCAGTAGATCAGCAGTTTCTGAAATACTCAGACCAGCCCTTCTGACACCAACAACCATGCCACGTTCAAAGGCACTCAAATCACCTTTCTTCCCCATACTGATGCTCGGTTTGAACTGCAGGAGATTGTCTTAACCATGTCTACATGCCTAAATGCACTGAGTTGCCGCCATGTGATTGGCTGATTAGAAATTAAGTGTTAACGAGCAGTTGGACAGGTGTACCTAATAAAGTGGCCGGTGAGTGTATATTGTATTGTTAGATCTTGTTTATGCTGCTTATCCTATACTATCTATAATAAATAGATGTCAAGTCTTAAAGGAAAATATTGGTTTTATAGGAAAATTAAACTAAAGATACTAATAATAAAAATGACTTGCCAAACCTTCCTTCAATGTCCTATACCTAAAACATGCAAGCATAAACAAACAGAAAATAATGATATAGCTATATCTAACCCTCATTCTACCTACTATCCTTACTCTACACTCTACATAATAATTCTACTTTACTAATTCTACTACTCTCTTTACACATTTAACCCTGTATATATATGGAATAATGCCACAATCACTGTTTTCGTGTAATCTGCCTTTATTCTGTTATCCTTCTGTATTTTGTTATCTTATTTTGTTTCACTTCTACTTTACTATCATTCTTGATATTTTGGCCTAAAATTACGAAGCAATCTACGCAAGAAACCTTCTGTCCTTCTTCCTGACCAATCCTCCAATCAGCTTCTGGCAAAATAATAGGGGTTTCTGAAATGATTTTGTAACAGTGGTCTTTGTTCTCCCGTGGATGGCATCCTTGCACTTCTAGTAGCCTCTGTGTCCCATTGAGCCTAAGGCATTATCAGCAACCCAGTGAACAACCATATTTTGCATATTTTGTGAATTTTTGCAGACACCTTATGGATAAAAAAACAATAGTAAGTCTAAAAATACAGAAGTCAGTTCTATAGCACTAGCGTAACTAAGAGAGGCTGGGCCCCATGGCAAACTTCTGCATGGGGCCGCCCTTCCCCTGAAAAAAAATCTATACATATTTGTACAAACATATTTATACAATTACACACATTTATATACAGTACTTATATCTCCTTCACGCTCTGCGCAGCACAGAGCTACAAGGGTTGTATGAAGAGGGCTCATGGGGTCCTCTTCAAACAGAGGTTTGGTTCACTGCATATTGTAGCAAACACCCACTGCTAATACCCACGATTGGTGCTAGCATTGATTTCATGGGTGCCACCATCTTTGTTGAGATTGCTACTCCCTGTGATCATCGGGGAGCTGTGATTAGTTGCCATGACAGCCTCAGAGACCCAGAGGTCCGCATCAGTGAATTATGACCTGGCCGTGCGTCCCCGGGTGTCCCTCCAACGGGCCCAGTCATGATTGTTCTATAGGTCTGTTCTTAAGTTGAATTTGTATAGTTATCAACAGGTGTTGTAAAGGTATATTTAGGTATATGAAGTAAGTCCTCATTTACACAGACATATTCTCACCCGGCCATAGCCATAGCTAGGCCAGTATAAGGGAGTAGTGGTGGAAAGGAGGAGCTTCAGTGCAGACACTGGAAGGGTGCCAGCATTATCCGCAGCATGAGACTGGCTGTTACATACAGCCTGGTCCCCACTGATTTCTCCTTGGCGGGCAAATTTGAATAAACAAATTGTCAGTAAAAGACTGATAGATACATTGCAATACAGAGTTACCACAATGAGGGAACAAGGTATCCCTAGTGTAAGTACCTTAGTAAAAAAAAATTGATATAAAGTTGTTATAAAAAATAAATTAAAAAACACCACAAAATCATCCATTTCCTTTCATATAATTATATATTGTTTTAAAAAAAATAGCACCCCCCCACAATAATTAATATTGTCCTGACTGTAGCAATCTTGGCCAAGCAGATATTACATTATTATACCATATTGTGAGGGGTATAAAACATTTTAGAGCTCTCTACCTCCCAAAATGTAATAGAAAGCAATCAGAAAGTCTGATGTGCCCTATAATAGTACCAATCGAACCATTACCTTTTCCCGCTATAAACAAGCTTTAGTAATCCTCTTTTGACTGGGGAATAAAAATGTCATCTCTCAGAATATGGCTACACCAATGCAAATGCGGTTTCGTTAAAAATTGGTTTTATGTGCTAAAGCAGTAAGAACTTGTAAGTGTTTGGTGTCTCCTTAATCATACTAACCTATCGAATAATTTATCAGTATCCCTCTGGCCTCCTTTGGCTTGCTCAGCTTAGTTGTCCTATATATATGCAGGAACAAGTTCAGTATAGAAGTCCAATCATATTTCTTTACCGCGAGGCAGCCTTTATTAATTCTGCCAGAAAATGTAGCTGCATAAATCTCACAGGATGCCTCTAAAATAAATCCACAGTCAATACAAGCAATTAGTACCACTGACTCAATACTTCACACTCTCTCTGCTCTCCGAAGGTAAATACTTTAATTTTGTGCAAATTTATTTTCCATAAAACATTTTCATCTTGTGATCAGCAAAAACATGGCAAAAAACTTTAGGGTACTCATTTTATTCCATAAGTCTATAAATATTAAAGCACCATACCAGACACAATAGCAGGCTGTTTCACCGAGGGCTACGCATACCATGTGACGTTTCGGAGGTCACGCCTCCTTCCTCAGACATGCATGACTGAAGCACAGGTGAACTTATATAGAGAAATCTCATGACATCACTTTTTCACTATGCCCACCACGCCACAAAATTCTGTACCTAACACGGTATTTCGGTGCCGATTCAAACCATTCGCCACATTTATTACTGCAAGTGTGTTGCACGTTAAAACTGCATCAAAGAAGATGGTGCACACTTCCCAAGCAGGGCGTGGTGCACAGAGCCGGATCCTCATTGGCGCTCTTGGAGCGCCAGCGCCGGGCCCCCGGATCCAGATTTATTACTTAGGGGCCCCCGGCCTGGCACTCCAATAGCGCCAATGATTAAGCTCCTGCTGGGGCCCCCGGCGGGCATATCGGCAGTCGGGCAGGAGCCTCCGTCCGTCCGGACCGGAAGCTCCTGCCCGTCACTGTATAGTGCTCGATGCGGCCGTTTCCGGCCGCTCGAGCACTATAACTGGAGCGATGTGGCCGGAAGACAACCCCGGCGCACATCGCTCCATGCACTAGGATGCGCGGCCGCGTGATTACGTCATCACGCAGCCGCGCACCCTTTTCTGCCCAGACGCGGCAAGAAGAAAGAAGACACGGGACCTGAGGTGAGTATAAGGTTTTATTTTTTTAATAGAACAGCAGTAAAAGATGGTGGGGGCCCTAAATATATAAAATAATTAATTGGGGTAGGGCTGAATATTAAATAGTTAATTGTGGGGCGGGCAGCAGCATATCAACTAATTAAGGGGGGCATCAGCATATTAATGAATTAAGGGGGCAGCAGCATATTAATTAATGAATTAAAGGGGCAGCAGCATATTAATTATTTATTTGGGGGGGCAGCAGCATATTAACTATTTATTTGGGGGGGGGGCAGCAGCATATTAACTATTTATTTGAGGGGCAGCCGCATATTAACTATTTATTTGGGGGGGCAGCAGCATATTAACTATTTATTTGGGGGGGGGGGCAGCAGCATATTAACTATTTATTTGGGGGGGGGGAGCAGCATATTAACTATTTATTTGGGGGGGGGCAGCAGCATATTAACTATTTATTTGAGGGGCAGCCGCATATTAACTATTTATTTGAGGGGCAGCCGCATATTAACTATTTATTTGGGGGGGCAGCAGCATATTAACTATTTATTTGAGGGGCAGCCGCATATTAAATAAATAATTCTGGGAGGGACAGCATATTAAATAATTAATTGTGTGTGGGGGTTTAGAATATTAACTATTAACTCCTTCACCCTCTTCAGCATACGTGTATGGCGTAGCGGTACGGGGGCTGTATGAAGAGGGCTCACGGGCTGAGCCCTCTTCAAACAGAGGTATGGTTTTCTGCATATTGCAGCAAAGACCCACTGCTAATAACCGTGATTGGTGCTAGCACCAACCGCGGGTATTAACCGGTCTGATGCCGCCGCCAACATTTAAAGGATGGTGGCACGTTGGTGCAATCATCTTACAACGTCACCGTACAACGTCATCGGGGCAGCGATCGGTTGCCATGACAGCCTTGGGTCTTTGTCAGACCCAAGGCTGCATGGTTTCTGCAGATTCGTTACAATGTGCCAGTGGCATATACTGCAATACAGTTGTATAGCAGTAGTATTGCAGTATATGGTAGAAACGGGTCTAAAAAATAGTAAAAAAAAAAAGTGTAAAAAAATAAATCCCCCCCCCTTTCCCTAGAACTGATATTAAATTTATTTAACAGTAAAAATCACAAACACGTGAGGTATCGCCGTGTCTCAAAATGTCTGGTCTTTCAAAATATAAAAACGGTTATTGCTGATGTTGAACCACATTGCTGAAAATAGCGCCCAAATGTCCGAGATGTGACTTTTACACCATTTTACATAACATAAATAATGTAACAAAAACTGATAAAAAGGTCTCGCAGTCCTCAAAATGGTAGCAAAGAAAACTTCAGCTCATCCCGGCAAAAAAATGACTCCTCACACATCTCAGTACCTTATATACTCAAGTATAAGCCAACCCTTATATAGCCAACACCTGCCCCTGATATAGCTCTCCTCCTGCACCTGTATATAGCCTCCCTCCAGCCCCTATATAGCCAGCCAGTCCCCATATACACCCAGGTCCTGCCCCTGATGTAGCCTGCCCCCCTATATAGCCAGCTCCTGCTGTGCTATAAAGCTTGCACCTGCCCCTGATATAGCTCTTCTCCTGCCCCATATATACACAGCACCTGCTCCTGATATAGTCTGCCCCTGCCCCCGTATACAGCCAGCTCCTGCCCTGGTATATAGCTTGCACCTGCCCCTGATATAGCCAGCTCCTGCCCCCGTATATAGCCAGCTCCTGTCCTGGTATATAGCTTTCACCTGCCCCTGATATAGCCAGCTCCTGCCCCTGATATAGCCAGCTCCTGCCCCTGATATAGCCAGCTCCTGCCCCTGATATAGCCAGCTCCTGCCCCTGTATATAGCCAGCTCCTGCCCTGGTATAAAGCTTGCACCTGCCCCTGATATAGCCAAGCTCCTGCCCCTGTATATAGCCAGCTCCTGCCCTGGTATATAGCCTGCACCTGACCCCATATATAGCCAGCACTTAAAAAAAGAAAGTCAAAACTCACCGTTCCGACGCCACCTTTCCATCAGCAGCGGCAGGTCTGTATACGCTGCCGACGGAACAAAAGAAGACCTGCTCAGGTCGGAAAGGTGATTTTTGACTTTCTTTTTTTTTTTCTTGACCCGAGTATAAGACGAAAAGCTTGGCTTATACTCAAGTACATATGGATGAAAAAGTTATTAGCGTCAGAAGATGACAAAACCCCCTTTTTTCGTGATGAGGTTTTAATTTAACTCAATAAAACCTGCATAAATTTAGTATCCCTCTGAAAGAGTGAAGTGTACAAAATTCATTTGGGGGCCCAGTATATTACATAATTAATGGAGGGAGCAGAATATAAAATAATTTACAGAGGAGCCCAGTGTATGAAATGTATTGGGGGTGAGGCCCAGTATGTAAAATAGTTCAAAGGGTGGGGGAGGCAGTATATTAAATAACTAAATGGGGGGAGGGGGGGCACAGTATATTAAATAATTACTTGAGGGGCCTCTAAAATTCATGTGGCACCCCAGTATATTAAAAAGGGCCATAAATAGGGAAATTAATTCATTAAAGGGATCAATGTATAAATTAAGTCATGGGGGAACCATTTATTGTGTAATTGGGAGGTGACATATAATTAGGGGTGCAGTATTACTCCGGGTCTGTAGTATAGTAATATATGCAGGGAACACAGGTTTTATTATGGGCTATATTTGGGGGGGGCATATTTCTGTTATCCAGGTGGCATTGTACTGTGAGTAACTGTGGTATTTTTAGGTGCACAGTGTGGGGCATGTGCTGTCGGGAGCTGGAGACATCTGGTGGAAGATTCTTCAGCCATAAGTTACGCCGATTCTGGCCCTGAAGGAGAAGACATGTCACCTGTGAGGTACTAGAGCACACTTCTGCCTTTGTCAGATCAGTATTGTACTCACTGACTAACCTTCTAGTGTGAGACAGCTCTCAGCCTGTACTGTACATGTACTGTTATATTCATAGTGTCTATAGTGAGGCAGCATTGGGGTGTGGGGTTATTGTCATCAGTTATTGTTATGGTTTTATCTTATTGATAATGTTGGTGCTGTGACTTCACTGTAATACCCCCTGTTCTGTGACATCTGTGTGTGTATATTAACCCTCTGTCCTGTGACATCACTGTGTGTGTAGTAACACTGGTCAGGGGTACAGTGTGGGGGGGTATATGTGTGGGTACAGTGTGAACAGTTGTGGTGTGAGGGGTATATATGATATATGTGGGTGAGCAGAATATATGTGGGGAGTACAGTGTGAACAGTTGTGGTGTTAGGAGTATATATGATATATATTGGGGTACAGTGTGAACAGTTGTGGTATGAGTATATATATATATATATATATATATATATATAGGAGGGACAGTGTGGTCAGTTGTGGTGTAAAGGGTATATATGATATATGTTGGGGCACAGTGTGGTCAGTTGTGGTGTGAGGGGTATATATGATATATGTGGGGGCACAGTGTGGTCAGTAGTGGTGTGAGGGGTATATATGATATATGTGGGTGTACAGTGTGGTCAGTTGTGGTGTGAGGGGTATATATGATATATGTGGGGTACAGTGTGGTCAGTTGTGGTGTGGGGGGTATATATGATATATGTGGCGGTACATTGTGGTCAGTTGTAGTGTGAGGGGTATATATGATATATGTGGGGGCACAGTGTGGTCAGTTGTGGTGTGAGGGGTATATATGATATATGTGGGGGCACAGTGTGGTCAGTAGTGGTGTGAGGGGTATATATGATATATGTGGGTGTACAGTGTGGTCAGTTGTGGTGTGAGGGGTATATATGATATATGTGGGGTACAGTGTGGTCAGTTGTGGTGTGGGGGGTATATATGATATATGTGGGGGCACAGTGTGGTCAGTTGTGGTATGAGGGGTATATATGATATATGTGGGGGTACAGTGTGGTCAGTTGTGGTGTGAGGGGTATATATGACATATGTGGGGGTACAGTATGGTCAGTTGTGGTGTGAGGGGTAGATATGATATATGTGGGGGCACAGTGTGGACAGTTGTGGTGTGAGGGGTGTATATGATATATGTGGCGGTACATTGTGGTCAGTTGTAGTGTGAGGGGTATATATGATATATGTGGGGGCACAGTGTGGTCAGTTGTGGTGTGAGGGGTATATATGATATATGTGGGGGCACAGTGTGGTCAGTTGTGGTGTGAGGGGTATATATGATATATGTGGGGTACAGTGTGGTCAGTTGTGGTGTGAGGGGTATATATGATATATGTGGGGTACAGTGTGGTCAGTTGTGGTGTGGGGGGTATATATGATATATGTGGCGGTACATTGTGGTCAGTTGTAGTGTGAGGGGTATATATGATATATGTGGGGGCACAGTGTGGTCAGTTGTGGTGTGAGGGGTATATATGATATATGTGGGGGCACAGTGTGGTCAGTAGTGGTGTGAGGGGTATATATGATATATGTGGGTGTACAGTGTGGTCAGTTGTGGTGTGAGGGGTATATATGATATATGTGGGGTACAGTGTGGTCAGTTGTGGTGTGGGGGGTATATATGATATATGTGGGGGCACAGTGTGGTCAGTTGTGGTATGAGGGGTATATATGATATATGTGGGGGTACAGTGTGGTCAGTTGTGGTGTGAGGGGTATATATGACATATGTGGGGGTACAGTATGGTCAGTTGTGGTGTGAGGGGTAGATATGATATATGTGGGGGCACAGTGTGGACAGTTGTGGTGTGAGGGGTGTATATGATATATGTGGCGGTACATTGTGGTCAGTTGTAGTGTGAGGGGTATATATGATATATGTGGGGGCACAGTGTGGTCAGTTGTGGTGTGAGGGGTATATATGATATATGTGGGGGCACAGTGTGGTCAGTTGTGGTGTGAGGGGTATATATGATATATGTGGGGTACAGTGTGGTCAGTTGTGGTGTGAGGGGTATATATGATATATGTGGGGTACAGTGTGGTCAGTTGTGGTGTGAGGGGTATATATGATATATGTGGGCACAGTGTGGTCAGTTGTGGTGTGAGGGGTATATATGATATATGTGGGGGCACAGTGTGGTCAGTTGTGGTATAAGGGTTATATATAATATATTTGGAGGCACAGTGTGGTCAGTTGTAGTGTGAGGGGTATATATGATATATGTAGGTGCACAGTGTGGTCAGTTGTGGTGTGAGGGGTATATATGATATATGTAGGTGCACAGTGTGGTCAGTTGTAGTGTGAGGGGTATATATGATATATGTAGGTGCACAGTGTGGTCAGTTGTGGTGTGAGGGGTATATATGATATATGTGGGGGCACAGTGTGGTCAGTTGTGGTGTGAGGGGTACATATGATATATGTGGGGGCACAGTGTGGGCAGTTAGGGTGTGAGGGGTATAGATTATATATGTGAGGGCACAGTGTGGTCAGTTGTGGTGTGAGGATATATATGATACATGTGGGCTACAGTGTGGTCAGTTGTGGTGTGAGGGGTATATATGTGGGGGCACAGTGTGGTTGTTGTGTATGTGAGGGTCAGGTGTGAGGAGAATAAAGGATGATGTCAACCATGTCGGTTTTATAAACCAGCAGAGATGAGTCATGGCTGGAAGAAGTCTCCTGGAAGATCAGAGAGAAGGGAAGAGACAACATGAGGGACATTGGATCACACTGCAGCCTCTGTGCAGGACTGGTATATACTACTATATGGTCACTATATGGTGGTACATACTGGTCTGTGTGTAGGTTATCATTTAGTATTGTAGTCATTTTGTAGTGGTGATAATCCTGATGTAATGTTATTATTTGGGCCCTGTACAGCGGTATCATTAGTGATATTGCCCTTTGCTCGGTGGTGTTTGTATAATAACAATATGGCTGTAAAGATCATCAGTAAGTGGAGTTTATAGTTGGTAAATTATTGGTAATACTGGTCATGTTGTGGTAATCCTGTGGGTCAGTTTCAAGGGATCACTTGTAAATTGTAGCGCTATTGTTTGGAATATTGGAATTATGTTAGTTCTTTTGGTAACAGTATTGTGGTATCATTATTCAGTAATAATATGTTGGTAGTATTTTTTAGTTTGTCCTGGACCAAAATTGGAAATCATTTAGTAAAAGTAGGAATTTATCTAAAACTAAAGATATCTTTGTTTTTAATATCTCTAGAGCTTTGAAACTGTGTAACTATGTGATATCTTTTACATATATTGTTATGGGAGGGGGCCCCGCATTGGCTGCTGAGCTGGGGGGGCCCCATCCTAAATGAGGTGCTCCATAACGCTGGGACCCTTAATCTGGCCCTGGTGGTGCACCAGATTGGTGAAGAGCCTGCGCCAGTATTCAACAATCCAGCGCACTCTGCACATTAGTGAGGCAAGCTGCATGTAGTGCTGCACTACTTTTGATAAATGTGGGCCATTGTGTTATACATTAAATGAGTCTAAAAATGGACCACTCACCAATGCAAAGTGGATAATTTTTCGTGATTTGGAACAATTTGCCACAATTCAGTGATGTTCTAAAGAACTGACTATCATTCACCAGGTCTAAATTATTTAAATGAAGCAATTAGCCTTTAGGAATTATTAGACTTTGTTTCATCAGCCAAATTTATTGGGATAGTTATCTCAGACCTTCCTTCACTTTGTAAAGGTGACAGATCCACTTTAAAAAGAAACCAATGTTCTGAATTACAATCCAATATTATGAGATGGCGAATTCCCATGTAAATGATTTTTATGCGACAACAAAAGCGCAAGGTCGTTCAAAACAAAAGCGCAAGTTAAATATCATGTAAAGCTGCCTGTTTCCATGGGATTCCGAGGAAGCTTATGGCATTTACAAATGCATTTAGCAATAAAAATATTTTGTGAAGTCATTAGAACCGCCCCCCACACCCTCCCAAAAAAAAAAAAACCTTCATAACTTCAAACTTTCATAACTTGGTATGTCCTATGTAACAAAATATTCATTCTCATTCAAAACTATGCATCTCTGAAGCAACATAGTTAATTCCATTGCATTTTACTGGCTCTTCCCATGGACCTGTATTTAGAATGGTTTACCCACAAAAGAAAGTTCTCAAATTTAATCCCCCTCCCCTATTTATGACAGGAATCTGCCGACCATGGTTGGATCCAGGGATAATCAAAGTGTAAACATCAGGACTGATAGAGACAGGATTGAATTGTATCTGTGAAATGCTCTATTTTTGTTTATAACAAATTGGAGAATGTGTTATTTTATTACGCTGGGTATATTTAAGAATTTTGTTTTTTGTGGGAATACCCCATTTAACCACTGACACTTTTTCCTTCCTCTAGGACATGTTGACAATGATCCTTTATTCTTATGTAATAACAATAATAGCCATCCACCCCATCATTGTGCATGATGTGGCTACACATCCAGTGCTCCAATAGATTGCAGGCTTTTTCATTACTCCACCTCCATAAGTGACATAACCCTTGCATTTGGGATCCTGTGTAGCTAACAAGCCAGAGGTAACCTACTCTCACTGGTCCTAAAAACCTCCTTCAGCCACATCCTAAACAATTATGAAAACAGTAATAAATAACCAAACCAGCACTTAATGTATTAAAACACACAAACAGGTCATGCTTCACAATAAACCCTTGTTTTTTTACTGTAACTTTTAGTTATTGATACAGTTATTCCAACCCAAAATGCATACTTTACCATTAATATTTTTTCATCATTGTCATCATCATTCTTTCCAGGTTTACAGATTATCATCTTAAAGGAAAACTAATGCTGTCCTTGAGGGACTTGTCTTATCCCAAACTCCTTTAGAGATTGGTGACCTTGCTGTTGGGTGTCCAACATACATTAGTGAAACAGCACATTAAAGTTAACAAAAAACACAATACTTATTAAGGCTTGGTGATATACTATGGGGAAAGCTTATTGAGATTCTTTCATATACCCGTCTTAGGCCCCTTTTGCACTTGCATTGCAGATCACGTCAGAGTTTGATCAGGGTGCGATCAGGGTTTGGTCAGTGAAAAACTGACATTTTGCATCAGAGTACAATCAGTTTTCAGTCAGAGTTTGGTCAGTGTCTCAGTGAAAAGGACTCAGGACTGAGCTCTATCTTTTCTATGGCAATTGATGCGTGAAAAACGCATTGCACTTGCATTGGACTTGCATGTGTCTCAGAGTGCAATGCGTTTTTGATGCATCTCCATAGACTTGTATGGTGCAGTTTTCACATGCGTGACTTGCAAGAGTAGAGCATGCCGAGATTTAAATATGCATTAAAAAAAATGTGCATGTCTGCATGAAAAAAAACGCAAGTCTGAAAAAGCCCATTGATTACAATGGGTCAGAGTGTAATGCAAGTTCTGCACGTCAAAAGCACGTGCAGAACACGCGCTTGAAAAACGCAAGTGTGAAAGGGGCCTTACTCTGAAGTTCATCAAAGGGAAATGTGGCAGAAACTTGTTGACTCTAACCTCTCATTTTGGTTTAACACCTTTTAAAAGTTGTGAGATGGGATAAGAGTATGAAGTGTCAACAGAAATAGTGCACCCAAATGTGTGACATTTTATGCTTAAAACGATACAATAGGAACACACTTGTAGCACCGTACTGTACCATGCAGGGAAAAAAGATAGAGCATGCTCCATCTTTTCCCATGTTTATGGCCGGTCCCCTGCCTTGTTATAGAGAGGGGAGGGGTGAGCAGCAGTCATCCCTTTGCTTCTCCAGTGTGCGGCAGGGAGAGCATTGGTCTTAGTCAAAGAGGCTTTGTACTGATTATTTTCTTATAAAACTGTCAGTTTCCCTTGCTCTATATGATGCTGTAGAATCTAATAAATCTATATCTTCTCTATCACAAATTGTGCACAGGTGAATATATTGCTGAATCAATACCCCAGAGTTTGCTGGGGAGCATTGCGTTTATGAATTATACCCCTGTTATCTACTTGTGTTTATTGATGACAAGCCCTGTGTAACCTTAACTGAATATAGCCATAAAGCAGGACCCAATTTATGGTGCCTTGTATAACATGGTGCCCCAAACTACCGTAACACTGCTTGTTCAGAAATATGGCTAAAATAATTCTGTATTAGATAAAATAAAACAACCCACAACACTTTTGACTTGTGTGGGGTTTTTCTTTCCTCCGAAGGGCTACTTTACTGCAATAAAGCAACATAATGAAGGGAATTATGTTACAACAGATTTCTTCTAATCATTGTATTCTATTTACAGAGATTCTACTCAATTTACTCTCACAATTTAATTATAGGAAACCAGGAGCTATTTTCTCAGTCATTATTTGGAATAAATCATAGACGGCAATTCTTATTTGATTACAATGGTGGTGCGCAAGACAAGCTTCTCTTATCTGCAGATGCCAGAGGTCATACTGTGAACATATACAAGTACTTGCAATACTGCAGTAATTATTAGTAAAGATTGTGTAGAAGGATATTTAAAGAAACTGTTTTTTTAGGGGAAGACTTCAAACAAATAAAATGTAATAAATATAAAGTAAATATTATGGTAGTGAGAAGTGTTGGCTACACTTATAGAGCTGGTTAATTATAGAATTTATTATAATGAGGACATAACAGAGCAGATGGAGTCCGTTTTGCACCTCCACCCATTTGAGGGTGCCCCACAGATGCTCAATAAGGTTTAGGTCTGGAGACATGCTTGGCCAGTCCATTATTTCTATCCCCATTTTCGTCAGCAAGTGGTCATCTTGGATCTGGTTTTGGGTTCGTTATCATGTTGGAATACTGTCCTGTAATTAGTTTCCAAAGGGAGGTGATTATGCTCTGCTTCAGTATGTCACCATACATGTTGGTATTCATGGTTCTCTTAATGATCTTTAGTATGCAGAACTGACCCATGACACTCCTACCGCGAAACACACTTGTCTTGGTATTCCTCACTCAGTTAATCACTTGCTTAACAGCATCTGAACCAAATAAGTGTATCTTGGTCTTATTGGACTAATGGAATGAACTAATGGACCTAATGGAACCAGAATCCATCTCTTTATCAGGCAGTCTACTAACCTGGGGTTTGTTAGAGGCAACAGATATGACTTCATAACGTCAACATGGAGGAAGTAGACAGCAGGAAGTACAGATGAGAGATTCCTATCCTGCAACCCCCTCCCCCAACATTTCCTATCTTTGGTGTTGGAATATGAGCACTGTTTTACATACATATTATACTTTGCAATGTGCAGCATAATGGGGCACATTTTGCTTACCCAGTCACCGGCGTTCACAGAAAGTGCATTGTCTGACTCTAAAGCACTTTGCTGCTATTCACTAAGATCCTGCACCCGATATCATCAATGTGTCGCTTCCCCACTCAGCTTCAACAGAGTTCAAAATCTTTTTACTGGTGCATCTAAGTGCTAGGGCTTGTGATTCAATTTGAAAGTTAAATCCCGCGCTCAGTCCGAATCAGTCGGACAGTCCAACAACACGCCCCCTGATTTGTGTAGCATTTGAGCCAGCGCAGCAGCGCCACAAAAAGGGTCGCGTGCGACAAAATCGCAACACATCCGCTACTTGAGCACCTGAGCAAGCCATTTTACCATTGAAGATAGGGCACCGCCTGAAAAAAGTGCACAGCAAAGTGGTGCAAAACCTTAGTGAATGTGCCCCAATATGTATAAAATAGTGCACATGCTCCATTCTTTATGTTGGCAAGTCAGGTGGCCAGGCCCCCTGACTGACACGTGTACAATATTTTTCCTGTGTGCTTTCTTCATATAGCATGTAACTTTATTTATGTATATCGATGGTTTGATCTTTTTGCCAGTGTGGATTAGATGTACTGTTAACAACATTTGGTGGGAATTTCATTTCAACAGCACCTTTTAGAAATAGATTGGCTTAGAAAATTGGTGACATTTATCTTAGAAAAAAGTATGGCTTGTGATTCTCTACAATAATTTTTAAAAAGCTGAAGTAGTTTTTTGCCCTTTGTGAGCAGGATATCATGGAAAAGCAACATAAAAGAACAATATTTTCTTTCATTGATCTTCCCAGTAATATGGAACACAGATTACATAAACTGTGGCATATTCTAACAGCCTTCTAATTTTTTTATTTTTTGCGATTGAGTAAAAGTATACTGATCTGTGGCTATATTGCTAATTGTGCCTAAAAACACATAAAAGGCCCAGATTTATCAAAAATAGTGCAAACGCCAGTTTCGATGCATAATATTGTGTCACTCCAGGTATAGTACTGTCACTAGCTGCAGATCTCGGCATTGCCCGGGATAGTAAATAACTGCTCTTGGCTATAACCAAATAGAATGGTTAACAAAAAAATTATATAAATAAATGCAAGAGAATGAGCAGCACTCCGTTTGTAGTGTAAATCAAGTGTGGTCCTTTTATTCCATAAGTGACAGTTACTGCCGCTTATGATGGAATAAAAGGACCACACTTGGTTTACACTACAAATGGAGTGCTGCTCATTCTCTTGCATTTATAATTGGAGGACTTGAGGCCTAGTCCTGTGATGCCTGCACCCACCTGGACAATACGTTGAATGTGCTGCTTGTATTTTCCTATTGTGTTTGTAATATATATATATATATGCGCATCTATCGCTCCCTGTCTGTCTCTCTATAATTCAATCTCACTGCCTCTCCCTGAGTGTCTTTCTGTCTCTATCCATCTTAAATCACACATAAGCTGTCTTCTACTCATTGCCTGTAGTAACCAATCAAAACTCAGAGCTCATATTAATGACCCGTGGCAGAATAGCAACCAATCACGGTTCAGGTTTTAACCGCCACAGCAGCAGACAATGGCTCCTGTGTATGGTGCTCAATAGGTAGATAGAGTCAGAGAGAGCGGTTGTACAAAATTTGGTGATTGTAAATGGGACAGTAGTATTTAGCCAGCCAGCCCAAAGTTTGCCCAGCACATAAAAAAATAAACTTACATACTCGCCATCGGTGGTCCCGATGCTTGGCAGGGCTCCCCAATGCTCCCATCCCCACGGTTCCTCTTCTTTCTTCTCTCTGCTGTATATACAGTGGGGCTTATTTACCAAGGGTCCCGCGGCCACATTTCCGCCGGGTTTTCAAACCTTTTCGGGGATTGCGCCGCTGGGACAGGGATTTAAAAGTGGATTGTGTCGCACGCAATCGGATTTTGGCGCATCGGTGCAGACTTTCATGTGACAGAAATCGGCTGATTCAGACTGAGCGTTGGATTTAACTTTAAAATTGTGTCGCAAGCCGTGAACTTACATGCACAGGGAAGAAGATGGTGAACTCCGGCGGACTTGAGCAGGGAGCGACACATGCAGGATATCGGGCGTGCGATCGTAGTGAATCACGGCAGAGTTCATTCTCGTCAGACACGGATCGGGGAACGCGCAGGACCATGTAAGTAAATGTGCCCCAGTATGTGTAACAAAACGTATACTTTTAAACAACAGAGAAGACCTAATTTGACCCAATCACAATGCCATGTAATGTATAATCTTTATATATATATATATATATTTATTTCAAATAAAAAATGCCATGTGATCACTGATTTGTTGAAGTAAAAAGAGGAAATGCTATTTTTCTTTAATGTGATCCAATGTTTCCAATTTCTCCACTAGCCTCAACAGCAGTTGGATATAGCTATCCAGTCCATGAAGTACAGCACTTAACCTCAAATAAATACTGCCGAAATGCAATAGCTAGTGTGTATCGGCACAAGATCAAAGGCAAGCACCTCTATCTTTGCTGGAGCAAGTGAAAGGGTATCCTGATCCAGAAATGCTATACGTGGAAGTTCTTTATCTTGTATTTTTTATTATTTCAAAATCAATGTATGTTTGCTTAACCTCATTTAAAATGATTCATTCAAAACTGGGGGAAACAGTAGGGTCCCCTCATGACTCTTCAGGCTTTCATGGACTGAAAAACCAAGAAGTGATTTGTATGTAGTAGAATATCAGTTCTTTAATTATAAACTGCAAGCGGAAGAAGTCAGAATTTCACTAGGGATCAACGTAAAATGCATTTGTAGCCTATGTGGTCCACAAAATCATGTGCCTTTCTCACAGTAATGTATACAGACTGCTTTCATATAATACACATTTTCCGGGATATTTAACTAAGAATCCTGACGTAGTTCTGCATTCTAAGACTGGATACACAGCCAGGAGCCAATCTGGATTCATTTGGTAATCTATCCTTTTTTTAATAACACAATGCAAAAAAATCTCAACTGCAAAATAGTTGCTAAGAATAAAACTGTGTGACGTCTGCTGTGACTCAGAGACTACTGCAGTAAGCAGAAATAGAGAGGATGGAGATTTGGTTCAGAGTGAGCTCCATCAGGAAACAAAGTAACTGTATTTTAGTTCTTGCCCCAAGCATTAGAGATATGGTCCAGTAATACACATTAATACTGAAATATCTTGGGGTATCAAATGGAAGGCTTGCTAAATGTGATATCTGCTCTAAACAGGACCATGTTTAATGTGCAACGCTATCACTTCTAAAATGATAACTAATGGTCAGCACATTAAACTTACATACTATATAAAAATAACCATCACCTTTTAATATACCTGTCACTACCTGTCCAGCAACTGCGCAACCACAACCAGGCTTGGCGCTAGCTGTCAGACTAGGTAGGTGGTGGCGAACTCACCCTGTGACGTCCCTGCGGTCTAAGGCCCTGCCTAAAGCAGAGAAACCGCCCTGGAAAGGGCGAACCCACTATCAGGAACCTAACTGATGGTCTCTGAGTGACCTTACATTGTCTGGCAGCTGCTGGATGGTGGAGCGGACAGGTAAACAGAATAGAGATATAGGTCAGTGTTCACACTGGTAACAGAAGCCGACACAAGACAGACAGGAAGATGGGGTCACACTAGGAGATAAACGGTACTGAGGGACAAACAACAGATACAGACAGACAAGCGGAGTCAAACAAACCGGGTCAAAACCAAGATGGCTGCAAAGGTACAGAATCATATAGCAAATACAATGGTCAGTAGGCAAAGCAGAAGGCAATACACAGAATAGCAAGAACCGCAATGGCAAGAGCACTAGATACACAGACTGCAATGACCAGCACCAGATGAAGGGCTGGGCAGAATATAAGGCAGTAATGGACACTACCTCCAGCACTGACTGGCTCAGCAGTCCATCACTCAAACCGCAGCTGCAGGCAAAACAATTACAGAGACACACCCAGCTTTCCCAGGATCAGAAATGGAGCTGTCAATCACAGGCAGCTCTGGGTGTGGTTTTCCAGCAAGAAGCTTGAACCCTGATCCCATCAATGCAATTTGTGAGTTCTGACAATACCTGTTTTAATTTACTTCTAGAGGAGAGGAAAGGTGCAATTCTGTTTCCATTATGTACATCATATTGACAGCTTATTCAGACAATAGTGTGTGGTCAGGGTTCATCATGGTGGGGCTGCATTTACAGGGGCAATAATTGATCAGCTGAAAAAAAATTGTAATTTATGATGCTGCAAAATTCTGTCCCATGCTCCCTTATTCACACATAGACCCATTTTCCACTGAAACTCACAGCATTTTCTGTGTTCTATGAAAAGCACTGGAAAAGGGTTGATTTTTTTTCCAGGGCCACACAAAGGCGTCCACTTTTTTTTTTGTTGTTGCTGCACCATGTGAGTCATATTTATTATATGTTGCTTCTTTTGTGTAGCTTCTTTTCCGACACTCACAGCTTACTTTTTGCTCCTCTGTCCTCTTCCTCCTAGCAGCGATCATATAGTGGTCACTTAGAGGAAGGTAAGTGGCATCCAGATGAAGAGTTAATCCCTTCCCGACATTTGACGTAATAGTACTGCATGGCGGGAGGTGAGTTCCCGCATTTTGCAGTACTATTACATCATGGATTGTAACGATCACTTAGTCTACAGACACACTGATCAAGGGGAGATGGTTGCTGTCCCTGACGCTGTATTAGCATCTTAACAGCATAGAAGGAGGTGATTAAAGCTTTCTTTGGAAGCACTGATCACCTCCTATTGCCAGGCGGCATGGATGGCATTGTGCCACCTTCCTGAGCTGTACATACGACATGTCGGATCGCGATCGGTATTGCCGAGGTGCATGCCTGGGAAGATGCCGATATCACGCCATCTTCCCAGAATCTTCCATGGGTTGTGCCAAGTGGTGCACGTTGCATTCTAGTCCTGAACAGTGTGCAGATCAGTGTGTGATACCCGTCCGTGCTTTGTCTAGCTAGATATTGCTGCAGTTGGCACCTTTGGTGCCATCTGTTACATTACCGAGTGTTCCAAGTTACTGCTGAGCTGTTGTTGCTGCTACTGTTTGTGGGGTGTTTTTTTTTTGCATACAGCAGTCGCAGCGTCCTGATCCCTGTCCCTATCCCTGTTCCAGAACCTTCCCTCTCCTCCCCTCCCTTTGTGCCAGTGGCGACTTTGAGCCTCCGTGCTCTTTTTTTGTTGCTTTTTTCTCTTTTTGTCAGTTTTGTAGCAGTTTCACCCCCCTGTGCACATTTTTATTTTTTTTTGGTGTGTGGATCCTGTGAACGCTGATCATTTGGTTGTATCTCTGTTCATTTTTTGGTACTGGGGCATTTTTTTTCTCCTTTTGCCATTTTTTAGCAGTTGCACCCCCTGTGTGCGTTCTGCAAACTGCCTGCCGCTGATCAGTGCCGACGTTCACTGGTCAGTTTCTGTGCTCTATTTTGCACATTATTTTTTTTTTTGTGGATCCTGTGACCGATGAGCAATTGTTTGTATCTCTGTTCATTTTTTGGTACAGGAGCATTTTTTTTTCTCCTTTTGTCAGTTTTGTAGCAGTCGCACCCCCCTGTGTGCGTTCTGCAAACCGCCTGCAGCTGATCAGTGCCGAAGTTCACTGGCCAGTGGCTGTGCTCTTTTTTGGGGCAGTGGTCCTGCTACAACTTAGCGCTGATCAGTGACATTTTGCCGATTTGTCGTAGTATCTTTTTTTATGTAGACGGATAATTTTTTTTTTTACTGAAACTTTTTATACTGCATTTTTGGTACCTGCTGTGACAACTGAGCACTGATTAGTGACATTTTATTGATCAGGTCTGTGCTAATTTTTTTTGTCATAGTATCTTTTTCGGTACTTTTTTTTTTTTTTACTGTAGTAACTTTTTCTACAGTTTTTTTTGAAAGTACAAAGGTTGTTTTGTTTTTTTTTAAACTAGTGTTATTGGTTCCTGTTTCCGCACCCCCTTGAATAAAGTTTTTACATATGTTGAAGCACAACATTTACACACCCCCTCCCAATAAAAAATGTCCCATTCATCCGAACCGTTTCAGCAGAGGAGGAATATGCCTTTCTTGCCTCCGAAGCTGATTCAGAAGGGGAGGATGCCACGTTCCTCTATTTCTCATCCTCCTCATCCAGTGATGAGGCGCCCTCCCCCCAGGGCACTGGTTGAGATTGTTCCCCAGATCCCAAATGACCCTGAATGGATCCCACCCCCTGATAATTTTGAGCCTCAAATTCCTGAGCTTGTGGGAAGTTCAGGAATTAATTTTGAGACAGAAGGCCTCACAGAAATTGACTTTTTCAAAGTCTTTTTCTCTGGGGATCTTGTGAATTTGATGGTGGTACAAACAAATTTGTAGGCCCAACAGTTTTTGGCACAAAACCCAACTTCATCATTTTCTAGATGGACCCCTGTAGATACGGTAGAAATGATGAAGTTTTGTGGTCTTGTGCTACCTAGATAAGGCAGTAATGGAGTTCTGATATTTCTTACAGTACTATTTATAGCACAGTAATGACTCACACACACTTTGAGGCCATTCTAAAATTTTAGCACTACAACGACAATTTGCAGTGCACACCTCAAAGCGACCTATCATTTGACCGTCTATACAAAATTAGGCCAATCCTTGATCACTTTAGCACCAAGTTTTTTGAGGCCTACACCCCTGAAACATTTATTTGTGTAGGTGAGTCACTTGTACATTTTAAAGGAACTAAGAATAAGCCTGTACCTGCCCAGCAAGAAGGCAAGGTATGGAATTAAAATGAACAAGCTGTGCGAGAGTACCACAGGGTACATCCACAGATTTAGGGTTTATGAGGGAAAAGACAAACAAATTAGCCCCCCAGAATGTCCCTCTGTCCTAGGAGTTACTGGGAAGCTTGTCTGGGATCTGATGCACCCACTGCTGGATAAAGGTTACCACCTGTATGTAGATAACTTTTATACCAGCATTCCACTCTTCAAGTCCCTCATTTCCAGGTGTACTTTAGCGTGCAGCACTGTACGCAAAAGCCAGAGAGGGCTCCCTAAGATCCTGATAAATCAACCACTTAGAAAAGGGGACATGAGGGCTCTCTCCCGTGAGAACATGCTGTTGGTCGAGTATAAGGACTAAAGGGATGTCCTTAGTTTGACCACAATTCATAGAGACACCAGCACTGCCACCCCTGTACGAGGTACCACAATTACTGCCCCCAAGCCAGATTGCATCCTGGATTACAATAAATATATGGGTGGGGATGATCTGTCAGATCAGGTGCTGAAGCCATACAGTGCTCTGTGGAAAACAAAGATATGGTACAAAAAGCTGGCCGTGCACATTGTACAGATGGCACTGTATAAATCCTGTGCAGGTCATGCTGCATCATTTCTTTGCTTTCAAGAGGCGGTGATCAAGGCCCTTTTATTTGGTCATCAAGAAGGACCCAGTACTTCTGATGTCCCCCTTATTGTGCCAGGGCAACATTTCCCTGGCGAAGTATCACAATCTGGAGGACGAGGAAGGACACAAAAAAGATGCAAAGTATGTTACAAAATGGGGAAAAGAAAGGACACAATTTATCAACGTGACACATGTCCTGAAAAACCTGGCCTCCATATGAAAGAGTGCTTCAGAATCTATCATTCACCTGCATTTCAATTATAATTTCTTTACCCTGGTTACAACCTCCTTATACCCATCTGCCCTGGTACATTACACCACCATAATCCCAACCACACACTATTCGTTCCTTTCCATTTCCTGCTGCGCGTCCCTACAGAAGTTTATATCCACATGAGGGGTATTTCTGGGTTTAGGAGAAATTGTTGAATAATTTCTGTGGAGCAATTTCACTTTTTGTCCCTTGTGGACATGGCAAAAGTGAACTCATTTACACCTTGATAAAATCACTGAAGGGTGTAGTTTCCAAATCGGGGTCTTCTGGTGGGGGGGTCACTGTTATGGTACTTCAGGGGTCACTAAAAAAACATTTCTGTCCAAATTGCCTTCAAAAAGTCAAACGGCACTTTTTCCCTTCCAAGTCCTGCTGTGTGTCCCTACAGAAGTTTTTATCCACATGTGGGGTATTTATGGGTTCACAAGAAATTGTTGAACAATTTCTATGGAGCAACTTCTCCTTTTGCCCCTTGTGGATGCCAAAAAATTGGGGAAAAAGTGGATTTTTTATGGAAAAATGTTGATTTTTCATGTTTGAGCCCAAATTTTTGAACACCTATGGGGTCCAAATACTCATTATACACATTGATAAAATCTCTGAAGGGTGTAGTTTCCAAAATGGGCTCCTTTTGGGTGTTTTTTACTGTAATGGTACTTCAGGGGCTCTCCAAATGCATCATGGCCACTGAAAACAATTTTGGTCCAAATTGCCTTCAAAAAGCCACAGGGTGCTTCTTCCCTCTGTGCGTCCTGCTGTGTGTCCTTACAGAAGTTTATATTCACATGTGGGGTATTTCCGTGTCCAGAAGGAATTGTTGAACAATTTCTGTGGAGCAATTTCTCCTTTTGCCACTTGTGGATGCCAAAAAACTGGGGAAAAAGGAAAAATTTTTGATGGAAAAATATTCATTTTTTCATGTTTCAGCCCAAATTTGTGAACACATGTAGGGTCCAAATACTCATTATACACCTTGATAAAATCTCTAAAGCGTGTAGCTTCCAAAAAGGGGTCATTTTGCGGGGATTTTCATTGTAATGGTACTTCAGGGGCTCTCCAAATGCATCATGGTAACATAAAGGTATTCCAGCTAAATCTACTCTGCAAAAAACTTGGTCGTGCTCCTTCCTTTCCATGCCCCGCTGTGTGCCAGTGTCCAACCACATATTGGGTGTTGGCATACTCAGAAGAAATTGGCTATTAATTTCTGTGGAGCATTTTGGTAATGTATCCATCGAGGATGTGTATATTTTTTTTTCATTTGAAAATTGTACCTGATATTGTTTTAACTCCTGTGAAACAATTAAAAGGTTAACAACTTTCATAAAAGTTGTTTTACATTCTTTGAGGGGTACAGTTTCTAAAATGGGGTCATTAAATGGGGTTTTCTCTCATTTAGGCCTCTCATCGTCACATCAAAATTTATCTAGTCCTGCAAAACATATATTTTGTCGATTTTTCACAAAAATCTGAAAAATCCCTTGTATAGTTATAAGCCTCCTATCTTCCTAAAAAAAGTATAAGGTGCTTAAAAAATCATGATAACATAAAGAATACTTCAGGATAATGTTAGTTATTAAGTTATTTGGGGGTATGACAATCTTCTTGAAAAGTCTAAATTTCCAAAGTTTGAAAAGTTTTTTTCAAAATTTTCACCAAATTTCCATTTTTTTTCATAACCAAAGGCAAAAGTTATCACCCAAATTTTTCAAATATCATTAAGTACAATGTGTCAAGAAAAAACAATCTCAAAATCAGTGGTGTATGTTAAAGCGTTCCAAAGTTATCTCCATATGAATTGATACATGTAAGATTTGAAAAATAGGGCCTTGTCAGGAAGGTGAAAAGTGGCTTCAGCGGCAAGGGGTTAATGGAAACAGAATTCTGTCTCCATTTAAGTCCTGTATACGTCCTGTGCAGATGGAATCTAATAAATATAAATGTGTGACATCTTAAAGCAATCTATTCAGGGCTAATTTTAACCATAATCACAATAGCCATATTCAATAACCAAATCACTGTGCAATCTACGGCAGTGTTTGCGTGGGTTTCCTCCGGGTACTCCGGATTCCTCCCACACTTCAAAACAGTTAGGTTGTTTAGATTGTGAGCCCCATGGGGACAGGGACCAATTTGACATGCCTGTGCAGCGCTGTGTAATCTGTGTGCGCTATATAAATAAAGAATTATTATGATTATTATTATTAGAGCATGCACTCTGTAGCACCTGCAGCAGGTATCTGCAGAACAGAGACATTTGACCAGCATTACTTTCCATTCTCACTACATAAAGCATAGATCATTGACATACAGATATAAAATTGCAATGTTTCTGATCTCTTTCAAAGAAAGTGTAAGCTTTGTTTTTGAAGCCTGCTGCAAACTCATTTACATAAGATAAAATTTACAACCTTAGGTTTGCAACTATTTATTCTAGCCTCTGAATGCTGCGGAGAGAAGAGTGCTGAGAGCCTTCTGGAACAAGCTATCTAAGTTTATTACACAGATTTCAGCAGAAACACTTCTCTGACTCCCTCATTTGAAAGCAAGGCAAGTTTATGGAGAACCATAAAAAGTTAATGGGTCCCGAAACCCATTAAACCTCTGCCCTGTTCCTGCTCCTCTGGCATTCAGAGCACTGCAGGATCAAATGTGCAGTATCTTCTGCTTTAAAACTGAACATTTTGCCACAGTTACAATAAAGGGAGGGTTTACACTTTTAAGATGGATGTTTTATTCACTGTTTTTTTTCATTTTATATTCCTACAGTATTTGCCAGAAAATTATTGCTTGTAAACCAATGGATTACCTACTGCCATATTTTTTTTTTGTGATCAAGATGCTCGCCTTGAGAAAATACTATGCAGGCCATAGGTTGATGCCGCATATGTCTCCATTTCAAAATTATAAATGCTTTTGTCTTTCCAAAAATATATTTTTTCTTTTAGCACAACTTTTAACAAAATTAGAGAATAACACATTTCCTCAAATGTCAAGGTCATTGTGTAGTCCTATGTGAATATATCCTAACATTAGTAAAATAGCAATATTTAAGGATATTTCATAAATGTTATATATTTTTAAGCACAGAATACAAATGATTAGAGAACACTTTCAGATACCTGCATGTTATTATTGTTAATCCAGCACCTGGTCCTAATTTCCTTAATTATCTGACAAACCCTATTTAACCGGTAGCCTTACTTTCCAATTTTTACTGACTTTGCAAAAAGGGTGTGCCATTCCTAAGCGATTGAAACCCTCCGGTAGCAGGTTGTCTAGATGAAGGTCAAAGGGGGACCTTATCAGCCATAGCAAGAAAATTTGGTCATTCCAAGTCTGTTATTTCAAAAATAATGCAACTTTACAACATCACAAACTCATTCAACTCCCCAAAAAAGGCTTTTCATCCTCAAAAGACAAATGCAAGAGAGGATAGATTAATGCAGAGAATCTCTACAGATATTCATTGCACTACAGCTGGAATTGCTCACCAATTCAGCACTGAACAGGGTAAGGATTTGTCTCGTAATACAGTGACTCTATGATTAAGCGCATTTGGACTGAAAGCCACTCTGCAGTGACAAAACCTCTCATTATCAGAGGGAATCAAAAGAGTAGATACACATTTGCTGAGGAGCTGTTGTGTGGCCAGAGAAGAAGTGGTCCACAGTTCATTTTAGTGATAAAGGCAAGTTTAATTTATTTTGAACTGATGGGAAACATTACGTTAAATCAAAAAAGCTGGTGAAAGATTGAGCCCAAAGTGTCTAAAGATGTCAGTAAAAGGTGGTGGAGGAAGTGTCATGGTTTGGGGAATGTTTTCTGCATCAGGGGTTGGACCTCTCATACAGCTACATTGCAGAGTGAATACAAGTGTGTATCAAAACTTTCTTTAACAACTCATGGTTCCTTCCCTCCATTCATCACTCAATCAGCCAGCAATTTTATGCAGGACAATACCCTCTGTCACATAGCAAACCAGGTAAAGCAGTTCCTTAAAACATAAAAACATTGTAATGGCCAACCCAGAGTCCTGATATAAACCCAATAGAAAAACCACTGGAAAATCCTTGTTGATAAAGTTATGACCATGAAACAGTCACAGAACTGTGGAAAAGACTGGAAGAAGAGTGGATCAAAATCAGAGCAGTGTAATGTTAGTGTGAGAGACTAGTAATGTCCTGTGGTCACAGATGTGCTGAAGTCATTCACAGCAAAGGCCTGTATACTTCCTAGTGAGGTATTAAAGGTTTTATGTTGATATACTTTGGTAATTTTGTAAAACATTGTTCTAGTGGCATGGTGTTCTCCTTAGAAAATCCCCATTAAGTGTTGATCAATGGAGATTACCTCATTTGTGGAAAAAATCAAGTGATAAGACATTGTTCCCTAATTTTTATCTCCAGTTTACATAATCAATATTGTGTTATACTATATTGCAATATTATTATTGCTTCTACAATTGCTAATATCATGACACATTTTAAGGTAGGTGACATGGACCTTTAGCAATGGTAATCAACTTTTAGCAGTAGAAAAGATATTTATAATATAGAAAATGGGAAACAATAGCAGTTGTAGATACAAATTTCACATTTCGTAGGCCATATATGCACAACCATGTGGGCATGAGGATCAAATGCGGGACGCAAACAACTGGTGAGCGACGCTCACTTCACCGATATCCAACTCACAGTGAGCTGAGATACAGTGCATACACCTCGCGTCACTGCTCTGGTATTGTGCACAATACAAGTCAATGGGACATAGCTGCAATATATGCGGCTAGCCAACAGCCATTAAAAAACAGTTGTGTGCATGAGGCCTAACTCTGATCTTTTACTCCCACCAGAAATTGTTGATATTTCATTGTGCACAGCATCAAAATGTGTCTTTCAGAAATCAGTGATCCCTTCCAGCATTACATGTAATGTCATTGATTACACTTAAGTCAATTTCTTTGTTTTTTAGTTCAGCTTGTTTTATACTAATCGGGGTTACAATAGAAATAATATTTATGGGGAATTGGGGTTAAATCACAATAAGTTTTTGCTGTGTTTAAGTAACATGTAGCTAGGACTGACAAATATACTGACTTGTTTTGCATTCTGATCACTACTTGTTTTTCCCATGTCTGTCAATCTTCTAAATTCTGCTTCCTTTCTGTTTTCTGACAGCAGTGCATAAGGATAATGCCTACCTATGCTATAGTAAGAACAACCAACAATACTAACTCTACCTCTAAGGAGTCAGTATGGGAAGTAATATGGTAAAGTCTAGAGCAGTGGTTCTCAACCTTTCTAATGCTGTGACCCCGAAATACAGTCCCTCATTTTGCGGTGACTCCAAACCATGAGATTCGCAGTAAAAATGTAATAAAATTGTGGCTCCGATTGCTTTAGGCGACCCCCGGTTTTGGTCGCTCGACCGCCGCTGGGGTCACGACCCACAGGTTGAGAACCACTGGTCTAGAGAGAAGCAAAAAATAATAATACAGTTTATGGCAACACCAAAACAAACATCTACAATGTATTGTTATCAAAGTTTACAAACGGTTTACATTTTAAAAATTAACTTCTATAAAACATAGGGCTAATACTAGTATGCTTTGGACATTTAAAATCCTTTCAGGTAAAATAGTGTATTTTACTGGTTTCAATGAAAGCAACCCATATATAGACCAAATAAAAATATACAGTTGTTTCATTGATGATTATATGGACAGGTTTGCCGTCTAACATCTCTCAGTTCACAGTTTGTGAATTATCTGAATGACGATGCTTATAACCTGAAATTCACATTTACATATTCTGATCTTTTTTGGATCTCATGTTATTGGGTAATATGTATACCAGAAAAATGTACACAAATATGTACAGAGAACCCACATCAGGTAATATGTTACTACATGCCTCATAATGCCACCCTCTTTATGTGAAGACAAATTTTCCAAATGACGAGATGATCAGGGCAAGACACATCTGCTCTACTGATGATATGTACATTACAGCTGTAACACAAATCACAGAGAGACTACAGATTAGAGGGTACCATAGACAAAATATCATAAGGACAGCAAATACACTCATGAAACAAAGTATCTTCTCTCACAAATGTTATAAACAGGTTGTCATTTTGCTGGTTATATGCTCAAGGTAGCCACAAATGTGTAGGCACCCAATGTGGTCATGCAAATATATCACAAGGACTAATCAATACGCTGCTGCAACAACAAGTATTACATAGAACACAAATCATATCTGAATTGTGAAAACAATCACACAGTATATTTAATTACCAGTACAGTAAAGAAACATGAAATATGCATATCTGAGTATACTACAGCAGCAAGTCCATCCTCTATGAATACAAAAACAACAAATAAAAATATTTCTGGAATCTTGCGCCATTTCTGTGATTGGAAATCTTAAATATATGGTAGTTATCCCAATTAATTGAGTCCATCACCCAAAAAGGGGAGGTGATTGGACCAAACTATTAAGGCCTAGAGAGGAAATATGGACATTAACATTTCAAATGTTAAGTACTAATGAACTTAACATTAGGACTAAAAGTATAACTATGCTTGAATATTTATATCTTCCATTGATACACACTATATAGAAGTTGTAATAGTAACATTCACATTCTATTCGGCCTACATATTATATACATGGACAGCATTTTAGCTATTTAAATGTGCAATTTGTATCCTATATATCTTTGATCATAGTGATGCAATTGCTGGATATCATTTTTGAAAAGTATGGATACACATATAAGGTTGTAGATTCCATCATAGCTATGTTTTCTGTGTGCTTGTCATTCCTCCCTTATCACCTGACAAAATGGGGCTCATTTACTTAGGGTCGCGTGCTGCACTTTTGGGGATTGCACAGCTTGGACAGGTATTTAACAGGTGTCTGCGCTGGGATTGTGTTGCATGCAATCGACTTTTGGCGCAGCTGTGCTGACTTCCATCGGACACAGATTGGGGGTCGTGCCATTGGACAATCCATCTGATTCGGACTGAGTGCGGAATTCACTTTCAAATTGTGTTGCAAGCTAATGCGCTTACATGCAACACGAAAAAGAAGGTCAACTCCGTCGGACCTGAGTCAGGAAGCATCACATACAGGATACTGGGCGCATGATCTTAGTGAATCGCTGCAGAATGCGTTATCATCGGTCGATGTACTTTTGGTGAACTCCACAGGACAGGTAAGTAAATGTGCCCCAATGTTTTTTAGTTAGTCACAAGACCCAAATGAAAGCCTTTTTCAGTGTTATTTAACACCTTGCCGACCGAGGACGAACTATTTCGTCCTCGTGCGGCAAGGGGTGTATGGAGAGAGTTCTCGAGCTGAGCTCTCTCCATACACAGCGGGTAACGGCTGTATAAAACAGCCAACACCCGCCTGTCACTGCCGCGGTCGGTGCTGGCACCGATCACGGCAGTTAACCTGTTAAACACCGCGGTCGAACCGCGGCACATAACATACCGTTATATGGGCGCCGCCATCTTGGATGGACGATCGCCGCCCCCTGGAATGTCATCGGAGGGCGGCGATCGGTTGCTAAGGCAGCCTAGAGTCTCATTGAGACTCGTAGGCTTGCCATGTGCAATGATTTATAATAGCTAGCCATTGTAAAATTGCTATATACTGCAATATAGTAGTATTTCAGTATATAGTATTAGCAATTGGACCCTGCAGGGTTAAATTACCCTGGAGGATCTTAAATAATGGTAAGAAAATTTTTTAAAAACATATGAAAAATTAGTAAAAAAAAGTAAAAGTTTAAATCACCCCCCTTTCCCTAGAACTGATATAAATATAAATAAACAGTAAAAATTATAAACACTTTAGGTATCATCGCGTCCTAAAGTGTCCGATCTATCAAAATATATTAGCGAATTTTTCCAGCGTTTAACCTCGTAACGGAAAATGGCGCCCAAAGTCGAAAATGTCACTTTTTTGCCATTTTGAAAAATAAAAAAAAATTCTATAAAAAGTGATCAAAAGCCCATACAGTCCTCAAAATGATAGCATTAAAAACATCATCAAAAGTCGCAAACCATGACACCACCCACAGCTCCGTGCACTGAAGTATGAAAAAGTTATTAGTGCCAGAACATTGCAAAATGAAGAATTTTTTTTTTTATACAGAAAGTTTTAATTTTTTTAAATGTATGAAAACATTATAAAACATGTACAAATTTGGTGTCCTCGTGATCATACCAAACCAAAGAATAAAATTGACATGTGATTTGGGGCGCTCAGTGAAAGCTGTAAAATCCAAGCCCACAAGAAAATGGCGCAAATGCGTTTTTTCATCATTTTCACTGCATTCTGAATTTTTTTCCTGCTTCCCAGTACACGGCATGGAATAATAAATACCATCACCATGAAGTGCAATTTGTTACGCAGAAAACAAGCCCAAACAGAGCTCTTTACATGGAGAAATAAAAAAGTTGCAGATTTTTGAAGGTGGGGTGTGAAAAATTAAAATGCAAAAACGAAAAGGGGCCACGTCCCTAAGGGGTTAAATCTCATTATAAAATGTATTAACTTGACTATGACTAAGGATGGTGAGCTGAGAAAAACTAATTGTTCACCATAATTTATCATTGTTCTTTTTGTCTATGTTTGACATTGTTTTGGTGAAGTGGTGGTACAAATGCTATTTTGCGCCTTTTCCATTCAAGTGAACATAGTACTGTGCAAAGTCACTTTGACATAAACCCTGACAGCATCAAATTCATTATTTTCATAGAATAGTTTTCACAATTGGATTTAATTCATGATTTGCAACTTTCCATTTAGGCGCAAGGTTTAGCACAAACTGACGCTAGTCCCTACCCTGGTCTATGTGTTGCGACTTTTGATGTTTTTTTCAGACTTTTATTGTGATTGACGCAAACAACCCACTTTGCATAACACACAGCCAGAAGATTTATCAAGGGTCAAAGCCATATAAATGAATCTGACTGCATCGGAACTCCAAAGGAGATGGTCTAATGATAAATTACCATATATATATATATATATATATATATATATATATATATATACCGCTATTTTGATGTTTTCACACTAATGGCATGTATTCATCTATTTTTTAATAAGTCTCAGCTATTTCACTTTCTTTGGCAGAAAAATAATGAGAAAAGATGTAACTTGATGGAAGTTTCATCCATCAAAAATGTAAAACCCCCACAACATTACACAAGCATTTATGATTTAAGAGCACTTGGTACTATCACACAGCATGAATCACAGATTTACCTGATACACTAGATTTTCTCTCCGCCATACATAACCAATGAGTTTGAGTGAAAACATATCAAAGCCTATCCCTATGGATGCCTTTGGTTCAAAGATTTCATCAATACTGCATAGAGTGCTGGAGATAAAATAAAAAAAGGAAAAAATGAACATTCACTTGTTATCAACAAAAACACTATCTTATATATTTCAAGAATGAATCTTACAGGGCCACTTACTTTAAAAAGTTGGCAATATGAGAGATAATCAATAAATATAAAACAATCCATCCCAAGTTTAAAAAAAAAGGTTCACATGCCATATTGAAGATTGTAATTGAAAAGAAACAAGGGAATTTAAGTTCCACAGTATTTTATATTTAAAGGAAATCTACCATCAAAATCAAGCATGGATAAACCAGGGCAACTTACTCATAGATCCAGGCACAGTGACTGTGGTAATTTTCTTTTACTGGTTATCCATGGCCTTTTTTCATCTAAAATCAACTTTTAAAATTATACTAATGAGCTAGAAGGGCATCTCAATACTGCAGATTCATAGGCTGTTACAGTGTGCAAGGATCACTCCACCCTCACACTGTGTGATAAAACTTACCCTGCTGCATAACATCATAAAATCATATGCACCCCATATTCATACCAATAAAAATGTCTCATCTCTCTAAAACAAAACAATGAAAACTCTCTAGATGGAAATATATATGCTCTTACAAATACACTGTAAAAAAAAAAACCTGTACATCAATAGTAGATTTATTTACATTTCACCCCACAAACAAGTTTACAGCTTTACTATGCAGATGGAGAATGGAATGGTGATTTTGATGCCTATAAAAAATTGCAACTTGTTCTAAAAATTGCACATATGGCTACATCCATGTAATAATAAAATGGTGGTTTATCCTTCAGGGGCTTACACAATACATACATCCTTTCCATATGATGCAGGGATACTGCAGCATTATACCCTACCTCCCCTTCCTGCTTTAGTGTTATATATCTTCAGTTGGTAGTGACAGGTTCCAATAACTTATACTAGTGAGGGTGAACCTTTTAGAGATCGAGTGCCCAAAATGAGACTCAAAAACCACTAGCTTTTCCCAAAGTGCCAACACAGCAATTTAGGCAGTAACAAACGTATTGCTACCAGAATCTTTGAGCTTCAATCCGACACGTTTTCACTCTTTGGATAGGACCAAGCAGTACAGGATGGGTCACTTTACAATAGCAGGGCACTACTTGGACTACCTGAGACTGCAGGAAGATGCCATGTCTGGCAAACTCTGTGCCTGGGAGACAGCCTGTGTGCCCAAAGAGATGCCTCTGAGTGCCATCTCTGGCACCAGTGCCATAGGTTCGCCACCACTGACTTATACTATGCTGATATTAAAGATGCCTTTCTCAGTATTCTGAATAATTTCAGTACTTTATATAAGTTTAAATCACATAACCCGGATCCCTGCCAGCAGTGTTTATTAAGTCCCCGGTGGGAAGGGTTTACTGCAGCAGCCTGTTTCTGTCTCCTCATCTCCATACTCATCCAATTGCATCCTACCCTCACTTCCTGTCATGTGCATTGAGAAGCCAGGGGAGGGGGATGATGTGATAAAGAGGAAGAATGTATGAGGAGACGCAGGCACACATAGGCTGCAGCTGTCCCCTATCCCTGGGACTTACTAGCTGCCCCCAACCTAGGGCTTATCACATGTTGCTGCCAGGAAGCCAGGTAACATGAATTGAGCTTATAGAAGGCACTGAAATGATTCAGAATGCTGCCAAAGGTATTTTTAAAATCAGCAAAGAACAGAGGGCAACCCCATGGATTAGTGGAGAAGTGAATGAAAGAGGTGTGTTATTTTTATAGCTCCCAATATATATATATTTCAGAATGCATATTCCCAGTCATCCCCTTTAAGTAATAGGAGATATTACAAATTATTCATGTGTTTTATATCTTAATGATTTATGAATGAAGCGATTAGAATGATAACTAAGCTCCTATTACCCTAATACCTCATCTGTGTTCAGCCCTCTCTTGCTCAACACTATTCGTAACATTTCTGATTCTGTGTCAATCTGCATGTATGTGATTCTTTATAATAAAGTAACAATTCCGGTGACTTACTTTTATATTAGCATTTCAGTTCCATGGTTAGACAGAGGTCTATAGGCCCCAGGCATATCCATGTTACATATCCTATTTTTATAACAGCTTGTATGTTTGTGAAGGAAACAGAAACTCCAGACCTCCAGATGTTTTGCTGTTAGAAGAATATGTAATTAAAAAAAGATAATTAAAAACAAGTTTGTTACATGAGTGGCCAACAGAAATGCCCAATGTACTTTTCTGACGTTATTAAATCATATGAATTATGATTCATCCCAATAAATGGTGGAAGAAATCTCTCCACATTATATAAAACTGAATTACGAAGCAATTCTGATTTGTATGAAAGACATCTGGTTGTCAGAAAACACAACTTTATTCACTAACAGATTTTTTATATTTTATGAAAATGTAAATATTGTTGGGAGGCATCATCCCAGAGGTTTCCAGATGTAGATTACACCCATCCACTGTACCATGATAATTTGTTTGTAAAGTGTAACTGAACCGTGAAGAACTGCTATAGGGACTTTGTAGAATATGTGATAAAACTCATAAATTGATTCTTTTTGCCCACCATTCTTTACTATGCAGGCTCATTTCATGGATTACCTAGTAGAGATGCATTCAGTTTGAGACCAATTATTTAAACAGATGTGCAAAAACCCTGAGAGGGCCCTCCACTGTGGAACTACACTCACCGGCCACTTTATTAGGTACACCATGCTAGTAACGGGTTGGACCCCCTTTTGCCTTCAGAACTGCCTCAATTCTTCGTGGCATAGATTCAACAAGGTGCTGGAAGCATTCCTCAGAGATTTTGGTCCATATTGACATGATGGCATCATACAGTTGCCGCAGATTTGTCGGCTGCACATCCATGATGCGAATCTCCCGTTCCACCACATCCCAAAGATGCTCTATTGGATTGAGATCTGGTGACTGTGGAGGCCATTTGAGTACAGTGAACTCATTGTCATGTTCAAGAAACCAGTCTGAGATGATTCCAGCTTTATGACATGGCGCATTATCCTGCTGAAAGTAGCCATCAGATGTTGGGTACATTGTGGTCATAAAGGGATGGACATGGTCAGCAACAATACTCAGGTAGGCTGTGGCGTTGCAACGATGCTCAATTGGTACCAAGGGGCCCAAAGAGTGCCAAGAAAATATTCCCCACACCATGACACCACCACCACCAGCCTGAACCGTTGATACAAGGCAGGATGGATCCATGCTTTCATGTTGTTGACGCCAAATTCTGACCCTACCATCCGAATGTCGCAGCAGAAATCAAGACTCATCAGACCAGGCAACGTTTCTCTACTGTCCAATTTCGATGAGCTTGTGCAAATTGTAGCCTCAGTTTCCTGTTCTTAGCTGAAAGGAGTGGCACCCGGTGTGGTCTTCTGCTGCTGTAGCCCATCTGCCTCAAAGTTCGACGTACTGTGCGTTCAGAGATGCTCTTCTGCCTACCTTGGTTGCAACGGGTGGCGATTTGGGTCACTGTTGCCTTTCTATCAGCTCGAACCAGTCTGCCCATTCTCCTCTGACCTCTGGCATCAACAAGGCATTTCCGCCCACAGAACTGCCGCTCACTGGATGTTTTTTCTTTTTCGGACCATTCTCTGTAAACCCTAAAAATGGTTGTGCGTGAAAATCCCAGTAGATCAGCAGTTTCTGAAATACTCAGACCAGCCCTTCTGGCACCAACAACCATGCCACGTTCAAAGGCACTCAAATCACCTTTCTTCCCCATACTGATGATCGGTTTGAACAGCAGGAGATTGTCTTGACCATGTCTACATGCCTAAATGCACTGAGTTGCCGCCATGTGATTGGCTGATTAGAAATTAAGTGTTAACGAGCAGTTGGACAGGTGTACCTAATAAAGTGGCCGGTGAGTGTATATCTGTGACTAGGACTGCTCTCAATAATGAACTGGACTATTGTTCACATGTTTTTGTATTTTGTTTTTAGATTTTGCTTTGATTCATTGGATTTTCTAGTATAAGGAGCTATGTCAATAAATTGCTTTGTCATTTGAAAACTCAATTTCCATCTGTGTCCTGAAAAATGGTGTAGCTGGTCTATACTCACATTTACATAATGCATCATGCTTTAAAGGGTATGTCCTAGTAATGTTTTTCTTCTTTTAGGATTTCGAGAAGTAGTGAAAACCTAATAAAATGCATTACAATTATGAGCTGCTGCATTTATCTAAACCGATGAAAAATCATTCTGGAAAAAGCTAATAAATATCAGTACAAATTTTTCAAACAGGATAGTGGAAAGGAAATTTCCAGGTGTAGAAATGAAACATAGCTCTCATAATGAAACCTAATAAAATATGCTGCAGATAGCAAAACATAGAAAGCAAATATGTAACTAAAAGCTTGAGTACAACGGCTTATAAATAGCTCCTAATCATTTCTAATGTAGTGGAAAAAGCTGAATTACTAAATGTGCCTTGAATGCTCATAAACTGATGGGATGTAATACGGTCTATGTGGCTCTCTGATCCAAGAGGCTTTATGCATGACATAAAAGGGCAGACCATGGATTACTGATATGGAAGTTCTAGTGTATGTATGGATACAAAAGATAGAAATCATTCCTTATATGCCTTTAATGCTGCTAAAACCAGTTACTGGTATCTCCAATTCATAGGAGACATCTTGATATAGAAAATGTAACTTATGCCCTTTCATATCCACTCGCTGCCACTTAAGAAGATTTAGTTTAAGATTTCTTTCTGTAGAATTTCTTTTCACAAGATTAAATGTTGTTCTTTGTTTTCAATTGAGGTCTTCTTTTGATGAGTATCCTTTGGTTGCGGCATGATCTTTTCTCCGAGGAGCTGCTCAGCAAATTATTTATTCCGAGTGTAGGTTTCTTACTACAGTTATACTGTAACTTCCCTTCATTCCTCTGTGCCCGCTGGTGAATTGTTTCAAACCTTATAAATGGAAGCTATGCCTCTGGCATTTACTGCATATCAGACATAAGGTGAGGGATAAACTTTCTATTTCTATTTACTGCCCTTAGACATTTTTCAATTTTGCCTTAATCCAATTCTTTTATACTATATAAGGATTGTTTCACAACATTGTTTGGGGGAAATGCCACTGCAGTTTGTGAAGCATCTTACTGAGCTGAATGTGGATCCAGTGGGAAAGAGGGGTCCTTTAATTTTCTTCATTTACTTTCTGGTTTTGGCTAAAAACATTTAAAAAAAAAGTGAAAAATTGTGGATTTTTATTTAGAAACACTGTACAATTGCACCCTGAAGCAATGGACACTCATGGACAGACATAATACTGAAGTTGCATGCTGCTATTGCATACCACAGCAGGGTAGCTACCACAAAGTTTGCAATGGCTGACCAGCTGTGAGAATTCCTATATGTCTGCAGCCTAAGGGTGGATTCACACAGTCTTTTCTTTGACATTTTTAGCATTCTGTTTATAAAGGTTTTTTATGCAGCCATAAATTAATAACCATAGTGCACAATCTAATTCAATGCTAATTCTTCTTATGTCTCTACAGAACTTAAAAAAGATCAGTAAAGCGACCTGCTTTGAGTACTACAGGAATATGAAACAAGTGAAAAAAACTGTAGAAAGTGCTTTGTTTAATATAAAAAAACTTTGAAATGTCCATCAAGCATTTCTAAAAATGCTGGTGTTAAAAACCTCTAAATAGGGTTTAGTGCAAAAGTGTTAAACACTACAACAATACTAACAGTACACTACCGCACTCTTTTCAGAATCACACAAGCAGCATGTGGAGAGTCCTGGGGGAGAGGCAGTCCGTGTATCCTGTGTCTCATGCATTCTTTCTCTACTGCACAGAATCTCCCTCAGTCCCCTGCTCAATATAGATGACATTAAGTGGGGAAGGGTGAGGGAGCTGGATAGAGGAGACTGACAAAGGCACATACAGGCTGCAGTTTCCCCTTCTGGGGACTCATCACACAATGCTGGCAGGGAGCCAGTTAATGTGAATTTAACTTATATAAAATAGTGAAATTATTCAGAATGCTAATCGGTTCCCCGATGTCGTTGCGGCTCCTCTTCTGGCTTCTGTAACAGCCTGCAGGGCGCGGCCATGTTATCTGCCGGCAGGCGCATACTATGACACGGCTGCTGATGTTACAGAAGACGGAAGAAAGAAGAGGAGCCATGGGGAAGCCAGAAGAGGAGCCGCGCCGACATCGGGGAGCCGCGCTGCGCATTGGGGCCACCGAAGGGTGAGTATATAAGTTTATTATTTTCATTGACTCGTGTATAAGCCGAGGTGAGGTTTTTCAGCACATTTTTTGTACACGAGTATATACGGTATCTAAATAATAGTCAATACCGTGTGCTGTACTAAGTTCACTATCATTTTTAAAAGTGCTTCCTTTGAAGGTTTTGTTAGCAAAGTGGGATGCTTATTGATGGAAATTCTGACTAAAATTGAATCCAAAGCATCTCATCTTCGATTTGCAATGTAATATTTTAAGCAATGAATTAGATAACTTTATTACAGAACAAACTTTAGTTAACAATAATTAACCAAGGTTTTGGCGCACGCGCGATATGCAGTAATTTTGGCGCATGCGTAGTATTCAGTATATCCTCTGAGCGCGCTCATTCAGACGCTTCCTACCGGAAATAAATTAGGCGCCGGACCTGACTGCACAGGTGAGAGGGTGACCGCGGGTGGGCTAATTATGCCCCCAACACATGCACATAAAAACGCCAACCAAACTCCCTGTCCACACTTCCCCTGATGAAGTCACCGTGAGTGACGGAACGCGTGGGGTGGACACGCTCATTCCCTGGTTACTTGGGTTTTTTTGCTCTCTCTTGTACAGCCATGCTGACTTCAGGTTTTGCATTTAGGATGGTCTATGCGGTTATTATGCCTTGACTATGTTAAGTATATCTTGTCTGTACATTTACTGACCATATTGATTGTAACAGTATTGTTTTTTCTACATGCACCTTACTATATTATATGAATTGGGGATGATCACTCTCACCCCACTCACCACATCGAGTTTTTCGGTGTAGTTACTACACCTTTTAATTGTTTTTATACTGTTTGTCTGGTCTTTGTTGTTTGTATAGTAATAAAGTAATTTTGATATCTATTTCTGGGTTGTTATGGCACATCTTTTCTTGTGAGTTTACATAATTAACCAAGGTTGACAGACAGGCGAGATGCATATTTAAGTGGGGGTGGGGGTGGAGCAATAAGTGCTAAATTTATTAAAAGGTTAATTTTCCTGAATACCTACAACTACAGTCATGGCCATAAGTTTTGAGAATGACACAAATATTGTATTTTCACATGATCTGTTGCCCTCTGGTTTTTATGTGTGTTTGTAAGATTTTTTTTTATCATATACAGAAATACAAGTGCAATCATATTCTGAGTAACAAAAGCTTTTATTGAATGAGTTAATGCATCAAGTCAATATTTGCAGTGTTGACCCTTCTTCTTCAGGACCTCTGCAATTCTCCCTGGCAGCTCTCAATCAACTTCTGGACCAAATCCTAGCTGATAGCAGTCCATTCTTGCACAATCAATGCTTGCATTTTGTCTCAATTTGTTGGTTTTTGTTTGTCCACCCATCTCTTGATGATTGACCACAAGTTCTCAATGGGATTAAGATCTGGGGAGTTTCCAGGTCATGGACCCAAAATCTCTGTTTTGTTCCCTGAGCCATTTAGTTATCACCTTTGCTTTATGGCAAGGTGCTCCATCATGCTGGAAAAGGCATTGTTGATCACCAAACTGCTCTTGGACGGTTGGGAGAAGTTGCTCTTGGAGGACATTCTGGTACCATTCTTTATTCATGGATTTGTTTTTAGGCAAGTCTGTGAGAGAGCCAATTCCCTTGGCTGAGAAGCAACCCCACACATGAATGGTTGCAGGATGCTTTACAGTTGGCATGAGACAAGATTGGTGGTATCGCTCACCGTGTCTTCTCCAAACAAGCTGTATTCCAGATGTTCCAAACAATCGGAAAGGGAATTCATCAGAGAAAATGACTTTACCCCAGTCCTCAGCAGTCCACTCCCTGTACCTTTTGCAGAATATCAGTCTGTCTCTGATGTTTTTTCTGGAGAGAAGTGGCTTCTTTGCTGCCCTCCTTGACACCAGGCCTTGCTCCAAGAGTCTCTGCCTCACAGTGCGTGCAAATGCACTCACACCTGCCTACTGCCATTCCTGAGCAAGCTCTGCACTGCTGGTAGCCCGATCCCGAAGCTGAAACACTTTTAAGAGATGGTCCTGGCACTTGCTGGTCCTTCTTGGGTGCCCTGGAGCCTTTATGGCAACAATGGAACCTCTTTCCTTGAATTCCTTGATGGTGCGATAGATTGTTGACTGAGGTGCAATCTTTCTAGCTGTGATACTCTTCCCTGTTAGGCCAATTTTGTGCAGTGCAATGATTACTGCACGTGTGTATTTAGAGATAACCATGGTTAACAGAAGAGAAACAATCATTCAAAGCACCAGCCTCCTTTTAAAGTGTCCAGTGGTGTGATTCTTACTTAATCATGACAAATTGATCTCCAGCCCTGTCCTCATCAACACCCACGCCTGTGTTAATGGAGCAATCACTGAAACGATGTTAGCTGCTCCTTTCAAGGCAGGCCTGCAATGAAGTTGACTTTGAAATTAATTGCTGTTAAGCTGATCACTCTTTATAACATTCTGGAGTACATGCAAATTGGCATTATAAAACCTGATGCAGTAGACTTTTTAAAAATTAACATTTGTATCATTCTCAACTTATGGCCATGACTGTATATTAATTTAACATAATATTGAAACTATGTTCAGATTTATCACAATTTCCCCCTACAGTATTCTGTTCTACTCTATAAATGCAACCTGACCAATTAACTGTGCAGACAATTTTCTAATCACTTTCCAAATCTGTCAAGACCTTGGAAGATTTGAATTGTATCTATGTATCTGTACAATAGCAGCATCAGGGTAGTTCTGCTGTTCTGCTGTTTGATGGATGGGGAGCAACAAAATATTTACCTCCAAAAATTTGAGGATATGCAGCATTTGTGAATATAACTTGTACATAACTATACAGTATATGATGTGTACCCTTTAATCTCCTCAGTTATATGATAAATTGAGTAGAAGCACCTTTTACAGTCATGAGTCTTCTTGAGAATGATGCAACAAGTTTTTCAGACCTGGATTTGGGTATCTTCCTCAGTTCCCTCAGGTTGGATGATGAACATTGCTGGATGCCATTTTCAAGTCCCTCTAGAGGTGCACAACTGGGTTTAGGTCAGGGCTCTGTCTGGGCCAGTCAAGAGTGGTCACAGAGTTGTTCTGAAGCCCCTGCTTTGTTATTTTAGCTGTGCAGCTTAACTTTTTGGAAGACTTTGGCCAAGTCTGAGGCCCACAGCACTCCATCCAGAAGAGGTTTCCATCCATCCAGGATATGTCAGTACTTCATCTCCTCAGACCAGAGAATCTCATTTCTCATAGTCTGGGAGTCCTTCATGTGTCTGCAGGCTTTCAATTTCAATGTCTTGCACTGAGGAAAGGCTTCTATCGGCACACTCTGCCATAGAGCCACAACCGGTGGCCACGAGGCTGCAGTGATAGAATTTGTGGAACTTTCTCCCATCTCAGTACTACATCTCTGGAGCTCAGCCACAGTGATCTTGGGGTTCTTCTTTACCTCTCTAGAAAAAGGCTCTTCTCACACAGTTGCTTAGTTTAAGGATTATGGAGGCCATAGCACTTAGGGACCTTGAGAGCTGCAGAAATTCTTTTATAACCTTGGACAGATCTGTGCCCTGCCTCAATTCTGTCTATGAGCTCCTTGGGCAGTTCCTTAGACCTCATAATTCTCATGTGTTCTGACATGCAATGTGAGTTCTTATATAGACAGGTATGTGCTATCCTACTCAAGTTTAGTCAGTTTAATGAGATGGACTTCAGCAAATGACTAGAATCATCCCATGGAGGATCAGAAGGAAATGGACTGCATTTCACTTAGATATGAATGTCACAACAAAGGGTGGGAATACTTATGACCATGTTCTATTTCATTTTTTTTAGTTTAATAAATTCGCAAAAATATACATTTCTGGTTTTCTTCTGTCAAGATGGGGTGCAGAGTGTACAAAGAAAAGAAGTTTTTTTTTAGCAAAAAAAGAAGTTTTTCTTTATCTTAACAATTGGCTGCAATTAAACAAAGAGTGAAAAATTTAAAGGGCCTTGAATATTCGTACCCACTGTAAAAGTAAAACCAACATTGTTTCCCATTAATCTGTCTTTTAAGAGAAATTTTTGTTTACATATTTATTGTGACCTACTAACTGGATTGCTGTTTTTCTTCTTTGTATGTGGGAGTACTTTTTATACAATTATTGATATGATTGCTATAAGACTGGAAAGGTATTTCAGGATAGTTGATTAAGTGTCCAACCAATAATTGACAGGTGATTGGGAGCTGATACCCTTCAGAAGTTATCCCTCCAGGAATTTAGATGTAGTTAGGTGGATAGGTGGTCGCACTCTATATGTGCCTATATTATTATATTCATGAAGCAAGCAACATGATATAGCTGTCAGTGAGATTTTAATGAGGTGACAACATTTTCTCAGCAGATAAGACTGATGTATGGCACATGTGATTTTGGAAGGCATTTTTTGAATCTTAAAAAAAGGATTAGAATGAAAGAAACTTTGGATTTTTTTCTGTTGACAGATAGGGCTTGTGTTTTATGGTAATTGCAATTACCTTTGAATAAGAGTTCATTTGGTCTGCTGACATTAAAGTTTGTTTATACATTTTAAGGTTTTATTTTTTCATAGTGGATTAGATACCTTCAAAAATAGGTCATCTGTTCTTCACAGTATGAATACTATAGGATACTGTTAAGTGTCTAGTAGAACTCATCTCTTCTGGATACTATGCAGTGAATATTTTGTATGTGACTATATACATAGGTTAGTTTTGGTTTATTGAAGTACTGTATAGAGGGTAAAATGTACAGAACATAATTGAGTATCTATACCTGATGTAACTTTCTTGTTGGCACTTAATTTAACATTTTATGCATTTTTTTAGTAGCTGTATTTCAATATAAATGCGTTTTATTTAGTCTTTTGTGCCTTTGGATAAAAGTAATCTAGTATTTCTGTTTGTGTTTCTGTGCTTATTCTGTATATAATTACGTTTTGTGTGTTAGCAGAAAAGAGAAGTAACAAAGCCAAGGTTGATTAAACACAGGACTGAAATTTGTTGTCTGTTTCTTTATGCTGTAAAATCAGCTGTTTGCTCTAGGATGGTATTAGATGGATACTCAGTTTGGTGTGCAAATGAGATTCACAGTAAACTCAGGGCATTGCTCTGTGTGCCTGGGAACTGCACTGTCATGGTTGTCTCATTCTAGGTTAGTCAATTACCACAGGACTGATTATATACATCTAGCAATTCACAGGTTACTAATACAAATAGTTTTGGATGTACTCAATAGGTTGAGGCTGTGGGTGCTAACATACAGAAATCCCACTCATCAAGTAATAGGTAGAGAAAAAAATAATTGCCACAGTAAAAATTATTATTCTCGGAATTTCAAGAAAATTGAGGTGCTTGGATCTCTTATCACTGTATAACTCACTTCTCCATCAGGTATCTCAACAGTTCCCCTAACACATTTTATTACATATTGGGGAACATTTACTAACAAAGGTTCAAACTGCAAGTGTGGCTTGCCTGTGTTTAATGCAGGGTGAGCCAGATTCATGATTTCTGGCGCCCGTTCTTCATGAATCTGGCGCTCCCTGAACTGGTCCGACAGAGTGCCTAGTGCAGCTGTGCCACAAAAGGGTGTAGACACTTCGTAAATACCTGTGCAAGCATTTGCACTAGGAAGAATGTTCAAAGTCCGACAGAAAACTGGCGCAAAGCCCTTAGTAAATGTGCTCTATTGTGTCTTTAATGAATAATATATAAACCTTGTATTACAAATGATTTAGCATGAAGTGCTATTACCAACAATGACAGGGACCCCCAGTGAGGCAGTAGGCCTAAGTTGTAACACAAGTGGGACCTCTGCAACCCCTCTCTCCCATCTCCCACTTGCAAAATCTTAGACAACCCCTTTAAATATTTAAAGATGCTTAGCTCCTGCTGCAGCAGATAAGCACTGATCTGAAGAAAACTACTGCAAGACTTGCAATAAGTAACACAGCACTGAAATAAGGGACCTTGTCGTGACATCAAGCTGCTCTTACATGGGACAGCACCACTACTTGGTGATGGATTTCCTTTAAGAATCACTGAAATAATCAAAATAGTTTTAAGCATTTTTACTGTAAAAACAATGTTAATATAAGTCACCGTTAGATTAAAAATCTACTTTGTTCTCCAGTAGCTGTAAAATTAGCTGCATGTCCTAGCATTAGATTTGTGTCATTAATCTGTAATTGGTGTCCCATTTCTTTACTCTTTTTTGTATAAAGACTGTAGGTCTTCTTTTCCTAAAGGCATTTTATAATTGTGGAGACTTTTTTGTAGTCAGATGTACATGAAGACCTTAATTCCTTCTATCTATCAATTATACAGAATAATTCAGAAATAATACTGTATCTTTTGTTCTCCAGTATTTCTTTTTCCTTTTTACATACACTTTCAATGACCATATCTGTATGGACTTCAGCATATTGTTATTGGCATATAGGATATAAAATACTGTAAACAATGTGCAGTTTCTTTAAGAGTATCATGTGGTATTGAAAAGTAAATACATTCGGTTTATCACTAACTGCAGATTTTTTCAGATTCATCATCTTAAAGGCTCACATACTTGACTATCAAGCAATCTCCAACATATACACTCACTGGCCACTTTATTAGGTACACCTGTCCAACTGCTCGTTAACACTTCATTTCTAATCAGCCAATCACATGGCGGCAACTCAGTGCATTTAGGCATGTAGACATGGTCAAGACAATCTCCTGCAGTTCAAACCGAGCATCGGTATGGGGAAGAAAGGTGATTTGAGTGCCTTTGAACGTGGCATGGTTGTTGGTGCCAGAAGGGCTGGTCTGAGTATTTCAGAAACTGCTGATCTACTGGGATTTCCACGCACAACCATCTCTAGGGTTTACAGAGAATGGTCCGAAAAAGAAAAAACATCCAGTGAGCGGCAGTTCTGTGGGCGGAAATGCCTTGTTGATGCCAGAGGTCAGAGGAGAATGGGCAGATTGGTTCGAGCTGATAGAAAGGCAACAGTGACTCAAATCGCCACCCATTACAACCAAGGTAGGCAGAAGAGCATCTCTGAACGCACAGTACGTCGAACTTTGAGGAAGATGGACTACAGCAGCAGAAGACCACACCGGGTGCCACTCCTTTCAGCTAAGAACAGGAAACTGAGGCTACAATTTGCACAAGCTCATCGAAATTGGACAGTAGAAGATTGGAAAAACGTTGCCTGGTCTGATGAGTCTCGATTTCTGCTGCGACATTCGGATGGTAGGGTCAGAATTTGGCGTCAACAACATGAAAGCATGGATCCATCCTGCCTTATATCAACGGTTCAGGCTGGTGGTGGTGGTGTCATGGTGTGGGGAATATTTTCTTGGCACTCTTTGGGCCCCTTGGTACCAATTGAGCATCGTTGCAACGCCACAGCCTACCTGAGTATTGTTGCTGACCATGTCCATCCCTTTATGACCACAATGTACCCAACATCTGATGGCTACTTTCAGCAGGATAATGCGCCATGTCATAAAGCTGGAATCATCTCAGACTGGTTTCTTGAACATGTCAATGAGTTCACTGTACTCAAATGGCCTCCACAGTCACCAGATCTCAATCCAATAGAGCATCTTTGGGATCTGGTGGAACGGGAGATTCACATCATGGATGTGCAGCCGACAAATCTGCGGAAACTGTGTGATGCCATCATGTCAATATGGACCAAAATCTCTGAGGAATGCTTCCAGCACCTTTTTGAATATATGCCACGAAGAATTGAGGCAGTTCTGAAGGCAAAAGGGGGTCCAACCTCTTAGTAGCATGGTGTATCTAATAAAGTGGCCGGTGAGTGTATATCTCTAACATATTCTGCAAAGCATTACATACATTGTGGCAATATTCTGGGGGGCATGGTGGCACAGAAAACATGCTACATTATTGTGATGTAAGTTTGTGGCACAAGGGATTAATGATTTGGCGCACAAAAAAAAGGATTAGAACTGTCTCCACATTGTTGAAGGTTAAATAGAACTCCCTAGACCAGCTTTTATCTGCTCTTTTTTGTGCCAAAAATTGTGCACAAAACCAGAAAAATAGAAGCGCCAGAAAAGTGGTGGATTCACAAGTGGCGCCACAATTTTGTGCCAAAAAACAGAACTAGTCGTGAGTGTCGGAAAACCACAAAAAATTGTGCCACCGACACTTCGTAAATTAGGTGGAAGATGTGCAGCAAGGGGTAAAAAAATTCTGCCAGTTTTCCATTTGAAAGTCGATAGTAAATGTAGGCCTATCTCTTGTAGGCCTCACAATTTAAATTAGATATAAGCTTAGTCTGTGATAGACAAACATAGGAAGGACATGCAAACTTCATGTAGAGTTTGATAATGGTCAGATATTAACTAAGTACTTCAGCATGGTAAGGCACAGTACAGTGTGTACCTCCATTCTGCTGACCACACTGGACTTGAAGACTTTGTAGCTTAGGATTTATTGATCTGCCCTGAAAGGTGCTCGCAGTTGCATATTCACTGAATTGAGCTTTAGTGGAATGCCTGGCATAGGATAGGTCAATGCTGGTAAATTCCATCTAATGATGGCTAGAAAAGAAAATGTGAATTTTTAAATAACTCCCTGAACCACGGATGTGAAAAACAACACCAGTGTGAAAGGGCCCTAAAATCTTCAACTACATCCTTCCCTTATTGTGAGCCAAAACCAGGATTTGTGTGGAGACTTTTAGCCAATGAACGCTCCACTAGGGGATTCTGGGAAAACATGGAAAAATGTTTTCCAGGATGGGATAAGGAATACCACACCTCTTTTTTCTACCTTGTAAGGCTGTAAGGCAGCTCCCTTACAAGGCAGCTAAAAGAGGCATGGTTTTTCTTAACCCATCTAGGAAAACTTATTTGCATATTTTTCCAACTTTCCATCCAAAAATCTATGTAACGTTGTTATGGAGTAAGGGACAAAGAAAGACATGCATTTGTCTCTTTCATTTGAATGCAAAAATCCCTGTTGCATCTGTTGTATTTCCAACACCTTCTATTATATATGTTCACTGTATTTTTTTACATTGCAAGTTTCAGCTTTCATTGGGAACAATTTTAGTATTTTCCATCCCGACTGACTAAATTGTTTCCACTGGAAATGTACAGTAAATATGTGCAATCAAAATATATACAGAGAAATAAATGTATATACATGTAAAAGGCATGAGAAATAAGATACAAAATATCACTTCTGCAATAATGCAGTAATGCCATGTTCTGCCATTGGTCTTCCAGCATACACTTGGGGATTATACACAACGGAAACTGGTATCTCATCCAAGGTTTGTAAACAGCAATTAAATGGTTTACACCTGCAATCGGTACCAACACTGACCACAAGTTATAACTGTGGGTGTTTTGCTGCAATATGCAGAAAACTCCCACCCTGTATGGAGATGGATGTGCCCATGAGCTCTCTTCATGCCTACTGCCCGACGCTGGGAAAGTGGTTAAAGTATCTTGCACTACCAGCTCTTGAATAAACAACACAGCTAGTTAAAGCAGTATTCCAGGAATAAGCATAATTCATATACAAATGGGTACTCAAAATATAAGCTAATGTGTAATTAGTTGTTAATTAAAATTTTGCTCCCCTTAGCAGAAAATGCTGGTGACATAGACTGTAATGAAGAATTAAAATGCTACTGGCTCTTTAATCAATCAGTTAATTTCCTCCGTGCGGTCCGTTGCAGAGCAGACACAGGACAGAAGATGGCCGCTGGTCACATGACCACATCACATGTCCTGCACTTGCCTGGGCTGGTCATGTGATCACCACTACATTTGGCTGTAGTCGGTTGGTTGAAGTGCATCCAGTATTGTGTTTTGGTGATGGCAGTTACACATCATTACTATGGTAACAGAGCAAGAAAACCTGTTATATATCACCACTGGGAGCAGAGCATAGGATGTAGGAGGAGTTACTGAGAACTAAAGGATCTTGGGACTTGTAGTTTCCAGTGGCAGCCATCTTAGTGATAACTCCACCTACTTTAGAGAGGCCATATATTTTGTAAATCATAAAATCAAACTATTTAAGCACCATTTTGTGACTAATGACCTCGAGTATTGTTGTACTCATTTATTTATAGCATCATGGGTTTTTGTATCAGACGTTCATATTCCCGGAATACCCCTTTAAAGGGTTGCACAATCGTCTTGTTCGATTATTGTCTTTTTCACAGCAATTTAAACATTTTCAAACTGAATAAAATGACCATGTATTGTGGCAATGTCTGTTGATAAATAATTGTAAACACTGTTTGTTAGTCTTGATTTTCACAGAGAAAAGTTAAAGAAGTATTTGTCTTAGTGAATGTGACGGTGACCTTGGAAGGATATAAAATGCCTCCTTAAACTCAAATAGTCCCAGCTGCTTCAACCAGAGAACCCACAAGTTCATAAAGTATGAAAGGCGGAAAACACTTTGCTACAATTTAGTCACTTGAAGAGCAACATATGCCATGCAGTCATAATGAAAAGTACAACTTGTTTGTTCGCAAAGATCGTTAAAAGGTCCCTAATTAATTAGCAAGGATCTGTTCTCTCTGGCTGCTTCACACATCCTACCCTCAGCTCCTACATTTTATGTAGACAAAATCGTCTTAATTCATTATTTTAACTCCTTCCGGTTAAATAAATAGACAAAGCTTTTTCCAATGTTGCATTCTAAGTTCTAAAAACAGTTGTGTTCTAAAAAAAATAATCTAAATATCTATGATAATCAGCCAAAATAAATTTGTTCTCATCCCAGCATTAGATTTTGATCTAAAATGACATAGCTGTAAGGGACGTACATTGCCTTATAAGAATTCAAATTGAAATAATGGGATATAAATACTTACCTGATTGTACCCCTAATGATCAGTTCACATTCTTGTTAGGGTAAATTTACATTGACGTGTGCGTTGCGCATACGCTGCGTGTGGTTCTGTTTTGCATTTGTATCCACAAAAATACTGCACAACATCTGGTTTCTCAGCCTCATCAGTTAAAAATGTGGACCTGTAATTCTTTTTTTGATTTTGCGGACCCATAGCCTTCCATAATCCGCATCCGTGAAAAAAAACAGGACATGTTTCAATTTTTTTTCCACAGCAATGAATCAGTGGAAAAAAACGCCACATGTGAACACCCACAGAAAACAATAGCTCAGGATGAACCACTCATGGATCCCATGCAACTTTGCTGTGCCAGTATCTGAATAAGTTGGAAGAGAGTGAAATATCACATTACCCGAAATTTAACTTAAAAATTACATATTCTGCATTATTGGAATTTAAACTTAAAATTGATAAATCCTGCAGTACCTGAAATTTTAAATCTCTGGTACTGTAGGATATAATAATTTTTTAAATGATTGTTTCTTATTTTTTATGTTATGTTATTATTTTAAGTACTTACCCTGCCCTATTGTTCCCTCCATTTTTTAACCATATAACCCTATTTTACAGCCATTTTTGGATGTTAAAATTTGGGTTCCCATTGATTTCAAGGGGGTTTATGCTTGGGTCAAAGTGTCTTCTGAAGTCCGGGTCCCTTACCAAGATTTTTCCCGTTATTCAGACGATCTCATCAAACCCAAATTACACATCGATAATAGTAAGTTTATTTCTATAAAAATTGTACTAACCTGACCAGAGGATTCCAAAGAAAATCTGTGCCCAGACCCTAAACTGTGAACTATAATGTATTATTTATAGTACTGACCTCTTAGTTTGGGTAAGGGACACCAGATTATGGGCCACTGAAAAATACACTGGGCAGATTTACTTACCCGGTGCATTCGAGATCCAGCGGCGCGTTCTCTACGCTGGATTCGGGTCCGGCCAGGATTTATTAAGGTAGTTTCTCTGCCGTCCACCAGGTGGCGCTGCTGCACTGAAAAGCATCGGAACGCACTGGAATACACCGAGTCGGGCCGAGTGAAGGTAAGTGCAAGCTCCGTGACCGATTTTTTTTAAAAAATGCGGTGGTTTTTCCGAATCCATCGGGTTTTCGTTCGGCCACGCCCCCCGATTTCCATCGCGTGGATGCCAGCGCCGATGCACCACAATCCGATCGCGTGCGTCAAAATCTCGGGGCAATACAGGGAGAATCGGCGCAAATCGGAAATATTCGGGTAACACGTCGGGAAAACGTGAATCGGGCCCTTAGTAAATGACCCCCACTGTTGTGATCAATTCCTCTTTAACCCTTTCACAACCTGCCAACATATATTTAATGGTGGTGAAGAATGAACAGAATTTAATACAAATTTTGTAAGTTTGCTGGTAAGTACAGACTGTTAAGCATATATATATATAACAAAAAAACTGCATTGTAGAGAGCACTGCAGTGTGCAGACAATAAAGGTTATTTATGAGTAGACTCGACCATAATCAGAAGATTTATAGTAAAATTTGTAAACACCAGGACTGATAGAGATAGGTTGGATTCTGAGAAATACTGTATTTTTGTTAAAGGGGTTTTCCCACAAACTAAAGGTAGGCTTTATCCATGGGATAGGGCCTAACTTGCTGATCAGTGGGGGTCTCAGTGCAGACATTATGATTAGGGTCCTCTTATACTTTTGAGTATCAATCGCCAACAGTTCCAAAGTCAAGAAGCTTACAAAATAAGTCTTAGACAGTTGGATCAATGTTTTATCCTAGTGTTTTGTATGGCTAGTTTGGTAAATTAATGCTTGAGAATTTACTGGTCATGTATTCTCCTTAGGAAGCCCGTGGGAGAATATATGAGAGATGTAGGAAATATACTACCCTGATTCCTCTAAAAAAGGATATTCCCTGAAAATAAGATGTAGTACAATTTTGTTGAAGCCTAGAAATATAAGGCCTCCCCTAAAAATAATACCTATCGGCAGTCATCGCAGCAGCTTCCCCCAAGCCATACATTAATATTAGTTGATCTTTTAGATGCTGCAAGAGTCTGTGACAAGGAGGAAGAATTTGTGGGATGAAATCATTGACTGTTGCGGTGCAAATACGGTAAAAGCAGCTACTCTGCCAAGAAGGGCTCATTTAAGGAAAGTGCTATTGCTAAACATTAGAGATTGGGGCCAAAGATTTCATTAGAAAGGGAGCCACATGAAATTCAGAGTTTAGATAGTTATAAGGCTATTACAGAATACATTTTTTGTTCAGCAATAATTGTGAATTCTTGCTCATGGAAAAATAAGACATCCTCTGAAAATAAGACCTAGTGACTCTTTAGGAGCAAAAATTAATGTAAGATGCTGTCTTATTTTCAGGGAAACAGGGTAGTACTGAACAAGTAACATCACTACTTTCTCAAAACTGCATTATGTACCATTATGTTCCACCATGTGTCTCTGGTACATGGTAATTATATGTGGTTGTCATGCATTTGTTCTGACTTTTCAACATTTAGACCTGGCATTGTATAAAGTGCTTTTTATGGTAATGGCTTTATTGAGTGATTGGCTATTAATTTTTGGATCTGCCATTCATAAACATATTTTACTCCTTGTATATTATTGGCACAGGGTATTAGGCCCATCCTCATAGCACCTTTAGCCAGGCTTGATCTTGCCTCAGATGACATTATACATATTTTATATATATTGAGACAATGTTTTGGTAAAGGGTTTTATAAGAAGATTGGTTGGAGGGCATTATCAGGTGCCTAAATCCTTCTTATGGTCTTTGTTTGGGGTTTACATCTTTTTTTTTGTCTAGTGTATATATTATGGATTGTTTACATGTTATTAATACAGATATACATTTTTTGACATATGGCATATGTTTTTTCATTAATTTTCTAAATGTAGCAAATATGTCCCCCAACCTCACACCTTAGTACAGGCATTGCCATGCACTTCTCACATGACAAAGGGGGTGGAATCAGGGAGATATTTAAAAGAGCATACCTGCATCCACTCTAAACAAATAATAAATATCCCCCACGGTCTTATTTGCTCTGACCGGCTGATGTCCTACGCTAGAGATGACCGAACACACTCGTCCGAGCTAGATGCTCATTCGAGCTCATTTGAGCACTGTTTTGATTTTTGGCGGGCAGAAACAGAGCCAATCACAAGCCAGGAGACTCGTCGATAGCAGTGGTTGGCTGGCCTGATCAGGTGACCCTGGAATAGACTAGTCCCTGCCCACGCTACTCTCATCATTCTCTGTCTGGATGCCGTTAGGGAGAGAGCTGCTGCTGCTCAGTGATAGCATTAGGGTGTTCTATTAGATTAGTGTTAGGCAGGAGTGATTCTACACAAGGGCTACAATAGCGTTATATATATTTTTTTTAATTTGCTAATAGCTGGGCTTGCTGGCACTAGTAGTGCAGTTTTTTCAAAACTTAAAGTGACCGGCACACCACAAAATCCAGTTGTGTGTTGTCAGTGTAGGCTAGAAGCTAGCCATACAAGAACCCAACCGGCGTTCTTACGGCTACAATAGCGTTATGTATGTATATTTTTTATTTGCTTGTGGCTGGCCTTGCTGGCACTAGTAGTGCAGCTAGTACTATATTGTGACGAATTTGCAGGGAGACTTGCGAACGTTGTATTTAGCTCTTAGTGACACACATATCCATCTCAAACACCTAAGTGGGACAATTTAAGTGGGGTTTGATTGAATTAGGCACAGTCTGCCTTTTTTTTTTTTTAAACTAAAAGTCATCAGTCACAGCACAAAATCCTGTTCTGTGCTGTCAGTGTAGGTTAGAAACTAGCCATAGCAATCAGATTGCATTGTTTTGTTAAAAAAAGCAAAAACACAAAATAACACCAAAAAAACACAAAAAAAATTTACAGTTTACACTTTAATTTTGAAAATGTTGAACCCGAGGGCTAGGGGTAGAGGACGAGTGTGTGGGCGTGGGTATCCAACTACTGCAGGGGTCAGGGGCCGTGGTCCTGGGCGGGGTGAGACACCACCTGCTGATGAGGGAGCAGGGGAACGCCGCAGAGCTACACTCCCTAGGTTCATGCGCAGGCATATGAATGCTAATGGCATATGAATTCAATGGAACCAAGGCCGTTCAAGTCCGGCCGGGCACAACACTGCTCCTTCCCCTGTGTCATCTGCTGCCTCTGCTAGTCAGCCCCCTGCCCAGGACAACGGCCCAAACACCTCCCGTGCGGAAACCACACCTTCGCCTCCACGATCCTCCACAGCATCCACCAATGTCTCCATGCGCAGCGTTCAGCTCTCCAAACCCCAGATGCTGGAGCGCAAGAGGAAGTACAGTGCAACCCACCTACACGCCCAAGCCCTCAACGTCCACATCTCCAATTTACTTAGCCTGGAGATGCTGCCCTATAGGCTGGTAGAGACCGAGGCCTTTCGCAACCTCATGGCGGCGGCTGCCCCTCGGTATTCGGTCCCCAGCCGCCACTACTTTTCCCGATGTGCCGTCCCAGCCCTGCACAAGCACGTGTCAGACAACATCATCTGTGCCCTGACCAACGCCGTTTCTGACAAGGTCCACCTGACCACTGACACATGGACGAGTGCTGCCGGGCAGGGCCACTATGTATCGCTGATGGCTCATTGGGTTAACTTGGTGGAGACTGGGACCGAGTCTGACCCTGGGGCTGCTCTTATACTGCCGACGCTGAGGATTGCGGGGCCTACCTCGGTCCTGGTCTCTCAGGCCTATTATGCCTCCTCATCCTCCCACCCCTCCTCCACCTCCTCCTCCAAATTACCATCCGTGGGCATGGCGCCATCAGTCGGTAGCTCTAAGCACAGCAGCAGTGCCGTCCCTAAGCGACAGCAGGCGGTGCCCAAACTGCTGAGCCTAGGCGATAAAAGGCACACCGCCCAAGAGCTATTACAGGGCACCACGGTGCAGACTGATCTGTGGCTGGCACCGCTGAACCTGAAGCCAGGCATGGTTGTGTGTGACAACGGCCGTAACCTGGTGGCGGCTCTGCAACTCGGCAGACTGACACATGAGCCATGCCTGGCCCATGTATTAAATCTCATAGTTCAGCGGTTCCTCAAGTCATACACCAATCTGTCTGATTTGCTCACGAAGGTGCGCCGCATCTGTGTGCATTTCAGGAAGTCCAGCACAGATGCTGCCACTCTCAGGGCAGCACAGCGCCACCTCCAACTGCCCGCTCACCGACTGTTGTGCGTCGTGCCCACGAGGTGGAATTCAACATTAACATGTTATCCAGAGTTTACCAGCAGCGCAGAGCGATTGTAGACTGCCAGATTTCAACTTCCACCAGAACTGGTAGTCAGGTCAGTCAGCTTCCTCAAGTCTACAATGAGGAGTGGACATGGATGTCTGATATCTGTCAGGTTCTGAGTAACTTTGAGGAGTCAACACAGATGGTCAGTGGCGATGTCACCATCATCAGCCTCACCATCCCGCTGCTTGGCCTGTTGAAAAACTCTCTGGTCAGCATGAAGTCAGAAGCTTTGCGCTCGTCACAAGAGATGGGGGAAGAAGATTCCCTTGTTGATAGCCAAAGCACCCACAGGTCTGTTTCTCACCGCATATCGGAGGAGGTGGAGGAGGATGAGGAGGAAGAGGAGGAGAATGTTGGCGAGACAGAAGAGGGGAGCATTGCTCAGTCCTTCACTGTTCGGCATGTATGGGCAGAAGAAGAGGAGTTGGAGGAGGAGGAAATGGACAGTCAGGCCAGTGAGGGGAGTGAATTCTTGCGCTTTGGGACTCTGGCGCATATGGCAGATTTCATGCTAGGCTGCCTATCCCATGACCCTTGTGTTCAAAGAATTTATTCTAGCATCGATTACTGGGTATTCACTCTCCTGGACCCGCGGTACAAGCAAAATCTTTCCACTTTCATCCCTGGAGAGGAAAGGAGTGTGAGAATGCAGGAATACCAGCAGGCCCTGGTGCACAAGCTGAAACAGTATTTCCCTTCTGACAGCGCTAGTGGCAGAGGGCGTACTTCTGCGGGACAAGTAGCGAGGGAGGGTAGGCGAGCAGGCAGCTTGTCCAGCACTGGCAGGGGTACGCTTTACAAGGCCTTTGCCAGTTTTATGAAAGAAGCTCAACCTGAATAATGTATGCACTCCTCCTCCTCATTTTTCTCCTTCTCCTCCTCTTTGTACACTAAAGCAGAGGAAACTGGCTATTTTTTGCCAGGGCCAACTGGCTATAGCTATAGTACTCTATGTATTTAATTTTTCTGGAGGGCCACCTACCCGGTCCTCTGGTTTGAAAACTTTTTTGGACTGCCACATACAGGCACTCAATCTATTTCATTTTTCTGGAGGACCACCTACCTGCTCCTCTGGTTTGAAAACTTTTTTGGACTGCCACATACAGGCACTATCCAATAATTGTCTCCATAGCAGCCTCCACACGTCGTCTTTATAGCTGCCTCCACACCTTTTCTCCAGTGCTACTTCCACACATCATCTCCATAGCTGCCTCCCAAAGATGTCCATATAGCTGCCACCATACATCGTCCCCTTAGCAAACGAGCTGTGTCAGGCAGAATTTTGGGTTGTTTTTATGGCTTCCACATCAAACTTGTTAACTTTGTCCCAAACTTTTATCATTTACCAATATTATTTCAGCGCTTCTTGCGCATCTGTTTACATTCCCCTCACCCGCCATAACCAAAACTAATAAGAACAGTACTACACTTGATCTTATACAAAAGGTTCTTAGAAGTGCTGTTTGTAGCCCCGGCCTGCTTTGAAAATTATAATTTTTTCAAAGTAAACGCTTCTGGCCCCCAGGCCCATTTTGGGTGTGGAGGAGCCGAGAGACAGGGGCTTGGACAAGCAAGAGCTCGCCTGGCAGCGGACCGCCAGCTCCATCCCAAGATCCAACTAACATAGTTTTAACTGCAGCACCTTTAATCTACTACTACTTTACTGCATCCATACATCGTCCACTCATTAAACGAGCTGTGTCAGGCAGAATTTTTGAGTGTTTCACCAGATACATAATGGAACTCGGCCCATCTGTCGCCACCATGCTGGAGACCTGAAGTTGCAATCATAGCAGCGCAATATGGATGCCCCATACTGTCGCTCTTAATCATGGAACCATTCCCGAAAAAACAATTAAAAATAGAACCGCTATGCTATTCCATTATTCCTAGATGAAATATTTAAACGACCCCGCCTGCTTTGAATATTATTATTTTTTTAAAGTAAACGCTTCTGGCCCCCAGGCCCATTTTGGGTGGGGAGGAGCCGAGAGACAGGGGCTTGGACAGGCGAAAGCTCGCCTGGCAGCGGACCGCTAGCTCCATCCCAAGATTAGGCAGCCTCAGAGGCATCCATGCATACTGCCCCTGCTTTTTCCTGTCCATTTCGCCTCCACGATCCTCCATAGCGTCCACCAATGTCTCCATGCGCAACTTTTAACTGTCTATACCCCAGACGCTGAAGAGCGAGAGGATATACAGCACATCATCCCCTTATCAAACGAGCTGTGTCAGGCAGAATTTTCACGTGTTTCACCAGATACATAATGGAACTCGGCACATCTATCGCCGCCATGCTGGAGACCTGAAGTTTCAATCTTAGAAGCAATATGGATGCCCCATACTGTCACTCTTACTCATGGAAGTCGTCTCCATGGCTGCCTCCACATGTCGTCCCCTTATCAAACGAGCTGTGTCAGGCTTATTTTTTCGGGTGTTTCACCAGATACGTTAAAGAACTTGGTCACTATGTCGCCACCATGCTGTGTTATCGACTAAATATACCGTCAACCTTTTGTTCACATAGGAAATCATTTCAGCGCTCTCTAGACTGCCGCCGCTGCCATCTTCTATAGTGTCAGGGTCAATTATTGGATGTTTTAGATGCTATCTAGCCTCATTAGGTCACTCTGTCACCGCCATGCTGTTGCCCATAATTTTGGCATAATGGCGCGATTAAGCAGCGACAGAGGCATCCATGCATGCTACCCCTGCTGTTTCCTGTCCATTTCCGTGGTGTTTCCATCATTTTCTGAGGTTTCAAGGTGTTTGGCCAAGCTTCTCTGTGCAGACCCTTGGTCCCCTTGAAAAATGCTCGAGTCTCCCATTGACTTCAATGGGGTTCGTTATTCGAGACGAGCACACGAGCATCGGGAAAAGTTTATCTCGAATAACGAGCACCCGAGCATTTTAGCGCTCGCTCATCTCTACCTACCGCACCAGAGACTCTGGATATCTCTAAGCAGTTGAGACTTAGGGACATGCTTTTTCTGAACAGACTGCACACACCTTCACTATTGTTTGTGATAAAGCATTATAATTCACTATGATGCAAGAAGTCCATCCCTGGAACTGTGCTCAAATCCAGCAAGCCCATGGGCCGTTATTCACACAGTCGTGTTGCATCGGCCTGAGACTGCCTCTGCCTGTATACTCGACCAGCCTCACAAACACTAATGAATGCTGCACAATGTTCTGTTGTTAGTGGAGATATCCTGTTTATTTTATATATGTGGTACAAGCTTGTTCCCCTCATTGTCAGGATTTAGTTCATCAAGGTCACTCATTGTGTATCCGATTTTGTGCTTATTACCAGTGATAAGTGTCATCCATCTTTTGCTATTGAAAGTTTTATATTGATGTTTTGCAAAAGAGTTAAATAGCTCCACTACTGCCAGTGTATATGCAAATGGGCCTGAATTTTCTGATTACATATTCATGGGAATTATGTTTATCGCCAGGATCGGTAATTTCTATGTAAACGAGCACATATCATCTTATTATGAATTCAGGTAGAATTTACAAAGCTACAGCATGCTTTTTTTTATTATTTTAGAAACTACTGACTATTTTTACCTTCTAAAGGGCATTGTACGATTTTCTCACAATGTTTATATTTAATTCTTAATAGCATGCCAGCGAGCACAATTTATCAGTAAATGGATGTGTGCAAGTAATGTCGGCTTGAGCATGTAATATTTATTGTAGGGAAAGGTCCTCAATGGAAAAATAAACAGCAAGTGCAAAAAATAAATACAGGTTGTGCACAATGGCTGAATATGTACCGCGCTGAAACAGAGTGATTTCATTCAGACAGCATAAAGAAGAAAAAAATTTTGCAACACCAGAGCAAAACAAAACCTCAGATGATAGCGGCACAGATGAGCTTCTTCCGCTCACATTGCTGAATATGCACTGGGCCTCCTGCTCTGAATACCAAGCTTCTTTACAAACTCACTAAACATTCTTGAAAGAAGGTGATTCCCAGTTCTCCATGCTGTGCCACTCTGCAGAAAATTACTTGCACACTGCTGTTAAGGTTGGTTGTACTTGTCTGACTCCTCCAAAAACCTAGGCTCAGCATGGTGGAAGAGTGCCATGGCTTAAAGGAAGGAGGGCATAGCTCTGTCTATCCTTCTAGCCAGCTGTGAGGCTTTGACAGGTTCTTTAAATATTAAAGCAGAAGGTAGCTTGAGCTTTCTGAGCTTGAGATTTGTGAGATTATTTTATGTTGGTAACCCAGATCACATCTTACAGCGAGTGTTAATAGCTATAAGCTGTTGTGCTAGCAAACATCTGTTACCCTGAGCAATTGTTCCTAGCCTAAACCAAATCTTAGGGAGCAAGTGCAGTATGAAGAAGGTGTGTTACTATTTACAGCTTAAGGTAAACATATAGTTTTGAATGTATTGTACTAGTAAAAAGACCCAAATAAAAGCACTGTGCCATGCATCATACTTACCCCATGCAATACAATTACTTATATTGCACAATGTAATTTTATGGAAATTTTTTCTGTCTCTCATAATTGACATGTGCCTGTGAAAAATATTACAGACCTCCCCATTCTTTATAGGTTTAAAACAATTCACAATGAGCAGTGTATACAATCAGGCTATAAGACACTGGTACAATTGATCACCATCCGGATCAATACTTTTCTGCCTCTATGCTGCGCTGGTCGGGAGCGCAGCATAGAGGCAGAATCTAAATCTCACCTGTCCCGGTTCCCACGATGCAGGGTATGCGACAGCTCTGAAGCCGGCGCACATGATGACTTCATCGGATCACGTTTGCCGGCTTCAGAGCCGGCGCGTACGGGAGGCCCAGGCCAAAGACAGCCCAGGCCAGTAGCTATGTAGCCAGTAGCTATGATTGGGCTGTTACTATAGATGGTTATAGTCTTTTTAGAAAGGATCGTATAAATAAAAAAGGGGGAAGGGTTTGTTTATATGTGAATTCTTGCCTCAAGCCTGTCCTGCGAGATGACATCAGTAACGCAAATGCAAATGTGGAGTCCCTATGGGTGGAGATAAGGGGAGGGAAAAAAAATAATAAAATATTACTAGGGATTTGTTATAAGGCTCCAAATATATTGGAGGCAGCAGAGGAAATGCTGATAAGTGAAATGGATGCGGCTTCAAAGCATGGTGAAGTACTTATCATGGGGGACTTCAATTACCCAGATATTGACTGGGGGGCAGAAACATGCAGGTCCTTCAAAGGCAGCAGCTTCTTGTCAACAACAAAAGACAATTACCTGTCGCAAATAGTCCTGGAGCCAACAAGAGGGGGGGGCACTGCTGGACCTTATCCTAACCAACAGACCTGATAGGGTATCAAAACTACAGGTTTTGGGGAACCTGGGGAATAGAGATAATAATATCATTGATTTTGTATTACGCTTTACTAACAACTTTAGGGAAGGGGCAACCAACAATCTAAACTTCAGAAGGGCAAATTTTCAGCAACTAAGGGAAGACCTTAAAGGCATAGACTGGGATAATACAAAAAATGCAAAAGTCCCTCTGCATCAACGTCCTCAGTAAATATTAGCTAAAAAATAATTTTAAAATAATCAATAAGAAAAGACACAGTACCTCTCCATTTTCAAACATATGTACCCGAGTAGAGGCAAAAAACCTTATTTGTGCGTTATCAGTTATTGGTGTAGTGTTCTTTTTAAGCTCGATGCGTCCATGGATCCTGCGGCTCCCACTGGAGATACGGTGCGAGTGTCCGGTCTTCCGACTCAGAAACTCAAACTCCTCCAACGTTGGTTCCGCTATGGTCCGGAAATGGAACACTTCAAGTCCATTCACCAATAGGGAGAGAAAGAACACACAATGGTGCAATAGGGTTTTGCGTAAAGCTTTTTCTTTTTATTTCGTATACTCACAAAAAAACCTCTGATAAAAGGTTGCACGTCCGACATTAGCAGCCCGACTCCGAGTTTCGCCAGGTGGCTTCATCCGGGGCTTGTCGACGTGCACAGGTTGTTGCTCATTTATAGATAATGAATCGCAAGTACAAAAAACTTAACCCCGACTGCCAGTTTCTGCTCTAACTAACCCAAAATACTAGAGGTATTATATCTAACAATAAAAATTCCCAAGAAATAAATTGATAAGAGGGCTTAATGAAAAAGATTATTTGTAATCATAGGTAAAAATCCATGAATAACAATAGAAAATTAAAAAATATAAAAATATATACAAAAATATACAAGGAAACAATTAGAGTGGGGCGGATTACCACCCATCTTTTCTGGAATATTGACTCAACTGTAATGTTATTTCAAATGTTTTCAGTTATAAGAAACATTTTATTTCTAGGTCTGCATTCAGACCAAGTGGAAGCAGCGTTTTTAATTGAAAGAATCCAGAAGGATTCTCTGTGGCTCATCTTTTTTATAAGATCTTCTCCTCTCCAATGGGGAGACACCTTTTCTGTACTAAAGAAGGAAGTACCTACAGGATTTTTATTATGGTATTTCGCATAATGTGCAGACAGAGAATGATCTAGTTTTCCATTTTTAATGTTTCTAACATGCTCATTCACCCGGGTTTTTAACTTCCTTATAGTTCGTCATATATATTTTAAACCACACGGGCAGACGATCATGTAGATAACACCCGTCGAATCGCATGTGGCAAAGTGCTCTATATTAAAAAATTGTTGACTATCAGATGATGTAAAATTATGGACACCTCCAGTGCAAATTTTCTTCGTGCTTTTGCATGCTTTACAACGGGAACAATTTAAAAAAACGGTGTGTGCAGTCCTAATGCTTTGTGAATTTGTCCTAATACCACTGTGAACAATGTGGTCCTTAATGTTCTTTAATCTTCTATGGACAATCTTTGGTTCTGCCATTCTATGCCCTAATACCGGATCGTGCTGTAAAATGTGCCAATTCTTTTTAATAATCTTCCTCACCCAATAAGAATCCTTTGTGTGATTTGTAATAAACGGAATTGTGATTTTTTCTTCTCTACCTTCACCTTTCTTAGTATCTTTAATTTTAGTACCTTTATTTCCAATTATTTTTTCTCTATTCACTGGTGTAATGGTGTCATTTTCTATTTCTTCTTTTGCATTATTAATATCCTCTAAATTGTAGTTTCTTTCTATGAACCTTCCTTCCAAAATCGCTGCTTTTGCATCATAATCCTCTTTTCTAGTACAATTTCTCTTTATTCTTTTAAACTGGCCCTTTGGAATATTCTTTAACCAAGGGCCAAAGTGGCAACTCTCAAAATCTATATAGCTATTACAGTCAGTTTCCTTGAAAAACGTTTTAGTGTATATCTTATTATCTCCCTTAATCAATTCCAAGTCCAAAAATACTAGTTTTACTAAAATTAGACGTAAAAGACAAATTAAAATCATTCATATTAATATATCTAATAAATTCTTCTAGCAGCTGTTGAGGGCCATCCCACACTATTACAATATCGTCGATATACCTCTTATATAGCTTCAGGTACTCCTCAAAGGGATTATTTTCAAAAATGCATTTATTCTCCCAGGTGGCCATATATAAATTGGCATAACATGGGGCAAATTCAGTGGGACCGGTGACTTAGAAAGAAATAGCCCCCATTCCACACCCTTCAAATGAGCCAAAAAATTTTCCCCATCAACTAAGGGGAAATGGGCAAACGCTGGGAGCACAGATAACTTGTCTGGAAAAGGGTCTAGAAAACAAGTCCACCCCAATAAAAAGGAAACTAGAAAAACTAGAAGAGGAAGTAAGAAAAATGGAGGTAAATGTCATGGCGCCAAAGAAACCGAAGGACAGATAGATCCGATAAAAAAGGGTATCTTCAATTTGAGCAAAAAAACCCTGTCTGCGGCACACGTTAGCCTCCTTTATAAAAGTTTGAAATATATTCCAGACAAAAAAATGAATAAATTTGAAGAAAATAATAAATTTATTTATAAATTTATATATAAATTTATTTAAATTTATATAAATTTATTTATAAATTTATTAATACATTTGAAGAAATAAATTTGCAGAAAAGATGGGTGGTAACCCCCCCCCCCCCTCTAATTGTTTCCTTGTATATTTTTGTATATATTTTTTATATTTTTTAATTTTTCATTTTCTATTGTTATTTGTGGATTTTTACCTATGTATACAAATAATCTTTTTCATGAAGCCCTCTTATCAATTTATTTCTTTATTTTTATTGTTAGATATAATACCTCTAGTATTTTGGGTTAGTTAGATCAGAAACTGGCAGTCGGGGTTAAGTTTTTTGTACTTGCGATTCATTATCTATAAATGAGCAACAACCTGTGCACGTCGACAAGCCCCGGATGAAGCCACCTGGCGAAACTCGGAGTCAGGCTGCTAATGTCGGACGTGCAACCATTTTATTCTTATAAGGCCTTTTATCAGAAGTTTTTTTGTGAGTATACGAAATAAAAAGAAAAAGCTTTACGCAAAACCCTATTGCACCATTGTGTGTTCTTTCTCTCCTTATTGGTGAATGGACTTGAAGTGTTCCCTTTCCGGACCGTAGCGGAACCAACGTTGGAGGAGTTTGAGTTTCTGAGTCGGAAGACCGGACACTCGCACCGCATCTCCAGTGGGAGCCGCAGGATCCAGGGACGCATCGAGCTTAATAAGAACAATACACCAAGGAGTGATAACGCACAAATAAGGTTTTTTGCCTTGGATATTTGGATATTTGGACTTTTATCCATTTTTTGTCTCTCTTGCGCAGTTACTCCGTTCCCTACAGCGGATTTGGTTTTCCTTGTTTTTGTTTTATCTATACATAGACTGGGATAATGTTCTCAAAGACAAAAGCCCCCCCCCCCCCCAAAATGGGACTTTTACTCATATATTCTGAAAAAGTCCTGTGAGAAACACATACCTTATGGGAAAAAGCATAAGAGGAACAAGAAACAGTCAATGTGGCTAACTAGTCTTGTAAGGAAAGCAATAAGCAAGAAAGATAAGGCGTTTAAGGTGCTAAAACGTGAAGGTAGCGATGAGGCATTACAGGATTATAGAGAGAAAAATAAATCCTGTAAAAAGCAGATAAAGGCTGCACTGAGAGAAAAATTGCCAGGGAGAGCAAAAATAATCCCAAATTATTTTTCAAGTATATAAATGATAAGAAACTAAAAACAGAGAGTGTGGGTCCCCTTAGAAATAACATGGGGGTCATGGTGGAAGGAGATGAGGAAAGGGCCAATCTACTGAATGTCGCCTTCTCAACTGTATTTACCCAGGAAAATCCCCTGGTGGAAGACACAATGAGGAATAATGTAAATTATTTTTGGAATGTCAACAGTTTAACCCAGGAAGCGGTACGGCGCCGCCTCGCAACCACTAAGATAGATAAATCACCTGGGCCAGATGACATACACCCCCGTGTTCTGCATGAACTATGTACCGTGATAAACAGACCGTTATTTTTAATATTTGAAGATTCACTGAGGACTGGTTATGTTCCACAGGACTGCCGCATAGCAAATGTGGTACCAATATACAAAAAAGGATCAAATAGCGATCCTGGAAACTACAGACCCGTGAGTCTAACTTCTGTGGTGGGGAAAATATTTGAGGGGTTTGTTAGAGATGCTGTCCTCGAGTATCTCACTGTGCACAACCTTATAACCCAGCATCAACATGGGTTTATGAGATATCGGTCCTGTCAGACTAATCTGATTGGTTTCTACGAGGAGGTAAGTTCAAGACTGGATCTGGGGGACGCTGTGGATGTTGTATATCTGGACTTTTCAAAGGAATTTGACATTGTGCCACATAAAAGGTTAGTATATAAAATGAGACTGCTGGGAATAGGAGAAAATCTGTGTATTTGGGTAAGTAATTGGCTTAGTGATAGAAAACAGAGGGTCGTCATTAATGGCACATTCTCAGATTGGGTTGACGTTACCAGTGGAGAGCCACAGGGGTCAGTATTGGGGCCACTTCTTTTTAATATTTTTATTAATGACCTTGTAGTGGGTTTACACAGTCAAGTTTCAATATTTGCAGATGATACTAAGCTGTGTAAAGTAATAAATACTGAGGTCGATAGTTTAGCATTACAGAGGGATTTGTGGAAGCTTGAGGAGTGGGCAGAGAAATGGTTGATGAGATTTAATGTAGATAAATGTAAAGTTATGCACTTGGGCCATGGAAACAAAAAGTATAATTATGTTCTAAACGGTCAATTACTTGGTAAAACTGCAGCTGAAAAGGACTCAGAGGTATTGGTGGATGGTAAACTTAATTTTAGTGACCAGAGCCATGCGGCTGCTGCTATAGCAAATAAAATTATGGGATGTATCAAGAGAGGAATAGATTCTCATGATAAAGACATAGTTTTGCCCTTATACAAATCCCTGGTCAGACCACACATGGAATATTGTGTACAGTTTTGGGCACCAGTGTATAAAAAGGATATAGTAGAGCTGGAACGGGTGCAGAGGAGAGCAACCAGGATTATTAGGGGAATGGGGGGATTAGAATACAATGACAGATTACAAAATTTGGGATTATTCAGTTTAGAAAAAAGACGACTGAGGGGAGACCTCATTACAATGTACAAATACCTGAACGGACAGTACAAGGATCTCTCCAAAGATCTTTTTATACCTAGGCCTGTGACCAGGACAAGGGGGCATCCTCTACGCCTAGAGGAGATGCGATTTTACCATCAACATAGACAAAGGTTCTTTACTGTAAGAGCAGTGAAACTATGGAACGCTCTGCCGCAGGAGGTTGTTATGGCGGACTCTATGTACATGTTCAAGAGAGGCCTGGATGCCTTTCTGGAGAGAAAAAATATCACGGGTTATGGGGATAAAACATTTATTTAATTCTTAAAGGTTGGACTTGGACTTGCATCTTTTTTTCAGCCTTATATAGTATGATACTATGATACAAATTGAGCTTTTCCCTCAGTTTTCGACCAAATAACCAATGTTTTTCCGTTATAAAAGTGATAATTGATAAACAAAAGAACAAAAATCATGATCCTTGTTGACTCCATTTGTACACTGCTCTTTCACATGAATTACCAACAAAGAAGATAATTTTTTTAATTCATGCACCAATTACTTGGTTTTTTTTGGATTGAAATATAATGGCACTGAGCAATTATCATTGCATGGGTTAGATTATCTGTGGCTTTAGGCCGCTTCCTTTGTTTAAATGTTTTGCTTTTATACACTGCACACATGGTTTTGCTAAAGAAATATGGGGGCATGCTTATAGCTAATTCAAAAAGAAGATATAATACAATGGTTTACAAAGAGTAGTGAACGCTGGTGAAAAACATAGGGTGTTTACGTTGAAATAACACTCTGTAATTTGATATATTTGAGCCGAGCTTTGTGAAACCTAGGTTATCAGAACTTCTTTCCATAAACTCATCAATCCTAAACTTTATATGGTTTAGAATTAATGTATAATGTGCAATACAGAGCTGCCATCACTTGTTGGCATCCTAGCCTAGATACAAACCAGGAAAAGATGTTAGATGCAGACATCACATTAAACGAGGTCAAATGTATAATAAACAACTTAAAAAAATCTAAATCACCAGGCCCGGATGGCTTAATAAATGAATATTACATACAATTTAGTGATATTCTGGCACACTAGTTTGTAAATATGTTGTGTGAAATAAAAAAAAAATATCTCAAAAGATATGATAATGGAAAAAGTTATAACAATCCCCAAGACTGATAAAGATACAACTAGGGTAGAGAATCACCTACTAATATCTTTATTTAATAGTGATTTTCTCATCAGTTCTGTCTTCAAGATTAGCTAAAACGATCACATCCATAATGTCATCAGATTAAACAGGCTTCATGCCAAGGAGCCAAGCAAGAGATGCCACACATAGAGTTATCAACTAGAGATGAGCGAACATACTCGTCCGAGCTTGATGCTCGTTCGAGCATTAGCGTACTCGAAACTGCTAGTTGCTCGGACGAATACTTCGCCCGCTCGAGAAAATGGCAGCTCCCGCCGTTTTGCTTTTTGGCGGCCAGAAACAGAGCCAATCACAAGCCAGGAGACTCTGCACTCCACCCAGCATGACGTGGTACCCTTACACATCGATAGCAGTGGTTGGCTGGCCAGATCAGGTGACCCTGGGATAGACTAGCCGCTGCCCGCGCTGCTCGGATCATTCTGTGTCTGGATGCCGCTAGGGAGAGAGCTGCTGCTGGTCAGGGAAAGCGTTAGGGTGTTCTATTAGAATAGTGTTAGGCAGGAGTGATTCAACAAGAACCCAACAGCCCTTCTTAGGGCTACAATAACGTTATACTTTTTTTTTTTGTTTGCTTGTGGCTGGGCTTGCTGGCACTAGTAGTGCAGCTAGTACCATATTGTGAGGAATTTGCAGGGGGACTTGCTACCGTTGTGTTTAGCTCTTAGTGACACACATATCCACCTCAAACACCAAAGTGGGAAAATTTATTAGGGGTTTGATTTCAATTAGGCACAGTCTGCCATTTACTTTTTATTTTACGTTTATTTTTTTAATAACTCAGTGTCATCTCATCTGGCATAGCAGTGTGCTTTCATACTTGGCTAGAAAATAGCCATAGGAGAATCCAAACGGCTTACTTACGCCTACAGTAGCGTTATATATATTTGATTTCTGGTTGATCTGCTGGTGGCTGTCCTTTCTGCAGTGCATCTACTAGCAAATTGTGAGCAATTTGTAGTGAGAGTTGCGACCGCTGTGTTTTGCGCTTAGTGACGCACGTATCCATCGCAAAGACCGGAGTGGGAAAATTTATTAGGGGTTGGATTTCAATTAGGCACAGTCTGCCATTTCCTTTTTTATTTTACGTTTATTTTTTTAATAACTCAGCGTCATCTCATCTGGCATAGCAGTGTGCTTTCATACTTGGCTAGAAAATAGCCATAGGAGAATCCAAACGGCTTACTTACGCCTACAGTAGCGTTATATATATTTGATTTCTGGTTGATCTGCTGGTGGCTGTCCTTGCTGCAGTGCATCTACTAGCAAATTGTGAGCAATTTGTAGTGAGACTTGCGACCGCTATGTTTTGCGCTTAGTGACGCACATATCCATCGCAAAGACCGAAGTGGGAAAATTTATTAGGGGTTGGATTTCAATTAGGCACAGTCTGCCATTTCCTTTTTTATTTTACGTTTATTTTTTTAATAACTCAACGTCATCTCATCTGGCATAGCAGTGTGCTTTCATACTTGGCTAGAAAATAGCCATAGCAATAGGATAGCATCGTTTGGTTTTAAAAACTAAAAAACACACAAAAAAACAAAAAACACAAAAAAAAGTTAAAAAAAAATTCAAGTTATAACTCTCATTTTCAAAATGTTTAACCCGAGGGCTAGGGGTAGAGGACGAGGGCGGGGACGTGGGTGTCCAACTACTGCAGGGGTCAGAGGCCGTGGTCCTGGGCGGGGTGAGACACCACCTGCTTATGAGGGAGCAGGGGAACGCCGCAGAGCTACACTCCCTAGGTTCATGTCTGAAGTTACTGGGACTCGTGGTAGAGCACTGTTGAGGCCAGAACAGTGCGAACAGGTGATGTCGTGGATTGCCGACAATGCTTCGAGCAATTTGTCCACCAGTCAGTCTTCCACGCAGTCCACCCATGTCACCGAAATCGGCACTCCTCCAGCTCCTGCACCTCAGCCTCCTCCCCCCCAGTCTGCCCCCTCCCTTGTCCGGTTGCTGCTGAGCAATTTTCCGATGCCCAGGTTTTCCACCAGTCGCAGTCTGTGGGTGATGATGACCTTCTTGACGTAGTGGAAGAAGTGTGTAAAGAGGTGTCCGACGATGAGGAGACACGGTTGTCAGACAGTGGGGAAGTTGTTGTCAGGGCAGGAAGTCCGAGGGGGGAGCAGACTGAGGGATCGGAGGATGATGAGGTGACAGACCCAAGCTGGGTTGATAGGCCGGGTGAACACAGTGCTTCTGAGACGGAGGAGAGTCCTCGACCAGAACAGGTTGGAAGAGGCAGTGGTGGGGCCAGACGGAGAGGCAGGGCCATACCTGGTGCATCAGCGCCAAATGTGTCAACTAGTGAAGCTTCCGTGGCGAGGGCTCCTGCGGCGAGGGCTAGATTTTCAGAAGTCTGGAGGTTCTTTAAGGAAACACCGGATGACCGACGGACTGTGGTGTGCAACATTTGCCAAACCAGGATCAGCAGGGGTTCCACCACTAATAGCTTAACTACCACCAGTATGCGCAGGCATATGAATGCTAAACACCCCACTCAGTGGCAACAAGCCCGTTCACCTCCGGCCGTGCACACCACTGCTCCTTCCCCTGTGTCAGCTGATAGTCAGCCCCCTGCCCAGGACCCTGCCACAAAAACCCCATCATCGCCTCCACGATCCTCCACAGCATCCACCAGCGTTCAGCTCTCCATACCCCAGACGCTGGAGCGGAAACGCAAATATAGTGCAACCCACCCGCACGCCCAAGCCCTTAATGTCCACATCTCCAGATTGCTTAGCCTGGAGATGCTGCCCTATAGGCTAGTAGAGACCGTGGCCTTTCGCAACCTCATGGCGGCGGCCGCCCCTCGGTATTCGGTACCCAGCCGCCACTACTTTTCCCGATGTGCCGTCCCAGCCCTGCACCAGCACGTGTCAGACAACATCATCCGTGCCCTGACCAACGCCGTTTCTGACAAGGTCCACCTGACCACAGACACATGGACGAGTGCTGCCGGGCAGGGCCACTATATATCGCTGACGGCACATTGGGTTAACTTGGTGGAGGCTGGGACCGAGTCTGACCCTGCGGCTGGTCATATACTGCCGACGCCGAGGATTGCGGGGCCTACCTCGGTCCAGGTGTTTCAGGCCTACTATGCCTCCTCCTCCTCCCACCCCTCCTCCACCTCCTCCTCCGAACTACCATCCGTGGGCATGGCGCCATCAGTCGGTAGCTCTAGGCACAGCAGCAGTGCCGTCGCTAAGCGACAGCAGGCGGTGCTCAAACTGCTGAGCCTAGGCGATAAAAGGCACACCGCCCAAGAACTATTACAGGGCATCACGGCGCAGACTGATCTGTGGCTGGCACCGCTGAACCTGAAGCCAGGCATGGTTGAGTGTGACAACGGCCGTAACCTGGTGGCGGCTCTGCAACTCGGCAGACTGACACATGTGCCATGCCTGGCCCATGTGTTAAATCTGATAGTTCAGCGTTTCCTCAAGACATACCCCAATCTGTCTGATTTGCTCACGAAGGTGCGCCGCATCTGTGCGCATTTCAGGAAGTCCAGCACAGATGCTGCCACTCTCAGGGCAGCGCAGCGCCGCCTCCAACTGCCCGCTCACCGACTGTTGTGCGACGTGCCCACGAGGTGGAATTCAACACTGACCATGTTATCCAGAGTTTACCAGCAGCGCCGAGCGATTGTAGACTGCCAGATGTCAACTTCCACCAGAACTGGTAGTCAGGTCAGTCAGCTTCCTCATGTCTACAATGAGGAGTGGACGTGGATGTCTGATATCTGTCAGGTGCTGAGTAACTTTGAGGAGTCAACACAGATGGTCAGTGGCGATGCCGCCATCATCAGCCTCACCATCCCGCTGCTTGGCCTGTTGAAAAACTCTCTGATCAGCATGAAGTCGGAAGCTTTGCGCTCGTCACAAGAGACGGGGGAAGAAGATTCCCTTGTTGATAGCCAAAGCACCCTTAGGTCTGTTTCTCAGCGCATATCGGAGGAGGTGGAGGTGGAGGAGGATGAGGAGGAAGAGGAGGAGAATGTTGGCGAGACACAAGAGGGGACCATTGTTGAGTCCTTCACTGTTCAGCGTGTATGGGCAGAAGAAGAGGAGTTGGAGGAGTTGGAGGAGGAGGAAATGGACAGTCAGGCCAGTGAGGGGAGTGAATTCTTACGCGTTGGTACTCTGGCGCATATGGCAGATTTCATGCTAGGCTGCCTATCCCGTGACCCTCGCGTTCAAAGAATTTATTCCAGCACCGATTACTGGGTGTTCACTCTCCTGGACCCACGGTACAAGCAAAATCTTTCCACTCTCATCCCTGGAGAGGAAAGGAGTGTGAGAATGCATGAATACCAGCAGGCCCTGGTGCACAAGCTGAAACAGTATTTCCCTTCTGACAGCGCTAGCGGCAGAGTGCGTAGTTCTGCGGGACAAGTAGCGAGGGAGAGTAGGCGAGCAGGCAGCTTGTCCAGCACTGGCAAGGGTACGCTTTACAAGGCTTTTGCCAGCTTTATGTCACCCCAGCAAGACACTGTCACCTGTCCCCAGTCTCGGCAGAGTAGGGCTGATCTTTACAGAAAGATGGTGAGGGAGTACGTAGCTGACCATACCATCATCCTAAATGATCACACAGCTCCCTACAACTACTGGGTTTCAAAGCTGGACATGTGGCACGAACTGGCGCTCTACGCCTTGGAGGTTCTTGCCTGCCCTGCCGCTAGCGTCTTGTCCGAGCGGGTTTTCAGTGCAGCTGGTGGCATCATCACCGATAAGCGTACACGCCTGTCGACTGACAGCGCTGACAGGCTGACGCTTATTAAGATGAATAAAGCCTGGATTTCTCATAATTTCCAATCTCCACCAGGTGAAGGAAGCTCAACCTGAATAATTTATCCACTCCTCCTCCTCCTCATTTTCCTCCTTCTCCTCCTCTTTGTACAGTAAAGCAGAGGAAACTGGCTATTTTTTGACAGGGCCCACTGGCTCTAGCTATAGTACTTTATGCATTTAATTTTTCTGGAGGGCCACCGACCCGGTCCTCTGTTTTAAACAATTTTTGGGAGTGCCACATACAGGCACTCAATCTATTCAATTTTTCTGGAGGGCCACCTACCTGCTCCTCTGGTTTGAAAACTTTTTTGGACTGCCACATACAGGCACTCAATCTATTTCATTTTTCTGGAGGGCCACCTACCTGCTCCTCTGGTTTGAAAACTTTTTTGGACTGCCACATACAGGCACTCAATCTATTTCATTATTCTGGAGGGCCACCTACCTGCTCCTCTGGTTTGAAAACTTTTTTGGACTGCCACATACAGGCACTCAATCTATTTCATTTTTCTGGAGGGCCACCTACCTGCTCCTCTGGTTTGAAAACTTTTTTGGACTGCCACATACAGGCACTCAATCTATTTCATTTTTCTGGAGGGCCACCTACCTGCTCCTCTGGTTTGAAAACTTTTTTGGACTGCCACATACAGGCACTCAATCTATTTCATTTTTCTGGAGGGCCACCTACCTGCTCCTCTGGTTTGAAAACTTTTTTGGACTGCCACATACAGGCACTCAATCTATTCCATTTTTCTGGAGGGCCACCTACCTGCTCCTCTGGTTTGAAAACTTTTTTGGACTGCCACATACAGGCACTCAATCTATTTCATTTTTCTGGAGGGCCACCTACCTGCTCCTCTGGTTTGAAAACTTTTTTGGACTGCCACATACAGGCACTATCCAAATTAAATTGTCTCCATAGCAGCCTCCACACGTTGTCTCCATTGCTACCTCCAAAAGTCGTCCATATAGCTGCCTCCATACATCGTCCCTTTATCAAACGAGGTGTGTCAGGCAGAAATTTGGGTTGTTTTCATGGATTCCACATCAAAGTTGTTAACTTTGTCGCCACCCAGCTGTGTTATCCACAAAATATACTGGCAAACTTTTATCATTTACCAATATTATTTCAGCGTTTCTTGCGCTTCTGTTTACATTCCCCTCACCCGCCATATCCTAAACTTATAAGAACGCTACTACACTTGATCTTATACAAAAGGTTCTTAGAAGTGCTGTTTGGGGAGTAGCCCAGAGACACGGGCTTGGATTGGCGAAAGCTCGCCTGGCAGCGGAGCGCCAGCTCCATGCCAAGATTCAACTAACATAGTTTTAACTGCAGCACCTTTAATCTACTACTAGTTCACTGCCTCCATACATGGTCCCCTTATCAAACGAGCTTTGTCAGGCAGAATTTTGGGTTGTTTTCATGGCTTCCACAACAAACTTGTTAACTTTGTCGCCACCCTGCTGTGTAATCCACAAAATATACTGGCAAACTTTTATCATTTACCAATATTATTTCAGCGCTTCTTGCGCATCTGTTTACATTCCCCTCACCCGCCATATCCTAAACTTATAAGAACGCTACTACACTTGATCTTATACAAAAGGTTCTTAGAAGTGCTGTTTGGGGAGTAGCCTAGAGACAGGGGCTTGGATTGGCGAAAGCTCGCCTGGCAGCGGAGCGCCAGCTCCATGCCAAGATCCAACTAACATAGTTTTAACTGCAGCACCTTTAATCTACTACTAGTTCACTGCCTCCATACATAGTCCCCTTATCAAACGAGCTGTGTCAGGCAGAATTTTGGGTTGTTTTCATGGCTTCCATGTTAACTTTGTCGCCACCCTGCTGTGTAATCCACAAAATATACTGGCAAACTTTTATCATGTACCGATATTATTTGAGCGCTTCTTGCTCACCTCCTTTGGTTCCTCACTGCCACCCATTGGTTTGAAGCCTGAGTCAATTTAGGGTATGTCGCCATGCCACTCTCTAGCCTGCCGCTGCTGCCGCTGCCTCTGCATGCCATCCCCTATAGTGTCAGGGTCAATTATTGGATGTTTTAGATGCTATCTAGCTTCATTCTGTCACTCTGTCATGGCCATGCTGTTGCCCATAGTTTTGGCATAATGGTGCGATTAAGCAGCCTCAGAGGCATCCATGCATGCTGCCCCTGCTGTTTCCTGTCCATTTCCGTGGTGTTTCCATCCTTTTCTGAGGTTCCCAGGTGTTTGGCCAAGCTTCCCTGTGCAGAGCCTTGGTCCCCTTGAAAAATGCTCGAGTCTCCCATTGACTTCAATGGGGCTCGTTATTCGAGACGAGCACTCGAGCATTGGGAAATGTTCGTCTCGAATAACGAGTACCCGAGCATTTTAGTGCTCGCTCATCTCTATTATCAACTATATCTAGATAGAGAAACCGAGGGATGCCGAAAAGGCCTTTAACAGCGTACACTGGGACAACCTTAGAGCTACCCTAATAAAGTTTGAACCTGGGTTCATTGATACTATTATGAGCTCATATAATAGAAGCATAAACCTTTGTGAGTGGGTTGGCGTTTACCTCCCACTTTCAATTTCAAATGGGGTTCATCCACTTTCCCCCTCCTGTTTAATATTTTTATAGAACCCCTCACTCAAGTAATTTGGCAGGATGAGGAAATCAAAAGTCCCACTATTAGGCCTTTATGCCCATTACATAATCATGTCCTGCGAAAACACAGTAGAGTCCCTAGATATTAAAAAGATTATAAATTTTTTTTCCCTTGTATCATATTTTAAGCTTAGAGAAAGTAAAGGTAATTGTTATTAACTAACAACAATCCAACTACAGGCAGTCCCCTACTTAAGAACACCTGACTTACAGACGACCCCTAATTACGAACAGACCTCTGGATGTTGGTAATTTACTGTACTTTAGCCTTGGGCTACAATAAACAGCTATAACCGTTATCTAATGTGTCTGCAATTAAGATTTATTGTTAATCCTGGTTCTTATGACAATCCAACATTTTTAAAATACACGTAGACCAAAAAGAAATTTGTTTGGGATTACAATTATTAAATAGTTCCGACTTACATGCAAATCCAACTTAAGAATAAACCTACAGAATCTTGTGTGTCACCTGGGGATCTTGGTATGTACTAATGATTGATGATCTATATAGAGAGCTTTCTAGACATGTGGCTGTACTTGTATGGATTTTTATTTATTTGCCATTCAGTGCCCTGTGAAATTGATGTAAAAATATATTATATAATACAATGAATATTTTGGGCATTAAATTATGAATTTAAGAGAAAAATTGTAAACCTAGCAGCATGTTTTGTTGAATGAATTTGTCGCTTATTAGCTATATAATCTCACTTTTTCCCGGGAAAAGTAAATATAATTTTTTATTAATAAAGTTAACACAATTCAACAAATCAGGAGTAGGCTGGATCTCTGGCCAATTAGCACTTGCTTTGATCTCCCCCCTGCATTCAGCGATCCTTGTTAGCCTTCTATCAGGCTGTGCGAAGGCTTGTTAGCAAGGCCAGCCTGTGAGCTTCGTAAGTTTCCTGCAGGGAACCTATTAATTAATACAATCAATGCTTTCATTGATAAGTGCCCTTGCGTCTTCTATGCTGTTTTCATACAGAAGATAAAAGGGCTATTGAGAAATGTAGGTATGAGAATTCATATTTTCATAAATGTTAAAGGTTAAAATTAATACCAAACAACAACTTATTTTATACAGTAAATTACAACTGAAGCTCATGTCGATATTATGCTATCACCAATAAAAACGCAGATCAGCATGGCGATCATTGTTTTGATGCACAATGTGCTGTGCTGACAGAATTTTTAACAGAGGCTTCACATGGAGTAAAAGGAAAAGAGGCAGAAGCAAGCAAACCCTAAATCACTACATCCTGCTGGACTCAGATGATACATGGGTCTACATTGGTATACTAGAAATACATTTAAGTTTTTAGAGCCCAAACTACACACAATTAAAATTAGACTTTACAGGTAAATTAAAGCATGATAAAGATAAAACTTTAAAGACAAGCACAATAAAGTACACTGTCAGTACAGTATATTCTAAAACAGTTTAGCATAATTAAGTGGGGAATTAATCATGATCTACCCATAATTTGTGCTTAAGCCCTTTAAGTTACCCAGGTACATAACTTATTTTATATTGACATTCTCAGATGCCCTAGACAGGGATCTATTTGCCATTAGACACTTAAGGGCCTGTGCCTTGGGTGTCCAGTTATGGAGGGAGATTTCCAACTAATATATATATATTATACTTGGACTGAATAATTAATTATAAATAAATAAAAAATTCCAATGCAATAGTATTGGTTTCAAATATCAAATGGGAAACAAATAAAAATCCAAATGAACTAAAGGAGAGGTGTCCCAAAAAGTCTTGAACATAAAAGATTGGAAATCTAAGGAAGTGTGCACAGAGAGATTAATTGTCTGTGTTAGATGGCACAGGGATGTCATAGTGTACAGAGTGGGGTAATATAGAGCAATGGGAACACAAGTAGTAATTCTACTGAAGTGGGGGGTGTCATAGTCTAGTTTTATACTTTTCTTTCCTTAATACCGACCAAATATTATTTGAATATTATAAAATATATAAATGATGTTGAGTATCAATGGTCCCTTAATGGTGGCTATCCAATCGCAGTGCCTATAGCTTAAGCTGTGAGTACTGGGTGTATATGAAAATACCAAATTTATATAGTTTGTAAAATGTCTTCATACACTTAAAGATTAATAAACACAGAAGGAGAAAAAATGTAAAGGAAAGTAATCTCTCAGGACAACTTAATGATATTTTTTAAATTAATAACACAAAGTGAAACAGAATAAAAGTAAGAATTAAAGTGTCAATCATTTGGTCTGACAACAGGAAGACTGTGATAAAAAGCTGCTATCTTGCTGCAATATCTTTTAAGTGAAGTGTGAACAGAAAGAATTAGGGAGACTAAACAAACATTTACAATAACTCAGTTACTCTGCATATTTCATATTTATTCTTGCGGATAATGGGCAATAAAAACAACAACTGTCATATGTACTACCTAAATGGGTTGTCCACTTTCAGCAAATAATTGATATTGTTTGTGGAATGAAAAGTTATACAATTTTCCAATATGCTTTCTGTATCAATTCCTCACTTTTTTTAGATCTCTGCTTGCTGTCCTGCTGTAGAAGCTTCTATGATTATTTCCAGTGAATTGAAATCTGTCCATGGTCATGTGATGGACATGCAGGTGCATGAGCCATTAGTATCACAGAGAGTAACCAGAGCCGTGTGATATAACGAGCCGTGCACCTGCATGTCCTTCACATGACTATGGAGTAGGCTCATGGCAGGTGTTAGCGGAAAGCCAAAATTGATAAAAGGGCATCAACAGGAAAGGGGTTAAGGAGCCAGAGAAAGTTTAAGATGGTTCTTATTCTGTGATGTTAATACATTAAATTGTCTAGCACTGGTTAACATGACATAACGTGCATTAACTTATTGGGGTTTATTTACTAAGGGTCCACGGATCGCATTTCCGTCAGACTTCCCGACATTTCCCGGGCTTTACACCACTGTAACTTGTATTAAGAAGGGATATGTGTGACTCACGCGATCGGATTTTGGCGCGGCAGCGCCCGCTTTCATTTGATAGAAATCGGGGTCAGGCCGACTGATTCAGGCAGACTGAGGGCAGGATTTAAGATTCAACTTGTGTCGCAAGACAATGCACTTACATAGACTGGGAAGAAGAAGGTGACCTCGGCGGACCTGAGCGGGGAAGTGACACATGCAGGATATTGAGGGCACGATCTTCGTGAATCGCGGCAGATATGCATTCCGGTCGGACAATGCACTTTCGGGGATCCCACAGGACGGGTAAGTAAATGTGCCCCATTAAGTTAACTCTCAAAAGGAGCTGCTCCTGGAATTCTTAGTTACAGATGGAAGGGCAACAGGGGTGATGGCTTAGAAGTGCAGGGATCTAGGGTTTGTCTTATGGGGGTTTGAAATTTGTCCACAAAATGTGTAAGCCTGTTGTGATGGATTCTCTATAATAATTTAATATCATTTCCGTTGCACAATTGTTCTCTAATATTGGGCTTATATAGCTTGTATAGTCACTCAGTTGTTGGTAGATATTAATAAAGTATCAGAATTAGCTGGTAACTTCTGCATTTAATTAGTATTAGCTTAAATGTCTAATGCCTTGCAAATTCTAACTAAGTAGTTAATATTGCTAATTGGTTTACACTAAGCCAGTTTAAGTACATTATTTCCAATATTGTTGATGAATTGAGTAGCTACGGTAATGCAGATTGGGACAACAGTCTTAGCTATACTGGGCTATGGATGACAAACTTGTAAGACGTGAATTTGTTAAAAATGCAAATTCCCTACATGAGAAATGTAATTTAAAATGTCATTCACAAATTAGTCACATTTACTTCTGTTGTCTTTTTGTAAAATCTTTAGGTATATTAATGCAATTTGCTTCATGCTTCAGCATGACATTATCTGTGGCATAAATAAGGCTCCAACACGAAAGTAAAAATGTTACAATATATAAAAAGGGACAATGGTAAAGTACTAGTTTGAGTATTCATAGAGTAAAGATGCAGATGTGTTAAAGGAAACCTACCACATGAAATGGTAGGTGTAAGCTTCAAAAACATATTTTCGTTATCCTCTTAACCGCTGTATCGCGGTTTAAACACTTTAGTATGTTTATATGTTAAGCTGGTTCACCACACCGTGGTATGCGGTCGGCGCACCATGCGCGCGACCGTGCGCCTAAATAGGAAATGCCGGAGTGCCGTTCACGGTCGCATGCATGGTGCGCCGAGTGCGGCGAACCGGCTTAACATATAAAGATACTAAAGTGTTTAAACCGCGATACAGCGGTTTAGGATAACGAAAATATGCTCTGGCACCAGCTCGCCCTGAGCTGGTGCTCGGTTTTTGAAGCTTACACCTACCATTTCATGTGGTAGGTTTCCTTTAAGTTCAGCCTATAATCCTTGAGTGTTGATCAAGAGGAAGACAAAAAAAGCCCTGTAAGGCATAATTCAAGAAAGGCATCCAAGCTCCTCTTGGGGCAAAGATGCAAAGTATCAGCCATAACAACATCCGGATGAGCGGATATGAACTGTACAGTTCGGGTCTGTGCTGAACATTTGACCTATAAATCACAACCCCTATAAACATATACAATTAATAATTAACAATACTAATATGTTTAGAGTCAAAATTTATTATAAACAATTACAGTCAACAAATAGCATAAAAATACCCCACATAAAAAGATTATGTAAAAACATAAAACAGAACCATGGACAGTATGACATACACAAGCACAATATATATATTCCATATATGTGCTATGTAATTTATTTAGAAAATCTAATACCCATAGCCAAATATCAAAGCCCTGGAAGAAAGATGACAAATAATATAATTGGATACTGGCTTATAGGTTATTGCAATAAAATGCAAGTGCAAACACTATCAAATATTGCACATTGATAATGCTAAGGATCTGTACTATAACATTATCACATCATCATTTTATGTACAATAAGCCCCACACCACATAACAAGTGCAGAAAATATTATTCCTACAAACAAGTCACGTCCAAAAAGCGGAAATAATTAATACCAACCACCGGCCATCATGCTATACGTATAGCGTATATACTCAAGTATAAGCTGACCAGAGTATAAGCCAAGGCCCCTAATTTTACCACCAAGAACTGGGAAAACCTATTGACTCGAGTATAAGCCAAGGGTGGGAAATACACTGGTCACAGCCTCCCAGTATATAGCCAGCAAGCCCCTTGTAGTATATAACCTGCCAGCCCCCTGTAGTATATAGCCAGCCCCCTGTAGTATATAGCCTGCCAACCTCCAGTAGTATATAGCCTGCCAGCCCCAGTAGTGTATAGCCTGCAAGCCCCTGTAGTATATATAGTCAGCCAGCCCTCAATAGTATATAACCTGCCAGACCTCAGTAGTATATAGCCTGCCCCCTGTAGTATACAGCCAGCCCCAAGTAGTATATAACCAGCCAGCCCCCTTAAGTATACAGCCAGCCCGCGTGTCCCTGATGCTCGTTGTGGCTTCCCGATGCTCGTCGCAGGTCCTCTTCTGTCTTCTTTCTGCTATAACAGCCGGCAGAGATGCATCCATACAATCTGCCGGCGGCTGCATAATATAACATCACCAGCGGCCGCATCATAGTATGCACTGCCCGGCAGATCGCAGTTTTCTCACTCCATATGTCTAAAGGTCATTATTACAATTAATATGGAATCCCCATTAACAATTGCAATTACACAAATTTTCCACAAGTCATTAGAGATGTATTCCTGGAAAAATAAAACACAAACCTATCACACTTTGGCTCATGGTTCCCACATTGCTCCAGTATTTCTGTTTTTTGACTATTTTTGAAAAGAATTTGCTGATTTGAAAAAGTTAAGTATCATACATTTAAATTCAAAGATTATTTTTGGCAGCTGACCAAAAATAAAACCACTACATATACCAAAACTATAAATACTGTATGGTATTGAAGTCCTTTTTTATTAATGGGTTCAATTGAAATTCCAACTTTCAAAATCATTTTATTTTTGAGTGCTTAAAATTTTATAAGATTTCTAGAGATCCAAGCTTCAGTGTTACAGTGTTACAGAAGAACACTGATTGTTTGCATCCACTAGATAGGGGAGCTAAAAGGTTTTTAACGGTCCACAGACAACAGAACTAAAAGTCTCTATGGGAAGAGTCCGGAAGGAGGAGTCTGTGGACCAGTGAACCCTCTGGACCACTGCGGGAGATGATGATGGTGCTAGCCGCAACCCGGGACTGGAGTCTAAGTGGCACCTGGTCTTCACGTGAGCCCACCCCAAAGCGGGATGGTCTTGCTGCAGCGGGGTGCCACCAGGTCGTTCCACGGGTGCGACTAGGCCCGCGGTGGCATCCAGGGAAACAGAGAGTAGCAGGACACAGTCCGAGCCTGGGGTGACAGCAGGAGTGCGGCCTGGAAGGATGATCTGGAACTCACAGCAGGCAAGCAGGCAGGAGCTGGCACAGGACCTAGGCGGACAGGAACGGAGAAGTCCTTGGAGAAGAGCGTCTGGGAACGCCGGAGACAGGAAACATGAAGACATCTGGAAACGCTGAAGGAACACAGGGAACACGGAGGCATCGGGAAACGCTGGAAGATGGAGGGATGGAGGGAATACGGAGGGGTCTGGAAACACGGAGGACAGGAGCGTCTTGAAACGCTGACGGGCTTTCTTCTTCAGCAGGAACCGCTGTGGGAAGCGAGGTGTGGAAACCTTGGAAGTTCCTTGTAGAATGCTGAAGATCCGGGCCAGGAAGGAAGGGAGGTGCCGGATTGTAAGGGCGAGCTGGATTAGCCAGTGCCGATCAGGAGGACGCAGGCCCTTTAAATCTTAAAAAACTGGTGCGTGCAGCCTAGTCAGGCAGCAGGAGTGTGGCCTAGACCGGACCGGAGTAGAACCAGGAGTCAGTAGAAGTGAGTATGGGCCGGGGGGACACCATCCCACATGGAAGGGCACATGTGTAGCCGGGATCCGTACCGAGGATAGCGCGTACGTCCGTGACAAGGTAACTGCTCGCACATGTTTTATTGAGTTAAATGGAAGCAATGAATTTAAACACGGCAAGCAATAAGCACCTTTTTGGCAAATTGCTGAATTATTTATTGCTTGACTACATAGGTAACTGCACTTAGTCTTTGTTTATGACAGAATCATAACACATCACATAACAAATCTCTGATGCAGATGTGAACATAGCCTTGTCAAAAAAAGGTTCCAAACATTTTTATATGGTCCCCTAACAACAATTAATAAATAACAATGTATAAATTTATTAAATAAAATGTGATTTTTCAGTAGTGTGATTCTCCAGGTATGCTCCGAACCACTCTAAACATGCCAATGTGTTTTGGCAGACAAGCTACTGCAGGATTGTACATTTTCTTTCCATTTGGCGAGCCATCAAGGTTCTTTTGTGTAACATCTTTAGCCCTTACGGAATGACATTTCACTCAAGAGATAATCTGGTCAGCACTAGCTTAAATTATAATGAAATGGAGCCAGGTTAAATTTTTTATCTACATGCAAAGCTCTCCCCATACAAATAGTGTGAAAAGGGAAGCCTGCATAGTTATTATATAGGGAATTATAAATAGAAAGTAAATCATAGAGCACAGTTGGCTTTCTTAAAGCTGTAAATAACTATTTACTTCAGAGAACATTCAGCTGCCTACATCTTTTCTGCTGGGCATTTCATATTAAGTGAGTACTTGTGTGTTCCACTTTCCCTACTTTAAAAGGTTTTGGCACAAAGAAGCTGTCATTGTATGAGCGGGGTATATATTTTAGCATAGTCCTTTAATTTACAATTCATTTTACAGTGCATGTATCACTCATTCTATTTCAGTCATTATTAATCAGTGTGCTCTACTTCTTATCATCCACAGTTTTTTCTACAAAACTAGGTTAAGAACATAAGAGCATCTCACCTAGCTACCAAGTATTTCTGTCCTCTACATAAGACCCTGTACTGCAGGTGCTAACAACCTTTTCTGATTTGAGAGCAACACTGTCATATTAAACCACTCCTAAAAGCCATAATATAACCCAAAAATATATTAGCATCTGAGACGTTTAGAATATATAAAACATTCAGTATTTGCCATATATGTCTAACATATACCAGTTCCACTCCCATGATCTCCCTTCCCCGTCCCCCAGTTAGCATTAGAGTACAAAAGAGATCAATTATCACATATGGCTCAAATATATTCACATATGTGGAGTAACCCAACTGCTGCAATTAAATTTATTTATTTTATGTTATAGGGTGTTTTTACTATCTTTATTATTATTATTATCCATTATTACCTGCTGCACAGGGCCGATTTTTGCTGCCAGAGGCGAAAATAGTATAACTACTATAATACTGTCCCCTATGTAGAAAAATATAGCTACTATAATACTGCCCCCTATGTACAAGGATATAACTACTATAATACTGCTCCTAAGTACAAGAATATAACTACTAGAATACTGCCCCTATGTACAAGAATATAACTACTATAATACTGCCCCCTATGTACAAGAATATAACTACTATAATACTGCCCCCTATGTACAAGAATATAACTACTATAATACTGCCCCTATGTACAAAAATATAACTACTATAATACTGCTCCTAAGTACAAGAATAAAATTACTATAATACTGCCACCTATGTACAAAAATATAACTACTATAATACTGCCTCCTATGCACAAGAATATAACTACTATAATACTGCCCTCTATGTACAAAAATATAACTGCTATAATACTGCCCCCTATATACAAGAAAATAACTACTATAATACTGCCCCCTATGTACAAGAATATAACAGCTATAATACTGCCCCCTATGTATAAGAATATAACTACTATAATACTGCCCCCTATGTACAAGAATATAACTACTATAAAACTTCCCCCTATGTACAAGAATATAGATACTATAATACTGCCCCTATGTACAAGAATATAACTACTATAATACTGCCCCTATGTACAAGAATATAACTACTATATTACTGCCCCTATGTACAAGAATATAACTACTATAATACTGTTCCCTATGGACAACAGTATAGTTACTAAAATACTGCATCCTATATACAAGAGTATAACTACTATAATACTGCCCCCTATGGACAAGAATATAAATTACTGGCAGAATAGAAAAAAATACATCTGCTCACCCGACCTTTAAGACTTCCTGTTTGTGCACGGAACCCAATACAGATACTTGAGACACAGGGGGTCATCTACTAAGGGCCCGATTCGCGTTTTCCCGATGTGTTACCCGAATATTTCACCTTCACTTACCTTACCTTCACCAAGTATAGCATTGTGTACTCCGGCGGACCTCGGCGGACTTTAGTGCAGCAGCGACACCTGGTTGACGTCGGAGGAACTGCCTTAGTGAATTGCCGGAAGACCCGAATCCACCGCAGAGAACGCGCCGATGGATCGCGAATGGACCGGGTAAGAAAATCTGCCCCTTAGTGTTGCAAGGAGGATGCCCGGCATTCCAACGTCAGTTGCCTCCTAGATACAATAATGTAACTACTATATTACTACTCCCTATGTACAAGAATGTAACCACTACAATACTGCCCACAGGTCTAGTTCCCCTCTGCCCCCAGCTAGTTCCCCCCTGTCCCCAGCTTGTTCCCCCCTGTCCCCAGCTTTTTCCCCCCTGTTCTCATCTAGTCCCCCCTTCCATCAGATTGTCCCCCTGCCCTCAGCTAATCCCCCTGCACCTAGTAAGTCCCCCCTGCCCTCATTTAATACCCCGCACCTATTTACGCCCCACTGTCCCCAGATCCCTGGCTGCGGCATAGAGGAGAACCCGGAGGATCATGTGATGATGACATCATCACAGGTCCTTGAGCTGCCTGACTCTACAGGGAAAGTTCCAAAGCACTGTGGCCCACATTTACTAAAGTCCTTGCATCAGTTTTCTGTCTTACTTTGCACATTCAGTAAAGGCCTTTATAAGGTGTCCGAGACACATTTCTGGTGCACTCTACTCAACAAAACAGAAATTTCTGCACTGAAATGGGCATTTCAGTGCTCAGTCGGACCATGCGCCACATTTGTCATGAAAAGTCTGACAGAGATTTGTCACATGCAATATGTTAAAGGTGCACCAAAAAAATGGCACACTCTGTTAGAGCAGTGCAGGGAGCACTTATTGGCCTAGATTTTCGATCTCGTGATGTCATCAGGGAGCATCCATCTGTTATTTTCAACAGCCTCGGGTCATACAAAGACCGGAGGCTGTCTCGGTTTAACACATTCATTACAATGTGTGATTTGCAGTGTAATGTGGTATAAAGTATCCTTGGGGGGTCTGAAAAATAAGGCAAAATTAAGAATTTACTACTTTATTTTTATGATGTACAGTATTTTAAATCTATTATCGTGCAATAAAGTACAGGCAGTCCCCGGGTTACATACAAGATAGGGTCTGGAGGTTTGTTCGTAAGTTGAATTTGTATGTAAGTCGAAACTGTATATTTTATAATGGAAGTTCTAGACAATTTTTTTTCTTTTGCCCCAGTGACAATTGGAGTTTCAAAATTTTTGGTGTAATTGGACCAAGAATTATCATTAAAGCTTCATTACAGACATCTTACAGCTGATCATTGCAGTCTGGGACTATAGTAAAGCATCCAGAGAGCTTCACCAGAGGTCACAGTGGGCAGAGGGGTCCGTCTGTAACTATGGGTTGTCTGTAAGTCGGGTGTCCTTAAGTAGGGGACCGCCTGTATTTTAACACATGCGATTCTAGTTGTCATATTGGATAAAGCTAGTTCCAGTACATAGACATTACCTACATAAATACATAAATTATTTTCATAAATTAGTTCCAGCTAGTCACTATCTGTGTTGGCCTGGTGGACAATTTTTCTCTTTCAGGTATAGAACAACAACAACAATAATCTCCTGTCCCTGATTTCTTGCTGATTTCTTGCCACCCTGGTGTAATCAGTCTCTTGCAGTGCATCTCAACACTGCACCCCAAAAGATACCACAGTTACCTACAATATAGTCTCCCCTGAATATTAACTATGTCCTTAATTTATGTATGGCACCCACTAATTTTTGTAAAGCAACAACACCCCCTTGTTGCTGTACAATTATGTACACCATCAGCACATCTTCATAAATGAATTTGCAGTGCCAGCACCCCCTCTTTAATATGAAGCACATCATTACCAATCCCTCATTAATGAATATGTAGCACAGCCCCCTTATTCATTAATATAAGGGTCAGCATATCTGCTTTATTACTATATGGTTCACTAGCCCACCCTTATTAATTAACATGCAGTGCCCCACTTCATTAGCCCCATGTCTGTGGCCAGCCAACAAAAGAAACAAATAATGAAATCAATACTTACCTCCTTCTCACTGGCAATCCCAGGTCTTTCTGTTGGGCTTACAGTAAAGATTACCTAACATCAGTATTTGCTGTGCTCTCATAATCAATTCTATATGTGTCTTAAAAACACACACACAATTGATTCTCTTCTGTCATGTACAATCTGTATGGGGAGTATGTTTTATATAATTTAATGATGGGAGGTTGTATAGAAATGGATGCATATAAATTCCAGAGAGGGTATTGTATAGCTGGAAGATGAGTAGAAATCCATGAGGGTCAATGAATAGAAATCCATGAGGGCTCCAACAACCCTTCTCAGTTTTAAGGGGATTTCCAAATAAATTGTTACAGAAAGAGGATAAGATAACAGTACTGAGATGACAGAGCATAACAGACACAACTCCACTCCAGTCGTAACTATACTAAAAATCACACTTTATTCCAAGCAGGCAGACGCGTATATGGAAAACAGAAATGCTTTGCAAAGAGCATGAAAAGTTGATCAAACACTGAAATGCTATAGGCTAGCTTGAATATACTTTGAACACCTCTCCTTAGGCTACTTTTCCCAAAATAATATTGATGAACTCTATGGGGGTCATTTACTAAGGGCCCAAATCGCGTTTTTCCGACGTGTTTCTCGAATATTATCGTTTTTCCCTGAATTGCGCCAGGTTTTTGGCGCACGCGATCAGATTGTGGCGCATCGGCGCCGGCATGCACGTGACAGAAATTGGGGGGCGTGGCCGTTGGAAAACCCGACAGATTCGGAAAAACTGCCGTATTTAAAAAAAAAAATGTGTCACTTGACACGCACTTATCTGCACCCAGCCTAGCTTGGTGAACTCCAGCAGACCTCGGCAGACTTCAGCGCAGCAGCGATACCTGGTGGACATCGGGCACACTACCTTACTGAATTGCCGGAAGACACAAATCAGCTTCGGAGAACCCACCGCTGGATCGCGAATGGACCGGGTAAGTAAATCTGCCCCTATGTATTGTTTCTTCTGAAAAAACACTAGACTCGAAGGAAACAGGGTCTTATCACTAAATGTTCGTGTGAAGGCTCCCACTAGTCAAAACATGACCTTTAGTTTAGGCAGGAGCTGAAAAGAAAGACGAGTGAGGGACAAATGCTTTATCTAAACAGATTACACAAAATGGTGTCTAATTCATGAGACAGTGAACAAGATGACGCCTGGTGAGAAATGTGATATCTCTCACAGTCACCTTGTATATAAATTTATGAGGGAGACACTGTACAGGTGGTGGAGTTATATATAAAATCGCTCAACACATTAATTCACCTGCATATCACAACCGGCTATCATAGCGGTCAATGAAAATCATTCACAGACATCAAAAAAGAATTTATTTGAAGATGAACCTATAAATGTACCCTATCATGATTAATCAGATATGACTAAAATTGATGGCGTAAGTATAGAAATACAATATTTCAGATGATGACCTTCCTGCACTGAAGATAAAACTAATACCTTTAGACCTTTCTCACTCTTCTCTTTATGTAGATCCAGAGAGAGCAATATGTTAAGTAAACATCTACAATACAATGACCCTTGCAGGGTCATAGTCTTTAACCAATGTATCCACTTGGATTCCAAATCTCCTTTTCAGAAAGGGGGGGGGGGCATTCATTTCATTTGTTTAATAATGAAGTGAAGCATTACACTTGTTATTACAGCATATCATCATTCTTCTCACCAATGGAGTGAGGTCAGATTGCATAAACTGAGAATGATACTCTAAATTCACATTAATCCATCCACTGCGTGAAACTAGGTTATTATAAAAAATTAGGTTAGTTAAAGGGGTTGTCCAAGAGTTAAAATAAATTTCATATCCGTGGCTGTTCTATAATCTATGTAAGCAGCAGTTAACAGTGGTTACAAAAATGAATATAGACAACTGTATCAAAAAAACAAAGTTAAAAACAGATTATTAATGTAATTGAAATGAATCCAACCCTATTATGGCTATATTATGCATAATGCAGATTTAATATGATGCCATGTATAGAATTCATATACAGTAACTTAATTGAATTCCTTCTAATTAGCTGAAAATCTGGAGAGAAGCTATATTAATATACTATGCTAGAATTAGACACATCAAAGTGCCCTATAATTAAAATGTCACCCTTATTTTACACATATAGGATAAAGAGCATGGAGAAATATAGAATAGCTCACTTTTAAAAATTCAAGGGAATCTTTATAGCAAAGCAATAAGGCTGGAATACATGTATGAATTACTGGATTTAGTAAAAAAAATAGGGGGCATTTATTATTGTCTTTCAAACTGGTGGAAAGCTTTCTTTTCCCATGCTGTGACTCTTGTGCCTTATTTATAAAGTTATATATTTTCTATTTCCCCTTCATGAATGGGGAGACATTTGTAATCCTTTTTATTTTAGCGCCAAATCATACATCCCACTGAAAATTGTAGCACACTTCCAACGCCACCCTGCGCCCAAATTAATAAATACCCCCAATGTTTCTTCTGGAACTTGACACTTACTTTTTGATACTATATTCATATCTTATGTAAATATCAAAATCTTATAATCTTGCTTTATTTGAATTAAAAATGTAAATATTTGAAAAAAATTTAAAAAATACGTAAATGTAAAATGTAAATAAAATAGTAAAGGTATAGGTAAATACAACAGATCATAACGAAAGAAAATATAAAAACAATAACAGCATTTCACTCATTTTTATTTTACATTATGCAAAATTATTCACATGAAACAAGATTATAAGATTATTTTTAAAACATGGACATAAGACCAGAATAGAGGGGGAATCTATAATACTCTGGCACCCGTGTATCACCATATTTTTCCTACTTCCAGGGAATCAGAATTTACTTAAATTTGTATGTTTCTTTTATTTTTCTCCTTTTTTTATTTTGTAACTTTGCTCTGTTGTGTGTCATTTTATTTGGAAACTTTTTAACGTATTTTTGGAGGCACTGAATTTTTTTTTGTATTAAATCTTCCTACCTTAATGTTGGTTCTGATATGCTCTGCAAATCCATAGCCCTGTAAAGTGTGGTTAGCTGTGTGACTGCTAGAGTTCTGAGCGTGCATGTCTAGTGGGGTAAATCCATAGCCTTGTAACGTGTGGTTAGCTGTGTGACTGCTAGAGTTCTGAGTGTGCATGTCTAGTGGGGTAAATCCATAGCCCTGTAAAGTCTGGTTAGCTGTGTGACTGCTAGAGTTCTGAGCGTGCATGTCTAGCGGGGTAAATCCATAGCCTTGTAACGTGTGGTTAGCTGTGTGACTGCTAGAGTTCTGAGCGTGCATGTCTAGTGGGGTAAATCCATAGCCCTGTAAAGTGTGGTTAGCTGTGTGACTGCTAGAGTTCTGAGCGTGCATGTCTAGTGGGGTAAATCCATAGCCTTGTAACGTGTGGTTAGCTGTGTGACTGCTAGAGTTCTGAGTGTGCATGTCTAGTGGGGTAAATCCATAGCCCTGTAAAGTCTGGTTAGCTGTGTGACTGCTAGAGTTCTGAGCATGCATGTCTAGCGGGGTAAATCCATAGCCTTGTAACGTGTGGTTAGCTGTGTGACTGCTAGAGTTCTGAGCGTGCATGTCTAGTGGGGTAAATCCATAGCCCTGTAAAGTGTGGTTAGCTGTGTGACTGCTAGAGTTCTGAGCGTGCATGTCTAGTGGGGTAAATCCATAGCCTTGTAACGTGTGGTTAGCTGTGTGACTGCTAGAGTTCTGAGCATGCATGACTGGTGGGGTAACAAGGTGACTGCTTGAGAGGCAAGAGCGAATGTAGAATGCGATACTTATTGGTCCCAGTTTTAATTCAATAAGTGATGGCAGCATATGTTCATAACTGGATTGTAAGTACTGTCTAGGGTGATTTATGATCAATTTGTGACCTGAGTGAAAGTTGAATGCAAGATTGAATGAGCTAAATAAATGAACCCCATGCAGTCGCACCCCAAGTCACATGACGAGACAGAGCATCTCCGTGACACTCATACAGGACATGCTGAGCGCACTAGGATGCATTCTAGTGCTTTCATTCGATTTTTCACTTTTGACGCATCAAAACAAAAAATCTATTGAACAGCTGTGCGTCAGAGTACAGTGCAAGTCCAATGCGATGACGGATCACATTGGCCTTGCTTGAGAAAAACGTTTATTTTGTTTTTCTGAGATTTTGTTCCTGAATTATGTCTATAATTTTAGGATCTACACAAACCTGTAATTTTTACAGCTCACAGTAGTTTTTATTAGCATGAGATTTTCAGGGTATGTTGTATTATTTAATGCAAAAAAAGAATTATCTTACTCTGTTCTTTGTCCGTGTGGATTTAGTAGCGATATTTCAGGAGCATGGCAATAAAAGGATTTCATACTATGTATAGCCCACTGGTTCAATGTGCACATATCTCATGCTTACAAAACAATGGCAAAAGGCTGCATTTATCAAACCAGAGAAAATCCATTTGGATCACACAGATATATTTTTTTGATAAATGCAATGCTATTTTTTGGCTCAAGTTCCTAGCAGCAAACCATACAGCTGTCCCTGTGTACTTGTCATTTTTTATATCCAGTCTCCATTAAAACCAGGTGTACAGAAATCTAATGCTTTTGCTAGCATTCTGAGATAGCAGTTACCATTACTTAAAACTAAAACTTTGCCACTAACTGCCTGACATGATAGATAATGTTTTTGTGAAAATACATTACAAAAATAAGAAAAACTTGGTGATATTTAGTGGAACTCTTCAGCAGAAAAAGCAAATCAAAGGTGCGCCTTATAGTCCAGTGCGCCTTATATATGAACCGTACTTACAGACAACAGCTGCCTTGAACTGTGCACAGGTCTGCCACCTGCTGGTCATTCATCCTTATAATCAGGTGCGCCTTATATATGAAGCTAGACATTTTAGCAGGCATTTATTGATGGTGCGCCTTATACTCCAGTGCGCCTTATAGTCTGAAAAATACTGTAATTGGGGCTGTTTAAAGGAAACCTACCACATGAAATTCAACGTGTAAGCTTCAAATACCGAGCACCAGCTCGTTATTCTCCTAAACCGCTGTATTGCGGTTTAACCCCTTAAGGACGCAGGGTTTTTTCGCTCATTTTTCGCTCTCCACCTTCAAAAATCCATAACTTTTTCATTTTTACGTGTACAGACCTGTGTGAGGGCTTATTTTGTGCGTAACAAAATTTACTTTCCCGTAATGTTATTTATTTTAACATGCCGTGTACTGCGAAGCTGAAAAAAATTCCAAATGTAAATAAATAGAAAAAAAAACGCACGTCATGTTCTTGTGGGCTCAGTTTTTACGACTTTCACTCTTCGCTCCAAATAACATGCCTACTTTATTCTTTGGTTCGGTGCGATCGCGGTGATACATAATTTATATAGGTTTTATTGTGTTTTAATACATTTGCAAAAATTAAACGAATGTGTACAAAAAAGAAAAAAAAAATTTTGCCATCTTCTGAAGCTAATAACTTATTCATATTTTGGCGCACGGAGCTGTGTGAGGTGTCATTTTTTGCAAAATGAGCCAAAGTTTTCATTGCTACCATTTTGAGGTCTGTGCCACATTTTGATCATTTTTTATTCCATTTTTTATCTTATGTAAAAAAGTGTAAAAGTCGCATTTTGGACATTTGGGCGCCATTTCCCGTCTCGGAGGTCACCGCCGGCCATAACCGTTTTTATATTTTGATAGATCGGGCATTTTGGGACGCGTCAATACCTAATGTGTCTGTGATTTTTAATGTTTATTATGTTTTATATCAGTTCTAGCGAAAGGGGGGGGGGAATTTTTTTCTTTTTTTAACTTTTTTTTTTCTTTTTTTTTCACTAATTCTTAGACCATCTAGGGTACATTAACCCTATATGGTCAGATCGTTCCTACCATATACTGCAATACTTCTGTATTGCAATATATGGCATTTTTGCAGCTCATTCATTACAATGAGCCACTGGTTCATTGTAACGAATCTGCAGAAGCCAGATAGCCTCAGGTCAAGACCCGAGGCTACCATGGCAACCGATCGCCGCCCCCCCCCCCCATGACGTTCGGGGGCGCAGCGATCGTAATAAATATGGCGGCGCCCGCAAGCCGCCGTCTTTTAAATGCCGCCGGCGACTTTGCCGGCGGCAATGAAAGGGTTAATAGCAAGCACCAACCGCAGTTATTAGCGGTGGGGGTTTGCTGCAATATGCAACAACCCCCACCTTTTGTATGAAGAGGACTCAGCCCGTGAGCCCTCTTCATACATTCCCTGCACCTTTGCGCCGTAGAGCTACGGCGCAGAGCCTTAAGGGGTTAAACACTTTTGTAATCTTTATATGTGAAGCCAGTTCGCCGCAAGTGGTATGCGCTCACGACCGTGCACCGAGCGCCTGAATAGTTAGTACCAGAGAGTCGGTGACATCACGCGCGCACGGTCTTCACATATAAAGATTACAAAAGTGTTTAAACCGTAATACAGCAGTTTAGGAGAATAACGAAACTATGATCTGGCACCAGCTCACCCTGAGCTGGTTCTCGGTAGTTGAAGCTTACAAGTCAAATTTCACTTGGTAGGTTTCCTTTAAGGTCTGCTCTATTTACCAGAGGAAAAAAATGTATTGTAGGAATTAGAGCATTGGTGAATGCTATAACATCTGAATTAAAATTTTAAAGGGTTTTTCCCATATAAAATTATTAATAATTGACATATACCAAGCTATGTGCATGTGCCCCAACCGCAATAGAGGATTATTTAGTTAATTTTGACTTGCCTAAACTCGGTGAAGAACAGAGGGACTTGATGGAAGCTCCTGTATCTGTTGAGGAATTAGAAACAGTACTGGCTCCCTTCCCTAATGAGAGAGCATAAAGCATGGACTGGCTAACTAGGGAATAAAAAAAAAACAAGGGGTGCTACTGCCTCGCTTATTAGAAGTTCTCCAAGAGTCCAATATACATGGAGCAACCCTGGGCTCTATACGAGAAGCCATGATAGTACTGATTCCCAAGACGGACAAGGACTTGAGATATCCAGTATCTTATTGTCCTTATCAAAATTATTTGGTTACTTCCCTGATACACAACAACCAAATGGGCTTCATGCCAGTTGGGTCAACTGGTATTAACATAAGATGTATGCACTTGAACATTCAATATGATCTTGATGTCTACCTGTTTTGTGGGCAGTCCACTGCATTATGGAATTTGGGCCTCAGTAAATTCAGTTATTGTATTCCCAACCCAGGCCACTTAAGTCTATGGTTTCTCAGCAGCATTTACACTCAAGAGTGGGACAAGCCAAGGCTGCCCTCTGTCCCCTTTCCTGTTTGCAATAGCTATAGAACCTCTCCTGAGATTAAAGTGTTTCCAGGCAAGGATAAGAAGAGACATGTTTTTCTCTTTGATGATGACTTATTAATCTTTCTAGGGGATATTAAATGGATATTAACAGAGCTTTTGATACCTACTCGGGGATCACCGTCAACTGGGAAAAATATATTCCTACTCCCACTATATTCTTTGCCCGACAAGCACTTGTTGCGGGATCCCCTTATAGGTTGTAACCAGCTTTAAATATCTTGGTATTGTGGTGAGACACAATTGAGAGATTATGTCAGGGATTACCTGGACCTACTGCCAGTAGATTCCAAGCCTAATTAAATATGTGCCTCTACCTACTTTCCTAAGTAGGTAGAGGCAACCCTCAATATGGATTGCACAGAGAATTTTTCATAAGATTTGTAGTCTGTTCTGCAGACTGATGTGGAAGGGCCAATATGCATGCATTAGCTTCCAGACACTACAAAGAGGTACAAAGGATGGTGGATTAGCTATCCCCGACACATCACTTTCCTTCTAGTTCTCCACGCTGTGGTAGACTTCTTCTTTCTTTTGTGATAAATATGTATGTATGATGATGAAGCGTAGACAGTCCGCTTTTTACCATTCATACATAACAATCCCGTACAGACAGCCTTGGTTCTTTTCCAGAGATAAAGCTTCCCCTATTGGATTTCAGGCCCAGAGAAAGCAAGACAATGACAACGATGATAACGCAATGATGATAGGTTTGGCTTTCAAATATAGATAAATGTACCACAGTACTCAGATGTTTAACTGCCATTCATCTATATATTGTCCATTCAACCCCACATAGATATCAGCCTCCTTGCAATCAGCCCAGAATCCTGATGATAAGAACAGTATTTGCTATTTGTTATAGCTGCTATTACACATATTTGGAGATGATATGATGTGCATGTAAATAATATAATATGCTTCTGTGTATATGTATAGGTACAACTATGACAATCAATAAAAATGTAAAAAATAAATAAATAAAAAAATAACAGAGAATATAAAATAAAGCTCTTTTCTCCATGTATTGGTAAGACCAGGTAACTGCAGATGGTAACCTAAGCTGCAGTGATTCCATTCCATCACTACACAGAGAAAAGTGATGTCTGCTTCTGTTGCCCAGTGGGAGTACTAGATATCAGAATCAGGTCATCAATGTTTGTGACCAGAAAACCCAGTTAAAGGAAACCTACCACCACGGATCTACCTATTAAGCTATATCCGGTGGCAGGTCCCTCTAATCTATAGTAATACAGCCCTTTTAGGGCTAATTCTTTAGTTGCCAAACTATTTTATAGGTTTTAATGCCCATAATATGCAAATTTATTAAAGAGGCCATTCTCCAAGTAGCCTCTTGTGATCTGCCACTGGATCAACCGTAAAAGGTAGAACTGTGGGGGTAGGTTTCCTTTCAGCCTTGAATAAGGAGTAACACCAAATCACTGCAGCTTTTTTCAACTGATCTGTAGGCATCTGTGGGTCATAGTATGGTGCCACGTATGGTACCCAATGCACCATCCAGTAAGGCAACACTGTAACAAATAAACATTCTCCCTATTTTTTGTTTTTAAAAGTTTCCACACATAATTGAAGAGTTATAGGCAGTCTCCAGGCTATGTACAAGATACGTTCTGTAGGTTTGTTCTTAAGTTAAATTTGTATGTAAGTCGGAACTGTATATTTTATAATTGCAACGCCAGCAAAAAAATGTTTGGTCTCAACACAATGACAATTTGATTGTAAAACTTTTGGGTTGTCATCAGAACCAGGATTAACAATAAATCTTCATTGCAGACACCTTTGAGAACTCTTACAGCTGATCAATGAAGCCTGGAACTAAAGTACAGTAAATTGCCAACATCTAGAGGTCCATTTGTAACTAGGGGCGTCTGTAAGTCTGGTGTTCTCAAGTAGGGGACCGCCTGTACAGGAAAGACCCATGGAGTTCTATGGATGTGAAAAAAGTACATGAACCATAGAGATATTTAAAATGTGTGGAGGCATGTGCCATCATACACTTGATGTACATTTCATATCATATACTTTAAATTAAGTGACCAGTTTAAATCTTTAATAAAAATATCTATTCATGTTACCCTCAAATTCCTCCAATAATCTTTTTAAATGCTACACTGTATGAAAAGGTGAATAGAAATAAGGATGGAAAAGCTAATATAATGTTCCCATTTAAACAGACCTTATACTTTATAATACCAATAACTCGCCAATATGAGCTGCTTGGGAAATAATCCCTTTTGCATGAATGTAATTACTAAAATTGTATACTTATATTGCTTATTATTTTTACTGTACCTCCAACAATATACCTACCTCAAATCTTATTAGCGTTTTTAGTGTTAACTATATTTAAAAGTATTAACTTTTTATTTGCTACTTTTTGCTTTTGCAGTTGATAAATTATGCATATGCACCTGACGGAATAGAAAGAAATGTTAAAACTAAATTAATTTGCAATTTTTAACTTTCAGTGTTTTTGTTGCTGCTGTAGATTTTCTGATATATTTGTATTCAAAACCCAATCAAAATTCATGTGCAAAATATCTGAGTACAATAAACAGTAAGTGAAATCATAGCAGTCTACAGTCTTGAAAAGCATCCAGAAAGAGCATCCATTTCAGAATACTCTGTAGGGTTTAAGATACATGTTTTCCATACTAATGATGGGAATGTACACTCACCCAAGCAGACTGACTAATTATAAAAGGCAGCAGTTTTCTCATTGATTTTCTAACTCACAACAACCTGTCAACACTTAAATAATCTCTTAATGCTATTTCATGATAAGCACTGAGCTATAAATACAGAGTGCCTACCAACATATAATGTGAATATATATACACCTCATTTAATATAAGCTCTGACAAAATGCTTCTCGCTTCATTTCTTGGTAATCTCACCAGTACTCAGTAGTACTAGACAATAAGCTCAATACTGATGGATACTGGACCCCATCCCCAAAGATAAATGCCATTGTATCATAGATAAGATAAATTAAAAAAACATAGCACCTATAATATCAAGATTCAGTAATGGAGTGGAAATTTACACCCTGGTGCTCTTTGGTCATGTAGAGGTTAACTTCCAACAGCAATTGGTTTCTGCCTTCCATGTATTCCTTCTTCCCAGAATATGGCTGCAGACAGCTCTTCCAAACAGACGCTGCATCATCCTCTATTAGCCAATGATAAAACAGCAGTGCCAACCATGTGATTTGCTAATTGCATTGCATCACATCAAAGATGAAATGGGAGTGTTAGCTAAAAGACGAGTCAGCATAAGAACTAGAAAGAAAAAGGCAGAAAGAATCAACACCCTTGGGGCTTTTGTGCAGGTAAACAGGCAATTTGCCTAACCCTGACCCTTAGGAGATCATAATCCTAACTTTTGAGCATGTTTGTCCTCCTATCAACGTAAAACTTCCTAGCCCCTAGCTGATTTTACTGTGTTGGCCTATCGTAAGACTATAACAAAGCATTAATATAGCCCTCTTATAATGTTATTATCCAAATTTTTCTAAATGTGTAAGGCTACATTCACACGATGTATGCCTGCCGTACCATAGTATGGTGGGCATACATCGGCGCTGCAGAGAGGAGCAGGGGATGAGCGCTGCTCACCCCCGCCCCTCTCCATAGGAAGATACAGTGCACGGCGCCATATCACGGGAAAAGATAGGACATGTCCTATCTTTTCCGTGCTACGGAGCGGTACGGTGCCGCACGTGCGCTGCACCGTACCGCTCCTGTACAGGGCCGTGAGCGTATATACGGCCCCCATACATGTGTGTGAATGTAGCCTAAGGGGGACTAGGATTCAGGAAGACATACAGGACTTTGAGCCCTAAGCTAAGCCTCCTAAATCTCACTCCTGCCTATTGCCTTGATGAGTCCCAATGACCCGAGACAACTGGAAGACAATCTCTCCTTAACTCTCCGTACACAGAATAAGACAAACAAATTAAAAACACAAAAAGGTGGAGTAATAGGAACAGATATTGACAAATTTGAGATCCAAAGGGTAGTAAGAAGCCAGAGGTCAGGTGCCAGAAGAATATCAGAAAAATGACCAGATCAAATGTGAATGATGCCAGACTGAAATTTAAAGTGAGTGGTGAATACTTATCCAGAGTATAGGCCCTGCCCCAGGTGAAAGGAGTAGGCAATCACAGACACACAGAGTTAACCCTTGCTAGAGAGAGGTGGTGTTGCAGCACAGATCGAGAAAGGCACTGGCACAGATGTGAAAATATGTCTGATGTGCTTTATCTTTATTTAAAGTTCCTTAAAAAGTGTAGATACAGGAGGTCTCCTACTTAAGGACACGTGACTTACAGATGACCCCTAGTTACAGACGGACCCCTCTACCCACTGTGACCTCTGGTCAAGCTCTCTGGATGCTTTACTTTAGTCTTAGGCTGCAGTGATCAGCTGTAAGGTGTCTGTAATGAAGTTTAAGTGATAATCCTTGGTTCAATTACAGCAAAAAATTTTGAAACTCCAATTGTCCCTGGGGCAAAAAATTTTTTTGTCTGGAACTACAATTATAAAATATACAGTTTCGACTTACATACAAATTCAACTTAAGAACAAACCTATGGACCCTATCTTGTATGTATCTGGGGACTGCCTGGTATATGCCATTTCTAACATTGTGTAAGCATTTATAATCCCTTGTCTTAATGTATATTGCTCTGAGGTTTCTCATTTTCCCATGCACTATATGACTTGCATACGTCCAGCACTTGCATAGACATATGTGATGTACTTGTGGTTCTTACTTAAAGGGGTTATGCCACAAAACTATGTACTTCAAAAAGCTCCCATAGAGGTTAAAATATTTCAAAATCTGGTTCATAATGGTTACCTGGAGTTATAAATACTTTTTTATTTGTTATTTTGATGCTTGTGCGGCATCTATGCTGTGTCACAGAAAAGCAGGTGTGGGAGGGGCCTAGCGGGCACATGCACAGCACTAACAGCGGCAACTTAACCACAAATCCTATAATGCTTTACAGGCGCCTCTCTCATTCACCTTCCACCATTGTTACATCACTGCTTTTAGAGTATACTTCCACCTGCTGTGTTCAAGTAGTCCCTACACCTGCTGATCCCCAGCACAGCAGATTCTGCTATAGAAATGCCTTTCAGTCCTTGTCACCGTATATATAAAATACATATAACAGCTAATAACAGCTAAGCTATACTTTTTTTCAAACCCATTTAAAAAATGAAATATGATCTAGGATTGGCTCCTAGTGGCAATATAGACAGCTTTACCGTAACAGTTTTAATAAATATTTTTTCTCATAAAATATAACATATATACTATACTGAGGACTAACTGGTGAGATATATATACTATACTGGACATGAACCCAGGAAGGCACAGCAGGACACAGGAATGGCAACAACACGGGAGTGTTTGGGAACGCTGGGTGTCAATCACTTCTGCAGGAACGGCTTAGGGAAGCCTGGCATGGAAACCATAGAGATCCTAGGAGAAGAATTGGCGGCGAGTGAAGGGAGGTACCAGATTATAAGGGCCAGCCGGATTAGCCAGCGCCAATCAAGAGGAGGCTGGCCCTTTAAGACTAGCCTAGCCGGCGCACGAATGCCTTAGTCTGGATGCAGGCGTTCGGCCTCGTCGGACCCAGAGCAGAGCCAGGAGCCCGGATGGGTGAATATGGGCCGGGGTATATAGACGCCACATATAAGGACAAGGGTGTGCCCACGATATGAAACATGGAACATGGGTGCATCCGTAACAGATAGATAGATAGATATGAGATAGATTTTTGAGGGGCCCACCATACCGCTGCCTAGAAATATTCGTTATTTCCCAGGAGTTCACAGCTGCTGCATTGTGCTTAGCAGTAATTTACCAATAAGAATAACTAACTATAACCCTTCACCTTCTCCGAATGTTCTCTGCAGCCCACAAGAAGACAGGGCACTGACATTATAGTCTAGATCAGTGGTGGCGAACCTATGGCACGGGTGCCAGAGGTGGCACTCGGAGCCCTTACTGTGGGCACTCAGGCCAACACCAAAGAGGACGCAAGGTATCTTAATGGATTCCCAGACAGCCCAGGACTATCTTAAAGTGACAGTTCTGCCTGAGACTAGAAGAAAAATGGGAAGGTGTGGGCAGATCTGGATTATCATTGTAACACCGACCTCAGGTCCGAGAATTCTTCCTATTTTGGGGAACCTGAATTTATCACTCTACTGTATTGGTGTTCTCAGGATACTGATCCGGTTAAAAGCTATGACAGAGAAGGGTGCAAGACGTTACTGCTTAAATTGAAATGTTGGCACTTTGCGATAAATAAGTGGGTTTTGTTTGTAGTTTGGGCACTCAGTGTCTAAAAGGTTTGCCATCACTGGTCTAGATAGTCAATAACTACAGTTACCAGATTAGAAGTGGGATTCAGTACCTCACATGTCACACGTCTTCTCCTTTGGGTACTGAACTGCAGGACAACTTCTCCCTTTTTTTTTCTTATCACTGGAGAATGTTCCACCAGATACCTTCATCTCTGTGAGGCACATCACCACACTGTAGAACTAAAAATATCACAGTCACTATAGCATAATGTCACCTGGATAACAATGTCCCACTCTGTGCTCCTAAATAATATTTACCACTCACAACACAACTGACCAAAACATACCCCCATAACAAAAACCATACTGTGCTCTCCATAAATCAAATAGTACATTGCGACTACTCAGTATATTACATGCACACTCCTGAGTAAATCATATGATACACCTAATGAATTAAATTGGACATCATTCCCTTTAATTAATTACATAATATATCATTTTCAATTAATCATTTCATCTATAGTCTTATAGTGCTCCTACGTATTTATTATGTTTTAAATAATGCTCTACTTAATTATTCTTCTAATATTTACTGCTCTTATCGAATATTTTATATAAAAGTCCTAATAAATACTTATATTCAGTATATATGGGCACAGCACAGTACCACTACTCCTATCCGGTATATATGGGCACAGCACAGTACTACTACTACTATCCTGTATATATGGGCACAGCACAGTACTACTACTACTATCCTGTATATATGGGCACAGCACAGTACTACTACTCCTATCCTGTATATATGGGCACAGCACAGTACTATTACTATCCTGTATATATGGGCACAGCACAGTACTACTACTCCTTTCCTGTATATATGGGCACAGCACAGTACTACTACTCCTATCCTGTATATATGGACACATCACAGTACTACTACTACTATCCTGTATATATGGGCACAGCACAGTACTATTACTCCTTTCCTGTATATATAGGCACAGCACAGTACTACTACTACTATCCTGTATATATGGGCACAGCACAGTACTACTACTCCTATCCTGTATATATGGACACAGCTCAGTACTACTACTCCTTTCCTGTATATATGGGCACACTACTACTACTCCTATCCTGTATATATGGGTACAGCACACTACTACTACTACTACTACTACTCCTATCCTGTATATATGGGTACAGCTGAGTACTACTACTCCTTTCCTGCATATATGGGCACACTACTACTGCTCTTATCCTGTATAGCCCCCACCCTTATTACATATAGTCCTCTAGTGCCCATTTAAATATATTTTCTTCTAGGGGCCCCTTTAATATATGTATATATTTCTGCAATAGTTGAAAATAATAAAACTCACCGACAGGAACAAGATGCGCAGCAGCGTGAGTACATCATCACTCTGCCGCGCATCTGGGGTCACAGTGCGACGCGTGCCGGCCAAAAAAGACCGGCCGCGTCGCGAGCATTACATCAAAGACAGTACTTGAGTGGACGACTGGTGGGCCAGTCCGACCCTGGATACATAGATAGATAGATACATAGATAGAAGATAGATACATACATACATACATACATAGATGGATAGATAGGAGATAGATAGATACATAGATGGATAGATAGGAGATAGATAGATACATAGATGGATAGATAGGAGATAGATGGATAGATAGATTAGATATGACTAGATAGTAGATGAACACTCACATGTTGCTGACTTACAGGGGGAGGGCTGCAGGACATGTGTGAGATGAGGAGAAGTCAGAGCTCAGATCCTTTACTTGTTTGATTAATGGTGGCTACATGGGGGGCTGCTACACTGTAATATGACAGAGCTACAAACATGTTGGGGGCAGACTGTGCTCTGGAGAGACCCTCTTCCTTCTTGGATGTAGTTACCTTTAATGTGCTCTGGAGAAGCCTGGTGTTAGACATGTAATGCAGATCACAGCCTGCACTCGGCTACACAGCTGAATCGGCCCCTCCCCCTCTCTCCCATTGGCTGCTTCCTGTCAGCTGACCTCCTTCAGTGTGAGGCAGTGGAGGAATCTGCAGTCAAAGATGTAAAGTGATTCCTTCTGCGCAGACTCGGCCAGGGGAGAAGGCAGACAGGACTGATACAGCTACCAGCAGGGGGAGCCAGCAGTCACCTCACAGCAGGATATCTCAGTAAGGCTGCATAATTTTTAATAAATGTAAATGGTGAAATTATAGTTTACAATGCACTGAGCTGAACTCTGTCCAGGTGCTTTGGTGACATAACCCCTTTAATGATATTTACTAAGAACCATCTTACACAGTTGTTCAATTTACTAAAGGTTATTTATTACAGTACCGTATACTTCTTCATTATAGCCCCATCAACATCTGCAAAGAGTTTGTATGTTCTCTTCGTGATTGGACTGGTTTACTCTGAGTCCTCTGGTTTCCTCACACACTCCAAAAAATACTCGTAGGTCGATTAGATTGTGAGACCTATGGGGGCAGGGACCGATTTAGCAACCTCTGTGGAGCACTGTGTAAACTATTATTATTATTATTATCATCTTTTGATTTTTTTTTTCACTTGCACTTTCATTGCATGACGTATTATCTTGTACTGCTATACTGTGGATTTCCCTGTCTGGCCAGTCCCATTTTTTGCAACCCTCTCCTTGTGTATGTGCAACATCCCCCACCGGGGCCTAGCCCTTGAGGTGAGGCCTGGAGACAGCCGGGGCCCGCGGTACCGGAGTGGCTGGCGGTTGCGGCCTAAGCACGCTATTGTCACGGTGCTTGGTACGGGGGAACCGGAGGGCTGTCCTACAGCCTGGCAGGTCTCCAGCAGGGTGGTGTTGGCAAGAAATGATGAGGGAGCGGCTGCTATAGCGGATCTCCCTGGGGCAACCCCTTAATGTCCCGAGTGTGAGTCTCTGGGTGATGGACAGGGTGCCGGTGATGAAGGCAGCCGTATTAGCAGGGACCAGACGGAGACAGAAGTTGAAGAAAACAACTTACAGTTCTTTATTTGAACCGCAGGAACCGCAGCAAACGTGCCTTTAACAGGTAGGTAGGGTGCCGAGATGTGAGTTGGAGGGAGCCTCAGGAGATAGTTCACCAGCCTGGAAGTAGAGGGCAGGCTGGGAGGCAGCTGTGTCCTGGTAGGAAGCTTCAGCTTGTCCTGTAGGGCTTCAGGTATCACCTTTAAAGGTAAGATGATACCCCTTTTCCTCACTACACTAACTCTAGTCTAATGCTCCACTCTTCAGAGGCAGGGGCTAGGCTCTTCCTGCTCTGGTATGGGCTAGACAGAGATTACTCACTCACTCACTGATTCTCCTACAACAGAATCTCTCTGAAAAGATCTCTGGAAAGACCCAGAACATTCCTGGCCAGAGGTTTTGTTATCTCCCTTTTGTCAGGTGGTGGCTGCTCCTCCAATCACATCTCAGCTACAGAGCACAGGATGTAACACAGACATTGGTTGACATAATTACATCATACATTAACATCTGCCTTGCCAGGCAGGATTAACCACTGCAATTTCCCCTTGATCCTATAAGGACCATGTAGTGTAATGTGGTGTTACCTACAGGTGGGACGTATTCGCAAGCACTACCTCGCCATTGCATCGGCGAGGGTGTTGCATACCCCGGGGGCAATTGAAAGAGCCGCCCTCGGCTCGACTACAGATGTTTTGGGGCACAGAGGGGGCTAAGGGCACTTCTGGGAAGTGCAGGCTGCGTGAGGTGTAGGGACAAACCGCCCATGGTCCTGGAGACAGGCACCTGGGTTGGTGTCGGACTAAGACAAAAATATAGCTGTATGACAGTTGGTCGCTGACGCCATTAAACCGAACTGTACAGTAGGAAAGGTGTGGTGTCATGTCCTGTAATCCACTCCTTGCACCAAGGCCTGTATATTTGTTTGATCAACGCTTCTTCCCTGGCGGCAATTATATGGTGTCTATCTGCATTGCGTTAGCATATGCGACACGAGTACCTCCTGACTGACAACCTTACCCATGTATGAGTGGCATCCAGGTGCTATCTGTGTAACACCCCCGGTCCCCTAAAGACCCGCAGTTTACGGACTACCCCCATGTGCAAACCTCAGTTTGAGGGATCAGGTAGCGGTCAGTGTTTTACATAAAAGACGGTCCGACACAGCCACACTACAACCTGAAAAGCCTATGAAAGGGTTAATGCAGACTACTGGCATATATGACAGTGTGCAAACAGGTTAAGATCACATTGGCTTAGGAGCCCAATGGGTACACATCTTATAACATTGCAAACGTTACAGAGGTGGATAGGCTACTCAGGGTAGCACGATAGTAAATGTCTCTTTCCTGCAAAGAAAAGGCATAAAAAGTGCAAACAGAATGTCCGTACCTAAAAGGAAGGCATTAAGTGCAAAATAGTAGTCAATAGACATGGCAACTTTTCCTCAAGATTGGCAACAGTCTCTCAGAAGGTCTCCAATAGGAAAGTCCATCTTCTGGGCACAGCCCTTGGTGTGGGGAAAAAGTGCAATGAAGAAGCAAAGGGTCTCCTCTATTTGGAGAGGGACAGAGTCCTTTGAAGAAATCTCTGCTGTGGCAGAGGAAGGGTGCTATCATAGCACATAATCTCTTGACTGAGATAAATAAGGGTAAGAGTCTCAGGACTGTCTCTGGCTCTTTGGGGTAAATGGAGAAATATACAATATGTACATAGGGCATAGTACCTGTAGAGGGCGACAGCCCTTCAGGCCTTACTCCGCATCTTCGCTGGGTTCCACAAGGACAGGATCCAGAGTCAATAAGGAATCCTGTGCTTCCTCAGCGGGAGTAGGTGCCGGCTGGGGACACCCGGTGGCAGCAGTGGATACTGCAGGTGCAGCAACATCCTCCGGACCTTCAGGGGGAGGAGCGCTGTCACCCGGGGTGTCGGCTGTTCCAGCCGGGGGCTCAACTGAGCCAGGGACCACAGAGGGGTCCAGGAAGAAATAAATGGGAACCTGCGGCGGCGCCGCGGCTCCTTCCGGCTCCGATTCTTCTGGGGCCGGGTCATCACCCCACTGGTAGGTGACAATTGGAGAAGAGGGCCTAGTGGAAGCCTCCGGACAAGGCTCACCAGCCGGGATGTCCTCACCCACGGAAGAGCCGCGGGACCTGGCTATGCTCCCAGCAGGGGAACCGGTGGGGGTGGCGCCCTGTATCATGCCCGGCCCATGGATGGCAATGGGACCCGTACTCACGATTACCGTGGATGGGGCATTCACATGGGTCACCGCCCGGGGACTCGCAGCCGAGGAAGAGGAGGTGTTCGGGGACTCCGGCCACTCGTCGTCCTCATACCAGTCATCCTGCGGGTAGTAGCGGTCCTCATCGGAGTCAGGGATCCGGATCACACCAGCCGCCCAGGGTCCACGCGGTCCTTCCTGCAGGGAGAACTCTATGCACTCGCCTGGCTTGAGGTTGTGCTGGCTCTCCGGCAGATCAGGCCTCTTGACGGACCGGCGGGGTATAAATACTTCCCGTCCGGTATAGTCCTGGGTAGCGAAGCCATAGCCCTTCCGCTTGTCGAAGAACCTGACCATGCCGGTGGTGCGGTTCTTCTCGACCCAAGCTCCCGCTGTGGATCTGCCGGCCATATACCGCTGGGCCTCCTTTTCTCGGCGTCGCTGGTCCGAGACAGCGTCTCGGAGTCGCCGGCGGGCGGCCTCACCTCGGCCTCGAGTCTGCGGAGGTGCCGGTGCTGGGGCTCGTGGCTCCGGTGCAGGCTCGGATCTCCTGGGGCGACAGGTAGGTGCCGGAACAGGAGCAGGAACCACCGGAGGGTCAGGAACCACCCTAGCGGGGCTAGCAGGCTGCGTAGCCGGAGGGGTAGGCCTCGGAGCAGGTGGAGCGGTCGTACTAGGCCCAGGCGTTGGCTCCGCAGGAGTCGGGGCCTCTCCACGTGGCGCCTCCACGTGGGCCCGCGCTACCGGGATGGCAGCCGGGATAGGGACCAGGATCCGCCCGGGAGGAATCGGGTAGTGCGTCACCGTCTGGTAGCAGGTCCGGGTGACGAAAGCCCGAGTAATTCCTCGATGCAGCCGATGTCCAGCGGAAGGTCGTCGGACGGGCTGTGCAGAGACGACCACCATCGTTTCAAAGACTTCGTAGAAGTCAGGTCGCTCCACAGGAGGGAAGGGCGGAGGACCCCACATGATGTAGTCCTCACCGCTCAACATCCACTTGAGAACTGGCGCTTCTCTGAGGCAGGGCAGGAAGTCCGCCTCGGGCCAGGGGGTGGAGTCTGAGTCCTTCCCGCCAAGAGCTGTGGCGGGCTCTAATTTTTCCTGTGCCACAGGAGGCGGGGTTCGCGCCATTCGCGCGTGGGTGGAGCTTTGTGCGTCATCTGGATTTCCCGCCAGTGAAGGTTTTGGCGGGCTTGAATTAGTTGCTGCGCCACAGTTTCTGAGGTAAAAATCTTCAGGCGCGGCAGCGCCGGATGTAGCAGAGCTGGTACAGTTCTTGCCAGGATTAACCTCTGGAGTGCTGGAGCGACGCTCGGCAGCACGTGGCAGCAGTATAACGCAGTTCAGTCCAGAAACACACAAGTCCTTGGGCCTAAACCCGGATGGCAGCAGGGTTAGGCAGCACAGTCTTTTAATAAAGGAAAGTCTTTAATGCCGTAATAAGGCACAGAAGTATCAATCCTGTTCGTGACGCCACTTGCAACATCCCCCACCGGGGCCTAGCCCTTGAGGTGAGGCCTGGAGACAGCCGGGGCCCGCGGTACCGGAGTGGCTGGCGGTTGCGGCCTAAGCACGCTATTGTCACGGTGCTTGGTACGGGGGAACCGGAGGGCTGTCCTACAGCCTGGCAGGTCTCCAGCAGGGTGGTGTTGGCAAGAAATGATGAGGGAGCGGCTGCTATAGCGGATCTCCCTGGGGCAACCCCTTAATGTCCCGAGTGTGAGTCTCTGGGTGATGGACAGGGTGCCGGTGATGAAGGCAGCCGTATTAGCAGGGACCAGACGGAGACAGAAGTTGAAGAAAACAACTTACAGTTCTTTATTTGAACCGCAGGAACCGCAGCAAACGTGCCTTTAACAGGTAGGTAGGGTGCCGAGATGTGAGTTGGAGGGAGCCTCAGGAGATAGTTCACCAGCCTGGAAGTAGAGGGCAGGCTGGGAGGCAGCTGTGTCCTGGTAGGAAGCTTCAGCTTGTCCTGTAGGGCTTCAGGTATCACCTTTAAAGGTAAGATGATACCCCTTTTCCTCACTACACTAACTCTAGTCTAATGCTCCACTCTTCAGAGGCAGGGGCTAGGCTCTTCCTGCTCTGGTATGGGCTAGACAGAGATTACTCACTCACTCACTGATTCTCCTACAACAGAATCTCTCTGAAAAGATCTCTGGAAAGACCCAGAACATTCCTGGCCAGAGGTTTTGTTATCTCCCTTTTGTCAGGTGGTGGCTGCTCCTCCAATCACATCTCAGCTACAGAGCACAGGATGTAACACAGACATTGGTTGACATAATTACATCATACATTAACATCTGCCTTGCCAGGCAGGATTAACCACTGCAATTTCCCCTTGATCCTATAAGGACCATGTAGTGTAATGTGGTGTTACCTACAGGTGGGACGTATTCGCAAGCACTACCTCGCCATTGCATCGGCGAGGGTGTTGCATATGTATTTCTAATTTTATTATGATTATTTGTAAAAGAGTGTTAATGGTATCTTCAATTTATTGCTATGGGAAATCTTTCCTCTCAATTTTTGTTTTTGCTGAGTTGAAAGACCCAAACTTATATCTCTGGTCCATAGCTCCCAACCGTCCCGATTTTGCCGGGAAAGTCCAGTTTTTCTTACCTCTGCCCCGCTTCACGGGCAGCTATGAGATTGTCACGGATTTTCCCCCAGGTCCCGCTGCTGTGTCCGCATAGTAAATACTTTGAAAGCCAGAACTGATAGTAAAGAATGGCTTGTACAGACATCGGGCAGGGAATCCTTTTCAGAGAAGTGTCGGGTTAGCGGAGAGAGCAGGGACCACGTCATCAGCTTCAGATCACCATCTGTCCTTATATGGTCTCCAGGGCTTACCCAGACACAAGCTCTGTATTTAATTAAATAAAGTTTTGGCCAGGCTGAGATTCGAACCTGGGACCCTCTGCACTGCAGACAGGAGCCTTAACTAACTGAGCTATAAGCCCAGTGATACAGAGCTGAGGATTTCTGGTAACTAAGAAGTGTTATCTGCCACTGTTACACTGTGAAACAGATTTACTGCACTGATATATAGAGAGGAATCTTCTTAGAGGTTATTATTGTAATTATTGAGACTATTATTATTATTATAAATTTTATTATTTTTATTATTATGGAGATGATTATTAATAATAGTAAAAATAATAATAATCATCTCAATAATAATTATAATCTCAATAATAATAATAATAATAATAGTCTCAATAATTACAATAATCTCTGAGAAGATCCCTCTCTATATACCACGGCAGTAAATCTGTGTCACAGTGTAACAGTAGTCATAGTTCTTAGTTACCAAAATTCTACACCTTGTTAATCACTGAGATTATAGCTCAGTCGGTTGGGGCGCTGTGACATTATTGTACATGGACACTGCAGGTTCTGAGTTCAAATCCCAATGAGAATAGTTTTTTTTTTTTTTTATTGAGATGATTTTTATTATTATACTATGGCTAAAATTTGGGGTGTGACCAGGGAGTGATTGGGGGTGTGGCTTAGGGGGATTGTCCCTCTTTCCCTTTCACAAATGTTGGGAGGCATGTCTGGTCCCATATGCTTTTGGTGTAGTGACAGTTTGTCACTGCTAATTTGTCACTAGTATACATTTAGATGTTTTAGATAAAAGGTACCCGAAATATCAGTTCAATGCCGAATTCCATGGATGTCTTGCTTGCAATGATTCTCCACATTCTAAACATCAGATGATATGAAATGTGAATTTTCTCAGCTATTAAAGTCATGCTTAATGGTAAATGAGCTACCTTACAATGTATCTAAAAGAGTTGCGGTTTCCCTTATCCTATCCTGGAAAACGTATTTGCCTATTTTCCCACATGTGTGTGGAAGGTTGATCTCCTGCCTCCTGGGATCCTTAGTTCAGTAACAGGGCGTAACTTGAGGGGGTGCAGAGGGTGCGATCGTATCAACAGTTCAGGCTGGTGGTGTCATGGTGTGGGGAATATTTTCTTGGCACTCTTTGGGCCCCTTGGTACCAATTGAGCATTGTTGTAACGCCACAGCCTACCTGAGTATTGTTGCTGACCATGTCCATCCCTTTATGACCACAATGTACCAAACATCTGATGGCTACTTTCAGCAGGATAATGCGCCATGTCATAAAGCTGGAATCATCTCAGACTGGTTTCTTGAACATGACAATGAGTTCACGGTACTCAAATGGCCTCCACAGTCACCAGATCTCAATCCAATAGAGCATCTTTGGGATGTGGTGGAACGGGAGATTCGCATCATGGGTGTGCAGCCGACAAATCTGCGGCAACTGTGTGATGCCATCATGTCAATATGGACCAAAATCTCTGAGGAATGCTTCCAGCACCTTGTTGAATCTATGCCACGAAGAATTGAGGCAGTTCTGAAGGCAAAAGGGGGTCCAACCCATTACTAGCATGGTGTACCTAATAAAGTGGCCGGTGAGTGTATGAGGTCAATATATAAGGTAGTTAGGGCGATCCTATGCACAGGTGGCACTCAGAGCCCTCTCTGTGGGCCTCTATGCCATCACCCCAGGACACATTTCGTCAGGCGGGCATGAAGGCTTGAAGGCCACCTCCTGTAGTCCCAGATAGCTCAGGACGCACTACATCAATGCTAAGCAACAAATACTAGACTATTTGGAATTGCTAGAGGACCAGTTCTGGTTCCATGACCAAGATTCTTCCTGCGGATTCTAGGTGGAAGTTAAAAATTTTAAATTACTACTTTCCCACTGTATTGGTGTCCTGGGGATGATGATACGATTAAAAGCTGTGACCGTTACTGCTAAAATTTTAGTGTTTGCACTTTGTAATAAGTATGTGGAATTTTATTGTAGTTTGGAAACCAAAACCTTTAAAAGGCTTGCCATCAATAATATAACGACTAGTTATTTATATTAGGGGCATTATTAGTGGACAATAATTTATATATGGGCAATAGAAAGAAGCATGTATATGGGGCAGCACACAGGGGCATATTCATTTTAGTATTTTTAAATACCATATATTTTATATACAATAAATAAATAATAAGGTTTGCGAGATATATTTATCACTGTATGGTAGTAATATAGGTATTCCTCAGTTGGGACCCACTGAGATGGGGTTTGCCCCCCATGTGCTGAACCCCTAGTTATGCCTCTTCTAATTCGTATACTTGGTACAAAAATAAATGGGACTGACTGTGCAGCAAGAGTAAATATTTCAGGTGGACCAGAATGGGCCCCCTCCCCCCACAGAAAATATACATTTTTGTATGCTCACACATTTTTACACTTATGCACACACATTTATGCACTGATACATTTATACACTATTCATATATTTATACATCTACACAGATCGGTTCTGTATTAGCTGCCTAGTACACAGCAGGAATTAGAGATGAGAAATCCCTAGCCCTGTCATTTTGCTGTCATATTCTTATCTTATCTGCACATCTTAACTGTGGAAGATGTGCACTGTTATAGTGGGGGAAGCTAGAGGAAATGGGACATGGGTGGAAGGCATGATGCAGGAAAGAAGACATTGAAGGGGGCATGCTGCAGGAAAAGGGACAATTTAAGGGGAGTGCTTCTTCAGGAATTGGGACAATATAAGCTTGCCATACAAGGAGTTATGGTGGGGCATGCAAATATACATATTTGGCTATGAAACTATGACACCAGACCACATCCCCAGAGAAGAACATCTCCCCCTGGAGAATATTTATGTTTACAGTTGGTCCCTGGGCAAAAAAAGGTTGGGGACCACTGCTGTAGATCACGTAGGACCAGCTTAATCAATAGGATACATATGCTGTACATCATGTAAGACAAGATTCATCAATAGGATACACACCGTGTAGATCATGCAGGACCATCTTCATCAATAGGGTACACCCCATAGATCAGTGGTGGCGAACCTATGGCGCGGGTGCCAGAGGTGGCACTCAGAGCCCTTTCTGTGGGCACCCAGGCCTTCACCCCAGCACAAGATTTGCTAGACATGACTCAAGTTTCCTTCTGCGGTCCAAAAATATTTTAAAGCAACACCTTCTTGGCTGCCAGGACCACACAAGAAGCGGGAAGGTATGGATAGGGATGTATTATGGTTAGAGATCCTGCTCTGGGTCCCCTGATTCTTCCTTTTCAGGGGACCCTGGAAGGAAGCTAAAATCCAAATTTTCTTTCTATTGTATTGGTGTCTTCAGAAAGCCAATATGATTAAGACTTATGATACAGTTTGTATCAATGTCATCTTTGCACTTTACGACATAAAAGTAGGTTTTGGTTGTAGTTTGGGCACTCTGTGTCTAAAAGGTTCGCCACCACTGCCATGGATCATGTTGGAACAACTTCGACAATACGGATCAATTAGGATCTGCTTCATCAGTACGGAACACACCCTGTAGATCATGCAGGATCAGCTTAATCAATGGGTACTCAACCTGTATAACCAGCTTTATCAATAGGGTACACCATGTACATTATGTAGGACAAGCTTCATCAATATGATATACACCCTCTAGATCAAAATAACTAGAAGACTAAAATATGGCAGCTTCCTAAATTCTTTTCAAAAATGTATTAATACATGAAATAGTTTTCCATGAAACCCAAACACTTTTTGGGATACTGTTGGGCAAGAGCCTCAAAATATCCCAAATAATATCATTGTTAAGACATTTATAAAGATATAAAATAAAGTTTCCCGTTATAGTAAAACTTAATAAAGTGGCCACAGAGAAATTTCCAGCTATGAAGCCTAGTCCATAACATTAAACACCAAGTACTTACAAACCATACAATATAACACTGATCAGATAAAGGTAAATACTTTCCTTTATTATACTATAAAGTAGATTAAGTTTTTACAAGACACTTGTGATTAAGGTGTTAAAACTACAATTTACATCCAAAACAGTGAAGGAGTAAGTCGTGGTCCAAATGGCAAGCACCCAACCAGTAGAGGAAAAAGTAGCCAGAAAAACATCATCAGAAAAGGAAGACACAGACATTTCTAGTTGTTTCTCAAAGCTGGATGCTACATTTCAGTTCTAACCAGTGAATTGCAGGCCAACATTTTATAGAGGAATGAAAAATCCAACAACCTATGATCCATCATTCTATTTATTGGATGGATTATACTTGAAAGCTTACAACATAAACTGTAAAACCTGGCCAGTACATGATGCATATTAAGGTTTTCTGCACTTCACATAAAAGTGAAGGAAAGGATGAAGACTTCACTATTTGGCAGTTGTGATCTCCAATTAAATACTTTATAGTTTACATCTTTCCATTACGTATCAACAGGAATTAGTGCTTTACTTTACAATATTGTGCTATATATTACTGCAGATTGTATATAAGTAAAGATAAAAGCTAGATACAACAAACTGTGCAATATATTTAGAGAAGGAACTTTCCACAGTAGCTAAAATTTACACCAGTATTAACACATTGGGGCAGATTTCTATAGATGTATGTTGAAATGGAATGTCAATTATTGCATGCTGCTGTCATGGATGATTCTGCTGCTCTAATGTAAGATCTCATTGGTTCATTTCTTATATAAATATCATTCATTATTTTTAGTTTCTTAAATGACATCTACCACCAGAAGGATTGTAAACCAAGCACACTGACATACTGGTGTGTGCCCCTCCCGGCAGGCTGTGCTCTTCTTTAAACTTCCTATGCCCTTGTTTTAAGAAAAAAAGCCTTTAGAATTGCTATGATCCTAAGGGTCTCCAGGCTCCATAGATGTTAATGCAGATCCTGCCAGAGGGGGCACACACTAGTATGTCAGTGTGCTTGGTTTACAATCCATTATCCTGGTGGTAGATGTCCTTTCACTGAATTGTCAGATACCAATATACAGTATCAAATGATATCAGGATGGTAACATATATACCATCTACGTTGCCCTTTGGATATATCATTTAAAATGTCTTTGCCATATAACATAGACAAGTACTGTGTTGGAATAAAAGAGAAATATACAAAAGAGACGGTTAATCTTTAGGAGAACTATAGCTATATCTATCATATTGAAAGGATGTATAGATAGTATAGCATATATATGTGCAATGAAAACCTCCTCCGAAGGGAACGTTTCATGTTGAAATGGAGTCTGATTTGCAGGTATCATGTTATAGACTGAGGATAAAGCACTGAGCAGAATGATGCATAGATTTGTTGAAAAATCTACAGTATTAGGCTGATTTCTAGGCTGTAGCCGGACGGACATACGTGCGGCACCATGGAGAGGAGGAGGGTTGCCCACCCCCTCTCCACAGAGATCCACGGCGCACGACGCCACAACACAGGGAAAGATAGTCATGTGCTATCATCTGTGAATAGCGCAGGGCACCAATGTTTATTCTTCTAATCTTGGTGAACTTTAGCAAATGGCATTGGTCCTGCACAGTGTTGGGCTATGTCGCGAATGTCCGTGCAATCCATGCCTTGGATCGCAAGCACACCCGTGCCCCTCTCCACTTTCCTGCTCCCGTCCAGGCTAGGCCGCACACACGTCCCCGCTCCCTTGGGAGCGCGCACGCCGGTACTCAAAGATTTAAACGCCCAGCGCACCGCTGATTGGCGCTGGCCACTTCTGGGTTCCTGTTTAAACCGGCGGCTCCCATCACCCCCCGCCGGATCTTTGAGCTAATTGTGATCAATTAAAGAATCCTAGCATTGTTCCTGTCCTTGTTCCTGGTTCTCTTCCTGCTCTGCTTGAGCTCCTGTTGTTGACCCCGGACCCAACCTCTGACCTCTGCATCCCTGCCGCCTTCCCTGACTGCCTGCTGATTCTGTACTTCAACTTTGGCTGCCACCGCGGGCTAGTCGTCCCTGTGGAACGACCTGGTGGCACCATGCCGTAGCAGGACCACCCCACTTTGCGGCAGGCTCTGGTGAAGACCAGGTGCCACTTAGATTCTGGTTGCAGGTGTTGGCTAGTACCATCTCCCGTGGTGGTGCTGGGAATCCACTAACCCCGAGCCCTGACAGTAAGATTCGCCAAGGTGCCGCTTTCGATACTGGCTGATCTTACCAGTGTTGTTGCCCAGCAGTCCCAGCAGATTGCTTCGCAAGGAGAGCTGCTTGGCCAAGTCACTGACACACTGCAACAGATGCTTGCCACTCAGTACCAGCGTCAAGCTCTTGTGACTTCTCCTGCTACCCTGGCTTGTCTACCGGCAGCTGAAGCCAGGTTCAGACTCTCGATGCCCGATAAGTATGAAGTATGATAGGGACCCCAAGCTCTGCAGAGCATTTAATAAACAGTGCTCGCTGCACATAGAACTGATGCCATTCCAGTTTGTCACCGAAAACTCCAAGGTGTCATTTGTTGTCAGGCTCCTCTCCGCGAAAGCCGTGGTGTGGACTACTCTATGAGACAGAGGCGATCCACTCCTCACGAACACCCATTATGCATTCCTGGTTGAATTCTGCTCCGTGTTTGAGGAGCCTCCTCAGCTGAAATGGAGCTGCTGAACCTGCGCCAAGGGTACTCGTTCGAGGGCGAGTATGCTGTCAAATTCAATACCCTGGCTTCCAAGCTCTCCTTGATGATGCGGCCCTGTCAGCAACTTTTAAACACAGTCAAAGACACATTGGCCACCCGTGACCTGCTGGCTACTCTGAGTGGTCTCATCAGCCTGGCTACTCGGATAGACGTGCGGTTCTTGGAGCGTGCTGAGGAGTTGCGTTGAGCAACTGTAAGAACTAAATTAATTTTTTTAAGGGGTCATTCTGCTGGACATTACATTAATGTGGGCACAAATGGGGGCACTGCTGGACAATATATTAATGGGGGCACTCTGCTGGACATTACATTAATGGGGGCACTCTGCTGGACATTTTATTTATGGGGCACTCTTCTTGACCTATATTAATGGGGGCACTCTGCTGGACATTATACTAATGGGGGCACTCTGCTGGACACTTTACTAATGGGGGCACTCTGCTGGACATTATATTAATTGGATGGGCTGCTGTGGAAATTTCATTCAGGAGAGGAGACTACTGGACATTTTATTGATAAGGGGAGACTACTGGACATTTTATGAGAAAGTAGTGGCTGTGTTTCCCACCATAGGCTTATACTTGGTGTGGTAAAATTAGGCACCTAAGCTTATAGGCTTATACTAGGGTCGGCTTATACTCGGGTACATAGGGTACAAAAAGTTATTATCAAACTTTCCTACAAAACTATATATTAATCTGCTGAGACATCTTGACATGTTAACTTTAAAGGGCATCTACCACCAGGAGGAAGTATTGCAAACCAAGCACACTGACATACTGGTGTATGTCCCCTCTGCCAGGATCTGCTCTAATTTAAGCTTCTTATGGCCTTGCTTTTTACGAAAAAAAGGCTTTTAAATTATGAAAATGAGCCTTAGTGGCTCCTGGCTCCATTAACACCTATGGAGCCCAGAGTCCCTTAGGCTCAATTGCATAATTTGTAAAGCCTTTTTTGTAAACACAAAAAAAAACAACAACAAGGGCATAAGAAGCTGAAAAATTACATACTGTAATATAAATAAGATGCTTACTTGAGCCAGTTTTAGGGGGGAGGGGCTTAAGTATTTTAGTCCTACGGTTTAAATTGTAAATCCAAATGGAGAGGTTACACAGCTTTTCTGATCTCCCACTTATGTGAACGTTAAATGTCTTCACTTGAAACTCAGTGAAATATTTGACTTACCCACAGATTTGTAGTAGATAGAAGATGTGGAATCACCATATGTGTGACTAATCGAATGTGATCTGTCTTTTGTAGTACCTGTGTGGCCTCTTCTGTGTGGATGACACCATGCAGAGACTAAAGCAAAGGCTTAAAAAACTGATTTTGTCATACAAAGCAAGAAATTGAATTCCCACTTTCCATTACATTTCTTTAACTAGAATACCATACTCCATAAATCATCTTATGATTCAGTATATATCTAACATTAATGAGCCAGAAGCTGAGATTTTCCTATAAATCTCTCTGACTTAAGGGTTTAAATTGGAATTTTAAATAATTTGTAACTTAGTCATTAATGATTTTAATTTTGACTAATGACAGGAACTCACAATGGACATTACCATACTTTGTACTTATAATACTAGCAAAAAATGTGGCTGATCTTTTGAAGTCCTAGATTTAGAATTCCTTGTGTAAACATATACTCATCTGTGACTCTAAATGAGTTGCATCTAGTGATGAGCAGGTGGGTCAATATTTAGGTTCGATGGGTTAGTCCAAATTTCGCCACAAAGTTTGGTTCGGGATCCGAGCTTTAGACTGAACTTGGAGCCGAACACGAACCCTATTAGAGGGGTTTTGCCCATGAAAGAAAATTCTCAAATTTCAACTCCTAGTGATGATTACACAATAAAGATCATTTTTAACCCCTTACTTTACAATGTTACTCAGTTTTATTGCTGTTTTAGCTGTTATCACTCAGTGATGGTCAGTGTAAAATTCCAGAGTGTGGGCAGGGACTCTTTTAGCAGACACATTAGGATCCCTCTAGTTCTATGAGCTGACAGTGTGGTTAGATTATCAGGGTACAGGATTATATACACTTTTATTTGGCTTCTGAACATTCTATGCAATATTGTGTACAGTTTTGGGCACCAGTGCATAAGAAGGACATGCTAGAACTGGAACGGGTGCAGAGGAGAGCAACCAAGATCATTATTGGGACTAGAATACAATGAGCGATTACAAAATTTGGGGTTATTCAGTTTTGTAAAAAGAACAGCTGATGGCAAACCTCAATGTACAAATACAAGGATCTCTCCAAAGATCTTTTCATACCTAGGCTAGTGGCCAGGACAAGGGGCATCATTTACGCCTAAAGGAGAGGCGGTTCTAACATCGCCATAGACAGGGATTCTTTACTGTAAGAGCAGTGAGATTATGCAACTCACTATGGAGGTTGTTATGGTGGACTCTATGTACATGTTCAAGAGAGGTCTGGATGCCTTTCTGGAGTGCAAAAATATCAAGGGTTATGGGGTAAAACACTTTTTTCATTCTTAAAGGTTGGACTTGGTGGACTTGCATATTTTTCCAGCCTTATATACTAAGAGAGATCAGAGGTTAGGGATGATGACATCCATGAGATGCATATTACACATTCTCAGCTCTACTATTACAGGCATAACATACACAGCACTGCTATATCATACCTATAACACATACTGTCAGATCTTATCTGTCTGTAGCTTTACCCTCCTCACAAGCTGCCGGCAGGAAGTCAGTGTGTGTGAGAACTTGTCCTGGAATGCAAAGGGCCGCTGCAGGGAGCAGAGAATAGCTCAGTGCAGCATCAGACACAAGAGCAAGATAGCTACCGACCCTAAACTCAGAAGATACATTCAAGTAAGCGCTATGTGAATGCAATATTAGCCTGCATTCACACACTTTTCATTTACATTGTCTCAACTGAAATATATGTATGCCGGGATTGATAGAGATAGGATGGAATTATATTTGTGAAATGCTGCATTTTTGTTAATAACAGTAAAATAGAGAATGTGTTATATTGTTATGCTAAGTACGTTTAAAAATTTTGTCTTCGTGGGAATACCCCTTTAAAATCAATGGGGACCCAGATTTTAACAACCAAAATGACTGTAAAATGGGGCTAGTAGGGCCTAGAGGACATAACAGGGTAATTGCCCTGCCCACAATGGGCTAGGGAAAGTATAGACAGTCCCCGGTGTAGCAGGCTGGAGTAACCCCATCCCAGAGTATACCCCAGAGTATACCCCGGGATGTACTCTGGGCTAGGCCAAAGTAAACCCCCCATCCAAAAATATATTTTTGTCCCCCGGGGATAAATTCTATACCAGGAGATATAAAATAAGGTCCTATCCATCCAGACCTTAATATTATCACTTCACTGGTTTTCTCACTTAAGTTGAAGTTTCAAAAAGTTTTCTGGTTAAAGTGATACCAGTCTATTGCGTTTTTCTGTCATGACAGAAATTCCTTGCTGTTTATTTCCACCTGCACCAAGGCTGTGGCGCCACTTTTTCTATAACCTGCACCAGGATCCATGCAACTCTATGCCAGGCGTACAATTAACTTAAGCTCGTGCCCAGTCATGATAACCCCCTCCCCCCAACATTATGCATTTGGAGTTTTAATACTAGCTAGGAACCTATCTAAACATTCAGCTTGTCCAAATGGGGATTGTGTTACCAGAAGTCATGAGTACAGCTCACTAAGTGGACAGATGTACTTTATAAACGGGTAACTAATCTCAACTCATGTGCACAACTGTTTTAGGTGGCTGTAAACTGGCCACATATACTGTTCACGGCCACCATTCACTAGCATTATGCAAAGCCATGGTGTGCTCAGCACACCGTGGCCATGCATAATGCTAGTCAATGGCGGTCATGTCTCACCACAAAACGTATGTGTCTCATCTCACCATAACGAAACAAACACCAAGAGGTGAGGATCGTTCACCCCTTTTCATCTCAACCACGCCACAAGCTTTCCCTAATCTTGTGTAAAAGAATTTTAAAGTGTGTTTACGTAAAAGCAATGTGAGGTTGTGTTAGGTTGTGTTCACACATCACATTGCATTAACATTGCATTGATTTAAAACACATTTCTGTAAAAGCAATGCGAACGCAATGTTTATGCCGCATTCACGTAAGCGCTATGTGAATGCAATATTAGCCTGCATTCACACACTTTTCATTTACATTGTCTCAACATCACATTAACCCCTTCGTGCACCTTGACGTAACTCTACGTCATAGGATGCAGATAGTTTCTGTATCTTGAAGTACAGTTACGTCATGGTGATCGCCCAGGCTCAGCTTCTGTGATCACTGCGAAATCTCAGCAGTAAGCAATAGCCGAGATCCCACAGTAACAGCCGGGATCACGACTATCGCAATCCCGCTGTTTAACCCTATAGACCCCATGGTCATAGTTGACAGGAGGATGCTACGGGAAGAGGAGGAGGGAGATTCGGAGGCCACAGGTAGAGTATGGTGGAGGACATGAGGCCACGTGTAGAGGAAGATGGAGGACAGGAGGCCATAAAAAGAGCAGGATAGAGGATAGGAGGCCACAGGCAAAGGAAGATGGAGAACAGGAGGCCACAGGTATGGGAAGCTGGAGGACAGGAGGCCACAATATCAGGAGGATGGAGGACAAGAGGCCACAATATGAGGATGAAGGACATAAGGCCACAGTAAGAGTAGGCTCAAAGACAGGCTGCAGGGCAGGATGCCACAATATGAGGATGGAGGACAGGAGGTCACAGGAAGAGGAAGCTGGAGGACAGGAGGCCACAATATGAGGAGGATAGTGGACAGGAACCCACAGGTAGAGGAGGCCACAGGAGGAGGCTGGAGAACTCGAGGCTACAGGAGTAGGCTGGAAGACAGGAGGCCATAATTAGAGGAGGATGGAGGACAGGTGGCCACATTAAGAGGAGGCAGGCAACAATATAAGGAGGATGGAAGACATGAGGTCACATAAGGAGGTTAAAAAACAAGAGGTCACAGGAGGCCATAGAAAGAGCAGAATGGACTACAGGAGGCCACAGGCAGTGGAGGCCAGAAGACAGGAGGTAACAGGAAAAGGAAGATAGAGAACAGGATGCCACAGGTAGAGGAGGCTAGAAGACAGGAGGCCACAATATGAAGAGAATAGCGGACAGCAGGCCACAGTAAAGAGGAGAATCGGAGTACAGGAGGCCACAACATGAGAAGGATGGAGGACAGGAGGCCACAGTATAAAGAGGCTGGAGGATAGGGGGCACAGTAAGAGAAGGCTGGAGGACAGTAAGAGGAGCATAGAGGACAGGAGGCAACAATATAAGGGGGTTTGAGAACATGGGCCACACCATGTAAGTAGGGGTGGGGGTAGGAGTAAAGATAGTATTATGTGTAAGTTTGAGGAGATAAATAAAAGTGGAAAACCAAATTTAAAGGTAGGATAAAATTAAAGAGGTGTTTTATATGTTACCAGGTTGCATTAGGAGGTATTGTACAAGTCCATAGGGGTGTTGGCCACAGTAAAGAGAATCATACTATGTGGGGGCCATTAAGGTCAATATTATTCTATGCTTGCAGATGGGACAATGGGTGTGGTTTAGAAAAAAGGGGAGGGGCTTTGTGTCACCTGCAGCTAACATTCACAATAGGTACTGGCACTGCAATTTATGGTTGCTAATGACTGCCAGAGGCATTTTTGTTCAGATCGTCACAACCCGTGCTATCATTGGGGGGTGACTGTCTGCAACCATGACAGCCTTTATAAGACTCCAAGAACTGTTATTTCTGAAGATCTGTAACAATGTGCCATCAGCAAAAACTGCATAGCTAAACTTGTTAACATGTTAGGCATTGGCGCACGCCAAAAATCCCGATCTACCAAAATTAAAAAACTGTTATTTCCTTTGGAGAACCCCATAACAGAATAGTGCCCATATGTACGAATCGTCACCTTTTCCCCATTTTGCAATACATAAAAAAATATAATAGTGACCAAAAAGTCGATTTATCTACCAACAAGACAATGGTAGGGAAAGATGTACCCATCTCCCTGGACAAACTCATTGCCTTGGCTAAATGTATTGATATGCGCTTTTGTGAGTGTGCCAAAGAGGTATCCCGAGAGAAGAAAATTTTGAGACGGGCACCAAACTTTGAGCTACCTATGCTAAGTCGGCTCCAAACAAGCCCTGTCTCTGAACTTGGTGTCCAGTTCACATCCAGATTCTGAAGAGGTCTGTGTAAACTTCTGACAAAGGTCTTGGGAACCATCAACACACCAGCCCTTATCAAGAGGTTTCTTTCCAGTTTTGGTCCCAAGAAGTGGAGGCATAAGAAGAGGGTACTGTATGGTGACAGGTTCTGCCCCTGATTGCATTCCCCATCGCAAGGTTACCCTCAGCCACCAAGTCCATCAATGCTCAACCTCCCTTATGGTGCTGGGGGCACCTCTCTCCCCTTCATGAAGGAGCAGGGCGTATTCCAGCAGTATGTCACAGCCAATCAGGGTCCACCAACAGCCTTATAGTCTGGCATGCCCTGCTTCCCTCGCACGAGCGAAGGTTCCTACTTTGTCTAGTTCCTGCTGTATGATGCCTGTTTCTATTGACTTCTTCTGTTTGACCCCAGTTAGTTCTGTGACCTTGTTGATCAGCGCTCCCTGCAAAACCCTCTGCCAGTCTCTATATTCTGATTGAAAGATGCCTGCCTCGACTATAGACTAACATTGACTATCGCTTTGCCTGACCCCTTGGTATTATGTACAAGTGTCTCTGTGCCTGCTGAGCCAGCTGCTATCTATACTAAGACCACCACAAGAAGTAATGGCCTTGTGATATCTCCACAGCAAAGTCTAGATCCCTGTGAAAGAGCCAGGGATAATGTCATGTGTGTGCCCTAAGACAAACCAGTTAAATAGCACAGTGGGTCCACAACCCACTGCTTTTTACGTTAGCTCTGTGGCCCCTGACGTCAGCAAAAGGGGAATGAGGAGAGAGAGGTGGAGTAGGAGATAAATACACTGACTCTGGACAATCCCTGATCTGCTTGTAAGTATAAGCAGGAAGCTCAGTGTAATGAAAGAAGCCCCACCCAAGCTCCTTAGATGCTAATGGAGCCTAGAGCCCCTCTGGCTCATTTGCATAATTTTAAATTTCAGAATTTCTTTTTGGAGAAAAAAAACAAGACATAACAAGCTAAAAGAACAGTGGTTCCTGCCAGAGGGGGCACACACCAGCATGTAAGTGTGCTTAGTTTACAATCCTTGATTCTAGTGGTAGATGTATTTTAATACATCTCACCCAAATGACTGCTGGAGTTGGACAGGCCCTATAGCTGCAAAGCAAATACAAATTATCACCCTTACTACATACATCATGCTTTAGAGTTTGTATGAGGCATTTTTGTAAATTTGCTGGTCAGTTGATGAAAGAATATTTGATTTGAAACACTTGTGTGCTACTTGTCCTTTAACAGGTAGGCACTTCATTGTCGGTGCACACCTTGTTAGCATCCTGCTGTGGAAGGCCAGGGGTCTCATAATGGCAGAAATGCTATGCCACATAGCTCTTTGCAGCATAAGGTAGGGTAATTGTTTATTATTTTCTTTGTTGTCAGAAAAGAAGCAGCCAGGGCCCAAAGCCAGCGGCACTTTGTAATAAATGGTCAGTAAAATCCCTATATACTGCCATACTGTAGTATGGCAGTATATGGTAAGATCAATCAGACAACCTAGGGTTAAAGTACCCCAGGGGTTCTGAAAAAAATCAAAAAAATAAAATAAAAAAGTTAGGAAAAAGATATTAAACAGAAAAATTCTAATTACTCTCCCTTTCCCTAGAACTGATTTAAAAATAAATAAAAAACAGTAAAAATCATAAAAGCTAGGTATTATATCAAAATATTATAAATATGATTATTCCCGGCGTTTAACTCTGTAATGGAAAATCGGGTCCAAAGTAAAAAATGCTACTTTTTTGCCATTTTGTAACATATATAAAAAATGAAAGCGATCAAAAGGCAGTATAGTCCTCATAATAGTAGCATCTGAAAACTTCATCTCATCTCGCAGAAAATGACACGCCTCAGCTCTGAACTCTGAAGTTTAAAAAAGTTAGTGCCAGAAGATGGCAAAATTATGAAATTTTACCACTCCAGACAATATAAGAGACATGTCATTTAGGGCACACAGTGAAATACTTAATAACCAAGCCCACAAGAAAATATCCTCTTCTCAGTGCATGGCCTAATACTTAGTAGCAAAACCTTTAGACAAAATAACTGCGAACAACTGCTTCCGGTAACCATCAATGAGTTTCTTACAATGCTCTGCTGGAATTTTAGACTATTCTTCTTTGGCTCCAGGTCCCTGAGATGTGAAGGTGCCTTCTCCAAACTGCCATTGTGAGATCTCTCCACAAGTGTTCTAAGGGATTCAGGTCTGGAGTCATTGCTGGCCACTTTACAAGTCTCCAGTGCTTTCTCTCAATCCATTTTCTAATGCTTTTTCAAGTGTTTTGGGTCATTGTCCTGCTGGAAGACCCATGACCTCTGAGGGAGACCCAGCTTTCTCACACTGGGCACTACATTATGCTGCAAACTTTGTTGGTAGTCTTCAGACTTCATAATGCCATGCATACGGTCAAGCAGTCCAGTGCCTGAGGCAGCGAAGCAACCCCAAAACATCAGGGAATCTCCTCCATGTTTGACTGTAAGGACCATGTTCTTTTCATTGAAGGACTCCTTTTTTTCCTGTAAACTCTATGTTGATGCCTTTTCCCAAAAAGCTCCACTTTTGTCTCATCTGACCAGAGAACATTCTCCCAAAACATTTTAGGCTTTCTCAGGTAAGTTTCGGCAAACTCCAGCCTGTTTTTTTTATGTTTTTGTGTAAGAAGTGGGGTCTTCCTGTGCATCCTACTATACAGTCCCTTTTCATTCAAACACTGACGGATAGTACGGGATAGTACCGTTGTACCCTTGGACTGCAGGCCGCTTGAACTAGTTTTGATGTTAGTCGAGGTTCTTTATCCACCATCCGCACAAACTTGCATTGAAATCTCTGGTCAATTTTTCTTTTCCGTCCACATCTAGGGAGGTTTGCCACAGTGCAACAGGCTTTAAACATCTTGATGACACTGCGCACTGTAGACACAGGAACAGATCTCAATCCAATAGAGCATCTTTGGGATGTGATGGAACGTGAGATTCGCATCATGGATGTGCAGCCGACAAATCTGCGGCAACTGTGTGATGCCATCATGTCAATATGGACTGAAATCTCTGAGGAATGCTTCCAGCACCTTGTTGAATCTATGCCACGAAGAATTGAGGCAGTTCTGAAGGTAAAAGGGGGTCCAACCCGTTACTAACATGGTGTACCTAATAAAGTGGCCGGTGACTGTATATACTCAAGTATGAATCGACTCGAGTATAAGCCGAGGTACCTATTTTTAACACAAAAATCTGGGAAAACCTATTTACTCGAGTATAAGCTTCATGGTTTTAGATGGGTCACTCACTCCAGACTTGAAAATGATGTATAGCTGGGTGTCATCAGCATAACATTGGTATGCCAGGTTTATTATTTCATAGAATTATGGAAACTGAAAACACAGTCACAGCCTACACCCAGTATATAGCTAGCCAGTCCCCTCTTCCCCAGGGTTTGGACAGCGCCTTGCCCCCTAGTATATAGCCATACCATGCCCCCTAGTATATACAGCGGTGGCCAAAAGTATTGGCACCCCTGCAATTCTGTCAGATAATTCTTTCCAAAAAAAGATTGCAATCAGAAATTCTTTGGTATTATTATCTTCATTTAATTTGTCTTCAATGGAAAACCACAAAAATAATTGTCAAAAAGCCAAATTGGATATAATTCCACACCAAACATAAAAATGTGGGGGGTGAGGACAAAAGTATTGGCACTGAAAAATCATGTGATGCATCTCTAATTTGTGTAATTAACAGCACCTGTATCATACCTGTGGCACCTAACAGGTGGTGGCAATAACCTGCGTGTACCACATTGAGCATGGGGAAAAGAAAGAAGACCAAAGAACTCTCTGAGGACTTGAGAATCAAAATTGTGAGGAAGTATGAGCAATCTCAAGGCTACAAGTCCATTTATAAAGATATATTAAAGCATCGGACTTGGTCACTTAAAACTTAACTTTTACTTAATCACTTTAAAAACCACTTGTATCTATAAATGCAGCAAATACACAAACATTTAAAAATGGAGCGGTCTTACCAGGTGGAGTATCTGGCTGCAGGATGGGTATCCTTGAGAGACCTAAGGGGGGATAAATGTTCTCTCCCTATATATTTAGCTGTCCCTACCACCCCAGATGCTCCCGTCCTGACAAGGACAGTACCCGAATCGTCCCTAGATCGGTGTACTGTTATGCCCTAAAAGGTATAGCCAAATAAGTGCTACCCGTCCCTCCCTACCCTACGCGTTTCATCACCGGTTCCTGGTGAATCATCACAGGATTAGATGAGTACTAACCAAGAGTCCTGGAGGGGGAGAAAGTAATAATCGGTCTGGGGTGTTAACGAGCAGTTGGACAGGTGTACCTAATAAAGTGGCCGGTGAGTGTACGTTGTTTGTAGTTCTAGTGCCATATTGGACAGGAAACTAGTGCAAAGTGGGTTAGATGGGGATTATAGGCACATGTTATCGTGTATCGTAATTAAACTGGTGCAGCATTTTACACTGAACTGAAGGAATGTTATCATCTTGTCTGGAAGGCCTACATATAGGCCTACTTACAGTAAGACAGACAGATGCTTATAAAAGCATGTACCAGAGTAGATTCTCTTACCATTACTGACAGTTCAGACTTACATATTATTTGGATCCAAAACTGCACATTAATTTAACTTCAATGGTCTCCTTTAGACCTTGGATACCAATACATTCATAATTTGTTCCTTTATTTCTTTCTGAGTTGCACTACTCCAAAACCCTCTGTACTCACCTTTCCAACGGCCCCCGCAGATCCTCTTCTTTCTGCAGCTCCAGCTCCATCTTCGGCTCCCAGCACGGTCCTGTTGTGCACACCATGACGCCAGCCGCATGCTGACATCATAGTATGTGCGCCGCCATCAGCACACACAGAGAACCTGCGAGGGCATTGGAAAGATGAGTACACAGGTTTTTTTTAGTCTGGGCAGGGGTCTGCTAGCTATAAAGTAAAGGGGGCAAGCACTGGCTACATACTGGGGGGAGAGTGCTGGCTATATATTAGGGGGCAGGGGCTGGCTATATACTGGGAGCATGTGCTTGCTGGCTATATGCTGGGGAGGCTGTGACCAATGCATTTCCTACCCTAGACCTATACTCGAGTTAATAGGTTTTCCCAGTTTTTTGTGTTAAAATTAGGTGCCTTGGTTTATACTTGGGTCGGCTTATACTCCAGTATATACGGTAAGTTAATTTTATTTGATTAATTATTTCTCATTTTACTATCAACTTTGATTTCAAATAATCTTTCAACTGCTGATCTTTATTGAAGACTATTTCCTCTGATTCAGGTTTTTTTTTATCCTCAATTACAGTTCTTTCTATTTTTATTGCACAGTATAGGATAGCATAGTCATTCGACAACACTATAAAATGAAATTTTGTCTTTTGTGAAAACCTGCATTAGAAAAAGCTGACCAGTTTTTATATATATTATGAAGAAATCATACGTTTTATCTATAAATGTTGTTTAAGATCCACTAGATTACATATTTTTATTATGCCACTTTTGAATGGGTTAATCATCATTTTCTGATTAGCTGAGAAATACCCTCCATGCTGCCAAAACAGGCAAGCTACATTTTCTAAAAGGGCATCTTGCCATTTATATTTAATGAATCCGTATTCCACTGACACAGCTCAGCTTCAGCACCCAGCAGGGATTCAATATTAATGAAAGATTTCCCTGCAGGTAACTTGGGAAAAGTCTCTGCACTCCAGGCATTGAACCTTTTAGGGGAATTATTGTATTAAAAAAATGGAAAATGCTTTCTTTCATGATGTGTTTAAAGGAAGAAGTAAACTTATTTTGTTTTCATTTTGGACAAATATTTTATGGTGGAACTAATAATATCTATGTTCAACATAAAACATCCTTTATTTTTGAGATCTAAGCTTCAATACAATTCAGTGTAAAAAATATGATTTACTGTGTTTCCTTGTGAATTTCCAGTGCCATTTACCAAATTTTATTATAAAGTTCTGGGTGAGCCCCCACCACTGTGCATGTTATAGTCTGCGGGACCTGTACTTTACAAGGGCATTACCAGAGTGTCTTATTTAAAGAGATCCTGTCACCAGATTTTCACTAATAAGCCTTATAACAAGTTACCATAGCAGTATAGTAACATGTACCCTCACTGTTTTTACTAAAAAATGCATAGTTCCTACCTCCAGAAAATAAGGTTTGTAAGCCTACCTGGCTCTGCCTGAAGAAACAGGGTTTTTCAAGGGTGTTTGCTATCATGCAAGGCAGTATGTCTCTCACCTTATGTCTGCTCCTGCTCTTTTGGATAAGGGTTAACTTGATTGAAAAACCCTTTAATGGCACTCTAGGTGTTCAGACCCAGTTACTTGAATTAAAAGTTCCAGGAATGTGGAATTGAAAAATTTGAATTCGAAGTCCTGGGAAAGTTGAAATAAATAATTTGAATTTGGAGTTTCAGGAATGCAGAATTGAAAAAATTCAACTTTAAAGTTCCGGGAATGCATAACTTATTCAGACACTGGCAAAATCAATCTGTGTGGGATCCATGCTTTAAGACCCCACAATGAATGTTAGGATGTCCACATAGGCTGTAGAGAGGTGGATCCTGTTGTCGATGATGACATGACTGGCAGTGATGAACACATGCTATGACATCACATATGCCTTAGTGCAGGACAGCACCTGCAAAGCATATAGGGCAAGCTCTGGCCTCATGTCCAATTTTCCCACCCAGAAATTGAACATGAAGGACCCATCCTTCAATACCAGGAGACATGTGGATAGGTAATCCTCCATCATGTGAGTCACATTCTGCCTCCAGGTACAACATGCCCCATGGCGTTCCACATTGTGGCCATGGTGGTCTTCCTTCTTCATTGGTGACTTCCTCCTCCTCCTCCTTGTGCTATCACTGGTCTGGAAACCCACCCTTGTGTGGACTGGCCTGGTACCTGTTCCCTCTCTGCCGCTGTCAAAGTCTGAAGAGCTTTTTGAAGTATGCAATAAATGAGGAGAACAAAAATCCAATGAAAATTCACATCTGGAGTAGTTGAGAGGATAAAGTATTTCACACCCTTGAATGGATTACTTTCTATATCCACACAAATCTCCCATATGTGAGTTCTGGGTAAGTATACTTCTTCTGTGCCCGCTAGATAAAAAGCATAGGCCCGCTCCTTAGGCTAAGACCTTTGGCGTGCACAGACTGCTTTGCCTATGTTTTACGCCAAAAGTGATAAATAACCCGCTTAAGCTTTAATATATCTCAATATCTTTTAGATATTTATTACCTTGTGTTAAACAGTAAAAGAGAATTAAGATAAGCAAACATTTCTAAAATTAACAAATTTAAGAAACTGTAGTTTATGTACCTCCAACACCATTCCCAGAAACAGAATGCATTCAGCTCACCAAAGCTGAGAACTCCTGTGCTCTGCTGCAACAAGTATGGGGTGGGTGCTGGCACTTCAGCTATTGCCCACCCCCGCAGTAGTCCGTGGCTCTGATAACACCGATCATCCCCCTGGTAGTGGGTGATTCAGCGATCAGCTGCCAAATAAAATAAAAATGTAAATAAAAATTCCCCCCTCAGCCACCTCCCTCAGTGGCCTGCCCTGGGCACTGTGTACACGGTGCCTAGTGACATATACTATGATCTGCCTTTGCAGGCTGCTTTACTCTTCATGCAATTCATTGGATCATGTGCTAAGGTCTACATCATGAATACAGGCGGTCCCCTACTTAGGAACATCTGACTTACAGATGACTGCTAGTTAAAGATCCCTCTGCCCCCTGTGACCTCTGATGAAGCTCTCTGGATACTATAGTCCCAGACTGCAATGATCCTTGGTCCAATTACAGCAAAAAATTTTGAAACTCCAATTGTCCCTGGGGCAAAAAAATTTTTTGTCTGGAGCTACAATTATAAAATATACAGTTTCGACTTGCATAGAAATTCAACTTAAGAACAAACCTACGGAACCTATCTTGTATGTAACCCGGGGACTGCCTGCATTAGCGGAGGCAAGATACAGGTTCTAATTTTAGTTGTATCATTACATCTATTACCAACAAAAACTCTAGGCGACATTTATTTGCTCTCATGATGCAGATATTTGCTGATGTAGTACTGTGCGCATAGATGTAAAATAGTAAAAATTACAGCTCATTTGCTGCATTTTCCTGGCCAGTAAGCAGTTCATAAAACGGTATGTTCAGATATGACTCTCCACTGACTGATTTATTCACTCTATCACTTGTTAGTAAATCTTGCATGAATATATAATGAGACAAGATGTTCCATTTGCATAAAAAATAACATTTCTAGCAAGTTCCTATCCAGTTAATATGAATCATGCAATCCACATTTATTTGTATAGATGCACAGCTTGACATGTTTATTACCTCTCAAAAACATAACAGAATGACAATGATAGTAATGTAAGCTCTGTCTACAGAACATGTATGGGTACGTGTCATCTCAGACTCGGTCTAAGTCCTATAAATATTGTAGCTTTGTAGTTGTAGCATGTTTTAAAATTGTGAAACCTGTTTAAGAATTGTCCACCCAAACTTGCCATGATCCTGTCAAAGTTAATGGTGGAACCAAATTTAGCCACAGAAAATCTGTTTTTTTTCCTCTTAAAGACGATTTTGGACCCTGAACCAACTACCTTTTTTGAATTTTAAACATGAAAAAGATTAAAAAAATAAACTTAAATACTTACCTAGATGTGAGTCCAATGAGGCACATAGGACTCATATCTGAAGGTCCCGTGCCGGCACCTCATCTCGCAATGCAGGAAGTGGAGCATGGACAGTATCCCGGCTTCACTGCACATGTGCTGTACCTACGCATCACTTTCGCAGTGAAACCAGAGTATAATACGCCAGCTTTACTTGTAGGAAAGCATAGGTGCCAAGGGATGAGGTTAATGTAAAGGGTTATTTTTATTCTGAATGCTTAAAAATCAAACAGGGCAATTTAGGACACTAAACCACAGGTCCATCAGGAGCTGTGAGTGGTTCAGTGTCCCAAATTGTGTCCCAAATTTCCTTAATGTACTATTTTTTTGCCTGTATTATACTTACTATTTTTAATTTTTCTAGTATTTGGCTTTCTTAAAATCTGCAATTATCCTAATGTTTGAGTTCAGTGCCTTGTTACGTTACTATTTGTACACCACAAGGAGATCAATATTCAATATACCAAAGAACAGGTACATATTAATTTGATATTGATGTAAATAAAATGTTTCCTGCCAATTTTCCTTGATGTTCCTTGGCGATGCCACTTTGAGCTGTATACCTGGATAATCAGTAAAACATGGTTAAACATTTTTACAACAATGTCACTCATAGATCCAGACACAATGGGATCTTTATTTCTGCTAGTTAAATTAGTTTTTGTGACTTTTGCAATCATTTTTCAAGTACGCATTGTTCTGCACTTTCTGCAGTGTGCCTTATCTTTATTTTCCACATGTTTCATGCAACTTTTCACTTATGTATCACTTATTTTGCTTATTTTTGTGACTATTTAGTCACTTTTTATGGGCCCTGTTTTGACAAGTAAATTGGAATTATTTCACATACTTTAAAACAGTAACCTGTTTTTTGAAAATTCATAAATTTTTGCATTTACATTTTTTACAATAATTTTAAAGTTGATTTTAGAAGGAAGTAGGTCATGGATAACAAATATAGGAAGATTACCACAGTGTTGTCACAGATTGTCACAGTGACTGGATCTATGCTAAAGTGCCCCTGGTTTATTAAGCTGGATGGTACAATTCCTTTTAAAAAGTTAAAAGTTCTTCTACAATTTTACCCTTACAACTTCTTCCCCAGATCAAAAAGCATGAGGAATTTTTAAACACTACTGGTGCTATAATTGTATACATGTATATTATCCATATTACAAATCATATGTTTAAGAATCTAAGCAACCTGGTTTATCATGCTTGACTTTATTGTATTCCCATGAAGACAAGACCAGCCCTGGTGTTTACAATTTTGATTGCTCCTGGATCCAACCTTAAATATTCTGGCTATGGTTGAATTTTTCTCATGAAAAGCTTCTCTTGTCTGCATGTTGCAGTGCACTCAGCCTCTTTCCACAGTCAGCTGTAAACTTATGTACATAAGGAATGATCCTGTTTCTGGATTTTATGTAACCTGCACTTTACGTGATTCTACCCTTTTTGTTAGTATTCTTCTGTGTAGCCGCTATCTGAGAACTGTTGGAGGAAGTAATGTACTCTTGTACCTCTGTGAGCTTTTATGTGTTTTGTAAGCAGGATGGAAACCAGCATACAGCAGAGGGACCATGAGAGAAGCTAATAAAATTGAAAGAGGTACATAAAGCTCACCCAGAATGACTTGATGACAGTCTCCAACAGGCAAGGCTATGCTTATTTTAGAAATGCCTTTGTCAGCAATCTGAATCATTTTTTATTAGTTTATAATAGTTTATTTTACATTACCTGACTTACATTACCAGAGTAATGTATACCCTTGATATACTTTGGCCTTGGCTAAGGCCAGAGTATATTCCCCCCTTCCCAAGCTAGAGTATAACCCCCATCAGTAGCATTGTGATATTGTCAGTATCTGTCCAGCAAACCGCGCAACCACAACCAAGCTTGGCGCTAGCTGTCAGACTAGGTAAGTGGTGGCGAACTCCCCCTGCGGGCTAAGGCCCTGCCTAAAGCAGATAAACCGCCCTAATAAGGGTAAACCCACTATCAGTAACCACACTGGTACACAGAAACCAACACAAGACTGAACAGGTAACCGGAATACAGGAATAGACCAGTGTTCACACTGGTGCACAGAATACAAACACAGGACTGAGACAGGGACAAAACAACAAATATATACAGGTCTTCAGGCAGATATACACTGGTCAGATCCATATACAGGTACAGGCGGGATATACACAGGTCAGGTCAAGATCGAACGGGTCATATACAGGTCAGGTACAGATACAGGGAGACAAGTCAAGATCAAAAACAAAAAATGCAAAGAGCAGGGTGTGGCTCAGTTAGACCAAACACAAGCAGTAAGCCACAGTTCACAAATAAACGCCACCTATTCCGCCAACTGCGGATAGAGCGACGTTCAGGCACGGACATTACAGCACCCCCCTTTTATGAGGGGCCACTGGACCCTCACCATTCCCACAGAAGTTGGGAGGAGGGCTTCCACTAAGGAGTGACATGATGCCTACCCTCTGGGCATCATTACCAGAAGACTGGGACCTAAGCCGGAAATACAGCTTGCAACTCTCCCTGAAGGGAAAAATGTCTCCAGCAAAGAGATCAGAAAGCTGTACGGACAGGCTGACCAGAAATCATAGGGAGGCGCTGTTCCTGCTGCTGCACACATACTCTGTACCTGTCTAACAACAGCTTCCATGGCCTCCATAGTGTAAGTAAGGCTGGTTATTATGTCAGTACCTGTCCAGCAAATCGCGCAACCACAACCAGGCTGGCACTAACTGTCAGACTAGGTGGCGAACTCACCATGCGACGTGGGCGAACCCACTATCAGGAACCTAACAGACGGTCCCTGAGCGACCATACAAGATGACAGGGAAGGCTTACTTCGTCTGGCAGCTGCTGGATGGTGGAGCGGACAGGTAACGGGAATACAGGTATAGACCGGTGTTCACACTAGTGCACAGAAACCAACACAAGACTGAACAGGTAACCGGAATACAGGAATAGACCAGTGTTCACACTGTTTCACAGAATACAAACACAGGACTGAGACAGGGACAAAACAACAGATATATACAGGTCTTCAGGCAGATATACACAGGTCAGATACAGGCGGGATATACACAGGTCAGGTCAAGATCGAACAGGTAATATACAGGTCAGGTACAGATACAGGGAGACAAGCGTAGACAGGTCAAGATCAAACGGGTATAAACACAGGTCAGACTAAAAATAACCAGCAAGGTATGATGGGAGTAGGTAGGTATATGAGGCCGATCCCCCGTAGCACACTGGAGGAACTGTCTATCAGGCTAGTAACCCTTGCTGGGCAGGACTAAAATGCAAGGAGCAGGGTGTGGCTAGTTAAACCAAACACAAGCAGAAAGCCACAGTTCACACACAAATAAATGTCATCTATTCTGCCAACTGCGGATAGAGCAACGTTCAGGCACGGACATTACAGATATACACAAGAATTATGTAATTCATTTACTTATAAGTTAAAGGAGTATTCCGGGAATATGAACATCTGATACAAAAACCCATGATGCTACAGATAAATGAATATAACAAAACTCAATGTCATTAGTCACAAAATAGTTTGATTCACAAAATTTTATGGCCTCTCTAAAGTATGCGGCGTTATCACCAAGATGGACGCCACTGGAAACTACAAGTTCCATGATCCTTTAGTTCTCATTAACTCCTCCTCTTCCCTCTTATGCTCTGCTCCCAGTGATGATCTAACAGACTTTCCTGCTCTGTTACCATAGTAATTATGTGTGTAACTGCCATTACTGTATATTGCATCACTGAGATGACATGTCACCATAACACTGACTATACTGGATGCAATAAAACCAACCTATTACAGCCAAATGTAGTGGTGATCACATGACCTGCCCAGGCAGTTGCAGGACATGCAATGTCGACATGTGACCAGCGGTCATCTTTTGTCCTGTGTCTGCTCCGCACAAAGGAAATTAATGGACTAATTAAAGGGCTGGAAGCATTTTAATTCTTCATTACAGTGTATGTTGTGTAGCAGGTGTGGTTTCTAATGGGTGAGAACATATAATGGAGATGCTGCTGGTTTAGACATCAAAAACTGCTTTCTTTAAAAAACGCATTCTCATCTTGTCATTCACATTGCCATATATAGCCATTTCTTCAATTACATTTTATGAATGTGAATATAATTTCTCATAAATGGCACCATTTTGTCCCTTTAAAAAACAAGAAAGTTGTCCCTGGATACGCCTCTTTATGGACATGTGGTGTAAACATGGGGACACTTATCCGGTCCAGCGAGTTCCCCAAAAGTGCGATTCCCTACGATCATGCGCCCGATATCCTGCATGCGTCTCTTCCCCGCTCAGGTCCGCCGGAGTTCACCTTCCTCTTCCTGGTGTATGTAAGTGCACTTGCAATTTGAAAGTTAAATCAAATCAGTTGGATCGTCCGAAGGAACGCCCCCCTCGATTTCTGTTGCATGAATGCCAGTGTAGCTGTGCCATGATGCGATCGCACGCGACACAATCCCAGCGCAAACCCTGTTAAATACCTGTCAAAGCTGCACAAATCCGGAAAACGGTGAGCAATCTGATGAAAGTGCGATCCGCAACCCTTAGTAAATAAGCCTTATTGTGTTCACATTGGGGAACATTAATCAAGAACAGTGCAAACTGCACTATGTGCGTTTGCCTGTATGGTGTGCAGAGAACATCAGATTCATGATTTGTGGCGCCCGTTCTTAAATAATCTGGCATCCCTTGCACTGCTCCAACAGAGTGCACCAACTATGGTGCACCTTCAACATAGGGATGTCTAACACATTTCTGTTGGACTCTGCATGCTAAATGTGGCGCACGGTCCGACTGTGCACTGGAACACCTCTTTCATATGTGGCATGGACAGTCATTAAATACATGTGCAAGCCGTTTTCACATAAAAGAATGTGCAAAATCCGACAGAAAACCTGCAATGAGTTTTTGATGCATCTCCATAGACTTGAATGGGGCATTTTTCACGTGTGTGACTTGCAAAAGTAGAGCTGAGATTTTTAATGCTTTAAAAAAATTCAAGTCTGGCAAAACCTACTGAATATAATGGAGCAGATTTATCAAGCTGTCTGAAAGTCAGAATATTTCTAGTTGCCCATGGCAACCAATCACCGCTCCCCTTTAAAATATTCATGAGCACCGGTAAAATAAAAGCTGAACTGTGATTGGTTGCCATGGGCAACTAGAAATACTCTGACTTTCAGACAGCTTGATAAATCTATGTCTAGGAGTCGTACCGCACACCTATGAATAAGCTTTTCAGGTGCTCTGGATAGGGTCCCGATCGCCTTAGCAAGTAAAGTATGGAATCCAGTCACACTGATTTTTAATATGAGTATAAGTTTATTTTGCAAACAAAAACAGTGGTGTGACGTTTCGGTCAATCTCTGACCTTGATCTGACACTGCAATAAAGTAGATAACAGACACATAACTATGTGAATACCAATTATGTCAAAGAAGTGAGATCTAGAAAACATGAATATATATACATATATACAATAAGTAAGTAATTTCAACAGGTAAGTCCATCAACCGGAAGAAGTCATTTCCGTGCATTGAAATGCTATGTTATATCTAAACATTCAGTTATCCACTGGGTATATGGGATCAAGTGTAGAGATCATTGTTGAAAAAGCAGTCCAGAGGTGACTAAGGACTAGCCAACCTGTATGCAGAGAAGCTGAAAATGGAGTAGACCTGTAAAAGAGAATGATATACAGTGCTTACCAGTTTGCAATGTGACAAAGCATACATGGCTGCTGTGCAGGCGCTGGCGCTGGCGCTTAGGGAAGTGGCGGGAAACTGCTCTGTGTAGAAGAAGCGCTGGTCTGGTGAGTACTGGGGAAGTTTAAATAGGAAATGCGATGCAGTCGGTCCAGTACGGGATAAATTAGTCAAAGCAGACTTAGGCTTAGGCACCAAAATACAGAAGCAATAATTCCTTAAAACACAGAAAAAAGCACTGTAGAAATTACTATAGACTGCTATCACTTTAACAAGAAAACTTCTTGAAAATTCAACTTATAAAGGTGAGAAAACCAGTAAAGTGATAACATTAAGGTCTGGATGGATAGGACCTAGGTTATTTTATATCTCCTGGTATAGAGTTTATCCCCAGAATTTATCCCCCTGGGGGGTATACAGGGTATACCCAGTTATAATCTGGGACAGGGTTATTTTGGTCTGCTATACCAGAAGAGGGGGGTTAGCTACATCTTGTGTATGTCTGTATCAGTCTCCTCTCCTCCACACTTATGAAGCTTCCTAACCCCTCACCACTTCCTATCATGTGCATTGAGTCATGTGCACAGAAAACAGAGTGGGATGGTGTAGAGTAGAGGATAAAATCAGCATTGCATAGGCGATAGGAACCTGTCACCAGCTAAAAATTACATTCCTGGTGACAGGTTTGCATTAAATTAAGTTATATTACAAAGTTTGTTATTCCTGTTTCTTTTTTTTTCTTTATTTTTGCCAAAAAGAAAAAAAGGGTATTATTACATACAAAAATTATAGCATCCAACAGATAAATAACCGAGGGTCTGACCTATAGTGATAACTAGTGGATTATTTTTTCACCAGAGCCCGCCACAAAGCGGGATGGACGTGCTGCAGCAGGGTCCCACCAGGTCCCTCCACAGGCGCAACTTTGCCCGCAGTGGTGGCCAAGACGTGGTACAAAGTCGTGAGGCAGAATCATGGTCGGGAACAGACAATAGGTCGAGACAGGTAGCACAGGATCAACGTCAGGAACAAAGCAGAAGGTCAGAACAGGCAGCACAGAGTCAAAGTCAAGAACGGAACCAGGGTTACAACGGGTAATCAGCACACAGGAAATAACTTCTGCTGGGGGAAGCATGTGGATGCAAATTTGTTACGCATGTTTCATTCCAGTGGGCAGGAGACCATTACAGGCAGTTTTTGGGTTATGTGCAAGATAAGTTCTTTAGGTTTGCTTTTAAGTTAAATTTGTAAGTAAGTTGGAACTGGTATATTTTATAATTGTGACTCTAGACAAAAAATATGTGTACCTGTGACAATAGGATTTTCAAAATGTGGTGCCTGTCATGGGAACAAGGATTATCATTATCATTATCAAGACACCTTACAGCTGATCATTTACAGCCTGCAAATAAAGCAGAGAGCTTCACCAGAGTTCACATTGGGCAGAAAGGTTGTGCTGTGGTATGCTATCCTGGTGCAGAACATGGGGGTTAAAATGTGCACATTTCATGTACTTCTGCTTTCCAACACCATGCTAGATTTATGTGGAAACCATATTTGGAAGCACCAGTTATTTGTCTCTACGTTAGTTTTATCGAGACATGTTTTTCTAGGTCATTTTATAGATAGAAAGGTAAAACAAAATCTCCTGGACATCTTTAGCCAATTCTCTCTCAGAGGAAAAAAATCTGATAACCTTAACGTATTGGTGTCTCTTTAATTGTCCTCATATAAAGAATAGCATATTTTATTTTATTGTGAACTGGGAAAAATTTTCTATTACCCCTCCAAGAAAAAAATTATACATTATAATCATTATATCATTTTTTTACCAAAATTGGAAACCATTGGAAATAAAAATTATACCACAAGAAATCCCACCTATGCTTAGTAGAGGAAATATAAAAGAAAGACAGTGTTCATCTAATGTAGACTCATATGACTAGTTTTGGTGCCTGTACCCGCACCTTATGTGGAGGTTTACCTTTAATGCTTTTGGCGTGGAGCCTTGAGATACTTCCCGTATAGGCTGCCCTGCAGTCAGATGTCCATGTGCGTTGAAGAAACCATTTCCTTCAGTAGTTGGGACTGGAACGACAAATAATTGTAACTTTATATGTCAACATATGTGGGGACCTACTTGTAAGTACCATCTCCAGCTATTTTTCTAAACCCTTTTTAGGCATATCCACTGGTATTTTAATTACTTATACGCCTATGTTAACCTAATGGTGCAGTTGGGGGTGTATGAAGAGGGCTCAGGTAAGAGTCCAGTAAATAGCACACACTTTAGGCATCAGCTTCCACATGTCTGCAAAATTAACCAGCCAAAATTGCACCATCAACTTGAGCACATGCACAAGGCATGGGATGTGTGTGAACCTTTCTTGGAGACAAAGGTTCATGATGTTACTGTCCCTGCACCGGCGCACTGGCTGCCACCGACTTTTCACATTATTTGTACAACAGGTCCTGCCTGCCATAGAATAAACTCTGCGCAGAAGCACTGGTGTATGATAAATGCCCCCCAAAGAGTGACTCCCAGCAATCATGGATTGTAGAAGAGTATGCGCCAAAGTGTTTCCTACCTCAGGCCCAACTGCTATTACATTAACCCAGTGGCCAGTTAAAGAGATGCCGATGCTTACTTGTTCACATATGAATTGTAATGTGCACCTTGCTATTGATGACATTTTGCAGTGCACACCTGATTTCTCCACAACCTGTTGGTGCAAGGTGGGGATGGCCTGCTGAGAAAAATAGTGACAGCACCATGTACCTGTCCATTATTTGCTGCTTTTTTCATTTTAGCACAGTCACAGTTTTTGTCACTCTGTTTTAAGACGGAACCAGTATGCACATGAAGTTATTGTCACTTCACTATAGGAAGGTATAGGAATACACGTAGTACTTCACATTGTCTTTCTAGCTGCCCTTCACAGTCATTCGTGCCTCCACTCCCACTAAGGCCCCTTCCACACTTGCGTTGCAGATCACGTCAGAGTTTGATCAGGGTGCGATCAGGGTTTGATCAGTGAAAAACTGACATTTTGCATCAGACTTCAATCAGTTTTCAGTCAGAGTTTGTTCAGTGTCTCAGTTTTTCAAGCGCATTTTCAATGCATTTTCAATGCAATTTCAATGCGTTTTTCACACGCAGATAATACGTGTGAAAAGGACTCAGGACTGAGCTCTATCTTTTCTATGGCAATTGATGCATGAAAAACGCATTGCACTTGCATTTCACTTGCAAGTATCTAAGAGTGCAATGCGTTTTTAATGCATCTCCATAGACTTGTATGGTGCATTTTTCAGGCGCGTGACTTGCAAAAGTAGAGCATGCTGAGATTTAAACGCGCATTAAAAAAATGCACGTGTGCGTGAAAAAAAATGCAAGTCTGAAAAGACCCATAGGTTACAATGGGTCAGAGTGCAATGCAAGTTCTACGTGTCAAAAGCACGCGCAGAAAACGCGTTTGAAATACGCAAGTGTGAAAGGGGCCTAATAGTGATAGTCGGTCCACTCATCACATTCCATACCATCTTCTAGAGCAGAAAATGAACAGCATTTTATTTATTTTTAATGACATTTTATTAATTAATTATTTCTTTGTTTATTTAATTTGTTTATCTAATGTTAATATTTTAAGTACTTACCCTAGCCCATTTTTGTCAGGGCAACTGCCCTGTTATTACCTCCATTTTTTTTATCCCACTAGCCCCATTGTCTACAATGGGGTTAGTGTTCGGGGCCAAGTTCAGGCTCAGTGTTGAATTTTTCCTGATGTTAAGGTGCACCCACGAATCCCAAATTTTGATAAACACGGTCATCACTAATAATGTTATTGGTAAGTACCATGATAAACTCCAGCTAATTCTATGTCACTCCTACATTGCTATTCTAGTCTCCCATTGTCATAGTCTGTGCGCTGCTAGCTGGCAGAGATCAAGAAGAGGACCTGCTGGGGTAAGGGGGTGACATCGGAAAGGAGAGTACAGAGTTTATTTTTTTATATACCCAAGTATAAGCCGAAAATTTGTGCTGAAAAACATGTCTCATACTCGAGTATATACGGTATATATGCTGTGTATATATCTATTGAAATATTTCCACTGCAAATTTTACTCCTGCCATCCTATAAGACCGATAAACATGGGAAATGATCAGCTCATTTGTCCTGTGTCTCTGATGAATTACCACACGGTTACTGGAGACCAGAGCTGAAGGAGGTGAATGCAAATGCTTAACACCGGCAAAATGTCTTTTAGAAAACTTGATCTTTCCAAATTTCTCCAAAACCTCGATTGAGATAAAATTTGTATGACATAACATGCTACTATCATAGCAGTTGTCAGGTAACCTATACATCACCAATTCACACCATGTTCTCTTTATTATCAAATCTATTTAGTGACAAATATATGGCATTACTTTGGACCTTGCTGTACATTTGGTAACATTACAAAACTAATTTCCCAGGACAGGAAAGTTATTTATACTGATGGCATCCTTTTACAATGAAAACAGGGGACCCCAACATTAAAGGGGATGCATTATTTGCACTGCACAGTGAAAGTTGTAGAAACAAGGTAAGTTGTGGATGTGGCAATATGGTGGCAATATATGTGCAGGCAATTTAAGTTTATGATACCTTTGTACTATTGTACTAAGTGGGGCACATTTACTAAGGGTTGTGTGCCAGTTTTTGCATCGTGTGCAAGCATGAAGTCATATAGTGAAGGGTCTATATGACAAAATGTATGAATATGATAATAATTATGACTAATATGGTGTAACACATACTGCCAAACTGCTTGATAATCCATTGCTACATCTAATTATACTTTTCATATGGGTCACCAGTGCATTACAAGTATTTTTTTGTTCAGTACCAGAACCCGAACAGAACCTTCAGGTCCAGGTTTAACGCACCTTAACGGGTGCGTTAATCCCCAATTAGCAATACTTGAACATTAATGCTGCTGTAGCTGTGACCAATGTACGGCCACTTGCCGTTTTTTGACTTTACATTTACTAATTCTTGTCATGGAGTATATTTTATTTGCTACACAGGTTTCTTCAAATATTAGCCCTTGTTTCATCTTTCTGCCTAAAAAAACACTGGAGAAAAAAAAATCCAGAAAAAATGTGAATTTCTTATGGTATACTGATCCATTGTCTATATTTTTCTCAAGCTAATTGAATTGCCTTATCTATAAACAGTAATCTGACAGTATTGTAAAAGAGCCATAAATCATACATTTCATATTTGTAATCTACTGTCTCCTAGCAACATGAGGGTTAAATGTCATCATTAGCACTAACGCATGTCAGTAAGAATATGTTAATTAAATGACAGCTTTTGCTTTTGAGATTTGCCCCTTACATGAATCCCTCACAAGCTACGTTCTAAAAAATAAGCACAGCTCTAGTATTTACAGAAAACAATATTTGTCAGAAATGACGTGGGTTATGTTAATTGAATTTCTGGCTGCATTTTGGTTTTATCAAGCGTGGAAATGAGAGTGACACTTGCCGCAGCCACGCCATGTAGAAACACTAATGAAGTGTTGGCAAATGAACTTTACTTCACTTTTTCCATGTACTGGAGATAAATGGGTAGTACAAGAGGGAGATGGAGAACTTACAGAAAATGGTAAAAGGAAAAAAAGATGAGAATGGAAGAGCACTTACTGTCAAGTGCCATGAATATCCTGTAAAAGAGAAGGTAAAATATATAATGCACTGTTACTTTTAAAGTAACCAGATTATTTAAAGTATAAGCCAAGATAGTGAGCCAAGATAAAGTGTTATATGCAGAAATAATGAAAGGTGTGGGGGGGGGGAGGGGAATTATTAGAATAGCGATTTACATATATACTTCACCAGAACAAAGCTTAGTAAATAAATACAGCACCAGTATAGAGTTCCATACATAATTACAGTACTAGAACCGAGAAACCAATTCCCAATCCCTGTATACATGTATACAGTACCCCAAATGATTTTATATATGTACAGAGCCCTCTAATTTACATGTATACAGTACCCCCACAATGAATGAATACATGCATACCCCCATTTAATTCATACTGTGCACCCTGTAATATATATATATATATATATATATATATATATATTGTGCCCCCTCAATTAAAAACCATCCTCCCATATATATATATATATATATATATATATATATATATATATACACTCACCGACCACTTTATTAGGTACACCATGCTAGTAACGGGTTTGACCCCCTTTTGCCTTCAGAACTGCCTCAATTCTTCATGGCGTAGATTCAACAAGGTGCTGGAAGCATTCCTCAGAGATTTTGATCCATATTGACATGATGGCATCACACAGTTGCCGCAGATTTGGCGGCTGCACATCCATGATGCGAATCTTTCCTTCCACCACATCCCAAAGATGCTCTATTGGATTGAGATCTGGTGACTGTGGAGGCCATTTGAATACAGTGAACTCATTGTCATGTTCAAGAAACCAGTCTGAGATGATTCCAGCTTTATGACATGGCGCATTATCCTGCTGAAAATAGCCATCAGATGTTGGGTACATTGTGGTCATAAAGGGATGGACATGGTCAGCAACAATACTCAGGTAGGCTGTGGCGTTGCAACAATGCTCAATTAGTACCAAGGGGCCCAAAGAGTGCCAAGAAAATATTCCGCACACCATGACACCACCACCACCAGCCTGAACCGTTGATACAAGGCAGGATGGATCCATGCTTTCATGTTGTTGACGCCAAATTCTGACCCTACCATCCGAATGTCGCAGCAGAAATCGAGACTCATCAGACCAGGCAACGTTTTTCCAATCTTCTACTGTCCAATTTCGATGAGCTTGTGCAAATTGTAGCCTCAGTTTCCTATTCTTAGCTGAAAGGAGTGGCACCCGGTGTGGTCTTCTGCCGCTGTAGCCCATCTGCCTCAAAGTTCGACGTACTGTGCGTTCAGAGATGCTCTTCTGCCTACCTTGGTTGTAACGGGTGGCGATTTAAGTCAATGTTGCCTTTCTATCAGCTCAAACCAGTCTGCCCATTCTCCTCTGACCTCTGGCATCAACAAGGCATTTCCGCCCACAGAACTGCCGCTCACTGGATGTTTTTTCTTTTTCGGACCATTCTCTGTAAACCCTAGAGATGGTTGTGCGTGAAAATCCCAGTAGATCAGCAGTTTCTGAAATACTCAGACCAGCCCTTCTGGCACCAACAACCATGCCACGTTCAAAGGCACTCAAATCACCTTTCTTCCCCATACTGATGCTCGGTTTGAACTGCAGGAGATTGTCTTGACCATGTCTACATGCCTAAATGCACTGAGTTGCATTGGCTGATTAGAAATAAAGTGTTAACGAGCAGTTGGGCAGGTGTACCTAATAAAGAGGCCGGTGTATATATATATATATATACATATATATATATATATATATATATATATATATATATATATATATATTCAGTGCCCCTCTCCACGCTAGTAACCACAGGGAGAAAACTAAAGAATACTAACAATTAATATTCAGAATGGCAGCTTAAAATACATAATATATATTTGCTATTCTGTGTGGCTGAAAGAAGTAGAAATGAGCCCCCTCTCTTAGATATATAATATGCCCCCCTCTATTACATATGTATACTGTGCCTCCTCTATTAGCTATATATACTCTACTCCCCTCGATTAGCTGTACTGTATATACTGTGCCCACTCAATTAGCTAAATACTGTGCCCCTTATATTATATACTATGCTCCCTTTATTCGATATATATGATGCACCCCTCTATTAGATATTTCCTGTGAACACTGCCCCCCCCCCAAGTATATATGTATCCAGCACACTGACCTCAGTATACAGATAGGCAGCCCCAGCACATGCCTTCTCAGTATATAGATAGGCAGCCCCAGCACATGCCTCCTCAGTATATAGGTAGGTAGCCCCAGCACATACCTCCTTAGTATACAGATAGGTAGCCCCAGCACATGCCTCCTCAGTATACAGATAGGCAGCCCCAGCACATGCCTTCTCAGTATATAGATAGGCAGCCCCAGCACATGCCTTCTCAGTATATAGATAGGCAGCCCCAGCACATGCCTTCTCAGTATATAGATAGGCAGCCCCAGCACATGCCTTCTCAGTATATAGATAAGCAGCCCAAGCACATGCCTTCCCAGTATATAGATAGGTAGCTCCAGCACATGCCTTCTCAGTATATAGATAGGTAGCCCCAGCACATGCCTCCTCAGTATATAGATAGGCAGCCCCAGCACATGCCTTCTCAGTATATAGATAGGTAGCCCCAGCACATGCCTCCTCAGTATATAGATAGGCAGCCCCAGCACATGCCTTCTCAGTATATAGATAGGCAGCCCCAGCACATGCCTCCTCAGTATATAGATAGGTAGCCCCAGCACATGCCTCCTCAGTATATAGATAGGTAGCCCCAGCACATGCCTACTCAGTATATAGATAGGCAGCCCCAGCACATGCCTTCCACCAGGAGGCACTCAGGGCGATCACCCGCTCTGCCCGGTGAAAGAAATGGACCTGCCTATATATTATGGTAAAGATGACTTTTCAGCCATTTTATTGGAGTTGACCGTGAACAATGTGTCTGTGGTAATATTTAGTTTTACAAACTTTTATTAATTTGAAATGGAAATTTGCATAAGAATAAAAATAATGTCTGTAAGATAATTTAGGCCAGGTTAACTTAATATTAATGCTTTCATCTGGCAATGTAATTACACTTGACAAGAGCGAAGGGAACTAGATAATCTAACTTAGTATTTTGTGCTTTGAAGAAAAAGAATACTATTTTATAAAAATGAATTGTTCTTATAAGTGTACAATTAAATTTTTCATATGCATAATAATCAGAAAGATCAAACACAATCGTGAAATGGCAGAAAACAAAACTAAACACAATGAAATAAAATATGTCAGATTAATGTTCCTTTGTGTGTAATCATACAATAAAATGGGAAAAACACAGGAAAACTAAAACACTGAAGAAAAGATATAGAACTTCAAACAATGAGTAGGTAACAGACATCCTGGCAGGATATGTGCATGAATCACAATTACAGAGCAGTAAACAGGTAACACTCAATCAAGAAGAAATATTGTAAGACAAGATATGAAAAGACAAAATAATGTATGGAAACACTGCAGCACTGCCACTACTTAAAATGTATAATGCAGTAACACCAGCAGAGGGATGTGGCAGAGGGATCAGTCATTGTAAGTAATGAAAGTAGAGAACCAATATTATTACATAACCTTGACCCTAGGGCCACATCTGCCATGAGGCGAGATGAAAATCTCGCCCAATCGGCAGAATGCGGAACTCTTTAAGAGGTGCATTCTGCCGCTCTAATGCCGCCCATTGCCACCCGAATCGCCCACCATATAAATAAATCGCACCTGTCTCTTTAAGACGCAGGTGCGATTTACATGCGGAGCGACCAACGCCTTTCCGGCTGCTGGCTTTGCTCCGTACTATGCAAAAACACAGCGGCAGGTGATGACGGCACACCGCCTGTGCCTGACCGGAGCCACGGCTGCCAGAAGAGCCGCATGAAGATGGGAGCTGCACGGTGTGGGACCACCTTGCCTGCAGGTAAGTATAAGTTATTATTTTTCATATATACTTATCAATTAAATGTGGCCATGTATATAAGAGGCGAATACTAATATAACGGTATATGGGTGGGGGGTTATATATATCTTTATATGGGGCCAGATTTTGTTTTATACTGGGGGGCTGTATATATTTATATTTGGGCCAAATTATTCTTATATTGGTGGGGCTGTGTATATTTATATGGGGCCAAATTCTTCCTATACTAAGGGGGGGGGGGGTATATATATATTTATATGGGGCCAGATTCTTCTTATACTGGGGGGTGGGGCGTATATATTTGTATGGGGCCAGATTCTTCTTATACTGGGGGGTGGGGCGTATATATTTATATGGGGCCAGATTCTTCTTATACTGGGGGGGGGGGGGCGTATATATTTATATGAGTCCAGATTCCTATACTAGAGGGGGGCTGTATAAATTTATATGGGGCCAGATTCTTTTTTCCTGGGGGGGCTGTATATATTTATATGGGGCCGGATACTGTTTATACTGGGGGGGGTCTGTATATATTTATATGGGGCGGATTCTGATATACTAGGGGTGTCTGTATATATTCATATTGGGCCGGATACTCTTTATACTGGAGGGGGGTCTGTATGTAATAAGCTAAACATATATAACTATATATAATATAAATAAACTGGGGTGGCTATATGTGAGGCCATATGTAAATGAACCTTCTAAACATAATAAAACTGGGGTGGGGAAATCTGCCATATATATGAGGAAAGTTAATAATTAAACCAGGGGTTGTGCTATATGGGAGGCTGTATATAGTCAAACTGTCAGGGCACTAAATATAGGGGCAAGCTATTAATTAAAATGGGAGGAACTATATGGGAGGCTGTATATAATTAAACTGAGGGGTGGGCTATTTATTGGGGCCAGATAGTAATTCAACAGGGCTGGTGCACTATATGAGAGACTGTAAACTAGGGAGTTCTGTACACAGGGCTGGATTTAAATTAAACGAGGTGGGGCTGTATATGGGATACAGTATATTACTAAGCTGGGAGGGCTGTATATGGGATACAGTATGTTACTGTATATGTGGCACCAGATTTTATCTAAGCTGGGGGGGGATCTGTATATATGAGCTGTATATAATTTAATTGGGGGGTGAATAACAAGGCCTTTAAATATATGAGTGCAGGGCTTTATAAATACATTATTATATATGAAGTATATATTCATTAAGGGGTGCTATATATTTACATTGGCCAGGGTAGCACTGTATATAAAACAATACCAGGGTGGGATATATTAGTTATAGGATACAATAGATTACTTTGCATCATGTAAACCAAATGTTGCGGCGTCTGTATTAATAAATTAGTGGTTTTGTATATTGCTTGGTGTGCCGTGCATGCTATCATTCCAGTAGAATATTTATATAATGAAGGGATGTTTTATATGTGGGGGAGAGTGAGGTCAGTTGCGTTGTGAGAGGTTTATACTATTTAGTAACAAATAGGTTGCTATCCTGGAGACTTTATACTGTAAGTGACTGTGGTATTTTTAGAGACATTGGGGCATATTTATCAGTCACTCAGGCCCTGAAATAATCGCAAATGCTAGTCTATCGCTAGCACTTGTGACTATCCGACTTGTGACTTGCAACTATTAAGCCCTCTCCGCCACCTTCACGCCAGTGGGGAGTGAGGGGGAGGGGCAGCCGGCCAAGCGGAATAATGTACAAAAAAAATATAAGAATATGGAGCGGCAAAAAATACATTACAGTTTATGATATAAAATATACCATTAAAAGTATTGTACATACTGTACAGTTTATATTATTGATGACTCATAATTGAGACTGTCACGGTTACGCCTGCGATCCTCGGTATGGATCGCGGGTGCACCCATGCCTGTTGCCGCTGTCCCTGCTTCTCCAGGTCCATACTCACCTCTCCTGGCTCCGGATTCCGCGTGTTCTTGTGGTGGTCCTGTGTTCCTGTGGAGGTCCTGTGTTCCTGTGGCAGTCCTGTGATCCTGTGGCAGTCCTGTGATCCTGTGGCGGTCCTGTGATCCTGTGGCGGTCCTGTTATCCTGTGGCGGTCCTGGTATTCCTGTGGCGGTCGTGGTATTCCTGTGGCGGTCTAGTATCCCAGTGGTCTCCCCGAGGTCCCAACATCCTGCCGAGGTGCCACCATCCTGCCGAGGTGCCGCCATCCTGCCGAGGTGCCGCCATCCTGCAAAGGTGCCGCCATCCTGCAAAGGTGCCGCCATCCTGCCAAGGTCCTGCCTATCCGTGGTCCTGCCTTCCCGTGGTCCCCGCGTCCCTATACGGGCTGGCACCATAGGCCTAGTTGCACTCGTGAAGCAACCTGGTGGCTCCCCGTCACAACAAGACCATCCTGCTTTTTGGCTGGCTCTGCCGAAGACCAGCAGTCCACTTAGACTCTGCTCCCTGGGTTGCGGCTAGTATCGTTATCCCCCGCGGTGGTCCTGGCAGTCCACAGACTCTTGTCCCAAAGAGACTCCCACACCACTGTGTGTGACAGAGACTTTTAGTTTTTCCTTGTGTTGATTATTATGGATTTCTATGTTAAAAGTTGTGTTACAAATATGTGCTAAGAAGCTAACAGGAAGCAATAAATGGATACAATCTACTGCATGTTCTGCTAAACGGTGAGGAGCAGAGTACAAAGAAATATTAAAATATTAAAAAATTTTAACACTAAGGACCACATGGAGGTGTCATGTGTATTCTTTCAGCTTATTGGATTTAATAAAAGTCTCAAAAATGAATAACACTCAATACTCAGGATTTTTTATCCTGTTGCTTTTTTATATTTAATTTCAAATAATGACATGAAAAACCTACCCATTTCACTCCTCTTTACATTCCTAGCGCATGGAGAATAATACGTAAAATGTATTGTGAAATGCTGATTTGTCTTTGGTTATGAAGTTCAGGTGTCGGGGAGTTTTTATTGAAATAAAATATATTTCCTAAAAACAAAAACATTTTTAACTGAAAACTTTTGTTAGTGATGGCAATGTCTAATGGACACGACCCATCACTTAGGCCATGGTCTAGTAATAGCCATTAGAAATGCTAACACTAGCCCCCTTATCATTACCCCGGAAAGAGCCGGATACAATCCACTACCTAACCATCTATAGATTATCAGGTACTGGGGCAGCTTCAGGCTGGTATTATTGGGCTGTGATGGACCAAAAACAGTGTGCACTCACATCCCAGCTACTGCTGTATTGCCTCCTTTACACCGTTATTTTTTTAAAATAAATAATTAATTAAAAGAAATTGACGTGTGGTCCCTCAAATCCCTCATACTGCAGCAGCACCCTGACATTACTGGGCTGTGAATTCCCACTATTTTTGGGCCATCACAGCCCAATAATACCACCCTGAAGCTACCCCATTACCTGATCATCTATAGATGGTCAGGTACTGGATTGTACCCAGCTCTTCCCAGCACCCCTGGTGATGGTGGGTACTGGGATAACGATAAGGGGGATAGTGTTTTTTATTGGCTTAAACTAGACCCCAGTCCTAGTAATGGGTGCTGTATATTAGACAGCACCATTACTTAGGCAAGTTTTGAGTTAAAAAAGCACACAATTCTTTTTAGGAAATATATTTTATTAAAATAAGAACTCCCTGACACACCCTTGTTAACCATTTTATTAAAATAATAATCCAGATCATTTATGCTGTCCACCATGGTTGGGAAGTAATACTTCTCCTTACGGAGATTGCCAATTAAGGGCACCATGTAGGCATGTGGAGTCTTTTAGCCATGGATGTTCCACTGAAGAAATTCTGGGAAAATATGCAAAGTTTTTCAGGATGGGATAAGGAAAACCACACCTCTTTTAGCTACCCTTTAAGGCAGCTCCCTTGACATCAAGCATGACTTACAACAGACCTTGTGTCATGATGCAGGATTAAAAACAAACCAATATAAGAAGAAACAGACTCCCAACTGTAAACAGCACTGTTTCGACCTGATTGGGTCTCCTCAGTACAGTGTAGGAAACTGGTTTGGCTGAGTGAGAGGCTTGTGACTAGGGTCTAGAAATAAGAGTTCCAAATCACCCGAAGTATGAATCAGCATACAATGATCTAGAAAACATAAATAAAAGTAAAGTCGTCAGATACAGTATATACAGATATGCACAAACATATATACACACACATGTATATATACACAAAAATATATACATACAGTGTATATATCTACATACACACATAAACCATATATTATCGCGTATAAGTTCACTTAAGTAATCTAATTTTATCACAAATAACTGCAGAAAATTATTGACTCGAGTATAAGCCTATGGTGGAAAATTCAGCTACTAAACTTAATTCAAATGTCCAGCAATGGCCTCCTTTCACTAATAAAATGCCTAGTAGCGGCCTCCCTTCACTAATAAAATGTATCCACAGTTGCCTCCCTTCACTAATAACATGTGCCAGAAGTGGCCCTCCCTTCACTAATAACATGTACAGCAGTGGCCTTCCCTCACTAATAAAATGACCCAACAGTGGTCTCCCTTCATGTTTAAAATGCCCCAGCTGCTGCCTCCCTTTGCAAATAAAATGTCTTAGCAGCGTCCTCCCATTACTAATAAAATGTCCCAGCATTGGCCTCTCTTCACTAATGACATATCCAGCAGTGGCCTCCCTTCACTTATCACATGTCCAGCAGTGACCTTCCTTTACTAATAAAATGCCCAGCAGCAGCCTCCCTTCACTAATAAAATGTCCAGCAGTGGCCTCCCTTCACTAATAACTTGTCCAGCAGCAGCCTTCCTTTACTAATAAAAAGCACAGCAGTGGCCTCCTTTCACTAATAAAATGTCCAGCAGAGGCCTCCCTTTACTAATAAAATGTCCAGCAGCCTCCCTTCACAAATATTAAACTTACATACTCACCCTTGAGTGTAGAAGTGGATATTTTGTCTTAACTGTGTCTACACTGTCTCTTCTCTCCCTCTTCTTTACAAAATGTGACGTTGGATCACGTCAGTCAAGTGACCAGGGGCGGGCGGATCAGACGGTAGACGGACCGTGGCCTTGATAAGCCAGGAACAGAGGGAGCAGGACCGGACGTAGCAGGGGTGGCTGTTCTAGCCGAGTGCAGCCTAGGCTGAGAGCCCAGCAGTCATTACACAGACATTAGGCAGACAATATGATTGTGCCTTGTGCCACGGGCCCCTGCAGCTCACGGGTACTGCAGCTGCTACAGCTGTAGTTACGCCTCTGATGTGAAAGCAAACTGCAATATAATCCCCCAAATATTATGTTAAATTTTTACCTAGAACATGAGGATCCAAAGCTTGCCCCACTTCTATTTAGCCTAAAAACCAGGGGCTGACACGTGTTACTTTTAATACCTCTGTGTATGGAAACAAGTAAGTGGTAACTTTTTTGTGCAATGAACTGTAGTTGCCACAGTTACAAATTTTATTTGTGGCAAAATGGATAAAAAGCACTTATTCTACCAATTTGATGTTTTTTTTACCCCACTTCATGTTTTGAGCCTTGCCACAGGAAGGCTTCAATGGATATAAAATTAAACAGGAAGCCTAGAAGCATGACCTTTACTTTCACTAGAAGTGAAATTAAACTTTTAAATGTGGTAATCTACTCACTGGATTTGAAGGGTCGATGGTCTGTGATCAGAGACAACGCAGAACAGAACAGTGATGGGACTGCAGAATAAAAAATGGCTCCATCCACACTATGTTTAAAATGTAAAGTGGTTAAAAAAAACAAACAAACAAAAAATCAGTTACAGTCTAGATGGTATGTCTGTGAATATCCAACTGCATTTCAAGACAGTCACAGGCTGTAAAATATTACACATATTATAAAGTAAATGCTTATAAATTCCTTTCAATGTTTGATTAAAATCTACAAATGTGTTAAAATTATATAATAATCAAAGTAAAAAGCTCCTACCATATATAAAAAAATAAGTTCATAATTAATACATAGAGCCGCTTTCTTGCAACTTTTCGGCAAACTGTTTTAATTACAATTTTACACAAAACTACTTAGAAGAATAGTAGTACTTGTAGATAGTAGCACTTGATGTATGAGACAAAAACTTGTCTTACAAAAACTTGTGCTATCACTTGATTTCTGGCATCAAGAAAAAATGGACAATTTGTAAAAAATATGTAACAAGTAGGCACTAGGGGATTTGTGTGACAATAATTCCCTTATTCAATAATGATTTACACTTGTTTTCCTTATTGTTTTGTATATAATGTAGAATATATAATGGCAAATGCTTAATATGACTTTAAGTCTTAAAATAATATTTAACATTACCCAAAAGTGATTATACATAACAAATTAAATAGATTAAAATAAGTCCACCGGAAAAAAATCACAGAGAATTAACCTGTTAATAAATATCTAATGTTTATGGCCTGAAAGACAGTAGGAGTTAGGGCAGTGGTGGCGAACCTATGGCACGGGTGCCAGAGGTGGCACTCAGAGCCCTTTCTGTGGGCACTCAGGCCATTGACCCCAAGACAGAGCTCACCAAACAGGACCAAATTCACCAAATCTTCCTGCAGACCCAGGCAATTTAAGAGATGCTACAATCAGCGCTATTTTAAAACGACACTTCATTGGCTGTTTGGAACTGCGGTAAAAAGTGAGAAGGTGTTGATAGAACTGCAGTATCTTTATAGTTCAACGTACTAGACCCCTCATTCTTACTTTACATAGACCCTGGTGAGAAACTACAATGATAGTCTGAATTTGCCCTCCTTCTTTCAACTGTATTAGTGGCCTCAAGGGGCCGATACGATTGATAAATGTTGAAGAGCAGGTAGCAATAAGTTACTGTTTAAAATGCAATGTTGGCACTTTGCGGTAAATAAGTGGATTTTGGTTATAGTTTGGGCACTCGGTCTCTAAAAGGTTCACCATCACTGAGTTAGGGGGATACCAACTTTGTATAAGACAAAAGTATTGGCTAAAAGTCTGATATCAGTGTAGATTCCTTAAAATACAAAAAAAGCACTTCCAAATAGTGCTTTGAAATAAAAACATGTAAAGTATAACCAATATGATTTCAGGAGGAATCATCTATCTCAGACAGCATGTCCATACTTCTGGATAATATGACACATTTACTTACCCGGTCCAGTGAGTTCCGCGAAAGTGCATTGTCCGACTATAATGCCCTGTGCTGCGATTCACTAAGATCATGCATGTGTGCTTCCCTGCTCAGGTCTGCCGGAGTTCACCTTATTCATCCGAAAATTAAAGGGATGCTCCAATATTAGCAAATAAATATTATTGCTTGTATAATGAAAAGTTATACAATTTTCCAATATACTTTCTGTTTCAATTCCTCACCGTTTTCTAGATCTCTGCTTGATGTCTTTCTATAGAAAGCTTCTAAGTTTACTTCCAGTGGACAGAAATGCACCATGGTCACACAGGTGCACGGCTCGTTATATCACACAGCTCTAATTATTCTCTGTGATACTAATTAGCTGTGCACCTGTGTGACCATTGTCAGATTTCTGTCCACTGGAAGTAAACTTAGAAGCTTTTTTATAGTATACAGGCGGTCCCCTACTTAAGGACACCCGACTTACAGACAACCCATAGTTACAGACGGACCCCTCTGCCCACTGTGACCTCTGGTGAAGCTCTCTGGGTGCTTTAAAATAGTCCCAGATTGCAATAATCAGCTTAAAATTGTCTGCAATGAAGCTTTATTGATAATTCTTGGTCCTATTACAGCAAAAAAATTTGAAACTCCAATTGTCACTGGGGCAAAAAAAAAAATTGTCGGGAACTACAATTATAAAGTATACAGTTTCGACTTACATACAAATTCAACTTAAGAACAAACCTACAGTCCCTATCTTGTATGTAACCCGGGGACTGCCTGTACTGGAAAATTACATACTGTAAATTATATAACTTTTTATTACACTAACAATAACATTAATTTGCTGAAATGGGAGAGCCCCTTTAAATCTGTCACTCAGTGCAAATCAGTTGGATGGTCCAAGCTGAACTAGCATTGGGTCCATGACATACTATTAAAACATGGAGAGTGATCCGTTGATCTCTATGTCGTTACAGTATGTCAAGGAGCGTCAACATGTTAAGTATAACAAAGTCAATGTTTTGGATCCATCACAAAGATATTGAAAATTCATGAGCAAAGCTGAAAAAGGCAGGTGCTAGCAAGGCAGCTACTAACATGGTTCTGTTACACCAGTTCTGTCAGGAGCAATGTGTTCAAAATCCAACCAACTATTGTGAGAAACTTATGGAAGGCTATCCTAATGTTTTCCTAAACAATGTTTTCCTAAGTTATAAAGGGCAAATGTAACAAATAATAATGAAATGTACAGGATGTCAACTTTTGACTTTGCTAGAAGTAATGAAAATAGCTTAAAAATGTTCTCCATCTCATTATTCTGGCATTTGGCAAATATAAATAATTTTGGTAATCCTAAATGACCTAAAAAGGGAAAGGTTTATTCTGATTTCATGTCAAATAAACATCTATATATGTCCTTTTATATAGTATAGTATTGACAAAACCCTACCATTTCCAGAGCCAATATAAATATATTTACTCCATTCTTAGATTTCTTCTCTTCTGCAAATCTGTGCATCAAAAACAACCCAAGGTCTCTCGCTTGGAGGGACATGTTGATGTACATAACATCTGCAAACATCTTCCCAGCATTTTAGCAAGACAAGCAAAGTTCTTTTTGGCAGTTTGCAGTCAGCTGTATTCTGATCAGACAGACGTTTCCTATCTATAGTGAAAGCCGATGAGTGCACATGGGGTATGGGCTACAGATTTGAATAAACGTTCTCAGTCTACAATTTAATTAGGCTCAAATATTATTGTGAATAAAATGTGTGGTCTACAGGATTCATGATTCAGCCTTGGTATATTAAAAGTATTAACAGAATTAGGAATTAGATGTTTTAGAATTAATTGCCACGGTCTGAACACAAAAATTGGACCCGATGTATCACTGTTCTGCGCTTAAGTCTCATTGTTGCACCTTAATTCTGGAGCATTGTTGTGCCAAAATTATCACATGCTACAACCATCTGTGATGAGTTGAGTTCCTGCCTTTTATTAATCACTTTACTTTAGGCACAGTTTAGGCGCAATATAGTTGCAATGTTAGATTACTTACTTACATGTGATCTTCCTACAAGCTTCTCTCTGCTTCTCATCCCCACCCCAGCATGAAGATAACCTTCACAGCAGAGCCCAGGTGTGTGACAAGCAGCACCCAGTGATCTCCTCAGCAGTAGCTTTTCCTGGAGGGGATCCTTCAGTGCTAATTTTCTGCTGCCCTCTTGTAATTCTGGCCAGTATCCTCCTCAGACACCAGTGTCATCATCCTGCTACACAGAGACACTTCTGTGTAGTATCTGCAAAATCCTACATACTTCTCACTATACTGCTCTGAGCTTCTGATTTTGATGATTGTTTGTAAATAGAAGATCATGAACTGTTAATAGAGGCTGCAGTAGGTGTCTGTAGTGTCTGCTGAGCTCTGCTGCTGGGGAAAAGCTTCTTTGCACAAGAGTTCAGTGTTGCTTCCCAGTTTACATCACCTTCAGGCTGGAGTGTTTATGCGCCTAAATTGCGCCTAAATGAACAAGTTGCTAGTGATGAATGATTGTTAGGCATAGCAAAACATCTGGATTGGTAAGATAAATGAGTAAAACAACTCGGTTATTTTAACTGCTCAGCTAGTATAGTGTTTAGTCACAAAACTGGCGCAAAAACAGTGCGCCAGCGTGAAAAGGCACAGAGCAAACAGTAAAAACTAGTGATCTGGCCCATTGGGGGTCATTTACTAAGGGCCCGAAACTCGTTTGCCGAAAATTACTGATTTGCGACGAATTTCCCCAGGTTTTTGGTGCACGTGATCGCATTGTGGCGCATCGGCGCCGGCATGCACGCATCGGAAATGGGGGGGCATGGCCATCGGAAAACCTGCAGAATTTTTTTAAAAACAGCGTCGCTTGAAACGCGCTTACCTGCACCCAGCAACGGATGGTGAACTCCAGTGAACTCCGACAGACTTCAGCACAGCAGCGACACCTAGTGGACATCGGGCGCGCTACCTTAGTGAATCCCCGGAAGACCCGAATCCTCGACAGAGAACCAACCACTGGATCGCGAATGGACAGGGTAAGTAAATCTGCAAGATTATGTCAATGCTTAAAGTTCAATCATGTTTTCTAACTGCAAGTGTATATTAACATTCACATCACAATAAGAAGAGAGAGAGATGTTCATTCTAACATTCTAGAACATAAACCTGTGTTCTTCTGTTCTACTTCCTGGAAACCAATGTCATCAACCATCCTGAACAAGTGCAAACAGGTGTTGAGTGAATAAAGTTTTTTATGGTTATTTTGGATTTAAGACTTTGCAACAGGCACTGGACAACAAATTTAGTGGGATCATATTGAGTGGACATAGTGGACCTTGTTCACAGATAATGATATACAATATTCTATAGTGGACCTTTAACAATCCAAGATCTGTCAAGTATGCTGCAGCAGTGGCTATAGTGGACACAGGGCAACATCTATCAAAAACAGTTCAAACTGCACTATGTGGAGGGTTCCTGTGGAGTATGCAGAGTGCTCCTGATTCATAAATTCTGGTGCATGTTCTTCGTGAATCTGGTGCCCCCTGCACTGTTCTGAAAGAGTGCACCAATGTTTTTTGATGCACCTTTTACATGGGGCATGTGAAACACTTCTGTAGGATACTGCATGATAAATGCGGCACATGGTCTGACTGTGCACCGGAACGGCACTTTCAGTGCAGAATTTTGTGTCAAGTCAGGTATAGTGCAGCTGTAACACAAATGTGCAAGCAGTTCACACTGAAAAGAACATGCAAAGTCAGACAACAAATGGCGCAGGGGCTTTAATAACTGTATATTATGATGTATTGAAAAAGATATATTTTTTTTTTCATTTTAGTATCTGAGTGCAGTTTGTGTTGTTCTACTGATTTCTGTCCTGGGCAAGAGGTTTTTACCATCAAAGCATCCATGCACAATAAAAGTCCTACAACTTCAACTATGGTATGTTACTATCACAGCTGTGCATACCAAAGTATTCTGCTTAAATAGAACCTGACCAGCAGATATAGGAATTTCAAAGTTCAGTGAGGAAAATCTGCAGAGTTTTCTACTAGCATTTTAAATGGAAGGATCAGACAAGGACAAAGTAACAAAACACCTGGGGAATTTTGCACTTTGGCAGAGTCACCTTTTTGATATCCTCTAGAGCAGGGGTAGGGAACCTATGGCTCGGGAGCCAGATATGGCTCTTTTGTTGGCTGCATCTGGCTCTCAGACAGATCTTTAATAAATAGCGATGACTGCTGTGTGTCTCTTAGAGTAATCACTGGACACAGGCATGTTACAGCTGCCTACGTCCTGTACGAACCCATCCGCCACCGTCAAAGAGAAGGGCATGGGAGCAATGAGGAGCTGGCTGCAGGTGGCGCTGATAAGTGAGGGGGGGGGGTATGTGCTGTGGCTACCCATCTACTTGGGGGCATGTGCTGTGGCTACCTATCTACTCGGAGTATGTGCTGTGGCTACCTATCTTCTGGGAGTATGTGCTGGGGCTACCTATCTACTGGGAGTATGTGCTGTGGCTACCCATATACTGGGGGCATGTGCTGTGGCTACCTATCTACTTGGGGGCATGTGCTGTGGCTACCTATCTACTGGGAGTATGTGCTGTGGCTGCCCATCTATTGGTATGTGCTGGGGCTACCTATAAACTGGGAGGCATGTGCTGTGACTACCTATCTCCTGGGAAGCATGTGCTGTGGCTACCTATATACTGGGGTACATGTAATGTGGCTACCTATTTACTTGGGGGCATGTGCTGTGGCTACCTATTTACTGTGAGTATGTGCTGTAGCTACCTATCTACTGGGGGTATGTGCTGGGACTACCTATCTACTAGGAGGCTTGTGGTGGGTGTCAGGATTTGGAGTAGTGAGCCCCCTGGACCACCGCAGATGATGATGTAAGCAGACACCTGGGACCGGAATCCAAGTGGCACCCGGTCTTCACCTGAGCCCACCGCAAAGCAGGATGGTCTTGCTGTAGCCTGGTAACACCAGATCGTTCCACAGTGCGACTTGTCCATGGTGGCGGCCAAGGTCGAGGTACAGGATCACTAGGCAGCCTCGTGGTCAGGAAGAGGCGGACGGTCAAGGCAGGCGGCAATGATGCAAGGTCAGGGACGGAGCAAGGGATCAGGAACAGGTCTGGGGTCACAATGAGAGGTCAACACTTGGGAAGGAAACACTGTGGAAAGCTTCTTCATAGGCATGAAGCACTAAGATCCGGTGGGGAATGCCGGGAGCCGCTGGTCTTTATAGGAACCCGGGAAGTGGGCTGCACCAATCAGCACACTTTAAATCTGCAAGTGCCAGCGCGCGCTGGCCAGCCTGAGATGGAAGCCGGAAAGTGGTAAGTTGAGTGAGCTTGGAAAAGGGCGCCGCCACAGAGAGGAGCACGGGTGTGCCTGCGATCCGAGACGTAGATAGCAGGGGCACCCGTGACACTGGGGCTACCTATCTACTGGGGGGCATGTGCATGCGGTACGGCTCTTACGGAATAACATTTTAAAATATGTGGCGTTCATGGCTCTCTCAGCCAAAAAGGTTCCTGACCCCTGCTCTAGAGGTATCCAATAACAAATTAGTACAAAACATGCTGCCAAGTCTAAACTTTTTGTGGTTTTTAACCCCTTAAGGACGGAGGGTTTTCCGGCTCATTTCTCGCTCTCCAACTTCAAAAATCCATAACTTTTTCATTTTTACGTGTACAGACCTGTGTGAGGGCTTATTTTGTGCGTAACAAATTTTACTTTCCCGTAATGTTATTTATTTTAACATGCCGTGTACTGCGAAGCTGAAAAAAAATTCCAAATGTGGAAAAATTGAAAAAAAACTGCACGTGCGTCACGTTCTTGTGGGCTCAGTTTTTACGACTTTCACTCTTCGCTCCAAATAACACGCCTACTTTATTCTTTGGTTCGGTGCGATTGCGGTGATACCAAATTTATATAGGTTTTATTGTGTTTTAATACATTTTCAAAAATTAAACGAATGTGTACAAAAAAGAAAAAAATTTTTTTGCCATCTTCTGACGCTAATAACTTTTTCATACTTTGGCGCACGGAAATGTGTGAGGGGTCATTTTTTGCGAAATGAGGCGACGTTTTCATTGCTACCATTTTGAGGTCTGTGCGACATTTTGATCATTTTTTATTTCATTTTTTATGTTATGTAAAAAGGTGTAAAAGTCGCATTTCGGACATTTGGGCGCCATTTCCCGCCTCGGAGGTCACCGCCGGCCGTAACCGTTTTTATATTTTGATAGATCGGGCATTTTGGGACGCGGCGATACCTAATATGTCTGTGATTTTTACTGTTTGTTATGTTTTATATCCGTTCTAGGGAAAGGGGGGTGATTTGAACTTTTAATATTTTATTAATTTTTTTTATTTTTTAAACTTTTTTTTTTCTTTTTTTTTTCACTATTTTTTAGACCATCTAGGGTACAATAACCCTAGATGATCAGATCGCTCCTACCATATATTGCAATACTACAGTATTGCAATATATGGCGTTTTTGCAGGTCTTACATTACAATGAGCCACTGGCTCATTGTAACGAACCTGCATAAACCATGTAGCCTCGTGTCAAGAGAAGACCCGAGGCTACCATGGTAACCGATCGCCGCCCCCCGATGACGCCGCCCCCCGTCTTTTAAACGCCGCCCGCGACTTTGCGGGCGGCGTTTAGAGGGTTAATAGCCGCGATCGGTGCAAGCACCGACCGCGGTTATTAGCGGTGGGGGTTTTGTGCAAAATGCAAAAACCCCCACCTCTGTATGAAGAGGACTCAGCCCGTGAGCCCTCTTCATACATCCCTTATACCTCTGCGCCGTAGAGCTACGGCGCAGAGCGTTAAGGGGTTAAATTGCAATGAATCGATCTGAAAGTAGTCTTATTGATCACTTGTTTAACATAGTTCTGATCAATGTAATTTCTTTACTTGTACAGTGTAACTGAGGCTGTGTTTTAATCCAAATGCCCTCTGGTAATTATATTGAAGTTATGGTAGACACACACTGATGGTAGGATAATAAAAGATTATTCCCTATAAACCCTTGAGGTTTCACACAAGTCAAGTGCTGCAGGCTAAAAATAATGTGCAATAATTTCACATACTCTGGAAATGCAGTGCAGACTGGATAAAAATCAACCTAGTAGCATGCAAGCAATGATCTTCTTTAACCTTCACACTTATTTTCAACTATGATTTTTCCTGGCCACCCACTGCTGACCAGTCAACAGCTAATAAATTGCTATATTCCAGTTTAAGGGGCACTTGTAATAAAAAATAATGTACTTTCAAAAAAAAATTAACATGTGGCATGGGCTAAGAATTTATCTAATGTGCATAAAGTTTTCCCTGCTTTTCTTGTACAGGCAATCCACGGGTTACATACCACAGGTTTGTTCGTAATAGGTTTGTTCGTAAGTTGAATTTGTGCACACGCCAACTGACCTGAGCCTGCACGCTAAGGGAGCCGGGCTCTCCTCTAAGGCCCCTTCCACACTTGCGTTGCAGATCACATCAGAGTTTGATCAGGGTGCGATCAGGGTTTGGTCAGTGAAAAACGCACATTTTGCATCAGAGTGCAATCAGTATTCAATCAGAGTTTGTTCAGTGTCTCAGTTTTTCACGCGCGTTTTCAATGCAATTTCAATGCATTTTTCATGCGCAGGTAATGAAAAGGACTCAGGACTGAGGTCTATCTTTTCTATGGCGATTGATGCGTGAAAAACGCATTGCACTTGCAAGTGTCTCAGAGTTGCTATACGTTTTTGATGCGTCTCCATAGACTTGTATGGTGCGTTTTTCACGCGCATGACTTGCAAAAGTAGAGCATGTTGAGATTTAAACGCGCATTCAAAAAAACGCACGTGTGTGTGTGAAATAAAATGCAAGTGTGAAAAAGCCCATTGATTACAATGGGTCAGAGTGTAATGCAAGTTCTGTGCGTCAAAAGCACGCGCAGAAAACACGCGTGAAAAACGCAAGTGTGAAAGGGGCCTAATTGTTTGGCTACTGCCACACTTCTTCACCCCACTTGGGCACGCTGTGCCAATAATGGTTATCCCCTGATGAATCCTCAAATCCAAAATTTACAATAGTGTCCACTCCTGTACATAACCCCCCTTACATGGTTGTGTCCATGTGGATTTGAGATGTTTGCAACAAAAAGTCTAAAAATAAAGCCAAAAGTTGCACCTTCCAGGACTGAAAAAATTAAACATGTATCACAATAAAAAAGACATGTACATTCATAAGGCACATAAATACAGATACATGTCCCCCATTATGTTTTATATCCATCTCGTGGATCTCATCATTTCTTATCTCAGATCTGTCTCATCTCTTTTTGTCTATGTTTCAGATATCAGTAAAAAGCTAAATGAAAGTATATATAAACCATGTTCCATGTTAATCTAAGCACATTGTCAGCACACATGTCATAGCACAGAGGAATCATGAAGTATCTCCTTAGAGAGTCCCTGTCCACACAATTTTACAATGACCATCACTAAGTGAATTAAGCTGAGTGAAATTGTAAAGTAAGGGGGTTAATTATCTTTATTGTGTAAACATTACAGGGTAATTTGAGAACTTTCTTTCATGCACAAACCCCTTTAAGCTTTTAACCTGGCAGTTTGGAATTTAAATGTTTTAAGTTATACCGAGTAAAGTTTTACTCGCGTTTACTTACATATTAACCATCTTCTCTACTAGTTTAAAAAGTATTACAACCCAAAGTCTTTGTACTTATTGAAATTAATTCATTCATTCCAGGAGAAGCTTCTCTGCCAGTGTTACTATAAGGGCACAGCAATAACATCCAAGCAGTAACAAACATACCAGACAAATTATTATTCATGACTCCACAAAAGGAAATATATTTAATACCAAGGGGACTCATTACAGAGATGCACTATGGAAACACCTGAATATTCTATCTACAAATGCTTGAACAATACATGTTTTCTTATATCTAATATATTGGTTAAAATTATTGCTTCTAATATGATTTAACCACTTTTAATATTCATTGTCTGAGATCAGAATGTTGATGACCCTTTTAATTATATTGCATTAATATTGAATTGCTGAGATCCTGAATCCTGGTGCTCCCATTTGTCAGTTCATTAACCCTTTCCTATTGCAGCCCTTTTATGTTTTCCATTGGAAAACAATGTACAAGAAAACTGCACAACAATGCAGAACAGGGTGAATTCAGATGAAAATTTAGTTGGGTTATTTCCTTATGGTTTTTTTGTGGTAAAAACTTCATTTTAACATTATTCTACTGTTCAGCATTATTTTAATACATACTTCTTTTTATTGTGTTTAAATATTGTATATACTCAAGTAAAATGCACGTTTTTTAGCAGAAAAATTGTGCCCAACTTGTTGTATACGTATATATAAATATATATTTTCATTGGTCAATAATCAGTATTGCTAAAGCCAAAAACAAACAGGAGTTGATCCAGAAAAGAGATGACCAGTAAATAGGATATTTGGATGTCCTCGGTGTTCTGTATCCCCTCCTGCTTTTGGCTATCAATCCTGAAGAGTGTAGATGTGGTGGCAGCAGCAGGAGATCAGAGTGGCACAATGACAGAGTGTGGATACCCTAATTCTAGTCCCTAGTAGAGATGAGCGAACATACTCGTCCGAGCTTGATGCTCGATCGAGCATTAGCGTACTCGTAACTGCTCGTTGCTCGGACGAGTATTTCGCCCGCTCGAGAAAATGGCAGCTCCCGCCGTTTTGCTTTTTGGCGGCCAGAAACAGAGCCAATCACAAGCCAGGAGACTCTGCACTCCACCCAGCATGACGTGGTACCCTTACACGTAGATAGCAGTGGTTGGCTGGCCAGATCAGGTGACCCTGGGATAGACTAGCCGCTGCCCGCGCTGCTCGGATCATTCTCTGTCTGGATGCCGCTAGGGAGAGAGCTGCTGCTGCTCAGGGAAAGCGTTAGGGTGTTCTATTAGCTTACTGTTAGGCAGGAGTGATTCTTAAAGAACCCAACAGCCCTTCTTAGGGCTACAATAACGTTATAATTTTTTTTTTTTTTTTTTTTGCAGCTAGTACCATATTGTGAGGAATTAGCAGGGGGACTTGCTACCGTTGTGTTTAGCTCTTAGTGACACACATATCCACCTCAAACACCAAAGTGGGAAAATTTATTAGGGGTTTGAGTAGAATTAGGCACAGTCTGCCAGTTTCTTTTTATTTTACGTTTATTTTTTTCATAACTCAGCGTCATCTCATCTGGCATAGTAGTGTGCTGTAATACTTGGCTAGAAAATAGCCATAGGAGAATACAAACGTCTTAATTACGCCTGCAGTAGCGTTATATATATTTGATTTCTGGTTGATCTGCTGGTGGCTGTTCTTGCTGCAGTGCATCTACTATCAAATTGGGAGCAATTTGGAGTCAGACTTGCGACCACTGTGTTTTAGTGACGCACATATCCATCGCAAAGACCGAAGTGGGAAAATTTATTAGGGCCCGGGGTTGTATTTCAATTAGGCACAGTCTGCCAGTTTCTTTTTATTTTACGTTTATTTTTTTCATAACTCAGCGTCATCTCATCTGGCATAGTAGTGTGCTGTTATACTTGGCTAGAAAATAGCCATAGGAGAATACAAACGTCTTAATTACGCCTACAGTAGCGTTATATATATTTGATTTCTGGTTGATCTGCTGGTGGCTGTACTTGCTGCAGTGCATCTACTATCAAATTGGAAGCAATTTGGAGTCAGACTTGCGACCACTGTGTTTTAGTGACGCACATATCCATCGCAAAGACCGAAGTGGGAAAATTTATTAGGGCCCGGGGTTGTATTTCAATTAGGCACAGTCTGCCAGTTTCTTTTTATTTTACGTTTATTTTTTTCATAACTCAGCGTCATCTCATCTGGCATAGTAGTGTGCTGTAATACTTGGCTAGAAAATAGCCATAGGAGAATACAAACGTCTTAATTACGCCTACAGTAGCGTTATATATATTTGATTTCTGGTTGATCTGCTGGTGGCTGTACTTGCTGCAGTGCATCTACTATCAAATTGGGAGCAATTTGGAGTCAGACTTGCGACCACTGTGTTTTAGTGACGCACATATCCATCGCAAAGACCGAAGTGGGAAAATTTATTAGGGCCCGGGGTTGTATTTCAATTAGGCACAGTCTGCCAGTTTCTTTTTATTTTACGTTTATTTTTTTCATAACTCAGCGTCATCTCATCTGGCATAGTAGTGTGCTGTAATACTTGGCTAGAAAATAGCCATAGCAATAGGATAGCATCGTTTGGTTTTAAAAACTAAAAAACACAAAAAAAAAAAAAAAAAAAAAGTTAAAAAAAAAATACAAGTTATAACTCTCATTTTCAAAATGTTTAACCCGAGGGCTAGGGGTAGAGGACGAGGGCGGGGACGTGGGCGTCCAACTACTGCAGGGGTCAGAGGCCGTGGTCCTGGGCGGGGTGAGACACCACCTGCTTATGAGGGAGCAGGGGAACGCCGCAGAGCTACACTCCCTAGGTTCATGTCTGAAGTTACTGGGACTCGTGGTAGAGCACTGTTGAGGCCAGAACAGTGCGAACAGGTGATGTCGTGGATTGCCGACAATGCTTCGAGCAATTTGTCCACCAGTCAGTCTTCCACGCAGTCCACCCATGTCACCGAAATCGGCACTCCTCCAGCTCCTGCACCTCAGCCTCCTCCCCCCCAGTCTGCCCCCTCCCAGCAAAATTTGCCATTTGAACCGGCATACTCTGAGGAACTGTTTTCTGGACCCTTCCCACAGTCACAAACCACTTGCCCGGTTGCTGATGAGCAATTTTCCGATGCCCAGGTTTTCCACCAGTCGCAGTCTGTGGGTGATGATGACCTTGTTGACGTAGTGGAAGAAGTGTGTAAAGAGGTGTCCGACGATGAGGAGACACGGTTGTCAGACAGTGGGGAAGTTGTTGTCAGGGCAGGAAGTCCGAGGGGGGAGCAGACTGAGGGATCGGAGGATGATGAGGTGACAGACCCAAGCTGGGTTGAGAGGCCGGGTGAACACAGTGCTTCTGAGACGGAGGAGAGTCCTCGACCAGAACAGGTTGGAAGAGGCAGTGGTGGGGCCAGACGGAGAGGCAGGGCCAGAGCTGGTGCATCAGCGCCAAATGTGTCAACTAGTGAAGCTCCCGTGGCGAGGGCTCCTGCGGCGAGGGCTAGATTTTCAGAAGTCTGGAGGTTCTTTAAGGAAACACCGGATGACCGACGGACTGTGGTGTGCCACATTTGCCAAACCAGGATCAGCAGGGGTTCCACCACTACTAGCTTAACTACCACCAGTATGCGCAGGCATATGAATGCTAAACACCCCACTCAGTGGCAACAAGCGCGTTCACCTCCGGCCGTGCACACCACTGCTCCTTCCCCTGTGTCAGCTGATAGTCAGCCCCCTGCCCAGGACCCTGCCACAAAAACCCCATCGTCACCTCCACGATCCTCCACAGCATCCACCAGCGTTCAGCTCTCCATACCCCAGACGCTGGAGCGGAAACGCAAATATAGTGCAACCCACCCGCACGCCCAAGCCCTTAATGTGCACATTTCCAGATTGCTAAGCCTGGAGATGCTGCCCTATAGGCTAGTAGAGACCGAGGCCTTTCGCAGCCTCATGGCGGCGGCCGCCCCTCGGTATTCGGTCCCCAGCCGCCACTACTTTTCCCGATGTGCCGTCCCAGCCCTGCACCAGCACGTGTCAGACAACATAATCCGTGCCCTGACCAACGCCGTTTCTGACAAGGTCCACCTGACCACGGACACGTGGACGAGTGCTGCCGGGCAGGGCCACTATATATCTCTGACGGCACATTGGGTTAACTTGGTGGAGGCTGGGACCGAGTGTGACCCTGCGGCTGGTCATATACTGCCGACGCCGAGGATTGCGGGGCCTACCTCGGTCCAGGTGTTTGAGGCCTACTATGCCTCCTCCTCCTCCCACCCCTCCTCCACCTCCTCCTCCGAACGACCATCCGTGGGCATGGCGCCATCAGTCGGTAGCTCTAGGCACAGCAGCAGTGCCGTCGCTAAGCGACAGCAGGCGGTGCTCAAACTGCTGAGCCTAGGCGATAAAAGGCACACCGCCCAAGAACTATTACAGGGCATCACGGCGCAGACTGATCTGTGGCTGGCACCGCTGAACCTGAAGCCAGGCATGGTTGTGTGTGACAACGGCCGTAACCTGGTGGCGGCTCTGCAACTCGGCAGACTGACACATGTGCCATGCCTGGCCCATGTGTTAAATCTGATAGTTCAGCGTTTCCTCAAGACATACCCCAATCTGTCTGATTTGCTCACGAAGGTGCGCCGCATCTGTGCGCATTTCAGGAAGTCCAGCACAGATGCTGCCACTCTCAGGGCAGCGCAGCGCCGCCTCCAACTGCCCGCTCACCGACTGTTGTGCGACGTGCCCACGAGGTGGAATTCAACACTGACCATGTTATCCAGAGTTTACCAGCAGCGCCGAGCGATTGTAGACTGCCAGATGTCAACTTCCACCAGAACTGGTAGTCAGGTCAGTCAGCTTCCTCAAGTCTACAATGAGGAGTGGACGTGGATGTCTGATATCTGTCAGGTGCTGAGTAACTTTGAGGAGTCAACACAGATGGTCAGTGGCGATGCCGCCATCATCAGCCTCACCATCCCGCTGCTTGGCCTGTTGAAAAACTCTCTGGTCAGCATGAAGTCGGAAGCTTTGCGCTCCTCACAAGAGACAGGGGAAGAAGATTCCCTTGTTGATAGCCAAAGCACCCTTAGGTCTGTTTCTCAGCGCATATCGGAGGAGGTGGAGGTGGAGGAGGATGAGGAGGAAGAGGAGGAGAATGTTGGCGAGACACAAGAGGGGACCATTGTTGAGTCCTACACTGTTGAGCGTGTATGGGCAGAAGAAGAGGAGTTGGAGGAGTTGGAGGAGGAGGAAATGGACAGTCAAGCCAGTGAGGGGAGTGAATTCTTACGCGTTGGTACTCTGGCGCATATGGCAGATTTCATGCTAGGCTGCCTATCCCGTGACCCTCGCGTTCAAAGAATTTATTCCAGCACCGATTACTGGGTGTTCACTCTCCTGGACCCACGGTACAAGCAAAATCTTTCCACTCTCATCCCTGGAGAGGAAAGGAGTGTGAGAATGCATGAATACCAGCAGGCCCTGGTGCACAAGCTGAAACAGTATTTCCCTTCTGACAGCGCTAGCGGCAGAGTGCGTAGTTCTGCGGGACAAGTAGTGAGGGAGAGTAGGCGAGCAGGCAGCTTGTCCAGCACTGGCAAGGGTACGCTTTACAAGGCTTTTGCCAGCTTTATGTCACCCCAGCAAGACACTGTCACCTGTCCCCAGTCTCGGCAGAGTAGGGCTGATCTTTACAGAAAGATGGTGAGGGAGTACGTAGCTGACCATACCATCGTCCTAAATGATCACACAGCTCCCTACAACTACTGGGTTTCAAAGCTGGACATGTGGCACGAACTGGCGCTCTACGCCTTGGAGGTTCTTGTCTGCCCTGCCGCTAGCGTCTTGTCAGAGCGGGTTTTCATTGCAGCTGGTGGCATCATCACCGATAAGCGTACATGCCTGTCGACTGACAGCGCTGACAGGCTGACGCTTATCAAGATGAATAAAGCATGGATTTCTCCTAATTTCAAATCTCCAGCAGGTGAAGGAAGCTCAACCTGAATAATTTATCCACTCCTCCTCCTCCTCATTTTCCTCCTTCTCCTCCTCTTTCTACAGTAAAGCAGAGGAAACTGGCTGTTTTTTTGACAGGGCCCACTGGCTCTAGGTATAGTACTTTATGCATTTAATTTTTCTGGAGGGCCACCGACACGGTCCTCTGTTTTAAACAATTTTTGGGAGTGCCACATACAGGCACTCAATCTATTCAATTTTTCTGGAGGGCCACCTTTCCGGTCCTCTGTTTTAAACAATTTTTTGGGACTGCCACATACAGGCACTCAATCTATTCCATTTTTCTGGAGGGCCACCTACCTGCTCCTCTGGTTTAAAAACTTTTTTGGACTGCCACATACAGGCACTCAATCTATTCCATTTTTCTGGAGGGCCACCTACCTGCTCCTCTGGTTTGAAAAATTTTTTGGACTGCCACATACAGGCACTATCCAAATTGAATTGTCTCCATAGCAGCCTCCACACGTTGTCTCCATTGCTACCTCCAAAAGTCGTCCATATAGCTGCCTCCATACATCGTCCCTTTATCAAACGAGGTTTGTCAGGCCGAAATTTGGGTTGTTTTCATGGATTCCGCATCAAAGTTGTTAACTTTGTCGCCACCCTGCTGTGTTATCCACAAAATACACTGGCAAACTTTTACCATTTACGGATATTATTTCAGCGCTTCTTGCGCATCTGTTTACATTCCCCTCACCCGCCATATCCTAAACTTATAAGAACGCTACTACACTTGATCTTATACAGAAGGTTCTTAGAAGTGCTGTTTGGGGAGTAGCCTAGAGACAGGGGCTTGGATTGGCGAAAGCTCGCCTGGCAGTGGAGCGCCAGCTCCATGCCAAGAACCAACTAACATAGTTTTAACTGCAGCACCTTTAATCTACTACTAGTTCACTGCCTCCATACATCGTCCCCTTATCAAACGAGCTGTGTCAGGCAGAATTTTGGATTGTTTTCATGGCTTCCATGTTAACTTTGTCGCCACCCTGCTGTGTAATCCACAAAATATACTGGCAAACTTTTATCATGTACCAATATTATTTGAGCGCTTCTTGCTCACCTCCTTTGGTTCCTCTCTGCTACCCATTGGTTTGAAGCCTGAGTCCATTTAGGGTATGTCGCCATGCCACTCTCTAGCCTTCCGCTGCTGCCGCTGCCTCTGCATGCCGTCCCCTATAGTGTCAGGGTCAATTATTGGATGTTTTAGATGCTATCTAGCTTCATTCTGTCACTCTGTCATGGCCATGCTGTTGGCCATAATTTTGGCATAATGGTGCATTTAAGCAGCCTCAGAGGCATCCATGCATGCTGCCCCAGCTGTTTCCTGTCCATTTCCGTGGTGTTTCCATCCTTTTCTGAGGTTCCCAGGTGTTTGGCCAAGCTTCCCTGTGCAGAGCCTTGGTCCCCTTGAAAAATGCTCGAGTCTCCCATTGACTTCAATGGGGCTCGTTACTCGAAACGAGCACTCGAGCATCGGGAAAAGTTCGTCTCGAATAACGAGTACCCGAGCATTTTAGTGCTCGCTCATCTCTAGTCCCTAGTAAAGATGGTGGGAGGCAGATGTGTGGCATCAGGCGGGTGGCAGCATCAGAATAGTGGCTGAGGCAGGTAGTTAGAATCCAGACTCATTTCTCAACATTTGGGGGAGGCGTCATAGCCAATCTAATCTGATGCATAAGGCATTGGTGTGTTGAAATCACAGCCAATCCACACCTGATTCATCTTGACAAAGGTCAGTCCCTCCACATTTCAGGTGGACAAGCGGGTTCTCCTTGGGGTAACGATGGCCCCCACCGCACTGAACACCCACTCTGATGCCACACTACTAGCCAGGCAGGACAGCTTCTCTTCTGCAAACTCTGCAAGTTACGGCCACAAATCAAGTTTCGCTGCCCAGAAGTCCAGGGGATCCTGGGGTGGTAGAGTGCTGTCCAAGTAGGCCACCACTTGCTGGTGCAGGGTCTGCTCCATGTCCTGCTGATGTGGGTGGCAGCTACCCTCCTCACTAGGCGGGTGAAGGATGCTGCTCATTAAGACTCCAGACTTATGCTGATGGAGCTGCTACTACTCCTACCCCCCCCCCCTCTCCCATCCCCCCACAGCAGCTGTGGAAGTAGTTTGTCTTTGCTGTATAGTAGCGCTGAGCCCAGACCACCTCTGGCTGAGGGAAATGAACAGGACAGAGGTTGGTTCAGGACCGGTGAGGGCCGCTGACCTGCTCCTGGGACATGCCAACCAGGGGTTATATCTGACAATCCCACAGACTCTTGGCTGGGATTGTCAGATGTCATTTGGGAGGAAGTGGATGACTTAGTCAACCAAACGAGAACCTTTGGGTTGTTAATCAACACACTGCTGCTAGATGACACCGGCAGTTCTGGCCTCACAGAACAGAGTCACCCCTGCTGCAACGTCCCCTTACTTTGCTGCGACCTGTGTCTGCTCCACCTGCCACCTCTCTGTCTGACATATTGTTTAATCAACTATGTTGATTTGACACAGATTTCTTGATATCAACTGACACCCTGGACTTTGAGAAAAAAATCACTCCAGCAAATATGTGGATTTTTTTATATCTACTTTAGCAACAAAAAAGAATTGAAGTTTGGGGAATACAGAACCCCAAAAAATGACAACCTGTACTTTGAGCAAAAATCACTCCATCAGTTACTGAGTAAAAGCAGCTAGATTTGCAAACACTTAAGCCGATCAGCGATCGGCAGGCAAATGGCCGTCTGTTTTAATAGGGCTGTGACGTCACATAAGCCTGCCGGTCGCTGATCGGCTTAAGTGTTTGCAAATGTGATCGAGAGTGTTCCGTTCTTCTTCCCAGAGTTCTCTGCCCCATGTAACACATTGTGCTCGCAGGAAGTTTGCTAATAACGGGGGGGATTTGTTCCCACGAATCACCGTAAACTTCGGATTCCTGGCGAACGGAAGTTTTCCTGAAATTTTAAATGAATTCCACTTCATTACAATCGATTTGCCCATCTCTACTCCACACTTTCAAAAATCTATAACTTTTTTGTTTTCCATGTAAATAGCTGTATGATGGCTTGTTTTCTGCATAACAAATTGCACTTCATAGTGATGGTATTTAATGTTCCATGCCATGTACTGGGAAGGGGGAAAAAAATCCAAATGCAGTGTAAATGGTGAAAAAAAAAATTGCACCATTTTCTTGTGGGCTTGGAATTTATGGCTCTCAATGTGCGCCCCAAATGACATGCCTACTTAATTGTTTAGGTCGGTGCGATCACGGGTATAACAAATTTATATAGGTTTTATAATCTTTTCATACATTTACAAAAAGTAAAACCCTTTCTACAAAAAAAATCTTCATTTTGCACTAATGGTGCTAATAACTTTCTCATACTTCGTTGTACGGAGTTGTGGGTGATGTAAATTTTTCTGACTATAGATGATTTTTTTCATTGCTACCATTTTAAGGACTGTATGCCCTTTTGATCACTTTCTATTGAATTTTAAATTTTTTTCAAAATGCCAAAAAGTGACATTTTCGACTTTGGGCATTATTTTCCATTATGGGGTTTATGGGGGTTAAACGCTGGGAATAACCATTATTATATGTTAAATAGATTGGAGATTTTGGGATGTGGCAATACCTAACATGTTTATGATTTGTACTCTTTATATATATTTATAAATTCTAGGGAAGGGGGGGGGTAATTAGAATTTTTAGGTTTTTTAAATATAATTTTTTTTTCCTTTTTTTTTTTTTACTACTTTTCAGACCCCCTAGCTTACATTAACCCTGGATTGTCTGATTGATCCTACCATATACTGCCATACTACTGTATGGCAGTATATGGATATTTTCCTCATCATCCATTACAATGCCCAAATCGCACATGAATGAATGGGTTTAAACCAGATAACCTAGGGTCTTCATAAGACCCGAAGCTGTCGTGGCAGATCTCTCCATACACCCGCGACCAACATGTGACGTAATAGTACGTCACATGTGGGTAAGGGGATGAAAAACATACTATATCACAAATTGCTAAAACAATCATGTTAGCTATACTAGAAATATTTTTATATTCTGATAGATTAGGCATTTTCAGATCTTCAAACAGGTATACTGCCAATGGGTTGCCGGTCCTTTCAGTTGCCTCTTCCAATGCATCCCAACTGTTTTGGCATTACATGGCAGACCTACACAAAATATTTTAAGAAAAGAATAACCCGAGAAAGTTGAAGCGAGAAATGCAGGCAACATATAATAAAGGCTTGAACATCAATCTTTGAATCAGTCAGCAAAATTGTATTTATACTTGTAGGAGGGAAGGTTCAGTAACTTTGATTAAAAATAGAAAAAAAACACGGTCAGTAGTTAAATTTTTGGACAAAACCCCAAAAAAGTAATTGGACTTCACTATTTTTCTGTAAGTTGTAAAACAGATGAAGAAATTAATAGGGTGAAAAATCAAATTCAGCTTGTACCATATAAATGATAATAAATTACAGATATCAGAAACTTTATGTGTAGGTTGTCATGAAAAGGAAGAAATGACAGATTGAAAGACATGGAGGAAAAGAGTTTTGTTACAGAAAGAATATGCCTTATTTTATTTAGTAGAACGAGTTTAAACTAGTATATCTTTATTGGGTTATATACTTTGCTGCTTGCTAAATTGGAATATATTTTCCAGTGAGAACATTCTGATAATAAAGGAGCACAGATAAGGAGGGTTACATTTAGAGATGAGCGAACATACTCGTCCGAGCTTGATGCTCGATCGAGCATTAGCGTACTCGTAACTGCTCGTTGCTCGGACGAGTATTTCGCCCGCTCGAGAAAATGGCAGCTCCCGCCGTTTTGCTTTTTGGCGGCCAGAAACAGAGCCAATCACAAGCCAGGAGACTCTGCACTCCACCCAGCATGACGTGGTACCCTTACACGTAGATAGCAGTGGTTGGCTGGCCAGATCAGGTGACCCTGGGATAGACTAGCCGCTGCCCGCGCTGCTCGGATCATTCTCTGTCTGGATGCCGCTAGGGAGAGAGCTGCTGCTGCTCAGGGAAAGCGTTAGGGTGTTCTATTAGCTTACTGTTAGGCAGGAGTGATTCTAAAAGAACCCAACAGCCCTTCTTAGGGCTACAATAACGTTATAATTTTTTTTTTTTTTTATTTGCAGCTAGTACCATATTGTGAGGAATTAGCAGGGGGACTTGCTACCGTTGTGTTTAGCTCTTAGTGACACACATATCCACCTCAAACACCAAAGTGGGAAAATTTATTAGGGGTTTGAGTAGAATTAGGCACAGTTTCTTTTTATTTTACGTTTATTTTTTTCATAACTCAGCGTCATCTCATCTGGCATAGTAGTGTGCTGTAATACTTGGCTAGAAAATAGCCATAGGAGAATACAAACGTCTTAATTACGCCTACAGTAGCGTTATATATATTTGATTTCTGGTTGATCTGCTGGTGGCTGTTCTTGCTGCAGTGCATCTACTATCAAATTGGGAGCAATTTGGAGTCAGACTTGCGACCACTGTGTTTTAGTGACGCACATATCCATCGCAAAGACCGAAGTGGGAAAATTTATTAGGGCCCGGGGTTGTATTTCAATTAGGCACAGTCTGCCAGTTTCTTTTTATTTTACGTTTATTTTTTTCATAACTCAGCGTCATCTCATCTGGCATAGTAGTGTGCTGTAATACTTGGCTAGAAAATAGCCATAGGAGAATACAAACGTCTTAATTACGCCTACAGTAGCGTTATATATATTTGATTTCTGGTTGATCTGCTGGTGGCTGTACTTGCTGCAGTGCATCTACTATCAAATTGGGAGCAATTTGGAGTCAGACTTGCGACCACTGTGTTTTAGTGACGCACATATCCATCGCAAAGACCGAAGTGGGAAAATTTATTAGGGCCCGGGGTTGTATTTCAATTAGGCACAGTCTGCCAGTTTCTTTTTATTTTACGTTTATTTTTTTCATAACTCAGCGTCATCTCATCTGGCATAGTAGTGTGCTGTAATACTTGGCTAGAAAATAGCCATAGGAGAATACAAACGTCTTAATTACGCCTACAGTAGCGTTATATATATTTGATTTCTGGTTGATCTGCTGGTGGCTGTACTTGCTGCAGTGCATCTACTATCAAATTGGGAGCAATTTGGAGTCAGACTTGCGACCACTGTGTTTTAGTGACGCACATATCCATCGCAAAGACCGAAGTGGGAAAATTTATTAGGGCCCGGGGTTGTATTTCAATTAGGCACAGTCTGCCAGTTTCTTTTTATTTTACGTTTATTTTTTTCATAACTCAGCGTCATCTCATCTGGCATAGTAGTGTGCTGTAATACTTGGCTAGAAAATAGCCATAGGAGAATACAAACGGCTTAATTACGCCTACAGTAGCGTTATATATATTTGATTTCTGGTTGATCTGCTGGTGGCTGTACTTGCTGCAGTGCATCTACTATCAAATTGGGAGCAATTTGGAGTCAGACTTGCGACCACTGTGTTTTAGTGACGCACATATCCATCGCAAAGACCGAAGTGGGAAAATTTATTAGGGCCCGGGGTTGTATTTCAACTAGGCACAGTCTGCCATTTCCTTTTTTATTTTACGTTTATTTTTTTCATAACTCAGCGTCATCTCATCTGGCATAGTAGTGTGCTGTAATACTTGGCTAGAAAATAGCCATAGCAATAGGATAGCATCGTTTGGTTTTAAAAACTAAAAAACACAACAAAAAAAAAAAAAAAAAAGTTAAAAAAAAAATACAAGTTATAACTCTCATTTTCAAAATGTTTAACCCGAGGGCTAGGGGTAGAGGACGAGGGCGGGGACGTGGGCGTCCAACTACTGCAGGGGTCAGAGGCCGTGGTCCTGGGCGGGGTGAGACACCACCTGCTTATGAGGGAGCAGGGGAAAGCCGCAGAGCTACACTCCCTAGGTTCATGTCTGAAGTTACTGGGAATCGTGGTAGAGCACTGTTGAGGCCAGAACAGTGCGAACAGGTGATGTCGTGGATTGCCGACAATGCTTCGAGCAATTTGTCCACCAGTCAGTCTTCCACGCAGTCCACCCATGTCACCGAAATCGGCACTCCTCCAGCTCCTGCACCTCAGCCTCCTCCCCCCCAGTCTGCCCCCTCCCAGCAAAATTTGCCATTTGAACCGGCATACTCTGAGGAACTGTTTTCTGGACCCTTCCCACAGTCACAAACCACTTGTCCGGTTGCTGATGAGCAATTTTCCGATGCCCAGGTTTTCCACCAGTCGCAGTCTGTGGGTGATGATGACCTTGTTGACGTAGTGGAAGAAGTGTGTAAAGAGGTGTCCGACGATGAGGAGACACGGTTGTCAGACAGTGGGGAAGTTGTTGTCAGGGCAGGAAGTCCGAGGGGGGAGCAGACTGAGGGATCGGAGGATGATGAGGTGACAGACCCAAGCTGGGTTGAGAGGCCGGGTGAACACAGTGCTTCTGAGACGGAGGAGAGTCCTCGACCAGAACAGGTTGGAAGAGGCAGTGGTGGGGCCAGACGGAGAGGCAGGGCCAGAGCTGGTGCATCAGCGCCAAATGTGTCAACTAGTGAAGCTCCCGTGGCGAGGGCTCCTGCGGCGAGGGCTAGATTTTCAGAAGTCTGGAGGTTCTTTAAGGAAACACCGGATGACCGACGGACTGTGGTGTGCCACATTTGCCAAACCAGGATCAGCAGGGGTTCCACCACTACTAGCTTAACTGCCACCAGTATGCGCAGGCATATGAATGCTAAACACCCCACTCAGTGGCAACAAGCGCGTTCACCTCCGGCCGTGCACACCACTGCTCCTTCCCCTGTGTCAGCTGATAGTCAGCCCCCTGCCCAGGACCCTGCCACAAAAACCCCATCGTCACCTCCACGATCCTCCACAGCATCCACCAGCGTTCAGCTCTCCATACCCCAGACGCTGGAGCGGAAACGCAAATATAGTGCAACCCACCCGCACGACCAAGCCCTTAATGTGCACATCTCCAGATTGCTAAGCCTGGAGATGCTGCCCTATAGGCTAGTAGAGACCGAGGCCTTTCGCAGCCTCATGGCGGCGGCCGCCCCTCGGTATTCGGTCCCCAGCCGCCACTACTTTTCCCGATGTGCCGTCCCAGCCCTGCACCAGCACGTGTCAGACAACATAATCCGTGCCCTGACCAACGCCGTTTCTGACAAGGTCGGGCAGGGCCACTATATATCTCTGACGGCACATTGGGTTAACTTGGTGGAGGCTGGGACCGAGTGTGACCCTGCGGCTGGTCATATACTGCCGACGCCGAGGATTGCGGGGCCTACCTCGGTCCAGGTGTTTGAGGCCTACTATGCCTCCTCCTCCTCCCACCCCTCCTCCACCTCCTCCTCCGAACGACCATCCGTGGGCATGGCGCCATCAGTCGGTAGCTCTAGGCACAGCAGCAGTGCCGTCGCTAAGCGACAGCAGGCGGTGCTCAAACTGCTGAGCCTAGGAGATAAAAGGCACACCGCCCAAGAACTATTACAGGGCATCACGGCGCAGACTGATCTGTGGCTGGCACCGCTGAACCTGAAGCCAGGCATGGTTGTGTGTGACAACGGCCGTAACCTGGTGGCGGCTCTGCAACTCGGCAGACTGACACATGTGCCATGCCTGGCCCATGTGTTAAATCTGATAGTTCAGCGTTTCCTCAAGACATACCCCAATCTGTCTGATTTGCTCACGAAGGTGCGCCGCATCTGTGCGCATTTCAGGAAGTCCAGCACAGATGCTGCCACTCTCAGGGCAGCGCAGCGCCGCCTCCAACTGCCCGCTCACCGACTGTTGTGCGACGTGCCCACGAGGTGGAATTCAACACTGACCATGTTATCCAGAGTTTACCAGCAGCGCCGAGCGATTGTAGACTGCCAGATGTCAACTTCCACCAGAACTGGTAGTCAGGTCAGTCAGCTTCCTCAAGTCTACAATGAGGAGTGGACGTGGATGTCTGATATCTGTCAGGTGCTGAGTAACTTTGAGGAGTCAACACAGATGGTCAGTGGCGATGCCGCCATCATCAGCCTCACCATCCCGCTGCTTGGCCTGTTGAAAAACTCTCTGGTCAGCATGAAGTCGGAAGCTTTGCGCTCCTCACAAGAGACAGGGGAAGAAGATTCCCTTGTTGATAGCCAAAGCACCCTTAGGTCTGTTTCTCAGCGCATATCGGAGGAGGTGGAGGTGGAGGAGGATGAGGAGGAAGAGGAGGAGAATGTTGGCGAGACACAAGAGGGGACCATTGTTGAGTCCTACACTGTTGAGCGTGTATGGGCAGAAGAAGAGGAGTTGGAGGAGGAGGAAATGGACAGTCAGGCCAGTGAGGGGAGTGAATTCTTACGCGTTGGTACTCTGGCGCATATGGCAGATTTCATGCTAGGCTGCCTATCCCGTGACCCTCGCGTTCAAAGAATTTATTCCAGCACCGATTACTGGGTGTTCACTCTCCTGGACCCACGGTACAAGCAAAATCTTTCCACTCTCATCCCTGGAGAGGAAAGGAGTGTGAGAATGCATGAATACCAGCAGGCCCTGGTGCACAAGCTGAAACAGTATTTCCCTTCTGACAGCGCTAGCGGCAGAGTGCGTAGTTCTGCGGGACAAGTAGCGAGGGAGAGTAGGCGAGCAGGCAGCTTGTCCAGCACTGGCAAGGGTACGCTTTACAAGGCTTTTGCCAGCTTTATGTCACCCCAGCAAGACACTGTCACCTGTCCCCAGTCTCGGCAGAGTAGGGCTGATCTTTACAGAAAGATGGTGAGGGAGTACGTAGCTGACCATACCATCGTCCTAAATGATCACACAGCTCCCTACAACTACTGGGTTTCAAAGCTGGACATGTGGCACGAACTGGCGCTCTACGCCTTGGAGGTTCTTGCCTGCCCTGCCGCTAGCGTCTTGTCAGAGCGGGTTTTCAGTGCAGCTGGTGGCATCATCACCGATAAGCGTACACGCCTGTCGACTGACAGCGCTGACAGGCTGACGCTTATCAAGATGAATAAAGCATGGATTTCTCCTAATTTCAAATCTCCAGCAGGTGAAGGAAGCTCAACCTGAATAATTTATCCACTCCTCCTCCTCCTCATTTTCCTCCTTCTCCTCCTCTTTCTACAGTAAAGCAGAGGAAACTGGCTGTTTTTTGACAGGGCCCACTGGCTCTAGGTATAGTACTTTATGCATTTAATTTTTCTGGAGGGCCACCGACACGGTCCTCTGTTTTAAACAATTTTTTGGGACTGCCACATACAGGCACTCAATCTATTCCATTTTTCTGGAGGGCCACCTACCTGCTCCTCTGGTTTAAAAACTTTTTTGGACTGCCACATACAGGCACTCAATCTATTCCATTTTTCTGGAGGGCCACCTACCTGCTCCTCTGGTTTAAAAACTTTTTTGGACTGCCACATACAGGCACTCAATCTATTCCATTTTTCTGGAGGGCCACCTACCTGCTCCTCTGGTTTAAAAACTTTTTTGGACTGCCACATACAGGCACTCAATCTATTCCATTTTTCTGGAGGGCCACCTACCTGCTCCTCTGGTTTGAAAAATTTTTTGGACTGCCACATACAGGCACTCAATCTATTCCATTTTTCTGGAGGGCCACCTACCTGCTCCTCTGGTTTGAAAACTTTTTTGGACTGCCACATACAGGCACTCAATCTATTCCATTTTTCTGGAGGGCCACCTACCTGCTCCTCTGGTTTAAAAACTTTTTTGGACTGCCACATACAGGCACTCAATCTATTCCATTTTTCTGGAGGGCCACCTACCTGCTCCTCTGGTTTGAAAACTTTTTTGGACTGCCACATACAGGCACTCAATGTATTTCATTTTTCTGGAGGGCCACCTACCTGCTCCTCTGGTTTGAAAAATTTTTTGGACTGCCACATACAGGCACTCAATCTATTCCATTTTTCTGGAGGGCCACCTACCTGCTCCTCTGGTTTGAAAAATTTTTTGGACTGCCACATACAGGCACTATCCAAATTGAATTGTCTCCATAGCAGCCTCCACACGTTGTCTCCATTGCTACCTCCAAAAGTCGTCCATATAGCTGCCTCCATACATCGTCCCTTTATCAAACGAGGTTTGTCAGGCCGAAATTTGGGTTGTTTTCATGGATTCCACATCAAAGTTGTTAACTTTGTCGCCACCCTGCTGTGTTATCCACAAAATACACTGGCAAACTTTTACCATTTACGGATATTATTTCAGCGCTTCTTGCGCATCTGTTTACATTCCCCTCACCCGCCATATCCTAAACTTATAAGAACGCTACTACACTTGATCTTATACAAAAGGTTCTTAGAAGTGCTGTTTAGGGAGTAGCCTAGAGACAGGGGCTTGGATTGGCGAAAGCTCGCCTAGCAGCGGAGCGCCAGCTCCATGCGCATCATGCGCTTCTTGCGCATCTGTTTACATTCCCCTCACCCGCCATATCCCAAACTTATAAGAACGCTACTACACTTAACTTGGTGCAGGCTGGGACCGAGTCTGACCCTGGGGCTGGTCATATACTGCCGACGCAGAGGATTGCGGGGCCTACCTCGGTCCAGGTCTCAAAGGCCTACTATACCTCCAAATCCTCCCACCCCTCCTCCACCTCCTCCTCCTCCGAATTACCATCCGTGGGCATGGCGCCATCAGTCGGTAGCTCTAGGCACAGCAGCAGTGCCGTTGCTAAGCGACAGCAGGCGGTGCTCAAACTGCTGAGCCTAGGTGATAAAAGGCACACCGCCCAAGAGCTATTGCAGGGCATTCCACATCAAACTTGTTAACTTTGTCGCCACCCTGCTGTGTAAGCCACAAAATATACTGGAAAACTTTTTTCATTTACGGATATTATTTCAGCGCTTCTTGCGCAGATGTTTACATTCCCCTCACCCGCCATATCCCAAACTTATAAGAACGCTACTACACTTGATCTTATCCGAAAGGTTCTTAGAAGTGCTGTTTGGGGAGTAGCCTAGAGACAGGGGCTTGGATTGGCGAAAGCTCGCCTGGCAGCGGAGCGCCAGCTCCATGCCAAGAACCAACTAACATAGTTTTAACTGCAGCACCTTTAATCTACTACTAGTTCACTGCCTCCATACATCGTCCCCTTATCAAACGAGCTGTGTCAGGCAGAATTTTGGATTGTTTTCATGGCTTCCATGTTAACTTTGTCGCCACCCTGCTGTGTAATCCACAAAATATACTGGCAAACTTTTATCATGTACCAATATTATTTGAGCGCTTCTTGCTCACCTCCTTTGGTTCCTCTCTGCTACCCATTGGTTTGAAGCCTGAGTCCATTTAGGGTATGTCGCCATGCCACTCTCTAGCCTTCCGCTGCTGCCGCTGCCTCTGCATGCCGTCCCCTATAGTGTCAGGGTCAATTATTGGATGTTTTAGATGCTATCTAGCTTCATTCTGTCACTCTGTCATGGCCATGCTGTTGGCCATAATTTTGGCATAATGGTGCATTTAAGCAGCCTCAGAGGCATCCATGCATGCTGCCCCAGCTGTTTCCTGTCCATTTCCGTGGTGTTTCCATCCTTTTCTGAGGTTCCCAGGTGTTTGGCCAAGCTTCCCTGTGCAGAGCCTTGGTCCCCTTGAAAAATGCTCGAGTCTCCCATTGACTTCAATGGGGCTCGTTACTCGAAACGAGCACTCGAGCATCGGGAAAAGTTTGTCTCGAATAACGAGTACCCGAGCATTTTAGTGCTCGCTGAATGCGGATTGCTGAATGTCCCGGTACTAATGTGAACAAAAAAACGTATTAGATTACGCCACACGTGACGTACAGTACGCTTCACCAGCAGAGAGATTGTGGATTGGGATTTTTGGAGACTAGCTTGCTAAACAGTAGCAGGCACAACCGTCCAACTACAGTATACAAAATTCGATTGCTATAACGGAAATTTCCCACCCCCCAAAAAATTAAAAGAGAATTTTTTTTTTTTCGTTTTCATTACTTTTTTTAGTTTTTTTTTTATTTCTTTATGAACAAAACACGCAGAAGAAGCAAAATGAAATGCGGATTGCTGAATGTCCCGGTACTAATGTGAACAAAAAAACGTATTAGATTACACCACACGTGACATACAGTACGCTTCATCGGCAGAGAGAATGTGGATTGGGATTTCTGGAGACTAGCTTGCTAAACAATAGCAGGCACAACCGCTCAACTAAAGTAGACAAAATTTGATTGCTATAATGGAGATTTGCCACCCCTTAGCTTGCTAAACAGTAGCAGGCAGACTAAGGTAGATGAAATTGCATTTGCACCACTGACAGCACACAAAAGGATTTTGTGCTGTGACTTTCACTTTCGAAAAAAAAAAAAAAAATCGGCAGACTGTGCCTAATTCAATCAAACCCCCAATAAATTGTCCCACTTAGCTGTTTGAAATGGATATGTTTGTCACTAAGAGCCAAAAATAATGTTCGCAAGTCTCCCTGCAAATTTGTCACAATATGACCAGCCACAAGCAAATTTTAAAAAATAAAATAACGCTATTGTAGCCCTAACAAGGGTTGTTGGGTTCTTGTAGAATCACTCCTGCCTAACACTAATCTAATAGAACACCCTAACGCTTTCCCTGACCAGCAGCTGCTCTCTCCCTAACGGCATCCAGACAGAGAATGATCCGAGCACCGCGGGCAGGGGCTAGTATATTCCAGGGTCACCTGATCAGGCCAGCCATCCACTGCTATCGACATGTAAGTGTACCACGTCATGCTGGGTGTACTGCAGTCTCCTGGCTTGTGATTGGCTCTGTTTCTGGCCTCCAAAAATGAAAACGGCGGGAGATGCCATTTTCTCGAGCTGGTGAAATATTCGTCCGAGCTCGAACAAGCATCAAGCTCGGACGAGTATGTTCGCTCATCTCTAATTATTATATGTAATGCATACATTTTATAATTTTACACACATTAAAGTATGTTTAACTTTACTCTTGCAAACATTATCAGGTGACTGTTACCAAAGCAAAAGAAAGAAACATCATTTTTAATGTAAATAAATAAGTTAAGGAAGGGAGAGTCATGAATAAGGTGGACTCAGCTTCAGGGAAGATGCATATCAAACTCATTTCAGGTAATTTGAACTCAATTTGAGGAAATGAATGTATAAGTTTACACGCATGAAGAGGGACAATATAGGAATTGGGGTAATACTTTCTAACGACAGTTGATAAAAATATCTTTAGTTTTGGATATAGTTTGACTGACAGGTTCCCTTTAGGCTAGGCAAACAGGTTTCTATATTAACCTAGTTAAGTACTGCAAGGGTCTCCTGTGCCAGGCAGAACAGCTCCCATGTAGTGTCCGTCCTAGAAGTTTAGCTATATGGAGAGGCAACTGAAACAAGGTTCATATATAGCAAAGAACACAGTAAATATCATTTCTCGGCTGGAAGTGCTTGAGCAATGGTTAAGTACGTATCCAGGAAGTCATTGTCTCTGGTAAAAACCTTAAGGACACCCATCAAGGCAGCTTGGTAACAGATGTGCTTAGGCACCTCATCTAAGGTTGCTACCATGCGTTGACCAAAAGTTTTAGTAGGCCTCTTCATGTGACTCATAATTTCAGACTCCACAGCCTTATGGGCAGAACCATCAGCATTATGTCCAACATGCAAAGGCAGAAGTAGTGGCATGAGAGCAGAACTACTAGATGCACCAGGAATAGTCCCATATTCATCACCCATGTAATGTTGCTTCATAGGTGACTCCTTCAGGACCATCCTGAAAGTTGCCCCTGTTCTGTGGTAGGTAAAAACATTACAAATTATATATCAGTAATTGCACATAAAATAGACAACAACAACAATAATGTTACAAAGGAGAACACAATTTAAAAAGAAAAAAAATCACAAGGAGAGTGTAACTTCAGTAACAACATTAAAGCACAAAATATATAAAACAAAAATAAAACACATAAATGCATCCAGGGTGATCCATAAAATTAACATGAGCCCTTTAGGCCAGGGTCTTCCTTCCACTTGTTCTGGATCTCTGTAGTTTTTGTATTTAGTACTTGCATTTGTTCTTATCTTAATGTAATATATGTTAATCCCTTACTGATTCTACAGCACCATGGAATTAATGGTTCTCTTAATTAAATAGTTAGATAATAATTCTAACAATAAAAGATAGACCGCAAGACAAGAAAATAGTTTTTTTAAAGAAACAATTTACATGCCAACATCCATAACATCCCACAAAAACATCAAATGTCAGGGATATTGTTGCCCCGACCTGCTACTATTCATCTAGTTCAGGGTCAAACTGGTCGCAAGAAAAGAAAAATAAGTTGCTTGACAGACAGTTGGGACAAGGTAGCCACACACAGTCACAAACATGGCCAAGAATAGGACATGCCCTGAGGTATATCTCAGGGATCATGTATTCATAGAAATCACACATTAGTGTGAGGCCTCGCGCTGTAGCAGGAAATGATCAATCAAACCTAATTGTTTACTCAGGTTGTTAATGTTTCATTTTTATTATATCTGTGTATATATTGTTAAAGCACCATCCTTATTCAATATATCCCTTACAAATCAGACTTTGTAAAATAAAATACATTGTGATTTCAACTGTTAAAAGTGTGTCTTACTGTGATTTTGTACTCTAATTACACATTAGGAGTAGATGCTAAACGTAACCGTACACATCACTTTTCCCAGGAGGACAAGCTATCTTCCTATTGTTACTATCAGGATGATTGTGGTTCTGGCATACTATTATTAGTAGCTGGCATGGCCATCAGCTGCCATATGCACCGCTGCTGTTATTATTGCAGTATATTCACTATAACTAAAGGAGCTGTTGTTTTACAGGGTTTTACAGTTGTGACAATAGGGAGTACTATTTAATTTTATTTAATAAATGTGTAATGCAAAGGATATTAGCCTAACTTTAATGTACTTTATTATGAAATTTGTTGTATTTTCAATAGCATAAAAACTGTCTACATAGTGAGTTCACTGTATAGTATATGTAGAGGCTATTCCCAACCCTAATTGTACAATATATATCGAGGGTCATTTATACACATTTTTCTTCCTTTTTTTCTATCTTTTTTGAGACTTTTGGCGCATTGCAATTTTTGCGACTTTTCAGGACTTTTTGAAATTTGTTTATCGTCAGTAAAACACATTTATCCTCTATTCCAGATGTTCTTAATGTCACAAATGACATTTATATTTTATAATTGTCTAAAATTTGTGTGACATTTTTGAGACATTTGTAAGAAATGTCACAAAAAGAGATCTGAAAAATAAACATTTAAAACAAGGAAAAAGTGAGATTGATAAATTACCAAAGTAGCCAAAACAAACAGAAATAAGATAAGTGAATTCTAAATGAAATCTTCTGTTTTATTAATTGTTTCTAATCAATATACAGACGGTCTCCTACTTAAGGACACCCGACTTACAGACAACCCATAGTTACAGACAGACTCCTCTGACCTCTGGTGAAGCTATCTGAATGCTTTACTATAGTCCCAGGCTGCAGTAATCAGCTGTAAGGTGTCTGCAATGAAGCTTTATTGATAATCCTTGGTCCCATTACAGCAAAAAATGTTTAAACTCCAATTGTCACTGGGGCCAATTTTTTTTTTTGTCTGGATCTACAATTATAAAATATACAGTTTCGACTTACATACAAATTCAACTTAAGAACAAACTTCCAGACCCTATCTTGTACGTAACCAGGGGACTGCCTGTACTAATGTTGGTTCCAGTCACTAACAGCCCTTCCAGGGACATGGGGGAAGTTTATAAAATGCTAGCACATTGTGCACCTGCTTAAGATGTAAACCCTGCCTTCCTGCACCCACCAGATATATTGAGAAGATCCATAAAACAACTGCAGATACAATGGGGCAGATGTATCATCGTATCTGCGCCATAAAAGTGTCAGGAACTCACTTTTTTTGGTGCATAATTGTTGCGGATCATTTATGATGAGTTGGCGCCAGAAAGAATAGTTGTTACCGACTATCCCGACTAGTCCGTCTTTTTTTGGAGCAAGTAGTCCTGGCCTATATTTTCCACATCATTCGCCACATTTTATGTGAAGTTTGCCGGCATTTTTAGACACAAATTTTGGTGCAAAGGAGACCAGGAAAGAACTGGTCTGAAATCAAAATTTTTAAAAAAGGCACAGTCCATATAAGTTTTTGGCGCACATCTCATTTGTGTTGGCATTTTTAGCACTCCCGACTGATTAGTACCGTTTGCACATTAATTACTTACAGCCGTGAGCTACTTTAATATATTGGGCTATGCTTTCTGTAAAAAAAGGAAAAGTAGAAATTCAGCTCACCCTTCTATGGTCATGCATCAGGTGCCGGTGCACGGACAAACTGAGCTCTACTACGATAACATTTTTAGATCTATGCTTAATGGGCTCCCCACAAAATCGCAAAGTAATATGCAGTGTATACCGCAATTCTACCGTGGGCAATACTCTCCTGCATGCTAATAGCTGCCACCCCCCTCATGTAGTAAAAAATCTTCCTAAAGGGGAATTTATTCGAGCAAAATGCATCTGTACACAGGAAAGTCAATATATACATACATCCACACAGATAGCCCAACGTCTACATGATAGAGGATACAATAAAATGCTCATTCAACGCACCAAAGACAGATTATCCTCCAAATCCAGATGAGACTTACTTTACACTGACAGATCTAAAAGAACTAAAAACATTACCAACCAAGTAACATTTTCTACTGAATATACACGCCAGCCAGGCTGTCGTTTTTCTGCCAGGAATTCTGCCACTTTGGGAGATATCTTATCCCCCAACTTATTCAGTTCCACACAGAAATCTAATTCATGGCTGACCCTTAAAGGAAGTTTCAAATGTGCATCATCACGTTGTTCCGTTACCCCAAATGGTATCTTCTTTACAGAGCAACACAGAATACAAAATACATTCTTTTATAAACTGCAATACTACATATGTAGTTTATTCTATCACTTGCACATCTTGTTCATTACAATACATAGGCAGCACTAAACATAGCCTTAAAATAAGAATGGCAGAACATATTTCAGCAGCCCGCAACGATTCATCTTATTCTAATGACTACACACATGCACGTCATATATCTACTGTCTCAAGACATTGCAGAGAAACACATAATGGAGAAACTTCACAACTGATAGTTGTAACCATTGAAAGGGTTTTCATGCCCAAAAAGAGGTGGAGATTGGGTTAAAGCCCTGCGGAATAGGGAAGCATGCTGGATACTTACAATGAAAATGAGATCTCCCTATGGCTTAAACTTAAGAAATGATTTGATGTACATATATTAATTTACCATTACTATGCTTCTCACATTTGCCCTTTCTTGTTTAACTTTATATGCCTGGCTAAAAAATGTTTTTCTTTCTTTCCATCTGCTGACTTGACTGTTGACCTGTTCACCGCCCACTTCCGTTAGATATGTACTTATAATAAATTATTGCATTTGTCAGAATTTAATCTATGACTAAGAACTCTCTGTAGGTCGAAACACGTCAGATTCCTGTATTATGGTAACTTTTTTAATGCCTTTTTAACCGGTTCGCGACCGCCCGCCGTGTATTCACGGCGGCGGTCGCGTCGCGCTGCATGGAGAGGGCTCACGGGCTGAGCCCTCTCCATAGCCGGTAAGTCTTTGCTGCATATTGCAGCAAAGGCTTACCGGTAACATCCGCGATTGGTGCTAGCACCGATCGCGGGTGTTTTTACAGCGTGGGCTGCCGGCAAAGCTGCCGGCAGCCTCAAACAGATAGCGGCGCATGGGCGCCGCCATCTTACCTGGGATCGCCGCTCCCCGTGACGTCATCGGGGGGCGGCGATCCGTCTCCATGGTAGCCTCGGGTCTTCCGAAGACCCGAGGCTATTTCGTTTTAACCCCTTCATTACAATGTGCTGATAGCACATTGTAATGAATGAGGAAGAAAATCCCCATATACTGCCATACTGTAGTATGGCAGTATATGATAGGATCGATCAGACAACCTAGGGTTAAAGTACCCTAGGGAGTCTGAAAAATAGTATAAATAAAAATAAAAAAAAGTTTAAAAAAAAAAAATTATAATAAAAAAACCTAAAATTTCAAATCACCCCCCTTTCCCTAGAACTGACATAAATATAAATAAACAGTAAAAATCATAAACACATCAGGTATCGACGCGTCCGAAAATGCCCGATCTATCAAAATATGATAACGGTTTTTCAATGCGTTTAACCCCGTAACGGAAAATAGCGCCCAAAGTCGAAAATGCCACTTTTTTGCCATTTTGAAAAATCTAAAAAAATCTATAAAAAGTGATCAAAAGGTCGTACAGTCCTAAAAATTATATCATTGAAAATATTATCAAATTTCACAAAAAATGACACCACGCACAGCTCCGTACACCAAAGTATAAAAAAGTTATTAGCGCCAGGAGGTTTTAATTTTTGTAAATGTATGAAAACATTATAAAACCTATACAAATTTGGTATCCCCTTAATCGTACCGACCCAAAGAATAAAGTAGACATGTCATTTGGGGCGCTCAGTGAAAGACGTAATATCCAAGCCCACAAGAAAATGGCGCAAATGTGTTTTTTCACCATTTTCATTGCATTTGGAATTTTTTTCCCGCTTCCGAGTACATGGCATGGAATATTCAATACCATCATTATGAAGTGCAATTTGTTACGCAGAAAACAAGCCATCACACAGCTCTTTACGTGTAAAAATAAAAAAGTTATAGATTTTTGAAGGTGGGGAGTGAAAAATGGACATGAAAAAACAGGAAAGGGCCCGGTCCTTAACCGGTTAAAGAAAATGAAATAAACAGTTTTATTGAACTCCACGCTTATGCCTGGCTGCTGGATCACTGTTCCCTTTGTTCTATGCTTTCTGTAGTCTAATCTCGGATGCTGACTGTCGAGTGTCACGTGATCCATGCTGCAGATCGAGGGCACACCCGTTTCCCTCTCGGTGCTGCGGTCGCCGCTCCCTGACTCACATCTTCACGCTCCTTGCTGCGGTCCTCCCGACTCACCCGCGATCTCCCGCTCCTAGGGTGCGTGCCCACCGGCTCTTCAAGATTTAAAGGGCCAGCGTCCACCTGATTGGAGCTCGTTAATCCAGCTTGCCCTTATAATCCGACACCCCTCCGGATCGTCAGCATCATTTCCTGATAAGTGAAAGCCCTCCACGTTCCCTGTGTTTCCATTGTACCTCTGTGGGTCAGCGTTACCAGTGTTCCTCTGCTCCGCTCATGCGCACTGCACAATGAGGTCACAGCGGCCATCTTGGTAAGGGGCAAGTGGCATGGAAAATACTAGATTTGTAGGACAAACCTAATGCAAATATTTAATATTAAATGGAAATATTTAATTTATTTACAATTATGTATATATTAATGAAATAATATTCTCATAAATATTTGATCTCAATATATTTGTTTCCAGAAATCATCATGTTCCTAATTACTAACAATATGAGAATACATGAAAGAATAATACAAGATTAATTGATATTAAAATGAATTAAAAACATAAAGGAAGTGAAAAAAATAAAGTATAAAGTGTACACATAAAATATTGGGAAGATCTGCAACCCTGCCTGGCATAGCCTGAACGGACCTCTTCAAGCCCCTCCAAACCCAAATGGTGTGGAGATAGTGTAAGGGGAAAAATAATCACAATTTCTGGTGGAAGAAAACTGGCATACAAACTTTAATAACATTTTACCCATAATGTTTACATTCCATGTACAATTCATTCAATGCAGCTGCAAAAAGGGAAGAGACAGACGGAGCCTCTACAAATACTGTATAGTCACTTCAGCTGTATTAACTGAGTGTAATGGGTCTACTTATAATACTCAAAGGGGAAGATGTATAACAGTATTTTCTCTTTTTTGCAGTTCTTTTTTAGACCATTTTTGGGTGCATTGGTGCATTTTGGGCACATTTTTGCGATGTTTATGTAGCTTTTCATTATCCCCTTAAGGACTCTATTAGGAGTCTATTTAGGAGTCTATTTTGGCCTCAACCAAAGGGCCACATTTTTCAAATCTGTCCTGTGTCACTATAAGTGGTTATAGCTTTGGAACGGTTTAACATATCCAGTGGGTTTTGAGAATGTTTGCTCGTGACATATTGTACTTCAAATTAGTTTAAAATTCTTTATTTTCAAAGTTCTAAATTCTCTACTTTTAAAGCAGATAGTCATAGCACCCAAATTAATTCATAACTTTGATTTCCAAAATGTCTGCTTTATGTTGGCATGGTTTTTTAAGATTCCATGTATTTTACTAGAATGCTATGAGGCTTAGAATTTGGGTACCCTCTTCATACAGAGATGGGCTTTGCTGCATATCGCAGCAAAGACCCATCGCTAACACCCACGGTCGGTGCTTGCAATGATCGCGGTTGTTAACCTGTTCTTTGCTGCCAGCAAAGACGCCGGCCGCGCTGAAAGCATGGCAGCGCATGGGATCCGGTATGTTACCTGCGATCGTCGCTCCCCCAAACATCATCGGGGGGGGGGCACGATCAGTTGCAATGGTAGCCTCGGGTCTTCGTCTGAGCCGAGGCTGAATGGCTTCTGCCTATCCATTACAGTTAGCAGAAATGCCATTTACTGCGATAAAGTTGTATTGCAGTATATGGTAGGAACAATCTGACCATCTAGGGTTAATGTACCCTAGAGGGTCTAACAAATAGTGAAAAAAAAGAAAAAAAAAGTTTAAAAAATGTAAAAAATAATAAAATATTAAAAGTTCAAATCACCCCCCTTTCCTTAGAACTGATATAAAACATAATAAAAAGTAAAAATCACAGACAAATTAGGTATCGCCGCATCCCAAAATGCCCGATCTATAAAAATATAAAACCGGTTATTGACGGCGATGACCTCCGAGACTGGAAATGGCGTCCAAATGTCCGAAATGCGACTTTTACACCTTTTTACTTGACATAAAAAATGTAATAAAAAATTATCAAAATGTCACACAGTCCTCAAAATGATAGCAATGAAAATGTTTGCTCATTTTGCAAAAAATTACATAACAAAGCTCCGTACACCAAAGTATGAAAAGTTATTAGCGTTAGAAGATGGCAAAGAAAATTTTTCCTTTTTCGTACACATTCGTTTCATTTTTGAAAATGTATTGAAACTCAATAAAACCTGTATAAATTTGGTATCACCGCGATTGTACCGAACCAGATAATAAAGTAGAGGTGTTATTTGGTGCGAAGAGTAAAAGTTGTAAAAACTGAGCCCACAAGAACGTGACGCACATGCAGGTTTTTTTCCATTTTTCCACATTCGGAATTTTTTTCCGGCCTCCCACTACATGGCAGGGAATAGTAAATAACGTTACAAGAAAGTAAAATTTGTTATGCAGAAAATAAGCCCTCACACAGCCCTGTGCATGGAAAAATGAAGAAGTTATGGATTTTTGAAGATGGAGAGTGAGAAATGAACGAAAATACCCAGCATCCTTAAGGGGTTAATCACTTTCTAGAGTATTTTTTAAAGGGTATAAATTAAAATTATCTTTTTTCAGAGCTTTTTTTTGGTTTTTTTTTATGGTATTCACTGTGCAGGCCCAGTAATGATACTGTTTTATTACACAGATTATTATGGACACAGTATTGCCAAATATGTGGGGGGGGGGTGTTTTATTCAATTTTACTGAATAAAAATAATTTGGAGAAAATCTTGTTCATTTTAGAATCAACATCCTTTCAGATGCATACATTTTTTGTGAGAAGCGTTGGTCTTTTTCTTAGTCTTATTTTAGATTGTGTAACATTTTTTAATCACTTATTATTTTGGACGTGTTGATAACAAATTTGTGAGGGTTTTTTGTATAATTGTGTTTTTTTTGTACTATATTAAGTGTTTGTGTGGGAAAGTGACATTTTAGGGGCTTATGTTTTATATATTTATTTTTCATTTATTTTACTGTTTTAAACTTCTTTTTTTACTTTCATTACTTTATACAAACTTTAACCAGCATTGTTCTGATCACTGGTTCAAGTCCAATACACTGCTCTACAATACTAATGCAGACCCCAGGGCTGCCCAGAAGAGGTTGGGATACCCCGGTAAGTGGCACGGGGGATGCTTAGATGATGCTTAGGGGAACACCTTTACATACCATGGCGTGTAAGGGGTTAAAAATCGCGATCTGAGTCGGCTCCAATTGCGAGTGTCAGAGCGTGGTGAGAGCTGTTATTTACAGCTGACCCCTCTGCTAGCTGCTTCTGGTGCCGGCTCCATTGATGAGCCGGTGCCAGAAGCTGGGCATAGTAGAACGTCTGGATGTAGAAGTATTTTTCTGCAGGGACGTACTATTACACCCTGGTGCGCATAGGAGTTAAAAGTTGCTAAAAAGCAACATGCTCAGATGCCAGATTTACCACCCTCTGACAAGACAGGCGGAAATTTCCAGACTAAAGACAAATGACCCACAGAGTGGATTAAATAAATTAATTTTTTTTCCCCTAAATGTGTTAAAAAAGTGTAATGGATTTTTAAGGAAGATTTAATGTTGTAATATATTGTGATTCAATAGTAAAGAAAAACATTTAACAACATAAGGCTTCAATATATCCTACGGAGACAACTTTCTGGCATTCCTTCTTTCTGTAAGAGGGGATAGCTAGGCACATGCCTCTTGAAGTGGTAGGTGTAAGATGCATATACCGAGCACCAGGGTGAGCTGGTGCCGGAGCTTACTTTCATTAGTGTCCTAAACCGCTGTATTGCGGTTTAAACACTTTTTATTCTTGACAGCCGAAGGAGCTTCGGCGCACCATGCGCGCGACTGTGCGCGCGCCTACATAGGAAGTGAAGGAGAGCCGGTGATGTCGCGCACTTGGTGCGCAGAAGCTCCTTCGGCTGTAAAGAGTAAAAAGTGTTTAAACCGCAATACAGCGGTTTAGGACACTAATGAAAGTAAGCTCCGGCACCAGCTCACCCTGAGCTGGTGCTCGGTATCTTACACCTACCACTTCAAGTGGTAGGTTTTCTTTAGCAAGCCATTATTTGACTAGGGTATTTACATAAAGTGATATGGTAGAAATAAAACAGAGACTTTATAAATGTATATTATGGGCCATAGGGGATAATTTGCATCATGACACAAGTTAAATCTAACCCATGCACGATGTAAAAAATAGAAGAAAAACCGGTTAGCCACCATTCCTGGCAGAAAAACAATAAATGCCCCCAGAAGCTTTTTTTATCAGTAACAATTGGGGCACTTTAAAGGGACCCTCTAGTTTAAGCAAGTACACTTAATGAATGTCTAACAGAATATTGAACATTTATAACTAACTTCATTTAAAAATTTGCACTAATTACAAGTTTGTCAAATCCCACATATTTTTAAATATTTTAGAAATATCTTCAATGTAGTTTTCACTTTTAGAACCTTTGCAAACATTATGTAGAATCTAGGGATGTCATTTAAGACTTATTTGCTTGTTTTTCTTTATTTATGTTCCCAAAGAATTCTGGCAAAGCTACAAAACTACATTTTTTTTCCAGAGCTTGATACATTTGAAAATTTACAGCAAGGTGATACGTTTGATGGACATCTTTATAGTTCTTTGATACAAAGACTTACGTAATATTTATTGTGCAGCAGTGCTGCACTCAAGCCCTATTAATATATTCTATAATTAAACATGGAAAGGGGGAGTGCTCTTTGGAATATCATTCCAATGCAGTGCAACTTTGTTCTCCAAAATGTCTTTGTGGAAATTGCTGTTACCTGTAACAATAATGAGCAATGGGAGTGATAATATGTATTAATAATAATTTATAATAATAATTTATAATAATATGTATAGCTGTTATTCACATTATGGGTTTCTTTATAGAATGGATATGTGGGCTCTTTTGGCAGAGGAACAGTGTTGCCTTCTGTCAGGTTAATCAAAACTATAAAGGTAGCATGAAAAAAAGTCCATTCTATATCTAATACCTATGGATGCAAATGTTCCATGAGTTTAAATATGAGAACAAAGGTTTGTGCTGTAACGTATAGATAATCTTTCCTGCAGTGCCCTTTACATGTGGTCCTTTGTGTCAATGTGGTTCTTGCAGGTTCTCAATCCCAGTCACAGTGAATATGAGTTGGTGTGAGTTGCAATGATGCGTGATTGAAATAGCACTTGCTGTGGATGCCTTACCTAATGCCATATTGTTCTCTGATATTCTGAATTCCTGACGCATAGCCTGACCTTACCCTCCTAATCGTTTTTGGACATCATGTCTACCGCCTGGTTGACATATGCATCACTCATGAAGGAAAACTTGAGGACATTAGATTTAGCAGAATTGTCTACCCGTTTCATGATAGGATAGTAATAAGATGTGTCTTATGACAATGATCTCTTCTATCAAAACAGATCAATAAAAATCATATCACAGCAACAGCGTAACTTAAATAATTCATGTAAAATGTCATTTTATGTGTTTGGAATTGACCAAAATCAGCTTCACTAACACAGATTAAAAAATATGTTTTAGTCTGCAGTTGCTAGGCAACAGTTCAGGTATGACGCACCATCTTTAAGTGGATCTCTGTACCACCGTATAGCTCTATTCACAGAAGTATTTACAGTATTTAATAATATCTCTAGTGGTTTATAAATATCAAGAACTTTTAACATCAGGTCAAGCTAATTTAACTATAGCAAGAAAACAGTAAAATAAAAAAGGACTGTTTTATATTTATGTTCATGGGTAGAGAGAGTCACCTCTTATCCTTAAAGTGTTTGCACTGTAAACTTTGTGCTCTACAAATTAAATTGCACAATTATAGAGCATAATTTTCTTCCAACTAAAACCACTGTAAGGAGGATATGTGAACATGAATATCATGGCAAACATAAAAGTATAAAGTGCAGTTATTTTCTACCTATTTACTAGCCAAGGATTTGTAAGATGGCAGGGAAAAAAAGATGTAAGGTTACATATTTAGATATTACTTTATACATCTGTAAATCTGTGTTTTAGATAGATGTTCCCAAGTATTTGCAAAATGTAATTTTACGTTTGAATAAGATTATTAGCATATTATTAAACACAACTGGACTAGGGCTCCATGCACCCCTAGATAAAATTGTTCTGCGGGCCCACCATCTATGGGGTCTAGTATTAGGGTAGAGTCTGTACCCAGCCGTTGGGTTAGAGTCTGTGATCAGCAGAGGATCATCGGTACTCTGGTTGGCCAGTACAGCACTGTAGTATAGTATATGAAGACGCTCTGCACAATTGATATTCAGTTTTTTAAGGAAGTCTGTAAGTTTCAGAGGGAAAGACTGAAAGGTTTGTCGGTTTGTTTGTGTCCTACACATTAAAGTGTTTGTTAGATGATTTGTGATCCACAAAATTTCCTTTACATGATAGACATTGTACTATTGGTGATACTTATACTATGAGTCATTTACAATACTTAATATCTTTGCAAAGATTGCAAGATGGCAGTAGAAGTATTAGTATTTTTTAAATTACAATAAGAAAAATAATAAATCTTTATTTCAATAGCAGCATCATTTTCCTCAGGTTTACCGATCATGCAGTACATATACAAATAACAAAAGACATTACAGACAATAAAATGCTCAGATGGATGTCACGGGTGGTCCCGCGACTCATATCGCGGGTCGCGGGCTCACCCGTGCTCCCCGGGGCTCGCAGGCGCAGTTCACCTCTCCCCGGTCCTGTGTCTCCGTCTGGCTCCGTGCGCACGCGTCCCCGTCTCCTAGGGCGCGCGTGCGGCACCTTCAGAAGATTTAAAGGGCCAGCGCACCGCTGATTGGTGCGCTGGCTGAACACTTCACCTTTAAAAGGCAAGTACCTCCCTTACTACCTTGCTGGATCTTTGTGCCTCACAGCCTGAGAGAAAGCTCTGTTGCGATTTGCCTGCGTTCCTGTGTTCCCTGCATTCCAGTGTCCCCTGCGTTCCTGAGTCCTTCCGTGTTCCAGTGTCTACCCGAATCCCTCCGTGCTGCTGTCCTGTGTACCAGTGTTCCTCCATGCTGTTGTTCGTGTGCCGTATTCCCGTACCCATCTGCTTGGACCTCCTGTTGCTGACCCCGGATTTGACCCTGATGTTGCTTCTCTGCCGCCTGCCCTGACCTTGTGCCTGGATCCGACCAAGAGACTGTTTGCCGTTTCTGTACCCCGACCTTGGCTGCCACTGCAGACAAGTCACTCCTGTGGAACAACCTGGTGGTACCACGCCGCAGCAAGTCCAACCCGCTTTGCGGCGGGCTCTGGTGAAAACCAGGTGCCACTTAGACTCCGGTCCCAGGTAGTGGCTTGTGTCATTGTCTGCAGTGGTCCAGAGGATCCACATCCCTCTAGCCTGACAATGGAACAACAGGAATGAGGGCCCAACTCACAAGAACTTACAATGATCAGCAAGTATGCGACTAAAAGTAAGGGATTCTGGCAACAAAACACACGGCACATCCTTTGACACATTGATTATGTTGAACATATGGATCATTTATAGACAACATAAAGATTTTCTGGATGAAGGAAATCAAAATCTACAGTTCTTGACGCTTCAGTTTTTTTTTTTTTTTCATTTTCTAAAGTTAGTGTTCTTCAATATAGAACAAATATGTCCTTCTCTGAGAAACATTCCCAAGGGTTTAGAGAAGTGAAACAGCTAAAGTTTCCAGTTTTATTTCTCATTACTGCTCAAGGTCTCAGGCTGAGGAAATATCAGTAGGAAAGTCATTGGTTCGACCTTCACTTTTGACATTCATGTCTTAAGCATAGAAAAATATAAAACATACATTTGTATAAGAAACTATTGATTATATTCTAAAAGGGAGGTCACAGTACTCCTGTTTATCTATAAAATTATTATTATTATATTCACTTTGAAAAAGGTATGGTAAAGTTAGATACAGGGTAGGAATGATCACAATATTTCCTGGAAATTTACCTCTAAAGTGCAACTAATAAAGCAGAATTTCCAGTAACACAACTGATCCCCTATCCACAGGATCCCACTACTGTGACCCCCAAAAATCATGAGAATGGGAATCCCAATGTTCCCTATGTACAGTATATGGTGTGGAATTGCTCTAATTGCTCTTCTGGGTGTATTCCCTGCCATTTGTTTCAACATTATGGTGGGAGACACAGGTGGCTTTTCGATGATTCTGCCGCTTTGTAGAAGCAGCTTCCAGCATTGTACAGATGCCTCGGCAACAACCCAACTTGGCTCTTTAAGGATGCATTTTGTTACCTGTTATTTAACAACTTAATGCTATAGCTTGTTTTATAGGAGTAATCAGGTACCCAAATGTCCTCCACAGTGTTTGGAAATAGTGCTTCTAAAAATTCCCAGTCGTAGATGCCTGTCTGGCAGCCAGTACCTTGACAAGTAAGCAACCCTTCCACTGGGACTTATATAATAAGATATTATAATGATACTCATTAAATGATTTGCATACGCAGCAGTGACGATTCCAGGATACCAATTGTCTCTGTAGAGTAATTAGAATATTTAACCTTTACCTCGCCTTGGAAAATATTCTTTTAGTTGTATCATAGGAACCAGAGTGGTAGCCAGACCTTTGAACAGTATTCTATTCGTATTATAAACTTGTCAGGATGTAGAATCTTTTTATTGCATTAAAGCATGAAAGTCAAGTACTGCAATAAATTGTATTGTGAGGCCATAGTATTTTTAATTATTGTGTCTGAGTGAGAAATATCTATAGTTGCACAGAGGAGTTGCTAATAACTGCCCTTCTAGCTAGTGGCGCAGAGAAAATTGCAGGTTGGGAAATGCTTACTGACCTACGTCTGGAGCAAAATGGTACCTATGATGCTATTAGTACCACAGTAGCCAATTTGTCATATACACTGTAAAGTGTGCACGCGAGATTGAGCAAAGCATACTGAGCGTGTGAATTGCTTCCATCAGTGGGAAGGTACTGACTCATGTTCTTTATGAAGAGAATATGGTCAGTTCAGTAGGCATGCACAATATATAAGAAGTAGCGAATGACTCTATTGATAACGTCTTTTTCTAAAAAGATAAAGCTGTAACATGCTGGATAACTGTAAAGATCAAATAACCGGACTTTCAAGTGACCAGAAAAACACATCCTTATGGAAGCCTTCATTTTTGCAGGACAATGCATGGCTTACATTTTCGCTTTTCTAAATAAATAATTTTTTACTTTGTCAGAAGGGTTTTCCACAATTTCTTTTTGTCAGCAAGAAAAGTACCACTTTATGTTAAAGAGGAAGTCACATGTTTTGATCTAGCTATTTATGATGTATGTAGGAATATGGACATATATTTTTAACATTTTTTATTTCAGCACTTCTTTGGTTTACAACACAATTACATACTATACAATTAATGTTGAGCAGATCCAAACCTCCTAGAAATTCGTGGGCCAGGTTTGGCTCAACTATAGTCCACGATTAATGCCTCTGATCAGTGCTGGACCAAAATATACCGGAGGACTGTGTTGGGCTACACATATACTGGGGGCATGTGCTAGGCTACATACGGAGTATACTGGGGGCATGTGCTGGACTACATATATGCTGCGGGCATGTGCTAGGCTACATATACAGTATACTGGTGGCATGTGCTTGGCTACATATACAGTATACTGGTGGCATGTGCTGTGCTACCTATATACCAGGGGCATATGCTGGGCTACATATATGGTCTAAATGAATGAGAAGGTGCTGGTATTCAATATGAATTAATGAAAGGAAACTATACAGGTGGTCCCCTACTTAAGAAAACCTAACTTACAGACAACCCATAGTTACAGACAGATCACCTCTGACCTCTGGTGAAGCTTTCTGAATGCTTTACTATAGAGACCCAGATTGCAATAATCAGCTGTAAGATGTCTGTAATGAAGCTTTATTGATAATCCTTGGTCCCATTACAGCAAAAAATTTTAAACTCCAATTGTCACTGGGGCCAATTTTTTTTTTTGTCTGGATCTACAATTATAAAATATACAGTTTTGACTTACATACAAATTCAACTTAAGAACAAACCTCTGGACCCTATCTTGTACGTAACCCGGGGACTGCCTGTACTGTAGTATTTGTACTCTAGTATACTCTAATATATTGAGGAGTCACGGTATTATTTGTTTATTCAGGAGGCATATTGTGGATATTTTGAGGAGCACATAGTTGTTATCTAGGGGACATTATATTGAGTGTGTACAGATGTTCTCCAGATACCAAAATCACCAGGGAGGCAAATTCTACAGTGATAAGTCATGGCTGTGAGAAGTTGCCATGACATTCTCTACCTGATGGAGAAGAATTGCCAACTATGAGGAGTCTGCCAGGAGGGTATGACTGAGATGGACTAGGCCAACACAAATGTAGAAGTAAACAGATGCATCAGCTGTTCATATAATGACTGCAGATGGTTGGTCAGGTGTTCCTAACTGTCAATGAACAAATTATCTTCTAGGACCTTATGATAGTATTCATTTTTACAAGCTTAAGGTCCTGGAAGGTAGATGGACAGTTAGAGACCACAAACCTCCATTTTATGGACAGTAATGACAGCTTAGTTCTTAAAACACTTTTCTGAACCAGAGGGCTTTACTTTACATTTCAATAAACTTCTGCAGAACATTTAATGGATTTATATTTTAAAGGAAACCTACCACTTCTGAAGGTAGGTATGAGATGTAAACACCGGGCACCAGCTCAGGGTGAGCTGGTGCTGGAGCTTACCTTAGCTAGTGTTTTAAACCGCTATATCGCAGTTTAAACACATTTTGATTTACAGCCCCGAGGTAGCTTCGGCGCCAGCTCACCCTGAGCTGGTGCCCGGTGTTTACATCTCATACCTACCTTCAAAAGTGGTAGGTTTCCTTTAAGTTACATAATATCCTGCCCCACACTTATGTGTACATTACAAAAAACTTAAAGTAAAGTGGCCAACCTCATTAAGTACTTTTAGATATGAGGCCTAATAAGAACTTAGGGGGACATGCATCTTACTTTTAGTATAATTCAGACATTTGGAAAGTCTTTTTTGAGCCTTATGTATAATCATGTCTTTTATGTATAATCATGTCTTCTGTCTTGGCAGGAGCAACTTTTGGCTTCTTTTTGAGACATTTTATTGCAAATGTCTCAAATCCACATGGACAAGAGCAATGTAAGGGGGTTATGTACAGAAGTGGACAATACTGTAAATTTTGGATTTGAGGCCGTGGCCTGCATTTTTAAGCACTGTAGTCACAACCCGGGGAGATGATGACATATGAGGCTGGGGTCACACGTAGTGTTAACACATGCATTTCCAAATGCATCACAACAGCTGAAAAGATGAGATTTGCCTAATTACATTACTGTCAACATTGTGTTTACAGAATACATGTGTTAACAAGATGTTCACATATATCACTAACATAACATTAGTGTTTGTTAACATTTGGTTTTTTTGTAAGCCCCATGTTAACAGAAATGTAAATAGGCAAATCTGCTCTTCTCAACTGTTGTAATGCGTTTGAAAATGCATGAGTTAACACCATGTGTGAGCTCACCCTTAGAAGTAACCAATGCATTTAAAAAAAAATGTAAAAGCAAAAATTTATGAATTAAAAAAAAAGCAGCCTAAACTTTCAATACCCAAGAGGTCCATGTAATAATGTAATATTAAACATTTACAGCAAGTGAAATAATTCCAATTTACATGTTAAAACAGGGTCCATGAAAAAAATCCTTCCTTTGCACCTGCCCTGGACCAGGTGCAGTTTTTGCTCCTAAAAAGGCACAAAAATAAGCAGATAAAGTGATACATAAGTGAAAAGTCGCACAGAACATTGGGAAAAATAAAAATACAGAAGGCACACTGCACAAGGTGGAGACCGAGGTGTACTTGAAAAAACGCCACCAAAACCTGCAATAAAAAAAGCGTCAAAAGTTGCAAAAATGAGAGAATTTAACTAGCAGAAATAAAAATACATGTTACCCATCGTATTTGAAAAAATCACTGTGAAAGATGTGCTTGGCTCTTGGCGATGTAAGAGCTGTGTAACATGCATGTTTTCATATAACAGCTTCCCTACTGGAAAGTAATTAAGACTACATTGGTGCTTAATAAAGAGCAGATGCTACACCGATTGGATTAGCCTTAGTCTCCGCAGTGTATTACATGGAGAATAATAATATCTGTGTATGGGAGTGATTTCAAGGGGGTTCATCCCAGGGACAGATACAGGCACCATTGTTGGAAAAACAATTGTTGTTTTTGTAGTTTGAGCTTAACCTCTGTTTTAAATATCTCAGAAAGAAAAATCTCTGAGATTTCATACATGCTGTTCAGGAGGAGTCTTGAAAAATATGAAATGGAGTTCTTAGTACAACAACGTTATCAGTCATAGACAATAGCTATAAATATATAGTAAAGCAATGATCCTTTAAATCGCCTCCTCTTTAGACTGAGACACTGTATGTATACAGGTGTGGGGGTTGGGAGTGTGTGAACTGCAAGCAGCGTGACAGAAAACCTAGGGAAGATTAGGGAGAGAATAGTTTTGTCCTCTTGTTTTATTGTTTCATTTATTAGATGGATAACACAGTTGACTCTTCTGTCTCCCATGATTAATGAGGTGATGCACCATAGGATTTATCCCATTTTACCTCTCCTGCAGATACTCTAAAACTCTATCATAAGACTTCTTATCACTCAGCTTGTACACTAATACTTAACTTCCTTCATAGTGTTTGGAAGGGCACAACAGAATAACAAAAACTTGCAAAGAAATCTTCCTTTATCTTTACTTTATGACAGTCATCTTTAGTGTAGAGAAACAGCAGTGTTAAATATATGACAATGGTATGAACAAAAACAGTCTAATTTATGCCTTCTATATGAAGTAACCTCTTTTTGCTATTACTGTATTAAGAGACTCCTTACTAGTTGTCCTTTAATATAAAGTGTAGTGCACAGAGGAGTTAATGAGACTTTTACCATATCTACTTTAGAGGACCATGAGGTGTCAAAGTTTCCATAAAAAACATGTACATTTTCAGAACTTTTAATCATCACTTTACTCCTATGCTATTTTTTTTTTTTGTCCGTTGGTCAACTGGTGCAACGTAATTCCAATGCATTTCTGCTCTTAAACTACTGTGGAAGTTCTGCCTTTATTTTAAAGGAAATCTACTACTTTTATTTAATAAAATTAAACTACACATACTTACCTATAGCTGTCTTCTCCTCGATCCTGGCCCTGGTCTTTTTTTAATGTTGACATGGTTGTAACTGCTGAAAAAAAAAAGAGTTCCAAGAAACATGAGTCATTCAGCACTGTGTTAAAAGTTTCCAAACTTTATTCTTCTGTATCAACATTCCTTTTCGTACAACTAAGCACATTGTAGCTGACGCGTTTTGAGCCCTCACACAAACCAACATTTTATACATGTGAAAAACCAATGATGCATTTATACGTGGTCGATGCTCTTACAGATTCCGATCATGTGATGAATACTTATTTGTTACCGTTATTTCGGGTATTAAAGGGTTATTCCCATTTCAGCAAATTAATGTTATTGTTTGTATGATGAAAAGTTTAACAATTTACCAATATACTTTTTGTATCAATTTTTCATGGTTTTCTAGATCTCGGCTAGCTGCTATTCTATTGTAAGATTCTATGTTTACTTTCAGTAGATAAAAATCTGACCATGGTCACACAGGTGCACAGATAGTTAGCATCAAAGGGTAGGCAGAGCTGTGGGTTATAACAAGCCATGCACCTATGTGACCTTGGTCAGATTTGTATCCACTGGAAGTAAACATAGAATGACAGCAAACAGAGATCTAGAAAACCATAAGATATTCATATAGAAGGTATATTGGAAAATTGTATAACTTTACATTATACAAACAATAATAATAATAATTTGCTGAAATTGGAGCACCCCTTTAACACTCACGTTCCTGACCCAAGGCTTAAACCATTATTCATACAATCGGAAAATTAAACACATACAGTTAAAGACACATATACATAAAAGCATGTTGTAATGATGCAAGACTTCTTTTTTTATATGTACAAATTCTTATGAATTTAATGATGATTCAGTAAGGGTACAAATACACTATATGTGATATAATATACTATCAATACATATGACCCCAAAGAAAAAATACACTTGTAAGCTTCAATAAAAGCAAGCCCACTCCCACAGCCAAAAAACAACAATCACAACAAGGACTCATACATGAAACCATGCCCCCAATAAGCTAGATGTTTGCGGACCTGAAAGAGAAGGAGGAGAGGGGAGGAGGGGGTGGGGAACACTCCTTCAACAATAAGGCCACTCCCACAATCCACAATTCACCAATAAGGAGAAAGCCAAAGCCGACCACACCCCCAGCGGACCTGAGGGTAAACTGTACAACATAAAATAATGATGGACCTGAAGGAAAACCTCAAAAGTAAGCAAAACACACCCCTATACATCATGCACCAATAAGAAGACCAGAGTTCTCAATTACCAGACCACACCCCCAGCAAACCTGGGAGGAGACTGTACAAGATAGAATATCATTCACTTGGACCAGAAAGGAAACCAAGTGGATGAACCGAGAAACACCCTCCCCCCCCCCCCCCCACGTTATGTACATGTGAAGACACTGCCACAAAATCGTAAGAACCAATCAGAGATACGTCTACGTCTAATATAGAAAAGAGAGGTCTGAATGGTAATTCATACATATCTAGTGTTTAATTGAAGTATCCAAAAAAATGCTTCTCTGCGTAACAGTAACTTAAATAATCACCTCCTCTTCAGTCTTGATACTTTTTCTATTCCATAAAACTTAAAATTAGTTGAACTACCCTCACGTTGGTTAAAAAAATGTCCTTTTCTTTGGAGCAATCATTCACATGTTCTGCAATGCGCACTTTAAGGCATCTGGATGGGCACCCTACATATTTTGGATTGCATATATTACATTCTATTATATAGATTACATATATGCTGTCACAATTGATGTAATTCTTAATTTGATACTTTCTAGATCCATCACTCGATTCAAACACTTTTTTCCTTGTCATTACGTATCTATTTAACCCACACATAAAAAAGCCCTTTTGATCTAACCAGATATTATTATGAACTTTTCCACATTTGTACATACTAGGTGATAGTATAGTCCCTAAAGAGGGACCCTTTTTGGCCACATATCTACAGACCTCGCTTAAAATCTTCGACAGGACTTCCTGTGACAAAAAAGGAAGATTTTGTTTACCAATATGTTTACCAATCCGTCAGATCATCCGACGCCCCCCCCCGTCCCGTCCCCCCCCATTTGTGTCACATGGCGATCGGATGGCGTGTGCCAAAAAAAACCCCTTCAAAACGGAAAGTGCGGTCCGCTGGGCCCTTAGTAAATGCTAAACACTACTCACCATCCATGAAAGATGAACTCTTTCATTTATCCTAGATTTTAGCTTTTATGTCAGTTTCCCAAATTCTATTTTGAAGAACATGGTCTCTGCAATCTAACAAATTCATCCACCAGAACATCATTGTGTGATGCGGATGACTACTACTCGCATGCAGTGTGGTATAACCTGAGACTTCTTTTTTATGAAATATGGCAGTCTCAACTTTACGACTTACTGCCTAATTAAATTGTAGGTCTAAGAATGCAAGTGTGTGTAGTTTAATTTTACTAAATAATAATGGAAGATTTCCTTTAAGCAGCATGGATACTCTTAGATAGAACAAGCGATCTAACCTGCAACTGTTATTTGCATTAGCATTGAAAAATTTAATATTTTTCTATGGTTTGTTCTATTATATCCATATAATCTACAATAAACATCACATTGGTATAGAAATAAAAGAAATTAATTGGAATACTATGTGACATTGGCAAACTCCTACTTTCCTTTTCAATTTCTTTACAGGGCTATCATAGTACAGCATCATTTTCAAGCTGTTAGCTCTGATTATAAGATTGGGTGTTATTTTTAGCTAGTAGGGTAAGTATACTACTTTTCACTTTTTTTGTTTGTTTCCTCATTTGACCCTAATTCCCTTTAAAGAAAAAAAACCACATGAATTTAGTGGTTTTAACCCATGCATACTTACACACTGGTATGTGTTCCCTGTATCAGGATCCGATCTGCATTTAGCTGTTTGTAACTTTTTTCTTGAAAAGGGACTAAAAATATGCAAAAGAGCCTCAGGGGCTCCTATGTACATCACATAAGCCTCTTCTGGCTCAGTCGGGTGCTCATTATTCACATGTTCCTTCTGCACTTATTCCAAAAAGTATCCAAAGCACCAGCACATCCTATTGGAGCTATATACAATATGAGGAAAGATATGTCTAAAATACTTTATCTTTAATACAAATCATAAAAAACATAAACAAGACCAGTATATGTAGCTACATACAGGTGATAAATTAATTACACAATCCACAATAAAAAGGAATATGTGGTATAAGATATTGCTTATAAGATCTTATTCCGTTGTAGGTAACTGTTCACATTCCAACCATCAAAAATTCAAAGAGTTTTTAAAAGTCACATAGCATAAAATAAACAACATTCTCCACTTATTGCACTAATAATGTTTTCAAGTAATTTGCACTCTGGATAATATATTCACACTTGTAGTGTAACGTTCTTGTAAGCAGTGTCGTAACACTTTTTTTTACTTTTTGAAAAAATGTTGTAGTGTGCAATCTGCACTTTCAACAGATAAATTGCAACCTTGTGTTGTAAAGAATGTCCTGTGTAGTTTCCCAGTAGAGTTTAGCGCTGTGGTAGGAACAGAATGATATTCACACAATACTTTGTTGTTGAGATATGGTGCAATATGTTGTTGTATGTAGTTGGTGTATCAAACACCACAAGATCAGTGATACATTCTCATATCTTATGTCAGCAACATGTTTCTTTTAGTTGCAACAATGAAAAATGAAGATGAGATGTGGTAACGTTACTCACGGCCCCTGCTAAGCACTTTGTGTAAACGTGTATCTCCTTCGGCGTTGTCTCTGCTTGACTGCGCATGCGTGGAGGCCAATTGAATGGTTACGGAGCTCCGTTTCTTACAACATGCGGTTTCTGTTGAGAGTAATTCCAACTCATCAGCTTTCCCGGTTTGCTTTGGAGATCACGCTGCTTTTCCTCTTTTCAAAGAGATTTCCTTTTCTATGAAACACAGGTGCTGTGCGTGGGGAATAAAATAAATAAAAGTGGATTCAATGGAGACGTGCACTTGCTGCCAAACGCGTTTCGGAGGTACTCCCTCCTTCCTCAATGGCTAACCTTCCTTGTGTGTGTCCGTCTCTTTTATACTTATTTCCTATAGAAAGCAGGAACTAGATTTGGTAAGAGCAAAAAATGGAAAACAGGAACTGGATTCAGTAGGATCAAAAAGTGTACTGGATTTCTCCATTTAGAATGGTCCCCATTGATACATTTCTCATATCTCATAGGATGTGCTGAATGCTGGTGCTTTGGATACTTTTTGGAATTTTCTATTTTTTCTTTTTTAGTGATACTCTAAACTACCCAACAGCACAGCTTTTAGAAATCATCTGCAGGTGGGAAGTGTTTGCTGAGTAGCCCCAACTATTTCTATTTTTCCTTCTGCACTTATGTCCACCTCCTCCCTTCCCAGTGTTGGTGACAGTCGATTGAGCTGATGGAACCAAAAGGAGCTTCTTTTACATACAAAGGAGCCCCTGAGGCTGATTTCTCACGCCTTCCTTCTGCTCTTATGCCTACCTCATCCCTCTCTTCCCCTGCCAGTGTTCATGACTACTGATGGAGCCAAAAGGAGTGTATTTACATACAAAAGAGCCCCTGAGGCTCATTTGCATCTTATAAAAGTCCTTTTTTGTGAAAAATAAGCCATTGACAGCTAAATTAAGAATGGATCCTGTTTAAGGGGCACACGCCGGCATGTAAGTATGCTTAAAACCACTAAATCCATGTGATGAATCATACACTATACCACTGTAAACACATTTGTTATGTGTATTAATGTAAATAAATATCTCCAACCGAGATTCATTATATTCTTGCCATGCAATGAACAGTTCAGAGAATATTGCAGTCCACATTCTTATTTACTTCTTAGAAGATTTTCCTATACTGTGTTACATAAAACAAACTTTTAAAAAACTGTTAATTTTCTCAAAGCCTTTAAAGTCCTTACCTGTGGCCTCTCTGGCAGCCAAAGGATTAAAGATAAATGGCAAAGAAATGAAATGTTCTGTGGAATCTATATTGCGGAGTCAGGAGCTGCTGAAGGAAATGTCTCTCCAATATCAAGATCATTCAGAGCTCAACTGATTTGTTGATAAGTTTGACAGACTCTTGAAAGGTCGTTTCTTGCTTCTCATATCCTGTCAACTGTTAGAAACGGACACGAGCATTGTATTTGGCAGCTGAGCTGTTACATACATACATTAACACGTGGTGCACACACATTTTTATAAAACACACAATACATAAAACATGCAGATTTCAATTAGATGTTGTAATTGACAAGCTAATTATGAATAATTCACATTCCCTACATTTTAGGCACTTTTTTTAGATAGCAAAATAGTAACATTTCAATTAATAAAAAAGATCTGGGGTAAGTATAACCACTGGGTCTTTCCAGATCCTCTACAGCTCTGAAACATAAAATCCAAAAATCCAAATACAGGTAGTACCTGGGTTACGCACAAGATAGGTTCTGTAGGTTTGTTCTTAAGTTGAATTTGTATGTAAGTTGGATCTGTAATTGTAACCCCAGACATTTTTTTTTTTGGGCTCTGTGACAAATGGATTTAAAAACTGTTAAGGCTGTTTATTGTAGCCTAAGGCTAAAGTACAGTAAATTACCAACATCCAGTGGTCCGTTTGTAACTTGGGGTCATCTGTAAGTCGGGGAGCGCCTGTAACGGCCCAGTTTACCAAAGACTATACATATTAACCAATGACCATAACACTAACCAGGGAACCAATTTTTTTACATTATAACATATCTTATATCCTTTGATCTGTTAGCTAATTTCTGATATTTTAAGGTAGAAATATATTTCATGTCAGCGTATTTAAGGACACTGATCTATAACTTACTTATAAGAGACAAAGAAAATAGATATGGAAACAGGCATGACCATAATTTCTGATTTACCCGAAGGGTCAGAATTAAAATGATTACACAACTGGGATGAATATGGTTTAGACAAAGGTCAGTTTTTGCATTATATCTACATATTAGAGATTGAGGAATGAATGAGAGCTGAATAAGGTTCTAGGTTACACTCATAATGAATTTAGAAGGCAAGTAAAGAGGTCAGAAGGTCATCTATCTATATCATAGATAAAGATATCGCTAACTAGAAAGTGTATTTACACCTAAAGTAGGGAAAAGTGGGAAAGAGATCTACAGTACATGTGTGCTTCTCAATAGATGAGGTGGAGAGATTTATTTTATTTGGCTATGTACAAATACATAAAGTTCTAATGTCAGAATCATAGTAAGAAATACAATATGTGACGATACTATTAGAACCTGTCCAGCGATGGTGATCTTATGCTGAGATGCCTCTGAAGACTAGGACCCTGTCTGCATTGGATAAACTGCCATGATAAGGGCAAACCCATTTTCAGGAACCTCCAACAGACCCAAAGGAACCCTATGAGGGGTATAGAGCTTGCTTTCGCCTTCCAGCTGCTGGATGGTGAATAGGACAAAATACAGAGTACCGCTTTTTTTTGAATATAAAGCACACAAAAAATCCTTTGATTTTCTCAGAAATATAGGTGCGCCTTATAGTCCACTGCGCCTTATATATGAACCATACTTAGAGACAACAGTTGCCTTGAACTGTGCACAGGTCTGCCACCTGTTGGTCATTCATCCTTATAATCAGGTGCGCCCTATAATCCAAGGCACCTTATATACGCACCTAGAAGTTTTAGCAGGCATTTATTGATGGTGTGCCTTATAATCTGGTGCGCCTTATAGTCTGAAAAATACGGTAGTTAATCCAACAAGGCATTGAAGGAGGTACTAAATTAGAACCACAAAAGACACACACACCATTCTTGGTTTGTGGCTCAAGAGTTGTGGATTTGATCTCTGTGTGTCATTGTAGTTTGTGTGAACATGTGCTTCTGTGTAGGGAAGCTCGAAAGTCTCCTCTTTGTATAGTCAGAAAGAAAGTGTTCTCCTTACAGAGACTTTGCCAATTAAGGCCCCTTGTGGCATGTGGGGACTTATAGCCATTGATGCTCCACCAGGGGATTCTGAGAAATATGCAAATACATTTTCTAGGATGGGACGAGGAAAACATTGCCTCTTTTTACTACCTTTAAAGGCAGCCCCCCTTAACATCAAGCATGAAGCTTAACCCCTTCCCAACATTTGACATCTGTATTAGATTGTATTAGGTGAAGAAGAGCTTGAACAAGCGATCAGAGGATTATTTGGGGCGCTCAGTGAAAGACGTAATATACAAGCCCACAAGAAAATGGCACAAATGCGTTTTTTCACCATTTTCACTGCATTTGGAATTTTTTACCCGCTTCCGAGTACATGGCATGGAATATTTAATACCATCACTATGAAGTGCAATTTGTTACGCAGAAAACAAGCTGTCACACAGCTCTTTACGTGTAAAAATAAAAAAAGTTATAGATTTTTGAAGGTGGGGAGTGAAAAATGGAAATGAAAAAACAGGAAAGGGCCCGGCCCTTAACCGGTTAAACTGTAAGAATTTAATCATAACATCCATATCCTCCTATATAGTTTCATATCCGTTCTTCATTTTATTATTGTAGATTTTAGCTTACTCTTTCTGACAAGAGATGATATCTTTGCTATATAATGGATTCTGAGAGTTGGTAAGGACCATTCCAAATACATTGCAACAGATTTATTTTTAATTTGTTAACTTAGCTTTATCAAAGTGTTTTAAAACATTATAGGGACTAGTTTCTTCCTATTATAATATTACAGTATGGATTACAGAATCAGCACAGAAAATTTTCACAGGGATCTAGTACTGAACTCATGTTGACTGTGGTGGTACATTAGAGTGATGACCTGCAGTAATTTTGTCTACCTTCCAGATGCTTAGTCTTATCTTTACAGGGGTTGTGCCAAGTGTAGAACTTATCACCTACCCAGGGCCGGCGCTATGGGTAGGCAAAGGTGGCAATTGCCCAGGGCCCCTGGGAGAAAGGGGAGAATCTCTTCTTTCAAATGAATCTTGAATTTTGTTTCTAGGTGCTATGGATCCAGAGATATTCAGGTTTAAAGTGAGAATATCAGGTGCCATTTTTATATATAAAAATCACTCGGCAGTTTAACAGTTATTATCTCTGTTTTCCTACATTTTAGAAACACAAATTCATATAAAAGAGGAGACTCTCTTCTTTCCTAGGAAAAAAGAAGTAAGGTTCTATGTGTCACAGAGCCAGAGATACAGCCCCCTGAAATTAACCCCCCCCCCCCAATCCAGATTCTTAGCCATCAGGCTGCAGGGAGCATTTGCTGCACACAGGAGCTGCTGCACCTCACAGATAATGGAAATATTCACTTTATATGTTACTACATTTTGAGAAGGGATAATATCAACTAATATTCATGTTTTTAACCCTTCTCTATGCAGAACTATCTAAGAACACACTTTGGGCCACATGTATCAATCGTTTTTTTCTGTTGTTTTTGCGCCTTTTCATTCATTCATTTTTGCGACTAAACGCCAAACTAGCCGCGCAGCAAAAATAACCAGCTTTCCCTCATTTATCCTAGCAATCCAGATGTTTTGCTGCGCCTAATGATATTCATCACTTGCGACTTTTCATTTAGGCGCAAAAACACTCCAGCCCGAAGGTGGCGTTAACTGAGAAGAAAGCACTGAGCCCCTTTGCAGAACAGCTCATTTCTAGCAGCAAAGCTCATCCAGACACTGCAGACACTAGAACAGATCATACAGACATGAGATACTCTGCAGACAGGAGCTGCAGACTCTATTTACAGTTCATCACCTTCTATTTACAAAACATTCTGCAGAATCCTGAACTCAGAGCAAGACAGAAGAGAACGTTACAGAATGTTGCACATAGTACTGACAAGTGTCCCCCATGTAATTCTGCACAGTATCACCAGTGTATCTGAGGAGGATACAGTGCAGAATTACAGGGGTGCAGCAGGAGACCAGCACTGGGGGATCCCCTCCAGGAGAAGCCCCTGCTGAGGAGGTCACTGGGTGCTGGGTGTCACACACCTGGGTGCTGCTGTGAGTGTTATCTTCATGCTGGGATGTGGGAGAAGCAGAGAGTAATTTGTAGCAGGATCACATGTAAGTGCCCAAATCTAACATTGTGCCTAAACTGCGCCAAAATTGCGCCTAAACTGTGTTAAAGTAAAGTGATTAATAAGAGGCAGGAAATTAACTTATCACAGATGGTTGTAGCTTGTGATAATTCTGGAAAACAGTGCGCCAGAATTTAGGCGAAACTACTACTCTTAGGCGCACAAAAGTGATAAATGCGGCCCTTTCTCTCTTATTCCCTTTTATTTTGTGATAGTTATTTTTTGTTGGGAAAATTGACTGATACGATGAACATTCAATCCTCTTCGCCTAATGTGACTACACCGCGACCAGAACATGTCCATAAAGTTATATGTAACACCAAAGACACCCACATGTCCTGGAATAAAGTTTTTATTTCCCACCATCCTCCATTATTTACACCCATGTTATGACGTTCTCACTCTCATTCTTATGAAGCGCGGAGGGTTCTGTTATTGTGCAGCTAATACAATGGCGCACATCTAAAAGTGACTTTTATTATCTCATTAGAGAGGTTTATGGATATATAGTTATTTATTTGGGTTACCATTGTCTAAGGAACAGACAATGAATCATCTGTGTGAATTTTCTGCAGTTCCCTTTGCTGCATATTTTGGTGAATATATTGGTGTGGGGTATGTATGCTCTCCTCACATCTTACTGTATTCTGGATTTGTACATATTTTAGAGGAAATTTTGAATGTTAATTGCCAAATGCATCGCCTAGTTGTCTGCTTTCAAAATTCTATAGGTTTTATGGCACATTTACTGTTTTATTCTGTTTTATTGATATATTTTGCAGGTTGTGACTGTCTAAAAATGTCTAGCTGAAAAGCAGATATCTAGTTATTACAGTTTTAGTGATATTATGTGGATTTATTTATGTGAACATATCAATAGGGCACATTTGTGAACTCTACAAATGTCCATGTATTACATTTAGGAGATGTGAAGGTAAACATTTTCTGTTTGGATCAAATTTTTTGCCATTAAAGTCAAATTTTAAGTATTTTAATAAAATGTTTCAATTAGAATCAAAATTGCATGAAGGTGCCTATGTCTATAAAATCTTTGATGCAATTTTGAAAATGGGGCAAGTGTCTGCTTTCAGAAAATATCGGTCCCTCTCCCCAATGGGCCTCACAGTCTAATCAACCTACCAGTAATTTTTTGGAGTGTGGGAGGAAACTGGAGGACCCGGAAGATACCCCCGCAGACACATACAAAATCTTTGCAGATGTTGACCAGTGCTGTAAGACTGTAGTGCTACACGGAGCCACCATGCTGCCCATATATCTCCCTATCATTTATCTATCTCCTATAAAATTCTCCCATATTACAGTTTGTTTTACCATACTAAAGGGAGCCTCTTGCTGACTGTGACTGGTCATAAAATAGTTTTATTTTGGGGCCCCACTTTTAGTTTTGCCCAGGGCCCCACTTTGTCTAGAACCGGCCCTGCACCTACCCACAAAGCAGTAATGTACACTTGATATGACAAACTCTGTATGTAAAGGTAACCTGTCACCAAGAATTAGATTTTCAACATTATGAATCATTCCAGAAGTTTATATAAGTTTTATTCACCTAACCTGGCTCCCTGCCAGCAGCGTGTTGGTGAGTCCTGGGGTGGGGGTGGGGGCAGCTGCAGCCTGTGTGTGCCTTGGTCAGTCTCCTCTCTTACACACTCATGAAGCTGCCTCACTCCTCCCCTATTCCTGTCATGGAGCAGATAGAAGATGGGGGTGGGGTGGAGGAAAGGAAGACTGCATGAGGAGACACAGGCACACACAAGCTTCCCAACTCCCCCTTCCCACTGGGACTCACCATATGTTGCTGGCAGGAAACCAGGTAATGTAAAACAAGCTATTATCAACTACTGAAATGATGCAGAATGCTGACAAAGGATTTTTAAAATCGGCATAGCATAGGCTATTGCAGTGATGGAGAACCTTTTAAAGATCGAGTGCCCAAAATGAGACCCAAAAAACATAGCTTTTCCCAAAGTGCCAACACGGCAATTTAGGTAGTAACAAACTTATTGCTACCAGAATTTTGGAGCTCCAATCCGACCCTGTACACACCTTTTCACTCTTTGGACAGGACCAATCAGCACAGGATGGGTCAATTTAAAATAGCAGGGCACTACTTGGACTGCCGGAGACTGCAAGAAGATGCCATGTCTGGCAAACTCTGTGCCTGGGAGACAGCCCGTGTGCCCACAGAGAGGCCTCCGAGTGCCATCTCTGGCACCAGTGTCATAGGTTCGCCACCACTGGGCTATTGGAATCTGTCACCAGCTAATTATCACAGTCCTGGTGACAGATTCTCTTTAACTCATCTTAAGCAGCTATGAATGAATAGATATGAATGAAGCATCTATGGACCTGTTTGACCCCACTCCATTTTAATGGCAGTTCAGTGTAATCTGTTCTTGTGAAGGGTAAAGTATCCCAGGGTTTTCTTATCAGCATGGTATCTCAAGTGTGACATGTTATCTTATTGTGTGGGTGCCAGTGTACTGACAGCAAGAGGCACCATCCTCTGTCAAACTCCTTAGATGCTACAGTCACTAATCACACCTAAACTGACCAGCACAAATTCACTGCCAGCACGATCCCTAGGAGACAGTTAGAAGACTGAAATTATATACAAATAGGGGTTACATTTATTTTCAAAATTTAGTTCTCAGCTATATAAATGGTTTTGAAACCTTCAGGAAGGTTTAGTGATCAAATATATTTGAATATTTATATTAAAATAATTTGCTGGCAGACATTAATATGACAGTTGAATTATCACTGAAGCTTCCAATGTGACCGATCTACTATGAAATGCCCTTCCTTAAGGCTATAAAATTCTCAAGCGTCATATCTGGTATATTTTTATTGCAAATTAATCCCAAATTGATGTTTCTGGTCAATATGCATAACACTGATTTAGTTTGGCACAGATACCAAAAACCAATTTGCAAATCTGTTGATTGAGTGTAAATCTGTATCTTTAACCAAGGAAAAAGTGCTATTAAAGTATGACTCTTGGGGATATATTGACAGTAATGGAGCATACTTTCCCTGTAGTTACTTCTGTATACTAACAGCATTATTAGTACCTGAGCATTTGCAGAAAAGGCTGAGCTCTGTATCAACTATTAAAGGAAAGACTTGAGATTATAGGGTTGTGCTGAAGTTCAACTCACAGTAACACCAATTGCTTGAACATTTTGAAAAAGATATAATTTTCATGCAGAAAATCCATGTTAGACAACCAGAAAACAGGAACATTGTAATAAAGCTTTAATAAGGTTTCAGGATTGGCTTATGTGTAAGTACAGGGTCTGACAGTCTGTAAATGCATTATCATACACCTAATAAATCAATACCAATTATAATAATCTTGTATGAAAGATGTCTCTGGGCACTTCAAATCAGTTTAATAAAAGTGTGCAGTATAAACCATAATAAATAGCTGCAGATTTAGTGAACCCTTAAAAAGTCAATATTTTTGTAGAAGATTGTTTCTCTGAAAGCTTCGATGCTTTTGGCATTAGGAAACACAGCTAAATAAACTCAGATATTAAATTCACAAGTGCATTATTGAGAATCAAAACAGAATTAAGTGAGGATGAATAAGCCCTGCAGTGGAAGTGGTAAAACTCCTTTTGATATTGGAGATGTAATGAATTGTTTATATGTACTTACAATCTATATGGATTGATACATAATATTTTCCAACATAATCAATGTTGGGAGTGTTATTTGCCTGAGTTATAGATGCATATGACACCTTAAACTAGATGTCTTTTTTGCTCAGCTCTACAGCCATTATGCCCCTGGCAGCAGTTATTAGGAGTTCTGTTGCTTCAGCATAAGGAAAGAAAAGTCAAATGACACAGAGGACATAAGAAGAAACCAACAAATAGCATTATTTTTCTCCTCCAATTGTAATTAATTGTGAGCGTAAACATGACTTAAAGGAAAACTACTAATAAGGATAGCACAAGACAAACTACACATACTCACATAAGGTCCTCTTCCCAGTGGTGGTGTTCTTTAATGTTGACACGCCGAGATCACCTGGGAAAGAGTGTTAGAAATAGTAGGTTGGAGTAAAGGAGTGCAATGTCCAGTGCTCCAGGCTGCTAATTATTCACACCAGCATGAGAAAGGGAGATGATGTCATTCAGGAGCGCCAGCCATCATGGCCATGTGCTACGGCTAGCTTTTTCTAACTTAAAGGGCCATAAGACAAAGAGAGATGTGGAGTTTATGCAACAGGTCAGAAATATGATGTAATGCTGGGGAATGATCTAAATGGTCTGGAAAGACTCACGGAAAGGCTCTAAGACTCTTCCCTGCTCTCCCTACCTAATTACCCTACCTAACTTAAATAGTGGTCAATTTCCCCTTCCTGAACCAAAGTGCAAACACAGAGACAAAGACAAAAGACACATCTAGCAGCTCTATAGGACAATCATTAGGACAGTGTGGTGGCAGAGTCTCTGCTTGTTTCTCAGAGTAGATGACAGCAAAGTCCGTATAAGCAGCAGGAAGACCCACCATAGGCTTGGAGGATTCCGAAGCAGACATTGTGGACACTGGCGGAAGAACCGAGAGACAGCGAGACTGGCACTCTGGACCTCAGGGAAGAATCACCCCAGTCTGCCAGTCAAGCACTGGAGCATGTTGCTGCAGCCACAGGAGACCCAGCAGAATGGCAGGCGTAGATCGGGAAGCATATAAAATGACAGTCTTTCCTTGTGCATAGCTCCAACTTGCAGAGACAGAAGCTCGGTGCGGTAATATATTGGAATTGCTGAGGACTTGCCCAGTGACGGAGGAGATAGCCAGCGGCTTCTCTAGGTGGACCACAGGAAGGTGATGCTAGGAGACCACGGTAGCATCCACAAAATTTCCAAGAAGGCTGTGGCTTGAAACTGACTACCTGTCCTGGAGCTGAGTAAAACAGGCAAGTTCAGTCATGGTGAAGCTTTGCTCTCACATAGGGATGCTTCTCCCAGGAACCCTAGGTGTGTGCGTTTCCTGGACACTTGAGGACGGACTGGAGAAGACTCAAGAAAGTGTTCCAGGCTGGCACAATAGGGGAAAAGGTTCTCCTATCTTCATCAGGAGCGCTCTTGGTGTGTCAGATGAGCTTTATCCACATGTATGGATTCCTCAGCAGCAGACCTGGAGGGTGGCAGAGGTGGACTTTGTAAAACATGAGCAAGGCGGGACAGATGGTGGATCTTAACTTGGACTTGTTCAAGAAGCTTCTCCTCATAGCGCTCATTAACCAGGATGTCAATCTGAGTGGCCACAGAGATGAGATCACTCAGAGTAAATGCGAGGTCACATGCAGACAGTGCGTCTTTAATTTGTCCAAAAAGCCCCTTTTTTAAAGACTTCATTCCAGGCTAGCTAGACTGTGGACAATGACACAAGCAGACACCTGGGACGGAAGTGTAGGTGGTACCCGGTTTTCACTAGACCCAGCCGCAAAGCGGTTTGGACTTGTTGCGGCGTTATACAAAAGCGTAGTACAGAATCGTAAGGCAAACTCGTGGTTGGGGACAGGCAGGAGGTCAAGATCATAGTCGGTTACATAGCGGTAGGTCAGGAAAGGCAGCACATCATTCATAAACATAATATTCTATGTTTAGTTACCCTGTACAACAGCCATGGCCTAGTTTGTTCCAGGATGGCTGCTTGATAATATGCAGATACATTTGTAAGGCCTAAGCCCCCTATATCAATGGGCATATATGATATTTTTGCTGCTATATGTGGTTTGCCTTTAAGCCAAATGTACCTATTCAACAATCATTGTCAATTTTTGATAAATGATTTATCTACCAGGATTGGCACATTCCTAAATATATATAATATTTTAAGAAGCACCATCATCTTAATGGCTGCTACCCACCTAAATAGACCTTTAAGTCTGCCTCAATTTGTTGTAAAAGGGGTGTGAAGTTATGGAAATAGGAAACGTTAAGTACATCCCAAGATAGGGAATCTGGCTGGAGGACCAGGTAAATGGATAAGCCACTTGCAAGTAATCACTAACAGGATCTGGAATGTAGATCCCTAACACAAAGAATTTCCCAGCATTCATTTTGTAATGGAATATTCTACTAAATTGGTCTTATAAAACTTTGAGAGAAAGTTATAAAATGCAAATAATCCAGCTCCACGGACACTCCTGTTGTAGTTAAAAACGTGATATTTTCTTTATTGAAGTACAAAAAGGAGATATACAGCCAAGCAAAGGGAAACACACACAGAGCCACGGCTATGGTCTACGCGTTTCAGAAAACTCCTTAAACCGGAGTGTCCGTGGAGCTGGATTATTTGCATTTTATATATTTCTTGGACTTGGAACAAAGAGAATCCGTGCTTGGACTCCTGGTCATATACTGCGGTGCCTTCAGGTGAGCTGACTTCTACTTTTCTACATACATTATGAGAGAAAGTTGGTTTGGTAATAGCAATAATCACATCATCCCAGAATAAGCCAATTTTATGGTTAGTTTGCTCTACTTTAATATCAGCGATTGCAGGGGAGGATCTTATGGCTGTGGCTAACGGTTCCATAAATAGGATGAAAATGAGAGGGAATAGGAGGCACCCCTGCCCTGTTCCATTGGTTATGTCAAACAATTTAGAAGCGTAACTGGATGAAAGAACAAAGGAAGAGAGCAGGGAATATAAGGCCATAACACCATGTATAGCATCTTCCAGCTGACCGAATCTAAACAGCACCTCCCTTAAATACCACCAATGAACTCTAAAGTATACTCTGGCCTGTTAAACCATTAGTGTAGTAAAGTAGAACACACACAGCTATGGCTGGAATCCAGCACATCCTGCAACAACTCTGTACAAGCTCCGAGCTAGTGGGCAGGGCTTACTCTTTTGAACTTCTGCCTAAAGTGCAGAGACCTGGGCCCACCAGAGGATTCTCCAGTCCGGCACTGTATCCTACCAAAAATGTGTCCCATCAACAAGGACTGGACTGGACCAACTTGCATGTTGTAGTCCATTTGGGATTTTTCTTGTCAAGCAGTTGTAGATTCGGACTGTGGTGTCATTTTGATATTAATTACATGTACCTCCTACCTCTCACTCCCATGGATTTCAGTTATTGGTGGCTTTGCGTATATATGTTAAATGTCAGTTGATTCTGTGGCATTGTTACTAGTATAAATATTTATTTATCTGGTTTATAACATTGTGGTGGGTGGATACACACACACACACACACACACACACACATATATATATATATATATATATATAGCATTGTTGCATTGCTTATATAGGCTGTGTAACAAATCTACACTCACCGGCCACTTTATTAGGTACACCTGTCCAACTGCTCGTTAACACTTAATTTCTAATCAGCCAATCACATGGCGGCAACTCAGTGCATTTAAGCATGTAGACATGGTCAAGACAATCTCCTGCAGTTCAAACCGAGCATCAGTATGGGGAAGAAAGGTGATTTGAGTGCCTTTGAACGTGGCATGGTTGTTGGTGCCAGAAGGGCTGGTCTGAGTATTTCAGAAACTGCTGATCTTCTGGGATTTTGAAGCACAACCATCTCTAGAGTTTACAGAGAATGGTCCGAAAAAGAAAAAACATCCAGTGAGTGGCAGTTCTGTGGGCGGAAATGCCTTGTTGATACCAGAGGTCAGAGGAGAATGGGCAGACTGGTTCGAGCTGATAGAAAGGCAACAGTGACTCAAATCGCCACCCGTTACAACCAAGGTAGGCAGAAGAGCATCTCTGAACGCACAGTACGTCGAACTTTGAGGCAGATGGGCTACAGCAGCAGAAGACCACACTGGGTGCCACTCCTTTCAGCTAAGAACAGGAAACTGAGGCTACAATTTGCACAAGCTCATCGAAATTGGACAGTAGAAGATTGGAAAAACGTTGCCTGGTCTGATGAGTCTCGATTTCTGCTGCGACATTCGGATGGTAGGGTCAGAATTTGGCGTCAACAACATGAAAGCATGGATCCATCCTGCCTTGTATCAACGGTTCAGACTGGTGATGGTGGTGTCATGGTGTGGGGAATATTTTCTTGGCACTCTTTGGGCCCCTTGGTACCAATTGAGCATCGTTGCAACGCCACAGCCTACCTGAGTATTGTTGCTGACCATGTCCATCCCTTTATGACCACAATGTACCCAACATCTGATGGCTACTTTCAGCAGGATAATGCGCCATGTCATAAAGCTGGAATCATCTCAGACTGGTTTCTTGAACATGACAATGAGGTCACTGTACTCAAATGGCCTCCACAGTCACCAGATCTCAATCCAATAGAGCATCTTTGGGATGTGGTGGAACGGGAGATTCGCATCATGGATGTGCAGCCGACAAATCTGCGGCAACTGTGTGATGTCATCATGTCAATATGGACCAAAATCTCTAAGGAATGCTTCCAGCACCTTGTTGAATCTATGCCACGAAGAATTGAGGCAGTTCTGAAGGCAAAAGGGGGTCCAACCCGTTACTAGCATGGTGTACCTAATAAAGTGGCCGGTGAGTGTATAACAGAATGGTAAAAAAAAGGTATTGTAGTTAAAGTTCAGACCTAAACCCAATTGAAATGCTGTGGCAGAAACGTAAGAGATATGTATATAAACAAATGCCCACAAACCTGAATGAACTGGAGAAAAGTTGTGAAGAAAACAAGAGCAAAATTCCTAGAGTAAACAAGTATTGATTCATGGGATGTACTTAGTTATTCACACATGGCTTTTGTATTTTGATAAATAAATAATGACATGGTGGAATCTGTTTTAACATGAGGTTGTATGTACCGAATTCTAAGAACCACATGTTTCTTTTATTTTGTCCTGAAGTGTAAAACCATAGAATTTAAAAAGGCTGTATATTTTAATCTCGTGAAATGTGGTGGAATAATGCATATATATTTTGTTGAAAAAACTTACCTTTTCAATACTATGCCAGTGGCATAGAAGCCTTGAAATAATCACAAATGATAGCTTATTACAAACACTTGCGATTATTTTACCCAATCCACCACCTTCATGCCAGGGGGCGTAGAGGGGCAGGGCCTGGGGTTGAGATAAAGGCTATACAGGATATATACATCATTTGACATATGATAAATAACCCCCTATCTGATTATTTCACCTTAAAAGAAATCAATTTTTTTGTCATACAATTTTGTTCAACAAATTTCTTTCCACAGCTGATGATCTAAATCCCATGATTATTGCTATCTAATAGAAAGATTTTGACTTGATTTGTTTTAGGTCCTTGACCTTTTTGTTAAGAGCTATTACTGCGTCTGAAGAGAGACATACCATCATGGAGAAGCTGTTCACAGACACCAGAAAAATTTAGTTCCTCTACATTGCTGGTAGAATAAGAATCTTTAATCTGGGAAACTTCCTGATCAGATCCCTGGTAAACCTAGGATACAGTAACTGGAAAATAAATTGGGGGATAAATAACTTTTGGCCCGTGGCCAGCTTTAGATACATGTAGCCCTTAGGCTGGTCTTCTATACAAAATAAAATTGAATTCCATAGTTACTATGCTATACACAATTTTGGCATTGCAGAAGAACTGAACAGTTCCTGCTGCATTACAGAACAAGTAATAAAATAGAAAGTTGTGCTCACCTATTCCGTTCCCTGTTGCAACACCACTGTAATACCCATGGTCTTTAACCCCTTAAGGACGCAGCTATTTTGTAGCTTAAGGCTCAGTCTCATTTTTTGGATTATGACTTGCGTCGCTTTATATGGTTATAACTTTTGAACACTGTTACTTATCAAAGCGATTCTGAGACTGTTTTTTCCCCACATGTTGTGCTTCATTTTAGTGATAAATGTTGGATGATAAGTTTTGCATTTATTTACAAAAAAAAGAAAAAACAATGCCTTTTTTTGAAAAATGTGCCATTTTCGAAATTCAAAATCAGATAGATTTACCACCTAAATAAATTGCTGAATAACATTTCCCATATGTCTACTTTTTCTACATTTTCATAATTTTTGAAATGTCTGGATAGTTTATTTTGACGTCACGTGGCTTACAAATCGAATATCGATTTTCCTTATTTTCAGAATTGACCATTTTGGGGATAAATACCGTTTTGAATGGAATTTTACATATTTAGTATCAAAACCCCCCTATATAACCAACCCATTTTCAAATGCTGGCATCATACATATATCCGCCGCTGAGCGCTAAGTCCCTGCTGCCGCTGAGTGGGAAGGGGTTAATCACTTTTTTGCAGTGATTTCAAAGTAACTGTTACAAATTTCAACACTCTTATTTTATGTGGCATTCAGTTCTATTTTTTTATTAAATTGTTTCATTGTTTATGATTATAACAAGCAAATACATTATATCACTCTCTGCTTCGTGGGAGCTGAGTGTCATGGCAATTGAAGTGCCAATGTGGAGCACCGTGGCCATCTTGGTTGCTTGGTCCTGGCCTGCATGAATGAAAAGGTGCTGTAGTGTAAAAATAAGTAAATCCACACATTTCTGGCTTCAGGGACCATATAACCCCTTGAACTTCCAGTTTAAAACTGAAAGACCATATCAGTTAAATATTAGCGAACTTTTAAACACATTTAAACTTTTTAAACTTTTAACTTTCATTGGTACAAGTGAACATCAAGTGAAACTCTGTAACAGATACTTATTAAAGAAAACAACCTCCTTCTCCGCTGACTTTGCAGCTCTCTTACTCCCTCCAACCTTCCTAATCTGCTTTCCAGTCTGAAATGTTTACGTAAAGGACATCAGCATCAGATTACCTGATGGTAAATGCCCCGTCCAGTCCCCATCGCCAATAACCTTCTTTTTCTGTCTTTTAAAAGTGCCAGATTTCATAGAAATAAAGCTTTTAATTCTACGCAAATAAGCCTGATGGCTCCACCAATAAGTAATTTCTACATGCCCCTCGGCCGATTGGCACGCCTACACTATGTTAAAAGAGATGGTGACTTCACCAGTTCTCCCTCTGCTATTCTTATGCCATGCACAATCATAGCATTATCTCACTACATTCTTCTAGGATCGCGAAGAATAGCCAGGGAGAGCTGGTGATGTCACTGGATGTCTTAGCATAGTGTAGGCGGGCCAATCGACCTAGAGGCATGTATATTTTACTTAACAGGGGCATTTATATAGTTTAAAAAGTGTTATTTTTAGGGAAAGTGGCACTTCTAAATGATAGAAAAAGAAGGTTATTGGCGACGAGATGGGGAGATGTCTGGTAGATGTCCTTTAATTCCATCATTCCAGGAAGGCAGAAGCTCACTAACATGTCAGATAAAATAGAAGCTCCATGCAGGGGGAGAGCAGCAAGGTTTTCAAATAAGAGCTGAAAGAGGACTGCAAAGAGATACAAAGATGTCATTTATATTAAAACACAAAGTTTGAAGGAAGGTTCTATGTGCCCATTTCTTAAATGTATTCCTGAATCATGTGAATCAAATGAGATGTGACTGGAAGCATTTTATGCTAGAAAAACCTTTTTTCCCACTTCAAACAATCAAACAACTATACAAGACTCAGAAAGAAGGGCTTTTGTTTGCCTACATGATTAGGTCACACACAACCTGACTTATTTTGTGTAGCTCAAATATATGGATCTGCTACAGCAAACACTGTTACGGTTTATTATAACAGCACTCTTGTTCAGAACATAGCAACAGCATTGTATAACAACATCTTAATCAAAAGCACTTTGCTATCTTTCAAGGTGAAATATTGCTGTTGGAGTACAATTGGTGTAAACATGGAGGAATAAAAGACTTCATTGACCTTGTTCTCTATTGAATTTTAAACTTCAAGTAGGCAAGTAAGAAATGTGTTTAAAAACATTCCATCAATGTAAATTGACTTCCTTAGAAAGCTTCTGTTGGCATTGAATTAAAAGATCTGGTAAGTTGCTTCCTGTAGAAAATACTTGTGTTTGTGACTGGTGAAAAGCAGAAATGTATAGAATATATTTGGCTGTCTCAGTGATAATGTACTGCAGGAGCAGCATTAAAAGGCATTTAGAAGTCTGGATTTCGAAAACTATTCAGAAAAAGCATTGCATTGCAGTTTGGAAGTTGTAACATCTAAAGGATTTATTCCAGTGACTTCTTGTCATTTTATAATAATGTTTTTATCTATGTATTCCCAGAAGGCACAATGTTTTGCATTGCATATTATATTTGCTACAAGATATCCCTAGTAAAATTGACTATAATGTTTTGCAGGTATTCCACATACTTACAATGTATCACCTTTCAAGGAAACTGATTATCAAAAATGCAGCTGAATGTGCCGATTAGCTAAATCTTTTCTTTTCCCAGACCATAGATCATTGCTTTGTCTTGCTATTTTTCCATCTAAAGCGAACAGTGGAGACTGTATTTCAAGCAGATTAGAACTTACTTTAGTACAGTTAGCTGAATTCTATTACCTAAAAAGTTCAGACCTTTAAAAAACATACATATCCAGAGTACATTATTACTAAGCTGCCAGTGAGTATACTGAAACTTTTCACTCTGTCTAGCCTATTAATAAACTTTTGTGTTTTACAACAACTAAGGTAAGGTAAACCTACTTGTCTTGACCCATCGCTGGCTCCTGCATTTCTTTTGGACTGTTGTTTGTTGACTGTTGACAGATGACTTGCTGTTAGGAGCCTGTCACCATTGCAGCCAATCACTGGCTTTAGTGGTGTCTTCTAAGGCCGTGGTCACATGTTCCACTAGCATTGCATTCATAAAGCAATGCTAGTGCACAGGGGGCGGGCCTTGGCGCGATCTAATACGGGTTTCAAGAGAAATGCTTGCGATCGGTTATCGATCACATGTGTTTCCCTGGAAACGCATAAGCAATCAGGCCGAAGCCTGCCCTCTGTGCGCTAGCGTCGCTTTATGAACGCAACGCTAGCAGAACGTGTGACCGCGGATTAGGCAAACAAAAATCTTTCAAATTTAATAGGATCTGTTGATTAACTCCTTATCTCTGCACCTGTTTTCCACTTGCCATGCATGTTTTTTCCGTTAATGTCAACTTTTTTATTTTTTGGTCACTATAGCTTTATAAATCCATTACTATTTTATTGGAATGTATAAATTACAGCCATTCCATCTTAATTTACCACTAAGAATAAGCTCTTGATCCATTCCTTTACATATTTGGAATGGAGACAGATTTTGTAACAACTGTGCCAGCGTCTTCCTCAGACCAAGCTGTTGACTGAGGAGATGCAGCTTTTCTCTGTGTGTTCCTTTTTCCGTAGTGTGAACATGAGTTTACTTGCTGTGCTGCTTTGATTGATTGATTCAGCACCACACCTGTTTGTCTCCGGCAGTCTGGCTTGTTCCAGCAGTAGATAATGCTTGATGATTGACAGCTCCACACTCCTCTGTGCTGTCTGAATCTCTGCGCTCTGACCTAATCAACATGGGCTCCAGGGCTTTGAGATCACATATCCTTCCTGACCAATCTTCATCCTGTTCTGGTTAAACTTGTAGCTTATCAGCTCCTCATGTTTCTAGTGATTTGTATCTTGCTCTTTTGTGATTTTGACTTTGGCTTGTTTTCTTTGTACTCCCTTTTGTCTAGTGATTCTGTGCTGCAATCCCTCTCTGTTGTGATATATGGCTTTGGAAACCTCATTTATTTGTCGTGATGTTTGTCACTGTGTACCATGCTTTTACTTTGGCGTAGGGACGGACTGTCTTTTAGTTGTCCTGAATCACACAGGATATGCAGAGGCAAGCAAGCAGGGCAATTTGAGAGCCATGGTGTTTGGGGCTCATTGGGACAGATTTACTTACCCGGCCCATTCGCGATCCAGCGGTGCATTCTCTGCGGTGGATTCTGGTCTTCCGGCGATTCACTAAGGCAGTTCCTTCGACGTCCACCAGATGTCGCTACTGCGCTGAAGAGCATTGGAACGCACTTGAGTGCATCGAGCCAGGCTGAGTGAAGGTAAGCGCGTGTCCCGCGACACTTTTTTTTAAAAATGCGGCGTTTTTTACGAATCCGTCCAGTTTTTGTTCGGCCACGCCCCCGATTTCTGCATGCCGGCGCCGATGCGCCACAATCCAATCAAGTGCGCCAAAAACCCGGAGCAATACAGGGAAAATCGGCGCAAATCGGAAATATTCGGGTAACACGTCGAGAAAACGCGAATCGGGCCCTTAGTAAATGACCCCCATTGTCTTGTTTGTCCTCTCTGAATGCAGTTCCCCAATTACTGATTTACTTTAATATCTTAAACTAATACTATGATAATATTTATCAAGGAATTCCATGCCCAGGTAAGTTTCTCACCGGTTGATCCATTAAACTCATCTACAGCCTTTACTATTTAGAATTATTCATATTTTCTTTGCAAGTTTCACTTCTAAATAAAGTGCAATAACTGAGGATGACACTTTTCCACTCGTGATATATTCCGTAGTTTTCATAATCATGTCTTTGCACAGTCTACATATTCTGGATGAAAACACATAGTACAACTAGAAATGGGCAAATTTATTAAAATTCGTTTCGCCCCGATTCGCCGAATTTTTCGAAAAATTTGATTCGACCCGAATGGAATCAAAATGAATCACGTTAAAAAACAGGCATTTCCTGGCTGCAGAGAGCCTGTAGGGTGTTGTAGAAAGTTGTGCCATGCTTAAATATGCATAGGGAGCGTAGTTTGGTCTTCAAACAATGCTGTGTTTTAGTATGACACGCACATGACAGCCGCCGCTCTTAGAATCGCTTCACTCTTCACTTCCATGTGCACTTACATAGGCCAACTTCCCCAAATAAGCGAAGCGGGAATGCAGCCTGACAAGGTAACATCTGTGCCAGCTTGAAAGGACTGAGCTGAGGGCCAAGATCCCACTACAACATCAAAGAGTGCACTCTTTTTACACTGAGTGGCACAATGATATAGTGTGAAGGTGGCATCAGAAGCAGCAAGAGCGGCAGAGTGGCACAATGATATAGTGCGAAGATGGCATTAGAAGCACCAGGAGCCCGCAGAGTGGCACAATGATATAGTGTGAAGGTGGCATCAGAAGCAGCAGGAGCCTGCAGAGTGGCACAGTGATATAGTGCGTTTGTGGCATCAGTAGCAGCAGCAGCAGGAGCCCGCAGAGTGGCACAATGTTAAAGTGTGAAGGTGGCAACAGAAGCAGCAAGAGCGGCAGAGTGGCACAATGATATAGTGTGAAGATGGCATCAGAAGCAGCAAGAGCGGCAGAGTGGCACAATGATATAGTGTGAAGATGGCATCAGAAGCAACAGGAGCCTGCAGAGTGGCACAATGATATAGTGCGTTGGTGGCATCAGTAGCAGCAGCAGCAGCAGGAGTCTGCAGAGTGGCACAATGTTATAGTGCGTTGGTTGCATCAGTAGCAGCAGCAGCAGGAGTCTGCAGAGTGGCACAATGATATAGTGCGTTGGTGGCATCAGTAGCAGCAGCAGCAGGATCCCGCAGAGTGGCACAATGATATAGTGTGAAGATGGCATCAGAAGCAGCAGGAGCCTGCAGAGTGGCACAATGATATAGTGTGAAGGTGTCATCAGTAGCAGCAGGATCCCGCAGAGTGGCACAATGATATAGTGTGAAGGTGGCATCAGAAGCAGCAGGAGCCTGCAGAGTGGCACAATGATATAGTGTGAAGATGGCAACAGTAGCAGCAGGAGCCCGCAGAGTGGCACAATGATATAGTGTGTTGGTGGCATCAGTAGCAGCAGCAGCAGGATCCCGCAGAGTGGCACAATGATATAGTGTGAAGATGGTATCAGTAGCAGCAGGAGCCCGCAGAGTGGCACAATGATATAGTGTGTTGGTGGCATCAGTAGCAGCAGCAGCAGCAGGATCCCGCAGAGTGGCACAAAGATATAGTGTGAAGATGGCATCAGAAGCAGCAGGAGCCTGCAGAGTGGCACAATGATATAGTGTGTTTGTGGCATCAGTAGCAGCAGCATATAGTGTGAAGGTGGCATCAGTAGCAGCAGGAGCACGCAGAGTGGCACAATGATATAGTGTGAAGGTGGCATCAGAAGCAGCAGGAGCTTGCAGAGTGGCACAATGATATAGTGTGAAGGTGGCATCAGTAGCAGCAGGAGCCCGTGGAGTGGCACAATGATATAGTGTGTTGGTGGCATCAAAAGCAGCAGCAGGAGCCCGCATAGTGGCACAATGATATAGTGCATTGGTGGCATCAGTAGCAGCAGCAGCAGGAGTCCGCAGAATGGCACAATGATATAGTGCGTTGGTGGCATCAGTAGCAGCAGCAGCAGGATCCCGCAGAGTGGCACAATGATATAGTGTGAAGATGGCATCAGAAGCAGCAGGAGCCTGCAGAGTGGCACAATGATATAGTGCGTTTGTGGCATCAGTAGCAGCAGCATATAGTGTGAAGGTGGCATCAGTAGCAGCAGGAGCTCGCAGAGTGGCACAATGATATAGTGTGAAGGTGGCATCAGAAGCAGCAGGAGCCTGCAGCGTGGCACAATGATATAGTGTGAAGGTGGCATCAGTAGCAGCAGGAGCCCGCGGAGTGGCACAATGACATAGTGTAAAGGTAGCATCAGAAGCAGCAAGAGCGGCAGAGTGGCACAATGATATAGTGTGTTGGTGGCATCAAAATCAGCAGCAGGAGCCCGCAGAGTGGCACAATGATATAGTGTGAAGGCGTCATCAGTAGCAGCAGGAGCCTGCAGAGTGGCACAATGATATAGTGTGAAGGTGGCATCAGAAGCAGCAGGAGCCTGCAGAGTGGCACAATGATATAGTGCGTTAGTGGCATCACTAGCAGCAGCAGCAGGAGCACGCAGAGTGGCACAATGATATAGTGTGAAGGTGGCATCAGAAGCAGCAGGAGCCTGCAGAGTGTCACAATGATATAGTGTGTTTGTGGCATCAGCAGCAGCAGCATATAGTGTGAAGGTGGCAGCAGGAGCCCGCAGAGTGGCACAATGATATAGTGTGAAGGTGGCATCAGAAGCAGCAGGAGCCTGCAGAGTGGCACAATGATTTAGTGAGTTTGTGGCATTAGTAGCAGCAGCAGGAGCCTGCAGAGTGGCACAATGATATAGTGTGAAGGTGGCATCAGAAGCAGCAAGAGCCTGCAGAGTGGCACATTGATATAGTGCGTTGGTGGCATCAGTAGCAGCAGCAGGAGCCCGCAGAGTGGCACAATGATATAGTGTGAAGGTGGCATCAGAAGCAGCAGGAGCCTGCAGAGTGGCACAATGATATAGTGCGTTGGTGGCATCACTAGCAGCAGCAGCAGCAGGATCCCGCAGAGTGGCACAATGATATAGTGTGAAGATGGCATCAGAAGCAGCAGGAGCCCGCAGAGTGGCACAATGATATAGTGTGAAGATGGCATCAGAAGCAGCAGGAGCCTGCCGAGTGGCACAATGATATAGTGCATTTGTGGCATCAGTAGCAGCAGCATATAGTGTGAAGGTGGCATCAGTAGCAGCAGGAGCCCGCAGAGTGGCACAATGATATAGTCTGAAGGTGTCATCAGTAGCAGCAGCAGCAGCAGGAGCCCGCAGAGTGGCACAATGATATAGTGTGAAGGTGGCATCAGAAGCAGCAGAAGCAGGAGCCCGCAGAGTGGTACAATGATATAGTGTGAAGGCGGCATCAGAAGCAGCAGCAGCAGGAGCCCGCAGAGTGGCACAATGATATAGTGTGAAGGTGGCATCGGAAGCAGCAGCAGGAGCCCGCAGAGTGGCACAATGATATAGTGTGGAGGTGGCGGACAATTCCAGTCCCTGGTAAAGATGGTAGGAGGCAGATGGTGCAACTAGCAGCAGATGTGTGGCATCAGGCGGGTGGCAGCATCAGAATAGTAGCTGAGGCAGGTAGTTAGAACCCCGACTTATTTCTCAACGTTTGAAGGAGGCGTCATGGCTGATCTAATCTGATGCATTAGGCATTGGTGAGTTGAAATCCTGGCCGATCCATGCCTGATTCATCTTGACAAAGGTCAGTCTCTCCACATTACGGGTGGACAAGCGGGTTCTCCTGGGGGTAATGATGGCCCCTACTGCACTGAACTCCCGCTCTGATGCCACACTACTAGCCGGGCAGGACAGCTTCTCTACTGCAAACTCTGCAAGTTGTGGCCACGCATCAAGTTTGGCTGCCCAGTAGTCCATGGGATCCTCTACCTCAGGTGGTAAAGTGCTGTCCAAGTAGGCCACCACCTGCTTCATGTCCTGCTGCTTCTGCCGGTGGTGGCTACCCTCCTCACTAGGCGGGTGAAGGAAATTGCTCATTAAAGACTTAATCGACTGTTGATGGAACTGCTACTGCTCCTACCTCCCCAGCTCCCCACAGCAGCCGTGGTAGTAGTACGTGAGCAATGACTGCCAGGAATCCCCAGATCAGACCTGACAGAGGATGGACAATGACGCACATAGGCAGCGGCCAACTGTGTGCTCAGTATTTCTCTATCGTATGCCAATTGTTCCTTCCTCTCAGCAGCAGGAAAAAAGTCACCCATTTTGGACCGGTAACGAGGGTCCAAGAGGGTGGAGAGCCAAAAGTCATCCCTATGCCGGATGTTGACTATTCGGCTCTCACTAGTTAGGCAAAGCAGCATGCTGCGGGCCATCTGCACAAGTGACTCTGAGGGACTCCCGGTCTCCATATCCACAGCATACTGCCATGGTGCTTCTGGGTCATCTGCCTCGTTTTCTACCTCCTCCGGATGCTCCTGCTCCTCCTCTCCTGTCACCTGAGTAGAAAAACCACAAATTGCACCAGACTCTGCTTGTGCTCCAATGTCCTCCTCCTCCTCCAGTTCAGCCCCCAGCTGTCTCATGTGGCCATGAGATGTAGTCTCCACTTCTCCATTGCCCTGACCAGACAGATTTTGCAGCATGAGTTCCAGGACATGAAGCAGTGGAATGACGTTATTCATCCCGCATTCCTGGCGACAAATAACGTGGCCTCTTCAAAAGGCCTGAGCAAACGGCACGTGACACGCATGAGCTGCCAGTGGCTGACATCAAAGTTACTACTACGGTCCGCTTGCATCATCAAAAAATCATTAATGGCTTTTCTCTGTTCATACAGGCGGTCTAACATATGGAGGCTGGAATTCCAACGGGTGGAAACATCGCATATCAGACTATGTTGGGGTAGGTCGTTCTGGCGCTGCAACTCGAGGAGGGTGTGCTTGACTTTGTAAGAATGGCTGAAGTGCATGAACAGTGTCCTGGTCATTTTTAGAATGTCTTGCAGATGGGTGTAAGACTTCAGGAACTTGTTGACTACCAGATTAAACACGTGTACCATGCAGGGTGCATGGACCATCCCTCCTCGGTGCAGCGCGGACACCATGTTCCTCCAATTGTCTGTCACCAAGGTTCCGATTTTTAGTTGTCGCAGAAAAAGTCGCATATTGATTTCTTCTTGCATGACGCGGAGCAGTTCCTCCCCTTTGTGACTTTGTTCACCCAGGCAAACCAGGTGTAGAACTGCGTGACACCGCTGTGCCCTGCACATGTGGTATGATGGAGCAGCACCTGTGGAGGCTGAGGTGGTGGTGGAGAAGGAGGAGGAGGAGGCGGACACTGGTGCAGGAGCAGTAGTTTGACAACGTGGAGGAGAAAGCGCCGTCTCTTGTTGAAGTTGTTGGTGTGGCTGGGCGGGAAGCACTTTCACCAAGTGGGCCATAAAGGCCCTGGCCCTAACAATAATTACAGCTCCACACGTCCGCGCTGCTGTGCACCTTGGAAGAAACTGATAAGCTCAAGGAGTGGCCAACCTTCTGTTGTACATATTGGTGAAAGGCTGGCACAGCCTTTTCGGAAAAAAAATTGCGGCTTGGAACTCTCCACCTTGGTTTGGCACAAGCCATTAGTTCTCTGAAGGGTGCAGAGTCCACGACTTGGAAAGGGAGTGACTGCAATACCAACAAATTCGACAAGAGCACGGTCAGCTTCTGCACCTTAGGATGGCTGGACGCATAGAGTTGTCTTTTAGTAATCGCCTCGCTCAACGACTGCTGGCGCCATGCGTAGCGAGGAGCAGGAGCATCTGGACCGGATGATGTCAAAGACAAACAGCTCCCTTCGTCAGAGGTGCTGGAGCCTTGACTTGCTGAAACAGCATGTGTGCCACTAGGTGCTGATGTTGTTGCTGCGCCTGCAGGATGGACCACATCTGACACCCGTCTCTCCCAGGCCATTGGATGGTAACGCTGCATGTGTTGGCGCAGGGCCGTGGTGCCAAGGTTAGCTCCCTGGCCACGCTTCACTTTCTGCCTGCAGATATGACATATACACACGCTCAGCTCCTCTGGTGTCATTACAAATAACTTCCACACCGCTGAGGTGGTAATTTTACCGCCAACACTCTGCACTGAGCGACTACTACCGCCGCTGCCTCGCTGAGCCCCTGTGCCACTGCTTATTTGGGCCTGCAAATTGGGATTTGTACCCCGTTTGGCTCCCGTCCTCGCACTGCTGCCACCCTGCTGACTGACAGCCACAGTAGCGACTTGCTGCCTGCTCCGCAAGCTGACACTCTCTTTGCCCGACGATGATGAATCCCCTGCTACACCCGGCTCCCAAGTGCGATCGGCTACATCATCGTCAATTTGCGTTTCCCGGTCACTGCTACTCTCCTCACCGATGTCAGTATGCACAGCCTGCCTACTGCAAGAAGCAGCGAAGGTCTGCCCCACCTCTTCACTGCAAAGCAGCTGCTGACTGTCCTCAAACACTTCGTACTCGCTGAATAGTTGCGCTGAGCCCAGACCACCTAGTAGCTCTCTGGCTGCGGGAAAGGAACAGGACAGAGCCTGGTTGAGGACAGGTGAGGGCCGCTGACCTGCTCCTTGGCCATGCCAACTAATTGTTGTATCAGAGGAACCTACAGACACTTGGCTGGGGTTGTCAGATGTTATATTTGAGGAATTGGATGACCTAGGGGTTGTTGATCAACACACTGCCACTAGATGACAACGGCAGTTCTGGCCTCACAGAGTCACCCCTGCTGCGACATCCCCTTACTGTGCTTCCACCTCTGCCTGCTCCACCTTTCTGTCTGACATAGTGGTTTATAAACTACGTGGATTCGACACATAAATCTGTCCGTAAACTAGAGCCCCCAAAAGGGATTGCAATGTGCGTTATACAGATACCCCACAACTGACAGTGTAATTTCAGTGAAAATCACTGTATAAACTACATGGATTTGACACGTAAATCTGGCTGTAAACTAGAGCCCCCAAAAGGTATTGCAATGTGCGTTACACAGATACCCCACAACTGACAGTGTAATTTCAGCGAAAATCACTGTATAAACTATGTGGATTTGACACGTAAATCTGGCTGTAAACTAGAGCCCCCAAAAGGTATTGCAATGTGCGTTATACAGATACCCCACAACTGACAGTGTCATTTCAGCGAAAATCACTGTATAAACTACGTGGATTTCACACGTAAATCTGGCTGTAAACTGGATCCCCCAAAAGGTATTGCAATGTGCGTTATACAGATACCCCACAACTGACAGTGTAATTTCAGCGAAAATCACTGTATAAACTATGTGGATTTCACACGTAAATATGGCTGTAAACTAGAGACCCCAAAAGGTATTACAATGTGCATTATACAGATACCCCACAACTGACAGCTTACTACTGCAGATACATGAATGTCAAACAGATTTCTTCCTATTCGATTTTGTCACTAAATAGAACTGCTATTTGGGGTATACAGATCCCCCTTAAAGAACAACCAGGGATTAGCCCACCAGTAGCTACTACAGATGCATGAAAGTCAAACAGATTTCTTCCTATTTAATTTTGTCACTAAATAGAACTGCTATTTGGGGTATACAGATCCCCCTTAAAGAACAACCAGGGATTAGTCCATCAATCGCTACTGCAGATGCATGAAAGTCAAACAGATTTCTTCCTATTCGATTTTGTCACTAAATAGAACTGCTATTTGGGGTATACAGATCCCCATTTAGAGAACAGCGAGGGATTGCAGCAAGAATCGCAGAGCACAATAGCAGAAGCTGGACGCTACAACATGAAGTGTGAAGTGCTGAGATAGAAAATGGCTGGATTTTATAGGGCTGTGTGACATCACATAAGCCTGCCGGTCGCTGATTGGCTTACAGGTCTGCAGATGTCATCGGGGGTGTTCCTTTCTCCTTCCCAGAGTTCTCTGCCCCTTGTAACACGTTGTTCTCGTGCCCATTTAGCAGAAACATGAGGGGAAAAAAACCAACTTCGTTCCCGCGAATCGGCATAAACTTCGGCTTCGTGGCGAATCAAATTTTTCCTGAAATTATAACCAAAGTTGGAATCATTAGAATTGATTCGCCCATCTCTAAGTACAACTCAATAGTGTCAATAAATAACTAGACTGTGCATGATGTTAGGTCATTGGATTGTACTTGATCCTCTTCATTTAAAGCAATCTCCCCATAAATTGAATTAATGATCTGCCATCATTCTCATCGTTTTAGGTAATATTTTTATGCATAACTAAGTACTGTTTTTTATATTCTATTTGTGTTATGCTGCTTTGTTTCTTTCCTATGACTCATAGTGCTTAAGTTAGGTAACTTCAATAGTTTATATTTTCTATAGTTTTGAAACGGAAAACAAGTTTGGAAACAGATTTTTACAATGCAGCAGTGCATGATTATTGAACAATACAGAGCAGCGAACTATTGAGCCAAAGTAAAAAAATATAGCTGAAGAAAAAATAGCTTTTGAGAACAGGATTTATAGTTATGTAGACAAGTGAAAGTGAAAAAAAAAAAGTATAATAACTTGAGAAAAGAGAAATAGACGCAGAAAATAATGCCAAATAATATTTAACAATCCCCTGGAAAATGTTAGTGAATTCTGGAAATATGATTTAGAAAAAATGTGATTTGCAGAATTCAAACCACAATTTATTCACATTTTAATTTTTTTTATATGTTGTTCAGTGTGAGTGGAAGGTCTGGGAAAGAAAGTGTTTAGAGTAGCACCAGTCTGAAAACCCAGCTTTCTGAGACTTTGCACAATTGTTTGATACAATCCACTTAGGTATACAATGTGGCAGATTAATCACGCTGTCTGAAAGTCAGAATATTTCTAGTTGCCCATAGCAACCAATCACAGCTCCCCTTTAAAATATTCATGAGCACTTGTAAAATTAAAGCTGAGCTGTGATTGGTTACTGTCAGGGGTGACCCCGCAATCCGTGCCACGCAGCCCCCGGGTCCGGTTCGTGTCACGGGTTTCCCCGCAATCCATGTTGCGGATCGCGGGTGCGCCCGTGCTCCGCTGTCCTGCCCTGCTCCCCCTCGCCTTTAGTCTCCTCTCCAGGCTCCTGGCTCCGCTCGAGTCCTGGCGTGTGATTTGCAGGCCTCCTTCCTTCCCGGCCGCGCGCTCTCGCAGCTAGGGCGCGCGCGAGAGAGACTCTCCAGGAACTTAAAGGGCCAGCGTCCTCCTTATTGGTGCTGGCATCAAGGCTCTGCTACATAGCCTGTTGACTCCCAGCATTCCCTGGCGGTTCTTCATGTCCTGTTACTGAAGAGAAAGCCCTCCATGTTCCCGAGCATTTCCAGACGCCTCTGTGGATTCCTGTGTTCCGTGCTGTTCCCGTGTTCCTGTGGCGGTTCTGGTATCCTGTGATGGTTCTGGTATCCTGTGGCGGTCCTGGTATCCTGTGGCGGTCCTGGTATCCTGTGCCGTCCTGGTATCCTGTGGCGGTCCTGGTATCCTGTGGTGGTCCTGGTATCCTGTGGCGGTCCTGGTATCCTGTGGCGGTTCGGTAATTCAGTTGTGTCCGTGGTACTGCCTGCCATCCGTGGTCTTGCCTGCCATCCGTGGTCCTGCCTGCCATCCATGCTCCTGTCTGCCATACATTCTCCTGCCTGCGAATCCGTGGTCCTGCCTGCCATCTGTGGTCCTGCCTTCCCGTGGTCCCCGTGTCGCTACTTTGGCTGTTGCCGCGGGACTGGTCACACCCGCGGAGCGACCTGGTGACTCCCCACCGCAACAAGACCATCCCGCTTTGCAGCGGGCTCTGGCGAAGACCAGGAGTTTACTTAGACTCCGCTCCCGGGTTGCGGCTAGTATTGTTATCTCCCGCGGTGGTCCAGGGAGTCCACTGACTATTCCCCTGAGACTGTGATAGTTGCCATGGACAACTAGAAATATTCTGACTTTCAGACACTTGATAAATCTGCCCCAATATATCAGGTATGGGTAACCCCAGTTCGATTTCAGCTTCTACAGCACCATACCAGCATTTTCTGTTTTTTAGCCCTATAATAAGGAGAAACTAACATGCACTGCATATTTTTTTCTTTTCTCTGAGCAACTGTTCACTGGTAATATGCTCCAATTCTCATCTCTACATACACATTTACTTTAATTAATTTATCATATATAATAATTTCTTTAATTGGATGTTTTTTAAAAATGGTAAATGCCGCCATGAGGTGTCTTAGATAGGAGAAAAGCTGTCCTTGGATACAACCAGTCATTGCTGCTGCATGTTCCACAGCTCTCCCGTGATAATGAATCCAGGAGTTTGGGTGCCTCAATAGCACTTGTGTGGCCACTGCTTTATGGGAAATTATCTTCACACATTTTTAACATCCTAATGAAAAAATGTATGGCAGATGAATTAAATTAAATGTGAATGTCCAGATGATAATACCCCTTTAATCCTGGAAGAATCCAGGAATATTACCATTAACTTCTTTATCATTCTAGTCTACTAGAAATAAAAAACAACCATTTTTACTACCCCAAACTTCTAACCAAGAACAATAAGGTTGCCTGGCTGTTAAAAAAAAGATATAGCTGTCCTGGGGGGCTATGAAAAAATATGTATACTTACCTTCCCCAATGATCCTGTTGTCCTGCACCGCTGCTCGTTGGCGCCGTCCCCCGTGTTTGTTTACAGAGGCAGTTATGTTCCGCTCTGCTTCTGTCTGTCTGGTATGCCCAACCGTCCACTCCTGTGACGCCTAATACAGTATTAGTTTCAATGCATATCAGGTTCGGTGGCAGTGGTTGGATATAATCACAATATGACATGATTTGGAAATTATTTTAACTATTAGTATTAGGAAACTATATAAAATGTAAGCACTGTATAATAGAATTATTCTGATACTCTATGCAGGAGAGTAAAACGGAGCATACTCTGTTGTCAATAATAGCCTCATACCAGTCCCTCAGGGAAAGATTTGATTTTTTTATTTATCATAAATGAAATCTGCTAATTTTAGCAGAAGTGAAAGCTCATTTACATCAATATACCATATTTATCTGCAATTTTCTGTTCAGTTGCAGATGTACCAATGTGTAAAACTTACTTAGTACTACTAAGGTAGATCCGGAGGCAAGTTACTGTAATGTAGCGTAGCCTAATGATTTTTGGAATAAAACTTTTTGTGCCCCAGAACTTAATAAAACTTTAATCTCAAATTTTCTTAAGAGACTACTGGAGTGTAGAGTATGGCTACTCCATGCCCCAGTAGCCTCATTTCATCCCTCCTACCGCAGTCTTCAGTGGCTACTGCAAGCTGCATGCACTTATCTGAGAAGTTGGAGCTCTGCGCATGCAGAAAAGCTCTATCCTCGGAGCCGAGGGCACGAAGTTCCTCATCTAACAAGCTGGAGCGGCTTCTCAGATGATGCACTGCGTGCCCTCGGCTCTGAGGATAGAGCTTTTGCATATGAGCAAAACTCCAGGTTCTCAAACCAGTGAAGCTGAAGTACTGGGGTAGGACAGATCAAAAAAGGCTACTGGGGCATGGGGTAACCATAGCTCCCACTCCACGGCGCAACTACTCAATGCCCCAGTAGCCTCTTAAGAAAATCTGATAGATCAGATAAAAATTTTAGGGCACAAATAGTTACAAAAAGCATTAGGCTACACTACAATACAGTAACCTGCCACCAGATCTACCTTAGTAGGTAGATCAGTGATGATAGCTATCCTTTAAGAATCTACTAACCTAGAGAAAGTACAGAGTTTCTGCTAATGTCATGAAGAAGAATTTGGAAATAAATATTAACAACAATAAACTATTTAATTCACTGTCCTGTGCACTTCTGGGACAATGAATATGATTCTCTATAGTCCTGCTCTAATATATTGAGTTTTGTATTAGAAACAAAAGACAAAAACTATTCACCAACTCCAATCAGAAGAATAAAGACTAAAAAAAATAAATGCATAACAAAGAAGGTAACCAAGTAACTGCCAGACCTAACTTTCCCAGAAAACATAAATCTTTTTCGGTGTTGTTACTGAACTGCAAATATTGTATAATTTAGATGCTAATCTGGTAAAGAAAGTAGAGGACAGAAGGTAACAGTGGAGCATTGGGACTTTTTAATAGCACTCATAAAGTACTATTTTTGTATGTGCTGCAACAAGTAACTCAAGGAATCATATCGGAAAATGGAACAAGCAGGTCACTTTGTCCCATTAAATGTCACAGAGCTAGGAGCGGTGTAATTCTTTTCTTTTTTTTATTTTTACAGTTTTGTCAAAACGACCTCAGAAAGCAGAAGATATTTCAATAACATCAAAACCTGCTTGTCTCCCCAGTGAAAATGTCTGTTTTTATCTTCAAATAGCTAATGTGTATATAATTCAGAGAGATGACTGCTTTCCAGGCTGAGAATAGCCAAAGTAATGGCAACTGTAAAACAGTAAACTCAATCAAACTTTAATGAGTCCAGTGTGTCTTAAAAGTATCGTGTACAAGGAAGGTACCTGCTGAGCAGCAATCATTGCATCCATAAACCTGATAGCACAGCATCCAAACTTTAGATTAAAATAGTAACCTTGTCAGAGTCCAAGACATTTGCGTCACCTGCAACCTAAGTCAAAATAGGCATCAATGTTATCTTATGAAAGTAGATACTACATTAACCACCTAAGTTTGCTCAGTAATTTACACATATTAAAGTGCTAGGTAAAGAAAGAAAAGGTCAGAAAAGGTAAGCTTATGGGTCTACATAAAATTTACTGTGAAGTGACGCAATTATAGTACTAAATATACATTATATAATGATAAGTAGACATAAAAGGGCGATCATTATCCCCCCTATTTTGGAGATGGGCTCCATAGCTGGATAGACATTAAGGCGATATAGTAATATGAGCAAGGTACCATAGATATGTGGCATAGTGGATCAGTGTGTTATATAAAAAAAATGCTAAAAGTAGCTTGAAACATGCTCAAGGGTGGTAATCTTATATTAAGATCCATAGAAGAGAACGGCACACAACCATAGATGTCAGCAACTTTTTTATTGATTGGGCATACTCACGAAGAAACGTAAGGCTAGCGAGGATAAGTCCAGATAGGTTTCAATTGTTTCATGCAAAGCTGGAAGAATGGCTTTTGTGCAAAATGGCTGCCCTTGCTACACTATTGGAACACCATGACTTGTCCTTTCAACCCTACCGTCTGTTTGTATGTCCAATAAATATAAAAGTTGCTGACCTCTACAGGTGAGTGCCGTTCTCTTCTCCGCATTTTCAGAACACAAACCTTAGTCCACCTATAATAATATCCTGCCCCAACATCTAAGGCATTTACACAAAACCAGGACATATAACATTGGTCCGCCACTGATAAACTACAATGCACATCGCAAATATTTAAGGTCAATCTATTCACATTTCTGCATGGAGACACTACAGTAACAACGAAAATAGAGGGATTTGGGTCACAAGATGCATAATGCCTCCTGATATGTATATACCATTCACCTATATAGCAGAACTCTGGTAACTGTGTGAATAATTGGGTCAGGTGGGAATAGTCAATCCCAGCTGACAGAATACCAATCCAAATAATTTGTTGTCCTTATATTTCTCAGCTGCACACTCATTTTATCCCGACTGTCCTTGTTCTATAGCCCCATCACTTATTTGATCTTGAATACATTTTAAAACCCTAGGATATTTATGTTTCAATGTCAGAACATTATTGTCATATGTATTGTGTGTGCCATTGAAAACATAAAGCTACAGCAAGTGTGATTTAACAATAAAATAATGTAGATCATATGATAACCCCTTAATGCTATAGCCCCTTTTCTGTTTTAGGCATTTTCATTTTGAACCATTCTTCCAAAAGCTAAACCTTTTTTTATTATTCTGTTTACATTTTGCTTGTTATCTACAATGCAAAGTGTGCTTCTTATTGCCATCATTAATATTCTGTAAAATGTTCTGGGAAGCTGGAAAGAAAGAAATTGGTAGGAATTGACAAAAATGCAGAGTTGTGCTATTTTTTTTAGACTTTATATTTACATTTTTCACTTTGCAGTCCAAATTACACATCCTCTTCATTCTTTGGTACAGTGCAATCACAGTGAAATATCTTATAATATTACATAACACTTATGACTGTTTTGTTGCTCATAAAATGCCACATAAAAATCAGCGTCCAATATGCACTGCTTTTATGTGTGTTTTTCATGCGGATTTGTCTATTTACTGTTGCGTATTTTGTGCATTTTTTATGCAGATTTTCCACCTGTTTTGTTTCACCTTATCTGACGTCATTTCAAGCAAAAATCTGCATCAAAACCACATCATAGACTTCAAGGTGAAAGAACACATGGAAAAGTCTGCAAGAGCGCACAAGAAAAGTAACATGATCATTATTTTTTGTCCCACAATAAAGAACAATTTCTGTGCAGAAAAAATGCATCATCTACATTTCTTTTTCCAAATCACATTCACTTTACAATTACTTTACTACTACTGGTACATATTGATCAGAAATGTTCCAGATTTTCAAGAAAAAGTTAAGATGCAATTATTTTAGAGGCCTATTTATATTTATAATGGTTTTTAAAGTTCTATTTATTAGAAACTCCCCTCAAAGTACCAAATTTAAAATTGCATCCCTCAAACTATTCAAAACAGCCCATGTTAAGCTTGTTAATTTAAGCATCGAACATGAAATAAAACTAAATGGAGGTTCTATAATGAATTTTCACATTTTGACAATAAAATGTTTATTAAGCCCTAAAATTTACATCCATGCAGGATAAAATGAGAAAATGTATCTTAGATATTGTTGGGCTGTTTCTCTCGAGTCTGGCAATGCCAGACATGTGGATGTAAACCACTTTATGGGCCCATTACAGAGCGCAGTAGGGAAGGAGCGCTATCACGCTTTTGGAGGGCAAATTTTGTTGAAATAAATTGCAGGTGCTATGTAGCATTTAGTCAAAATTATATATGAGATAGCTGCTCTACTTCATATGGAAAAGTCATTTAATCCAATCCAGCTCACTACACCATAAATTGGAATACCAATGGAAAAGTCCAAAATTGAGTTGTCTTTTCTTTCACTCTGACACAGTTCACACTAGGCTCAGCCTTCGTTTTTCCAAGCCAAGCCCGGCGATCACTTTGACATCCTCAGAGGCACTAGGTATAAAGACGTAAGCACATAGCGCAGACCATATAGATTACAATTAAAACGTAGTTTTATTTTATATACTCACAAACAAGTATCAAAAAATGTGCATGTAATAAATAAAAAGCAAACACACCGCCAGCAAACTTGCCACCTGACCTAGGTTTCGTCTATTTTGGCTTCTTCTGTAGCATAACGCCAACGTCTCTTCCATATTCTTAAATACAATTTATCTCTCAAATGCATTCCATTTATCTAAAAAATGTAAGATATATGAGACATTTAGGGGACTTTTTAGCATTTTTTTATTTTGTTCTTTTATTTTTAAAGAAAAATTTTTACTAGTTTTTACATCATTTTATTGTCTCACTCTAGGACTTAATCAATATAATACACTGCAATACTGATGTATAGACTGACATGCACAGTAACAGTTCTGTGGCTCAGTATTCCAGGCTGCCTCATGGTTCATAACACAGGGATAACTGGACAAAGGTCGCAAGGACCGAAACGTCGTACAATTTCTGCTTTCTATATGATACTATTTGTTCATGCACTATGTTGAAGGCTTATCATTTTTTATACTCATGTAAATATTTTTGCTAATAAAAGAAGACAAAGAAAATTAATCTATTGGAGTGTGTCATGTGAGATTCCTATATGAACACCACCTGTAACTGAGTGTTCGCTATCCTTTGCTTTAAAAAGATGCACAGTAACAGATCCAATCAGAAACAGGATCTGTCACTCAACAGAAGAAGACAATCTGGGGGTCCTTCATCTGACCCCGAGGCTGCCATGGAGACTTTTGGCACCTCCTGAACCCAATACGCTAGGTTGATTGAGGTGGGTCAGGTGATGAAACACTATAGGTGCAGCGGTTATGTTTGACCATGGCGCCTGCAGCTGGGATCGCAACTATTGTAATCCCAGCTGTTACAGCAGATGCCCAGTTGTGGCATACAGCCGGGCTCCTACACAGTTGTCAACGGTGACAGCAGTTGGGGATGTACATTTCATATGTACATTTATGTACTGGGTCATTAAGGGATTAACATAAAACTGTTACATATCTCTACTGTGTCTGACACTAGAGTTGGAAGGCGTTCCTGTCCTGTGCCAGCACACTTGCTATGGCCTTCAAACTTTCATTACTGGACAGGTTATGGTGTCATTTTATCCCACACACTGCCATCTTTATTTTTTATGTATAAATTAATCAAATCCGTTAGTTCAAAATTCAGAATCATTCTCTTATTGTTACTGAAAATTGTTTCATTCCAATAAAAAAATTCTAGTCATGCACTCTTCATGTAATAAGAAATTAAGTCTCTCCGGGTTTTAAGATCCAGTCCACCCAGATCTTCAAAACAGTAAGGAAAGCAAAGTTCATATAAAGTTCCAAGTTCCTACTCCCTCCTCTCTTCACCACTTCTTTTGCACAACAACATTCAAGAACCTGTGGAACAAAACCTACATACCATAGACCATAGGGAAAATGTGCAATTAAAAGTATTTATTATACTCTTAATTTTTATTATACATTTACATATAAAAGGTGAATTGAATAAAGCACATCAAACATAATCTCCCTAGGTATTGCCCACAATTGGTTTCTGCAACAATTTTCTAGAAGTAATGCTTGGATTCTCACAAAATATCCATAATAAAAATCAAAAAAATGTTTGAAAACCAAAATGCGCCAGGTTAATATAATATTATATAATAATATAATACGCCCCTTTCAAAACAAAACGATTGTTCAACTTTCCCATTTATTAAGTTATTGGGTTTTTCTGTTCCAGGAAAAAATGAAGTTGGTGGAGAATAACCTCCCCCTTTCTTTGCCTTAAATCTAATTGTGTTTAAGTTTCCCTCACATCCTTTGATGCTCATGAAAATCCACTGAACACTGCATTGTGTATATACAGGACCTATTTAATACCTAGTCTGGCAGCTTTCATCACATGGAGGAGCAAGGAGCATATGCTATGTAGAAGAAACATGCCATGAAACAGTTACTTGAAGTGTAAAGTAAGTGATGTGTAGGCACTGAAGGATGATAGGTTTCCTGCTGTGATGATAGTGTCCAGAGAGAAGAATGTAAGAAGGGTGCTGCAGAGAAGTCTTTGATACAGCTTGGGATGCAGAGAAAGAAAGAGAAAGTTCTGCAGAATAACAGACCCAGAGGGATGGATAGAGAATATGGAAGCCCTTTTACCTCACTATTCTTCGCAGGAGACTTCTACATCCACAGCTTTGCACATACAACTGGACTCCCCTCCTGCAATTAAAATATGTCCAGTTTCTTGTGCAAATACTCTACAGGTTTAGAGTAGTGATGGGAATTACAGCTCTTCTTAGTGAGCTGGCTCATTAGGCTCTGTTCACTAAGAAGAGCCAGCTCCTCTGGCTCCTCAAGGCTCCTTTTTAAATATATAATAGGGAGCCCCGGGCCAGTCAGTCACTTCACATCACAACACTTTTAACCCAATTTTATCAGGGCGGGAGCCGGTTCATTTCATTCCCAAACAAGAGCTAGCTCTTTGTGGCGGCTCGTTCGCGAACGACCCATCACTACTTCAGAGACATAAGAAGCACAGCCAGGAAAGACTACTTGCAGGGGCAGGCTCAAAATAGGTAATTAAATTAAAGGTAAAGTTGTCCTAAATACCAGAGTTGAGCTTCAACAGCTATATTGCTTATGAACAAGGACATATTATACATATCCCAAATTCTATTTATTTAGCTATATCAATAATAATGCTACTACTTTTACAACTACTAATAATAATGTTATCCTGCATAAAACTGCTTCATGTGAATAAGGATACAATTTACAAAATAATAAATGTATTGACAGGTTTCGGATCACATTATTCAGACTCTTAAAGGGATTGACCACTCTTTTACATAAGTTGCCTATGTGCCTTTATCCCTGAATGTTCATCAAGCGATTAAGCAATCCTCCAACTTTTTTACTGTGTGCTGGGAATCCATGCATTTTTCTTAAAATCGCTGAGCTCTGGTGAATAGGAGGAGTCCACACCCCCAGTGTTTGTCAGTGTGGACAGATTGTGAGAAGAGAAACACATAGGGCAGCAATGGCAAACCTTTTAGACACCGAGTGCCCAAACTACAACCAAACCCCACATATTTTTTGCAAAGTGCCAATGCAACAATTTAAGCAGTAACTTATTACTCCCTGCTCTGTCACAAGTTTAAATTATATAGGCACCTGAGGACACAAATACAGTAGAAGAAGTTTGGATTATTATTGTAGCTTTCTTCTAGGGTCCTGGGCTGCCTGGGACTGCAAGAGGCCTTGAGTCCTGTCTGGCGAACCCTACCCTGGGGTGATGGCAAGGGTGCCCATAAAGAGGGCTCTGCGTGCCACCTCTGGCACCAGTGCCATAGGTTCGCCACCACTGACATAGGGTGATGTCACATGGACAACCCTAGAGCAGTAAGATAGAGGGCAGTCTTGTGTGTATGCAAAGGGAAGCATGGTGAGATCTGGGAAAGGCTGCAGTTTTCAAAGGAGGTAAAGGCATTGGTACATATACATGCCGAGACATGTCTAATAAAAAGAGATTTAGTGATGAGTGGCTAACAACTTTAAAAAAAAAATCTGAAAAATAGAGGTCTCTGCTTTTTCTTTTTGATGTATCTAAGGGCTTTTTGTCTGAATTTGCTCTTTGAGTTCCCCAGCTTTTATCAATTTGCATCTAAGTATTTTTATCTTAATAGAAATGGTGCAAGCTGTAAGAAAGAAATATTAAACTTGCATCTTCAACTATAAATGTGAATCAAAATCCTTTTAGTCAAACCACCAATAAATGTTTACTTGTTTCTACAATGATAAACCTGTCTCTTCTTTGTGTATACAAAAAAATTTAATGAGTTTCAAAAACTAACAAAAAAGCGATTGACCCATAATAATGTGTTTGACTGAATGATTGATATAATTATTTTGAGCTGCCATGCAGCATATTCTTTCATGGATACATCATTTCATATACCCATAAACAAAGAAAATGTAAAAATAAACAAAAACTAAGTAATCATTAAATCCAGTCACTGCTGAGCACTGTTGACCATATTGTAAAATCCAGGTAATGTGGAACCACAGATGTGTTTTACAGAGCGCACAAGGGTTAAGTTCCTTAATATTGAAATATGAAACAGACCTAGAACCTTGACAAAGGAATCATCACTAATGCTACATTCACACCATAATTTTGGATTCATGAGCTTCGTTTAGTAAATGCATCAACGAAGTCAGAAAGCTGTAAGTCTTGTCCTGTCCTAAAAGTCACTCTTGGACAACCCTCTTTTTAATTTTTACTGAAACATTTGCTTTAGAAGTCAGAAACTGATTAAAATAAGCATTCCAAGGAATTTTCAAGAACATTTTCTTAACTTTAAAACTTTGTTAAAGCTGGATTGAGACTGTAGGGGTCATTTATCATATGCCATCGCTCATGTGCCTGCTTATGATAGCCCCACCAACCCTCAAGGCTTAGGACTCTTGTATCCCACGGATGGCTGGTCCTACATTCCGTAGAAATAGACGCAGCTAGCGAGTGCATCCAAACTAAGATCTTTGGGGATCAATGCAATTCGCCGTTGTCTTATTTTGTTTGTCATTCTCCCTTGTTTCCTTTTGCATAAGGAATACCGTATATACCCGAGTATAAGCCGGCCCGAGTATAAGCCGAGACCCCTAATTTTACCACCAAAAACTGGGAAAACCTATTGACTCGAGTATGAGCCGAGGGTGGGAAATGCATTGGTCCCCAGTAGTATACAGCTTTCCCTCAGTAGTATACAGCCTGCCCAGCATTAAAAAAATAAATTAACTTATATACTCACCCTCCGGTGGCCCCAATGTGCAGTGCTGCTCCCCCCATGTCCGCGCGGCTCGTCTTCTGGCTTCCGCGCCCGTCTTCTTTCTTCTGTCACTGTTCTCCCCCGGCCGGCAGGCGCATAGTATGACGCGCAGCTGCTGACGTCATACTAGGCGCCGCCTGGGGGAAAAACATGGCGGCACCTAGCAGAAGAAAGAATATGGGCGCGGAAGCCAGAAGACGAGCCGTGCGGGCATCGGGGGAGCAGCGCTGCACATCGGGTCCACCGGAGGGTGAGTATATAAGTTTATTATTTTTTACTCGTGCATTGATTCGTGTATAAGCCGAGGGGACATTTTTCAGCACATTTTTTGTATACGGTCTTTTTGTTGCTGTATACTGTAATAATACATCAATTAAAGTATATTTAAAAAAAATGTTACCTAAACTTCATATTTATCATGTATAGATTTTAACCCCTTAACGCTGAAGCCACTTTTCACCTTCCTGACACGGCCCATTTTTTCAAATCTGCCCTGTGTCACTATAAGTGGTTATAACTTCGGAACGCTTTAACATATCCAAGTGATTTTAAAAATGTTTTCTCGTGACACATCGTACTTCAGGTTATTTGAAAAATTTTGGTGATATGTTTTGCATTTATTTATGAGAAAATCAGATATTTGGTGAAAATTTGGAAAAATTTTTGATTTTTGAACTTCAAAATGTTCTACTTTTTCCATACATAGTCATAACCACAAAAAAATGTAATAACTAACATTCACTAAATGTCTAATTTATGTGGACATGGCTTTTTATGCATACTTTTATTTTTGTAGGATGTTATGGGCCTTTGAACGTTAGGTGCGATTTTTCACATTTTCATAAAAAACGCAAAATCCTGCTATTGAGGGACCTGCTCAGGTTTCAAATCACTTTGAGAGACCTAAATAAAAGTAAACCCCATAAATTACCCCATTATAGAAACTACGCCCCTCAATGTACGTGACACAACTTTTATGAAGTTTGTTAACCCTTTAATTGTTTTACAGGGGTTAAAACAAAATCGGATGCAATTTTGAAAGTAAAATTCTTTTGGCTAAATTAATATGTTTTTCAAAAAATGTACAAATTCTCAGTGGATAAAATACCAAAACACTCCACAAAATTTGATACCCAATCTCTCCCGTGTATAACAATACCCCATATGTGGTGGTAACCTGCTGTATGGACACATGCCAGGGCATCGAAGGGAGCGGCGCCATTCAGAGTAGATTATGCATTGTCAATTTTTATTGGCTATACAATCTTTATTTTTTTGGCAATTTGGACATGTAAGGGCTTATTTTCTGCGACATGAGATGCACTTTACAAATACTTCATTTTAGTGGGTCATTAGCTTATTGATGAGATTTTATAAACTCTTGAATGTATGGGTGAAAAGAAAATTGTCAATTTTGGTTTACTTTCTTTTCGTATTTTTTGGGGGTCGTATACCGTACACTAAAAATATTATATTATCTTTATTCTATAGGTCTCTACGATTACGGTGATACCTCATTTATATAGTTTTTCATTTATTTTTACAATTTTACTGGATAAAAACTAATATAGAGGAAATCTCATTTGTTTTTGCATTGCCATCTTTTCAGAGACGTAACTTTAATATTTTTTGGTTGACAGAGCTAGTTTAGGGCTTATTTTTTACGTGTTGAGTTGTTCTTTTCAGTGGTACCATTTTTGCGCACATAACTTTTTTTGATTACTTTTTAGAACATTTTTGTGTAGAGATTTTATGAAAAATGTACATTTTTGGCGTGTTTTTCGGGTTTTGTTTTTACGGCGTTCACCGAGCGGGTCCAATAATGTTTCTGAGTTATTGTACGGATTGTTACGGACGCGGCGATACCAAATATGTGGGGTTTTTTGGCGATTTTGTGGTTTTTTTCACTTTATTGCATGTGTATAGGGAATATTTGTGTGTAGGGGACTCTAACTTTATTTAATTAATTATTTTTATAAAAAAATTATTTTATGTAATGTTTTTAACATTTTTATTAACTTTTACAGGTTAGCTTAAACAAGTGATCCACTGATCACTTGTTCAAGCTCTTCTTCACATTACACAGTGTAATACAGATGTATTACACTGTGTAATGTAACACACTGAGCATGCTGCGCATGCTCAGTGTGTTACAGCCGGGTCCTGTCAGGAGGCTCGCGGGTGTTAGAGGCAGGTGTCGGCTATAATATATAGCTGACACCTGCAGCTTCTGGCGCCGGCTCCGTTCAGGAGCCGGTGCCAGAAGCATGACGTAATAGTACCGCATTTTGCGGGAACGCACCTCCCGCGATGCAGTACTATTACGTCAAATGTCGGGAAGGGGTTAAAAGCGTCTACTGTGAGGAAAAATTAAACTTCTACCTACCCAATGTATAATATACAGCATATGTAGATAAATATATCCAAAGTAACTCACTTAACCCCTTAGTGATGTGGTCTGAAAAAACTGTACTTGACAGGGGCATTTTAGCAAATTTTCATATGCAGTGGTTTAAGCGTTTTAACTTTTTTTTTTTTTGCCTACTACCTTAAAAAAAAAATTCAGGACACATGGAGCTGTTTAAAACATATCGTATTTACTCGAGTATAAGCCATGCTGAAAAACCCTAACTCGGCTTATGATTGAGTCTATTAAAAAACCAGTGTACTCACCTTCCAACGCCCCCGGGAGGTCCTCTTCTGTCCATCGATGTTCCGGCTCCCTCTCTCCGATGCCGATGGTGGCGCACATACTAGAACGTCAGCGAGCCACTTATGTTGCAGCTCGAGCGACGGCCCCGCACGGATAGAGGGATCTGGAACATCGATGGACTCTTCTGTCTATCAATGTTCCAGATCCCTCTATCCATGCAGTGGGGGGGGGGGGGTTGGAAGGAGAGTACCATTTTTTTTACAGGCTGTTCAGGGGCTGTATACTGGGTGAGGGGCTGTAGACTGTATTCTAGGGACAGGGGGCTGCTGGCTGTATACTGAGGACAAGGGGCTGCTGGATGTATAGTCAGGGCAGGGGCTGCAGGTTGTATACTAGCGGCAGGGGCTGCAGGCAGTATACTGGGGGTAGGGGATGCAGGATATATACTGGGGGCAGGGGCTGCAGGCTATATACTGGGGGGGCAGGGGCTGCAGATTCTATATTTGGGGGGCATGGCTGCAGGCTACATACTGGGGGGCAGGGGCTGCAGGCTACATACTGGGGGGCAGGGGCTGCAGATTATATATTTGGGGAGCAGGGTCTGCAGGCGGTATCAGTACGAAAAAATGATCCAGTGCTTTGTGTTTGGGAAACAAATACTCCAGGCTTTTTATTTCAATATTCAAGGAAGGGTATAGACATCACATAAACCCCAGCGCTGCGTCCAAGTGGTGGACTACACTGTCCAGCCTACGGGACAGTGGGGGCATGCACTGGCTGTCTGTATACTCGGGGGCAGGGGCTGTATACTGGGGGACAGGGGCTGGCAAGTTGTATACTGGGGGACAGGGGCTGGCAGTCTGTATACTAAGGGGGGATGCACTGGCTGTCACGAGGGGCAGGCTGGGACCAATGCCCTCGGCTTATACTAGAGCCAATCATTTTTTTTTTCCAGTTTTTTGTGTTAAAATTAGGTACCTCGGTTTATACTTGGGTCGACTTTTACTCGATTACAAAAATTACGGTAACAAAAATTTTAAGTTTTTTTTTTTCATTTTTAGTAAACCTAACCTAATTAAATATGCCTAAAATGAAAATTATTAATGAATTCCCTATTTTGTTTTGGTCATTTTGATATATAGGAGCATTTACTAAGGGCTTTGCACCAGAAATGTGTTGAATGCGACCCTATTGTGTCACAGCTGCACTGGGCATTATGCAACACAAATCAGGGGGTGTTCAGGTGCTCAGTTAGACCGTGCACCAGAATTAACATGCAAGTCCGACAGAAGTGTGTCGCACACCCCATGTTAAAGATAGACCAGAAGAAAAGTGGTACACTCTGTGGGGCCAGTTCAGGAAGTGCCAGATTCATGAAGAATGGGCACTCTGCACTATACACAGGCAAGACACACTTAGTGCATTTTTAACCATTCTTAGTAAATGTGTCCCATAAAGTGTATAGTCTTGGGCAAAAGGGGCAACAATGGCAATGCTTTATGTAGTGTAGCAGGGGATTTTTTTTTAATATGGAGAAATGGGAATGTACTTTTTATGAATATTCATTCATATTTTTTGTGTAGGTGTGTTTTTACTTAAATGTCCCCCGTGACATCACAAAAGACCCCTCGGGGTACATTTTCTTTTCCTTTTTTTTCTCTTTTACAAGTTTTCCTCTGTAACTCGGGCATCTATGAGAGCATCAGTTACACGGGGAAACAACCCCCTGTAACTTGTGATGTTAATCAGAGCTGTACTGGGTCTGATAAGTCCCTTTAGACCTGGCAGTCAGCGCCGGCTCCACTCATTGCGCTACGTCAGCACAATGCAGTGAGGAGTTAAAAAAGGAGAAGCAGTAATAAAGCACATCTCCCTTCTCCCTTGGGTCTCTAGGTGTTTCTGACATCCAAAGACCAGGTCTTGCTCTCGCAGCTAGTGTGGGAACAGTAGAAAACTGCAGTGACATCTGCAACACCCTCGCCGATGCAATGGCGAGGTAGTGCTTGCGAATACGTCCCACCTGTAGGTAACACCACATTACACTACATGGTCCTTATAGGATCAAGGGGAAATTGCAGTGGTTAATCCTGCCTGGCAAGGCAGATGTTAATCTGTGATGTAATTATGTCAACCAATGTCTGTGTTACATCCTGTCTTTGTGCACTGAGAGGTAATTGGAGGAGCAGCCACCACCTGACCAAAGGGAGGTAATAAAACCTCTGGCCAGGAATGTTCTGGGGGATTCCAGTATGAGTTCTTAGAGAGAAATCTCTCTCAGGAGAGAGACCGGTCCTAGTCAGGCCCTCTGGGTCTGCAGGACACAAGCAGTGAGTAGTTCGCTGAGCAGTAGCTTAGAGTCTCTAGCATACCAGACCAGTGCAGGATGAGCCTAGCCCCTGCCTGAAGTGGAGCAATAAGACTAGAGTTAGTGTAGTGAGGAAAGGGGTATCATCCTACCTTCAAGGGTGATACCTGAAGAGATCCAGGACCGAGCTGAAGCATCCTCTAAGGACACAGCTGCCTCCCAGCCTGCTCTTACATCCAGGCTGGTGAAATACATCCTGTGGCTCCCTCCAAATACCTCTCCAGTACTCCACCATCTTGTTAAAGGCACGTTGCTGATGTTCCTGCGGTTCCAATAAAGAACTGTAAGTTGTTTTCTTCAACTTCTGCCTCCGTCTGGTCCCTGCTACTACCCCTGCCTTCATCACCGGCACCCTGTCCATCACCCAGAGACTCACACTCGGGACATTAAGGGGTTGCCCCAGGGAGATCCGCTATAGCAGCCTCTCCCTCATCTTTTCTTGCCAACACCACCCTGCTGGAGACATGCCAGGCTGTAGGACAGCCCTCCGGTTCCCCCGTACCAAGCACCGTGACAATAGCGTGCTTAGGCCGCAACCGCCAGCCACTCCGGTACCGCGGGCCCCGGCTGACTCCAGGCCCCGAGAAAAGGCTAGGCCCCGGTGGGGGATGTTGCAAGTGGCGTCACGAACAGGATATTACTTCTGTGCCTTATTACGGCATTAAAGACTTTCCTTTACTGGAAAAAGACTGTGCTGCCTAACCCTGCTGCCATCCGGGTTTAGGCCCAAGGACTTGTGTGTTTCTGGAATGAACTGTGTTATACTGCTGCCACGTGCGGTCGAGCGCCGCTCCCGCACTCTAGAGGTTAATCCTGGCAAGAACTGTACCAGCTCTGCTACATCCGGCGCTGCCGTGCCTGAAGATTTTTACCTCAGAAACTGTGGCGCAGCAAGTAATTCAAGCCCGCCAAAACCTTCACTGGCGGGAAACCCAGATGACGCATCAAGCTCCACCCACGCGCGAAGGGCGCGAACCCCGCCTCCTGTGGCGCAGGAAAAATTAGAGCCCGCCACAGCTCTTGGCGGGAAGGACTTGGACTCCTCCCACTGGCTCGAGGCGGACTTCCTGCCCTGCCTCAGAGAAGCGCCAGAACTGGAGTGGACTTTGGACAGAGAGGACAACGCCATGTGGGGTCCTCCGCCTTTCCCTCCTGTGGAGCGTCCGGAGTTTTATGAGGTCCTAGAGACTATGGTGGTGGTCTCTGCGCAGCCCGTCCGAAGACCCTCCGCTGGACATCGGCTGCACCGAGGATTCGGGCCTTCGTCACCAGGACATGTTACCAAACGGTGACGCAGTACCAAATCCCACCCGGGCGGTTCCTCGTCCCTATCCCGGCTACCATCCCGGTACCGCGGGTCCACGTGGAGGCGCCACGTGGGGAGGCCCCGACTCCTGCTGAGCCAACGCCTGGGCCTAGTGTTGCCGCTCCACCTGCTCCAAGGCCTACTACTCCTGCTGCGCGGCCTGCTAGCCCCGCGGTGGTGGCTCCTGACCCTCTGGTGGTTCCTGCTCCTGTTCCGGCACCTACCTGTCGTCCAAGGAGATCTGAGCCTGAACCGGAGCCACGAGCCCCAGCACCGAAACCTCCGCAGCCTCAAGGCCGAGGTGAGGCCGCCCGCCGGCGACTCCGAGACGCTGTCTCGGACCAGCGACGCAGAGAGAGGGAGGCCCAGCGGTATATGGCCGGTCGATCTACAGCTGGAGCTTGGGTCGAGAAGAATCGCACCACCGGCATGGTCCGGTTCTTCGACAAGCGGAAGGGCTATGGCTTCGCCACCCAGGACTACACCGGCCGGGAAGTATTTATACCCCGCCGGTCTGTCAAGAGGCCTGATCTGCCAGAGAGCCTGCACAACCTGAAGCCGGGAGAGTGCATCGAGTTCTCCCTGCAGGAAGGACCTCGAGGACCCTGGGCGGCTGGCGTGATCCGGATCCCCGACTCCGACGAGTTGCTGCTGCAGACTCCGGACCAACGCCCGCTGATGTCTAAAGTCAGCAAGCGGTCCAAGAGGAGTTAAAATTTTTGCACAGTTTGCACACAACACAAGTGTTTTCGTATTATTGTATGGAATAGTAGATAATATTTGTAAATTGTTTCAGAATTAACTGCATCACAGAAATGTAATGGTGTAAATGCTTGAGGAACCTTTATCTGTTCATTTGGAAGTACAGTTCAGAAGATTTCCTCATTTATGTTCTTATCTTCCTACATAGAATGGGAATATAAATGATAGCAGTGTCAATTCCATCACACAGAGGACAATAACAACACACAATTGACCCTATAGACTATGGTGGAATCCTATGAATTTTTGAAGGACTATGCAATAGCGGCTCCTGATCTTTCAGGGCAGATGGGAATGAAGCAGATATGAACACTGTCAAGAATTGAATTTGTTGTTACATGATTAATGATCAGTCATGATCTGTTTAATAGATATGTCATTATGTGATGTCCCTTTTTTCTCCTGATGACTTATAGCAGGAGCAGCAGGTTTAGTTAAGATAAAATAGGACTCGATGCTACACTATTCTATTCACAAAATAACAAAAATGCAGTTGTGAACCGATCGTCAACATCGAGTGAGAGGCTTGATGAGATTTACTGCACTAAAAATATTTATGATCTACCATACAGATGAATCCTGAATATCATATTTGTGGGGTTCCAACAACCTGCACCCCACAGACCAGCTGTTCTCAGGAGTTAATTAACAGAGAATGGAACTGGAAGCAGACAGCTCTATTCTAAATTTTGTGGCTGAACTGAGTCACTGCAGGTCTATGTAGGTCTAATTCAATAAAATGGTTACTTTGACCATTATCCAGAAAACATAGCTGTCTGCTTCCTGTTTTTTTATTTGGCTATTAATAATTTTAGCCCGGAAAACCTTTTTTAACATAGTAAAATATGTTTGAATAAAACTCTAGAATTTACAGAAGTAAATTGTTCTGAGGAAAAAACTGAAAAATACAAGAACTAAAAACATTCTTTTCTTTCTGTGTTGCAGGTCAGTGATCTTACTCCCACTTCCTGTTAACAGATACAATACCTCGCTAATTGTATTTGTGTGTTTATAGTGACTCACGTTATAGGGAGCAGGAACTCTACTCTACATAAATAGTACTCGCTGAGCACTTTCCATACTGTAAAAAGAATGCAAAGGGTTATTATTTCTAGGCATCATAAATATGCTGTGTGGAGGTGACATATTCTATATTACTAACAGTATGAAACTGAATGAAAAATTTGACACAATAGGGTAGTATCATTAAGATGTGAACTGATTGCCCCCTGAGAAAACTAATAAAAGAAATATTATTCTCTGGATCTGACTCATAAAGCCATGCTGTCTTTCAGCTACTTTGATGATTCAGACTCATATACTATATGGATATATACACATACATTTTTTAGTTAAAAACAAAAGACTACCACAAGACTCAGCGCTCATTCATACCTCTGCATCGTAAATGCATTTTTCATGCTTACATGAATGAAAAGAACATAAAATAGAACCCAAGATTTCAAGTGGTAGGACTCATGCTATGGCTGTGTATCATGCAGAGTTGTGCTTTTTGTATTACAGTATTGCCTTTTATGTATGAATATATTTAAAATCTGTGAAGGAAGGTATCATGATCCTAACTGTAATCTACAATATATGCAATAGAAGTCAGTCCTCGCATGTAGCAGAGACCAAATCCGTATCTACAATTTCCCTACCATACGACTGGATTCACACCATTGTTCTAAGGGTGGCCACAAGCTGTAAGACATATCTATGCACAATTCAATGTAATCCATTGTCCTTTTCAGTAATTTAAACATGTCATGTGTTTCAATACAACATGGAAGTATGTTTAGTTGGCCTTATACTTAACACAAATGTCAGCTGACCCGTTATTACTTGTTTTTATTTGAGGGGTGTTGTAATCTAACAGGGAAATATGACCTTTCCTCTTCAGGGTTGACAGACTTTATCAACAATTTGGTAGTGCTTGTTATCTCTGCTCAGACACTGTACATATAAAAGTCCTGCTTACTCTAATTCTAAGGTTTGAGTTCACCTTGGTGAGTGCCACACCCAGGTTTAACTCTGCAGGGGGTGAGTGATTGACATCTTGCGGCCTCTCTGAGCTGATGATGTATCAGTGACAAATGTCCATGCCAATCACCTTCTCAGGTGGCATCCAAGCACTCCATTTAAAGTCACCTGTGAATTTATTTAGTGCCTGTTAGGCATACTCAGGGTAAGGACCACCATCCAGTAGTCACCTGCAGTTTAGTGCATGGTCGGCAAGTAGGTAGGAACAGGGCTTATGGTAAGCGCCGGGTTTGTACCTTCAAAAAACAGGTATTTGTATTCTCTTATCTTTTTTTTTAAAAGGTGACTTTTTATGAATCCATACCATATGGCCAAGTGCATGATATGTCATAATCCAGTGTTTCAAGCAGATACAGTGGAGTGGTTAACATCAAAAATGAAGATTTCGATAACTGAGAGATTCTGTGTTTTATGGGACTTTTATGGGATACAAGTAAGCAGAAAAGCAGCATTTGCTTTGTAGAAATATCATGAAAAATGTATGAAAAGTTTGGTTACAGATATTACCTCTGTGCCATGACTTTCACATGAAAGAAATTCTACGGACACAAACAGGGGTAGCTCAGTCTTTTCTTAGAGGAAAAAAAACCAAAGCAGCCATTTTTCAACATGATATTTAGTATACCTTTAGAACATCAAACGAGCTCTGTTTAACTGAGGTCAGAAGATCTCTGAGCTGCTATAAAGAAAGCGAGCAATAAAATGAAGGCTGCAGATTTCTTAGACAGCTATAGATTTAACTTTCATCTGAGCCTTTTTGTGCCTCCTCTGTCTATCCTGGCTTTTCCCATTTGGACACTGTCAGGAGAGCATCTGTTCTGATCGAGTCTCTTTTATTTTATGCTTCAGTCTAAATATGTTGAAGTGTAGAGGGAATCCAGAAACTGTTATAAAGAACGAAACACTTCAATCAGCTTTCAATATTTTAGATCTAGCATATCTATAAGGTAAAGCTGTAAAATGGAACATGAGACAATGATTCTACCAGGAAATCCATATTTATATCAATTATGGAATTATGAGTCATGCTAAAATAACATTTTTCATTACTGTCAACAGCTAGAAATAGCTGATATATTGTATGTACAGCCATTTTGTAATGACACACATATGGATGTGTTCCCTAATGTGAATAACAAACAAAAGTTCAAATTTGCTATTGAAATGGATGCATTTGATGGAGGAATTATGTTGTAGAATTGTGCGTTAATGGCAATGCACAAGTAAAATATTTAATGACATTGAATATACATGACCGGCCAACATAAACATACATCAGCCTGTGGTGAAGCAGAGGTAACAGACTGAGCTCTCTCTATATCTGGCATGTGTCAGCTATATTATACAGCTGACACCTGCAGGTAACTGCCATGGTCTATGCAGGCCCTGAATGTGGTAGTTAACCTGTTAGATGCCACGTGCGGTCGAAACAAGACCACAGCATTTAAAGTGCTGCATATGGGCACCACCGTTTTTTAATACTAATTGCCCCCTGCTGATTGGTTGCCATGACAGCTCTATTCAGTAGTATTGCAGTAAATTATATGAACAGACCCCCTAGGGTTCAAGTACCCTAGGGAACCTGACATAATAGTATACAAAATTAAAAGTTTTTAAAAATATGAAAAAATAAAAAATATTAGGTATCCCTGCATCCCCAAATGTCTGATTTATCAAAATATAAAAACAATTATTCTAGGTGCCAAGCCCAGTAAAGAAAAATACCATCCATAAAAATATGAATAAAAAGTGATCAAAAGATCATACAAATGTATAGAAAAACAGAAAAAGATCATACAGTTGTCATCATGGTATCATCCCGCAAACAAAGACACCTTATCCAGCTCCGTTCTTCAAAGTATGAAAAAGCCATGGCAAGGCTTTTTTTTAATGCAAGGTTTAACATTAAAATAACCAAACTATTCGAATGTTGCAACTTTATTATCAAACTTACCCAAAGAATAAAGGAGATGTGTCAGCTCTACTGCACATTGTAAGTCATAAAAATCAGAATATGGTGTGGCTGTGTTTTTTGCCATTTCCACTACATTTAATTTTTTTTCCAGCTTTCCAGTACATGACACAGAATTCTAAATTGTGTCACTAGAAAGCACAATTTATCTTACAAATAGCAAACCCTCATATAGTGTTGTAAATGGGGAAAAAGATATGGCTTGTGGAAGAGCTGGAGTGAAAAACAGAAACGCAGAAAAACCCTGAAAAACTGGCCCTGAAGCATTGATACATTTTTGCCATGTCCTCTAGTCTGAAATTGTTCCATATTAAAAAAAGTTTTTAGGATTTAGATCTAATTTTTAATATATAGAGTTGAGTTTAGGTGAATATATATACTGTACTGTATAACTTTATAACACATATCTTATAAGAGAAAAAGCCTCCATACTCTTTATTAGCTCTGGTAAACTATAAATAGAACTACAAGAGGTGAGGTGGAGCCAAGTAGGAAAGAAACAGAAACAGACAGATTTCTAGCTGTTTAATAGCCGTATTCTAGATACACAGTGCAGTATAGATGTAAATAAAGCTCTGGTGAAACAGATATCTTACCATTATGACCCTTTGTGTATGTACAATCCCCACTCTATTCCTAACCAATGGTTATGAGTGGTAAACTGAGCAGTTTAGCAATCAGTATGAGGGTGGATAAAAGATAATAGAGGGATTTAAATCTGATAACATATGCAAGGTCGTTTTAACAACCATGCAAAGCGTGCAAGTGCCCAGGGTGCCAGAGTGATGGAGGAGCACAGCAAAAATATCTAGCTGTGCTCCACTGTCCCCTGCCATATCAGAAAGCAGGAATCATCATATCCTCCATTCTTTGCTCCACACAGAGCTGCAGCCACCTGTGGCATTGTAACTGCGGCTTTGGATCACAGTCTGTCTCACCTTGCTGTAGTCTTAAATACCCCAGCCACATATGTGCTTTCATACTCACCAGTCACAGCGCATTTCCGGATATTACATCTTTGGTTGGGCGGAAGTGGGTGGGCTGGGCTACATTGGAGCGGCTAGGGTATTTAAGTGTATCCCTTTCTGTGTACCGGCATCCCCTGACGAAGCCCGTGAGTCGGGTGATACGCGTGGGGCATTTGTCTCTCCCCAGATCGGACTTATCTATGTAAATCTATATTTAAATTGGTTGTACCGTGTTTACAATGGACTTTGTCTGATGATATGCATATTGTTTGCAGGACTATTATATCTATGATTTTTTTGTGTTTATGTGTACTTTCTAGACCAGTGATGGCGAACCTATGACACGCGTAGCCATTTTCACTGACACGCGGCCCCCCGAGAGTTAAGTTTTGTCCTACACAGCCAGGTGCAGTAGCGGAGGCTGAGAGACTGTCAGCACTCCCCCTCCTCCTCCTCCTCCCCCCGGGCCGGCCCTCCCCTTGTGTGAGCTGTGCCTCGTGTCTCCAGATAACAGCATGGGGCACAGCAGGAGAGGTGACCCGGCCATAGCAGACTCCTCTGCAGCTAGTAGTTGTTCCCCCTCCTCTTTTTCCTCTTCCTGTGTTAGCTGTGCCTCGGGTGTCATCACGGGGCACAGCAGGAGAGGTGACCCGGCCATAAACCCATGGAGACTCTTCTGCTGCTCCTGATTGCTGCCACCCTCCACCTCCACAGCTCAGTCAGAGGCCACATCGCTGCTGCCTTGTGTGATGTCCCAGGAGCTGCCACCTCTACACTGACCAGCTCCAGAGCAGGGACCAGGGAGGACAGCAACTCCCATCATACAGTGAGTAATGTCCGTGTACCTCTGCCACCTCTACACTCACCAGCTCCACAGCAGGGACCAGGGAGGACAACAACTCCCATCATACAGTGAGTAATGTCCGTGTACCTCTGCCACCTCTACACTCACCAGCTCCACAGCAGGGGCCAGGGAGGTCAACCACTCCCATCATACAGTGAGTAATGTCAGTGTACCTCTGCCACCTCTACACTCACCAGCTCCACAGCAGGAACCAGGGAGGACAACCACTCCCATCAAACAGTGAGTAATGTCCGTGTACCTCTGCCACCTCTACACTCACCAGCTCCACAGCAGGGACCAGGGAGGACAACAACTCCCATCATACAGTGAGTAATGTCAGTGTACCTCTGCCACCTCTACACTCACCAGCTCCACAGCAGGGACCAGGGAGGACAACCACTCCCATCATACAGTGAGTAATGTCAGTGTACCTCTGCCACCTCTACACTCACCAGCTCCACAGCAGGGACCAGGGAGGACAACAATTCCCATCATACCGTAAGTAATGTCAGTGTACCTCTGCCACCTCTACACTCACCAGCTCCACAGCAGGGACCAGGGAGGACAACCATTCCCATCATACAGTGAGTAATGTCAGTGTACCTCTGCCACCTCTACACTCACCAGCTCCACAGCAGGGACCAGGGAGGTCAACAACTCCCATCATACAGTAAGTAATGTCAGTGTACCTCTGCCATCTCTACACTCACCAGCTCCACAGCAGGGGCCAGGGAGGACAACTACTCCCATCATAAAGTGAGTAATGTCAGTGTACCTCTGCCACCTCTACACTCACCAGCTCCACAGCAGGGACCAGGGAGGACAACCACTCCCATCAAACAGTGAGTAAGGTCAGTGACTGTATGATAGAAGACAGTCATCAGGGCTTGTGTGTCAGTTTTGTGACGTACAAGCCCTGAAATAATCGCAAAGCCTTGCAAACCGCCAGACATTGCGATTATTTTGCTCCTCACACCTTCTCCATGCCAAGAGGGCATGAAGAAAATGGGGACAGCAGCGCCTGCGCCTTTGCTATAACCTGTGAACTTTCATGACTGAAAGTTTGCAGGTTACTAAGCAATTCCACACGTGTCTGATTGTAACCGATCTATTACAATGTGCGATTTGCACATAGTAATAGATGTGAAAAATCCCCATATACTGCCAGACTGTAGTATGGCAGTATATTGTAGTATCAATCACACATTCCTAGGGTTAAAGTACCCTAGAAGTTAAATAATATACATATTTGTTATTTAAACTATAAATATCATAAAATTATGGGGGGGGGTTTGTCAAGGTGACCGAGTTATGCTCGGTTTTTTGGCGAATTTTGACACGCCAAGCTCAAAAGGTTGCCCATCACTGTTCTAGACCATCACCCATATATTTATGTAATATCTGTTTTGGTAATTTGTTGCCTTATATTTAGTCTGTACCTTGGGGAGTCTGTGTGATATATACCCAATTTGGGTTTTTAATTATGTTTTAATACTGGTCATCAATAAAGTTTATTATGTGTCATCCATACACATCTGCTTTTTTCTTTAAAAAATATAGTACTTTTTTAAATGTGTGACTAATTTGTTATCTGCATTGTTACCCCACACCTCCATAAGTTTATATTTGAACTCTATTTCTGCAAGCTGTTTACTTGCATATGCACTGAAGATCAAAACCAGATAACAATGAATGATCACTGGATTTTTTCCGAAATAATGTAATCTCCCTTGATCAACGTATTATGGATTTTTCATAAGGGGTACAAAAAGGGGTACTTTATTTTGCAAAAGAAAAAATGATCATAATTAGACAACAGCAATGACTGCAGCACAGAGAACGATTCTAATAAAATTTTCCGAAGGTTACAACAGTCACCAATCAGTAGGAAGTGTACAGATGTCAGATACCTGTCCAGCAAACAGCGCAACCACAACCAGGTTCGGCACAAGTTGTCAGACTTGGTAAGTGGTGGAAAACTCACCCTTCTATGTCCCTGCGGGCTAACACACTGCCTAAAGCAGATTACCCTGATAAGAGCAGACCTGCAATCAGGAACCTAATGGACCCTGAGAAACCCTACAAGGGAAAATTTACTTCTTTTGGCAGCTGCTGGATGGTGGAGAGGATAGGTAACATGTAAGAGACAGACCAGTGTTCAGACTAGGACACAGAAACGTGCCAAGGCAATGACACAAAGCAGAATCAGGGAAAGCAGGGACATACCAGGAGAGCCATGACACAGAAACAAACAAGCAGAGTCAGACAGAATTGATGCAAAAACCAAGATGTGGTGGAGGTACAGAATAGGATCACTAGAGAGAGGTTAAGTAAACATAACAGAGGTCGGATACACAGAATAGCAAAGCAACACTAACAGCAATATGGAAAGGTATGAGAAAAAAATTTAAACCAGTAAGGTTTAATGGGACTGGGCAAGTACATAAAGATGTTCCTGGATGCCTCCCCAGAAGCTGAGTTGACTGGCTGTCCATCATTAGCATATCTGCAGCCACAGGACATCACTAGCCTAGCACCCTGCTCTGGTATGAATTTGGTCCACTCTTCTTCCAGTTCTGTGACTGCTGTAGCTTTCTTGGCAATAACTTCATCACCAATGATTTGCTATATGTTTTCAATTAGGTTTAGATGAGGACTCTGGACTGGCCATTTCACTGTTTTAATGCTTTCTGCTTCAAGGGACTGCTTCGCCTTTTTTGCTGTATTTTGTCCTGCATGAAAATGGCTGGCTGACTAAGTGAGCACACTAATACACACTTGTATTCACTTTTAGGTGTATGAGGTTTATGTCATGTAGGTGAATGAGAGGTACAACTCCTGCTGCAAATAATATTTCCCAAACCATGACACTTCCTCCACCACCTTTCATGACTTATTTACACACTTTTGGTTCAGTGTTTCCCCAGTTTGTCAACAAACATAATGGGGGTCATTTACTAAGGGCCCGATTCGCGTTTTCCCAACGTGTTACCCGAATATTTCCGATTTGCGCAGATTTTCCCTGTATTGCCCCGGGATTTTGGCGCATGCGATTGGATTGTGGCGCATCGGCGCTGGCATGCACGCAACAGAAATCGGGGGGGGGCATGGCCGAACGAAAACCCGACGGATTCGGAAAAACCGCCGCACTTGCACTTACCTTCACTAGGTATAGGCCGGTGAACTTCAGGGCATTCCAAGGGGCCTCGGGGAACTTCAGCGCAGCAGCACCACCTGATGGACGTCGGAGGAACTACCTTAGTGAATCGCCGGAAGACCCGAATCCACCCCAGAGAATGCGTCGCTGGATCGCGAATGGACCGGGTAAGTAATCTGCCCCAATGAACTTCACTTAAACTTAAACTTCATTTTATCACTAAAATGAACTGTGGATCACTTCTCCTCACATGCCCCTCAGCAAAATTTTTCTTTCTGCTAATTAAAGGTTTGGTCACTGCACTTAAACATTGAGACACTGTATAACAGAACAGATCATTATCCTGTTCAGTGCTGAACTGGTGAGCATTACCAGTGTCCCTAACTTGTCTTTCGAGGGTGACCAGCCTTCTTGGCGGACTTGAATGAGGTTGTAAAAGATACAATATTCTAGAAATCACAAACTTGGAACAACCAACCTCTCTTGCTATGACTGATAGGGTCCCCCCTCTGGGCTTCATGTGGACAACCTGCTGACAGAGGGTTTCAGTCACTTTGGAACAGCACAACATTTTTGCGCCATCATAGAGACATGTAGGCTTGCCATGTGTAATGATATTCAATAGCCTTCAGATGGCATGCTATTAGATATCATCATCAAAATTGCTATATACTGCAATACACTAGTTTTGATGCGTATAGTATGAGCAATCAGACCATGTAGGGTGAAAGTACACTAGATGGTCTGAAATAATAGTTAAAAAAAATTTCAACATTTAAAAAAATTTTAAAAAAGTAAAAGTTAAAATCACCCCCCTTTCCTTAGATCACATGTAAAAATAAACAGTAAAAAATCATACACATGTTGATTTTTCCATCCACGAATATTTGAATAAAAAGTGATTGAACAGTCATATAGTTCCCAAATTAATATAAATTAAAACACCAGTGCGTTATACAAAAAATTACACCTTACAGAGGTCTGAAAGTGTGAAGAAGTTATTGGCCTCAGAATTTGGCAACATGACAAATATTTATTTTGTACAAAAGATTACATTTTTTTTAATCTAATAAAACCTATATAAATTTGGTATCACTGTGATCGTATCGGCCCAAAGAACAAAGAGGAGGTGTTATTTGAAGGTCAGAATGAAAGACGTAAAAACATAGCCCACAAGAAAACGCTGCAAATGTGTTCGTTTGTCGATTTCACTACACTTGTAATTTTTTTTTCAGCTTTTCAGTATATTCCATGGAATATTAAATGGCGCCACTAAAAAGTACAATTTGTCCAACAGATAAAAATCCCTCAAACACGTCTGTAAACGTAAACAGGGCTGCCATTAGGGGGCGGCAAAATGGGCATTTGCCCTTGGCCCCCTGTTCTAAAGGGGCCCTTTGCATGTGGACTTTTTTGAGCAGAGGATGTATTGCTCCTTTAATACCCCTTGGTGGAATGTCCAAGTGCAGATGCTTATCATCTATTTCCTGTTGATATATCATTTATCTGCCTAGTTATCTATCTGCTATAAATTGTCTATTTCCTATCTATATATTTGTTTATCTAACCGTTTATCTTTTAACTTTTTGTCTATCTATATATCTTCTTTCTACCTATTTTATCTATCTATGTCCGATCTTGCTATTTTATTATCAATGTACCTATTATCTTTCTATCCATCATACAAAATTCTCCTACAGTCCCATATTACACATCGCCTTACCTGTTTTTAATCTACTGTTTTTAATCTACAAAGTGCTATTATTGTGCAGGGCTACAGGGCCTCTTACTGACTGTGACTGTTCATAAAATATTTTTTTTGGGGGGGGGGCCCACTTTGTTAAAAACTGGCTCTGAACGTCAAAAATAAAAAAAGTTATCACTTCTGGAATGAGGGGAGCACAAATGTTAACACATCACGTTACCGCATGTGTTTGTTAATACAGGCAGTCCCCTACTTAAGGACACCCGACTTACAGACAACCCATAGTTACAGACAGACCCCTCTGACCTCTGGTGAAGCTTTCTGAATGCTTTACTATAGTCCCAGACTGCAATAATCAGCTGTTAGGTGTCTGTAATGAAGATTTATTGATAATCCTTGGTCCAATTACAGCAAAAAATGTTTAAACTCCAATTGTCACTGGGGCCAACTTTTTTTTTGTTTGGATCTACAATTATAAAATATACAGTTCCGACTTACATACAAATTCAACTTAAGAACAAACCTCCGGACCCTATCTTGTACGTAACCAGGGGACTGCCTGTACTTTGTTTCCATCTATGTTAGCATTGTGTTAACTATTGCGCTTTGTAAATGCAAATGTTAACAAGAATGTAAGTCAAAACTTTTTACCCCAGCTGTTGTATTACATTTCAAAAAACACTGTAAACATCACATGTGAATGCCGCCTGAAACTGTTCACTGTTTTATAACTATCTCATTTACATTTTATTCTGTGCTTTAGAATATATATTATTTATGAAATAAGCTTAAAAATTGCTATTTTACCCATGTTAAGATGTATTCACATAGGACTACACAATGACCTTGACATTTAAAAAATTGTGTGTTGTTATCTAATGTTGGTGTCCAATGTATATGCTGTTTGTTGTGTCAGACTAATAATGGTTTTTATAGTACACAACTATTCTAAGCATCATGCTTGCAAAATGTGACAAGAAACCCCAAAAAGCTTAAAATTAAATAAAATTAAGTATATTCTAGTTGCTATAAAGTCTCTATGGGATGGAATAAAGTGATGATGCTGCAGTTATTTCTCCTTGTACTTTTCACATGTATTTGCAAACGTGGAAAGCTATATACTGACACATCTCTACAGTCAGATCAAAGGACCTTCAAGGGGTTATACACTTTGCAATGTGCTAAGTAGAAACGCAGCTGAACTTCAAGGTATCAAAAGTGACCTGATTCTGCATTTTTAGCAGTAGATGACCCATTCTGGGTCAGTGCTTAACCAATGTTTTCCATCTACAAGTCTTTTAATGTGGTCATCATTCCTTTATTTCCTTTGTTGCTGTCACATTTATTACTGCTTCCACTAGTATTATCATATTTACAAAAAATAAGTAAAGTAGCCAAACAAGTATTGAATGTCATCTACAACTCAAATCCATGTTAAAAATTACTGCATTACATATATAGTTATTTTCCTTTTGAAGCATGCTATATGTATGACGATAAAACATTTTTATGCCTAACTAATAATTATCACATGGGACTGTTTGCAAAAAAATAGAAAAAAAAGCATATAGTATAATTCATAGTATATGGGCTAGTATTTATTCTATTCTGACATGCGTCGCTTTATATGGTTATAACTTTTGAACACTGTTACTTATTAGATCATTTCTGAGATAGTTTTTTTTCTCACAAGTTGTACTTCATTTTAATGGCAAATTTTGGCTGATAAGTTTTGCATTCATTTATTAAAAAAATATAAAGTGATAAATTTTTTGAAAAAATTGCCATTTTCTAAATTTAAAAAAAAACACCTAAATTAGTTGCTGTATAACATTTCCCATATGCCTGCTTTACATTTTCATAATTTTTTCAAATGTCTGGATAAATTATTTTGATGTCACTCGGCTTACTAATCAAATTTCTTTTTTCCTTATTTCCTGCATTTACTATTTTGGGGATAATTTCTTTTTTTAATGAAATTTTAAATATATGACCCCCTATATATCAACCCATTTTCAAATCTGCACCCCTAAAAATATCAGAAACCGCTTTTAGGAAGATTGTTAACCCCTTGAGATCTACATAGTAATTAAATCAAAATGGAAGTAAAATTTAGAATGGTCAAATTTTGTCAGAAATACCTTCATTTAAATTTGCACATTTCATTTTACACATTTCCAAAAGATAAAACCCATCTTAAACTTTGTTATGCAATTTCTCTCGAGTACAGAGACCCGCCACATGTGGCTGTTACTTGTTTTATGGGCACACAGCGAGGCTCAGAAGGGAAGGAGTGCCCTGCAGCTGTCAGGATTTTAGTTTTCTTAATGGCTCCTTTTGTAGGCTATAAAATTTTAGCTTTTTTGTTATTTGGGCCATATGATGTCATATTTTTTGAGATGCATTTTCCAGTGTTACCATTTTGGGGTTGGTATCCCCTAATGTTGAAAATGTATTAACTTTGATTTGAGCTCAGGAGTAGAAAAACATCAATTCTGCACTTTTTTTAACTTTTTTTTTTTGTGTTCAGCGTATAGCCTAATAATCATGTTATCTTTATTCTATGCATCAATACTATTATGGGTATACTATATTTAGATATTTTTTCCTACGTTTTACTCAATTTGCCAAATAAAGCCTAATGTAGGGAGAAAAAAATCGATCATTTTTGCATCACCGTATTCCAAGTGGTGTAATACTTTTACTTTTTTGGCTATGGAGCTGGTTTATGGCTTGTTTTTTGTGGGACATGTTGTACTATGTAACAGTGTCATTCAAGAGTAGATATGTTTTTTTTTATCACTTTTTATTGCATTTTTTGTGGGATGAAATAGGTAAAAAACATGATATTTGGTGGGTTTTTAAGATTTTTTTTAAGGTGTTGATCAAGCGGGTAAAATAATGAACTTTTTAAATTCTACAAGTCATTACAGACGTGGTGATGCTATATATGTGGGGTTTGTGTTATGATTTAGAGGGTTTTTTGCATTATATGTCTCTTTATATGTTTATGGGGCTTATGGGCATTTTTATTAATTAATTAATAATTTTTATTAATAGAAGCAATCATCTGATTTCTTGTTCATGATAATACCCTGCAATACTGATGCACATGCATAGGCTGACACTGTGCCTTTAATATCCCATCACAGACGGATTCTTACAGGCACTGCCTGAGAACATCCCTGGGGTCCTGATCAGACCTCAGGGCCACCACGGCAGCAATCGGTGCCCTCCAAAGACGGCGCTGGGGGATGGGCGATCATGGGGGAAAGACCCCTTTCAGGCAAGATAAATGCAATGGTTGCAGCATATAATGGGTTAAACACCCGTGGTTGGAGTAAGCTGCAGGAACAGAGGTTAAGAGGAGTGTGGGGCTCACACTTTCTTCACTGTCTTTCCAACAATATAATGCAAAAAGCATGGTAGAGAAAGTGAGGAGCAAAAATGCCAAATGGGACATTCAAAGCTCTATCTATGTAAGGGGCGCTAGGAACAGGTAAACAGACAAGACAGTGAGCCTTGATTCGGAACTCACCAATTTTGCTCTACTTACTTAATTGAAGCACCCTAGACGATGGCCAATAACTGATCAACATGCAAAACACAGAGGCCAAGTGCATTGACATAAGACAAAAAGTCAAAAAACAGTAGAGTACACTAGAGAGTCTGAACAAAAGCCAAAGATCAGGATACCAGAAACAAAAGAGAGTTACAAGCAAGGCAAGTAACAAAATAAGAAATAAAACTCTATGAAATTTGTGCAGGACTCTTATATGATCTCAGAGACCTGGCCTCAATAATAATTGGGCCAGAACTCAGAGATCCAGACAACATAGGGAGCAAGTAAGGAGTGTGAGCAGCAGTCAATTACAATGGGTTAACTAATAATGAACCAGAACTAATGCCGCAGGAAAGAGATGGGTGTGGTGTTAATCCAAACAACATAGCCAGCTTGAACTCATGTTCACACTGCAGTAGTTTAGAAATAACTGAGATACAATCAGCCCTTTTGTTAAAATTTAAGTTTTCAGCAAATAGACTGCACCAAATACACAGGAATGAGTATGAAAAGGCAGAGTTTTAGAAATTCTAGCAAATATATTAAACACATACCAAAATGTTGCATCAACATAAGTAGAGATGAGCTAATCATCCAAGAATGGATTTGTAGAAGTTAGCAAATTTTTTTTCTCTGAGTTTAGGTCCTTATCGAATAAGTCAAAGCTGATATTGTTGCAATTGTCCTGTAAATTGGTATATATACTGGTTCACAAGAGTACAGGGGTCTTAAATATTCTAAAATGCAAGAAATTTGCAACAAACATGACTCTTCTTAGAGATGGCTGCAAAAAATAAAAGATATCAGAGAGAAGGCCCTTGGTGAACAAGAACACAATAGTCAGGCTTAGACCACCCGAGTTGGCAACAACAGTTTTTACTCCACTTTTTTAGACAAATACACAAAAAGCCATAAAACAGCCAGTAACTTATCTAACCAATATTCGGCTTGAAAAAGTCTGTTATAGAGCCGAAAGATCACCATGGAATAAAAGGACTGCATTTTTTCACAATCTGGAGTGCTGCCCATTTTTTGAAAATTTTCATTGGAGGACCTGAGGCCCAGTCTTAGGATGCTTGCACCACCTGCAATTTAATTGGATAGTGCTGCTGGATCTTTCTGTGTGTATCCAATATTCCAGTTATGGAATTATGGTCCATCGCAGCCCAAGGCCAAATACAAATCTGGGATCAGGGCAGCGAGGCAAACACGTACCTAGTCTCATATTGTTCTGGCAGTCTTGGAAAAGGAGATATACACAGCTCTCAATGGTAGCATAGTAAGTGGATCATGTTTGGTCTCAACAGAATACAGCGATCCAGACAAATCAGATGAGCCCAGAACCCTGATCCTATGACTTCCCACTGAGAAGCTAGAACTCATCCAAGGTCCTGAATCTGATCAAAGGTGGGATGTTCTCTAGAGCCACCTAAGGAGAATCAAGGGGTCAATGGGGGAATTATTTACCACCACATCAAAAGCAGGAACGATCTTCAAGTGTGGACTAACCTTTCCCCAATTAATCCAGCACAAGGTAACAGACTCACAAATTACTTATACTTGTAGTACTACACTTGTGATCTATACTCTGTAAACTGTATACATATCTATTGTATTCACTGTTTTGTCTAGTGTGCCCGAAAGGCAATTAAATATAAAATTTAACATCCATTGTTCTTTTATCTCAATCCACGATTACCCACATCCATGCCTCAGTTATATACATGCTAACGGGTTGACTTCTCACCCAATATAATCTTGTTGGAGGCAGACTACTGTACTGATAAATCTCTGTTTCACTGAGGCTAGTGAAAGGGAAATTTCAGACATTCAGGGTTGAGGGCAGGTGTTGTGCCATACCGAAGGTTGTGTGGACACCTCTATCTAACTGTGCTTTCAGGGAGTGTCTATAAAAAAAACAATAATTAATAGACCCTGCGTACCCTTCAGGGAAGCGGAATGTCACATTCCCCTTTTCTCACTCATGCAATGCCAGACTATGGCTTCATGCGCATGAATGTATGTTATGCCCGGCTCATGAGTGCTCCTCACCTCTCTCTTCTCCATAATGAGACGTACATCCGTTCCATATTTCCAGCAAAAGACAAACACGTGTGGTGCATACGACCTCCATATTCATTTTTGTACAATGAAGGAAGAAAAAGATATTCAGGTCGGAAGGAATAATGGACAAATTTATAGTATTCAAACATTGTAAATGTAGAGTAGGCTGGCACAAGATCACACTGTCATACATCAAGCATGTCTTCCTTAAAGTCAAACATTTCTCTACTTTAGGCCATTTTTGGACTGGATTTACATTATTTAGCATTATTTGTTGCCAGGGCATTCCAGTAATTAGCCTGGTATTTTTTAAGAATCCACATAACAACATTGACTTTCTGAAACACTTTACAAAATTATCCGGTGAGGCACAAAACAAATATAAAACCATTACTAAATGTGACATACATAGTTCACAAGAAATGATCAAGTTGTCTGCATGTCTAGTATTTTACCTATTTATGGCAATTCTTCTGTGTGTTGAAGAAGCACTTGTAAGTTGCTAGTTTTAATGTACTGAGAGCTGAAATGAATAATTGTGGAATATGAATATCAATGACTAGTTCATCATCTATAATCATCAGAGTCTGTTTTACAAACTGTAAGTGCAGCAATGTTTCTACTGCGCTTAACCTATAAATTGTTCTGCAGTAAAGAGCATGGCAGATCTATTATCATCATGTTTTACTGCTCAGTGTGAACTAATAAGAATAACACAAAACTGCAAAATTGAAATTGACAAAATAATTCTTAACAATGTATAGAAACAAATGAATGAAATGAAACTCAGCTTCTTCTTTCTTGTTCTATCACCCCCTATAAATATAAATTAAATTATCCTGATGGAATAGTATCTATTTATTGCTTTCATTTCATGCTTAATATTTAATATTTATGTGTGAACGCTGATTGAAAACAATCATAGCACATGAGACTGACAGCAGGAGCCAGGAATGATGTCCACATCGTAAAATCGAGGAGTCTGATTTGAAATTGTTTTAAATGATGTTACCTACCATGCAACAATGTCTACCGAGTACAATTCTTCTTTATTTGAAACCCATGTAATTTCCTTTACTGTACTGCAATGCTGTTTATTCCTTTTCACAAAATACAATTACTTGCTCTTACGTTTGTCCTCTGAATTGCCATTTACTGCTAGGACTGTTTCTACCTCTGGCCAGAACTCGCAACTACATGAGGCACCAGCCATTTGGAGCAAGCTCCATCCTCCACCTGCTCCAAATTCTGTGGCGTGGTAATGAGCACACCTTATAGAGAGATGCGTTGAGGCCCTCTCTGTGACCCAGCAGCTTGATGACATCATCACGTTGCTTGAGCCAGGAGAAGAAAGAGGAGGACCCTGTTGCCGTGGGAGAGGTAAGTGATTTTATTATTTTAAGGGGGCACAGTATCATTTGGCCATTAGAGGGGGCACAGTATTAACTAATATTAGAGGGGGCAAAGTATAATCTGGCTAACAGAGAGGACACAGTATCATCTGGACTCATACTGTGTAATCTAACGGCAGCAGGAAGTGCAGGTAGAAGGGAGACCTACTCTACTCATTGTAACAGCCTATCTTCATAGCACAGTACTGAGGGGCTCTGGAAACACACATGTGAAATAAGATAAAAACTGTTGGTCTGGTAAACTATATCCACAGCACGCCTCCGGATATATTAAGAAGATGATGCCTCTTATTTCCGGATTTTAGTACAGCAGTACTAATAATTCCCACCCCACCCCCCGAATATCTCTCTGCTACGTTCTGCCTCCTGCATATGTGATGTTACTAACACAAATAACCCTTTTGTTTTGGAGCCATTATATAGACAATTACTGGCCTACATTATGAGGCTACTTTTGTAGACTTAGAGGTGCATTTATAGATTTTTGGTGAATGTTGTATAGGTTAATGAATAATTTGAGTTTTACCAAGTAGGGTAGTGTGCCGCCAGATTCCTAGAAAATCAGACTGGACAGGGACACACTCCTTTTTGACAAGGGGTGGGTATCACCCAGATGTTAATTTATTTCTAGATTTCTGGGAGTTACAGAATGGCATGGCACAAGGAATTATATTTTAAGTACTTATACAAGTAGTTACTAAAACAGTCATGTCATGAGAGATGACAGATCATTTTTAAAATGCTTTATCCTAAAATGCATAAATCAATCAACATGTACTTCCTAAAACATAGCCTAAAATTGAAGCAAAAAAAATTCCCAAAACATTGTAATTTATTTCTACAAAATGTACCAGTTTTTGGCACATTCATCAAAACATTAGGACACATCAAGCTTGATAAATCTCTCCATTGATGTCCCTTACATAATAGGTGTACTCAATAACCGACTTATGGAAAGATGATAGTTTGAGATCACATATTTCCCCTGGTAATTTAATGGCTTATTTCTACATCACAACTGGTCTTAGATTGTGACTGTTTCTTCCTAGTGTGTCTATATTCATAGAAACTTTACTTCAATGAATTCTGCAGCCCAAGGGAATCTGATGAATTCCTTTCAGGAATGAGAGGTGTGTTCAATGAAATATAAGCTACGGTAGGAGAGAACGAACGATAGGTATGGTATAAATGTCAGCAGCTGGGAGACTGTAAATAGATATTACTCTTCTACACAAACATGCCCTTTTTATACTGTGACTCAATTCCTATTTGAATATGATTCGCTTGTTATAGCTTTCGGGGTAAAAAAAAAAACTCAGACACATCTGAAATTGAAATGAAAATTGAAATAGAGAACAAGAGGAGAGAGACAATGGAAGGAAAGAGGTGAAGGGAGGGGGTGACAGAATACAAGGATCATATACATATTACTAGATCCCAAATGGATACTTATGTTTCTTTAGGAACATTCTGAAGCAATGAAGATTGTGTTTCAAGAGGTGCTTTATGTTGAAGTAAACTGAGGAAAAGAGGTTTTAACCTCTGATTCAAGGTATTTCTTCAGTGTATAAGGTCATTGTCCATGTTTTTTATGGAAAATGGTAAGAGATCCCTAAGCTGTTGGATACATGTCATTTTCACTTTGGATGCTCCTACTCTGTTACTCTGCGACCCATAGGCTGCATAAATTAGTCTATTAGCGGGGACTTTGGGATAAAAAAAATATATAAACCGTATATTCTAGTGTATAAGCCGCGTTTTTCAGCACAAAAAAAGTTTTTTGTGGCACAGCTCCTGGCGGCTCCTCTTCTGTCTTCTCTATGCTGTATTAGCCACCAGAGATGCGTCCATGTGATCTGCTGGCCGGCGCACACTATGATGCTGATGATCGCATGGACCGCCTGAAGGTGAGTATGTAAGGTTGTTTTTTTATGTGCTCAGCTTCCTGTCTGTATACTACTGGGGGCTGGCTGACTGTATGCTACTGGGGGCTGGCTGTAAACTACTGGGGGCTGGCTGTATACTACATGGGACTGGCTGGCTGTATACTATGGGGGTTGTCTGGCTGTATACTACATGGGGGCAGGCTGGCTGTATACTACTGGAGAGTGGCTGTCTGTATATGACATGGGTCTGGCTAGCTGTATACAACTGGGGGTTGGCTGGCTGTATACTACATGAGGATGGCTGGCTGTATACTACTGGGGGCTGTCTGTATACTACTGGGGGCTGGCTATATACTACTGGGGGCTGGCTGGCTATATATATACTACAGGAGTTGGCTAGCTATATACTGGGGAGGGTTATGACCAATGCATTGCCCACCCTTTTTATGGGAAATGGTAAGAGATCCCTAAGCTGTTGGGTACATGTAATTTTCACTTTGGATGCTCCTACTCTGTTACTCTGCGACCCAGAGGCTGCATAAAATGGTCTATTAGCTGGGGTATAAATATATATATATATTTTTGTATATATTCTTGTATAAGCCGAGTTTTTCAGCACAAAAAATGTGCTGAAAACCCTCACCTCGGCTTATACACGCGTCGATAAAAAAAATACATTTACATACTCAACCTTAGGTGCCCCAATGCTTAGCGCAGCTCCTGGGTGCGGCACCTGGCGGCTCCTTTTCTGTCTTCTCTATGCTGTATTAGCCGGCAGAGATGCGTCCATGTGATCTGCCAGCCGGCGCACACTATGATGCGGCGGTGTCGCTGCTGATGAATTCATAGTGTGCGTCGGAAGGCAGATTGCGTGGACGCATCTCTGCCGGCTGTTACAGCAAAGAGAAGAAAGAATAGGAGCCACGGTGACTGGAACATCGGGGAGCTGCACCGGGCATACGGACCATCCGAAGGTGCGTATGTAAGTTTGCTTTTTTATGTGCTTGGCTTGCGTCTGTATACTACTGGGGGCTGGCTGGCTGTAAACTACTGGGGGCTGGCTGGCTGTATACTACATGGGACTGGCTGGCTGTATACTACATGGGGCTGGCTGGCTGTATACTACTGGGGGTTGGCTGACTCTATACTACCATGGGGCTGGATGGCTGTATACTACTGGAAGCTGGCTGGCTGTATACTACATGAGGCTGCATGTCTGTATACTACTGAGGGCTGGCATGCTATATACTACAAGGGGCTGGCTGGCTATCTACTACTGTGGGCTGGCTGACTATATACTACTTCGGGGCTGGCTTGCTATATACTACTGGGGGATGGCTAGATACTACAAGGGGCTGGCTGGCTATATACTACAGGAGCTAACTGGCTATATACTACAGGGGTTGGCAGGTTATGTACTACAGGGGGCTGGCAGGCTATGTACTACAGGGGGCTGGCAGGCTATGTACTAATGGAGCTGGCTGGTTATATACTACAGGGGCTGGCTGGCTATATACTAAAGAGGCCAGCAAGCTATATACTAAAGAGGCTGGCAAGCTATATACTACAGGGGCTGGCAGCCTATATACTACAGGGGCTGGCTAGCTATATACTGTGGGGGCTGTGACCAATGCATTTCCCACCCTCGGCTTATACTCAAGTCAATATGTTTTCCCAGTTTTTGGTGGTAAAATTAGGGGGTCTCAGCCTATACTCGGGTTGGCTTATACTCGGCATATATACCATGTTGTTGTGTGGATTGCCAAAATTCTAGCTTAATTTGGTCCATGAAGATGACTTACATCGTATCTCATAGTCGTATCTCATTTAAGATGTGTTTTAGGCACTTTTTCCACCTCTTCTGACAAGGGATAGTGACTTGGTATAAAAGGGAGAAAGTCTAAGATGCAACAATATAAGACCAAACATCAGGCATTTGTGGCTTAAATAAAGCACCTCATATGCTCTTGTAAATAATGTTATTCTACCTATTGCAGCTCAGCTCTATTCATCTTTATACAGCCAAGTTGCAATATACTCGCACAAACCATGGTCAGGTGTGTTTCTGTTTTTGGAAGAAAGCAGCCACCAGGAATTGACTTTTATTTTAGCCAAGTTTTTTGTGTTTTTTTTCATATACATTTTAATATTTACTATATATATATATATATATATATATATATATATATATCACTATGTAATCTTAATAAAAAGTATTACATCCTGCAATTCAGACAGATAACATGACATTAAAGCTAACACTTCAATAGAATACTGTATCATTGCCTCCACTACTAGCAATAGATGATGTCACCGCTTGTCTACACCTCCCATCTACACAAAGCGTGCCCAGCAAATTCTCCATAGACCTCAATAACCCACTGCTCTCCATGGCCATGGGGCTATTGTAAGGTACATCACAGGATGCTGCTACTACAGGATGGCAACCTCCTTAATGTAGGAGAAAAAAAATAGAAAACAAATTGTAGCGGGGTCAGTTTTAATGTGACAAAGTCCAGAGACACAGACAGGCTTGACGGCAGAAATGCGGTTTCCTTGCGGCTTTTATTGGCAGCCAAAACAATGCAGCTTTCCAGGCAAGTAAAATAAAACAAAGCGGGGAAACAAAAACGGGCTCGTCTGAGCGCTACCTGTACATCGGTAAGTCCCTCTCTAGCAAAGCAGCGTACTCACAGCGGCTAGTGACACACGGCTGGCAAGCCTTCCAGAGCAATGTCTCTCACACAGAGCTCCAGCCCAGTATGCAGCTCTGGGATAAAACCCCTTCTCCCAGCTGCACCTGGTAATTAGGGCTGTGCAGTCTCTGGTCAGTGCATTAACCCTTTACCACCGGTATGGAAGTAACCTGAAAGGAATATATACGCCATCTATTACCTTTCCAGCCGCTGTCCTACAAAATATACAATCATAACTAATGAGAAAAAAAGTTAAATATTTTGTCAACAATATTTCTCAACAAAGCTGTCTATGCAGCATGAAGCGAACCAAATCTTAATTGTTATTTGTTTGGAACATGTCAATCAAGGTTTTCCATTAGTCACTGTGAAGACACTTGATAGAATCTCAAAACGTTCATTACCAAAAATAATAAAATAACCATAATCTTGCTCTATATTTGTAAGAATGAGACAATTAACAACCAGAAAAAAAATAAAAACCACAACAAATATTGATACACCACATGATCACAAGAAATAGTTTACCCCTTAATTACTTGTTAGCAATATGGTATCCAGTTTCCATGGACGTTGCTGTGTAGACAAATATAGACTCAGAATGGTCATCTCATTCTTCTCCTGTTCTAACATGACTATTTATCACCACAATAAAAATTCCTAATGTTTAGAACCTAGATCTTTGCCCTTCACAAAACCGAAATATACCCATTTCATCAATCTAATCTCCTTACCTAAAATACTCTTTGATACTCTCCACTTCTTTTTACCTCCTAAATTATCAGACAATTTTGACAGACCTGGGTGCTGAGAGTCCCACCTCTAATAATACCTCCTTTCATGCAGTTGGTCCCTTACATTGTCTTGTTCTGTGCATCTGCGCCCTTACAATGGTGCATGTCATGCAGCTGCCACCTAATTTTGCCCATTTTCCAGCAACCCTATAAAGCAGTGGTGGCTAACCTATGGCACTGGTGCCAGAGGTGGCACTCGGAACCCTTTCTGTGGGCACTCAGGCCATCACCAGAGATGACTCCAGGTATCTTCTTGCAGTCCCAGACAGCCCAGGACTTGCTGTGCACAGAGATATTTTAAAGTGACAGCTCTACCTGGGACTACTGGAAGAGTGGGAAGGTGTGGACAGATCTGGATTATCATTGTAGCTACTGCTCCGGCCCTGACAATTCTTGTTTATGGGACCCTGAAGCAAAGCTACAATGATCATCCAAATTTCTTCTATTTTATGCTTTATTGGTGTCCTCAGGGTGCTGGTATCAATGAAAGCTGTGACAGAGTAGGGAGTATAAATCTTAAATTAAATTTCTGTGTTGGCACTTTGCAATAAAAAGTGGGTCTTGGTTGTAGTTTTGGCACTCGGTCTCTAAAAGGTTCGCCATCACTGCTATAAAGTGTTCTCTTTTCTGAACCCGTCTCCTTATAGAGCCCCCATTTCTGCAGACCACCTAATAATGCCTCATTTTCTGCATGTCCCCTTTTTCTGTAGCCCATACTTAAAATACCCCTTTATCTATTGCCCCTCCTTATAATGCCCTCCTTGCTGCAGCCCCCTACCTATAAGCACAGGTCACAATAAAGGTGTCATTATAATGATAGGGCTACAGAAAAGGGGGTATAATATCTACCTAATACAAGGGTCCCCTAACTGTAGCCATATATGTAACTCACCACCTGCTATTTATGCCCCCTCCACAAACACTCACTGTGAATAAAAACAAAAACAACCATATATTCACCTTTCTCCACTCCTACAATGCAGCAGAAGTCCATTTGTTGTTCCTGGTTATGCTGAATTTAGGGTCAACTTTAGTATCATTGTATAGATTTTTAAGAAATATTTGTCATACTTTTTGGTTTTTCATTCCGATGTGTAATTCTCAAGGTTTCACATTTTTGAACAATATCTTACCCATTTTGATTTTCAGCGAATACAGTGCCATTTGTCAATGAAAATTGCATGAATCTTAGATTGAAGCAATGTCAATGGGAATCCAAATCTGCAATAAAATGTAGGGGCACCCATTTAAGATTTGAAGTTGACCCTGCCAGACTCCCAGGGGTTAGGTGGCCGAGTTTGATATCATTGGGTAGATTTTTGAAAAAATATTTGACACATATATTTTTGTTTTTTCGTTAGTGGGATAAATATGACCAGGGGGAGTGGGGGCCTTATCCTACTCAAATTCCCCACTTTCCTCCAGCCTCCGCTTAATTAGCCTCATGGAGCTAGCAGAGTGTTACCTGGCTTGGGAGGGTGCTGAGCTTCAAAGGATCCAGCCGAATTGTCTCCATGGATCTCCCCCATTTTCAAACAGGAGACAAAGAGCCATAAAAAGTCTTAAACTAATGCGTTGAATAGGGACAGTTATGGAGTTATGGTTCATCTAAGCCTAAGGGCAACTACATTTTTGGATTTGTTATGTTCAGGAGATCACAGTTGTCCAATCCCTGGGACTCTAGGATCCTTGGGGCCAGAGATATAAATATCTCTGTGTAGGACCATAGCAAATTGGTCAGGTTTGGTATCAATGATTTCCAGGCATTCACCCAAATCCAATGATACTAGAACCCGGACCCTACATCTTCTCCAGGGTTTGGGGCGTGATACCAGGTAGGAGGGACCCATGACTCCTCCTATTGTGTGGACAGAGGTGTGTCTGCACCTGATATAATCAGGCATCTCTAAGGCCGCATCGTTGTTTGTCTGAGAACCATTTTCACATCAAGAGCAGAGAAGGATCCTAAAGTGTGGACTATCAGGTTCCATTAGGCCCATACACAAGGTAACTAACTTACTGAACTGCTGATACGTGTAGTGCTACCTTGTATTTTGTACTCTTTGTAACTGTATATATCTCTACTGTATATATTGTTTTGTTTGGTGTGCCTATAAGGCAATTAAATATAAAATCTAATCTGCGTTGCTCTTTTATCTCGATTCACGAATCCAATTGTCCATGCTCCACTCATATACATGCTACCCGGTTGGTTCCTTACCCTATACAATCCCGTTACAGGCCGCGTTTATATTAAAAGAGAACTGGTGGAAGCGTCATAAGGTTGATAAGATTCTGTTTCACGTAGGCTAATGAAAGGGATCTTATAGCCATTCAGGGCTGTGAGTTATTGTTGTGCCATATCCGGAAGTTGTGTGGACAATTTTAAATCACTCCTTGCTCCTCTCAGAACCAGTGCGTTCTAGGAGCGTCTATAAAAGGATAACCAAGTGACCTTCCGTACCCCTCAGCGTTCCAAAACGGTTTCCTTCACAGTTAGTTATTCCACTGTCCTGACATTTTTGTTGCACCCTGCATATCTTTTCTGAATAAGCAGCAAAGCTGAATAAGAATGCACATGGCTGCATTCTTATTCATTGATAATAAGGGGATGTAGTTAGCTCTATCCTAAATTCACAAGACCACTCTCTTATATGGTCCCATTACCATATGCACTTTTAGGAGCCATTTCAATCCACCAAACTAAGTGCCTGAACATGTTATATATTCAACCTATTTCTGAAAAGCCTTGAGCTAACAGTATTCCTTTTGATACTTCCATTTTCTTGTTCCCAATTTCCCGCATGAGAAGTGATTTATCAGAAATTCATAATGTCATCAGTGATGTGTTACCAACCAGATGGCATTATCTATAAAATTGTGAAAACATTTAAATTTAATGTAACTCATTTTAGATGAAGGGGCAAAGGAACTACAATGGCAACGCTTTCAGACTATATAAAGATGTGCTGAAATATGTAATAACAGGTAATTACTGTAAATTCAAGAAAAGAGACACAAAGTGATGAGAAAATAAAAGGTTTCCTTCCATGCTAAAATATGTTCAATGGCAAGTAATCTGTTGAAAAAATTGATAACTGAATAGAGCAATGATATATCCACAGTTACCAGTAAAAGCTCTTTATAACATGGCTCATTTTCAAGCAATTTGTTAAAATACTATGATTTATCTTTTAAATATGTGGGTAGTTATTGGATATGCTGTGGCAGGAAGGAACCAAGGAAATATGCTAAAGATTCTGTCAATGAATCAGTGCAATAAGCTAAGCATCTGGATTTACGTCTTTGCAGATCTGCTGTAATGCGTAAGTCACAGGGTTTTCCATCTGAAAAAATAAGGCTCAGATTCAATGCACCAGACAGCAAGAGATCAATAAATAACACAGATTACACATCGTAAAATAGCGCCACATAATAACGCTTGATAACAAATTCATTCCTAAGAAGACTAGGAATCGGATTAGTATAATTCTTTTTAGCTATTTATCATAATTTTTGAAAGGTTTTTTTCGGCTCAACAAGCTTTCTAAAAATCTTCAGCAACTAAATGTGAGCAAAGAAGTTGCTTTTGCCAATTTAGCACATAAAAGGACACAATTTTTAAAGAATTGAGTTGTCAAAGGAACAGAAAACCAGGGTTAACCCTATATTAAAGAAAAAAAAATGTTTCCATTTTTCCCCAGATACTGACAAAGTTGTTCAGGGATCATGTCTGACTTTACACAGCAGAATTATTTCAAGATCTCTGCTAGCATTCAGTAAATTGATATGTTCATTGTTTTTGCTTTCAGTGAATTGCAAATAAGACCAAGAAGTTTAAATAATAGTTGTTTTGATCTAAGCTAAGGGGGCACATCTATACATGACAAGTTCTGCTTCTAGCAGAAGCTATAGGAAGAAAGGATGGGATATAGCTTGATGATAAGTGGGATATGAATGGAGTTATTGTACAAAAGCCCCATGCCTTTTGTATGGGGTTGTTACACATAACCAAATATAGTTATTTGCTATCGCCAGCAGCCACGTACAATTGAATGGTGGGACCAAGTATTCAATCAGGATTTTCAAGGGACCCCAATAATTGTTGCGTCCCATCTTATGTATACCAATCTATCACTATGAATAGGGTTGTAACAGAAATTACTAATTAAAAAAATTAATTAAGATTTGAATGCTGGTAGGTGTCGCAAAAATTTATCACCAACTACAAATGGCAATTCATGTGAAATGGTCTAAGCCATGAATATGTATCTGCAATCCAATAAATCATTGTACAAATTATTGAAACAGCTTTTAAGCCGGCATTCGAACAGTCTCTTAACAATGGAAGTTTGCTGCCAAATCCAAAATAACCACCCACCCATAACAACTAGATGTAGTAGAAATGTTAAAGACTGATTGGTGCACTGCCAGCTTCATACACCTACTCAAGCAACATGGCTCCATTACATGACAAAAGGGCAACGTTCCCATAATATCTGCCCACTTCAAGAAAACAGCAAAATCCTTATTTAGTAGCAGGACTGATGTCAGGTGTGATAGCGGAAGTCTGATACATTGTACAAGTGTTGTGGGTGTAGAAAAAAAATAGTAGAATTTCCTGTTATTAATAATTGTAGTAATACTACTATTGAACAATAATCACAAACATTATTGAGACAATACAAGCTGCCATTTTGCAGGTCTTTTTTCATTTGAAATCCACATGGCTTATATACACAGGGGCTACAAATCTGTTCAGGATGGTAAAATGAGCACAATGATGTACTGGGAAATACAGCAGAAAAATAACTCTGAACTGTAATCAAGTGACCTGCAGGGGTGGATTAGACTCACTCTGGGATGTCCTTGCCTGCTTTAAATGAGGTCCTACAGACAGGGCCGGATTTAGGGTAGTGTGGGGCCCCTGGGAGCAAACTGGTGGGGAGGCCTCCCCACAATTTATTTTGTTAAAGTAAATGTTGCTATTAATACAAATATACAACCATAAAACCCTCCCCCCATAATAAATATATCCAGATCCCCTGTAATAAATATATATGGTTCCCCAGTAATAAATATACCTTGTACCCTAAATATACCCTATATCTCCCTGTAATAAATATATACACCCCCATAATAAATATGTCCAGTCCCCCCATAGTAATTATATACAGCCCACTGTAAGAAATATATACAGTCCCCCCAGTAATACATTTATATACAGTCCCTCAGTAACACATATATATACATGGTCCCCAGTAACACACATATATACATGGTCCCAACCTCCTAAATCGCACATATATACACCATTCCTAACCCCCAGTAATGCACATATATACACCATCCCTAACCCCCAGTAATGCACATATATACACCATCCCTAACACCCAGTAATGCACATATATACACCATCCCCAACCCCCTAGTAACCTACATATATACACAGTCCTACATACACAGTTCCCACCAACAGTAACAAAAATATACCATATACATTATACATGAGTATAAGCTGACTTGACTATAAGCCAAGGCCTGGGGAAACCTTTTGACTGCAATATAAGCATTGGTCACAGCCTCCCCCCAGTATATAGCTAGCCAGCCCCCTGCCCCCCATATATAGCCAGTCAGCCAGTTCACTGTATATAGCCAGCCCCCTCCCCCCAGTACTTAGCCAGCCCCCTGCCCCAGTGTATAGCCAGCCAATCCCCTGTATATAGCCAGCCCACTGTCCCAGTATATATCCAGCCAGTCCCCTGTATAAAGCTAGCCAGTCTCTAGTATATAGGCAGCACCAGTATAAAGGCAGCCCCCTGCCTCCAGTATATAGCCAGCCAGTCTCCTGTAGCCAGCCAGTCCCCTTTATATAGCCAGACAGTCTGCTGTATATATTCAGCCAGCCACAGTATATAGCCAGCCAGTCCCCTTTATATAGCCAGCCAGTCCCCTTTGTATGGCCAGTCAGCTATATATAGTCAGCCAGCCCATTTATATAGCCTTCCAATACCCTGTATATAACCAGCACCTGTATATAGCCAGGCAGTCCCCAATATATAGCCAGCCAGTCCCCTGTATATTGCCAGCCTTTCCCTTGTATATAGCCACCCAGACCCTGTATATAGCCAACCCATCCCCTACATTTAGCCGTCAGTCCCCTGTATATAGCCATCCAGCCCCGTATATACCCATCTAGCGTCTGCATATAGCCAACCAGCACCCTGCCGAGCACATAAAATAATAAACTCTGTACTCACCTTTCCAACACCCTCCCATCCCCCACAGGTCTTCTACTTGATCCAGTTCTTAAGGGTGTCACATGTCCGTAGGCGCTGGGGCTACACAGGCTAGGACGTCAGCCACTTGCCAACATCATAGTCTGTGTGCCGCTAGGGTACACGCACCTAACACTGCTTGTTGGCACGGATAAAGAAGAAGACCTGCAGTGGCTGGGGCTTCGGAAAGGTGAGTACAAAGTTTATTATTATATATACCCGAATGTAAGCCGAGTTCCTGTATATAGAACATTGTATACATGTGCGTTACTGGGGGTGGGGACCGTGTATATTGCATATACAAACTTTTGTCCTGAAAAACTTGGCTTATACTCAAGTATATACGGTATACACTGTCCCCACTGCCTGTAACAAACATATATACACGGCCTCCACCCTAGGAACAAACATATATACACAGTCCCCACCCCCAGTAGCAAACATATATAAATGGCCCCAACCCCCAGTAACAAAAATGTATAAACAGTCCTATATACACAGTCCCCACCCCCAGTAACAAACATATATACACAGTCCCCACCCTTAGTAACTAACATATATAAAAAGCCCCCCACCTCCAGTAATAAACATATATACACAGTCACCACCCCCAGTAATAAACATATATACATGGCCCCCACCCCCAGTAACAAAAATATATACACATTCCTATATACACAGTCCTCACACCCAGTAACAAACATGTATACACAGCCCTAAATACATAGTCCCCACCCACATTAACAAACATATATACACAGCCCTCACCCCCGGTAACAAACATATGTACACAGCCCCCACTTACATATGTACATACATATGTACACAGCCCCCACATACATAGCCCCCATAAATACAGTCCCCACCCCCAGTAATAAACAGTAATAAACATATATACATGGCCCTTACCCCCAGTAACAAACAGTATACACATTCCTATATACACAGTCCTCACCCCCAGTAAGAAACATATATACACAGCCCTAAATACATTGCCCCACCTCCAGCAATAAACATATATACATAGTCCCCACCCCTACTAACACACATATATACATGGTTCCCACCCGCCAGTAATGCACATATATACACGGTCCCCACCCCCAGTAACAAACAAACAGTACATACACGCCCCCTACCTTCAAAAGCAAACATATATACATGGCCCCCACCCTCATTAACAAACATACATGGCCCCCACCCTCAGTAACAAACATAAATACATGGTCCCCACCCCCAGTAACAAACATATATAGACTGTCCTCTATACACGGTTCCATCCCAAGTAAGAAACATAGATACACAGTCCTACATACATGGTCCCCACCCCCCAGTAACAAACGTACGTACACGGCCCCCATCCCAGTAACAAACTTATATACATGGATCCCACCCGTCGTAACAAACATATATACACAGTCCTCTATACACAGTCCCCACTGCCTGTAACAAACATATATACACAGTCCAATCTACATGGTCCCCACCCCCCAGTAACAAACGTATGTACACAGCCCCAAACCCCAGTAACAAACTTATATACATTGCCCCCACCCGCCATAACAAACATATAAACACAGTCCTATATACACTGTCCCCACCCCCAGTAATTAACATATATAAGGCCCCCAACTTCAGTAACATTATATATATATATATATACAGCCCTCTGTAAAACAATAAAATGGAACTCACATTACCCTGATGCACGCCAAAGTATCAGCGTATTGGCGCTGGTAGCCAGTACCAGGATGCCGATGTCCTGTGTACGCTATGATGGTCTTTGGCACAGCAGGGAACTTATCTGCCATAGACTGAAGTCTATAGGATACCACTGGGTTGACGGAACAGGCTGTTAAAGCGGCAGCCAGTTCAAGGAAACAATGGAGAGTCGAACCCGCACACTTGTCGGGGGCCCCTTTAAGGGCAAAGTCCTGGGGACCCTGCGGTGCCTACAGGACAGGTGAGTAAGGAGTCATTCCTTCGAATTTCTCATGAATGCAGGTCATTAAATCATCAGTCTGCATTCTTAGAAAATAAGGAGGCCTAAGCTTCCAATGAATCCAGGGCAGCAGGGGCTCGCCGGAGCATGAGTGCCCGTGTATAATAATTTCACAACTCCCATCCCGATTTTTCAGATCTCAGGGGAGAACAGTAGATTTGCTGAATTCAAAATAGAAAACAAGGTATGATTGTCAGGTTCACTAGCGAGAATGCTGGGACTTCTGGTTCTTCTGCTAGCAGCGTTCTCCGACCCCCGACGCGTATCCGCACAAACTCCACCTCTCGTCCCGGGCAGCGGCTGCTAAGATCTCACGCTGTCTAGGAGTTGTGTTCGGAACTGCTGGGATATGTGGTACCTCTGCATGGTTATTCTGCACCATGAGGGGTAAATTCCCAGAAGTTGTCCAGCTCCTATCAGGTTCTGGAGGTGGGGTTCTGGCTGCATAAATTGCAGCTTCACTAGTCACCTGTGCCAGTGTTTGAAATCCCTTCATCACTCGCTCTCTGCATTAGGTTGACTCGCTCTGTATCTGTATCGTTGTGACCTCAGCTAGTTTTTGACATTGACTCTTTGCTTACTGACTTTGCTCTTGACGTACCCTCTTGTTGTGACTCCGGCTAGTTTACCACTCTTTTGTGTTTTATGTTTGTCAGTCTGTTTGTGTTTCCCTTCCCACACTTATCCAGTGTATTTTGAGTCTTCAAGTAGTCGCCCCACGGTTTAGCGTGGGGGGGCTATAGGAAGGGACAGAGGTTGGGGCAAGCTCAGGGCACACTATCCCCTGTCTTCTGTGTTACCCAACCCTAACAGAAACACTGGCCCACACATAGGTCTGCATCCTGTATCCGACCTGCTACATTCACTCCTTCCATGGAGCCTTTGTCAGCTGTGGTCGCTCAGGTCCAGACCTTAACTAAGCATGTTCAGAGTCTGTCTGCCCGTCTTCAAATGCAGGTTTCGGGGTAGACAACACCGCAGGCTGCACCGCCACCTGCACCTAAGGTTCTATTCCCTGACTTGTTTTTTGGTGACCGTAAGAAATTTTTTTCATTTAGGGAGGGATGTAAACTTTATTTTTCTTTACGCCCTCACTCATCGGAAGAAAAGCAAGAAAAAATTTTAACCCAACTCAAGGATGTGTATCCAAGGTTCACTGAAAATTCTAAATCTTTACCAGCATGGCAGTGAACATATAAAACTCATAAACTTTAACCAGTTAGCGACCGCCCACCGTGTATTCACGGCGGCGGTCGGGTCGCGCTGCATGGAGAGGCTGAGCCCGATAGCGGGTGTTTTCACAGCGATGGCTGCCAGCAAAGCTGCTGACAGCCTCAAAAAGATAGCGGCGCCGCCATCTTACCTGGGATCCATCTCCATGGTAGCCTCGGGTCTTCCGAAGACCCGAGGCTATTTAGTTTTAACCCCTTCATTACAATGTGCTGATAGCACATTGTAATGAATGAGGAGGAAAATCCCCATATACTGCCTTACTGTAGTATGGCAGTATATGATAGGATCGATCAGACAACCTAGGGTTAAGTACCTTAGGGAGTCTGAAAAATAGTAAAAATAAAAAAAAGTTTAAAAAAAAAATTATAATAAAAAAACCTAAAATTTCAAATCACCCCCCTTTCCCTAGAACTGACATAAATATAAATAAACAGTAAAAATCATAAACACATTAGGTATCGCCGCGTCCGAAAATGCCCGATCTATCAAAATATGATAACGGTTTTTCAATGCGTTTAACCCTGTAACGGAAAATAGCGCCCAAAGTCGAAAATTTTGAAAAATATAAAAAAATCTATAAAAAGTGATCAAAAGGTTGCACAGTCCTAATAATGATGGTCTATACACTGGCAATATGAAACGTGCTATGGTCTTACCCACTCAGCCGCTTTGTACCAGTTGATGGAAATGTTTCCCGCTGGTCCGACCGTTATGCTGTGTGGTCACCTGTATGTAGAAGGCCGGGAGCCCCAGGATAGGTCCAAGCACATACCTGAGTGTAGCAGGAGGAACAGTTGGATGATGAACAACACCTACCACTGTCCCTCTCACCCCGGGCTTGCAAGCTCCCGCCCTTACAAGGGCAGTACCAAACTGTACCCTGTTCTAATCACCCAGCATCCCCCCTCCCTGACGCGTTTCCTCCTTACTAGGATTCATCAGAGGGATTTCTGGCAAAAATGCTTTTTTGGAAATAATAACAACAGGACAACCTATAGTGACAAGATGTCCCTTGGGTGTAATACAGTGGGTATACCCAAGTGTAGGGTAACACTCCCGGTGTCCAGTACGGAGACCCAGACTAATGATCCCTAGCTGGTCTAATGGAGACTCACTCATTGGGCACCGAGACACAAAGAGTGGGTGTGGTCATTTCTCTTTTGCCCGGTGATCTGCAAAATTGGGCCTTTTCTCTCCCACCTGACTCAACATCCTGCTCTTCTCTTGACGCTATGACGAACCTGACCGCCGAGCACTTGCAGTTTCCCACCTTAGATCTCTGTGTCAGGGAAAACTGACGGCGGAAGATTATTGTGCCCAATTCAGACAGTATGTGACTGACTCGCAATAGAACGACTGTGCCCTAAAAGACCAATTTATGTCCGGACTGTCAGACCGAGTACAGGACTTAGTCTTAGCTTATGCCGAGCCTCAAACATTAGATGAAGCTATGACTCTGGTCATCCGAGTTGATCGTCGCCTAAGATCCAGGCGATCTCCTCGGGTGTCCACTGACTGTCAGCCAGCGGCCAGTCTGTCTCCAGGCCGTCAAGAATTGGAATCCATGGAGCTGGATAGCATCTCTCCTGCACAGCGGAAGCAACATCGAATAAGACGCCATCTTTGTTTCTGCTGTGGAAGTCCTGATCATCAGATACACCCCTGTTCCAAGAGGCAGCAGCAGGAAAAACTTCTGCTCCTAAGCAGTAATCGCGGTGACTGCTTAGGAGCTCCGGTACTCCTAGTTGTGTCTAGAATGTATTTTACCTTGTACGATTAAGTTTCAGTCTGTTTCCTGTACTGGTCGCGCCTTCTTGGATTCAGGTGCTGCAACTAATTTAATTGATAATAATTTTGCCTCTCAGTTATCTGTACCATTGATTCCATTGTCCACTCCTATCCAGATATCAGGTGCGGATTTGACCCCTCTGTAGGCAGGGTTGATTAAATTCCGAACCCCACAGATAAAGCTTATGGTAGGAGCTATGCATGAAGAATGGTGTTCTTTCCTAGTTATGGAAAATTAGTCTGAAAATGTCATTCTTGGTCTACCCTGGCTCCGGATCCATAATCCGGTAATTAATTGGGAAACTCTGGAGCTGGTTCATTGGGGTCCTCACTGTAAGGATCACCTGACCAGAGTTTCATTATATAGTTGCAGTAGTGGCGGAAGATCAGAGTCTTACAGGTTTTCTCTCGGATTACTCAGATGTGTTTTCAGAACCCTTGTCCCAAGTTCTTCCTCCTAACAGGGAGTTTGATTGTAAAATTGACCTTCTTCCTGATGCTAGATTGCCAAAGGGTTATATATATATAACCTGTCAGTACCAGGAGTCACTGAAGTAACGGGAGTCACTGAAGAGTTATATTGATGAGAGTTTGGCAATCGGACATATCCGTCCCTCTGAGTCGCCCACTGGGGCCGGGTTGTTTTTTGTTGAGAAAAAAAGATGGTGGTTTACGGCCGTGCATTGATTATAGAGAATTAAATAAGATAATGGTAAAAAACTCAGGTCCTCTCCCCTTGATCTCTTAAATCAGGTTTCTGGGGCCCAAGTTTTCTCTAAATTAGATCTCAGAGGGGCTTATAACCTGATTCGGATCCGGGAATGGGATGAGTGGAAGACCGCATTTAATACACCTTTTGGACACTTTTAATACCTGGTTATGCCCTTTGGTTTGAGTAATGCCCCAGCGGTTTTTCAAGGGTTTATGAACTCCATCTCTCATGATTACATCGGTGTGTTTATGGTGGTGTATCTAGACGATATTTTGATTTTCTCTCCTGATTTGGTTTCTCACCAGCAACATCTCCGCCAAGTACTTACCAGGTTGCGCAAAAACCACCTCTTTGCTAAGCTGGAAAAGTGTGTTTTTTGTGTCCAGAAGGTTTCCTCCTTAGGTTATGTTGTTACTCCCTCTGATGTACAGATGGATCCGAGTAAGGTTCAGGCGCTCACGAACTGGGTTCGGCCTACCAATCTTAAGGCCTTACAACATTTTTTAGGTTTCGCTAACTATTATCCAAACTTTATTAAGAACTTTTCCGTGATCGCCAAACCCCTCACGGATCTAACCCGTAAGGGTGTTGATCCGAACAACTGGTCCCCTGCCGCTTGCTCTGCGTTTGTAACTCTAAAAGCGGCATTCTCATCAGCCCCAGTTTTAGTTCAACCTGACCTCTCTCTACCTTTTGTTGTGGAGGTAGATGCCTCCGAGGTTGGAGTAGGTGCAGTGTTGTCTCAGGGGACCTCCACTCTCACCAGACTTAGGCCCTGTGCATATTTCTTTAGAAAGTTTTCTTCTTGTGAGAGGAATTATGATATTGGTAATCGAGAGCTCCTTGCCATTAAGTGGGCATTTGAAGTCTGGCGACACTTTTTGGAGGGAGCTCTTCATCCGATAACTGTGCTCACAGATCATAAGAACTTAGTATATTTGGTTACTGCTAAGCGCTTGAACTCAGGTCAGGCTAGGTGGGCCTTGTTTTTCTCTCGCTATAATTTTGTGGTCACCTACCGACCTGGGTCAAAAAATGTGAAGGCCGATGCCTTGTCCCGTAGCTTCGGGACTCCTGAGCTTCCGGAGGCTACTGACAGTAATATTTTGTCTCCAGGTGTTGTGCTGGCAGCTGTCTCCTCCCACCTCTCCTCTCAAATTTTAGCAGGACAAAGATCTGCACCTAAAGACCTTCCGGAAGGCAAATTATTTGTTCCTCTTTCTTGACGTTTGAGAGTGTTAGAGGAGACGCATTGCTCGGTATTGGCGGAGTACCTTGGATCTCTTAAAGAGAAGTTACTGGTGGCCTCACATGACTAATGATGTGCACGCATTTGTCCAAGCCTGTCAGGTCTGTGCGCGAGGAAAGACTCCCAGGAGACGTCCTGAGGGGCCTCTTCTTCCGCTTCCAGTTCCCACCAGGCTATGGTCTAAAGTGTCTATGGATTTTGTCACCGATCTGCCAGCATCTCAAGGCTATACAGTGATTTGGGTGGTAGTGGACCGTTTCTCTAAAATGGGACACTTCGTTCCATTAAAAAAGTTACCTTCAGCTGAAGAGGTGGCTGAATTGTTTATAAAGAATATTGTACGCCTCTATGGTATACCAGATGATATTGTGTCAGATAGGGGCGTACAATTTGTTCCCAAATTTTGGCGAGCATTTTGTTCTAGACTGGAAGTGAATTTGTCGTTCTCATCGGCGTTTCACCCTGAGTCTAATGGTCAGTCTGAGAGAATGAATCAGAAAATGATTCAATATCTGCGACTCTTTGTCTCGGACAGTCAGGACCAGTGGGTGAAATTCCTTCCGTTGGCAGAATTTGCTATTAATAATCACTGTAGTTCTTCCACTCAGGTTTCTCAGTTTTTCTGCAATTATGGTTTTCATCCTCGTTTCTCCTTTTCATCTGTGCCTGTCTCTAATATTCCTCGGGCGGAAGCGATTACATCCAAGTTGCGCACGCTCTGGTCACAAGTTCAGGAGAATATTCAGAGGGCACAAAATTCTATGGTCCAACAGACTGAAAGAAGGCGCACTAACTCTGATACGTTTGTGGTGGGGGGATAAAGTGTGGTTATCCACAAAAAGACTTAAATTGAAGGTTCCCTCTTTGAAGTTTGCGCCCAGGTTTGTAGGTCCGTTTGTTGTTACTCAAGTTGTTAACCCGGTTTCCTTCAAGATTACTCTTCCAGTAGGGTGGCGGGTTCATCACACCTTCCATAAGAGTCTTCTGAAGCGCTATGTTGAGCCTGTTTTGCCTGTTCCTGACCCTCCTTCTCCATCTATTGTGGAGGGGAATCTGGAATTTGAGGTGGAAAAAGTTGTAAATTCCAGATGAGTAGGTAACTCCTTGCAGTACCTGGTCCATTGGAAAGGTTTTGGTCCTGAGGATAGGTCTTGGGTTCCGGCTAGAGATGTTCATGCTCCGCGGTTACTCAGGTTATTTCATCAGGCCTATCCTCAGAAGCCATCTTTACGATCTAGGGGTCCGAAGGCCCCCCGTCAGGGGGGAGTACTGTCAGGTTCGCTATGGAGAATGCTGGGACTTCTGGTTCTTCTGGTGGTGCGAGCAGCGTTCTCCAACCCCCGGCGCGTATCTGCGCAAACTCCACCTCTCGTCCCGTGCAGCGGCTGCTAAGATCTCGCGGTGTCTAGGAGTGTTCTGAACTGCTTGGACTTGTGGTACCTCTGCATGGTGCCTGGTTATTCTGCACCATGAGGGGTTAATTCCCAGAAGTTGTCCAGCTCCTATCAGGTTCTGGAGGTGGGGTTCTGGCTGCATAAATTGCAGCTTCACTAGTCACCTGTGCCAGTGTTTGAAATCCCTTCATCACTCGCTGGCTGCATTAGGTTGTCTTGCTCTGTATCTGTATCGGAATTGTTGTGACTTCGGCTAGTTTTTGACATTGACGTTTTGCTTTCTGACTTTGTTCTTGACGTACCCTCTCGTTGTGACTCCGGCTAGTTTACCACTCTTTTGTGTTTTATGTTTGTCAGTCTGTTTGTGTTTCCCTTCCCACACTTATTCAGTGTATTTCGAGTCTTCAAGTAGTCGCCCCACGGTTTAGCGTGGGGGGGCTATAGGAAGGGACAGAGGCACACTATCCCCTGTCTCCTGTGTTACCCAACCCTAACAATGATCTGAAATGAGAGTAGTGTGCACTAAGCACAGTTCTGGAAAGTGAAAGGGAACAATACAATATTCTGTTGTTTTGGAAATATTAAATCAGAATAAATTATTTGTTTAAAAATATTCAGGAACCAGAGGTACACTTTAAAGGGATGAAATTAACTACCTGGTCACCTGAATATGACATTATTTTCTACTGTATTGTGTGATTAGAATGGGGTGTATTCATTTATTCATATTATTGTAAAATGATTGTAACTGACCTAAAAATGCTTATGAAACTTATGATATGCTTCACAACGCAGAAAATAAAGGCCTAGGGCTTCTTGCTCTTGGATTGGAGGGGTTAACAAGCAAAGCGACATTCTTGGCTGAAACATTTGTCATTTTGCTGTGAGGCTCTAGTGGACTGAGGTCTGACACGACTAAAATACTGACATGATGATTCCTGAGTGTGGTCACAGAGAAGAGCAGTGCAGGTCATTATTGTCCTTTTAGTCTCCATCCTACACACTAAACCACATGGAGCAAAGAATGGCCCCATAAAAATAACTCTGTGCACCAGGGATTTTATATCACAGCTGTTGTTGGTTAAGTCTTGTGAACATAAAGTAGAGTTTTATTTTCAATTAATTGTAAAAGGACGGGGTGAATAAATTGCCTTCCTATTTGTAGTGTAAAGTAATCATTTCCAGTCATCTGGGACAAACCTTCCTGGGTTATACTAGAAAAATCTGCAATAATGTGTTTGCTTTCCTAATATTAGCCAGAATAAGCTGATTAGTTGGGTATATGAGAACCTCTCAATGTGATGTCTCACTGATAGTATTATTGTCAATAAAGCACACAAAAACTAATGGATGTACAGGAACTATTCCCTTAAAGGGCTTTTTTGAGAATTTAATATACATGGACAACCCATTTAAGGCTCCATACACATGAACTCAATGTCAACTGAGCCTATCATTTTATGGCGTGTAACATCATTGCGTTGTGTGCATCAGTAAATGTACATTGTAGCGTTGGCACTCTCCATTGAACTCTGTGGGAGTGGCAAGACAATGCTCTTGATGCTCCCATAGAGTTATATGACAAATGGCCAATGGCACAATGGGGGTCAATGAAAAAAGAAAGCTGTGTTGATATTCTATGTCTGTACACATGATAACTGTACAGTATGCCTTCCTTCACCTGGTAAGGGGCAGAATGCATCGATAGGGGCAGTTATTGGACTGTGTTTCCTCCAGGTACAGACCCTGTATGGACCCAGGTTCTCAAGGAAAATGAAACACTCCAAAGGAGACACAATAAAAAAATAAAACCTACTTCATTGGGAATGTAATGTTCAGACCCCTGATTCATGAAGAGTCCCCCTTCAGCACTCAGAAGAGGGAACCATGGCTGAAGGATTTCCCTTGTTCAGGGCTTAGAGGGTTACTGCCAATAAATATCTATCACACAATCTATTGTAGAATAATTTTCATGATCTAGTGATGGTGGTGCGGACAAGCCCTTGAAGAGGATGGCAGCAAGATGGTGATGAGACGAATGTCCTGGGCTGATGGGTCACCTGATAGAACCTCCAAGTTGCATCAAGGTAGAAGCTTCATAGGTAGTCAAGCTTAAGGTCCTCTAGCATAGAATGGCATAGAACAGCAGTGCCATCTTTGGAGTCTTCAATACTGGGCCCTTTATGTCCTAAAGGCATTATGGCATCAGCACATCTATAAACACAGATGGAATATCTGACCACTACACTGTGTTTCTGGCAAGTTCCAGGGGGCTGAGGGCACTTTTAGAAATTGATGGGGCTAATGTAGTTTAGGATAGTGAAGCTCAATTTGCTTATTAAGTCTAAGAGCAACTATTTATTTGGAAGGTTGCAGAACTTTAAGCCTTAGCTGTAAATGCAGTTTTCTCTGGAAGTGATTCACTCCTCAATACTGACCAAAAATACATGAACCCGCTAATCTTTATCTCAGTCAAAACACTGGGATAATATACTAAAGAAGCTATTGAATATTTAAACTGCATAAAATTTTGTAATAAAATGTAGTGAAATATACTTGGCTTGTGACTTCACTGAGAGAGGGATGTTCATATGCGAATGGGAACGATATTGCCCCACAGTAAAGTACAATTCGTAAGTGTGTTGTTATTACAAATTATAACTCTTCACAGAAGACTGTTACTATGATGCAGTTGGCTGGGTACCCCTTCTCTATCAACCCATACCAAAATTGGGAGTGTGACCTTTAAAATCAGGGGTGCTATGTAGTCTAGTGGGGTTTGTGGAAAGATGCAATCCTAAGATTTTAAATGATTGTGGGACAATTCCCCCTCATCCTATCCTGTTAGCAGGAGTTCATAACTACAAGTTATGTACAAGTTATCAATATATAATTTCCCTATGTTTGACAGTTGCCTCCTTTGTCCACTTTTGATGGGAAAGAGGCTAGGCACTTTGCATACCATGGTGTCATCCTTTTTATCTTGGCTAGGGTGTAAAATGTACACATACACCTTGGGACGTGTGAACCTAGTGGTAATGTAGTGGCTGGGGCTTCTTGATGAAGTGGTTTATGGCTGGCATCTGTCCCTATTCTGATTGTGACTGTAATTGTGAGAAAAAGAAGAACTTCAAACAATGAATTATGGCAATATTTAGTGCTATGGCCACACACACCATGACCTTTTTTCTAATTCCAGACTACCCCTTTAAGTATTTCTGGTAAGTCACTAAGCTTTGAGCGTGATTTGATATCTGATGAATGACCTTTACTGGCAGTGAGTTTCCTACAACAACTGCCTGACACGATTACTACATACATTGTATTGGTAAGCACCTCATTTATCATTGACTGCTCATTACTGAACATTATTTTTCCCCTGAAAACCCCTATAATGAATCAGATACTTGCAGCATATTTATGGATTACCGTTTATTTTTTTCCATTTTGGTGTTTAGCTGAGGCTGACTCACCTAGGTCTCCTGACACAAGCTATGGTAATTAGAAGGAAAATTCTGCAGAATGATAGAATCTCATATTGTTCTACTTACTAGCCCCCGCCTCCTCTACCTTCATCCGTAAACTGCTGTCTTCTTCCAATATCCAGGGCAATAACTGTCTTGGGCTTCCCAGTAAACCTTTAGATAACACCTCTCATCCTTGTGTGTGACTCTGCTTAAGAGAAACACTTAATTAGTCTCCTCAGTGACTATTGATCACACAGGGAGTTCGGGAAAACACAAAACAAAAGGGCTGATGTGTTTTAAAGAGCATTGATCTAATTCATTTTTAAAGACCATATATCCGCAGTTTCTGTCTTGTCCACTTGTATATAAATCCCCTTATAGTGCCTTTCCAGGATCCACAAGGCAAGGAGATTATATTAAAAATGATGATGCATTCATTTCCACATAGATAGTACGGGTCGGGAAGGAATTCATTTTCCTTATAAAGATTTCCTTTGCAGCCCACCTTTATAGCCATACAGAGCCTGAGAGGCCACATATACTCCACTGGGGATTCTAGTTAAGGAATATGCAAATACATTTCCATAGAGGAAGAAGAAAACTATGCCTCCAGTGCTTTCTTTTTGAATGATGCATAGTTTTCCTTTACTCACACACAAAGTAATGTAGCACATGTCACATGTTAGGTGGAGAGGAGAGTAATAAGCAAAACATAATATGAGGGGACCCAGAAGGTCTCTTCACACCTGTTCCTAGAAAGCTTACAGAGTACATTATGGGGCAGATTTATAAAGTGTCTGAAAGTCAGAATATTTCTAGCTGCCCATGGCAACAGCTCCCCTTTAAACTATTCATGAGCATTACTAAAATGAAAGCCGAGCTGTGATTGGTTGCCATGGGCAACTAGAAATATTCTGACTTTCAGACACTTGATAAATCTGCCCATTATGGGGGTCATTTACTAAGGGCCCGATACACGTTTTCCCGCCGTGTTACCCGAATATTTCCGATTTGCGGCGGTTGTACCTGAATTGCCCCGGGATTTTGGCACACGCGATCGGATTGTGGTGCATCAGCGCCGGCATGCGCGCGACGGAAATCGGGGGGTGTGGCCGAGCGAAAACCCGACGGATTCGGAAAAAACGGCGCATTTTAAAAAAATTGTGTCGCGAAAATTTCACTCACCTTCATCCAGGATAGGCCGGTGTATTTCGAGGCATTCCAGCGGACTTCAGCGCAGCAGCCTGGTGGACGGCGGAGGAACTACCATCATAAATCCCGGCCGGACCCAAATCCAGCGCAGAGAACGCGCCGCTGGATCGCGAATGGGCCGGGTAAGTAAATCTGCCCCTATGTCTCTCTTCCAATATATATATTTTTATATACAGTTGTTATGTTGTTATGCAGTGGGGATTGTAGGTTCAAATCCCATCTGAACAAGAAATATATTAAAAATAATTTATTGAATAACATTTATAACAAAATATATATATATATATATATATATATATATATATATATATATATACAGTACAGACCAAAAGTTTCAACACACCTTTTCATTCAAAGAGTTTTCTGTATTTTCATCACTATAAAAATTGTTGATTCACACGGAAGGCATCAAAACAATGAATTAACACATGTGGAATTATACACTTGACAAAAAAGTGTGAAATAACTGAAAATATGTCTTATATTGTTGGTTCTTCAAAGTAGCCCCCTTTTGCTTTGATTATTGCTTTTCACACTTTTGACATTCTCTTGGTGAGCTTCAAGAGTTAGTCACCTGAAATGGTCTTCCAACTGTCTTGAAGGAGTTCCTAGAGATGCTTAGTAGTTGTTGGCACTTTTGCCTTTACTCTGTGGTCCAGCCCACCCCAAACTATCTTGATTGGGTGCAAGTCTGTTGACTTGGAGGCCAGATCATCTGGCGTGGCATCCCATCATTCTCCTTCTTGGTCAAATAGCCCTTACACAGCCTGGAGGTGTGTTTGGGGTCATTGTCCTATTAAAAAATAAATGATGGTCCAACTAAATGCAAACTGTATGGAATAGCATGGCGCTGGTAACCACAGCTGGTTCATTATACTTTTTATTTTGAATAAATCCCCAACAGCGTCACCAGCAAAGTACCTCCACACCATCACATGCTTTGTGGTGGGAACCAGGAATGTAGAGTCTTTTGTTCATCTTTTCTGCGTTGCACAAAAACCAAAGATCTCAAATTTGGACTCATGAGACAAAAGCACAGATTTCCACTGGTCTAATGTTCATGTGTTCTTTAGCCCAAACAAGTCTCTTGTGCTTGTTGCCTTTCCTCAGCAGTGGTTTCCTAGCAAGTATTTTACCATGACAGCTTGTTGCACACAGTCTCCTCTTAAAAGTTGTTGTAGAGATGTGTCTGCTGCTAGAACTCTGTGTGGCTTTGACCTGGTCTCTAATCTGAGCTACTGATAACCTGCGATTTGGGAGGCTGGTGACTCAGATGAACTTATCCTCCACAGCAGAGGTAACTCTGGGTCTTCCTTTCCTGGGGCGGTCCTCATGTGAGCCAGTTTCTTTGTAGCACTTGATGGTTTTTGTAACTGCACTTGGGGACACTCTCAAAGTTTTCCCAATTTTTCGGACTGACTGACCTTCATTTCTTAAAGTAATGATGCCCACTCGTTTATCTTTTTTTCTGCTTCTTTCGAGCCATAATTCCACATGAACAATTCATAGTTTTGATGCCATCAGTGTGAATCTGCAATTTTTATAGTCATGAAAATACAGAGAACTCTTTGAATGAGAAGGTGTGTCCAAACTTTTGGTCTGTACTGTATATATATATATATATATATATATATATATATATATATATATATATATATATATTATATTCATTATTAAATATTATATTATTCAATAAATTATTTTTACTATATTTCTTGTTTAGATAGGATTTGAACCTACATTCCCTACTGCATAACAATAGAAATACAGTGATCTTAACTTTGCTTATGCCATTACTGGGGAAGGCTCCTGAGTATTTCATTAATGAAGGAAGGTTGCTGGGAGTCTTACTAGTGAGGGGAGGCTGCTGGGCATTTCATTAGTAAGGGTAGGCGGCTGGGCATTTCATTACTGGGGAGGCTGCATAGCATTGAATGAGTGTGGATGGACTGTATGGGACTGAATGAGTGGGGGGCTGTTTGGAATTTCTTTAGGAAGGGGGGGGGGCTGTGGCCAATGCATTTCCCACCGTAGGGTTATACTCGAGGGAATATGTTTTTCCGTGTTAAAATTAGGTGCCTCGTCTTATAGTGGACTATATACTGTACTCACAAACTTGGGTTAACATTTTATGGAAACATAAAGATCACACAAAAAATACACATGGCTTAATTTCTACTACACTTTGTGATCATATGACAGTTTGTCCTCTCCTGAGCTTTCATGAAAAAGCCTTTTTTTCACCCCAAAAAGCGTTTTGAATCTCCTGGCACTAGAAGGCTCTCACCTATCAAATCTGTTGTCCACTCACTGTTGTAGTGTTCTCCATCTCTACCAGAAGAGAAAGCAAACTTGGGATAAAAAAAAACCCCAATACTTTTCTTCAAAGTAAACATATATTTATATATGTATGTATGCTCAAAACCCACAAAAAACTTAGTGTTATTACAACTATTATGAAGCAACACCTAGAACTCTAGTGGCTAATCAGAATTGCAGTTACCTATGATGTACTGGACTGACTTCAGGTTAACCACAGGCGGAGTTGCAGGTTGTGTCTCCACTAGTGGCACATAAAGGCACCCTTATTATAGTTGTTATAATGTTTGCCCTATAGTTTAATATCATGAGGCATTCCATTGTAGCATTCCAGGAAGCACATGGAGAAATAATACAAACCATTGCAGACCCCATACTACAAATGGGCTAAACACAAATCAATTAAATAGCAATGGGCAGGAAGATTGCAACATGAATTAGAAGGTGATTGCTAGTCTGCTTTCTGTATGATTTAAAACATATGAAAAATGTTGTCTTTGGTTTTATGTTATATTTCATAAATACTAGACACATGCAACATGAATGTACCCAACAGCACAGCATACAATGTTATGTTCTCTTGATTAGCAAGTGAAAGCTACTAAATGTGTACATGTTTTCTATGGAAGTGGATTGGACATGCCGGGAAACATGAAAGGCAGGCGGTGGTGCTGTGCTTGTCAGGAGCTCATTTAGTAATTAAGTGAGCAAGTGTCTTTTGAAGCATCAAATATACAGCTGTGATTTGCTTGTTAAGGACCTAACAACTTTATTTATATAGTGGTTACACATAAAACATGTTTTGCTCTCTCCTATTTACAGTATCAATGTCACTTTGCTTGTGAATTTTCAATAATATGGTTTAACCTGGATCTCAGTCAGATTATTGTCCCAGTAATATGCAGTTTATTCAAGAGGGATAGGCTCTTCTCAATCATCTCATTTGTATCTGGTACATCACATTGACTCAAAACTGAAATGCTCCTATCAACAATAATAATCTCCTTAAAGGGGTTGTCCGAGTTTTGAAAAAAAAACTATAGGTGGCCGGGAGCGGGCTGCTTAAAACAATAAAGCTGTACTTACCTTCCAGTGCCCTCCGGTATCCAGTGCTGCTGTCGCTCCAGTCCGGGCGACATGTAAACAAACATGGCTGCCGGAGCAGCGTTGCATACACAGCATTGTGTATGGGGGCCGGAAGGTTCTCGGGTCCGGCCGGAAGCTGAATGCAGCTGTTTACATGGCGCCCGGACCGGAGCGACAGCAGCGCTGGATACCGGAGGGCACTGGAAGGTAAGTACATCTTTATTGTTTTAGGCAGCCCGCTCCCGGCCACATATAGTTTTTTTTCAAAACTCGGACAACCCCTTTAATAATTTTACCAGATATGCTATATTAACCACTTCCTTCACAGTGCCATAAAAGTGTGGGGCAGTGGGACCTCCGTTAACACTCAGCTCAGCTCATCACAGAGCTGAACCGTCATTATGAAGCACAGGTCTCAGGTGACACGCCAGTGTAATACGTGACCCCCCAGTGTAACACACAAGTAATAAAAAAAAGTTAATTAAAAAAATAGATACAAATGCCCTAAGACCTAAAAGTGGCACATAATGTAAAAAAGTGAAAATCACCATAGAAACCCCATACAAAAAAACACAATCATTATTGGACTTGCACGATGAACGCAGTAAAAACATTAAGAAAAAATATATAAATTATGATTTTTACCTCGTCCCACATAAAATGCATTAACAAACAATCATAAATAGGTATAATAATAATAATCTGTATTTATAGAGCGCCATGATATTCAGTAGCACTTTACAAAGAGTAAAAACATAGTCATATGGAACAATAGGAGTGAGTGCCCTGCTACCAAGAGTTTACAAGAGGTATAAGAGCTCCAGAATGATATTGGTGTAAAAGTACAACATGTTCAATATTGAGGAATAACTATCCCAAAATAGTATCACTTAAAAATGCATCTCATTCCGCAAAAAATAAACTCTCACATGAAAACATTGACAGAAAAACAAATGTGGGGTGTCTCCGTACTCTGGAGAAATTGCATAACAAATTTTAAAATGGGTTTTCTCCTTTAATGTTTTGCTAATGTATAAATTTTAGGACTAAAGGAGCGTTTTTCTGACCATTCTAAATTTCACCTCCATTTTGTCTTAATTACTATGAAAATTTATCTTAAAGCTGTTTGAGGGGTGTGTATATGAAAATGAGATTATTCATAGGGTATTTCTAATATTATATATTTCAAAGCTCAGAGAAAACAAAAATGATCCCCCAAAAAAGTAAATCCTGAAAACACCTTCAACCCGTTTATGCTCTGCTGTATGAAGAGGGCTCACAGGCTCTTTCTGCCTCAAGATGTTGTAATGGCTGATAATTTTAACATGTTCAAGCGGGGCCTGGGTGCCTTTCTTGAGAGCAATACTATCACATTGTATGGGAATAAAACTTTTTGTAAGTAGTTTCTGTTGATCCAGGGAGTTATTCTGACTGCCATATTAGGGGTCCAGAAGGGCCCTTAGGCATCAGACTTTCAAAGGTTTTGGATCACTGTGGTATAATTCTTCTGGATCGATGTGGTATAATGGGTTAGACTTGATGGACTCATGTCTTTTTCTAACCTTATTTACTATGATTAAAAATAGCAAAAATATCTACATTTCTGTAAAGTTTCATGTGAGTTAAATATGAGTGTTACAGCAAAGAGCCTAAATACTTATCACCATGTGATATTTTAGTTTTTCATGTTTAAAAAATTCACAAAAAAATCTACATTTCAGTTTTTTTCTGTCAAGATGTGCTGCAGAGTGTACATCAATGAGCATAAAAACCCTTTTTTCATTTTACCAATTGGCTGCAATGGAAAAGAGTGAACAATTTTAAGGGGTCTGAATACTTTCCATACCCACCATAGTATTAATCAGCTGAAAACCTTGGGTGTGGATGCAATTCAGCAAGAACATTACATGGCGGAAGGACTAGTGGGAACATATTTACAAGACAAAAATTAAACTGATGTGCAAGGCCCTGAGGAATAATAACTGCGCTCATGAAGTTTGGAGAAGAAGAGCTAGAATGGAATATGCATAAACTCCTTACTCAAATTAGAAACAAAGTTCACTTCAAGACAAGGAATACAAAGCAGTTCAGTAATCACCTTGGGAAATTACTGTTACATCTTAGATCCACCTTCTAAGGTAGATAAAAAAGATTTTCCATAAACAAAGTTAAGATATACAGAGAAAAATTGGTGATGTGAAAATGAAGCTTGAAATGATATAAAATCAAGAAAATAAAGCATTCTAAAATTACAAAAGCTTAGATTTCAGAGAAAACCATGACTTAAGAACACACAAATGTCTCATAGTAACAAACCAACCTCTCTTCCCACTGCAACCATTGGTGAAGATCTTTGGAAGCCAGTAATTTGCTGTACTTTAACCCTAGGCAACAAAGATTGTATCAGAGATCAATGCCTACAGATCATAGCAGCCTAAGGCTAAAGGAATTACAGTAGTAATTTCCAGAAAGCTACCACTGGGAGGTCACCACTGGTCACCACCACTGAGTTATCAAAGGTGTCTCCATTGAAGCGCATATTTTAATCATTGCTTCCATGTAAACCCAAAATTTTCAAAACTGGAAAATGAAAAAAATGGCTGCAGTTACAATTACAAAATATAATTGTTCTGATGATTTGTCTTTGTAAAAACTGCCTTTATATGAACAATTCCTTTGTATGAAATCATAAGTAGAGCAAGGCTCAAATATATTTGAGTAAAAAAGTAGAGCAAGGCTGGAATAAACCTACCAGCCAGAAAACAGGCACAGGAAATAGTCTCCCTTTAATTAGCTGTGTGAGATGACCAACTTTGTGTAAGGCCTCATGTGCATGAATGTTTTTTTGGGGTACAGAAATACTCCATTGCAGGCTGGGCTCATGGCAGGGTTCAGAAGGGATGGAACCAAATGTAGCTTTTGGAGCTCCGTTTCCCCTAGATTGGTTTTGAGGTGCCATGTCATGTTAAAAGAGCCCCTTAGGTATCAGTACAATAGAAACCCCCGAGAAGTGACACTTTTTTGGAAACTTCACCTCTCAAAGAAATTGTCTAGAGCGGTAGTGAGCATTTTAACCACCGACAGGCTGGTCAAAATGTAATACAAAGGGAATGCTGCAGAGTAAAAATATTTTCTTCTCAAATGTGCCATTTTAATGCCAAATGTATTTTGCTAAACTCCTGCCAAACAAAGATTCAATGGGTTAACTCGGGCAAGACAATACCCCATATACCTAATAGATGGCACACAGAAAAAATTATATGAAGTCAACCTTAATATATGGCGCCCCTAGTGCATAGACAGTTACTGGCTGTGGGGCCATGGACTAAATATGCTCCGCTGTAGAAAAATCCATATTTGGGGAAAATGTATATGTTAGAGGGCATGCAGACCTGGCGCCGGAAAGGAGAGTGCTGTTTCAAGCAGCTCTATGAAGGCTCAGTATTAAAGACTTTTCCAGTATTCTGTCTTATTACAATACTTACAGATTAGACGCGCATTGCAGATGCAGTGTGGGGAGGAGGCAGTTTATTTTTCCTCTTTGAGAGTGATGACAGTGGTACTTCAGTAATCTCTACTGTATGTGGAAGTGTTGGACGGATGCAGGTGCGGGGGGGGGGGCCTTGCTGCCTGAGGTGTATGGCAGATGAAGAAGTTGAGATGCATGTTTTTGTCTTGCCCTTCCTTGTAGGAGTTGTGGGAGGATATGCTAGGGCTGTGTGTGGTGTTGTATAGGACAGCTGAATATTTCACAGAACAAACAATTGGCAGTGGCAAAAATTCTCTATCAAACACGGAAGTCTATTGCTAGACCCTGGTTGGATACCGTTTCATTTGATATAGGAGAGGTAAGGGAACATTAAATAGCACTATCCGTATGGAACTGAGTGTATTTTAAGGGGAAGGCTCTGCCTAAGTTTGAGAAACAATGGAAGAAGTGGTTGGAATGTCAAGGGCTAGTGTAAGTGTACTTATTTTATTTTGAGAATCCAGTGGTGCACGTGTGAGTTTGATGTCATGCTGGGTATGAGACTACTTGATATGTCTTGTTCTTGGGACTGAGAAACTGGCCAGACCATGGAGTGGGAGGGGGTTTGTTGGGAGTGGGTGAGTAGGGGGGCTTGTTCTGGTATTGTTCTCTGTCATAATTCTGTACATTACGCTTAATGTCAACAAACAGCGCACCATAAAGTGCATTTGGGTTCAGAAGGGACCGATGGGAGTAATGGATGACAATGTGATTACACTTCTGATAACTCTCCCCCTTTGCTAGTGAGGGCTCAGATGTATAGTATAAAGAACTCCTACACTATAGAAACAAAGTGTTGAATAGATGTTATGATGTATTCTTGCTTGTCATTCTTAAGTGACAAGTGCCACATTATAGAATCTATTGGCATGGTTTTGGCTGATTGAAACAAAAAATGTATGTACCTGAATAGGACAATTGCCCTTCCATAAGACTTGGCTATTTTAGTTACCCACATGACTTCTAACAGCTGTATGTCATGAGGAAAATTACTAAGCAAGCTGGTATCTATATTGCATGGGCTTTAGTCCAAAACCAGCCAATACACATAAACAATTAATTACAATGACAACATACTTTTTCTTGCATAATTCCCCGGCAGATTCTTTAAGCAGATGCTTGAAAGCTTATTATGAAGTCGTATTTTCTGTCACACTCCTTGGCTTATTTTAGGAGATAATGAGAAAGTGCCTTTCTATTCAAACCTGCTTATAATGAGTTCAAATAAAAGAAGAAAAAATGAAGCATTGCATACAAAAATCAAATTATTTGTGCAATAATTGAGGTAAATCAGAAGAAATAGAACCAAGACAAAATATACATCTTGGAGGCCAAAAACAGTTTCTTAATCTGAGCTTTGTTGCTATGAAATAAAATTTAATAAATATTCACCTTCATAACTCCTCTGTATTAGATGTGGAGAAAGTTATTCTGGCCTTTGTTTATATGCCCCTATCAACCACCTTGGCGATACCATGCGATCTACCGAACTTAGATGAATGCCTTATAATTGTGATTGGGGACTTTAATAATACACTGGATCAGTCTTTGGGAAGGCTTAGTCTAGAAAGGGAAGTAAATGAAATAGTTCATAAAAAGTCCAGACTGAAAGTTCTGTGAAGATATAGGATGGATACAACCAAACATGGTAGTCGGAGAGCTTACTCATGTATTAGTTGGTCCTACCATTCCCTTTCCAGAATAGAATTATCTGTTGTGGTAATAGTACAGAAATATTATCATCTTTTATTGCTGTAGTCCACCTTCCTCTAACAACTTACATTTTACTCTCCTATATTACAATTCTGATGCAGATTTTGACACACCTGAAAGGCAAGCACATCCTGCACATAGGATTAAAGGAAGACTCCTTAGTTTGCAAGGGGATAAAGCTGATAGGATATACAGTGTATATGAACGTGAGGGTGCAGCGGAGTTCATAATAGCTTACCCTGAAAAAATAACTGAGACTGAAATACTTCATTCCAATAAAGCTATTGAAAAGTAACTTATCCGTAACAATATTTACTCTGCACACTGTTATTTCCCTGCCAAAGGAGTAAGAGTGTGGAGGGCAAAGCATGTGGGTGTTATCCAGTATTCACCCTTTAACGCAAGGCCACTTCCTCCTGTTGTGGTCCCTGTAAGGAGGAGCCCAGTGAGCACAGAGATACCAATACGTGGTACCAAGGAGCCAGGCAGAGAGAGTAGTCAAGGTCGGTCTGGGGTAATGGCAGTGGGTGTTCTAGTGAAGTCGAGAACTGGCAGAGTGTTGTGGCAGGCAGCACAGGTTCAGAATACATGCCGGGCAATAAGGCTGGAGGTGTACCCAGACTAGCTTGGACACCCTTGCTGGGAAATGCTCTACTCCTTTAATTAGGAGATAAAGGTGCGACTGGGGATGCAACCGGTTGACAATTATTCAGGCCTTCATGTCAAGTCATGGGTAAGGGGCAAATAAATTCCTTTTTCAAATGTAGACTGCACTTTCAGATGAACTTTCGTTAAGTAAGAGGAAAAGTATATTATCATTCCCAGGTTGTATTATTCTCTTTCAAAAATTAAATAAAAAGTTAAAATTGAAGTCTGGGTGGGATGCCAGTCACTGTTTTTTTTACTTGTTATTTGGACATTTTCTCATATTGCCACACAAACTCTGGGGCTCTATATAGAGCTATCAGTCATGCTACCTACAAATTATAACTTGTAAAGCTTATGCATATCGGATGTACCAAGCGGTCCCCTACTTAAGAACACTCGACTTACATAGGACCCCTAGTTACAAACGGACCACTGGATATTGGTAATTTATTGTACTTTAGTCCTAGGCTACAATAAACAGCTGTAACAGTTATCACAGGTGTCTGTAATGAAGCTTTAGTGTTAATCCTGATTCTTATGATAACCCAACATTTTTAAAAATCCAATTGCCACAGAGACCAAAAAAGTTCTGGCTGGGATTACAATGATAAAATATACAGTTCCGACTTACGTACAAATTCAACTTAAGAACAAACCTACAGACCCTATCTTGTATGTAACCCGGGGACTGCCTGTATATGTAAAGTTTGGAAGTGGGGCAGTAAGAAGGTTCCCACAAAGTATCAATGACATTTTTTACTAGGAAAATTAAACATTCTGACATTTTAATGGATTTTATTTAAAATTTTAAATCCATTCATTTATTTAAAGGGTGTGGGAATTGAGGAGTGTGGGGTTTCTTGGGATTTTATACAATATATTTCTAAATCTATTAATGTTTTTTTCTGTATGGTATTTTGAAATTTAATAAAAAAATGATTTGAATGAAAAAAAGGAAACAGCAGAGAGGCAGTCCTTTCAGATAGCTAATCCTGAGGAAGGTCGGTTGGCTAGCCTTCATACTGTGCTGTAAAGCATTGTATTGTCCTATGGCCTCTTCCTGATAGAGAACAATATTATGCAATGATTGATGACATCCTGTAGATGAATTTGCTTATTGGTTGACAACTTAAAAAGATCAGAATAGAGTTTTAAGCGATTTTCAGATAATTTTCTTATGCTGATGCCCCCTGCATACAAACGTGAAATTGGTATGTTTGGTCCCCATTATTCAGCAGCTATGGGCTCTAGCTAGCAATTCTATGCACACAAACAATGGTCCACAAGACCAAGCAGGGAATTGCACACAATCTCTGCAGGAAGCTAAGCAGAAGTACTCATTAAATGTGGCCCACAAAACCAACATTACATTTCCAAATATTACATTTTACCAAGTTAAATTAAGATTATGGGAAATACTTTGAAAATCAAACATCAAAGATTCATCTCTGGAAAAAAAAATCCAGTCTTTAAAGTAAATCTTTGCACTGCAAGTGCTGAACCCAAACACAGGGTTTATCCACCTGGAATATATAATGCTTTCATAAGGAATTAATAGAAAATGATTCATACAGGTAGTAAAAAAAACTTTAAATGCACCCAATTGCACATCAAGCTTATCATATTAATGTTTCATGATAAAAGCTGCTTAGGTTAATGAAGAGTAGCAACTATTTTAAAGCAGCAGAAATGTTTCATGTACCTCTTCAAGTACTGTAGCTGAACAACAATCTCCAATACCTTAAAGGAAATCCACCACTTCAATGAAAACAAAAAACATAAAAAATACTCATCTCCACCCCTCTTAATGTTGATCCTGTCCTCTGCTAATCTTGACACCCAGGGATCACGTACAAGAGAAACTTATAGCAGCACAGAGTACAGGTACAAGATGTCTGGTGCTGCGGGCTGCTTATTATGCATGTACTCACCTCCTTGATCTCCCATGGTTCCTGAAAAGTGTGGACCACATTTATTAAAGTGTTTGCACCATATTTCTGTCTGACTTTGCACTAGAAAGAACTTGCAAACTGCTTGCACGTGTAGTTATAAAGGGTCTGCGCTAGTTTTGTGTTGTGGCTTTGTGTCCAACAAGACAGAAAAAATGTGCACTTAGAGGGGCGTATTAGTGCTTAGTCAGAGTTTGCACCACCTGTATTACAGATGTTCGCCACAATTCTGCAGCATGATCAAAGTGCAGCAAAAAATAAAATTGGGCTCACCTCTGAAGCTATACAGTATGCACCATAGTAATGAAGACTGTGCTCCAGTTTTGATTAATCTGCCGCACTCTGCACACTCCACAGGCAAACTGCACATAGTACAGACTGCACTTGTATTGATAAATGTGGGCCACAGTGGGGGGGGGGGGTTGCAATGCTACCACACTTGAATTTTTTTTTTCAACTTTTTTTCAACAATGAAGAAAATATAAAATGGTACCACAATTAGAAAGTGCAATTTGTCCCACCGATAATAACCCTTCATATGTCGTTGCAAGTGAAAAAAAAAAAAGATATGGCTTGTGGAAAGTGGGGAGTAAAAAATGTAAACACAAAAATGGAAAAGGGCTCAATACGAAACGTGTTGACAGCTGCTTGGTGCTATAATTATTCAATGTAATGGTAGTTAAGAATTATATTTTGGTACAAATTTAAATAGTTCCTCCATAGTGGAATCATTGGTCCAAATATAAGTCGTACAGTAAGTACATTTATTTACTAGGACATGCATGTCAAAATAACTTAAATGTCCTTTAAATGGTTTATATAGGGAAAACAGAAATGCTATTTTATGTCTAGTTATGGTTTTTACATATCATGCCCACATATTTAAGTGTAGCTGTCATTTTACAGATTTTTTAATAGTATGTTATATTATGCTTTATTAACATATTCAATTTTTAGATAACACAAAGTCTGTAAAGTTTTTCCCTTGCCAGTCTCTGTAGACATCAGGGAGAGCAGATGCAGGGTCTATGGAGTCTATAATCCTTACAGCTGTAGACCATATTCAGCCTGTATAGACATACATTATACATCCTCTCTTTCAGAACTCACTTATGGCTTGCTGCAGTGTTCAGAGTTTGAGCCACACTGAGGGCCATTTTCCTGGGGGCTCTGATTGACAGCTGCCTTTCCGAGTCAGTTTCTCTGGAAAGTTGGGTGGTGTCACCCTGACCAGTGTGTTCTATCAGTTGTGACTTTAGAGACAACTGGACCAGTTATCTGCTGGGGGCAGCCTCCAGTTCTTATTACAGGTTGTTGGTTTTGCTAGGCTCCTGACACCAGTGGTCCTTCTGCTTGCTTTTGCAGTTTCTTACTGTCTATTCTGACCCGTGCTATGTTTTTGACAAATCTCTAGTCTCTCGATTTTGCACCTCGCCACCATTTTGTATTGTGACACAGTTTGTCATCTTTTCAATGTACCTGTAGTGTAGGGATTGTCTTCTAGTTGTCCTCTGTGCAAAGCCAAGGCAATCAGGTAGGGGCTGTGGGTGAGATTAGGGCCTGCACCCCTTTTATATTGTAACACTATCCCTACCAACACTCTGTTAGGGAAAAACTTAACAACCAGATGTTTTTTTTTACCAAACTAGGCTAAGTTTGTTAATAAAGTATATTACAAAAATATCAACACCACCAAACAATATTACAAACTCTCTTGTGTTTGATTCTTAATGTGAGGCATGGTATATTGATGTAGGGTTTACCATAAGTGTAAGATCTTCTAAGGAACACTTTTTTTATTCTACCATGTCTTGATATTTAAAACAGTAGAATAAAAAGTAAAATGCTGCCCATCTTATTCTTCAGGATTCAAGTCAAGGGACCAAAGTCTTTCTCTAACAGTAAATATGTCTGCACAACTTTCCTAATCATTACTTTTTGGCCCTATGTGTTTATGGCTATGTTATATGGACACATTTATCAGGCATACCATGTTCTAAGTTTCTGGTAAGAGAATATAATAAATACCAGCTATGGATGACAAGCTAAGATTGATAACAGCCCATAATATAATAAGTGCTAGGATTAGAGGTAGAATTCAGCAGATGAAATAGCTCAGCCTGGACACAGAGGAGCAGTAAGTACTCATCCAAGATATTGATGTCTCATAGGTGAATGCCCTTACTTGTCACAGCAGTCTTGCAATAGAAAGAGCCAGCAGCAGATCATAAGATATGGCATGGAGTATGTATATGTATGTATATATATATATATATATATATATATATATATATATATATATATATATATATATATATATTAGTAATACAATCGGCCTCCTGGATTTTAAAGGTATTACGCCATTTATATTTTTATGTTACTAACTATTGACAGAATGTTGAGGAACATTTTGCTGTGTTAATTCTTAAGTATTGACAATTGTTGCCCAATTGTACTGGTAAGTAGGTATCAATACTAGATACACAGCAAACACATTAGCAGTGTGTTCAGATAAATATACTTTTCCTTCACATTTCAGCTATGCCAATAACAAATATTTTAAAAGAACCACTAATAATCCATGTGGTGGCTACTTTTGAACATGGAGCTAGAGTGCATTGATCTGGTTGAATAGCCACTCTTTCACTAATAATGATAAATATCTCCAAACACCTCTTTACCGAGACTGACGAGGGGAAATATATCATCATGTGACTTCTGCTGGTAACTGATCAACAAGTCACCAAATGTATGACATCTTTAATAAATTTGGTGAATCTTTATGGATTGATTCACAGTTTAACAAGCTTTGCAGAAATCTGAAGTCCAATTAATTTATTTGAGGAATAATACTGGTTTTCTGTCATTATGTGAATTGCAAAGTTTCCATTTAATCGGATACCTCAAGGAGATTCTGTCTGAAAAAGGGGTATTCTCACTTTGGCAAATTAATGTTATTGTTTGTACGATGAAAATTTTCCAATATATTTTCTGTATCAATTCCTAGATTTCTGCTTGCTGTCCTGCTATAGAAAGCTTCTAAGTTTACTTCCAGAACATCTGACCATGATCACACAGGTGCACAGCTCATTAGTATCATAGAGAGAAATCAGAGCTGTTTGTTATAATGAGCCTTGCACCTGTGTGACCATGGTCAGATTTCTGTCCACTGGAAGTGAACAATGAAGGTTCCTATAAAATGACAGCAAGCAAAGATCCAGAAAACCATGAAGAATTGATACAATTTTACAATGTACTTTCTGTATAACTTTTCATTTTTCAAACAATATCCATTACTTGCTGAAATGGGAATACCACTTTAAGCTGGAAATGGGAGGGAGAATGATAGGAACCAGTGACATTTAAGTCTGTCCTGCAAAGTTTTTCTGCTATCTACATAACTATTTTACCATAGTGACAATGAGACAGATTTTGTGAGATATCTTAGTTAATAAATCTGGCTTAATTGACCAACTACTCCCACATTACCAACATTTTCAAAATTTGCACAAAGGTGGCAAATGTTCTATTGGGTGGCATAGAATTGTGAAGCCAGATTTCTAAAGATTTACTTCATGTCTATAGGCTAAAGACTATTGAAGATTATGTTTTTAAGTTTGTTGTACTAAAAGGGATATTTAGCCCCTTAATAACTCATGAGGTGCATCATTAAGAAGGTATGGAGAGGGCCCATCACCCATAGCACCATAAACCTGCAGCGAACACCAGATTCGATTCTGACACAGATGGCAGGTGTTGAACATTTAAATGCCATCAGTAAAGCTGCCAGCAGCTTTTAAATGTTGGTGATGGAAGAACCTTAGGCGCATAAAAATAGTAAAGAAATAAAAAATAGAAATATGGAAAATAAAAGTTTAGAAAAAAAAATTCAAGCTATCATAGTTATGAAATTTTGACTGTGGGGAGTAAAAAAAGGTGTGATTATTTGAGATAATACAATGGGCCACTAAAGCACATAAAAAATTACATTTTAAATGGGTATCATTTTTACCCAAGGTAAATACTAATGGGTGAGCTTTGATTTTCATTACTTTCCTTTTTTCAGGTTCCCCCGATTTACATTTTTGCGGCTAGATGGTGTTGCATTTACTAGCATTTACATATAACCATAGCTCAGAACTAGGACTTGTATCTCTATAGATGAGAATGAATCTCTTATCCTTTGTTCTCATAGACATCAATGTTACAATAACACTCCAGTCAAAGATAATTCACTGAATAATGCATGACTCATTTTCATTGTATTTCCAGAACTTTGGTCCTCCCTTTAGGCCCTGCGCACAGGGTATAATTCAATGAATCAGTTGTGACTGGAGTGTTCCTTTAAAAGGGTTATACCACCATACTATATATTTTTACTTAACTTGAATGCATTGCTGTGCAATTAATATTTTGCTTATGAATGGCTCCCCCTGCTGGTTGATCTATCCGTCCTCTTGTTTTCTTCTGCTGGCCAATCATGCACAGAAGTTTTCTGTCGGGCAGATGCCAGATCACTGGATCCCTCCGCCAGCTGACCCCACTCCTCTGTGTAGAAACTCTGAGCAAGGAGCCTCTGACCTGTCTGTTACAAATACTCTGAGCCTGCTGCCATGTCCCTCTGCTCATTGATGATCTTTATAATACCCCATAGATGAGACAGGAGGATCCTCTGATCCCTGCATCTATCTGCAACTACTCCCTTAGCTTGGATCAGAACCCCTGCCCACCAGTACCAGCCCGGCCTCCTCACTGCAACATGTGGAAGGGAACTGCACTTGTTCAACTATATCTAATGAGCAGGGGCAAATATGGGGAATAAACTGGGCTATGGCGCAGAGCCATCACCCCCAGAGAGGGCCATACTGCTGTGCAGGTGAAGCAGAGGGCAGTTTCTGCACTTCTATTCAAAATGATAGGTAGAAGCAGCCTTGCCGAGGTGTTCAGCACTGAGCTGCACCTCCCCCTTGACCACAGAGAACAGCTCAGTGGAGACAGGGTGGTGGAGGACGGGGTTCTGTGCCTCCCTGTGCTGTGTGATCCTACAGAGAGTGTGTTATGTGTCATAACAGTGTGAGAGTGTGTTATGTGTCATTTATTAGGTGTAAAATGCATGTTTTTACAAATGCATTTTGTGTTTGTATCTACATCAATGAATGTGCACAAACATGCAATACATGTGTAAAAACATTCAAACATGTGCTTGTGTATATTATCTGATGAAGTTTCTTCACTGCTGCAGCCTCAATAAAAAAAACTCATGAGCACAGTAATTCAGTACATGCCGCTGAAGGTTCAGGTACATGATCTTTTATTGCGACGCATGCTTCAGCAAAGAAGGAACTACACCAGGTTCATTTATGGTCCAATTACGTGGTACATATGATGGCACTGTGAACTCCAGCTCAGTGTCGTTGGCAGGATCCTGAATTTTGAATGAATCCTGAATGAGCGCTGTTTACCCAAATGGCGGGGGATCCTGTGACGTCAGTGCTGAAATCACAGAGATTACCGAAGCCAAAGGAAAGTTGGAGGCATGTAGGGAAGAAATTATGTAATATCTTCTCTGTATGTCAGTATACAGACCACTGATAGTAGCCATTAAATAGGTAGTTACAATAAGATCACTGTTATCTGTGATCTATATTTCAGAACAGCAAGAAACATACACACACATATAATATATATTTATGTTCTTTGCAAACTGGTGCCCCCACAAAATAATCTGTAAATACAAAAACTATTAAAAGTAGATAAAAAAAGACATAAAAGTAATAATGTCAAAAATAATTAAATGAGCCCTGTAGTATCAGCCTTTGCCTTGTCAGGCTTCAGGTTGCATTCAGACGCTGCATGTGAATTGCATTTATAATCTAAATTTAAAGTAATTGATAAGGAGCTTGTTCTGATCGTATAAAGAATTACACACAATCACTTCTGATCAAGAATACGCACCACATGTTTTTCATCTTAACAATAGAAAATACTTGCTGTTTAGTGTAAATGCATATACGATAGAGACAAACTCCTCCTCACCTACTTTGAATTGCAATTATAAACACATATTTTAGATGGACAAGATATGAACCCAGCCTGTATTGCGCCTGACAGCCATTTTTAGCCCAGCTCTAATTTATTTTTATTGCTTTGGGACAATTTTTATAAATGAGGTCCATATGCAATATAAATGTCGGGTTTATATAAACATGAATTTTGTTATTTTAGTATATGGTGACAAATATGGGAAGGGACAGGGAGTAAAGAGTTGGAGCTTTGGTAGAAGACACACAGCACTGGTGAATCCTTCTGTGCTTGGTATCAGAAAGTCCAGGGATTAATTGAATACAAAAGGTGGAAGGAGACTCTGAAGTGAAGTAATGAAGTGAAGTGGAGCTGAGGAAAGGCACCTGAAAAGGTGTGTAAAACAGAATAGAGGCTGAAACACCATCATGATGGCAAATTTAAAGTTCTCTTTTTACTCAGGTTTACCATTATATATTTTTCCTGAATTTTTTTCCTGCTTTTGGGGAGCTTTTAAAAAGCAAGTTGGTATGTGCAATAACCAGTGATGGCAAACCTTTTAGACACCGAGTGCCCAAACTACAACCAAAACCCACATATTTTTCGCAAAGTGCCATATTAAGCAGTAACTTATTATTACCTGCTCTTTCACAGGTTTAAATTGTAATGGCACCCGAGGACACCATAACAGTAGAAAGAAGGAGAAGAAGTTTGAATTATCATTGCAGCTTCCTTCTAGGGTCCTGGGCTGCCTGGGACTGCAAGAGGCCTTAAGTCCTGTCTGGCAAATTCTACCCTGGGGTGCTGGCAAGGGTGCCCATAAAGAGGGCTCTGAGTGCCACCTCTGGCACCCGTGTCATAGGTTTGACACCACTGCCCTATAAGAAGCATGAGATGTCCTCCCCCTTCCTACTTCTGCAAGGGACTTTACCTTTCTTGTATCCCCTATACCAGTGATGGCAAACCTTTTGGGGCCCGAGTGCCCAAACTACAACCAAAATCCACTTATTTACTGTGAAGTGCCAACATTGCATTTTAAGCAGTAACTTATTGCTACCTGTTCTTTCACATCTTTCAATCGTATTGGCCCCCTGAAGCCACCAACACAGTTGAAAGAAGGAGAGCAAATCAGACTATCATAGTAGCTTGTCACCATGGTCTCTCTGTAGAGAAAGAATGGAGGGTTCAGCAGGATGAGCTTAAAAGATAATGTAGTCCTGTCAACACCTTCTCACTTTTCCCGCAGTTCCAAAGAAGTGTTGCTTAAGTTGCCTGGGACTGCAGGAAGATTTGGTCCTATTTGGTGAACTCTGTCCTGGAGCGATGGTCTGAGTGCCCACAGAAATGGCTCCGAGTGCCACCTCTGGCACCTGTGCCATAGGTTCACCATCACTGCCCTATACCATTATGGATTGCTTAAAGGGGTATTCCAGGATTAAGCAAAATTCATATATAAATGTGTCCTTAAAATATAAGCTAATATGTAATAAGTTATTTAAAATTTTCCTCCCGTTAGCAGAAAAACTGGCCCTTTAATCGAGTCCGTTGGTTTTCTCTGTGCAGAGCAAACAGAGAACAGAAGATGGCCGCTGGTCACATGACCACATCACATGTCCTGCACCTGTCTGCCCATGTCATGTGCTCACCACTATTTTTCTATTTTTCGTTGTAGTCATTTCAGTGAGGTGATGTGCACTGATGGCAGTTACACATCATTACTATGGTAACAGAGCAAGAAAACCTGTTATATCATCACTGGGGGCAGAGCATAAGAGGGAGGAAGAGTTACTGAGAACTAAAGGATCATGGGACCTATACTTTCCAGTGGCAGCCATCATAAAATCATGTGAATCATAAAATCAGACGTTCATATTGCCGAATACCCGGGAATACTTTAATTAATTTAGAAAGTTGCTCTATGGAAGTAGGAGCACAATAAAGAAAACAGTTCTAGGTTTCAATCATCTTTGAATTATTGATGTTCATAGGAAAATAACCATCTTCAAAGAAGTACCCCATTGTCATCTCATGCAATTCTTTAAATGCATGTTGTATTCTCTTTCCTGCCAAACAAAGTAAGTTTTGTATTTTCATCTCACGCTACAAGCTCTTGAACATCATGATGTATTCAGGTACATGTTCTCTCCTGACCATTACTGAAGTTATCTCTGAGGACTAATACTGATAGATCATTACTGTCCAGAAGTAAAACATCCACATATAACATTTTATATAAAACATATTTCAGCCAATGAATTCAGATTTCTCTGCACACAGTATCTTTGATTGCATAGAGAATCAAAAATTAATATTTATCTACACACTCCAAGTCTTTTAATTTCCTCCTGAGCAGCATTGGCTAGATTATAACTCACACAGAAATATTCCTTAATTATTCATTTTAAAGGAAACTGCACCAGGTTTTTACTGAACAAGCAGCCCCTGTGCTTACTGTGTCACAACACGCAATAAGTGACAAGAGCAGAATTACAACCCCCAATATCACCCCCATGTCAAGAAACCCTCCAATCCCCCAACCACAAAGTGAAGAATGAAGTGTCCACTCCAGGTTTTCTATTGACTTCCTTAGACAGTCTCGATGGATCCATCGAAGGCGGGGTAATTCTGCATGTTTGTGCAACAGGCCACACCCACCATTTTGAAAACTCCTCCCTTCTCGGCTAGGATCATATCAAGAGCTATACTGTTCTGGAACACCATAATGGAGGTTGCATCCAGCTCTTCAGAGACACCTTTAAAAGCATTTCAGGTGCAATTCACAAATCTCTACTGGTTATAATATAGTTAATCCAATCAACATTTTTATTTATAGTTATTTGGGGAATAATGGACTCTAGCCCTGCCCATATATGATTGTGGGCCTTGAATTCATCTGAGACCCTCCCCTTGGTACTCCTATTGCATCTATATAAACGCTGTCATCTAGTGACCCCATGGGTGCCTCTCTCCTGGACCTCCAGAATCCCTTAGGATTCTCTACCTTTCCTTTGAGTGCCTAATCAAACTTATCCTTGGGGATAATGAGGAAGAAATGCGCACATTTTATCACAGCACACTCACCTTCCCAGCCTTGAGACAGGCTTGACCTAATTCTCATATCCCCACAAACCCAATACACATCAGACACTGCTGATACATGGTTTACCTGTGTTGTCAATGTTAAAATAAGTATTGTGGGGCCAACCGTAGGTAAAATTTCCTACCCTGGGGGAATTCTGGTCAGCCCTATAGATACAGAGATAGTCATGGTTGGGGTGTCCCAGAGCATAGAGTAAGCCAATAGAGACCAGCTAGATGGAAGAGTAAGCAAGTTTGCAATGGGAACATGGAGCCATGCTGGCTTTCCCTCTAGCATTATGGATGTTACGTTGGTCAGCAGGGCTTGAAAAGGGGCATTGTATTGGGGCTCTAGACCCAGTAGTCTCCAGGCTTCAGGGTGTGAGGTCACTGTCTAGATATGAAAGAGAATCAAAAGAGAACCCTAGTCTGGATGCACAGCCAAAAAGTACCTCAAAGGGGGACATGCCTGTCCTTCTGTTGGGGGTGGTCCTGACTGAATAGAGGGTAGCAGGAAGGAACTCCGGCCATGGTTTCCCTGTGTCTTCCATGTCTTCTGGATCTTTAACTTAAGAGTGAAATTTATCTCTCAACCTTACCGCTGGCTTGGGACTTGTTCTACACACAGGGAGGGACAGGGTTTCTCTATGGTCTCTTGGAGTCCAAATCTGCAGAAATTCTCACTCACCAACTTTTTGGCTGCAGCTCTGGCAGTTGCTTCTAGCCAACCTGAAAATAGATCAATGCACACAAGCACGTACTTATACGTACCCCTTTTTGGTAGCTGGATAAAATCCATCTGCAGTCTCTGGAAATGATACAGCGGCTTGGGTGTCACCTTTTGAGGGGTCTTTACCACCTTCCCCTGGTTATGACGGGCACAGACTATACAGGCTTCCGCTAGTATAGTGACAGGGGTAGTAATGCCCAGGGCAAACCAGGGTCTGTTAATGGTAGCATGGCCATTTTGGATGTGTGTGTGTCTGTGGGCTATATGTCTTACTGATAGGTACAGGGCTCTGGGCAGGCATTCTCTCTCCCAGTATTTAGGTCTCATCAGCTTGCACCTGGGCTCCAGCTTTCCTTTACACCTCCTTCTCTTCTGATGACCCTTGGGCTACCAGGGATGGAACACTTGTGGATTAAACTTTTCAGGCTCAGTACTCAGCTCCAAGACTGCTGGACAGTCTCTGGGTTACATTCGTGCAGCTGCCTTAGCTACCCTCTCAGCCACATTGCCCTTTGTTTGTGGGGTTGCCAATTTTGTGTTTGCCTTTATTTTGTTTATCCCCACCTCTTGTGGAAGTAAGAGAGCATCCATGAGCTCTTTAATCAACATCAACGTGGGGGTCCCTGCAGAGGGAGGAAATCTCTAGCCTTCCATATGGATCCATAGTCGTGTTTTGACCCCAAAGCTATACCTTTTATAGTAATATAGTAGTAATATAGTAATTAATCGAAGTACTAATCAGTATACATGTTTGCTCTTTTACCTTCAGCCAGCTGTAGAGCTTCCATGAGTGCCGTCAACTTGGCGTCCTGTGCTGACCTGGAGCCGTCTACAATTAAAACTCAACATCTGGGTTAAACAGTTCCTTGTCAGTGACATGAGCAAAACCAGAGGTCTCCTGTTGGGACAAGCAGCCATGCTCATGCTCAAGGGGCTGTGTAACAAAGAGTCTGGTGGGGACCCTCTCTCCTTCCCCTTCTGAATACTGTAAGGCTTTCAACAGAGTGGCAGGATTAAGAGTAGTGCACCTTTTCAGTGTGACGTTCTGGGGCATCAGGAGTGCACATGGGAGTCTGAGCTGTCTGGCCATGCTCAGACCCTTGGGCTGTACTTTGGTAAGGATACTGTGCAAGTCATGTGGAGTATGTACTGTGACAGGGTGGTCTAGGATCAACTCACTGGCCTTGCTGAGCAGAGTGCTGAAGCAAAACACACTCAGCTCAAGGGTCGTAACACTCAATCACACTTTATTCAAGGTGTGCAGCCTTCTACACTCACCGGCCACTTTATTAGGTACACCATGCTAGTAACGGGTTGGACCCCCTTTTGCCTTCAGAACTGCCTCAATTCTTCATGGCATAGATTCAACAAGATGCTGGAAGCATTCCTCAGAGATTTTGGTCCATATTGACATGATGGCATCACACAGTTGCCGCAGATTTGTCGGCTGCACATCCATGATGAGAATCTCCTGTTCTACCACATCCCAAAGATGCTCTATTGGATTGAGATCTGGTGACTGTGGAGGCCATTTGAGTACAGTGAACTCATTGTCATGTTCAAGAAACCAGTCTGAGGTGATTCCAGCTTTATGACATGGCGCATTATCCTGCTGAAAGTAGCCATCAGATGTTGGGTACATTGTGGTCATAAAGGGATGGACATGGTCAGCAACAATACTCAGGTAGGCTGTGGCGTTGCAATGATGCTCAATTGGTACCAAGGGGCCCAAAGAGTGCCAAGAAAATATTCGCCGCACCATGACACCACCACCACCAGCCTGAACCGTTGATACAAGGCAGGATGGATCCATGCTTTCATGTTGTTGACGCCAAATTCTGACCCTACCATCCGAATGTCGCAGCAGAAATTGAGACTCATCACACCAGGCAACATTTTTCCAATCTTCTACTGTCCAATTTCGATGAGCTTGTGCAAATTGTAGCCTCAGTTTCCTGTTCTTAGCTGAAAGGAGTGGCACCCGGTGTGGTCTTCTGCTGCTGTAGCCCATCTGCCTCAAAGTTTGACGTACTGTGCGTTCAGAGATGCTCTTCTGCCTACCTTGGTTGTAACGGGTGGCGATTTGAGTCACTGTTGCCTTTCTATCAGCTCGAACCAGTCTGCCCATTCTCCTCTGACCTCTGGCATCAACAAGGCATTTCCGCCCACAGAACTGCCGCTCACTGGATGTTTTTTCTTTTTCGGACCATTCTCTGTAAACCCTAGATATGGTTGTGCGTGAAAATCCCAGTAGATCAACAGTTTCTGAAATACTCAGTCCAGCCCTTCTGGCACCAACAACCATGCCACGTTCAAAGGCACTCAAATCACCTTTCTTCCCCATACTGATGTTTGGTTTGAACTGCAGGAGATTGTCTTGACCATGTCTACATGCCAAAATGCACTGATTTGCCGTCATGTGATTGGCTGATTAGAAATTAAGTGTTAACGAGCAGTTGGACAGGTGTACCTAATAAAGTGGCCGGTGAGTATATATAGAAAATAGAAATACTTTGCACGAGGCGTAAAAGGTGATAAAATACTAAAATGCTATAGGTTAGCTTGAATATACTTTGAGCACCTCCCAGAAACTCCCCTAGACTATTTTCCCAAAATAATGTTGACAGGCTCTAAGTTTCTCTAAAAAGCACTGTTCTCCAGGGAGCAGAAACTTATCACTATCCCACCCAACAAAAGAGAGTATAAAATATATACATATTAAAGCAACCCTAAGAGTACATGAGAGTTATCACAGTTCAAATATACAACACAGAAAGGTGTTGTTGAATATAACATATAACAATATGACGCCGCTTACTTGATATCTAGTAACATAGGTTCAAACTAGACAAGCCACTGCTCGTCTTATGTTATGCTGGGGTGCAGGCCACTGCCAGCCTCAATGCATACTGACTTAACCCCTCGTTACCAAGGAGGATTACTGTCAGGAAATTGTCACTCTTTGACTTTTTGCAGCTTCCCATGAAGAGTGCATCTAATGATGCACGAAACGCGTAGGGAATACCAACAAACACTACTAGTTAGGGCATATCAGTATCGACAGGGACAGTCTTGGGACTGCCCTTGTAAAGGCTGGGAGCTACTAACCGCGGGGATAGGAATTAGAGCATTATTAGGGAAAGTGAGGTCTTCCCGCACCTGGCCCCCTGGAACACTCCCCCTGGAAGATTGGTGAGACAAAACCATTTACTTCTTCTTATATACAAATGTGTTATATGTCCCCTGTGATGCATAAATAGAGCTGTTATGCCATGAGATTGACATAATGGGGCAGATTTATCAAGCAGTCTGAAAGTCAGAATATTTCCAGTTGCCCATGGCAACCAATCACAGCTCCCCTTTAAAATATTCATGAGCACCGGTGAAATGAAAGCTGAGCTGTGATTGATTGCCATGGGCAACTGGAAATATTCTGACTTTCAGACTGCTTGATAAATCTGCCCCAATGTATTGTCTCCAATACTAGGCAAAGCTTGATGCAAAGCGGGGTGTGTAACATTTTAAGTAATTTTGACATTTTTTTTTTCAACTAGTGATTAAAAGTTAAGTTTTATTCAATGCGGCATCTTGCTATTTGATATCTGTTATCTGTTGATGCGTTGGGCCAAAAAACTGTCCTGTGTGCAGTGACGAGTATTACTTGCTATTTTTTTGAATATAACATCAGGTCAATGCAGTTACACACATGCAGCAGCTGGCAGAATTTAAGATTTCAGATATAATCTGCACCAGTATTCTGGTACAGGTGAAAGTGAATTTGGCTGGTATTTGCACCCCTAGCCTGGCCCACCTTGTGCCACAACTACTTTTTTTAAACATGGTCTGTGTGGTCTAAGACCTGTAAGGTGCGCCCAAATTTGGGAACTTTTCATGCCTTGTACGCACCATTTAGTATTCTGTGTAATCTACTGGGATTCGGGAAAATCATTCCATATGTAGTAGAAGTGACAATTGAAACTAATAGTGACTATAACTATACTTTCTCTAACTTAACAGAAGAACAGACAGCATAAGGCCCCATTCACACTGCAAGTATGGGGAAAAGATAGAGCAGTGCTCACCCCTCCTCCTCTCCAGGCTACTGACATGTTCTCACCTGGCTCCGTCGAGTGAGCACACAGGTGAATGTAGCCTAACACAGACTTGTGTGTGTATGTGCAGCGTGTGTACAATATATGTGTAGTGTGTCATGAACAGCTTACTGTACGACCTTTTGATCACTTTTTATTAAAAATCTTATATGTTGCAAAATGGCTGAATATTAGTGTTTTAAACATTTGGATGCTATTTTTCATTATGGGGTTCAAAACCGAGAATCACCTTTTTTTTAATTGATCGGACATTTTGGGAAGTGGTGATGCTTAATATATATTTATGATTGTCAGGGTCGGTGGTGGACCCAGTAAACCTCCTCGAGCGATGACATAAGCTGATGCCTGGGAGCGCAGTCTAAGTGGCACCTGGTATTCACCAGTGCCTGCTGCAAAGCAGGTTGGGCTTACTGTGGCAGGATGGCACCAGATTGCTGCACAGGCGCCGACTTAGCTCGCGATAGAGGCCAAGGAGAGGTACAAAAATGCCAGGCGGAATCAGAGTCAAAGTCAGGCAGGAGGTCAGGACAGGCAGCACAGGATCAGAGTTGGGGACATAGCAAAAGGTCAAGACAGGCGGCAGAGAATCAATGTCAGGAATGGAAGCAGAGGTCACAACAGATAATCGCAAGGGTCTCAACAAGCTTTCTCTCAGGCATCAAGGCACAAAGATCTGGCAGCGGTCAAAGGAAGTGGCAGAGCAATATAGCAAGGGAGTTCCCCGCCAGCCCAATTAACGGTGCCCTGGCCCTTTTAATCTCACAGAGCTGGTGCACAAATACACTAGGGGCGAGGGAGTCTGCCTGCAAACCCCATGCCGCGGCACCCCCACACGGAGGCACATGGGTGCACCTGCGCCTCAGACATGGGTCCCTCGAGCATCTGTGACAGTACCACCCCTTCAGCTTCCCCCTCTACTTGGCCTGAAGGAACCTTTGAAGAACACAGCAGTCCAGGATGTTGTCTTCATTCTCCCAAGAGCTCTCCTCTGGCCCAAACCCATTTAAGAAAGAACCGCTTTCCTCTAACCAACTTCATGTCCAGGATCTCCTTTATTTCAAAGACATTGGTGGAATCAGCCTCAGATAAAGGAGGAGCTACTTTCTGGGAGAAGCGATTCTGGATGGCGGGTTTTAGAAGAGAGGCGTTGAAGGAGTTCGGCATGCACATGGTGGGAGGAAGACGAAGCTTGTAAGCTATGGTATTTATGCGCTTCAGCACCTCGAATGGACCAAATTTGTAGCTGGGAATCTTTAGCCGGACATACCTGGCAGACTGCCAAACTTTATCACCCGGAGAGAAGACTAGGGGAGGCCTGTGTTTTTTGTGGGCCTGGGTTTTGTTGCGAGTAGAGACTAACAAGTCTGCTCCCAGATGGATTTGAGGTCTCGTAACAATTCTTCCATGGCAAGAACATCAGAAGGCACATAGAGAGGAAGAGGTAGGCGTGGATGGCGCGGAAAGGAGCAGCACGGACAGACTCAGAGTCCAGAGAGGTAACAAGGTGAACCAGTACAAAGGACGCCAGAATCTAAAAGAAACTGGAACCCTTCGGTCCAAGACAATATGCCGAGGAAGTTGATAAAACTGGAAGATGTGGAGAAAGAACAAGATGGCAAGGAGCTGACGGCAGACCAGGCAGATGAACGAAGTGAGACATTTTTGTGAAACGGTCTTTAACTACCCAGATGATGATTATCAAGGAGAAACTTATATTAAAGAGGACCTGTCATCCCCCCGCTGTCAGTTCGGCGTGGCCAGCTCTGTTAGTGCGCCGCATCGCAGAAAGCCGGCAGGGATGGTGCAGTATATGCACTGCTGCAGGCTATTCTCACAGGTCCCCAACTGACAGGGGCATGGAGGGGGTGTGTCAGCTGGCCCCCTCATGAATACGGCCGACTGCCAGGGGACCTTATTTGGTAAGAGGTCAGATCGATTAAAACATTGGTATCAAATTTTGTGGACTGTTTTGGTATTTTATCCGCTGAGAATTTGTACATTTTTTGAAAAACACATTCATTTAGCCAAAAGAATTTTACTGTCAAAATTGTGTTTTAACCCCTGTAAAACAATTAAAGGGTTAACAAACTTCATAAAAGTTGTTTTACGTACGTTGAGGGGTGTAGTTTCTATAGTGGGCTAATTTATGGGGTTTTACTCTTATTTAGACCTCTCAAAGTGACTTGAAACCTGAACAGGTCCCTCAATAGCAAGATTTAGCATTTTTAATGAAAATGTGAAAAATCGCACCTAACGTTCAAAGCCCCATAACATCCTATAAGACAGTGGTTCTCAACCTGGGGGTCGAACAATCAAAACACAGGGGTCAACTAAAGCCAACGGAGCCACGATTTTATAGCTTTTTTTGGCACAAATACAATATTCTTGTACATGGATTGGGGTCACCGCAACATGAGGAACTGTATTGCGGGGTCACAGCATTAGAAAGGTTGAGAATCACTGCTATAAGAGTATGCATAAAAACCATGGAGGCATAAAGTAGACATTCGGTGAATGTTAGTTATTCAATTTTTTTGTGGTTATGACTATGTGTGGAAAAAGTTTGAACATTTGAAGTTCGAAAATCAAGAATTTTTCCAAATTTTCACCAAATATCTGATTTTCTCATAAATAAATGCAAAACATACCACCAAAATTTTTCAACTAACATGAAGTACAAAGTGTCATGAGAAAACAATTTCAAAATGACTTGAATATTTTAAAGCGTTCCAAAGTTATAACCATTTATAGTATCATAGTATATAAGGCTGAAAGGAGACGCAAGTCCATCAAGTCCAACCTTCAAGAATTAAATAAATGTTTTATCCCCATAACCCGTGATATTTTTTCTCTCCAGAAAGTCATCCAAGCCTCTCTTGAACATGTACATAGAGTCGGCCATAACAACCTCCTGCGGCAGAGAGTTCCATAGTCTCACTGCTCTTACAGTAAAGAACCTTTGTCTATGGTGATGGTAGAATCGCCTCTCCTCTAGGCGTAGAGGATGCCCCCTGGTCCTGGTCACAGGCCTAGGTATAAAAAGATCTTTGGAGAGATCCTTGTACTGTCCGTTCAGGTATTTGTACATTGTAATGAGGTCTCCCCTCAGTCGTCTTTTTTCTAAACTGAATAATCCCAAATTTTGTAATCTGTCATTGTATTCTAGTCCCCCCATTCCCCTAATAATCCTGGTTGCTCTCCTCTGCACCCGTTCCAGCTCTACTATATCCTTTTTATATACTGGTGCCCAAAACTGTACACAATATTCCATGTGTGGTCTGACCAGGGATTTGTATAAGGGCAGAACTATGTCTTTATCATGAGAATCTATTCCTCTCTTGATACATCCCATTATTTTATTTGCTTTAGCAGCAGCCGCCTGGCTCTGGTCACTAAAATTAAGTTTACCATCCACCAATACGCCCAAGTCCTTTTCAGCTTCAGTTTTACTAAGTAATTGACCGTTTAGAACATAATTATACTTTTTGTTTCCATGGCCCAAGTGCATAACTTTACATTTATCTACATTAAACCTCATCAACCATTTCTCTGCCCATCCCTCAAGCTTCCACAAATCCCTCTGTAATGCTAAACTATCGACCTCAGTATTTATTACTTTACACAGCTTAGTATCATCTGCAAATATTGAAACTTGACTGTGTAAACCCACTACAAGGTCATTAATAAAAATATTAAAAAGAAGTGGCCCCAATACTGACCCCTGTGGCACTCCACTGGTAACATCAACCCAATCTGAGAATGTGCCATTAATGACCACCCTCTGTTTTCTATCACTAAGCCAATTACTTACCCAGATACACAGATTTTCCCCTATTCCCAGCAGTCTCATTTTATATACCAACCTTTTATGTGGCACGGTGTCAAATGCCTTTGAAAAGTCCAGATATACAACATCCACAGCGTCCCCCAGATCCAGTCTTGAACTTACCTCCTCGTAGAAACCAATCAGATTAGTCTGACAGGACCGATCTCTCATAAACCCATGCTGACGCTGGGTTATAAGGTTGTGCACAGTGAGATACTCCAGGATAGCATCTCTAATAAACCCCTCAAATATTTTCCCCACCACAGCAGTTAGACTTACGGGTCTGTAGTTTCCAGGATCGCTATTTGATCCTTTTTTGTATATTGGTACCACATTTGCTATGCGCCATTCCTGTGGAACATAACCAGTCCTCAGTGAATCTTCAAATATTAAAAATAACGGTCTGTCTATCACCGTACATAATTCATGCAGAACCCGGGGGTGTATGCCATCTGGCCCAGGTGATTTATCTATCTTAGTGGTTGCGAGGCGGCGCCGTACCTCTTCCTGGGTTAAACTGTTGACATTATAAAAAGAATTTACATTATTCCTCATTGTGTCTTCCACCAGGGGATTTTCCTGGGTAAAGACAGTTGAGAAGGCGACATTCAGTAGATTGGCCCTTTCCTCATCTCCTTCCACCATGACCCCCATGTTATTTCTAAGGGGACCCACACTCTCTGTTTTTAGTTTCTTATCATTTATATACTTGAAAAATAATTTGGGATTATTTTTGCTCTCCCTGGCAATATTTCTTTCAGTCTCTATTTTTGCGGCCTTTATCTGCTTTTTACAGGATTTATTTTTCTCTCTATAATCCTGTAATGCCTCATCGCTACCTTCACGTTTTAGCACCTTAAACGCTTTATCTTTCTCGCTTATTGCTTTCCTTACAAGACTAGTTAGCCACATTGGCTTTTTCTTGTTCCTTTTATGCTTTTTCCCATAAGGTATGTGTTTCTCACAGGACTTTTTCAGAATATATGAGAAAAAGTCCCATTTTTGGGGGGGGGCTTTTGTCTTTGAGAGCATTATCCCAGTCTATGCCTTTAAGGTCTTCCCTTAGTTGATGAAAATTTGCCCTCCTGAAGTTTAGAGTGTTGGTTGCCCCTTCACTAACATGCTTAGTAAAGCGTAATACAAAATCAATGATATTATGATCACTATTCCCCAGGTTCCCCCCAACCTGTAGTTTTGACACCCTATCAGGTCTGTTGGTAAGGATAAGGTCCAGCAGTGCCCCCCCTCTTGTTGGCTCCAGGACTAGTTGCAACAGGTAATTGTCTTTTGTTGTTGACAAGAACCTGCTACCTTTGAAGGACCTGCAGGTTTCTGCCCCCCAGTCAATATCTGGGTAATTGAAGTCCCCCATGATAAGTACTTCACCATGCTTTGAAGCCGCATCCATTTCACTTATCAGCATTTCCTCTGCTGCCTCCACTATATTTGGAGCCTTATAACAAACCCCTAGTAATATTTTATTTTTATTTTTCCCTCCTCTTATCTCCACCCATAGGGACTCCACATTTGCGTTACTGATGTCATCTCGCAAGACGGGCTTGAGGCAAGAATTCACATATAAACAAACCCCTCCCCCTTTTTTATTTATACGATCCTTTCTAAAAAGACTATAACCATCTATAGTAACAGCCCAGTCATAGCTACTGTCCAGCCATGTCTCGCTGATACCCACTATATCATATTTCCGTTCCAACATCAAGAGTTCCAGTTCCTCCATTTTGTTTGTGAGGCTTCTGGCATTTGTGTACATACACTTTATATGGTTTTCCCTGTCCATATTCCTTTTGTCCTTATTTCCCAATCTCATTCCAGCCCCCCTTCCTCCCCCATGGACTATGGCTCTTCCCAGCTCTCTATGTACACCGTCTAGTTGCCCTGCACAAGTGTAGTTGCCCTCCCCCCAGGTCTCTAGTTTAAACACTCCTCCAACCTTCTAGCCATTTTTTCCCCTAAAACAGCAGCCCCCTCCCCATTGAGGTGCAGCCCATCCCTACTGTAGAGCCTGTAGTGACACAGGGCAGATTTGAAAAAATGGGCCATGTCAGGAAGGTGAAAAGTGGCTTTGGCATTAAGGGGTTAACACTTTCTCCAATCCTAAATGAACCTGTGGACTAATTAATTATTGGGAGGTTCTGAAACCTGAACCAAACAGAGAACATATAAAACAATATGATATAGTGGAAAACAGGGTTCACTCTATGGAATCCGGAATTTCTTTCATTTGTAAGTTTCTGTTATTTTTCTCCCTTTTTATTTTATAACTGTTTTGCTTGTTGTGTGTCATTGTTTTATTTTGTAATTCTTTTTGTTTTAAAATCCTTTTGAAAGCACTGAATGCCTTTTGCAATTAAAGCTTTAATTTTGGTCCCTGTATGGTCCATGAACTCATAGCCTTGTAAAGTGTGGTTAGCTGTGTGACACTAGAGTGCTGAGTGTGCATGTCTAGTGGTGTGACAAGGTGACTGCTTGAGAGGCAAGAGTGGATGTAGAGTGGGATACTTATTGGTACCAGTATAAATTCAATAAGTGGTGGCAGCGGATCCCTAATTGGAGTGCGGGAACTGTATGAGGTGTGATTTATGCTCAATTTGTGTCCTGAGTGAAAGGTGAGTGCAAGTTTGAGGGGTTTAAATCAACCCGTACAGTGGTACCACAAATCATGTGAAGAGGCAGCGCCGTCCTCTCCGTGACAACCGTATTATCTGAAGATGGCAGAAGATCTGTAACAAAGTCCATGGCCATGTGAGTACACGGGAAGTTCGGTATAGGCAGTGGCAGGAGCAGGCCAGCTGCCTTGAGACGTGATTACTTATTTCGGCCACAGGAAGCACAGGAACTCACAAAGTCTCGTACATCCTTGACCAGACCAGGCCACCAGAGTGCCCAGCCCCAGGGTGCCCAGCCACACAAGAGCAATGTTGCCAAAATAGTATCCTCTTCTGAAGAGCAGGTAGGACATAGGTCTTGGCAGGAGGAATTTTTACATTGGCTGACAAAGCTAGGGTTTCAGACACAGAAAGTGGGTACGTCTGACCCTCTGGAGAAGCTGTGCCTGGCAACAGTTCTACTGGACTGTCGTAGGGTTGGTGTGGTGGTAGAGTCTCTGCTTGCTTCTCCGAGAATACATCAGCAAAGTCCATATTTGAAGCGGGGAGATCCGCCAGGGGTTTGGAGGACATTAAAGGAGTGGTGGTGTCTATAGACAGCGTGACAGGCATTCAGGTCCCCAAAAGACTTTCCCAGTCTGCCAGCTGAGCACAGGAGTGTGGCACTGTAACCACTGAAGACCCAGGAGAAGAGGAGACGTAGACCAGGGTAGCACATAGAACGTCAGTCTCTCTTTATGGAACAACCAAACTTGCAAACATAGAGGCTTGGTACAGTACCAGACCGCATTGCAGAGAATCTGCCCACTGACTGACTGACACAGATTCTCCTGTTGACGTCTGGAGTGCTCTTGGGGTGTCAGACGAGCTTTATCCACTTGCATGGCCTCTTTAGCAGCAGGCAAGGAGGGTGGCTGTGGTGGTCTTTGGAAAACTGGAGCCAAGCAGGGCAGACGACAGGTCCTGATCTTTGTGTGTTCTAGGCGCTATTCATCTGGAGCTCACAGTTGTTGTAATCTTCTATTCCAAAGAATATGTATATTCGACTTCCTTCAGTCCATGAAGATATTTTCAGACTAAAGATTTCATTGGGAATAAGCCACTGTTCAGACACAAAACCGCTGCAGTTCTTTTTTCACAAATATCCTCCGTAATTCAGCTTTGCTGTTTAGAGGAAATAGGTATGGACATAGCGTAGACGGTTTCAACAAGTAAAAACTCATTATTCCTGGTTCTACTCACACAAAATCAGATAAAAATGCGCATATAGTCAATCCACGAGGACACCAGACATCGTCCGACCCAGTGTTTCACCTATCAGCTTCTTCTGGGGCATGACTGGTGTCAGTCCTGCCTTACAATTTATACATATCCTCAACACATTCATATTTCATAAAAAACACAAATACATTTAATATTATAAACATACAGTAACATTTCTTAACATTTGATATAATAATCTTCTAGCTCTACTCTCAACCAATCGAAAGATGTACAAATCGGCGAATCCAAAAACACTGTCATGACACACCTCTAGCCTTTCAGCGTATCAGGAGTAACATTGCCTGACACATATCCACCACCCAGTTCTTCCCACCTGAGGAAATTATTCTGGCACGTCAGAGTCCTTCTCCCCCACTAACAAGCCTTTCGTTGGTATTCACACATTGGGACAGATTTACTTACCCGGTGTATTCGCGATCCAGCGGCGTGTTCTCTGCGGTGGATTCGGGTCTGACCGGGATTCATCAAGGCAGTTCCTCCGACGTCCACCAGGTGGCGCTGCTGCGCTGAAGAGCATCGGAACGCACTCAAGTTCACCGGCCTATTCCTAGTGAAGGTAAGTGCAAGCTCCGGGGCACTTTTTTTTTTTTTTTTTAAATGTGGCGGTTTTTCTGAATCAGTCGGGTTTTCGTTCGGCCACGCCCCCGATTTCCGTCGCGTGCAAGCCAGCGCCGATGCGCCACAATCCGATCACTTGCGCCAAAATCCCTGGGCAATTCAGGGGAAATCGGCGCAAATCGGAAATATTCGGGTAACACGTCGGGAAAAACGTTAGTAAATGACCCCCATTGTAATTAAATTCAGGGAGAAAACTCAATCCCCTAGGATTCCATCGAGTCTCAGTGATTCATCTACAATTCAAGAGATATATCCCTAAATCCAAAAACATCCTGCAGACCCTGGAATATTTAACCCTTCACAGCTATTATATGATATTGTGTCGTGCTAGTTTAAATAGATGTCAAATTATTATAAAATACATAATAGTGAATTATTATTCTATACTTAAATTGTGAAATTATAATTTGTTCCGTGAATAAGCCATAATAATCTCCTAAATACTTTGTGAATAATCCATATTAATAACTTTTTCTCCCCTAAATATACAGTGATATATATGGATATTGATTAATATAGTGTATATATCCTGTATTATTATGGATTATTCACAATATATACACTATATTAATCAATATCCATATTTATCACTGTATATTTAGGGATTATTAACAAAGTATTTAGGAGATTATTATGGATTATTCACGGAACAAATATTAAATAATTTCACAAGTTAAGTTACATAGGTAGGACAGGGCGAAAATTGAAAACAAGGATAGGGGAGCACATAAGGAACATTAGAAAAGGGTTGGTGACGCACAGTGTATGAGCACATTTTAAAAAAGCACATAAATCAAATCTGGAAAAATTAAAATTTTGGGCAATCGATAAAGTGGTGACACATTGGAGAGGTCAACATTTGAACACTATGTTAAGTAGGAAAGAAGGATAGTGGATATAAAAGTAAGGTACCCTTGCACCTAGTGGATTGAATATTGACTTTGAATTGAAATGTTTATTGAGGGATAAATAGGAAGAAGAAGGATTATAATACAGGATATATACACTATATTAATCAATATCCATATTTATCAATGTATATTTAGGGGAGAAAAAGCTATGGTCTAATTGGTCAGCACACGTGTTGTCACAGGAGGCAGGTTCAGCCCCTCCACCTTGCTGATTGTAGTTCTTTTCTGAGCTGGAAACCATGGGTGCTATGGGTCAAAAAAGATACTAACTGAGGACCGAGAGCCAAATTACATTGCGGAATGATTCCCAGGGACACCTGGAGCAGAATTATGTTCTTTTTGCTCAGTATGATGGTTACACTTTAACCCCTTCCTGACACTTGACGTACTACTACTGCATGGCGGGAGATGCGTTTCCGCAAAATGCAGTAATAGTACGTCAAGCTTCTGGCGCCGGCTCCTAAACGGAGCCCGCGCCAGAAGCTGCGGGTGTCAGCTATATATTATAGCCGAAACCCACCTTTAACACCCGCGATCAGAGATTTCTCTGATCGCGGGTGTTAACCCCTAACACGCCGCAATCGCGCTGACCGTGGCGTGTCAGGGGCATTTAACTGGTATTGAGCCCCCCCGCGGCGCTTACCTGGGGGGTCTGTAGCTCTGATCGCAGCCCCGGGACTGCCAGTGCCCAGGGCTGCGCGATCTCTTTCTGGGGAGGCGGGTCCTGCCTGTGTCACATAATACAGTGTAATACCTCTGTATTACACTGTATTAGGTGAAGAATAGCTTGAACAAGCGATCAGTGGATCGCTTGTTCAAGCGAACCTGTAAAAGTAAAGAAAAAAAGTTAAAAACACTAAATCAACACACTTTTTAATAAAAAGAATTAATTAAATAAAGTTAAAGTCCCCTAAACACAAACATTCCCTATACACATCTAATAAAGTGAAAAAAAACAGAACATCACCAAAACCCCCCACATATTTGGTATTGCCAAATCCTTAACAATCTGTACAATAAGTCAGAAACATTATTGGACCCGTACGGTGAACGCATAAAAAAAAACCTGAAAGACTTGCTGAAAATGTAAATTTTCATAAAATCCCTAAAAAGGTTCCAAAGAGTGATCAAAAAAAAGTTATGTGCACCAAAATGGTACCACTGAAAACGACAACTGAACACGTAAAAATAAGCCTTACACCAGCTCTGTCACCCAAATATATTAAAATATATCTCCGAAAAGATGGCGATTCAAAAACAAATGAGATTTTCTTTATATTTGTTTTTTTCCTGTAAAATTGTAAAAATATATAAAAAATATATAGATGAGGTATCACCCTAATCGTAGTGATCTATAGAATAAAAATATTATAGTATTTTTAGTGTACGGTGTATGACCCCCAAAATATCCAAAAAAAAAGAAACCCAAAATTGACAATTTTCTTTTCCCCTATACATTAGAGTTAATACAAGAGTTAATAAAATCTCATCAAAAAGCTATAGACCCACTAAAACGAAGTATTTGTAAAGTGATCTCATTGCATAATCTGCTCTGAATGGCGCATCTCTCCCCTCAATGCCCTGGCGTGTGCCCATACAGCAGGTGACCACCAAATATGGGGTATTGTTATACGCGGGAGACTGGGTATCAAATTTTGTGGGGCGTTTTGGTATTTTATCTACTGAGAATTTGTACTTTTTATGAAAAACACATTCATTTAGCCAAAAAAAATGTAATTTCGAAATTGCTTCTGATTTTGTTTTAACCCTTGTAAACCAATTAAAGGGCTAACAAACTTCATAAAAGTTGCTTTACGTACGTTGAGGGGTGTAGTTTCTATAATGGAGTAATTTATGGGGTTTTACTTTTATTTAGGCCTTTCAAAGTGACTTCAAACCTGAGCAGGTCCCTCAATAGCAGGATTTTGGTTTTTTTTATGAAAATGTGAAAAATTGCACCTGACCTTTAAAGCCCCTTAACATCTTACAAAAATGATAGTATGTATAAAAAACCACGGAGGCATAAAGTAGACATTCGGTGAGTGTTAGTTATTACGTTTTTTGGTGTTATGACTACGTGTGGAAAAAGTAGAACAGTTTGAATTTCGAAAATTGCGAATTTTTCCAAATTTTCTCATGAATAAACACAAAACATGCCACCATAATTTTTTAACTAACATGAAGTACAATGTGTCACGAGAAAACAATTTCAAAATCACTTGGATATGTTAAAGCGTTCCAAAGTTATAACCACTTATAGTGACACAGGGCAGATTTGAAAAAATGGGCCGTGTCTGGATGGTGAAAAGTGGCTTCGGCGTAAAGGGGTTAAAGGAAATCTACCACTTAAAAGTGGTAGTTCTAAGACACAGATACATGGCACTAGCTCAGGGTGAGCTGGTGCCGGAGCTTATTTTCATTAATAAAATAAACCCCCTATCGCTTAATTATATATATTAAAATTTGTCTTGGCGCACCGCAGTACCATGCACACGCCTGTGCGTGCGGCCGATTCTGAAGTGCCGGAGAGCTGGTGACGTCACCGAGCTCTCCGGCACACTCACACCTGTGCAACTTCGGACGGCCTGTTTCCCCGTGCGAAGCTGCGCAGGCGCGAGTGTGTCGGAGAGCTTGTGACGTCACGGGCTCTCCGGCACTTCAGAATCGGCCACACGCACGGGCGCGTGCATGGTGGTAGGTTTCCGTTAAGGTTTATTTGAATACCTTCAATATATATAATTCTCTACTTCATGTAGACTTCCACCTTATTTTTGCAATTTATAAAAGATTAAACAAATGTCATCACTGAGACAAGGTACCAGTGAAGAGACAAATTTATTATATGCTAGCGCTAGTCCTGTTGAATTGCGCAGTCTCCTGGCAAAACTATGCAAGGTCTGACTTGGTAAAGTTTTTAACCCCTTAAGGACCAGGCCCTTTTTTGTTTTTACGTTTTCATTTTTCACTCTCCACCTTCAAAAATCTATATTTTTTTAATTTTTCCATGTAAAGAGCTGTGTATGGGCTATTTTTCTTCGTAACAAATTCAGAGTGACTGTATTTAATTTTCCATGTTGTGTATTGGGAAGCGGGGAAAAAAATACTGAATGCTGTGGAAATTATTAAAAAACCGCAACTTTTAATGACGTTTTCAATGCTACCATTTTCAGGATGGTACGACCTTTCAATCACTCTTTATTGAATTTTTTATGTTTTTCAAAATGGCAAAAAAGTGCCATTTTCGACTTTGTGTGTTATTTCCCGTTACGGGGTTAAACGCAGTGAAAAAACGTTATATAATATACTACTATACTATTTCGCACATTATCGATTACAATGTGCAAATCACACATTGTAATAGATAGCCTAAAACATGACAGCCTTGGATCTTTGTTTGACCCGAGGCTGTCATGGCAATGAATCGTCGATCCCCCATGACGTCACAGGGAGCGACAATCTGAGCCAAGATGGCTTGCCCGCGTGCTGCCGGCTCGTTAATGCTTATTGCTAGCACCGATCGCGGGTGTTAGCGACAGGTGTTTGCTCCATTGTGCCGCAAACACCCGGTGAGTATGAAGAGGGACAGGACTTCAGGAACGTCTTTTTGCGTTAAGGGGTTAAAAGGTACTCAGGCACGGGGCAGAAATGCCCCCTTCCCGTCCAGTCCGCCGGTGGCTGCGCCTCACTATTATTAGTGCAAAGTAGACTTCATCTGGTATTCTCTGTGACTTAAATTTCATCACTGCTGTTGTGACAGCCCCAAATAATCACACCCAACTGTGATTAATCGTACCCAGTGCGAAATCTGGTAAGGTGCTTAAGGAAAACCTTGGCTTCAAATTTCTTAAACATTTAATTTTCATGAGAAATCAAATATTCAGGAGATTCATTGAAAATATATTGAGACATATAATAGTCCCAATCAACATATTTTCAGCTGTGCTGATTATGGCAACTTTAGTAGTTAGGAAATGTCACAATTTGACACTTGAGTAAAGTAGTTTTTAATTGTTTACTAAAAATGCTCCCAGAGTTATTTGGAGCGCATAAAGCTTCATCTTAAAGTGGTTATTCACACATTAAAATGAAATATCCCACGGACGTTCCCATCTAAAGCCTCCCACTTTCCTTAATAATTGCTGAGACAGCAAATCTGTGTTAGTCCTGGTCATAATCATTTAACATTTACCTGATCTTAAGCAAGACTTCAAGTTTGCAGAAAGAGCACAACTATGAATATATAACTGGAATAATTTTCAGCAGTGGACAGCTATAGTCTACAAGATATTGAGTGGAGAAAACGTGGCATTACATACATTATACAGGCGGTCCCGTACTTAAGAACACCCGACTTAGAAACGACTCCTAGTTACAATAGGACCTCTGGATGTTGATAATCTACTGTACTTGAGCATTGGGCTGCAATAAACAGCTATAACAGTCCTCAAAGGTGTCTGCAATTAAGCTTTATTGTTATTTCTGGTTTTTATGACAATCCAACATTTTTAAAATCCAATTGTCACAGGGACCAAAAAAATTTTGGCTGGGATTACAATGATAAAATATACAGTTCTGACTTCTACAAATTCAACTTAAAGGAAACCTACCACTTGAAGAAGTGGCAGGTATAAGAAGGACATACCGAGCACCAGCTCAGGCTGAGCTGGTGCCGGAGCTTATTTTTGTTAGTGTTTTAAACTGCTGTATCGCGGTTTAAAACACTTTTTAAACTTTATAGCTGAAGCTGCTTCGGCGCAGGCAGGTACGCGTTCGGCGCTTACCATGCGCGCGGCTCTCCTTCACTTCCTATGTAGCCGCGTGCATGGTAAGCGCCGAGCACTTACCTCCCTGCGCGGAAGCAGCTTCGGCTATAAAGTTTAAAAAGTGTAGGTTTCCTTTAAGAACAAACCTGCAGAACCTATCTTGTACGTAACCCTGGGACACCCTGTATATAAATTGAAAATATGTTGCAACTAGTTGCTAAGTTTTCATACACCAATGACAAACTGGAGTCAGATTGAGCCTAAACTTGTGACTTTTTGAAAAGAATTGTCTACCCCATTTGGATTCACATGATAAATGGAGTAAGTTTTCTCAAGTGAAACATGGAATGGGTTGGCAAAAAGTCACAAATAAGCTTCAAATTGTCAGATGTGAGACATTCTGAAGACAGAAAACTGAGGTAACTGCAATAATACATTCCCAAATTTATGCACAGAAATTAATGGAACATGGTAAAAATATCAAATGGGAGTATAAACTAAAAGAGCAATAGACAAATAAGAGGCTAATAGATTGGAAAATAAGGAGGAAAAATTAAGGAATTGAAACTGACGAACAGTTGCCTTACTCCCTCTACATCACGGGGCTGCCAGTAAACTTCTGGCAGTACCCCTTCCCCACAAACCTATCCCAAAAGGACATTCATTTGGTTTAAGTTGGGTCAAGGGGCCTCAATACACTCAAGGTAACAACTAAACAGTCTTTAAATATAGTATAATTTGAGAACATATTCTTTTGTTCTATTGACAAAACTACCAACAAAAATAACCTATAATCTATACCCACTGATGATGTGTTAAATTAGTGTAATTGAATTAATGGGACATGTGTTCTCCTAAAGTGTTGAATGTCTAGTGTGCTTTCTATCTATCCATGGGGCCTGGATGAAAAGAGAATTATAGTCACATGTAAACCCCTTCATTACTCAATAAAATCACATGCAATACACCTTAAAAATCTAGTGGCTACTGACATTAGACCAAACTTTGAGGTATACTCTCATGTAGCAGATTAATTGTATCATTCAACTGTATGGGCAGGGGTGGGATTCAAAATTTTAACAGGCTCTCTACTTTAGGAGCGAGAAGTCATGTACTGCGGTGCATGGAAAAACAATATCTACTGTAATAAAGAATTACAATATTGTTATAGTGAGATAAGTAAATTTTTTTTTGTATCTAAAAGACATTTAATTAAGATTTTTCAACTTTATAACCCTCTAAAAATGCCTTTAGCGAACCATGAATAAAATTGTTCACATATCTACCTGTACAAACTATTTACTTATAGATCTTAATGTTCTCGTAGACCAATTAGGCCTTTAACATCCCATGAATACAAAAATGTTGTGTTGACTGCATAGATCCATAAGTTAGAACACATACAGCATCAAAAACAGGTTCTGAACATCAATAGTGAAGCAGAACCAAAAAAATATTATTACGAAAATTCTCCATGCAGCTCCCCCTCGTAGGAGAAATAACTAATCACAGCACAGGGGAGATGCAGCAGCAGTGTGAGTTAATGGGTAATACAAGCACTTACCATATATCTAGTGACACACATGACATGTTTTACCCCTTACCGCCTAAGCCACTTTTCACCTTCTTCACACGGCCCATTTTTTAAAATCTGCCCTGTGTCACTGAGTGGTTATAACTTTGGAAAGCTTTAACATATCCAAGTGATTTTGAAATAGTTTTCTCGTGACACTTTGTACTTCATGTTAGGTGACAAATTTTAGTGCTATGTTTTGTGTTTATTTATGAAAAACATTTGGTGATTTTCGAACTTCAAAATTTCTACTTTTTCAACACAGTCATAAGAGCAAAAAAACTTGATAACTACATTACTCGAATGCTTTATGTTGACTTGGTTTTTTTTACACATCCTCTCATTCTTTTAGGATGTTATGGGGCTTTTAACTTTAGGTGCGATTTTTCACATTTGAGGGACCTGCTCAGGTTTGAAGTCACTTTGAGGGGCCTAAATAATAGTAAAACCCCATAAATTACCCCATTATAGAAACTACACCCCTCAACGTATGTAAAACAACTGTTTTACAGGTTTTAAAACAAAATCGAGTGCAATTTTAAAATTTACATTAAAGGTATTTTTCAAAAAAATTACAAATTCTCAGTGGATAAAATACCAAAATGCTCCACACCAGGGCATTGAAGGGAAGCTGCGCCATTCGGAGGAGATTTGCAGTGTCATTTTTTAATGGCTATACAATCTTTATTTTGTTGGCAATTTGGGCATATAAGGGCTTAGTTTCTGCAACATTAGAAGCACTTTACAAATACTTCATTTTAGTGGGTCATTTGCTTATTGATGAGATTTTATGAACTCTTGGATGTATGGAGGAAAAGAAAATTGTGAATTTTAGTTTCCTTTCTTTTTGTATTTTTTTTGTCCGTACACTAGCATAAAAATAACATATTGTCTTTATACATATTTACAATTTTACTTTAGAAAAAGTAAATTAGAAAAATCTCACTTACCGTATATACTCGAGTATAAGCCGAGGCCCCTAATTTTACCACCAAAAACTGGGAAAACTTATTGACTCGAGTATAAGCCGAGGGTGGGAAATGCATTGGTCACAGACACCCCCAGTATACAGCCAACCAGCCCCCTATAGTATACAGCCTGCCCCCAGTAGTATACAGCCACCCCAGCCTGCCCCCAGTAGTATACAGCCAGCCCCCAGTAGTATACAGCCAGCCCATCTTGCCCCCAGTAGTATACAGCCAGCCCCCAGTAGTATACAGCTAGCCCCATGTGGTATACAGCTAGCCCCTTGTAGTATACAGCTAGCCCCTTGTAGTATACAGCTAGCCCCTTGTAGTATACAGCATCCCCCAGTAGTATACAGCTTGCCCCCAGTAGTATACAGCACCCCAGCCTGCCCCGTGTAGTATACAGCCCAGCCCAGCCTGCCCCAGTAGTATACAGCCTGCCCCAGCATAAAAAAAATAAATAAACTTATATACTCACCCTCCGGTGGCCCAGATGTGAAGCGCTGCTCCCCCGATGTCCGCGCCGCTGGTCTTCAGGCTTCTGCGCCCGTCTTCCTTCTTCTGCGGGGCGCCGCCATTGCTCTCTCCTGGGCCGGCACCTAGTATGACGCGCCGCTGCTGACGTCAAGCTAGGCGCCGCCCGGGGGAAAAACAATGGCGGTGCCGAGCAGAAGACAGAAGACGGGCGCGGATGCCTGAAGACGAGCCGCGCGGACATCGGGGGAGCAGCGCTGCGCATCGGGGCCACCGGAGGGCGAGTATATAATTTTTTTTTTTTTTTTTTAAGTAATTTTGACTGACTGACTGACTGATGTATAAGCCGAGGGGACATTTTTCAGCACATTTTTTGTGCTGAAAAACTCGGCTTATACACGAGTATATACAGTATTTTTGTATTGACATCTTTTTAGAGACATAACTTTAATATTTTTGGGTTGACAGAGCTGGTTTAGTGCATAATTTTTACATGTAGAGTTTTCAGTGATACCATTTTGGTGCACATAACTTTTTGATCACTTTTTGTAAGGGATTTTATGGAAAATTTTTCGAGTTTTGTTTTTACAGCGTTCACTGAGCGGGTCCAATAATGTTACTGATTTATTGGACAAATTGTTATGGATGCAGCAATACCAAATATGTGTTTTTAAAAAAAAAGATTTTGTGGGTTTTGTACTTTATTAAATGTGTATAGGGTATATTGGTGTTTAATTAAAGTTTTATTTTTTATTAAAAAGACTACCGTATATACTCGAGTATAAGCCGAGACCCCTAATTTTACCACCAAAAACTGGGAAAACATATTGACTCGAGTATAAGCCGAGGGTGGGAAAAGCATTGGTCACAGACCCCCCCCCCCCCCAGTATATAGCCAACCAGCCCCCTATAGTATACAGCCAGCCCAGCCTGCCCCAGTAGTATACAGCCAGCCCAGCCTGCCCCCAGTAGTATACAGCCAGCCCAGCCTGCCCCCAGTAGTATACAGCCAGCCTTGCCTGCCCCCAGTAGTATACAGCACTGCCCCCAGTAGTATACAGCACTGCCCCCAGTAGTATACAGCCTGCCCCGTGTGGTATACAGCCCAGCCTTCCCCCAGTAGTATACAGCACTGCCCCCAGTAGTATACAGCACTGCCCCCAGTAGTATACAGCACCCTAGCCTGCCCCGTGTAGTATACAGCCCAGCCTTCCCCCGGTAGTATACGCCTGCCCCCAGTAGTATAGAGCTTGCCCCAGCATTAAAAAAAAAAGTAATAAACGTATATGCTCACCCTCCGGTGGCCCCGATGTGCAGCGCTGCTCCCCCGATGTCCGCGCGGCTCGTCTTCAGGCTTCCGCGCCAGTCTTCTTTCTTCTGCCGGGCACCGCAATTGCGCTCTCTCTCGGCCGGAGCCTAGTATGACGCGCCGCTGCTGACGTCATACTAGGCGCTGAACAAGAAGAATGGCGGCACCCTGCAGAAGAAAGAAGACGGCCGCGGAAGCCTGAAGACGAGCCGCGCGGACATCGGGGGAGCAGCGCTGCACGTCGAGGCCACCGGAGGGCGAGTATATACGTTTATTATTTTTAAAGTATTTTTAACTCGTATATGACTCGTGTATAAGCCGAGGGGACGTTTTTCAGCACATTCTTTGTGCTGAAAAACTCGGGAGTATATGTGTTTTTTTTTCTTGTTTTTTTTTTTCTGATCACTTGTTTAAGCACTTCTTCCCCTAACACAGTGTAGATGTATTACACTGTGTTACAGCCGGGTCCAGGCAGGTGGCATGGCACAGCCCAGGGCACAGGTAGACCCCCTGGGCTGCCGTCGGCGCCATGGACACCCATGGTAAGTACCACAGGGGGTCCGATCTAGTGTAGAAGCCTCTTACATGCCGCAGTGATGCGCGTCTGCAGTGTATAAGGGGTTTACACCAGTAGCAGGTGTCAGCTGTAATATACAGCTGACACCCACAGCTTCTGGCACCGGCTCTGTTCAGCAGAAGCGGTAAGTAGTAGTACCTCACTATGCGGCAAGTCCCTGACACCCGTGATGTACTACTACTTCCAATGTCTGGAAGGGGTTAACAGAAGAAGAAAAAAATAAATACTCCTAAAACCTAGACCTCCATGCCAGGTTCTTCTGTTCACAAAGAACCTTACATTTCTGTAGATTTTAAAGCACAAAGATTTTAGATTCTTTACTTTATCATCATCTCTGAATTAATACTCTTCTTTGAGATCACTACAATGTCCCCACAGTAGTCAATATAATAACAGTCATCAATCTAGTAACATTACCCCACAGTAGCCAAAAATAACTGTGCCCCAGTGGCCAAAAGTTACAGAGCCCCACAGTGGACAGTAGAAATAGAACACTCAGTAGCTAATATTAACAGAGCCTTAGTAGCAAGATGTAACAGAGCCTCTAGTATCCACTGAATTTTAACAGTTCCACCAGTAGTGAGAAGTAACAGTGCTCCAAGAAGTCAGGTGTACCAATGCCCCTGGTATCTACAAGTATAATTGCCCCCAGTAATAATAATGTCACCAGTAGTAATAGAGCCTTCATACTTACCTCTTTACACTTATCTCTTCTTGCTGACAACACCTTTGCTGCTCCCACACGGTGCAGCGAATACGTCAGCGCATGGGTCTGCATCGGATCAGACGCATCATAGGTTATAGGCCTATTCACGCAAGCTTTCCAAATCACAGGCTTGCCATGTCTCCCTGCTCTTCAGCCCACCATGGGGAAAGGGCTGGATTGTCTCCTGGCTTCTCCCCCGGCTCATCAAGCTGGCAGGAATTTTAACATCTGGCTTGTGATTCCACCCCTGTGTATAGAGTTTGTTTGGCAGCAAGCAGGCAAATTTATAAAACTGGAAATTAACAATTTAAAAACTATTTTTTTCCTGCTAGATGGCACACCCATTTTGTGATTATACAGAGATGTCTGATATATTTTGTTTCCCTATATTAATTGTTATTGATACTGAGCAGTGCTAATCCTGTCTGTGCATGTACTATTACGCATAGTAGCACTTTTTTAATTAAACATATAGTGACATGGAAAATATTTTAATCATCATAAATTTTCCAAGAAAAGATATGCAGCATAAAAACTTGGTTACAAAGTTGTAGTTTAGTAGGAAAAGGAGGCACTTAAATGGTTGTACGTCTTCCATAACCACTGCTTAAAAAAATGTTGTGACCTTCCTCAAATTTGAATGGCATTTAATTTGTCATAGCATGAGAATACCATATGCCTAAAATAGAACATTTTTGTCATTTACAACTTGGTAAAAACCATACAATCTGTTAAAATGAGCTTCATGGCATCAAGCTACAATGTCACAAATCGGTTCCTTTCACAACATCAGGGGACCCCAGGTGTTCAGTGAATAGCTGAAACACATGCTTTGTACTGAGGATACAGACAACACACATCTCTAGAGCCAAGTACTCACATGCACCACTGCCCTACAATATATGCTGCTGCACATGGCATGATCCCACAGTTTCCAGGAGTCCTGAATCGTTCTCTGATTGCTACAGCATCCACAGGGAATCAAACTCTCTTCAGAAGGTGATCTGTTTCTTCCACTGGAAAAAATGGCTTCTTAGAGGAATCAGTCTCTGATCCAGAAGATTGGTATAGTTTTAGAGCACCCCAATGTTTTTCATAAAGCTTTCAGCATACCTTTCCTTTTCTCTTTATCAATGGGTCTCTCAGAGTATGCAAGAAGACTTGCATGAAAGTTTAGCCACTGGGTCATCAGCCTTCAGGTGTTTATCTGAAAAAACGTCTTTTCCGAAAAATCAGGTGGGTAAAGATTTACTGCACCCTCTTCATCTTAACTATACACAACCAGGCCTGCCATTAGAGGGGATTGGTGCGACAACAGTCATGAGGCCAGTCAGAAAAGATTAACGGGGCATCCCAATATTCCCCTCTAATCAGTTGTGTCTAGAAACTGGTACAGGGATGGCATCCGACTGGTTTGCTGGAATTGTTTGTTAAATTGTCAGATCTGGGTAGAAGCCGGGCTCTGACCTCTCTTCCCACATTTCAGCTCCCGGCTCTGCATCTCACATGCCATCATTGTGCAGGAGAGGGTTAAAGTGAGTATTTGTGTTTTAATACAATGTTTTAACCCATAAATAAACACAAAAGAGATAACAAGTAATGACAGGGATGTATATTGAAGCTAATAATTAAATTGTGGATAGGTCGTGTAAGGTCGAAGAGGGATAGGGAAGAAAAGGGAGTGTCCAAAACAGCTACAGCTGATCCAGCAAGTAGGTAGGGAGAAGATAAAAGGTAAGGTGGAAGCAGAAGATGTTGAGCAAATGAAGGCAAAGTGCCTGTAAAGACCCAAGGCATAAAGGAGCCATAATGTCATGGTCAGCCTATGGGTCCAGATTGTATAAAACATAGGAAGAGATTTATTAGTGCTTCTATGCCAGTTTTTCTGAAATAATCATAAATTATTGTGCACTGCAAGAATGTGCATGAAGGGAGCATGGGTACCGAGTGGGAGTATTCCTGTTCCGTGCTTGCGTACTTTGTAAAAACCTTTAAACTTTCATTCGCAGATTTTTATTCAGAACTACGCCAGGTCTGCCCTGGCGTAGTTTTGCCCGGCGGCCTTGCTGCCTAACAGATACATTCAGCGGGACAAGGGGACTTGGACTTTATCATACACTAGCACATCATAAATTCCCCCATAGTGACCATCTTCATCAATTTCTTTCAGTTTATACACCCTCTAAAACGAAGTTTAGAACAAAAACTTAATCAGCTCTAAATGGCACATCTGGGGAGCACCATTTTCTCAGTATGATCTGGCAAGTAGCCATCAAAACATGACATAGAAAGCAACATCTGTTCCAGAACTAACTTTGATAGAGGAATTGGTAATGAAGTTATAAAGTTGGATAACATCATGCCACACATCATGTGGTACTATTGGGGTAGGATCCTGAAAGGCAACAAAAGGCAGACAGTACATGTGTCAAAGTATAAAGTGCTGGACCAGTCAGTGCACTGTTCAGTAGTGAGTTATTTATCTAAAGCAGTTACCTAAAGACATGGTTGGGAGAAACAGAATATTAGATGCTCAAAGAAATATTGCAAACTAATGTCCGTCTCTTGGGGGCTAAGCCCACTCCAACATGACGGACATCTACTGCATTGTACAGCTATTTTGACTCATAAGAGGGGTGTCTTGACAGCAGGATTTTTTTCTTTTACATGTGCAACCACAAGATATGCAGATTTGTTCCTCCTACTATTGCAGCCAATGATCTTGTGAGCGCAAGTTGAAAATGTCTGAGTAACGTTACTCCAGTATCTAGGGTCATACTAGGGACAGCTACACAGTAGAAAAATGTATGAATTTAACAACAGAATTAAGAAACAACGTACAGTAAGAATTTGCATAACTTTTCATTATCCAATAAACACATTTTCTTATGTATATATACATAATGGCATACTGCTAATGATATGTTTTATAACACAACTAATGAAACTCATAAAAATTGACTTACCCTGGCTGAAATGTTTAGAAAAGTTTAAGACAGGGCCTGAGGGTCTGTATCAGCTCATCCTTAGAGGACGCAGCTCAATATCCAAACTGGTTTGGTAGAAACTAAGCCCATGGCTTACAGACTACAGGCGGTCCCCTACTTAAGAACACTCGACTTGCATACGACCCATAGTTACAAACGGACCTCTGGATATTGGTAATTTCTTGTACTTTAGTCCTAGGCTACAATAAACAGCTGAAACAGTTATCACAAGTGTCTGTAATGAAGCTTTAGTGTTAGTATTGATTCTTATGACAACCCAACATTTTTAAAATCCAGTTGTCACAGAGACCAAAAAAGTTCTGGCTGGGATTACAATGATAAAATATACAGTTCCGACTTACATACAAACTAAACTTAAGAACAAACCTGCAGACCCTATCTTGTATGTAACCCGGGGACTGCCTGTATTCACACAACCATCGTGTAACCTTTCTATGATGGGTTCACCCTTATACGGATATTCTGTACTTTAACAGTCAAAAAAAAATGCTGTCGATGTTTGTACAGGGTATTCATCTTCTCCAACTAGCTGTATGTTTTAATCTACGTCATGTTAGATATACACATTTTCTGATATTTGAAATAAGGAAATAAGTATTATTGCTATAATGTAAATGGATCTGCACAGAACAGGCTATACAATGGCTGTAAGGTTAATGTACGGAAGCAAGTGTCTAAGAGCAAACATTTGGGGATCATTCATTATGTGTAGACAATTCCCACATGCAAACATAGGAAAGACTTGTGCGCCTGCTTTTCACCACAACACAATTATGTTCTTAGAACGCTGTACTTTATTGAGCCATTAAATACACAAGACAAAACATATGACCCGGGACACTGGATATGCGAGGGAACAATTACATTTTTAAAGGATTTATAGGACTGGACAAATAAAAACTCATCATTTAATTTGAAAAACATGATTTGAAGACGTAGGACTGAGTTACAAGAGAACATACAAAACTAATATCAGTCCAAATAATTTTTTTTTAATAAAAAAAGAAAATAATACCCAAACAATTAAAAGTTAGCATATGATGTATGAACCGTGAGCACAGTTATTTGGGAGGTTTTTCATTGATGCAAATACTTGTCCAGGATGAACCCTGTAATCCCCTTCCAGTGTATATGGTGTTATCTGCTGGGACTGTTCTTCTCAGGGAACGAGAGATGGAAAAGCCAGGAAGAGGGAGGGGTCTCTTGTCATCTTTGGAATGGCATCCTTCTAGCGACTGTAACCAAATTCATCTGCATCATCAGCACGAAAGTCTCCATAACGCCACAGGTTCAACTACACAAAATAAAGGAACATTTTTAAGTATGTCACTCCACAGATGAGAGGATATACCAAAGTCAAGCAAAAATAATCATAACTCCAGTGAAATCCTCTGGAACATATGTTAGGACAACTCTGTTGCTCTAGAACATTGATGGCAAACCTTTTGGGGACTGAGTGCCGAAACTACAAGCAAAAGCCACATATTTTTCACAAAGTGCCAAATGCCAATTTAAAGTAACTAAAGTAACTCACAGGTTTCAAACGTATTGGTGTCCTGAGGATATTAATACAGTAGAAAGAAAATTCGGATTATTATTGTAGTTTCCCTCTAAGGTCCCTTAACAGGATTAATCACAGGTCCGGAGAAGGGTCTACAATCATAATACAGCTCTGTCAGCACCTCCTTGCTCCTCCTGCGCTTCTAGTCTCTAAAATGGCGCTGAACGTGGCATGTACTAGGTTGCCCGTGCCTGCAGGAGGAGGTATTGAGACCTAAATGGTGACCTGGGTGCCCACAGAGAGGAACCCGTGCCATAGGTTCGCCATCACTGCTCTACAATATCCATGTAATAGGAGGGAAGTTGACCTCAAGTTGTACGCCAGCTTTCCCACAGCCATTCAAGTATAAAAGTTACTTACCCTTGCAGACTTAGCAGATTCCTGAGCATTCAAATACTCTGCAACCTGCAAGAAACAGAAAATAAAGCTTTCAGTGCAATGCATTTTACAAGTACCGGTAAGTGCACACATTCACAAGACATGAGACAAGCGATAGTAGCGAGGCCTTCGCTGTGCATAATATATAAGTGTAACTCCTTATGGAGTTTGACAGCAATCTGCTGTGATACTGGGAATCTGAACGTCTATTGAGAGGAGGTTATTGTGTCAGGCATGAGCTTGCGAGGCTCAGTGCAACGTATAAGCCAACATATCCCGTGATTGCAGAGCTGTAACAGAGCCCAACAAAGCTACTGATTACAGAAGCTTGCAGGAGACAATTTGGTTTTGCCAACAAAGAAAGCCAAGTACAGAACATGATCTGAAAAGCTAAGCTTTTAACCCTTGATTCTAAAATACAAGAATATTTTCAGTCAAGCAATAGGCCATATTTTAAAACATAAAACAGAGTTCCCGATAATTTGAGCACCATTCTTATCAGGATTAGAAGAGTAACTAGGTATGGCTGCAGTTCCTCAACCTCAAAGTGAGGAATGGGACGAAAAAGAATGAGAAGTAAAGACGGGTGTTTTGTAATTTGTAGGCACACTATGGCATTTAAGCAAAGTGCCCTACAAACAAAAAGAAAAGCAGATCCAATCTTATTTAGAGCATACATCCCCCCCCCCCCACACAGACAGCCCAAGATACCCATTCCCAATTTAGCACAAGAGAAATGTAGCAACAAGTTCCTTTGTTCACCACAATTAGAGGCCTGGGTGGCCATTTATTGGCCAGAATTAGCTGCCATTAGTTTTAATTTGGCCTTTAATGAAAGTGTCCTCTACTGGTGACAGGTATGCATTAAGGTTATGACCTGCAACAACATGTATAATTACTCCAATTCCTTAATCAATCAAAACATTTCTTTAGCTGCTGTTGGCTTTTTATGGGTTTTCGGCAAGAGATCAGAACAAACGACTAAAGGGAGAGAAGCGATTGCGTATTCTCATCCTGTCTCAGATGTGGGCATAAATGGACCTTGTTCAGGTACAATATCACAAAGATCACATAAAAGACATTAAAGCTAATAGACTTTAATGAAGGGCAATTGAAGTTACTTTAGGTATTTTATTACTTTGCAGCTAGTGTCTTCATTCTAAAGAATATGCTTACCACAGTTAACCAGCGTAAACCATAGATAATCTAGTTACTGACATTACGAATGATTTATAGCACGTTGGGTACATATATGCTGTGTTAATGAGGTCAGCAACCTCGCCTGGATAATGTATGCACCCTTATCTGAGTGGGGATTGAGACAAATGCTTTATGTCAAGTATTGGGCTGTAGCATCTTTGTTTAGATCGGATCTGCCTGCTTACTGCTTATTTTATATTAATATTAGAATATGTAATAAGGACTGCCATTAAAAAAATTCATTTACGGTATATTTTTTGGTAAGGCATACTACCCAGGATCGGCATGCACATTATCCATAACGTAGGACAGTTACTTCATCATGACACACTTCATCATTTCTGTGCCATTAGAAGGGACTGCACCCAGTTCTTGAACACTATGAATTCTCTCTGTATTGATTTACATTAGTTGGGCACTGGGGCTTACAGTAGTCAATAACCTCAGCTGAATATCAATTAAAATTCCTCCTGTAAATAAGTCCGTTAATGAGCTATCGAGTTGTGCAGGGGGAGGGTAGGGGCAGCTCCAGTTTGTCAGTTCCAGTTTTTTCTGTCCTGAAGTGGCCGAATGATAAATTATCCAGTGTGATGTTACACTATGGTTACTTGAGTAGCTGAATACTAAGCCTGCTGATACCCCATACAAAACAGTATAAAACTCTGCCAATCTACAAGGATTGTAGAAGGCAATTAGCTAAAGGAAAAATAAACAGATGTGCTATGACAATCTTACTATTACCTCTAATGCTGCCCTTGGGGTTATCTACTAAACTATGGGCCAATTCATCTCACCTTCACTTGCTTGCATGCCTTTTGTGTATATTTTTTTTTATTGTATGTTAGAGAAGCTATGTAAATCATACAAACAATATGGTAAGATTTTTCTAACATAACACTAGTGTCTTACAAAATGTTCACTTGTCACTTCACGTTGAGGGTATAAGTATCCTAGGGTCATACAGATGGCAATAACATACGCTGAAGCACATTGTTCCAGTAAATTGTATTCAGATGCTGGAAACACAGTGCGGTGCAGAGTAGCAGGCTGTAAAACCAACCATTCAACAAAAATACCTAAAAAAATTCACGCTGTATAATATCAATATCTGGTGTGATTGGATCCAGGGTCTAAAAAAAAGCTGGCTAATTTGCCGGTAAGTGTCATGTACTCGCCTGCTGATTTCTGACTAATATAAATTTCATCCATATTAAAAATCATCAAGTAAAGCTTTTTGTGATTGATGGTAAGAAGAGCAAACATATATAACGAGAGGACAAAGCAGGTGAACGGCAGTCAATAGACATAGACAGAGGGAGAAAATAGATTGCAGCTTTGGAGCTGTCAAGCTGAAAGGAAAAAACAAAACCATAAAATGAAAGGTCAACCATGCCATCCATGGCTTCTGCTACCTGCCAAATTATAACACATTCATAACACATGGATTATTGGAAAGTTAAAGAAAAGCATAAGAAGTCATTGTTACAACAGAATTTTAGAAAAAAACATTGCATTAATTTTTTTTTTTTTGTAATAGAATTGCTTAACTAGTCTACCGCATTTGGAACATTTTACAATAAATTTGGAAAATATGCCAGATTTGTAGACTTTTTTGTAATTTCCAAGAGTAAATACATTTTGTAAAGTAGTTATTTACATATACAGTAATAAACCAGTATAATATAAGACATAATATAAGATCTACTCACCAGTTTCTGAAACTGTTTCTCTTTGCGCACCTCAACCATGACCAGGCCCTCTTTCACTAAACCCAGGCCCACATCCTCTTTGGAGTCTGCAAATTGCAGGGTGACATGTGGACAGCCAGTGCCTGCATACTCCACATTCAACAAGCACTGTGTGTTCTGAATATCACGCACCACATTATCCACAACATCAGCACGAGCGTCTTCCTATAAGGGACAAGCAAGTGTCATGAATGACCACTATAAACAATCAGTAAAAGTAACCCAATTTTCTGGCTGGCGTACTCACATCTTGTGGCACTTGGATGAAAGCAAAACTATACTCGACTGCTTGTGCAGGGAGGGTACGAACACTGAAAGCTGTTGGGAGGGTCCCCAGGCGGGTGGAGGGCACTGTCTCTCTCTGCAAAAAGATAGAACAATAATGTAACAGTTTAATTACTGTATATAATATATATATATATATATATATATATATATATATATATATATATATATATATATACTCTTAATGACCTAAATATAAGGCTAGGGTAGGAAATACATTGGTCACAGCCTCTCCCACTAATGAAATGCCCAGCTGCCCTCTGTGATGAACATACAGGTATAAGGGAGATTCGCAGGCCAGATATTGTCCTGATCATCAAGCCACCCATATCCCTCACCTCCCCCCAGCCTCAGCTTAAATGGCCTAATTGAGCTAGGTTGTTTATGGTCACTCCAGGAGGGTTAGCTTCAAAGGATCTCCTCAGCCAAATTGTCTCTGAAGACTTGAGCAGATTTTCCGTCCAATTTTCAAACAGATAAAGATCCAAAAACACTCTTAAACCAATAGGTTGAATTAGTACAGTTATGGAGTTATGGTCCCTCTCACCCCAAGAACAAATACATTTTTGGATTTGTTATCTTTAGGAGATCACATTGGTCCAATTCCTAGGGCTCTAGCACCCTTGGGTCCAGAGATATAAATATCTCTGGATAGGACCCATAGCAAATGGGTCAGGTTTGGTATCAATGGATCCAGGGATTCACTCTGATCCAATGATACCAGAACCATGACCCTACAACTTCCATTTGGGAAGCTATGGCTTCTCCAGGCCCCTGGATGTCATACCAGGTAGGAGGGACCCATGACCCCTCCTGTTGGGTGGACAGAGGTGTGTCTGCACCTGATATAATCAGACACCTCTAAGGCCGCATCGTTGTTTGTCAGAGAACCATTTTAACATCAAGAGCAGAGAAGGATCTTAAAGGTGTGGACTATCAGGTTCCATTAGGCCCACATACAAGTTAATTAACTTACTGAATTGCTGATACGTGTAGTGCTACCTTGTATTTTGTACTCTGTGTAACTGTATATATCTCTACTATATATATTTTTTGTTTTGTCTAGTGTACCCTTAAGGCAATTAAATATAAAATTTAAACTGCGTTCTTTTATCTACACTCACCAGCCACTTTATTAGGTACACCTGTCCAACTGCTCGTTAACACTTAATTTCTAATCAGCCAATCACATGGCGGCAACTCAGTGCATTTAGGCATGTAGACATGGTCAAGACAATCTCCTGCAGTTCAAACCGTGCATCAGTATGGGGAAGAAAGGTGATTGGAGTGCCTTTGAACGTGGCATGGTTGTTGGTGCCAGAAGGGCTGGTCTGAGTATTTCAGAAACTGCTGATCTACAGGGATTTTCACGCACAACCATCTCTAGGGTCTACAGAGAATGGTCCGAAAAAGAAAAAACATCCAGTGAGCGGCAGTTCTGTGGGCGGAAATGCCTTGTTGATGCCAGAGGTCAGAGGAGAATGGGCAGACTGGTTCGAGCTGATAGAAAGGCAACAGTGACTCAAATTGCCACCCGTTACAACCAAGGTAGGCAGAAGAGCATCTCTGAACGCACAGTACGTCGAACTTTGATGCAGATGGGCTACAGCAGCAGAAGACCACACCGGGTGCCACTCTTTTCAGCTAAGAACAGGAAACTGAGGCTACAATTTGCACAAGCTCATCGAAATTGGACAGTAGAAGATTGGAAAAACGTTGCCTGGTCTGAGGAGTCTCGATTTCTGCTGCGACATTTGGATGGTAGGGTCAGAATTTGGCGTCAACAACATGAAAGCATGGATCCATCCTGCCTTGTATCAACGGTTCAGGCTGGTGGTGGTGGTGTCATGGTGTGGGGAATATTTTCTTGGCACTCTTTTGGCCCCTTGGTACCAATTGAGCATCGTTGAAACGCCACAGCCTACCTGAGTATTGTTGCTGACCATGTCCATCCCTTTATGACCACAATGTACCCAACATCTGATGGCTACTTTCAGCAGGATAATGCGCCATGTCATAAAGCTGGAATTATCTCAGACTGTTTTCTTGAACATGACAATGAGTTCACTGTACTCAAATGGCCTCCACAGTCACCAGATCTCAATCCAATAGAGCATCTTTGGGATGTGGTGGAACGGGAGATTCGCATCATGAATGTGCAGCCGACAAATCTGCGGCAACTGTGTGGGATGGATCAAAATCTCTGAGGAATGCTTCCAGCACCTTATTGAATCTATGCCACAAAGAATTGAGGCAGTTCTGAAGGCAAAAGGGGGTCCAACCCGTTACTAGCATGGTGTACCTAATAAAGTGGCCGGTGAGTGTAGATTCACAATTCCCCAAGATTCGCTTATATACATATTACCGGGTTGGTTCCTCACAATATATATTACTGTTACGATCCGGGCTTATATTAAAGCAGAACTGGTGGCAGCTCCTTGGCTTCAGCGTTGTCATTTATTGTTGTGCCATATCAAGAAGTTGTGTGGACAATTTTAAATCACTCCTGCTCCTCTCAGAACCCGTTCATTCTGGAAGCGTCTAGACAAAAGGATAACTAAGTGTACCCTTCAGGGGTCTGAAACAACACAGTTTCCTTCACACCCTCCACTGACGAGATGCCCAGCCGCCTCCCTCCACTGACGAGATGCCCAGCCGCCTCCCTCCACTGACGAGATGCCCAGTCGCCGCCTCCCTCCACTGACGAGATGCCCAGTCGCCGCCTCCCTCCACTGACGAGATGCCCAGTCGCCGCGTCCCTCCACTGACGAGATGCCCAGTCGCCGCGTCCCTCCACTGACGAGATGCCCAGTCGCCGCGTCCCTCCACTGACGAGATGCCCAGTCGCCGCCTGCCTCCAATGACAAGATGCCCAGCCGCCGCCTCCCTCCACTGATGAGATGCCCAGCCGCCGCCTCCCTCCACTGAGATGCCCAGCCGCCGCCTCCCTCCACTGATGAGATGCCCAGCCGCCGCCTCCCTCCACTGATGAGATGCCCAGCCGCCTCCCTCCACTGACGAGATGCCCAGTCGCCGCCTCCCTCCACTGACGAGATGCCCAGTCGCCGCGTCCCTCCACTGACGAGATGCCCAGTCGCCGCGTCCCTCCACTGACGAGATGCCCAGTCGCCGCGTCCCTCCACTGACGAGATGCCCAGTCGCCGCCTGCCTCCAATGACAAGATGCCCAGCCGCCGCCTCCCTCCACTGATGAGATGCCCAGCCGCCGCCTCCCTCCACTGAGATGCCCAGCCGCCGCCTCCCTCCACTGATGAGATGCCCAGCCGCCGCCTCCCTCCACTGATGAGATGCCCAGCCGCCTCCCTCCACTGATGAGATGCCCAGCCGCCTCCCTCCACTGATGAGATGCCCAGCTGCCTCCCTCCACTGATGGGATGACCAGCTGCCTCCCTCCACTGATGGGATGACCAGCTGCCTCCCTCCACTGATGGGATGACCAGCTGCCTCCCTCCACTGATGGGATGACCAGCTGCCTCCCTCCACTGATGGGATGACCAGCTGCCTCCCTCCACTGATGGGATGCCCAACTGTCTCCCCCCACTAATGAAATTACCTGCAGCAGCCCTTTTATAAAAAAAGCAAATTAACTCCTTTCCTCTGGTGATCCTCTTCCCTATAGGCTTCCTGTGTAACATCACGGGTAGAAATGGGTCCATGCTTACTGCCTGCTTGCTCACTATGTCGTCATCAGGCCACATCATACTGTGTGTATGGGCAAAGTTCATGGACCAGTCAGAAGTAAGCACTAAGTTTATTTTACTCCAGTATAAGCCAATGTGGGGCACATTGTGCTGCAGACATTGGCTTATACTCCTATACGGTACTCTGATAAAACAAATTGTATGCACTATAATTTCACAGCCAAAAGAGGAGACTGCATCTAGATCACAGTCTACAAAACTACAGGAGAAGCTGAGCACTCATGAGTCCACCATCAACATCCTCAGTGCATTTATATATATAGACAGTAAAAGCCTACAAGCATGCATATTTATATAGAGGTTACAACGAACGGATTAATCTTGGCAATCACAGGCTGAGGGCGGTTGCCGGCAGCTGAGAGATGAAACGATGTCAAGAACAAAAATACATGTTAGCTGAGGGGCAATCCGGGGGCCGGAGTGGTTTCTTTGCTGCAAGTTCATAGCTGCCCTGCTGAGCAGCCTGCGGCCTGCGCTTGCCCCAAGTTAGGAGGGGGAACAAAAAGCTCTGTTGACGATGTGAAAAAGAGAGACAGCTTAAAACCATGTTATGAAGCCATAAACTAAAAAGGAGATCTAAAGTGGCCCCTGGAATGAGAGAAGGATACATCTAGAATATTCTGATCATGAATAACTTTATGTGCTCAATATTTCCTTAGCATTAAAATAAGAGTCTTGACAGAAAGAAAAAAAATACCCAATACTGAAAACAGTAATAATGCAAAATCAATGAATGCAAAGGCAATAAAATTGCAATGAAATAAAACACACTCTTCTCCAAACTTACAACTAATCTCCAAAATGTCAGATTACTTTTCATTTAAGAAAAAAAAGTATCTCTCATGCCAACCCTCTAAGAAAACTACATTCATAGAGGAGATTGTAAGATAATTTAAAACCCAAAGTATAATTGGTTCCTTCACTATAGTGGTTTTTGCCCGATTTTGGATCAACATTGTAGACAAATCAGTTGGGTATGTATCCTGTGTCAACCTTACTATGGAAGTAGGTGACCAGAAGGTGTACCATGTCTTTAACCCCTTAAGGACGCAGCTATTTTGTAGCTTAAGGCTCAGTCCCATTTTTTGGATTCTGACTTGCGTCGCTTTATATGGTTATAACTTTTGAACACTGTTACTTATCTAAACGGTTGTGAGATTTTTTTCCCCCACATGATGTACTTCATTTTAGTGGTAAATTTTTGCTGATAAGTTTTGCGTATACAGGCGGTCCCCTACTTAAGGACACTCGACTTACAGACAACCCATAGTTACAGACCCCTCTGCCCACTGTGACCTCTGGTGAAGCTCTCTGGATGCTTTAAAATAGTCCCAGATTGCAATAATCAGCTTAAAATTGTCTGTAATGAAGCTTTATTGATAATTCTTGGTCCTATTACAGCAAAAAAATTTGAAACTCCAATTGTCACTGGGAAAAAAAAAAAAAATTGTCGGGAACTACAATGATAAAATATACAGTTTCGACTTACATACAAATTCAACTTAAGAACAAACCTACAGTCCCTATCTTGTATGTAACCCGGGGACTGCCTGTATTTACAAGAAAAAATGAATTTTTAGAAAAATTTGCCATTTTCGAAATTCAAAATCATTGCGTTTTCAGGCAGATAGATTTACCACCTAAATAACTTGCTGAATAACATTTCCCATATGTCTACTTTACATTTTCATAAATTAACCAGACATTTCAAAAATTATTTTGAAGTCACGCGGCTTATAAATCCAATAGCGATTTTCTGTATTTTCAGAATTTACTATTTTGGGGATAAATACTGTTTAAAATTAAATTTCACATATTTAGCATTAAAACCCCCTATATAAGCAACCCATTATCAAATCTGCACCCCTCAAGCTATCAGAAACAGCTTTTAGGAAGATTGTTAACCCCTTGAGATTTTCATAGTAATTGAATCAAAATGGAGGTGAAATTTAGAATGGTCAAAGTTTGTCGGTTATACATTCATTTAGCCCTAAAATTTCCACATTTCCAAAATATAAAAAGAGAAAACCCACCACACAATTTGTTCTGCAGTTTCTCCCGAGTACAAAGACCCCTGATATATGCCCTTACTTGTTTTATGGGCGCACAACGTGGCGCAGAAGGAAGGAGCGCCCTGCAGCTGCCAGGATTTTAGTTTCCTCATTGGCCCCTTTTAGAGGCTATAAAATTTTCGCTTTTCCATTATTGGGCCCATGTAACGGGATTTTTTTTGCGGGATGAGATGCTTTTTCCAGTGTTACCATTTTGGCGTTGGTATCACCTATTGTTGAAAATTTAGGAACTTTTTTTTGAGGTCACGGGTAGAAAAGCATCAATTCTGTACTGGATTTTTTACTTTTTTTTTTCGTGTTCACCGTATAGCCCAATAATCCTGTTATCTTTATTCTATGGGTGGATACGATTACAGGGAATACCAGACAGGAATATTTTTTCTTATGTTTTACTAAATTTGCCAATTAAAACCCTAATGTGGGGGAAAATCTATCATTTGTGCATCGCCGTCTTCCAAGTGGAATTGTTACGTTTTTGGCTACAGAGCTGGTTGATGGCTTCTTTTTTTTGCGGGACACGTTGTACTTTGCAACAGTATCATTCTGGAGTACATATGTTTTCTTGATCCCTTTTTATTGCATTTTTAGTGGGATTCAATAGGTAAAAATCATAATAATTTTTGGCATGTTTTTAAAGTTTTTTTTTTTGCTGCGTTCATCGTACGGGTTCAATAGTTATTTAGTTTTATTCTACGGATTGTTACGAAAGTGGTGATACTATATATGTGGGGTTTGTGTTATGATTTAGACTTTTTTGAGAGTTCTATGTCTCTTTATATGTTTTGGGGCTTATGGGCATTTTTAGTGATTTATAAAGTTATTTTTTATTGAAAAAACTTTTTTTTTTTACATTTTTTACTTGATCCACCATGGGACATGAACAAGCAATCATCTGATTGCTTGTTCATGATAATACTCTGCAATACTTGCTGAGTTACTTACTGTATTGCAGGGTATTAGCAGTGTCAGCCTATGCCCTTGCATAGGCTGACACTGTGCCTTTAAGATGACGTCACAGACGCCATCCTAAAGGCACTGCCTTATGGCATCTCTGAGGTCCCAATCGGACCCCAGAGATGCCATAGCAACGATCGGCACCCCCACGCCGTTTGCGGGGGCGCCGATCGTTGCTATGGCATCTCTGGGGTCCAATTGTGGGGGAAAGACCCCCGGAAAGCATGTTAAATGCTGCGGACAATTTGCAGAGCTGAACCGGCATCGTCTCTGCGCAGTAGCTGTACTGCGCTGAGCGCTATTCGCAGGACTCAGCACAGTACAGCTACGGCGCAGGGGTTAAAGTAAGAAATGTAAACAGGTCAAGTAGAACTTGACAGGTTCCCTTTAAAACACAAGCGGCTTGGTATGTAATGACTGTAAGGAGGTTTTGGTATTACACGGTTATTGTATAAGATTTTGAGACCGAAGCATGCTATGACATAAAGCAAAACAAAATAATCTGCAGAGTAATACACATTCACAGCAAAAGTCAAACAGCATGATGGGAAAATCCAGTGTAAAATCATGTATTAGTAGTTTCTCTGCTACATTAAATACATAAAATGTAATTGCTCCCATAATTGTTAGGCTCTTAGACTGCTCTGGATGGTGTGAGGAAAGTTCATCTCTCTCAATGCTGGGAATAGGTTTGTTTGTTTGCTCACAGACCAGATTTACTCTAATCGTAGACACAGCCCTACTTTACACTGCGGCAGAGGGAAAAGATTCCATCTGAGGGAATAAATTAAATTGAGCGTTTTTTAAGAGTCCTCAGGGACCATGCAAGAAATGTATTTATGTAATATATATTATACAGAGACCAGGGAGATTTAGATCTCCTTCCAAGCTTGGAAAGACCTGGCTTTCTAATCCTTTTCAGTAGGTTAATGCTTTTGAATAGAATATTATCGGCTATTCAGGTAAGGTCACAGGCGGTTAATGCGGGGTCAGGAATAAATTCCTATAAAACGGCTTCTATGCGCTGATGTTTACAAGTGTCATTATAAAGATATGCATTATCACAACCCCTGATGAAAGCCTTACTAAGGGTGAGATATGATGAAGAGAGCAGTCCAAAAGCCATGGAAAAAGGACTAAAGCTCAAAACTGTGTGTGCTCACAGCACTATACTATACAGATGAAAGCACTGATAAAGCTGAACATTTCACATATAACATTCAAAAAACTTGTGGTTCTATAAGGGATAATCAACTCATTTATTCTTCTTGTCTCATGTTTAATATGGTGCAAATACTATAATGGACCAAGTTGATACTCACGTTTCCATAATCAATGTAAAACACATGCACCTTGGAGGGAGACTCTATCTTCTCCACACGAGCTCGGTACCTGAAAGGATAAAACAAATGAGTAGTGAGTTGTTTGTCCAATTTTTTTTTTTATCATTGCAGAAGCCATCACCACCGAGCAGTATTAGGCTACATTCACACTGCCGTTGCCAGCCCGTACCGTACTGGTCCTATCTTTTTCCGGGTACGTAGCGGTACGGTGCCGTGCGCCCATTGACGTCCTCCATACGTTAGTGTGAATGTAGCCTTAGAGTTAAGATACATAAAGCCAAATCAAACTTAAATGATGGGGCACTTAAAGGTTTATTTCCTCAAAGACAAAATTCTTAAATATACTCAGGATGACAAAATAACAATTCTCCAATTAAATGTTATGAACAAAAAGTCTGCATTTCACAGATATAATTACAACCTGTCTCTACCAGTCCTGGTGATTACATTTGGTTGTCCCTGGATACCAGAATAAATTCCTGACTATGAATGGGCAGATTCCTTTCTTGTACTGTAGGGGAGGGGAAGGAGGTAGAGAGCACAACAGACAGAGGTACTTCCTTGCAGTGGCAGAGTGCAGAGGAGCCACCAGCTCTACAAACTACAGACAAGATAAGGTCTTAATCCAAGGTGAGGGGATGACATATCAGTGCTGACTGTGTTTTATTGATTAGGTGAAGTACCAGAGCTGAGTGGGTCATTGTGTCTTATATCGGTCTCATCTCTCTTTTTCTAAGAGTCAGATATTAGAAGAATCTTCAGAGGCTAAATGAAAGTGTAGCTAATCCCTGTACCAAGATAATCTAAGTACATTGTCAGCACATCTCAAAGCATATAAGAATCATGAAGTGTCTGCTCAGTACGTCCCTTGTTAGATGACATTCCAGTATATTTAAAGGACACGACCGCCTTTTTGTCAGCTATAGAGAATCTGCCGTGGCAGGACGGCTTTCAGCTTACCTCGATTGATGTTGAAAGTCTGTATACCCGCATTCCGCAGGACCTCAGTGTGGAGGCTGTCCACCTGCTGCTGGGGAATGCGGGTAAAGAGGCAGACTATATTGAATTTGTGAGCGGTTCAGTCTTTAACTAGAGGTTGTCTATAAGTCAGATGTCCTTAAGTAGGGAACCGTCTGTTTGTTATCTATGGCCCCTCTGTGCTGTAGCTTCAGCGGTTCATGCAAAGTATAACAGGCAAGATGCAGCGAGAAGGTACTCTGCTTATACTTCCCAGAGCCCTTCAGAATCATAAGCATATATTTTAAAGTAGATTTTAGAAGTAAGGATGCCATAGATAACAAATATCAGAAGAGTACCACAGTCATAGTGCCTGGATTTATGAGTAAGAGTCCCAAGTTTATTATGTTTGATTTTGATGGTAGATTACCTTTAAAGGGAACCAATTACCATAATTTACCTATCCAAACTACCTGCCATGTTATGTAGGGCTATGCCCACGCATCAACCACAACTTTGTTTTTACTGTCCATCTGCTCCTTCCATGTCCAAACTTCACTTTACTAATTTGTAAATTAGGCTGAAGTGCCTCAGCACGGTACTTTGTTACTCCAGGTTCGAGCCAGATGTGGAGCCCTATAGCTGAAAGTGGAAGGTTTAGGAAAGGTGGTGGATGGTGGCACTGTAATGGGGACAGTTTTATTGCTGTGGACAAGCAGCCCTGAGGTCCTCTGCTAACTCCCAACTTAAACTTCAGCCTAATTTGTGCATTTTTAAAATAAAATTTTGTCAATGAAGGACCACATACAGACAAAGGTATTGGTGGCATCTGTGACCATAGACCTACATAACATATCAGTTCATGCAGGTAAATTATACAAATAGATTCCCTCTAAAGGTACATTGCTGTCTCTCTAGAGGACCAGTCCTGTTCTGTATCACAAAGACACCCAACTAGTTTGATGGTACATGGTGTAATGTGTTTTATTCCCCTTTCCCTGTATCACTGAGGCTAGTGAAAGGGGACCTTCAGCCAAGGTTGAAGGCAAGTGTTGATTCATACTGAAGGTTGTGTGGACAACCATCTCACTTCCTGTGCCTCCTGGAACTTGTGCATTCAGGGAGTGTCTATAAATAACAACAATTAACTGACCTTGGATACCCTTCAGGGATGCAAAATGCTCCCCATCCCCAACCCAAAGAAAAAGCATAAAAAGCGAGAGAACTTGGCTTGTCCAAATGCACGTGTAACATGTCCCAAGGGTATAATACTGTGTGGCTAATTAATAGATTGATGTATGCCGCTTAAATCCAATATACTAAACAACAGCTATAATTAGAGAACAGATATGTCTGGGAATTTGATGTTCCTTTTTAAAAGACATTTAAATCTGAGGCATTTTACTGAGGAAAAACTAAACTCTAAAGCATCATGCGTGTCCTCATTTATCAGACTGTCTGCCGGTGCCTAATGAGAGCAAGAAAAGGCTCATCGAATACACCAACTCCATCCATTCCTCTCAACAGGCAGACAATCATTCTGGGTTTTAATGGGTTACTGGGACTTGCATATATAAAAATACTTAAAAGGTTACTTCAAGAAGCTGGGAAGTGATACGTTCCTGAGGGCCTGGATGTGTTTGCCTTGCAGTTGCTCATCCCTCGCCCCCCCCCCCCACACACACACCAAGGAATCAGACATGGATACAGATATGGTCAGCACTGGAACAGACATGTGGTTGATGAATGGGTTACTGCGAAGATGATCCACAGACCTTGAAAATAGGATGTCATACTAAACTGCACCAGTGTACAGCACACTATTCACATAAGATTATGGTTCCCCAACATCTGCTGGTGGTGGAAGTACACATGTACAAATGGTTGATGCAAACGTACAGGTTAGGGACCAATCAGAGAAGGTATACATCGTGTGACTTATGACGTGTATGAACAGTAACATTATTAACCCCTTAACGACCTGGCCCTTTTTAGTTTTTTCACTTCTATTTTTCACTCGCCACCTTCAAAAATCTACAACTTTTTTATTTTTCCACATAAAGAGCTCCGTGGTGGCTTATTTTTTGCTAAACAAATTGCACTTCATAGTGACGGTATTGAATATTCCATGCTGTCTACTGAGAAGAAGGAAAAAAACGCATTTGTAACATTTTCTTGTGGGCTTGGAAATTACAGCTTTCACTGTACGCCCCAAAGACATGTCTACTTTATTCTTTGGGTCAGTGCAATCATGGGGATACCAAATTTGTATAGGTTTTATGTTTTCATACATTCACAAAAATTAAAACCTCCTGCACATTTTTTTAAAAATTTTTGCCATCTTCTGGCGCCAATAACTTTTTCATACTTTGGTGTAAGTAGCTGTGGGTGGTGTCATTTTTTGCAACTTTTGATGGCGTTTTCATTGTTTTAGTTTTTAGGACTGTGCAACCTTTTGATCACTTTTTATTGATTTTTTAAAATATTTTTCAAAATGGCAAAAAAAAGTGCCATTTTTCAAATTTGGGTGCTATTTTCCGTTACAGGGTAAAACCCAGTGAAAAATTATTATTATATTTTGAAAAATTATTATTACAGGCGGTCCCCTACTTAAGGACACCCTGTGACCTCTGGTGAAGCTCTCTAGATGCTTTACTATAGTCCCAGATCGCAATAATCAGCTGTAAGGTGTCTGTAATGAAGCTTTATTGATAACCCTTGGTCCCATTACAGCAAAAAAAGTTTAAACTCCAATTGTCACTGGGGCCAGAAAAATTTTGGTCTGGATTTACAATTATAATATATACAGTTTCGACTTACATATAAATTCAACTTAAGAACAAACCTCCGGACCCTATCTTGTACGTAACCCGGGAACTGCCTGTATTATATTTTGATAAATCAGACATTTTTGGATGCACGCGTCGATACCTAATGTGTTTGTGATTTTTACTGTTAATTAATATTTATATCAGTTCTAGGGAAAGGGGGGTGATTTGAGTTTAGGCTTTTTTATTACAATTTTTGTAATTTTTGACTCCCTAGGGTACTTTAACCCTAGGTTGTCTGATCGATCCTATCATATATTGCCATACTACAGTATGGCAGTATATGGGGATTTTCCTCCTCATATACGATAGCACATTGTAATGAATGGGATAAAACGAGACAGCCTCGGGTCGACGGATCGCCGCTCCCCGATGACGTCACGGGGAGCAACGATCCACTGCAAGATGGCAGCGCCGCCATCTTTTTTGAAGCCGCCGTTGGGAAAAAAAACCTGCAATCGGTGCTGGCACCGATTGCAGATGTTACCGGTAAGCCTTTGCTGCAATATGCAGCAAAGACTTACCAGCTATGGAGAGGGCTTGGCGCCCTCAAGCACTCTATACACCCGGCTCGCGCCGTACTAATACGGCGCAAGTCAGGAAGGGGTTGATGTGCAAGATTTTGTGCAACTTTAGCTCCAAAATAAAATCAGGCTTAAAGAGAACCTGGTATTCAAATTAGTCCACCCAAAATAAATACTGTATACTTATATGCAAGTCACCTGATACGAGTCCAATCACAGGGAGAGTTTTGCATCTTCATAGTTTCTTGCACTGCCCTGCCTCCCTATTCCTACTGCTACACTACACTCGGCTATATTAAATCAACCTTCCTCCTCATCCCTTCCTTGGGTGAAATGTCTCTCATTCATAAGGTGGCTGGGTTAGCAGTGTCAGTGAGGCAGTGGGGTATACAGATTGTATACTGTAGCTCCCGCCACCATGAGTGAAATAGAGGGCATCTATAAAAGTCTTTTTAAGAAGCATTGTGGTTCTAATCCCATGGATAGAGGCATCAGTGGAACATGTATAAAGACATCTAGAAATCTAGAAGTTTGTGTGTGTGTGTGTTCTCTTTAATGGACCTTATGATGCAGTGCTTAAGATTTGGAACTACAGTATACTTTCGTCGGTTCCAAGGATTCTTAAAATCTATTTTAGACTGGAAACCTAAAATAGGAGTGCACAATTATCAGAGCCAGCCACCATTACCAGGCTAGCGAGTTGGGCTTCATTGTAGAAATACCTATAAACTGTAGAAAAATGTGCTAGATACATTGGTCTACAGGCAGAGACCAATAGAGAACTAACACTGCTAGCTATTAATGGCCTGTTACATTGTGTAATATACCATGGACTAGATATCCTGACAATGCAAGCAAGCAGCATCTGTATGTCTTAAGGGATCAGCAGCAGTGCATCCCTCATCAATCTCCCACACTTCTGAGCTACAATGCGTGAAGATATTGAAGAAATCCTGGTCATTATTAATGACTTGTATCCTCACAATGACCACACAGGACAGCAGACATAGGTTGGGGGGTGGGGGGGTGGAGAGGTATGATACCACTTTAATATTAATAAGATAGATTTAAAATCTATAACCTCTGAAAGTAGTTCACTACCCTGTTAACCCTTACTGTACAAGCTATGCTGTACTCAGTATTAAAGCCAGGATTCCCATGAAAAAGATGCATGTTTTATTTTTGTACAATAGAATAAAATATATTTAGGATTTAAAGTATGACTCTTCGCTCATAAAAATCAAGGCATTTTTAATGCAAAAAAAACATGTGTCTGGGTAAACATTGGGTATAGGGCTGTGGAGTCAGTGACCGCTTTTGTGTTTTCGGATTAGTGCTAAAATGGACCAAATCTGAAAACATTTTGACATTTCCTTTAAATGTCTGTTCTATTCCTTTTCTAAGGATTTAGGCCAGGGATTAACAACATTTATTGATCCATACTGTCATACTGCTCAACTTTAAGAGGCACATCACTAACCAGTACCCTAGGTACAGCACAAAATGCCACCCCAGAAATTATAAATACCACAGAGCAAATGATAACAGTACTAGAGACCACATAGCAGGCTTAAAGGAAATCTACCAGAATCAAGGATTGTAAACCAAACACACTTTCATGCTGGTGTGGCAGAATCTGCTTTTCTTTTAGCTTCTTATCCCCTTGACATAAGAAGCTAAAAATAGCAAATCCTGCCAGAGGGGGCACATACCTGCATGTAAGCATTCTCAATTTACAATCCTTGATACTGGAGACATCTAGAGCATAAAACTAATAATAGTGGAGACTCCAGAGCAGACAAAAATATAAATAAATCCTCTCTTTTTCTGGCTCTTGCAGCCTCTGCTCTGTGTTCAGTGCTGGTTGTATGCGCTGGCATCAGGACCCGGAACAGAACTGTGTCAGGAGCAGTACAGTTGACAAGAACTTACCACGCTGTTTCCAGACCTCAAAGCATAATACCAGTGTCAGGACAGAGAGCAGAGCAGCAGGAGACTACCCAGGAGCAGTATGAATGTCTAAGCTGCACTCACCTTTACCCGGCCTCCTGCACCAATGAAACCTTCCATCAGTTATGGAAGCTCTCATTGGACTCATTGACTGTCAGCATTGTGTGGACCGCTACTAATGGTTTGACAGGTGTATGTGGCCTGTTGGCGTGGCTTGTTCACCCTTGATCCCCTTTTAGTTGAGATTAATGTGTGCTGCACTTTATGTACATGCTAAGGGAGTGATGTTCCTATCAATCAGATGAATAAGGCACTGGAAAGGAATTCCCACATTTATTTCAAGCACTGCTAGAGTTACCAGGAAAACAGGACTGTGGTGTCAGAGACCATTTTTGTGGAGCTGGAGTCAGAGATGCGAGGTTTGGGAAATTGGCTTACCTACTCCACAAACCTGATTGGGTAAAGACAAAACTTCCAAAATTTGTATGACTATTGTGTGACTGAATGGACAGAGCTGATGTGAACCAAACCTCAAAAATAAATGTAGCAGAAATATAAAATTACTAGGCAAGCAGTTGTCTGAACATTGACTTTCAGGTTGGGTCCCAAACATATGTTATAGCACTACCAGCACACAAAACAAGGCTTTAGGAAAGGTGGACCAACATTATCATCTGACTTACCATTCTCCATCTATAAATTTAGCAATGCAGTAATCTCCACGGCGTGGGGCAAAGGACCCTTCCAATGGGGGACTGCTAGCAATTTCACTCCTCATGCTCTCCATGAGTTTCTCAAGCTGTGTACCTGTGGGGCACAAATAATAATTGACTTAGGATAAAATAAAGGAATACCCATTGTACAGCAAAAACACAGAAGGGCAGTAAGAGAAAGTCAGGAAAGCCCTCAAAAGTATTAGTATAGATATGCCTACAAACACTAGAGGAGCAGTTAGTACAATGGAGTGCAGGCTGCAGATCCTTGTTAGGGAAAAGAAACTCATAATAAAGCTTATTTTCCCAGACCACTTCAAAGCAGAGAAAATATACCTTCCTTGAAGCAGCTACAAATTTCAAAGTTTGCGTCTTTAAATGAACATTTAAAAAAAAAAAAAAAAAGAATCCGGAAGTATATCAACAACCATGCGCCCACTACAACCTGAAGGTGCCGCTGGCAACCCTGAGCCTCTGTGTTATAGATATATGTGGCAGCAGCGCAATGAAATGGAGCAAATTTATTTATTTTTATCCACCCCACTGGGACCTATATAGGAAAAAACCTTCATCCTTTAAGGCGCATTCCCATATACAGGCAGTCCCCGGGTCACATACAAGATAGGGTCTGTAGGTTTGTTCTTAAGTTGAATTTGTATCTAAGTCGGAACCATATACTTTATCATTGTAATCCCAGCCAGAACTTTTTTGGTCTATGTGACAATTGGATTTTAAAAATGTTGGGTTGTCTTAAGAATCAATATTAACACTAAAGCTTCATTACAGACGCCTGTGATAACTGTTATAGCTGTTTGTTGTAGCCTAGGACTAAAGTACAATAAATTACCAATATCCAGAGGTCCGTTTGTAACTAGGGGTCGTATGTAAGTCGAGTGTTCTTAAGTAGGGGACTGCCTGTAAATCGGTTCATTAGTTTTTTCAGGGAGTGAAATGGATCATATTGTTCCCATTTGGTTGCAGAAGGCATCTGGCGCTTCAGTTTCATGTCTGGATGTCCCCCTGCAGCAGATTATGCAGCGAATGTGAATACTGCACTGGTGCAGAGGATGTGGGGGAGAAGTGGTGTCCATCCTGCTAAGACATAAGACACCTGGATGGATACAAATGATATCCAGCTTTATAAGCATTGTATAGGACATATAATACAAGTTATACACTTGTATAATACACTTATTACAGAAATGCTTAAAGAGGCAAGTAGGTGCCTTGGGTTTATCAAAGGATTTAGATTCATGCACTTCCACTTTATTAGGTACACCTGTCCAACTGCTCGTTAACACTTAATTTCTAATCAGCCAATCACATGGCGGCAACTCGGTGCATTTAGGCATGTAGACATGGTCAAGACAATCTCCTCCAGTTCAAACCGAGCATCAGTATGGGGAAGAAAGGTGATTTGAGTGCCTTTCAACGTGGCATGGTTGTTGGTGCCAGAAGGGCTGGTCTGAGTATTTCAGAAACTGCTGATCTACTGGGATTTTCACGCACAACCATCTCTAGGGTTTACAGAGAATGGTCCGAAAAAAAAAAAACATCCAGTGAGCGGCAGTTCTGTGGGTGGAAATGCTTTGTTGATGCCAGAGGTCAGAGGAGAATGGGCAGACTGGTTCGAGCTGATAGAAAGGCAACAGTGACTCAAATCGCCACCCGTTACAACCAAGGTAGGCAGAAGAGCATCTCTGAACGCACAGTACATCGAACTTTGAGGCAGATGGGTTACAGCAGCAGAAGACCACACCAGGTGCCACTCCTTTCAGCTAAGAACAGGAAACTGAGGCTACAATTTGCACAAGCTCATCGAAATTGGACAGTAGAAGATTGGAAAAACGTTGCCTGGTCTGATGAGTCTCGATTTCTGCTGCGACATTCGGATGGTAGGGTCAGAATTTGGCGTCAACAACATGAAAGCATGGATCCATCCTGCCTTGTATCAACGGTTCAGGCTGGTGGTGGTAGTGTCATGGTGTGGGGAATATTTTCTTGGCACTCTTTGGGCCCCTTGGTACCAATTGAGCATCGTTGCAACGTCACAGCCTACCTGAGTATTTTTGCTGACCCTGTCCATCCCTTTATGACCACAATCTACCCAACATCTGATGGCTACTTTCAGCAGGATAATGTGCCATGTCATAAAGCTGGAATCATCTCAGACTGGTTTCTTGAACATGACAATGAGTTCACTGTACTCAAATGGCCTCCACAGTCACCAGATCTCAATCCAATAGAGCATCTTTGGGATGTGGTGGAACGGGAGATTCGCATCATGGATGTGCAGCCGACAAATCTGCGGCAACTGTGTGGGATGGACCAAAATCTCTGAGGAATGCTTCCAGCACCTTGTTGAATCTATGCAACGAAGAATTGAGGCAGTTCTGAAGGCAAAAGGGGGTCCAACCCGTTACTAGCGTGGTGTACCTACCCTGTTTCCCCTAAAATAGGACATCCCCCTAAAATAAGACCTAATACAATTTTGTTCAATCTTAGAAACATAAGGCCTCCCCTGAAAATAAGACCTAGTGGCAGACATTGCTGCAGCTCCACCCATGCCATACATTAGTATTAGTAAATCTTTTAGATGCTGCAAGAGGTTGTGACATGGGTGAAGAATTGCAGAATAAAATCACTGACTGTTGCAGGACAAATACCCTACAAGCAGCTACCTGGACATGAAGTGATCATTTAAGGAAAGTGCTATTGCTAAACATGAGAGATTTGGGCCAAATATTCCAATAATTCAAAGTTTGGTGAGTTATAAGGATTTTAGAAGTTCATTTTTGTTCACCAATAAATGTAAATTCTTGTTCATGGAAAAATAAGACATCCCCTGAAAATAAGACCTAGCGCCTCTTTAGGAGTAAAAATTAATATAAGACACTGCCTTATTTGGGGGGAAACAGGGTAATAAAGTGGCCGGTGAGTGTACGTATCACTGCTGATTATGGACAAGGTGGCCATTTATTTCATGACTGTCATCATTGGTTAAGTGTAAACTTGTTGATGTGGTGAGTGTTTAAACCACTGAATGTTAAAGGGGTTGGCCACTTTACCTGTATGCAAAGGAATGTGTAATTTTAATATGTGTGTAAGTGTCTGGGCCGGATATTAGGTGATTTACCACTATACATTTATTAAAAGTTCTGCAACACTTTACTGATATTTGAATTCTCATGTCATTTACCTGATCAGCCAGATATTCCTGACCATAAAATGGCCACAGACGGAGGGTCACGTGATCTCTATGTCTCCATGAGCAATCACCCTGCCAGGACCTTATGATGGTATTCATGAGTAGAAGATCAAGGTCCTGGCAGGAGAATTGTTCATGGACAGATCACATGACCATTTATTTGTGGCCATTTTATGGACACCAATGTCTGGCTGATGATGTAAATATCAAGAAAGCAAAGCAGAACTTTTAATAGATGTATGTTGGTAAATTACCCAATATCCTACCCCCCACACTTACAAACACATTACAAAAAACATGAGGTAAAGTGGTCAAACCCTCTAGCTAAGGTTAGACTTCAGCAATCCAAGCAGGAACGCTTCATGAAAAAACAACTCATTTTACGGAAATACATGTTATTTTACAGTTTAATGTTAACTAAAGCATTTTGGCGATCACAGCTAAGCTCTGCACCTCAGATCTGCTGTGTACAGCATAGTGTTACCTGTCCTTGTGTTACCCTGATGCCAGACATTCGTCACCGACTTCCACCTGTCGAGCGCATCTACACCAGTGGATAATTACGGCTGGGTATTGACTGCTCTTCCTGACGCCAGCCGCTGTGTTTATCTTATAGTCTGTGATTTTGCAGCTTAATGTGGATGCTGACAGCAGAATGGAGGGGTCAGCATCGCAGATCAGTTCAGGTTTTGTGATAAAAATAGTAGAGCAATTTTAACTTCTTTCATTGAGGTCTTTACTATTTCCTGGACTCTGCGGCTCTACAATTAAAGAGAACCGGTCACCAGGTTTTACGCCACTAAACTTCTATCCCCCTCAGATGAGTTGTGAAATGTCCTTTATTGAATTCCCTCTTATGTGAAATTTCACCCATTTATCCATACAAAAATCTCCCCCAAGTCAGACAAATCTGACTCTTCTCACCACATTTTCACATAGGAATGAGTCAAGTTTAATGGTTGCAGGAGTGGGGTCACTTCAGAAGCCTTTATTTTCTGTTATATAGTACCTAGAATCATGCTTTAAGATCACAGCAGACTTATGACTTTGTGAGCCACAAAGCCAGAGTTACCGGCAGCTATAGACATATTTGGAGATGCAAGCTGCATAGAAAAATCCAGTTTCTGCCTATTTTTTAAACGTCTATATGTCCAGTTCTGTAGATCCCAGAATTGTTAGTTCGATGGTATCTGAAAAATGAGATTCTTATCTTTAATATGAGAAAAAGCTGGAGTGACACTCCCCCTGTAAACACTTAACTTGACTCATGTGCAAATGAGGTGGGAAGAGTCAAATTTGCCTGACTTTGGGTGAGATATTTCTATAGATAAAGGGAAGAGATTTCACATAAAATTTAGGGAATATAGAAAGGAAATTGTATACCCTACCTCTGGGGACTGGTAGTTTAGTGGGGAAAAACCTTGTGACAGGTTCCTTTCAAATCCCACATACAAGGTAAGCATGTCCACTCCATGGCATCATGGGCATCACTAATCCTTATGCTTAAGTCTAGTCACACTGTTCCCCTGTAGCAGCCAGGAGAAAGCGTCAGCACGGAGGCCAAGAAAGGCCTTCAGTAATGAGACTTTAGCAAACTGTAGCAGGAAGAGAAGAGTGATGCAACAGCCAGACATATGTAAAGTTGGCAAAGTTTGTGGATGCTTTGTGCTTGGGCCTTAAGGTACAGGACAGCACCTGTGTCAAATTTATGTGTCAATGCTGTGACCCCAGAGTTGGCCTCTATCCGAGGAACCCGTCAAATCTCTGTGTGCGATGCAGCTAAATATTGTAAGCTAGGCAAGAAGATGGAAATATGAGTGGCTAATCTTTGCTAGTCACACACGTTCGACAAGACCTCTACAACGTGACGAGTGTTAAGCAAGCCAACAAAGTTCTACAGCATTCAGCTGTCAGGGCAAATAGCACTATGGGAAAGGCCCCTTTATTTGTGATCAGCTCATGCCATATGCTTCTGCAGACACAGATAACATTGTGCTTGCTGAACAGCAAGAGAGAACCATCAGAGTGTGCTACAGCAGGGACACTTGTGTATTAATATGAGGATTTAATTAAGTGATAACGAGCAGAGGGAATGAAGCAGAATCTGCAGGTGCAAAGTAACACTGGCCCCAGAACAATGGCGGAACTTGCTGTGCATTTTATGATATGATGCAACAGTATGCACACCTGTGGATTCATCTGGGACATCTTCACAATGTAAAACCATGGATATGTTTCAACCCTTTGCCAAAGCCGTAGTGCTTACTACAGACAAACATAAAAGACAGATTTTCAATTCATACTTGGTTACATTCAGTGCAAACCTCCAGTCACTCAGTACTGTATTTACTGAAGATTTAAGTCACAGGAAATGAAAAAGAAAGAACTAAAACTGCAACAGACAACAATAGCATAGTAAAGCCTGAAAAGAAATGACCAATATGGGGTCACATTGAAGAGTCTGAATAGCTGCAATATGCTGCCTTTTCTAATAAGTTGAAAACTTCAAATGTTGGAGAATTTTCATTACTTTGGAATGGTGCTGGAAAAAAACCAGAAAACTTGTCCATTCAGTTTGGCCATCTTAAAATGATACCACAATGGAAAACTGTCATTATAGTTGATGATTTTTTGGGATTCATTTATTAAAGCCACAATTATGGCATCACGTGGCTGGAAATATTAGAACACTCTGGTTCCTGTGACACCTTCATGGTACAGTGAAATTGCATGCTTTTTATGGTATTCATTAATAAAATATTCAAATTCACAATACCATGTCTTAGACACCTTTTTGACCGGATAGTGTGCCCCAAAATGGGCAAAAATGTGCCTTATTTTTCTGACAAACTACAGAAGGTCAACAAAAGAGGATGTAAAGTTGGGCTAAAAAGTCATAACCCCCATATATACAGGCGGTCCCCTACTTAAGAACACTCGACTTACATACGACCCCTAGTTACAAACGGACCACTGGATATTGGTAATTTATTGTACTTTTGTCCTAGGCTACAATAATCAGCTATAACAGTTATCACAGGTGTCTGTATTGAAGCTTTAGTGTTAATCCTGATTCTTATGACAACCCAACATTTTTAAAATCCAATTGAGACCAAAAAGTTCTGGCTGGGATTACAATGATAAAATATACAGTTCCGACTTGCATACAAATTCAACTTAAGAACAAACCTACAGACCCTATCTTGTATGTAACCCGGGGACTGCCTGTATATATGCAAGTCAGAATCAGAGACTGATAAATCTGGTGCAAGTTAAGACTGTCTAGTTTAATTTTGCTTTCACTTTAAATATAATCTGCCTCAATACTGAGCAAGGCACTTCTAAATACTTTGTGAAATCCTCAATGCTACCTGCAGGTAGCATGTTATAGTGAAGAACAATCTGACCAGACTGATACATATCTTTACAGACGATATCAAGTTGGTGAAAGTATGTAATGAGGAGCTGAAAGGTTGCCTGTATATGATGGATGCATACATAGTGTTGGCTCCCATTGATGTTTTTGAAGATTGGGCCTTGAGTTGCGTCTACAAGAGCACTTCTACCATTTTAGAAATTGACAATTTTTTTTTTTTTACATGAACTCAATAACATACTTCCTGCATATTGCACCACATTTTCATGATGACAGGTATGATTTGGGGGGGGGGGGGGGGGGGAAGGTAAAATAAGGCAAACGTTCGTCAGAGGTGGAAAGAGCACCCTTTTATATTTAGGGGGAGGGATAGAAAGTGCATAGACATCTCAGGACAGAAGTGTTCAAAGATTGATTTATCAAGCTTTGCATTATACTACAGAACCAACCAAACACAGATTTTCCAAACTCTTTTATAATAAATAATGTATCTGTATGGAAAATTCCATTATGACCATTATAAAAAAAAAAAGGGAAAAAGTTTTGCCTCATACGTGCCTCACATGCGGAAACATGGTCAATGCTTGTTAAAAGATAATTAAATGGGAAAGGTCTTCTTTTCAATGGTTGAACAGACACCGGCAGTGAGGTAGTACAGAAGTGATCTATATGAGGATTGCCTGTGATTATTTCTTCCCTTCTTACAATGCTTGGTCAGCTAGAAAGTCATTCCACCTTGGTTCTTCTCACCTCACTGGTCTCACCCTTCATTAAACACAATAAGGGTTGCCGTGGCAACATGGATAAAAGAAAGACTCAACAAGCGCTCATCCTGCTGACCTAGCAAAATCTGGAACCTTGCACTCTGCAAATACACAGGGAAATTTCAGGAAACAGGATATTGCTGAAAGCTCAAACTGATTTGCATCTACTTTAAATGTGACATATATAATGCACCTGGGAAACGGCATTACTCAGCACACACGAGATGAGAAATACTGGCAGCATGAGGCCATCATGTTTTGTACAATCTAGGACATTTCATACCTGCTTTGGTCCTGTCCCAGAGTCTAATGACTGATCACTAGATATATACAATAACCAGAGTATAGTGTATCTTCAATGCTTATATACCAGTGTACCCATCCATGACATGAAGCATACGTCAGTGCCCGTCAGTCCTGGCTGTACTAAATTACATGCATCGGGCCATATACTTTCATTGCTTGTAGGCTTAGAAGATTATGCAGCCGCTTTATATGTACTACACCACTGGCAATATTTTCAGAATGCTCTTTTCACCACCTTTTAACTTATGAGATATTGTAAATCAACCCACAACTAAATGAAAATGTGTAATCCCAGAGGAAATTGGGTCTTCATGGAGAGCGGCAAACGAAGATTTCTCTGATTGTATCACACTGTGCTCGCTTCACCAGCAGCGGGACATCTGAGCTCCAGCTACAATACTGCCTGCACAATGATGTAAAGAGTCACTGGGAGGTATGGAAGGTGGGGAAACTACTTTATTCTGCAGAGCAAGGAAAACATCCAGATTGTAGCCATAAACATTATTAATTGCTTTCAATCTGTTGGGAATCTTTCCCTGTTGGGATTGTAAAGTTAATGCATTCTGCACCAGGAGCATAAATTAAAATACGGTTTTAAACTTAATACTCCCTGAAACAAATATTACTTTAAATGAACCACAATATGATGAATGCTTCTTCAAGGTAGAAATGACATCCGATTTATAAATAGCAGCAATTGCCATAGAATTATTGTAGCACACAAAGCATGCATTGTATACTACTGCAGTGCACTCTTAGCCAATGGCATCTTTCTTCAATAAAACACTTCCGGGCATTCCGATAAGGTAACGCTAGACGGAGCATTGCTGCCAAATTTCAGCTATGGCGTTTCTAAGGTCCTGTCACTAAGGAGGGGTTTTGAGATGCTCAAGGATCTATCCATAGGATACAGTAATTCATAAGAAATTGTGACTTTGAAATCAGTTGAAGATTCTTCATTGTAAATTCGTCTACTTGTAACACACCTTATTTCTGTCCAGCCACCTTTGTGCCTACAGCGTATGGGAACATACACAGATTTTTCTCAACAGTGGTTAAAACTCTGTTTTGTGACCTAACAAGCAAAAGTACTTCCTGTGGGAAAAATATTAAATTAAGTGCACAGAAAGTCGTCAATTCAGGCATAGGTCGTTTGACTGTTCCGTCACAAAAAAGTGGCATAACCACTGAGAGAATCCTGTGCGTTTTCCCATAGGCGGTAGGCACAAAGGTAAACGTACAGAAATAAGGTGTGGCAGCTTACTGAAGGCAAGACTGAAGTTACATAAGATTATTGGTTGGTCAAAAGAGACGAGAAAAAAAAAAAAAAAATATGGAAATAACGTGATAAGAGGATTATAACCCCAAGTCAAAGAAATCGGGATATATTAATATGTATGTATATACCGTACATACTCGAGTATAAGCCAAAACCCTCAATTTTAACACAAAAAACTGGGAATACCTATTATAATTCTTTATTTATATAGCACCTACAGATAACGCAGCGCTGCACAGAGCTTGGCAAATTGATCTATAAGCCGAGGGTGGGTAATGCAATGGTCACAGCCTGTCAGCCCATTTAGTATATAGCCAGCCAGCCCAACCGCCCCTCTAGTATATAGCCAGCCAGCCCACCCGCCCCTCTAGTATATAGCCAGACCGCCCGTCCCTCTAATATATAGCCAGCCCTCCGGTCCCTCTAATATATAGCCAGCCCTCCAGTCCCTCTAATATATAGACAGCAAGCCAGCCCGCCTCTGTAGTATATACACAGCCAGACAGCCCTCCCCTCTGGAATGTATATAGCCAGCAGGTCCGCCCGCCCCTCTAGTATGTATATAGCCAGCCGGCCCGCCCGCCCGCCCCTCTAGTATGTATATAGCCAGCCGGCCCGCCCGCCCCTCTAGTATGTATATAGCCAGCCGGCCCGCCCGACCCTCTAGTATGTATATAGCCAGCCGGCCCGCCCGCCCCTCTAGTATGTATATAGCCAGCCGTCCCGCCCGCCCCTCTAGTATGTATATAGCCAGCCGTCCCGCCCGCCCCTCTAGTATGTATATAGCCAGCCGTCCCGCCCGCCCCTCTAGTATGTATATAGCCAGCCGTCCCGCCCGCCCCTCTAGTATGTATATAGCCAGCCGTCCCGCCCGCCCCTCTAGTATGTATATAGCCAGCCGTCCCGCCCGCCCCTCTAGTATGTATATAGCCAGCCGTCCCGCCCGCCCCTCTAGTATGTATATAGCCAGCCGGCCCGCCCGCCCCTCTAGTATGTATATAGCCAGTCGGCCCGCCCGCCCCTCTAGTATGTATATAGCCAGCCGGCCCGCCCGCCCCTCTAGTATGTATATAGCCATCCGGCCCGCCCGCCCCTCTAGTATGTATATAGCCAGCCGGCCCGCCCGCCCCTCTAGTATGTATATAGTCAGCCGGCCCGCCCGCCCCTCTAGTATGTATATAGTCAGCCGGCCCGCTCGCCCCTCTAGTATGTATATAGCCAGCCGGCCCGCCCGCCCCTCTAGTATGTATATAGCCAGCCGGCCCGCCCCTCTAGTATGTATATAGCCAGCCGGCCGGCCGGCCCGTCCCTCTAGTATGTATATAGCCAGCCGGCCCGCCCGCCCCTCTAGTATGTATATAGCCAGCCGGCCCGCCCCTCTAGTATGTATATAGCCAGCCGGCCGGCCCGCCCGTCCCTCTAGTATGTATATAGCCAGCCGGCCGGCCCGCCCCTCTAGTATGTATATAGCCAGCCGGCCGGCCCGCCCCTCTAGTATGTATATAGCCAGCAGGCCGGCCCGTCCCTCTAGTATGTATATAGCCAGCCGGCCGGCCGGCCCCTCTAGTATGTATATAGTGAGCCGGCCCGCCCCTCTAGTATGTATATAGCCAGCCAGCTGTCCCTTCTAGTACATAGCCAGACCGCCCGTTCCTCTCGTTTATAGCCAGCCCTCCCGTTCCTCTAATATATAGACAGCAAGCCAGACCGCCTCTGTAGTACATAGACAGCCCACCCCTCTAGCCCGTCTAGTATGTATATAGCCAGCCAGCCCGTCGTCCCCGATATGTATATAGCCAGCCAGCCCGCCCGCCGCCCCGATAAGTATGTATATAGCCAGCCATCCCGTCCGCCGTCCCCTCTAATATATAGCCAGCCAGCTGTCCCTTCAAGTATATAGCCAGCCGTCGTCCCCTCTAGTATATAACCAGCCAGCACGCCTTCCCCTCTAGTATATAACCAGCCAGCTCGCCTTTCCCTCTAGTATATAGCCAGCCAGCCCGCCATCCCCTCTAGTATATAGCCAGCCAGCCGTCCCCTCTAGTATATAGCCAGCCAGCCCACCTGCCCCTCAAAAGAGTTAAAAAAAAAAAAATAATAATATGGAAATAACGTGATAAGTGGATTATAACCCCAAGTCAAAGAAATCGGGATATATAAATATGTATGTATATACCGTATATACTCGAGTATAAGCCAAGACCCTCAATTTTAACACAAAAAACTGGAAATACCTATTATAATAATTCTTTATATAGCACCTACAGATAACGCAGCGCTGCACAGAGCTTGGCAAATTGGTCTATGGACTCGAGTATAAGCGGAGGGTGGGTAATGCAATGGTCACAGCCCGCCAGCCCATCTAGTATATAGCCAGCCAGCCCAACCGCCCCTCTAATATACAGCCTGACCGCCCGCCCGACCCTCTCGTATATAGCCAGCCCTCCCATCCCTCTAATATATAGACAGCAAGCTAGCCCGCCTCTGTAGTATATAGACAGCCAGCCAGCCCCTCCAGTATGTATATAGCCAGCCAGCCCCTCCAGTATGTATATAGCCAGCCAGCCCCTCCAGTATGTATATAGCCAGCCAGCCCCTCCAGTATGTATATAGCCAGCCCGCCCCTCCAGTATGTATATAGCCAGCCAGCCCGCCCCTCCAGTATGTATATAGCCAGCCCGACCCTCCAGTATGTATATAGCCAGCCCGACCCTCCAGTATGTATATAGCCAGCCCGACCCTCCAGTATGTATATAGCCAGCCCGACCCTCCAGTATGTATATAGCCAGCCCGACCCTCCAGTATGTATATAGCCAGCCCGACCCTCCAGTATGTATATAGCCAGCCCGACCCTCTCGTATATAGCCAGCCCTCCTGTCCCTCTAATATATAGACAGCAAGCCAGCCCGCCCCTCTAGTATGTATATAGCCAGCCAGCCCACCGTCCCTGAAAAGTATGTATAAAGCCAGCCAGCCCGCCGTCCCCTCTTGTATATAGCCAGCCAGCCCGCCGTCCCCTCTTGTATATAGCCAGCCAGCCCGCCGTCCCCTCTAGTATATAGGCAGCCAGCCAGCCCGCCGTCCCCTCTAGTATATAGGCAGCCAGCCAGCCCGCCGTCCCCTCTAGTATATAGGCAGCCAGCCAGCCCGCCGTCCCCTCTAGTATAGCGCCAGCCAGCCCGCCGTCCCCTCTAGTATAGCGCCAGCCAGCCCACCGTCCCCTCTAGTATAGCGCCAGCCAGCCCGCCGTCCCCTCTAGTATAGCGCCAGCCAGCCCGCCGTCCCCTCTAGTATAGCGCCAGCCAGCCCGCCGTCCCCTCTAGTATAGCGCCAGCCAGCCCGCCGTCCCCTCTAGTATAGCGCCAGCCAGCCCGCCGTCCCCTCTAGTATAGCGCCAGCCAGCCCGCCGTCCCCTCTAGTATAGCGCCAGCCAGCCCGCCGTCCCCTCTAGTATAGCGCCAGCCAACCCGCCGTCCCCTCTAGTATATAGGCAGCCAGCTAGCCCGCCGTCCCCTCTAGTATAGCGCCAGCCAACCCGCCGTCCCCTCTAGTATATAGGCAGCCAGCCAACCCGCCGTCCCCTCTAGTATATAGGCAGCCAGCCAGCCCGCCGTCCCCTCTAGTATAGCGCCAGCCAGCCCGCCGTCCCCTCTAGTATAGCGCCAGCCAGCCCGCCCGCCGTCCCCTCTAGTATAGCGCCAGCCAGCCCGCCGTCCCCTCTAGTATATAGCGAGCCAGCCCGCCGTCCCCTCTAGTATATAGCGAGCCAGCCCGCCGCCCCCTCTAGTATATAGCGAGCCAGCCCGCCGTCCCCTCTAGTATATAGCCAGCCAGCCCGCCCACCCCTGTGGTATATAGCCTGCCAGCCCACCCCTGTGGTATATAGCCTGCCAGTACCTGCCCCAATATAATGCCTGTAGGAAAAAAAAAGCAAAAAGCATACTTCGTTTCTGATGCCTCATGGCAGGTCCTCTTCTATCCATCGATGCTCCGGCATCGGCTCCATGTCCCCGCACGGTCCATTGCAGGCACCATGATGTCAGCCACTTGCTGACATCATAGTGTGTGCCGAGTATATACGGTTATAAATTTTACACATATACAATATACCTCATAAAATTTGATCCGCGATCTCATGAAGACCCGAGGATACTTCGGGTTAACCCATGCATTACAATGTGCTATCAGCACATTGTAATGTATGAGGAGAAAAATTCCCATATACTGTAGTATGGCAGTATATGATAGGATCTTACAGACAAGGCTTTTACATTGACCAGAACACATCTCACCGTCCCCCTGCTCTCCCTCCTCCCTCTGCCCGTGTACACTAGCAGCAGCAGGAAATGCAGGGGAATGGGAGACCTGCTTTGCTCACTGTAACAGTAAGTGAAAATCGCTGAGAGGCACTAGAAACACTACTCAGATAATTTTAAAAATTGATTTCAGAAAGAAGGAGGCCATTTATAATAAATACAGGAAGATTAAATCACAGTGTCTTTGGTCAATATAGATTTTTATGGTAGATTTTCTTCCAACTATAATAAAAGCTTTTACAGATTGAGTAAGGCACGAAAGCTCTCTATAGAAACTTTTGTACAACATTGAAAACTGCAGTCAGATCATTGCCTTTTTGAATTTCATTCATCCACAGGGATATAAGCACACTCTCTAAGAGCAAAGTATATACATAAAGCTATAGTAAGTGACAGGAAACAGCTTAATTTGTACAATTATACAAATGGGTACTCAAAATATAAGCTAATATGTAATTAGTTGTTATTTAAAATTTTGCTCCCCTTAGCAGAAAATGCTGGTGACAGACTGATGGAGAATTAAAATGCTACTGGCCTTTTAATCAGTCCGTTAATTTCCTCTGCGCAGCACGTTGCGGAGCAGACACAGAACAGAAGATGGCCGCTGGTCACATGTCCAGATCACATGTCCTGCACCTGCCTGGGCAGGTCATATGATCACTACTAGTTTGGCTGTAGTTGGTTGGTTGAAGTGCATCCAGTATGGCCGGTGTTGGTTGAAGTGCATCCAGTATGGTGATGTGCAAGGATGGCAGTTACACATCATTACTATGTTAATAGAGCAAGAAAGTCTGTTACATCATCACTGGGAGCAGAGCATAAGAGGGAGGAGGAGGTACTGAGAACTAAAGGATCATGGGACTTGTAGTTTCCAGTGGCGGCTCCACCTACTTTAGAGGCCATAAATGTTGTAAATCATAAAATCAAACTATTTAAGCTCCATTTTGTGACTAATGACATTGAGTATTGTTGTATTCATTTATTTATATCATCATGGGTTTTTGTGTCAGACGTTCATATTCCCGGAATACCCCTTTAATGTTGTCAAAGAGCAGGGCAGTCTGTTAGATTATCACCCAGAGATCCCTTGGAGCATCAGAGGGAGGAGCATTTACTGAGAACTAAGACCCTTATGGGAGATGCAGTATCCTGTGGCAACCATCTTGGAGATATCTCTGCCTACTTCAGAAAGCTCATAAGAGTTTGTGAATCATAAAGGAAAACTATTTAAGATTCCTTTGATTGAGTTTTGTTGTATTCATTTATTTATAGCATTGTTTATTATTTTTTTTTTTTATCATACATTGATATTCCTGGAATACACCTTTATCTTTAACACACTTGTGCATGTAAGCCATCCATATATCACAATGCACTTAACCTCTTGCACGCTAACCTCTTGGTTAATAACCTTCCTATGACAAATTTAACGTAACTTCTATTGTGCATATTAAAAAAGGTATCCATACTTTCTGTAATGGAAATAAGGAAATATCCTGTGTTTTTTCTTTTATCAAAAGAATGGAAAGGTGACAAAATATGACACGGAAATACATTAAAAAAATCCAATGAAATTTTATTTTGATCCATTATAGACCAAAACAAAAAACAAAAAGGTGATGTAAGTCACCTCAAATCCATTATACTCTGTGGGAGTGCTGTAAAGAACATCACTAAAAGCAGTTAACGAAGCAGGGGGACAGCTCAGGTAAGATGTCAGCCAACAGCATTAACAAGATTGAAGAAATATATTCTACAAGCAGAAAATATAGTGATACCTTTCATTTAATAAAAAAGGAAACTGCCAATATATTTGTTACATCGTAGTGAACATGATTTAAATAATGATTTATTGTACTTCTGCTTTTCCCCTTAATCTCTAGTGGCTTTCTGCATAGAATTTTGTACATTAGGGACAAATGCAGAATATAAAGCATGTAAAAAGTGCACTATCATCATCATCTCTACCACTGAATGTACCAATATAAGGATCTACAAAATATTTCACAAGATAGTGGAACTATAGCAGAGACTAAGTAGTATTCAAACAAAGCATACCCATTCCCCCAGGGTAGTAAAATTTATACGGGTGCTGGCCTAACAAATGAGGCTGAACTTGCAGTGTTAGCAGCACCCAGCAGAGAAGGACTGTAAGGAGGGAGAAGATGCGTTGAGGGAAACAGAAACACATTTATAAATGCTGACCAAAGCGATGCCGGGGGGAAGGAGACCTCCCTATGTGCTACCTTACAATCAAAATCAGGAAAACACTTATTAACTTGTCCCAGGAAAAATGTACAGCTTCAATATTATCATGACGTGTAGAGGATAGGGAATAATATGCCAAGTTTGCTTTATACTCAATATGATGCAGTTCATCCAGAGGTGTGTCAGTCTCTGGTGGTGGGACTTGGATTTTTAACATTAAATATCAGACAGATTATAACATGTGCCATGTGTGTCTTTTCCTGGAGATGTAAAGAGGTATTCCCACAAAGACAAGATTCTTAAATGTACTCAGGATAACAAAATAACACACACATTCTCTAATTCACTATTATTAACAAAAATACAGCATTTCACCTGTCTATTAGTCCTGGTGTATACAATTTTGGTTGTCCTAGGATCAGACCGTAAATTTTCAGATTTTTTTGATTAGGCAGGAGAGATTCTTCTCATGAATTGCTTTTCATGTCTGCTCGATGCAGTGTGATCTCTGCCCCTCCCCTCTTCATTACAAGCTAACACTTAGATACACACACAGACGCTTCCTGCCAGCAAGCTGTTTGCACCGACTTACTCTACAAGCTACAGATAAGATAAGGTCTTAAGCAGGGGAAAAGTCATGTAGCAGGGTTGACTGTGTGTGTCATAGCTGAGTTAGTAGAGTATGTCATTGTGTGTTATATCAATCTCAAAGATCTCATCTCCAATTTGTCTCATCTCTCTTTTGCTAGGTTTCAGATACAAGTGAATCTTCAGAAGCGAAAAGAAAGTTTAGATAAACCTGCTTAGAGCGTCCCCGCCCAAACTCTGAAATTTTAAACTGAGTGATAGGAGCTACATCAATAAAACTGAATAGAATAGTAAAGTAAGGGGGTAAAAAAATCTTTTTTGTGTAAACATCACTATGCGGTTATCATTTGAGAATTTTCTTTCATGGGCAAACCCCTTATAAGTTATAAATAGGTCTTAAGAGTTGTGAAAAAAGACTCATTGGGTATCTAGTGCATAATTAAGGCTACATTGCACAAAGGGTGACTTTTATATGTGTAGCAGAGCAATGTGATCTATTACACAAATCTGCACCTGTGCTTTACCATTGATTTAAGATGCAAGTACAGCATTAGTACACAGCCATGCACAATGACAGCAGCTCTGCTACAAATGTGTACTAGTATCCTAAAGGATACTGAACATAGAGAACCTACATATCTACCTGTACCCTTTAGAGCACCTAAAGCAATAACACTGGATATATCATTCATGTGACACCAGTGTCCCCATTCCATATCTGCATCACCAACACTGAGGCCAGTGACGGGCTGTAATGGTCATGTCAATGATCATATTTCTGCAGTACCAACCAACAAAGCAGTGCCAAGGGTGCTGTAGGGAATTTAACTACTAAGTAATGATTTTATTTATACCTTTTCATGGTCGCATACAAATTCTTTTAAAAAGAGCCAAATCCAAGAGTGATTTTGCGTTTTTTCTGCCTCAGTATGTATCTTGCTACATATTTAATTTATTAGATCGACTCCCATCTTGGGCTCCATATGCAAGTCAAATTATAAAGTCAGGAAGGATACAATTGTCACATGATACATGATAATACCTATTACTGTCTACATCCAATTGTTCCCCTGTATGTGGTTAAAAACCACTGACACATGACTGCAGCATTAGCATGTCAAGAGATCTATGCTTTTCATTTTCTGCCACAAAATCAATTTGGTGTATTTTTGCTGGCACAGCTGTGTGGGCATTGCCATACAGGTGGTGGTAAAATGCTGTAGTCAAATACAATGCTAATTTACATTATCCTAACTTAGATTCTCCAGCAATGTTCACAGATTATTATTCTAATCATTTATCCCTGCTTCACTTTCCATATACTAGAAAGAAGACATAAACAAAACTTTACATAAGAGTGCCCAGAGAAAAATCATTAATGTACCGAAAGATCATACAAGCTCTATTCTAACATTGTCCAAGGACCTTACTGCTGCGAGGCACCATAATAATGAGGAAAACAAACCAAGAAAAACTTCTATTGCATCTCACCAATGTGGAATACTTCTGAATGTTCCCAATTGTGCTGGTTAAAAGGGAACACTACATTTAAAAAAAAAAAATCTACCATCATCAAAATCAAGCATAAGTGCATCAGGGACACTTACTCATAGATCCCAGCACCGTGATTGAGGTAATCGACTTTTATTTGTTATCCATGGCCTCCTTCCTTTTCAAATAAAACTTTACAATTTTACGTTAATGAGCCAGAAGGGCTCTGGGGATTGTTTTCAGAGCCCCTCTGTGCTGCAGCTTCAACAGACTGTTACACTGTGCAAGAAGCACTTATCCCACCCACTGTGTGATGAAACTTTCTATGCTGCTGTGAGTTTACATCAGGCAGAGAGAAGGTGAAGTCCTGAGGGAGCAGGGGGAGGCGAGACAGTAACAGCCAATGAGGCGGCAGGACTGAGTATATATAGCCAGCCCCTGCCTTGTATACAGCCAGCCAGCCAGCCCCTGCCTTGTATACAGCCAGCCAGCCCCTGCCTAAAAGTGATATTGTTTACACACGATATCTTGTTTGCAGCTGCAAAGATTCTCATAATACAGACCATTTATAAAGGAGAAAATTGTACATTGTAAAGTGAAGTTTCATACATCACTATTAAATAGTGAACACTGTACATGATGTTGTGCAGAACTTTCAATGGTACAATACAAGGAGGACGGGACGAAAGTACCTTAGCACTGGTGCCTCCACTCACAGATTGCTTGTCAGTTTTGCTCAGTGCCAATGTCAAACAAAAGCAAAACAAACATGTTTCACTATCTAGCATCATCCCGGTAGGATCAACAGAGACATCATGTGTCTTTTTGTACATTATGTGCTATTGCAAACAAACAATCTAAATATCTCCAGACAAGGTCAAATTTTTTGTGGCATCTGCATTATGCATGACTAGATTTTAAAATTTCATGTAGCAAGTATACACAATCCATAAACAAGGTATTCCTTCAGCCTTCAATGTAGCAAATAGATGTAAACTGCCTGGTAAGCAGGCAGCTTTCCCTTAGGAGCAGCACAAACGTGTATATTTTTCTATACATTATTATAAACTCAATTTACATTAAAAGAACTTACACAAGAATGACACCGATTTATCCATACCATCCAACTTCTGTGACAAAGAAAGAGGAACACAAGATGGGGCTCAAGCAGCAGGAACTTTTTAAATAAGCCCTGCTAATGATGCCGCACAGTATAATACCCACCTCACGTATAGTATCCCCCTACTGTACAATGCCTCCTTCCCTGTGGCAATCATTTTAAACAGTATAATACCTGCTGGACTACATATCATATCCCCATTGGCGCACCTCGAATGAGGCGGAGTTGAGATTCTCGCCTCAGGCGGCGCGCCTCCTGCTAGACTAGGGGGCGGCGTCGGGCTCCTGACCGCTGGCATGTGTTCCAGCTGACACATCTTACCGCCCCCCGGACAATACCGCCGCCCATCACATGCACCCGGCGGCGGCCGGCACTTCCCCCAGCGGCCCACCCATCCATTCAACGCGCGCGGCCTGCACATGTACCTGCGCGCCGACACTTCCACCCCCCGGCCCGCCTATCACATCTCACCGCCCGGCACAGGTACCAGTCCCTGCCCCAGCCCAATGTCTGCAGCCCCCCGGCTCCGACATCCCCGTTCCCCCCTCCCTCACCCCGACTGCGATTCTCAAGTCCCCAGCATCACCCCCCCCCCCCCCGAGGACAAGGCCGACGAGAATAGAAGAAAAGAGTGAAGGTAACTTCTATGTATGTATATATATGTGTGTTTGTATATGTATTATATGGTATATGGCGGCACGCTGTATGTATTATATGGTATATGGCGGCCCGCTGTATGTATGGTATATGGCAGCACACTGCATGTATTATATGGTATATGGCGGCACGCTGCATGTATTATATGGTATATGGCAGCACGCTGCATGTATTATATGGCATATGGCGGCACGCTGTATGTATTCTATGGTATATGGCGGCGCGCTGTATGTATTATATGGTGGCACGTTATATGTATTATATGGTATGTGGCAGTACGCTGTATTGATTTTATATTATATGGCAGATTGTTTTATGTATTTGTAGTATGCTTTGTAGTAGCTCGCTGTGTCTATTCTATAGTACACGGTGGGATGCTCTATGTATTTTGCATTGCTTTATTTTCACATTAAACCAATATGATTGGGTCTGGTCCTGACACTCCTTGATATATTACATTGTGCAGTGCACAATTCATGACAACATAGGGCAGTGATGGCTAACCTATGGCACTGGTGCCAGAGGTGGCACTCGGAGCCCTTTCTGTGGGCACTCAGGCCATCATCAGAGATGACTCCAGGTATCTTCCTGCAGTCCCAGACACCCCAGGACTTGCTATGCAAAGAGGTATTTTAAAGTGACAGCTCTACCTGGGACTATTTTCTGCTTTATTGGTGTCCTCAGGTGCTGGTATCAATGAAAACTGTGACAGAGAATGGAGTATAAATCACAAATTAAATTTCTGTGTTGGCACTTTGCGACAAATAAGCGGGTCTTTGTTGAAGTTTGGGCACTCGGTCTCTAAAAGGTTTGCCATCACTGACATAGGGGGTTCTCAGTCCACAGAGAAAACATCCAATTCATGTGCATCAGAAAAGAAGTTGGAAGAGCACTCACCCAAGTTCAGTTGTATTTTTCTTCAGACACAATCCTTTAAAATATATTACATAGCAGGGGAGAGGGAGTGATGCAAGTAGTGCACAATTCAAGCATCGGCCATTTCACTTTAGTTCAAGCCGGAAGAAGTGCAGATAGCGTGAAACGGTCATCGCTTCATATCCCCTAATGTTGCCCACCCACAAATAATGCCCCTCCTTCATGTGACAACCTTACATAAATTGCCCCCTGCCTCCTGGTTGCTGCTTAGTAAAATGAATATATATATTACAATTCCACCTCCGCTCTGTGCTCTGCTATGAATCTGCCAGGTATCATGACACCATTACATTGTCACATGAATTAGAAATAAAGGGCCAGGCCCATATATTCAGCCCTTCTGGCAAGAGGTGAGGACCCCTATCCAAGCAGTAACAGCGGTGGATGTCCCACTTTCCCCCTTATTTTATCTGCTGAACGTCTCCCCCCAGCCCCTGGCCAAGGCAACCACTAGGATGTGTTTACATATACTTACTGCAGCAAGGTGTCTGATATCGCAATTCTGGAAAAGGCAAGCTCCCCCCTCCCGCCTAGACCTTCTCTCTAGGATAAGGGAAATTTGCACGATGGAATTCCTGACCGCCTCCTTGAATGACCGCATCTTAGCGTTTGACAAAACATGGGACCAATGTGACCGCTTCTGGGCGGAGGAGTTAGGGCAAGAGGAAGAGTGACATGGACATCCCCCTTTTGGTTTCTTCCCAAATGTTGTTTGTCGTCATTGTGAGTATGAATGCTACCCCTGTGTTTCTACCCTTGGTTTTCTTTTTATTTTATGCGGGTTTTTAGTAGGAAGGCGTAAAGCCTAGTGTTGTACGCATAACCACAGGCATCGGTAGTGAGACCAACAGAACTGTTCGCCTTTTGGGATATGCACCTACTATATATTTAGGTTTCAGTTACTGTTCATATCTTATATCACATGGAAATGCGCCTGATACTTGCTGTAATACAGTGGTTCTCAACCTTCTAATGCTATGTTCTTCATGTTGCGGTGACCCCAACCTATGTACAAGAATATTGTATTCGTGCCAAAAAATGCAATAAAATCGTGGCTCCCATGGCTTTAGGCGACCCCCTGCGTTTTGGTTGTTTGACCCCCGCTGGGGTCGCGACCCACAGGTTGAGAACCGCTGCTGTAATACCATTGCAATGGCTGGGTTGGAGACTCCCCGCCAGAGTAATGGATTGATCCGGATATTGTTGTCGGACCCGCTAAAACCTGTATCTTTGTTTTATACTGGAAAAATTTCAATAAAAATACAATTATACAATAAAAAAATTAAAGGGTCAGGTTGGTATTAGACGCGTTACCAGTAAACGGTCGGTCCAACACTGGTATTTTTTTTTTTTTTGGTGGAATTGTATTCAAACTTCAAAGGATTACGTGTTTCAGGGGTGGGCTATCCCCTTCATCAGGTCCGTAAAGTAACACTAATAAATATGACGTCATATATAACGTTTCAGAAGAAATACAAATAGCAATGTGTAAAAAATAAATAAGTGCATGCCTAAAAGATATATATATATATAGATGATATATTCTATGATGAAGTAAAAATAATAGGTCTCTGAGTAATAACATGTCCGTACAATATTGGAGATCAATTCATTGACTATGTAAATAAATATATCAAAAAGTATTACAACATGCTACCATAGGTGTCTAGATGTATAAGTAGTGTAACAAATGTTGGGAACATGATGAAAAGAAATGTTAGTTATGTAGTTGCTGTACACACATGAGCTGGCAACAGAGATGAGAAATATCCGGGAGGGGGAAGCAGAATGGCAGGACTAGGGATCTCATCTTTATTTCCTCCAGTCTATTTCCCCAATATTTTGTGCAGATACTGGGCTGCATGAATTCAGATCTGTGACCTCTAACCCCCCTGGGATAAGACGACTATCTGACAGTAAGTATATTCACATGTGGGAGCATTAGTATATAAATGTATGGATGCATATATGTTATGCGTTCATAGTTGGTTTGATCCAGCAATCAGGACCCTTACACCCGATATTTTCAAAGATAAAACTTCATGCTTTATTCCAGGACCATAGTAATATCACAGAATTCCAAACGTAACAGCTTAAAAAAAGCTTGTGTTTTTAAGCTGTTACATTTGGAATTCTGTGATATGACTATGGTCCTGGAATATAGCATGAATTTTTATCTTTGAAAATATTGGGTGTAAGTGTCCTGATTGCTGGATCAAAACAATCGTGAGGTTTGACTATGGCTTTTCTCCAGTCCAGAAAGGATCTACACCACGGACCAAACCTGCAAGCTACAGATCGGTGAGCAGACTTTTTATTTCTGGAATTTATGTGTGCATATTTTATGTGTGTGTGTTTCTATACTGTATGTCTGTATATGGTACTGTATATATGTTTGCATATGCTGTGTGCGTATATATGGTGTGTTTATTCTGTGTGCATATGGTGTGTTAATACTGTATAGATGTGTTGATATGGTGTGTATAGACCGAATGTAAAATATTATATACATATATATATGCTATATGTGTGCATATTTTATGTGTATATACTGTGTATAAGATGTCTATATACTGTATGTATAAGTGTATAAATGTTTATGAGCACATAAATGTGTGCACACAAGTGTATAAATTATGTATGTGAACAAAGGTATATTACTGTTATGTGCATGTATATAACTATATAAAGGTGTGTAACAGTGTATAAATGTGTATAAACGTGCAAGTGTACAAATATGTACAAGTATGTATATATGTATACATACATGCAGCCCTCAACAGATGCTAAAAGGAACAGTGAACACCTGCCACTTCTCTGCCACTATCATTCCTTCCTCCATGTTGGGTTCCCATGGGGAGGGGACTTTACATTAAAATAAATGCAGTGCTAGAAGCTTGCTCAATATTTCATATCACAGCTGGTTGACCCAGACCACCTTTATTGAAAGCAATGAGGCGTAAGCTACCTAATAAAGCCACATGTTCCAAACTAAATTTTGCAGACTGCCTGACACTTTCTATTTTCACAGTGAAAACAAGATAGGAGACCCTGTGCTCACTGGCAAAGTTGTATGGATCATACCCAACAAGCATGCTGTACAGGTAATAAAGATAAAGTGATTATGTACAATAGTCAAAAACCATGAATAGAAATGGATAGAACAAATCATCTATACATTTCTTGCTTGTACAGCTGCACTATAAAGTCTATACCGGACTGGTCTAGTTTGTCTTACTAAACCATCCTTGCACAAAATGACTTGGAAGACATGGAATGAACCTTTCAAAATGCAATTGTATTTGTGCATGTGTTAGACACATTTAAATAATTTTAAACAGTAAGAAAAACAAAATCGAGAAGGAAACAATCTTGTAGTAGAAGGCAAATTAAAGGGTCATGTTTATTTAAATGGCTTTTTCTGCTCATAATGTTTGTATATTGCACATTAGAGAGCATTATCGGTATTACGGTGACCCAGGATGGCTCCATGGACAGTAATGGAGCTTTTACTGGCTGGGGACTAGATTCAGAAATAAGAGCTGAAAACAGCAATTTTCCACTAGCTTCCGAAGACCTCTTTTCACTAAACCTTCTGATTAATATGGTACTTGCACACATTAATGCTACCAAAGTATCTGCAAAAGAAAATAAACAGAGGTCACATTTGCTAAAAGATTGGATAAAGGAAGGATAAAGTTCAGCAAATAACATTTTCTTAATGCAACTTCCAAGGAACAAATTTAATCTTACAATTAAGAATTATAAACAAATATCACTTTATGATCCTGATGATCACATGGGATGAGGGTCCAAAAGCTGGCCCTGCACCAATAAACTATTACCTCCAGAAAGTGGAACCTACGCATTGTATAGAGTTGGAAGCATAAGGCTTTGTACACAATATTCGTGGGGTCCAGGCATCAAACCCCCACTAATAGGATAATGAGGACCTATTCACAAGATTGGCTATTAGTGTCAAATGTCCATCACAGAGAGTAATCCTATATAGAAGGTTCAAATGTTAGAGCAAACTCAATCAAATCCACTTATCGACATGTCTATATGGGCGCCTACTGACTCTCCCCCAACTATAAAGTCGGGAAGGGAAAATTTCTTCTGTAACTTTCCCCAACTACTTTTCAAAATTTCTAAAATATAAGTGATTTCTGGTACCGAGTACTTTTAGGCCTGTCTGCCCCTGCACTGGTGAACAGAGTGGCTTTTTGCACTTGGAACACTACTACTGTAGGAGGTATAACTATCAGTTGCCACCGTGGTAAAATAGGCACGTAGCGACTTGCTCATTTGACTTTTTTCAGACAGGTGAAAGTTTGCTGCTACAAAGCATAGACAAATAAAACATAAAAGGGATTACAGTTCTGGAAGCTCGGTATAGTATATTTGTCAGCTGTGAGACGTCCAATAGACCATTCACTAATGACAATAGGATAACACCGGATACAAGGTATTCTGGCTCTGCTCGCTGGAGCTTACATTTTATAAAGTAAACTCAAGAGCTGATCTTAAAAACCTACAATGGAAATCTTAAAGCAATGGACCAGAGAGGAGTAAAGTGTGTCAGTTTGTCAAATGCTCATTGCCTAGAATTGTGACCCATCTGATTTCTTACAGTGTTAAAATAAAACCTCTAGGGACCGAGGGAGAGGGGAATAGGACATGCAAAAACATACATTTATTTCCATGGAAATGTAGAGCAATTGCATCTCTAACCAATGACTTAAATATCCAAGAAAGAACAAAGACCCTTTATGTAAAATGACAAAAGAAATGGAAATACTTCTAGGTGTGTGTGTGACCTGAATGCTACACAGTTCAAGGCCACCTACTAAATACCTGATCCTTTGTAGAGATGCACCTGTATGCAACAAATTCCTGCTGAGTAAGACACAGGAGGCAAAGTGACTTCTATGTAAAAAGTATCCACCAGATTCTCCAGATGGTGCCTTTGCTTCAAGGATAACTTTGCACTTTCAATGACCTTGTAACAATAGAGCTTCTCTACTTTCTTGTGCATACTGTGTGTGTCTCAGAGAATCTCTTCACCATGCAGCCAACTCTCTGCCAACCAAAACTGTCATTTGTAAGAAAGCCAAACAGCTGCCAGCGCTCCTCTTATAACTATCATAATACCCATTAAAAGGAGCACTTGCAGAGCGCACAGATTAAATATTTTGGATACAATCCCTTAAACGGAGTTTAAATCATGTTAAAAGGCAAATACCACTTGCCTTAATGTGGATTCCCACTTAATTAGCCAAATGAGAAAAAAAGCTGAAAATTATAAATAATAAACATATTCACCATGTGTAACTTCTTGTGGTGGGTTCTGCTCACACTGGAATAGATATTCAGCAGTTACAATGCACAATAGCAACATTTATAAACCAGCATTATGCCCCATGCAAACATGTGAACTTCTATCATGATGGAGGTAGACTTCGGATACTCCAAAATGGTTTGTATTCTTCTAGGAAGGTTTTTACTTGACTTTGAAGAGTGGCTTCAGAGTGCTCATGTCATCACAATTGTATTAAGAAACTCTGGGTCTGAAGTAATACAGTTCACATGTCAGAGGGGCTAAAAGAGCCTTTTCTTTATATTGGTGGCATTGAGTGTGACTATGTGTGCAGATATACTGCAGATACCTGTGCCAACCATATAGAAGCAAACCTCACCAGATTATAGTTAGACAGGCAGAAACAGTGAAGCATAAAGAGCTTTCACTTGGCATCTCTACAACCTGCTGGCCATATACATACAATTTAGAATGGAATCACCAGTTCTGGTAAATAAATTTTGATCAGCACCCACTCAAAGTACTTCATCTACCTGGGTCTCATCGAGCATAACTACTAAGGCTGTCCTTACTACTAAGTCAAGATGTGGCTGCCAATATAGTGTTCACAGTGGAGTAGCAGGACACAGACAATGTAAGCACATATTTTTATATTATCTGTTAAAGTACAATCCTGAGGTTTGTTTGTATGAAACATTTGTAAGAACAATGATTTATGAAAAAACTGCAGTACACAACTAAAAAGAACAACAAATAGAAAATAATGTTGCAGAAGAACCAGACAATCATTGGGCATCCCTGCGGCCAGGGACATGATGAGGATGTATTTCCTCTATGTTGAGATCATACAATTTGTCTTCCCTGGAAAACCCCTTTTAGGATATAAAAGCCTGCTACAGGTTTTCTCGTTGCGCCTTTTATTGGAGGTAAATGTACTCGATTACACAGTGTTGTTCTGCTCTTTAGACAGCTTATAAAAGAGGTAGCATTAATATTTCAGGCACTAAACAACTAAATAATTTAAGTATTTGAGTTAAAGATTTATTAAACCCATAGTTGCGAATGTAAGCAATATACTTATGTGACATGTGTTTAGGCTTCTAGTTTAAAGGTTATAAATTTTAAAAATCATGGTCAGAAGAAGTGCATCAAGAACTTTAATTTAAAAAAAAAAAAACATTTTTTAGAATTGAAAATACTAAGTAAACTTTTGAAAGTCCAGGGGGGTGGATTTATCAGAACTCTGACGGGAATGATGTGAATGATTTTGTGCCTTTTTGGCATAAAATAGTACAAAGGTACAGACCTGGAACTTTTAGACTTAAAGCATAACTGTAAAGTTATGGTTATTTTACCAAATTATTATATTCGATTCCACCTTTGAAAACAAACAGAATGCCTACTTTGTGCTGCTTACCCTTTTCTTTCCAAAGTTATGGCATTTTCTGTTTTGAAAGAAGAGGTTAAGTGGGCAGAGACAGGGAACATGTAATAAGTGGAGGAACAGGGAACATGAAATAAGTGGAAGAATTCTGAGTACACCAGTTACATCCAGTTTATAGCCTGTGCTGTGTGAGCACTAAGGGTTAATAGCTTATCTTCACAGAGCTGATACTGCCGATGACGAGGTGAGAAGGGGAGCAGCATGAAGAAAGGAGAGAGAGAAAGTTCTGTAGAATCACAGACTGGGATGGAGAAGCTGATAGGGTACAGGGGAGATCTTGCACCTCACTATTCTGTGCAGGAGACATCAGCATTCACACATTGAGCTTTGCTTCATACACAGAGAGAGAACTCTGTCACATGACCTTCTCCCCTGTGAGCAGGGAGCAGCAGCTCCACCCCTCCCATGAAACCATCAGATAAACAAACTACAGAATCCAGGGAGAGGGAGCCGCTATTGTAGCTCTGAGGTAATCTAAGGGGGATAGCAAAGAAATTACTGAATATAGGTACCAAATATAATAGGCAAAGTTGTTTTACATCCCAAGAGCTATTGATTTGTGGGGGAAAAAAAAAAACCTTTACAGTTACTCTTTAAAACATGCACATCAGACCCGTTAGAGTTCTGATAATCACCAAGAGTATTTACAGAGAATAATATACTTTATTACTTAAAAGCAAAAATGAAGGACATGTGAAGAAATAGTACAAGTATTATATTAACATGTATTTGTTATTGCAGGTTTTTAGTATAATGTGTTGTATATACTTGTAAAACACTTGTCATTATAGCAGAATGAGTTCATTAGGCAGAGTCTAGATAAAATGTTGCCTCCCATACCCAACCTCCATAGAAAAGAAGATCAAGCAGCCTTATATTTGTAGAGCACAAATAGCACTTTACAGCAGAAATGAGGAGTGAAGACACTGTATAAAAATCAGAGCAGATTCTTTTCCAGCTGCTATCAGCTGCAGCTAAATCACAGCAATAACAGCCAAGCTGCAGGTTTAATACCTGAAGTGCAAGTCACATTGTGCTGCAGGTCATAGTTGTGGTATGAAAATAAAATTTATTCATATCTTATCAACTGCTACATGCAATGAAACACTCAGGCTAGAGACGCAGGAGGAGTCATTGTAGCAGGGGCACATTTGCAGCAGCTAAATACCATCCTGGATCCCGAGAGTTACCTTTCCAGTGCATTTTACTTTAAACGGTTTTCACATTAAGATACTAAAGACCATTTTGAAGCAGTAGATCAGTAAAAATGGATGTATAGTACATAGCCATACCTCTGGCACCTGCCTTAACTTCTGATCGGTTTGAAGAAAAATAACTTAGATCAAATTTGTAAAATGTTTGCACAGGAAAAATCTGTTCCCCTTTCATACAACCCTCTTCTCCTACAGAGATACAGAATAAGTCATGCGCTACCTATACAATCCTGACCTAGAAGATTTGTCCCAACAGCTATAATAGTAGTCAGAGAATGCTAGATTCCCGAGTAGTGGATAAATCCATCTCTCCAGAAAAACCGAAAATACATACAGTATTAGATGTCTGAACACATACAGTCCAAATGTTTAATTCAAGTTTCGCTAAACTATGAATAATACAATGGGTGACAGTAAATTTTAATTCTTGAGAACATATTAATAATCCATAAAATATGGAAAATGAACTCCTAGAGAAGTCACCTGAAATCCATAAAAGGCTGTCAAACAAAAACACAACTATTATTGCTGACATTTTTAATATCAATCCTGCCTGCATCCAATTTACACTTTATGTCTCAATTAGATCATGCCAGATGTCCCTTGAGAGAAAGCTCAGATATTACTGTGCCTTAGCTCTATACTAACCACAAGAACCTCTAACCCCCCTTGCTTTAGCTGTGCCACCAAACACAACTAACAGATACCTCTCCTATGCCATCAAACTGGAGACTATTATCACAGAAGAGGAAAGACGCTGTGAGTTTATTACAGCCCAAGGCTATGTGGACCTCTCTCTGTTCAACTAATAATGTCTCCTTAATTAAATGAAACTAATTAAAAAAACAAACAAAAAAACCCAAAAAGGAGCACGGGGGATGAGAAGAAAGTTTGAATAGGGAGGGGTCATGATCCTTCTTCCACAAGGAATGTAGACCATTCTATGAAGCACATTCAACATCAGACTTTACTATCAACATAACGGTGCTGTTTAGATCAGCCTATTAAAGTTAAAGTTGGTGGAAAGAACACGACTGGAAAATACATGTGTGTGCATTTAGACCAACAATGTTATACAACACCACTGAGAAAGCGGGCAGCTTTATATGGCACTATACAATCAGCCAGTATATAGCCACCTAGCCAGCCCAAGCCCCCAGTATATAGCCAGCCAGCCCATGCCCCCAGTATATAGCCAGCCAGCCCATGCCCCCAGTATATAGCCAGCCAGCCCATGCCCCCAGTATATAGCCAGCCAGCCCATGCCCCCAGTATATAGCCAGCCAGCCCATGCCCCCAGCATACAGCCAGCCAGCCCATGCCCCCAGCATACAGCCAGCCAGCCCATGCCCCCAGCATATAGCCAGCCAGCCCATGCCCCCAGTATATAGCCAGCCCATGCCCCCAGTATATAGCCAGCCCATGCCCCCAGTATATAAACTAGCCAGCCCATGCCCCCAGTATATAAACTAGCCAGCCCATGCCCCCAGTATATAAACTAGCCAGCCCATGCCCCCAGTATATAAACTAGCCAGCCCATGCCCCCAGTATATAAACTAGCCAGCCCATGCCCCCAGTATATAAACTTGCCAGCCCATGCCCCAGTATATAAAACTTGCCAGCCCATAGTATATAGCCAGTCATCCCATACTATATAGCCAGCCAGCACTTTTTTTGTACTGAAAAATTTGGCATATATGTGAGTATATATGGTATTAACTCAAAATTTCTCAAATGTTCTGTATTTGCCTGCTTATATACTGATGCAGTACAATGATTGTGGAATAACTTATAGTAAAAAAGGAACCGGTCATCAGGATATGACACTTTCACTTAACAGGTTTTCCTAGCAGTTTTCTTATTAATTCCCAATCTGCTTTCAACATTACTGCTTCCACTCTCTTTTAAAAGTTAACATAAGCATTATCAGCACACAACTCTACTTCCTTCGCTCTCCTCGCTAATACAGACATGAGTTTGCAGCACAGGGTCACTCATGTTTGCATGACGAGAGAAGAAAGTGTGTGCAGTTAATGATGACAACTCTGTGACTAGATGCAGTTTGTTGGCAGGAGGCAGGTCCACTTTTATCAACTTTCAAAAGAGAGTGGAACTTCTATTGTTGAAGAAGATTAAGAGTCAATATTAATGGGAAACTCATTAGGTGAACACGTGAAAGTTCCATTTCACTATATACAAGCTATAAATAAAAATGCACAGCACTAGTAAATGCAGAACTGCATACAGGGAAACCTCTAAACACCCCCCCCCCCCCCTTTGTTAGGAAGGAACCTTTATTTATTTTTTTACATTCTACTCTATGGAAGCAGCACCCCTATGAGCAGGCCATCTCTGCTGTGTAAATTGGACAATCAAAGAGGTCATATGAAAGGGGGCAATATGAAAAATGGTTTAAGAAGTAGCAGTAGAATGATCTTACTCAACATAACTCCTTTGTTATTAGGATTTAGAGTAACTAAGCTGCAAAATATTGAAGGTTCTCAATCCTTACATAAATATATATAAGCGATTAGCTTAATGTACACGTGTCCTTTTTCCAGATACTAAAATGTTTTTGCCAATGACAGAAGTGACCGTTCCTGGAATTCTTTTTACCCTTGTGTCACAGTTATCTATTGCACTAATATTGCACCCAAAGTTCACTTAATGAGTTTAATGAATTCTGTGCGTAGCCAAGCAGCAGTGTCTTCAATTTATGAGCCTATAAACTGGCACAGTGAGAATGTAAAGGCAAAGAACAAAGTTTACAATGGACTATGTCATTGCCGAGCTAGAGATAGAACAGCTTTTATGCTTGAAGAACAAAAGCAAGAACATCCTACCTGTCTCTACATCTTGGACATAAAAGTGCAGTTCATCTGTGATTTCTGTAACCAGGACAGGTTTGTAACTTGCATTTCTTTCTTTCTCCTCCACCACGGCAACTACTTCTTCTACAGGATGATCCTCAAACTTGGACCAGATCTGTAAAAAAATTAATAAAAAAAACTACATAAGAGCAGAGTTTATTCTCAACATGACAGAATATTGGTAATTTGAATTTACAGAAAAAAAATACTAGCAAGGAACATTATTTACTGCAAAGGGGAGAAGCAGAAGGAGAAAGGGGTGGTACTTAAAAGGTCAACACACACACAGCAGACACTTCATGATTCCTCTGTGCTATGAAATGCTGTGTGATGACAATGTGCTTAGATTATTGCTGTCGTTTTTCATGTACACCTTGTTCTACATCTTGGTCTTGTGCAGTGCACCTTCTGTATCTTTTAGTTTCCAGATGTTCTGTGCGACTTTTCACTTGTGTATCACTTTTTTTTACTTATTTTTGCGACATTTTAGGCGCAAATATGCACCTAGTCCAGGACAGGTGCAAAGGAAGGATTTTATTTTTCATGCATGGACCCTGTTTTAACATGTAAATTGAAATTATTTCACATGCTTTAAATGTTTACAATTTTTATATGTCATTTTGTTATCTTAACCCCTAGGCGCACCAGGACGTTATAGTACGTCCCCGGGGCTAGATGCTTAGCACACGGGGACGTTCTATAACGTCCTGCTTCTGGCACCGGCTCACGAACGGAGCCGGTACCAGAAGCAGCGGCTGTCAGCTGTCTAGTACAGCTGACAGCCTGCGCTAACACCCGCGATCGGAGCCGGCTCCGATCGCGGGTGTTAACCCCTTACACGCCGCGGTCAAACATGACCGCGGCGTGTAAGTGTGTTTGAGCTGTGGATCGGATCCCCCGTGCCGCTTACCGGGGGATCTGATCCACTTCTGGGCAGCTCCGAGGACTGGCATGTGCCCCGGAGCTGCCCGGTCTCCATGGCAGCCAGACCCCTTCCGGGTCTGGCTGTAAACTGTCTGAGCATGCGCAAGCTTGCTCAGACAGTTTACACTGCTCTACAATAAAATAGTATTGTAGAGCAGTGTATTGAACTTAAACCAGTGATCAGAGCATCACTGGTTTAAGTTCAAGTATGTATAATTAAAAAAAAGTCAAAAACACTAAAGTTAACACATTAGAATAAATAAAAAATAAATACATAAAAATATAAGCCCCTAAAATGTCACTTTCCCATAAAAAAACTTAATAAAGTATAAAAAACATAAAAACACAAAAAAACCCCCCGCATATTTGGTATTGCCGCGTCCGTAACAATCTGTATAATAAAACAGAATTGTTACTGGACCCGCACGGTAAACGCCGGAGGAAAAAAAACGCAAAAAACATTCAGAAAAAAGATAATTTTTAATTAATACCCTATAAAAAAAATGCTCTAAAAAGTGATTTAAAAAATGTTATGCACTCCAAAATAAGCCCACTAAAAAGAACAGCTGTTCTCGCAAAAAATAAGCCCCTAACAAGATTTATCTGCCAAAAAATAAAAAAGTTATGCATATGAATAGATGGTGATGCTAAAATGAATAAGATTTTCTCCAAATTAGTTTTTATTCAGTACAATTGAATAAAATACACAAAACCCCCACATATTTGGTATCCCTGCGTCCGTAACAATCTGTATAAAACAGAATCGTTATTAGATCCGCAAAGTGAACCCCGTAAAAAACAACCTAAAAAAACTCTCTGATAAAGATGATTTTTTATTAATGCCCTTTAAAAATGCTCTAAAAAAGTGATTTTAAAAAGTTACGCAATCTAAAATAAGACCACTAAAAAGAGCTATCATTCTTGCAAAAAATAAGCCCTTAAACAGATTTGTTAGGTGAAAAATAAAAAAGTTATGCATATGAAAGACGGTGATGCTAAAATTAACAACAATTTTGCCAAATTACTTTTTATTCAGTAAAAATGGGAAAAAATAAAAAAAAAATATATAAATGAAGTATTTTCATAAACGTGGCGACCCATAGAATAAAAATAATATACTATTTTCATGGTATGGTTAACGGCCAAAAAAAAAAACACATAAAAATTTTCCTAAAAATTGATGATTTTCATTTCCTCCACCAACAAAGAGTTAATTAAATCTCACCAATTAGCTATAGATGCCCCATAATTATGTATTAGAAAAGTGCATCTCATGTGGCAAAAGAAATAAGCCCCTATAGGTCCTCAATAAAAAAAAGAAAAAAATTATAGCCTGTACAATGTGACATAGCAAATCTGATTTGAATGGCGCCTCCTTCCCTTCTATGCCCGGCCGTGCGCCCATACAGCAGGTTACCACCACATATAGGGTATCGGTGTACTCGGGAGAAATTGCGTATCAAACTTTGTGGAGCCTTTTTTCATTTTATCCATTACAAATGTTTAATTTTCCACCCAAAATGAGTGTATTGTGAAAAAATATTACAATTTGCAGACTCCACCTCCATTTTGTTTTAACCCCTATAAAACACGTAAAGGGTTAACAAACTTCTTAAAAGTGGTTTTTCATACGTTGAGGGGTGTAGTTTCCACAATGGGGTAATTTACGAGTCTCGCTATTATTTAGGCATCTCAGTGTCAATTAGAAACTGAGCAGGTCCATCTAAATACAGGTTTTGGCGATTTTACAAAAAATGTGAAAAATGGCACCCAAATTCTGAGCCTCATAACATTCTAGTAAAATATGTGGAATCTTAAAAACCCATGCCAACATAAAGCAGACATTTGGGAAATGTAAGTTATGAATTTATTTGGGTGCTATGACTTTCTGAATCAAAAGTAGAGAATTTAGAACGTTGAAAATAAAGAATTTTTCAAAATTTTTGCCAAATTTTGTTTTTTTTCACAACTAAACGCAAAAGATTTCATCCAAATTTTTAAACTAATTTGAAGTACAATGTGTCACGAGAAAACAATCTCAAAATCCCCTGGATATCTCACAGCGTTCCCACGCTATAACCACTTATAGTGACACAGGCCAGATTTGAAAAATGGGGCCGCGTCCTTTAGGCCAAAAGATGCTGTGTCCCGTAGGGGTTAAGTACATTTAAGAATTTTGTCATCATCGGAATAACCCTTTAAGCAGTTTAGCCATAAACAGCATACTGTCCACAGGATAGAAACTAAAAAACCAGTAATGGTTAGCCCACAACAACATTCTGTACGAGGCTGCTGTATCCAGGGGCGGACTGGCCATAAGACCCAAATAAAAAATAAAAAACATAAAACTCACCTTTCCGGCGCTCCCTCACTTGATCCGGTCTGGCCGCGGTGACAGCTCTGTACGCCCTGGCGTCGCACAGACTATGACATCGGCAAATGGCGGGGGCATACAAAGCTGTCACCGCGGCCGCACTGGATCAAGTAGCGGAGCAGCAGGGGAGCATCAGAAAGGTGAGTTTCATGTTTTTTTATTTTTATGTACTGGGGTGGGCAGGGGCTGGCTGTATACCACTGGGGCCACTTTTCAATTTTTTCCAAGGCCACTTTAAATTTCCAGTCCGCCCCTGGCTGTATCTGATGTCTCTAACTGCAGAAAATGCTTATTTTAATCATGCAAATTCAAAAGAAACATTAAAAGATCAGCTCAAAGGGAAAAATGCCCATCACCAAGCACTTCTTGGGTAAAGCCTCTCCTTGTCAAAGCTGTCCTCTATAACCTCAGCAAAAATAACTTGAAAATGACACAGTCCCCAGCAGGTGGAGAGAAGGCAGAGTGATGGATGGGAACGGACAGAGATGCTAATTACTCCTGAGAAGCGTTAGTGACTACATACACTATCTCCCCACTAGAGGAGCAGCCCAGCTGCTAAGCATTGTCTGCAGGAGTTTTATCAGATACGATGCAAACCCAATAAGTAGAATGAAGTGATATAGGAAGAAGATTCTCAACTGGTCGATCAATACACCATAAAATATATTAATTATATATCTACAAAAAGCAACCCTTTCCATTTAAGAAACAGGACATGTCTTCATTAATCTGGTGCCCCCTGCAGTGCTCTGGAAGTGTGCAACATTTTTTCTTTGTGCACTTTGTTCATGCTGCAGAATTGTCAGTAATAAATGGGGTGCAAACTCCTACTAAGCAGTAACCCGCCCCTTTAGGTGCACATTTTTTCTGTCTTGTTGGACATAGTGCAGATGCAGCACAAAACTGGCACAGACACTTAATAAATACTTGCAGTTTGTACGTTCTTTTCAACGCAAAGTCAGACAGAAAACTGATGCAAACGCTTTAATAAATGTCAGCCATCATGTACGGAGAAAAACAAAAGAGGAACAGCACCTATCCTTTACATTTTCTCCCATTAAAATTCAATACTGGTTTTGGCTTCAAAAATTGCAAGCAAAAAACCTTAATTTGTGTACATAAGAGACTTGGAAATAAAAATTGGTGGTTCTAATCAGCTAAATATTTGGCATATACCCAGAACAGAGCCTCAATTATAAAGATAAATAGTCAAAAGTCAAATTGTGTCTGTAATAATATTTGGATGTTTGATATCCAGGTATGTAGCACCAGAGGTTTGTATTATAATGTTCTGCAGAATATAAAGTGTGTATTATATTCTGTAGCTGCTGAATAATCACTCATGATTTCTCCTAGTAGCCATGCTATAACAATGGAAGGTGCAAAACATAAAAAAGCCATAATCTATAAGCCTTATCATACATGTAATAGCACCCCCAGGTAAGGTTTACATGTAGCTACTCATGCCAACAGTTCTGAAAGCGTGGTGTAATTTTCAGACAAAACAATGGAAGCTTTGAAGAAAATAATAGTACTAAAGATTAGATTTTATATACAGGCGGTCCCCTACTTAAGAACATCCGACCCCTAGTTACAAACAAACATCTGGATATTGGTAATTTACTGTAGTTTAGTCCTAGTCTACAATGATCAGCTGTAACAGTTATCAAAGGTGTCTGCAGTTAAGCTTTATTGTTAATCCTGGTTCTTATGACAATCCAACATTTTTAAAATCCAAAAGTCACAGAAACCAATAATTTACAATTTTAAAATATACAGTTCCGACTTACATACAAACTCAACTTAAGAACAAACCTACAAACCTACATCTTGTACGTAATTCGGGGACTGCCTGTATAATATTTTAATGTTTATAACTTGATCAATGTTAAGGCAAGACTATACTGCTACAATGTTTTATTGATATAACACAAATTTACATCATGTAATACAGTCATGATTGAGGTCATTATGCTTGTAATAAGGATACGATTCTTAGCCCATGACTTCAGCACAGAGACCACATAGACTGGAGGCTGTTACTAGAAACCTCCTTCATTTTGTCATTAAAGTGGTAACACTGCATTTGACTACCTACTGATATACCATTCACATCTCACCTGTTCCTGCAACCAAGTATCCAAATGTACTGATACTATATGATCATGTCACAACTATAAGCAGGTAGACTTTAGATTTCAAGTTCTGTGTTTGGGATGTCCAGCTGGGTATGCTTGGCAGGTTTACTCTTACAATTATATATGAAATAAGTGACCCATCATTACAATTTGTTTTTTATTATTCTTTATTTTATGGCGCTCATCTATATGAATCGCCTAGAGAGAAATTGCAGACCGATACTTACAACTAGAAGGAGAGTTGAGGACTCTACTCATAAAACCTTCTGGATTGCGGCTTTAATGGAAAATAAAGTGGAAGCTCCTGGCTGTGTAATGCCTGGATGTACTCTGCTTTTATAATGTACCGCTATTATACACAGAGATTCTGATCTAACCCATTCCAGTAGAAGCTGCTGAACATCTGCTAATGCAGCCAATTTGCAATATTACATCTTAAATGCAACCAGTCATTTCTAACTCCTATCATACAATTCAGCCTGTAGGATTTATTGTCTGTGGGAGTTGATTTAAGACAGAGAAGCTGGAGTTTCATCGAGCAGCTACACAACTTGGCACAACAAGGATAAAGGGAGGGAGAGAGAGGAAAAGAGAGGTGATGATAGGGAGAGGAAAAAAAAAAGCCGAGCTGGGAAGCGGATGCAAAGATAATAATGAAATAGGAAGCAAGCGAGAATGGGACCAGGGTTGGCAGAAATCTTTCTAGATTATAAATATATGTGTATAGGGCATTCAGAGCCAACCAGAAGAAAACACAGAGGCGATTTAACTGTGTCACCCAGAATGCCAACCTCACCCTTCACTTCATGCCAAAACACAGGTGACTGTTCCAGAAGAAAAATCTGACCCATATGGTTCCTTAAAATTGTTAATCCATTTCACTTAGGAAATTTTCAGAGGAATGTAATTAAAAGGAGGATTTGATGAACGAGAAGGTATCTGGCCCTCTGGAAAGCATCCATCACTGTATCTCATCAGCACTTGCAATGTAGGGTAAGAAGGACGTTCCAGTTCAATCTGTATTTTGTTATAAATATCAAATAGCAGGTTTTAAACGTTTGTGATGACTGCAATCCTGCCTGCAGCTTACTTATCCAAGGAATCGCAGGCTTTTGGGAAATGGAAGAAAAATAACAGTATCTTATCCATTCTGGTGACATTTCTCATGTGCTTCATAAAACACTACACTCTGAAGATTACAATTACAAGCCCTGATTTCCCAGCTGACTGCAGCTTGTGTTGTCCTATCCACCATCCTGATGAAGTACAAGTTCATTTTACAACCAAAAAGAAAAACTCCCAGTTGCAGAAGTACTAGGAAGAATGGACTTCAGATCTATTTTCAGGAAAGCTGGACAATTCGGGGTTGTCTCCATGCTAGATGTAGCTGCATAAATCTGTGTGTCATTACAAGGTTGTCTTTGCGCTAGTACTGGCTGCAAGGTGGTACATGCTCGTATGAGCCGTCAAGGTCTTTGTGTCATTCGGAGATGCAATCCATGCTAGTACTAGCTGCATAGGTCTATGTGACATTGCAAGGTGGTGTTTCAGCTAGTAATGGCTGCCAAGTTCTGTGTGACATTAAACGGAGGTAATCATGTTAGTTCCCACCCCATAGTTCTGCGCCATTTTTCTACCAAGAGTGTTGAGAGAACATGCAGTATGGCAAGGCGGGACAAGGAGGTGAATATTAATTTTGGGGGTGGTGCATATTTAACAAGATGCTGGTTCCATTTTCATAAAGATTATTTCTCAGCAATAAAAGAACTCCAGAACTAAGACAATGCCATCCCCTAATCCAGGCAATGAGCATGACATTGTGGACAGTCTACCATCAGTAAATCCGATGGTACAATACCTTTAAGCATGCCTTCAAACTACTTTATTTTGGGCTGGTTTGACTATTAGGAGTACAGACAAAGCTCCAATATGCTGGTCTTTCAAAATATTAAGCTGTCAGAGCTTAATTGCTCAGTAACCACAGGAGATGTGTACCTATTTATTGTAATACACGACAAAACATGAAGTCTGAGATATACCCTACTAAAATCACTGGATTAGGCTTCTCCTCCCCAAGAAGCCTGCACACGTTGAGCTGATTTCTAATGTTGCAAGATCAGAAGAACTCAAATACTAAATCACAGGTGAGAAGGAGAGGATTATCAGGAAATTACCACATAGGCAATAAAGTAAATGAGCTGTAGTTAGGGGAGCCTGGAGGGTCGCTTTAAATCAGGAATATTCTAAGTGGGGCAAAGTATAGAAAACTACTTTTTCGCTAGGTTCTGCAAAATAAAATGTGGCGTCTTAAATTTATATTTGTAGGGAAGCAGTCTGTTTAAGCTATGAAAGATTGCCAAGCTTACAGTGTGTCTGGATGGTTAATCACAAATGTGTATCGGGCTGGCCACCCCCTAATATGACCAGGCAGCCAGGCATTTTAAGTTAATTGATCATTGATTATGCTGTTGCATCCAGCTGGAATTGTTGCAGCCTCTATTAATAGAAGAGGTTGTGCTTTTAGAGATAACTGTTACATTACAGGTAACTTACACTGTTCTTTTTTCATGTCATCATTAAATTTGATATTTTACAGCTTTAAGATATTTGGCCCACTCTCTGAAGCTGCCCAAAGAGGAAAATCTGATAAAACTCAATGCGACGGGAGGCACGATGAAAATAATGTGATGTAATTAATTACAGACTGGTCTGCCTTGACTAGGCTTCTGTTGGCATGCAGGCTTGTCAGGGTTTATTACCACACAGGATTAGTGGACATGGCTTGGCAATGCAAAAGAACATGTGCAGTAATAAGAGCGGAAGCAGGACAAAACTGTTCAACTTTTAGCACTGGTTTGAGAAATATGGCTTTCCTCTGCAAATGTACTCTTATGATGAAATACTAATAACATTTTAGTCACAAACCAATATTCTTGAACATCCACTCTGAAAAAGGCCTCTGCACTCACATCTGCAACAGATAACAAAGGACAGAACCAAAACAGTTTCATCTTGTAAAGAGGACACCATATTTTTCTTTCTAAAAACCCAGTGATTCTGAGTAACTGTGCTACTTTTCTAGCGGATCATTTTCTGATAATGCAGACACATAAGTCCAATATAAAAACATCAAATATGGTCTTACTAAACAGATATTAAATCTGTCCTTTTCCTCCTCTTAAGGCCCACTACAAATGCAGCAAATTTCATGGGAATATCTGTTAATCATACATGTATTGGGGCCTCCTGACTTTCCCAGTTAGATTTAGAAGAGAAGCTGGTGTGTATATGTAAAAAAAAAAAATAGATGACTAAAAAGATAAAAAGATATTTTTAGTTCTACTCGGAGAGAAGGAAAAGTCTGACGGATTAAATCTTTTTCACCTTTAGTACAAAAGTTAAGAAAGATCATGTTCCATGTCTGTAAAAAAAATTAAAAATCAGGGCACAACCACGGCAAATGTTAAAGTACACAACACAAAGCACATTTGACATATTGGCCTGATAATATTACTTGGTTCTAAAGCTGGGCCATCATCATCAAATACTAAATGATATATCCAGGGCGGCGCTATGGGTGGGCAAAGTGGGGAATTGCCCAGGGCAAGAGAATCTCTTCTTTCAAATGAATCTTGAATTTTGTTTCTAGGTGCCCTGGATCCAGAGTTATTCAGGTTTAAAGTAAGAATATCAGGTGCCATTTTTATATATAAAAATCACTCCAGACGGCAGTTTAACAGTTAATATCCCCGTTTTCCTGACACTTAGAAAACACACTTTTAGATTTCTTTTAAAGAGGAGACTCTCTTCTTTCATAGCAAAAAAGAAGTGAGGTTCTAGGTGTCACAGAGCCAGAGATGCAGCCCCCTGAAGTGTAGCCCCTTTCAGATTCTTAGCCATCAGGCTACAGAGAGAATTTGCTGCACACAGGAGCTGCTGCACCCCACAGATAATGGAAATATTCACTTTATATGTTACTACATTCTGATAAGGAATAAAATCAACTAATGTTCGTGTTTTTAATCCTTCTCTATGCAGAACTATCTAAGAACACACTTTCTCTCTTATTGCCTTTTATTTAGTGTTTTTTTTTTTGCGAAAACTGACTGATACAATGAACATTCGATCTGCTTTGCCTAATGTCACTATTATATATTAACACCGCAACCCAGAACATGTCCAGGTTGTTCTGTAATAAAATTTTTATTTCACACCATACTCCATTATTTACACCTATGTTATGACGTTCTCCCTATCATTCCTATGAAGCTGTTATTGTGCGGCTAATACAATGGCGCACATCTAAAAGTGACTCATTAGCTTGGTTTATGGATATATAGTTATTATTTGGGTCACCATTGTGTAAGGAGCAGACAATGATAGATCTGTGTGACGCTCAGTGCAATTTTCTGCAAAAATAGTTTGGTGTCCCCTGTGGATTTAACGTTCACTTTGTTGCATATTTTGGTGAGTATTGTGGGGTATGTATGATGATCTCACATCTTACGGTTTTAGGAAAGTATATTTTCTTTATATAAGTATTCTGGATTTGTACATATTTTAGAGGAAATTTTGAATGTTAATTGCCAAATGCATCGCCTGGTTGTCAGGCAATGCATTTATATAGGTTTATGGAGTCTTTACTTTTTATTCTGTTTTATTGATATATTTTGCAGGTTGTGACGGTCTTAAAATTTGTAGCTGAAAAGCAGATATCTAGTTATTACAGCTTTAGTGCTATTATGTTGAATTATTTATGTGAACATATCAATAAGGGACATTTGTGAACTCTACACATGTCTATCTATTACATTTAGGCGAAGTGAGGGTGTATATTTTATGTTTGGAGCACATTTTTTGCTATCAAAGTCAAATTTTAAGTATTTTTTTATAAAATGTTTCAGTTTGAATCAAAATTGCATGAAGGTGCCTCTGTCTATAAACTCTTTAATGCAATTTTGAAAATGGGACAAGTGTCTGCTTTCAGAAAATGTGGTTTGTTGGGTTTACTTTAATTCTTTTTGCTGTAATTTCGATAAAATTTTTAAACGTCAAAATTCTAAAACTTGCTCTGGTCAATAACGCAACAAAATACCGTATTTTTCGGCCTATAAGGCGCACCTTTGATTTCTGGGAAAATTAAAGGATTTTTGGTGCGCCTTATAGGCCTTATATATGAACTTGTACAGAAATGTACTACAGACAAGATGTACTGTACATTTACCAGTGTTTAAAAGCTCCATCCCCAGAAATTTCCTGCACCTTCCCACACAGTATACAGGGTCCCTAGCTCCTGAAATGCCCTGGCACCACAACTAACATTGTGCCCATCCTGCCCTCCCCTAGCAGGGAGAGACCGGAGCTGCCATAATGCCGACCACGAGGCAATCATCATCATTCGTAAACAATCCCCCATACCTGCCAGCCCTGTAACATGGGAAAGAGAAGGAGCCACAGGGAACCCCACAGGAATAACACCCTGGCTGAGGAGGGAAGGAGAAGGGGCAGAGGGAGACCGCTTAACCCCTGCTGCATCACCCTGCATTAACCCCTAGCAGCCATACCTCTGAGATCGGAGCTCTCTGACACGCTGAAGACAAGTTTCCCAGGAAGTGTAGCTGGCTAGAACTGTGCATAGGTCTGCCACCTGCTGGTCATTTTTAGGTACTGCATTTGATCCTGCGCCTTATACTCCAGTGCGCCTTATATATGAACCTAGATGTCTTAGCAGGCATTTTTTAGAGGTGTGCCTTAGTCCGGTGCGCCTTATAGGCCGAAAAATACGGTATCCAGAAATAGAGGGTGATGAGAGGGTTAATACCCCTTGGTTGAATTCCCGAGTGAAGATGATCATCATCCATCTCCTGTTTATATATCTATAAATCTAGTTATATATCTCCTATAATCTGACCATTTATATATCTTGCTTTTTCTCTATTTATCTATTTATTTATCTAATCAATCTTCTATTTCTCTTCTACTGTATTTATCTCATATCAATGTACTGTATATATAATCTACTTTAAAGTTCTGCATCTAGAACTGCATCTTTCATATTTATCTTCTATCATAATAATTATAATTAATAGAGCACACAGATTACACAGCGCTGCACAGAACTTGCCAGATCAGTCTCTGTCCCCAATGGGACTCACGATCTAATCAACCTACCAGTAATTTCTGGAGTGTGGGAGGAAACCAGAGGACCCCCAGATGTTGACCAGAGCTGCAAGGCTGTAGTGCTAACCACTGAGCCACCGTGCTGCCCATCAATCTCCCTATCATCTATCTCCTATAAAATTCTCCCATATTACAGTTTTACCATACTAAAGGGAGTCTCTTGCTGACTGTGACTGGTCATAAAATAGTTTCATTTTGGGGCCCCACTTTTCGTTTTGCCCAGGGCCCCACTTTGTCTAGAACCGGCCCTGGGTATATCTGTACATCCGTGTCATCAGTGGGTGCCATACTTTTTCTAATACACTTATTCAGAAGTATGAAGGAAGGCCCCTCTTATTCTAACCCCGCCTCCCCCAAACCCTGATTTTTATGATGGGCATGTTCAACCACAATTTAATGAAAGACCATACCTTTACAATGTATACTTTACAAAAAAAAAAAAAAACCCTTCTACACTCTAAAAAAAAAATAATAATTCTACTCTGTTCATTAAACACAGCCTAATGCTATGGCATATCCAGGCACTGGATGATGTACAAGGCTCCCTCTCTTATTTATATAAATACAAAAAATACATATACAGTGTGTACGGAAAAAAAAAAGCTGATACAAGGAGAAGACAAGGCAAGGTACATATTGTAGATGTGAATGTGACCCATTGTCCGAGAAGACTAAAGTCTTTTTGATAAATTAACTTCTTGTGACCTAAAGACAGTAAAGTGGAATAGTGCAATTGATTGAATACAGATAATCCTCAATCGCAACATAATCATTGAGAAAAAAAATATGATCAATGAAGACGATTCAGTTGAAAAGACACCTTGCGGGTGAGGAGCAGAGTATTACAATGATGATTTTAACGTGGCACTATAGGAGAGTGGAAAGCAGCAGACAGTGTTGGTTCTCACCAGCATTTATAAATGAGCCTCATTTAGTAGTAATATTTTCAGACATGCTCTACTAGTACTTGGGACAATGGGTAAGAGGCAGACGCCCCCTCGTCTGTCTCCCCTGTGCAAGTGTTCATCGGAGGGATTTTCTATCTTTATTGTTTTGGCACATCTATATTTATCACTAGATGCAATGAAGATGTACAGATTTTGTGTAGTGAGGACCATCTGTTTGCAGCATATGCTGCCCTCCATCACAAACAGGAGAGTTTAGGTTACAGGCTGTTTGCCACAAGTGAGGACCCTGGTACTGATGTAGGATTATTTTTTATACCCTCCTACTACAAAGCTTGTGCAATACACAGCATAAAATAACACGACTTAGGAAACTGGTGCATTGTCTTAAACGAAAATAGATGTGTAAATAGACAACGCCAAAAACAAAACATTAGAACCTGTACTTGATTCCTATGATTTTAAGATCTGCAAGAAGCCAACACCAAAGATGTACATGCTCCAAGTGACTATTTTCAATATTTGTACATCTCTGGCACACAGCATAACACTGGCTCCTCACCCCAAGATTTATTTTCTAGAAGGTTTCACCTCACATGAACAATTTAGATCTCAGGTCATGGAAACATGGCCTTTCACATTATGGCTAGACCTTATGTACCCTGCAATCACATATTGACCAGACCGGAATGTGATCATCCCTTTAGGCCGAAAAGTAAAAATGGCAAGGCCAGGAAATACACTGCAAGGCCCAGGAATGCCAGGAAAAAGACATTATGCAGCGTGAGGGAAAAGAAAACAAGGCTGTCAAGTCTACGTTTCCTGATGGCATGGATGGCAGAAAGCGGTAGTCTGGAGTGCACAATGCCATTTCCTAAGTAATGTGGTGTGACATTCTGCTGAACAGGCTTGCATTAATAAAATATGAACATAGTTAATCTCTCGGCACGCTCCTACCTGCAAACTGACAATGTTCTGTATGCGTCCAGGATAGAAGTTTGGTATTTATTAAAATATGTGGGCAGGCAAGTCTACTATTTCTCATTTCATAAGAACAGTATAGGGTGGTGCTATCCACAAGGTAGTCCAGATAATCTTCAGGTTTCATGAAGGAGACTTATAATCAGATACAGTGGAAACCTTATGAAGACACAGAATTCTTTGAAAAGAGTAGTTTTTTAAAATTATTTGTACTGATAGAGACCATTCTCCTTTGCGCAATAAATATAGCTGCATGCCCAGTCATCATCATTTCCTTTATCAGAGAATGAGTTCTACATCCTGTAGGTCAGTGGTGGTGAACCTATGGCACGCGTGAAGGTGTCAGTTCTCTATGGAGTTTCCTGTGTGAGAGCCCAGGGGCTGCTCACAGCTCAAACATGCTTGAGCAGGCAGCTCAAAGCTCAGAGGTTGCATGTGGGCAGAGTCACTGACACATGTATGGGGGACGTATATATGGCCGATATACGTCCCCCCCCGTACACTTCTATGGGCTCATGGCGCCCTACATGTCCTTTCTTTGCCCGTAATACGGCGCTGTGCGCCATTTATCCCTATGGAGAGGGGCGGGGGTGAGCAGCGCTCTCCCCATCCTCCTCTCCCCGCGCGCTGCCGTGAGCCCGACGTGCTACGGTGCAGTGTGCATGTAGCCTTACATTTAGCCTCCTTTGTCAGCCATGATGCTTATTCAGTCATCGTATAGTGTACATACTGCAGGATCCCAATCCCCATCAATCCCTGTGTATAGCACTGCACTATTGTACTTACACAGGACTGTCTCCTTTACATGGAGGGAAAAGCAGCAATCCTATGTAAGTTACATGCATAAGACTGCTGCCTCACTCTCCCTCAAACAGTCCTGTAAAAGGTATAAAAACATTTTACACTATACTGTTTGTGTCACATTGAGGGAAATACAGCAGTCCTAAGTAAACAATGGAACAATGGGCTGCAGCAGTCCTGTGTAAAATGCAGCACTGCATGGTGCAAAAGCCATTTGAGTAACAGACTGCTGCATCTTATAGCATCATAAGTTACACAGGACTTCTGTAGCTAGAGAGCTTTTTTTCATTACATAGGACTGCTGCCTCTTCCTTAATGTAAAACAATCATGTTTAAGGTAGCAGTCCTATGCAAGGAAAGAAAGTTGGCAGACTGCAGCAGTCTTGAGTAATATATGTGGCCTGGTATTCCAGCAGTTCTGTGTAAACTTAACACTTGACTGTTAAGCCCAGTAGCTCCCCATGTATGTAGTGATCTATTTTTTTTTATTTATTACTAACCTAGGACTGTTGCAGATTTTCAAGTTTTCTATTTTGGCATTATTGGGCACTTTAAAACGCAATTCAATTTAAAAGCACTAGAGAGGAGTTACTACTGATCAGGAGTTTGAATTGCCTTATTGGCACTTTGCGATAAGTAGGTACATTTTGCGTTTCAGTTTGGGCACTCGGTCTCTAAAAAGTTCGCCAGCACAGCTGTAGGTTCATGGGTTTTCCCAAGTCTCAAACTCACTGGGGGTCATTTACTAAGGGCCCGATTCGCAGTTTCCCGGCGTGTTACCCGAATATTTCCGATTTGCGCCAATTTCCCCTGAATTGCCCCGGGATTTTGGCGCATTTGATCGGATTGTGGCGCATCGCCACTGGCATGCACGCAACGGAAACCGGGAAGGGGGGGTGGCGGGGGGATTCGAACAAAAGCCCGCGGATTCGGAAAAACCGCCGCATTTAGAAAAAAAAAAAAAAGGTGTCGCGAAACTTGCACTTGCCTTCACTAGGAATAGGCCGGTGAACTTGAGTGCATTTCGGCGGGCCTCGGGGAACTTCAGCACGGCAGCGCCACCTGGTGGACGGCGGAGGAACTACCTTAGTGAATCACGGCCGGACCCGAATCCACCGCAGAGAACGCACCGCTGGATCACGAATGGACCGGGTAAGTAAATCTGCCCCACTGTTCCAATAAATCATGTAGTATGTGAAAATGTATAAAAGAGAAAATAATTATGGGCGGAAAAGTATTCATCCTTTATTGGAAGTGGCTTTATACAGGATTACTGTACTGTAATGTACAGCCTATATTCATTCAGCACCATGTGAGTCTTCTGTGACTAGACGAGTATCAATATTTCTTTGGCCATGTACTCAACAGCCATTATGTCATTCCTAAAACATGTCATTACATGCATTAAGCACTACATGAGAGAATGAAAGAATGCACTTTTCTTATATACAGTGCCATTTCACTACTGTATATTTGAAGCAGACCATTATACAGGGTGCTGGCCTTATTAGATAAAGTACTTATTATGTACTGCAGTGCCTTCTCTTACAATCTACCTCACTATCCCTAATCATTATATACACAATGTATATTTCAGAATGTGCTAAATGGGGTCACATCTACTATATGTGTTTCAAATATGGGTGGGTGCATGTGCTTTACAAAACAGATTGCAAAGCAAACAAATTTTGTTTGCTGCTTCAAAGCATAGAATTCCATTACAACACAAGATACAACCTAGTGCGCTTATTGGTTCAAAGGATGGCTTCATAATAATTGTTCACTTGACTTTTGCATCAGGTCTGGGGTGTCGTTCATTTTCTGTTATCTATAGGTTTAGTTGTCCTAGTAGTGCAGTGGAGACTGGAGCTTGTATATAGAAGTGAGATAGAGCCACTTAAATACATACTGGTGCAGGCACGGTCTTTCACATAATTTCAATATTTAGGTGTGATATTGTAACATTTTAGATTCTTCAATTTTTTATTTTTTTCTAATTATTCTTCACATCTAGCAAAAGTTTTCTGTGACTTGGTTTTCTGGTGTCATGAGGATCATCATTCCAGATGCATACACAAAACAGGAAGACTCCTTTGAGATACAAAATTGATAATATGTAAAATAAAATGTATTTTAACACAGCTTAAATTTATATTTCGATAGTGTTATCCAAACTTAATATTGTTCATTCATAGGTTTTATGTTTCATGGATAAAAAGGGTATATAATTTGGACACACAAACAAGGTTTTAATGGGCTTGTTATTTTGGAAAGGATGCTACAGCAGCCATCAAAAGCGATCTACACAAATCTATGCTGGGACAAGAAAATTGCAGATGAAGTGTGCAAACCCTGAGGTGGCGAAGCAGAGTTAATTTGATTAATATAAAGGGAATTTAAATAATTATTTCAGGTCCCTTTGGGGGAGGGGGGGTCAGTAATATTTGCAGTAAAAGTGCCATGAAGAACACATTGAATTTAAAAAGTGATGGAAGCTGTGAGGAGATACAATTACCCCACCAAAGACACTTATTAGCATAACAAAGGGGATATACCATGGGAATTGAAGAGACATATGCTAATATGTCTGTCACTTGTCACAAGCAACAGAAACATCAACCTGCATCCATAGCACCCATCAGGCATAATTGATAATTGAAGTGGCTTTGGAGAAACTTCCAGTATGCGGAATGCACATACTAGTAACATCAAATAGGGAATTGCCATAGAATTTGTTCACATGCTTCACTATTCAAACACTATTGCAAGTCCACCAGGGTATTTCTTATATCAAGAGAAGCTGGAATCTTTCTTGAAAAGTAAGGGTACCAAAAAAAAACAAATAAAAACACAATAGACTCACAATAGACTTATTTCAGTGAGGGTTTTCAAGATGGGTACCGACAGAAAACAAAGTAAGTCAATCTGTCAAATTCCAGTTGTAAATGGAAGCCATGAAACGGAAGTCAACTTGATGTTTATTAATGAAACATACAACATACAAATGGCACTCTGCCGCACCAATGGTGTGCTCTGTACAACAGTTTTCACCTCCACTTAATACCCGGTCTTCATCAAAAAGGAAATGATAAACAGAACACTACGTGGTTCTTCACATTCTACCAGTTAAAGTGTTGTGCCAAATAAGATTTCATAGAAATAATAATTGGAGTTGAAGACCTACAATTTTGTAATATATGATTGAACATATTTGTTGCTTGGTTTGGTGGTATGTAGCATACAAACCAAGGGAAAAGATTCCTGTAAAACCTATATCATGCTCTACTACAGGAGCAGTGCCAGAGACAATTGCTTTACAACATGGGTTGACCACTTTGTAATGTGTGGGGGCCAGGATATTAGGTAGTTTAACATTATCATCTATTAAATGTCCTGCACTGCTTTAATGAAATGTGAAGTAGAGCCTTCTGCTTCAGAAATGTCTTAACTCATCAACGGTCATTGTGGTCCATAGAATGCATAATATAGAGGGTGATGTGATCTCTAGCTGTCCATGACCAATCTACCTTCCAGGACCTTATGATAATCAAGTTACCTTATCATGCCCCCCACACATTACAAAAACTTTAAGTAAAGTGAACAACCCCTTTAAGGATTGTGGGTATGTGACCCCTTGTACACTGAACTTGAACAGTACTTTAATATGATCTGTTAACATTTTCCCTGGAATTAGCATTAAATGTAGGAAAAAAGAATCAAGAATGGCAGTGAATACACACCACTACACGTGGTAGCTTTGTCAGTTTGATTATAATATTGATTTTTTTTTTAACCCTGTAAGTTTAACCTCACTCATAACAGTATCAATGTACAGTATGTGGGTTTGTGTAGATTCGTTAGAGATTAGATTTGTCTTGCAACATTAAATAGTTTACAATGTTAAAAGCTTCAGTAAAGGACACGCAGTTGACAGAGTACATTTCTGCCAAGTCCCATAATGACTGGCACTGGGTCCCCAATTAATTGTGACTGTTCTTAAAATAATCAAGGGAATTAACTGCTAAACTGACTATGTAAATTTTTGCTCTGTTGGGTATTTGTTTGCACAGACATGCAACAGACTGTAGGAAAATGTGGTGATCTCTGGCTCATCCATACATACTTTAATCCATAGCCGGATAACTCTAGACATCATTACATTCCGTGGCTAATGCCTTGCTGCGTTACTATACATCAAGATTATTATCTAGAGCTGGATTAGAGTCTACCCTACTTAGTGGATATTTATGAGGGCACTTTGATATAAAGCATGGCTGGTGCATGCCCAGTCAATTCAGATATAAAGTAACGCTCTCCATTGCAATTCTACATGCTCAACACAGCGTGAAATATAAATACATATCAAGTGAAGGATTGTGGACTGCTACTGGCAACGCTCTGTATGTTTAGTCAAGAACGGGTTAGGGGCAATCCATCATACATTGACCAACTGCTGGAAGCCATTTTAATAATATTATATTTTATGATTGTTTTAAATAACCCTTCATATTTTACATAGCTATAAATAGTAAAAAATATTTTATTAGATTTTTAAAACGCTATAAGAGCAGGGGTTAAAAACAGGGAGGAGTTTTAGTGCGAGTGGGAAATGTGCCAAGTTGTGCACAATCCGTGGTCAGATACCCACAGGTGGACATCTGGGAAGTAAAGGAGATGAAGTTCAATACTCTCACAAGTTTCCATCCAATATATAAATCAGAGAGCTGGAAAGTACATTGGATTGTGTGCACTGTGCAGCTGAGTGCAGCATCAGCAATCAAATATTGCTGAAACATACAAAAGACTTATTCCAGACCTGCAGTGCAAACCAATAAAGGCCTTGTAATACAGCGATGCACTGATGGCAGACTTCTCACACAATCTAATCGAAGGAAGTGTCCACATAGTGTCACTAGCTTTATTTCTACCTGGCAAGGTTTAGGAAGGCATAAATAAAGATGACATGGTCCATATGGAATCATGGGATTGATAGACTGCACACAAAAGGTTGGATTAGAATTCTTTTAGGAACATGGCCATCAAGCATGACAATTCTACAACACTGCAATTTTTTGTGTTTGCTGCCATTTTTCTAAATTCCTCATTTTGTCCTAATTTGACACTAATACATTTTTTTATACTTATGAAACAGTGCTGTGTAAGGTGACAAATGTTTGTGGTACAAAACTGATTTTTTATTGCTACCATTTTTGGACAACCGTTTGATTACTTTTTATACCTAAAAAGCCTATGATTTAACTCCTAGTTTGTTACAATTTTTTTTTTTTACCGTTTACTGGTTTTAGGCCCTATAGGGTATTTGAACCTTAGGTGCTCGGCCAGTTCCACCATAAACTGCAATATTAATACCATATTTCAGTATGGGGGATTTCTGCAGTACATCTGTGTCAGTCTGCTACTCACAGACCATTACAGATACTGCCTAAAGACAGACCCGGGAGTTTAATAGAACCTCCTGACTATCATGGTGATTGATCGTGATGTCATTGGGGTGCAACAATCACAAAAAAGATGGTGGTGCACACGTGTCATCCACATTTAAGTGCCACCTGCACTTTTGCCGGCAACATTTAAATAGTTAACACCCACGATCGGTGCCATTGTTAGTGACGGGCGTTTGCTGCATAATACGGGCAGTAATCCCTCTTCATTTGCCCCTTTCTGAAACAGGACTTTCAGGAAGTCCGAATGCAGGAAGGGGGGGGGGGGTTAATACTCATAGTTGCGATATAAGGCACATTGTTTATGCCTCTTTTCCTGCCTTGGACAAGTAATATGTTCATCAGTTAAAAGATTCTGCCCTTGACAGGAATATATCAGTTTCACTAACTGGTGTACTAAAAACAATCCCCGACAGTCAACAACCACAAAGGCGCCCTCATGGCCCAATAAGGCTCTCATTTGTTCACACATACCATCCCTCATCCACCATAATATTAAATATAATATCATAAGCAAACATTGGCCCGTATTAACCAACTCTTATCCTATCATTAACATGTTCCAAAATCCAACACTTCCATTTACCAGACGTCCCAGAGACTTGAAAGACAAACTCATCAGAGCTGACGTCGACTGCAAAACAGGTCCCTAAACAAACTCTCCTCAGAACTCAAAGACCGGGTAGCTTTCCCAGTCTACAATGTGCTCACCAGAGCAGGTTTTAGACAAAGTGGGGGCCCTGGGGAAAACTAAATGTGGGACCTGAAAATAAAACTATTTTATGAGCAGTCACAGTGAGTAAGAGCCTCCCTTTAGCCCTGTACAATATTAATACTTTGCAATTTACAAACAGTAGTCATGGCCATACATTTTGAGAATGACACAAATGAATGTTAAATTTTTATAAAGTGTACTGCATCAGGTTTTATAATGGCATATAATTTGCATGTACTCCAGAATGTTATAAAGAGTGATAAGCTTAAAGGAAACCTACCATTTCAAATGGTAGGTTTAAGCTGTAAACACCGAGCACCAGCTCAGGGTGAGCTGGTGCCGGTGCTTAGTCTCGTTAGTGTTAAAACCGCGGTATCGCGGTTTTAACACTTTTTAAACTTTATAGCAGAAGCCGCTTCGGCGCTGCGCGCGACCGTGCGCGCGCAACGCCTGCGGCATTTCCTATGTAGGCGCGCGCAGCACCGAAGCAGTTTATGCTATAAAGTTTAAAAAGTGTTAAAACCGCGATACCGCGGTTTAAACACTAACGAAACTAAGCACTAAGCTGGTGCTCGGTGTTTACAGCTTAAACCTACCATTTGAAATGGTAGGTTTCCTTTAACAGGAATGAATTGCAAAGTCAATATTTGCCTGGAAAATGAACTTTTTCCCCAAAAACACATTTCAACTTCATTGCAGGCCTGCCTTAATAGGAGCAGCTAACATTGTTTCAGTGATTGCTCCATTAACACAGGCGTGGGTGTTGATGAGGACAGGGCTGGAGATCAATCTGTCATGATTAACCCCTTAATGACTGCCGTATCTGATTCTACGGTGGTCATTAACCCCTTCCCGACATTTGACGTAATAGTACTGCATCGCGGGAGGTGCGTTCCCGCAAAATGCAGTACTATTACGTCATGCTTCTGGCCCCGGCTCCTGAACGCTGTTCCGATCGCAGCCCCGGGACTGCTGGTGCCCGTGGCTGCGCGATCCTCCTTCCTGTAGCCGGGTCCGTGCCTTCTAACAGGACCCGGCTGTAACAGCATGCTCAGTGTGTTACATTACACAGTGTAATACATCTGTATTACATTGTGTAATGTGAAGAATAGCTTGAACAAGCGATCCGTGGATCACTTCTTCAAGCTTACCTATAAAAGTAAATAACAAAAGTTAAAAACATTAAATAAAAACATTTTTGAATAAAATTAATTAAATAAAGTTAAAGTCCCCTAAACACAAATATTCCCTATACACATGCAATAAAGGGAGAAAAACACAAAATCGCCAAAAACCACACATATTTGGTATCGTCGCGTCCGTAACAATCGGTACAATAACTCAAACATTATTGGACCCGCTTGGTGAACGCTGTAAAAACGAAACCCAAAAAACACACCAAAAATGTACATTTTTCATAAAATCTCTGCACAAAAATGTTCTAAAAAGTGATCAAAAAAAGAAAGGAAACCAAAATTGACAATTTTCTTTTCACCCATACATTCAAGAGTTAATAAAAAATCAATTAGCTAATGACCCACTAAAATGAAGTATTTGTAAAGTGCATCTCATGTTGCAAAAAATAAGCCCTTAAATGTCCAAATTGCCCAAAAAATAAAGAGTGTATAGCCAATAAAAAGTGACAATGCATAATCTGCTCTGAATGGCGCAGCTCCCCTTCGATGCCCTGGCGTGTGCCCATACAGCAGGTTACCACCACATATGGGGTATTTTTATATGCGGGAGGGATAGGGTATCAAATTTTGTGGAGCGTTTTGGTATTTTATCCACTGAAAATTTGTACATTTTTTGAAAAACACATTAATTTAGCCAAAATAATTTCCCTTTCGAAATTGCATCCGATTTTGTTTTAACCCCTGTAAAACAATTAAAGGGTTAACAAACTTCATAAAAGTTGTTTTACGTACGTTGAGGGGTATAGTTTCTATAATGGGGTAATTTATTGGGTTTTACTTTTATTTAGGTCTCTCAAAGTGATTTGAAACCAGAGCAGGTCCCTCAATAGCAGGATTTTGAGTTTTTTATGAAAATGTGAAAAATCGCACCTAACGTTCAAAGCCCCATAACATCCTACAAAAATAAGACTATGCATAAAAAACCATGTCCACATAAAGAAGACATTCGGTGAATGTTAGTTATTAAGTATTTTTGCGGTTATGACTATGTATGGAAAAAGTAGAACATTTTGAAGTTTGAAAATCAAGAATTTTTCCAAATTTTCACCAAATACCTGATTTTCTCATAAATAAATGCAAAACATACCACCAAAATTTTTCAACTAACATGAAGTACAATGTGTCACGAGAAAACTATTTTAAAATCACTTGGATATGTTAAAGCGTTCCGAAGTTATAACCACTTATAGTGAAACAGGGCAGATTTGAAAAAATGGGCCGTGTCGGGAAGGTGAAAAGTGGCTTCAGCGTTAAGGGGTTAAGGGTACTTCTTCTGAAGCGACGCCTTTCTACGGCGGCGCATCAGAAGATGATTTCGGGACACCGGGTCTCACTGGTGCCGGGCTGTGATATCACAGCACTAACCCGGCACTAACATCCGGGATCGGACCCCCTTACACGCCACGGTCAAGCATGACCGTGGCGTATAATTGTGTCCCACGTGGTGTTTAACCCCTTACACACCGCGATCAAGCATGACCGCGGCGTGTAAGCGTGTCCCACGTGGATCGGACACCCCCCTCGGTTTGCTTAACGGGGGATCCGATCCCTCCTGCCACTGTCCCCGGGTCCGACGAGTGACCCGAGGCTTCCGGCTCCTCTACTTGCCAGGTTCCGCCTCCAAGCAGGACCCGGCTGTATATACACTGTATATACAGTGTATATACACTGCAATACAAGTGTAGTGCAGTGTAAAGGCTTGTTCAAGCCAAAGGATGGAAAATGTAAAAAAAAGTTTAAAAAAAAAAATAAAAAAATTAAATCATTTTATAATAATTAAATAAATAAAATAAAAGTCCCATAATCTCCCCAGTTGCACATATAATGCAAATAAAGTATATAAAAAAGAAAAAAATGTACATATTTGGTATCACCGCGTCCGTATTATTCTGTACAATAAATCTAAATCAATATCCAATTTTTCCTCAAACACCATCACAAAATATGTTCTAAAAAGTGATCAAAGAAAGCTGCGTACCCTAATTTGATACGACTGAATAGAACAACTCTTTTCCCAAAAAATAAGCCCTCAACCAGATCTGACAACAGAAAAATACAGGAGTTATGGCCCTGAACAGTTGTCAATAGTAAAAACAATCCGATTTTCTCCAATGTTGGTTTTGCTCAGTAAAATTGAGCAAAGATGAGAAAAATTATATAAATGAGGTATCACCGCAATCGTAGTGAAACAGAGACTAAAGATAAAATATTTTTACGTTACGGTGACGGGGGAAAAGTGCTAAAAATCCAAAATAAAAATTCATGATTCTGTTTGTGTCCCCCTTGAAATAGTTAGTAAAATCTCATGAATAAGCTACAGATCCCCCAAAATGAATTATCCATACATTGTATCTCATCCCGTAAATAATAAGCCTCATACGTTCACATTACCAAAAAAATGTAAAATTTATAGCTTGTACAATATGTGACAATAAAAATCTGCTGTGAATAGCATTGCTTTGATCCTATGCTCGGCCGTGCGCCCATACAGCAGTTGATGGGGTATCAGTACACTCGGGAGAAATTGGGCATGAAACGTTGCAGAACATTTCATCATTTAATTTATTATGAAACTGTCAGTTTTGGCCTAAATTAATGTATTTTCCAAAAAAATTCAAAAAAGTTTCTAAAATCGCAGGTCCATATTGTTTTAACGCATGTGAAACACTTAAATGGTTAATAGACTCAATAGAAGTTGTTTTACATACGTTGAGGGGGTGAACTTTTTATAGTGGGGTAATTCATGGGGTTTAACTATTATTTAGGCCTTTCAAAGTCACTTGAAAGCCGAGTTGTCCCTCAAATGTAAGTTTTGGCAATTTTCATGAAAATGAAAAAAAAAAAAAAAAATCGCACCTAAAGTTCTGCACGTCATAACATCCTAGAAAAACGACAGGACGCATAAAATATCATCCCAACATAAAGAAAACATCCCGTAAATGTTAATTATCAAGCTTTTTGGGTAGTTTTACTTCCTGTCAGGAAAGCAGAACATTTCAAACCTCGAAAATGAAGAATTTTTACAAACTTTTTCCAAATTTTCACTTTTTTTCAGAACAAAATGCAAAATGTATCACTTAAATTTTACAACTAACATGAAGTACAATGTGTCACGAGAAAACATTCTCAAAATCACCCGGATATGTTAAAGCGTTCCGAAGTTATAACCAATTATCGTGAGACATGTCAGATTTGAAAAATCGAGTCTGGTCATTGAGCTGAAAAATAGTGTCGGTCATAAGGGGTTAAGTAAGAATCACACCACTGGACACTTTAAAAGGAGGCTGGTGCTTGGCATCATTGTTTCTCTCCTGTTTATCTCTAAAAAAACATGTGCAGTCATCATTGCACTGCACAAAACTTGCCTAACAGGGAAGAGTATCGCAGCTAGAAAGATTGCACCTCAGTCAACAATCTATCGCATCATCAAGGAATTCAAGGAGAGAGGTTCCATTGTTGCCAAAAATTCTCCAGGACGCCTAAGAAGGACCATCAAGCGCCAGAACCATCTCTTAAAAGTGTTTCAGCTTCGGGATCGGGCTACCAGCAGTGCAGAGCTTGCTCAGGAATGGCAGCAGGCAGGTGTGAGTGCATCTGCACGCACTGTGAGGCAGAGACTCTTGGACCAAGACCTGGTGTCAAGGAGAGCAGCAAAGAAGCCACTTCTCTCCAGAAAAAACATCAGGGACAGACTGGTATTCTGCAAAAGGTACAGGGAGTGGCCTGATGAGGACTGGGGGAAAGTCATTTTCTTAACGCCAACCCTAGCGCTCAATGTTCTAATGTCATCAGAGGTGATAGGATCCTATCACCTGCACATTACCATCAAGACTTTTATCATCATTACCACTAGTACCATCAAAGACTATTTTACATGTTCTTTTAGAAATCCCCCATACTGAAATATGGTAGTAGTATTGCAGTTTATGGTGGGACTGGCAGAGCCCCTAAGGTTCAAATGCCCATGTGGCTTACTATACATAGGGGAAACCACACAGACAGTAAGCGAAAGGATAAGTAAACATAAGTCCACCATACAGACAAACAACCTCCTACCTACACTCTCACACCATTTTAAGATGGTTATTGTGTTTCTCAACTAAGATTACAAGTATTGGAACACGTTCCACAAACCAGACATGTTTGGAGCACAATCCAGATACTTAAAAAAAAAAACGTGAAGCGTTCTGGATTCAGACATTACAGACTTTGGAACCCCGAGAATTTAACAGGGAATATGATCTCAACTGATATGTACTATATATGATACTAATATTTTGAATTCTCTTTCGCAAAACCGCTGAGGGTAACTACTCTGATGGCCACTGTTTTTCACTGTATCCTTCGCATCTTAATCCTCTACTCCTCTTTTCCATCTACCCACTTTTCCTTAATTTCATGAGCAGATAATTCATTGATATTATGGACACATCTAAACAATGAATGGAGAGTAAATGATCAGTATAGGAGGGGAGAGAATAACCTAAAAAGGCAAACCTTCCCAAAATGTCATTCCATTTTTTAGTGAACAGTCTGACAAAATAGGTTTACCATTAACTCTTCTTGGGAGAAATCAATGGGATGAAAATTTTTGAATTGGAACATTTTGGTTATAATCGCAGAAAGTAGTATATTATCACATAGTTATGAACATGTATAGAATGTTCATAACCTTTTACTGTTTGCATGGAAACACTCATCTTAGTTTTCCAATTCCAGGATCAAAATCAGACATGCAGCATATATACTATACAACATCTATGAGACTGGATAATGAAGATCAAAGCATTTTACTATTTTATCAACATTTTCTCAAAATTAATTTAGCAAAAAGCTCTTGTAAGGTTTCTTCATCTTATTACAAATGATGAAAGTGATTAGACACGGTACTGATTGTACAATGTGAATAACAATGACTACTCAATATCTTGAGTGGAGAGGAAATATTCAGATTCAATTTATCCATAAAGAATCAACCATTTTAGGATTAAATTAACTTTTGTATTTACTTATTATAGCAATTAGTGTATACAAGTGTATTAGTGTTAGTGTATACAAGCCAAAGTCTCTAGATTTTTGGACTATCATGTGTATTTTCCTGGGGTCTTCAGCCTTCACTTTTTTATTTTTTTAATGTTATGGCCCTGTCTTGAAATTAAAGGAGTATTCCCACAATGACAATATTCTAAAATATTCTCAGAATACTAAAATAACATTCAATGTTATTAACAAAAATAGAGCATTTCTCAGATATAATTCCAACCTGTCTCCATCAGTCCTAGTGTTTACAATTTTGGTTGTCCCTGGATCAGACCGTAAATCTTCTGAGTATGGTCGGACAATTTGCTCTCGATCATCTTGCATTGTAGTAGAAGGAGGAAGGGTATGAGGCAGACAGCACACTACACACACAGGCACTTTTTGATGCAGCCATTTTTCTAGCAGCGTCGAGAGGAAACAGGAGCTGCTGCTCTACAAACAAAATAAGCTCTGGATCTCAGGTGAGGGGCTGACATAGCAGTGCTGATTGCATTTTATTGATTAGATGAGGAGTTATTGTGTCTTATGTCCATCTGATGACTCATTGCTCTTTTTCTGTGTGGCAGATACTAGTAGAATGTACAGAAGCTAAATCAAAGTGTAGGTAAACCTGAACCTTGATCATCTAAGCCCATTGCGGGAAAACAGCATTTCATAGAACAGAGGAATCATGAAGTTTCTGCTTAGAGAGTCCCCGCTCACACTGGCCATTTTACAATGGCCATCACTGAGATATAGGGGCTGAGTAAAACTAATGGGTCAAAAATTATCTTTATTGTGTAAACTTCACTAGGCAATTAAAATTTGAGAACTTTCTTTCACTGGCAAACCCTTTAATACAAAATTCTAGCTGAATAGCTGAAGAACCATGGCACCCACATTACAGTGTCTAGTCTTCTTGCATATGATATTACAAAGGCTGCACACCTGAATTTCGAAGTTTGTGCCATTTTTCTTTGTAGATTATTTTCACCTATTAATACCTGTTGTTGTGTAGTTAGTTTCATTGTCTTGTTGGAAGGTAAATCTACAGTTTAGAATGAGGTTCTGAGCACTGTGGATCAAGTTTTCATTAAGAATATCACTGTTAAATCATGCTACAGGGCAAAAAGAAAGGATGGAAGTAGCTGACAAGCCTTCCTGGCTACAGTAGTGGCAGTCTATGTGGGGGCCATTTGACATTATCCTCATTCATAACTGTGACCGTGAGCTTGATATGCAGGAAAAGGGGTAGAAAGGGGCCTGAAGTTCCACCTATGTCAGAGCTTTTTTAATCGTTGGGAAGCAAGGAGCTCACTGCCCTCCATCTGCTTCATGGGAATTGCAGCCTCCATATGTGTAAAAAAAAAAAATAGTCTGTGTTGGAATTATACTTGTTTCCAACATGTAAGCTAGATCATAGGGATGTGATTTACATACTTTTTTGGAAGTCAAAACTCTTGAAACCCTATATAAAACTTCTGCAAAGCCGACTCAGCCGTCCTTTCAGCAAATTGTCACTTACATTTTCAGGGAATAAATAGAGCACCCTCCATCACAGCCATTTTCAGTTTTAAAATGTCAGATAGCAACCAAATCTTAGCATGATTCTACACCAAGAGCCCATCCTTTTCATTGCACTTAATGCTGGGCTCATTTTAAAGTAAATAAATGTCATGTTCAGGTTTAATGGCCAAGACCAAAGGCTTCCAACAGAGCCTGTAATTTTTCATAACAAATTTAATGTCTGGGAAAAAAAATAGGTTACAAGGTAGATCCTACTCCTGGTACATTCACAGGGAAAGCACAAAAATAGAATCTGCAAGCTGTGCTTCTGCCTTGTACTAGTCTGTGGCAGAGAATACACTTTTTAATCTTTTGCATTACAACATTAAATCATTATCCATGGTCACACCACATCCCTAAAACACAGATTTATTATTTTAACACTGTATATCAGTTTTATTGCATAAAAGCTATGGCTTACATGACTCCAATACCCTCCATAAATTAGGTCCTTTTCTGGTGTTGGTTGCAGGAGCTTTCATGCAGATCTCTGTCAAGTCCATGATTAACTGAGCAATCCAAATGTATAAATACAGAATACATACAACACTCTGCATAGAATCTTCTGTTTTACCCAATTACTAGCAACTATAAATATATATTGTCCGGGTAAGCAGGAGGAATTTTCTCCATACACTGTTTCTACCTCTACCCCTTTCACGGCGGAGCCAGTTTGTACATTAAGAATTAGCCCATTTTCAAAATTCAAAATTATCTCCTTTTCAGACAGATCACAACTAATTTGAATAGAGGATGAGAATTATTTTTCATTGATACCCTTTTTAGGTGGCAATGCCAGATGGATGAAAATTTATTACCTTTTTCATGGGATGGAGTAGAAATTAGGTCAATTCTGTAATTGATTTTTGACATTTCTTTTGGTGTTCACTATATTATATCACCATGTTATCTTCATTCTATGGGTCAGTACGGCAATATCATATTTAGGTATTTTTTCTTACCTTTTTCTAAACTTGCAAAAGAAAATTAGTTCAAGCATTCAGACCCCTCTGAACTATTGATTTCATTGCAGCCAATTGGTAAGATCCAAAAAAGGCCATAAGTGATACTGTGATACTTGTTTTTAACTGACATGCTGTCCATTTCCTTCTGTTCCACCCTGAGATGGTTCTACTCCTTCATTGGAGTCCAGCTATGTTTAATTACTGGACTTGATTCAGAAAAGGTCTATATAAGACATCACAGCTCACAGTGCATGTCAGAGCCCATGAGAATCAAGAGGTCTAAGGAACTGCCCAACAAGCTCAGAGATTTGGCAAAGGTTACAAAATAATTTCTGAAGCATTCAAGTTTCTTAAGAGCAAAGGGGCCTCCATTACCCTTGAATGGAGTTATTTTGGGACTACCACAACTCTTCCTCAACCTGGCCATTTAGTCAAACTAAGCAATTGTGGGAGAAGAGCCTTGGTTAGAGAAGTAAAGAAAACCCCCAAATCACTGTGGCTGAGCTCCAGAGATGCAGTAGGGAGATGGAAGAATGTTCTACAAAGTCAACTATCACTGCAGCCTCCAGCAGTCGGGCTTTATCGCAGAGTGTGCCGACAGAAGCCTCTCCTCAATGTAAGCAAAGAAATACAAGGAGGACTCCCAGACTATTAGAAATAAGATTCTCTGGTCTGATGAGACGAAGATTAAACTTTTTGGTGTTAATTGTAAGCGGTATGTGTGGAGAAAACCGGGCACTGACCATCAACTGACAAATACAATCTCAACAGTGAAACATGGTGGTGGCAGCATGGTGCTATGGGGTGTTTATAGGGATATTTTTCAGCTGTAGAGACAGCACGACTGGTTGCAATTGGATTAGGTTTTCATCCAGGATATCGCTGTTTGGCCACATTCATCTTTCCTTCAGAGTGTTCTGGACCTAAGACTGGGCCACAGGTTAACCTTCCAAAAAGACAATGACCCTAAGCACACAGCTACAATAACAAAGCAAAGCATTCTTGACTAGCCCATCCAGAGCCCTGACCTGAATACTTATAACCATGTGATATTTCAGTTTTTCGTGTTTAATAAATTAGCAAAAATATCTACATTTCTTTTTTTGTCAGGAGTGTACATTAATGAGAAAAAAAAGTCAAACATTTTAAGGGTTCGAAATACTTTCCGTACCCAGCGTATCTATGGTTTGCAACGAGGTGTAAGACTTATATTTTGTCTACAGAGCTGGTTGAGAGCTTCTTAATACTAGTATCCTTCTGCAGTACATAACTTTTTTTAATCTCTTATTATTGCATTTTTTTGTTGGGCAACATAGGTTAAAATCATAATTTATACTGCGTTTTTACAATTGCTTTTGTAATGCGTTCATCCTACGAGTTCAGTAATTATTTCGTTTGATTCTACGGATCATTAAGGACTTGTGTGTAACTGTTATATATGTAAAATGGGCTTTGGGACATTCTTATTCATTTGATTTTATTTAATTTTAAAACATCTTAGCCTTTATTTAGGCCTGTGTGGCAGGATCTTACAATCTCCAATTATGGACTGTCCTGAGGTTCTGATCGGACTGCTGTGGGGTGTGCCGATTGTGGGGGGAGACACACCCCATTTAGGCATTTAAATTCCATGGTAGTGCTGACTGCTGTCTTTGGTTCCCTGGAAATGGTGGCTGGGCCAGAAGTATAGAAAGTCACAGGACCAACTGCAGCAAATATCGGTGGCCTTAGCCAACCTCACTGAAGTTACTAGTTCTATGTCATCCTGGCCTACTAAGGTCCTATCATGAGATGTATCAGGAAAGTATCACTGTAAGAAATCATTGCTGGGATGTTGGTGTGATAATCCTACTGACTATCCTACTACAAAATCTAAGCTTATACAGTCAGAGGGCTGTGCTGTCATTTCTATCATAACTGTAGAACATAAAATCAGTCGATGTCACAGTTATTTGTGCTCCCCCCTGTGGGGCTTCTGCTCACGCAGTTTATTATTAAACCAAACCATTCCCCGAATAATCAGATTGAAATCACCAAATATGATAACATTGACTTGCATCCTGGTAACATCCTGGACACCATGGAAATATTTCAAAAGGGAAAATAAAAATCCCCAGAGTGTGTCAATAAATGTAGCCATTATACAGCCGATGAAAGCAGCCAAACTCTAGACCTAAGTTTATTTAATGTAAGTAGACACAGATGTTTGGCAACCACCGCTAACTGTAGTACAAGAATATATTCTAAATTATATACATTTCCCCTTGAGAACCTTTAAAGCACTTTCCTAATAAATTACTGGGGTCACACTGCAGTATTGGTATTTTGGTGCAATGTGTGATTGTAACACTCCAGATGGAAAACCATGTGTAGGAGGGAGGTATTTATTAACCAAATATTTCCTGGATCTTGTAAAGACAGTAAATGTGTACAACTTGGCATTTACATAGAGGTAGATCAGGTTTGATGCAGACAATGCCACGTGGCCCATCCTTCCAGCTCTCACTAATTATAGATTGTTTAAACACAAGCTGTCTGCTCTGCATGACTTCTCTTGTTTTATTCCCAGAGCATCTGATCTGACATTACCACCTTCTGAGTGTGTGCTAGATGAGGATAGGTAGCGGCCTCATCATTTCATCATTCCTTTTTAAATTCAACCCACATCCCCGTACCCCCGCTTTTTTGGGCTAAGGGTAGGAGGATGGTTATTGACCAACTGAATAGCTGCATATCAATGTGTGATATGATACTGGGTATGTTAAACTCATGTAAATCGTTAATTTGTTACATTTTTATATGTGTGATTTTGCGATGATATTTTCAGAGTTATTGGTTTGTCATTATAAAAGTCACAAACACCACAATTTACATACCGCTTATATACATAATATAATGGCATAAATCCAAACAGCAAAAAAAATATGGTATGAGGGTACAGTGCAGACTAATACTGTACCAGATTCCCTTTTTCTATGGGGGTCCAAATGCCGACAGCACAGACCCTTTGATACAATTATTCTGCAATTCATTGCATGGTTATAATTCCTTCATTACATGGTTATAATAGGGTTTTGTGAGAGAACACAGACCCCCGAAATACATTCTTCGCTATATGATGTGGTCAATCATTTGAAATATTCAAAAACAAAATCAAATCATATACATCTTGTATAACAAACTAGCATTAAAGGGAACCGGTCACAGGGACCTAATGTTTCCTAAAGACAGATTGCAGAAGCCTATTACACCTGCATCACAAATAAGCCTTTTGCTTTCTCTGGGCATTTGCATTACAATATAATTATGTGTTCATACTTACCTTTCCCCCTGACAGAATCCACTGTGTAGCCCAAGGGGTTGGGCTTTGGTTTGGATACATTTCAAAAAACATGTGACTTGCCATGCTGCAGACTGCTCAGCTATCAGTGCCCACCTTTGTGCTCCTGTACAGCTCCTCCCTCCTGCTCCTTCATTGAGCTCACAGTGAGTGTGTTGAGCTGACATCAGTGGGAAAGGGAGGAGCTGTATTGGAAGACAAAGGAGGGGGCTGAGAGCTGAGGAGTGAGCAGCACAGACAAGTCATGTGTTTTTTGAAATGCATCCAGACCAAAGCCGAACCTCTGGGATTTAACAGAGCAATTTTGTCAAGGTGTGAGTTAAGTTATATCACAGTGCCAGTGATGACCTTTCAAAAGGATATATTTTCACTATAAAAGACTGCAAATTAGTTTTTAATGTGAGTATTGATCTTTTCTTTCAATTAACCAGATCTCCTAAAGCCCCTTTGAGCCACATAGATGTACTTGTTACAATAGTAACATGGCTCCATATGTGTAGACCCCGGTCAAAGCGAGGATTTCACATTAGGCTAGTGGAATGACCTAAACACTTATTTTGGGGTTTAACAATTCTCTTTTCCACCCATTCATAATTCTGATGGCACATAGGAAGCGTGATAATAGATATACAGGATCATAGGCTCTAACTGGTAAACAGCAGTGTACAACAACAAAGACAAAGAAGTTTATGTGTTTCAGCAGAACAGAACTCCTAAACTTGACATTTTGCTTCCAGGCTGAACAGTTATAGAAAAATGCTGATTTCTGCTGTTTAAAGCTGGAAATTACAGGCAGAATAATACATGAGTTTTATATCATAAGCAAGGACTGCACGCTACTGGGAAAAGGCACACTGATCACTCCAGGACACCAACGTTCAGAACATTAACAGTATAAAAACTGGACAAGCTACACAAAAATAACTATCATGCTATACTGCAGTGTGATCTACTGTGGTGGACAGTCAATATTAACCCTATTACTTTATACAATTGCACTCGTGGCTTTACAAAGTGTAACCATTTCTTCTGCCTTTGCATCCTCAATTATTCGTGAAGGACTTAAATTACTTTATATGTACAATATGGACAGTTTTAGCAGACAAAAAAAATTAAGTAAAACACAGTGGTCAATGCTTTTCAGGAATAACCTAAGAGTGGCAACAAATTTAGTTTACTACTACTACTACTATGACTAAATCACATTGCCTACAACCTTCCTTGTAGATAGCTACATAAATTGTTGCCTATAAACACTGTGTTTTTGCATTAGCGATCTTAGCTGCCCTTAAAACAATATAAAACTAAAATGTATTTTTCTCCTCTGAGCCGATCCAGGGTGGGCCATCAGTTGCAGGATGTAGCCAGAGTGCACTGTCAATGTTACGTTACCGAAGATCCTGTCTACCAACAGAATCCTGAAGTGATAGGAAGAGCCCCTTTACCTATCTTACTATCGTAAAATTAAACAATTTAAAATGTTTGAATGGGAAAGGACACATATGGAACATGCACTCAGGCCTGCCCCTTTTAAAGTAAATCTACCATTTGCTTTTATACATTGTGAACCAAACATACCTTGAGAATGCTGTAGCTACACTGATGCAGAAACATATCTTGTTTAATCCATGAACTGAGTGGTTTTGCTCAAAAAACAATTTTAAAATTCAGGACCTTGGGAAAGCTGGGTTGCATGCAGGCTTCCAACATGAGCACATTACATGGAGCTTCAAGAGCTGCACAGACGGGACTAATCAACCTGAACAGGATGACTCTTACACAGCAGCTGAGGGGATGGTGCAGCTATTGATTACTTCATCCAGTGAATACAGCCTTCTCTGAAGCAGTGCATAATTAGGGTAAGAGAATAAAGCGCCAGAGAAGTCAAAGGAGCTGCAGAGCCTCATTATCATAATTTAATATAGGCGGTCACCTACTTACAGACAACCACTAGTTACAAACAGACCTCTGGATTTTGATATTTTACTGTACTTAAGCCCTATGCTATAATAAACAGCTGTAATAGTTATCAAAGGTGTCTGCAATTAAGATTTATTGTTAATCCTGGTTCTTATGACAATCCAACATTTTTAAATTCCAATTGTCACAGAGACCAAAAAACATTTGGCTGGGGTTCCAATTATAAAATATACTTCCATACACATTCAACAAACCTACAGAACCTATCTTGCACATAATCCAGGGACTGCCTGTAATTGTTTTTTTCAGCAAAACCACAAAACCACAGTTCGGGGATTAAATAAGATATGTTTCTGCATCAGTGTAGCTACATCATTCTCAAGATGTGTTTGGCTTATAATGCATAAAATTAAATGGTAGATATCCTTTAAATACTGCTTAATGTTCTAAAGTGTATTGAAAACTGCTGTATAGTCCACTTACATCTAAACCTTCGCTTCTTTTAAAGATTGACTCTTGAGCATAGCCCTTGTAAACTGCCATGTCCTTTCCATACACATTTCAACATCCGACGTCCCTTCAGCCTGCATCCCTCCTACCATAAATCCATCACTTTGATTGGCTTTCAGAGAAGCAGAATGCATGTTTATGTGGACAGCAAAGGGTCACTATGCTAATTTAATAATCTCTCGATTTTCATAGGACTCAGCAACTCATTTTAAAACACAGCTTTTTCCGATAATCCTACAATAACTGGTTTAATTGATGTAAATATTTATTAGATCTTTGACTTTAACTTTTTTTTTCTCTCAAAGATATCAACATCTGTCGAAACTCCCAAATGCAGAGTTTAGCCTTTTTAACCAGGTTTAGAACGCTAAGCAGGCATTTGTATGAAATGGGATTTACAGAAGCACAGGAGCAGCTTGTCGGAGATTAGAATGGTACTACAGATTTCCTGTCTCCTGTCACCTCCAAGAAAAGTAGAAACCACAAGTGAACATTGCACAAATCAACATAAGAACAATCGGAAAACTAAACGGTGTTCATATTTATGCAACAGGGTTTTTCTTATCTACTGTCTGTATCATTAATACGAGTGTTAGATGGTTGTAAGGTTATAGCTATACAGGTGGTCCCTGGGTTATATATGAGATAGGTTTGTTTTTAAGTTGAATTTGTATGCAAATTGAAACTGGTATATTTTGTAAGTGTAACTATACACAAAGTATTTTCTCGTCCCTGTGACAATAGGATATTCACAATTTTGGGTTTCACTGAAGACACCTTTCATCACTCTTATGTTGATCATTTCACTCTGTGATCAAAGTTCACTAAATTATGAGCATCTAGAGAACTTCACCAAAGGTCCCAGTGAGATCAGTTTGTAACTAGGGGTCATCTGTAAATCGAGTGTTCCCAAGTCGGGGACTGCTTGTTTTGATATTTAAACGTTATTTTAAAGTTTAACATGCTCCTATGAAATAGGTTTTAGGCCAATTGTTGCAACAGTTAATTTTACATTTTTAATTTTAGAAATAAGTGTTGGGGTTTATGTCGGGTAATAATAACATCATACATGTGGCAAAGTAACCTAGCTGTACAAGAGAGACACGACTGTCTGGATTTCTGAAAACCCACTTGAAAATGTTCTTGGAAACATGCACCTACCTTTTCTTTCTTTTGTTTGGCTGCTTCTTCCACAGATAAGAGAGTCTTGTAATAGTTGCTGCGCTCTGCAGTAAAATGGACTTTGGACAGGGCATGTTCCACAAGAGCAATTGACAAGTTGACACCATCTACATGAAGCCATCCAATGAAGTTACCAGCCTTATCCATTGCTTCCACTTCCACCTCCACCTGAAAAAAGGAAAAAAAAACCCCAATTATTATGCTTTAGTTATCACTTGAGATGCCGGTCATTCTTTGTAAAATCATGACCAGAATCCAGAATCTAGGTTTGTTTAAAGATTAGAACAAGTTAAATAGAACCTTGTCTTTAGAAGTTGAAGGGGTATTCCCGTTTCAGCAAATAAATATTGTTTGAATTATGAAAAGTTATACAATTTTCCAATACTATACACTGTATCCATTCCTTACAGTTTTCTAGACCTCTGCTGGCTGCCCTGCCATGGAAAGCTTCATTGTTTATTTATTTCGAGTAGACAGAAATTTGACCATGGTCACACAGATGCACGGCCCATTATAACCCACAGCTCTCATTACTCTGTGACTGTAACAAGCCGCACACCTGTGTAACCTTGGACAGATTTTTGTCCACTGGAAGTACACACAGGAGATTTCTATAGAATGACACCAAGCAGAGATCCAGAAAACCATGAGGCATTGATACAGAAAGTCTATAGGAAAATTGCATGATTCTTCATCATACAAACAACAACATTAAATTGCCAGAATGGGAAAATCCATTTAACTCCACAATCCACTGTTTGAAGTCACATGCAGATGTAGATCATAATGAGTGAGAACAAATAATTTAGAGACCCTCCTCTTTTTTCACTACTGTCCTGATTTGGACATAAAAAATGCATATGAAAACCTGAAACTGTGGAAGCACCGTAAGGATAAACAAGTATTAACCCCTTATCGCCACAGCCCTTTTTCATTTTTGCGTTTTCATTTTACACTCCCCACCTTCAAAAATCGATAACATTTTTATTTTTCCATGTACAGAGCTGTGTGATGGCTTATTTTCTGCGTAACACATTACATTTCAAAATGGTGGTGTTTAGTATTCCATGCCGTGTACTGGGAAGCTGGAAAAAATTCCAAATGCAGTGAAATTGGTTAAAAAAAAACGTATTTGTGCCATATTCTTGTGGGCTTGGTTTTTACGGATTTCACTGTACACCCCAAATGAAATGTCTACTTTATTCTTTGGGTCGGTACGATTACAGGGATAACAAATTTGTATAGGTTTTATAACGTTTTCATACATTTACAAAATGTAAAACCACCTGTACAAAAATTTTGGGGGGGATTTTGCCGTCTTCTGGAGCTTTGGGAGGTGTAGTTTTTTGCGGCTTTTGATGACGTTTACAATGTTATTTTTAGGACTGTATGACCTTTTGATCACCTTTTATAAAAATTTTATTTTTTTAAATGGCAAAAAAGTGCTATTTTGACTTTGGGCCCTATTTTCCATTACGGGGTTAAACGCAGTAAAAAAAGTTATTATATTTTGATAAATTAGACATCGACATGTCTGAAAATGCCCAATGTGTATGATTTTTAATGTTTATTTATATTTATATCAGTTCTATGGAAAGGGGGGTGATTTCAGTTTTTAGGTTTTCTATTCTAATTGGGTTTTTTTATTTTTTTTTATTTTGACTATTTTAACCCTAGGTTGTCTGTACGATCCTATCATATACTGCTATACTACAGTATAGCAGTATATGGGGATTTTACTCCTCATTCATTAAGATGTACTGATAACACATTGTAATGAATAGGTTAACTTGAAGCAGCCTCGGCTCTTCAGAAAACCGTCGGCGATCAGTGGGAAAACACTGCAATATGCAGCAAAGACTTGCCGGCTATGGAGAGGGCTCAGCCCGTGAGCCCTCTCCATGCACCCGCACTCGCCATGTGACGTACTATTATGTCACATGTCGGTAAGGGGTTAATAAGCATAATGAGCATACCTGATGGGTATTTTCAGGTTTCGCGTTAGGGTCTGACCCAGACATATTGCCAGATTGTCTGGCCTAATAGGCAGTAGGGAAAATTGAAGACCTTCGCAACTAGCCATGGCCATGATAGTCCAGGGTGTGTCTACCTTCACACAAATGTGTGCTTTTCTCGTGCGCCCATAAAAATTCATATGTTTGTATATTATCCATGTTTATCTGTACCCACTACCCCCCAACCTCAATTTGATACAAATCATTTAATCTATATTTTGTTTTTTGGAAAGAGGAGAACTTTGTTTGAATATACTCTTACAATGAATGCCATCAAGCATTAATTCTACGCAAAAATGCACACAGTTAGTTTCAGAGCATTTCCAGCAAGAGTACATGGAAACCCAACTTGAAGATATAGTCTCTGTTTAAACACTTCTTCCTTTAAATAAGATCAAGTTACAGGCCAATCCTATCGTTTACTTTATAGACTTGACTTTGTCCTACTGGCCTAGAAAAAAAACTTATATCTACCTATGACAGCTGGGTTCCAGAAGCCAAGGACAATCAATACAGTTAGATTCAAATGCTCATGACATATCAGGAGCTATCGCCCTTGCCACAGATACAGTAAAGCAATTAATCTTTATCCTGTAGCTGCAGAAGCTAAGGAAGACACATGATACAGGGTGAAATAATTAGACAGGAATAACACATGCCAAGATATCCTAATTAATTTGGACCGAGCTAAATGAAAAACCCACTTCAACCTAGGAAGGATTTAAACACTGATCTAGTACCGTATTTTCCTGACTATAAGGCGCACTTAAAAGCCTTGGATTTCCTTGGAAATCCAAAGTGCGCCTTATAGTCCGGTGCGCCCTATATGAGGGCAGCGGACCCTACTTACATAGGTCCCCGCTACCGGAGACAGCAGATCTCCAGCGGGAACTGCAGACCACGCGGCACAAACAACTTCTGCCGCGTGGTCTGCAGTTCCCGCTGGAGATCTGCTGTCTCCGGTAGCGGGGACCTATGTAAGTATGGTCCTCTGCCCTCCTCCACCTCCCCCTCACCTTCCCCGCGTTCCGCGTCTCTTCTCGGCGTCGCGTCCCGTCGGGTCTCCGCTCCGCCCCCGGACCTCCGCCACGCCCCCGACCCTGCGCCTTATAGTCCGATGCGCCTTATATATGGAATTATTACATATATAAGGCGCATCGGACTGTTGCGCCTTATATTCCGGTGCGCCTAATGGCCCGGAAAATACGGTAGGTCACTTCTCGTTTGATATTTTGGCCATGATCTTTTTTTCCATGTTTTTAAATAGTAATGCTGTGAGAATCCGAATGGACCCAATGGACTGAAACCTAGGCTTCAGTTTTTTTTTTTTTTGAAGAAAAAGGTAGTGGTAAAGTTAGTTAATAAAGGCAAACTATTGCATGCATGCAGAGCATGACTTTCCTTTCCTTATAATGGTGCAATATGATAACTTGACAATTGCTATAAAGCAGGTAAAAGTTACGTTGTACTTAGTGTCTTACATTGTACTAATGGTTTTAGCCTTGTTAGTAACAGTGGCAGCGTCTATAGCGTATTACTAATTATAGCAACATACAAGGTGGAAAACTATAGCTTTTAAGAAATGTCAATATCCAACAAAATATCTCCAAGCTGTGACATTTCAGAATTGTGATTATGCCACAGCAAAGATCGATAACTGCTTAGATTTCTTCCAAAGTGTTTCATAGTTGCAAACTGTAAAATAATCTTAAATATATTCTTAAGCTTTCTTTTTTGTCACCTTAGTATTTATAACATATACACATAATATAGTCTTCGCTCCTTGCTCAGGTGTTTCTCCCGTTGAGAACTGAGCATCTAAGGGCTCAGTGATTTTCATGAGCCATTGTTTTCTTTGCGTGTTGCTACAGTTTTTCCCACTGATCCATTGTCAATGAAAACATTTTTAGAACCCGCCATATATTTTTCCATACAAGAGGATCAAGCAAGACTATAGCAGTCAATAAGTCAGCTAAAAAAAAAAAATTATGACACATTAGCTTTTTCAGTGATGACGATGGGGAACTTTGGTTTCTAACCAAAGTTTAAAGTAAAGGGATGTGGACGCAAAACTGAAAGCATGCAATTAAAGGCAATGGGACTAGTTATCACAGTCTAGTAAACTAGAATGTCCGTGAGGATCAGGTCAGACCATCTGACTAGTAACATCTCACCCCATGTAATGAAATCTTTTATATTCATAGAAAATATGAAGCATTCAGGAGTTAGAAATAATCTCAACCTGAGTGTGGTAGCATGTCCGAGCGGTCTAAAGTGCTGGATTAAGAAATTATCTCAACCCTATTATCATTTAGGAGTTTAGGAACACAAACATTGAAAAATAAATTCATCCACCTACAATATGACATTAACTGAAATGCCCAATTATCCTAAACAAACAACAAACCGAAGGTGGAATGTGTGAATATGCGGATACATACCCAAGTGCGATAAATAAGTAGGTACTATAAAGGAACATTCTGAAGGTTTTTCTGTTGCCCTAAATAAATGTTTTGGAGCATTATTTATGAATAAACCTCAGAAAAAAAATCTAAAAGAGACAATAAGAGTCATGTAAACTGAGCGACTGACAATTTTCCCTGTAAGAGTGTGTGTGAGTGTAAGCAGGACACACTGTCTTTCCTGGGAGACCCATCAGGGATCTCCTGTTGTAATTCATATAAAACTTATGTAACAATGCGCTCATGTTCCCTTCCATCAAATTCACCTGTATGACAGGACAGTAAAATTCACCTGTCAGATCCATTTTATTTTATTTATTTATTTTTTAACTACACAGGTTGACAGTCAGGGAAACTTTTCTTACATATGAAATCAGTTTGCCGAGTAACACATAACACGGATGCTTTGGTGAGACAGGTTCAGTCTTTTCCACTTGAAAAGGAGAAAACATTTAAAATTGATGCAAATACATTACAATATTTTATATTATATTTCTCTGCTGCTCTAAGCTGAGGGTTCCAACATCTCCGATAATTCTAAGATTAGGGCTCATGTCATATTACCACACAGTTCTGTATGGTTCTGCCTAATAAGGCAGCAATAAAGTAGCCTCTGCTGTACCTCCCTAATGATTTCAGTTTTATACAGTGGTTTCCTTTCTGCTGTATTTCATACATATACATATATATACACACACACACATACATATATATACATATACACACACATATATAAATATATATACCGTATATACTCGTGTATAAGCCGAGTTTTTCAGCACAAAAAATGTGCTGAAAAACCTAATCTCGGCTTATACACGAGTTAATAAAAAAAACCATGAGTTAATAATAAAAAAATAAAAAAAATTAATACTCACCCTCCGGCTCCCGGTCCTCGGCGGCGGCTCCTGGTCCTCGGCGGCAGCTCCCGATCCTCTGCGGCGGCTTCTCTCTTCGATCTTCACGTGCCGGCAGTCGCGTCCATGCGACTTGCCGGCGGGCGCACAATATGATGTAGCGGTGTCGCCGCTGATGACGTCATCAGCGGCGACACCGCCGCATCGCACTGTGCGTCCGCTGGCAAGTCGCATGGACGCGACTGCCGGCACGTGAAGATCGAAGAGAGAAGCCGCCACAATGGATCGGGAGCTGCCGCCGCCCAGGACCAGGGGCCGCCGCCGAGGACCGGGAGCCGCCACTTCAAATCAAAGGTGAGTATCGTCGGAGGGTGAGTATTAAGTTTATTTTTTTATTATACTGAGGGCAGGCTGTATACTTCATGGGGGCAGGCTGTATACTTCATGGGGGCAGGCTGTATACTTCATGGGGGCAGGCTGTATACTTCATGGGGGCAGGCTGTATACTTCATGGGGGCAGGCTGTATACTTCATGGGGGCAGGCTGTATACTTCATGGGGGCAGGCTGATTGTATACTACTTGGGACAGGCTGTATACTACAGGGGGCTAGCTGGCTGTATACTACACCCTCGGCTTATACTCGAGTCAATAGGTTTTCCCATTTTTTGTGGTAAAATTAGGGGTCTCTGCTTATACTCGGGTCGGCTTATACTCGAGTATATACGGTATATTTTATTATCTCCAATTGAAAAAGGTCATTGTATGTTTCATTTCAAGGAATGAGAATTGTAAAGCAAAAAAAAAAAAGGTACAAAATAACCAAGAATGCTGAATTTTAGCTATTTGTTTTAACTTTCTAAAGTCGCTTTCCAGTCCATAATAAAAGGTATATCAGTATGATTGCTGCATTTGCCCAAAATATGACTTATTGAAAAGAGAAAAAATGCAGGAAACCTCCGTCAGGGTGCATTCACGCGTTAAGTTTTTCAGATGCATTTTTTGATGACTGAAGTAGGAGTGGAGTGAACAAAGAGGTGGAGCAGCTTCTCTCAATGAAATATTCTCAACCATTATGATCCACACCCTCCAACCTCCAATGTACAGACCCCCAGAGTCTGCCACCGCTGTTATTGAGTGCCAAAGTTGAAAATGGCACTTTTTTGCCATTTTGAAAATTTTTTATAAAAAGTGACCAAAAGGTTGTACAGTCCTAAAAATGGTAGCAATGAAAACGTCATCAAAAGTCACACAAAATGACACCACCCACAGCTCCGTACACCAAAGTATAAAAAGTTATTAGCGTCAGAATATGGCATAAAAAAAAAATAATTTGTACAGGAGGTTTTAATTTTTGTAAATGTATGAAACATTATAAATCCTATACAAATTTGGTATAACCGTGAACGTACCGACCCAAAGAATAAAGTAGACATGTCATTTGGGGCGCACAGTGAAAGTTGTAAAAATCTAAGCCCGCAAGAAAACATCGCAAATGCGGTTTTTCACCATTTTCACTGCATTTGGAATTGTTTTCCCGCTTCCCAGTACACAGCATATAATATTAAATACTGTCACTATAAAGTGCAATTTGTCACACAGAAAACAAGCCGTCACATAGCTCTTTACACATAAAAAATAAAAAAAGTTAGATTTTTTTTAAGGTGGGAAGTGAAAAATGGAAACAAAAAAAACTTCTATTTGCTGCAAAAATCCAGAAACAACATGTCCATCTGGAACCATCTTCCTACCTTTCTTCCAACTCGCTCTTTGACAAACTACATTCTGGTTTCCAACCCAATCACTCCACTGAGACTGCTTGGACCAAAGTCTCTAATGACCTACTGTCTGCCAAAGCAAAACACCATCTGCTCTCTTCCTTCTTGATCTGTTCTCCGCCTGTGACACTGTTTACCTTTCTCTCCTGCTGCTAACCCTATGTTCTTTTACATACATAGGGATAACAAAGTGAGATGGCGCCCTATATGGTAGACCAACGTATATCAATATACCGTCACTGCACCTCAGGTTGGTTTTTACCTTAAACATTCTTATTAGATATCCTTAAGAGCATCCCTTGTAATGGCTGCCGGACAGTCGACCGTGTGTGCTCAGCCGAGAAAGGTTTGGCTAGTTCAATGTTGAAACTGCTAGTGGGTTGTGACCGGAACAGCACCAGAGGATAATAGGAAATGTTAGTAAGGTCCATACTGTGATTTGTTTGGTTAATTAATGTATTAATTCATAAATTAACGCTAACCAAGTCAGTATGGACCATTAACATTCCTTACTATCCCCTGGCACCGTTCCATTCACAACATCTATGTTCTTCAGCATCAATGATCTGGCCTCTCTTCAGGATCACCTCATATCTCTCCAACTGGACTTTCAGTGTCTATCAATCTCATACTACCTCTTCACCTCACACTCTCTCCGTTGGACAGCTAATTAAGTCCAATGGCTTTCAATAGCACTTTTATGCGGATGACAAACAAATCTATATTTCTGGCCCAGCCATTTCCCCCTCTTCTAACCAGAGTGTCTATCAGCCATATCCTCCTCCTTCTCTTCCAGTTTTATAAAACTTAACATGGACTAAACAGAAATCATAATCTTTCCTCCACCTGACACATCCCTCCCACCAGAACTAACTCAATTTATGGCTCTACAGTCTTCCCAGTTCCTAAAGTCCGCTGCCTTGGCGTAATCTTTGACACTGCCTCATCCTTTAAGCCTCCCATACAGGCCCTTACTACAACTTGCCGCCTCTATCTTAAGAACATCTCTCACATTCAATCTTTCCTCAATCCAGTGTCTACAAAATTGCTAGCCCATACCCTGAACATCTCCTGCTTGGACAACTGCAATATTCTTCTCTGCGGTCAGCCAATAGCACTCTACACAATCTATTCTCACAACTGTATCCTGGACTTCTTTCCTACATCTCCCATACGCTCTACCTAAATAAGTTAGATTGCCCCCCCCCCCTTTCCAATATTTCAAACATGACCTGCAAACCCACCTGTTCAGGATCACCTACAATACACAATAACTGAACTGCTCTGCTCCCTCACCTTCTGTTCTCCATCTACCCTCCCATATAGATTTTAAACCCTCAAGGGCAGGGTCCTCCTTCCACTTGTTCCAGATGTCTGTAGTTTTTGAAGTTGCTCTTGCATTTGTTCTTGTTAATGTAATGTATGTGAATTGCTTATTGCTTGTACAGCTCCATGGAATAACTGCTCTGTAAATAAATAATAAATAGTGCATGGCAATTCGGAAACCACACCAATCTCAAGTTTAAAAAGACAACCTAAACTGTAAACACCAGAACTGATAGTTTGGAATTATATCTGTGAAAAGCTGTATTTTTGTTACTAAAATTGAATTAGAGAATGTGTTATTTTGTTATCCTGAGTATATTTAAGAATCTTGCCTTCGTAGCAATACCCCTTTAAGATATCCAGTCTGTGTCACGGTCACAGTCAGTCTTACTAACTGCAGTCTTGGCAATACAAAACTGCAGACAGAGTGAGGCAGGAGTCCTGGAGAGCTGTATAACCATACCTTTGTATGTGTTGTTGTTAGCAGCAGGACTGTAAAAATTGCACCTATAATCCTGGATTGTAGCTGGACTTGGAGCACTAGAGAACTGTCCTGCAGCTCATGTGCTGTGAATTGCCCACATTGAACTACTCTACAACATAGACAAATGTTGGCGGAATGGTGGCTGAGTGAGGAGCACTTCAACCTTGCAGCACTGGGGACCTGGGTTCGAATCACATCTGCAAAGAGTTTGTATGTTCTCTCCGTGTTTGCGTGCGTTTCCTCCCACACTCCAAAAACCTACTGTTAAGTTGTTTAGATTGTGAGCCCCATGGGGACAGGGACCAATTTGACTTGCTTTGTGCTGCGCTGCGTAATCTGTGTGTGCTATATAAATAAAGAATTACCGTATTATTATTAAATGTATGGCTGCAGATATCCACAGTTCTTCTACCTTATATTGTTTGCAGCTCTGTATTGTCAAAACTGCTGGTGGACTCCCTATAGGCGGCAGCAGCGCCTTCCAAAAAGCTGCTGTAGGAGACTGCACAGGGAAGGTTTTCCATATTAACTCCTTCATGTACTCATCAAGTGGAAACACACAGGCTTTACACATTGTTGTACTTTGCAGCCAAGGCGCCGTATATGTACATCTAACACTATAATGGTAAAGTCCTCTGCCATTAAAATAAAAATGGAAATGTCATTTTTTCAGCATGATCGGAATGAAGTGACAAGAAGTAAAAGGATAATCTCTGCCAAAGCACTTAAAGCAAGGCGGTGAGAAAAACATTCAAAAATACGGTGGCTGAGTGAGTAGCACTTCTGCCTTGCAGCACTGGGGTCCTGGGTTCGAATCCCACCCAGATCAACATCTGCAAAGAGTTTGTATGTTCTCTTCGTGTTTGCGTGGGTTTCCTCCGGGTACTCCGGTTTCCTCCCACACTTCAAAACATACTGTTAGGTTGTTTAGCTTGTGAGCCCCATGGGGACAGGGACCAATTTGAAATGCTTGTGCAGCGCTGCGTAATCTGTGTGCGCTATATAAATAAAGAATTATTATTATTATTAAAATATGTTTATTAATGACTACAGTGCTGCTATATATTCTATTTGCACATAACCTATCCATATAGCATGTTTATAGTCCCCAAGACATTGGCCAACTTGAAACCTATATATTCTATGAACTGTGGCTCCTAGAAACACATTGTAATGAATCTCCTCATTAATACAGAACTTGCCCATATCCCAGATTCAAAACATAAAAAACAAAAACAATTGCTAAAAGGCAGCTACATGTAGCAAGTATCCATTATACAAGACAAAAGAGCAGGTGTCGGCACAGGCAACATGTATTACCGAGCAGATTTGATTTGCAGCAAGTCATTCCATTTTCTCGTTGGCCCGGACTAGAACAAGGAGCTGCCATGATGAACCATGCCTATTCTGTCCTCAACACTTCTGCCTGACATTAGCTGTGGATTCTGCTGCTTCAGTAAATAATCCTCTCATAAAACCTTGAAACAGAGCACTTTTCCTGACAACTCCCTGAATTATGCAACTTTTGTGTCTTGCCAAAGCTGAAAGAATAAATAAAATAAATTACTTCATAAAATAAATTGTAGCTGGACTAGAAATATGGCCTGTAGCTGCAGTAAATCGCCAAGATTCAGGGCAGGTGGGGGGCGACCTTCAGATGATACTTCCCCACACACACTTTTAATTTGTCTTATTGTTTATGAAAAATGAATGTACCGGTGAGAAAAATTAATCATTGGAGGAGTAAATGTGTATTGTTTTTCCATTATAGATTCAGGCTTCAGTGATGGGCTCAGGTACATGTAAAGAAGACAATTTCTAAATGATAAACTTGCATTGAGGGTTTTCTGGGGGAAAGTGGAGGGGTTGTGTTAACATGTGCCCCTAAACCAAAAAAATTACCAAGAGAGGTAAAGCCTCCCATCACTTTAAATGTTCCCTTATTTTCAGATAAATGTATTTCACTATTACTAATACACTTAATACAGATTTTTATAGCTCTGCCAATGCACATGTCTACTCAAGCAAATAAGACAGGACTATGATTTTTGTAGGCTAGTAAAACTGGAAATGGCAAGCACAAACGAGAGACGCCTGTCTTGAGACACATCTGTCTTGTACATGTGTGTGATTATTAATGCATAAAAGGTGTTTCCCACCCGTAGAATAGGTCATCAACACCAGATTGGCGGAATTCCGACCCCTGACCAACAGATTGCAGTTCATCAATATCTTGCACGATATAGTGAAGACATGATGGTTCAAAGTATAGTACGAACTGGGGCATCTTACAAAAGGAGATCCAGTGAAGGCACACACTCCAGAAAGCTAGCTGAGCATTCATGTGGATTACGTACTTTTCACTTCTAAAATCAAGAGAGATACACAATTGTATGGCCAACATAAACTTTGTGTATCCACTAGGTTTCCATGAATGTACTTGCATATGTTCCCTAATGTACTGCTTCAGATAAGTGCAATTATGGTGCAAACAAACTTTAAAATTATTTAGGCATGTTCCTTCTGTATTTGGTTGGGACATTCTGGAATACAGTAGCATGCTAAATTATTTCACATATATGGCGCCATCACACAGAGGCCAGCCTTTATGCTATCAAACAGTTTCATGTGCTGTTAATGGAAATGTTCTGCTTTATTTACCAAATGCTAATAAATAGTGAGCGCATTTCTTCTAATGAGGATATCATTTTGAAGGCAATGAGAAGATGATGGCATTCATTTGTTTCATGGTATGTCTACAACGATGGTGAACAATCTATGCCAGGTGAAACCCTAAGGTAATGTAGCACAATGTCAATGAAATGCAGAAGTAAACATCAGCCTTCCAGTATAAAGAGAGCGGTTGTGGTTATTATACAGCCAGCATTATTTAGACAGATTTAATTCCCACCCATTAGCAGCATAAGTTACAATGAGAAACACGTGTTGACTCCCATGCCCACATTGATTTTCCGGTATGCAGTCAGTCACTGTGTGGGGGGTCCAAAGAAATTGGGTGCCCAGATTGTCCAAGAGTCCTTGCAGCGTGTACAAAGCTTGTTACAAATAAATACAGTTAAATCAAATAAAAATCTCCATGTCCCAGAGCACAGCATCACCTGCTCTAACCAATGCTGCCCTCAAGAGCACTGTAATATCTTCCATTATTTGCGGTCACTCAAGACAAAATAGTAGCAGAGAATATCCAAAATTCCACAGGGGTTCTCTGGCTTTTGTGCATACTTCATTCACTACACATGTACTTTTACCTACATCTGGATGAAGGTGTCGGGAAAGATACTGGAACAGTAGAAAGAATTCTGACCACTGCTGGAGTCAACTAAGCATCAACACAACTGTATAGTAATTTTATATATTAGAGACATCACTCAGCCATTGAGAACTAAACATCTATATTGGACGTTTTATTTCTACATCTGGACTAACCTGTTGTTATTCATTGTGACCTTTTTTATCATGTATCTCATGCAGGGGCAGTTTCAGGTTTCTGAAGGCCCCTGGGCGACAGACTCAGTGGGCCCCTTTGCAGTGAACTTGCTTGGCAACATTAAAAAATCTGAATAAAGTTTATTGACTCTAAAAATTCTGAAACAAAAACAAATTTTCTGTTCCCCGAAATAATCCCTGGTTTACCGTACCAAACAGCCCCATAGTTATTTTATATAAAGCCCCCTTATCCCCCTCCTCCTCCCACACCTCCAAGGATTACTTATGTACAGCCTTATGTGGGCCACCCCCAGCAGCTCGGGTCCTGGCACTTGCCTGGGTATACCCAGTGCTGACACAGGCCCTGATCTCATGTGATGTACAATATATGGACAGATAGATATTATAAGAATAAGACATACAAGTTTTTGAATCAACCTGAGCAAGCAGAAAGGTTATCATTTATAAGAGATCAACTATGTATCAAAAAATGTATTTTTATACACTGTAAAATATTTCCATATGCCCTACTAGTTACTATATCATGCAACAAATAACACAATCTATTGCATTTTTTATTCAGCCTAGATAAATAGTATTCTACATTAATTTTTTATTAATTGTGGCAACTGCATCATTTATGTTTTTATACTTTGTGTATTTTTTTTTGCAATTATGTACTATTCCTTTACATTTTATATTTTTACCCTTTTCTTATCATATTGTGTTCTCCAAGACACTAGTGTGTAAATAAATAAAATATTCTAGGTTATTTAAATACTGTATTTGCAGACTATCCTTCATACAACAGTAATAGGGTGTACCAAATATTGGCGCTCTGGACACTTCTAGAATATTTTGCTTAGGTTTGTTGAAAAAATTGAAAAGGAAATTCAGGCACCAATAACCATCGGTCACTGAGGGGTTGTCCTAGACTGTATAAAAAAAAAACATATGGTGGCCGAGAGGGGACTGCTTTAAAAAAAAAAAAAAAAAAAAAAATCTCCCCGGTCTGTGCCCAATGTAAACAGAGGCATGCAAGTATCTCCGCATTCAGCTTCCGGACAGCCGAGGTGGTCAGCCGGAAGCTGAACGCGGAACAACTTCCGTGCCCCTGTTTGTTTACATGGGGCCCAGATCGGATGAAAGGCATCACAGGACACCGGGAAGCCCCCGGGAGGTGTGTAATTGTTTATTTATTTTTTTTTAAGTAGCCCTCTCCCGGCCACAAATTGTTTTTTTAATACAGTTTAGGACAACTCCGTGACCAATGATCATTGGTGCCTGAATGTCCTGGTCAATTTTTGACGTTCAATTATGTTCTTCTTCAAGTTACGATATGTCTACATACAGGGGCGGACTGGGAATTTAAAGTGGCCCTGGAAAAAACTGTAAAAGTGGCCCCATTCTGTGGGCGGGTCAAAACAAGTAGGCGTGGCCTTGTGATGTGGGTGGAGTAACTAAACTCCATACAAACTGTTAATAGATACTAAAACATACTACAATACCTTCTCCAATAAACAAGAATGTAACTACTATAATACTACTGCCCCTAAGTAAAATATATGTAATACTGCCCCCTATGTACAAGAATATAACTACTATAATACTGCCCCCTATGTACAAGAATATAACTACTATAATACTGCCCCCTATGTACAAGAATATAACTGCTATAATATGGCCCCAATGTACAAGAACATAACTCCTATAATACTGCCCCTATGTACAAGAATATAACTACTATAATACTGCCCCTATGTACAAAAATATAACTACTATAATACTGCCCCCTATGTACAGGAATATAACTACTATAATACTGCCCCCTATGTACAAGAACATAACTACTATAATACTGCCCCCTATGTACAAGAACATAACTACTATAATACTGCCCCCTATGTACAAGTATATAAGTACTATAATACTGCCCCCTATGTACAAGAATATAACTACTATAATACTGCCCCCTATGTACAAAAATATAACTACTATAATACTGCCCCCTATGTACAAGAACATAACTCCTATAATACTGCCCCCTATGTACAAGAATATAACTGCTATAATACTGCCACCTATGTACAAGTATATAAGTACTATAATACTGCCCCCTATGTACAAGAATATAACTACTATAATACTGCCCCCTATGTACAAAAATATAACTACTATAATACTGCCCCCTATGTACAAGAACATAACTCCTATAATACTGCCCCCTATGTACAAGAATATAACTGCTATAATACTGCCACCTATGTACAAGTATATAAGTACTATAATACTGCCCCCTATGTACAAGAATATAACTACTATAATACTGCCCCCTATGTACAAAAATATAACTACTATAATACTGCCCCCTATGTACAGGAATATAACTACTATAATACTGCCCCCTATGTACAGGAATATAACTACTATAATACTGCCCCCTATGTACAAGAATATAACTACTATAATACTGCCCCCTATGTACAAGAATATAACTACTACAACACTGCCCCCTATGTACAAGAATATAACTACTATAATACTGCCCCCTATGTACAAGAATATAACTACTACAACACTGCCCCCTATGTACAGGAATATAGCTACTATTACTAGTAGCCAGCACCCCCCCCCAGTATACTATATATATGTATCCGCCCAGTATACAGCCCGACAGCCCATAGCCCCAGTATACAGCCCGACAGCCCATAGCCCCAGTATACAGCCCGACAGCCCATAGCCCCAGTATACAGCCCGACAGCCCATAGCCCCAGTATACAGCCCGACAGCCCATAGCCCCAGTATACAGCCCGACAGCCCATAGCCCCAGTATACAGCCCGACAGCCCATAGCCCCAGTATACAGCCCGACGGCCCATAGCCCCAGTATACAGCCCGACGGCCCATAGCCCCAGTATACAGCCCGACGGCCCATAGCCCCAGTATACAGCCCGACGGCCCATAGCCCCAGTATACAGCCCGACGGCCCATAGCCCCAGTATACAGCCCGACGGCCCATAGCCCCAGTATACAGCCCGACGGCCCATAGCCCCAGTATACAGCCCGACGGCCCATAGCCCCAGTATACAGCCCGACGGCCCATAGCCCCAGTATACAGCCCGACGGCCCATAGCCCCAGTATACAGCCCGACGGCCCATAGCCCCAGTATACAGCCCGACGGCCCATAGCCCCAGTATACAGCCCGACGGCCCATAGCCCCAGTATACAGCCCGACGGCCCATAGCCCCAGTATACAGCCCGACGGCCCATAGCCCCAGTATACAGCCCGACGGCCCATAGCCCCAGTATACAGCCCGACGGCCCATAGCCCCAGTATACAGCCCGACGGCCCATAGCCCCAGTATACAGCCCGACGGCCCATAGCCCCAGTATACAGCCCGCCAGCCCATAGCCCCAGTATACAGCCCGCCAGCCCATAGCCACAGTATACAGCCCGCCAGCCCATAGCCACAGTATACAGCCCGCCAGCCCATAGCCACAGTATACAGCCCGCCAGCCCATAGCCACAGTATACAGCCCGCCAGCCCATAGCCACAGTATACAGCCCGCCAGCCCATAGCCACAGTATACAGCCCGCCAGCCCATAGCCACAGTATACAGCCCGCCAGCCCATAGCCACAGTATACAGCCCGCCAGCCCATAGCCACAGTATACAGCCCGCCAGCCCATAGCCACAGTATACAGCCCGCCAGCCCATAGCCACAGTATACAGCCCGCCAGCCCATAGCCACAGTATACAGCCCGCCAGCCCATAGCCACAGTATACAGCCAGCCTGCCCATAGCCACAGTATACAGCCAGCCAGCCCATAGCCACAGTATACAGCCCGCCAGCCCATAGCCACAGTATACAGCCCGCCAGCCCATAGCCACAGTATACAGCCCGCCAGCCCATAGCCACAGTATACAGCCCGCCAGCCCATAGCCACAGTATACAGCCCGCCAGCCCATAGCCACAGTATACAGCCCGCCAGCCCATAGCCACAGTATACAGCCTGCCAGCCCATAGCCACAGTATACAGCCTGCCAGCCCCCGGTATACAGCCCCTGCCAGCCCCCGGTATACAGCCCCTGCCAGCCCCCGGTATACAGCCCCTGCCAGCCCCCGGTATACAGCCCCTGCCAGCCCCCGGTATACAGCCCCTGCCAGCCCCCGGTATACAGCCCCTGCCAGCCCCCGGTATACAGCCCCTGCCAGCCCCCGGTATACAGCCCCTGCCAGCCCCCGGTATACAGCCCCTGCCAGCCCCCGGTATACAGCCCCTGCCAGCCCCCGGTATACAGCCCCTGTCAGCCCCCGGGATACAGCGCCAGCACATAAAAATAAAAACACATGAACTCACCTTTCCCATGCGCCGACGCTGCTCCCCTGCTTGATCTCAGTCCGGCCGCGGTGACAGCTCCGTACGGGCCGGCGTCGCACAGACCATGATGTCAGCCGCTTGCCGACGTCATGGTCTGTGCGACGCCGGCGCGTACTTGATATCACCGCGGCCGGACTGGGATCAAGCAGGGGAGCAGCGTCGGGGCATGGGAAAGGTGAGTTTCGTGTGTTTTTATTTTCCCACCGGCCCCACCAGTACCAGACCGGCCCCGGACCGGCCTTAATCTAATCGGCCCACCGGGATTTCTCCCGGTGGGTCTTATGGCCAGTCCGCCCCTGTCTACATATCATAAATGATATTTACATATCATAAAACTGGCTATAATAGAATTAAACTGAGCTGCTGGGTCCAATCAGACAGTACAGCTCTGCTCCAGATGTTTGCTCCCAAAGGGGGTCCTTTTCCTCGGACCTCAAGCGTAACATGAAAAAAAAAAACAGTAACAACAGTCTTGGACAACCCCTTTAATAAGACACAAAAAATGTTTCTAGGTGCTATAGAACAGAAGATGAACTTAAGTGTTCGAGAATAAAAATGAAGGGATTACCTCTGCAACCGTCAAAATATTCCTGACCTTTGGGGGATATTTTAAAGGTAAACAGCCAAGTATTTCACATAAAATAGGGAATTCCAAAATCTCATTTCATACACTACCTGAGGAGACTAGTAGTTTTAATGAGGTAAAACCTGGTGATAGGTTTTCTTTAACCAATCTATGTGACCTACTAGGAGTAGGGTTGCAAAGTAAGACCAAAGCACAGGTTTATGCCTAATGCCATTTCTTGAAAACTCTCTGTACATATTGAATCAAAATCTAAAATCAAGATTTGACCAGATCTTGAACATGACAATTTCTCAGAATGCAGACATGCACTCTTTTTTACACTACAATAAACAGCTCATGAAAGTGCAAATAAATTGTAGAAGCTGTCACTAGAGCTAAATTCACTCCTGGGAACACCTCACCCTCATATTTCACCTGTGCGCTACACGTCCACTCTAACTTACTTCTGATGGGATCATTAGCAACTCTGCGTGATTGTTGCCGAGTCTTTGAGGTGGAGAAGAAAACAAAATTGCCTTGCAAGGTGAAACATAATTTTGATGCATTACAAAATGGCAGACACATCAAAAAAGTACTAAAAAAAAAACCAACAACAAACAATTAGAGCAGAAATTTCATCTCTGCAATGTACATATAAAAAGCTAAATTTGGAGACTATTCCAGGCACCTTGCATTTTTAAAGTATTTTTAAAGTATTGTGCTATATACAAAGAATAGGCATGCTGGTCAACATTCAAAGTCTTAAAACCTGCACAAAAATTTTGTCCTTAATAAGAACATATGCCAAAAATAACAGCTTCAAATCTTTTATATCCTCTTGCTGGGATGCCAGTTTCATTTAAGCTTTAATACAGGCAATAACTCCTGATGCAATTTACCCTTCTACCCTGTGTAGGGTTACATTGATACATTTTAGCTGAAATGTATGCTTTCTCTGAGCCAAAAGAAGTGAATTTCTAAAAAATAAGTTTGCTCCTTGTTACATTTGGCAAATCTTCCTCAAGACTGCCTTATTATGAAGAGTTGTATCAGAAATGTCAGATAATATATATTGGCTCTAATGTTCTATTAATTGATGTTTTTGATGGTTTCTTGGTACATTGATGTTTTCATGGTTTTTGCTATAAAGGGTTAATTTTGCTATCTAAGTAGCATTCAAAACCAAATAAAGATTACTGCTGCTAGAAACAAAAGCCAATACATTTTAAATGCAATAATGTAAAACAATACCTAAGAGTGTAGTAGCTTTGGGATATATATCATAAAAAGTTGACTTTCTAAAACATATACAGCAAAGAGAAGTTAACTTCACCAAACAGCAAAAAAAGAAACATTGTATCACACTTCCATAGTACCTATGAAGCCAAACTTCTCTTTTCTCTTAGACATCAGATTCTTTAAAATAAATAAAGGCACTTGACAAAACAGTAAAAAATAAATGTGCGTTATATAACTTATCATAGGACATGGTGAAATGTTATTGAGGTCAAGAGAGTTCTATGAAGCAGCAATGTCAAGAAGCCTTTTTGTCCAAAAGGTATTGTTCTTTTAAATCACATATGGAGCAGTTACTTAAAAGTCTGTTTCGACAGACAGTTGCTTGTGCGAAGAAGTGAGAAGACATCTGCATGGTACTCAACAGAAATACAAGAAAGAGTAAGGCAATTGCATGATTCCCATCAGTTTCGTACCAGGGTCTCCATCTTTCATTCATGATCCCCTTGACAATTTTGCTAGTATTTTAATTTCAGTTTCATAACTTAAATGTGAACAATCATTCTAGAAAAAAATGTCTGCCTATGGGGGAGATATAATACATGGAGGGTATACAGATGTTAAACACTGGCTGTTCCTATGGGATGTGCCATATCATGATGCAAAGTCTTGTACTAGAATGTCCCCAGGTACCAATAACCTTCACTTACGAGAAATGCCATGCTCAAGAATTAAGCGCTTACAATACAGCAGGACGACTAAACCACCAAGATCCCCTTGAAGAGGAAAGAAAAACTATTCCCTTAACATATTGCTATATAAAGTACAACTATCATGGGCAATCACAGAAACAATGCATGACCAAGTTTTCACACCATTCATATGGGTTATTTACAGAAAGATGTTGTAGTAGGATAGCCTTCTTTTATTCTGAGCAAATATATAATAAAGATTTTTCATTTTTTTCTGTAAATTCTCAATCGCCACCGATAGTCCAGTGGAATATACTGTGCATGTGTGAAGCACAAAGTATGCACTGACTGCATCATGACCTTTTATTGAAGTCTGGGTCAGACATCACCGCAAGGCAGGGCTCAGTCCAAACATTGCTACCAAGCATCTTAATCCTCTCAGCACACAATGCAAATTTTGTGCAAGGTAAAACAGAAGGGGCATAGTAAATGGAGTTTATCCAAATCCCATCCTGCTAAAAATATATACAGTGGTTATTTATACTGGTGCAGAAGATTGAGCTCCGCCCCAGGTATATGTGTGCAAGCAAGCATAAGATCTTTCATCTACAGCAGGGGTAGGGAACCTATGGCTCGGGAGGCAGTTATGGCTCTTTTGTTGGCAGCATCTGGCTCTCAGACAGATCTTTAATAAATAGTGATGGCTGCTGTGTGTGTGTTGGACTGATCACTGGACACAGGCAGCTATGTTACCGCTGCCCATGTCCTGTGTGCGACCCAGGTGCCATCGCCACCATTTTCTAAGCCTGTGTCAAAGAGAAGAGCGTGCTGTGACTATCTTCTGGGAAGCATGTGCTGTGGCTACCTATCTACTTGGGGGCATGTGCTGTGGCTACCTATCTACTTGGGGGCATGTACTGTGGCTAGCTATCTACTGGGGGGCATTAGCTGTGACAACCTATCTACTGGGAGGCATGTGCTGGGGTCACCTATCTACTGGGAGGCATGTGCATATTGTAGGGCTCTTATGCAATAACATTTTAAAATATGTGGTGTTCATGGCTCTCTCAGCCAAAAAGGTTCCTGACCCCTGATCTACAGACTCCTACATTGATCCTACCGTCATCTACAGCTCCTACCTTGGCCCAGAACCCACAGTCTTGGTCAACATTTTGGGCATGTCATTCAGAGTAGTTATAACCACTGGCAACTTAAGCACCCATATAGAGAGATTTTAAAAATTGGAGAAAGGTCAAAAAGGCCCACGACCACAATGGAAAACCTGTCCAGGCCAAAATTGGTTGAAATAGCAGTCTTAAAAATGACAAATTTACACCCCCTTAGCATCTTTGAGCTGCCTGGCAGTTGATGGGCATATTCCACACTGCCTCTTATTCTGCCTCTCTTTAGCTGTATGACACCACTTTGACTTCCATTAATAGTGCATGAAATGTACAGCATGAACTTGTAGGAAGGATCGCTAATCCAGCAAGACAGATCACATTAATATATTAGCAAGAGGAAATTGCTAAAGTGTTATCCTGTTATTGACTTTCATATTATATCAATGTTAATATAAACCAATTAATATCACATTAAATTAACATACCCTTAGAAGAAGTAAAAAAACACAAGCTTCTCAGACCTGCATGTATTATCATAAACAAATGGCATGAAAAGAAAGCATCACTGCAGCAACCCATATATACTTTCCAATGGTTTTAGAAATCTCTGTAACATATACATAGCCTGGTGTTTTATTTGATTAAACTGTCTGTATGGATTATATGGACAGTACAAGCCAATACAGTACTACAAAGTAGGTCAAATGGTATTGCTAATTCTGTGAACTGCCCTTAGAGGCTGCCGCATGTCACATACACAAATTCAAGGGTAGCAAAAGGAAGATTAAGGAGGTTCAACTGGAAAACTTTGACACAAAGATCATACATTTCCCCACGCTGCCACCAGTCCTTGTGTTACAAAATCCTGATCTCTGGGACTTTGGCTACATTGTGGGACATGGCTGGTCATAGAGGCATGGGTAGTTGCCATTTTATACATTATTCCTCTCATTCAAAACCAAAATGAAATTTTGTAGAACTCATGGTCTGATCTTCACTAGGAAGAGACTTGGCAGAAAGTCTTTTCAAGTAAAACCTTGTTCTGGTGCCTGCTGTATGCAAAGACAGCATAAATAGTTCAAGTGCAACCCTACCCACTTACTGATCTAAAAGACCCAACAAAGATTTCAGTTTAAGAATAAAGTTGGTACACCAATAAATATAAATGATGTGCTTTATGTAATTATGAACAAGTACATGCTACTGACATAGGAATAAAGAAAAAAAAAACACCAGGAGCAAGGTTAAATGCTGAGATCACTTATAACCATATTCTGCAATTCTGGATAGGCGGTGGTTACTAGGCTTTAGCATATAATGGTAGAATGATCAATTACATTCACAAGTTCCATTTTCTGGCTCTTCTGAATCGACTGGGCTTTAGTATGATGAAGGAAAACCATTGATTTCCTTTGTTGCTTTCTTCATCAACCAATATGTTAAAAATAAAGTTATATACAGTGTTTAATGCTACAAACCATTTATGTTAATGCAGAGTCACAAAATGGGCTTTGGGGACTGTACTTGAAAGGCAATATTTGTATCGATGTAGCACAAGAAACAATTGATGAGAAATCACTGCACTCCTGGGGGATGAACACTCTAAAGATGAAAAGCTTATGCCATTTGTTAATGCAACATGAAACTAAGGGGTCTTATCAGTAGCCTAGACGCCATTAACTTCTGCAATGCCAAACAAGAAATGGTGATGTCCCTAGTGGCAGATAATTTGATGTGCTTTATGGATGAAGGTGTATTAATTACTTCAATCTTTAAATTATCCAGGCTCTCTCACCACAAAGATCTATAAAAAAAAGTTACATTACTTAACAATACCAGAAACAGTTAAATGCATATTAGAGGGGTTTACCAGCAACAAAACATTAGAAACTGTGTATAAGAACAAAACAAACAGTGTTCCTCACAACACCACTCCCCACTGTGACTAACTGGCATTCACAGCCACCAGTCTCTGAGAATGCATTTCTATCACACAGGAAGCTTTTTTGTTTCTGAGTTCCAGTACTGGAACGGGATGCGGTGGCGCTTGTCACGGAATAAACTCCCCGGTATGGTCTTGTTAAAAATGCATAAGTTTATTGCTACGCGTTTCGGTCCGGTACCCGGACCTTCGTCAGGCATAAGAATACATTACAATTAGAGAGGGTTTATATACATATAAGAAAAATACATGAAAGTGAGGCTCAGAGTGATTTCCGGTCATGTGATGAACGGGGCTCGGCGGGTTACCGGGCGCCGCTCAATGTAATCTATTAGCGAGAAGATTCTACAGAATTATATTTGAGAACACAACATAAACATATTTCATAGTCAACAGTGTGTATTACAATTTGTTATTCCCCATTATTTGTGTGTGGAGACGGCTACACAACATACCGGGATATGTAGCCTGTCTTGGTTGTCATGGCAACTAGATCCACCCAGGGAGTATCGGGAAGTCGGGAAAGCCCGTAGGAAGCCTATTAGAAGAATGGCTTTTAAGCAGGTACACTGTAGAGAGATAAGGTTAGAGTGGAGGGGTGCAGTCAATTGATCTTATTGTGGTTTGAACCGCTCTGTTCGGCGCTTGTTTGGCGCAGATTAGTGTAGTCATCCTAGCGGCTGAGTGGGCTCCGGAGCTGCCGCAAGCTACTGTGCATGCGCAGAGCTCCAATGGAGCAGTGGGAGAAATGTGAGGAATGTGCTGTGAATGTGCAGGTAGGAGGGATCGCAGAGGCTACAGGGATGTGAAGTAGCCTGCGCTCCCACTGCATGGAGAGGCACTGCCCCAGTAGACTCTCTGGAAAATTTACATATTAGGTATTGACGGTAAGCTTAGCTTAGAAAGTGTTATAGGGTTAGGTAAAGATAGATTAGAGCTTAGTAAGTAAATAGGAGCCTTCCATCATATGTACCTTGATAGGTAGATTTCTGATGGTAGGTTACCCCCAAATGCATTGTGTAAATATTTAATTTACATCATGTTATTTACATTCGGTTTCCAGCATATGAACACCATGTTTAAGTAAACGCAATGTGAGCGTGATGTTAACATATCTGGGCCAAGCTCCACCCTGCAGCATTTACAAAGCAATTCATATGCTGGTGTGCATGTGGCCATTACCCCCCTTTTGATGAGCAATCTGTGTGGGTACAGTGGAAAAAAACAACACTGCAAAATAAAGGAAAACTATTTACTATTATGATCTGCACTGTTCATTTATGCAGTTTGGCTTAAAAGTTTAGTTTGCGTTAAGAAAAAAACTGATAAAACTTCTGCCTGACTCACCACAAAAACATGAGGATTGGTGGGTTAGAGGAAGAAAATCTGAAAATATACAGAGAAGATTATATGAAACTTTGCCTTATAAGGACTAAAGACAAAATTGGTCATTATAGTGCGGTTACTGTCACATAAAACAGAAAACTACACCAGTGATGCCATAAAGTATCCTAGATTAAGCCTAAAGTGTAACATGTTTCTCTTTACGATTTAAGAACATCTAAGCTCATTTTAGCAGGAAAAAAGTTTAAAATAAAAGCTTACAGACGATTCATTTAAACAAACAAGAGGAAGAACTTTTATGTGCAAATTATAACTGTGCTTGCTGCCTGATCACAAGCCCCTAAATATTCATATTCAGGGGAGAGGTTTACGATTAAACATTTCCAGGAAAGAAAATTATTTATAGCCATAAAAAAAGGTATAAGGGAAAATGATCTCATCCTGAGCCAAAGATTAAGAATATAGCATCACAGATGGCAAGCGATAGCATACCTCTTATCTACACATACCGTACTTCATTACAAGAAAGCTAAGCTCACAACTGTAATCTATGTGAAATCTGAACATGCATGTGGCCCCAGTCAATAGGCACCCTTCTTTTACAATGTAATAAAGCCACAACTCCAATGCAGAATCCAGCCCATGTAACCAGTGTCTGATAGAAGGTTCATCATGTAAGCTTTCTATTAGTTCTGTGGGAGTGAGGAACTTTGAATAAGCATGCAATAGAGGTAAACATTTAGCACGGTGGCTGAGTGGGTAGCACTTCTGCTTCTGCAGTGGTGGAGTTCTGGGTTCAAGTCCCACCCAGGTCAACATCTGCAAAGAGTTTGTATGTTCTATCAGTGTTTGCGTGGGTTTCCCCCCACACTCTAAAACATACTGTTAGGTTGTTTAGATTGTGAGTCCCATGGGGACAGGGACCAATTTGGCAGGCTTTGTGCAGTGCTGTGTAATCTGTAGTAGCTATTAAATATATATATAATTATTATTATCTATTCAACCCTACCAAAGTACATTATATTATTTCTAAGTGTATATAGTGCTATATTTACTATAGCCCTATTTTCTCCAGTATTTTCATTCCATAAAACCCATAAATGCCTATGGGAATGTTAAAAATGAGTTGCATACAGTTGTTTACCGTATGCTGCCGAATATACATGTCGTATTCAGGGATTTTGAGGTTAAGGAAGCTAGTAACATTTGCCAACCCACCGTATTTTATTTGCATATGTACGGTGACTTACGTGCACATATACTTAAAAAACATCATGTACATGTGGCCAAAAATGACATTGAAATACATGACAAAAGCATACATTTGTGTATAAGGGGCCTTGCATGAATGGCTTTCTGGGAAAAGAATATGTAAATAGGTTTCCTAGGATGGTAAAATTAAGACTATCCCTCTAGTGCCACCATTAAGGCAGCATTTCGTATACATGGATGTCAGTCTCTCAGAAAGCCTTCTGATTTCACTACTTCTCTCAGCACAATGTAGCATCAGGGTCGGATACGAGCCGATTTCCATGACTGGAGTCCGTGATCATGGGAATTACTGAGTTCTTTGTGCTCAGCAGGTATGGAGCTTGCTTAGCTCCTACGTTGGTGCCATTTTGAAAGAGCTGACATCTGCAGTATGTGCTTATACAGAGAATAACTTTGACAGCTATTCCTGTCAACCATACAAACAAGTGATTGCATGAATATTGAGACCTTTGGCGCCCAATACAGCCATAGATCCAGTATGGCAGTGCATTTACAAATATGCCATTCTGGGTTGGTCGAGTATCTATAAACTACACTACTTTACACTACTTGCTGGCTTGAACCAATTCCGGAGTTGATAGTATTTTTCGTTGCTGAATTAATATCCCACATAAAGAGCTTCCGTAAATAATAAGAAATGACTATATCTGGAACCTTGAACAACAAGTAATGTGTATTGATTTTTCTATAGATATATACAGAATAATCAGAGATGACGCATTGTGTGAAGTGATGCGCTAACCCTTTCCTGAAACTTGTTAAATCCTTTTTACAAGCCACCTTTTTTATTCATTTTTATTGATTTATTTAATGTTCTTTCATAAAGCCGACCACCTCCACCTCAATAAAGGTCTCCAAACAATTGCAGTTTCTTGAAATAGATATGACTACCGGCAGGAGAGCGTTATGACACAACCCGAAATTCTCTATAAAGAATAAGTATGTACATCAAGCTCCATCAACCAAGTGGCAGCAAGTTTTGGGTTGGAAGGCACTTTTAGACTAGCTGAACAAGTACAATAAAAGTAAAAAAAAAAAAAAAAACCCTAAAAAACAATAATCAGTCTATTCAGTTACTCAATTACAAACATTTAAGGTGAACCCGTCAGGTTATGATTGGAAAGGATCTTTATTTTTATTCTATAGGTTTGCATGATTTGGCGTATAAAGAATAAAATTTTATCAAGACTCATGGGAAGGTATCCTGGTACCAAAACACACTGGATGACTGACAAATCTCTCTATATTTAAGAGTAAGTGACTAATATAACCGTTTTTTACAAACTATTTTCTTTTACATACTTCTGTCTATAATGCTTATAAACTGATATACAAAAGTTATAAACAACCACTCTGGGGAAAGCATATATAGGCCCAACATAAAATATGCACATTAGTAAAAAGCCACCATCTGCAAGACTATTAAAAGCACACAAGAAAGTGTTTATTGAAAGTCACATCACGCTATGGTACAGAATGTCAATTTCCTGCCACTCAAATGGTTAAAAGCAGCATAGGGGAGCTCTAAATTATTCACAGGGTGCACTCAGATTAATAGAGATAACTGTTTGTAGACAGAAGTGACCTTTCCGAGCCTCATGATGAAAGAATCTCATCTACTAGAAAGAAACACAGGAAAAGTTATCAGCTCAAAGATTTGTGCGCTTTTTCTAAATCTGAATATCCATGAATATATTTCCCTTAAAATTCCTTTGCATTTATTTGGATCAACAGGTTAAATTTATAATTCAATTTGTGCACAGTGTTAAAGGCAGATCAAGAACCAAGGTTGTTTGACGAACATGCGCTTCATAATGTAACTAACAGGGAGGCTAAGAATACAATTGACTTCATATACTTCTGTGAGTGGATCATACGCCACTGGGATCTCAAGCTTATTTGTGCACTACACAACCATGATAAACAAAAAAAAAGTAGAAAATGTAACTTGTACAATCTTACTAAGGCTACATCCACATCCGCCCAGGAGAGGCAGAGCCCCCTCTCCATAGAAAGACACAGTGCACGGCAACGTATTCCTGCGAAAGATAGGACATAAGACATGAGGCTGTTGGCATGTATGGGGGATGTATATGCGCCGTATATATGGCCCCCCCATACGTGTGTGTGTGTGTGAATGCAGCCTAAAGGGAGAAAGCAATCAAACAATGAAGTGGGACTCCCACATGACAGCCCACATGCACTTTAGGTGATAATAATGCATCACTTTATTCAGGTTTCCATTTCACCTTACACTACATCCAAGAAAACCAACTTTTTCATTATGTAACTGCAAATCATTCTAAACGGGGTACAACTACATAAAATAATTAACTATGAAATACTTTGGAAACATACCAAAAATACAGAAGATAAGTTTTTTTCATTATTGAGGCATTTGTACATAATTGCCATTAAAAGGGAAAGTTGTTATGTTGCTGCAAGTCTCCGCAACAAAAGCTTTGATTATACCTAATACCTGCATTGTTAAAGCAAAATTAGAATTTCCATTCCTCAATATTATATTGTGACTCAATATAACAAAAGAAAAAGAGAAAACTTACTCTGTGTTGTTCCTTTTGTCTACTGTTGAGTATGTGGGTGTCAGGTAGTGTTTCCAACAGAACCTTAACCAACTATCGTTTATTGGCAGTCTTGAGGAAAAACATCAGTGCTATTTGGGACACAAAACTACCTACAGGTCTTGACAAACCTTAGTGTCCCGACTAAAGCTACATTCACACGAACCTATGGGGGACATATATATAGACGGCGCATATATGTCCCCCATACACTTCTATGGGCTCACAGCCCTGTATGGGAGCGGTACCGTGCCGCACACGTGCGGCACCTTACCGCTCCATAGCATGATAGGACATGTCCTATCTTTCTACGGAATATGGCGCCATGCGCTGTATATTCCTATGGAGAAGGGCAGGGGTGAGCTGCGCTCATCCCCTCCTCCTCTCCACAGCGCCGTTGTATGCCTGCCGTACTACGGTATGGCGGGCATACATTGTGTGAATGTAGCCTAACAGCAGTTTGTCATGTGTGGCTATACTTTTAAGCTGTATAAGTTTTCTATGTTAGAAAGCTACAATCATTAGTTTATGCTGCCTGCACCACACAATGACTATTATTAACAACCCTTCTGCCATGCCACACTTACTATATAAATTGTATGCTATTACAATGTCATTATACAAGCATAGTTTATGGGCGAAATATGGTCCCCATTTAACGACTTGATATTTTGGCTCTGGTAACTACTTCTAGAACAGCCATGAAATCCCTAATGCTGTTAGAGCACAGCCAACAGGTGTATAATAACAACCAGGACTCTGCCAGGTGGAACATTGGTAGAACCCTATACAGTATTTTAACACTGACAGAAAATATTGTGTATGATTGAATGAAAAAAATGTTAACTATGCAGATCAGGATTTGTGAGAAAAATAATAAGAAATAAAATGGTGTTGGCAAGAATTTTTCTGTGAGGGCGGTAGACCAGGGAGAGGGGTGGCCGTGAGGATTCGAAACCAACAAGAGTTGACGGGTATAAAAGGAAAAAAAACTTTGGGGAACTGGAATTTCTAGAGTAAGGTATTATAGTTGAATTGCAGAAATGTTACAAAAAACTTATATATTCCACAGATTTAAAGGCCTTGAGAGCAGAAATAGAAGAGTTTATCTGGAAAATCTAAATATATGTTGGATGCTCAAATTACCATTCAAGAGCTACAAGATACATTAAAATCATGTAAGGGGAACTCATCTTGTGGTCTGGTCGGCTTCCCTTCCGAGATCTATAGAAAACTGGGTGACATCCTATTCCCTATACTCTTGAAAGTATAGGACTAGAGTTTACAAGTTGGCAAATTACCAAAATCACTGTGTAAGGCTTGTAATTACTTTAATGTAATTAAAAGATGTGTTAATAAAGATCAAAGTGGATTTATACTTGGATATAGCCCCCAAAAACAACAATAGGTGTCTTTATGCAGTGATGTAGCTGGGCTGGGGGAGACACGCTCCATTGTGTCATTGGATTCTGCTAAAGCGTTCTACAGGTTAAAGTGGATCTTCCTTTGGGAAATAATGAAGAAATTTGGTGAAGGAGATACATTTATAGAATTTGTCAAGTTGTTCTATGTTGACCCAAAAGCGAGAGTAAAAATTAATGGAGGTCTCTCAGAGCGGTTCAGTTTGACATGGGGCAAGAGGCAGGAGTGCCTGATGTCGCCCCAATTTGTGGTGTTTAGAGAACCACTGGCAATCAAGATTAGGAGGACAGAGGTGATAGAGGGATGTGGTTGTGGTGGGGTAGAAGATAAAATTCTTCTCTATGCCGACAATATTCTATAATATCTAAGAAACTCAAACTTCAGTTCCAGTTACTATGGGAATAATAGATGGATTTAAATAAATGCCGGCCTTGAAATTAACTGCAAAAAATCCACCCTCTGTAAGCTTGATATATTTACATTGCGACATTCAGGAGAACCAATCATCTTGAACCCGGGTGATCCTTTTGAACATATATTTAAAAATTAGTTCCCCTTAATTGATAAGTTTAGAAACAACATTAAAACATTAAGTAAATTATTGCTTTCAAGAGCAGATAGGATTTCTCTAGCCAAGATGAAATTATTACCACAAATTTCTTATTTCCCGATCTTTAGTCTTTGTGGAGAGCGGGATAATTCTGTTTTTTTTTTCTCTCGCTGGCAAGGGGTGGGTAGATAAATGATTTTGTATAAGTAGTGCCTCTATTGTTTGGTTTGTCTGTCTATTTTTTTTTTATTCTGTCTGATTATATTTAATCATATGTCTCGGAATATGTACGTCTCGGAATGTAATTCTGATATTGGAATTTTGTTGAATTGAATAAAGAAAAAAGTTGATTAAAAAACACCTTATGAGAAACTTTAATAATGTTTCATTTATGTCTGCCTTTCAATGGGTTGAGCCAAGAATTCTCTATAAGTTTTAAGCTTCTCATAGGAGAGGGAGGCGTGAGGATAATAAAATGCACATTACACTGACCTAGGACATGGTGTGAAGTATAACCAACACTGAAAATACTAATAAATTAGGACACATCAAACAACATTTGTAGAACACTGCCTTGGGAGAAGAGTGAGGGATTTCATCTGTAGTTTATTAAACATTTGTTTTATAGGAGGATCTAAAAGCTTCTACACAAACAAGCCTCTACTGGAAATGACCTTGGGAGCAACTAATGGACATCAAGGGAGAAGAAAACTTTGAGTAATGCAAATCTCCTGGTGCATTTTGTTATTTAACAGCTCTGACACAAGCAATACATTTGAGTGGATGAGGCCTTCATCCAGAAACATCTAAGAGCTTCAAGTTTAATAAACTTTCTATGTAATGGATTCCTGAAATCTGAGTTTTATACTTCTCTCCAAATTTTAACAGGCAGGGCTCCAGGGTAAAGCTTGTGGATAGACACCATTCTGGGCCTATCATGAGACAGGTGGTAACTGGTTTACCAAGGGTGCGTGTAATTTTAATAAGGATATGTGAATAAAGAGCTGCCTCTTGACACCTGTCTGTGCTTTTTTTTGTTACCCTGATAAGACTACCAGTGGACTTCCTCTTTATTAACCATTAAAGGGGTATTCCAGGAAGAACGTCTGATACAAAAACCCACTGTGCTATAAACAAATGAATACAACAAAATTCAACATCATTAAATCACAAAATTTAGCTTAATTGACTTGCTTTTATGATTCACACAGTTTTACAGGTTTTCTAAAGTAGGCAGAGTTATCTCCAAGATGACCACCACAGATTACTATAACTCCCATGAGCCCTCAGTTGAGTTGGTAGTTCCAAGTCTAAGATTTCTAGACTACTCCATCTTTACAACATCACAAACTCAATCAAGCCCCCCCCCCCCAAGAGGGCTAGTCACCTTTGACAGACAAATGCAAGGGAGGGCAGGATAAAGTCAAGAATCTCCATGGGTAATTGTTTCAACGCTGTAGCTGTCTTACAGTGTAACAACTTTTAAGAGCATTTGCAATTAAAAGGCTAGACTCACCTATGCTGAGCAGCACGTTGTGTGGACAGAGTTAAGTTTGGTGATAAAAGTAAGTGTAAATTATTTGGATCTGATGGGAAACATTTACTAAGGGTCCCACGGACGCATTTCGGTCGGGTTTTCTGACATTGCGCCGCTGGGACAGGTATTTAGAAGGCGATTGTGTCGCACACAATCAGATTATGATTGCCGGCTTTCAGGCGACACAAATGGGGTGGCGGCCCGTCAGACAATTCGATGGATTCAGACAAAGCCGGGATTTAACTTACAAATTGTGTCACACGCCAAGCACTTACATGCACCAGGAGGAAGATGGTGAACTCCGGGAGACCTGAGCGGGGGAGCAACACATGCAGGATATCGGGCGAACAATCTTAGTGAATCGCCCCATACTGCCTGATCGTCAGACACTCCGGACCTCTTGAACTCAATCGGCCGGGTAAGTAAATGTGCCCCATTATGTTTATCAGTAAACTGGGGAAAACTGAACCCAGAGTATGTAAAGAAGTCAGTAAAAGGTGGTGGAGGAAGCTTCTTCAAAAACACAAGGTTCCTTTCTTGTATTCTTTACACAGCCAACAATCTTATGAAGGACAATGTCACACAGCAAAACGAGTAAAGCAGTTCCTTGAAATAGAAAGCATGGAAACAATGAAATGGCCAACTGATGAGTCCTGAGCTTAACCCAATATAAAACCTCTGGAAAATCCTTGGTGACAAGGATATGGCAAATAATCCCACAAGAGTCTGAGAACTGTGGAAGAGACTGGAAGAAGAGTGGACCAAATCCACACCAGAGTAGTCTGAGAGACTAGTAATGTCCTGTGGTCACAGATGAGCTGAAGTCATTCTAAGAAAATGCCTGTACATTTCCTTTTGTTTTAAACATCAGAAAATGTAGTTATAATCTTTCTCTATGCTACAGTCATTGCTGTTCTCTAATTATGATCATCAAGTTTCTTTTAGTAAAATAAAGGTTTTATGTTGATATATATTGGTCATTTTGTAAAACAAGTCGTGATAAATTGTTCAATAAGTTTTATCTCCAATGTAGGCAGCTTTGGCAGAAAGCTGACAAATTCCACCAGGAGTGGACATGTTTCTGAAATCACTGAGAGTCAAGGTTATTAATGTACAGACTATATTTGTATTATCAGACATGCCGGGTAGCCAACATTCATTGTTTTAGACAACTATGGGGGCATATTGCGCCCACCCCTTATTAATATTGTCTACAAACAGTAAATTATATAAAATGTGTCACCTCCTGTTTCCAGAATGGTAAAACAGTACGCTTTACAACATTTTTCAGCAGCATTCTAAGTGCCCTATGTCACAGACATAAAAGCTAATGAAATTATTAGTGGAAGGAAGCTGTAACGTTACGGGGTCAGGAGTTTCTAGAGAAGTCTGATCCACCACACAATTCAGATAGATATATTAAGATCATGCCCTTTAGATCAGCACTGAACCACAAAGAAATTTCTGATTCAAGATTATAATCAAAAGACATGGAACACTTTACTACTTCTGTTGGCAGAAACTGCCAATATAAAGCTAAAAAAAAAAATCTGAACACTTAAAAGTCAAATGAAAAAAATAAGGCTAAAAATGAAAAGTATATTTTGACAACGTTGACATTGTAAACAGCACTCCATTCAGCACTGCATTCCAAGCTCTTGCTTAAGGGAGCTTATGGTCAGCAGGAGCGACCATAACATATGGATGATTTACAAATCATAATGAAATTATTTATCACTGTGTGAAAAATTAAGGTGTTGGATCACTTGCAGGGTGATAACTGGCTAAATGACAAATGATGCTGACAGATTCCCTTTAACACCACATAGAATTCCAACATGGCAACAGAAGAATGGGGTGTGGAATAATTAAATACACAGTTCAATGATGCAAACAATCCTGTCTAAACCTACATGCACACAATGTCCTGTGGACCGTTGTTTCCATCCGTGTGCCATTGGTGGTTGCGCTCTCATAACGCACCAATGACAATTGAAAAAGTGTGACCAGAACCTGCTCTCTCTTTTGCATCTCGGGCATTCAGTCTGTGCATGAGGATAGAATCCATGGCCTTGTGTGTGAGCCCATAGAAGTGCGAGCTGCTGAAAAAACCCTGGGGCTACATGCACAAGAGATACATGTACATCATTATAAATTAGGAATGTATTATATGCAGTAAATGCGTGGCAATGTATGCACAAAAACATGTGAAACTTCAATAGGGGATGCTAATGTAGCAATGCAGAAAACATAAGCATTGAAAGCTGATATGTTAAGCTGATTTAATCAGCGCACTTCATGTAATGACAGGGTGCAGAAGAATGTGGAGAGGAGGTGCACTGATTAGAGGCAATGGGTTCTGCATCTAGAATGCATCTCAATGCATGTTAATAAACAACTGCTGCCTGTCTGAAAGGGTTACGTAGGTATCAGTATAATTACATGCAGACATTTATCGCGACGCAATCAAAACTGCTCTCTGCAAAACTAGATTGTTTTGGGACCACTGTGTGGAGCCGCTATGATCACATGTACATTATTCACAGCGCCTATGAAAACTTGAATTATTTGTGCACGTCATGTCTCTAGAAAACTGTGGCACAAGGAAGCATGGCCTTGGCTTCAGTAACCAAAGCTTCCCAGCAAGTACATAGTTCTATGGAATGGTGTTTGGCAAATATACATTGAAGCTGGGAGAACTAAGCCTACTTGAAAGGTTGGCAGAAAGTCCCTCTAAATACTGCATGCAGCTGTACATACGTCCCCCATATAGACAGCTATGGCGCTCAGGCTTGATACAGTGAGTGCAACAAATGCTTATAGTTCTGAGTTGTAGCCTGCTCTATCTTTGGCCGTAACTATGGCCGTGCGGCTACAATTTTCTATGTAGAGGGGCAGGAGTGAGCAGCGCTCACCCCCTCCTCCTCTCCAGCGTGCCAACGTGTGCCCACCGGGCTACGGCATGGCGGCCATACATTTGTGTCCATGAACGCTTAGTCTCAGCAACAGTAATGAACTATACTGTACTATGTAACTTGATACGTAAAGTGGACCACCATGAAGACAAATAAGAAACATGTTATCACTTTGATGCTTCCATTGGTCTAGATTTGTCACACAACTTGCATTGATGTATTCAACTTTTTAATATGCATTACTTCTATGTAAAGTAACAAACGTATACAAAAGACATACATACAAATATAAATGTGAAAGGAGACCAAATTAAAGGTGAAAACACAAAACCACTTACATAAAATACATTTTTCTCCAAGATTGATTAACTCTCTAGGCACCAGACACATCTTCGGTGGGTAAATATCCAGTTCTGCCCTACATGTTCTGCTATAAAACAGCCACAAATCAGAATAATAAATCCATAAGAAAGCCTGGCGTGTTTTGTCTGGCATGCAACTGCAGAGATTCTTACTTCCCTGCTTCAACCATTAGCATACTTACACTAACCAGCTCAGCAAGGACAATCATGCAAAATCCAGATCTGTTAATCCCCTAATCTGGACTAAACCCAACACACTAATGGATTTGCAAGGAAAAAAATCCTTTAAGGGAATGCTGGCTGCTTCTTACTAGGCACGATGTTAGAAATGGACAGGTCATAGCTGGTACTCCAACAGAGGTCCTGACTGCATACACGACAAACCTCATTCATTTGCAAATTATTTTATATAATGCCTGATGTGGGACACAGCTTTGGAAAGAATGATTGCATGTGATCATATTATACTTTTTTTCCCCCTACAGATAAATTATGGCATAAAATTACACTGTTGGCTGTAATGCTGCAAGGAGCTCAGGAGGACCTGTCTGCCTCCTCTGTCTAAATATAATATATATATAATATAGAATTATTATTTTTTTTTAATATATATTTATATATACACACACATATATATTATAGATACTCGTACCTCACTTTTAATTCAAAGGGCATCTTTTCTATGAACATTGAGGTGTAGTCTCCATTTTACACCAGTTTTTGGCATAACCATTTCCCACCTGGCCACGCCCCTTTTCTCAAAGGCACCCCCTTTGTCAGACATGTCAAAAGTGTGCCAAAAAACGGTCTAAACTTGTGTCGGATGGCATTTTGGACTGATTTTATGTTGCCTAGCTGCAAAAAAACTGGTGCAGGTGATTAACGAATTTCCCTCACTGTGTCAATAAAATAGTTTGAAAATTAAATAAAATGTAAAAAAATTTATGAATGTCACCATCTATATTAAAACAACCAAACAAATGAATCTAGCCTAAGTTTAAGGATTTGTTCTCAAGGAAAATTTTGTTTTTTTAACCATACAGACATCATTTTCTGATTTTGACACCGTTTTCTGCTAGATTCCACACATAATCAATGGAAGGAGGATGTGGGAGAAATAGTGAGATGTCAAGATACATCAGTGTTTCCTGTTTTGTAGACTATCTGGTTCTCTGTAGTCACAACAATCACAGTGAAACACCTCTCTTCTAGAATCCATCATTTTCAATAGGCTAGGTCTCAGCTTATCGACTCCCCCTTACTGTACCTCTGCATGGGTCAGGGAGCTTGTAAGGGGCTTGCAAAAATCCATCCACATGCTGCAGTAACAATTATACACATATTTGAGCCAAATTTTCCATCAGAATAATTTTGCCTGAATTTGTTATTAGTAAGACCATTTTCCCTCAGGCCAGCTTATATTTGGGCTTTCCTCAAACATATATGGACTCCTATAAAGAGAGCTGGCCATCATGTATAATGTCTAAATTGGTAAAATTCAGCATTTAAAAAAAGTCCCATTAAATCTGAAGAGTGAAAAAAAATGCTGAAGGTGTAGCAGTTGCGGCCATTATAAGCTTTTGATCACATCAAGTGAGAGGTACATAGCATGCTAACTATAGAGAATGAGTGGGTGCAGTTAATCTGCTAATGTTTTATAAATTATAATAAGCTCTCCTGGGAACTACTGTAATTGATCCAGCCTCCGTCTCCCCATTCTGCATAATTGGTAAATGACAAGATGTCGGTAGGTAAAGCAAACCAGCATTTTAGCAACTATACACAAAGCAGCTGATAAAACTATGTCCACACTTCAGTGCCATTAAGGCAACCCTTTATATTCCATAATGCCTTCTCTCATTTGTGAATGAGCTATGCATTTAAAAAATGGGTAACCTTTAAAAGAAATGATATAGTGGCACCATAGTAGGCATTGCAGCAACATTTATCCAGATCTACAAGATTTGAAGAGACAGGCTACAAAATTTATTGCTCAGAGCTTTCAAGATCAGGCATGAGGTAATGCACAGCCAAGACAATCCCTGCTTAGCACTAACATGCCAAGGGTAGAGATGGCACCCAAGTGTGGCTTGTTACTGTGGCATTATTAACTCTGCATGGCAGATGATTCCGACTTCTCTCTTTAGTCACACGGAGAAGGGGGTTTTAATTAGGAATAATTCACTGCTCATGTCCTATGAAATAACAACCTTTTACCACAATTCAGCCTTGAGGGGGCTTATGAACATCAAATGACAGGTATATGAATAGATATCTGCGCAGACAACCTAAACCCAGGCACTGAACGACTGAAGAGATTAGATGCATAGAAGGGTTACTATGTAGTTTAGGATTCTCTGCTTTCCAAGAAATCTCATAGAACATATACAAGAGCTAAAGGTCACAATGGTAGGCACCGAAAATCTGTAGAATTTCATGAAACCCAAAAGAATCATTTTTCTGCTCACCACCACCATGGGGTAATGTTGAATAGATGCAAAATATATAGAGAAAGGAAAGACAGGACAAGAAGAGAGCCATCCAATTATCCATCTGAAACACAAGGATCACACCTTGTAACATGAAGGAAATTACATTATAAGCGAAGAATAACTGAAACTACTATTATTCTAAACACAATCTATGTTCTTTGCAGTGATCCACTTATATCAAGAAAAACAAAGAAAGATTATTGTATCATAGTCTTAAACTGATGCTCAATAAGGTGCAGTGAAAAGAAAATGTCACTGTATGCACTACGGTTGTTTGCCTGCACCTTTCTTGCAGAGCTGATTCTCTCCTATGCAGTGTTAAACATGGCTTCTATTGAACACTCACTTGCAGAAAAGAACTGCTGCCTACAGAAGTCTTTAATGGTACTGCTGCGGGAAACCCACGACATGTTTACCCAACCATTGTACTATGCCAAGCGACTCCCTATTCAAGAATCATTGTTTCCTCTGTACAGTAATGGCTCAATATATTCAGAAGGGCAAAGGTGCATATGGGGAAATAGTAGACAATTTACAACTCAAATCTATAAATTCAATTAAAAGTGATAGTTAAAAGTGGTCTTTATATAAGAGAAACTTATATGGACAGTGAACGGTAGCCAAAAAACCTACAGAAAAGCAAAAATGTCAAAATGCTTTGCTACCCCTAGTGCTGCAAAGTGAACCAACGGTACAATGTTCGTACATAACATTATAGATTCTATGTATACACAATGCATATACAACAGTATACAAAAATAGATATTATTCTTACTACTGGTGACAAACCTTTCCCATCTTCCACATATAAAGGCACTGGAAACCACAGCACAAGACATAAAACTATCATTCAGGTCTCTCTGGTGGAGACAGTGTTAAACTTCTAGAACACTTATGTGGCATAAGACTAACTGAAAACGCATTTCCAGGACCCACATCCGAATGCTTCAGCATCATTGTGAAAGCTATAAAAAACAGCAACCATGCCCCAATACTGTTGTTACAAGGTAGATGCTTCACAAGCTTGTATGTTAATGGCAGACTTTCTAGCATGTTTGTCACATAGATGGGAAGAGAAAAGAATATAACTATGCGGAAGTGAACTCTGGTAAGCCATGCTTATTCTTTGCTGGCTTTTCTTACAGTAGTGCTCAGTGATTACACTGAACCCTACTACCAAGAAGACAGTATTGACACTTTTCTGCCCTACAATGTAATAACGCCAAAGTTCTGGAACTATAAACTAGCTCATAGAAAACTTGATATTTCATCATGGTCCACAGTCTCAGAGACCAAAGGGAAGGGGGGGCAGGTTTGTACTTTTCAACTACTACAAACACTGAGAAATGGTTTAAAGTGTACAATTGTTATGATATTAAGCTGAATTCCTGCAAGAAGCCTTCACAGAGGCAAAGTGAAGGTCAGATTTAAGAAGAAAATCAATCTATTCCTGGGAAAGAAAGCACATATACAAAATCTTTGCAAATACAGCAGATGTCAAAAGAACCCAAAACTTCACTCCAACATCAAAATAAATGTCATGGTCACTTAAGATCGATACAATCTAACTTGTGCCAGGCAATGTAACTTACCAATGTGATGTTGAGTAGAGAAGAGGCATCATAGAGCACTCATGATGCTGGGGTAGATGAAGATGGAATTCTTCACTGCCTTCAATTGTTTTCCCACTACCTGGCAATGAGTGGAATACAGCAGGCATTTCCTTACAGGCACACATAGGGGGAGACAGTAATATAGGAGAAGATGCAGATTGTCAAGGCTTGCTCCACAGCAATAAGCCAGAGTGATTCACAGGTTGGTGTGATGAGCATGTGGAGGAACAGGTCACAGAGTAGAAAGCCAGCCTCCTCTGCTATAATTCTGCTGCTCCTGCAAGTCACTCTGTACCAGCACCCTGTCTGAGGTACAAGGGTTAAACATGCTGGATTGTAGCTAAGATATGCTACAGCACTAGCTTTACAGGGCATGAAGGACCAGCCCCCCCTCAAGCACTCCGTTGAATCCGTGCTGCTTCTGATTGTTGCTCCCAACTTGGGGGTGTGAATACGGTGAGCCGAGACAGGGGTAGTAGGGTGGGTCCGGACCAGGGGGCGAAGATTACCCCTGCCGTTAAAGGGAAGCAAAGTCAGCAATTGGCGTTGATGACGCTGCACGGGAAGAGCAGCCAATCACATCTCTCCTGCCTCTGGCAGATGAAACCTCATTTCTGCATTTATCCCAGCGCAGGCTAAGGCAAGGATGGAACGCAGAGCAAGAGGAGAAGAAAAAAAAAATCTGAAAAAATGCTCAGCACTCCATAGTCGTCATTAACGGATTGTACTGAAAAGGAAGGGGAACAACATCAGCATCTGCAAGCTGTGGACTCTTAAAAACTCTCACTGCCTGCCCTGTTTTAATAACTCCTCTCTTAGCTAAACGGAAAGAAAAGATAAAGGGGGAAGGGAATGTGAAACAGCCAATGCAACTTAGCTGGAAGCTTTGAGCATTAACCCCTAGAGGGAAAGAAAAAAAGAGGAGTGGGAGGGGAGCTGTGTGAATACATAGGAGCACTGCATCACGCTAATGTTCAGCTCAGAACAGTATGCGTCAGCAGTACATCCACGTTCTGACTGAAGGACGAAAGGATGAGAGAGCAGCCTGGCTGGTTGGCTGCTATTTCCAACACCAAGCAAACAGGGAGAGAGGAGGACTATTAGCAGAGAAAAATGCTACGGGGCTCTGATATCGCTGCCTCTTCTGCTGCCTGCTCTCCCGCTGCCATCACCACTGGACAAGAAATTCAAGGCAAAACGAGGAGAACCCCTCAACTCACTACCTCACAACAAAAGGAAATACAGTGGGATTTCCACGAGGCAGGAGAAGAAAGGCTGTGAAAGCTGTCCCTTCTTCGGACCAATCTCAAACCAAGGGCTCAAGCATTGAGGTGTGTGGTTTCTTCTCCAGCATACTTTATACCCTCCTTTCCACAAAGTTGCCCCCCTTTACTTGCTCTCCTCTGAGATATTGACGGATTATTGCTAAGTGTGCAAGAGGCAGGCTGCAGCTGCTGCATCCACAGCTTGGAAAGCAAAGCTAGTTTGAGGGAAAAAAAAGCCAGCAAGGAGAGAGGAGAAAAAAAAGCAGTCAATGCCTGCAATGTGCTGCCTTTCTCTTTGTACAAATCAGAATCCTGCAGACAGCCTGTGTGTCAGAGGAATATCCATGGAAAATTAGACTGATGAACAGAAAGCATCGCTCACATCAAAAACAGAGGGTTTCATATATTTGGGATTTTTAACCCTTCCTTTTCTTTTTTTTTTTTTTTTTTTTTTAATATCACCTGGTCTTCAGTTTCCTTTCAGAAATGGATTATCGTCAGTCTTCTGGCAGAGACAGCAGCGGAATCCAAGGACGAATAGCTCAACTGCAAAAGGCACCAGTCCCGGGGGAGCAACAGAATGATGCACCTGCATAGCCAAGTGGGCCTCGCTCCCTTGTTACGTTTTTCTTAAGGTTATTATTATTTTTATCGTCTCTTGTGTTGGGATTTACTAAAGGAGCCATTTTGTCTTTTAACATTTACATTCATCAACCATAATTCTTGCCGATACGAAAAAATTAAGGAATTTATGGTAGGACTGATCATCCAGCTCCCTGGTGGTTGGCATTGGCGTAAGGAATTTGCAATGTTGTTCTTTTCCTAGGTATACACAATTATCTTGCTTTTCTGTCTGTTCAAATACATTATAAGTTGATGTTTTTAGATAAAGGAAAAAGCTAACTGCTTCAAGATCTAGCAACCCCTTCATCATTTGTTGACCATCACTCCCACCAGTGTGTAGATGGAAAAGGGAATTTGTAGCCTACTGAAGCCTGGGTAGGGCCAAGTTCTCATTTCCATGCCAAATCCCAGACGATGGTGAATTATGAACGTGCCACATCATGAATTTCTTGTGGCTGGTAACTGTGCACCATACCTGGAAGGTCCTGTTTTCTGTAATCTACCTCATGGTGCAAGTGTGGATCCCCTGTGCAGCATTTTCAGGGCAACAAAACTGCCCATCTGTTTGTTCCTGCAGTAATCAGTTTAGCAAAGTTGTTTGTACGCGCCGTGGCCTCTCTGAAGTACCCCAAGGTATCCCATCTAACACAAGGTACCTCAATCTCATGGAAAACAATATTCATATGATCCAAGCGGACACATTCAGACATCTCCATCACTTAGAAGTTCTACAACTTGGACGAAATATTATCCGTCAAATAGAGGTTGGGGCTTTTAACGGTTTGGCTAGCCTCAACACTTTGGAGTTGTTTGACAACAGGTTGACTGTAATACCTAGTGGGGCATTTGAATATCTTTCCAAACTGAGAGAATTGTGGCTCAGGAATAACCCCATTGAAAGTATACCATCCTATGCTTTCAACAGAGTCCCTTCACTAATGCGTCTGGACCTAGGAGAGCTAAAAAAGTTGGAATACATTTCCGAAGGGGCATTTGAGGGATTGTACAATCTGAAGTACCTTAACCTTGGAATGTGTAATATTAGAGACATGCCCAACCTCACACCCTTGATAGGCCTAGAGGAACTAGAGATCTCTGGCAACAACTTTCCTGAAATCAAACCAGGATCGTTTCATGGATTAAGAGCACTAAAAAAGCTATGGATAATGAACTCTCAAATAAACATTATAGAGCGCAATGCTTTTGATGACCTGACATCTTTAGTAGAATTAAACTTGGCCCATAACAACTTATCCTCCCTTCCACATGAACTTTTTGCTCATTTGAGGTATTTGGTGGAATTGCACTTGCACCACAATCCATGGGACTGTGACTGTGATGTTCTTTGGCTCTCCTTGTGGCTCCGCGAATATATTCCCACAAACTCCACGTGCTGTGGTCGCTGTCATTCGCCACCACAAATGAAGGGGAAGTACGTGGTTGAGGTGGACCACTCATCGTTCCAGTGCTCAGCCCCTTTTATAATGGACGCTCCTAGGGATTTAAATATCTCAGAAGGAAGAGTGGCAGAACTCAAGTGTAGAACTTCAGCAATGTCATCAGTTAGGTGGCTGCTACCCAATGGTACTGTGCTGAGCCACGCTTCCAACCATCCACGGATCTCCATACTCAATGATGGAACGTTAAATTTCTCACATGTATTGCTTACTGACACTGGAGTCTACACATGCATGGTAACTAACGTTGCAGGAAACTCCAATGCTTCGGCCTATCTCAATGTCAGTACTGCAGAGCTCAATACTTCCAACTACAGCTTCTTCACTACCGTCACTGTGGAGACAACAGATATGGCTCCTGAAGACATCTCAATGATAATCAAGCCAGTGCCAACCACTTCCACTGGATATCAGCCAGCATATACCACTACCACCACAGTGCTCGTCCAAACCACCAAAATGCCAAAACAGGTGGCAGTCCCAACTTTAGACACTAGCGACAAAACGCAAACTAGCTTGGATGAGGTAATGAAGACCACTAAAATAATCATTGGCTGCTTTGTGGCAGTCACACTTTTGGCAGCCGCTATGCTAATAGTATTTTACAAACTAAGAAAGCGGCATCAACAACGAAGCACTGTAGCAGCTGCACGAACTGTCGAGATAATTCAAGTGGATGAGGACATCCCAAGTGGGAGTCCAACAGGAGTATCAGGTGAGGGGCCAGTAGTTTTGCCAACCATTCACGACCATATGAACTACAACACCTACAAGCCAGCACACCATGGGGCCCATTGGACGGCTAACAGTATCGGTAATTCTCTACACTCCACAATTACAACTATCTCGGAACCTTATATCATTCAGACCCACACAAAAGAGAAGGTACAGGAAACTCAAATATGACTTTTTTCAAATTAAAATGCAATAGAATGCACAAAAAGACAGCAACTTTTGTACAGAAAGAGAGAGAGACACTTTTGTTTTCTTGTAAATGCTTATATATTAAATCTATGGGCTGATGACAGAAACAGATTATATTAAAATTTAAAAAATATTTTCTAACTTGTAAGTTCTATTTAAGAAGAGTTATGATGGGTAGGCAGAAAAATATATAAGATATGCTGTTAATGTGCCATAATGACTAAAATGCAAGGCTTAGCCCTGTTTTAATCAGAAAGCAAAATGATGAGATGTCCGTGAATGCTGTTTTTCACACAAAACAAAAAACGCTGCTCAAATACAGGAGCAACACCCCATTTCTAAGGAGAATTCTTTTGTTAAGTCCCAAACTACTCTTTGCAGTTTTATCTTATTAAAAAAAAAAGAGGAAAATGCACCACAAATTTGTACTGTGCCAAATGTTAAAAAAAAAAATTAAATGCAATAAAGGATCTTTTTTGAAGAAAAAGGGGAAATAATCTATTTTCTTATAGGATATAGTTATATCTATTATTTTTCATAGAAGGTAAAGGGAACCAGGGGTGTCTAGGTTTGGCTTCCCAAAACTGCCAAGACACCTACAGAAAAAGGGTTATGAGAAAATACTAGGTGGAGGGCAGTCTGTTTAGCTTTGATATATACGACTATGGCAAAGCCACGATGCAGGATGCTAAAAAGCTGGCGCATCTTTCCACTCTGCACCAAACTCCTGCAGATCTAATTAACCCTTTGTCAGGCTACTGAGGTTTGTGTACGAGATACCAAATGCTGTTAACTGTGCTAAGACGAAGGTTATTCAGGCATCAAACCAAATTAACCATTTCTGAACAATCTGCAGCACCCGGCTTGATTATGCAGAGAGTTAAGATATTTTCTATTTGGGCAAAATCTGCATACTTAAATAGTATAGGAGACCTGTCTCCAGCATATGGCCTCAGTTGCCATTTTACTGCCACAAAAACAACAATCTTTTGTGGCTTAAGAAAGAACATTTGAGCTCATTGCAATGTAAAATGTATCCCAATCTGTGACTCAACAGCAGGAAAATGGTTTATTCTTAAGATACCAAGAATATTGATGAGTGACTGCAGTTGCATATATTGTGGAATAAGGTGTGTTTGTAGGCTAGTATGCTTATGTAAATGCATTTCCCATCAAGGAAGGTTTTCAATCCAATCTGCAGTTGAGGGTGCTGCAGGCCTTTTTCTAATGGTACTGGGCGTTATGAAGGCTTTCAACATTGCAGATAAAAATCCTAGCAACCGGAAATGGGGTAGAACAACTTTGCTTCTCTCACTCTTTCTGCATTGATAAAAACATCTTCATTTATCACCATGGGGAGAAATGTACTGCTTAACCTGTCATTTATCAAGGAGGAAGCATGGCTATAAGACCCATTAACCCTGGCACTGTGGGCATGTCACGCAACATATATCTGTGTTAGAGTTGAATGTATCTATGCAGCTCTTTACAATGTATGAAATATTATTTTATGAAAAACTTGAATATGGACAATAACAACATCTTGTTCCTGAAAGATCCTCATCAAGTTGTGGTATGTTGACTTTTAACAGATATTATAGAATGGTATTATGACATTGAGCACAAACAACTATTAAATAGTCAAATATACTTATAGTTTCTCCTTGAAGTAAAGAAATTGGCTACAAGGTCATACCTGGTTCTTCCTGTACATTGGTAGTCATTCAGAAGTGACTGATCTTTCATATGTGGTTTGTTCTTTATAATGCACTCGTCTTTTCATATCTGTATATTGTGAATTTTACATTTCGGGGCACTTAAAAAGTTACTATATATGTTGCTGGATGTGTGATGAAGTCTAATGAGGGTGTAATGCACCAATTCCCAATATGCATGTGACACACACATTCTGTGATGTTGAGATGGTAAATTGCAGGAGAAATTCTGCTGTCCTAAACACAGTTGTCATTTTTGACATGCTAGAACCATTCAAGGATAGATTAACAGTACATAGAGTATAAAGAGAACATAAAATTACAATAATCTTAATCCTGTGCCACAAAAATGTCATTCACGTCGGTGGAATAGAATAGCCAGCTCATTTGGTATTCTTGAGAAAAAGATTTTCAATAGGTAGCAAGCATGTAGTTATCTCCCAAACAGAACTTGTGCATGACAAAATGGCAGTGGACAGCAAACCTGCTGCAAAATCTGCAACAAAGCAACTGCACCACGCAACCAAATTCAGTCTAGGCACTGTCCGGAAGTCAAAACCTGAGCCTTGATGTTGAGTGCAAACGACAAACTTTGTTTGTGTTTCAGACTAATCCATCTTGGTTTAAAAGGAACCTGTCAGCAGAAATTGACCTAATAAACCACTACCAGTATGTTCCCAACAGCTGAACATTCCAGATCATTTTCCTTCATGACCCAGTTTAGTGGTCTCATCCAGAAAACCAACTTTGAATTGAGATGTAAATTGGTTGTATAGAGTCAAGGAGGTGGAGATTTTAACACTGAAGTCATGCTTTCTCTTCCTCAGAAAGCCCCCTTCACTGTAATTGATTGGTGCTGCATCCAGAGACATCACTAACCAGATCAGGCATCCAGAGCTCCCCACCTTCACTTCAGTGTTAAACTCTGTCTCCTTGACTTTCTGCAACCAATTTACATCTCAATTCAAAATAGATGATGCCATCATGCTGGATCATGAAAGAAACAAAAACGAGAAGGTATTATGCAGTTTTATAATATACTGGTAGTGGTGTATAAGACCAATTGCTGATGATAGGTTCCCTTCAACTCCATTTTCTGCAGCAGTCCTTTTTCTAACTGTAGACATAACAGAATAGCTGTGGAATTTACCCCAGCTGTAATACCACAGCCTAAGGCTACATGCACACTGTCGTGTGCCCGCCGCACCCTAGCACGGCGGGCACAGGGCAGCGCGGGGAGAGGAGGAGGAGGTGAGCGCTGCTCAACCCCGCCCCTCTCCATAGCGATATATGGGCGTGGCGCCCTACGGGAAAAGATGGGACATGCTCCCGTAGGGCGCAGTGAGCGCATTGAAGTGTATGGAGGACGTACGTCGGCCGTATATACGTCCCCCATACATGTGTGTGAATGCAGCCTTACCGTGAGCCTAAGACAAAATTTGGCTGCATTTTTTCTTCTATGGTTTTGGCATGTTAGGGGGCAGAGCTCAACCTTTCAATCATTATCGTTATCCACAAAAAAAATCATCATCGCCAAAAAAATACTCTACACGGCTATGTATGCATGTATGTAATACACTATGTGTGGTTGCCCTTAAGGTTTCAATGGTACAATGATCAAATAATTATACATAAGAAGTGATTTCTAAAGAAAAATGTTTCCCGAATGCTTTAAAGAAATGTGGCATTTCAGCCAGGTTCACACAGGAAAGTGAAAAGTGTAGATGAAACACTTAAGCGTGTGTGTGTATTATACATACACAAAAAAATAAAGCACTCAGATAATTCCCATATCAATCACTGCCTTTCCAAAAGCGAGTAAAAGTAAATTGCCTTGGGTACCTGTAGACCACTAGGATAAAACTAACTAATGAAATAAGCAAAGGTAAATTGTTGTTGTATAGAATTTACCAGGACATTAGGTGCCATGACCAATGTTTGTTCAAAAATACATTTACACAGGAACTTGTCAGATGCTTTTGTTACGTCAGAACCTGCAGTGCACACAAACATGAAAAAATTGTCATAGAACAAAACTGGCCAAAGATAAATCACCTCTCTTGACATGTCTGTTTTATAAGAATTTGTAATCCCTGCTAAACAATTCCGAGCATTCTATTCCAGATCTCTGTGTTACTCTATTCGTCTGTTATTTTACCAAAAAAATGTATATAATAATTTGATAAAGGATGTTACTAAATGGGGGGGGGGGCTTGTCCTTACTCACTGGAGATATACCCCAATTGTCACTTCTTTCATAAACATTCAGGAGGAATAACAGAGGACTGGAACCACAAAGTTATCAGAAAAGAAGCGGAGACTGTATGGTAATTACCATGATGTTACCAAAACTGATATCTCAGAACAGCCAGCAAGGTGGGAAAACTATTTTTACTTTTCCACACCGGTGAGCAAAATGCTCTTGAACCTCTTTCTTTACCTTGAACAATTGAAAAAACAGGCATGTAAAATAGCAGTGACCTGTAGATGGTTGTGGCCATTATCTAGGTTTCCATGACACACTATACTCAAAACATGACTACAAATCCAAACATTTCACATTACCCCATAGCAGAGAGGGGTGCTAGTGCAACTCTCCCCCTCCCCTCTCCAGGGCTGAAATGAGCAGCGATTCTAAGGGTGCGGTCACACGTCGCGTTTAAAAACGCATAGGAATAGTTTAAGAGTGATTTGCCGAATTAAACAGCTGTTAACACGTATGTTTACAAAGCACAACCGTTAACGCATTGTTAACGCATGCGATAACATCGCGGTTACACAAGCGTTAACATTTGCATTTTGTAAACGCAAGTGTTAACAGTTGTTTAATTAGGCAAATCACTCTTCAGCTATTGCAAAGCGTTTTTCAACGCATGCATTAAACGTGACGTGTGACCGCACCCTTAAAGAAAATCTACCATTAAAATAAAGCATGATAAACAAGGGACCCTTACTCATAGATACAGGAACTGTGACTCCGCTGCACAAATGCTGAGGGAGGAGGTGGAGGGTGAGATGGAGTAACAGCATGTAAAGGGCTGAGGTTAATTTTAAAAGTTGATTTTAGAACTTTATAGAACAAATATAAGAAGATTACCATAGTCACAGTGCCTGGATCTATGAGTAAGTCTTCGTGGTTTGTCATGAAGGATTTTGAAGGTAGATTTCCTTCAAGAGCATAAGTTGGTGGAGAAAAAAAAGTAATTACATCATTACATTTTTTGCCTGGGAAATAAATATATTTTGGGTAAGTTTATAGCATTTCATTCTATTGAAAGCCCCACACCAGATTACTTTTACCTCTTCTCCTGACCAGACATCATAAAAATTAGAAATAGATTATGTTATTACAACATAAAATGCAAAACCAGGAAACTTTTTTTTTTTAAGCAATAGTCCTTGGGTGAGAGTCATGTAAATGATCCTAGGAGCAAAGAACGGCTACAAAGTGCCCCAAATCTGAAGAACCCAACAAACCACCCAGTCTCATGAACTGAGCGCTATGTAATTCTTTGACTCCTGGGTACACCCTATGATTAGTCAATGGTCAAAAGACATGCTGGTAGCGTACAAGAAGAGGTTGTTCATGTATGATCGAATGCCAAGCAGCCCTCAAGATGGTGCAAGAGGGGACCCTCTGGGTAACAAATGAGCACAAATGAGCACTATTGCTTTTAACTACCAGAAACACATTATTCTTGTTTCCACATGATATAAACTGCATATTAAACCACAGACCCTGTAAATTAAGAGGACTCTAGAATTATCCTCAAATGCCATGATAGCATGTGTACTGGGGGCCTCCTGACCAAATTACTATTAATACAGTAGACCACTCTCCTGATACAAAGGGGATGATTTACAAAAGTATGGCCGAGACTTATTATTGTTCTCTCATTGATCTCAGAAACTTTTTCTAATTGTAATTTACAAGAGACAATAGATACTGATTTTGGCCCCACTTAGGATTCCTAAAACCGACAGATTCCCTTTTTTGTTTCTAAGGCAGCGAAAGTGTTAATTGTGCCTAGCTCAGTTACAAGAAAAGCTTAAATAATATATAAGAACCGCCTAGGAAATGTTTGTAAGCTATGCACGCCGAGGCTAGGGACTTGTTTCTCTGTATCCCCGCTCTGATGTAGTCTTGGGTTCTGACTTCATTCCAATTCACTCTCTCCTATCCAAAAAGTCAAAAAAAGATTCCATGTGGAAAAGGTTATATGTCAAGCACACACTTAATGAAGTGGATAGGCTCACTATAAGGATCCTGTATCTAGGAATTGTCAGTATATTGCTCTGTCAATAATTAGGTCCAGGGAACAATGTACGGTATTTACAGTTTTGCTCCTAGCACTTCCTTCATGCAGTTGCCTTTTCATATTTTTGGAAGGATGCTGCAGTATTCTATGACCAGTTTGACCTTGAAGGCTACCACATCATATCAATTATTTTAATGAGCCATTTGTAGAGATTTAAAAGGGGCATCTCAAATACGGGATGACCAAGACAAGGGGATGTGATAACTGAACTCACCATTATTGATTAAACATTCTCGCCATAAGTGATGGAGAGATACTAAACATGTTTAGGAAAATACAAATCTGATCTTTCAAACATTCTTGATTCTTAAACATATTTTCAATATTAAGGAGTTTTAAAATTAATATGCAAAGTAATTCTGGAAACCGTACAGTTAGTACTAGCCAAAACTTGTGATACATCCTTGCCCAGGATGTTTAATAGGAACACTACTAGGCCAAATCCACCAAATTGTATCTCAAGTGAAAGTGTGGATAGCATCAAACAACTATAGTACCTTGGAATTAATTGAATCCTTTTACCTAGTAATGGTTGTCCTGTCATTTTACCCCTTTATTTTGGTGATAGATGATATAAGATTATAAGATTGTATAAGAAATGATAGCAGTAGCCCCTAGTGCAGTGGTGGCGAACCTACGGCTTCACCCCAACACAGAGTTCACCAAATAGGACTCAAGGCCTCTTGTACTCCCAGGCAACTCAGGATCCTGGAAGGAAGCTACAATGATAATCCGAACTTCTCCTTTTTACTGTATTGGTGTCCTCTGGTGCCTATACGATTTAAATCTGTGACAAAGCAGGGAGTAATAAGTTACTGCCTAAATCGTTACATTGGCACTTTGCAAAAAATATGTGGGTTTTGGTTGCAATTTGGGAACTCGGTGTCTAAAAGGTTTGCCATCACTGCCCTAGTAATATCCTTGGTTGTATCTACAGTCCAGTGGATGAGCTTAACAGTCATGGTTAATGATCAACGATATCAACAAGTAACTGACAGATTCTGTATCCAAACTTAGCTTGCATAATTCTACAAATGACAGCATGCACCATCTTAATTGCTTCCATACTTTGCTTCTCAGCCACATAATGTGCATAACACATATAACATTCATGTTTGTGATGCTGCATTTAATCTATCAACCGCATCAAAGTATTTTATTTTTATCCATAACCTACTGGCGGACGCTATATTCTACAAGTTTTCCTCTGGGCTGTAGGCTTAATAATAAATTAACAGTTGCTTACCGATTCTGTGAAGCAGTCACCTCACTTGCATCATTAATAAGAATTACACCCATATAGAAAAAACCCTAATTGACTTCACTAGTGACAATAGCTTATTTACAACATGCCCAGAAAATTATCCATAGACCTCAAGGAGTTGGATCCAGTCTATTGCTACCTGTTGCCACAAGGCTGCTGTAAGGCATATCAATAATTGCTGTTACTAGACCAACCAAAAGCAAATAAGGAAAAAAAGTGATATTCTGTTATCTGGTTTATGAAAGTCAAAACAAAAATTGGTCACATATTTCTTATTAAAGTTATGTTTTTAAGAGTACATTTCATAAAACCTTTAGGTAGATTATTAACACGCTGCATAAGATATGATATACAGGCTGAAATTTAATCAAAATGAAATTAAATAGGTATAATATGTTAAATTCATGGGAACAGCTCCACATAGATTTAGAAGAATTACAATTTATGCCATCCATGCAGCTTTTTATTTCTCTGCCTTCCTGGAGCATGACAAATCTTAAATTCTCATTTCTCAAAGTCCCATTCAGCTGCTACAAATTGTATCACATGCCATATATTCTCTTAAAGAGTTATTCGCCAGAAGGCCTACAACTCACTGCACTACAATGTACTGCAGGGTTACTTGAAAACAACAAATACATTTTGGTTTATCTTAATAAGGTGTTTACATGACACCATTTACTCTAGACTATAAACCAACAAATTACTTCAGATTAAACAGGTTGAGTAAACAGCGTGGCCACAAATGGCCATCTTTCATTTATTTAGGCCAAAGTGAGAATGTAACAATTCAGCTGCAGTCTACAAATTATCAGAATAACTAGAAACCCAGGCCTGGCAGACCAGAATGAATTCACAATGCAGTACTGCATGCAAGATGGTCCTGCAATTGACCTCAAGTTGCTAAAATTGCATCACAAAATTGTCCTTCTTGGACCACTGATGGTACAGATCGCACAGATATGCCCATGTTGATTTGCTCAATACATTACAGCCAATCTCATTAAGGCTACTTTCATACAACAGCAAGCTGAGGATGTGGAGGGATGAGTGCTGCTTACCCATCTCCATAGCAAGGCCCGGCTGTGATCTATCTTTTTCCTGTGCACGGTACGATGGCACGTGTGTGTGTGCACTGTACTGCTGCTCGGCGCCATAGCTGTCTACCGGGAGTTAATTGTGAAAGGGGCCTAAATTGTGAGCACTACTACTGTAACAAAGCACATAAAGCACTGCTAAATATAATAGCAGTAAGCAGAAAGTATGTTGCATTTCTACATTACATGTTCTGAAGTGCTCTTAATATGTGATCAACCCTAACAGCAACTACTATAGTTTGTAGGTAATAATGTGATTCTCTCCTGATGCATCATTGGTAATATTGAGGACAGCACACAGGAGGAGAAATCCAACAGTTATGATGGTGTCTGAGCAGAGCAGACAGGAGGCGGCAGGGAAGTGAATGGGGGAAATATATTAAGATTGGCGTTTTGAATACCAGTCTTAAAGCAAATCTGTCACTAAAGACAGGTTTCAAAACCCTATTACAGCTGCATTACAAATATGCCTTTCTAAGCATTCATATTACAATATAACATTACAATAGTGTTATAACTTAACTTGCACCCTGGCAGAATCCTCTATTTAGTCTCCAGGGTTGGGCTTTGGTCTGGATGAATTTCAAAAAACAACACGTGACTTGTCCGTGCTACAGACTCCTCAGCTCTCAGCACCCTCCTTTGTGCTCCTGTACAGCTCCTCGCTCACCAGGCTGTGAGCTCTGGTCCTGAGCATAAAGGAGGAGCTGTACCGGAGCACAAAGGTGGGGGCCAAGAGCTGAACAGTCTGCAGCACAGACAAGTCACATGTTGTTTTTTGAAATGCATCCAAAACAAAGCCCAACCCCTGGGAATAAAAAGATTATTTTGTCAGGGTGCGGGGCAAGTTAAAATACACAATTATATTGTAATTCAAATGATCAGAAAAGGCAGAAAGACACATTTCCAATGCAGCTGTAACCCACTTTCCCAACTATTTCATTTCTTGAGTAAGATTTTTACATTTACATTGTAAAAATGACACTCATTACTGTAATGAAAATTTCTGCTCCTCTGTCTTACCATTAGAGAAGAGTCTCAACTGACTTACCGTATATTCCGGCGTATAAGACGACCTGGTGTATAAGACGACCCCCCTACTTTCCTGTTTAAAATATAGAGTTTAAGATATATTCGCCGTATAAGACTACCCCTTTTCCAACGCATACAAAACACCGGTAAAAATTAAAAAAAAAAAAACATTTGAATTTAACATGGTCCTTTTTTTTAATTGAAATTCTTATGACATGCAGGTATATAGCAGGAAAACTGTCGCTCATAAACATAAGGCATACAACAACAACATTACCATTACAGCACAGCCCCCAGTAGTATACAGCACAGCCCCCAGTAGTATACAGCACAGCCCCCAGTAGTATACAGCACAGCCCCCAGTAGTATACAGCACAGCCCCCTGTAGTATACAGCACAGCCCCCTGTAGTATACAGCACAGCCCCCTGTAGTATACAGCCCAGCCCCCTGTAGTATACAGCCCAGCCCCCAGTAGTATACAGCCCAGCCCCCAGTAGTATACAGCCCAGCCCCCAGTAGTATACAGCCCAGCCCCCAGTAGTATACAGCCCAGCCCCCAGTAGTATACAGCCCAGCCCCCAGTAGTATACAGCCCAGCCCCCAGTAGAATACAGCCCAGCCCCCAGTAGTATACAGCCCAGCCCCCAGTAGTATACAGCACAGCCCAGCCCAGCATTAAAAAAAAAATAAACTTATATACTCACCCTCCGGTGGCCCCGATGTGCTGCGCTGCTCCCCCGATGTCCGCTCCGTCTTCTTTCTCCCGCTGGGCGCCGCCATTGATCTTCCCCGGCAGGCGCCTAGTATGACGCGCCGCTGCTGACGTCATACTAGGCGCCGCCCCGGGGAAAGACATGGCGGCGCCCAGCAGAAGAAAGAAGACGGTGCGGAAGACTGAAGACGAGCCGCGCAGACATCGGGGCCATCGGAGGGTGAGTATGCGCCGCTATCGCTGTGAAAACACCCGCGATCGGTGCTAGCCCTCTTCATGCACCGGGACCCGACCGCGGTCGGGATTACCGGCGTATAAGACGACCCCAGACTAGACATATACGCCGGTATATACGGTACTAGGCCTCATCTAGCTCACTTGTTTTTTTTTTAAACAAAGGTTTGGGTTTCAAAGCAGAGAGGGAAAAAAAAAAAAAGGTTTACAGTCCGCCTGCACATGTGCAGAGATCCACAGGACATGAATTGATAGAAATACATTTTGCTGAAGGCAAAATAAAAATGCTTCCGCAACAGAAATGCTTAAAAATGCAAACAATCTGCTTTTCTGTTGAATCCTGCTGTGTGCTTTATTGCAAGATAACAAAAAACACTTCCCAGACAGGCTGAGTGCTGACATTTTATGTGATGTTCTTGTCACATTACCCAGACGTTTGCCATGTCTTTAGTATGTATCGCATTGATGTGCTTGATACTATTGTGCATGCTGTATACAGTATATGCATAAAGCGTTTGTCAGAGGGTAGTATTTGGTAGGACATCCAGGTACATTCAGCTCACTTATTTTGAGAACAAATGGCCATGGGATACACATTGGCAAGCGTGTGGGGGCTTCATAATGCTCTGGGAAAAGTTCTGCTGAGAACCTTGGGTATTTATGTGGATGTTAGTATTCCATGGCCAATATTTAGGAGCAATTTGAAAACAAAATAATTTCTCCATTATGATGTAGAAATTGAGTTTTCCATTATTTGGGACCAGCCTTTTACCAGATGCAGCAAGTGATGTTACAGGCAGTCCCCTACTTACGACTTACAGACTACCTCTAGTTACAAACAGACCTCTGGATAGTGTTAAATTACTGTACTTTATCCTTAGGCTTCAATGATCAGCTATAACAGTTAAAGGTGTCCGCAATTAAGATTTATTGTTAATCCTGGTTCATATGACAACCCAACATTTTTAAAATCCAATTGTCACAGAGACCAAAAACATTTTGGCTGAGGTTACAATTATAAAATATACAGTTCCGACTTGCATACAAATTCAACTTAAGAACAAACCTACAGCACCTATCCTGTACGTAATCCGGGGACTGTCTGTATTTTCTCTGATATTTCAAATGGAATCTTCAATAGTGATTCCTAATAAACCTACCACCAAAACCAGTGAGACATTGCCTTGTCACAGTCTAAACGTTTTATATGAACACCAACTTTAGAGGTGATGGGATATTGTATAGAAGAGATATGGAAAAAAAGTCCAGCATTCTAATATGTCTTAAGTACAAACTAAATTTTTGGTGTAGGACTCAAGAGCTGTTAATAGATGTGATGTTTACATGGATTTCTACTGAAGCACTCACAGTCCAGTAAGGATCAATAATCATATGTGAAGATGACCTACCTGGCTTTGAGGTAGAATAGGTGAATTCTACAGTGATATGACTTAATAGCTCACTAGATTGTGTATGGTAAATGTAAAACTAATAGTGCAATATCTTTGACCAGGGAGACTTTTCCCAAATGTAGCAAGATGGCAACAAAGCTAAGATTCTATTTAATCATATACATTTAAATGAAAGTGCTAGAGCTAGAGGGAGTAATATTCTACATTTAACTAGAGTACGGTATGTTGGCAGTTGCTATTTATAAGTGACAAAGTGGAAGTAAAATAAAAAGTTTAACCATGACGATTAGGGTTTCCAGACAGGCTGTGGGCTCTCAGTTCGTAGTATTACTAAACAGCTTGCCAAATATTGCACACAATCTACTAGCCAGACTACACAACATGCATAGATGCCTATAGTTTCTGCGAGAGTCTTACCCACAAAACACTACAGGACACAAATCAGACACTTGGCCCCTTTCTCCCAGTCCACTTCAGCATATTAGTGTGATGACTAGAAACGCTCAAAGCACATTTTTTTTCCCCAAAGTCCTATTTTGTAATAGCTTTCATTGGCCAAAAGGCTTTCTTATATCTAAATTTTTAGTGCCTGTTGCGGCGGGCCAACTCTTTGTGAGCAAAGGGTCAGATTCTCACATGGCACTTAATCGTCTGCCAAACTGCAACAATTCAAGCTGTCCAGATACAGAAATATTGTCAGACAAGCTTCTAGCTAAGTGCACTTTAGCTGCTATGGTCAGTGCTTGCATGCATATCCTCTATACCTGATAGCAGGACTACACACTATATCTATCAGCCTATGCAATGTCCTGAAGCAACAATAATGCATGCTATTCTGTAGTCACTAAAGTCGCTATTGTAGTCACTACAATAATCCTATCATCTAATGGTCTTGTATATTCGAAAGAGTCTCTCTACATACCACATTCCTAGCAAACAGCAAAGTTCTCTTAAATCTCACGCAGTACAACAGCTAATCTAAGTATTTTGTAGAACAGAACCCTTCACTCAAAAGCCATGCATATAACTACGACATGAAGGGGTTACAACCTTTGCAGAGTAGTCTGAACCATTTATTTATTTATATCTTATTTGGAAGCATTAATTCAACAGCTATACCCCTTTTCTAAATCGTTCACGGTTCAGCTGCTGCTGAGTATTGCTGTTTATGTGATCTGTATACAAAGGTTATGTTAAAGAGGCAGCCAGGATTCGCTCTGATTACAAGTGCATGCTTTTGGCATCGTTCTAGCCAATACCCAGTGATACTGCAGGCTCAGAGGGCCGATCCTGTGAGCTGTCAGGCTGAGCCCCCCTGCTGCAGCCATGCACAAATTATCATATTAGCAGGTTAAAAAAATAAAATAAAAAAAGGCAAGTTTAGCAGAGAATATAACACTGTGATCATTGACTGGAACACCAACTCTTATTCTATTACACAAAGTAACGTTTTTCCTTCTCCTATTGAACATTTCCGGAAGCATTCAGACAGGCTCTTTATACACTATGGAGTCTCATAATCTGACATCTGGAGGGGGAAAAAAAACAAACCTGTATCTGGAAGAGAGATCCCAGCATAAGCTGGTAAGCCTGACAGCCAGAGCAGATCTCAACCAAAAAGTGGAGTGCAAGAACTTAAACCCCATGACAATCTTTTTTCTTTTTAACCGGTTAAGTTCCAGTTTTGACTTTGGATGCGATTTTCCGTTACGGGGTTAAACGCAATGAAAAACCGTTATTATATTTTGATAGATCAGGCATTTTCAGGCATCAGTTTGAAGCCGCCGGCAGCTTTCTGCAAGAAAACACCCGCGATCGGTGCGACACCGATCGTGGGTGTTACCGGTAAGCCTTTGCTGCAATATGCAGCAGACACTTACCGGCTATGGAGAGGGCTCGGCCCGCGAGCCCTCTCCATGCATCGGAACGCGACCGCCGCCGTGAATATACGGCGGGCGGTCGCGAACCGGTTAAATAAAGGCAGTCCCCGGGTTACATACAAGATGGGGTCTGTAGGTTTGTTCTTAAGTTGAATTTGTATGTAAGTCGGAACTGTAATCCCAGCCAGAACTTTTTTGGTCTCTGTGACAATTGGATTTTAAAAATGTTGGGTTGTCATAAGAATCAGGATTAACCCTAAAGCTTCATTACAGACACCTGTGATAACTGTTACAGCTGTTTATTGTAGCCTAGGACTAAAGTACAATAAATTACCAATATCCAGAGGTCCCTTTGTAACTAGGAACACACGCAAATGAGTAACCTATCGTGCTGACTTTTCACTTTGCTGACAAGTTTAACCTACCATCAAAATCCATCATGATACACTGGGGGCAATTACTCATAGCTCTCCCAGGACCTGTGCATTGAGCACTTCCCAATGTAAACTTCGTGCTGAGGGAGCAGGAGGAGGGTGAGATAGTGTAAAAGCCTGTAAAGCCAGATCATTTTAGAAGATGATCTTTTAGAAGGAAGGGGCAATGGATAACAAATATAAGAAGATTGTTTCATCAAGTATATGTTTTAATGTAGGTCTTATTCCAGCCCATGCACGCAGCTCGGAGAGTCTTTTATACAGACATCAGTAAATGAACAGACTTCAAATGCTGATGACATAGGTCAAGGATTGTGTACTATCTTAGGCTTTTTTAGTCACAGGACCAGGCTTTTACAAAGCCGGCCTATTTTCTGGATCTCCAAACAAACCTAAGAATTATCATTCTTTAATCAGGATTATTATTTAAATATTCTTTAAAAGATGTCAAACATTCTGTAGACTCAAACTACATAGTGCACTGCGGAGAGAGGCTAGGCAGGTTGCTGTCAGCAAGAACAAGGTCTGTCTTTTTTGGAAAGGTGAGATGGACAGTGATGGGTTTAAGTAGGCCGCCTGTCAGTACTTCTAAGGCTTTTGGGTTAAGCTGCCACCCAGCAGAATCTTGGAAGTGTGCATGTATGAGTAGTTTTCTGCCAGGTCAATGACAGGAGAGCAGGATAGCAAAGGACAAAGCGATTCAGATAGAAATCCTTTACACGTGTCCTGTTTTCCTAAAAGCTTCCAGTCAAAGCAGGTATGAAAATTAACCATTTACATTGAATATTGGCCGTACAGAATTCATGAATTTTTATTCACCAATAACATGCTGCTTAATTCAAACAAACACCACTTTTACCCTGTCTTGGTTATTTATGAGCAAGTAAAAACAGGGAGTGTCTTCTTGGCCATTTAGAATCCGCATTCATCTCAGAAAAGCAACAGCTCCTTCACAAAGACAAGGCTGGCTCTCGTAAGCAGGCTTAGTGACACTGCAAAACTGAATTGCCTCCTACACGACGAAGCTGTATCCAAGGCATAGAAAATTTATAATAAAGAAAGCATCTCCTAGAGTTATCACTCATTCACGAAGTTGTCAAAAGATCTAAAACTATATAAAGAAGCATATCCATGCAATAGAAGCAGCAGAGACCTCTCTGTAAGTGACATAAAATTGAAAGCAATCATCACAAACATGCACTCACCCGGTGATGAGGAGTGGAAACCAAAGGATACAATCAGGAAGAACATTTAAAATCTGAAATAACACTCCCAATCACCAGAAAATCAATACTCTGGCTTTTATGCTTTTCTTTATTGCATATTTTCAGCTCACAAACTAAAATTGTTGACACTGTCTGAATATCAAAAACACATGTCAGACTTCGCTAACAGAATGATTTCTGTAGGAAAAACAAGTCATTAATTCAAAAGTTGTATCTTAAGGCAGTATTCCGGGTGATGGGTAGGGATCAGACACCTCCGCCGATCAGGGAGATGAGACCAAGTGCATCCAAACACAGCACCAGGCATAGTGTAGTGGCATTGCTTAGTATGGCAGCTCTCTCAATTGTAAAGTGAATTTACTTTCTATAAAGGTTCTAAAGTAGTCATATACAATAAATAGTGTTTAGTATGTGTAGTACATTGCAGGGTTTGGTGGTGTTCTGTATAGTACAGCAGATGGAACATTCCTGAGCTCTGAAAAGGAACAATGCTGGCATGCAGATTATCCGGCTGGCAGCTAGAATACAGACATTAGCGTGCCACTGTGTCTGCGGATCTCCACTACTCGGGAACGGACAGCAGGCCTAAAGCACAACGACTTGCAACTGGGGGAGGGAATCTAGATTGTAGAGGCAGCTTCACACCTTCTACAAGGATCATTAACACGTTTAATGCTTTCTATGTTATCATTTTATTGAAAAAGAATAAAAACCCACAGGATTTGATGGACAACAAATTTCAATAGAAAACCAGTCAAAAAGATATGTTTTATAATAACACTTCTACGGATTTTCATCACAAAACTGAAACAAGGCTGACATTATAAACCTTAACTCAATATGAATAATGACACAGCAATGCAAGGAGATTATCCAATGTACTTTGACAAGCTCCTGAATCGCCATATACCATTTTAGAAAAATTACACATTTAGAAAGGCACTGTGACTTGTCCAGGGTCAACAAGTTATGCATCACAAGGTCTTATTTTTTAATGTGAGTGCTCTATTAGGCTACATGCCGTGTCCATTCTGAGTGCCTGACCTTGTCACAAATCACAGGAATCGGAGCTGCTCTATACTTTGTAGCTTTGCAGCTATATACTGATTTGAGTCTGTGGGGGAAGGGGGGGTACCGTATATATACACTCGAGTATATATACTCGAATGTAACGAGGTGCCTAATTTTAGCACATAAAAACTGGGCAAACCTATAAGCCAAGGGTGGGAAAAGCATTGGTCACAGCCTCCACCCAGTATATAGCTAGCCAGCCCATCCATGCCCCCATTGTATATCCAACCAGCCCCAAGTATATACCCTACCATGCCCCAGTATATAGCTAGCCACCATGCCAGCCCCATAGTATAAGGCCCACCAGCCCCATAGTATATAGTCAGCCAGCTCGTGCCCAAACGGATAGGTGAGCATTGAGTTTGTTTTTATAGACTCGAGTATGGGCCGAGCTGGGTTTTATTTCAGCTCTTTTTTTGTGCTGAAAATGTTGGCTTATAATCTAGTGTATACAGTATCTTCTTTTCCTAGACTTTAGCTGAGAGGTTATTTTCATTTGTTCATGTACAGGTGTATTAAAATCAAGATGAATCTCTGCACAGGAATTGCTCTCTGGGGGGTAAAAAGTAAAAAAGGTATAGTAGGAATAGTAAGGCATTGTGAATTTCCTTTCTTAGCAGAGAGTTTTGGTTTCAGATTTCTATCATTGTCCACCTGTTCTTAGAATGTGTGCCAGAGCTTGATGGGTGGTGGACATTTATTTTTTTTCTGGTGGGGAATCAATGTGTCAAATGGCTAGTATACTTTACATACGAGATGCATGGGGCTACAGCTTTTTAATGAGAAGACACTCCCCCTTTTATGCAGCTCCATTCCCGTTAATAAACCTGTCATACTACGAGATTTCTCTGAGGCACAATCCCCTTAAGCTCCTCCTCTTAAACTCCTTTATATGGGTCATGGTCCTCCAAACGGCAGTTGCCTGTGGTTTTAGGTATCAGACATCCACTCTGTGGTCATCAAAGCAACAGAAAGGGAAGCCCAGGAACATGAATCGCCAGAACTTGAGCAGGAGTCTTAATTTTTAAGCGCTTTTATCCCCCAAAATCTCAGAGAACCTTCATTATTCTCAAAATAGGAAACCAATAGAAAATAAGTCCTCTACCAGTGTTCCCCAACCACCGGTCCGCGGCCCAAGACCGGGCCTTGGAACACCTGGTACTGGGCCGCGCCTGACCACTGTAAAACAAGAAAAAAACCACCAAATAATGCACTGCTCTATTGACGACAAGTGTCATGATGTCATAACATCATGCTATTAGTGAAGGGAAGGAAGAGAACACTTTTGCAGGGGAATGAGGAAGGTAAGTATTTTTGTTTTTGATAGAGTTCGGCTGGGAAAGGGGACATTGGAAGCATATAGTGAGGGAAGCAAAGGAAAGGAGACATGGAGGTAAGACATAATGCAGTAAAGGGGACATGGGAGGGGAGTATGCTACAGGAAAAAGGACAATACAAGTTGGGGTGCTTCTTCAGGAAATGGAACGATGTAAGCTAAGCACACAGGGAATTATGGTGGAGCATTCAAATATACATTTTTAGCTATGAAACTATGACACCAGACCGCAACCCCCCACCGAACTGGTCCCTGAAGAAAATGTTTACAGCTGGTCCCTGGGCAGAAAAAGGTTGGGGATCACTGCTCTATACAACTACTACTGTATTGTACAATCTGTGAAAATAGATTAAATGAAATAAATCATTCATCCAACTATTTGTACTGGGCCAGCACAAGTGATATCATAGATAAATCAATGGAAGGAATGTTCAAATGAGAGAAGGAAAAAAAAATGAATGAATGTATATACCAAGAAATCATTACTTTTTAGCTCACAGCAATTCACATCTGGATGATACAAAGATGGTGGCTGCTTACAACTGTACAACTGAAGCAAAGCAAATCCACTGTAAGCAAAGAAAATGCTACTTATAAGGTATACCAAAGGGAGCACTCAACATAGCATTTTACTTTCAACTAGAAAGCGTGTCCATGCACTTACAATCTACACCTGTATACAGACCATTAATCATATTATTTCACTAAATTGGCCAAAAGATTTGGAACATAAGTCAATACAGCTCCTGCCTGTTCAGTGCCAGAGGGCTTTTCTGGTTTATTATACTCCACACAGTTTTTTTCTAAGCACATTCCCCAAAATTCAGAGCCTGAAACCACAGCTGGTGCCTGGAGGCGAGAGGCAGCATGCATGTATCAACCAGCAGAGAAAATCTCATTTACTGACATGTTTCCTCTTTTGGAAGGTAGTCTAAGGACAGTATGGACTGAAAGAGAAGACAAATTTTCTCTATACCAGTTCCAGATGGCAATTTTCACACTGTGTTATAGAGAATTGCTCTTCAGACTGTTTCTTAATTGATTGCTTCACAAAGAAAGGAAATGGAACGTACTCCTAGAACGCTGGAATTTTACTCCTATAGCACTTTTTAAACTGGACTATCCAGCTCCCAAAACGACATAACTAGGAAGGACTATAAAACTACACTGATCCAGATCAATGCATAGATTGAATTGTGTGATAGCTGAAAAGGTACACATCATGGTCACCTGGAGAGAAATTTGCATGGTCATTTGTGTAAAAATATATGACAAGACTGGTTTCACAAGCTGAAACATCAGTAGGGAAAGTCATGTTTCAGCTGTCAATTTATTTCCAGTAGGAATAACAGAGGACTGATGCAACACAGAATGTATCCAGTGGATTTGCTCTTTCGCGCAAATCGGCATTTAATTCATTCAGTATAATCCCCATGGGATCTTCCACCAAAATTTAAGGCAGACACTGATTTTAGCAGTGAATGTGGCACATATCCCCACTAGAATTAGCCCCGTCACCATTCCATGCGACTAATTCGAGGCCTTCACTGTGTGGAATCTGCAAGAACAGACATGATCATTCGCTTAACCACACAAAATATTTTCCACACAGCATTATAGGAGGAGGATTTAAGGAGGATTCTAGTAGATAATCTGTTCCTAAATCATCAAACTCTAAATGTGTGAACATACACCAAGGTTTCAGAATTTTTTTTTCCCTCCAGACATTTTCATTAGCTTCCAGTGAAATCCCACAATATATAATATAACTCCATTTACTGTAGGTGCATGGAAAAGCCAAGAGTGTAAAGGTGAATCATGTGACTAGCAAGCACATACGGCACCATATTAAGCCAGTGACCAAATATGGCATGATGAATGGCTTGGTCCAGCTGATCATTTTTCTCCCTGTCACTTTAATCAATAAGGGAAAAGGTGAATTGCTATTGATCTTCCAAACACCTTGTGAGAGAAGTACACAAATTGCACAAAACTCGGCACCAAGCTTGCATACACGGAGAAACAAGAACTGGACAAATAACCATACATCTCCACAGCTTTACTACAAGTCCTACCAATTTGCCTTCCTGATGTATCACTTTAGTGACAGGGAGAAGGGGACATAAAGGTTTGTTTCTACCTAAGGGATATAGGAGTACAAAGATTCTAAATGACTTCACAGAATAAAAAAAATATTCAACATTAAAGTTTAAAGAGGTTTTCCATCATTAGATACTAACTTTTTCATACAAAAAGAATTTATAAACAAAAATACCTGTTACAAGGACCACGGGCATTTGGTGTACAATAAATGTCACAATTTCGAAGACCAGAGAACAGATACTAAAAGTTGGGGGCCTCCACAGAGAAGAGGACTTTTTCTTCTTAAAGAGAACCCGTCATGCAAAATAACCCCCCTAAACTAAATATATTTTCATAAACTGCCATTAGAGAGCATTGCCTCTATCCCTTTATTGTCCCTCTACATGTCTGTAAACCTAAGCAATGAGGTCCTAAAGCTGTATGCAAATGACCTGTGAAATGTCCAATGAAGCATTAGCATATTCAAGCTATCCACTCTATTCATGAGTGGGAGGCACAGCCACACCCCCAGTGCTTGACTGACAGCCTGTATAATGGAGTGAGGCTGTATAATGATGTGCTTCCTGGTGCTGGTGGCCACGCCCCCTGTTGCCTGTGTGTGTTTAGGAGAGATACAGCAGCTCCAGGCAGCCATGTTATAGCAGAACATGTCAGATTCATGTGTAGCTGATGTCTGTGTCTCTCTCCTGTATATTAGGAGGATGCAGCATGTCAGCAGATACAGCACACATATAGCATCTTTCCTATACATTACACACAGACATGAGCAGGGGGAGGAGAGGGGAGGGGTAACAGGGGTGACATCACTGCCTCTGACCATGTGACCAGCCTCATTTACATAATAAAGAATAGATGATTTTACAATGATTAATGTATGAAATAAGATAAGATAAGATAATCCTTTATTAGTCCCACAGTGGGGAAATTTACATGATGAATGGCTTGGTCCATAAATAACTAGATAAAGGCTGTGATGGATCCTTGTGAGCTGCTCCAACAGGTAGAGGTGACAAGACAAGTGACAGACCTGATGACAGGTGTCCTTTAAGAGCATCAAAATCTAGTTATATCCCAGATAATAGATAATTACGAAACTAATGTAAAATGGTCTTTGGTTAGATCTGTGTATACAATTACTGGGAATAGACTTTAAAAGTTGCAGCACACAGTTACTGACATTTTTTTTTTCATATTAGTTCACCATCAAAAAAAGGGAACTGTGGTAAATCGCCACTAAGGTGACTAACATGAAACTTTACCAGTATACATAACCATATAAAGAGCCTTATAAAATCCTGCTTGAATAGGTTTCTTCTGAAACAATCAACAGGTTGATCAAATTGGCTATCCTGTAAATGACTACTACTGCAAAACGTTGTAAAATTGCAATCAGAGAAATCTGAGAGCAGATTTGCAAGCCTTAATGTGCCAGGATTCTGTCTACAACCGGTATTTGTTTAGATACCTCTTTGGTGGATTTTAACACAACATGAAAGAAAGGGGCAGTATATATATATGATGTGACAATGTGTGCCAAATTCTATTCAGTCTCAATGTAAGCCAAAAGGTGGTTGAAATTTACAACAAACATTACCTAAATGCAACAGATTTTCACTAATAAACCTAATGGGCAGGTACATGTAGCACTATTCTATTTGCCACACTGTTTAGCAAAAAAAAAAAAGCATACTTCCTATCCCCGGACAATGCACTTTGTAAACCTACCTGTCACCCTACTGGAAGGAGCGTGAGTGAAGCAGTGTCTCTCTCAGCTCATGTCGGCAAGTTACTCATCCCCCTCTCTTTGGCAAAGCAGAGGATGACGTCAGCCGAAAAGATGGGGATGGGTTTGAGGGAAGCTGGCAGAGATGGGCTGAGAGACTCACTTCCTGCCATTAATTACACATGCCCTTGGGACTCACTGCTCCTTCAGGAAAGGTGCCAGGTAGGTTCATGAAGTTCATTTTCTAGGGGTAGGGATTAAGATTTTTTTTTTTTAGATGAAAATAGTGTGGGCAATAGATGGCATAGTGTTATGGGAACAGGTTATTAGGTTTATTAGTGAAAAATCTGGTGATAGGTTGCCTTTAAATAAGTTTACAATAACAGATTAACTATATGTTGCTTGACAAAAGGTTAAGAGCAGTACTCAAGTGTTCAAACAGAACAGAGATTAAAGTAATGTTGATGTTTATGAGTTTTGGTTATCCTCATTATGGCTAGAGTCACGGTGCATGGCTATGTAAGCAACGGATGACGGCACTCAAGAAGATGATGTCATCAGCTTTCACTCAGAAGCAATTGAAAGAGAATCTCAATGTTTATTTGAATTAATCCAAAAACAGCAAGAACAGAATATGGAATATGGTCAAGGAATAAGGTAAGATCTATTAATTTAGCAGGATCTATGGGTCCAAAGTTAGAATGGGGATGGGTTGCAAATGTTGGGAGTGAGTGCTTTTAGATATCAAAAATTGTGGGAAATCAGCCATAAGGCTTCTGAGACCAGGTAGCTACGATCCTTAACCCCTTGAGGATGCAGGTTTTTTTTGCTCATTTCTCGCTCTCCACCTTCAAAAATCCATAACTTTTACATTTTTACGTGTACAGAGCTGTGTGAGGGCTTATTTTGTGTGTAACAAATTTTACTTTCTCATGATGTTATTATTCCATGCCATGAACTGGGAAGCAGGGAAAAAAATTCCAAATGTGGAAAAATTGAAAAAAACAAAAACAAAACACGCATGTGTGTCACGTTCTTGCGGGCTCAGTTTTCACGACTTTCACTCTGCGCTCCAAGTAACACCTCTACTTTATTCTTTGGTTCGGTACGATCGCGGTAATACCAAATTTATACTTGTTTTATTGCGTTTAAATACACATTTTCAAAAATTAAACGAAATAAAAAAAAAAAAAAAAAAAAGATTGCCATCTTCTGACGCTAATAACTTTTTCATACTTTGGGGTACGGAGCTGTGTGATATGTCATTTTTTGTGAAATGAGCCATTTCATTGCTACCATTTTGAGGACTGTGCAACATTTTGATCACTTTTCAGTACATTTTTTGTCACGTAAAAAGGTGCAAGAGTCGCATTTCGGACATTTGGGCGTTAATTCCCGTTTCGGATGTCACCGCCGGTTATAACTGTTTTTATATTTTGATAGATTGGGCATTTTGGGATGTGGCGATACCTAATGCGTTTGTGATTTTACGGTTTATTATATTTTATATCAGCTCTAGGGAAAGGGGGGCGATTTGAATTTTTTATATTTTATTAATTTTTTACATTTTTGAAACTTTTTTTTCACAATTTCCCTCTACGGTACATTAACCCTAGACAGTCAGATCATTTCTACCATATACTGCAATACAAGTGGCATTTCTGCTCACTATACATTACAATGAGCCACTAGCTCTTTGTAACGAATCTGCATAAACCATTCAGCCTCTGATCTGACGAAGACCTGAGGCTGTCATGGCAACCAATCGCCGCCACCCCGATGACGTTCGGGGGAGCGACGATCGGAGGTAACAAAGCCCATGCGCCGCCATGCTTTCAGTGCCCCCAGCGACAAAGCAGAGGTTAACACCCGCGATCAGTGCAAGCAATATGCAGCAAAGCCCTTGAGCCCTCTTCATAGCTCTCCGGCGGATATATCTGTCGCAGAATGTGAAGGGGTTAAGCAGGGCTTTGCTCTGGATGAATAAAATAAAAACATCCGATCCCCTTGACGACCTTTTTTATTTTTCCACGTAAAACGCTGTGTGAAGGCTTGTTTTCTATCAAATTGTACTTCATAGGCTATGGTATTTAATGTCCCATGTTGTGTCCTGGAAAATTGGTGGAAAACGCATTTGCAACATTTTCTTGTGGGCTTGGTTTTTACGGCTTTCCATGTGTGCCCCAAATGACATGTCTTTATTCTTTGGGTCAGTATGATCACAGGGCAGGATATGGGGACTTTCTGAACATTTGTTACTATGTGCCAGTGGCACACCGTGATACATGATCAGTTAACTATACAGCCTTGACTCTTACAAACACCCAAGACTGTCATAGCAACAGATCACTCCCCTATGACATCACAGGGAGCATGATCTAAATCCAGGCTGGCTTTAGATGGCATTTTACCAATCTAAGGGTTAACACCCTTCAGCAAACTCTCAACTTGTATACTGTTTGAACCCTCTCCATACACACAGCAGACATGTGACGTACTAATGAGTCACATGAGATCACAAAATGAGTCACAAAAGATGTTCAATGTTGACTGTGCTTTGTTACTTTTGTGTTGCATCCCTTTTACCCCCGACTACGACAATTAAAAGATCACAGAAAACGTTGTTAACCAAGATGTTCAAGCCCAGAGAAAAGTCTCTGGTCAGTGCCCCAACTTAAGTCATTGGCGGAGGGTCTGCCGGTTGCCATTACTGCCAGGACACCAATGGACGGTTCCACAGCCGTCAGAAAAAGATCGGTAAAGGAGTCTGACATCCTTTACTTGTATAGTCATAAAAAAATAGGAGTGAGAACCCTGCTCGCAAGAGCTTACAATCTATGAGGATGAGGGGGTGAGAGGAGGTATAAGAGCTTGTATAATGGTCCAGCCATTCATTATAAAAGAATGCAATAAATTTAATTTAATAAGATGCAGCGGTGTCACGGATGATGACATCATCAGCCGCAACACCGCGGTATCATAGTGCGCGCCCGCTGGCAGATCGCATGGACGCGATCTGCCGGCTACAGAAGAAGAGGAGCCGCTGCCTGGTACCACGCCGAGGATTGGGAGTCTCGCACTGAAGATCGGGAACCGCACCAACGATCCGGACACCGGAGGGTGAGTGCAAAGTTTTTTATTTTGGGCTGGCTGGCTGTATACCACATGGGGGCTGGCTGGCTGTATACCACATGGGGGCTGGCTAGCTGTATACCACATGGGGGCTGGCTGGCTGTATACCACATGGGGGCTGGCTGGCTGTATACCACATGGGGGCTGGCTGGCTGTATACCACATGGGGGCTGGCTGGCTGTATACCACATGGGGGCTGGCTGGCTGTATACCACATGGGGGCTGGCTGGCTGTATACCACATGGGGGCTGGCTGGCTGTATACCACATGGGGGCTGGCTGGCTGTATACCACATGGGGGCTGGCTGGCTGTATACCACATGGGGGCTGGCTGGCTGTATACCACATGGGGGCTGGCTGGCTGTATACCACATGGGGGCTGGCTGGCTGTATACCACATGGGGGCTGGCTGGCTGTATACCACATGGGGGCTGGCTAGTTTTGGGTGGTAAAATGAGGGGTCTCGGCTTATATTCGAGTCGGCTTTTTATCGAGTATATACGGTAATACAGTATGGCAGTATATGGGGATTTTACTGATCATGCATTACAATGTACCAAAAGCACATCATAATCAATGCTCAGATGCTATACAGCCTCAAGTCTTACAGGTCTTAGCATAGCAATAGATTGTCGCTGCATGAAGACATGAGAGCGACGATTGAAGCTTGTTACAGCTGCTTTGCACTGAACGTGGGTGTTTCAGGTCGGTGTAAGCTGCAACACCAGGAGCCGATGTGTGATGTATAGATACGGCACACGTCGTTAAGGGGTTAATTTAAACTGTATTTGGAACAAGAGGGCAACCAGTGCAGTGTCCAACAGACTGGAGGAATCTGTGTAGCATCTGCTCTGAAAGACAAGCCTGGCTGTTGCGTTAAGAAAGGACTGAAGAGGAGAGAGAGTGGAAGACCCATTAGTAGTGAATTAGAATAGTCTAGGCGAGAGTGAATAAGATTAATAATTAGCATTTTAGAGGTTTCCATTATAACACATGGGCGGATTCTAAAAACATTTTTATGGAGCAAGAAACAGATTAAATAAACGGTGCAAAGGAGTGCTCAGAATCTAGCACAACTCCAAGACGGCAGAGTTGTTGCCTCGGAGTTATGGTGACATCACAGACGGAAATGAAGAGATCAGGGTTAGGTTAGGTAGTAGACAGTGGAAAGACAAGAAGTTCCATTTTGGAATGAATACATTTCAAGAAGAGAGAGGACAGGATGTTAGAAACAGCAGAGAAACCATCACATCGCTTTGCAGTAAGGCTGGAGTGATATTACATATTTAGCTTATACTGGGTATCATCAGCATAAAGACAATGCTGAAAACCAAATCTGCTGATGGTAAGTCCAATGGGGACAGTAAAGAGGGGAATATAAAAGATGATGAACTAGAACTGAGCCCTTAGGAACCTTGACAGTGAGAGGAAGAGGAGAAAAGAGGGAGTCAGGGAGATAGAGGGGCAGATTTATCATGCTGTCTGAAAGTCAGAATATTTCTAGTTGCCCATGGCAACCAATCACAGATCCCCTTTAAAATATTCATGAGCACTGGTAAAATGAAAGTTGTGCTGTGATTGGTTGCCATGGGCAACTAGAAATATTCTGACTTCCAGACAGCTTGATAAATCTGCCCCAGAATGTCTGAATCGCCACTTTTCGCCATTTCCCAAACATAAATAGTGATCAAATGGTCCCAAAAATGGCAGAAATGAAAAGTCAGCTCATCCTGTAAAAAATGTGACCTTACACAGGTCAGTACAATGAAGTATGAAAAAGTTATTGGCTTCAGAATAAGTCAAAACAAAAAAAAAAATTGTACAAAAGGTTTTATTGGTAAAATCCTATATAAATTATTATTATACATCTCCACGAGACTCAAAGAATTAAGTGGTGTTGTCACTTGCAGCGTAAAATGAAAACTGTAAAAGACAAAGCCCACAAGAAAATATAACATGCATTTATTTTGTCAATTTAACTGCATTTGGAATTTTTTTCCAGTTTTCCAGCACATGGCAACGAATAGAAAATGGTGCCACAAGCAAGTACAATTTGCTATGCGGTTAATAAGCCCTCATACAGTCTTTGGAACAATAAGAAAAGTTGTGGATTTTTGAAAGTGGTGAGTGGAAAATGGAAACAAAAAACAAAAAACTGAAAAAGTCCTTTGGCGGGAATAAATTAAGGGGTTATTGAAACCATTTTAGGGCGCATAACATTAGGATAAAAATTACATTTTATAATCCATAAGTTTTAAATAATTTTAATATTTTAAACTTTTGTTTTGCATTGTTCACCATCCAGCATATGGCAACTTTAACCGTCAATCAATGCAATGGATATCAATTTTTATATATTTTTTAAAAAGTTACATTTTGGGGTTCATTTATATGGTACTGAGGAGAATCCAATCTATTCACATCATAAAATTGGGTTTTGTCCCGACAATGAATAACACAAAATGAGAGGAACTAATCTTCTATGGGGAAAATGTGCAAATCTTTCCAATCTACAAAAATAACCTAAACACAAAGTGGGGACAAGTTATCAAAAGTTTCAGGGAACAGAACTGTTCTAGCTGCCCACGGAAATCAAAGAGAGCTTAGCTTTCATTTTATAAAAAACTGAGAAAATCAAAGCTGAGCTCTGATTGGTTGCCATAAGAAATTAGACCAGTTCTTCTCTCAGGCACTTTTGATAAATCTCACCCAGTATGCGTATCAATGCAAAGAATATTTTATTTTTAAGCCTAGTGTTTGATAAAGTACTTTATTTTAAGAGCCTTCTTAGAAAAAAAAATAAATGTATTTACCTGACCAATACCGGTCAAAATGTCTAAAAAGAAGATATATTTCTTGACGTTTTAAGTTCGGGCATCAAACAACTAGAGATGCATTCAGAATGTGTGAATTAAGAACCCAGGAAATTTTAAATAATTTTATTACCCTAGGTATGACCTTTTCTTCTTAACATTGTTTACAATATACTCATCTATAGGACTTTGAAAACACCAAGAAAAAAAAAAAAAAAAAAAAAAAATGTACTGAAAAGTTGTCAATGTGTCATGGTCATAATGATTCCTCCACCCAACACATCCCTCCTACCAGACCTAAGCATCATAATTCATGGCTCCACACTCTCCCTGGTCCCTAAAGTCTTCTGCCTTGGAGTCATCTAGGACTTATCCTTTAAGCCTTTACACCTCTCGCATTCAATCTTTCTTCAATCCAGTGTCTACAAAATTACTAGTCCATGTCCTCATCTCCCGCCTGGACTACTGCATTCTTCTCTGGATTCTCTCAATCCATCTGCTCGGCTAATCCATCTGTCTCCTCGATTCTCCTCTGCCAGTCTCTCCACTGGTTACCCATTGTACAGTGAATTCAATTTAAAATACTAACATGACTTACAAAATTGTCCACAACCTGTCCCCTCCATATATATCTACTCATCAGACAATACCATCCTACACATAATCCGCATTCCTCTCAGGACCTTCAGCTTCACTCTAGTACCATCCACTCTTCTCACAACCGTATCCAGGACTTCTCCCGTGCACCTCCCTTACTCGGAAACGATCTTTTAAAAAGTGTCAGACTGTCCCCCACTTTTCACTCCTTCAAACATAATTTAAACGCCCTCCTGTTCAGGATCACCTACTATACAGAATAACTGCACTGCTCTGCTCCCTCACCTTGTGTCTCCTTCTGCCCTCTCACATATATGGAGGGCTCCCAAGGGCAGGGCCCTCCTTCCTCCCGTTTCCTGATGACTGTAGTTCTTGTATTTGTACTTGTAACTTGTTGTAATGTATGTGAACCCGTTATTGATTGTACAGCAACATGGAATTAATGGTGACCTATAAATAAATAATAATTGGCAGAGCTATGCCCCCATCACAGCCAAGTACCATTGAAATTAGGCTGCAGTAGCTACACACCGTCTACACAGCCTCTGGAAGTGACAGGAGGTACTAGAAGTGCTTTTGATATTTCTGAGATACATGCATTAGCTTTATAGGATACACTTGCTGAACACAGTGACAGAGGATAAAATTAACATTCAACACTGGAGAAATAAGTATCTTACCTCTCTCTGCAATACCAGCTCCTTTGTGTACATCATGGCCTCCTCACTGAAAGGCTCCCCTTCTTGAACACTTCCAGGAATATTTCTTGCTCCTCTTGGACATTCAATGCCTAAAGAATAAAATAAAAACACACAGGTTGCAGTCACAACAGACTAAATAATGTAGAATAATTAAGCTGCCATATACTGTATTTAATCTACTTTGCCTTATGATGGATTCTGTAATACGAAATCAGCATCTTGGTTTATTACATATTTGAGCAGTTTACTCTGAGATACCTATTCAGTATGAAGGTCCAGATTTCCTGCATTTATGAGGTGATTGATGCCCATTCACTTAACATTCATGTTTAATGATAGCAGTACAAATTTTACTCTAAGTATTAGCTTTTATAATTATAAGTTGCATATTATGGTCCACTGTCTCTCAGAATGAGGCCATGAATTAATTCTTGCCATTCCATAACAGAAACAAAGATTAGCAGCACTTGGTTGTGTGTGCTGCAATCTAGCCGTGTACCATCATTCCCTGGACCTTCACGTACATTTCTTGCCGACTATAAGATGAAGGTGGCCGCTTTAAACATTAAATGACATTAACACGGATGCTTCTATTTTCATATGCTGCATATATTGGGTTTGCACCACATTATCGATTAATCCTATTCTATAACATGATGCCATATTTTTACAAGAGCACATAAAATGCATGTCATTGATTTATGCTTTAGCCTTTGGAGAATATGACAGATAATTTAAAGGTCAGAGAGGGGGTGAGAAAAAGCCAGCTGTTCCAAGTACAGTATATGCAGTATTCCGTAGCCACAATGTGAATGCAATAAAAAAAATGTAAAACCACAATAAACCAGGGACAGTATCATGTCTGTAGTACGATGCCAGGAAGACAACTCCGTATAGCTATTCATATAATAAAACTTCATTATGGCACCTTGTGTGTTGTGTTTAATTCTCCAAATGTGACTGAAATGAAATAAAACTAGTTTCTTTTCAGATTTAATTCTAATCTGATCAATTACGGTACCTTTATGTGAGTAATCATATTTTCACACTGCTGTGTTACATACCCTTCTTGTGGATTCAGGAAAGGGAAAATTTCTAGATATGCATCTACTGAGAGACTTGTGCCCAAAAAGGTAATGACACCATTAGGTTAGAAACTGTCTATCTCCATCGCCTACAAACACTACAGTCAGACAAATATTTCCAAATTGCCAACTAAATTTACAAAATCCTGAACATAGTGATGTTTGTGTGAATGCAACCCAATCCAGCACTACAGTCTGTTAATAAAACCATGAACACGGTAAAGGCAAACATGTTAATTTGTTACTTAACCCTTGCTTCAGTGAAATCATTTTGTATTTATCTTGGACATTATCTTGGGTCTCTGCCCCTCCTGCACAATACTTTAGTTTTACTTTACCCTTAGCTTGTTCCACACAACAGATTTCTTTTACTAATTGCTACATGTTGGCACTTAAGGAAGAAAAACCTAAGGAGAACTTAATCTGACATACAGACATTGGGTACAGTCCTTGGGAAGTCATTTTGTATGTTATATGGCCAGGCCTTTGATTGACAGGAAGGTAGATCTGCAATTTAATCACAACGATAACCTTCACAGAAAATGGGCAGCCATATTAACCAGTGTATATCAAGCTGAACTCCTCTATTGCAAATGTTGAAATCTGGCTGCAGAAAGTGTTCTTTATGCTGTATGTAAATAGAATTTTTAACCTCAAATCAATAAGCTCCAAATCTAAACCATAGATGTTGGGTGAGGTACAGTGTAAAATCTGTGGCAAATAAACTAAGATTCTGTCAAGAAAAAAGGCTACAACACCATTATACATTTCCTAAAGTTTTTGGTGAAAAGTTTTATTTTGGCAGAATATGGATAGAATTATGTGAAAAGTTCTCCACACTGCTGCTGATAATAAAAAATGAAGAGCTTCAGCCACATGATGACAAAGAACCAACCATTGTTCGATGAAGACTACAATGGCCATTATGAAAATCCCCCCACCCCGACTATTTTTTCAATACTAATTTCCTACTATAACAGAATCTAGCTTCTTGGGAAAGGCCGTGTAGTCCCTTATGACCTTCAGATTTAAAGTTTTGGAGATCATGCAAAAGTCCCGGAGGGGCTCTTGGATACCTGTGTGTATTGGTGGCCATGGCATCCCTAGTAGCCTTTGGACCAGGGCAGCTACCATCATTATAATCTGCTACACATCTAACCTCCAATTACTGTAACAAGAACAATGAAACACAGATGTGGATGTGAGTATGAAGCATGAAAGGATGGAACAGCCATCTACACAAGAAATATGTATATAAACCCAATTTTTATGAAACCTTAAACTGAAAAAATTGACAATGACGCAAACAACTGAGCACAGCGACGTTGAGCACAAGTCATTCATTTCTCACAAATTTAAGAGCGAGAAAAGTGTCCCATGCTTATTATTATTACACTGAACTGCTGTTTGCTGCTGACGGAGAATAAATGATCATTATACACTAATGAGCTGCAAATGCAGCAACACAGAAGCAATTTATATGCTTTCTATTTCAACCTCTGCGGCATCCAGTGGACATCACAGAGCGGGGTAACTACCTCATGCTAGTTTCTAGACTGTTATTAGTATGATCCTAATGGAAATGCCAAAAGGAACAAGAACGGAGTCTCCGCCTATTTATAGCAACCTTGTCATACACTAGGGAAGAGCATAAAAACATATAACGGATGTCTACTTACCAGAATTTTATGGATTCTCATACCAAAGTAAAACACTCGTCGTCTAGTGCTATTCCCTTATCTATAACTAATGTCAAGGTTATGCACCCATAGAAGAATCTACTAAATAATAGGTCTGACATCCTAATGCATGTACAGTTGTGGCCAAAAGTATTGGCACCCCTGCAATACTGCCAGATAATACTCATTTTCTTACATTAAATGTTTACAATCACAAATTATTTTGTATTAAATATCTTCATTTATTTTGCTTGCAATTAAAAAACACAAAAGAGAATGAAAAAGTCAGATCATTGATCATTTTACACAAAACTACAAAAATGGGCCGGACAAAAGTATTGGCACCCTCGGCCTAATACTTGGTAGCACAACCTTTAGACAATAACTGCAGTTAACTGCTTCTGGAAACCATCAATGAGTTTCTTACAATGTTCTGCTGGAATTTTAGACCATTCTTCTTTGGCTCCAGGTCCCTGAGATGTGAAGGTGCCTTCTCCAAACTGCCATTGTGAGATCTCTCCACAAGTGTTCTAAGGGATTCAGGTCTGGACTCATTGCTGGCCACTTTAGAAGCCTCCAGTGCTTTCTCTCAAACCATTTTCTAGTGCTTTTTCAAGTGTTTTTTGGTTCATTGTCCTGCTGGAAGACCCATGACTGAGGGAGACCCAACTTTCTCACACTGGACCCTACATTATGCTGCAAAATTAGTTGGTAGTCTTCAGACTTCATAATGCCATGCACACGGTCAAGGAGTCCAGTGCCTGAGGCAGCAAAGCAACCCCAAAACATCAGGGAATCTCCACCATGTTTGACTGTAGGGACCGCGTTCTTTTCTTCGAAGGCCTTTTTTCCCTGTAAACTCTATGTTGATGCCTTTTCCCAAAAAGCTCTACTTTTGTCTCATCTGACCTGAGAACATTGTCCCAAAATGTTTTAGGCTTTCTCAGGTACGTTTTGGCAAACTCCAGCCTAGCTTTTTTATGTTTGTGTATAAAGTGGGGTCTTCCTGGGTATTCTAGGGAGGTTAGCCACAGTGCCATGGGCTTTAACCCCTTCCCACCGCAGCCCTTTTTTGCGGTTTCATTTTTCACTCCCCACCTTCAAAAATCCAACTTTTTATTTTTCCATTGTAAACCATCACTTGGTAGAATGATAGATCGCCAGTATGTCCCTTTAAAGTTCCTGGTCCCCATGTTATAGGGGCCATTGTTTTGTAACTGGACTTTAGATCCAGGGTTTAGATGTTGCAGGGTTCCTGCCTTGATTGCTCCTCTCCATACTCCATGACCTGTTATATACCTGACCCTTTAGCTGCAGGTGTGGGTGTTCAGATTGTTGAGGAGCAAATGGACAGAGGCAAGAGTTGCTGGGTGCGGTTGTTCTAAAGAGAAGACCAAATGCAGGACCTGGACTACACAGCGGGAGCAAAAGCCTGAAAAGCTGGGTGAGAGCCATTGTTGGACTATTCCTTTTGTATTGCTACCCTGAAACTAAGGACATTATATTTTCTTGAGTTCTTCTTGGACTGTGTTAAATAAATCTTTGGACTTTTATTTGGACAAACCTGCCTGGATGTGAATTTGTGCCAGACAACAAGTCTGTCTGAAGGGTCCATTTCCCACACCATGTACAGATCTGCGTGATGGCTTGTTTTCTGCGTAACAAATTCCACTTCAAAATGGTGGTATTTAATATTCCATGACGTGTACTGGGAAGCGGGAAAAAAAATTCCAAATGCAGTGAAACTGGTGGAAAACCGCATTTGCGCCATTTTCTTGTGGCATTGGATTTTAAGGATTTCACTATACGCCCCAAATGACATGTCCAATTTATTCTTTGGGTCGGTACGATTATGATGATACTAAATTTGTATATGTTGCATACATATACAAAAATAAAAACCTCCCGTTACTATTTTTCAGACTCCCTAGGGTACTTTAACCCTAGGTTGTCTGATCGATCCTATCATATACTGCCATACTATAGTATGGCAGTATATGGGGATATATGAAGATATATGGGGATATGGGGATCGCACACTGTAATGAAATAGTTAAAACGAGGCAGCCTCGGGTCTTCATGATGTCACAGGGAGCGACGATCCTTGGTAAGATGGAAGCAGCGGATCCTTGGTTGAAGCTGCCGTCAGCGGGTTAACACCCGTGATCGGTGCTAGCACTGACCGCGGGTGTTACCGGTAAGCCTTTGCTGCAATATGCAGCAAAGAATTACCGGCTATGCAGAGGGCTCAGCCAGTGAGCCCTCTCCATGTACCCGCACCCGGCATGTGACTTACTTGTGCTCAGGCTTCCTCACAATTTTGATTCTCAAGTCTTCAGACAGTTCTTCAGTCTTCTTTCTTTTCCCTATGCTCAATGTGGTACACACAAGGACAGAGGTTGAGTCAACTTTAATCCATTTCAACTGGCTGTAAGTGTAACTTAGTTATTGCCACCACCTGTTAGGTGCCACAGGTAAGTTACATGTGCTGTTAATTACACAAATCACATGATTTTTCAAACCGTGCCAATATATTTGTCCACCCCCTTTTTCATGCTTGGGGTGGAATTATATCCAATTTGGCTTTTTGACAATTCTTTTTGTGGTTTTCCATTGAAGAATGAGGATAATGATATCAAAGAATTTCTGATTGCAATATTATTTTTAGATTTTCTGAGGATTATGTGACAGAATTGCAGGGTTGCCAATACTTTTGGCCACCACTGTAGATAAAGTCCACTCCATTTTACCAAATTTCAAAAAAACAAACACACAATTGGCTGACTAAGGTGATGTCAAAAATAGTGAATGGCTTTCCCCTTCCAGCTCTCAAAGAGCAAGTCACAAAATTGTCAGTCAGCCAAGAAGCTCTGAGCATCGGCACAAACGCAATTTGTTGACTTGCCACTTAAAAATCATGCGAGAAAGCAACAGATTAAAAGATGACCGAGGTGATGCTGAAGGAGGGGGGAGCCCATCTTATTACTTAATTGGCTCAGAGAAAGGAATAGGAGATTGGATGGAATGTCACCTTAGCAAAAAGGACAGAAAATGTGCATGCAGACAGTCGAGGCGTGTTAACCCTGAGGCAGCCACAACAGTTTGCTTCATCATTTAAATGAGCTGTATTCTGACAGATGGAACAACATTCATGTACAGCTAATGTGTACCTATGACTAATCCATCAGCTCATGTACAAAATTCAATTCTAATGGTTGCAGTTTAAAACAAGCCTCGCAGGCCCTCACATATTTCGGTAACTAAACAGCTTTCCACCATTTTGAGGACATCACAATGTAAGAGACTGGTTATGCTGTAAAAATGGTAATAACTCCTCATTTAGGAGCATTTTATAAAGGTGAACTGCGATAAAAAAAGCTTGCAGCAACTCAGATGATATTCCCCCTCCTCTTGTCGCCCTACATCCATATAGAATACTCTGCACTCTGCAAATGTCAGTGGCTCACTAGCACCTGAATTTAAAGGGGGGAAATAGGATATTCTGAGCTGAAAGATGACACGCAGAATGGAAGCACCCACAGCTCATCCTCCGTCACAGACAAATGGCTCCTCTCATCCAGGCTGATGCTACAAAGTTAAGCCCAAGCACAGACTGGTGCAGGGCCTAAATGATATTATCAGAAGGAGATACAATCACATATCAAAAACATCGTCTTTTACAGCTATACATACAGGCTGATTTCTATGTACCTGAAAGGGGATGTACAGAAAGGAAAAGGACATTTAAAAGGACATCTACTACCAGGATCAAAGATTGTAAACCAAGCACACAGACATACTGGTGTGTGCCCCTCTGGCTGGATCTGCCAGAGTATGCCAAACACCAGTATGGCAGTAGGCTTGGTTTACAATTGTTGACTCTGGTGGTAGATCTCCTTTAATGTCCTTTAACTATTCCCACAATCATGATGCTGGGGAAGTACTGACATTGTGTGACAAGTGTGTGTCATTTATATGTAAATATCTAGTTCTGTAAACAAGGCCACTGCACAGTCCATGATTCATGAAGCAACCCTGGTCATGTTCCATTGGCACAAATTTGCAAGCTTAAATAGTCCCCTTTCTTGTTTTCTCCTATTTCAATCTGCAAAAAAATAGACTCCATTATGGTCAATATAATTATTTAGGCTATGTTGGTGTTCATAACTTTAAGGGGAATCTTTCAGCAGTTTTGACTATATATATATTCCAGAATTGTAGCAGGACTGGGGTTGTGACTTCAAACTGCTGATCTCCAAGTTATCTGCTTTACAAGGTTCTTCAACCCCTTTCCCGTCAGAGAAAAGACTATAGCAGGCTTCTCAGCCTATACTGAGAGGGAAGGAGCTGTCCATCCGAATCCATCTATCCTCAACTCTGTAGTGGCATCGACCATCTTCTTTGGTGTCGTTTGTTGGGGAAGCAGCATCTCAGCGAGGGAGAGGAGCAGACTGGACAAACTGATTAGGAAAGCCAGCTCTGTCCTGGGGGGTCCTCTTGACACAGTGCAGGTGGTAGCTGAGAGGAGGACACTGTGTAAGTTGAAGTCTATTCTGGAGAATAGCTCCCATCCCTTGCATGAGACTGGTGGCATTGGGCAGCACCTTCAGTGACCGACTGCTTCACCCCAAATGTGAAAGGGAGCGTTATCGTAAGTCATTCCTCCCCGCTGCCATCAGGCTATTCAACAAACAAGGCCCAAACAGAAGTAACCTGCGCCCCCCACCTAACCAGTCCCTGCAGGTCCCATCCACAGACTAAACATCAAACTGCCGAGCATTGCTTTTCTCTTTTTTGTCTTTTTATCCCCCTTTTCTTTTTGTTCATTTATCCCTAATATTATTGTTGTCATAGTTTGTACTTCACACTGTATTCTCTCTGCTGCTGTAACGCTGTGAATTTCCCCACTGTGGGACTAATAAAGGATTATCTTATATAGATCTAAATTCATTTCCATAGTCCTGCTAACATTCTATTACTATTATAGGAGCAGGTACGATCCTAGACCAATGCATGGAAAATAAAGTCTATACTCATTCAGTCCATAACATAGATTGATAGGCGACCATATAGTGCAACATGACAAGCTTTGGTTAGATTCCCAAGAACACAAGTCAACTCCAACATTTAAGACAATCTGCAAAATGACTGGTTATTTCAATTTTACAGACACATCAAGAGGTTGTCGTGTTTTTATGATGAAATCAAATGAATAAACCCACTGCTTTGTAACAATCTGGGGAGTGCTGTTCATAGACAGCAGGCAAGCTTTCTCTAAGGACTGACAACAAAAAAAGGTTTGCTTTATTTTCTGTTTAAACAAGGATGAAATAAACAGAATTTTTAATAGCTAGGAACAAATGGGATGTTTACACAATAAGGAGGTGTTAAAATGCACGCTACAAAACCATATGTTTAGGATTAACCGTCTAACATCATCAAAATTAACCGTTAATGCTGTAGAGGCCCAAACCTGTCAACAAAAATCTACTTCTAATGAGTTACATATTACCCATTTTGTATTTCCTGAATTACATTTTACAGAATACTTTTTAGTAAGGTCTATTGAAGCTACAGTCACAACCGTCTTAGGATTGATTATCAAATAAGATTGGTGGGTCCACAACTCTTGGCACCTCTGCCAATTTGCTTAATGTCTGGATATGAAGTAAATAATAAAGAAAGAAGAGAACATTTATACTGTGGCTTTAGTAGTTACTGCTCCAGGATTAAATATGGGGCCATTCAAGCACTGTTGATTCTTCAGGGTGCAGTCACAGATGGCGCTAAGTTTGCCCTTACCAATGCAGAGGTAGCGCCTGGGGAGAGAAGGCCTCGACCTGAGCACATATGCATGTCCAGTGAAACGCATTAGATCGGTGACGAGATCCAGGTTTCTTTCATTTAAACAATACAAGACACTGGGTGCTGGTTACTGATCCTTGTGTTTCACTGCAAGAAATATGTGATCAGGATGAGGTCCACCCCTGGGTGCTGGTGTTGCATTTGCATGGGTGTGGTTAGTCTGTGAAAAGGCAGATTTTTATTTTAAAAAAGACACTTCTAAAAGGCGTCATTTCTATAGAAGTTAGGCCATATACAAACAACAGGGCCGAACTTGTAGATTGGTGGGGGTCTCCGTGATGGGACCCCCACAGATCACTAGAACAGGGGTCTGATGTACCCCCAATCGCACCATTGAGAAGTCCGGAGCAGCACGTTAATCTTTATGGAGATTGCAGAGCGCCTTACTGTATAGGGCCTAACTTGCTTTGTGGGAAAACCCATTTAACCACTTTATGGGTTGTTTTATGCTGCATAAATGCCCTTAACAGTCCTTCATACAGAATGATGTGACTACCGCTAGTAGGTTATAAGCTGATAAAGGGTGTCTTGTCAACCTATATGTTGCTAATTAAGGTGAAATATATACTTAATGCTAAGGTGTTGGGGTCCCATTGTAGCTTTATTTATTCAGCCAGTGCACTGGCTAAACATAGTCCAGAAAGAGTGTTAATGTTAATATTTTGTGGTGGAAAATGAATTATCTTTAATATGACACCAATAGCAGGTTTCTAGGTGCTATAGGATGATAGATAAGAGTGTGTGAAGTAACACTGACACTGCAGGCTCTGGGGTAAAAGTGGGGGCCAAGAGCTGAGCAGTCTGCAGAACAGACAAGTCACATGTTTTAGAAATGCATCTGAACCAAAGACCAGCCTCTAGGACTACAAAGAGGATTCTGTCAGGGTGCAAGATAATTTATAACACACATATATATTATAAGGCAAATGCCTGTAGGAAGCAGAAAGGCAGATTTGCACTGCAGCTGTAATAGGCTTCTGTAACCTGTCTTTAGTGAAAATGATGTCCCTGGTGACAGTTTCCTTTTAAGCACATTTCCCACAAGAACTTATTTTATGTAGACTCAAATCGTTCAATTATAATTTAGAATAATATCTATAGAATATGAGCCATTGACGTGGTAAACGGGGCAGATTCTAGTGATTGAAATTTCCGAAAAAAAACGTTTAAAAATATTTATTAACATCAATCTGGAGTCTGTTGTACACCTCCAGATGACTCACATTCAATTACAACAGCACTCAGTGTGACTGTAAGTAGCCATGTCAGGGAGCAAACAGGTTTTCATAAGACGCATCAGATGTGAGCTTCTATTATTCTCAGCCTCCGCACCAGTTCTCAAGGAGTGCTTTGCTCCAGCAGGGGGAAAGAAAGGATTGCCGGTTTGCATAGTTAAAAATAGAGGGCACCTAGCTTTGGTGAGCATCAGGAGGGAATATATGACATATAGCTCAATATATGGAATAGAGGGCGCCAAGGAACTAGTTAAATTATTAGATATACAGGGAGACTGATCTGTTCCACAGACAGGTTGAAACATCAAGCTAAAAATCATTCATACACACTGCTGCTGTAAAAGAAAATGTAAGAATGGATTGCCAGGCAGTAAGCGTACAGAAATATTGCCATAATCTAGTAACTTCTGCAGTCTCCTGGATGTTCCTCATACGGAGTGTGGGATGGGAATGCAGGAAAAGGTGGGGAGGAACTGTCTGGTGTGGAGGAATTCCTCATCCTTTATGACTGCGGGCATTTCAAGGAGACTAAACGGAGGGAGGGTCTGCAACACCCTCTCAGCATATATAAGAATCCATCTACGGCAGAAAGACGTTCCAGCCTTGCTGGGTTAATCCATAGCGTATCCATGACAACTAGTGCAGCTGGACACAGGTTGGAGATGTAGCATGAATAAGTCCCCATAGAGAACATCTGTCTACACAGTGACATAAGAACAATAGGATCCCCAAAGGAGACAAGACCATGGGGTTGAGTATGGACCACCACGAGGCAGCTCAGTATTTACACTGATGACTGTCTAACACCCATCTGAAAGAACATGAATCTAGGGGCACTTGAAATCTTGATCTCAATTCACAAAGAATGGAGGAAGTATTCCCTAAGAAAAGACCAGGAAAAGAGTGTGAACGAACGCAGAAAACGAGAAACCAAAGTCAAAGCAAAGCCATGTTTATGGTATAAACTAGCAGCTCAGCCAAAAGAAACCCCTCCGCTACCAAACAGATTCAGTTTTGTAGCTTCTAGGGCCATTACAGGATTGTTACACAAGAAAGCGTCCTCGTGGACTATGAGATTGTTGTTTCATCAGCGCCTTCATCACCATGATAAACTTTGATTAAGTGACAAATTTTATGAAAATCCAAGCCACGCAAAAACTACTTCGGCCAACAGTAATTCTCTGTTACTCCATACATCATATAAATTATCAAATATATTACTTCTTTATATTGAAAAATGAACTCTTCTCTCGCATACTCTAGATTGATGCCCGAAAAAGGTGACACTTCCCAAAAACACTGCATAATGTAAAGAGCCACTTGATCTTCACTGTGGACGATCCACACATGTGAACTAGCCCATGCCAGGACGGCATCTAGCATCTACTTATGGGCACTGTCAACAGATGTAAACGTGTGTGTGTGTGTGTGTACACAAGATGACTGGAACGGTACTAAGTGTGGGTTCATGAGGAACAGCTGAGACAAAATATACAGGTTAGCGCAAGAGTGGTGGCACTGCATTGCTGAGTACACAGCACATGGCATAGTTTGGATTGGACAGCTACTTCTTGCCCCAATCATCCTGCTTGGCATCCTCCACATGACTCTGCACATCCCTGTGCAGCACCACTCTCTGTATGAGATTGAGAGAGAACAATCGGTGTAATAGACTTCTACAGTGTAAACTATGAGCTGTTAAACCTCCAACTACTATCCAACATATGTAAACGTCAGAGTGTGTCATCTAGTCATCCAACCATATGGTGGCAGTATTAAAGAGAATATATTATTAGATGCCTCTGCATCTTTCTGACATAAGACGGCCTTATCTGCCCGGACTATGTGCAATATGTGGTATGCCTGCATTTTTCAATATATTTATACAGATTTAAGTGGAGCAGGCTTACAGAAAATCATCAGTGAATGAGCCGATATCTTCTCAATGTACTACCTTCTTACTGCCATAGCTGCACGTTACGGCAACCTACTCCCCCTCGCCCATACTATGCATCTTTTACTGGAAGGCTCAGCAAACACGTATTGGATAGAAGTAAATCTCAAACATCACTTCTAATGACATGAATTGTTCAAACTGGAGTTTAATATGGGACTAATTAGAAAGGTGCCATTTCAATTCACAACATTAATCAACAGGACAGGGCTGCAATGTGTTACTAATTACCCATTAAATGATCTGTCCTTGTTATCATTGGTATATATGGAAAGGATGACCAGTGGCTACCCTCTCGCTGACAATGGATTCCTGCTCTGTGCGGCTGTACAACTGTCTGATAAAAGAAAAAAAAAACTTAAAAAACAGAAGCAGGAAGTTATAAAACCTTCCATGGAAGCTCTGGGGAAATCTAACATTTGTAATGCTTTATTTTTCACAAGACATATTTAAAGAGAAGAAAAAAAAAGAAGAAAAAATACAGAAGTCTTATCTTTCTGTGCCTTCATTACTGCCATCTAAGTCAGAACGGAATAGGATCACACTTAATTGAGGCTTTTTAGTTCACATCAATTTTGCCCAGTGCTGGGATTCAGTGAAACTTTGAAGCAAATCCTATTTAATCTCAGGCATTCAGAGCAAAAATTGCTTAATGTGTGTGTTTTGGGAGGGGAGGAGGAAGGGATGGGAAAGAGATGAGGTGCCCTGAAGGAAATAAGCTGAGGAGGGGGAAAAATAATATATAAGAATCGCATCACTGGCTATTCTGATACGACTTAAAATGAACTAGCTGCAGAACTGCCTACCTCCGCTAGGGATGATAAATTAACTTCTTCACAGCCAGAAGCATCTGCATACAGTACTAAGAAGTATCCAGAGTGATCATTTATACAAGGTGGCAAATACAACTTCACCAAGACCTGATAGGGTATCAAAACTACAGGTTGGGGGGAACCTGGGTAATAGTGATCATAACATCATTGATTTTTGTATTACACTTTACTAAGAGCGTTAGTGGAGGGGCAACCAACACTCAACTTCAGGAGGGCAAATTTTCAGCAACTAAGGGAAGACCTTATGTGCATAGACTGGGTTCTCAAAGAAACCCCCCCCCCCCCCCAAAAGGGACTTTTTTCTCATATATTCTAAAAAAAAGTCATGTAAGAAACGCATACCATATGGGAAAAAGCATAAGAGGAACAAGCCAATGTGGCTAACTAGTCTTGTAAGGAAAGCAATAAGTGAGAAAGATAAGGTGTTTAAGGTGCTAAAACATGAAGGTAAGCTATGAGGCATTACAGGATTATAGAGCGGAAAATAAATACTGTAAAAGGCAGATAAAGGCCGCCAAAATAGAGACAGAAATATTGCCAGGGAGAGCAAAAATTATCCCAAATTATTTTTCAAGTATATAAACAATAAGAAACTAAAAACGGAGAGAGTGAAAAATATTTGCTCGGAAGGGAGCTTTAGAACTTTTGAGGATTTACAGGCTGAATTCCAGTTGCCACATGCATGGTTCTATCAGTATTTGCAACTCAGGCATGCTTTTGAGGTACAGTCTAGGGTGGAACAGATAGAAGTCTGCTCCAATGGAGCATTGAATAGAATATTGAGGTCAAGTTCTACTAAAGGCCTGATCTCATATTCTTAATGACTTTATTAAAAATATTCCATTAAAATGTCGAGCACATTGGGATAGAGAGGTGGGCCCTATTGAAGAGGAGCAGTGGACTGAGGCTTTGGAATTGGTACCAACCCTCTCGCCTAGTGAAGCACGCAGGATGTCCCATTTATTTCTTTTACACCGAACGTATAGGTCACCACAATTACTATTTCGTATAGGAGCTAGGCCTAATTCAGAATGTCCGAGATGTGGAACTGAAGATGCAGATATACTCCACATGATGTGGGGTTGTAGAGAACTGGAATCCTTCTGGAAATCTGTATTAGAATTGACGCAAAAAGTTCTCTCTAACAATTGAGGAAAGTCCCCTAGCATGTCTATTGGGAGTACTGAAGATAGACAACCTAACAGAACCTAATAATATTGCAATACAAAAGGTCCTTATATCAAGCTAGGAAGGTTATAGCGGCTCATTGGATAAGGCCTAGGCCACCGGACAAGAAAGAGTTTATAGATCGTTTAAATGTAATAATACAACTGGAGTATAGTACGTATGTGAAGAGGAACGGTGTCTCTAAATTTGAAAAGATCTGGGGCAAGTGGCTAGATATGCCTGGTTTGCCATCAAGCTCCCTTTTAAGACTAAGGGCAAGTCTAGAATACCAATTATCACTGGCTAAATGAGTAAGGATAAGCTTAGGTCTACTTTAGTGTGAGAAAGACTGAATAGGACCTACTTGGTCTTCAAAGAGCTGGCTCGCAAGGGAGCGTGGGGGGAGTTGGGAAGGGAGTATGCTACTGTTACTAAGCGTATACGCTATTTCATGGGGGTGGGCCATGGGGGTCATGGTGGAAAGATGAGGAAAGGGCCAATCTACTGAATGTCTCCTTCTCGACTGTCTTTACCCAGGAAAATCCCCTGGTGGAAGACACAAAGAGGAATAATGTAAATTCTCTCTGGAATGTCAAGAGTTTAACCCAGGAAGAGGTACGGCGCCGGCTAACAACCACTAAGATAGATAAATCACCGAGGCCAGATGGCATACACCCCCGGGTTCTGCATGAACTATGTACCGTTATTTTTAATATTTGAAGATTCACTAAGGACTGGTTATGTTCCACAGGACTGACGCATAGCAAATGTTGTACCAATATACAAAAAAGGATCAAAAAGCGATCCTGGAAACTACAGACCCACGAGTCTAAATGCTGTGGTGGGGAAAATATTTGAGGGGTTTGTTAGAGATGCTATCCTGGAGTATCTCTCTGTACATAACCTTATAACCCAGTGTCAGCATGGGTTTATGAGAGATCGGTCCTGTCAGACTAATCTGATTGGTTTCTACGAGGAAGTAAGTTCCAGACTGGATTTGGGGCACACTGTGGATGTTGTACATCTGGACTTTTCAAAGGCATTGGACACCGTGCAAGGTTGGTATATAAAATGAGACTGCTGGGACTAGGGTCGTCAATAATGGCACATTCTCAGATTGGTCTGACGTTACGAGTGGATGGCCACAGAGGTCAGTATTGGGGCCACTTTTTAATATTTTTATGAATGACCTTGTAGTGGGTTTACACAATCAAGTTTCAAAATTTGCAGATGATACCAAGCTGTGTAAAGTAATAAATACTGAGGTAGATAGTTTAGCATTACAGAGGGATTTGCAGAAGCTTAAGGACTGGGCAGAGAAATGGTTGATGAGGTTTAATGTAGATAAATGTAAAGTTATTAACTTGGGCCATGGAAACAAAAAGTATAATTATGTTCTAAACAGTCAATTACTTGGTAAAACTGGATCTGAAAAAGACTTGGGGGTATTGGTGGATAGTAAACTTAATCTTAGTGACCAGAGCCAGGTGGCTGCTGCTAAAGCAAATAAAATTATGGGATGTATCAAGAGAGGAATAGATTCTTATGATAAAGACATAGTTTTGCCCTTATACAAATCGCTGGTCAGGCCACACATGGAATATTGTGTACAGTTTTGGGCACTAGTGTATAAAAAGGACATAGTAGCCCTGGAACGGGTGCAGAGGAAGCAACCAAGATTATAAGGGGAATGGGGGATTAGAATACAATGAAAGATTACAAAATTTGGGATTATTCAGTTTAGAAAAAGACGAATGAGGGGAGACCTCATTACAATGTACAAATACCTGAACGGACAGTACAAGGTTCTCTCCAAAGATCTTTTTATACCTAGGCCTGTGACCAGAACAAGGGGGCATCCTCTGCGCCTAGAGGAGAGGCGATTCTACCATCAACATAGACAACGCTTCTTCAGTGTAAGAGCAGCAAGACTATGGAACTCTCTGCCACAGGAGGTTGTTATCATAGTATCATAGTATATAAGGCTGGAAGGAGACGCAAGTCCATCAAGTCCAACCTTTAAGAATTAAATAAATGTTTTATCCCCATAACCCGTGATATTTTTTCTCTCCAGAAAGTCATCCAGGCCTCTCTTGAACATGTACATAGAGTCGGCCATAACAACCTCCTGCGGCAGAGAGTTCCATAGTCTCACTGCTCTTACAGTAAAGAACCTTTGTCTATGGTGATGGTAAAATCGCCTCTCCTCTAGGCGCAGAGGATGCCCCCTTGTCCTGGTCACAGACCGAGGTATAAAAAGATCTTTGGAGAGATCCTTGTACTGTCCGTTCAGGTATTTGTACATTGTAATGAGGTCTCCCCTCAGTCGTCTTTTTTCTAAACTGAATAATCCCAAACTTTGTAATCTGTCATTGCATTCTAGTCCCCCCATTCCCCTAATAATCCTGGTTGCTCTCCTCTGCACCCGTTCCAGCTCTACTATATCCTTTTTATACACTGGTGCCCAAAACTGTACACAATATTCCATGTGTGGTCTGACCAGGGATTTGTATAAGGGCAAAACTATGTCTTTATCATGAGAATCTATTCCTCTCTTGATACATCCCATTATTTTATTTGCTTTAGCAGCAGCCGCCTGGCTCTGGTCACTAAAATTAAGTTTACTATCCACCAATACGCCCAAGTCCTTTTCAGCTTCAGTTTTACTAAGTAATTGACCGTTTAGAACATAATTATACTTTTTGTTTCCATGGCCCAAGTGCATAACTTTACATTTATCTACATTAAACCTCATCAACCATTTCTCTGCCCATCCCTCAAGCTTCCACAAATCCCTCTGTAATGCTAAACTATCGACCTCAGTATTTATTACTTTACACAGCTTAGTATCATCTGCAAATATTGAAACTTGACTGTGTAAACCCACTAAAAGGTCATTAATAAAAATATTAAAAAGAAGTGGCCCCAATACTGACCCCTGTGGCACTCCACTGGTAACATCAACCCAATCTGAGAATGTGCCATTAATGACGACCCTCTGTTTTCTATCACTAAGCCAATTACTTACCCAATTACACAGATTTTCTCCTATTCCCAGCAGTCTCATTTTATATACCAACCTTTTATGTGGCACGGTGTCAAATGCCTTTGAAAAGTCCAGATATACAACATCCACAGCATCCCCCAGATCCAGTCTTGAACTTACCTCCTCGTAGAAACCAATCAGATTAGTCTGACAGGACCGATCTCTCATAAACCCATGCTGACGCTGGGTTATAAGGTTGTGCACAGTGAGATACTCCAGGATAGCATCTCTAATAAACCCCTCAAATATTTTCCCCACCACAGCAGTTAGACTTACGGGTCTGTAGTTTCCAGGATCGCTATTTGATCCTTTTTTGTATATTGGTACCACATTTGCTATGCGCCATTCCTGTGGAACATAACCAGTCCTCAGTGAATCTTCATATATTAAAAATAACGGTTTGTCTATCACCGTACATAATTCATGCAGAACCCGGGGGTGTATGCCATCTGGCCCCGGTGATTTATCTATCTTAGTGGTTGCGAGGCGGCGCCGTACCTCTTCCTGGGTTAAACTGTTGACATTATAAAATGAATTAACATTATTCCTCATTGTGTCTTCCACCAGGGGATTTTCCTGGGTAAAGACAGTTGAGAAGGCGACATTCAGTAGATTGGCCCTTTCCTCATCTCCTTCCACCATGATCCCCATGTTATTTCTAAGGGGACCCACACTCTCTGCTTTTAGTTTCTTATCATTTATATACTTGAAAAATAATTTGGGATTATTTTTGCTCTCCCTGGCAATATTTCTCTCAGTCTCTATTTTTGCGGCCTTTATCTGCTTTTTACAGGATTTATTTTTCTCTCTATAATCCTGTAATGCCTCATCGCTACCTTCACGTTTTAGCACCTTAAACGCTTTATCTTTCTCGCTTATTGCTTTCCTTACAAGACTAGTTAGCCACATAGGCTTTTTCTTGTTCCTTTTATGCTTTTTCCCATAAGGTATGTGTTTCTCACAGGACTTTTTCAGAATATATGAGAAAAAGTCCCATTTTTGCGGGGGGCTTTTGTCTTTGAGAACATTATCCCAGTCTATGCCTTTAAGGTCTTCCCTTAGTTGCTGAAAATTTGCTCTCCTGAAGTTTAGAGTGTTGGTTGCCCCTTCACTACTGCTCTTAGTAAAGCGTAATACAAAATCAATGATATTATGATCACTATTCCCCAGGTTCCCCCCAACCTGTAGTTTTGATACCCTATCAGGTCTGTTGGTAAGGATAAGGTCCAGCAGTGCCTCCCCTCTTGTTGGCTCCAGGACTAGCTGCGACAGGTAATTGTCTTTTGTTGTTGACAAGAACCTGCTGCCTTTGAAGGACCTGCAGGTTTCTGCCCCCCAGTCGATATCTGGGTAATTGAAGTCCCCCATGATAAGTACTTCACCACGCTTTGAAGCCGCATCCATTTCACTTATCAGCATTTCCTCTGCTGCCTCCATTATATTTGGAGCCTTATAACAAACCCCTAGTAATATTTTATTATTCTTTTTCCCTCCTCTTATCTCAACCCATAGGGACTCTACATTTGCGTTACTGATGTCATCTCGCAGGACGGGCTTGAGGCAAGAATTCACATATACACAAACCCCTCCACCTTTTTTATTTATACGATCCTTTCTAAAAAGACTATAACCATCTATAGTAACAGCCTAGTCATAGCTACTGTCCAGCCATGTCTCGCTGATACCCACTATATCATATTTCCGCTCCAACATCAAGAGTTCCAGTTCCGCCATTTTGTTTGTGAGGCTTCTGGCATTTGTGTACATACACTTTATATGGTTTTCCCTGTCCGTATTCCTTTTGTCCTTATTCCCCAATCTCATTCCAGCCCCCCTTCCTCCCCCATGGACTATGACTCTTCCCAGCTCTCTATGTACACCGTCTATTTGCCCTGCACAAGTGTAGTTGCCCTCCCCCCAGGTCTCTAGTTTAAACCCTCCTCCAACCTTCTAGCCATTTTTTCCCCTAAAACAGCGGCCCCCTCCCCATTGAGGTGCAGCCCATCCCTACTGTAGAGCCTGTAGCCAACAGAAAAGTCAGTCCAGTTCTCCATGAACCCAAACCCCTCCTTCCTACACCAACTTTTGAGCCACTTATTTACCTCCTTGATCTCCCGCTGCCTTTCTGGTGTGGCACGTGGTACAGGCAGTATTTCGGAGAAAATTACCTTTGAGGTCCTTGCCCTGAGCTTATGGCCTAAATCTCTGAAATCATTTTTAAGGACCTTCCACCTACCTGTTACTTTGTCATTAGTGCCAATGTGGACCATGACCGCTGGTTCCTCCCCAGCCCCTCCCAGTAACCCGTCAACCCGATCCGCAACATGCCGAACCCGAGCACCCGGCAAACAACACACTGTTCGGTATGCACGGTCTTTGTGACAGATTGCCCTGTGTGTTCCCCTAATAATGGAATCTCCCACTACCAGCACCTGTCTGACCTTGCCTGTGCTCCCATTACCCTTCTTACTGGAGCAGACATTCCCCTGGTTGCTAGCGGCCACGTCTTTCTGCAGCATTGCTACCCCAGAGCTGATATCCCCCTCATCCGCCAGCCTGGCTAACTTATTGGGGAGCACCAGATCAGGACTAGACTCCCTACAACTCTTCCCTCTACCCCCTCACTCTGCACCTCCATACTTCCCTCCCCACACCCATCTTCCCCAGAGAGTTTGTGCTCCAGGAGCAGCAAACTTCGTTCCATATTATCAATTGCCCGCAGCCTTGAAACTTGCTCATTTAGATCCAGAATCTGGGCTTCCAGATGAGCAATTTTCACACACCCCACACAGCAATATTCCCCCTCGAACGGCTGTTCAAGGAAAGCATACATGGCACAGGATGTACACCGTGTAGCAATGCCACTTATGGAGTCCATTATTCTAATGGGGGATTACAATAGAAATATGCACAGAAAGAAGAATTTACAGTCAGAGTAACACAAAATACAGCAGTTACCTGCTAAAGTCCCTCAAACTTAAGTCCCTTAAACCTAAGTCACACTTAAGACACTGCACACACTTGGGATCAATGCACACTCGCCGCCAAGCTCACACACTCGCTTTGTTAATGCTTTTTTTAAAGTTATCTGCCACAAAAATCTGCAGAGCTCACTGCAACAAGATCTGGCTGCAAACCACCAAACAAACTGACCACAGAAGTATATAAAGGCTGCTAATTAGATAACCACACCCCACTATTAATTAGGCAGCACCTGTGACTATACTGTCTAGATAAGCAAGGTGAATGCCTCCCTATACCCCCACACAATATACAGATTATGCAAGTAAAATACCTTCAGATCTACTTGGTTGCAATAAAAATCACACAATGAATATCAGGAAATAAAAATGTAGATGCACTTATCTATTTGTTGCTGGATCCAAAAAGTACTCCTTCCCTTAAACCTAATTCACACTTAAGACACTGCACACACTTGGGATCAATGCACACTCGCCGCCAAGCTCACACACTCGCTTTGTTAATGCTTTTTTTAAAGTTATCTGCCACAAAAATCTGCAGAGCTCACTGCAACAAGATCTGGCTGCAAACCCATGGTAGACTATGTACGTGTTTAACCCCTTAACGACTTGGCCTTTAATTTTTTCACTTCCATTTTTTTAATATTCCATGGCGTGTACCTGGAAGCGGGAAAAAAATTCCAAATGCAGTGAAAATGGTGAAAAAGCACATTTGCGAAGTTTTCTTGTGGGCTTGGATTTTACAGCTTTCACTCTGCGTCCCAAATGACATGTCTACTTTATTCTTTGGATCGGTACGATCACATGGATACCAAATTTGTATAGGTTTTATAATGTTTTCATACATTTAAAAATATTAAAACCTCCTGTACAAAATATATATTTTTTTATTTTGCCATCTTCTGGAGCCAATAACTTTTTCATACTTTGGTGTACGGAGCTGTGGGTGGCGTAATTGTTTGCAAATTTTGATGGCATTTTCATTGCTATAATTTTTGGGACTGTGCGACCTTTTGATCACTTTTTATGATTTTTTTTATATTTTTCAAAATGGCAAAAAAATTCTATTTTCGACTTTGGACGCTATTTTCCGTTACGGTGTTAAACGCAGTGAAAAACCGTTATTATATTTTGATAGATCTGGCTTTTTCGGACACGGATACCTAATGTGTTTATGATTTTTACTGTTTATTTATATTTATATCAGTTCTAGGGAAAGGGGGGTGATTTGAATTTTTAGGTTTTTTTTATTATAATTGTTTTTTTTTTTTAAACTTTTTTTTATTTTCACTTTTACTATTTTTCAGCCTCCCTAGGGTACTCTACCCCTAGGTTGTCTGATCAATCCTATCATATAGTGCTAGCACCGATCGCGGGTGTTACCGGTAAGCCTTTGCTGCAATATGCAGCAAAGACTTACCTGCTATGGAGAGGGCTCGGCACGTGAGCCCTCTCCATGCGTCGGGAAGGGGTTAAGAGAGGCCTGGAGAAAAAAAAATGGGTTTGGGGATAAAACATTTTTTTAAATTCTTAAAGGTTGAACTAGAAGGACTTGCATCTTTTTCCACCCTTATATACTATGATACCATTTGCTGTTAATTTTTACTCCCTTGCAAATCGTAAAATACTGCCAAAAAAGTTTAGTCTGGACAAAAGACAAATTCATATAGAAAAACAGCCCTAGACAAAGTAAGTTATAGTAAATAACCCCTCCTCAACCATTATCTTCATCAATGGCTTCTACAAACTTTAACTTTGTTTTATGGTCACCATACTTGTGGGGACCTTAGAAGCAGTGCAAAATGTAGTTTTTATTAGCACAATTTTCGATTTCATATCTCCTACTTTTGAACTTTTATTAAATATTTCTGTGCAGCATATTTAAAAAAAAGAAGGCAAATATGCCAAGAATACCTCTTTCTCCATTGGCTATATGTCTGATCATCAGTAAAATACACTCACCGGCCACTTTATTAGGTACACCATGCTAGTAACGGGTTGGACTCCCTTTTGCCTTCAGAACTGCCTCAATTCTTCGTGGCATAGATTCAACAAGGTGCTAGAAGCATTCCTCAGAGATTTTGGTCCATATTGACATGATGGAATCACACAGTTGCCGCAGATTTGTCGGATGCACATCCATGATGTGAATCTCCCGTTCCACCACATCCCAAAGATGCTCTATTGGATTGAGATCTGGTGACTGTGGAGGCCATTTGAGTACAGTGAACTCATTGTCATGTTCAAGAAACCAGTCTGAGATGATTCCAGCTTTATGACATGGCGCATTATCCTGCTGAAAGTAGCCATCAGATGTTGGGTACATTGTGGTCATAAAGGGATGGACATGGTCAGCAACAATACTCAGGTAGGCTGTGGCGTTGCAACGATGCTCAATTGGTACCAAGGGGCCCAAAGAGTGCCAAGAAAATATTCCCCACACCATGACACCACCACCACCAGCCTGAACCGTTGATACAAGGCAGGATGGATCCATGCTTTCATGTTGTTGACGCCAAATTCTGACCCTACCATCCGAATGTCGCAGCAGAAATCGAGACTCATCAGACCAGGCAACGTTTTTCCAATCTTCTACTGTCCAATTTTGATGAGCTTGTGCAAATTGTAGCCTCAGTTTCCTGTTCTTAGCTGAAAGGAGTGGCCCCGGTGTGGTCTTCTGCTACTGTAGCCCATCTGCATCAAAGTTCGACGTACTGTGCGTTCAGAGATGCTCTTCTGCCTACCTTGGTTGTAACAGGTGGCGATTTGAGTCACTGTTGCCTTTCTATCCGTTCGAACCAGTCTGCCCATTCTCCTTTGACCTCTGGCATCAACAAGGCATTTCCGCCCACAGAACTGCCGCTCACTGGATGTTTTTTCTTTTTCGGACCATTCTCTGTAAACCCCAGAGATGGTTGTGCGTGAAAATCCCAGTAGATCAGCAGTTTCTGAAATACTCAGACCAGCCCTTCTGGCACCAACAACCATGCCACGTTCAAAGGCACTCAAATCACCTTTCTTCCCCATACTGATGCTCGGTTTGAACTTCAGGAGATTGTCTTGACCATGTCTACATGCCTAAATGCACTGAGTTGCCGCCATGTGATTGGCTGATTAGAAATTAAGTGTTAACGAGCAGTTGGACAGGTGTACCTAATAAAGTGGCCGGTGAGTGTATATAGCTAGTGATAGAGACAATAGTATAGCATACAGCAGTACCTGCAAAACAAGTTTGTATTTATTGAGACCTATGAGTGACTGCTGACTTTGTATGGCTTTCTTTTCAATGTATGTATCCTGCCATTTACATTAAAAGAGAGACTGTAACGTGAATCCTCGCAGAGCAACACAACCCATTTCAAGTTGTAGCCTAGCCCAATTTCATTTATCACTAGCCCTAGGATACTGAGCTAGATAAGCTACTGAAGAGTTTTGAACAGTGAAGCATACAAGACTGTATTCCTTACAAAACCAGAATATATGAAAAGCAATCCCTTGTGGTATGTGTGTAAAAGTCTGAAGCCACTGCACTTTAATTTATGTCTGAGGCATTAATAAAATATAATGTACATGCAACAGCAAACAAGGCCCTGACAATGTACTCATATCACACATCTTACATTTTTAATGTGACAGTTGTGAATGATGTTCTCTCTACAAGTGGGAGGTTTTGTGGAGAAAGTTTATTTCTGATGTTTTTATTAAGATAGGAGCGGGTTGTCACTGTACCCTGTAAATGTGACACGTGGCTAACATTCTTTAATCAAATGGAACCTAGCAAAAAGTACTGTATTTCCTGAGAATGTAACTGATAAAGAATATGTATTGTATAAACTTATCTTTTTGGTCACTTTATTTCTAGTCAGAAGTCAATCCTTCATAGCTTCCTAAAGATAACCAGAAGTCAACATGGCACGGAGTAAGCAACAATCTGGAAACATTTCTATTAAAATTCCCAGCGCTGCAGTTCTGTCTTCAGACGGGAAGTCCTTGGATCATATTTAAGTATGACGCAAGGACACCCCTTCTGTTCAAGATGTGCTGTCTGCGGGATCGGACCAAGGATGTGCTTTAAAATTATGATTCTTCACAGTTTAAGACAAGAATGAAAAGACATACTAAGTTTCTGAAATGTATCCAACATAATGGTTTGTCTTGCTACTTGGACAAGTGTGGGCTGAGATAATAAAAGATAAAGACACGTGGCTTCTTTTGATGAGGCTGTAATGCTTCTGCCAGCATTAATGAAGCTGTGACACCAGATGCAGGCACTTTGTAAGGTTAGCTTAAACATGATAATCCTGGGAGATTGGATATCTGCTTTAAAACACTCAACCTTTAATTGCAATGCAGGAAGGTTCCTCAATCAAGACTCCTGCATGATCAGCGTTTCAATGAGTCAGGACAGATAGAAGCCAAAAAACATGAAAATGTATAAAACCCTCATATTTTATTTCAGAACTAAAACAAGCAGGAGTTAAAACATCAAATGCATCAACCTCTGCCATTTTAAGGCAACAGAGACTTGAAGTGATAAAAGGAGCTAAAATGACAAATGAAGCAACGATAGAGATGTCACAGGGTAAAGATATTCTCAGGAGGCCTTCTGAATGTACTGTACACAAGCTTGCCTGGGTTATAGGAAGCGATGCAGAGTGAACTCATTTGTATTCTCTTAGACATAGTGAAGACAAAATTCACAAGTACATTGAAATGAGCTCAGCAAAGAGACAAATTGTTCTACAGTACTTTAAAGGGATGACCACTAATCCCAAACTTTAACAGGCTAAGTGTAAGACCCTAAAAGGGTCACTCATATAGTACTTGCTATGTTAAGGGTCAGGGCTTGTGGGTTAAGTGACCACCAGGGCAGCAGGAATAGGGATTCCCTGTGACGTCCTGTGCCCTGCTGGCTTCCAGAGGATGGAGGCATTCTAGCATAACCACTCCCGTCAATGGTTACATGGGTGTGTGGATACATTCGCTAATATACGGTTTGTACAGATACCCTAAATCGGTGTTGGCGAACCTATGGCACTGGTGCCAGAGGTGGCACTCAGAGCCCTATCTGTGGGCACCCAAGCCATCAACCTCAACAGCTCACCAGACAGGATTCAAGGCATCCTCCTGCAGTACAAGGCAGTCCAGGACATGCCGAGTTGAGTGCTATTTTAAAGCATCAGATCCTGGGCCGCCTGGGACTAGAGGAGGGGGGAAAAGGTGTGGACAGCGGTGGATTATCATTGTTCCTCCTGTTCAGGTCACACAATTCTTAAACTGAATTTTTCCTCCTTTCTAATGTATTGGTGTCCTAAGTGAGCCATTACAATTGACAGAGCAGGGAGCAAGGACCATATTGGTACTTTACAATAAATAAGCAGATTTTCATTGTAGTTCGGGCACTCTGTGTCTAAAAGTTTTGCCATCACTGCCCTAAATGAACAAGGAAATTCTTGTATAATGGCAGTGGGGCACGTGTATGAAAACTGCTCTAATGCTGCCACGGATGCCCCTAGTAGCACTTATTTTAATGTCCTAGCAATAATTATTTTTCCTAACACTCCAATTTTATCACTGTACTGGAGAATTTGGTTCAGCTTTTATCTGCACACTGTACGATTGGCATATAGAAATAATTGTATGAAAGCATATTAAAGTGAAGAAACAATAACATCAGCTCTATCGACGCAATGTCGGAAAAGCCATTTGCTGTTCTCATGTACGTTCCTTTACAAATAACACAATTAGGCTAAATTAGAATTTTTTAGATATAAATTGAACTAGTTTATAAGATGCAGGCACTTAACCGGCTAGGACAGTGATGGCGAACCTTTTAGAGACCGAGTGCCCAAACTAAAACCAAAATCCACTTATTTACCGCAAAGTGGCAACATTGCATTTTAAGCAGTAACTTATTGCTACCTGCTCTTCAACATCTATCAATCATATCAGCCCCTTGAGGCCACTAAAACAGTTGAAAGAAGGAGGGCAAATTCAGACTATCATTGTAGCTTCTCACCAGGGTCTCTCTGTACAGAAAGAATGGTGGGTCCAGCAGTATGACCTCCAAAGATAATGCAGTTCTATCAACACTTTCTCACTTTTACCACAGTTACAAACAGCCAAAATAGCACTGATTGCAGAGTCTCTTAAGTTGCCTGGGACTGCAGGAAGATTTGGTGAATTTGGTCCAGTTTGGTGAGCTCTGTCTTGGGGTCAATGGCCTTAATGCCCACAGAAAGGGCTCTGAGTGCCACCTCTGGCACACGTGCCATAGGTTCGCCACCACAGGGCTAGGTTATTGTCAGGTGACCCAAGTCTTCAAGTACTACATATTTTGCTTGGCAATGAGAATTTCCCACTCAGTTTAAGGGTGCAGTCACATGTTGCAGTTAAAACTGCATCGCAATCAGCTTTGAGGTGGTTTTAGGTGCAGTTTTGTCAATTTCACAGGTGAAAGACATGAACTGGATGCGTGAATTTGATTTTGAAGGAGAAAGCTGTTCCACACATTTCATTAACCTGTTGATTTGATGTCTTTCACTTGTTAAAATAAGTAATACCACCTAAAACCAACCCAAAACTAATTGTGATGCAGTTTTAACTGCAACGTGTGAACGCTCCCTAAACCTCTATACTGCATTTAATATGTATCCTCAGTATTCACTATGGAAAATGGATTTGTGCCAAAGTTTGTGACTTTTTAGAAAGTTGCATGTAATAAATCTGCTTTTATTATCTAGATTAAATTGATAAATCTGGAGCTAGTTAGGTAAAGTCAAAGGGAGTGGGTAGGCAAAAGGTGCGAATAAGCAACTGTGACAATTGTACAACATTTATAAGCCACAAAAAAATAACATAACTACAATTGTAGAAAAAAAAAATTCCAGACCTCATTTACACATTGCAGATTTAGTTTTAAACAGTCCTTGTGTTTCAAAGCTGGTATCACAGACTTTTAAGACAAGATAAGCCATTGACAGGTGGGTGGCATGCCATTGACAGGTGGTCTGAAAGCTGCATACAGTGGTGTGGGTCCTAGGAATTGTCAACCACCAGAAAATACCAGTAGCAAAGTTCTGGGTGAAATAGACATGCCAACCGTTCCAATCAGTATAGCTTTATTTTTCCTCAACAATAAAGCTGGGCTATGATTGGTTGCTATGGGAATCAAAGTTTTTCTTTTAGATGCTCTCTGCCTCTAAACAGTTAAGTGAATTTAGGCAAAAAGCAGCAAAATTGCCAAAATGTATAGCCAAAGTGATTGTAAAAGATTGTGACCACAAATGATTACGAAGACGAGAAGAAAAATTGTAATCTGAAATTTGCAATATTAGGAAATCTTATCTTGATTCCTAATCTCACAAAGCAATTTATTAGCTTTGTTTTCTTTGCAGCCAAGATTACCATTGCTGTATCCATAAATGGTAAACCTGACATTCCTCTGAAAATAATCAAAACTACATTTTCATGAAAAATGAAACTAATGAACAGATCCCTGAGGCAGCGGTCACATGTCACATTTAACGCATGCGTTTAAAAACACATTGCAAAAGCGAAATAGAGATTTGCCTAATTTGCACCCCAATCTCTCAATAAGTTCAAACTTGACCCACTTCCTTTCTCCTTTGATTAACAGGTGTTCCTCAACCTACTCTTCCCTAACCTTTCGGCAACCCTCAATCATCTTTCTACCAACCAGTCTTTGTTATTTTATTTCATTCTACTTTTTTCTTAGATGTTATATAACCGTTAGGCTCAGTTTACACATGTATTGGGGGTTATGTTACTTTCTACTAAAATGATAAGGGTAACAAACTAAGGACGAATGGTGAACAGAAAATTCTCTTTCCCCACCGAGTTCAATGAATAAGAGGTAACCTTCGATTACACTTCGATTTATAGAGAAATAAGGGTGATGGCTGCTGTGCTATTTTTTCTGCTAATTGGTAATGGAAAGGGTATGGAACTTACTCAACACAGGTATGAACTGAGCCTTACTGTGCTTTTGTTGGCACTTGTTAGAACATGTTGATCACCTATTCCTTTCTTCAAATTTTTGAAAACCAAAAGAAAAGAGTGAAAGATTACATGAAATTGATATGGCTACATGCCATGATCCAAATTTAGTAAATGTGTCCAAACAAAACAATATGAAGCACAAAAATCAGTCTCTATTGAGCAAGATTTACTGATTACTACAATAAGGCTGGTAGTACCCTTGTCAAAAACTGTATTGTATATTTCTGTTGGACAAACTATTTTCTCAGGCCTGGTCTTTTCTAGATAGGTTTGTCATATGTGCATTTTACTTATTACCCCATTACATTTAATCCTATTTTGTGAGTCATTTATTTCAGTTTTGCTTTGTAGTCCATCATAAATGTCTACCTGGTGGTGGGCAGCAAATCGAGTAGAATTAGCGTTTTAATTGATGTTACATGAGACAACTCTGCGATATAACAGCTGTTAAGTGGTGTTAATTGGGAGCTGCAGCCCACAGCTTGGCAGAGTTTGTGCACACAACTGAAAAAAGTAAAATAGCAAATGTACTTCCCTAAAATCGCTCTAAAAATCCAGGCACTAACAGACACTTGTAAGATTTGGTACTAGACAAGGCTGTGGCCTGCAACAAACATTTTTCTCAGCAGTTTTAATCATTACCAGTTTTTCAGGTGTTCTTTTGTATGAAGGAGTTACTCAAGTTCTATAGAGATTGGTGAAGTTTAATTTGCATAAAGATCTGGTCACAATAATTTGGAATTAATAAAAAGAAACAAAAGGCATTAATGCCACAAATGAAAATGCTGAGAAAATAACCATATTTTAATAACTTAGCAATGGGGTTGTGAAGTGAAGATTATTAAATTATGTAGTCTCCAATTCTCCAGGACACTTCTACACCCTTCTCTAAGCTAAATTTAAAGCTATTGCACAGATTATCAACAAAAATCACTTGACACATCCTAACCGTGCAGTTCCTTATTTTGCAGAGAAGTGAATATGGCATCCAAGTTTTCTAAGCTTAAAAGGAAGGCAGGGGTTACCACGCCAACTGTTGTAAATGCAAACCATGCCAAGCTATGAAGCTGGCATGCAATTTCCAGCAATATCCCTTTTTGAAATATGAGGATGCCAGAACTACCAAAAATGAGGGATAAAAATGGACTAATGAGAGAAAATGTTGACATCAATACCCAGGAAAAAAATAAAAATAACCAAAAAAGTTATAGTTGAGATTTTGCATAGGTTAAAAAAATCCACTATACTCACTGTTCCGATGCCCCCCGCAGGTCCTATTTTTACTTTGGATGTTCCTGTGCCTCTTCAGGTCGTTCGGCTCCTCACGGCCGGCACACACATTGACGTCAGCCGCTTGCTGATATCATTGTTTGTGAGCCACCGGCATCGTGAGAGGGGCCCAATGGAGCAACGTAAGCAAGAAGAGGACCTGCGAGGCGGGAGGGGGGGGCGTCTTAAAGGTGAGTACAGTGTTCATGTTTTTTTTAAAGACTTGAGGATAATCCGAGTTAGGTTTATTCAGCACAATTTTTATGCTGAAAACCTCGGCTTATATGCAAGTGTATACAGTACTACAGAATATGAAAATGCTATAGAAGTAAAGATTTACTATCCCCTGTGTCAAATCCCCACCATATAACACGCTTATGACCTTTCCATTAGACAGGAAATCATAAGGAAAAATGCTATGGTGAGTGCATAAGACTGGTCCCATAACTTTTAATGCTTGTAGTACACCGTGCAATAATATCCTGTAGGGAAAATCATTGCAAAATTGCCTTTATGCACATGGTATATATTGCAAAGAAAAAGCAGTCACACTAAACATACAGTACAGGAGCTTAAACAGCAACACTAGGTAGGCAAACAGAAGAGTCAATTTTGAATCACACTCATTCTGGTCATGTGATTATAAAGGGAAGGCCATCAATCAAAAGGAAATCATTCCTATCACTGCATTCCTAACGCTAGAGGAAGGAAAGACTAAATTATCAATGTCAAAAGCATCCTGTAGTTTATATTGCATTTTCAACTTTTTCCTTACATGCACAATGAGCCTCACAATGAGAGCCGTCTGGGTATACAAGTTACGTAAACTATAAGAGTACCGATACGAGTTGCCCAGGTTCCAGTGGAATATATGTGTGCACTGGACTTGTCTGGCATGCCACAGGCCTTGGGCACCAAATCGAAATTAATCATCTTCACAGCTACCATGACAGTATCCCAGGAGCAGTTGCAGCAAACCCTTAAAAGGGTTTAAAAAATCCCTTATTTTGCAATTTTACTAAGTTTTATTGCTGTTTTAGGTCATACAAGTGGGCACTAACTGAGTAGACACTTCACGATTCCTCTGTGCTAGGAGATGCTGTGTGCCGACAATGTACTTAGATTATCAGGGTACAGGGTTCAGCAGCACTTTTATTTAGCTTCTGAACAGTCTACTTGTATTGGACACATACAAATTACTTTGAAAGTATTGTACAAGTACTGAGATTTTGATGCATCATGCCCTAATTTTATACACACACGCCCACACACACACACGCCCACACACACACGCCCGCCCATGCAAGCAGTGTAACTTGTCCAGTAGACCACCTCTCAGAGGGCCCCCTCCCTAAAAGCCCTTTTTTATCTAATCATTTTTGCCATTATACTGTATGGAAGCTGCCTCATATCTGCAGACCACCACTTTCCTGAAACGTTCATTAGAACTGATGGGGAGCCTGAGCTCTGGCTTTATTTTTGTATTCAAACCTTCATACATACACATTCACACTATATTCAACCCCTCTCTAACAAGCCACTCTGCTACATACTATTCCTGGTATGTAATTGGAGGACCTGAAGCATGTGATCAGTCACATGCTTATGACGTCACTGCATACTCCTCTAATGATCATGAGAGTGCATGTGCTAGTAAACCCTTCCAACAACTACCACCCACCCCTCCTCTCTTTAGTCTAGCTACCGATTCCCATGGCAACCAAAAAAACAGACAGCCAGAGGTGCAAGGCAACTGATAGCTGCCTAACGGCTGCAGATAGCTAATGAGTATAAATTAGAAAATTGCTTTTTTTGGCTTAGTGCAGAGTTAAGCAAAAGTTTTTACATGGTTGTACAAGTCCACATACTTAATCTACAGGCAAAGCTTTAGTCGTGAAGATATCAGACATGCATTTTGATTACTGGTAAACTCATTGCCTATGATAAATCAGGAGAAAGACAAGAAAAAAAAGTAATAAAAAGTTTATATTTTAAAACTGATAAAAATATAAAGTGAGCTGCTTAAAACCAGCAAGGGACTTATCTCAGCAGGGTTAATACTCCATACAGCGCTCCCAAACTAGGCAGCATTTTTAAAACCAGGATTAAAGATTGAGCAGGAAGGAGATCCCCTGTTGAGAAGCTAGATTTTTAACACAAAAACAACACACTTCAGTCTTGATCTGCATACATGAACTCCTTCAATCACATCCATAATAGCCATGCCAGCTAGAGTAAAATTTTTCAAGAAAATGAAGAAAAATAAAAAAGCAGCCGATCAGCTCTCGTTCCCCTTGAATGAGAGCTTTCCCTTTTGCTTTATTCATAAGATGCGATATTTTGATTGCAGAAAGAATTTCTGACTTCCAATTATCCAAGTCAGTGCTGGTATCAGGGAGAGGGGAATAAAAAAAAACAGTAAATGACAACGCGTGAAGTCTTTTCTCAAGTTCTTTGGGAACAATAACTTCATGTACTACTTGCACAAGTTAACAGACATATCATAACATTATATTCCACAAAATGTCATAAGTGTATTAGACATTATATAAACAATGTTGTGTAAGTGGATGTACTTGGATGTAGAGTTTTTCAGCAAAAAAAAAAAAAAAATTCTGAAAAATGGGAAAAAATAAAGTCAAAACTCACCTTTCCGTCGCCACCCCAACCGGTCTTCTCTTCTTCTGTTGGCAGCAGAAGGTCCATGCAGAGAGGGCGCGCAGCTGTGATGTCAGCCGATACGGACATCATATTGTGTGCTGGTCGGGCCACGTGCATGGACCCGTCGCTGACAAGGAGCTGAAGCAAAAAGAGGACCTGCGCACAGCATACATACAAGTTCAACTTAAGAACAAACCTATAGAACCTAACTTGTACGTAACCTGGGGACTGCCTGTACAAAGTATTTTTTTTTTTTTGTGCTGCGGAAAATGGGGGCTGGCTGGCATTATACTACACGGGGTTAGTTATATACTAAAGGAGACGAGCTGGCTATATACTACAGGGGGCTTGCTGGCTATATACTGGGGAGACTGACCAATGCATTTCCATCCCTCAGCTCGATTTTCCCAGTTTTTGGCGGTAAAATTAGGTGCCACGGCTTATACTTGGGTCGGCTTATACTCAAGTATATCTGGCATCTCTCAGTGACACATACTGTCATTAAATTAAAGAAATAAAACACGATAAACCAACACATAAAAACAAGCAGCTGAATACCTGCTGAATTTACACAATGATTATTTCACAGCCTTTCTACAAGAATCAGAAACCAGCAGTTTACCATGAAGATTTTTTCTGTAGTGTTTGAGGGATTTGCCACAAGGAAAATCTGTAGATGCTTTAATAAGAATAGTGGCAAGTAAGAAAATATTTTTAGATAGTTTCTCTAGTTGTTAACCTCTATGGCAGTGGTGGCGAACCTATGGCACGGGTGCCAGAGGTGGCACTCAGAGCCCTCTATATGGGCACCCTTGCCATCACCCCTGGGTAGAGTTTGCCAGACAGGACTCAAGGCCTCGTGCAGTCCCAGGCAGTCCAGGACCCTAGAAGGAAGCTACAATGATATCCAAACTTCTCCTTCTTTCTACTGTAATGGGGTCCTCAGGTGCCTATACAATTTAAACCTGTGAAAGAGAAGGGACTAATAAGTTACTGCTTAAATTGTCGCATTGGCACTTTGCGAAAAATACGTGTGTTTTGGTTGTAGTTTGGGCACTCGGTGTCTAAAAGGTTTGCCATCACTGCTCTATGGTGATCTGTAACTAAACAAGAATGGATTAAATAAATAAAGCTAAAATGTAACGCAACTAATATCTACTACCCCAAAGCCAACTATAGACAACTATCAAGTAAAGTTGCACAAAGAACAGAAATTTGAGCATGATACAGTATCTGGAGTAGAATCATAGTGAATCCTAATACAATATCTTCAAGAAAAAAGTTTTTAAAAAGCATTATCTGAATACAAACTGTTTAGGGAGTTGTGACATGGGGCATTTACATTGCATTTAGAAATGCTATCCAAAAGTCACAGTGCCTGGATCTATGAGTAAGTGTCTCTAGTTTATCATGATGGATTTTGATTGTAGATTTCGTATGGCTTTTTAACATATCGCTTATTGTGGTTTGCATTGGGATGTCTTTCTGGGCAACATTTAATGCGTCTGCCTCTACCATTATATCTGTGCACATTATGGTGCAAAGTAGAACCATCCCACATTCCCAGAACTCACCATTAAATATAGAGCATGAACTTTTTTTGAACAACAAGTTTTTATAATGTTGTTTCCTTTTAAAAAATGGTGACCTTGCAATCAATGTATTCATTTTATTTTCTATCAAATATAACACATAACTATATAGAATGGTTAATACTGTTATGTATTATTTGCAAGTATTAAACGTATTAGGTCTGAGTACTTTAATGTACATATACAACTAGCAGTGTCTAAACTAAACCAGAAAATAAATGTGCACCTTTAAACCAACGGATGAAAAGGTTTTCTTCTCCTTAAGAAAGTCACATTATGTAGATATTATATACTTTCAGCTAAAACATTAACAACTGGCTAGAAGATTGACAAAGTCATGATATTAAACTGGCCAGGAAAAGGGTTAAGAGTGCAGCAATACCATGCAGTAAAGGATTCTGGGTGTTCTTTAGAAAGAATCTGGCACAGCGCAGCTGCTGTTCTAATGCAAAAGCGTATTTGAAAAGACTAAATACCCCCACACTTCTCTATTCAGTTGTCCTCAATAAAAGCACCATTGAGAATTCTGGAAGAAATACAGGATCTATATAAAGCTGGATCACTGCTGACACTGTCCAAATCCTCACTCCCCTTTCTATTGATTTGCATTTTCTTCTCCTACTAATTATCTTTGCTCCATTGTAAGAGCTCACCAATAAAATATACTGGCTCTCTTATATAACTAGGCCAGTACATAGTTATAGAGAAATCTCAAGCCAAGAATAATTATTTATGACATATTTGAAAAGCTGGTCCTGAGGCTGTCTGTTATAGAGTACATAATCCTATAATTGCATTGTGGTTATTGAAAGGTCTTAATATACCACTCATGAATTACAAAGAATTTACTAAGCAGGATACGTGGCACCAATTGGGCAGACCTGCAGTTTATCAAAATCAAAACTCCTATGGTCACTGATTCAACTGACTGGTTTTTGTGGTCTTCCTTTATACAATTATATCAATGGCTTTTTATTCTCCTGCAACATTATTTCAAAGGATTAGTTTAATTCTCCAACTCACTTTGTATGGAATGAACCTCCGGATAAATTACTGGTAAGTTGCCTCTCAGATGCAATACTTGTTAGGCTTATAAAAGTCTATACATATATACACATACACTGGTATTTGCACTAAGACTGCACTATATAAAACGAGCACAAATATCTAAAAGGCAACTCGACAGGTGGCAGATTACCCCTTTAACTCTTCGTCCAGCCTGCACAATTTTCAATAGAGTTGGACAACCCCTTTAAATGATAACAATGTCCTTGAGACACTTTCATTTCTACATCAACATTTCATGAAAAATAGCCTGAAATGTGTCATTTTGGTTTCCCCCAAAAAAGCATCACTGCAGCACATTATACCCAAATATCAGACACTGGGAATGGAATCAATATATGAAATTCAAAGCTCTGTTAAGTAAAATTAAAAGGGTTCCTCGTGTTTGAGTCTTTTCAGTAATACAAATATAATAAAATACTTTACAGACCCTGTATCTGTGCTCAAATAGATTTCTATGTGTCTTTAATGGCTAACTTCCTGCATTAAATAAAGGCTGCACAACCTTTGTCTCCTCAGAAATTTCAACCTACAGACCACCCCTCGGCTGACGCCTCCAGCTGCTGACCAGCCTACGGCTGATGCCGCCTGCCTGTAGTGGTTGCGGGGGTAGTATCACTTCAGATGCCTTTATCTTTTGTTATATAGTAACTAGAAACAAGCTTCTTGTGTCATATTAAAGATAAGAATCTTTATGAAAAGCCTGTAATCTAGGTAACTAACATAGAACAGAAGATAGAGGCTTCATGAGTAACACTACCCCTGCAACCACTAAACGTGCAATAAATGGGTGAGATTTCACATAAAAAGAGTGAATTCTAGAGAAGACATTAGATACTCGGATGACAGGTTCCCCATCGTAACAAAGTGGGGGCCTCTAACCCACGTTCTATAAGGTTATGACACTTCGCTTTTCTCATACTATAACTGTACAAAGGTTTCCAACAAACACGTGGATAAACAATTGCATCATTATGGCTTTTTACTTAAGTCTTATCCCCCTCCTTCACCGACCTGCTTTACACGATATGAGGAGGTTTCAGAACATTTACAGAACAGTCTGCAGGCTTGGTTATAAGAACTATAAGGTGCTGGCAGGTAAAGAGAATACCACTTGTCCAAATGCATTATAAGGATTTTGTGTATTCACATAGAAGGGACCCACAAAGATCATGTGACCAGCTCTCCTGCATCGAATACTATTGGTGCTTAGGCTAACAGTCTGATTTCATTAATGGATAAAGCTTGTGAAGCAACCAGAGAAGAAATCCTTGGAAGTCCACTTATTAAGAAATGTAAGGTCAAAGTGGTTTGTTGAAGGGACGAGACAATACCACAACACTGTAGCATCGATTTGTTTACAGCAGTGTTGTAAGCGCTTGTGGGCATGCAGCGGAGGGAAAAAAGAAAAGCAAACAAGTGACCTTGAAGCACTCTCAAGGCTACAATTACAGAGATGCCTGAACTCTGCGGTCACTTTATTGCTTTCTTCTCCCTAATGACCCATGTTCTTTACCAGGAAGAGCACAAAAATATGACAATGTGGGTGTGAAGAAGCTGCACTGCCAGCAAGGGCAATGGGATAGAAAAAAAGGTCTAATAGCAAAACCTAAAGTGTAAAGTGTTAACCAAGAATGAGCATTCACTAACCATCCAGGCTTCAGGTCACATATAGTCAATATGTATGACATTCAAAATTTTTTTTTTTTTTTAAATAATTGAACAATGTATAACCCTTTGTACTCCCTCCACAACAGTAGTGTGAAAGGAGCACATGCAGTGCCACTACATTAAGTCCAAGTCTCCATGCACATGTTCATGTGCTTGAACGGCCATATTCTGGGCCAAAGCACATGGGTCAAGTGGAGATGGGAGGGTTGAGCGCTCCTCAACACTCCCATCTAAATACAGATTATTTTCTCTTTTGCAGTGCAGCCACTCAGTTCAGTCACAAAGTGTCTCACCGCAACATGAACAGGTGTAATATACCTCGATGCCACCCCCCCTTCCCAGAGGCCGACACCGCCTCCTTCCCACAAGCCTAGACTATAGCAGACGCTGCCTCTTTCCCACAGCCTAGACTCCTTTTAACCACACTATGGCCGACGCCGCCTCCTTCTGACCACACTATGGCCGACGCCGCCTCCTTCTGACCACACTATGGCCGACGCCGCCTCCTTCTGACCACACTATTGTGTCTCACCGCATCATGGCCAGGTTTAATACACCTTTATGGAGTCCTAGATCTGGTCAAGTCCCCAATAAATTTTATTCTGGTCAATTGTTCTTAATAAACTTGAGATCTGCCTTCTAAAAGTAACTTCAGTTGTGGCAGGGACCAAACGCATTGATACTTTATTCTGGTCAATATGAACATTATTATCAACTTTGTTTGCATACAGTCTTGACAGAAAAGGACTTCTAGAACTAAATAAATATTTTGTGTAAAAATAATAACTACACTACTGCACAAATGTTTGGGTTCATTTCCTTATTTTTGAAAATAAGGAAAGGTAACATTAAATTTAACATTTACCACACTAACACTCCCTACATGTTAGTGTGGTAAATGAGTATTCTACCTGCAAATGTCTGCTTTTTAATGGAATATCTACTTTGGTATATGCATGCTCATTTTCACAAACCACCACTCCAGTGGTTTAATGGTACATTGTGTTTGCCAACTATGTAAGAAGGCTAACGGATGTTTAAAAAACCATTGAAGATCCTTGTTCAAGTACTCTAGCACAGCTGAACAGTTTGACCAATTACAGAAACAACAAATCTGACGTTCCTATGAGATGGTTGAGAATATAAAGCTTCACATGTGTTCTATGAAACAATAGGGGGGAGTCCCAGCTACACAACTAAGAAACCGGACAAGTACATTAGAGACTCTAGTTTGAGTAACCGACGCCTCACAGGTCCTCCACAGGCAGCTTCATTGAATAGTACCCACCAACTGTCATTGTCAACCTTTTCAGTGAAGAGGTGACTCCGGGATGCTGGTAATGGTGCTGGTAAATTGGGAGACTTGTACAAGGTCAAAGGGATTTGGAAAAAGGAAAGCGACCACTCCATTTTGCAACACCATGCCATACCCTATGGACAGGACTTGATTGCAGCCAATTCATCCTACAACAGGAGAATGTCCCAAAGCACCTACAAATAATGTATGAAGTATTTAGAAAAGAAGCAAGCAGCTGGTATTCTATATGTAGTCACCAAATATCAACCCCAATGTGTAGTCACCAAATCTCAACCCCAATGAGCGGTTGTGGGAGCAGCTTGACCATATGGTATGTAAAAAGTGCTCATTAAGCCAATCCAACTTGTAGAAGGGGCTACCTGAAGGATAAGGGAAACTTTCTTCAGATTACCTCAGCAAATTAACAGCTAGAATGCCAAAGGTCTGCAATTCTGGAATTGCAGGAAAGAGAGCATTCTTTGATTAAAGCAACGTTTTAAGGAGAAAATTGTTCTTTCAAATGCAAAAAAAAAAAATATTTAAAACCTTGTGAATGTCTTGACTATATTTTCTATTAATTTTGCAACTTATTTGAAAAAGAGCATGAGTTTTCATGGAAAATACTAAATATTCTGGGTGACCCCAAACTTTCGAGTGTGTATCCACAACATACAATGGTGTTCTGTCAATTTCATTCCTTACAAAAAGCAAGGGTCAAGGAAGAAACATAGAAACATAGCCAAATCCAAGAAAAGTAGCAAGTATCCAAATATACTCCACAGAAGAGTTAATTGTCTTTTGCGCTCTCAAATTATACACATGTAAAATGCTACAAAAAAAATCACAAACAGGAAGAAGCCCAGTGGTTTGGTTTAGTAAAGGTTAAGATCATATATAGCCAGAGAGAAAATTGTACTTTTGAATGTGACACATTGGAGATGAAGATAATAAATAAAAATCTAGAACACATTTTCATTTATTTGCCTTCTGAATACAAATGAATGCTGGAGCAGTAACACCGCAGGGTTTGGCTGGGTCATAGGTTGGCATATGTAACAGCCGGATTCTAAATTGACAGCAAAGTGGCTATATCATTTTAGAGGGCAGCACTTATTGGCAATTATATGCTAGGCTCACAATAAAGTAAGTGCAGTGAGCACTGCCAGACAGGCCGCATAGTGCTGCAGTGTACAAGTCATTTGCTTCTAATAGTAAACTGCTTATATTTATATCGTTTTTCATAGGAATTTGATGTCATTGGCCATTCTGAGTCACAAATACAAACATGTTTATACCATTTGTACAACAACATTCGTTAGGATACATTTTTGTGAACATACATTTGCCATGATACATATGCTACTGCCTTCCTAAGACTGTTCTTCTCACCCTAATGACGTGTAGTTGTATCACTTTTGACCACACAATTCACACATTGCAGGGCATCAGAAACCAGAAGCCATATCGGAGTTATCTGGAACTGCAGGGGCACCTGCAAAAACGAAGCCATAACATTTTTTTCGGTCACCAAATCAGTACTGCAGGAGAGCAAAAGTCCTGTGCTGTAGGAAAACCTAAAAGGTAAAAGCAAAAAAACTACAGCACTCAGGAAGTGAGATCTTATGATCTGTACTCTTAAAGGGGTTGGCCACTCTCTTACACAAGTTGCTCATATCCCTTGTGGATAATCCTTGAATGTTAAAAGAAATGATTCAGCAGTCATGCTACTTTAGTTTCGTACCATGTGCACACCCCTCCATGGTTCTTTGTTTACATATATGAACTCTGTTGAATAGTAGTAGTTAGTAGCTGTAGTAGTATAATTATGACTCATCTCGCACCCTCGTCCTCCTCTCTCCAGTCTGTCAGTGAGGACAGAGTGTGAGGAGAGAGACATGGCATGGTGGGAAAGGCAGCTTTTAAAACGAGAAAAAGACACAGGTCTTCATTGAAAAGTGGCCAACCCCTTTAATTTACAACATACAAAATGAAATGAAATGGTTGCATCTATTAATGGTGGGAACTAAAGTGTACAGTCCTGTCTACCCAATCATGACACTGCTCATCTCCCCATCGTGCAGGTTATTAAGAGTTTGCCACTTTGTTCCTATTAGTGAAGATGTAGCACAAAATCCAAATATGTATATTTTAGTTTTTAACAAGAACACTTTGCCGATCTGTCACAAGAGAGTCTGCTTATTTAGAAATATGACCCATGTTTTAGTAAAGTCTGCTGTGGGAGACATTTCTTTTTGTTAACTTGACTTTTTTTTCATATAAAGTCAAACCTGTGATTAGGGAGAATGCAATGATGTTGGTTTCCATGGAAACTAGGATTAAATATAACATCTAGCAACTTTGAAGCGGCCCAGAGCTGTCCATTAGCAGGTATTAAAGCACACACTATTCTACATCTGCAGAGGAGTTTCCCCCAGCATACAGCATTGCCCAGAGTGGGGTTCCCCCTCCTGTAACAGGCATGAAAATAGCAAGAACCATAAAAGAGGAATACCCCATATCAATGCATTAACAGTTTTCTAGCCAATATCCCGGGCAGAAATGATAAAACATAATAGATAGAATTCCCTCTCATTTTCAAGGACACAAAGAACTATAAAATGCGGACCATAAAAACCTACTCTAACTATTGCAACAGTTTTTAATGCATATGGAAAATGATGAGTAACATGTCTAATACAAAATAAATTATAAAGAAACTCTCACCCAGAACAGTGTAAATGTCTGATGTAAAAATGTAAGAAAAGGGAGATTGTTATTTGACTAGATTTGACATTTTTTATTTCTTTATTTCTTTTTAAATGGTGATAAATATTTTACTGCAGGAAAGGTGGTTTAAAATCAAGCATGACCGTATTGGGGCTGTAATGTGGATTGTCCACTATTTTTCATCAGAGGGGAGTGAAAAGCGCACCCAACCCTATCTGCACAAGGCGCTTCCTCAGCAGATAGGACAGAATTCTTAAATACACAAAGGATAACACATTCTCTAATTCACTGTTATTAACAAAAAGACAGTATTTCACAGTATTTTCTCATCCCTGGTGTATACAATTTCCGATTTACCCCTGCCACACCAGAGATGCCCGAAGCAGCCGTACTCTGAAATCTCCATATAGATGAACGGGGCAGCCAACCCATGCAAGTCCAGCTGCTCTGGTCATCTCGATATGCAACGGGGGTACATCGGACCCACGTTTTCGTCCCATTACTGAGATTCCCACCAATCAACAAGTTGGGACAACCCCTTTAATATATGCAGATTTTGAGTTTTGTTTTCTTGTGACACATTGTACTTTATGATAGTTGAAAAATTTGGTGCGATATGTCTTGCAGTTATCAAAATTTTTAACGAAATTTGGTAAAAAAAAAAAAATGGACCATCTTAAAAATTCAAAATTTTCTTTTGCTCACACCACCAAATAACTTGAAAACTAACACTTCCTGAATCTTTGCTTTGTGCTGGTATGGTTTTTATGCGTCATCTCATTATTGTAGGATACTAGGGGCTTAGAAATTTCACATTTTCATTAAAATCACCAAAATTCAAGTTTTGTGGAACCTGCTCAGCTTTCAAGTGACTGAGAGGTTAAATAATAGTAAAACCATAACTTACCCAATAATTGAAAGTATACCCTTCAATGTAATGAAATGACTTTTAGGACGGTTGCCAACCCTTTAATTGTTGCACAGGAAATAAAACAAAATGCAGCATGCTCTGGGGGCTGGGAAGGGGGGGGGGGGGGTGTTGGGTCCAATCTAGGAAGGGAAAAAGGCACATTCCTCTTAAAAGCCATGGTCATGCTTGTAAGGGGTCAACAGCCACATTTGGAGGCGCTTGTGCATGACATAAATGTACTGCACAGGTCAGGAAGTCACCTCTGCACTTGTTAAGGGACTGGATTCACTAATGCAGCATTGTGATTGGGATTTAATTGGGGTTGGTGCTGCAGGTTTTAACCCCTTAAGGACGGAGGGTTTTTCGGCTCATTTCTCGCTCTTCAACTTCAAAAATCCATAACTTTTTCATTTTTCCGTGTACAGACCTGTGTGAGGGCTTATTTTGTGCGTAACAAATTTTACTTTCCCGTAATGTTATTTATTTTAACATGCCGTGTACTGCGAAGCTGAAAAAAAATTCCAAATGTGGAAAAATTGAAAAAAAACCGCACGTGCGTCACGTTCTTGTGGGCTCAGTTTTTACGACTTTCACTCTTCGCTTCAAATAACACGCCTAATTTATTCTTTGGTTCGGTGCGATCGCGGTGATACCAAATTTATATAGGTTTTATTGTGTTTTAATACATTTTCAAAAATTAAACGAATGTGTACAAAAACGAAAAAAAAATTTTTGCCATCTTATGACGCTAATAACTTTCATACTTTGGCCCACGGAGATGTGTGAGGGGTCATTTTTTGCGAAATGAGGCGACGTTTTCATTGCTACCATTTTGAGGTCTGTGCGACATTTTGATCATTTTTTATTTAATTTTTTATGTTATGTAAAAAGGTGTAAAAGTCGCATTTCGGACATTTGGGCGCCATTTCCCGCCTCGGAGATCACTGCCGCCTGTAACCGTTTTTATATTTTGATAGATCGGGCATTTTGGGACGCGGCGATACCTAATATGTTTGTGATTTTTACTGGTTATTATGTTTTATATCCGTTCTAGGGAAAGGGGGGTGATTTGAACTTTTAATATTTTATTAATTTTTTTTATTTTTTAAACTTTTTTTTTTCACTATCTTTTAGCCCATCTAGGGTACATTAACCCTAGATGGTCAGATCGCTGCTACCATATACTGCAATACTTCTGTATTGCAATATATGGCATTTTTGCAGCACATTCATTACAATGAGCCACTGGCTCATTGTAACGAATCTGCAGCTGCCAGATAGCCTCGTGTCAAAAGAAGACACGAGGCTACCATGGCAACCAAACGCCGCCCCCCGATGACGTTCGGGGGCGTGGCGATCGAAAAAAAAGATGGCGGCGCCCGCGCGCCGCCGTCTTTTAAATGCCGCCGGCGACTTTGCCGGCGGCAACGGGGGGGTTAATAGCCGCAATCGGTGCTAGCACCGACCGCGGTTATTAGCGGTGGGGGTTTTATGCATTATGCAAAAACCCCCACCTCTGTATGAAGAGGACTCAGCCCGTGAGCCCTCTTCATACATCCCTTATACCTCTGCGCCGTAGAGCTACGGCGCAGAGCGTTAAGGGGTTAAATTTGAACCAGGTCAGTTATTGTTGTGGGGTATTTTTTGCTTATTTTATCAGCAGTGCTGGGATTTTTTTCTGTGTTTGTTACCTGCTTTGCAACAGGTGTCCTGAGCAGCACTTTTTCCAATACTGGAACCTGACATGCCTTCAAGTCAATTTATCTGAAAGCTGTATTTACGACCTGTATCTACGAGCTGTACCCCGTTTATCCTCAGATTCGAAGCTCTCGCAAGCAGGGCCCCCATTCCTGATGTTCCATATGACAATTTTATTACTTTTTAATGTCATATTTTATTTGTATATGTTCCCCATAATCCGTAAAGTGCTACAGAATTTGATGGTGCTATATAAATAAAGATAAAATATTATTTCCTTGGGTGTTTTTAAAACCGTAATAATAAGACTGGGCTATTAAAAAAAAAATAATAATAAAATTAATTACAGATGTGCCATCCCTTTCTTGATGCCATGTGAATTTGGCTGTTATAGGTTGTGGGAAATGCTTCTATTTGTGACAAACATGAATGTACAGAATGTGTAAAGCTCCAACTCCCTTTGTAGAGGTGTGACTAGCAGAATCCAGGTAGCACAATGCTCATCTCATCAGATATCAGGTTCTAATGCAAAGATATGCTATAAAGGGCATTTGGTTATGAGCGACACCACATCCTGGCATTCCTGTGAGGAGCTTCTCACTAGGGTTAAAACTCAGACATGATGTAACATGCTATAAGAGTACAGGAAACACAACTTTAGTGTTGTTGAGTGATACTGCTTAGGTTCCCCTTAATTGAATTAGAAGCCAATCATTTGGCATGCAGACAGTTCTGAATTCTATTAGGGATGAATGAGTCACACTGGAGGCTGGAAGAAAGAAGAGGAAGAAATACAATAAAGAAAAGCTGGAGAGCACTGCTGCAAAATCAACTTGAACAGAGATGACAAATTAAAAGGAAGCTTTGCAAAACTTACAATATTGCCATCTGCTGGTGCAGACTGTTACAACAGCCTTATGTTATTGGCATTCCAGAGCCAGTGAAACACCTTATTCAGAGTAACATTCTATAAGCCACGTAATCATAAGAAAGAGAACAAAAAGCATCAAAGATTTTTTTTCTTTTTGCAAGGCGCACAGCCAAGAACCATCACCATGTATGTCAGAAGGATGCAAAGGGTTAAGGCTAATTCTGCGCATCAACATCTTCCTGGAGATTGTGCTGCCAAATACTACGCAAGTCAATGATCATATACGTGGGGGGAGAGCTCCTAGAAACACTCTCCTCTTGGCCACTCCCTCGGTGGGACACTACCGTGGCTTCATACGGTCTTCTTATGAAAGGAACCCACTACAGCAGCAGCTCTTACAAGAGGTTAATTGCTCAGCATAATGTTTTCTTAACAAGGCTAATTCTGTACAGCGGAAAGCCAAATGATTGTGACTCATTGCAGAAATCCAAAAATTTCAGATTGTCCCCCTTAAACTGAATTTGCATAAAAATGCAATCCAATTATAGAAAGTAAAAGGAATTTGTGAGTATCAGCAGACCTTATAATTGCTTAATTAAGGCTGGAAACACAGGGAACACAGTCACACCAACGTCTGGCTGATTCATTAGCACCACAACCATGGTAGTGCAAACTTCTTGCCTAAAACATACATCTCTCCTAATCGGGTCATATTCTTTGGAAAGGATGATCAGTAGGGATTTGCCACCTAGCTATATAAATGAACAACACCTCCGGTATCTGAGCAACCATCCGTCAGCCCCGTAAAATGAATTTGGCCTGGAAAAATGCACAGCTCTGCGGATGCAGCTAGGAAACCAGACTTCTGCAGTGTGCGAACAGCCAGGATATGAAGAACCTCAGCCCTCAACACCGGAATAATAACAACTACACCGGAATTATATAAAGGGAATACTGCATCAACACAGCTTCAGGCACAGCCGCTGCCCACTCTCCCGGGCATTCTGGAGGGACATAAACCCTCTCCTATTGCAACACTCCTGCCAATGCATGGGATGGGAAGTTGTTGCGTACATGTCCTTCATGGGAGTAGCTACCTGGTGAGATTGATCACCTCACTAGGAGGTCTGTAACTTCGTAATTGCAGCGTGAAGCCACTGCCTGGTAAGGCAAGAGTTAACATGTGAGATGTTATTAACCAATGATATCCTATTGTAAAGCGAGCTGGAAGCCAATTGGAGAGTGCTGCCACCTCACTAGGGGAGTAAAAGAAAAACCCCTTGTGGGTGTAGAGTCAGAGTTCCAGTAAGCAAAGTGAGAAGCAAGCCCCAGTGTGCAGTTACTGCAGAGCTGCCATCCAGACACACTAGCAGGAAGTAGAGGTGTCTCAGGCCACCCACCTTCCTCCATCACCCAGGGATTCCTATAGACACCCCAGGGGTTGCCACATGGAGAAACCTCCATCAGCCTCCCCCTGTATATTTCTTGCACACACCACCTGCTAGAGACCTGCAAGGCTGTAGGGCCGATCCTGTGGCCCCAATACCAAGCACCAGGCCACATAAGCCAGCCACTCCAGTATTCTGGGCCATGGCTGTCTGCAGCCACCAAAGAAAGGCTAGGCCCCAGTGAGGGATTTTGCACTGTCAAATCTACAAAAAAAAACAAAAAACATTTTTTGGTCCAAAGTTTGGGATAGACAAACACACATGGCCTACAAACGCAAAGCACTACTTTTAGAAAATAAATACACAGTAATTGTAATGTAATAAACAGGGAAGCCATTTTCTCTTTTACATCTTGAAAAAGAAGCAAAAGTTAAGCCTCTTTTTAATACTACAGCAGGTGTATCATCCTTTTTTTGGCTAAAATAAGATGGCAGAAGATCTGGTTTCCCCAGTATCATCCAATGCAAAAATGGACCGCATACAGACAAATGTGGAAACTACAGAAAGAATGAGCCCTTAATGGTTCTAGGCAACAGTATCCTATTTCTGACTGCATACATACACAGTTGGGAAGTATTAGGAGGATTAATATAGCAGGGGCGTTGTGAGGGCCACACAACGGGTCCACACATTGCGCTGCATTTTTACATTACCAGCAAAGTAAATGGGACTACCATCTACTCCTCCATCTACTGTAGAAAATCCCTACAAACTAAATGCTGCATATTTCCTCCATGTTTTTCATTCTTCCTAAGGTATAGAAAAATATACACAATGTGGACATACCCTATAAGATTCAAAGCTTGTAAACACTATGCCGAAAGCGGAATGCCAGTATCACTAAACGTCATTGGACATATTCAGTCGAATTATCACTTACTGATATTTTTAGAGCGTACCGATATATTATGTCCAACTGTAAAGCAGTCTTTATTAGAAAAACAGTCCTTAGAAGAAATACTACTATTGACTTTGCTAGTTTTGTAATCAAATAAGAATATAGTAACACTTGTATTGGTCCCTTAAACACCAGCAGGTTCCATCTTCAGGATATGAACTTATTTATTTCCTTTCTAGATGTCAGATCAGTCTACAAGTCCATTACTGTGAACCATAGGGGTTGCTCTAGAAGACACTTTGCTGTGTGACTTCTCAATTTAACCTTGGAGCCTATGCACAAGTCCATAGAAACACACATCACCTGTGTGTGATCCACACTTGTACGAGAAGGCACTTTTTTCATAGTGTTAAAAATCACAGCCATAGACACTCCATGCCACACAATGGTTAACAGACCTCTTTCCCACAGGAGAAAACTCACTCAGCAGTTGATTGAACAGATCACCATGTCCTTTCTCCTCCATCCATTCCCAGTGCCCAGAGGGGAGCTATGAGCAGGCAGATATGAGTAAATAGCTGCACAGCAAAAAATAAAAAACATCTAGCTAGCAGCTGGGTGCCAAGACAGCAGAAATATTATACACTGGAGGAGTAAGACTGAGAAACAACACAAAGGGAGCTCACAAACCCAATAAGGGAGATCAAAATTAGAGAACATCACACAATTTCCTAAATGTCACGGTCATTGTGTAATCCTAGATGTATATATCCTGAGTAAAATAGCAATACTTAGGTTTAGAATATATACAGTTCATTAAATAAGCTTCAGAATACAAATATAAATTAGATTATTGTAAAGAAATTAGAGACCACTTTCAGATACACGCAAGTTATTGGTGTTGATCTGGTACCTGGTGGCAATTTTTTCATAAATGGAACCGTCACCAGGAATGTCATGTTTAGTTGGTTTTAAAAACATCATTTTCAACATTCTGAATAATTTCAAGGGGTATTCCATGAATATGAACATCTAATACAAAAACCCATAATGCTAGTAATAAATGAATATAACAAAACTAAATGCTATGTCACAAAATGGAGCTTAAAGGGAACCGGTCACCAGAAGGCAGAATTTCACTGTTGGCAGGACAGTCGAATTCAGGTAATTTGTTTTTTTTAATTTCTCATCAATTAAATGTCCAGCAGCCTTCCCTCACTAATAAAATGTCCAACAGCAGCTGCACTTCATTGATGAATTGTCCCCAGCACAGCCCCCATTATTGAAATTTACAGCAGCAGCCACCTCTCACTAATAAAAATGTCCAGCATCCTTTCCACAACTAATGAAATGTCCACAGCAGAGCTTCCCCCATTTTTCGATGAGGGGAGGTTGTTGGACATTTATATATATTAACTTAAAAAGAGCCAAGTGACCAATCCAGGGTTCCCAAATTCTATGTAGTTTAGATATATTACCATTGCCCCATACAATCATTTTTTTGTGGCTATATAACAATCTCTTTATAAAAGTCTTCTGTGACCGTAACTAATGAGCTTTCTCACATGCATGTTAAAAACAATTTTGCCAAAGTTATTATCTTACAGGCTAAAATTATATGCAGCATGATGATCCCTGCAAGATCTAAGGACAATAGAGCTATGGTCATTGTACCACTTATATTTCTACCCAGAAGATTCAATAATAGGTTGAACACTTCCACCCAATACTCCTGTACACAAGAGCATTCCCACAAAATATGTGATAAAGAGCCCCTTGTCCCACATCCTCTCCAACATTTAGCTTATGAGTGATGGAAGATTCTCTGTAAGACATCTTGGGTTCTGTAAAACCTCAACATGACTTTAGTTGCCATTTCAACATGTGGGCAACAATGAAGTGCTTTATTATTATGCTCAACCATTTAGTCTACAATATTGTCCTCTGCAGGCCTATTCCACAGCTTGGAAAGAAATGAGATTCATGAAAGCATCTTGACTGAGTCTATTTTTTAAATATGGACACAAGCCTTGGTTGACCCTCTGAATTTGATCAAGAAGCTTCCATGAATAAAGTTGTTTTACTTCTTCATAGTGTGTGATATAGTGTTGCTGGTGGGTTTTTGCCGTTAATATAAGGAGATACCAAAACTTGCTTAATAGTGAGAAAACCCTTCTTCTGCCACCTCACCCCCTGTATGTCTGGTATATCCTTTTCCACTATATCCTTGCATCCGAAGAGGCTTAGGTCAGTGGGGAGATGTCATCTGGGAAGGGTTTATCTAGAAGGGCAGAGTCAATAACTTTTACCAGTTTTTCTTGTTGTGGTAAAATCAGGTGCCTTCGCTTCTACGCGAGAATTTACAGTATGAACATTTTTTCTGCATATTGGGAGGCTTCAGAAAACGGGATATTATAATGTGCCCTTTTCTGTAGCCCCTTGGTTATATAAACAGAAAACAGAATGAGTAGCACTACCAGGAGGGGCTACAGAAAAGAGGGCATTTTAAACCGGGGGGTGCTTGAAATGGCAAATTACATGGGTTGGGGTTAGCTATAGGGTATTTGTGGGACGACCAATTTTTTTTCCAAGGGACCATGGTAAATGGGTTACCAAACCCAGTCCCTGGAAAAACATTATTGGGTGCAGCCGGTCCCCGGATACAAAAAGGTTGAGTACCACTGCTGTATACCTCATTATACAAAATATAACTTTATTTTAATTTATGCAGCTTAACACTTTTCATTGCTTACTATCCTACATGTATACTATGGCCATTTGATTTTAACCCATTAAACTAACAACCCCATCAGGTAGGGTATGCAATGCCCTTCCTAGAATTCCTCATTATGAGAAATCTCACCTGTTGACCTAATAATAAAAAATCTCCTCTAGGGTCATGTGAAAATGCGTAGAGAAGAGTCATGTTTTGCCTGCGAGTCGTCAAATTTAGAAGCTAATGGGAGAGAATCATCTCCGCCACGCTATCTTCTTTGTCATTTTATAGATAAAAATCTCATCTTTCAGATCGCATCAGACCTGTGGTACTGTGAGCTCCCGAACCAGAAGTACAGGAAGTTGGAAATGTGAGCTAAATAAAGTTCCTGCCCATTTCTTTAAATGCCCCACAGAACCAAATGCCAACAAATTTCCTTTTAGATCTCAATGATTCAGCTCCAGGCTATTACGGTCTTTAGAGGCTGCTATAAACGTAACCACTAAATGGTATCTATCTTGCCATGGCTCTAGTAATAAGAAGTAGAAAAAAAGCTACATTCAAACAGACAAGAAAAAGTGATATATATTAAAGTGTTAGTATGCATCTGATTTACATTAAAACCGGTTTTTAAAAAACAACAATACCAGACAGGTCAATATAATAACTAGTCCTGCTTGAAAAATTGTGTATTTTAAACCAAAACTTTAAAGAAATCCAAAAAACAACCTGCCTTATTCTTTTTATGGATGCTCCCTACTACCAAATATGACAACGGAATAAACATCTGTGTGCACACTTTTCATTATATTCAGCATGTAAAGCATGGAGACGTGACAAGAATGATTGGTTCAGTTCTCAATTGGTCCCAGGATGGCTGCTCTTAAGGAATGCTCCGCGGACAGCAATACATTCAGATCTAATTGAGGCCTTTGCTTTTCAGAATAAATGAGGTTTGAAGCGTGTTTACTTTTCAACACAACAAAAGATCAAGCATGAATGTGCAACATCCCTGCCAATGCAAGGCAGAGGAATTGTTGCGAATAAGCCCCTAATATGTGTGTTCCCATAGTAGAGAGTCTGATCAGCTCCTCTGCAGGACACTATACATATGCTTAGGTAATATTGCAGCGGTAGATACTGCCTGGATAGGCAAGGGTTAATGTTATTTAATGTTATCATCCAATGATGTTCCACTATTGTAACTGGAGTGTGATTGGATTAACAAGACCCTTAGTCAGGGGAGGAGTTAAAACAGTGAGCAGAGAGGAAAGTTCCAGAACTCCTGAGAGGAGGAGGCAAGAGCTCTGTGTAGAGAGCACACCATACCTACAGGACTGATACTGAACAATAGCCAGGATTAAAGCTGCAGTTTCCAGCATTGGACACAGTTACATTCCAGACTCTAAGGGTTGCCCCAGGGAGAACCAGTACAACAGCCTCTGCCTCATCTTATTTCTTGCACACACCACCCGCTGGAGACCTGCAAGGCTGTGGGAAAGCCCTCCGGTCCCCATACCAAGCAGCGTGCCATTAGCGTGACTGGGTGGCAACCGTCAGCCACTCCGGTATTCGGGGCCCGGCTGCCTCCAGGACCCAAGAAAAGGCTAGGCCCCGATGGAGGATGTTGCAAATGCAATGAACAATTGGGATAAAAGAGTTGTGGGTCCTGCACACCTTAAACTGGATAGATTTATACCATGTGACATCAAATAGTATAATAAGTGACAGCCAGCAAGGGTTTACTAAGAATAGAAGTTGTTAACCTGATCTGCTTTTATGAATAGGTGAGCAGATGCCTAGATGGAGGAGCTGATGTGGATATTGTGTTCTTGGACTCTGCAAAGGCATTTGACACTGTCCCTCATAGACGCCTGATGGGCAAAATAAGGTCTAGTGGTTTGGCAGGAATCATTTGCAATTGGATTGAAAACTGGCTGAAGGATCGTATCCAGAGAGTTTTGGTCAAGGATTCCTACTCTGAATGGTCACCAGTTATGAGTGGTGTAGCTGATGTCTGTGTCTCTCACCTGTATATTAGGAGTATGCAGCATGTCAGCAGATGCAGCACACACACCAGCCATGCTTTACTATACATTACACACAGACATGAGCAGGGGGAGGAGAGGGGAGGGGTTACAGGGGTGACATCACAGCCTCTGACCATATGACCAGCCTCATTTACATGATAAAAAATAGATGATTTTACAATGAATAATGTATGAAATAACTAGATAAAGGCTGGGATGGGATCCTTGTAAACTGCTCCAACAGGTAGAGGTGACAGGACTAGTGGCAGAGACCTGATGACAGGTGTCCTTTAAAGGTTTCCTGTCTTCTAGTCTCAGTTTCTGGATTTGAGTCAGTCCTTGTCATATCTTATACCATGCCCTAATAAATGGCAGTACCACCTCCATGACTTATCAGCATAGGGCAGAGATCTAAAAAGATAACCGATTCTTGCATATTGCACTACATTTTCCAAGATCCAGGTTCCCTTTACATAACCCTTCATGGCCTGACCCTCTCAATAGTTTCTAATATCCCTATAATAAATTTCTGATCATTTTACTCAAAATTCCATCCAAAATATAGTTATTTTACATTCCTTAATCTTTAAGAGAACAGCACGTTACAAAACATTATGAAATGACTCATGACCAGGAAAAACTTAACTACATAGCAACAATATATTTCACTGAATTTTTTTCAATATAAGCTTTTATGCAGGGTACAAAAGTGCCATTAGTGTGTAACATGAGTCACAATCTGGTCACCCAACACAACATGTACTGTATAAGGTAAGTCCAATTGCTCTTATTCCTCTCAGTAAGAAATGGCTGTTACATATGAAAAAGGAAATAATATATTTTTTTTTTATTTGTGTTTTATAGTAGACACATAAAATAGAAATGTGGTCTATAAGAAAATGTGACTATTAGTTAAACCAAACTGATCCCCCCACCATTTAACAGAAAATGTTAAACTCCTCCTCCACCCCTTTGATGAAATCTCCTCCCCAAAAGACCATCCCCCCCCCCATCATAACCTTTTGAAGATGGACAAGCAGACCACACACTTATTCAACCAAAGACCTTTGCCCTGTTTGTGGCCCTTGATTACATAGGACAGAGCCAGGTTGAAAACACATACAACAGATTGCAGTACACAAGGAAACAATGTTCTGGCACATGATATAAGGGGGGTATATTTTATTCCCATGGGGGCCCTTTAGACCCCAATAAGTGATGTGTGTGCCTTAGGAGCCAAGAGTCTATTGCAAAAATTGCTAAAGCAGGAGCAGCAACAGAACAGCGGCCGTAAGTAATGTAAATTAATGTGTATTAGAGTCTTCCCAATTCCAAATCTGTAGTTGAGGCAAATTCCCTCACAATCAGACTAAGGAATTAGCAATTTAACTCTCTGTAGCTAACTTACGTTACTGAAAACACAGTAATTCACAGTCGAGGTTGGTCTTCATCATGTTTTAGCTAGGTACAGCTTCAGTAAGAAGCTTTAGAAGTAACAACTCCTGGTACCGCACATATACCACTATTACTATCCCACCTAGTGAATGAGAATTACCCTTCACCCTTTCTGTAAGGGGCTCTGGCTGCTCATCTATTGAAAAGAAGGCATCACCCCAAGCTAGTTGATCTACATAAAGGGTCAGAAACCAAAATTCTTAAAAGCCTGATATTTAACAGGTAGTCAGAAGAACATTCTCCGTGCCATAGGTTCGCCACCACTGCCCTATAGGCTGAGCAGCATCCACACAGATACTGTTTGGAATAAAGGGCATGTTGAATGAGCAATGAAAGAGGAGTTTTGGAACAGATTATCCTGACAAAATATCCTTGCGATAATCTTTGTGTGAACTAACCAATTAGATTTAGCCAAAGCCGAAATTGGTTTTGCCATTTTTGAAAATATATTTGGAATTATTCCTAGTGGGCTATCTGTCCTATACAGGGACAGTGTGCCAGACATACAGAGTACAAATCTCTATAGGTGCTCTTAAAGCCTAGGTAGTGCATTTCCTTTTTTTTCCATATCATCTCTAACTTTCTGCTGAAATTTAAACACAACTTTGTGCAATCACTGGACTAGACCAGTTCTGAGTAATAATATACGGACAGCAGCAGCAAACCATAATAGCTGTATGTTCAGGCATATGTTACTCATGTACCTAATATTACCATCCCCATGTAGATATGATTAAATTATTAAAAGAATAATGTGCACCAATCTCAGGAGATGTCGAGGAAGCAGAAAGAAAACAGACTAGTAACTGAGATTATAGCTCAGCAGGAAATATCAGTGGTGTCCCAGGTAACTATATTTATTTCTGCACCTCAGTACATGAATGTGAAGGAGGAAGGGAATAACTAAATTGTTGCATCACTCCAGCAATTGACATGAAAAGCACAGGGAAGCGGTAAAGAGCCAAACTGACAGCTAGTACAGCTAAGGAGAACATAAACCACAACAAATTATCAGTGGGTTTCTGGGCCACTAAGCAGATTTTACTACATTAACCCAACAGTCAACATGCCACAAGCAGAAATTAAACAAAAAAGCTTTTTATCTACAGCCATTAAAGAGAATCGCTAAGACTTTTTTTAATTACTAAAATTAACAGACCCTTCAGGTAGGCTATGAAATATCCTTCAGATTCTCCTATATGGGACTCTATAGCATGTAGATACAGACAGTTGAAGTCTAGAACTGAAACTATTTCTGTAGACCACATTCCCAACTGTAGCAGAGTATGAAGTGACATTTCCCATTAAAGCTTTTCAAGGAAAAATTATGTCAATATGCATCAGATGAAAATACAGAGACCACATAAGACTACCAAGTCCAAGATTAAACATTTTGGCATTATCAACACAAAATGATTTTTTTTGGCTGGCTTTACTTGGGTGGGAGTCTAATAATCACTTCCTTGATCTCCTTGATCTCCAACCATTACAGTTCAGACTGATGAGTTTCACTTCTCCCAACCAGACATTGCATGAAGTGGCTAAAAATGACCAGTCAGTCGCACTCCAAGCCATTTTCTACAGTGTCTGAGGAAAGGAGGAAGTGCAGCAGGAAACTCACCATCATCATAGAGGTGACTAAAGTCTGGAGATGGATTTGTATGCTTACTTACCAGCCAGAAGAAAGGTTATAAGGCATGTTTCCTTTGGCATGTAAAGCTTGAGCCTGGAACCGCTGAACACATACTCTACAATTGCTTCTGAACGTCCAGCCCTCTGCAGGAAGGGGAGAAACTGTTTGGCTTTCTGGGTATCCTAGAAAGACAAAAGTTAAGACGTAAATATTAAACAAATCCAAGAATATGCCAGGAAGAAATCGCAATGGATGTAAACTAAAATGCCCCAAGCACAACAGATAATGAAATACATGGTTTATATAAACCCCTGGGTGGTTATCGCTGCAGTCATATAAAGGGAGGTTCCATTGATGGTTATGATATCTTTTGACTATATTAAAAAAGGTCTCAAATAATTTAGACCACGATAACCTGAGCCAACAATCAAACCCACTGTATCTTAAGAGGTATTGGTAAACGACACTCAAAAGTGTTCTTCAGCTCTCAACAGGTTTCATATTCTCACAAAGCATTTCTACCTTTCTGTAATTCGGCAGAGCATTGCATTTTTCTTTGTCTACAGGGATAATCACTCATTTTCAGAAAAGACAGGTTGCAGAAGCCCATTACACCTGCAGTGCAAAAATGCCTAAATATTTGCTTTAAAATATAATTGTGTGTTATAACTTACCTTGCACCCTGACAAAAACCTGGGGTAGTCAAAGGGGTTGGGCTTTGGTTTGGATGCATTTCAAAAAACAACATGTGACTTGTCTGTGTTACTCCTCAGCTAATGGCTCCCACTTTTGTGCTCCTGTACAGCTCCACCCTCTTGCTCCTTCACAGAGCTCACAGTCTGGTAAGCCGACAGTGGGGACGGGAGAAGCTGGACAGGAGCACAAAGATAGGGGCAACCTGCAGTACAGACAAGTCACATGTTTTTTTGAAATGCATCGAAACCAAAGCCCAGCCTCTGTGACTACTCCAGGATTTTGTCAGGTTGCAAGGCAAGTTATAAACACACAATTATATTGTAATGCAAATGCTTATAAAAGGCAGAGAGGCAGATTTGCACTGGAGGTGTGATGGACTTTTACAACCTGTTTTTAGTAAAAATTAGGTCCCTAGTGACAGGTTCCCCAGGTCAAACAACCTTTTTACAGGTATTGCCTAAGACCATCGGAAACGTGTTTTCCAATGGTCTTAGGAACTGAGACATTGCAGGGCAGAGTGGTGCCTCAACATGTGAATCACGACCCCTTTGGCGATTGAATAACCTTTTCACAGGGGTGGCCTGAAACCATTGGAAATATGTATGATGTCACAAGTCATCAGCTTTCAGCTCCCTGCCAAAGAAAATCAGGTGCAGACAGACACATGAAGTCATCACGCATTGTAGCTGGAGTGAAGAAGGCGGCAAGAGCAAATACATACGTAAGTGTGCTTTATTTTTTTTTTTCCATATGCTACTAGGCCATCTTGGTGACTGTTGGCTACCGTCCGTGGGTTAGACAATGTCATGTGCATATAGTGTAGAAGAAAAGGCTGAACTTGCCAATAGCGGAATGTAAAATAGTCCTTTATTGCATACACAGATGTGAGGCCTCGCAGGAAAGAGGACTACACCACTTCCCGTAGAGGAGGCAACCCTTTAGTGCTAAACTGTACATCTTCCTGCCTCTGTATTAGAGGAAAGGTTATACAGGCGGTGCCCTACTTAAAAACACTCGACTTGCATAAGACCCCTAGTTACAAACGGACCACTGGATATTGGTAATTTATTGTACTTTTGTCCTAGGCTACAATAATCAGCTGTAACAGTTATCACAGGTGTCTGTAATGAAGCTTTATTGTTAATCCTGATTCTTATGACAACCCAACATTTTTAAAATCCAATTGTCACAGAGACCAAAAAAATTCTGTCTGGGATTACAATGATAAAATATACAGTTACCACTTACATACAAATTCAACTTAAGAACAAACCTACAGACCCTATCTTGTATGTAACCCAGAGACTGCCTGTACTCTGACTGCTCTTCACTTTTATGACAAATTTAATAAAAACATTTAACGTAAAAGCCCTGATCTTTTTAAATTTTGCACATTTCCCACCCACGGTAAGATACAGACCAGTTAAGGTAGTTAGGTGGGCCATTGAATACATGAACACAAGCCCGAAGAGAAAATCTGGGCTCTCATCATTACCAGGCGCATGTCTTATGTATGTTATTTTTTATTTATTACATTACAGTTTATTTAATACATAGTATACAAGCTATAATGTAAAAAATGTACATGCTCTATTGATATCCTGGTGTTTCCAAAAAGACTACATTGTAGCTGTGAATTCAGTGACCTTGCAGGCCAATGGGAAGGTCCTACAGTCATTCCTTTCTCCTTTCCAGGAAAATCACAGTAGCAGATCTAAAGCTTTGTATGATAACACATATGGTAAAAATATTTTGACAACATAATTTTTAAAAATTACAAGTTAGGACCAATTTGCCAGCAGTAGAGTTACAATGCATTGTGTATTGTGATTATAGCGCAATCCTGAACTTCTCAAAGCAGACAATTCCCTAAGATATTTCATCCACTTCATGATTCATCCTGCTTGTTAACAGGTCATGTTGGGTTCTCACTCTCAGCTCAGTCTCACAGTGAAATTTGTTCATTCACGTTATTGTCCTGTACATACTGTGCCTGGATGATAACATTGTCTGCAGGTTCCATTCAAAGGCTGCCATGCAGCACAAAGTGTCAGGTCTCTAGCGTTTCTAGATTTGTGCAGACTCCTTGTAGAACGTGCGCCAGTGTAACTACTGTATTTTGTACTACCCATTTAGGCAAATGTTTAATGTATTTACATGGAATTCCTTGCTACTAAACATTGCCAATTTAACAATCTTATGAAACACAAAGGAATAGGCTAAAAACACTAATTTGCTTCATATCTTCAAGGGTTCAGACTTTAAACAATTAATGGGGTTGGCCACTATTTTCACAAATTGCCCATGTGCCTTTAATGCCTTAATAATCCCTGAATGTTCATCAAGTGATTCAACAGTTCTAACTACTTCAGGACTGTCTGCAGACTCTCTATGGATCTTTGCTTACATGTGAGAACACTTATAAATAGGAGGCACTGCAGCAGCAGAGTTATGGACCGTGAAAAGAGACACAAAGTGAGAGACGCCATGAAGACAGGTTGTAGCGGTGAGAGGGGGAGTTGTTTATATATACACCGTATATAAGCATTAGAAAAACATTGCTGCCTGTTTCTCAAAACAGCACCACACCTATCCAAAAGGTTTGTATCTAAAACTTCAGCTCAGTTCTAGCCACTTGAACTTGATGCAGCTCAGATGCAATTCCAGCCACAATCCATAAAAAGGCGTAGTACCGTATTTGGAAAAAATTGGAAAAATTATAATCCTGGACAACCCTTTTAACTTGGTAACAAAGACTGACACCAAATATAATTTTAAAATAGTATAATAAGTACTTTACAGAGAATTTAGGAGTCAATAACTACAAATCCCTGCGGCACGGTGATTCATAATGGACTTCTGAAAGCTGTAAATCTCCTCGTACAGGTTCTGGTTTTAGTGATAACAGTGCACAGTATCATTATGCATAGGATAGCATATGGATTATGTGGCGACATATTTAACATATTAAACCAACTATGTTCAATTAAAAGAGATTTTTTTTTTAAGTGACATTAAAATGTAACCAATGTGTGCCTATTTTCTGTTTCCTCAGGTATACAAAATTTAAAGAGTAACTAAACTAAATGGTTATCGTAAACTTTGTAATATACTTTATAAAAAAAAAATGCTCCTGTGTCCATTTTCTGCTGCCTTTCACCTTTATTTAAGCAGTTTTTGTTAATCATTTTTCTATCCTGTTCTCCACTGACAACTGAAAGATAAAAAGGACCCGATAATGTTTCTAAAGACTTGACTTTTTACAGTTTGTGGACAGACTTATCTCTTTACAGAGTAGAATGAACTAAAATAAGCTATAGGTATGCAAACAGTTAAACCTTTTCTTATCTCTATGCTTGTGTACAGGACTTCAGATAAAATGCTCAGTGGGGAAGAAAGGAGCATTTAAAACATACATAGAATTTGCTTTACCATTTGAAGTATATTTCAAAGTTTACTATGATCATTATTATATATTGGCCACATTTTGGGATAACAGAACAAAATGAATCAATTGAATTTGGCAGTTCAAAACGTGAAATTCTGTTAAGACAAGATGTCAGAAGACCTTGTTTCGAAAGGTTTACGCCAGGAGCTGGAAGGAGCCCTTCTTAAAGTGGCTACAACATAAGGCATGAACAGTGTTAATGGCATCTCTTACCACCAGTGGCTCAGCAGAGAAGAATACTTATTTGAGGAAGCATACTAAGATTGTGCTTGTGCTCATAATATTGGGTTTAGTAAAGGTATGGCTTAATTTTGTTCTGAGAAATGGCCTTCAAAAGCATCCTGCACTATACAGTTTGCACTTTAATGCCTCTCTGATCAGACACAATAAGCTCCTCTGCATAATTCACAGGCAGTGTTTGAAGTTCCCCTGCTGCTGAACTGGTTTTCATGAATAAACATCTGGTCAAAAAGAAAAGCAAGTACACATAAGGGCAACGTATGTCGAAAAATGAATTAAACACTGGAGAACATGCTTCATCCAAGTTACTGGTCACAGAGCATTGCTGAGTAATACAATTTACTGGTTTAGGTCAGTGAGTAAGAAATACTTCAAACCACAATTTTGTTTTATACCACATACACTGGAAGTTTGGTATTCTTACTGACAAATGTCATAGTAAGGCTACTTCTAACTGGTGAAGCAATTCAGGCCATCGATCACTACACAGGACAGTTATGCACACAGGACCTAGGACATAACCGCAAGTTCAGTAAATGCCTTGAGGAATACGAAACTCTTAAAAGTTACAGGAGATTTACATTAATTTCTATGGAAACAGGTACATTGAAATGACAGAGATACTGTGTATTCAATCTCATTTAGAGTGGTAGTGCAAAGCATTTATTATTATTAGACTGGTCTAATAAATAAGAGGCTTTCAGACAAATGCTCCAAATGCACACAAAAAGGACGCTGTGCTGAGGATGGGGGACTTGCATACACACAGAATAAAATCGAAGCGGCCTCTTATACATGGTCGTTCCCAGTATGTAAGCACCAGTTCAGTAATATACTGTAAATGACAGTGTCATTCACATCTAACAACAAACAATGAACAAGCAGATGCCAAGAGCTTTCATCAAGCCTCATTTTACACACGGTAAAGAAGATTTCACATGTTTTGCAGCATATTTTGTCCTTCTGGTAACAAGCAGTGATGCATTTAGAACAGCTTTTACATGATCTAGAGAGTGATGGGTCCATTTAAACTGGGTGAAAATAAACGACAATGTTCTTCAAATACAAAATGAAAACTTTTCAAGCATTGTTTCTAGATTTTTCTAGTAGGTATTATGTAGAAGGTGACTGGAAGAAGCCAGCCTGCAATGAGAACCACAGTCATTTCTAATAAAAGTTCTCTTGCCAGCTTTCTAGCACAGAAGACATTGGCTCTCATCTTTCTACAGCCTGGAGATACAAAGTGTTGTTAAGTAATACAAACGCACATTGCCTAATAAACACATGCCAGATTCTCCCTCTCAACAGGAGGCATTGATTTCCCTTTGCCTTCTCTACAGCAATATTTTAACACTGCTCCCTGCAACATTTTATTGGCTATTCAGACTTTATATCTGCAGGACCCTGCATTTATCACTTGTGCTAAAACAGAGAACATTAGATGGTTACATGTGCCTGCAGGCAGCAGACGTAGAAAAAAAAATGTAACATTCCAGCTTCTAATCTTCTTCTACACAGCCAAAACGGATAAAAATCAGACGTGGAGAAAAACAGAATTTCATGGGATAAACATGAGAACACACAAGGCCCTTCCTTTATAAGATGATCATTAAAATAAGCTTCGAACATGGAAATGTAACCATAAATGGCTTCACCTAGAAGACACAAGTATTGACAATATTTCAAAAACTTGCCAAGAGGTAAAACAATTATTCTTATGGTCGCAAATATGTAATAGGGTTTGCCAGTCATTTCAACCAGTGAACTGTCCCAAAAATGACCGATAGATCTTTTGATATACAGTCTTCACTCCAGTAGTCATTGGACAAGGATGTTCTAGGCCAGGGGTCTCAAACTCAATTTACCTGGGGGCCGCTGGAGGTAGATTCTGGGTAAGGCTGGGCCGCATCAAGTTTTCCGCACAAAATGCGCTTACAAAATATCATTATTCAGATTCAAATGTCATGGCGTCTCCCAGCGCAAGGAAAGCCCCGAGCTGGGAGACATGTTTTCTCTATGAACGCGTCCTGTGCACCGAGGGGTCCCAAGCTCCTACCGCACTGAGCCCAGTCAGGGACACTCCATCCCCCCCTCCCCCCTGGTACTTGCCTCCCATCAAAGAAGATGAAGTCGCCGCTCTGACCTGCACCAAGTGCGTTCAGAGCGGCGACTTCATCTTCTTCAAGTACCGGAGGGAAGGGGATTAACCGGTTACGGGCCCTTTCCTGTTTTTTCATGTCCATTTTTCACTCCCCACCTTCAAAAATCTATAACTTTTTTATTTTTACACGTAAAGAGCTGTGTGACGGCTTGTTTTCTGCTTAACAAATTGCACTTCATAGTGATGGTATTAAATATTCCATGCCATGTACTCGGAAGCGGGAAAAAAATTCCAAATGCAATGAAAATGGTGAAAAACCGCATTTGCGCCATTTTCTTGTGGGCTTGGATATTACGTCTTTCACTGAGCGCCCCAAATGACATGTCTACTTTATTTTATGGGTCGTTACGATTAAGGGGATACCAAATTTGTTATAGGTTTATAATGTTTTTTACAAAAATTAAAACCTCCTGTACAACAATTATTTTTTTGATTTTGCCAACTTCTGGCGCTAATAACTTTTTTATACTATGGTGTACAGAGCTGTGGGTGGTGTCATTTTTTGCGAAATTTGATAATATTTTCAATGATATCATTTTTAGGACTGTACGACCTTTTGATCACTTTTTATAGATTTTTTATATTTTTCAAAATGGCAAAAAAGTGCCATTTTCGACTTTGGGCGCTATTTTCTGTTACGGGGTTAAAAGCATTGAAAAAACGTTATCATATTTTGATAGATTGGGCATTTTCGGACGCGTCGATACCTGATGTGTTTATGATTTTTATTGTTTATTTATATTTATGTCAGTTCTAGGGAAAGGGGGGTGATTTGAAATTTTAGGTTTTTTTATTATAATTTTTTTTTTTTTTTTTTAACTTTTTTGTATTTTTATTTATACTATTTTTCAGACTCCCTAGGGTACTTTAACCCCAGGTTGTCTGATCGATCCTATCATATACTGCCATACTACAGTATGGCAGTATATGGGGATTTTCCTCCTCATTCATTACAATGTGCTATCAGCACATTGTAATGAAGGGGTTAAAACGAAATAGCCTCGGGTCTTCGGAAGACCCAAGGCTACCATGGAGACGGATCGCCGTCCCCCGATGACGTCACGGGGAGCGGCGATCCCAGGTAAGATGGCGGCGCCCATGCGCCGCTATCTTTTTGAGGTGCCGGCAGCTTTGCCGGCAGCCATCGCTGTCAAAACACCCGCGATCGGTGCTAGCACCGATCGCGGGTGTTACCGGTAAGCCTTTGCTGCAATATGCAGCAAAGACTTACCGGCTATGGAGAGGGCTCGGCCCGTGAGCCCTCTCCATGCAGCGCGACCTGCCCTCTCCATGCAGGTGGGGGCCGCAAAATATTGGCCCGCGGGCATAGACATATAGATGACTGAAGTGATTTAAATGAGTTGTATTCTACAGAAATAGTCAAAAGTAATGACAGATTTTAGGCCCAAAATTTCTCTCTCTCCTCTAGCTGGATTTGCAAACTACTATAAAAGTTAAACTCGTGAAGGGTCCATCAATTACATGAAAAGCAAGAATACTACTCCCTGAGGCAGTGTTCACACGCTGCGCTAACACGGCATTTATCTTGTGTTAATATCCCATTTACTATAAAGGCTACGTTAACATAACGTTTCCACATCGTGAGGGCATTGTAAACGCTGAGTGTGAGCGCTGCCTAAAAGTCCCATAACTTGTGCATGACTTTGGAGGGAAATTCATTAATATATCGCATGCACTGACAGTGCAGAGCACAACACTGGTCTAGTGCTGCACCAGATTCATCACTGCCATTGTCAATCTGTCACAGTTAAAGACAGTGGGAAACAGTTTAAGACCATTTTTTGGAGTTTTAAACGGTGGGCCACAATGTGGGTCAGCATAAATTTTCATTTGACCATTCCTCCTTCCCCAAGGTCACACCCATTTTCCCAAGGTCATGACCCCATTCTCAGACAAGTCGCAAAAGTGCCACAAAGCCTTAATAAATGTGTTGAAAGGTATTTTAAACAAGTTTTTCTTGGTGCAAGGGTAATAATCAACCTCCCCTTCCCCATTGAGAATGTGCAAATTAACAATGGGTGCTTGGGTGGTGCTCGGTCCTATTTATAATTTTTTAAAAACTGTGCTTACTCTAAAGCAAAAAGTGATCTCAAAAAGTCAAAGACTTTTGTTTGCTGTGTCGTATTTGCACTAAATAAACTGGTGTTTTTTCTGACTACAAGATGGCACCTTTCTTTCCTAAAAGTAACATGCAGAGGCTTGGAATACAATATATACACTTATAAGGTGGATGGTTATAGAAGCTATAAGCGAAAGCGACATCAATCAACATACGGTGGGAAGGTTTGCCACGCTGAGCACTAGCCAAGTTACCGGGCTGGGAATACAGTGATAGACAGATCAGCACTTCTGCCAAATTAATATGCACGAGCTGCAGGGCTAATCTGGAAATAGAAGGCAAGAGAGCAGCAAGGGCAGCGAGAAGCTACATTAACCTTCTCTTACAGAAGCATGGACTATCAAAACAAGACATCTTTAGGAATACCTGCCATAACATTGGCAGCAATAGGTTAATGTTAGTTTGGATGTTCAGGCGCGATTACATGCAGTTCATAAAGTAGTTAAGGGAATCCAAGATTCTTATTACATAACTTGTACAGTCCCTGGACACTGCAATACAAGCACCAGAATCTCACACTGCAGGAGGCCACCTATCATATTTGGGATTAGCCAAGTGGGGCCTTAAAAGGGTATTCACACTTAATTCATCATATGCAATATATATATATATATATATATATATATATATATATATATATATATATATATATATATATATATATATACATATACACACACCGTATTTTTCGGACTATAAAGCGCACCTTCAATAAATGCCAGCTAAAACGTCTAGGTACATATATAAGGATGATACCAAAGAGAGATTGGCTGGCACAGCCCAAGTTAAGAAAAAGTGGCCTTGTGCAAATAAATATATGAACTGACAAACAGAGCTAAGTAAAATGTACAAAAAAACCGGCCAAACGTTATATCAATCAAAAATATCTTTACAAAAAGCTTTATTGAAATTCAAAAGACAAACATCACAAACTCCATATACATATAAAAACATCTAAAACACTAATGTACAAACAATACAGAGCGGAGACCCAGGTGAGGGTCACCCGCATAGCACCTCACTCCGACACGGTGTAGTGTCTAAAGTCCACCCTCCATATGTCATGCAAACCTATGGTTCAATACACATATGACATTTGCCAATGTCCCATATGCTGCTGCGCATGCGTAGTCGTGTATTACGATCAGGTACTTCCGGTTTCGTAACGATACGCCGACTTACCGTTTTTTGTGGACGCCGCACTTATGGGGGGGGGGGGGGGGGAGACATATATAAGGTGAGTGAATCATGCATTTGGCTACTGTTCCCTGAGGAAGTCGTTCATGTGACGACGATACGCGTGGGGAGCCTCCACCTCACCTCTGCCTGTATGACAGTCCTGCAGGAGCTATTTCTGCATCTTTACGACTCTGGAGGAAACCTTGCCGTAACTATTTATTCCGTGCGATATATTATTCTAGACTAGTACTGCATCACTTGATTTCTTATATGGTACATTTTTGAAGCACTTGCACTTTGTGCTATTTGGTCATTGTACAGGAGACAATATTCTGCATTAATAATAACTTGGCTTTTCTCGGTTTTCCATCCTGCAGGCTGTGCATTGGCAAATGTCATATGTGTATGGAACCATAGATTTGCATGACATATGGAGGGTGGTCTTTAGACACTACACAGTGTCGGAGAGAGGTGCTATGCGGGTGACCCTCACCTGGGTCTCCGCTCTGTATTGTTTGTACATTAGTGTTTTAGATGTTTTTATATGTATATGGAGTTTGTTATGTTTGTCTTTGAATTTCAATAAAGTTTTTTGTACAGATATTTTTGATTGATATAACGTTTGGCCGTTTTTTTGTGCATTGCCTTAGCTCTGTTTGTTAATTATAAGGATGAATGACAAGCAGGTGGCAGACCTGTGCACAGCTTAAGGCAGCTGTTGTCTACAAGTATGGTTCATATATAAGACGCACTGGACTATAAGGCGCACCTTTGATTTCTGAAAGGATCAAAGTATTTTTTGTGTGTCTTATAGTCCGAAAAATACGGTATATACACATACACAGACATTTCTTCAATTAGGTGTTAAAAAATGTTCCTGTGTGAAGATAATTTCTCATAAATTTAGCAAAGTTGTTCCGTAGAAACGAGATAGCTTTCCTTGGATATGACCCCCTCTGCACTCTGGAAGCGGTGGTCACGCATGCATTATTGGGTCTTATCTGACCAGCTCGCTTCATTGTTCACCACCACAGGACAGCTGGGAGACATACAGTAGCTCCGGGCCATTTCATATGCAAAAACTATTAGTTTATTTTGCACAATCACTACAGTAGTGGTGGTTGTATCCAAGGCAACAATCTCATTTCTAAAAGACCATATGACTACATTTATGAGAAATCAACTTCACACAGGTCTATTTTTTAATAACATCCACATGACGAAATTATACATATATGGCAGATGAATTAAATTAAATTGAAATTCCCATATGGGCATTGACCTTACATTTTTTAAACATATTAAAAACAAAACATTGATGACTGCAAAAAGGTTATGTGCTGTGTTTCTACAATCATGCTCTTTAATTATTATCATTATCATTGAAATCATAGCAGAGATCACAGCCACAGCAAACGCATCCAAATGGCAACCAGCCTCTGGTGTCTTACATTGTCTAAATGGAAGACACGGGGGGGACTGGTTACGGATCACACATGTTCCCATAGAAGCGCAAATGGCATCAGCCTCGGTCCGCCCCAGTGCGCTTTGATTCCGTTTCAAAATGGAGTCAAAGCACAATCCTGTGACATCACCCAAAGACATAGCTGAAAGGAAAATCTGTCACCTGAAAGAGCACTATAATGGCTGCAGTATGTGTAATGCGTAATTTTTAATTTTGGTAACCACTAGCTACAAGGGGTCCATTCACAATCTTGTAAAAGGTAACATTGCTACCTTTAACTTTTAGGCCAAACGTTATTTGTGGCAAGTTGAAATTCAAAAGAAATATTTAAAAAATTGGTCCCTACTATTCAAACAGATTTGGGGTTTAAAAGGAGGTTTTGATACATTTTCATGTGCTGTACACATCAAATGAAAGCTGTCAGAAAAACTGGTCAAAGCAAATATCACTGATTAGCTCCTGACAAATGGGAAACAGTAACCGCTTCTGCAATGTAGAAAGGTCAGCAGTGTTTACGCACAGCAGGAAGCTGACCTTTTATAGACTGCTCACTATTACTCCTAATTCATTCAAGTCAACACATCATCAATACCTCCCACAGATTTGGAATATGTAACAAGTCTTTGCAAGTCCCTCAGTAGACCAAACGCATAATCAATGGGACACAATAGAAACTCGGGAGCTGCAGTCCCCATTTAGGTGTATTTTTTTAAGATGCCAAAGAACAAAAAGTCAACAAATTATATATATTGAGGGTGCGTTCACACAAGTCGTTAACCCATGCGTTCTTAAATGTATCACAGCGGCTGAGAAGAGGAGATTTGCCTAATAACCTTGCTGTCAACATTATGTTTACAAAACTAATGCATGAATGCCATGTTAACACACGCGTTTGTCAACGCTATGTTAGTGTACGTGTTAACAAAAATGTGTTGATGTAATTTGGCAAATCTCCTTTTCTCAGTTGCTGTAATGGGTTTGAAAACAAATGCATTAAATGCCACAGTAAATGTCCCATGAGAAATGGTCAAAAGGAGCCAAAATACTAAATTGGTCTATTGTTAAATACTTATAGCTCACAGCCACAATAAGACCAGGGATTTGCAGCAACATTTTACCGTATGCAACCACCATTTTATTGTAGAACCTATGGAGAGGAAATCTATTGCAAGCTACAGTTTAAGAAATGCTGAATGTACATATATTTTATTAAATCAAATGTACATGTAATGTCATATCCACATAGGCTTTCATTTGATGTAAAACAGCAATGTGTTCCACTACAAATACATAGTCGGCCACCAATCATTATGGCCATGGTGCTTTGAAAATCAAAATATTAACACAATCTTAGAAAGAGCTTCATAACAACAAATCCAAACAAGCCTTAATAGTGTTATTGTAAAATATGACATGCATAGTTTTCATGGGACTTTATACTGCGTTTGTATTACGTTTCAAACTGGAATGTAACACCTGAGGAGAAGAGATATGCCTTATTAGATTGCTGTTAACACTAGTTTACAAAACACAATGTTTACAAAAAACAACATGGTGTAAACATACCGGGTTAACAGTGTGTTTTGTAAATGCAAATGTTAACAGCAATGTAAATAGGCAAATCTCAGCAGCTGTTGAATTAAATTTAAAAATGCAACATAAACACCATGGGGAAGATTTATCATTAGTTCTATGTAGCTTCTTGGCGTTTGATTGTCGCAATTTTTTGCACAAACGCCACTTTTGTGGGTTTTTTTAGCAAGAAAAAAACGCAACTCTTGAGTCACGCTATGGTGGAAAAAAACACACCACAGTGTGTCCAACACCACATTTATCAACTGAGAATTTTTAAAAGAATGCAAATTTAATCACAAAACTATACCACATAGGAGGTGGTGTATGTGGATCCATTGCAACTACGGGGGGGGGGGGGGGGGGGGGTTATCTAAAACTTGCACAATTTTGAAGTTTTTGCTCAATTTAATGTTTGATGTATCTGAGAATTTCCTGTGCAAAAATATCGCAAAAAGTCAGAAATTGAGCAGATGTTAAACATACGTGCGACTGGTGCAGTCTATTTGCATAGAGCACACACAGCTGATCACATCAGAAGGCATTTAACACTGGACTTACACTGGACTATAAATCTGACTACAGGAAACCTGCCAGTCTAACACAGAAAACTGCTCAAAATCCTGCCTAATGATAAATCTCCCCCCATGTGTGAATTAACCCTCTTTCATAGAAAGACGTCCAGCTTATAATTGGAGTATTGGTTCCTAGAGTTTACAGTCATGGCCATAAGTTTTGAGAATGGCACAAATATTATATTTTCACATGATCTGTTGCCCTCTGTATGTGATAAAAATATCTGACAAACACACATAAAAACCAGAAATACAAGTGCAATCATATTATGATTAACAAAAGCTTTAATAGACGGTTAGAATGATTGTGCAAGATTGGACTACTTTTTGTCGCAATTTGTTGGTTTTTGTTTGTCCACCCGTCTCTTGATGATTGACCACAAGTTCTCAATGGGATTAAGATCTGGGGAGTTTCCAGGCCATGGACCCAAAATTTCTATGTTTTGTTCCCTGAGCCATTTAGTTATCAACTTTGCTTTATGGCTAAGTGCTCCATCATACTGGAAAAGGTTATGTTGATCACGAAACTGCTCTTGGACGGCTGGGAAAAGTTTCTCTTGGAGAACATTCTGGTACAATTCTTTATTCATGGATGTGTTTTTAGGCAAGACTGTGAAAGCCGATTCCCTTGGTTGATAAGCAACCCCACACATGAATGGTTGCAGGATGCTTCACAGTTGGCATGAGACGAAACTGGTGGTATCGCTCACCTTGTCTTCTCCGAACAAGCCGTTTTCCAGATGCTGGAAAACAGGGGATTCATCAGAGAAAATGACTTTCCCCCAGTCCTCAGCAGTCCACTCCGTGTACCTTTTGCAGAATAGCAGTCTGTCCCTGATGTTTTTTCTGGAGAGAAGTGGCTTTTTTGCTGCCCTTCTGGACACCAGGCCTTGCTCCAAGAGTCTGCCTCACAGTGCGTGCAAATGCACTCACACCTGCCTGCTGCCATTCCTAAGCAAGCTCTGCACTGCTGGTAGCCCGATCCTGAAGCTGAAACACTTTTAAGAGATGGTCCTGGCGCTTGCTGGTCCTTCTTGGGTGCCCTGGAGCCTTTTTGGCAACAATGGAACCTCTCTCCTTGAATTCCTTGATGTTGTGATAGATTGTTGACTTCTAGTTGCGATACTCTTGCCTGTTAGGCCAGTTTTGTGAAGTGCAATGAGACTGCACAAGTTTCTTTAGAGATAACCATGGTTAACAGAAGAGAAACAATGATGCCATGAACCAGCCTCCTTTTAAAGTGTCCAGTGGTGTGAGTCTTACTTAATCATGACAGATTGATCTCCAGCCCTGTCATCATCAACACCCACACCTGTGTTAATGGAGCAATCACTGAAACGATGTAAGCTGCTCCTTTTAACCCCTTCCTGCTCTGTGTCCGATATATCGCACGCTGAGTGCAGTGACTTATCGCTCAGCGTCTGATATATCGGACCCAGAGCCGTTGCCGGCATTGGAAAACACGGGTTGCCGGTTGTGACTGATAGCCGGCACCCCAGTGTAACACCCGCTCGGTGTGCTCTGATTGTGGGTGCTTAACCCGTTAAATGTCGCGGTCAGTCACCCCCCCCCCCAATCGTTTTCGGGGGCGCCGATCGTTTCTGTGGCCTCGCTGGGGTACGATCTGGACCCCAGTGTTGCCTGCAAGAACTGCCGGTAAGATGGAGTCTATGACGTCATCTTACTGGCACAGTGCCAGTAAGATGACGTCAGCATAGGCTGACACTGCTAATACCCTGCAATATATGAGTATTGCAGAGTATTATCATGAACAAGCAAACAAATGATTGCTTGTTCATGTCCCATGCTGGAAAAAAAAGGGAAAAAAGTAAAAATAATTTAAAAAAAAAAAGTTATTCCATAATAAAGAAATCAATAAAAATGCCCCAAATCCCAAAACATATAAAGAGACATAGAATGCAAAAAAAGGTTAAATCATAACACAAACCCCACATATATAGTATCACCGCGCCCATAACAACCCATAGAATAACTTGGAAGACGGCAATACAAAAATGATAGATTTTTCCCCACATTAGAGTTTTATTTGACAAATTAAGTAAAACCTAAGAAAAAATATTCATGTATGGTATCCCCGTAACCGTATCGACCTGTAAAATAAAGATAACATCTGGCCCCCTCCGGCCACCTTTAGTTTTTTTTTCACAACTCTCGGACAGCCCCTTTAAGGCAGACCTGCAATGAAGTTGAAATGTGTTTTGGGGGGAAAAGTTCATTTTCTAGGCAAATATTGACTTTGCATATACTCCAGAGTGTAATAAAGAGAGATCAGATTAAAACGATTAATTGCAAATTGCCATTATAAAACCTGATGCAGTAGATTTTGTAAAAATTTACATTTGTACCATTCTCAAAACTTATGGCCATGAATGCAAGACATACAAATCCAGAACTGTTATAAGATACAAACACATACCAAATCATGGTCCTCAAATTGGCATTCTTTAGCTCAACTGGATGTTCAGAGACTGCCCAGTAAAGTATTAACACAGCAGTTGCATCAAGTAGTAAAGATGCTCAATATCACTATAGTTCTGCTCAAAATAGAGAGTTGGTGATAGATTCAAAGTTTGAGTAGCATAACATGCATGCCTAGTAACTGTGGTCTGTACTGCAATTCAAGTGAATGGTAAACAGACAAAACCATTACACAATGCACAGAGCTGTGCGTTTCCAGCTCCATTTCTAGTTCTCTTCCTAGGGCAATGGCACCAACCACTAGCTGATAGAAGTCCAGGTTGTCATAGCGCCCCCATGTTAAAGGGAACCTGTCACCAACTTTTTACTGGGGCCAGATAATAGGGAGGAGTGTAAGGGGGTGAGGACGGGAGGGATTGAGGAGGCCACACTACTGCGACTCCCTGCCAGACAAAAGTACAAACAACATTTTATGGCGTTGTAAGATCAACATTTTGAACGTAAAATAAGGGTGTCATTGTGTTAATAGTGCGCTATAGAAACCTGTTACTAGCCGACTTTGTGAAAAAGGTTCTGGCAGGTTCCCATTAAACTTATAAGCTATCCAAAGGATAGATCATTAACCCCTTCAGGACACAGCCATTTTGTAGCTTAAAGGCTCAGTCCCATTTTTTGGATTTTGACTTTATTTGGTTATAACTTTTGAACACTTAATTATCTAAACGATTCTGAGATTGTTTTTTCCCCACATGTTGTACTTCATTTTAGTGGTAAATTCTGGCTGATAGGTTTTGTGTTTATTTACCAAAAAATAGAAAAAAAATGATTTTTAGAAAAATTTGCCATTTTTGAAATTCAAAATCATCGTGTTTTCAGCTAGATAAATTTACCACCTAAATAACTTGCTCAATAACATTTTCCATTTGTCTACTTTACATATTCATAATTTTAGAGATGTCTGGATAATTTTTTTTCTTACAAATAGATTATGGATTTTCTGTATTTTCAGAATTGACTATTTTGGGGATAAATACTGTTTTAAATTAAATTTTACATATTTAGCATTAAAACCCCCTATATAAGCAACCCATTTTCAAATCTGCACCCCTCAAGCTATCAGAAACATCTTTTAGGAAGATTGTTAACCCCTTGAAATCTTCATAGTAATTGAATCAAAATGGAGGTGAAATTTAGAATGGTGAAATTGTGCCGGTTATCAGTTCATTTAGCCCTAAAATTTACACATTTCCAAAAGATAATTAGAGAGAAAACCCACCATACAATTTGTTCTGAAGTTTGTCCCGAGTACAAAGACCCCCCACATGTGGCCATTACTTATGGGCGCACAGCGAGGCGCAGGAGGGAAGGAGGGACCTGCAGTTGCCAGGATTTTAGTTTCCTCATTGGCCCCTTTTGTAGGCTATAAAATTTTCGCTTTTCGTTATTTGGGCCATGTGATGCCATTTTTTTTGCGGGATGAGATGCTTTTTCCAGTTTTACCATTTTGGGGTTGGTATCACCTATTGTTGAAAATTAAGGAACTTTTTTTGAGGTCATGAGTAGAAAAGCATCAATTCTGTACTGGATTTTTTATATATTTTTTTTTTGGTGTTCACCGTATAGCCTAATAATCATGTTATCTTTACTCTGTGGGTCGATGCGATTACGGGGATACCATACATGAATATTTTTTCTTATGTTTTACTAAATTTGCCAAATAAAACCCTAATGTGTGGGGAAAATTATTATTTTTGCATCGACGTCTTCCAAGTGGCATAACATTGTTACTTTATTGGCTACGGAGCTGGTTGATGACTTGTTTTCTGCGGGACATGTTATACTTTGCAACAGTATCATTCTGGAGTACATGTGTTTTGTTGATCACTTTTTATTGTGGGATTCAATAGGTAAAAATAATAATTTTTGGCAGGTTTTTAACGGCGTTCTTCGTGCGGGTTCAATAGTTATTTTATGGGTTGTTACGGACGCAGTGATACTATACAGGCAGTCCCCGAGTTACATACAAATTGGGGATTGTAGGTTTGTTCTTAAGTTGAATTTGTATGCAAGTCGGAACTGTATACTTTATCACTGTAACCACAGCCAGAACTTTTTTGGTCTCTGTGACAATTAGATTTTAAAAATGTTGGGCTGTCATAAGAATCAGGATTAACAATAAAGCCTCATTACAGACACCTGTAGTAACTGTTATAGCTGTTTATTACAGTCTAGGACTAAAGTACAATAAATTACCAATATCCAGTGGTCCGTTTGTAACTAGGGGTCGTATGTAAGTCGAGTGCTCTTAAGTAGGGGACCACCTGTATACTATACTATATGTGGGGTTTGTGTTACGATTTAGACTTTTTTGAGTGTTTTGGGGCTTATGGGCATTTTTAGTGATTTATAAACTTTTTTTTTTTTTTGAAATTTTTTACTTGTTCCACCATGGGACATGAACAAGCAAACATCTGATTGCTTGTTCATGATAATACTCTGCAATAGTCATGTAATGCAGGGTATTGCAGTGTCAGCCTATGTGCATGCATAGGCTGACACTGTGCCTTTAAGATGACGTCATAGACGCCATCTTAAAGGCGCGGCGCCTTCAGGCATCTCTGGGGTCCCGATCGGACCTCAGAGACGCCATAGCAATGATCGGCGCCCCAGAAAATGGCGGGGGGGCGGCATTTAACGGGTTAAACACCTGCGACTGGAGCCCACTCCGACCGCGGGTGTTACCCAGGAATGTCAGCAGTAGATTAACGCTGATATCCCGCGACCCCCGATGCCGGTTCGGCTCCTGTGCAGAGCTGAGCCAGCATTGTCTCTGCGCAGTAGATGTACTCGCAGGACTCAGCACAGTACAGTTACGGCACAGAGCACTAAGGGGTTAATACAGAAATCTTAAAATAATTCATCTGTGGGACAGGATGGAGAAGAGCAAAGACATATAGAGACCATCGGAGAACATCTAAAGATTCTGTCAATCCATTGAGCTGGATTTTTAATGCCCCATTTATTGACCGGTACATCAATTCTGCACTGAATGCAGAACTGTTCTAGTTGCCAAGTCAACCAATCAGAGCTCAGCTTTAATTTTCTGTTTATAAAATTAAATCTAACCTCTGATTTGTTTCCATGGGCAACTAGAAGAGTTTTACCTTGGACACTTCCTGCCCACAGTTTACACTCAACTTCAAAAAGCTATTCTACGTAGAGATGCAGCAACTTGTTTTTTTTTTCCCAGAAACCTGACAAACCATCTTATATATTTTGCTGCCTCATGTAACTTACACTAACCAAGAATTTTTTTTTTTTTTGAGCTTTTCATTTTTTTTCCCCTTTGGAGGGAGGTACGGTGGAAAAAAATGTATAGCATCTAGCACAAAATCAGAACAGCCCCCCTCCCCCCACGAAGATGTTTAGCCCTTAGCATATTTTTGTGTTATGGGTTGTCCCGTCTCCCCCTCATTAGCAACATAATAGATAAAATTAGGGTCAAGGATGTAGGAATACAACTTAATGATCCGTGTTATCTGAGGGGAGAAATGCCGCTGTTAGGGGTGTCTCAGCAGATCTATAGTGTATTGGCCAGTGTTTTTCAGCATAGACTGCCCTCTCTAGTGGTTAATTCTGCAGACACATCTTCCTTTTGATGCAGCAACTGAGAATAATCAACTTAAATGGAGGATGAGAAAGGCTGGGTAGAGAGAATCAGGATATCTCACGGTAACAACCAGCGACCTTGCACAGGAAAGGGTAGTAGTATGTGCTACAACACAGTATGCTGTGATGAGACATCGATCACACAGCAGGAGAGAGGGGAGTGTTTGCTGCATGTGTGTCTAAAGGAACGTCCTCTGGGCTCCAAGGCACAATATAAAATTAAAAAGACAAAGAATAATTCACAGGCTTAAGTACTGCTGTTTGTGAAGAAGTTGTAAATAGGTAGTGTGATAATAAGGAAGATCACAAGTCTGATCAAACACAATAGCTCCTCAAGTGCTTCATGGCACATGCTCAAGTAGGAAGGTAATATACATAATAGAAAAGTAACTATCAAACTAGGAAACAGGAGGAAGCTGGAGGAGCAATCAGATGTGCAAAGACACAAACAGAGTTGAAAATGGAGAAAATGCTCATGGAGAGGTACCTGCCATGGTACAGAAAATGATGAAATCTGTGCCTACCAAATTGCTGAGGAAAACCCAAATAACGAAATACAATCACATGTGAGAGACAGTGAAAGGCAGATGATGTGACGGTGAACAGATCATAACCAAGTCACCAGAAACCATCTAGTAACCGTGCACAATGCAAACGATCTGCACGCCACAGCTATTAACAGTAGATAACTCTAGGAGGCATGTGTTGCTAATGATCACTGGATGGATACAAGGGTACTGACCTCTCATCTGACAGTAAAAGAACTTTACAGGTTCTAGAAAAATCCAAACCATAAACATTCTCAGTAACCCACAAAAGACAAAACTATTCTTATAGCATACTTTTAAAAATATTTATTTCTAATTAGAATAATTTCCTTTTTCCAAAAATATCAATCTTCATTCAGAAATAGTTTCCAGATAAAAAGGACTGCAAATTTATACTTCGTATTAGTTCACTTTTTCACAATGAGCTATTGTTAACCAGATATACTCCTGCCAGAATTGAGAAGTGAACTAAGTAATTACAGAGAGGTGAAAACTAGAGATGAGCGAGCACTAAAATGCTCGGGTGCTCGTTATTCAAGACAAACTTTCCTGATGCTCGAGTGCTTGTCTCGAATAACGAGCCCCATTGAAGTCAATAGGAGACTCTAGCATTTTTCAAGGGGACCAAGGCTCTGCACAGGGAAACTTGGCCAAACACCTGGAAGCCTCAGAAAAGGATGGAAACACCACGGAAATGGACAGGAAAAAGCAGGGGCAGCATGCATGGATGCCTCTGAGGCTGCTTAATCGCACCATTATGCCAAAATTATGGGCAACAGCATGGCGATGACAGAGTGACCGAATGAGGCTAGATAGCATCTAAAACATCCAATAATTGACCCTGACACTATAGAAGACGGCATGCAGAGGCAGCGGCAGGCTAGAGAGTGGCATGGTGACATACCCCAAACGGACTCAGGCTTCAAACCAATTTTAAAAATTCCTTTTGGCGAGGATAATGTGTAGCACTGTATGTATCAGTATATTGCCTGGTTAAGGCGGCAGAGAGGAAATCATTTCAGCTCTTCTTGCTCACCTCCTTTAGTTCCTATGTGAACAAAAAGGTTGACGGTATATTTAGTCGATAACACAGCATGGTGGCGACATAGTGACCAAGTTCCCTAACGTATCTGGTGAAACACCCGAAAAATGAGCCTGACACAGCTCTTTTGATAAGGGGATGACATGTGGAGGCAGCCATGGAGACGACTTCCATGATTAAGAGCGACAGTATGGGGCATCCATATTGCGCTGCTATGATTGCAACTTCAGGTCTCCAGCATGGTGCGACAGATGGGCCGAGTTCCACTATGAATCTGGTGAAACACCTGAAATTCTGCCTGACACAGCTCGTTTGATAAGGGGATGATGTGCTGCATATCCTCTCGTGCTCCAGCGTCGTGCAACGCGCAAGAATTTACTCCCCTCACTGGCCTGACTGTCCATTTCCTCCTCTCCAACTCCTCTTCTTCTGCCCATACACGCTGAACAGTGAAGGACTGAGCAATGCTCCCCTCTTCTGTCTCGCCAACATTCTCCTCCTCTTCCTCCTCATCCTCCTCCGATATGCGCTGAGAAACAGACCCGAGGGTGCTTGGCTATCAACAAGGGAATCTTCTTCCCCCGTCTCTTGTGACGAGCGCAAAGCATCCGACTTCATGCTGACCAGAGAGTTTTTCAACAGGCCAAGCAGCGGGATGGTGAGGCTGATGATGGCGGCATCTGTGTTGACCATCTGTGTTGACTCCTCAAAGTTACTCAGCACCTGACAGATATCAGACATCCACGTCCACTCCTCATTGTAGACTTGAGGAAGCTGACTGACCTGACTACCAGTTCTGGTGGAAGTTGACATCTGGCAGTCTACAATCACTCTGCGCTGCTGGTAAACTCGGGATAACATGGTTAATGTTGAATTCCACCTCGTGGGCACGTCGCACAACAGTCGGTGAGCGGGCAGTTGGAGGCGGCGCTGCCCTGAGAGTTGCAGCATCTGTGCTGGACTTCCTGAAATGCGCACAGATGCGGCGTACCTTCGTAAGCAAATCAGACAGATTTCTTGAGGAACCGCTGAACTATGAAATTTAACACATGGGCCAGTCTGCAGAGTTGCAGAGCCGCCACCAGGTTACGGCCGTTGTCACACACAACCATGCCTAGCTTCAGGTTCAGCGATGCCACAGATCAGTCTGCGCCGTGATGCCCTGTAATAGCTCTTGGGCAGTGTGCTTTATATCGCCTAGACCCAGCAGTTTGAGCACCGCCTGCTGTCGCTTAGCAATGGCACTGCTGCTGTGCCTAGAGCTACCGACTGATGGCGCCATGCCCACGGATGGTAATTCGGAGGAGGCATAGTAGGCCTGAGAGACCTGGACCGAGGTAGGCCCCGCAATCCTAGGCGTCGGCAGTATATGACCAGCCCCAGGGTCAGACTCGGTCCCAGCCTCCACCAAAGTTAACCTAATGTGCCATCAGCGATATATAGTGGCCCTGAACGGCAGCACTTGGGTGTGGCCGTGTGGGTGGGTTGCACTGTACTTCCTCTTGCGCTCCAGCGTCTGGGGTATAGACAGCTGAACGCTGCGCATGGTGGATGCTGTGGAGGATCGTGGAGGCGAAGGTGTGGTTTTCGCACGGGAGGTGTTTGGGTCGGGGTCCTGGGCAGAGGGGTTAACTAGCAGAGGCAGCAGATGACACAGGGGAAGGAGCAGCGGTGTGCCTGGCCGGAGGTGAACGGCCTTGGTTCCATTGAGTGGGGTGTTTAGCGTTCATATGCCTGCAATACTGGTGGTGGTTAAGCTGGTAGTGGTGGAACCCCTGCTGATCCTGGTGTGGCACAGGTTGCACACCACAGTCCGTCGGTCATCCGGTGTTTCTCCAGACTTCCGAAAATATAGCCATCGCCACGGGAGCTTCACTACGTGAAACATTTGGCGCTGATGCACCAGCTCTAGCCCTGCCTCTCCGTCTGGTCCCACCACTGCCTCTTCCAACCTGTTCTTGTCGAGGACTCGCCTCCGTCTCAGAAGCACTGTGTTCACCCGGCCTATCAACCCAGTTCGGGTCTGTCACCTTATCATCCTCCGATCCCTCAGTCTGCTCCCCCCTCGGACTTCCTGCCCTGACAACAACTTCACCACTGTCTGACAACCGTGTCTCCTCATCGTCCGACACCTCTTTACACACTTCTTCCACTACGTCAACAATGTCATCATCACCCACAGACTGCGACCGGTGGAAAACCTGGGCATCGGGAAAGAGCTCAGCAGCAACCGGACAAGTGGTTTGTGACTCTGGGAAGGGTCCAGAAAACAGTTCCTCAGAGTACGCCGGTTCAAATGCCAAATTTTCCTGGGACGGAGCAAACTGGAGGGAAGGAGGCTGAGGTGGAGGAGCTGGAGGAGTGCTGATTTCGGTGACATGGGTGGACTGCGTGGAAGACTGACTGGTGGACATATAGCTAGAAGCATTGTCCGCAATCCACGACATCACCTCTTCGCACTGTTCTGGCCTCAACAGTGCTCTACCACGAGTCCCAGTAACTTGAGACATGATGAACCTAGGGAGTGTAGCTCTGCGGCGTTCCCCTGCTCCCTCATCAGCAGGTGGCGTCTCACCCCGCCCAGGACCACGGCCTCTGACCCCTGCAGTAGTTGGACGCCCACGCCCTCGTCCTCTACCCCTACCCCTCGGGTTCAACATTTTCAAAATTAAAGTGTAAACTGTAAATTTTTTTTGTGGTTTCTGTGTGTGTTTTTTTTTTTTTAACAAAACGATCAGAAGAAATCACACAGCAACCACAGAGGATGATGATGGTGATGATGATGGTGGCTATGGCTAGTTTCTAACCTACACTGACAGCACACAACAGGATTTTTTTGCTGTGCCTGTGATGACTTTCAGTTTTGGAAAAAAACTCTGCCGAATTCAATCAAACCCCTAATAAATTGTTCCACTTAGGTGTTTGAGATGGATATGTGTGTCACTAAGAGCTAAATAGAACGTTTGCAAGTCTCCCTGCAAATTCGTCACAATATGGTACTAGCTGCACTACTAGTGCCAGCAAGCCCAGCCACAAGCAAAGAAAAAAAAAAATATTCTAGCCCAAACAAGGGCTGTTGGGTTCTTGTAGACTCACTCCTGCCTAACAGTAAGCTAATATAACACCCTAACGCTACCCCTGCAGCGGCAGCAGCTCTCTCCCTAACGACATCCAGACAGAGAATGATGCGAGCAGCGCGGGCAGGGGCTATTCTATTCAGGGTCACCTGATCAGGCCAGCCAACCACTGCTATCGACGTGTAAGTGTACCACGTGATGCTGGGTGGAGTGCAGAGTCTCCTGGCTTGTGATTGGCTCTGTTTCTGGCCGCCAAACATCAAAACGGCGGGAGATGCCATTTTCTTGAGCTGGCGAAATATTCATCCGAGCAACAAGCAGTTTCGAGTACGCTAATGCTCGAACGAGCATCAAGCTCGGACGAGTGTGTTCGCTCATCTCTAGTGAAAACGTAACCTTTATTGATAAAAAGTAAATAATAACATCACGGTTTTGTTGGCATATTAAATGTCCCTCCACCACAATAGCTTGTAAAATGCTCCCTTGTCACTGCCCCTATATGTGTTTTCTTTTGGAGCAGTGACAGGCTGATGCGATTAGGGCGCTATTTGCTGAAACGCACAGACTGGATGGATGGATGCCTAACAACTGGGTGTACGCTATCACACAGGGTCACTGTGATATCACTGTGTGATAACGTACACCCAGTTGTTAGGCATCCATCCAGTCCATGCATTTCAGCAAATAGCGCCCATTCGATACCATAATTTAAAGGTTAAATTGATGTAAAAAGAAAACAACCATTTGCTACCTGTGGATAAAAATTGGCTCATAGTCGTGCCATGCCACACAGGGGCACGACTGTGTGACATCCCATGACCATGAACATATCCACTGCAAATAAACATTGCAGCTTCCTACAGAATGCCAGCAAGCAGAGATCTAGAAAACAGTGAGAAATTGATATAGAAAGTATATTGGAAAATTGTATAACTTTTCATTACACAAACAATGTCAATTATTTGCTGAAACTGGAAATCCCCTTTAACACCAGCTGAAATAGTGTTTTTTTGTGATGCATGGCAATCTGATCAAAGCAGAAGGCTTCAAAAGTATGAAAATACTTAGTAGATTCCCTCACAAAATCTTCTATAGTTCTAAGCAGAAGGTTAATTTGAATGGGAGTGGAGCTTAAGCAACTAATTTAAGGGAACCCGTCATCAGGAAGGTAATTTTTACCTGATGACAATTTACAACAAGCAATGCCTTTGAACATCACAATAATTTCAGCATGAAGCCAGATAATGTTAAAGAAACAATTAAAAAGCACAGGAATTATACAGATGCATGACAGAAGTGTTTTTGCCTATTGGAACCTGTCTTCATATAAAAATGACCTCCCAGATGACAGGTTCCCTTTAATGTGAGAAAAGCCAAGTCTGTTTGAACCTGCTTCAAGTCAAGAGAAGAGAACATCCCCCCCCCCCCCCCCCTTCACAGCTCTAAACCATTTATGTATGTGTGTATTTCTGGAAATGTCAAAAAAAAAAAAAAAAGAAAGAAAAATAAAACACAGCTTTAAGGCTGTGACTGTAGTGTTTAAACCTGGGCTATAATTTCCAAGGCATGATAAATTGTAAGTGCTGCTAAAACATGTTACAACACTGTCAGGCCGTAACAGGATTCCCAAATCTAAGCATGCAATTAACAGTGAGGGCAGCTGCATATCAGAGTCCCATCGCACAGCAGGTTGATGGGAATGAAAAACAGTCTGGGAAATGGCAATCACATAGGAATCACTAAATGATTAGTAAATTGGATATGATGGCAAGCTGTGCCAGCATGAGATGTATTGCACAAAGAGATTTTTGGGCTCAGGAATAGATACAATTAAAGAATAGTCTTTCTTAAAATTTTAAAAAAACAAAACAAAAAAAAAAACAAAAAACAAGGGAAACGTTTAGACTGCAGTTGCATGTAAATCCCAAAAATATGAGACAGAAAAAAAATTTTCTAGGCTGCAAAAGAAATTCAATGTCCAAAAAATATACAATGCCCCTTCTTGAAGTTTGCATCATTATTGAAACTTCTTAGCAAATTAATGTACTGTAAATACACTATATAAAAAAAAAAACACTAAAAAGTTCAAATTACCCCTCTTTCCCTTGAATGAATATAAAATAAAATAAAAAATCGGCCCCAAAAATATCTGAATCAGTAAAAATTAAAAAGTCATCACGTCCTGCAAAAGATGACACCTTAACACAGATTCATACGCAAAAGTGTGAGAAAGTTATTAGTGTCCAAAATGCTATGTATAACAGGTTTTAATTAAAATCTAATACAACCTATATACAGTAATGATGTACCTATAAGTAAAGCTATAATGGTATCCCATGATCTTACTGACCCAGAGAATAAACAGAATGTGACATTTAGTGCACACTATGAGTGCACAATGACCACAAGAAACTGGTGCAAATGCATTTTCCATCAATTTCACAGCATTTGGAATTTTTTCCTCCCGCCTCCCAGGACACGGTAAAAAATATTCAATGCTGCCACTAAGTATAGTTTGTTACACAGAAAACAAGCCCTCATAACGCCCCATATACAGAAAAATAAAGTTCTGAACTTTTAAAGGACGGGAACAGAAATAGGGAAGCAAAAAACTGGAAAGTGGTATTGGTGGGAAGGGGTTAAAGAATTTTAGCACGTTGGACTCACCAGCGGCTTTAAAGGGTTAAACAGTGTGGAAAAGCCCTAGCAAAAATGTGCACTAAGTACCTAGCCAGCAACTCCAAAACTAGCTGCAGCCACTGCAACTTTAACTACCCCATGAGTGGCTAGAATTTTATGGGGCTTTTTTTTTTTTTTTTTTTTTTTTTTAGTAAAGAATGAAGCAGAAAAAAAAGCTTCCTGTAAAATGGCAGCCAAAAGAATGCTGGGACAGGTATATTTCACCAATGTCTTTCCCTACAAAAGCGGGCTGATTAAGTGATTCAATAGAACTGATCACTGTATTCAATAACCCATTCAGATTCAAATGGGATCTAGAAGAGTCATTCTATGATACCGCCTTCTGACTTCTGTGATGCCAGGTGCATCACCAGTCTCGCTGAACGCTCGTGAAGGTTGATTATTATGGTGTACTTTTTCAGTGCAATGCGGAATCTACCAAACAGACTATTGGGGCGTGCACAGCTCTAGTATCCACTGGTCCACACACTGGCAATTAAGCAACTAGAAATTTGAAGAAAAAAAGAAGTGTGCTATAATGGACCGAAAATAAGGTACAAAATAATCTTTATTAATTCATAAACTTACAACTACACAAGGGTTAAAATCAATTAAAAGTACATAAGTACACAAAAAAACACACTGGATGGACGAAGCACAGTGGCTCCAATCCACCCACCACCCCTAACAATAGGTATAAAGGCGTATACAAGGTGCAAAAGAGAAATTCCTATTCTGTATCAATATTGTTGACCACAAAACACAGTACAAATGAGTACACATATATGCAATAAATAAATCCTGTCTGCCAAAAACCCCCACAGCTGTCAATATAACGAGGCAAAAAATGGAAACAACATATAAAGTGCAAGTGCAAAAAAAGTGCTGATTGTCAACTACACCTCTAAGACAAGCTGGGCTGGGCTCCAATCCGGCCCAACACCCGGGAGAAACAGTGGTCAAACAAAAGTGACAATGCCCATACTAACACCTAAAAGTTGATAGGGGTGGGAGGTTCCCCACGCGTATCGTCGTTATCCGCGACTTCCTCAGGGGTCTGTAACCTCTAGGAGTAAAAGCTCACCTTATATGCACTGTAGAGACATTCCAGGGAGTGTGTTCTGGTGTGTCCGCGACCGGAAGTAGTGTGGCGGTAAACCGGAAGTACCCGCAACCGAAAGTAGTATGACGGTAAACCGGAAGTGTACGCACTCAGTGTCGCATCTTGCTAACTAGTGGCGCATGCGCATTCTCGGCCGAGGTATTAAGTATAGCATAGCTAGGCTGACTGGTTGCTAGGTGATACCGATGTTACAAAAAGGCGTGACACATATCGGAATGTCTACAATCATGCATGTATAAGGACATAAGGTATAAAATACATCATTATAGCTTAATCGTACACATTATCAAGGTGAGCTAATGACTTACATTCTACCATAAACATTCTATGTATGTAGTTGTAACCAACAAAATACAGGTAATAATACACTAGTGTGTTATATAACAAAATTCCATACAATAAAGAAGGTATTAACATGCGTACACACAAATTTTACCCAGGGGGGAAAAAAAATAAATAAATTTAATTATTTTTTCTGTGGAGCAATTAAGACAAAGTCCAATACCTAAATGGAAAAAAGATTCATGCACAGAAGAGACCAATTAGGCCCGCACAGGTACTGTACAATGCGGAATCTCACATTATATAGGAGGACATCATTGTGGTCCTTTACTGTCCTGAATAACTGGTTGGTGAAAGCTTGCAGGGCTAAATGTTAAGGACAGGTTCTCTATAACTACAAATTGACAGCGAATGCTACAAGTAACACCTTCTACAAACTATGTAGTGCTCTAAGAAAATACAATGCATTATCTTCCCTCAACCTAGATTGAAATAAATATTTGATGCAAATTCTTTGGATCTTAGTATATTTTTGTACAATGCAGACACAGAATAGTAAGGCGGTCAGCACACGTGGCGTTTTGAACCCTTTTTTGGGCCGTTTTTAAGCAGTCTGATAAAAACTTATGAGTTTTTGACCGTTTTTACCAATTATTTTAATTTAAACTAATCAAAAAGGATGCATTTTTAACGGACTGCTTAAAAATGCCCCAAAAATGGGTTCAAAACGCCACGTGTGCCGCCGGCCTAAGGTGTCCAGTTGCTAAAAGAAACCAGAAACCCTTCTTGTTCTTCACTTGAAGGATCCTTGTCTTTTATGATGCTGAAAATTTTAAAGCTGGACAGAGGTCTAAACACTGCATCAGTTCAAAAATGTATTATACATTTTCAAGGAATGCAGCAAACTTACCCCAGAAATGTCAGCCACTCTGTGTATAGGAACTTCCTTTTTGCTGTGAAGTCCCTTAGCATTCTTGACGGCGCTATTAAAATAAACACAGACAAAATGAATGATGAGCATCTTGAAACATTAAGTGGTTTACCTTCAGGGTGCCTTCACACGTTGCAGTTAAAACTGCATCACAATTAGTTTTGGGTTGGTTTTAGGTGGTATTACTTATTTTAACAAGTGAAAGACATCAAATCAACAGGTTAATGAAATGTGTGAAACAGCTTTCTCCTTCAAAATCAAATTCACGCATTCAGTTCATGTCTTTCACCTGTGAAATTGACAAAACTGCACCTAAAACCACCTCAAAGCTGATTGCGATGCAGTTTTAACTGCAACATGTGACTGCACCCTCACTCTCATGCAGTAAAATGACACCTAAAACATCAGTCAAATAAATTTTTTGGCCCCTAAAATTTGGATATTAAAAGTTTTGGATTGACGAGGGAACGAGGATAATCAATAAAACTTCATTGCAGACACCTGCAGGTCACAGTGGGTAGAGAGGTCCTTTTGCAACTAAGAGCGGCGGCACACCTGGCGGTTTGGACCCATTTTTGGGCCGTTTTTAAGCAGTCCACTAAAAAACTGCATACCTCCCAATGATAAATCTGCCCCCTCTTATCTAATAAGGGACACTGCCATCACAGCCATAAAGCCAATCATATGCTCTCCAAGAGTCAATGTTTACAGATCTATCTAAATCATGAGCCCACAAGTGAACATGAAATGTAGGAGTAGGGAAATGACAGTATACAAAGCATGTTCATACTGTGTAAGCAGAGCGCTATATGCTCTTACACTTTGCTGCAGAGAATAATGGGAGGCACATGAAAAGTAATAATACCTTCTCTTAATTCCTGTGACTGCTTAATCACATAGAGGGGATTTAAATGCAAAGTATGAAGCTTGTGCTGTGGAGTTAATGGGAAAAATTCTCTCAGGTGTAAAGAGCATTGCTCTCCAAGGGAATCCACGCTAGTACGACTGGTCAATTAGACGAGGGAAACAAATTAGCAAGTGGCACAGAGATGACGTTAACACCCATTTGCCATTCACTGCAAAGCAATAACCATACATATAATATAGCAAGTGAAGGAGAAGACCCTATGCTAATGTGGAAGGAGAACGTGCAACACGGACAGGGACACTTATGTTAAAGAATCATAAAAGGTTAGGATAGGGCAAAGCAACAATTTACTTAGGTCTTTGCAGGTTGGAAGTCTGCGTACCTTAACACAAAGCACAATGCTTTAAAAATAGCATTTGTTCTCTCAATTCCTCTACCACCTGTCGTCTCTTAATCTATTGTACACAGCCCTTTCCATCAAGGATGAAACAATCCAACTGTCTGGAGCCCCCCACCCTCTGTGCTATGCTGGCTTTAATGGCCAATGAGGCAGGGGGAAGAACAGTGGTCACGCTGTGCCTCTATTCATACCCAGCTCATATGTGACTCAATGAGCCAATAGGTAAAAAGTTCGGTCCTTCCCCGCAGACATCCTACCATTCACTTCACAAGATCATTTTAGAAGAGACAAGTGTCAATAAAAACAATGAGTTCAGAAATGTTTTACTTTAACACACAGACAAAACATTACCTTATGGATCAAACAGATCTGGCAGATGCCGCCGCCACCAGACATACATCTTTACTGTAGGGACTGAAAATACTAGTACTACGAAAATATTAAGCACAGGGGATTTCTTATCCCAATATGTCAGGATTCTGCTTTCTTTACCTTTATAACGGGAGAATATACACTTAATGGCTTACATACTTGAAAGTGTTGACTGCACACAGCCTCAAGTGGGAACCTTTGAAACTCCCCAAATAACATTTCATTCACTAATTTGTACTAATATGTTCCAATGCAACAAAACTAATTCACAGTATTCATTTGCATCCTGTTCGAAACAGACAAAAAGCAACAAGACAGGAGAAAAGGGTTAATTGTATGTATGCACAAGGCAAAGCTTATAGCGGTACTGTAAGGCAGTGTGCACGGTTTACTAGGTTCCGATGTTATACAAATCAAAGTGCAGTCCAGACACTGCCCTGATACACTAACTGGATAACAACTCTATGGCAACTGATATACATGGCTGTAGTCATATGCCTTTTTTTTTGGCAACTTGAAGCCACAATTGCCAGTATACATGAACCACATCGCATAAAGCACCTTTTGCACCAATTTAATGTGACATTGGTTGCACGACTGCAAACGTACAAGGTTCTACTGCAATGTTACCTAAAAACATGAAATATTATTAAGTTTTAGGTTTCCTCCTCTTGTCTTATGGCTGGATATGTCCAGATATGCGAGTGGAAAGACAAGGAGCTCTTAGTGATGCTGATGAACCAACTATCCCTTTACGGGTCAGTTCAAGAATTTGCCAACATGACAGAATACTGTATTGCATTGGTTGTCAGAAATTGGAATGCTTTCCAATGCAAAGTTGTTGGTTCAAACCAATGTTCTCCCCCATCCACAGAAGAGGCAATAACTTAATGTCCGTTGGTGATCCAACTGCTGGGGCCCCAACAATCACTTTATTCATGAGCCCTGCTGGAGCATTGTTGGGCCAACCCCTTTAAAGGTAGATTCCTCAATACATGCAATTTATTTCTGAAAACTATCTTTTTAAAAATACTTATGCCTCATGTCAAACACTAAAAACTTACAAGCCAGGACACCACGTGGTACTTGCTATACATCCTGAAGTGGCAGTCTGCGTGCCTCTTAATTGCCAAGTAATTTTGAGTTCAATGTTGATGAATGAACTTATTAAAGAAAAACCTGCAGATAGCGATTACATGATTAAGAAGCACATCTGCACGGAGAAAGGGATGGAGAAGCCTGTGAAAGATGTGTTACAAAGCAGCACACTTCACATTTCTCCTGAAATAGAAAAAATATTCATTTTGCTATGGGCGTAAATCATATACTTATGACAAAGCATACCTTGCCTAAGTTATGTGTCTAAAGCAATTTGCAAAATTGCCTTGAATTAAGGAAACACATCAATACCCGACGCCCTTCAGCATCTAAACAAAAAGACCGACTCCTGAAATTATTCAACCATTCATCAATAACTGAAGCCCAGATTAGAGCCACAACTTTTATCAGCTTCCAAATATGATGAATGAGCAACATTAAAAGACAGGACACCAGAATAAATGCACTCGGATAACAGGCTGCTGGGTTCATTCATATAGGGTGTGCGCAGCATCACCCTATTAATAGCTTGGATGGAAAGATCTTCCCATCTCCACAATGAGAAGCTTTAACTTCCGGATTATAGAATAAAGAACGGTTTCCAGAACACTGTTCCAGCCAAAGACTCCACAGGCTAAAAATGTGATTCTGTTAACTCTTGCATTGAGCTCCTATAAAGACTTCCTTTCCAAAGCAGCTCTATGCATCCTGCCAATTCTGGGGTCTCCACAGCAACCACAGATGCCTGGAAGCTTTCTTCATATAGCCGGAGAAAAGGGAAGTAAGAAGTGATTCTTCCAGCTGGAAATTTAGTGCAAGAACCCACTGCGGATAATGATGCACTAGATTCATAACAAAGAATGATTATGGGGTCTCGGGAAAAGTTAGTTTACAGGAAAAAAAAGTTGTAGACATTACTCTTTCAAACTACCCAATATTTCAGTGTGCTAAACTGCTCATAACCCTATTTATCAGAATATTTTAGTATGATTACATCAAAAATCTTGTATCAGCGTGAGCCACTGATTTGTAACCTTTTACAAATAGGTGACAAAGCAGCCACCAACCACTTCAGGTCAAGGTCAGGATTCTGAAAGTTATTTTTTCCATTCAAACTAATTCAATCCAAATAAAGAAGCATAATTTTTATGAAAAGCATCTGCTAAAATGCTCCAAGTAGAGAAAATAGGATCATAAAAAGAAGACATTACTGCTATTGACCCACTTGCTGAAATATGACACATTACTGCTGGCTACACAAAAGTAATATCTTCAGCACTTTCCATTATACAAGAGAGATTTGGCATAAAGCTTCTTTAGATCTAAAACACCAAACCAATGATTGCAAATATAATCACAAAGGTAAATCCTAGTTAACCTTGATAGGATAGCCTTCAATGTCACCATAACCAGGTAATGTTCTACTGATAGGGTAAGGCGTCCTGGAACTGAATGGCGCATGGAAACCTATATATCTGTATATAACTTCTATTCCATCAAGTGTATGTTCCCCAGAAAAGGGTTTGAAGTTAAAAACATAACTTTTTGTTATATATATAACAAAACACATGGTAAAGTCAGAGGAAATCCAAGAAAGCAAGAATATTGTAAGCCCATTCCCCAAAAAACTGATGGAATAACAGATGTTAACTGTCCTCAAACGTGTTCTTCCTTCCTGTACTGGAGAGCTACATCCTCCATGAACTGCAATTGCAGGTTTAGGAATGGGAGGGAAGAGGAGAGGGGGGAATGAAAGGGTTTCTCCAATGGAAAGCTCCAATGATCACTTCCTAAGAGCATGGACTGCAAAAGGCTCTGCAGCCTGCAATAAAGAAGTGGTACTTAATAACACATTACCACCAGGCCCCTGCTGACACTTTGCTCCTAAAATTGAGGAAATTATTTTTCTAAATGCTGCGTTTCTTGTATAAAAATATTTAAAAATAAAAAAAACATGTTCCAGTCCTGGAGAACTATGTAGCCATACCATGTGTTACAAGCAGCAGGACTATGGAAAATGCAGTTATATTCTAGGATTGTTGCTGGACTTTAAATATACTTATGTTTGAGATCTCCTCATTGTATTTCAGAACAGTCCTGTTACTACGGAAGTCACTCAGAGGTAGGGGCTAGTAACTCAGAGGTAAAAAGGAAAAGGTCCTGCTAAAAGTCCAGTTACAACCTTGGAATATAAATGCTTTTTTCAGTTTTGCTGCTACTCACACAGACAGACACACACAAAGTATTGTTATAAGGTTACACAGATCTCCGTGAGAGTTACCAAACACTGCAGCTTTGCATAGACAATTCTTCAATTCCATGTACTAAAACATTTATTTTAATTAAAAGGGTGATTTGATTACAAATGGGTAAGAAAGGCTAGATATCAAAAAAAATTTTAGCCAAAAAAAAAAATCCTCTTAAGGATCACTGAAATACCAAAACGTAAAGCTTCTGAAAACCGGTAGTTATAATAAGAAGCAGCTGTTAACTGAAAAGCATCTGCCACTTTTTTTTATTTATAGTCTATATTAGTTTTGAATATATTTTATGGGGAAAAAGAGCTCCATGACAGAAGATTACTTACAGGGTTATTTACATGTGAAATTAAGAGTTTTCATCAGAAATGTACCCTTCCAAAATCAAGACAGTAGCTTGTTTGTAGCCCTCTCACAATTTATAATTTAGCAGCATCATCTACATGCTGAGGGGATACCCAATAGAAGACAATTCGTGACCAGGATGACAGACCTATTCCTAGAAAAGATGCTTCTGGACATCTAGTTTACTGCTATAATTACTTCCCATTTGCTTTAAAAGCTAAAATACAGTAGTTACCCACTCAACCACGTGAGACCAGTGGCACAGCTATAAAAGGATCGCAGTGGTAGCCGTTAAAAAGGGCCTATGCCATATTATGACTGATCTGCAATAGCTGCGCTAAAGGGTCACTAAGATGCTACTCCAGTGATGTAGCTCAAGGCTGAATTCAGGTTCAAGTTTGAATTCTGCACCAAGAATTCACAATAATTGTAATGCATTATTTTAAACCTGTGAGCTAAATCCCTTTTTGCAACAAGTGTATGACATCTTAATAATCTTATCTACTATGCTAGCAATAAAAACTGCTAAAAAAGTTATCACAAGTTATTTATGGAAAAGGCCAAGTTGTCATTACTTTACCACTCACTAATAATATAGCTTTACCTTTATGGCGGTTGAACATGTAATTTCATGCACCAAATCTAAATGTACCGTATATAGTAGAGTATAAGCCGAGTTTTTCAGCACAATTTTTGTGCTGAAAATTCCCCACGTGGCTTATACTTGGGTATATATAAAAAAAAAAAAAACCTCAATACTCACCATTCCGACAGCCCGGGCAGCTCCGCTTCCATCTTCATGTCTGCGGGAGCGCCTTTTCTTCAGGCTGGCGCTAGGACCGCGACATCTCCGTACGCACGGCCCGGCCGGCACACAACTGTGACATCACAGTTGCTGACGTCACCGTTGTGTGCCCGCCGGGCCGTGTGTACGGAGCTGTCGCGGTCCTAGCACCGGCCTGAAGGAGAACAGGCGCTGCAGATGGAGCTGCCGGGGACCCGCCGCGGACATGAAGATGGAAGCGGAGTTGACCGGGCCGTCAGAATGGTGAGTATTGAGTTCATTATTTTTAAGGGCTTGCAGGCTATTTAGTACTGTGGGCTGGCTGTATACAATGGGGGCAGTCAGGCTGTATAAAACGGGTGGGGGGGGGGGATGGCAGGCTGTATACAACGGGGGGGGGGGGTATAGCAGGATGTATACAACGGGGTGCTGGCAGGCTATATACTGGGGAGGCTGTGACCAATGCATTTCCCACCCTCGGCTTATACTCGAGTCCAGTTTTTTTATTTTTTTGTTAAAATTAGGTATCTCTGCTTATACTCAAGTATATACGGTAATTCAATTTATGCGAATCACATATTTAGAAATAAACTATAGAAAAAAAATCATTGCCAAGAATAACTGAAATCACTAAATAACTTGTTTACTTGAGAATGTTCTACTCTGAAAATTCCAAACAGATTACAATGTACATTCAATAGTTCAATATGTAGATGGTGTCCATGAAGGAAAGCTAGAAATTAGCTCCCTGTAAATGCATATAAGATGCTGTGACTCCAATAAACAGTGAAGAATTAGGTCAAGAACAATTTTTCATATATACTGCTCAAATATATAAATACATTGCCTGCACATCAGATAAAAAGGATACCTACCGTGCCTCTGCAGCCAACAGCTCATCATAATGTGAGGACCTCTGGTCGTCATCCTGACGATAGCGAATCACAGTGGCTAGGCCTTTGCTAACAAGGGCTTCTGCAATGTTTCTGAGGGAGAGAAAAAGTTATTTTACTTAGAAAGCAGTTCTAGTCAGTGTAAAACTGTAAAAATCTAAATCAGAAAATTTCTAGTGCATCGCAGGAAAACAGATACTCAATTTAGAACTTAGTATTAATATTTTATTCAATGTTCTGGGAATTTGGAAAAAACTAACATTAGGAAGTACAATTTGTTCCACAGACGGGTAGGAGGTAGGGAGTAAAAACAAAAACAGAAATAATTTGCAATTAAAAATAAAAATCATCAAAAAACACAAACATGCATTTACTGATTTAACGCCATACAAGGAGATTTCATCAACTAAGCAAACATGGTCAGGAAACTTGCAAGGTATGCATCGTGTCCACCATTTGTCAATCATCAATAAAAAGGGAAACCTAATCAAGTTACCACCAACGATAAAGTGAGGTTACAGTGAGGAGACAAAATTTAACATCTTGACCAGTAGACCAACAAAGGGTTAAAATCATAAAAGCGGTAGTAACTCCATTAACCGTTTTCCCAATGTTCCTGTTTAACCACTAGAAAATGAAGGGAAATGCTAAGCCATTCACTAGCTAAGGCAAATCTCACAGTGACAAGTGATTGACTGAGCAACTCAAAAAGGGACCAGGAAGTAAATATCAGAAGGGTCTTGTTAGAAATCAAAATGTACTGGTTTTAGTTAACTCATTGTGGACTGGTTTATACACATTCCAGCTCCATTGGCAGAAGCTGCGAAGAGAACTGAATGCATCATGTAGCCTTTCTGAAAACATTCTTTAGAAATACAGCATGGGATTTTGTTTGTGCCAGACCAGTGCAAGGTTCAATGAGCAAAAGTAATTATCCGCAACATATTTTTGACATTTCAGAATTCTATTTGTTTCCATTCCCACACCGTTCAGTTGGCAGAGTCCAGCTCCTACAAATGAACAGGCACAAAGGGGAACAAAAAAGAAATTTATGCATCAATACCAAGAAAAGAAAACCTCTTCCAAAGGAGCACTGCCTTAAAATAAGAAAAAAAGTGGCTGATCACTGGAGAGATTGCAGTCATAAATCATAACCAGATTGTATGACACCCAACTCTGAGCAGCATCTCCAAAATTATAAACTTGGACATCCTGTGGGCAACATGGGAAATAGACATCTTACAAAATCCTAGCGCTTGAGCAGGGAGAAATTTCTTTTTAAGTATATAATCAATACTGTATAAGGGCATAACTATAACATTAAAAGATAATAATACTACCACAAGGGCTCATTTCAAGAGGTTGGATATGGTGGTTACAGCACGTAAAATGCTCTATTAGACCCAGTTTACATCTGCGTTTGGCTATCATCTGATTTAAGTAGAATTTAATCTAAACAGGATAGAGCCATTCTATAGAGCAGCATGACCTATACTACATTTGAATGACAACTCAAATTTTCTGTGAAATGTGAGGTGCAAAGGTAAAACTGCTTCATTAACATTCATGCCAGAACCTATACAGTCAGTCCCTGGGTTACATACAAGATAGGGTCTGTAGGTTTTTTTTCTTAAGTTCAAGTCGGAACTGTAATTTTATCATTGTAATCCCAGCCAGAACTTTTTTGGTCACTGTGACAATTGGATTTTAAAAATGTTGGGTTGTCATAAGAATCAATATTAACACTAAAGCTTCATTACAGACACATTTGATACCTAATGATTGTAGCCTAGGACTAAAGTACAATAAATTACCATTATCCAGAGGTCCGTTCGTAACTAGAGGTCATATGCAAGTCAAGTGCTCTTAAGTAGGGGACCGCCTGTATGTCTTTAATAGTTATGGTGGCTCCCATGTTCAAATTCTCTTTAAACATTAGTAAGTCAGTCTTAAAAGTACAATTATTATTGTGTAGGCATATACTGCTATAGTGAACTGCGGAATAAAATTTACGAGGAAGTTTTCAGATGCACTTTCAAAATCGGTTTGGAGCAAATTTCAGTGTAAGGCTAAATTCACACTGCCGTGAGCCCGCCGCACCGTAGCACGGCGGGCACACGGCAGCGCGGGGAGAGGAGGAGGAGGTGAGCGCAGCTCACCCCCGCCCCTCTCCATAGGAATTACTGGCGCACGGCGCCGTAATACGGGGAAAGATAGGACATGTCCTATCTTTCCCTGGGCTACGGAGCGGTACGGTGCCGCACGTGTGCTGCACCGTACTGCTCCCGTACAGGGCCGTGAGCTTATAGAAGTGTATGGGGGACGTATATAGGCCGTATATACGTCCCCCATACTGTAGTGTGAATGTAGCCTAAGGAAAAAAAAAGATGAACTACTTAGGTCATTTTCAACTTAAAAATGTCAGTCATACTTGTAACAATGCTTTAAGAAGTCAATTATCTATCATTTGCTTTAGATAGTGGTATTAGTGATAGTAGCTTTAATAATAATAATAATTATTATTATTTTATTCATGTAGCACACACAGATTACACAGCGCCACACAGAAACTGCCAAATCGGTCCCTGTCCCCATGGGGCTCACAATCTAATCAACCTACCAGCATATTGGCGTGTGGGAGGAAACTGGATGACCTGGAAGAAACCCACGCAAAGCACAGAGAGAACAACTTTGATATGTCAAAAGCCAAATCACTTCACGTTAGCCATACGGCTAGAAGCATTTGAGCTGCACATACCCCATGCATAGCAGATAGTCAAGACAGTGTCCCATTACAATTGTGTTTCAATTAAGGTTGTAATTGCAATTTCTGTATAGAACTTTCAAGTCCCATCAGTAATTGTGAAAGTGGACTCTATCTCTATTTCTTTAGCACCTAGATGCCACAGTTCAGGAGATATGACCAATTAACCCCTTCAAGACTGCCATACGACTATATACATATCCGTAAATAAAATTTAAAAAAATCTGTAAATCATACTGAAGAGGAGACTTTCTGTGTTTCTAGGTGCAAGGGTACAGGAGATGAAGGTATTTGAAATGTGTCCTCTCCAGCCTGTCGGCTAAAAGGAAGAATAAAGAAGCAGCTGTGGGAAAGACTTACTTTGTAGAAGTACTTCACCCTCTACTTATGTAGCTGAACCTGGGTAAGGGTGCTGTAATAATGTTGTACATATTTATTACATAATTTGTTTTTTCACATTTGTAGTCAATTATTGGCAAATTTTATTAAGAAAAAAAGATGTAATTATTAAAACTATCAGGTTAAAGTCTTGCGTCATGAAAAAAAAACAAAGTAAAAAATTTTATGATATATAAAGCTTTTCCAGAGATCTTGTAATTTAAAGAAGCGCATAGCAAAACGTCAAAAATTGACCATGACATTCAAGCACCAATGACCATCGGTCACAAAAGGTTTATAAAGTGCCCACTAGCTGGAGGGGGAACGCAGAAGACAATTTGCAACAATACATACACCCTCTGCCTCAGTCTCTAACCCTTGGAAGTATTTTGGAACAGGCTTACACAATTTTACCACTTCAATGGGAAAATACAAAAATATTTTGTAATATGTTTAGTTATTTGTATGCCAATTCTATAAACAAAAAACATGTGGTTAACCCAAATAGAATATGTTTATTTTAGTCTCGTGTCATTAAAAAATTAATAAAAATTGTTATGATATGCTAAGCTTTTCCACAGATATTGTCACTTAAAGGAGAGCAGAACAGAAGTGCAAAATTTGACCTGGACATTCAAGCAACAATGACCCGCAGTCACAAAGGGGTTAACCAGGGCAGGCCCCACCTCTAAAACTGATTGATTGGAAGAATGAGCCTCTAGAAATGTGTTTGCAGTTCTTAGTCCTTTCCACAACTATCAGAGATATTGTGAACAGAGGTGACCAGACTCGTATCTTTTGGACACAAAAAGCAAATTTTGTATGTATGATACACTATAAATATAGGTACACGCCTTTAAAAAAATAAATGCCAAGTTATCATCAATAGAAAGAGTAGGCTTTTCAATAATAATAAAAATAACAAAACATGTATATTCAAAAAATGTATATTTGTCTTCTAGCAGGAAAGGTATTGTGCCAGATGAGAGAATCAGTAAACCAGTTCACAAAGTGAGGAATCACAGGGATGTAAAGGTTTGAAAAAACCGGGTTGGTATAAGACGCGCTGCCCCAATTGAGTTGTATCCGACACGGTTGTGGAGTGTAAGATATTATTTATTTAGAGGATAAAAAGGACTACGCGTTTCGGGGGTGGTCTACCCCCTTCCTCAGGTCCGTGATAATTGCTAGGCAAAACAACATGATAAAAACTAGTTTAGAGTATATATACATATAAAAGATGTTTGTTTTTTTCAAAAAGATTATATAAAGAATAAAAACGTGTCTATAAAGTACAGGTCATTTCGTCGTTTCTTGGTGGAATAAATTCATATCATACAAGTACTGACAAAAATAATTCATAATTGATAGTATCAAAGGAAATACATAAACAGGAAATTCATAGTAATGCGTAAAAGAAAATTCATAAAAAGAAAATACATGTGGTTCATGTAGGGACGTCTGAATATAAATAATATAAAATATGGTAATAGGGTAAACTGTATAGAATATATAAAATATAATATATAAAAATGTAATATATAAAATATCATGCAGGTATGGGGTGGTGGAGAAAAAGATAGTGTAGAGCAGGCGGGATTCCTTACTATAGTGGATGCGTGGAACAGATGGGTTTGTGATGCAGATGAATTGGGTAATAGGGAGATGGGTTAATGATATAATGTGGTGTACAAATCAATTGTATAGTTACCTTGAGCGCCAGGGTTCAGGGTAAACACAGGACGGCTGTTGAAGAGTGAGAGGGGGATTAAGTGCCTTGAATGAGAGCATCTGTATGATAGCGGGGGTATGAGGGGGGAGATAACTTACTGTTCCCGGTGTTCAGGGTGAACACAGGATCGCCGGGGTTCAGGGTAAACACAGGACGGCTGTTGGAGAGTGAAAGTGGGATTAAGTTCCTTGGATGTGAGCATCTGTGGGATAGCGGGGGTGTGGAGGGGAAGGTGACTTACTGTTCCCGGTGTTGAAGGCTGTGTGGCTGGTTTCGGCGCGAAGTGTGCGCCCAATGGGAGCAGGAGCCTTTTATGTGTGCGGAGATAATAGGTGTAAGGGGTGTATGGATAAAGTTAAAAAAAAAAAAAATAGTTGTAAGAGGTGAATGAATAAAGTTGGGAAAAAAAAAAATAAAAAAAAAAATGGATGATTAATAATTAAATGAATATTAGTTAAATGAATAATTAGATAATTAAATAGATGAGTCTGCGTATGTGAGTATTGTGGAATCAGGTACGTTCGATTAGTTCATTTAGTCCATTGGGGGTCAGGGTGTTTAATTTAAAGATCCAAAAGTTCTCCCACGGACCAGTTGGTTAAACCTATCTGGATGTGAGGTAGGGATTTGCTCGATCGGGGTGAGTTTCAATAGGAGTGGGTCTTTGTTGTGATGGGATGCAAAGTGACGGGATACACTGTGTAGGGGGTAACCACAGTTAATTTTGCTCCGATGGGTATTGATGCGTTCTCTGAGATTCTGGGTCGTACGTCCCACATATTGTAAGGAGCAAGGGCATTCAAGGACATAAATTACGTAATCTGAGCCACAATTGATAAATGAGTTGATACTGAATGATTCTCCTGTGGATAGAGCTTTGAAGTCTTTGGTTTTGTTTTGGACTAAATGAACTAATCGAACGTACCTGATTCCACAATACTCACATACGCAGACTCATCTATTTAATTATCTAATTATTCATTTAACTAATATTCATTTAATTATTAATCATCCTTTTTTTTTTTTCCCAACTTTATCCATACACCCCTTACACCTATTATCTCCGCACACATAAAAGGCTCCTGCTCCCATTGGGCGCACACTTCGCGCCGAAACCAGCCACACAGCCTTCAACACCGGGAACAGTAAGTCACCTTCCCCTCCACACCCCCGCTATCCCACAGATGCTCACATCCAAGGAACTTAATCCCACTTTCACTCTCCAACAGCCGTCCTGTGTTTACCCTGAACCCCGGCGATCCTGTGTTCACCCTGAACACCGGGAACAGTAAGTTATCTCCCCCCTCATACCCCCGCTATCATACAGATGCTCTCATTCAAGGCACTTAATCCCCCTCTCACTCTTCAACAGCCGTCCTGTGTTTACCCTGAACCCTGGCGCTCAAGGTAACTATACAATTGATTTGTACACCACATTATATCATTAACCCATCTCCCTATTACCCAATTCATCTGCATCACAAACCCATCTGTTCCACGCATCCACTATAGTAAGGAATCCCGCCTGCTCTACACTATCTTTTTCTCCACCACCCCATACCTGCATGATATTTTATATATTACATTTTTATATATTATATTTTATATATTCTATACAGTTTACCCTATTACCATATTTTATATTATTTATATTCAGACGTCCCTACATGAACCACATGTATTTTCTTTTTATGAATTTTCTTTTACGCATTACTATGAATTTCCTGTTTATGTATTTCCTTTGATACTATCAATTATGAATTATTTTTGTCAGTACTTGTATGATATGAATTTATTCCACCAAGAAACGACGAAATGACCTGTACTTTATAGACACGTTTTTATTCTTTATATAATCTTTTTGAAAAAAACAAACATCTTTTATATGTATATATACTCTAAACTAGTTTTTATCATGTTGTTTTGCCTAGCAATTATCACGGACCTGAGGAAGGGGGTAGACCACCCCCGAAACGCGTAGTCCTTTTTATCCTCTAAATAAATAATATCTTACACTCCACAACCGTGTCGGATACAACTCAATTGGGGCAGCGCGTCTTATACCAACCCGGTTTTTTCAAACCTTTACATCCCTGTGATTCCCTATCCGGCACTACCACTGTACCGGACCCCGGGAAGACGCAGCACACCCTAGCCACAGCTACCGGAGAACAAAAAGTATCTACTCCAGACGCATAAGACACAAGGTGTCTTCAGGTGAGCAGATACTCTCTAATACCTCATCTCACTTATAAGTGACCTATTGCACTAGGGGCGCCGCCCGTGTCTCGTTCTATTTTTCACAAAGTGAGGAGACAGGTTTCGATTTAGATATCACTTCGCCTGGCAAGTGTTTCATAAATAAGAGAATAGTCGACAGCACCTAGATATATGTGTTTATTCAACACATTGGAAGCAATGAAAAAAGCTCATTTAGTTCTCGTTCAAAATAAGGCTAAAAGGAACACTGAACACTATATCTGTAAATTACAAAGGCACAACACAATTTAGCACACGCCACAGAACAAACTGCTGCAAAGTGCTCATCAAAACGATAGGTTACCACCACTTATTTGAGGGCTTCCATTTAAAGGGAACCCATCACCACATATGCCATTTTTAGCTAGTGACAGGTTCCGATAGCCTCTCTAATGATGGGTTTTAACAACTTAATGCTCTGCGCTGATGTATGAAGAGGGCTCACGGGCTGAGTCCTCTTCATACAAAGGTGGGGGTTGTTGCATATTGCAGCAAACCCCCACCGCTAATAACCGCGGTCGGTGCTTGCACCGATTGCGGCTATTAACCTTTCTGCGAAATGAGCCGGCATTTAAAAACCGCCATCTTTATTGTGATCGCCGCGCCCCCGAACGTCATGGGGGGGGGGGGGGTTGCTGGGGGCGGCGATCGGTTGCCATGGTAGCCTCGGGTCTTCGTTTGACCCGAGGCTACCTGGCTTCTGCAGATTCGTTACAATGAGCCAGTGGCTCATTGTAATGAATGAGCTGCAAAAATGCCATATATTGCAATACAGAAGTATTGCAGTATATGGTAGGAGCGATCTGACCATCTAGGGTTAATGTACCCTAGATGGTCTAAGAAATAGTGGGGAAAAAAGAAAAAAAAAAGTTTAAAAAATAAAAAAAAAATTATAAAATATTAAACATTCAAATCACCCCCTTTCCCTAGAACTGATAAAAAACATAATAAACAGTAAAAATCACACATTAGGTATCGCCGCGTCCCAAAATGCCCGATCAAAATATAAAAACGGTTACGGGCGGCGGTGACCTCCGAGGCGGGAAATGGCGCCCACATGTCCGAAATGCGACTTTTACACCTTTTTACATCACATAAAAAATGAAATAAAAAATTGATCAAAATGTCGCACAGACCTCAAAATGGTAGCAATGAAAACGCCGGCTCATTTCGCAAAAAATGACACCTCAAACAGCTCCGTGCGCCAAAGTATGAAAAAGTTATTAGCGTCAGAAGATGGCAAATTTTTTTCTTCTTTTTTGTACACATTCGTTTAATTTTTGAAAATGTATTAAAACACAATAAAACCTGTATAAATTTGGTATCACCGCGATCGCACCGAACCAAAGAATAAAGCTGAGGTGTTATTTTGAGTGCACAGTCAAAGTCGAAAAAACTGAGCCCACAAGAATTTTTCCACATTTGGAATTTTTTTTCAGCTTCGCAGTACACGGCATGTTAAAATAAATAAAATTACGGGAAAGTAAAATTTGTTACGCACAAAATAAGCCCTCACACAGCTTTGTACATGTAAAAATGAAAAAGTTATGGATTTTTGAAGGTGGAGAGCGAGAAATGAGCGGAAAAACCCTGCGTCCTTAAGGGGTTAAAATGCCTTTGCTGAAATGATTCAGAATGTCAACAGTCTGTTAGCTCCTTGGTTAGCTGCCTTAGGCAGAGGGAGTGAGCAAGAGAGAGGCAAAGGAAAGGGAAATGCATTGAGGAGATGGGGACTCGGGCTGGTGGAGCTGGTTCCTATACCGGTGACTCACTGGACGGTGCTGACAAGGAGCCAGGTAATGTCTAATATACTTTTATTAAGTACTGAAGTGATTCAGAATACTGACAAAAGCATTTTAAACTCATCACTGCAGAGGATATTGGTCATCAGCTAAAAATGACATTCCTGGTGACAGGACCCATTAAGAAGCTCATAGGATGTAGACTACAACTATCCATACACGTAACCTAGAGAAAGTTTGTAAATAAGCATTAAAAAACTGCTGAACTGAAGTCAGCATGAACATTCAACACTTCCAGATGTGGACTGATAAATCCAGCAGACATAAGGAGAGAACTTGGTGGAGCAAACTCACTGTGTACAACCAGCTTTAAAGTCTACAACAAGGCAATTATTCCTAATAAAGTTAAGATATTTCTCCCCCTTAATTAAGCTTTGTGTGTGCTTTTTAAGAGAAGAGAAACAGTCTTTTGAACCCACAATTTATCTTACGGTCTCACTACTTAGTCCCTTCTTTTACATCCAGTATTGATTATTGAGGAAAATACCTTCCTACTGTCCAGCTGACTGTACCAGACATTGTAAAGGACCATAGCACAACTCTCTGATTTGTGCATGAGGCCTGTGGGTAGTAAAATTTAAATGAGTAAAGAAATGGTAAATAAGAAATAATAATAAATGCGATACATTATGATTTTTTTATGTCCAAAATTCAAAGTAAAAGAGTTGAAACTCTTTAGTAAATCTGTAAAAGCATGATACTGAGCATTTAAAGGGGACCGGTCACCACAGAAACAATCTAATTGCATTTTCAGGTTTCCTTTGTGTATTCTGTACGTTACAGCACCATCCCAAAAAAAAAAAACCACTTTTATACAGCCTGGTTTTTATCATTGATGCAGTCAAGGAGGCGGGAGACCAGTCATGCTTGCCCCCTCACAGCTGCTGTGCCCGGTAACTGGCCCCCGTTCATGTCGCAGCACTATGCGCGGTGTGGCTGTGCACGTCGAAGCATGGCCGGCTAGCTCAATCACATACTCAACACCGCAAACGCTACTGTGCGGTTTAGCTCTGAATATAGCTGAGGACAAGCTACACTGCGCATGTGCAGAGTTTTCAAACACACGTGATGTGAAACGAACGGGGGCAGTGCCAAGGGTCATGTGATGGGGTGGGTACTGGGCAGTGGCTGTGAGGGGATGGGAGAGAGCTTGACTTGTCTCCCGCCTCCTTGACTGCATCAATGAGAGAAACCAGGCTGAATAAATGTTTTTTGGGATGAAGCTGCAATGTAATAAAATACACAAAGCAACCATGAAAAAACAGTTACCTAGAAGGTACTGTTGGGGGTTTATAGTGTTGTTCTGTGGTGACAGGTTCCCTTTAAGAATTAGGCTTTTCAATGTAAAATGTTGACTATAACGCAAATGTTGAGCTCGAAAACATGAATGAAGGCAACAGATAAAATTCTGTCAACTCCAAAACCAACCTTATTGAAAAAAAATCCCCAGTAGGACACAAGGGCCTAACATCTAAATGACTCAGAATAATGCACATCCCTGCCATCATTGAGTTTAAACAAGCCATTTATTAGAACAATTCCCAAAACTCACACATTAACACATTTTAAGAGCATTCTATCCAATGTGCACATGCAAGCATGCATGGATTATGGTGTGTAAACAATGCAAGAAGTTTCTATAAAATCACATTGTTAAAAAGCTTTGTAAAATGTTTAGCAAAATGGTATTCTGATGTGAAAAGTTACATTTCAGGGTGTAACAAATATTGATTCACAAAAATAATAATAATAATAATAATAAGGAAATGCATTTTTCATTTCCAGCAAGAAATTGGAGGTTTCTGATCGTTCCCGAATTCCGGAAAAGTTAACACACAATTATTGAAAATATCATCTACGAATGTTGCAGCCATCAGTAGTTTGGTCGACGTTATGTCAACTCAAGTACCTTTGTGCAATTAATCACTGAAAAAAATACATTACAGCCATCTACAGCTTCTACTGAAACAATGAAATATGAGGGCCAAGTGGTCAACAGTAAAAAACAATAACAGATCAAAGTAGAGAATGAGGTCTGAAACATACAGAAAACAGCATCAATGGAATTATATATCTCGGTCCATACAGCCAGCAGTACAGCAGATCAGAAGGACACAATGCTTAACCATTGAATTAGAAGTCTAGCAAACGGAGTATCTAAAGAACAAATTATTCAAGCTGTAGTGTTTTTGGATAGGAACAGAAGAGGAGTCTGGTAAATGAAGCTGAAAGCTATTTGACGCTTCTTTGTGTTACTGAAACATGAGAAAACACAACAAAGTAACACACAATGAAACTGTCACACATTCCGGGGTTTGCAATACTGTGTTAATGCAAGGACAATAACATTGTTTACTGGTGATCTGCCATTTATATTAACCCACCAAAAAAAATACCAAAACGATTAAAAGGCCAAAAAAAACCCATTAAAATAGACTTAATTAAAAAATAAGATCAAAAAGGCATTGCCCTTATGCCAAAATGGTTCCTTTCCATGGCTGCAATGTAAAGTTTCTAAATATGCAACTCACCTGATGAGAGTCTAAACAAAAACTAAGGCCTCATTCACACGACCGTGAGGGGGACAGTGATCTGGTCGCATGATTTGCGACCAGATCACAGCCCCCCATAGACCTATATTGCTCCTGTAGTGATGCGGTGAGCAAACGTTGTCTCACCGCATCGTGACCAGACCAGATGGCCGCATCGCAAAATATAGAACATGTCCTATTTTTGGACAGATTTGCGATGCGGCCATTCCAATAGAAGTGTATGGAATTGTAATATATCGGGGCTGCTTACGGTGCCAGAAGGGATCCACCGCATGCGGCCGTTCACTATGCTGTGGGTTGCCATGGAGACGCGATCGCGATCACGTGACCGCTGCAGAACGTGACCTCAGCACTGCTGTCAGCTGAGTGTCTGAAGAGTGTGCAGAGCAGGAGCCTGTGAAAAGTAAGTTCAAAGAGTGTCCAAGTGTATGAAAGGGTGTGAAAGAGTGTGCAGTGTGCAAGGGGTGTGAAAGGGGTGTGCATGGGGTGTGAAAGAGTGTGCAGGGGGTGTGAAAGGGGTGTGAAAGAGTGTGCAAGCCATTTAGTATTCCATGCAATGTACTGAGTAATTGAGGGAAAAAATGCATGCCCCACATTCTCTATTGGACTCTGTTTTTCAGATTTCACTATTCTCTCAAGCTGACACCTCCCCTTTATTCTTTGGGTTGGTACGTGCGCTGGGATCCAAAATTTATATAGGTTTTAGGAGATTTTAACCCCTTAATGACCTGGTCCTTTCTCATTTTTTATGTTTTCATTTTTCACTTCCCTCCTTCAAAAATCCATAACTTTTTTATTTTTCCATGTACAGAGCTATGTGAGGGCTTGTTTTCTGTGTAACAAACTGCACTTCATAGCGATGGTATTTATTATTCCATGCCCTGAACTGGGAAGCGGGAACAAAAATCCAAATGCAGTGAAATTTGTGAAAAAACCCATTTGCGGCATTTTCTTGTGGGCTTGGATTTTACGGCTTTTACTGTGTGCCCCAAATTACATGTCACCTTTATTCTTTGCGTTGCTACAATCACAGGGATACTAAAGGTTTTATTTTGTTTTAATACATGTGGAAAAATGTACAAAAACTAAAATTCTTCATTTTGCCATATTCAGGCACTAATAACTTTTTGGCCATCCAGCGCAATTAGGTGCCGCAGTCGTTTTTGTCCCCTTCACTGGTAAATGTCGCTATCTGTGCCAGCACCAACTGATGTGTGTATATATATTTACACACACACACACACACACACACACACACGTTTTTATGTATATACAGGCGGTCCCCCTACTTAAGAACACCCAACTTACAGACGACCCCTTGATATAAACGGACCTCTGGATGTTGGTAATTTCTTGTACTTTAGCCTCAGGCTACAAAGATCAGCTATAACAGTTATCAAAGGTGTCTGCAATGAAGATTTATTGTTAATCCCGGTTCTTATGACAACCCAACATTTTTAAAATTCTATTGTCACAGAGACCAAAAAAATTTTGTCTGGGGTTACAAGTCTACAGTTCCGACTTACATACAAATTCAATTTGAACCTACAGAACAATCTTGTATGTAACCCAGGGACTGACTGTATTGGTCCCCCCTGGCAACGATCATATCCCCCTTGGCAACGAGCATGTTCCCTACCCCTGAGCATGTCCATCTCCCCCTAGATAACGAGCATGCCCCCCTTGGCAACGAGCATGTCCCCCTTGGCAACAAGCATGTTCCCTACCCCGGAGCATGTCCGTCTCCCCCTAGACAACGAGCATGTCCCCCTGCCCCTTGGCAACGAGCATGTTCCCTACCCCCGAGCATGTCCGTCTCCCCCTTGGAAACGAGCATGCCCCCTTGGCAACATACCCTTTTTTGTGTATATGTTTGTTTTTATTGTCTTCCAGGATCGTGTATGCTGTGGACTACTTCGGATTCGTAGGATTGCGTCGATGACTGCCATTATTTTGACAAATAAAATGGTCAACGAGGTTGTGTCCGCATTTTCTTTTCAATAAAACTTTCTTTTTGTTATTAAAAGTGTGGTTTTTTTTTTGCAAGACTCTATAATTTGCCATAGTAGTGGTGCTGTCTAGATGACGGCGCTCATTACTAAGGGCTGGCCTTAGTGTTTGCCATCTTTTTTAGCAAATTTTCACTAATGCCGATACCATTACCCCGGTACCCACCGCCACCAGGGGTGCCGGGAAGAGCCGGGTACAAACCAGTACCTGACCGTCTATAGATGGTCAGGTAGTGGGGCGGCTGCAGGCTGTTATTGTTGCGCTGGAATAGCCCCCTAACAGTGGCCTATCCCAGCTCAGTAATGGCAGGCTGCTGCTGCTTTTTTGTATCTGGCTGATTTGGACAATAGGGGGGAACTCACGTCAATTTTTTTTTCATTTTTTGGCCAAAAATTGGATAAAAAAAGAAGACGTGGGGTCCACTCTATTAATAGGGGGAACCCTACATCATTTTTTTGGTCAGAATTTTTTTTTTTTATTATGTGGGGTCCACCCTATCATTTATTTTCATTTGTTTTGGCTAATAAATGAAAATAATAGGGTGGACCCTACATAATTAAAAAAAAAAAAAATTCTGACCGAAAAAATGATGTAGGGTTCCCCCTATTAATAGAGTGGACCCCACGTCTTCTTTTATCCATTTTTTGGCCAAAAAATGAAAAAAAAATTGACGTGGAGTTCCCCCCTATTGTCCAAATCAGCCAGATACAAAAAAGCAGCAGCAGCCTGCCATTACTGAGCTGGGATAGGCCACTGTTAGGGGGCTATTCCAGCGCAACAATAACAGCCTGCAGCCGCCCCACTACCTGACCATCTATAGACGGTTAGGTACTGGTTTGTACCTGGCTCTTCCCGGCACCCCTGGTGGCGGTGGGTACCGGGGTAATGGTATGGGCGTTAGTGTGAATTTGCCAAAAACAGGCAAACACTAAGGCCAGCCCTTAATAATGAACATCGTCAACTAGACAGCACCACTATTATGGCTGATTATAAAGTCTTGCAAAGAAATAAAAAACACTTTTAATTACAAAAAGAAAGTTTTATTGAAAGAAAATGCGGACACACCCTCATTGACCAATTTATTTAAAAAAAAATGCCAGTCATCGACGGAATCCTACGAATCCGAAGTAGTCCACAGCATGCACGGTCCTGCAAGACAAAAAATACAAACACACAAAAAAGAGCTTGCTTCCAAGTGGGAGGCAGGCATGCTCGTTGCCAAGGGGGGACATGCTCGTTGTCTAGGGGGGGACCATGCTCGTTGCCAAGGGGGGACATGCTCGTTGTCTAGGGGGGACATGCTCGTTGCCTAGGGGGGACATGCTCGTTGCCTAGGGGGGACATGCTCGTTGCCTAGGGTAGTGGGGACCATGCTCGTTGCCAAGGGGGGACATGTTCATTGCCAAGGGGGGACATGCTCGTTGCCAATAGGGACATGCTCGTTGCAAAGGGGGGAATGGGGACATGCCTGTTGCCAAGTGGGAGGGGGACACAGTACTACTACTCCTATCCTGTATATATGGGGACACAGTACTACCACTCCAATCCTGTATATATGGGGACACAGTACTACTACTCCTATGCTGTATACCTGCAAATATGCATGTATAGATGATACAAGCATGTACATCTATATATCCAGTTATATATTCCACAATGGAATCTAACCTCACTCTCAGTAAAGAGAAAATGTAGTCTGGGCTTGTCAGCTGATCAAATTTGGGCTTGGCCAAGTAAGTGACATCATTTGCAAGCCCACTGTATTTTTTACAGAATACTGTGAAAATACGGGTTACATACAGGCTACATACAGATGTCATACAGCCTGTATTTGCGACCAGAATACAGCTGTAAATACAGGACAGAAAATGCATACGGCCGTGTGAATGTACCCTAAGCAAGTAAATTTTACTTGCATTGCCCTGCCACCTTGTTCCTGAGTAACAGGTCTCACTGCTAGGAAATGGCTTCTGTATGTTACATTCGCAAAGTCTAACTGAGGCATGTATTGGATCACATAAAATCACAGCATGCTTCCATGGAGAGTTGTAGAAATCCATGGAGGCATGCTGCGATTTTATGTGAGAAGATACATACATGGTATAGATATTGCAAAAAGTAACTGGGTTAAAGGACCTTATAGGACATCACCCTAGTGCATGGAGTAGATGAATGGGACATGGGAAGTAGTATATGGGAGGGACCGGACAAACCGGGCACACCCCTCTGATGCCAGGTAATAAATGATAAAAGTGTGTTGACTTAGCTAAAAGAAAGAAAGTTCACAGTTTGTTAATAGGGCACTGTGGGAACCTGTTTCTAGGTGTATTTATGAAAATGCAGTGACTGGTTCACTTTAAAACCAATATAACCTAAACAATACTGCTTCAACTACACCAGGTCGGATGTAGCGTGGTTTTGCATAAAACAATTTTGCAAAAGAATGCATACACAGGCGGGTACGCCCTCTGCCCGCCCCTCCCAGCGGCACCCCACTAAGCTCCCTCCACTCCCACATGGTGTGGAGGTGGCATTTTCGCGGATTTAAATCTCAAATTTTGGAACTGCACAAGAATTTGCTTTTATTCCATTGCTTCTACGTCGGAAAATTGGTGTATAAGCAGTGATAAATCCCCCCCAAAGTGTGTTTCTTGTAAATTTTGCCAGAAATTCTTTCCAACTGTAGGAATGCATATGCAAATGTTCACCGCAGCTCTTAAATTATTGAAATTAGCAGGTAATTCAGAAGAGGATGTTTCTTCTAATTATTATAATCTTCATCTATTCAGAAACAGTTTCTTTGTTTACAAGTATGCTGAAATCCAGAATATCTGCTACTTCCGTATATCAGCCCAACTAAAGAGTGCAGCATAATTACCATTCAAACAATGGCCAAAAATAAACTGCCCACAACACCATTCACAAGCAGAAACCACATCTTCATTTTGCTACATAATGGGACCCTTAAATTACGGAATTACTCCCAAACACATTAGATACCACAAGAAAAATAAGGAGGAAAAACAATTCTCCAATAAAATTACATAAAGTTTTTTATTTCATTGATATATTAAAATTACAATTTCCGGTCATGCGCGAAGCGCCCTAGACAACGGGGGTTGGCATCCCCCGTTGTCTAGGGCGCTTCGCGCATGACCGGAAATCCGATGGCGCTGTCGGATTCCGAGCGTGCGCACTAGCTCCCGGGCACCGGAAGTAGGGCATGTTAACACGCCGGAGACTTGTTCGAGGCGCATGCGCAACTTACTCCATCCGGTCAGGTAAAACATTTAAATTCCGGCTCCCCAGCGTTTGTTTCGTATCCCCTGAAACGCGGCGTTGGGTTGTCTGGGAGCTGTCCCTACCTACACTACATCATGGGTAAGACACTGTTCTTTTACTTAAAGTTTCACCAAGGCGAAATTATTATACTTAAGTAGGTGTTGTCCAGGCATATAAGCACTTTATTTTTCTTACTGGGGAAATAAGCAATAACTGTGATAGATCTATGGTGAACATACCCTCTTGTTAGTGAGGTGGGCAGCATACTCAGACCATTATTATTGGATATCCTCCATTTAACATCCATTGTAATTTTAATATATCAATGAAATAAAAAACTTTATGTAATTTTATTGGAGAATTGTTTGACTCCTTATTTTTCTTGTGGTATCTACCATTCACAAGCAGTCTACTGCTGAATAGATGCTTACACTTAGTAGAACCCATTAACAAATTTCAAGGGACAAGGCATAACTAAGGGTTACTAACCCATTTACCCTGCTCGTGCTGCTATACAATATTGCAGTGGTGGCGAACTAATTGTACGGGTGCCAGAGGGGGCACTCTGACCCCTCTCTTTGGGCACCCAGGCCACATTGCCCCAACCAGTTCACCAGACACGACTTAACCCCTTAACGACTTGGCCTTTTTTAGTTTTTTCACTTCCATTTTTCACTCCCCACCTTCAAAAATCTATAACTTTTTTATTTTTCCACATAAAGAGCTATGTTATGGCTTATTTTCTGCGTAACAAATTGCACTTCGTAGTGACGGTATTTAATATTCCATGGCGCGTACTGGGAAGCGAGAAAAAAATTCCAAATGCAGTGAAAATGGTGAAAAAACACATTTGCGACGTTTTCTTGTGGGCTTGGATTTTACAGCTTTCACTCTGCGTCCCAAATGACATGTCTACTTTATTCTTTGGGTCGGTACGATCACGTGGATACCAAATTTGTATAGGTTTTATAATGTTTTCATACATTTAAAAAAAATTAAAACCTCCTGTACAAAAATTTTTTTGTTTTTGATTTTGCCATCTTCTGGCGGCAATAACTTTTTCATACTTTGGTGTAGGGAGCTGTGAGAGGTGTCATTTTTTGCGACTTTTGATGGCGTTTTCATTGCTATCATTGTTAGGACTGTGCGACCTTTTGATCACTTTTTATAAATTTTTTTATATTTTCCAAAATGGCAAAAAAAAATTATTTTGGACTTTGGACGCTAATTCCCATTACGGAGTTAAACGCAGTGAAAAACAGTTATTATATTTTGATAGATCGGACATTTTCGGACGCGGCGATACCTAATGTGTTTATGATTTTTACGGTTTATTAATATTAATATCAGTTCTAGGGAAAGGGGGGTGATTTGAATTTTTAGTTTTTTTTATTATAATTTTTTTTTTTTTTTTAACTTTTTTTTACTATTTTTCAGACTTCCTAGGGTACTTTAACCCTAGGTTGTCTGATCCATCCTACCATATACTGCCATACTGCAATATGGCAGTATATGGGGATTTTACTCCTCATTCATTACAATGTGCTGATAGCACATTGTAATGAATGGGTTAAAACGAGACAGCTTCAGGCCTTCGTGAGACCCGAAGCTGTCATGGCAACGGATCACCGCTCCCCGTGACGTCATCGGATTTTTGAAGCCTCCGGCAGCATTGCAGGCGGTGATCGCCGTGAAAGCACCCGCGATCGGTGCTAGCACCAATCGCGGGTGTTACCGGTAAGCCTTTGCTGCAATATGCAGCAAAGACTTACCGGCTATGGAGAGGGCTCGGCCCGCGAGCCCTCTCCATGCAGCGGGACCCGGCGTCGGCGTCGGTAAGGGGTTAAAGAATTCACCTGCAGTCACAGGCAATGTAGATTGTTCAACACATCCTTGGCTTCTTTGCACTGTAGAAAGTGTGAGAAGGTACAGATGGGCGGTTTATCTATGGAGGTCCTTCTGTTGAATTTTTGGTATAACAGAGAGCAATACGTTGCTGCTTAAATTGCTGTGTTGGCACTTTGTAATAAATAAATGGGTTTTAGTTGCAATTTGGGCACTTGGTCTCAAAAAGATTTGCCATCACTGCAATATGCCATCACTGGTGCTTGCGTACTAGCAAGTGTTAGAATCATAAAATGGGAAACCATATTCTACAGATGGGAGAACATGCCACGTCTGCTCTAGAAAACCCATACACCAATTATACATTTAACACAGGAGAAGTGCATTAACTTGGCTCATATTACAGTATGCTGCTTTAAACAAATTCATAAATTCCCCTTCACTGAGTGCATCTGTAATTCTCTCGCAATTACACACAGGGAAACGAATGGATAATGCATAGCTGAAAAGGGAGAACGCGGAAGCAGAACAAACGGTTACAAGTCGCCAATAATTAACACATTTCCAGTAATGAGGATGTCACTAATCACCTGACACAAGAGGCGCTTCTTCACAGTTAGCACAATCCTAAATACACAGCTTTCAGTTCACGTGCACCACAAATGTGCAGATTATTTTCTTCACTTTTGACTGCAGTTCTTCATGATGTAGTTGATGTAGTTCTGCAACGTGTAGATGCCCCCTAACAGTAGCACAACTCACATTTCAAAGGTCTGTAATTGATAGTGCATATATATTGCTTTTATGCACAAGTCTCATGTACAACAAATAAACAGAAAATCAAAAAGGTGCAAACTTTTTAAGGCTTCATTCACATCACATTTTAGCCCTTTATTATAAGTATAAGTCAGCAGGATTCACAACGCCTCCTTGCAGTAGAGGAAAGCAGTGCGTCTCCAAGCTGAACTGGAGAATGTGGGTATGTTCCACCATACAGATATTCCCCTTATGAAAGCTCAATGGAGGCCATGCAAGACAGTTGCATCCATCCTAAATCTCCTCCAATGGCCTCCACTGCATGTACATTGCTCCTTCCAGAAGGAAAAGGGATTAAAAAACTCAGACTGCTGGCCTTTTTATCCAATGTGTCCTGCTTGATGCAACATATACTGAGCAGATGGAGGCAAAAAGGATAAGTCTATGGATATGTGTTCAGTGTTTAATACCTACATATAATGTATAATATCTATACATTACACAGGCACAATCACGTCCCTAGCTGTGACTGGTGGTATACCAGGCATGAACACAGTACTACATACATGTCTACCCGGATGATGTTGTACAGATACATTTATTCTAAGAATTCCACTGAAATCATAATTTCATTAAAAAAAAAACAGCTTGCAGCATCCAGCACTGCACATAGACTTTATATTTCACAGTCAAACTTTATTAAATATTTTTGCTCAGCATTTTTGACCAGAATTAGCTAATAGTGCAGCTTCCAGTAGCAGAGCTAATAAAGCCTTGTTAGTGATGGATCAGCTTCCAAAGGCACCTGGACAACATCAGTGAAGGCCTGGGTTCAATCCCCAGGTAGCTTACGTTCCATTTTTCAGTACAGAAATAACCCTTCCAAACCTGTCTCTGCAGCATTTTTTGTGCATATTATAAAATTCACTTAGGGGTGGGTGGAAGTGAAGCTGCTGAGCTGTTGTTGTGTTCTTATGGACAGGAAAGAAAGAAATGGGAAAATGTTTACTTTGACATCTTTTCTCTGCAAAAGTCAACAGCCCCTTGGAAATATACTTAATGGTCTATTGGAAGCATTAAAAGGCAGTCAGCTGCATCACACGCTATGCAATAAAGTCATAAAAATGCAATTTAACACCCTTGTTTAGCAATATTTAGCACACAAAGTATAACAGTGCTGCACATCACCTTATGAATTCTTGTATAGGAAGAACATATTTTTCTGAAAATAAAGAAGGACTACAAGGTAAAAGGTCTGGTGACGTTACATGTACAGAATCATAGTCAATAGTCAGCCAACCATTTGGTACTGTGCACAAGTCCCAAAGGTTCATTTTTCATGTTTTACCTAGTTGTTTACCGTGTTGCTAGTGGTCAAGTGATTTTTATCTAGATCCATAAAAACAATGCATTACAAGGTATTAGGTGCTTATATAAAATCCTACTTAGCTTAAAGGCTATCAGGTTTGGCACTGTTGAAAATCCCCCCAATCCTTCATTCTGCAGCCACTTAAAATAAATAGGTACAAATAAGAAACTCATTTGATGCAAAAGCCACAAGACTGCTGGGAAAAGGATCCTCGTGGACAGCAGCCTTATTACAAGTTTCTGCTATGATGTGCATTTTAACATGCTCATTAAATTTTAATGCTCACCGATTATGATTATTAACAGCTGAACATCCTTCCTGCTCCCCTATGGGAGTAAGGTTCTACAATACAGCTCCTCCACAATTACTATAAAACCACTCACACTCACAAATGGGTCTTCAGCATGTTATCAAAGAACCCCTGAGCAGAGCTGGCAGATCAGCACCTTGTCATAAAGCCACAATATTATACCAAAGTGTACAAAAAATCTGCTGGGCCAAAGCCCACAAACTTTGTTAACTGTATGTCTACTGTATAAACCAAGCTGTATATCAAAATTTTACAGCTTGGTTTATACAGTAGACATACAGTAAAAAAATATATATTATACACTCACCGGCCACTTTATTAGGTACACCTGTCCAACTGCTCATTAACACTTAATTTCTAATCAGCCAATCACATGGCGGCAACTCAGGGCATTTAGGCATGTAGACATGGTCAAGACAATCTCCTGCAGTTCAAACCGAGCATCAGTATGGGGAAGAAAGGTGATTTGAGCTCCTTTGAACGTGGCATGGTTGTTGGTGCCAGAAGGGCTGGTCTGAGTATTTCAGAAACTGCTGATCTACTGGGATTTTCACGCACAACCATCTCTAGGGTTTACAGAGAATGGTCCGAAAAAGAAAAAACATCCAGTGAGCGGCAGTTCTGTGGGCGGAAATGCCTTGTTGATGCCAGAGATCAGAGGAGAATGGGCAGACTGGTTCGAGCTGATAGAAAGGCAACAGTGACTCAAAATCGCCACCCGTTACAACCAAGGTAGGCAGAAGAGCATCTCTGAACGCACAGTACGTCGAACTTTGAGGCAGATGGGCTACAGCAGCAGAAGACCACACCGGGTGCCACTCCTTTCAGCTAAGAACAGGAAACTGAGGCTACAATTTGCACAAGCTCATCGAAATTGGACAGTAGAAGATTGGAAAAACGTTGCCTGGTCTGATGAGTCTCGATTTCTGCTGCGACATTCGGATGGTAGGGTCAGAATTTGGCGTCAACAACATGAAAGCATGGATCCATCCTGCCTTGTATCAACGGTTCAGGCTGCTGCTGGTGGTGGTGGTGTCATGGTGTGGGGAATATTTTCTTGGCACTCTTTGGGCCCCTTGGTACAAATTGAGCATCGTTGCAACGCCACAGCCTACCTGAGTATTGTTGCTGACCATGTCCATCCCTTTATGACCACAATGTACCCAACATCTGATGGCTACTTTCAGCAGGATAATGCGCCATGTCATAAAGCAGGAATCATCTCAGACTGGTTTCTTGAACATGACAATGAGTTCACTGTACTCAAATGGCCTCCACAGTCACCAGATCTCAATCCAACAGAGCATCTTTGGGATGTGGTGGAACGGGAGATTCGCATCATGGATGTGCAGCCGACAAATCTGCGAAAACTGTGTGATGCCATCATGTCAATATGGACCAATATGTTAGGTCATTAAAACACTTTAGCTGCTCATACTAAAAGTTTTCCCCTGGACGGTCACTTCCACATCATATGCCGACTGTGACTGTCAGGCTCAATTCTGCAGTCACGTCTCCTCGGACCCCCCCCTCCCCCCCCCCTCGGGTCTTTGTTGTAGTTTGGGCACTCGGCCTCTAAAAGGTTTGCCATCACTGGAATAGGGTACGAGCTGTAACACAGGGAAAGATAGGAAATGTACTTGCAGCCTTACATACATCCCCCATACGGTCGTCTGAATGCAGCCTTCTTTAAATCATATGGTATGGTTACCTGTATTGAGTTTTGCTCTTTATTACAACACAGTCTGCTGTGATGCCTTACATTAAATTATCTCCAGTAGCAGATTGGGCACAAAGAATTGCATTACATTGTGTTACACATGCAATTAATTTAGAAGGTAGCCCTCTCCAAAGCCACAAAGATGGGCACTAACCAGGTGCCAGCTAAAAAGTGTTTCTAGCCACGAGGGGAACTTAGATCATTAACTCACTGACAAACTGAAAGACCTGCTGCCACGCGTCAAGAGGTGGTAACTGTGAAAAAGCAGCAGATGGATGTTTGCAGTTATTAACTCACAGGCCCAAAAGCAGGCAGGAACAAGGAAAATAAAGTAAAATGTGCCCAATTAGCACAGACAATCCGCTCCCAAGCCCTGTGGCACACTGCAGGCTAGCCCCCAAGCCAAGCGGTAGCTAACAGACACACAGTGTCATGGAAAGGTGGAAAATTGTAAACAATACTTGGATTATAGGTATATAGCCTTCATAATTTGCATTTCATATAGTTTTTCTTGACATAGTCCCTTAATACAAGGCAGGTGGTTTCAGTCCTGTTGCTACACACTAACCAGAGCTACTTACCGTATGGTAAACGCTTTCCAACCAATGTCATGTGAACAAACTCCTCCATCCATTAACACAGTCAATCATCAATATAATGAACTATAAGTAAAGATTTATATGTTCAGTGCACTCTAGAATGGAAGATTTTCTTTCAACTTCCAAAGCCACATGGTAAAATCACTTTTCATGAGGTGTTCTAGGCAGCAAGCTCTGTACATGTTGTGTAGAATGTTATAGTGACCTTACACCCCCACCCCAAAATCAGAGAGGAGTAGGAACATCTCCCTGCTGCTTTCATATTAAATAAAGGAAAATGTTAGAGCAACTTCATTTCACCCACAGCAAATGTTTCTGCATGACTATTAAGGAGTGCCATCTGCTCCCCAAAATTAGCATACGGATGGATTAATTCTTACTTTACATTAGGCTTATTTCCTAACACTAGAGATATAGGTGCGTTCCAGTAGATGCACAGCTCAAGAAAGGCTCTATGATAGGCAGTTTGTCAAAAATTATTTGCAGATCTGCTCTATGAGGTCAGAGAAGTGACTCTTATTTTGATCCAGTAATAAATATGTCTCAGTCCTGTCAGTGAGAAGACTCCAGCAGAGCGACTAATTTACTGTATCGCTTTCCTGTTGACAGATTCATAATTACTTTATAAACTTCTACCCCATGTCCCCAAGCCTATTCAGCAACACATCACTTTACTGGGAGAAAAGCAGTCAAACCTCTTCATCAGCTCAAGGCTACACTCATTGTGACCCAAAAGATAACAGCTCCATTATTACACTTAAAGGAAACCTACCATTTAGAATGGAAAGGGTAAGCTGTAAGTAACGAGCACCAGCTCAGGGTGAGCTGGTGCCGGTACTTACTTTCGTTAGTGTAATAAACCGCGGTATCGCAGTTTTAACACTTTTTAAACTTTAGAGCAGGAGAGGCTTCGGCGCTGCGCGCGGCCGTGCGCACGCAACATCTCCGCTATTTCCTATGTAGTCGTGCGCACGCAGGGCCGAAGCCTGTTCTGGTCTAGAGTTTAAAAAGTTAAAACTGCGATACCGCGGTTTATAACACTAACGAAAGTAAGTACCGGCACCAGCTCACCCTGAGCTGGTGCTCGGTAATTACAGCTTACCCCTGCCATTCTAAATGGTAGGTTTCCTTTAAGCATTTTAGTACAATTGTAAAACACTGAAAAATATATACCGTATTTTCTGCCCTATAGGGCGCACCGGACTATAAGGCGCATTAGTCCGATGCGCCTTATATATGTAATAATTACATATATAAGGCGCGGGGGCGTGGCGGAGGTCCGGGGGCGTGGCGGAGACCCGACGTGACGCGGCGACGAGACGCGACGCCGAGACGCGGGGAAGGTGAGCGGGGAAGGTGAGCGGGGAAGGTGAGCGGGGAAGGTGAGCGGGGAAGGTGAGCGGGGAAGGTGAGCGGGGAAGGTGAGCGGGGAAGGTGAGCGGGGAAGGTGAGCGGGGAAGGTGAGCGGGGAAGGTGAGCGGGGAAGGTGAGCGGGGAAGGTGAGCGGACCATACTTACATAGGTCCCCGCTACCGGAGACAGCAGATCTCCCGCTGGAGATCTCCGGTAGCGGGGACCTATGTAAGTATGGTCCGCTGCCCTGTGCCCAGCGCCATACATAGGGCGCACCGGACTATAAGGCGCACTTTGGATTTCCACGGAAATCCAATGCTTTTAAGTGCGCCTTATAGTCCGGAAAATACGGTACATCTGAAAATTACAGTTCCTGATTGTAGGCTACCTGTGTAAACCTTGCAAAAATATGCATGCTATGATGAATATGCCTCTGCTTTTAATACATGGAGAATAAACCGCAGCCAGTCAGCTGGGAACAGATCAGGGAAACTTCAATCCAACATGACTGATCAGTCTATACCAGTGATGGCGAACCTTTTAGAGAGCAAATGCCCCAACTACAACAAAAACTCACCTATTTTAAAGTGCCAACATGGCAACTTTAGCAATAACTTATTCCTTACTGCTTTGTCAAAGCTTTTAATCGCATTGGCATCCCGAGGACATCAATACAGTAGAGAGAGGAGAAATTACTATTGCAGCTACCCTCCAGTTTCCCCTGTACAGGAAGAATTGCAGGGCACATGACAGGAGCTCCAATTATATAATCTAGCTCTGTCCACGTCTTCTTACTCCTCCTGCAGTCCCAGGCAGCCAAGGATGTGTTGATTTTAAATAGTACTGAGTGCACAAAGGCCATGAGTCCTGTCTTATGAACTCGATGCTGAGGACCCAAGTGCCCACAGAGAGGCCTCTGAGGGCCACCTCTGGTACCCATGCCATAGGTTCGCAACCACTGGTCTATACCCTGCCATGAGAGGGAATACTAGGGCAACCATATAAACACTGAAAAAGTCAGAAGGTTAGGGCAAATTCACACAAACATGTAATGCTGCGCCGTAGCACGGGAGAGGAGGGGGTAAGCACCGCTTGCCCTGTCCTTAGAAATATATGGTGCATGGCACCGTAATACGGGAAAAGATAGGACATGTCCTATCTTGTCCCAGGTACGGAACGGTACGGTGCCACACGTGTGTAGCTCCGTAACGCCCATTGCTGACCAATGGAATATATACTTCCCCAACGGTTGTGTGAATTTGCCCTTATATTGGAGACTTTTAAGACATCTGATTCCAAAGTTTATAATAACTGGAAGCACATCTCAAAGAACAGTATTCACGAAAATCTTCCAATCCTGCTGCCAAAAAAATTCTAATCTACCACAACAGTAATGAGTGCTATTTTGTCCACAAGCTGCATACAGTAACACAGTTCGGTCCCATTTCTTAGGCCAAGGCATACGTTAAATAGTACTAGGTGGCCTTAAAACAAATCTATCAAAATCAAACATGATAAACAGTGTAACAACCTTGGAAGACAGATGTTTTCAGATAACACTACTATAGCACTTCTGGCTCATTAGCAGAATTGTAAAAGTGAAAATGATAAAAGCCATGGATAAAAAAAAATATAAAGAAGATTCCCACAGTCACGGTGCCTGGACCTACGAATAAGTGCCCCTGGTTTATCATGCCTGATTTTGATTGTAGAGGTCTCACCCATAGAAAAAATAGTTTCTGTATGAACCTTTGGTTAGGAGCTGAAATTTGAGGCTATGTTTAAATCACAAGTCTCCTGTTAAGATAACCTGCTGAAAACCCTTAAACTGTTTATTTTTTCATTTGTAAGGGGCACTAACCAAAAAACCAAAACAACACAAACAAAAAAAATTTAAAAAACAAAATATTAATTTCGGGAAATATGACCAAGATTATGCTAGGGCCTCCAATAATGCCTTACAGGCCCAAGCTAGACTCAAAGCTGCCCACAATATTTGCCTTGACAGATGCTTTTTTATTTTACATGTAGCTCCCAACTTCAATCTATCTCCTTCCAAGTTTATCTCTGAAGTGCCGGCCTGTACCTCCAACAATGTCACTCATTTCCTTCAATCTTGTACAGCTTTATTACTACAAGTGTCAGTCTGCATCATGCTGTAACTGCCACTTTGTACTTTGCAATAACTCTTCCTCCATTGTAGTGTGTCACACTGTCATTTTTTCAGTAAACGTCCATGTTAAAATATACTTGTCTTCTGTGGACAAACATTGACATTAAGCAGTTTTGCTTTTGGGAGGTAAACACTGCCTAGTACACGGTAACTGTATGCCCCCCTTTCTAAAGGGATCGTCAGCTAAATGCATATTGAAGAATCTGAGTTTAAAACAAAAAAATTAAAAAAAGATTTTTTATTATTTTTATCATTATTTATAAATACCATTTATTTGATGGTGCTGTACAATCAGTAAAAGATTTACATATATTACATAAAGAAAACTACAGATAAAAAAATACTAAATCTACAGGGACCAGGAAACATGTGGAAGGAGGACCCTGCCCATGAGGGCTCCCAATCTATATTAGGGCGTAAATGGAGACTAAAGGTGAGGGAGCAGAGTAGTTCAGTTTTGGGGTTTTCAGCAATACATAAGAGCTTTACATATCAGCCCCTAAACAAAGGCTCTGCTTACACAGCACTAGCAGGCAAGACCAGGTCTCTACTACACTCAACATTTTCAATGTTATATGAACTGGAAAAAGAAGCCCTTTTTCATTTTTAATTGTTTCAGTTAATTTATTTTTAAATTTCAGGCCAATGGGTTAGAAGGGGAGCGGTGCTTCAGTCTGCCATCTTAGGCTCCATATAACCCAGTACCATTCTTAACAGGAGAATCCCTTGTTAAAAAACATCAGGAGCAAGATTCTGTGTGCTACAGAACCAAAATGTAGAGGCAGTAAAATACAAGGGTAGGGATTGTATCTTTCTTAAGAATGGAACCGTCACCATATTTTCACAAATACAGCTAGCGACAGGTTCCCATAGAGCCCTATTATCCAACACCCTTACATCCCCCTTATTCAACTTTATCTCATATTACCTGGCATCAGTGGGAAATGCCCTGTTCAGCCGGCCCCTCCCATCTACTCCTCCCCAAGTTCCAAGCCACAGCAGGTCATGTGACCAGGGAGAAGTCATCGCAGATCCTTTACCCAGTTCATTTTGCAATGTCTGTCCATGTATATATCTGATCACACAAACTCACAACATGCCTCCATGGGGGGATGGGGATGAATGGAAGTCTTCCCCAACTGACTTCATACCCATCTTCAATATTTCCCTTATTCATATTTATTATCCATGGCCTACTTCCTTCTAAAGTAAACTTTTAAAATTATACATATAAGCCTGAGGGGATCTGGGGGATGGGGGGCGTTTCCAGAGCCCCTCATTGAGGTCTTAACTTGTTGTTACAATGAGCAGAACTTGTCTCCCCTTCACCTTGCTCTCTCTCTTTCCTCCCTCTGCCTGTATATTCTAACAGCAAGAAGTGTAGGCGGAGGGGAGAAGACCCACCCTGCTCATTGTAACAAGCCATAGATAACAAATATAAGATAACCACAGTCTTGGTGTCTGGATCTATGAGTTAGTGCCCCACCGTTTATCATGCTTCATTTTGTAGTAGATTTTCTTTAAAACATTTTAATGTTTTTCTATTTTAATGCAAGACCAAACATAACCAAATGAAAACAGTTTTGAGAACTTTCTAAAATGTTTTTTTTTTTCTAAAAAGACAAACATTTGTTTTATTGATGGAGGAGGGGATATTACCAATAACTTTTACAAAAACAAACATTAGTAATGGAAAAATCCCAAAAAATAAGCCTGAACTTATCAGTAAGAAATTGCATTTTAGTATGAGATAAATAAAACAGGACTACATTTATAATGTGGGTAACAAGACTTAGTTGACAGACCAAATACCTTTAGGGTCATATGGGGATAAACATTATAATATTTCCAAGAATTGCAACTAAGATGATACACATCCATCACAATCCATCTAACTGTAACAGATACATAGAAAGCCTGCATTAATACCAAAGCCTAACCCCAGCTTGGGATGATCTGATTCAGAAATTCTGCAAGGTCATAAAGCTTATCTGACAATTAATCTATTCGAAGCATTAAACTCTCCAACCACACAGCACCCAAGGGCTCAGACCAGCTGCAGTAAACATTTTGCTATTAATTAAAATCCCAGCATGCCCTGCAAGTTGGACCTATAACTCCTAAGCTTGAGGTCAGCTTCCAGCACCCCTGAAGATTTCATATTTGTTTTTTATTTAAAGAGAACCTTTTACCAGGAATGTCATTTTTAGCAGGTGCCAGGTTCCAATAGCCCATTTTATGCCAATTTAAAAAATGCCTTTGTCAGCATTATGAATCTTTTCAGTACTTTATAAAAGCTTAATTCTCATTACGTGGATTTCTGCTCCCAGGGAAGGAGCAGCTGCAGTCTGTGTGTGCCTGTGTCTCCTCATGCATTCTTCCACTGCTCTACACCATCCCCCGCCCATCCCTGCCTACTCAATACTCATGACAGGAAAAGGGGGAGGGGGGCAAGGGAGCTTCACGAGTTTGGAGCAGAGGGGACACAGGTACATACAGGATACAGCTGCCCCCTTCTCCAGGACTCACCACGCGCTGCTGGCAGGGAGCCAGGTAAGGCAAATTAAACTTAATAACTTGCTAACTTTCTCAGACCTTTCTGATCTGTCCTCTTTGCCTTTCCCCTTAGACCCTTGATATTTATCCTAAGGGAGGAAGGTGAGGAATATAACCAACTTGGGTTCTAATATATAGTAACTACTACTAGAACATGCCATACAGCACCACTTACATAACCAGGAGGGTGGAGTAGGCCCAAGTCTGCCTCATCAGCCATGTCAGGAAATGTCTGGGACGGCAAAGCCACCGAACGGTATATGCACCAGTACGAGACACCGCTACTGGCCCCCATGATAGCGCTGGTTTAAATACCTTATCGGGGAGCCCATCCCCTAAGCAGGTGGCTGATTTGCGGCCCTTCCGGTGCTCCGGGACGCTCTGACCTCACTTCCGGTCGCAGCCGGAAGTCGTCATCGGGCGCAAAGGACTCCTGGGAACGGAGCTCCGTCAGCTGCTGGAGAGGACCGAGCTCCGGATCACCTAGGACCAGGGAGGGAAGGACCCAGCCGCGGACCCGATGCGGAGGGGAACTACAGCCTGCAATAGACCGGCATAACCCCGGTAAGACCGAAAAAACGTCCCCCCCTTCCCACTTGGAGGAGAGGGAGAGCCTCTCCGACCTATCCCCTGTAGGGACAGGAAGACACTGGCGGGAGGATGCGGGTGGGAGGCTTTTAACCTCTCTGCTTCCTGTCCCTACAGAGGTCAAAGGGCATCATCCAAGTGGGCTGTCATGGGGGACGTATTGGAAAATTTATCTTACTTTGAAACAAAGAACCGGGCATGTTTAATTAAACATGCTACATCTCTCCCCCTAATACCCCCTACTTCTCCCATTGGTGTTACATTGTTGGTTGATCCAGCTGAAAACTGTAAATGACATAGTTAATGTATATGGCCAGCTTAAAATTGTCTTCAAACCGTTCCAGTAATTGACTGCAAATGTTAATTACATGGTGTTAACAAAATTGATTAGATAATGCAAACCCTTTCTATACAAATTCTGTATTTGTAGATTACTACAATTCCAGCACCTAGGAATCAGAGGGCAGTCTGTGATAGCCCCTTTTCTGTTGCAGCTGTTGGATGCAGAAGGGGTTACAAAGAAAAGACTACGTTAATCCATCTGAAGAACTGACTTTGTAAGCACATGTCTCCATTTGTGTGCAACTGGCAGATAAGGGCAATTTCCAGGTTCCAGTCGGCTTAGCAACTCCTGAGATAATACTCCATTGTCTCATAAAGGGCTTTCTGTGGGACAAACAGTATGGCCAAGAGCACTTTGGGCCCTTTCCAAGACTAGCTGCTATGAAGAAGCACCTATGACAAATTACCCAACTATTTCCAGGAACACATGCAATAAACCTTACCCTGGAGACTTGTCACACAGTAAGGACAAGCAAAAACAACCTGCTCAGAATGCAGATGCTGCAGTAGGATCTTGGCATCTATGCCACATTAAAAAGTGTAAAACAGCTTTCATCATAGTTACTGGAAAAGAAGCAAATCAGCAAAATACATTAAAAGATGACGAGAGAAACAGTTAACCCCTTCACGCTCCGTGGCGGATATATCCGCCACGGAGCGCAGTGACTTAGCGCTCAGTGGCGGATATATCCGCCACGGCGCCTATGCCGGCTCGGCTCTGGATCAGAGCCGAACCGGCATCGGGAAACACGGGATGCCGGCTGTAACTAATAGCCGGCACCCCAGTGTAACACCCGCGATCGGAGTTGTCTCCGATCGCGGGTGCTTAACCCGTTAAATGCCGCGGTCAGCGCGACCGCGGCATCTAACCTGCATCTGGGGGGTCTTTCCCCCACGATCGCCCCCCCCGAACCGTTTTCAGGGGGCGCCGATCGTTGCTATAGCAACTCTGGGGTCCGATCTGGACCCCAGAGTTACTTGCAAGAATTGCCGGTAAGATGGCGTCTGTGATGTCATCTTACTGGCACAGTGCCAGCCTATGCAAGTGCATAGGCTGACACTGATAATACTCTGCAATACATCAGTATTGCAGAATATTATCATGAAGAAGCAATCAGAAGATTGCTTCTTCATGTCCCATGGTATAAAAGTGAAAAAGTAAAAAAAAAAAGTTATTCAATAAAAAAATAAAGTAATAAATCACTAAAAATGCCCCAAACTCCCAAAACATATAAAGAGACATATAACTCAAAAAAAGTCTAAATCATAACACAAACCCCACATATATAGTATCACCGCGTCCGTAACAACCCGTAGAATAAAAGTAAATCATTATTGAACCCCCACGATAAACGCCGTAAAAAAAAACTGTTATAAACCCTCCAAAAATTATGATTTTTACCTTTTCAATCCCACAAAAAATGCTATAAAATGCGATCAAAAAACCATATGTACTCAGACATGATACTGGTGCAAAGTACAACATGTCCCGCAAAAAACAAGCCATCAACCAGCTCCGTAGCCAAAAAAGTAACAATGTTATGCCACTTGGAAGACGGCAATACATAAATGATAGATTTTTCCCCACATTAGGGTTTTGTTTGACAAATTTAGTAAAACGTAAGAAAATATATTCATGTCTGGTATCCCCGTAATCGTATCAACCCATAGAATAAAGATAACATGATTATTAGTCTATACAGTGAACACCAAAAAAAAAAAAGTAAAAAATTCAGTACAGAATTGATGCTTTTCTACTCCTGCCCTCAAAAAAAGTTCCTAAATTTTCAACAATAGGTGATACCAACCCCAAAATGGTAACAATGGAAAAAGCATCTCATCCCGCAAAAAAAATGCCGTCACATGGCCCCAATAACGAAAAAGCGAAAATTTTATAGCCTTCAAAAGGGGCCAATGAGGAAACTAAAATCCTGGCAGCTGCAGGGTGCTCCTTCCCTTCTGCGCCTCGCTGTGCCCCCATAAAACAAGTAACGGCCACATGTGGGGGGTCTTTGTACTCAGGAGAAATTGCAGAACAAATTGTATGGTGGGTTTTCTCTTTTTATATTTTGGAAATGTGTAAATTTTAGTGCTAAATGAACGTATAAGGGAACAATATGACCATTCTAAATTTCACCTCCATTTTGATTCAATTACTATGAAGATCTCAAGGGGTTAACAATCTTCGTAAAAGCTGTTTCTGATAGCTTGAGGGGTGCAGATTTGAAAATGGGTTGGTTATATAGGTGGTTTTGATGCTAAATATGTAAAATTTCATTCAAAACTGTATTTATCCCCAAAATAGTCAATTCTGAAAATCCGGAAAAGCGATATTCTATTTGTAAGCCGCGTGACATCAAAATAAATTATCCAGACATTTCAGAAATTATGAAAATGTAAAGTAGACAAATGGGAAATGTTATTCAGCAACTTATTTAGGGGTAAATCTATCTGCCTGAAAACGCAATGATTTAGAATTTCGAAAATGGCAAATTTTTCAAAAAATTTATCATATTTTCTTTTTTTTGTAAATAAACGCAAAACTTATCTGCCAAAATTTACCGCTAAAATGAAGTACAACATGTGGGGAAAAAACAATCTCAGAATCGTTTTGATAAGTAACAGTGTTCAAAAGTTATAACCATATAAAGCGAAGCAAGTCCGAATCCAAAAAATCGGGCTGAGCCTTAAGCTACAAAATGGCTGCGTCCTTAAGGGGTTAAAGAAAGGTGGATTAATAAAGAATTAAGGAAAAAGCATCGAAGCAATGGGACATGGAACTATTATATGGCATTTACTTACATGCCACCAATGGAGACTGTTGCACAGGTACGTTCAGGAAAAGCTGGTGTCGTTTCTGTGGCTGCACTAGCAGATCGGATGTAATCCACATTCACATTTACCTAAAAGAAAATAAAAGCAAAAAAGTTTTGAAAAATAAAAGCATTAATACATAAAAGGTTTCCATGTACTTCCACAAGACAGTATTTTCCATTTCAAATATTGATCAACTTTGTTACATAATTCATGAGTAGTTGTAGGTCAAAAGAAGGAATTGCCACCAATAATTCCAAATACTCCAGGCATAAACGAGAAGGACAAAAGCTTCTCAGGTATGCTACGAATACTTTTTAAGGATATTAAGTTTTCCCATAAATTAGAGGAGGGTTGACCAGTAAACCCAAAATCTAATCCGTCATTACTTCTTACTTTGATTTATCCCTTTACTTTCCGGTAATCAACAGGTTTCTAACCTAGGTAATGCAGCAGCAAATAGGTAATGGTGAATTGCCTTTTCCGATACACGGTGTGACACAGCAGATATACGCCCTGCTGTGTCACAAGGTGATTTCATGAAGTCCTCAAACCACCTGTGTTGTTCAGCGGGATAAGAAGAATTGAAGAAGGGCCATGGGTCCAACAGTAAGGAAAGTACATAATACAATTAAATGCAGTTGACACTCAAAAAGCTAATTAGGGGTACTGTATATAACTATATACAATTTACTTATATTCTATCACAGAGCCTCTCAGCTATCAACCACTGAAAAACCTAGAATGCTGTCCGTTACTAGTCTTGACATCATCTAGAAACCAAAGTTATAATAAGCAGCATGGAGATAAGATGTCCGGCACTGCGAACTGCTAATTATGCATGTCCTCACACCTCCCTCGAGGGGCAAAGGAGTACATAATTAGCTGCCCGCAGTGTCAGACATCTTGTCCCCGTGTTGCTAATTATAAATTTATTTTATAGGTGATCCAGACGTTTCAAGAATAGTGATGGACTGCGCCAGGATGACGATGAAAAGGAGTGGAGGGGAGCATTTCTAGGTTTATTTTTGGTCACTGGCTTGCTCTTGGAAACAAATGCAGTGCAGACACCGAGACTTTATGTAAAAGTCCCCCAGGGTGCATTCCCACGTTCAGATTTTCGGATGCAGATTTTCATGCCCAACCCAGGACCAAAGTTATTAAAAAAAAAATAATTAAAAAAAAAATAAAAAAATTTTTTTAAATTCGGCATACACTTTGATGTCAGCAAGCGGCTGACATCATGGTGTGTGCACCAGGACTGCGCGGGAACCCGGCGACTAAGCCAGAGTTGAAGTCAGAAGCAGACCTGCGGGGGGCGTCAGAAAGGTTGGTACAGAGATGGGGGGGGGGTGGTGTTAGGCTGGGCAGGGGGCTGCTGGCTATATACGGGTGGGGGGGCAGGCACTGGCTATATACTCCCACGGCTTATACTCAAGTCAATAGATTTTCCTGGATTTGTGTGTTAAAATTAGGGGCCTGGGCTTATACTCGGGTCAACTTATACTCGAGTATATACAGTACAGTGCCTCACTGGCAGCAAATTTTAGGTGATATGTAACCTGTACCTCTAATCAGCAGGCATCGTTACGCAGGGTGATAAAATTCTGGTGACAGGTCTTCTTTAAATCCATTTAAGGAAGGGGGGGGGGAACACCACGTACTGTGCTCTGCCTTCCAGTTTCAGAAACGCTTCTATCGTCTGATCAACACTACCAGCACAGCCCAGAGTTCACAGGACATGACACCCTCAATCAGCTGGCTTGGTTGACAGCACATTTTGTAGCTGACCAGGCCTACAGAGGTCTATATAAGGTCGTGTTAATGCCTGTGCTTGGACTTGCGCTATAAACTTCTATCACAAGAATGATAGCACTGGCAGACCACCAGATCTATTTAAATGTCCATTTGTCTCCATTTACACCACTAAATTCTACTGACAGAAGGCATTAAAAGTAGATTGAAATGAATGTACATGTAAATGAATCCAATAATTTTTCATTGTTATCAGTTTTGTTATAGAAGTCAATTGTCCAAATACAGGTGTGAACTGGGCCTTAGGGGTACAACTTCAGCCTCTCCTCTGTGTGTACAGACTTCAGAACAGTTTTCAGAATCTGCTTCCAGCGGGGAAGAGGGGGGAGTACTTTTCATGATAGAAAGGACTGTGCAGCCAATTAAACCTTAAAAATCACACAAATACAGTGGACAGTTTTCCATGTGATATTTCTCAGTATTATTTCCCTATTTCTGACCAGTTTTGTCAGATTTACATGTTTTCCCCCCAGTGACAACTGATAACATAAGTACACAATCCGTGTGCAAGTGAAAAAAAAAATTTAAATGCTAAATAAAACGAATTAAATGGTCTGACAACCAACTGCAAAATGAAGGAAATTACTTTATGAACTGCTCTCCAGCCTTTGATCCTTTTAGGATAGTAGCCCAAGCTTCAGAAGATCCATATGAAACTGCCTTCACAGGGACATACTACCATAATAAGCAACTAAAGTAAATATGAGGGGGAAACCTAAAGAATTAACTGGAGGAAATTGGTCAGCAAACAAGCATTTATCCAGTATTATAAAGTATACAAAAAAAAAACCTAAGGGTATATTGACAAAAAAAAAGCTTACATGGTGTAAAACAGAGGGAAGCAATAGGTCATCATACTTCATTACCTTGGGCAATTAAATCTCTGTATGCCTGCACATATATTGCAAAGTACCTATTAAAATGTGCATAATTGGCTTTAGACACTAGACCCGATATTCACGCAGCAATGGGTTATTGACTCTGCTTGATTCTGTACAAAAAAAATTGTGTAAGCTCTAAATATCATAGTGTGTTACCAGCTAGGCCATGTTAGGCGTTAGCAAACATGTTACAAACCCTTCAATCTATCTATTAGGACTACAGCCTAGTATTCTATACAACCCGCAAATGTTAACAGAAAAACTATTCTCAATTAGGTGACTTATAATCTTAAGCCACATTTTATGAAGAACAAAAGAAAAATATTCCCTTAAAAATGGACATGCAAGGAGAGCTGTGAGGTCCTCTTTAAAAACAGACTATTCCCAATCCAGGGATTCTAAAGCCTCTTGTGCAGCTGTTAGCTATAATCTTTATAAATGGGCTGCATGTTAACAGACAGGTGTCTGCTGTATTATATAGTTAAAGGAAATCTATTGTTTGTTTTATACATTGTGAACCAAAAATACATTCATTGAGAATGTTGTGCTACACTGATGCAAAAACATATCTTGTTTAATCCCTGATCCGATTGGTTTTGCTCAAAAAACAAATAAAATTCAGGGCCTTGGAAAAGCTGGGTGCTCCTGGCTGCCATGGAAAACTGCAGATCTTTCCACCAGTTCATGCACCCCACAATGGATGGAGCCAAACAAACAATGATGGGTGGAGTCAAGTGTTAATGGGCAGGGACAATTTAGTCAAAGGCAGAAAAGTTTTGGAAGCTTTTACAGGTGGGAGGGGGCGTAAAGCTTATTGTGCCCGTTCATGATTACAGGATCGCTATAAAATGCAGTAAGAATAAGGGAGAAATAAAAGAAGAAGAAAGGCAAAATACTAATTTGACTTCATTGTACTTGTGGCACTTTTTTTATTGTATCATTTACCATGCAGGTTATATTCAGAAATTGACCATAAATTTAGCAGCATACACTTAAAAAAAAAGAGCACCAGGGTTAAAACCAGGAGCAAAAGGACACAAAAGTGGTAAGAAATATAAAAGCATCATCAAATGAGGTCAGCCAGTTCAACCTTATCTAATAGAGAAACAAAACATTTCCAGCACTTCTAAGCTTCTCTTAGAAAGACCTACTTGTTTTAATATTTACTGAAGTACTCTTATCCTAAAAAGAACAGCTCAAGTACAGAAAGTGCCATAGGGCAGGAGGCAAAGTGAAAAATGCATTATGAGAAATGTGCCCAAGGGCAAGAGTAAAGCGTGATTAAAACATTTTTACATTTAATACACAGGGCATCCTCTTACTTTATAATGCCTCTGGACACAACTGGCCATTTCTAGTTTATTATTTGTCCCTTTTGGCAGTCAAGTATATTTACTTGTATACATGGGGTTAAAGTGCAAATATAAAGTTTATAAAGTTTTTTTTTTCTATAGCTGCAATAGCATTTTTCCTATATACTTTCATTATCTTATTGCACCTCGACATTCTAGTTGCAAAGTACGATCTGCAGTGGTCACAGAAGGGCAAGGGCAGGGCTATGCACTGTGCTAGTGCTGGTCTCTGTTCCGTAATCCCATCAGGTCTGCTCTGTCTACACTCTGCTCTCATGTTCCCACACACAGTCCACCTCTTCCCCAGTTTAATAAAAAATCACTTATCATCCAAAACGCCTTCCCCGCACACCACCAACTCTTCTCTCTAGGCTTTGACAAGGCTATAGTTAAGTCAGTAAAGAGAAGGGAAGGCACCGGCCTGTATGATTAATGTTCCATAATATTACACTGCAGGTTAAGGGGTAAAAAAAAAAAAATTAATGTGCCCCCCAAGAAACAAGAAATGTTTTTATTTTTTTTAAACCATTATTATATGTTTTTATATTTTTGTAATGTATTTTGTAAACATTTATAATTCCTGTTCAAGATTATGAGAGCTGTCATTTTGCACAAGCACACTGAGGCAACAGTATGGAGTATGTATGCAGCATGCTGTATGGAGCAGTATGGAGTGTAGTCACTGAGGTCTTTGCTAGGTATACTCTGTACAGATAGGTGGTGAACAAGCCATGACAATTTATGGTCAGCAGTAGATGCAATGATTGTGTTTTCTGTTGAGGTGTTATCTTCTATTGTTATGATGTAAAAGAAGTAAAAAAAAAAAAAAAAACGCCTACAAAATTAGCAAAATGTTCATTCACCATTAAATTAAACAATTATTTATAGTGGTATAAATTAAATTTGCAATATATAAAATAAAAAAACCTTGATAAAAAAAGGCCTGCCCCTAAGGCCGCCTGCACACACTGAATACCGCATGGAAAAAAAAAAAAAAAAAAAAGAATCAACAGCATTACACCATTACACAATAGTAGCCTACCGTTTTAGATTTAACCAAATACAATACAGACTTTGGGGCCTTGGAAGCACAGCAACAGAAACAGACCAATTGATATGAAAAAATGACCTCAAGAAGTACAAAAAAAATGTACAGATCAACAGTGTAGAGGGATGGAAATAATATAAAATTCTCAGCCAGGGTGTGATGTATACTCATTGTTTTATGGACAATTCTTAATTTGTTAACTCCAATTTTCCCATGGGCTTGTTCCAACCATCTAGGAATATGGCAACAAAGTAGGCTCAGAGGAGGTATTGAGCAGTGAAATGCATTGCTGATTATATGCATTGGTGAGTTACCAAGGTCAATCAGTCATAGTCACTGCGAATTAAATCACTACTGGTGGTAGAACTCCCTTGAGGAGTCTTGTCCAGAGGAAGGCTACAGAATGAGGAAGTGTGTCACTATATAGAACACACAATGTCACTCCAAGCCAGTAATCTCACTGGAGGTACAAATATTTACATTCCTTTTCACCACAATGTCTCTCCTGCTGCAAAGACTTAAAGGGTACTGGTCACATCAAACCTGGCTACTACACCTCAACAGTGAATGCCCTATAGAAGATAGTACACGTCTCAACGTTTCAAGTGTGTTTCATCTACGTTCCTGGTGTGTTGTAAAAACGCCATGGAAGCGACAGCATCGGAGGATCTAGTCATCGAGGCAGGAGAGTGCTTGGAGCCAGTCAAGCTTCCCCCGCCTGCTCAAGGTAAAAGAAAAATAATCATAACAGTGTTAGGTATCGTCACATCCAAAAAAGTCCAGTCAATGAATATATAAAAACAGTTATTCCCAGCGTGAACCCAGTAACGGAAAATAGCGGCCAAAGTGTCGGAAACATCACTTTGTAACACATACAAAATTGATTTAAAACATGATCAAAATGTTGTACCGTTCCCACAATGGTAGCTATTAAAAAGGTTGGGATGTCCTGCAAAAGATGACATCTTACAAAGTTCCGTACTTGGAATTTGGCATATGCCAAATTAAGAATTGGTTTTTTTTGTTTGTTTTTTGTACAAAAAGGTTTTAATTTTTTAAAACCAAATAAAACCTATATAAATTTGGTATTCCAGTGATCGCACCAACCCAAAGAATAAAAAGGGGGTGTCATTTGAGTGTACAGTAGAAGCTGTACAAGAAAATGGTGTTTTTTCACTGCACTTGCATTTTTTTCCTCTTCCCATAGAACATTAAATACTGCCACTAGGATGTACAATTGGTTAGACAAAACAAGCTCTTATAAAGCTCTGTACATTGAAATATGTAAAAATATAGATTTTTGAAGGAGAGTAAAAAAAATGGAAACTTAAATCATAAAAGGGCATTGGTGGTAAAGAGGAAAAGTTGCCCTTTAAGACAAAATCAGGATTGTGTTTCTAGGTGAAAAGGAACCGGGGATATCACTGAGTTACAATCAGGAATCAAGTTCTGCATTTAAAAAAATAACTTTTTTAAAATTATTTTAACAGTGGATATCTCAGATTCTGTGTTGCCTACAAACACAATTCTGTGTATGACACCACACCTGTGTTATTTGGTGCCATGGTTCAGGAGATATATGGCCGTTTAACCCTTTCAAGACTTTTTTTTTTTTGCATTTCCATTTTTTACTCCCCACCATCAAAAATCTATAACTTTTTTGTTTACACGTAAAGAGCTCTGTGACGGTTTGTTTTCTGTGTAACAAATTGCACTTCATAGTGATGGTATTTATAGTGAAAATGGTGAAAAAACGCATTTGTGGCGTTTAATTGGATTTTATGGCTTTCACTGTGCGCCCCAAATGACATGTCAACTTTATTGTTTGGGTCGGTGCAATCACGTTTGTATAGGTTTTAGAATATTTTCGAACATATACAAAAATTAAAACCTCGTGACAATTTTTTTTTTTTGCCATCTTCTGGCGCTAATAACTTTTTTATACTTCGGTGTACGGAACTCTGGGTGGTTTAATTTTTTGCGACTTATGACATTTTCAATTCTACCATTTCTGACTGTACAACCTTTTGATCACTTTTCAGATTTTTCAAAATGGCAAAAAAGCGCCATTTTCCGTTACAGGGTTAAACGCAGTTAAAAAAACGTTATTTTATTTTGATAGATCAAGCATTTTCGGACGCTGTGATACCCAACTGGTTTATGATTTTTTTCTGTTTATATACATATGACTTCTAGGGAATATGGGGGGAGGGGAGATTTGAATTTTTAGATTTTTTAAAATACAATTTAAAAAAAAATTAAAAAATTTTTCAGACCCCCTAGGGCAGTGATGGCTAACCTATGGCACTGGTGCCAGAGGTGGCACTCAGAGCCCTTTCTGTGGGCACTCAGGCCATCACCAGAGAGGAGTCCAGGTATCTTCCTGCAGTCCCAGACAGCCCAGAACTTGCTGTGCACAGATCTATTTTAAAGTGACAGCTCTACCTGGGACTATTTTCTGCTTTATTGGTGCCTCAGGTGCTGGTATCAATGAAAACTGTGACAGAGAAGGGAGTATAAATCACAAATTAAATTTCTGTGTTGGCACTTTGCGATAAATAAGCGGGTCTTTGTTGTAGTTTGGGCACTCGGTCTCTAAAAGGTTTGCCATCACTGCCCTAGGGTACTTTAACCAAAGGTTGTCAGATTGATCCTATCATATGCTGCCAAACTACAGTATATGGGAATTTTTCTATTCATTCATTACAATGTGCGAATCGCACATTGTAATCAATGGGTCAAACGAGACAGCCCCGGATCTACGGAAGACCCCAGGCTGTCATGGCGGCCGATCATCGCTCCCAGATGATGTCATGGGGAGTGACGATCTTCAACAAGCTGGCGACGCCCATGCCCTCCCATCTTTTTGAAGCCCCCAGCAGCTTTGCCAGCGGTGATGTGCGGGACAACACCTGCGATCGGTGTTCGCAACAATCGCATGTGTTGCTGGTAAGTCTTTGCAGTGATATGCAGCAAAGACTTACTGTCTATGGAGAGGGCTCAGCCCCTGAGCCCTCTCCATGTACCCGCAGCCGACCTGTGACATGGTATTACGCCACGAGTCGTTAAAAGGTTTATATTTGACATTGGCTTGCCGTGTATATATGTGCACGGGATATGTGTAAATAGGACGTATATGGGCATGTGGCAGTCGTGAAGGGGTTAAACACCTTAAACAGTGCGAGTCTGACAAAACACATACAGATGGCACCAAATATGATAACTTGTCTACCTCAAATAAAATAACTCGCAGCAGGGAGAACTTAGCAATTCTGAATAGTTGCACCATCTATCACCTTTGCATTATCCAACTTCATCAAAACACATTCAAGTAAAAGAAGCCGTTTTACTTGGATTCATAATGACAATGTAACATTACATCCAGCTGCCAAACGCTTTCAAGTAAAGCAGCAGTGTTCAGGCTATAGAAAACTGAAAATCCTCCTCAACCTCACACATTATAGCCATGTCCAAGTCCTAAAATATTTAGACAGCAGGAATCTTTTCGGGATTACACTGCCATCTTCTACAATGCACACAATGGGTTTGTGCCAACCCAACTTGTTACTAAAATAAAGCTTTTAACATGTAAATTAACTGCAGAGCCTATTGAGGCGTGTACTAGCCTGACCAAGCACTGGGAGCTAAGGCTAATTCACACCCAAAAAGCCTCTGCAGTTAATTTACATATTACCAAAATAGAAGTTTTTAGCAAGTTAAGTCAGGTTCAGGCATTATTAAATTACAGATTAGGGCAGAGGCAGGCAGGAGGAATCTATAATTAGGTCTACTTCTGATGAAAACTCATGGTAGGTTCCCTTTAACAACTTGCAAGAAGTTGTTTTTTTAAGTTATTTAATATTAATAAAATCTGCAATATACTTGAATTTATAGTTCAGGTCAGTAATTAAATATACTTATGACTGCATAGCTAGATAAAGAATACTTTCCTTATCATTCCCAACAATCAGCTGCCTGTATGAGAACTAGAGTAACACACTACGGTACTAAAAAACAGAAAAGAAAAAAAAAAAAGAAAAAAAAAAGCAGCAGGTGTCCTTGGCACGGTCCTCCACTCACTGATATGGAAGTGGTTATGTAAGGAGGACACAGGACAATGCAGGCAGTCATGAGTCCTGTTGCCAGCAGGTCACAGTAGCTATACAGAAACTATATACGTGACGCTATTAGGGTCTTATACTTACCCTTGTCAAGTCTGATGATAATGGCTACCTCTAAGATTTCAGCCCTTGCCTATCCGGAAGCCTTAGTTCTGAATCTGTGATGGAAGGAGTTTGAACTGTACAAGCATGTGCTGCCATTTTATCATTACCGTGTTTCCTTGACTGCCATCAGGCCAAGAGCCTCTTCGATTCCGTTGAGTTTCAAAACTCTATTTAAATGCATTGTGTGAACACAGCCTCAGTACTATGGGAATTTTTCTCAATCTTGCTAGTTCCAAGGAGATCTGCACTACATAGCAAGTTTTTCCTGTCCAAGATGCCAAAATTAGCCTGTATGCCAAAAAGGAGTTACAAGGCTGATGTATTTGCCATGTGCACATGAACCTGAAATGCAAATTTTACTGACAAAATTATAAACCCCATGGTGGCCAATGGCATGCATAGTGTGTAAAAGCAGATGAGCCATAAAGCAGATGAGCTAAGCTTTGGTTTATACCAGCAACATATCCTCCAAAAAGCGCAGAAACCGCAGAATGGAATACACAGAAGGCTAAGCTTTCTACCTATCCAAACCACAGCACCACTTTGAGATAAAAATGTATTCCCTGCAGCTGATCACTAGAGCTGAAACCATTTGTTCTACTACAAAAAGCGATGAGGAGTAACGGTCCACACACAGACATAAAGAGCACATCAGAGATTGATTTGTAGAATCAGTGTGAAGGCATCCACAAGTAACCTCACATCAACTTTACATTTGATATCTTTAGAATGGCCAGTCCCCTGGGAACACTCTGATTAACACACAAGGTCTGGGGGCATTTCAGCAAATTAATCCGGAGGAAGAAACATTGGAATTGATATTTATTCTGCACCATTCTAAACTGCGCAGAGTCAACAGCTCTAATCTGATCTCTTTCAAGAGAAAAAGCAGAATCCAACAGCTGCTCAGCTGGCTAGGATGACTTCAGGTTATTTTCATTTCTAAGACAAGACTTTGCTTGAAAGAGACATGACACAATCACAAACCGTACAACTACCGCTGAAGGTAAAAAGACAATCTCTTCCTTCACCCAAACATTCTCTTTAAAAGGGTATTTTTATTTTAGACTTTTAAATCATATTGTATGGCTAGGTCATATCTATATGGCCTAATGTTTGCTCCTTGTCCACTGCCAGAAAAACAATAAAATGATTGCAAGGGGTGTGTGCCCTTCGTTCAATTGAATTGTTCAATTCCTTCTGTGTGGAACTAAACAGCATTGTCAACAAGTGATCAAGATTACAGTGTTGACGCTGCTATTTAGTGAAGAAACAATGCATAGTGCATTGCTCACAGAATGACAGGAGTTTGAGGCTGCCCTCACACTTACAACTTAAAGAAGTCTATAAACTGTAAATATAATCTGTAAACTGAGTTTTGCACAATATTGGCTTGCTCTAGTTTTTGCTTAAAATACTTAATATAAAAATGTATGAAAATGTAACTGGTCACTGGAATACCATATACTCATTAAGGTACAGACATGTATACATACACACATATACACAATTTACAGCTGCATTGACTGTAAATTCTGTTCTGAATTGTATTCACATTGAACACGCTTCTGGCCAAAAGTAAAGCAAATAGATCATCTACTTAAGCAGCTTCCTACATATTACTGCCATCGAGCATAAATGACTAGGATCAATGCTGTTAGCCAAGCAGAACAAGACCTACACTATTAGGTGAATAGGAAACTCAAAAAGACCCACAGGCTCAGCATTTTCACTTGAAAACAGCAATAAACACAGTAATCTGGAATATGATGCTCTGAAGCATAAGGATAAAATACAAAAACAAGCAAGAGTGAGAGTATTAGCACATCTGGTCTTCACCGGAAGTCTCCCAATTGTTGCTCTCCTCATCAAGTCTTCAGCAGTAATCCACCTAGTATTAGCTCATCATGCCAAAAACTAAATTCTAGTAGATTCTTCTAGAGTAAAGCAGCAACAAAAAGATGAAGGGTGCTGCTGTCCAAGGGAAACCACTTAAACTATTAGCACTGTGTAGTCTAGTGTTGCCAAACTTTCGGCACTAAAATAATAAAAATTTGTTAAATACAAGACTGAGCATGTGATTACTGCTCCACCAATCAAAGACTAGGAACCAAGTACATGCTGTGTGCGTATGGAGGAGACAAAAAAAGCTGAAAAAATTATGTTATTTGCATTTTCAGTGTGCCCCATACTTAAACATTCAGCATTTTCTTTTTACAAATATTATCAAGAACGCAGCCCATGTCCATTCATAACAATGAAGTAATGTAGTGACAAACTGACTCCGATAATGTCATGCTATTGCATCTAAAAGACTTGTGCCTCTGCTGTGGATGGCAAGACAAATCTGCTGTATGCCTTTGGTGTCAGATGTTACGGGAAGGTAGGGGCTGTAGAGGCTAAAGAAGTCTCAATCAGATAAGGGCACTTGCAAGACAGGAATTGAACTGGCTTTTCATCTCCAATAAAGGACAACTAGTACGGCCAAGCACATGCTACTACAGACACAGGCTCAGTAACCATCCTGGCAACAGAATAGTTAAATGCTTGGGAAATCTCATTCAGTGTCATCTCTGCAGAGTATACATTGTTGACGGAGATGCCTTTCAAATCCCAGAAACACTAAGAACACAGCAGATCTAACTCTTCAGTGAACAGTATTTTTTCCCTTGAATTCAAGGCAGCATGACTAGAGGGTCTTGGCCTAGAACAGCGGTGGCGAACCTATGGCACGGGTGTCAGAGGTGGCACTATGAGCTCTTTCTGTGGGCACCCGGGCCATCGCCCCAACACACCAGACAGGACTCAAAGAATCTTAAAGTGATACTTACTTTCTACTTGGGACTGTAGGAAAAGGGAGAATGAGTAGACAGGACCAAATTATCTTTGGAGGACCTCCTGCTGGCCCCACGATTCTGTGTGTAGAGGGACACTGGAAAGAAGTAAGAATAATGCAAATTTCCCATCTTTCTACTGGGTTGCTGTGCTCAGGAGGCCAATATGATTGAAAGTTGTTGAAAAACAGGGAGCAATAAGTTACTGCTTTAATTTTTGGTGGCACCTCGCGATAAGGGGGGTTTGGGTTGTAGTTTGGGCACTCGGACGCTTAAAGGTTCGCTATAACTGGCCTAGGAATACCCCTTTTAGTAACACCCCTGCAGATTCTTAGCCAACAAACAAAATGAAGAAATGGATGAACAGAGGAGCTTCTCACATATTAAGTAAATATTTATTATCTGTTGCAGAAAAATCAGTGCTCTTGCTTTCTGATTGTCATATACAGAGTCATAAAATTTTTGTTTATGCGATTGAGGGATCTATTTGATCTTCTCCTACTGGGGTTATGTATTAATACCACAACCCAGAACTTGTGGGGTTTTTTTTTTTTTTTTTAGGGGGTTACCGTAGTGCAAGGGAAAGCAACGTGTGTGAAGCTCTGCAAAAATTGTTTGGATCACACTGATGTAACATTCCCTTCGCTGCATATTTTGGTGAATATACACATGAGTAAAATCATACATAACCCACATCTTACATTTATTTTAGAAATGTACAGTAGTCTGAATTTCTACAAACTTTGATAAAATATGAAAATTCTAAATTCTATTCTTTATGCTGTAATTTGTTTTATTTGTAAAAAAAAAAAAAAAAAAAAAATAATGTAAAAAAAATTCCTTGCCAATAAAGTGATAACATTTCCGGAGATGCCTGGCAGAAAAAGGGTTAATATGCTCTGAATATATCAACTAAAGGGTTTTTACAGATAGGATACTCCTAAACTTCTATGAACATTCTTAGGCTACATTCACGCGACCGTATGATTCCTCCAGTCCCGTATTTACAGGCCATATGAGCCCGTATATACGTGACGTTTTTCACCCGTATGCAGCGCGTACGTGACACGTATGTTATACGTCCCCATAGACTTCTAGGGCATACAGGACTGAAATACGGGAGAAAATAGGACATGCTCTATATTTTTATACGGCTACTATACGGTACAGCACGCTACAGTGTCAAAAACTGCAATATAAATGGTTAGACGTATTGGCCATTGAAATGAATGTGGCCGTATGTAACCCGTAAAAAAAACGGTACGGATACGGACGTTTTCATACGTCCGTGTGAATGTAGCCTTAGACTTCATCTTCATCAAGGTACAAGGAAAAGCCATTGCACGTATTTATTTATACAGGCAGTCCCCAGGTTACGTACAAGATAGGTTCTTTAGGTTTACACTGAAGTAGAATTTTTATGCAAGTCAGAAATTTATATTTTATAATTGTAACCCCAGTCAAATTTTTTTTGGTCTCTGTTGCAATTGGATTTTAAAGATGTTGGGTTGTCATAAGAACCAGGATTAGTAATAAAGCTCCATTGCAGATTCCATTGATAACTGTTATAGCTGTTTATTGTAGCCTAAGGCTAAAGTACAGTAAATTAGGAACATTCAGAGGTCCGTTTGTAACTAGGGGTGGTCTGTAAGTTGGGTGTTCTTAAGTAGGGGACCGCCTGTATATGGGAATTTGTACAATTGTGTATTTGTGGGTATATGTGAAACAGGGGGATTGCTGTTTTTTTCCTATTGACAGTCGTCATCTGCATTTTAAATGTTTTAAAGAAATAAAGATTAAATGATTTTACTATCACATAGGCATAGTATTCACGATCATATTTAATATCATACGGCTATATTGGAGTACTGATTCATAGTCTGTGGGGACTGAAAATATCCTTTGGCGTTAATTATTAGTTTTCAGCTGAACAGTCAAGTCAAGTGATATCGTAGTTACATTATTTACAAACATGTATTGCACTGTAAGGCAGCTCTTAAAGAGAACCCGTCAGGCAAATTAACCCCCTAAACAAATATATTTTCATAAACTGCCATTAGAAAGCATTGTCCCTATCCCTTCATTGTCCCTCTACATGCCTGTACACTCAAACTATCAGGTCCTAAAGCTGTATGCAAATAAACAGATGTCCACTGAATCATTATATTCTGCTGTCCAGCTTATTCATAAGTGGGAGGCACAGCCCCCCCCCAGTGCTTGACTGACAGCCTGCATAATGATGTGAGGTATAATGGTGCAATGGCTCCTCCATGTGCTTTCTGGTTCTGGAGGCCAGGCTCCCTGCAGCCTGTGTGTGTATGAGATACGCCTATACACATGACTGACTGCCTGTATAATGATGAGAGATATAATGGTGTAATGGCTCCTTTATGTTCTTCCTGGTGCTGGCGCCACCTGCAGCCTGTGTGTGTATGAGGGATACAACAGTTCCAGGATGCAGTCATTTTAGAGCAGAACATGTCAGATTCATGTGTAGCTGATGTCGGTGTCTCACACGTGTATGGGAGGTAAAGCACTAGCAATGCTTTACTATACAGTACACACAGACATAAGCAGGGGAGGAGAGGGGAGGGGTAGCTGGGTGATATTACTTTCGCTCTCCATATGCCCAGCTGCATTTACATAATAAAGAAAATATGATTTTATAATGATAAATGTTTTATTTGACTAGATAAATGCTGGGATGGGATCCTTGTGAGCTGCTCCAACAGGTAGTGGTGACAGGACTAGTGACAGAGACCTGATGACAGGTGTCCTTTAAATATCATCCAATGGATCAGCCAAAACTAGTGACGTAATCCTATGTACTTTATATGCTAGAATATTTACCCACTTTATGTTATTGATCAACTTAACATTCTTCACACGCATGCTCCGGAGAAGGTATAGATTAGGTTTTGCCATTATGCGGAGGAGTCCCTGAAGAAACTGTGCAATGGTTGCGTGACTCTTGTGTCAGAGGGAATGGATAAAGGCATAAATATCAGGGATGCAATAGCAAAGCTGGAAAAAAGCACACAGTAGCAAACGATAATGGTGACCTGACAAATATAACATGTTACTAAAGGCCTAAAGTCAGTAGAGCAGCAGATAAAAAGACCTACAGACCATGAAGAAACAAGCTGTGTGTGGAGCAAGAGTTATGCTCTGGTTAAACCTGCACAGGAGAAGGCTCATCTCCCCCTAACCCCTTTTCGCTAAAACTGTCCCAAAAAAAAAAAAAAAAAAACACACACACACGACTTCATTATAGCATCCACCAGAAAGCATTGGCTTATTAAACATAAATCCCATTTTAAGCATATTTACAGCAATTAGAGATTTATGGGACAAGCTGAGATCATTGGAAGTAACAATGCACTGCCATCTGCAGGAATTTACATTCCAGCAGTGTCACAATTCAAATGAAGAGACATACAAGATGAAGGACATTTGTCCGCAATACACGCATTTCTTATATACTATATTGTAAAGCTTTATAAACCCCTCATTCTATGCATGTGTCTTGAGCATATTATAATACTATAAACCAGTTTCTGAATTTTTTTTAAGATTCAGGTTCTGCATTATTAGGGCAGCCATCTTGTCTGTACTGTTGCTAAGCATCCAAGAAGCTGCTGAGTGTATACCTACATATCTAAAACAGTAGATGACCGACTATGGCTACACACACACGGTCATTGTTTTTTTGATGTGTGCTGGCCATTCTTTCAATGGACACCAGATGACCCCATATTTTTCTATGGGCTCACATACACGTCCTCTTCTACATCTGCTTGCGAGCGGAGCTCAGCTGGAGATGACAAAAGGAAGCAAACAAAGGTCCCATGGTCTGTTCTTTGTAGCCATTAATGCACACATTCAAGAACAGGTAGCCTATTTTAGGCATGTTCTGTCATCTGTGCAAACTTCACAGAATGAGGAAAGAGATTGCAGGTGAGCTGTGCCCATCAACACTGGTCAGAGGTGAAGGGCACCAAAGGGATTTTTGGAAAGTGTTGAAGTGTGAAGTTTGCAAAAAAAACTTTTAGTGCAAATGAAGCAGAAAAAAAGGTCACAAACTGGGGGGTTGTGCGTTTTTCTACATAAAATTTGAAACGATTAATAGCCCACCACCACCAAATTACTGAAAATTTGAATAAAACTAATAAGATTGCTAGATTGGACAATTACATTTTCTTCTGAGATTTAAAGCAAAGGCTTTGATTGTGATTGCTCCTCCTCAAAGTAATTTAATGCCAACCCACTGTAAACAGGAAAAGGTGATGAATATACATTTTACCATCATCTTCATCAGTTACTCAGCACAGTTCTGTCAATTTTTAAACACAGCCAACCATTACGAAAAGAGCAACTTACCAATATTTGCTAAAAAGGTTAACAAGCATCAGCTAATTAGCTTAAATATCTAATTACATGCCAATTAAGAACATTTAATGACTGTCTACAAAGTAGATTCTCCTCTGTCACTGCAAATGAGCTATGCAGATTTCACATTTTTCCCCCCTCTTTCTGCGACACGAAGGCCAAAAGGGCTTGACAAGATGCCTGGTATGCTAAAGCAAGACATTTGCAGTTCTGAATTAATATACCATAAAATATTCCTTTAATCTTTATTTCAAGACTGTTGTGACGTGGAGTATGGCAAACTATGCGGTCAGTTCCGCACTGTATAGTCTCCTTTGTTTCTTAGGAAGTAAACTTCAATAGTATTAGAGCATGAAAAGACAAACGTTATAGCATATACTGATAAATACTCTATAAATGTATTAAAGTTAAGTGACTTAACAATAGACCGGTGTCCAAAAAGCCTTTATTCTGGTCTTGTGGTGCCCCCCCTTAAGTCCATTTACCTTTTTTCCAATTAGCTTCTTGCGCAGAAATTCTCTGGCCTCAAACATGTATGGAATGTCATAGAGAGGACGGAGCTTCTTATTCTTATCCTGCTGGGAAATGAAGGTTGAGAAGTAAATCAGTGTGTATAATGTAACATATTAAATGAAAACATTAACTGCTAAGGAAGAGATAAAAGAGCCTATGGGCAAGAACTACCTTTTACATGATCTGTGAAAATGTAAATTAGCAGACCAAGGAGGCAAAATTGATCAATGCATATTTCACCATTATGGCAAAACCATACACTACAACAAATACAACAAAAATGCACTGAACAGGGTTGATTAACCCCTTCCCGCCGCAGCCCTTTTTTTTGCGTTTTCATTTTTCACTCCCCACATTCAAAAATCTGTAACTTTTTTTATTTTTCCATGTAACAAATTACACTTCAAAATGGTGTTATTTAATATTCCATGCCGTGTACTGGCAAGCAGGAAAAAAAAATTCCAAATGCAGTGAAATTGGTTAAAAAAAAACCGTATTCTTGTGGGCTTGAATTTCGCGGATTTCACTGTACACCCCAAATGACATGTCTACTTTATTCGTTTGGTCGCTACGATTACGGGGATAACAAATTTATATAGGTTTTATAATGTTTAAAAAAAAATTTAAAAAAATTTAAACCTCCTGTACAAAATGTTTTTGGTGGGATTTTGCCATCTTCTAGCGCTAATGACTTTTTTTTTTATACATTTTTGGTGTATGGAGCTGTGGGTGGTGTAGTTTTTTGCGGATTTTGATGACGTTTACAATGTTATCATTTTTAGGACTGTGCGACCTTTTGATCACTTTTTATAGAATTTTAAATTTTTTTTAAAATGGCAAAAAAGTGCCATTTTCGTTATTTTCCGTTACGGGGTTAAACACAGTGAAAACCCGTTATCATATTTTGATCGAGCATTTTCGGAAGCGGCGATACCCAATGTGTTTATGATTTTTACTGTTTATTTATATTAATATCAGTTCTAGGAAAAGGGGGTGATTAGAATTTTTAGGTTTTTTTATTATATTTTTTTTTTTAACTTTTATTTTTACTATTTTTCAGACTCCCGAGGGTACTTTAACCCTAGGGTGTCTGTACGATCCTATCATATACTGCCATACTAAAATATGGCAGTATATGGGGATTTTACTCCCCATACTTTACAATGTGCTGATAGCACATTGTAATGCATGGGTTAAGACGAAGAAGCTTCAGGTTTTCGTGAGACCTGACACTACCATGGCGACGGATCATCGTTCCACGATGAAGTCAAGGGGAGCGACGATCCTCGGAAAGATGGCAGCGCCCATGGGCCGCCATCTTTTTTGAAGCCACTGGCAGCTTTGCTGGCGGCGATTAGCAGGAAGACACCGGCGATTGGTGCTGGTGTTGGTGTTAACGGTAAGCCTTTGCTGCAATATGCAGCAAAGTCTTACCGGCTATGGAGAGGGCTCGGCCTGCGAGACCTCTCCATGCACCGGGACGCGGTATTTGACGTACTAATTAGTCACATGTCGGTAAGGTGTTAAAAACGTTTCCTTTGTTACATTGTGCCACACTTGTTTGTTAGAACTACTCAGCTGTAAATCTGCATTTAATTTTTTTTGTCCAAAGTTCTTGTTTAAATTTGACATAAAGACACAAATACAGGCAGTGCCCTACTTAAGGACATCAGACTTGCAGACCACCACTAGTTAAAACACTGACCCCTCTGCCCCCTGTGACATCTGGTGAAGCTCTCTGGATGCTTTACTATAGTAGTCCCAGGCTGCAATGATCAGCTGTAAGGTGTCTATAATGAAGCTTTATGGATAATCCTTAGTCCCATTACAGCAAAAAATTTTGAAACACCAATTGTCACCGAGACAAAAATAAAATTTTGTCTGGAGCCACAATTATAAAATATACAGTTTCGACTTACATACAAACCTACTGAACCCCTCTTGTACGTAACCCGGGGAATGTCTGTATAATAAGCAACCTGAAATCATTCGCATTGACACACGATCACAGCGATGGATTTGGTATCAACGATGGAAGAGAACAGTCGTTCATTTCATGTTCCAAAATTTTCAGTCTGCATATATAATAAATCTCTCCAGCAAAGAATCAGTATCCGATCTCAGGCAATCTCACACAAACATCTAGTTTGTAACCTTTCAAATACTAGAAAATGATTTAAGCGGATTTCAAGCCTTTTTTCTAACAGAAAGCCAATTTTATGCATTTTTGACATGTCAATGAGTAAAGGTGGTCAGAGCTCATAGCTTTTCAGCTATAATGAGGAGTGCGAGGGCGGTTAAAAATTCTGCAAATTAAAATAGATTAGAAATAATGTTTTCACTGTTAAAATTGCAGAAAAGTTATGCAGAATGCTGGTATAATCTCTTACTAGTTCAAGCAGTTTGTGGTCAAAGAAAGCTAATCTACACTAGTGGCCTCTTCGAGTTTTGGAGATTGCTGATGTTTGCCGAACTGTAACTGCTTTTATTTATTTAATCCTGGCACTTGTGATATAAATAAACATTCTATGATAGCTTGTTTAAGTCGTTGTCAATAGTTGTGTGGTTCTACTGCTTTTTTTCTAAACTAGTGACAACTTGTTTACAATTAACATCAAAAAGTTAGAATGGATCGTTTTGTTTTTTTTTAATAATTATTTGTTTATTCTTGATGGTACAATTCAGGTCATGAGTTATACTTTGATACAGTTATGCTGCATAATTTTTGTGTGCTGTCCATCATCCTCTGTTGCACAGTTCATGAAGCTTTTAAATACAGGCAGTCCCCGGGTTACGTACAAGATAGGGTCCGAAGGTTTGTTCTTAAGTTGAATTTGTATGTAAGTCGAAACTGTATATTTTATAATTGTAGATCCAGACAAAAAAAAAAAACTTGGCCCCAGTGACAATTGGTGTTTAAACATTTTTTAGTGTAATGGGACCAAGGATCATCAATAAAGCTTCATTACAGGCACATTACAGCTGATTATTACAGCCTGGAGCTATAGTAAAGCATTCAGAAAGCTTCACCAGAGGTCAGAGGGGTCTGTCTGTAACTATGGGTTGTCTGTAAGTCGGGTGTCCTTAAGTAGGGGACCGCCTGTAGTTAGTTTGTATTACTAATAACTGAATTTATACATCTTTAATACCTTAATTGATGTTTTTTGTTACATTTTACTGATTCTTGTCATGGTTCCTGTGAATAAGCTTGACTGGGTGGCCTGAAAAGAGAGCTACAGAAATAACTTTGAGAAAAGAAGGGTATAGCTACTGACAGATTGCTGCCAAAATGGGTTAAGGCGTGTCACCAGCTGGGGTTCAGAAGCTGGGCAAGAGTTTTGAAGAGACCTCAAGTATAGAGAATAAGCCTGGACGAGGCAGGAAAATGGCTACAACAACTCAAACTGATAGGATAGTGGGAATTGCACTACAGAATAGGAAACTGACAACTGCTGACATATACAAGTCACTTGATGAAATGGGAAAGTTGGTGTCAGATCAGACAGTCGCCAGAGACTGGCGTCAGCAGTCCTGAAAGCAAGAATTCGAAGGAAAATGAGTTTCCTAAATGCTGTTCAGCGTCACAGACGCCTGGTATGAACCAAAGAGCATGCTAGCTGGAGTACAGAGCAATGGAGGAAGGTAATATGATATGCTGAAACTCAAATCTTGTTATTTGATATCAATGGTGTACGCCATGTACGTCAATGACAAGGATAGGACTGCCTTTCAGCATAAACTACCGTCACCATGAAGCATTCTGTAAGTGTGGTGGGGTGGTGTTGCATGGCTAAAGATGCTGTGGGTCGATGGAAGGTGCTTGATGCCATCAGATATGTGAAAGAGGTTCTTCAGCTCAAGGTTCTACCATCAGCCAGATACACATTTGAAGCTGGTCAACCATTAATTTTTCAGCAGGATGGGGCCCCATGCCACACAGCTAAGAAATGCCTTACCTGATACAAAGAGAACAAAGTTGAATTGCTAAATTGGCCCGGAGTTAGCCCAGACCTCAACTGTATTGCGAATATCTGGGCAAAACTACAGAAAACAATAGCGAAAAATTGACCTTCCCAAAAGCGAGAGCTGATAGCGGCAATAAATAGCTCCTGCAGAGGTCACACTAACATTTTCCCAGAAGGGTGATAATACTTGTCTCACCATTTTTGAGGAGTAATTTTAGCCAAGGAGTATACATTTTCAGTAATATAAAATATATTACTCATAATCGTATATAGTGTTAATAGACTATTGTTCCATATTTTTTTTTTTTATACATGTCCCCTATGATTTTTATTTTTTAATGTGCTACGGAATAGGATGGCACTATAAAAAATGAAAATTACCGTATCATTATAGACATCCATTTACACAAGAAAATGGTTACCACCCCTGTTTTTAGTGTTTAAGTAGCCACTTGAGACAATTGTATTAAAATTTGGGGCCGATGCCAGTCCCAAACCCCGACACAGCAGGCCAGTGCTGACACCGCTAAATTGATTTTATTTATTTTTGGGGGATTGAGGCCATAACACAATTTTTTTAAAACTATTTTTTAACCTTTTTTATTTTTTGTTTTTTAATTACAATTATTTTTACAGGGGCATAAGTGTTACCTGCTAATCCTCTATATGGATCACAGAATGGTAACAGCCCATTGGCTCACTGTTACCAGTGATCTGTATACAGAGACATGCATACAGCACATTCCCTTCATGCCTCTTACTGTATACACGGGCAGTTGTAAATACACACAGGACAGGATTGAGCCATTAACAGAGAGCTCCAACTTAATGGCTAATGTGCACATAGCTTGAACACAACCATGGGGATGGGCAGAGCTACTCACTGCTCCAGCCCCAGGGATGTAGAACGTCGGCTTGTGACCTGAGCTCCTTCACATGACTTTCCATCAGAGCCACAAGATGGGTCGACAGGGGAAGATGTGGCAGCACTACTGCGAGGTGCAAGTTGTAATCCTGCAAAGGATATTTTTCTTCTTTGCAGGATCGCAGCAAGTGTTGGCAGCCCACGCTCAAACAAGAAAATCACCAAGCGCAATTATAAGTATGGTGGTTTTTTGAGGGAATAAATCAGCCTCTACAAGCGTCATAGACACTTTTAGAGGCTTATCACGATTTCTGAACTCCTGGTTCCATATAATACCAGATGATCTCCAGAGACTTCATGCCAAGAAGATGTGAGGCAACAATCAAGGCTAAGGGATAGCCAATGCGCTACTAACAAAGTTATCTAATATAAAAATACTGGAAACATTAGCATATATGGCTTAAGTTTTGTACTGTAGCTTATTAAATGTAATTTTGGTGAAATTTCACATATATGCTGCTTGAAAGGTCTAGTGATTACCGTATATACTTGAGTATAAGCCAACCTGAGTATAAGCAGAGACCCCTAATTTTACCACCAAAAACTGGGAAAATCTATTGACTCGAGTATTAGCCGAGGGTGGGCCAGCCAGCCCCCTTGGAGTACACAGCCAGCCCCCTGTTTGCCAAGCACATAAAAAAAAAAAAAATACTCTACCGGCTAGAGAAGAAAGAAGAGGCGCCGTGTTGAGGATCCGGGAATTAAGTTTATTTTTATCGAGTCATGTATAAGCCAAGGTGAGAAAATGTGCTGAAAAACTCAGCTTATACATGAGTATATATGGTTTAAGGTTGCATTAATAAGTTGCAAAACGAAAAAAAATACTCATCACAGCTGAATGTTTGCTACAATAGTTTACAGTTAAAGGAAATTACCATTTGATTTCATGAATTATGAATCAAACATACCTTGAGAAAGCTGTAGCTACATTGAAGCAGAAGCATATCTTGTTGAATCCCTGAGCTGAGTGGTTTTGCTGAAAAACCCATTATAACATTCAGGACTTTAGGAAAGCTGGATTGCTTCACCCTGCAATTGATAAACAACTGTCCAGACAGGACTAATCAACCTGAGCTGGATCACTTATACACAGCAACTGGGGGATGGTGCAGCGATTGATTACTTCTGCCTGTCAAGCACAACAGTGATTACATCATTCTACGGAGCAGTACATACTTAATGTGAGAGGAGAAACGACACAGCTTCATTATCATGATTTTATAATTGTTTTTTCAGCAAAACAACTCAGCACAAGATATGTGCCTGCATCAGCTACTGCATTCTTAAGGTATGTTTGGTTCATCAAATGGCAATTTCTTTTAAAAAGTGTTGGCGTTTACATAACATAAAGTGGCCATGTAGCTTCACATTCCATGAATGATCATCCACGAATGTTCATCCGTTGATTCAGCAGACCCGTTCTTTACTTTTCTGCTGTGTGGAGACCCTCCACGCTTCTTTATTTACATATCTGAGCTATTACGAATAGAAGGAGCTGTAGCAGGAGAGCTAGGACTCATCCAACTCGCTCCCCCATCCATCTTCTGGTCTCTGTCAGTGTGGACAGAAAGTAAAGACAAGTATATATACATGTAGAGACACATCTAAGGAAGATATTTATTGAGAAGTGGCAAACCCCTTTTAAAAACAGCAGTGCAAATGTTTTTCCCTTCCCATGATGTACCTCGACAATGTATCAAAGCAGGTAAAATGCTAGAGTAGTGTAGTGCAATTTTTAAAGTTTCTCTGTTTAGCCAAGTAGGCTCTAGGATAGGATCGCCATGCTGCCTGACAGTACAACGTGACCATAGTGCCTGGTCCTCCCTACGATAGATTGTACGCACAATATTTTCAAACGATTATAGTATCACAGTTTTTTGTTTTAGGACCCAATGTTAAACTTCAAGTAAAAAGCAATTGCAAGTTTTTGACAAAGGGATACAAATAGTCAATGTAGCTTTCCACTATACACACTTATTTAGAGATGTACTGCACAAATATCTTGTGTTACCTAGAAAAGCAATAGTAACATTTCGAGGCACATTCTCACGAGCTTCGGGACATGGGAACCTTTCAGCTATTGGCAAGATTAATAAAGGAAGCCGACAACGGCTATAAAACCGTAGGAGAAAAAAAAGCCTTTAGGACATTTCTTATTCAGAGAAAACAAAACGTTTTGAAATAGAACTAGAAGATACCCTTACATCACAGAAAGAAGAACGCATTGGCTCAGAGCCATTAACACAGGGAGGACACGATCAATGTCCCACAGAAAGGTAGGCAGGATTTTCATGCAACTTAAGCATGTTCACTCATACAACACTTGAAAACAGTAGCTGGCTTTACAAATCTCATTTCATTTTGTCTGCCTCTGACAGAGCGCAATTTCCAGGTTTGTTCTACTGCCAAGTCTTCTATTAAAAAAAAAGTTTTAGCTTCAGACGAGGCATGTCTTTTTCACAACAAAGGATTAAGCATGAAAATTACTTAATTCTAAAAATCGGTTAAATTTTTACACTAAGAAAAATTGGAAAAAAATCTATGCCACTGGGGGGGGGATAAGGGAGGAGAGACTAGAGCCTTTTTTTAAACGCAGAAAAATTACAAAAGGAAACAACCAGAATTCAATTTGGGGCCTAGAGGCTACTGTGCCCTTCATTTTTACATACCATACCTTGAAAATGCTGTAGCTACACTGATGCAGATACACATCATGTTTCATCCCTGATCCTACTGGTTTTGCTCAAAAAAAAAAACTATAAAATTCAGGACCTTCGGAAAGCTGCCTGCTGAACAAACAATACACAGAGCTTCCTGAACTGTCCAGACAGGACTAATCAACCTGAGCTGGATGACTCATACACAGCAGCTGAGAGATGGTGCACCGATTGATTACTACTGCCAGTCAGGGACAACACAGTGATTACATCACGGTCTGAAGCAGTGCATAATAAGGGTAAGAGGAGAAGCACGGGGCAGCCACAGGAGCGACAGTGCCTCATTAACAGAATGTTGTAATTGTTTTTTTTTCCAAAACCACTCAGTTCAGGGATTAAACAAGATACGTTTCTGCATCAGTGTAGCTACAGCATTCACAATTTATGTTTGGTGCATAATGAATAAAAGCAAATGGTAGATCTCCTTTAATATTTTAGTAACCAATGGAAGCCCTCTCTATGGGCACCCAAGCTATCACCACAGCACAGAGTTCGCTGAACTCCACTCAAGGCCTGCTCCTACAGTCCGAGTAAGTCCTGGACAAGCTGAGCAAAGTTCTATTTTTATAACTATCTCTCCTCAGCTTCCCCTACACCTGTATACTGTATAACAAATAATCCACAATGACAGAAACTGCAGCCCCCTCCCTCCCCCCCCCCCCCCATATCACCTCACACACACAGGAAATGGCAGGAGACAATCTCCAAGTCTGCAAGCTGTGCCCTCATGTGCTGTGGTGGAGTGTTACTTAGGTAGGTAGACAGATAGACACGGATACATAAATAGATATGATATAGATAAGGTATACATAAATAGATAGATATGAGACACATAGGAGATAGATAGGAGATAGAAAGATATGAGAGAGATAGATAAATGGATACTAGATAGATAGGAGATAAATAGATATTAGATAGATATGAGAGATAAAGAGATAGATAGCTCTGGTCTCATTGGTCAGCAGCCGGCGCTTGTGATGAGGTGACAGGAGGCAGGCTCCGCTCCTCCATCTTGCTGATTGTAGTTATTTTGAGAGCTGGAAACCATGGTTGCTATGGGCCAAAAAAGGTACTAAATGAGGACCGAGAGGGAAAATACTTTGAGGAATGATTCCCAGGGACACCTAGAGCAGAATTATGTATTTTAGGGTTTTTTTTGCTCAGAATGACGGTTACACTTTAAAGTGCCAAGTTGGTACTAGGCTATAAAGAGGTGGGTCATTGGTCACTATTTTCATCAGACAGTATGCCAACTAGTCAAACTCAAAATGTTAGTTGAATGGTTCCAAGCTGTCCGATTAAGCCCAGCCAACATGACAGTGCCCAATTAGCAAACCAGTCAACAAAACTAATGGAACCAATTCCTCATGAATAGAGGGCTAGAGAAAAAAAAATTCACTCTCTGGAATCAGTGCATGGGGACCTATCAAATCCTTTTTAAAGCCACACAACGGTGGGCAGTCCACGTATTCCAGACTGTACTCTGCCCAAATTTCACAAACTGAATTAATCATAGATCTAGATGATGAAACGAGTACACTCTTCCCAGCACAACAGCAACAGTGAACTGGAATCAGAGGTCGCACTAACATTTTTCCCAAAGGGTAAAAATACTCCTCTTACTATTTTTGAGGAGTATTTTTAGTCGAGGAGGAGTATGAAAATTTCGGTAATACATATAACTAAATAATATATAATAGCCGTATATAATGTTAATAGACGCTATTTATAAAAAAAAAAAAAAAATCATCTGTCTGCTCACCACGCACAATACACACACACTCGCACACACACACCCTCGCACAGCGCACACTCACTCCCTCCCTCGCACAGCGCACACTCACTCCCTCCCTCGCACAGCGCACACTCCCTCCCTCCCTCGCACAGCGCACACTCACTCCCTCCCTCGCACAGCGCACTCCCTCCCTCCCTCGCACAGCGCACTCACTCCCTCCCTCGCACAGCGCACACTCACTCCCTCCCTCGCACAGCGCACACTCACTCCCTCCCTCGCACAGCGCACACTCACTCCCTCCCTCGCACAGCGCACACTCCCTCCCTCCCTCGCACAGCGCACACTCCCTCCCTCCCTCGCACAGCGCACACTCCCTCCTTCCCTCGCACAGCGCACACTCCCTCCTTCCCTCGCACAGCGCACACACACCATAAGGTACACACTCACAGTGCACAGCACACACTCACACAGCGCATGGCACACACTCACCACTCACACAGCGCATGGCACACACTCACCACTCACACAGCGCATGGCACACACTCACCACACACACAGCGCATGGCACACACTCACCACACACACAGCGCATGGCACACACTCACCACACACACAGCGCATGGCACACACTCACCACACACACAGCGCATGGCACACACTCACCACACACACAGCGCATGGCACACACTCACCACACACACAGCGCATGGCACACACTCACCACACACACAGCGCATGGCACACACTCACCACACACACAGCGCATGGCACACACTCACCACACACACAGCGCATGGCACACACTCACCACACACACAGCGCATGGCACACACTCACCACACACACAGCGCATGGCACACACTCACCACACACACAGCGCATGGCACACACTCACCACACACACAGCGCATGGCACACACTCACCACACACACAGCGCATGGCACACACTCACCACACACACAGCGCATGGCACACACTCACCACACACACAGCGCATGGCACACACTCACCACACACACAGCGCATGGCACACACTCACCACACACACAGCGCATGGCACACACTCACCACACACACAGCGCATGGCACACACTCACCACACACACAGCGCATGGCACACACTCACCACACACACAGCGCATGGCACACACTCACCACACACACAGCGCATGGCACACACTCACCACACACACAGCGCATGGCACACACTCACCACACACACAGCGCATGGCACACACTCACCACACACACAGCGCATGGCACACACTCACCACACACACAGCGCATGGCACACACTCACCACACACACAGCGCATGGCACACACTCACCACACACACAGCGCATGGCACACACTCACCACACACACAGCGCATGGCACACACTCACCACACACACAGCGCATGGCACACACTCACCACACACACAGCGCATGGCACACACTCACCACACACACAGCGCATGGCACACACTCACCACACACACAGCGCATGGCACACACTCACCACACACACAGCGCATGGCACACACTCACCACACACACAGCGCATGGCACACACTCACCACACACACAGCGCATGGCACACACTCACCACACACACAGCGCATGGCACACACTCACCACACACACAGCGCATGGCACACACTCACCACACACACAGCGCATGGCACACACTCACCACACACACAGCGCATGGCACACACTCACCACACACACAGCGCATGGCACACACTCACCACACACACAGCGCATGGCACACACTCACCACACACACAGCGCATGGCACACACTCACCACACACACAGCGCATGGCACACACTCACCACACACACAGCGCATGGCACACACTCACCACACACACAGCGCATGGCACACACTCACCACACACACAGCGCATGGCACACACTCACCACACACACAGCGCATGGCACACACTCACCACACACACACACAGCGCTGAGCACACACTCACCACACACACAGCACATGGCACACACTCACCACACACACAGCGCATGGCACACACTCACCACACACACACACAGCGCTGAGCACACACTCACCACACACACACACAGCGCTGAGCACACACTCACCACACACACAGCACATGGCACACACTCACCACACACACAGCGCATGGCACACACTCACCACACACACAGCGCATGGCACACACTCACCACACACACAGCGCATGGCACACACTCACCACACACACACACAGCGCATGGCACACACTCACCACACACACTCACACCACACAGCGCATGGCACACACTCACCACACACACACACACCACACAGCGCATTACACACACTCACACAGCATTCACTCACTCACTCGCACAGCACACACTCACAGCACATGGCAGACACACGCAGCACACACTCACCCAGCGCATACACAGAGTGCAGTGTACCCCCGGCCGCGGCTCACACTCACCCGGCACTTCTCTCAGGTCCCGCCGGGATCACATGACCGCTGGCCGCTGCTGCAGGCATTGAGACCTGGAGCAGCAGCATCGCGGGGTCGGCCCTCACATCTCCACATCCTGCTGAGCGGCCCGGCGCGCGCTGCGATCGCTCTTGTCATTCCCCTCCTATACAGTGCGCGCCGGGCCGCTCAGCCTGCGCGCTACACGGAATAATTGCCAAGCGTATCTTTACGCATGGCAATTATTTTGGGGGGTAATGGCGCCTCATCACGCGTCTATGACGCGTGGTGAGGCGTTAATGCGACCTCTGACTGGAATCATAAATTACAGTTCTGAGCTGCTGTTCTATGGTGAAGAAGGAACTCCTTGCATCATTTATTACGGTCCTTGACACTGCGTTAAGTAAATGAGATCCAGCCAGAGCTCTATCCACGATCCACAGACTGACCATGGTTAAGAGTCCCATTCCCAGCACAGAAGATATACAGCTTGTATGCCGATGTTTAGAAACAGTGGTGTTTACTCTTAAAGGAAACTTACCACTTACAAGTGGTAGGTTTAGACACATATACATGACACCAGCTCAGGGTGAGCTGGTGCCAGATCATATTTTTGTTAGGGGAACAAAGCCCCTATCGCCGTTTTATAAGTTATATTAACTTCTAACTCGGCGCACCGCACTTGGGCACGGCGCACCATGCACGTGTTTTAAGTAGAAAAGTTGGATGTGAAAAAGTAGCTTGAATCAAATCTATTTTCAATATTACAAAAATTTATTTGTTATTTTACACAGAAACACTAACATTTAAAAACACTTAAAAACAGCACAAACAAGTGTTGTGTTGTGTGCAGTGCATGAAGATGACATGCTCTGAGCTAACTCCCCCTCTATTTACAAATCTAAGTAAATCTCTGCTTGGTGTCTCAAAAAGTGAAAAAGTATTGTAAACATTGGCTGGCTGTAAACATTTATAGCTAGTGCTAGATAAGGTGCAACAGTAATCCCGAGTTCAATATTCAATGCATATATCAAAGTTTAAGCACAGTACAGCGATCTGTCAATGTAGGTAAATAAAGTGATATCACCAAGTTCGATGAGGGGGAGATGCAGCGCCCCACGCGTTCCGCCTCAAGTGTGGCTTCCTCAGGGGTATACCACACTTGAGAGGAAGCCACACTTGAGGCGGAACGCGTGGGGTGCTGCATCTCCCCCTCATCGAACTTGGTGATATCACTTTATTTACCTACATTGACAGATCGCTGTACTGTGCTTAAACTTTGATATATGCATTGAATATTGATCTCGGGATTACTGTTGCACCTTATCTAGCACTAGCTATAAATGTTTACAGCCAGCCAATGTTTACAATACTTTTTCACTTTTTGAGACACCAAGCAGAGATTTACTTAGATTTGTAAATAGAGGTGGAGTTAGCTCAGAGCATGTCATCTTCATGCACTGCACACAACACAACACTTGTTTGTGCTGTTTTTAAGTGTTTTTAAATGTTAGTGTTTCTGTGTAAAATAACAAATAAATATTTGTAATATTGAAAATAGATTTGATTCAAGCCGCTTTTTCACATCCAACTTTTCTACTTAAAACATATATGTACTGGGATGTGAGGCATCTAGAGTTGCCTATACTTACATAGCACCATGCACGTGCGCCGGATTCTAACGTGCTGGAGAGGCGGTGACGTCACCAATCTCCCCGGCACACGCGCGCCTGCGCAACTTAGCACGGGGAAACAGGCCCGTGGGGTTGTGTCACCATAGCACATGGCTGTAATTGGGTCCAATGCATTGTGACAAGTATTTTCACCATTTACACTTATTACAAAATCTGTAGCCTTACTGAGATGACTCCTTTTGTTCTGGTAGCTGGCGCCCCCTGCTGGTAGCTGTGTCCCGTCCTGAGCAACAGCTGATCTGGCCGAGTCTGCGTACAAGGATTCAGCAGCTGCTCTGCACTACAGATCACTCCACACTGAGAGATCAGCTGACACACTGCAGCCAATAGGAAGTGAGAGAGGAAGAGGAGCAGAGAGCTCAGCCATCTACACCAGTGAATGAGGTGATTTCCACTGCTGCACAGGTGCTTACAGCAGCAGATACAAGGTAACTGCAGCCAGCCAGACATGACTATCTGCTGCACAGAGGAGTCTTCCCCTAACATGGATCATAGCAATGCAGCAGCCCTTTCCTCCCTCCACCATTAGTCAGGTCACACAGGAGGCTGCAGTAACAGGCTGCAGGCTGCAGTAACAGGCTGAGCTCTGTACTCTCCTGATGCAGTCCTCCACCTGTACTCTCCACCATTCACTGTCCCTCCATGCTACCCTGCTGTCCTGCAAAGGGGCCCCTGTCCCTGACTAGCAGGGAAGTAGCTAAAGATCAGTAACATGTGAGAATAGAACTTGGATAGATAAATAGGTGACAGCTTATCCATCACCTGTCATCCATCCATCACCTGTCATCCATCCATCACCTGTCATCCATCCATCACCTGTCATCCATCCATCACCTGTCATCCATCCATCCATCCATCCATCCATCCATCCAGTAATTTTGTTACAATTCCTTACAAAATACACAGAAATAGATGCAATTAACGGTCCCAAAGTAACATACAAAAATACAAAAGTTTATTAGTAAAAGTCATAAAAACAACTAAAAAAGTCCATGTTATTGCACCTAATTTTGTAAAATAAATGCATACAAGTAGAGCAAAAGAATGTATTCTCACTGCATCATGGTCGGTCAGGCATACAGTAAAGTGTAAATATGTTGGAGGTCTAGAAAAATGCAGGGACCGCAAACTCCATGCGTATCCTCCATTTGAAGTGACTTCCTCAGGGGTAAGTGGCACTTATCCCTGAGGAAGTCCCTTTGGAGTGACGATACACGTGGGGTTTGCTTCCCCTGCACCCACCTAGACTTCCGCCATACATGTCCTGACCGACCATGATGCTGTGAGAATACTTAGTACATGTGTACTATGAGCAGTGTCCTGTGTAGTGTGCAGGGGGCGCCAGATTCAGGATTTCTGTCGCACGTTTTTCATGAATCTGGTGCCCCCTGCACTGCTCCGACAGAGTGCACCAACTTTTTTTGGTGCACTTTTAACATGGGGTGTGTGACACATTTGTATTGGACTTTGCACCGTCAGACTGAGCACCGGAATGCCCCCTAATTTGTGCTGAAAAATCCGAACGCTCTTCAAGTCCCTGTGGCTGTATAGCATACACCATGACGTCAGCCACTTGGCGACATCATAGTGTGTACACCGCCATCGGCGCACATGATGTCAGCAAGCAGCTGATGTCATGATGTATGCGTTAGGACCGCGCAGGAGCTGAAGACACAAGAGGATCTGTGGGGGCTAAGTTTTTGTGAGGCGAGTACAGAGTTTATACACGAGGGGCAGGGGGCTATATACTGGAGACTGGCTAGCTATATACGTGGAGGTTGCTAGCTATGTACTGGGGGAGGGGGAGCTATTGGCTGTATACAAGGGGCAGGTGCTATCTATATACTAGAGAGTAGGGCTGTGTATATACTGGGGGGGCATGTGCCGTCTAGATATATACTGGGTGGAGGCTGTGACCAATGCATTTCCCACCATAGGCTTATACTTGAGTTAGCGAGTCAGCAGGTTCTGCCTGTTTTTGTGTTAAAATTAGGTACCTCGGCTTATACTTGGGTCAGCTTATGCTCGAATATATACACGCACACATTATACTGAGCTTTATATTTTTATACGGCTGTGAAAACATTATAGCTGAGCTGTGACGGATTGCTATGAACAACAGACTTATAGTTTTTATAAATGAGGCTGATATGAACGTTTCAGAATATGTTATTGAATACATAGGTGTACATGTACAGATATATGTATTTATTTTCTTATTCAAGTATATATTGACAATGAATAAATGGAGAGGAAGCAGTGTCAGGGCTTTGGTAGGTGACACACAGCACCAATAGCAGATTCCTGCTGTGCTGGGGATCAGTAAATGCAGGGACTATTTGAACAGAGCAGGTGGAAGGAGACTCCGAAGGCTGATCGCTAGGCCCCTCCCACATCTGCTTCTGTGTGGAGCAGAATAGAGACTGAACAAGCATCATAATAATGAATAGAAAGGTATCTTTAATTCCAGGTAACCATTACAAATAGATTTTTGAAATATTTTAACCTCTGACAGCATTTTGTAGTAAATACTTTCGTGACATAACCCCTTTAACTTTGGTTATATGAGCAGTAACAAGCATCATATTGCTAAACTGCACCATACAGCGTCTGGCACAAACACTGCACACAAAGCAGCTCTTCATGGCCTACTTTTTAATGCAAGGTGTACATTCTGCTTCAGCCAGCAAAAAAAAACTGAAATCGGAACATGACACTCACACTGCTCTGTCAAGAACATAGATGTAGTCACATGGTACGGGTAATAGAAAAGACAGAATACGTAAAGTTATCTACAGTTAAGATAATCTAGGGAATGCTCATATGGGAATGATCATAGGTACAATAAATAAAGACCTGCATCTTTATTTACCGCTTAAATGGGTTGGCTGCTAATAAGATACTCGACCAGGGCAAGTACAAGACCCTAATAGGGTCATCCATATTTTACTTACCCCGGTAAAGGGTCTCTCTCGTCTATGAGAGACGGAGGTACCATGAACTACCAGCTGCAGGATTCAGGACTTGCTATGACGCCCCGTGTCCTGCTGGCATCTGACATATGAAGCAGAAAGTACAATTATTACTGTATGAATGCCAACTCTATGAACAACACTCACATATTAGTGGTTGAAGGGATGTGTGGATGTTATTGGTCCCGTCAAACACTGACATGGAGGTGATGTGCGGACCATATTGTGTACTGCCCCCTTGATCAGCAGACACCAGATGTCACAGGAAGTCTAGGTCCATCTGCCATTTGACATTTAGATACATTGGCCCAGGAGAACTATCTTACAAAAGCTTTGCTTGGTCAAAACCGCTGACAGGTTCTTTAATTCCGGGAATGTGATCCCTACAAAAGGTTTTGCATTTAAACATTCATATGCAATTTCATTTAAAAGGGGCTATACTGCAATACTAGACAAAACCGATAGACAGGCTTGGCACAGGTACAGGACAAAGGCAGCCATGTTGTTCTTATCCAAAATCAAATGCATTATTGCATGTATAATTTAGGACAATAGTGAGCAGATGTTCAAAAAAGACTTGCAAAATTATACTTAAAAAGTACCATGTATTTTTACAAACATTTCAAAAAGAGCTTCCATTGTTAAAACACTGACTTGACAAGAGAAGGAAATTAATTCCTTAATTTCTGGCAGTATTTAGGTGGAAAACTAACCTACAGGATGCATTTGCAAACTATAAAATCCAAACCAAAAGGCTATATAAGACATTACCACTTTCTACAAAATACAAAAAAAAAAAAAAAAAGTTTTCTTGGTTGGTTGAGGTAGCTTTTACCAATACAGTCTATAGTATTTCAGCACTACGCACATAACTGCAGAGATAAAAAAATAAATAAATAATACATTACACTATACATCCTGTTACAACAAAGGTTGTATACAATGGCAAAACCGCAGCATAGCCAAAATGAACTAGCCTTTATGAACAGTTTCAGCTTTAGCTTGCCAAAAGTAACTTCTACTTTTAGAAGATTGCCTATCGATCTATGTTTTGTCTCTAAATTTGGACGCCTCTAGCTTGATTTAAAACATCCCTCACTGAGGGTGTACATGATTTTAATCAAAAAAGCAGATGGCACACCACATTTATCAAGCGCTTCTAACCTTTTTGACATTGCTCCATTTAGCTTACATTAATGCTAGGAATGGCTGCACCTCCTACCATTAATAGAAGACAGCCTGTCAAGGAGAGAGGCTGGTGAGCAGCAATATCACGAAGAGCCTGGCAGGGCAGAGAGGTGATCTTGTTTTCTAGAATCAGAACGATACTGCTAATCTACACAGATATTAAACTGACAACCTGCTGACTGACACACTTTGATAAACTACTTAAATGAAGGGACTTTCATAAGGAATATCCTCATGTCTCATGCATATCAAAGCAAGTAAAACAAGCTCATGTTACTTTATGCAGCTAATCTCCTACAGATACGCAGACTGACAATAGGCTTCTTGTAGAAAAACTGCTTAAAAAGGTGGTCTCCCTTTGAAAAATGACAGTAGTTGTCAAAAGAGGTTCTGCAGTTTTCCTGCATTTTATATAGATGTCGCAGCTGCTTTGCCAAGCAGTGTTGTAACATTTGTGCAAAATACACAACACACACAGTAGCATAGGAAAAATCTTCATTATTAATACAGGACTAGGGATGGTTTGACCTTCATTAATTACAGGAATGTTCCATTAGAGGACATCTACCATCAGATTACCTGATGGTAGATGCTTATGGCTCACCTCTCCATCGCGTCCCCATCTGCTGTAATCTTCTTTTAGTAGGTTTTAGAACAACCGGATTTAGTAGAAAAAAGCCTTTTAAAATGTGCAAATGAGGCCAGAAGTGCTCTGCAGAGCACCTCCTGGCTCCACTTCAAAGTAATTTAGGACACCAGCTCTCCCTGTGCAATTCTCATGCTATGTGCGGACATAACATTACCTGCACTGCCCAGAGGGGATGCTATGATCACGTATAACGTGATAAGAGAAGATCAGGTAATCTAATGGTAGAGGTCCTTAAAGCAGGCATCTAATTAGCAACCAAACATGACTACCCAGCCTGGAGTGGGGCCACTGCTTAATAACTTGGCGTTCTTGCAAGTGAACTCAGTAGAGACATCCCACTGGTCCCAGAAAGTCAGGTGTCTTCCTACTGGACCATACTCAACCAAGCAACCATGCTCACTTTTATCTCTTAAACAGCATTGCCATTTTGCTGCAGTTATGATACAACTGTACCAACCAGTAGCGCAATTCAGTACAGGCGGTCCCCTACTTAAGGACACCCGACTTACAGACAGACCCCTCTGACTTCTGGTGAAGCTTTCTGAATGCTTTACTATAGTCCCAGATTGAAATAATCAGCTGTAAGGTGTCTGTAATGAAGCTATATTGATAATTCTTGGTCCCATTGCAGCAAAAATTGTTTAAACTCCAATTGTCACTGGGGCCAAAAAATTTTTTGTCCGGATCTACAATGATAAAATATACAGTTTCGACTTACATACAAATTCAACTTAAGAACAAACCTTCAGACCCTATCTTGTACGTAACCCGGGGACTGCCTGTACTGTTCTCTATAAATACATGTGTACTATCTTGGGAGTAAATCTAGGAGCGTTCCTTGTTGTCGCCTCTGGTAATTACACCTTGTTTTCTCCAGACGGAGACAGTGCTCCCTTATCTTGATTTGATTTAACCTGAACAACTTTCCACCATATTTTCTGTATGGACCATTCACACATTTACTGTATATAAATTAATATGTCGTCCTTTTTTAATGTTTTAATCTTTCCTCATAACTGAGACCCTCTATACCCCTCATTTTTGCGACTCTTTGTTGTTCTTTCTCCAGCTCCATAACATCCTTTTGACAGACAAACACACTCAACAAAAAAAGGTAAGCCACAAAAGGTCTTGGCTAAAGAAGCTGGCTGTTCACCCCTTAACGATGCGCGCCATAATAGTACGGCGTGTGTCAGGTGCATGGAGAGGGCTCTTCCGCAGACCCGAGGCTGTTTTAACCTTTTCATTGCAATGTGGGATGCCCAATTAAAATATAATAATGGTTTTTCACTGCGTTTAACCCCGTAACGGAAAACAGCACCAACAGTTGAAAAATGGCACCTTTTTTTGCCATTTTGAAAAATATACATTAAATCAATAAAAAGTGATCAAAATGTCGTAAAGTACTAAAAAACTCGCAAAAAATGACACCACCCACAGCTCAGTACACCTCCATAAGTATAAAAAAAGTTATCAGCGCCAGAAGATGGCAAAATCACCCCCAAATTTTTTGTACAGGTTTTAATTTTTGTAAAATGTATGAAAACATTATGAAATCTATACCCGTTTGGTATCTCCGTGATCGCACTGACCCAAAGAATAAAGAAGTGGCATTTGTGGTGCACAGTGAAAGCCGTAAAATTCAAGCCCACAACAAATCGGCGCGAATGTGTTTTTTCACCAATTTCACTGAATTTGGAACTTATTTCCTGCTTCCCAGTACATGGCATAAAATAATAAATACCGTCACTATGAAGTGCAATTTGTTATGCAGAAAAAAAAGACCTCACAGAGCTCTTTACATGTAAGAATTAAAAAGTTCTAGATTTTTGAAGGTGGGGAGTGAAAAATGAAAATGAAAAAACAAAAAAAAAAATGGGTGAAGTGGCCAACTGCTGGAGTCAGTGCTTCAAGAGCTACCATATAGACATATCCAGGACGTGGGCTACAAGTGCTGCATTCCATGTGTGAAGCCATTCTTTTCCAAAAGACAAAATCGCCAGAAGTGTCTTACCTGGGCTAAGGAGAAAAAGAACTGGACTGTTGCTGGACCAAGGTATTGTTTTCAGATGAGATCCAAATTAAAATGCAAAATTTACCTTCAAGGTCCCAGAAACTGGGGGAGAGGCACAGTCCAAGCTGCTGCAAATACTTATTAAATACTCGTGCACAAAGCTTGGACATTCTTTTCAGCGCAAAGTCAGACAGAAGAGGATATTTTTCTAACAGACCACTTAGAAGCAATACAGATTTGTACAAGCAGCACTGCACATAAAACGCATAGAAAAATGCAGCCTCATAAAATGTGTTAGATGCTGTCAAGACTATAGCAAATATTGCAGTAGACGCAATAGGAGTTTTGTTATAGTACTGATCTGTTTATTCATCTGTATGAAAACTGTGTCTCGGCAGATAATGGTAAACAGATACACATTGTTATGGACGAGTGTTATGATAGAAAGCGGTTAAATTGCTAAAATAGCCTGTTGCAATATCATATGTAGCGAATGAGACAGAATATTTACAGTGCAGCTAGCATAATTCTATCTTCAGAGGTCACTGGAGACCTCGGGAATGCAGCTTATGACAAAGTGTATACAGGCTGCCTAAGGGACACACGTTGCCCTAGATGTCCACACATCAGAGCGTGACTGACAGCTCCAGACAAATTAATAAGGGGGGTTGTGAGGAGGGGTGACTGTCCTCCAAGCAACTCTTTCTTCTCAGCCACGTGGGAAGGTGTTAACCATATGTCCACAGCACATCCAATCTGTCTTCTATCTGTTCTGTGTTTGGGGATTTGAAGCTAAAATAAGGCTTTCTATACACATTGGCCTCTGGATCCTGCTTTGCTGGGACAATGTGGATGAGTGGCTTTAACACCAATGTGATCAAGCTCATTTGTGCCTCAGTAAGCAAACCCTATTTTTTCCAAACTGCCATGTGTCACGATATCTGTTAAAACTAGATAAAACTTAAAGGGGTATTCCGGGAATATAAACGTCTGATAAATAAACCCAAAATGCGAAAAATAAATGAATATAACAATACTCAATGTCATTAGTCACTAAATGGAGCTTAAATTGTTTGAGTTAAATTGAGGCAGAGTTATCACTAAGTCATGGCTGCCACTGGAAACTACAAGTTCCATGATCCTTTAGTTCTCAGTAACTCCTACCTTATGCTCTGCTCACAGTGATTTTCTTGCTCTGTTACCATAGTAATGATGTGTAACTGCCATCCCTGAACATCACCACAACACTGTCCATACTGCATGCACTGCAACCAACCGACTATAGCCAAACTTAGTGGTGATCACATGACCTGTCCAGGGAGGTGCAGGACATGTGATGTGGACATGTGACCAGCGGCCATCTTCTGTCCGATGTCTGCTCCACAACGGACCGCACGGAAGAAATTAACGCACTGATTAAAGGGCCAGTAGCATTTTAATTCTCCATCACAGTGTATGTCAGCAGCATTTTCTGCTAAGGGGAGCAAAATTTTAAATAACAACTAATTACACATTAGCTCATATTTTGAGTACCCATTTGTATATGAATTATGCTTATTCCAGGAATACCCCTTTAAGCTTACCCAGGTGTTTAAGATTGTTTCATCATGACATTTTGTATTTCAAGTTCGTGGGAAAAATATGGGCGATATGGGGATATTGGCAGAATTTTTTTTTTTTTAAAGCTTTCCATTTTAAAATTGAATTAAAAATTACAAATCAAACAGCATTTTCCATTGTTTTCCCTTTTTTAATTTTCAGTGTACAGAGCTGTATGAGGCTTATTTTCTGCATAACACATTGTACTTCCTAGTGAAAGTACCATATATACACTCGAGTATAAGCCTAGTTTTTCAGCACAAAAAATGTGCTGAAAACCCAAACTCGGCTTATACTTGAGTAAAAAAAATATAGGTTTTACCCGGTTTTTGTGGTAAAATTAGGGGCCTCGGCTTAAGTTCTAGTATATACAGTATATTATATTCCATGCCGTGTACTGGGCTGTGGGGAAAATATTCCAAATGCAGCGAAATGGATGAGAAAATAATTTGCGCCATTTTATTGTGGGCTCCATTTTACAGCTTTCACTTTGCACACCTCAACTTAATTCTATGGGTAGGCAAGTTCACGGAGGTACCAAATTAATATTTGATTTGCCATATTTTGAGGCCAATAACTTTACCATATTTTATTGTGCGGACCTGTGTGAGGCATTTTTGCAGGACGAGCTGATGTTTTCATTGCTACCATTTTGAGGACTGTAAAATCTTATAATTCGGTTTCATTCATATTTTTGTGCATGTTGTGAAATTATATAAGTTAATTATGAAGTGCATAGGTTAACAGACAGACAGCAGTCCAGGGGACAGACTAGGGGACCTACATTAGCTGTATGTTGATCCCGTGGTCACAGCATTGACTGCAGTATTAGGGGGTTAAGCTGTCCGGTTCAGACTGCTGTCTGCTGTAAGAAAGATGAGCAACTACTCTTCCCTGCATGGGAGACCAGTGCAGCATTTTAGAAATGGGGGTCACAGTTCAGATCATATAGACTCTTGAAGGGGGCCACTGTAATGGCATTATACATGTAGCATCTGCATGGGATATGTGCAATTAGGACTTGGTCACTTTAAATAAGTTGAGCTTTGGGACTTTTGGGCAATAAAACAAATAGTGTAACTTCGCTTCTGATGAAATTCCTTTGTAGCCCGGTGGGCATATGTTGGCCACGGTGCGGGTGGGCATATGGCTGTGTAAAAGTACCCTTAGACTGTATAAATGTAACAACTAAACAGCCCGAGAAGATACAATTACAGGCGGTCCCCTACTTAAGGACAACCGACTTACAGACAACCCATAGTTACAGACGGACCCCTCTGCCCACCTTGACCTCTGGTGAAGCTCTCTGGATGCTTTAAAATATTCCCAGATTGCAATAATCAGCTTAAAATTGTCTGCAATGAAGCTTTATTGATAATTCTTGGTCCTATTACAGCAAAAAAATTGGAAACTCCAATTGTCACTGGGGCAAAAAAAAAAAAAAATTGTCGGGAACTACAATGATAAAATATACAGTTTCAACTTACATACAAATTCAACTTAAGAACAAACCTACAGTCCCTATCTTGTATGTAACCCGGGGACTGCCTGTATACAGTAATAAAATGGCATTTGGCCCCTTTAAAAAGGCAACCACTAGGTTGTGGCCACATATGAAAAGGAGTTTGACTGCTGTCATCTAATTGGCTTCTAAATATACAGAAACAGGTTTATTCATTATGTAACCAAATGGTATTTCTAAACCACCACCTGAACGTGATTCTCGTTAGCCCATTACAGAGAAGTACATACAAAGGGCAACACTGAACTAGACAATGTGATGTAAGGAGTTTGCCTAGATCATTCACATCCGACAGTTGTGTCTTTCTGCATTGCTGAATGCAACACATTAACTACATGAGAAGTAGACCATTTAAGTTTCCATCAACCCCTCCTAGAGAGTTGTCTGCCTACCAGGGATCTCTGCCATGCAGATGTTTTTATAATATGCATCACAACTTTTGCAGTAACAAGGACAGATGGCCAGCACAATTCACTCTACTGCTTCACACTGCCAACAGCTCCAAGATTATATCACGCACATTAAGAAAATTGCTGGAGTCAGAAGCAGCTAACAAATACTTGCCCAGGCAAACGTAATCGCCTAGAGACCTTTATAATATATCACCTTCACACCCTTCATTATAGGAGGCAGCTTTTTACAGTATACAGAAAGCTGCAGCCTTCCAGCACAATCAATAACCTTCAGGAAAGCCTATTGGACAAAGCAAGCACTTAAGGTTTTCTTTAAGTTTTTTTCTATAGAATTTAAGTGTCCAACCACATAACAGGTAATGCTATGAGAGATCAGTGTACAGGCTCCCAAATGAACACCCAAGGAAAAAAACACCACAACAAGGTACACACACACACACAAACATTGACCCTATTACTGCACATCTGCCCAATCTTATGAGGTCATCCCCAGTCTGCCAGCATCATTGAAATGTAGGCATCATGCAGTACCTTACCAGGAGCACAAATAAAACCATCCTATACTGTATACAAATATGCAAACCCAAAGAATCAATACACATTGGCCAGGGTTTTATTTCACAATGTTGCTATTATATCTTTCCTGCGATAAGCTCCGCTTTTGGTATAGCCCTCTGCATCTAGCCATTGCTGTCCTATTAGCTTCGCTGACATGTAGAGCATCCATGCCACTGCCCTATTTAGTCAGTCACTGGGTAAACACCCACAGTGTATGCTCAGCAGAAGGCAGTGATGGCAGCCATACAACAGCCTCTATAGGCCTCCGCTTGGTGTATACTGCACTCTGCAGCAGAAAGAGAAAAAAAAAAAAAAAGTTATGCATACTAAGTAGATGGTGGCAAAAAGGATGCCTCCGTCTCCCAGTTGTAGTCTATAGACATGTTCAGCATACAGTATACGCCGAACGTGTCCTTAGATAAACTAAGTAGCAGATTATCTGATCCGTCCACCTCGCAGAGTGACAGCTAATGTATTTGTTGAAACAAATCCCGCCTTATCCATCCTCTATGGGCCTCATATCTGCCTATATTTGTCTGTACTTTTTACAGGTTACTTCTACAGCAAAAAGGACAAAAATTAATTTGTATAACAAATGACACCTGCTATTTCAGTTAATTGCTATGGACTCCCTCTACCGTAAACACGATGCACCTCAAATTAGTTGTTAAACGGGTTCAGGAATACTAACATCTGATACAAAATCCCAAAATACTAAACATATGAATTAATACAACAAATCACAAAATTTAGCGGTTTGCTTTAATGATTGACAAAATATTATCAGCTTTCTACAGTAGGCTACAACTTCCATGAGCCTTTGGTTCTTAGCCTTCCCCCAGTTCTGATCTAAGTCATGATCTAAGACTGTTCTGCTCTGTTACTATAATAATGGCAACCAATAAACTACATGTTCTCTCATACTATATCTCTATGAGAAACTTCCATCACTGCACATTACCTCAGTCCCACTGGTGTCTCGCCACAACACAGGTCATACTGGATGGATGTGGCACATATTTTACCGGTGTGGCATGCACCAGCAAGTGATATCTCCCCCTCCTAGATCAATATGACCTGCCATGTGCGGATGGTCTCCATGTACATCATCTTACAGCCCTTCCATATGAACTCCATCTCTCCCTTCCTTAAAAAGACACTCTCCTTTCTTAAAAGGTTCTGCCTATACAGGTATTTGGCAGGTCCACTTTCTTCAACAAAGAGCACCGCGCCTGCTGGTATTGCAATAAAGCTGTAAAATAATGAATATAGCCGAGGTGCAATACCATGCACTACCTGTTTTTGGAAGAAAACAGACAGGTTTTGCAAATCCCAGAAAGCCCCTTTAAATATATCATAAATATGTTTATGATCTACCGTATATACGCGAGTATAAGCCGAGATACCTAGTTTTACTACCAAAAACCTATTGACTCGAGTATAAGCCAAGGGTGGGAAATGCATTGGTCACAGCCTCCCAGTATATAGCCTTCCAGACCCTTTTCAGTATGTATTGCCATCCAGCCCCCTGTGGCACGGCCCACCAGGCACTCAACAGTGACGTAACCCGTCCGTGAGTGATAACGATGGGTCTTTGCTGCAATATGCAGCAAAGCTCGCCTCTGTATGAAGTGGGCTCAGCGCATGAGCCCTCTTCATACAGTATAAGCAGAGAAAACCAGCTCACCTCCCGTTTAGGACATGCCGAGTGAAGCACGGGCCACCCTTCTGCTGGGCCAAAATATCCAAGGAAAACGAAAAAACGGCTCAGCCAAGCTCTGCATACACCATTCAGAGCTCTGTGGCGGATATATCCGCCACAGACCGTGAAGGGGTTAAAGGACATCTATCAACAGATCAAGGATTGTAAACCAAGCACTGACATACTGGTATGTGCCCCCTCTGGCAGGATCTGCTCTTCTTTTAGCTTTAGCTTTTAGGATCTGCTTTTCTTTTGTGCTTTCCGGAGCACAAATTACATCTCCCGCATAGTCTTTGTTCACTTGATAAAGGGGTACTTCAACCCCTAAAACGCGTTGTGTTTTTAGACCTACAATAAATCTATTTGTAAATTCCACTGAGTGCGCCACTTGACTGGATCACAAACACAATACCACACCACACAGGAGATCTTCCACCGGGAGGCAGCACCAGACCATCTGTCATTCAACTTCTAATACTTCGTAGTGTTGTGCCCATCTTAGCACAGCCCCACATGGTGAGCTCAATATTCACCTTAACTCCAAATTCATCTAAAAGGTGTAAAACTATTAGCGCTTTTCCCTGTCCTCTCTTTCCAAACTCCTGAAGTCGGTGACTCGGATGAACTTATTCTCCACAGCAGAGGTGATTCTTGGTCTTCCTTTTCTGGGGCGGTCCTCATGTGAACCAATTTCATTGTAGCGCTTCATGGTTTTTGCAACTGCACTTGGAGACACTTTCAAAGTTTACCAAATTTTTCGGACTGACTGATCTTTTTTTTTAAAGTAATGATGGCCACTCGGATGGGAACCTGAAGACATGCTGCACTCCGCTTACACTTGAGTATCGAGGCCCCTAATTTTAACACAAAAGCTGAGGGTGGGAGATACATTAGTCCCTGCCGCCCCAGTACATAGCCTGCAGTCCCTGCCGCCCCAGTACATAGCCTGCAGTCCCTGCCGCCCCAGTACATAGCCTGCAGTCCCTGCCGCCCCAGTACATAGCCTGCAGTCCCTGCCGCCCCAGTACATAGCCTGCAGTCCCTGCCGCCCCAGTACATAGCCTGCAGTCCCTGCCGCCCCAGTACATAGCCTGCAGTCCCTGCACCCCCAGTATGCAGCCAGCACACACCCCCGCCCCGTATATAGACTTTAGGCGCTGCCCCTGCAATATAGCCTGTAGCCCCCTCAAGTCGCTTGCTGACATCATAGTGTGTGCTGATGGCAGAGTTAGGGTTTTTAAGCACATTTTACATATATACGGAACATCTATTTAAGCAGCTTACTATTGGTCACTCCCTACAGCAGTTTTAATTATTTGCATTATTATGATTATATTATGGGACTTGCTTAGTATGCAAAGATAAAGGATTAGTATTAAGTGTTGGGAAAACGACATCAATAGAGTCTATAGAAAAGATTAAATGCTTCATCTAGTTACGCTTCTATAGATGGTCTCAATTGTTCGGCAGCAAAATGGATAATCCTTAATTCATATTTGAAAGCTTTCTTCACTTTTTATCACAACATTCTTAATTGTAGGAGTTCTCACTTTGTATCTTAAATTTAATTATCTTAAAAATATTTAACACATCTAGCAATAAAATAGACTAAAAATGTGCCAACACTTTCAATATTAATGAGTGCTCTATATAAAATTTTTCATATAAAAAAAAAATCTACATTCGCACCCTCTCTTTACAATTGTGCCTTACATTTAAAAGCAGAGACAAAAAGTTTCTGCAGTGCTTTCTGCAAGTCTAATTTACATTGCTATAATAGAAATTAGTGCAGAGACCAGCAAACTAGAGCACAGGCTCTGCAGCACTTAATTTGTGTCTAAAGTGAACACCACAGTACAGAGAGTCTGTAAAACATGCCGTGCCCATCTCATTTTTTTGAACTCTGAATACATATTGTTCTTCCTTGGAAAACTCCCAACACTGCATAGGTCATATCCTTCCACTGTACCTTAAAGTGACCTCAATAATCTAGCATTTTATGTTTACTGCATCATTCCTCCCAACATGGAAATGCTAAAAAGCATCGAACAGATACAATCAAGATTCTATGGGGGGGGGGACCTTGTATGTGCAGATAAAAGGTTAGACCCAGTGCACACCTGTGTTTGAACAACCGCTCTCCTGTCACCAAGTCTAACAGATCCCTTCAAACAAACCTTGCATAAGTTGATAGTATGAGTGAAAATAATTAACTTTGTAATGTATCACAGAATGCGGATTAATTTTGATTGGTGAGGTTCCGACTGCTGAACCACCAATCAGAAGAACAGAGGTCCCATTCTCCCTAACTGATGGAGCTGGAATTCAATCATGCATCCTGCCACTTCATTCAATACTATGGGAGGATCACAAATTGCTGAGCATAGGTGTTGCTTGGCAACTCCCATAGAACGTGAATGCAGCAAAAAAAACGCAAGCTCAACCTGTCTCATTTCTTAAAAGGGAATTGGATCCCTGTGCTCCTGTACCCTTAAATATCATATGTGCAGAATCTGAAGAACCAACTGCAGTCCAACTGCTGACACTTCACTCATTAAACATATTAAGGCCACATTCACACGATGCATGCCCGCCGTACCGTAGTACGGTGGGCATACATCGGCGCTGCGGAGAGGAGCAGGGGAAGAGCGCAGCTCACCCCCGCCCCTCCCCATAGGCATATACAGCGCACGGGGTCGTTTCACGGGAAAAGATAGGACATGTCATATCTTTTCCTGGGCTACGGAGCGGTATGGTGTCGCACCGTACCGCTCCCGTACAGGGCCGTGAGCCCATAGAAGTGTATGGGGGACGTATATCGGCCTTCTATACGTCCCCCATACATGTGTGTGAATGTAGCCTAAGAATGATTTTGGAGAGCAACAAATGGGGCAAGGTTTAAAAAAAAAAAAACTGCAATCAGAAGCCCCTTCTTTGATTTATGGTATGGTTATTCTTTATTTCAATCATGTTAATTTATATTTTATGATGAAAGGTAGGTCAATTGGAGGCAGATGCCACTGGAGCAGTTTCTCTTAGAGATCAGTTAGGGTTTGACCGTTTGTCTAGGCTTGGAATGGAAGATCCAGAAAAGCAAATGTCTATGCCAGTGGTGGCGAACCTATGGCACTGGTGCCAGAGGCGGCACTCGGAGCCATCTCTGTGGGCACCCAGGCCATCACCCCAGCATGAAGTTCACCAGACAGAACTCAAAGAATCTTCCTACAATGATAGATGAATTTTCCCTCCTTTCAACTGCGTTGGTGTCTTTAGGAGGCTGCGCGATTAAAAGTTGTCAATGAACAAGGAGAAATAAATTACTGCTTAAACTGCTGCGCTGGCACTTTGCAATAAATACGTGGCTTTTGGTTGAAGTTTGGGCACTCAGGCTCTAAAAGGTTCGCCATCACTGGTCTATGATCTACCAAAAGGTTCTATTAAAATTATAGATGGCAATCAGAATATGTTAATAACCTACAGAATGTATGAATAGAAATTACCAAGTAAGCAAAATTGGCACCTTAAACAAAAAAAAAAAAAAATCCAATTACACAACAATATAGTACATGGTCTCACAAAACTTTAATTAGATTATGTTTCCAGCATAGATAAGCGTTTCCCAAAATTAGATTATCTTTGTTGCACATGAGCCAAAGAAAAAGGCAAAACAATCAACAGGTAGATAGGGGCATGGCAGAAGATACTCCTCCACGTAGAAATAAATCAATAACACCAGAACACTAAGTGGATGCAGACAGTGGATTAAATAGATATTCTACTACCGATCAGGGCAAAAAGATATTGCCTCACCAGCTTCCAAAAGGACACAGGAAACAATTTCGCAATTATAGTTGGTATAATCACTTTACCTTCATTTACCCAAGGACAATCAATGCTTCAGTAAAATCCCATTTCTTTGTCCCAGTCAGGCATTTTACTCAGTAGACCAAAACTCCTTTATTACTAGATGAACATGACTAGAATGGTAGAATATGACGCCATGCAAAGCATAATGGAGCATTGTTCTAAGGCTGCCGATCTGTGGTGAAAGCGGTCCAGTTTAACCAACTCATTCACAATAAGTTTTTTTTTTATCATTTTGAAGATAAATGAAATATAAAATATGGCAAAAATTTTTTTTTAAAATAATCAGAAACCATCTGGTGATACAACCAACAGTTACGTATTTATTCTAAAGAAAACTGGAAAATACAAGTTGTTCAATACAAACCCGCTACATATGCAAAACAAGACAGTGCTTGAACTCCGGATCGACTGGACCACGTTTCTGCTGCTCTCCTGATGATTGTATACAGACAGGCAACACGCAACCAATGCAGTGGTCACAAGCCATGTTACAGTGATCATCTCCAATAATAATCTTATTTATATACCACAACCATATTCTGTAGAGCGTTATAAATCAATAGGAGCTACAAGCCTGATATGGCCCCTGAATTTTATTTTTAAACCCACATAAACCTTTTAAATAAAGTGGAATTTTGACTGGCATCTAGACCCCTGCATGTGACAGGTGTATGCTTTTATAAAAATTATGGTTATAGGCAATCAGTATTACATTATATACATCAAAATGTAAAACACAACCTGGCTACAAGAGATACAAAAAGTCCAAAGCACCCTAGCAGCAAAAGGAACACTAATGGTTTATGTTTAACTCTGTTTCAGAGAGAATAAATATTGTTCCAAGGATAGGTGATAGCCTCAACCCAGGTCAGTAACATACCACATTTGTCGTGTAGCCTAGTTGCACCCAATACTATAAAGGGCATTGAGTATGGCTGCAATACCAAGCAAAGCAGATGTACAATGTACGGCAGAGTGCTTGGTAGGAAGTGAAGGGATTGATGCCGTCAGGATCAGAGACAACCCATTTATGTGTCAGTATGGTGGTGTCCCTTCTACTTTAGCATAACCTGCTAAATGTGGTCAAGTTTAAACAGATTTTAGGATAACTTGGATGAAGTAAAAAAAAATTTACGTGAAAAAACTCCATCCTTCAAGAAATTCATAAACCTCATTTTAATATGGCAAACTAAACCTTCTAACCTAAATGGACTGTAGAGGAACAGTTACTTAACACACAATCCAGTAGAGAATATAGGATAAAAATAGTTGTTCAAAGTCCTTCACACCTCATTTCCTCTCATTTGCATTGAATGCTACTGCATTTTTTACATTTTATCATGCTTCAAAGTTTTCCTGTTAACAATGATAGGCACACAATTAAAGGCTCTTGACACCATAACCATTTTACATGGCCAGGTGTTCTGAACAATGGGTTAAGTAAGAGTTAAAACACAGACTAGAACATATTGTCCCACTTTTCCAGGATGAAATACAGTACTCAGGTGAAACTGTACCTAGGATCACATTTTTTCAACTTGAACACCATCGCAAATATCTTCTCTATTTGCGCAACAAATCACATCGAAATGTTTTGCAAGCTCATAGAAAATGGATGTTAAAAGCTACATGAAAGGAAAAAAATGCCCTTGCTGAACACAGTGTCATTCAGCCCCATTCATTTTATAGAGATATGTAGGAAGACAAATTCTGAGAGGCTGAGGGTTTCTCAGATTGAGAGAGACCAGACAACTCTACGCTTTAAAATAATAGATACTTGATGGAACCTGAAGACCCCTTTTATTCTGCACTCTGGATCAACTATACATAGCAACATTTCTAGATGTGCGCTCAATAGAACAAATCACAACAGAGATACATTGTGCAATGCAAGCAACCACAACAGTGTGGCTGTGCTTACAAGCTGAAAGCTTCAATTGTCTGTTAAGATCATTTACCACAATGTTGTGTAACACCACACTTCATGGAAAGTCATTTAAATATAGATCCTAAGCTCCTCTACCTCAAAATTTTCCAATAAGAATTTTATGCTCATCAAGCATAAATAGTTCACTTATTCAAGGACAAAATACTAAGGCCTCATGCACACGACATATGGTCTTTTCTGTTCTGTATATACGGCTGTATTCTGGCCATAAATACAGTACGTATTGCAACGGTATGGCAACGTATTGCACCGTATCCGTACAAAATACGGTGGGCTGGCAAATGATTAACCCCTTCCCACGGCATCCCTTTTTCTTTTTTGGGTTTTCATTTTTCTCTCCCCACCTTCACAAATCTATAACTTTTTTTATTTTTCCGTGTACAGAGCTGTGTGATGGCTTGTTTGCTGCGTAACATTCATAGTGATGGTATTTAATATTCTATGCCGTGTACTGGGAAGCGGGGAAGAAAAAATTCCAAATGCAGTGAAACTGGTTAAAAAAAAAATATTAATTTTGCAGTCTTCTGGCGCTAATAACTTTTTTATACTTAGGTTTACGGAGCTGTGGGTGGTACCAATTTTTTCGACTTTTGATGACATTTATAATGCTACCATTTTTTAGGACTGTACGACCTTTGTCATTTTAAAAATTATTTTTAAAAAAAATTCTATAAAAAGTGATCAAAGGGCATTTTCAACTGTGGGCACTATTTTCCTTTATGGGGTTAAACACAGTGCAAACCCGTTATTATATTTTGATTGATCAGGAATTTTCTGACTCTGGGATACCTTATGTGTTTATGATTTTTACTGTTTATTTATATTAGTTCTAGGGAAAGGGGGGAGATTTGAATTTTTAGTTTTTTTCATAATAACTTTTTTTTAAATTTTTTTATTTTTACTATTTTTCAGACTAGGGTACTTTAACCTGAGGTTGTCTGATCGCTCCCATCATATACTGCCATACTACTGTTATACATGTTATAGCAGAACATGTCAGATTCATGTGTAGCTGATGTCTGTCTCACACGTGTTTGGGAGGACACCGCATGTCAGCAGGTAAAGCAAAAGACCTAGCAATGCTTTACTATAGATTACACACAGACATAAGCAGGGAGAGGGGTAACGGGTGTGCCATCACTTTCTCATGGTGACCATCCTCATTTACATAAATAAAATCTGATTTCAGAATGATTAATGTATGAATTATCTAGATAAAGGTTGGGATGGAATCCATGTGAGCTGGTAGTAGGGACAGGCCTAGTGACAGACCTGATGACAGGTGTCCTTTAATATACTGGAAAGTACAACAAGGTTTACATGGTTTTCTATGGGTTAACTGTAAAGCGCAAAATGTCCTTTTTTTTGCTGTACTGTATAAGCCAGCTGGCCCCCAACAAAGCACACGTAAAAGGGTTTAGAAGTTGCAGTGAAGTGGTAGAAGGACTTATTCTTGTATACTTATACTTTAGTTATATGAACAAAGTTTCTAATACTATGCAATGTGGTACACCACTTTATAAAACATTTATAACAACACTTTAGAAGGTTATGTGCAGACACTACAAGTAAAGGCTGTACAAAGAAAAGTCTTTATCATGACAAACGGTAACAAAGGAGACTGATCTGAAAAGCCCCGGACAGTGCTGTGTAATCTGTGTGCGCCATTTAAATAAAGGAATTATTATTAAAATAAAGAAAAATAAAATAAAGAAAAAAAAATGGATGTCACTGGCTGGTGTCTCAATGTCCCTGCTCTGTAACAGTGGATGCCTACTTTGGTACCTGAAGCCCAACCATTACATACTCTAGGGCAGTGGTTCTCAACCTTTCTAATGCTGTGACCCCGCAATACAGTTCCTCATGCTGTGGTGACCCCAAACCATGCAACTCGCAGTAAAAACACAGTAAAATTGCGGCTCCGATAGCTTTAGGCGACCCCCGGTTTTGGTCGTTCGACCCCCGCTGGGGTCCCGACCCACAGGTTGAGAACCACTGCTCTCATGACTGGGAAGAATAAAGCCACACAGGAGAGTTATTCTATGTTCAAGTCAATTGTGAACACTGCATCTCCGTGGTCCAATGCCAATTCTGCACAACGGTCACACAGGCCAGTGGACCTTCTTTCTTATAGTGAATGCAAACAATCACTCCATTTTATATCTTGTGCTGATGGTGGTATATACATATTTCTATATATATTTCAAAGACCACAAAAAAAAAAAAAAAAAATTTAAAAAAAATCACTGCTGCCATTTTCCAGCTTTCTGTAGATTTCAATTCTGGAACTTCCACAACAACCTAGGAAACCAGCACCCTACATATACATAGAAATATATTTCATTTTACAGCAGTTTTTTTTTTTTGTTTTTTTTTTTAAATACTCGACTGTTGGAAAAGGGGAAGTTTGGGATTATTCCATTTTCATTCCAGTAGACCAGTCATCTTCAGATCAGTTACTAGTAGAAGATGAGGCTGTGAAAGGTCAGGGCTTACTCATGCATGCAAAAACCGATGAGTATTGCAGTTTAAGCAATGCGACAGAGGGATTTTGTATTCCGGGGTTTTATAAAATGCTGAATTAACTTCTAGGTGATGGGGTGACAAGTGTTTAAGGTCATTTCTAAACTAGAACAAATCAGCCAAACATTCCAGATTGCGACACCCAGAATAGGGAGTATTCAATCTAACAAAATGCAAGGGTTGTGCCAGAGATTATAAATGTTCCTTTACAGGAAGCCAAAATGTGGTAATAAAGAAAGATGGCTTATTTGCAATCCAAAAAAAAAAAAAAATACCAGTAAATAAAATAAATCAGGTCTAGAAGAATACCTAGAGGATTTCTTCTGCTTTAAATTTTCTATTTTGCAATTAACAGTGGATTAAACAGTTCAGGATCTTACACTATGCTGATTATTTTGTATATGGTTTCATGCAATAAAGTAGCAAAGCTATGTACAATGTAGTTAAGAGTTCAGGCCTGTGCCCACAGGCCTTAAGTGGGTTGTCTAAAGGTTGAAATACATGGCTGCTGCCTTTCAGGAACAGCTCCTCTCCTGACCATTGGTGGCATGTGGTATTGCTGAGCTTCAATACCAGCACATACCATGACAGGTGCATTGCTGTTTGTGGAGATACAAAATAAAATGCCTGTGACAATTCTGACAGCAACTGGAAAAAGTCTGTTTGAATTTGTGCCATGCTTTTGAAGCCGAGTGGGACAGAGTGCAACCTTTGCATTGCAATTTACAGACTGATGCATGGAGTGCCGTCGCAGGAAGTGTGGTCACAGTGAGGGTGCAAAAGTAATGGGTTTCCCTGTAAAACAAGAGCAGCAAATTGTAATCATGATTACGGTTTGGTGCTGCTGTTTTGCAAAGAAATGGGGAGTCCTTGCCTCATATCACTATGATCCATAGAGTCCTGTCCCCAACACAGTATTCAATCAAACTAGGACACTGTACAGTTTGCGATACACAGATTGACCACAGTAGTCTGAAAATGCCCTAGCAAAAAATATAAAACACGTGACCAGAGATAGGAAACACTCCACAGAGAAAAGTGTGAGTGTAGAAGGAGCTAAAGGTTGTTGAAATGATAATTCTTTAAAATATATTGACAAGAAAAGCTTAGTAGCTTTTATTTCACAACAGGTACTTGGTCCCATATGGTGTTTCTTATACAAAAGGTGTTTATAGCACACATACAGCATAAAAACCACAACCACCATTTAGTGGCAAGGACTTCCATTGTGTAATTAAACGTCAGGGGTGCATTTTAACACATGTGCCGGTATCTGGCTCAGCATTACAAATGCATGCAGTACACGGAAACTAACTATATAAATGCAAATCAGTACATGAAGCCTATTTCTTTGAAAATCCTGCATGCCTTTTGATGACACAAGTCGTGCTCCTGTGAAATATGCTTTGAACTAATTTTACACTGCAAAATCTTGCATATTTGGATGCATGAAATAACTGGTTCTTTAGGGGGATCATTTAATGGGCGATTATGGAAATAGGCAATTTAATAATTTTTTTAACCCCTCTAGTGCCTGATTGGACAGATTTGTATAGCTCAGCAATAGTTTTTTGTTTCCTAAGGCCTTTAGTTGTGGAACACTTAAATTATAGGGATAAGTGTTTAAGTGCCACAATAGCATACATTAAACCATCACTACACTCTTTTAGGGATGCCTGGTAATTGACAGGTAGAAAGTAGAGCTCAAAGCCCATTTGGTTCTTTTATGGAAAAAACAAAAGAAACAGAAAGACAGCAATTAACAAGAATCAATGTTCACAGCAGAAGTATATAAATTAGAGAAAGCAAAGGGTTCATGTTACACCAATTCTATATTTATCAGTGTGAGCAACTACTGAGAGCCAGGTGCACAAGTAACCTACAAGTTTTGTACACGCACACAAATGGTTGAGATTGAAGTTACTAAAGAAGGGGGGGGGGGACACACCACACAAAAGAGATGGATTTGCCCATACATGCGAATATGGTTGAGCCACCACAAAGGGTTTTAAAGGTAACCTGTCACCAGAGGGGTGTTCTAGTAGTGCTGAGGTTCCTACAGACACAGTAGATATTTTGTAAAATGGTTTTACCTTCTACTTGGATTTAAATAAGATGAAATAAAAGTTAAAACATACCAGCTCCTCCCTCCTGCCGTTCGCGGACTGCAGCAAGCAAAGTTTGCTTGACCAGTCAGCAGCCAATACTTGCCATGCACAAAGAGCAGCGTAAAAGGGGGGGGGGGGGGGGGGAGGGGCTGGCTTTGAAATTGAATAAGGAAGATCAGCTAGAGGAGGAGAAGGGAAGGGAGGAGGTGGGACGCTTGTTTTGAATTCGCATGTGGAGGATGAGGAGCGATTACCTTAACCGGTTAAGGACCGGGCCCTTTCCTGTTTTTTCATGTCCATTTTTCACTCCCCACCTTCAAAAATCTATAACTTTTTTATTTTTACACGTAAAGAGCTGTGTGACGGCTTGTTTTCTGCGTAACAAATTGCACTTCATAGTGATGGTATTGAATATTCCATACCATGTACTCGGAAGCGGGAAAAAAATTCCAAATGCAATGAAAATGGTGAAAACACGCATTTGCGCCATATTCTTGTGGGCTTAGATATTACGTCTTTCATTGAGCGCCCCAAATGACAAGTCTACTTTATTCTTTGGGTCGGTACGATTAAGGGGATACCAAATTTGTATAGGTTTTATAATGTTTTCATACATTTACAAAAATTAAAACCTCCTGTACAAAAATATTTTTTTTTATTTTGCCAACTTCTGGCGCTAATAACTTTTTTATACTATGGTGTACGGAGCTGTGGGTGGTGTCATTTTTTGCGAAATTTGATAATATGTTCAATGATATCATTTTTAGGACTGTACGACCTTTTGATCACTTTTTATAGATTTTTTTAGATTTTTCAAAATGGCAAAAAAGTGCCATTTTCGACTTTGGGCGCTATTTTCCGTTACGGGGTTAAACGCATTGAAAAACCGTTATCATATTTTGATAGATCGGGCATTTTCGGACGCGTCGATACCTGATGTGTTTATGATTTTTACTGTTTATTTATATTTATGTCAGTTCTAGGGAAAGGGGGGTGATTTGAAATTTTAGGTTTTTTTATTATAATTTTTTTTTTTAAACTTTTTTTTATTTTTATTTATACTATTTTTCAGACTCCCTAGGGTACTTTAACCCTAGGTTGTCTGATCGATCCTACTACAGTATATGGGGATTTTCTTCCTCATTCATTACAATGTGCTATCAGCACATTATAATGAAGGGGTTAAAACGAAATAGCCTCGGGTCTTCAGAAGACCCGAGGCTACCATGGAGACGGATCGCCCGATGACGTCACGGGGAGCGGCGATCCCAGGTAAGATGGCGGTCGCCCATGCGCCACCATCTGAGGCTGCCGGCAGCTTTGCCGGCAGCCCACGCTGTGAAAACACCCGCGATCGGTGCTAGCACCGATCGCGGATGTTACCGGTAAGCCTTTGCTGCAATATGCAGCAAAGACTTACCGGCTATGAAGAGGGCTCAGTGCGTGAGCCCTCTTCATGCAGCGCGACGCGACCGCCGCCGTGAATACACGGCAGGAGGTCGCGAACCGGTTAAATGGAGGTGACTGTGTGGACCACACACATCCCCGGGACCTGAAGCTGAAAGCTGGCAGGGAGCAAGGTCAATTTTCATCTAAATCAATTTCATTAACCATTATACATTATGTTTTACCATGCCTGTGGGAACATGGGCACTACTAAAAACAGCCCTTTGGCGACACATTCAATTTAAAGTTTTATTAGCATCAATTTGCATAAGTTCTCCAGGGATATACAACTTTAAAACATTTACTCATGCCGTTACCCTTAGCAACTATTTTGTTGCATTTCCTGAATGGATTCCAAATTGCAATATCCCTCCAATCTAGTAAGAATTTGCTGATACATGTTAGCATAGTGCTTGTAAACTACTTATTGTATTGCATTAAATGATTAAATGCATTAAAAGATTAGTAGAAGAATCACAGGAAAATTGGGATCCCATGTCAAATTCATTCCAAAAGGTGAGAAAGGCAGTGGACTATACCCAGTTACAAATGGTATATTTAATCTAAAACCTTTAACCTAGTATGAATTATTTTCAGAATAAATCTTTATAAGGGCAAGATCAGAACTTCAAATACTTTGCTTTCCATTACTGAGCCTAGGTTCAAAAGGAGTTTCTCAACCCCGACTGCACAGTAGGTCTAGTACTTTCCAAGACCATAGTCCCATTTAAAGTTTGAAAATCTGAGAAGATATATAGTTAGCGATTTACCAAATTATTATATGCGATTCCCCCGTTGAAAACAAACCGAACGATGCCTACTTTTGCTTGTCCTTTTCTTTCCAAAGTTACGGCATTTTCTTTTCTGAAAGAGTTTCACAAAAATCTCTCACAAGAGGTGAAGTAGGCGGAAACTAATTTCTGTCAGTCTACGCCCTCAGGCTGAGACCAGCTAGCTTGTCCACACATCCCATGATGCCTTGTGTTCTCTCAAAGGAATTTAGCATTGGATCCATTTAGTTTCCCACAGGTAAATGCAATGAACACTGCACAATGCACATACAGCATGTAAATGGTGACAGCCTGGCAGCTTCCATCACATGGAGGAGCAGGGAACATGTAATAAGTAGTGAGCACGAAGGGTTAATCGCTTATCTGCACAGAGCTGATATTGCCGATGACAAAGTAGGGAAAGTGAACAGCATAAGGGGAGAGAGAAAGAAGGTTCTGTAAGATCACAGACTGGAATAGAGGGACTGATAGGGAGCAGGGGAGATCTTGTACCTCAGTATTTTGTGCAGGAGACATCTGCATTCACAGTCTTGGACACATCCAGCTCTGCTGCATTTACTGTCACATGACCTCCTCCCCTGTGAGCAGGGAGCAGCAACCACTCCCCTCCCATGAAACAAAGTATAAACAAAGTACGGATTCATAGGGCTTATCAGCAGAGGGAGAGGAGGCAGCCATTGCAGCACTGGGATATAGGTAACAAAGATAATACAAAAAGCTGTTTTATCCAAGAGCTATTGATCTGTGGAAAACTGTACAGTTACTCTTTAATTGATTGGGGTGAAGCTATTTTGCCCATTTTTTGCCAGATACAGAGAAACCAACCCCAACCCCTAACCCTCAAAAGCTGTAGGCTTGTTTTTAGTGGCACACTATTCTGAACGCAATGCTTAAATATAGACTCCTTTTAACACTTTTAACCTAAGTAGTTTTTATAGTGTTTGAGAGCATGACAAAGGTTCATCACACCCAGGATATTGTGCATGGAATTCCAGCTTCCCCGCTCAATATCAGCACCAATACTGTAGCAATTACAATGTTGGCTTTGCTGCATATTTTAATATGTTGTTTGGAGTCCCATCCCAAGGAACGGGTTTGGTCTGTAAAGCATGGCCCTGCAGTCTACGATTTGCAGACTAAATTCAGCAAGTGTGTAGCTGGCCTACAACTGCACAGCACCAGGCTTGTACTTTTGGATCATTCAATATGTGATCAGAAAAAGGACCCATTATTTCCTGCCACAATAACCATATTAATTCTCTGTATTTTACCTGACTTGATCAAGCTAGAAACTAACCAAAAGTGTATATATTATAAAAGGTAGTCCCTGGGTTAAGTAAAGGATAGTTTCTGTGGGTTTGTTTTTAAGTTGAATTTGTATTCAAGTCTGAACTGTATATTTTATAGTTGTAACTCCATACAAATTTTTAGTCTGACTACTGGATTTTAAAATATGTTGGGTTGTCATAAGAACTAGGATTAACAATAAAGCTTAATTGCAGACACCTTTGTGACTGTTATTGCTGCTTACTGTAGACCAATGCTGAAGTACAGTCAATTACTAACATTCAGAGGGCCGTTTATAACTAGGGGTTGTCCAAGTTGGGTGTTCTTCAGTAGGGGGCCATATGTATGTATGTATGTATGTATGTATGTATGTATGTATGTATGTATGTATGTCGTGTCAGATTTTGAGAGAGGTATTTTGCGGTTACTGCAATTCCGCCGTTAAGAAATGACAAGAGAAACACATTCAAGGTCTGCTTTAATCACTTAAAATGTTAATGGAAATTCTCCATAAATATTTACTCCGTCAGGGCTTCCCCAACATTTAACAAATCTAATGTGTGTGTTGAATCAAAGCGAGAAGATTTTACATTGTTATTGGAAGCAGCAGATCATTCTTTTATATATGAGACTTTAGTGGTGTGTAGCAATTTTACATAGTGGCTGGGGATGAATTTGTCAAGCCAATTATTCTTTAGGACTCACTAAGACTGTATTTCAAATTACTACTTGACCTATTCACATTGGGAGCAGGTGTTTTAGAGGCCTTTTGATATGTTAGAAAAGAACCTCCATTTCCAAATAAAAATGACAATTATTCAGTTCTTGCATACACATTCACTAGATTAAAATCAGCAGGCACACCCCTCAAATTGCACTATTGATCATTAGTAAAAGGGGTTAATGTAGACTTTTCATTACACAGAAGTAGGACTACAGTTCAAAACAACAATTTTGGAGAGCTGCGAGCCTTCGCGCATGTTCCATATGCAAATGCTTATACTGACATGGCTACTTCATTGAATGTTTCCAGTGAACACTGCTATATTTCCCTGCAACGTAGTAAAAGGAAAGATCAGCACCAACTATAACTGGATCAGTCGAAAGATAATTTAGGCACGCCCCCTCATTGATATTTCTTCACGTTGCCGCAGCCGGTGAGGTCACCAGGCTGTCCACTAACCTCTCTTGCGCAGCTGCGCAAAAAAACACACACACAGGACTTTGTCGCGACTTTGCACCAGAGAAGGAGGACTGCGGAGGAACCACATGTGGTGGCTCACGGGCATGAGCGAGAGTAGGATGGATGAGTGGGGATTACCCACTTCCCCAAAGACAGAAAAAGCGGGAGGGGAAGGGAGGAGGTTGTATGTGGGGTATTAATGGAATAGTAGGAGGGGGGGGGGGAAAGACTCCCCTAATAACTTCTTTCTTCGTTTCGTAACCTTATGACTAGGTCACATATTGGAAAAGGGATTTAAGGTGGTGGGTTGAATTAAGAATCAGGGAGGGTCTAAGCATCTTCTCCGGATTCCTTTCTCAGGTATCCCTGGTTTTAATATTTTGAATCAGACCTATGCAAAACACACCTAAGTTTCATGTAGTCCCTAGGTTTCCTACGGTCAGAAGCGCTAAATTCTTCCAATCTAGCTAGTTGAGAGATTTTATTGATCCATTGTTTTATGGAGGGGGGGGGGGGGGCTTGTGTGTTTCCAGATTATTGGTAGAAGGGATTTGTCCATCAGTAGCAGGAGGTGGAAAAAGCTTACCAGGTTGATTTTTGGGGTGTGAACTCTGGCTGATATTTAGGAAGAGAAGTTTAGGAGTGATGTAAAAGGGGCCTTTGGGCAGATTCTAAAGATTATGCAATCCATTTTGGACCAAAAAAGGTTTTATTTTTTCACACTCCCACCATATAAGAGAATATGATCCAATGTCTGAGTCACATCTCCACCAGGTGTCTGGGATGTCACTGTTGAACTTTTGTAGGGTGCAGGGTGTTTTGTACCATCTCAATGTGGGTTTGAAGTTTGTTCCTTGCATGGTGACATATACCGTATTCTTAAAACCAGCTGGCCCATCAAAATTGTGAATTAGATTACTCACCGGTAATTCTATTTCCGTTAGTCCACCATGACGGCCCAACCTGGAGGATGCCCCTTGACCTCTGCAGGGACAGGAAGAAGAGAGGTTAAATGCTCCCCCCCTTGCATCCTCCCGCCAGTGATTACAAAATAACCATGCTGAGGAAGATACAACCAGATTTATTTAGTATGTTTGCTCCACATACAAAGGAAAATTATCTGGAAATAACAACACAAAGAAAGGAATAAATCCATCTGGGAGGGAAAATATATAGGCCGTCATGGTGGACTAACGGAAATAGAATTACCGGTGAGTAATCTAATTCACAATTTCCGCTTCGTCCCCCATGACGGCCCAACCTGGAGACTTACAAAATTAGTAAGCTTTTTTAGGGAGGGATTACAGCCTGTAACACCTTGCGTCCAAATGATAGGTCTTTTGACAAGTGCAAGTCCAGCCTATAATGCTTGGAGAATGTCGTGGATGAAGACCACGTTGCAGCTCTGCAAATCTGATCTAGTGACGCTCCTCTTCTTTCCGCCCAAGAAGTGGACATAGCCCTGGTCGAGTGAGCTCGGATTCCTGCTGGTATCGGGCTTTTCTGTAGGTCGTAACATGAGGCAATTGCCAGTCTCAGCCATCTTGCAATAGTCGCCTTCGACGCCTTCCTCCCCTTATTTTTCCCCTGAAATTGGATGAAAAGGTTAGAGTCAATACGCCAGGCTTCTGTAATCTGTAGGTATTTTAGGACAGAACGTCTTACATCCAAAGAACTCCATTCGCGTTCTCTTGCCGAAGAAGGGTTCTCACAGAAGGAGGGCAGGATAATCTCCTGATTCCTATGAAAATCGGAAACCACCTTGGGAACAAAATTTGGATCCAACATCAAAACAATTCTATCATCTAGAATTTTCATGTAGGGTTCCCTAATTGATATAGCCTGAAGTTCACCTAACCTTCTAGCAGAAGTGATGGCTATCAGGAAAACTGTCTTAAGTGTCAGGTTTTTAACACTGGAGGAATCAATAGGTTCAAATGGTTCCTTCATTAAGGCATTCAAAACTAGAGTTAAGTCCCATGCTGATGATTTTTTGACAGTCTGAGGCTTTAACCTAGAGGCAGCTTTAATAAATCTCTTGACCCACCTGTGCTCGATGAGAGGCTGGTCGAAGAAGACACTAAGCGCCGACACCTGGACCTTCAGGGTGCTGGTAGACAAACCCAACTCCAAACCCTTCTGAAGAAATTCAAGCACCTGCAAAATATTAAGGTTAGCTTGGGAAGGTGGACTGTCCTTACAGAAGGAACAGAACCTCTTCCATATCTTATGATAGATGGCAAAGGTGACTGGTTTTCTACTTGCCTTCAGGGTCTTGATGACTTCAGATGAGAGTCCCTGAGAGCTTAAGAAGCTGGATTCAGGATCCAGGCAGACAGCTGTAATTTCCCTGGGTTTGGATGATGGATTGGACCCTGATGTAGAAGGTCCTCTGATGGCGGAAGAATGACTGGATTCTCTGGTGACATCTTCTTCAAGAGTGGGTACCAGCTTTTCTTCGGCCAGTTCGGGCAGATGAAGATGGCTCTGGTATTTTCCTGAAATATTTTCCTCAGGACCCTGGCGATCAGGGGAATTGGGGGGAAGGCGTAGACTAGTGGAATGTCCCAGGAGTGAGAGAAGGCGTCCAGCCGTTCCCTGTTCTCCCCTTTTTCCAGAGAAAAATAATGCAGGCATTTGGTATTCTCCCTTGTTGCGAACAAGTCCACTAGAGGATAGCCCCACAAAGATGTTAGCCCCTGGAAGATCTCCTCCTTGAGGCTCCACTCGTTTGGTAGGATCTTTCTTCTGCTTAGAAAGTCTGCCCTTGAATTCTCCGTGCCCTTTAGATGAGTGGCAGAAATTGACAGAGTGTGTTGTTCTGCCCACGAAAATATTTTCCGAGCTAGGGTACTCAGGAGAGGAGACCTGGTTCCTCCTTGTCTTTTTATGTAGGAGACCGTAGTTGTATTGTCTGATAGAATTAGGAGGTGTTGGTGGGCAAGAAGAGGAGTATTCGCGCTGAGTGCTTCCCATACTGCTTGCAACTCTCGGAAATTTGAGGATCTTCTTGTAACCTCCTCTGTCCAGGTACCCTGGGAAAATTGCTGAGGCATCACTGCCCCCCAGCCCCTCTGGCTCGCGTCTGTCTGGATTGGGATGTAAGGGCTGTTTGACCAGAAGATCCCTTTCCTCAGATTTCCGTCTTCCAACCACCATAGCAGGTCCTCCTTGACGGCAGGTGGGATTGGGATTTTCCTGTCCAGATCCTCCTGTTTTCTGTTCCAGGATCTTAAGATCCATCCCTGGAGTATTCTGGAATGGGCCTGACACCAGGCTACCGAGGAGATGCAGGCTGTTAGGGAGCCCAGAATCTTCATAGCTTCTCTGATAGAGATCACTGACTTTCTCCTGAACCTTGTTATCAGATCCTTGATGTGGTCTCCCTTGTCCTGTGGAAGGAACGACATTTGGTAAACTGAGTTCAGGTTTACACCCAGGAATTTCCTCACAGTAGCTGGGGAAAGTTCTGACTTCTGGTAGTTTACTATCCATCCCAGTCTTTTTAAGGTTTCTAGGGTGAGATCTCTGGAGAAGAGTAAGCTCCCCCTGTCTTGGCCAACAATAAGCAGGTCGTCTAGGTACGGGACGATCAGTACGTCCTGTAGTCTGAGAGACGCCACCACCTCTGCCATCACCTTTGTAAAGGTCCTTGGTGCAGAAGATATTCCGAAGGGGAGTGCACAGAATTGAAAGTGTAGTGTAGCACCCTCTGGAGACAAGACAGAAAACCTTAAAAACCTTTGTGAGAAATGGTGTATAGGGATGTGATAATATGCATCCTTTAAGTCTATAGTGCACATTAATGCATCTTGGTGAATAATGTGTGTGGCTGATCTTACCGACTCCATCCTGAATTTCCGGTAGATGATGAACTCGTTGAGACCTCTCAGGTTGATGATTAGTCGGTTTGTGCCATTCGGTTTCTTTACCAAAAAAAGAGAAGAGTAAAAACCGGATTTCTCTTGATCCTGTGGAACAGGTATAATCACTCCAGAAGACAAAAGAGAAGCTACTTCTTGCCATATTAAGCTGTGGGATGTAAGTGACATGGAAGGTGAAGGTGGCATATATTTCGTAGGGGGAAGTCTGAGGAATTCGATGTTGTAACCATGCAGTAATATATCTAAGACCCAGGGATTTGAAGTGACCTTTGTCCATTCTCCTCTGAATCTTAGCAACCTTCCCCCTACTATGGCATCATTGTTTTTTGTTTCTATTAGGGTCTGTTGGGGTGGAGAACAGAAACCCTCTCCCTTTACCTCCTTTCGGGTAGCTCCAGCGTCCCCTTTTCCCTTTATCCTTGTAGGAATCCTTTTTGAAGTCCCGAAAGGGCTGCTTCTTAGGTAACGATCTCTCAGGGAAGCCCTTTTTCTTATCTGATGCTCTCTCAAGTATAGCATCCAACTCTGGGCCAAACACAAACTCCCCTGAGAAGGGAAGACTGCACAGCTTTGCCTTGGATCTGATGTCCCCGTTCCACTGTTTTAGCCACAGCGCCCGTCGGGTAGAGTTAGTAAGTGCTCCCTCCTTTGAAGCGAAGCGAATTCCCTCGGCGGCAGAATCTGCGAGGAAGGCTGTTGCAGATTTCAGCAAAGGAAAGTTCTCCAAGATAGTTGATCTCGGAGTCCCCTCCTTGATGTGGGATTCCAACTCATTCAGCCAGTACAGCAAGTTCCTTGCGACTGAGGTGGAAGCTAAGTTAGTTTTCAGACTGAGCATGGAGGTCTCCCAGGCCTTTCTCAACAGGGAGTCAGACTTCCTGTCCATAGGGTCCTTTAATTGGGCCGCGTCCTCAAAAGGAAGGTCAGTCTTCTTTACTATTTTGGTAACTTGCACATCCATCTTTGGACAAGTGTCCCATACTTTAGACTCCTCGGGCTCGAAAACAAGTCTCTTTTTAAAGTTTTTGGACACGATAACCCTTTTTTCTGGCTCTTGCCACTCCTCAGAAACCAGCTCCTTTAACGTGTCATTCAGGGGAAACACCCTCTGGCGTTTTGCCTTCAGTCCCCCAAATAGTTCCTCCTCTTTAGATCTAGGGGGAAGAATCTCCTCGATTTCCAAGGTCTGTCTAATTGCTTTTAAGAGACCATCGAGTTCCTCAAACTGAAACAGATGACGTGAATCTTCTGTTTTTTGTGAATCCGTAGGATCATCATCTTCTACGTATGAGCAAGAGGGAGCTTCAGAATCATCCCCCCCTTCAGATATAGAAGAATCCGGCTCCACTCTAGGTTTCTTACTCGGGGGAGGCCTGGACGTAGCAGCGGCCACTGAAGAGCTTATTTTCTCCTCGATAAACCCCTTTAATTCATCTAAGAATGATGTCTTTTCCTCTCTCATAAAATTGTCGATGCAAGACTTGCAAATCGGCTTTTTGTATGAGTCGGACATAGAGTGGGCACACATGTTACACTTTCTAAGCCGGCTTTTCTCGGGTTTTTCAGACCTGCTCGTCTTATCCCCTTTATCCTCCTTGCCTTTCACTTTAGACCCATGGTCTTTCTCCTGAAAGGGCAAGCGGAGGATAATAAATGACCCACTATTTTACACACAGTAAAAAACCCAAACCTGCACAAGAATCCCACTTACAGAAACCGGAGGATGCAGGAGGGTAGGGTCTGCCTCGTCAGCCATCATAAGAGCCGTGGAAGCGCACAGGAAAATTTCAGAAATACACAGCACAGGAAACCAGCACCGCAGCGTCACGCACAGATCTTAGACCTGAGATCAGCGTGACTACCTGCTCCAGGTGACATTAAATACCTTAATGGGGAGCCCATCCCCCTGTAGAATTCGTCTGCGCCGCGCTCCCGTTCCCAGGGATGCATTGCGGTCCTGTGAGCCGCCACTTCCGGTCGCGACCGGAAGTCGTCATCGGACCTCGGGGGACGCCGGGAAATGTAGTTTTTTCGGCCGCCGCGCGCTCACACACGGATCGCGGAGCGGCGGCCAGGACGAACGGACTGGAAGGGCGGCGAAAGGGAGGACACAAGGTCGACCGAACGCCCCAGCCCGCCGGGATTTAGCCAGCCAGGACTACCCGTAAGTTTACTTCGTCCCCCCCCCCCCCCTGGAGGAGAGAGGGCACCTCTCTTGTCCTGCCTCGGCAGGGACAGGAAGAACACTGGCGGGAGGATGCAAGGGGGGGAGCATTTAACCTCTCTTCTTCCTGTCCCTGCAGAGGTCAAGGGGCATCCTCCAGGTTGGGCCGTCATGGGGGACGAAGCGGAAATATTTGATTTCTTCTGGTTCGAGGTGCATCTGTAGCTCCTTTTCCCATGCCGCAATGTATTTTGTATAAGCGGTGCTGTCCAGGTCTTAGTTTTCTGTAGATTTAAGTGGATGTAAGTTTGGGGATCTGTGATGTAGCAGTGAGAAGGTTTATCATACTTTGTATGGTAAAACTGCGTACTGTTTAGCTTTAACAGAAATCTACCATCAAAGTAAGATACCATTAGGTAGTAGTTCTGGAGATCTGTGCAGTCATACCTCTGTATCATTTATAACAGGATTGACTTACAGATAATTTTTTATCTGGGTCTCTAGATCCTGCAAGTACTCTGGCTGGATCTTTCACGGTAAACATCACTAAACCATTCATTCAGTGGCCCCTCTGCTCTAACTGACTGCTATAGTATCTTGTTGGAGCGGTTACTCACAGCAAAGGGGAGGGGCAGTGGAGCAGCACAAACACATAGCAGAAAGCTGTTCAGGATGAGAGACTTGTCCACAACCCTTGTGAACCAGGATTAAAAGTTCAATTTTCATAGCCCTGCCGTTAATTACAGATAAAGAGTAGAGGTACACAGGGTTGCTACCAAAATCTGTCAACTAGATCAATGTTGATTAAATCTTCCTATTTCTGAAGGACTGGAAAGCTTAAAAGAGGACCTGTCAGCTTGGAAAACCCACCCACCAAATGTGCCCCCCCCCCATAATCCTCCCCCCCAGCCCCTTTCTCCCTAGCCATTTTTATTTTAAATTTATGTGCAGTAAATGTATTTAGTAAGAGGTCGGATCGGTGTAAATCAGAGGTCGGATCGAGTATCCGGCGCGCTGGCAGTCGGGCTTGTTAGGGGGCGTGCCGACACACCCCTGGCACGCCCCCGCCAGCAGACACATTGCAGGAGAAGCCGGCAGCATCGCTACTGGCAGTCCGTGGCCGCAGCCGCTGTTCGTGCGGTGCGGCCGTACCGCGGAGAGCCGGCAGCGATGCAATGCTGCCGGCTTCTCCTGCAATGTGTCTGCTGGCGGGGGCGTGCCAGGGGTGTGTCGGCAAGCCCCCTAATGAATGAGCCCAACTGCCAGCGCGCCGGATACACGGATCGGTGTAAATCAATTTAGTAAGAGGTCGGGAAGGTGTAAATCAATTTACTGCACATAAATTTAAAATAAAAATGGCTAGGGAGAAAGGAGCTGGGGGGAGGATTATGGGGGGCATATTTGGTGGGTGGGTTTTCCAGGGTGACAGGTCCTCTTTAAGGGATATGTCAACTTGTAATGGATTGCAGAAAAAAAAAAAGGCTTCTTTATTTTCTGACAACTGGCATTTCCAGAAACTCCAAATGTATCCTTACTTTCCTCTCTACAAGCAGAAGACATGTTTGCTTGGATGAGTGTATATACAGAGTGTGTCAAGTGGAATGGCCTTCAAATTGACCCAAATATACAGTACCACATAAAGTTGTTGAATATACCCCAGAATAAGTGGGGAAGAGCCAAAAAGAATGAGTACAGATTACAGGCTTCACAACAATTCAGTTTGGATTAGGTAAAATCAAGTGTATTCAACCAAAGCCAACTATAATTATATCTGGGTATGCAGCACAAAGCCTAACTGCAGTCCAGAGCTACTAAATAGCAATTAGCATAGCAATGTTACTGGATGTACTTGGAAAATAAACAAGTAGTGTAAAAGGTCTATACCTGCTACCTTACTCATGCCACTGGCCATCTGTGTCTGTAACCTATGATGGAACAATACAAATATAAACACACTAACGTAAGTGCTGTCTGTTTTAGCCAAGTTTAGGTTCAGTGTTACAGTACAAGAGGATTCAAGACTAGCCAATACTCTACCTTCTTTTAAAAAATGTTCTTTAAAAGCTGGGATATACAGGATGTACTCAAGGGAAAACTATTCCGACTGCAGTAGAAACCAAGTGAAAATGGCTGCTTTGTGCTGCTGCATTGCAGAACCCACAGTGGCACCAATTTTCAGCCGCAGATTTTTAATCACAGCATATGGATAGGATTAGTATAAATACCCTGCACAATGTTGCTAATATTAAGCACTGCCAACCCACCACAACTGTTCCTTGTCTACTAATGTGCACATATTCCATCTGAATAGCATGTTGGGAATAGGCAGCATTTGTTTTGTACATCACTGAAGTGAATGAGAAAGTACACCATGAACGACAATGCTTAAAATTATAATAAGCGGAGCTGAGGGTGAAAGGGAAAAAAAAAAAAAAAAGTGTGCTAAAATTATGTCAACTGCTCCAGGAAAGTTACTTTCATATAGAAACTAAACTTTTAAGACAAGTTGTGTCAATAACTAGTGCAGATAATAGTAAACTAAGGAATTGAGACTATAATCCTTTATCAGCTTATCCTTCTACAAAACAGTCTCTGGGTGATCTCATCCACTTACAGAGCCAAGTCATAAAATGAAAATACTCCTTGCATGCATACCGTATATATACTCGAGTATAAGCCAACCCAAGGCACCTAATTTTAACAAAAAAAATGTGAAAACCCATTGACTTGAGTATAGGGTGGGAAATGCATTGGTCACAGCCTCCCAGTACATAGCCAGAAAGCACCTGGCCCCTAGTAAATAGCCAGTGCCCCCCCCCCCCCACCTACCCACCCGGCAAGCGGCTAAAGTCATGGTGTGTGCAACTGAGCAAACAGGGACCTGAAGACAGAGCTTCAGAAGAGGTCCTGCAGGGGATGTCGGAAAGGCAGATGGTATAAGCCAAGTAAGGGTTTTTCAGCTCATTTTACTATACATAGTAATCTGTAGCATTCATTCCTGAAATCTATACTGTGTACTTCATAAAGCTTTCAGAAACACTACACACTGCAGGAGAAAGTAAAAAAAAAAAAAATTTGGCAGAGAAGTTTTTTACCTTAAAAAAAAATAATAAAAATAATAATAATAAAAATAATAATAATAATAATAATAATAATAATAATAATAATAAAAATAATAATAATAATAAAAATAATAATAATAATAATAATAATAAAAATAATAATAAAAATAAAAATAATAAAAATAAAAATAATAATAATAATAATAAATAATAAATAATAATGGAATAGAAAACAAACCACAAAACGCTTTTGATTTGGAATCTTTCTAACTTTAGTTTATTGGTGAAGCCAAATTGAAACTACACATTTACGTATTTTCTAATTTGTCTTGCTAGCATGCAAAGATAGGAATGTGTACAAAAGAACCTTATCCACTGCAGGAACTATGCAATTACAAATTTAGATTTGAGGACAAAATGTTCCCGCCAGTCACAACCCTTACCTGAGATCCTTCACCTTCTAGTCTGGGAGGTCTGATGCTGGAAAGATGAATAGTTTTGTATTCTCCAGAGCTCAGCTTCACCACCATAGCATCAGCATTTAACACTTGGACAACCTGTTAAAGAATAAACAAACAATGTTAAAGACAAACAGCTACACTAAAAGAAAAATTAAAAAAAAAAAAAGTGCATTACCAGAAACAGAAAGGTAATTTCTATTGTTCTTCATGTGAAGTAAAGCAAGAGTGAACACTAAAAGGTAATTTTTTAATCCATGAAAACTGCACATTGCCCCAGACCTCTGGTATTATAATTATCTACGATGCCAAGTATTCCGAATTTATTTATTTTTAGCAGATCATTTTAACAATATCTTGAGAAGTCATTAAAATCTCATCAGTAACACCAATCATATCAGGTTCCTAAAGAATGACATGTTATAGCCTAGCAAAATAAATTCCATAGGGCAAAAGCACCCACCTCTGATCGTGTGTAAAAGGCAGGGCGCAGTAAAGTCAGGAGCGGTTTCGATTGTCGTGAATGGTGGATAGGCCCAAAATAAAAAATATGATCAACTCCTTAACCCATTTAATACTAATTTGGCATCAAGGACACTTTCAAATTAGCTTGAAAAATTTGGATGATAACTTGTGTTATAAATTTTTGCCAATTTTTTTTTTTTTATTTATAAAAATTCTCATCTTTTTAAATTCTCTACTTTTGAAGCAGATAGTAGCACCCAAATGAGTTGATAAAGCAGACATGGGACATTTAAGTTATGTTGGCATGTATTTTTTTTTTTTTTTTATTCCATGTATTTTGGGAGACATGGAAGGAGCACCACCCCTTGCAGATTTGTTTTGTGCAGATTATTTTTTAATGTTTACTTATGGGGGTTTATTTTTTTTGCCACAAGAGATGCACATTTCTGGTACATAATTTTGGGGCATCTATAGTGAATTAATGAGATTTTATTAACACTTTTTTGGTGGAGGAAATTAAATTCAATTTTTTACTAAGATTTTTTTACTTTATTTTTTTTAGTTGTACACCATACAATAAAATGATATGTAGGTTATTTTTAATTGTATGGGTCTGCCCGATTAGAGAAATAACTCGCCTATAGGACTTACATTTTTTCCCCAATTTTTCTGAATATAAACTAATTTGGAGAAAATCTTGTATATTTTAGCATCACCATCTTTTCAGAGGCATAACGTTTTTATTTTTCAGCTGAAAAATCTGGTTAAGTGCTTCTTTTTTGAGAGAAGAGTTCTTTTTAGCAGTCTTAGGGCCATTCCACACTTGCGAGTGTGATGCGATGAACTCGCAACGCATGCTGCCCGGATCGCTCGGCCCGAACACTGCACACTGGGAGTGAACTCAGCATGTCAGTTCAGTCCCGGTGTGCAGCGTTCAGGCTGTGCGTTCCAGGCAGCATGCGTTTATCGCATCACACACGCGAGTGTGGAACGGCCCTTATTTTGGAGTGCGCAACCATCACTATTTAGAGCATTTTTTAAGGACGCAAATTTATTTAAAAAAAAAAAAAAAAAAAATTCCAGCCTTTTTCTAATTTCATTTTTAAAGCGCTCACCATGCCAGTCCAATAACTATTCTGTTTAAATCATACAGATTGTTATGGACTCGGCGATACAGAACATGTGGGTTTTTTGTGTATTTGTGTTTATACATTAAGTGTTTGTATGGGATAGTGACTTTTAGGGGCTTATATTTTTATTTTAATATTTAACTTTTTTACTGTATGCAAACTTGACCCATCAACGCACAGCACAGACAGTTTACAGTCAGATCCAGAAGGGGTCTGACTGCCAGGGACATCGGGCAGCCCCGGGGCACTTGGCAGACCTCCAGGCTACCCTGAAGAGGACTCGATTCCCTGGTAAGCGTTACATGTCATGGCACTTGTCGGTAAACTGTTTGCTGCGTGTATGTGTTCTTTAAACCCTACACAAAGTAAAACAGTAAAAACCTTTAAAACTCAATTTGTGTCGTATAAATGGAGCAAAATTTGGATTTCATCCAGTCTATCACAGAGTAAAGTTTGTAGTTCAATGGAGACTGCCGTGTGCATGAGGCCTAAATGTAGACATTAATGCTCGCTAATCTCAGAAGCTTGTTATTTGTTATGTTTTGCAGTTATTCAAAAGTGTTTAAGATTTAAAAGATGGCCTAATAAAAACAAAATTGAAGGCAGGACATACAAAACTAGCTCACTTTTCATCCTTTTACTTGAGTGTCTGCAGCTTCATTTTATATATTAGAAACAATAAGTGCATTGAAAGATAAGGCGCCTAAAACAGTGCAGGCTTCATGAAATGAAGTACCTGCACTCTATACATTACTCCATTAAGTGCTGAATTTTGCCTTCATTAAAAGCTTGTCAGTAAAGGGCAAACATTCGCTTATCAAGTGAGAAATGGAGCGCACCGCACAGCCAGTGGAAGGGCTGATTAATGAGGGTTCACAAGGTATAGCATTTAACCACATTAATGTGGTGACCAGATCTGTTCTTATTAGAAAAACCAAACTACTTCAGCTTGTATTACTGCAGGCAAAGGAAACCAAAAGAGCACATTAATGCAAGTCTAGCACAGCATTTGCACTTTTCCCAAACTCTAGCTCTGAAATTTTTTTTTTTTTTACATATAGCCAAATTAAAACGGTCTGAAGGGGGGTGTCCAAAAGGCAAAAAAGTTTGCAAATGATTAGAGTCAAAACACTTCTCACATAACCCCTTTTCATGATTGAGGGTCATTGTTGTCTGAATGTGCAGGTTAAATTTTGCAGATCTGCCTTTCTTTAAATGACAAGATCTTTGGAAAAACTTTACAAATCTTAACAGATTTTCAAGACATGCGAGACTGACTTGGTAAGAATTTTATAAATGAAGTACATTATCTTTTAGCAAAAAAATATTAGCAGAATGGCTACAACTGTTGTATAATGTATAGAAATGTACATGGCCACCTTTGCCCAGATTCAGCTACAGATGCAGAGGGTGCACATACTTCTGAAACAGTCAGCTCTGTCTTTCCTGCTGTTTTTTCTCCATTCTGTCAGAAGACAGGTTGGAGAGGAGGAGGGGCACACAATTAACACTTATTTTGTTAATCATGGGAACCAAGAAACAGTAATAGTATCCCACTAACCCTTTAAGGACCTGGCCCTTTCTTGTTTTTTTAATTTCTATTTTTCACTGCCCACAATCAAAAATCTATAACTTTTTTTTCTTTTTTACACAAAGATCTGTGTGGCGGCTTGTTTTCTGCATAACAAACTACACTTCATAGTGATGGTGTGTAATATTCCATGTCGTGTACTGGTAAAAAAAAAAAAAAAAAAAAAAAATTAAAAGGAAGATTCATTTTCATAAGCGGTTTCCAGGTTCTACAGTATTTATTAGAAACGCCCCACAAATCACCCCATTAAAACTGTGCCTCTCAATCTATTCAAATCAGCATTTTTTAAAGTATCTCACAAGAATTTATTCATTTTGTCAAAATTTAAAAATCCCAAATATAACCTCCATGTATTTTCTGTTCTAAAATTGACACGTTCATGCAGGATAAAATGAGAAAACACATATCACATTCTGTTGTGCATTTTCTTACCAGTAGGACAAATGCCCCAGGTATTGATACTCCGAATGGTTCTAGGTTTATACAAATACAGTGTGCAATCCTATTCAATTTTCACCTGTCCTCGCTCCCACTAAGCAGCACTGCTCACTATACATACCGGCTCAGAAGCTGGCACAAGTGATTATGTCATCACATCATGTTTGCAGGCTTCAGAGCCGCTGCAGGGAGCATTGAAGCAAGATGTCAGTCACTGGCGCCGCTTTGTGGGAGTAAATTCCCCCCCAACCCATACAAACAGGGGAGGGGCAAGAGGGCAAAATATACGCATATAAAGCTGTCTTCGACTGTCCCCGTCTTTTTATCTATATTGGCTTACACATAAGCGGTTTTATACTCATTGCCTATAGTAACAAATCAAAGCTCAGAGCTTATATTAATGACCTCTGCCACAAGGCAGCAGACAATGGCTCCTGTATATGGTGGTCAAGAAGTGTATTTTGGAAAGCACAGGGTGAAAATTTTGGCTCAAAACAGAGTCTGACATTCCACGAGTCAGAGAGAGCGGTTGTGCAAAATTTGTTGATGTAAACACAACGGTGCAGATGCCTTTAGCAGACACACACACACACCTTTTTACATTAGATTCAAATGAGCAGATTTACTATGAATGAAACACAGAGCACAGTCTTATAAAACAAACATGCAATGCTGCAGTTTATCTTCATTTGGAAGCAGAAAGATTTAGTAACATGTAGGCCAATTATATACCTCCCCACTGGTTTAGAGCATACTAGGAATTCATCAGTTTTGACAGGACAAGTAGACCCAGACAGTACGTGACCACAGCTACAAGGCCTGGAAACCTACAAATTAAGAAAACAGTTTTGCAGGAATACAAAACTAAAGCTTTAACTGTTACCTTTCCAGCAAGTGGTTGCTTATTAACACAAGAAATTGTTTGAATAAATTTCACACCACTGACACTAATCAAAATTTTAGTGGGCGGGGGACTCTTTCCATCGGATATCGTTTTATAATAATTCTGTCCGACCACGATCATGTGCTTCAAGCCTAACAGACCATGGTCGCGTTTTCTTCTAGACTTATCGTGAGCCAAAAACAGCTGTGAAGGCTTCACAGAGATCAGGTAAAATTAAAACATTTGAACAGGTTCTGTGTGCTTCACCACAAAAAAAAAAAAAAAATCATTAAATAATAGTTTTAAAGTAATGCTGATTTTTTCCTTTCTATTGACAAAGACCAGAAATTCCTAGATTTGTCTTACGAGACATGGGGTAGATCACTAGAGGTTGGTTGATGCCGATGTGCTGCTTCACAAGGAGGAAAAAGAAGGGGGCATTCCTTCCTTAGAGTACCGGCCGGACCTGCACAGATTTCCATAACCGGTTTCCCTCACAAGTTACAGTAAATCTGTCAGGCTGATGTTTGTTTGGTCCATAAAAACCTCACCAAAATGACTGACCTCTAGTAACAAAAAGGAATTGTGTTTGGTATTGGAGATGCTAGTTAAATGAAGATTATATTAAGAGGGAGTTAATAGACAAACCTGCAAAATAGACTGCACACAACATTACCTGCCTTATAATGGGCTTGGTAATGGGAGTGATGATATAAGCAGGATCATTACTGAAAATCAGATAACACAGTAACAAAGAATTACTCTTATAAAAGAACAGAGGACCATAAAACACACAAGTCCCATGTAAAAGCAACACAGTAACGTTGGGGAGGAAAATAAAAACCTTTAAAAAGTCTTTTTAACAAGTGATTTAACAAACCCTTATTTTTAGGCTTGAATAAACTGAGAGGCAAGAACATCGACTCAGAATGTGACTCAGGTTTCACACAAGTAATAGAAATTAATGACTGTCGAGGAGTAAATGATCATAGAAGTGTTAGAGCAAGTCATACAGAGGCATTTAAGAGACTGTATAACACCCAGACTTTTAAGTAATGCAAGGATAGCAGTTTAACAGTGTTAGAGCACATCAAACATGTACAAGAAATGCTGTATGGAAGCAGGATTAAAGTACAACTAAGGTGGTGTATGCTGCAATGAACACTTATTTGCAGACTTCTGGATTCAGAGAGGCAATGCTGCAATGAATAGACATCCTTTAGTGCTTTACACAGAAGGCTCCAGTGATGAGCAGGTTTTCTGCCTTTTTCAATTGTATGGCTGCTTTGGGGAATGTGAAAGCCATGATGAATAAATATGTAAATTGGGAATTCAGTTTTTAAAGGGGTTTTCCTACAAAACAAGTTTGGCCCAATCTCTGTCATTTCCATAGAGATGAATAGGCAGTCCAATCACACGCAAATGGCTGCTCCAGTCATCTCAGGGAGTGACAAGGTGTCTGACAGGGGTACACTGGACACATTTACCTTGACACGTACAGTTGAGTTACACTTGAGGAGTTGGAAATCAGGGGCCTAGGGGCCTCACATGAAGGATGGTGACTCCTTTTCCCTCTTCCTTCCCTTCCCCTGTGTGTACCCATATTTAGCGTGGTCTTATATGACCTCTATTACTTTACAGTAGACTGGCCAGGATCAGGCAAATGTGAAAAAGGAACCCCAAGTATATTGGGTGTGGGGAGCTTTAGATATGCTGAAGTCTAGCAAACACTATAAACTGGCACCTCTGTACAGTTTTGCAGCATGTATTATATGTACTACACTTTATGCATCATATCATTAGGTGTTTAATGTTTTATAATAGGTTTTCCCTTAAAATTTGGAAAATTAAAAATTATATTTTAAATAAAACTACTTTTATTGATGTCCTCTGTATACTGCAGCTCCCACTTCCATTTCTGGAACAGTAGAGCTACCCTCCTTCCCCTGCTCACCTGGCTGAAGAGAATTCCTGGGGGTGGGGTGAGGAGGAAGTGATAGAGACCGTAGCTTTGTGTGGCTGGTCTCTGCTAAATCACTAACCACTCTCTCAGGAAGGTGGGGGGTAAGCGTAACGCTGGCTATGGGATGTTAAATCAAACTTCCTTATCACCCCTGCACCAGAAAGTGTTAGTAAGGATGTGGGCTAGCTGTATTCCATGACGGGAAGATCAATTAAAAGGTGTTTCTAGACGAATTCTAGAAGAATGGTGGCTCAAATCCTAAGTCAGTGGAACATGTTTAAAGACATTTAAAAGGCACTGTGTGTGGCTCAGGGAAGGGGCACTGGCAACAGGTTCTCTTTCAGGGGTTGTACCTTATTGGGGGCTCTATAAGCCAGTTCAAAACAGTTGACAGCCCTGCTCCAAAGACTTCTAGCTTTGATGAGCTATACCATAATGTTTAGAATTTAGGAAAACAGGAGCCAAGAACCGCTTTAGAGGCCTCCATTCTCTGTCTATGCCTATAGACATCAAAAGGTGCTCCACTGCCTCCTGTTTTCCCATGTTAACACTACAAACAGCCTTTTAGGTCAAGTGTCCTTTATCATAAGCATACCTTTGAGAAAATATATTACTAGAAGTGAACAAAATCTATTTGTATGCAACCATGGAGATGACTGCAAGGTCTAGTGCACCATGAGGTGCCCAGTCTGATGGATTCAGAAGATGCTATTACTGAGGGCTCTAACTGTGCAAATGGACAAAAACATTGGAGCTCACAGCCACATCCTTGATATACCAAATGTATAAATTAAAGAAATATTCTCTGCATTCAAATATAGATTTTGTTGCAGTCAGGTTTATGATACAAGACACTTAATATAAAACATGGATGACTTTGTAGATTTTGACCCAGGAGGAGACAGGTTCCCAATAAACAAAAAGTACAAATGAAATTATAGAAAAACTGATGTGAAGGGAATGTTTCTGTATAGTACAAGCCTTGAGCGTATCAAACAGGAGAATTATGCCTCACTCAACTTTCTCTTAGCAACCAGCCTTGAGCAGTTTCATGGTGCCTTTGGATTTTATCAGTGCATATCAGATGTGCAGGCATTGTGGGTTAGCTGCAGAAAATATACAACACGAAAGGCCAAATACAATTCCATCCAAGTAACTGGATCAGGATTGACCAGACCTGGAACATTGTATGGAAAAAAAGATCTAAGGGTTGGGGAAAATTTTTTTTAAACTTCCCACTACATGAGACCACAATGAAGCCGAGTGCCTTGCACAGGAGAGGTTCACATGTAAAGCCATGCACAAGCAATTCCTTTAGTAGTATAAATGTGTCTATTCCTCCTGCAGTGTTCCTATATGGAGTTTAAAAACCACAGACCTAAACAAAACCCCTTAACACAAGGTTCAAAAAAAACTATGTGAACAAGAAATGGTATATGCCCCTTTTCAGGTCATGCAAATAACGTACTTTACTAAGCACTAACAGCATTGAGTAAGCTTACCAAAAATAAGCTACTATGTGCAGATTGTTCATGCTTGCTCCACAGAAAGAGTCCTATTGGGACTTTTGCTAAACCCTGTGTTAGCAGCCAATTACTTTAACCACATTGCTGCAAGGTGAAGCAAAAACTGCCTTTAGCAATATCGGAGATGACTAATGTTCAACCCACAGTGTACAGTAAGCATTTTTAAGTAATCCCCAACCTCCATTTACCACCCCACTTTTTTTTTTTACTTTCCAAGAAAGCTAGATAGACACTTCCTTTGAATTTCAATTGAAAATTTACCTTTATTAGAAATGAACATGAACCTTTATGGTGCAGTACAAGCTGAAAATTGAGAAGAGCAGGTGGACAGTGCCATCTACTGGCACGTCCTGTAGGTTTGACATTTCTTGCTACATTTAGTAACAATTTACATTACATTTATTCGAGCAGTGCACTTACTGTGTACTGCATATGTAAAATTCAAGCAAGCATTCTTCCAGGTGGCTTGAAGGGCTGAAACATGTGTCAGAGCATCGGGCAATATCCACTGATAAGAGACATTGGTAGCACCACAGACTGTATGAGCATTTTGTTATAAGGTAGGCTAGGATATATTGTGCCTCTCGTTTGGCCTGCATATAAACATCTGGAATAGGCTGGTTCCCTTATCTGCACTTTAATAATTTAGACTTTATGGAACACTATCCGTAGTGCTGACGTGGGGATCAATTCCAACTTCCTCATTGTATAATGTATTTTTAAGATTGTTATAATTATATGATCAATGGAGCGAAAACAATTTTACCTTTTCCCAAGTGTACTGGTTGGAGCTCTTTTCACCTGATTATCTAGCCTTTTTTCTGGTTTAGCATTTGGTTGTTTCATTGGTACATAAAAATAAACATTTCAATAGCAGAAATTCTGTAATGCATCTATGAAAATACCTCTAAAAGGATCATATGAAATGGCAGACTCCATGCATCTGATAGACCGATGTGTACCCAAAATGAATGGAGTTAAAGGTCAAGCATGACCCACTTCACAATTCCTGATCTATGGCACTGCTTCCTGGAAAGTCCCAAGTACAAGGCACAGGTAGTGCCATAAAAGAATAAATGGAGCAAACGTTTTTTAATAACATAGGTTATGTTACCTTTGCCACAAATTGTTTATCCTTCTGATCCAAATTGGCAGTAGGGGCCACATAGTCTCTCCAAATCCTTACTTTACGTTCTTTAGCAAAACTAAAAGAAAAAAAAAAAAAATATAGGAAAAGAACGTTAGATCTCACAAGGCACATTTTCCTTAAGGATGTAATAGCAAGTCTTATAATTTCAAACACAATTTCATATAGATTATACACTGTTGGCAAACAACATAATCATTCCAGTTTGGGGCACAACTTTCTTTGGTATGAGGGTTAAGTTATAAGATTTTTCCACTTCAAAGGTCCAATTTTTTTGAAAGACCAAGCATACACATCACAATGTGTTAACTACCATCAGTGGCAGTTGTCATAAGAAAGAAATAATAATTTCACACATCTTTGATAACTGATACAGCTGATCATTGTGCCCTAGGGCTAAAATACAGTAGATTACCAACATCCAGTTAGGTAAAAAAAAAAAAAAATACTGATATACCATCAGTAAAACTAACATATAAATCAATGTTAAATTAACACCTTCAGGACACAAGCCTATTTTTCAGACCTGACATGTATCATTTTGTTTGATAATAACTTCAGAACACATTAACTTATCTGTGTTATTTTGAGATCGTTTTTTCTTGACACACTGTGCTTTATGTCAGTGGTAAATGTTAGTTGATATGATTCATGTTTTTTATTAAAAAAGTGGAAATGTAGCAAAAAAATCTGCAATTTTTCTAATTTAACATGTTTTTTTTTTTCAGACAGACAATCTTACCATCCAAATTACTTAATAGCATTTACCATAGCTCTGCATTATAAGTATATAAGCAGAGTTTTTCAGCACATTTTTTTGCTGAAAAACGTCCCCTCTGCTTATACACGAGTCATACATAAGTCAAAAGTCATAAAAAATATAAAAAAAAATAAAAATAAATAAACTTATATACTCACCCTCCGGTGGCCCCGATGCACAGCGCTGCTCCCCCGCTGTCCGCGCGGGTCCTCTTCTGGCTTCGGCTCCCGTCTTCTTGCTTCTCTAACTTTGTGCCAGGCGCTTCCATGTTTTTCTTCTAGGCGGCACCTAGTATGACGTCAGCAGCGGCACGTTATACTAGACGCCGTCCGGGAGAGAACAATAGCGGCACCCAGCAGTATACAGTATATTGTAATAACTTTGTAAACATTCTTAAATTTTTCTAGGATGTTAGCAGACTTACAATAGTAACAGCTATGTATAGGAAAATTTGGAAACAGTGTTTATGGACTATTGTAATTAAGAAAGTGCTTTTTAAAAGACTTTGCAATAAAAAACCATCACAAATGACTTCATTTTCAGAAATGCCCGCATCCTGCTTTTCAAAACCACTTTTAGAAAGTTTTTTTTCACATGAAGAGAAATAGAAGTAAAATTTTGAAAAATATTTTTTTTCATATTATTTTAGGCCTAAAATGTACAAATTTAGGAAAAAGCACACACCCCATTTTATTGCACAATTCCTCCTGAGCACGGAAATACCCCACATGTGGGTGTAAACTTTTAGGGCATATAGCAGGGCACAGAACAGAGCGAGCACCATTTTGTTATGAGTGGGTAGATTTTCCTGAAACTGTTTTAGGCCACCATCATTCATTTACAAATGGGAACATTTAAAAACCCCAACAAGTGACCCCATTTTGGAAACTACACCCATGAAGGAATTTATTAAGGGGTACAATGGCCTTTTCTACACCCTCTGTGTTTCACAAAAATTAAAATAATATGGAAGTCAAATTTTTTAAAATAAATTTTTTTCACTAATATATTAATTTAGGCCTAAAATGTACAAATTTACAATGGGTTGTTGGAGAAAAAAAAAAAAACAAAAAACACACAACCCATTTTATTGCACAATTCCTCCTGAGCACGGAAATACCCCACATGTGGGTGTAAACTGCTTTTAGGGCATATAGCAGGACAGAACAGAGCGCCAGTGAGCACCATTTAGCTATGAGTGGGTAAATATTCCTGAAAGTTTTATGCCACAACCTTTCATTTACAAAGACTCTGGGGGATGGAAACAGTTAAAAACCCCAACAAGTGACCCCATTTTGGAAATGAAACTCTTAAAATGTTTCCAGGATAAAGCAATAGTGACTTATAGGCCCCATTCCACACATTTATAGTAGATTTGAGCTAACAGAATAATGTAACACCAATAAGTGAACCTTATTGAAAACGACACCCAGAAATTATTCATCTAGGTGTATAATGAAAGTTTTTGGTGCTAGTAAAATTCAATCCAGGCAAAATATATTTGCACATGTTGTGAAGAACACTTGCTCCTTCTGTATTCATCTAGGGGTAATATCACTTTGTAAATGGCCAACATTGCAATGAAATTTTGGGCATGTTTGTTCAGGATCATTTAAAAATAACAAAAATGACAAAATAACAATCAAATTAAATATTCCAGGGAAGTATGGTAAGCGCGGAAACAGTCTTTGATGCACAACCCTGGCTTATCTGGGCAAGTGTCGCATTGATAACCGGTATCTTTGCGTGTTCCCTTCTTGTAACACACACACGGCATTTTTTTGAATGTCTTTTCTTTTCGGGGGGGGGGGGGGGGAGGGGGTGATCTCAGATGGGAAATGTTGTCGTGGCACAATTCTGCTGGCGTGACTAGTATGGGATGTGCTCGCACTCTATTCACCTTCTGGGATCAGTAATTGCTTTATTACTTGTTCTTGGTATGCCAAGTATGTTACTTGTTGGCAGGTTTTGCGGTAAATGGTAAAGGAATTATACAATGCAGTTTGCACTAAATGCACTGTAACCTTTTTGTACCAAGTGCGGGACTTGCGAATCGCATTATATGGCTGTAGCATTTGATCGGCTAGATCAACCCCTCCCATGTGTTGGCTGTACTCCTGTATGCAGACTGGCTTAAGGACTGTGGCATTGGCTCCTCTAACAGAGACAGGGGTGCTGTAATCTGCATGGATAGATGTGAGGACAAACATCTCTCTTGTCCTTATATTTTGTCAGCATGATGTTACTCTGACACAAGGACTTGCTTTCACCCCGTCTCAATTTAAGGTCCACCAGATTTTTTGGGAGGACTCTTTGATTCCTCCTTATTGTTCCGCAGGTCACTCTTTCAGTGCCTCCTTGAAAAAGGAACAGAGGGATACTTGTATAGAAATTATCTATGTAAAGTTGATAGCCTTAACCCATCAGGGGTAATAAAAGATCACACACAATTTTACCGCTTGTGGTTAGGATAGGGGGGCACTCAGGTGGACAGATCTGGGAGTCCTTTCCCTCAGATACAGAATTTGTAGGTGTATCCGCTTTCACAGAGCTTGTAAACTTTGATCCGTATCGAGCTCTATTGCTTGGCAGATATTGCCGAAATTTAAAGGGGTTGTGTCACCATAGCAAATGGCTGTAATTGGGTCCAATGCATTGTGACAAGTAGTTTCACCATTTACACTTATTACAAAATCTGCAGCCTTACTGAGATGACTCCTTTTGTTCTGGTAGCTGGCGCCCTTTAGTGGTAGCTGTCTCCCGTCCTGAGCTACAGCTGATCTGGCCGAGTCTGCGCACAGGGATTTCCCCAGCTGCTCTGCACTACAGATCACTCCACACAGCTCCTCTCCTCACTGAGAGATCACCTGACACTGCAGCCAATAGGAGGTGAGAGAGAGGAGGGGCAGAGATTGTGCTGTGATGTCCACTGCTTACCAGCGTCACAGGAGCCTACAGAAGCAGATACAAGGTAACTGCAGCCAGACATGACTATCTGCTGCACAGAGGAGTCCTCCCCTAACATGGATCATAGCAATGTAGCAGCCCTTTCCTCCCTCCACCATTAGTCAGGTCACACAGGAGGCTGCAGAGATAACACAAGTAACAGGCTGAGCTCTGTACTCTCCTGATGCAGTCCTCCACCTGTACTCTCCACCATTCACTGTCCCTCCATGTTACCCTGCAGTCCTGCAAAGGGGCCCCTGTCCCTGACTAGCAGGGAAGTAGCTGAAGATCAGCAACATGTGAGAAGCTGTCACCTATTTATCTATCCTATTATCTAAGTCCTATTATCTATCACCTGTTATCTTTCTATCCATCTCATATCTATCTGTCTCAAATATCTATCTAGTGATTTAGTTGCAATTCCTTACAAAATACACAGAAAGATGCACCAACTTTTTTTTGGTGCACTTTTAACATGGGGCGTATGACACATTTCAATTGGACTTCTATTGGATCAGTAAATGCTATTTGAGCACAGCAGGTGGAGGGAGACTCTGAAGGCTGAGCGCTCTGTAGCACCGAGTTGTGCAATAACTGCTGCTGTCAGTGCTGTGCATGTGCCTGGCTAGGCCCCTCCCACATCTATTCTGCTCCACACAGAAGCAGAGGCTGAACAAGGATCATAATAACAAATAGAAAGGTATTTTTACTTCCAGGTAACCATTACAAATAGATTTTTGAAATATTTTAACCTCTTTGACAGCTTTTTGCAGTCAATTGTTTGTGGTATAACCCCCTTAAGCCTACCTCTAAAAAGTACAAGTGACTAGTCGATGGCTAAATTTTTTTGTGGGGTGTAAACCTCCATAAATTTCTCATTAAAATGAGTCACTACTGGCCTAATTTTGTACAATCGGTCTTAGGCATGGTCACCAGCAGCAGGACACTGACTATTATCACTGTAATGGCGAAATTTTAACAGCGCCTCAAAACGTGGTCTTGTCATTACAGCCCTGTACATTGGTGTGTGGTATAAAACGTCACTGGACCAATATGACCGGATGCTAGGCTTTTTAACAAGTCCCATATTAAGAAAGAGCCCCCAGAATTTTTTTTAATTGTGTGGCATTAGTAGGGTGCCAACTCTGGGTTCTAGCATAATAAGATGTGGGGTGACCGGCCAGAAACTGTTCTGCAGACAGATTTGTCTGTGTAACCATTAGGTCTACAAATTCCTCTGTAAAAAAAAATCAAGTTCCCCGTACCCATCTGTATTAATATTTATTCCTGGGTTGGAACTGAATGCTGGAATTAGGGGAGAAAACATTTTTTTTTTGGGGCTCCCAACCTGGGTCACTTGACTGCTCTTCACTCTGCCTACTGCGCCTTTGTGAGGGTTCATCACTGTCACTAGAGGAGGACATTAGAAAGTGTTCTTCATCACTTGCAGTGTCTGTATCTGAACACATGAAGGCATAGGCCTCATCCGCAGAATACACCCGTTTACATCCGCAGAATACATCAGCGCAGGAAGGGATACAAAAGCTGAACATCTGTGTAGGTGTAAGTATATGTAATAATGTACCCCTACAGTACTAAACTGATACTATATCTATAAAACTAGAAACTATATTTTGTATTTTTTCTAGTTTAGTATTTTTTTTTATATTTTTTTAAATTTTATGATAAAACAAGAAACCGTAACTGAAATGTCAGCGCAGGAAAGGATATAAACGTTGAAGGTCTGTGTAGGTGTAAGAATATGTAATAACGTACGATTTTATATACTGCTTTTGTGTATACATTATATATCCCTAACCGCTAGCCCTAATCGCTGACCCTAATCACTATAGATATTCAGCAGCCCTAATCGCTGACCCTAATCACTATAGATATTCAGCAGCCCTAATCGCTGACCCTAATCACTATAGATATTCAGCAGCCCTAATCGCTGACCCTAATCACTATAGATATTCAGCAGCCCTAATCGCTGACCCTAATCACTATAGATATTCAGCAGCCCTAATCGCTGACCCTAATCACTATAGATATTCAGCAGCCCTAATCGCTGACCCTAATCACTATAGATATTCAGCAGCCCTAATCACTATAGATATTCAGCAGCCCTAATCACTATAGATATTCAGCAGCCCTAATCACTAGCCCTAATCACTATAGATATTCAGCAGCCCTAATCACTGACCCTAATCACTATAGATATTCAGCAGCCCTAATCACTGGCCCTAATCACTATAGATATTCAGCAGCCCTAATCACTGGCCCTAATCACTATAGATATTCAGCAGCCCTACTTGCTGGCCCTAATCACTATAGATATTCAGCAGCCCTACTTGCTGGCCCTAATCACTATAGATATTCAGCAGCCCTACTTGCTGGCCCTAATCACTATAGATATTCAGCAGCCCTAAATCGCTGACCCTAATCACTATAGATATTCAGCAGCCCTAATCACTGGCCCTAATCACTATAGATATTCAGCAGCCCTAATCGCTGACCCTAATCACTATAGATATTCAGCAGCCCTAATCGCTGACCCTAATCACTATAGATATTCAGCAGCCCTAATCACTATAGATATTCAGCAGCCCTAATCACTAGCCCTAATCACTATAGATATTCAGCAGCCCTAATCACTAGCCCTAATCACTATAGATATTCAGCAGCCCTAATCACTATAGATATTCAGCAGCCCTAATCACTATAGATATTCAGCAGCCCTAAATCGCTGACCCTAATCACTATAGATATTCAGCAGCCCTAATCACTGGCCCTAATCACTATAGATATTCAGCAGCCCTAATCACTATAGATATTCAGCAGCCCTAATCACTATAGATATTCAGCAGCCCTAATCACTAGCCCTAATCACTATAGATATTCAGCAGCCCTAATCACTGACCCTAATCACTATAGATATTCAGCAGCCCTAATCACTGGCCCTAATCACTATAGATATTCAGCAGCCCTAATCACTGGCCCTAATCACTATAGATATTCAGCAGCCCTACTCGCTGACCCTAATCACTATAGATATTCAGCAGCCCTAATCGCTGACCCTAATCACTATAGATATTCAGCAGCCCTAATCACTAGCCCTAATCGCTGACCCTAATCACTATAGATATTCAGCAGCCCTAATCACTAGCCCTAATCACTATAGATATTCAGCAGCCCTAATCACTGGCCCTAATCACTATAGATATTCAGCAGCCCTAATCACTGGCCCTAATCACTATAGATATTCAGCAGCCCTAATCACTATAGATATTCAGCAGCCCTAATCACTAGCCTTAATCACTATAGATATTCAGCAGCCCTAATCACTGGCCCTAATCACTATAGATATTCAGCAGCCCTAATCACTGGCCCTAATCACTATAGATATTCAGCAGCCCTAATCACTAGCCCTAATCACTATAGATATTCAGCAGCCCTAATCACTAGCCCTAATCACTATAGATAGTCAGCAGCCCTAATCACTAGCCCTAATCACTATAGATATTCAGCAGCCCTAATCACTAGCCCTAATCGCTGACCCTAATCACTATAGATATTCAGCAGCCCTAATCACTAGCCCTAATCACTATAGATATTCAGCAGCCCTAATCACTAGCCCTAATCACTATAGATATTCAGCAGCCCTAATCACTAGCCCTAATCACTATAGATATTCAGCAGCCCTAATCACTAGCCCTAATCACTATAGATATTCAGCAGCCCTAATCACTATAGATATTCAGCAGCCCTAATCACTAGCCCTAATCACTATAGATATTCAGCAGCCCTAATCACTGGCCCTAATCACTATAGATATTCAGCAGCCCTAATCACTGGCCCTAATCACTATAGATATTCAGCAGCCCTAATCACTAGCCCTAATCACTATAGATATTCAGCAGCCCTAATCACTAGCCCTAATCACTATAGATAGTCAGCAGCCCTAATCACTAGCCCTAATCACTATAGATATTCAGCAGCCCTAATCACTAGCCCTAATCGCTGACCCTAATCACTATAGATATTCAGCAGCCCTAATCACTAGCCCTAATCACTATAGATATTCAGCAGCCCTAATCACTAGCCCTAATCACTATAGATATTCAGCAGCCCTAATCACTAGCCCTAATCACTATAGATATTCAGCAGCCCTAATCACTATAGATATTCAGCAGCCCTAATCACTAGCCCTAATCACTATAGATATTCAGCAGCCCTAATCACTGGCCCTAATCACTATAGATATTCAGCAGCCCTAATCACTGGCCCTAATCACTATAGATATTCAGCAGCCCTAATCACTGGCCCTAATCACTATAGATATTCAGCAGCCCTAATCACTAGCCCTAATCACTATAGATATTCAGCAGCCCTAATCACTAGCCCTAATCACTATAGATATTCAGCAGCCCTAATCACTATAGATATTCAGCAGCCCTAATCACTAGCCCTAATCACTATAGATATTCAGCAGCCCTAATCACTGGCCCTAATCACTATAGATATTCAGCAGCCCTAATCACTAGCCCTAATCACTATAGATATTCAGCAGCCCTAATCACTATAGATATTCAGCAGCCCTAATCACTAGCCCTAATCACTATAGATATTCAGCAGCCCTAATCACTGGCCCTAATCACTATAGATATTCAGCAGCCCTAATCACTGGCCCTAATCACTATAGATATTCAGCAGCCCTAATCACTAGCCCTAATCACTATAGATATTCAGCAGCCCTAATCACTAGCCCTAATCACTATAGATATTCAGCAGCCCTAATCACTATAGATATTCAGCAGCCCTAATCACTAGCCCTAATCACTATAGATATTCAGCAGCCCTAATCACTGGCCCTAATCACTATAGATATTCAGCAGCCCTAATCACTGGCCCTAATCACTATAGATATTCAGCAGCCCTAATCACTAGCCCTAATCACTATAGATAGTCAGCAGCCCTAATCACTAGCCCTAATCACTATAGATATTCAGCAGCCCTAATCACTAGCCCTAATCGCTGACCCTAATCACTATAGATATTCAGCAGCCCTAATCACTAGCCCTAATCACTATAGATATTCAGCAGCCCTAATCACTAGCCCTAATCACTATAGATATTCAGCAGCCCTAATCACTAGCCCTAATCACTATAGATATTCAGCAGCCCTAATCACTAGCCCTAATCACTATAGATATTCAGCAGCCCTAATCACTATAGATATTCAGCAGCCCTAATCACTAGCCCTAATCACTATAGATATTCAGCAGCCCTAATCACTAGCCCTAATCACTATAGATATTCAGCAGCCCTAATCACTAGCCCTAATCACTATAGATATTCAGCAGCCCTAATCACTATAGATATTCAGCAGCCCTAATCACTAGCCCTAATCACTATAGATATTCAGCAGCCCTAATCACTATAGATATTCAGCAGCCCTAATCACTAGCCCTAATCGCTGACCCTAATCACTATAGATATTCAGCAGCCCTAATCGCTGACCCTAATCACTATAGATATTCAGCAGCCCTAATCACTATAGATATTCAGCAGCCCTAATCACTAGCCCTAATCACTATAGATATTCAGCAGCCCTAATCACTGACCCTAATCACTATAGATATTCAGCAGCCCTAATCACTGGCCCTAATCACTGGCCCTAATCACTATAGATATTCAGCAGCCCTAATCACTGGCCCTAATCACTATAGATATTCAGCAGCCCTAATCACTAGCCCTAATCACTATAGATATTCAGCAGCCCTAATCACTAGCCCTAATCACTATAGATATTCAGCAGCCCTAATCACTAGCCCTAATCACTATAGATAGTCAGCAGCCCTAATCACTAGCCCTAATCACTATAGATAGTCAGCAGCCCTAATCACTAGCCCTAATCACTATAGATAGTCAGCAGCCCTAATCACTAGCCCTAATCACTATAGATATTCAGCAGCCCTAATCACTAGCCCTAATCGCTGACCCTAATCACTATAGATATTCAGCAGCCCTAATCACTAGCCCTAATCACTATAGATATTCAGCAGCCCTAATCACTATGGATATTCAGCAGCCCTAATCACTAGCCCTAATCACTATGGATATTCAGCAGCCCTAATCACTATAGATATTCAGCAGCCCTAATCACTATAGATATTCAGCAGCCCTAATCACTATAGATATTCAGCAGCCCTAATCACTAGCCCTAACCACTATAGGGCTGCTGAATATCTAATCACTAGCCCTAATCGCTGACCCTAATCACTATAGATATTCAGCAGCCCTAATCACTATGGATATTCAGCAGCCCTAATCACTAGCCCTAATCACTATGGATATTCAGCAGCCCTAATCACTAGCCCTAATCACTATGGATATTCAGCAGCCCTAATCACTATAGATATTCAGCAGCCCTAATCACTATAGATATTCAGCAGCCCTAATCACTATAGATATTCAGCAGCCCTAATCACTAGCCCTAACCACTATAGGGCTGCTGAATATCTAATCACTAGCCCTAATCGCTGACCCTAATCACTATAGATATTCAGCAGCCCTAATCACTATGGATATTCAGCAGCCCTAATCACTAGCCCTAATCACTATGGATATTCAGCAGCCCTAATCACTATAGATATTCAGCAGCCCTAATCACTATAGATATTCAGCAGCCCTAATCACTATAGATATTCAGCAGCCCTAATCACTAGCCCTAACCACTATAGGGCTGCTGAATATCTAATCACTAGCCCTAATCGCTGACCCTAATCACTATAGATATTCAGCAGCCCTAATCACTATGGATATTCAGCAGCCCTAATCACTAGCCCTAATCACTATGGATATTCAGCAGCCCTAATCACTATAGATATTCAGCAGCCCTAATCACTATAGATATTCAGCAGCCCTAATCACTATAGATATTCAGCAGCCCTAATCACTATAGATATTCAGCAGCCCTAATCACTAGCCCTAACCACTATAGGGCTGCTGAATATCTAATCACTAGCCCTAATCGCTGACCCTAATCACTATAGATATTCAGCAGCCCTGACCCCACACACAAAAAAAAAAAAAAAAAAATGATATGTTATATTGTACCTTTCATTAGCATCTGCTGTGTGACTAGGCAGTTGCCTTTTGGGAGGAGCTGGAAAGGAGCAGTTCCCCCCCCACCCCCACCCTTGGGATTCTGCTTCTCCATGTGACCTTTCAAATATATGAAAACACCCATCACTTGGCTTAGCGACACCCCCTGCATTCATATATTTGAAAAGGTCACATGTTTCCCAAGGGTGGGGGGAGCTGCTCCTTTCCAGCCCCTCCCAATTGGCAACTGCCTAGTCACACAGCAGATGCTAATGAAAGGTACAATATAACACATCTTTTTTTCTGTAAAACCTATTTTTTTTTATACAAAAACACTTTGGCAGTGTATGTACTATGCTCTGTGGGGACTGGGGGAGTGCTAAAAATGGGTCTCCTGGTGACAGGTTCCCTTTAAGGGCCACACCATCCTTTACTAGATATCAAGAACCTTCCCCAGTATGGGCCTCGTCCCCCGAATCACACGCAGGATCAGACGTAAAGACTCCCTCTTTAGGAATGTTCCTACTAAAGAAGACTTTAAAATGCTCCTTACTGAGGTAAAAGATGCCTTTGAATCTAAGATCGCTGAAATGCGGCAAGACCTACAGAATATGACGGATCGTATAGAAGTTTTAGAAACAACCGATGACAATAGACGCACCATGACACAAGTCCAGATGACGGCAGCCTCTCACACTGACGTTTTAAGGGACATGACTAGACACCTGGAGGATCTAGATAATCAGGGTAGACTGAATAATAGAGTGCGTGGAGTACCGGAAGCAAATGTAAAAGAAGATGTGAAAGCTACCCTGACGTCTCTTTTCAGCATTTTTGGAAGATGACTTTGTACATATCAAATTAGAAAGAGCTCATAGGACACTCTGGCCAAAATCATCAACCGCTAACCCCAGAGATATAATATGTTGTTTACAGGACTTTGAGCTTAAGGAGCGGATGTTTGCAGCTAGAAAACACCGAGATGTGGGATTTAGAGGAGCAAAGGTCCAGTTGTTCCAAGATCTTTCCTGGATAACCTTACAGAAAAAGGAGAAATTTACGTGCACCCCCCCCCCACCCCCTACTGGATAACCTGAGGCAAAATGGCATTCTGTACAAATGGGGATTCCTGTTCGCTCTTACAGCAACTAAAGAAGGAAGATCGGCCACCCTGCAATCCTACTATGATCTGGAACCCTTCTACAACACCTTGGACATCCCAATAGCAGATATATGTGACTGGGAAATCAAGTATCCGCCTCCTATGCTACCGCCAGTCTGGGACACAGTCCAGAAGAAGGAAAGGAGAAGGCCTTAAGGGGCCTGCCTCAAGTTCTTTTCTATTAGCAGTAGTATATTTTGCAGATTTTTCTAGTGGACATTCTGTTCTATTTGAGGAATACTGAAGCCATGTATTGGTGCCGTTTATATGCATTCTGATAGTATGGCAGTATATGATAGGATCGTACAGACAACTTAGGGTTAAAGTACCCTATGGAGACTGAAAAATAGGGAAAAAAAAAAAATTTATAATAAAGCCATTAAAAAACTCAAATCGCCCCCTTTCCCTAGAAATGATATAAATATACACTAAAACACATTAGGTATCGACACGTTCGGAAATGCCAGATCTATAAAAATACAATAACAGTTTTTCACTGCGTTTAACTCTGTAACGGAAAATCACGCCCAAAGTTGAAAATGGCACTATGCCATTTTAACAAAAAATAAAAAATTCTATAAAAAAGTGATCAAAAGGTCGTACAGTCCTAAAAATGATAACATTGTAAGCATCATCAAAATCTGCAAAAAACAACACCTCCCAAAGCTCTGTACACCAAAGCATAAAAAAGTTATTCGCGCCAGAAGATGGCAAAATCCCCCAAAAAATGTTGTATAGGAGGTTTTAATTTTTTTAAATGTATGAAAACATTATAAAACCTATATAAATTTGTTATCCCCGTAATCATACCGACCCAAAGAATAAAGTAGACATGTGCGCACAGTGAAATACGTCAAATCCAAGCCCACAAGAATATGTGCATATTTTGTGTGGTTTATTTAACCAATTTCACTGCATTTGGAATTTTTTTCCCCGCTTCTAAGTACACATCATGGAATATTAAATACAACCATTTTGAAGTGTAATTTGTTATGCAGAAAATAAGCCATAACACAGCTCTGTACAGGGAAAAATAAAAAAGTTAGATTTTTGAAGGTCGGGAGTGAAAAATGAAAACACAAAAAGTTCTCACTTAACCCTGCTAAGGGGCAGAACTCTCCTGCAAAGCGAAGACTACTACTTCAGGAACTTAAACTACATAAAGCGGATATAGTCTTTCTGCAGGAGACTCATATTGACTCTAAGGGCACATTTGCATTTGCCAGCCATACGTATCCAGTGACATATGTGGCATCACACAATAGCAAAAAGGCAGGGGTGGCGGTCCTCTCTACCACATGCCCAGTACAGATGGTCTCAGCACTTCATATACAAATTTGTAGATTTCATTTATAAATGCTGAAGATTGTAACATTCACAGAATTTTATGAATGGAGATCCAGTAAATGTTCTGTCTCTCGACAGAATTTGTACCATGTATGAAAATATTCAGTTCGTTAAGGGAAAAAAAAAAAAACCTGTAGAAAAGACACAGAATGATCATCCACAACAGCCTTACCGCTCTGCTGCTCGGAGCTTCTCAGACCCCTGAGTGTACACAGCGATAGACCAATCTACGCAACGAGCAAAGCCCTCTTTCAGAAGCAACTCTGTAATGTTTCCATTCTGCAAATAAGAAAAGGTTTTTTATAGAGCAATTAGAAATAAATACAAAACTAAAAATATATCAGTATGATTTAGTTAGTGGAAAAAAAAACAAACAAACAAAAAACCCCACGCAAAACACATATACTTACAGGGTGCAGAATGGTGCCAAGTATATTCTGGTTGTGACTGCTCTCTAGAATTATTTGCACATCTCTCTGCAGCAGACGAGACTCTGTAAAAAACTTTGCTTCAGCAGCAAAGGGTTCCGGAACTTCTTTGCCTTCCTCATTTCTCTTGAATGTTGGGCACTATGAAACAAAGTGAAATCATTTAGACTTTCCTCCCCGAAATGTAAGAGTTAAAAATAGGCATACTACTCTCTCCACATTGCACTTCCCAGGTCATTCCTAATGTACCCGCTCTTACTTTCCCATCTTTTGAGGTCCACACCGTTAGACTTTTCCATCCATTTTCTCTTTGTATGGCTGTGGTATACCATCCTCATGGCTCATCCTACCACTCCACATCTTGGCTCCCTCCCTTTCTATCCTGTGAAATTACAAGCATCCTCAAGGGAGACTTTAACATACCTATTAACACCCCTTTATCTCCTCCTGCCTCTCAGCTATCATCACTACTTCTGTAAGTCTTTCACAACTTTTGAAATCTCCCACTCAAAATGAGGGAAACATCCTTGTCTTTGTTTTCTCCCGACTTTCTTTAAAATCCAATTTTACCAATTCTTCCTTTCCAGTTTCAGACCCTAACACAGGCCTTGGGGTTGAAGGTCTGGCCACCTATTTTAAAGATAAAAGTAATTGTGTTTGCCATTAAATAATTTCTCAATCCACTCACTCCACTAATCCCCTTCCCTCCTAATCTTTACCCTGTTTGTGACCGTCTCAAAGGATAAGCACAAAGGAAGTGTCCAGGCTCCTTTCTGCTTGCCCCACTACCTGCATTAGTGACCCCCATCCCTTCACATCTCATACAGTCTCTCTCCTCAGCAGTCACTTCTCGTAATTTTCAACTTCTCCCTCTCTTCTGGTGTCATTCCCTAATCTTTCCCCAACTCGCTCTCAGCCAACTCCCTCCCCTACAACCTGGTTTTTGTACTATGCACTCCACTGAAACTAGACTTTCTAAAGTCTCCAATGATCTCTTCACCAACAAATACAAAGGCGACCAATTTCTCCCCATTTTTCTGGATTTCTCGTCAGCATTGGCATTCTCTTGGTTTTCTTTCCGTCTCTTTGACCACACTTTCAGGTTCTCCTTTTCTGGATCTCTGTTCTCTCATCATCCTCTCACTATCGTGGTTGCTCAGGATGCAGTCCAAGGTCCTTTTCTCCTTTCCCTCTATACTGCCCCCATCGGACAAACCATCAGCAGATTAGGTTTCCTGTATCATCTCCATGTTTATGACACCCAGCTATATACTTCTGTAGGTAACATCACCCCTGCCTTAATTCAGAACAGTAGTGATTGTCTCTCTGCCATCTCTAACATCATGTCCTCTCTGTTCTTGAAACGTAATCTTTCGAAGACTGAATTTCTTGTCTTTCCACCATCTACTAGCCCAACATGACCTCTAATCTTGGTCTGTGGGATTAGGATAACACAGAGGCAGCAGGACCACTGTCTTGGGGTTGTGCTGGACTCTGATCTTTCCTTTGCACTGTATATTAAATCCTCATGCATCTCATCATCATTTCTAGAACCAGCCCATTTCTTACAGTTGACACCTGTAAAATGTTAAATCGTTGCACTGTTACTCTCAACTAGACTACTGTAACTCCCTACTAATCTGTCTTCCACTCACTAAACCATCTCCTCTCCAATCTATTCTAAATGGAGCAGCCAGGTTTGTCTTTCAGACCAAACACTACAAAGATGCCTCCAGTTTGTGCCAGTCATTGCACTGTTTGCCCATCTCCTTCCAAATACAATTTCAAATAATAACCCTCATCCACAAAGCTCTGCATAATGCTGCACCTAAACAAAAAGAAAAAAAAAAGAAGTTTTTCAGCTCACCAAACTCGCAAATGCCTATATAGATCCATCGCACGGAGTGTGAAAGTCAGGCCGCTCTGAAAAAACTTGTACAGGAAAAAGGGTTCGGAGACTCCACCGAAGATACAAAAATATGATTATAGAAAAGTATCAAGGAACATTTAAAAACCAACTTTTAATCACACGATTAAAAAGCCCTGTGCACAAGGCTTTTTAATCGTGTGATTAAAAGTTAGTTTTTAAGTGTTCCTTGATACTTTTCTATAATCATATTTTTGTATCTTCGCTGGAGTCTCCAAACCCCTTTTCCTATACACATAATGCTGTAACTCCCCATCTCCCTTGTGTCGATCACCCAACCTGTGCGCTTTGATTTGCCAGTGAAGGTAGATACATTTCTACCTTAATTCCAATTCCCTGGAATGCCCTTCCCCAGACTCAAGATTGCCTAAAGATATTGCGTATTAGTCTATCATACTTGCTAACTACATAAAATTTCAACTCTTTACTAAATCATCCTGTGTAAATAGCAAATAAGACCGCCATCTATTACATGCTGTAGTGAAAAAATGGGCAATAGTAGCAGGTTGTTAAACACATTTTTCTAAGCACTTTCATATACTGTAAGGCTTAAGAGAGTTAAAATAACAGGAGACATTGATGCAACATACATTGATGAGGTGAGGTTTGTGGATAGTAACAAACTATAAAATGAGAAAAACGTGAAACAACTTAAACCATTACGACAACTTGCTTGAAAGATTAAAGTGCATCCTACCTTAATTCCAGACAACATGACAGTCACTATGTAGTAATCAGGAAGAAGAAGGGCCCTTACAACACTTCCATCCCGAACATGCTCAATAATAGCTGCAAAACAAGAGTCAATATATTATATGCGGAACCATTTAATAATTTTGGGCAGCTTTTTACTTAAGTAACTGTAATTGACAAAGTTATCACTAGTATTTATGTTGGGCAAAAAAGCATGTGTACAGTGAATGCCAATGCCTTGCATGAAGGACAAAATAGTTTGAGAAATAGCCACAGACTCTGAACCTTTTTCTAAGAGTCACATAGCATTTGGATGCACAACAGAAAATGTAGATTCCCAGGTGCCTCAGTATCCCACACAAATTCGCACCCTGAAGCAAAACGCTCTCAAAAGGGGAGCTGCCTCTTCCCTAGATCGCCCCTCCTACACCAGAGGCCTGGGTGACTTCCACGCGTCATGCGGCTGTCACAGTCCCAAAACCCACCACTCATTAATACGTTTCTAGTTTACAGCGTGGAAGTGTTTGTTAGCGTTATCGGAGGTTTCCGATAACGCAAGCAGTGTAACACTGCTGTGTCGGTTTTATCACAAGGAGCTGCTTACTGCTTTACTACTGTAGTAGCAGTACATTATGAATACTATTAAGGCCTCCGATGCACTTATAAAATAATAATAATTCCTTTATTTATATAGTGAACACAGATTACGCAGTGCTTCACAGAGCTTGCCAAATACTGATAAATCCTTCCAGAGATTTCTGGGATTACATGTGTAGAACTCAGGTTTACACCATTCCAATGCATGCAAACTAATACAGACAAACTAATACAGACTTTACAATGGACACTTCCCATTTTATTGAAGAAACAAATGTTCGTTTAGTCATTGTAAAAGTGTGGGTGTACACAACGTTGTAATTACCGTTCACAGGTTTTTGATGTGAGGAGTCCACAAAATGCCTAGTGTTCTCGATTATGTATTTCATGTCTCTGATTGTATGTGAGCCAGTCCCCTCACTCCAAATTCCTTTCTTAGAAGATCTTGCTTGCTCTTCAATTTCTGCCAGTCTGATTTGCTCAGGCCTGTGAAAAAGGAGAAGAAAAAAAAAAAAAGAAAAAGGTAATATATTTAACCACTAAAATAAAAAAAAAAAACATTAAAGTTAGTATCAGCAAAAGTGATCAATTTATCAACAACAGTAAGTGGAGATTGAAAGGGTTTGGAAGTCAAGAGGATGTTGATTTTCATCTAGTGTGCATGGGGCCTTAAAATTATTGAGGAGCAATTTGTCCGCCAGGACAGTTTCATGCATCACCAGGTACAGTGGCATACTTTATTTCATGTTAAAGGAAAATGACTGCTAGCATAGTTCTATTTAAATATAGACCTCTTTTTCCAGAAGTCAATAGGGGTCATTGCAGATGTGTGTGCAATGCATGTTTTCCTCAAAAAGAATACACTCACAAGGTATATACATACTGTATGTTTGTATTCTGAGCATAGCTTAACAGATGAGGAAGAAATTAATGGAATGGGGGTAGCAATTCAGTTATTAGACTAATGAAATCATCTAATTGTCTCTCCTCTTTTATTTGACTCCTGGAGCAAAATGTCTACTTATTAACACCACGTTAAAAACCTTGCAAGAACATTTCAATGACATTTGTATACTAATATAACGTATTCAGAGTTTGCCCAAGGCAAACGGCACTGCACAAGCTAAATGACTGAGCCATGGAGGGGTTAATAAGATCCAATTAAACAACAAATGTAAGGTGGAGTTCTATGTGCCGTTCACTTCATTCCTCAGAGTTGCATATTAAACATCACTAATTATAGAACAAAGCTATACAAATACCACTAACCAAAAGGGATCATATATGATCGATGATGGATCTGCAGATATGCACATAATGAGGAACGAGATGCCTAATGGAGTATTTCACAGGCTCCTCAGAGACGGGGATAATTCTACATATCACTAAGGTAATGTGCAAGACTGGTTTGGCTGAAGAAATTAGCATTTCATAAAAAGTGAGTCCTTCAAGCCAGCCATACATAGTAGATCAAAGTCATCTAAACCTGCCAAGTGCTGTGTGATGGGATACACTTTGCCAGCATTATTCACAAAAAATTTACTGCAGTCTCCTGTTCCCTAAAATATTCCCTAGTTTACCCTACCCAAACAGTCCCCTCATGGTTATTTTATACAAGTCCCCTCAAGACCTATGGATTCATTAGATAGAGCCTCCTTAACCCCATGAATTCCTTATGTGGGACCCCAGCAGCGCTTTCAAAAATCCATAATTTTCTCATTTTTCCGTGTACAGAGCTGTGTGAGGGTTTATTTTTTGCATACCAAATTTTACTTCTAAGCGACGTTATTATTTCATGGGAAAGCTGGAAAAAAAATTTCCAAATATGGCGAAATTGGGGAAAAATTGTGGGCTCCAGTTTTTACAACTTTCACCATGCGCTCCAAATAAAACCTCTGCTTTATTCTTTGGTTTGGTATGTTCACGGCGATACCAAATTTATATTGGTTTTATTGTATTTTAATACATTTTAAAAAAATGAAACGAATGTGTTAAAATAATAATTGCTTCGCATATCTTTTGACGCTAATAACTTTCATACTTTAGAGCTGTGTGGGGTGTCATTTTTTCCAAAATGAGCAGACAATTTCATTGCTGTGATTTTGAGGACTGTACGACCTTTTGATTTTTTTAATGTGATGTAAAATAAAGTAAGGATCGTTTCAGACATTTGGGCGCCATTTTCCATTATCCGGTTCACGATAACCGCTTTAATAATTAAATAAATAGTGGAAAAAGGCAGCACACCAAACGAAGTCCAGTTTCAAGTGTAAAAAGTGGGTTCCATTTTATTCCATGTTTCAAAAGACAGCTGTCTTTTGAAACATGGAATAAAATGGAACCCACTTTTTACACTTGAAACTGGACTTCGTTTGGTGTGCTGCCTTTTTCCACTATTTATCTACAAAGGACTCTAGGCCCGGTCTTATTGTGCCTGCACCCACCATCACCATTTGCTACGTGTGCTGCTTGCATTTTCTTCAAGCGCTTTAATATTTAGATATTTTGAGATGCACCAATACTTAACATGGTTGTGATTTTTACTGTTTATTACGTTTTACACTAGTTCTAGCGAATGGGGGATTTGAATTTTTATGGATTTTTTTATTGCTTAAACTTTTTTCTTCTATTTTTTTTAAGACTCTTTAGCACAGTGGTCCCCAGCGACCGGGCAGTGGAACACTTTGTTCTGGGCCGAGGCTGCGATTGTTGGGTGACCTGTCAGTGAATCGGCACCCAAGCTTGATTGATTACAAGTCAGGAAAACTAAACTGGTTATTTTGTGTTGCTGTATGCAAGGATGGAGCATCTGCCATGACTGACCCTAGTAGTGAATCTAGAAATCAGTCCAAAGACGTTGCAACTAAATGAGAGTCTACACACTGTGTCATCCATAGAGAAATGCTGGCTAGCTGAAAATTGTCACCAGAACTGAACAGTGTTTCATTAAAGTTCATGCTCTTAACTCGCTTCTGCTTGAGCAGCTCTGTGAAGAGATGGATGCAGAGCACAAACGTATTCTTCTATACACCATAGGTAAATGGATTTCTACCTAGCCAGAGGTTTTGAATTATGAGGGCCGCTTCTTAGGTTTCTTTTAGAAACCTTGCAGCACCGGATGGGTCACAGTACTTGCGTACTTGTGTAACATATTGAGCTCATTGAAGAAGTCTCTTCAGGGGAGAATGACAATGGTATTCAAGTTGGCATATAAAGTTGATGCATTCAAAGGCAAACTGCAGCAGTGGGCATGGCGAGTGAAAATAGGAACATTTGACATGTTTCAGGTTGTAGCAGGTTTTTTTTTTTTTTTTTTTAGGAGAGACCAACATTGGGCCTTCATTCTCCCAGTTGCTGCAGAATCATCCATCTCAGCTTTTGGAAGAGTTTGAACATTACTTCCCAGCCCACAACCCACGAACAGGAAAGGAATGGATCCGTGACCCATTTGTAAAGGGGCCAGGGAAATTGACCTTGTCAATACTGGAAGAACAACAACTACTTGATCATAAATGATGGGGGATCTTAAAACCATGTTTGAGATCTCAAATCTTCCAGCATTCTAGATTAAAGTCAAGGCATATTATGCGGAGATTGTCACTGTCTACCATCAACCCTAGATGGGACCAGCTCATTGCAGATAAACAAGCTCCCACTGATTCTGCATTATGGTGCCATTTGTGAGAGGTTTGAACCTGCACCGTAACCCCCTCCACTACCAGTCCCTGGAAAAATTGACTCAGGTAACTGGTTCCTGGTGCAAAAAAGGGTGGGGACCACTGATTTGGGGTACGTTAAACCTAGATAATCTGATCGTTCCTACCATATGCTGCAAAATATTGCAGTATATGGCATTTTTACACAGTTCTCATTACGAGCTACTGGCTCATAAATAAACTGCAGATCGCTGCTCCCAGATGGCGGCACCCACGTGCAGCTGTCCTTTAAACACTGCCAACAGCATCTGAAGGGTTGATACCCGCGATCGGTGCTAGCAGCAAACCCCACCTCTGTGCCGTACATGTACGGTGCAGAACGTGAAGGAGTTAAAAACTCTATAGCAGCTATATAGACCTTAACATACTGGTACAATATATATGAATCTTAAAAGATGTGAGCTTAGTAGCCTTCTGAATGGCTGTAACACATGTAAATGTAATGAAATACATCTACCTTACTGAGGACACATTCACATACTGAAAATAAAATAGGATAACAACCAACCAAAATTGTCCGTGGTGTCCCTTGGTCATATGTGGAAATGTGTGACTAGTTTCCAATTCAACTGGTATAGAAATATGTCTGGGGTAATAAGTGAGGTGACACACTATATAACATGGACTTGGGTAACAGGCAATCTAAACAAGGATAGCGAGTCCCCTCACTTATTACCAGAGAGATATAATATATAGTCTGGTTGAAGCACATCTTTACCCAGAGGAACCTGTAACTTCACAGTAATAGTGCAAGGCTCTTTTTGGTTATTATTCATGGGCCTAGCTTTTAGTAATATAATAAAGATTTCAGATTTTAAATGTTCCTTCTTACAGGCAGTTATTTCTCTACTTGCTATTCACATTCACACAATGCTATCAAAACACAATTCAAAGGCATCAGTGAGTAGTTTGGCCTAATCAAGTATGCGTTTACACCTAAGAACTCGCTATCGATAAAAAAAGCACCATGTGTGTTTTGTATGTAAATATGGGGGACATTTAGCAGAAGTGTCTGAGAACATAACTGTTGTAGTTGCTCATGGCAACCAATGAAAGATCAACTTTTATTTTATAGGCTGCGGTGGTAAAAGGAAGAGGAACTAGAACAGTTCTGCACTGACAGTTAAAGGGTTATCTGAGAACAATAGAGAATATTTACCGTATATATTCGAGTATAAGCCGACCCGAGTATAAGCCGAGACCCCCAATTTTACCACAAAAAAAATGGGAAAACCTATTGACTCGAGTATAAGCCGAGGGTGTAGTATACAGCCAGCTAGCCCCCTGTAGTATACAGCCAGCTAGCCCCCTGTAGTATACAGCCTGCCCCCAGTAGTATACAGCCTGCCCCCAGTATAATAAAAAAATAAACTTAATACTCACCCTCCGACGATACTCACCTTTGATTTGAAGTGGCGGCTCCCGGTCCTCGGCGGCGGCTCCCGGTCCATTGTGGCGGCTTCTCTCTTCGATCTTCACGTGCCGACAGTCGCGTGCATGCGACTTGCCAGCGGGCGCACAGTGCGATGCGGCGGTGTCGCCGCTGATGACGTCATCAGCGGCGACACCGCTACATCATATTGTGCGCCCGCCGGCAAGTCGCATAGAAGCGACTGCCGGCACGTGAAGATCGAAGAGAGAAGCCGCCGCAGAGGATCGGGAGCTGCCGCCGAGGACCGGGAGCCGGAGGGAGAGTATTAATTTTTTTTTTTTTATTAACTCGTGTATAAGCCGAGATTAGGTTTTTCAGCACATTTTTTGGGCTGAAAAACTCGGCTTATACACGAGTATATACGGTAAACGATAAATCAGGAAAGTATCACTGCCTGCAGCCCTTTTATTTACAGCAAAACACTTGGCTATGTACTCTTGTTTCAACACCGCTCTCAAAATGTGAAGCCTTCTGACCCACAAATATTAAATTCATAATGCATGTTACTGAAGTCCTAGTGCAATTTCTTCTAGTATTCTCTTTAAAGTGTTCATCTGTTTCTCAACTGAAAGTTATCTTCCATTAAAATGCTTAAAACATTCAAACTTTTGAAGTGACCCAGTCACCATAAATCTTAATCAATTATGTTAAAGAGCTAGAGAAGCTGAGCAGATTAAGTTTAGCTTGGTCATTATAATTGGTAGGATAAATTCATTCTTACTTCTCTACATAGAAAAAGCAAAAAGTCTATCTCATGGAATGACAGCCATCTGTAAATTCATACTTCTAAATAGCAAACAATGAGCTGAACCCACAACATGAACTTACGTTGTAGTCCTTGCGCCTTCACGTCGAGAGGCAAGTCCTTCAGCAAGTAAAGATTCTGCAATATTTTCTCCAGTTGCATCTGAGGAGGGAAAAAAAAAAAAAAAAGGTAAGAAACTTTGTCATGTTGCCACAAGTGGAAGAGTCAAAGCTACTTTCACATTTACCACCTTCAATACTAGGTTTATTCACAATTTTTGACTTTCCAAAACCCATAACTTTGTTTTTTCAGTTTACAGAGCCACATGAGGGCTTGTTATCTTTGGTAGGAATTGTAACTGGAGGGTAACAAAAATTCCAAAATGAGGTGTAATTGGATAAAACGGCAGTGCCCATGTGTGACAACTCAATCCTTTAGAGTTAAATCACGGTCATACTACAAGGTCGATCAGGTTATTATGTCTGAGTAAATTGATACATGTCTGTACAGTAGCTAGGATACATCCCAATCTACATGCATACAGTAGGGATTTATCACCATTTGCATGTAATCTCTACAGACAATCACTGTTTTGTTTTCAACAGAGCCTAATGAGAATTGTTCCTGCATTCTCACTAGCCCCTTCTGGAGAAAGAAATAAATTAAGATGATACAAAAAAAGTTAAGTCTTTTGACAATATATGGCGATAACCATTTTGTATCAGTCAATATATTTGTATTACTATTCCTGCACAGTAAAACCAACTTATGAAAAAAAAAAAAAGATACAATTGTGACAACTTTCTCTGAGATCCATATAGAGACAGTGATAGAATAGTGCTGTCAACCTTCTTCGATGGAGCAAAAGTGGGGGAAATTTAAAAAAAAAAAAAAAAAAAAACCAACACACACCAACTCGGAACTATAAATGCCATGACTGTTAGAAAACATACCTTTGCCCAAATACACAGTTCCATAGTATCGTTCCTCATTAATTTTGTGATCTATGGTGAAGCAGACTTCTTTCCCAATAAGTTTTCTCCTCAGGAACTCTCGAGCAGGAAAGGCCCAGGGCTGCAAAAAAAAAAAAAATAATAATAATAATAATTATATGCCATATTTAGGTTATAACTATTTACAGGGGGGTATATGATTATTCATTATTGCCTTGAGCATCAATTATAGCTCAACAATGTCTCATTCTGTTCACAAGTTGAATCATTGTCTGAGGCATGGCATCCCACTCTTCTTAAAGTGGCACCATTGGGCCACTGAGGTTCTAGGCAGTGGTGGCGAACTTATGGCACAGGTGCCAGCGGTGGCACTCACAGCCCTCTCTATGGGCACCCATGCCTTCGTCCCAACGCAGTTTGCCAAACTCTGTACTACCTCTTGCAGTCTCAGGCAACCCAGGACCCTGGAAGGAAGCTACAATGATAATCTGAACTTTTTTTTTTTTTTAAATCAACTGATCTAGCAAGCTCTGTTTAGCACTGCATAATCTGTGAGCAGTATGAAGGAATTATTATTATTACTGTATTGGTGTTCTCAGGTGACAGAGCAGGGAGTAATAGGTTGCCACCTGAATTGTCGCATTTTCACTTTGTGAAAAATATGTGGGTTTTGGTTGTAGTTTGGGCACTCGGTATCTAAAAGGTTTGCCATCACTGTTCTAGGGTACAGAGTTATGTAGCCTCCACGTGGAAACTCAATGTATCTCAGATTTTTAATGGGATTCCGGTCTGGAGAAAGCAGTCACTTCGCTTGTAATGCAAACTTGATAAACTGGAGCATTGTCATTTATGAATATCAAACTAGGCCTGTACTGTTCAGAGAGACACAATTACTGGATTAATAAAAGTTATGTGCAGGTCATGTGATCACCACTATGTTTGGCTGTAGTCAGTTGGTTGCAGTGCATCCTGTATGGCCAGTGTTGTGGTGGGACATCATCTCAGTGATGTAATGTGCAGGGATGGCAGTTACACATCATTAATATGGTAACAGAGCATGTTACATCATTACTGGGAGCAGAGCACAAGAGGGAGGAGGAGTTAAAGGATCTTGGTACTCGTAGTTTCCATCTTGATAAATAGCTTGATTTATGATTAACAAATTGACAAATTAAGTTCCATTTTGTGACTGATGCCATTGAGTTTTGGTTTTATTCATTTATTTATAACATTATGGGTTTTGGTATAAGAGGTTCATATTCCCGAAATACCCCCTTTTAGCATGTTGGGAGCTAAGCAACATTTGTTCCATTATGAACAGTGGGCCTGTTCAACTGAATGATAGTCATCAGCGTGGGAGGTGGCCAAAGGACATCCACTTCTATATCTTTCTGGGACTTTCAGCCTCTGTTGCAACCTCCTGATGACACTAAACGTCTGAGAGCAACTTGCTTGAACACTTGAAATGGCGACGTACGGTTGACCAAATAGTAGAGTTCCTCTTGGTTTCATAAATGTTGAAATATGAACAGCAGGGTGAGGAGGACTGTTTAAATACCAGTTGTAATAGAACCAAGAAATTTACTGGACAGTTAATAAATCAAAGACCTGGTGTTCCCTGGAAAAGAGCTTAAAGCTAACCGGTCACCAAAAGTAAACATTTCTGCCAGGGACAGGTCCTAATGGCCTGTGCAATTATTTTAATTATTCTGAATCAATCCAATGAAGTGTTTTAGATTATCTAAAGAATGCAGGGCTCACCACACACTGCTAGCAGGGAGGCAAGTAATGTGAAAAAAAATGCTATATACTACAGAAATTAATTAGAATTCTGACAAAGCTATTTTTGAAATTAACATAGCAAAGGTTACTGGAACCTGTCACCAACTAAAAATAACATTCCTGGTGACAGGTTTGCTTTAAAGGGGATGCGTGACTATTTAAAAAAAAAAAAATCAGATGTGCTTGGGACAGCTTCTTAAAAATAAATCAAATTCAACTCCTCTTCTCTGGCACACCCAGTATCCCGCGCTGCGGCACAGAGCCATCTCCACTCCAAAAACTTCCCAGAAATTGTTGGAGCAGAGCAGACCAGTACACATTTACCATTTCAAAAAGGCCTTCCTCTATAATAGTCGGACAACTTCACAACAAATTGTGCAAAACCGTAATTAAACAATGAACAGTTGGACATTTAAAGGACACCTGTCATAAGGTCTCTGTCACTAGTCCTGTCACCACTACCTGTTGGAGCAGCTCACAAGGATTCCATACCAGCCTTTATCTAGTCAATTCATACATTAATCATTATAAAAATTATCTTTTTTGGAGGCTGGGCACAAAGGGAGAGAAAGTGAGGTCACCCGTTTCCCCTCCTCATGTATCTAGGAGTATCTAGGAGAACAGAGCATGTCAGCAGATAAAGCACAGACATCAGATACAAAGGTACCTGACATCTCCTTCCATACACATGGCTGCATCCTGGAACAGTTGTATCTCTCAAATACACAGGCTGCAGGAGGCGTGTCCAGAAGAGCCAGCACCAAGAGTGCCACATTATACTGGCCGTCAGTCATGTGTATAGGAGTATCTCACACAGTGCAGGGGGCGCCAAGGAAGCACAGAGAAGCCAGCACCAGGATACAGGCTATCAGTCAAGCACTAGGGGTGTGGCTGTGCCTCACACTTATGAATAAGCTGGACAGCTCAATATGCCTGAAATAATAACTCATTGGACCCCTCATTTGCATCCAGCTTTAGGACCCGTTTAGGATGTAGGGATAGGGGAAATGCTTTCTAATGGCAGTTTATGAAAACATATTTAGTTTTGGGGGTTAAATTAACTCTTCAAAAGAGGTCACATTAACTTCAGCTAATGTTAGAGTGCATTTTAGGTTCCTCCTGTATTTTGAAACACATACATTTTTAATCATTTAATTACTTCAAAACCTTTTAAGTATTTCACACTCTGCATAAAAGCCATAACTTCTTTTTCAATTTTAAAGTGGTTAGTGAAATATAACGGACAATTAAAAAAATTCCCAAACAGTGCTTTTGATATTTTAATCCTTTCCCTGCAAATGACAAACCTTAAACATGGTGACTATTTTGGAACCCAGGATATATCAAACATCCAAAATGATTCATAACTTTTTAAGAGCTTGAACTTTTCATGAAGTACAAGATGGTGGTAAATATAAACTCTGTTCTTTTCCAATTTTTATACAGCATGTTTAATTGAAGTTCAAAGTATAACGTTTTTATATGTATATAATTTGAGATTGTGATAAAGTTGCAGTTAAAATTCAAATTGTTGAGTTCCCCTTTTTTAATTTTTATTTTTGGGTTGACTAAATTTTAACATGTGTAACTGGTGCATAACATTGAGGTGCATTGCATACCATTTTATGCTTGGGACTCTTTTGGCATAACCAACAGGGGGGGGGGGGGGGGGGAAACCACCTTTACATAAAAACTATGACAGTCTTGATTAAAAACCACCAGGTGTTATTTTAATAATTTAATAGGAGTTTAAAGGGTGAAAGGCTTAAAAAGAAAACTATGAAAAAAGCACTGCTATACAAAGGATTTTCTCCGTTTTTGACACCTATAACTTTTTCATACATTAGCGTATAGAAATTGTAAAGGGCCCTGCGGCAAACCAATTGTTTCAATTCCCCCACCAAAATTTTTGGAGGCCATTTATTTTACACAGTAAAAGGTAATGTTACTAACCTGCTGTGGGTATCATGAGTAAATTAACTCTTAGTGTGTATATAACGTAACCAAGAACTCCAAAAAATTCAAAACTGGAGTGTTATGACTTCTTTATACAACAACTTTTTAAACTTTTAAGTATCTATATAATAATGGGATGCACTACTGAATTGCCGACACCTGTGCACTTTTGCTCGTCATTTCCAGTGTGCAGTATATCAGCAAGGTCTGAAACGCATCAGACATGTTTTTTTCATGACTGTATTCACAGTGCTGTCCTGTTGATCTGGAACAATAAAGCTTATACCACGTTTTAATGTACAGTTGAGTGTTGTCTTATCTTACCTTTGTTTTCTACATACTATAAGGAAGCCGGACACTACCTTTCTGCACTGTACACCTGGAAGGGAGCTGTTCATTTTTCTTGTTTCAACTTTTGAAACTAGGCGGATTTCAACAAGACTGAAGGGATTGTCCAGAGGTTAAAAACATTGCTACTTCCTTCCAAAACAGCACCACCCCATACCATAGTACATGTTGGTATGGTAGTGCAGCTCAACTGTATAGAGATGAATGGTGCCTAGTTGCAATAACACCTCTGGACAACCATTTTAATAACAACTACCATTTTTCATGCCCAAAGAGGGAGTTAGGCAATGATTCCAAATATGATTTAACCCCTTCGCGCTCCGCGGCGGATATATCCGCCACGGAGCGCAGTGACTTAGCGCTCAGTGGCGGATATATCCGCCACGGCTCCTATGCCGGCTCGGCTCTGGATCAGAGCCGAACCGGCATCGGGAAACACGGGGTGCCGGCTGTAACTAATAGCCGGCACCCCAGTGTAACACCCGCGATCGGAGTTGTCTCCGATCGCGGGTGCTTAACCCGTTAGATGCCGCGGTCAGCGCGACCGCGGCATCTAACAAGTATCTGGGGGGTCTTTCCCCCACGATCGGCCCCCCCGAACCGTTTTCGGGGGGCGCCGATCGTTGCTATAGTAACTCTGGGGTCCGCTCTGGACCCCAGAGTTACTAGCAAGAATTGCCAGTAAGATGGCGTCTGTGACATCATCTTACTGGCAAAGTGCCAGCCTATGCAAGTGCATAGGCTGACACTGATAATACTCTGCAATACATGAGTATTGCAGAATATTATCATGAAGAAGCAATCAGAAGATTGCTTCTTCATGTCCCATGGTATAAAAGTGAAAAAGTAAAAAAAAAAGTTATTCAATAAAAAAATAAAGTCATAAATCACTAAAAATGCCCCAAACCCCCAAAACATATAAAGAGACATATAACTCAAAAAAAAAGTCTAAATCATAACACAAACCCCACATATATAGTATCACCGCGTCCGTAACAACCCGTAGAATAAAAGTAAATCATTATTGAACCCCCACGATAAACGCCGTAAAAAAAAACTGTTATAAACCCTCCAAAAATTATGATTTTTACCTTTTCAATCCCACAAAAAATGATATAAAATGCGACCAAAAAATCATATGTACTCAGACATGATACTGGTGCAAAGTACAACATGTCCCGCAAAAAACAAGCCATCAACCAGCTCCGTAGCCAAAAACGTAACAAAGTTATGCCACTTGGAAGATGGCAATACAAAAATTATAGATTTTTCCCCACATTAGGGTTTTGTTTGACAAATTTAGTAAAACGTAAGAAAATATATTCATGTCTGGTATCCCCGTAATCGTATCAACCCATAGAATAAAGATAACATGACTATTAGTCTATACGGTGAACACCAAAAAAAAAAAAAAAGTCAAAAATCCAGTACAGAATTGATGCTTTTCTACTCCTGCCCTCAAAAAAAGTTCCTAAATTTTCAACAATAGGTGATACCAACCCCAAAATGGTAACAATGGAAAAAGCATCTCATCCCGCAAAAAAAATGCCGTCACATGGCCCCAATAACGAAAAAGCGAAAATTTTATAGCCTTCAAAAGGGGCCAATGAGGAAACTAAATTCCTGGCAGCTGCAGCGCCCTCCTTCCCTTCTGCGCCTCGCTGTGCCCCCATAAAACAAGTAACGGCCACATGTGGGGGGTCTTTGTACTCAGGAGAAATTGCAGAACAAATTGTATGGTGGGTTTTCTCTTTTTATATTTTGGAAATGTGTAAATTTTGGTGCTAAATGAACGTATAAGGGAACAATATGACCATTCTAAATTTCACCTCCATTTTGATTCAATTACTATGAAGATCTCAAGGGGTTAACAATCTTCGTAAAAGCTGTTTCTGATAGCTTGAGGGGTGCAGATTTGAAAATGGGTTGGTTATATAGGGGGTTTTGATGCTAAATATGTAAAATTTCATTCAAAACTGTATTTATCCCCAAAATAGTCAATTCTGAAAATCCGGAAAAGCGATATTCTATTTGCAAGCCGCGTGACGTCAAAATAAATTATCCAGATATTTCAGAAATTATGAAAATGTAAAGTAGACAAATGGGAAATGTTATTCAGCAACTTATTTAGCTGGTAAATCTATCTGCCTGAAAACGTGATGATTTAGAATTTCGAAAATGGCAAATTTTTCAAAAAATTCATCACATTTTCTTTTTTTTGTAAATAAACGCAAAACTTATCTGCCAAAATTTACCACTAAAATGAAGTACAACATGTGGGGAAAAAACAATCTCAGAATCGTTTTGATAAGTAACAGTGTTCAAAAGTTATAACCATATAAAGCGAAGCAAGTCAGAATCCAAAAAATCGGGCTGAGCCTTAAGCTGTAAAATGGCTGCGTCCTTAAGGGGTTAAAAAGGTGTTCCAAAGACTACGCTGATAGAAGGAGAAACTCTAAAAATCTACCAAATATATTTTACATATTCATTCAAGTGAAATTCCATGAATGTCTTGATCATTCTATGATCAGAGAAAATGTAAAATAAAAACTTTAATGTACAATAAAGTTTGTGGTTAAGAGAAAAAATATTTTTGTTACAGTTCCTAGATGAAACAGCAGAGGGCATTATACTCCTACCAAATGATAGAGACCCAACAGGGATTTAGTCTGGATTTTTTTTTCAATCATTACTACCCTAATCAAAAACTAGGATTACACAATCTAGTTAAGATAAATGTAGAATTTGAATCCTTTCAGATCAGGTTAAATACAGTTGAAGAAAAATTCATTTCAGGTTAATTGCATCATTTTCCTTGAGGCAAAACAGGATTATAATTGGCTAAAAAGCTGCAACTATACTGGTAATGATCCAGTATCCCACACACTATAATGAATATTGTGCACCTTTCTTGTCCAGGAGTGACTTTCAAGAGGGTACCTGGCTTCTGGGGTTTTTTTGTAGCCATTTAGAAAGAACCTGTACAATAGTATGAATAGTTACCAGAAATTGAACTATTCTTGTGCATTTTGACTCATTAACGTCTTGGTCCTCTAACATTATTTCCAGTATATGAATAGCCTATTTATGCCATTGGCCAGGAGACCGGAACCTAGCCATATGTGGCTATTGGGGATAATATAATAGGGGTATTATTAATGGCTACAATGTGGGACTATTAGTCAGTGATGTTCACTGAGCTAATGGTTAATGAGGGCATCACTGTGGCTACTAAGGCGACCACTAAAATATAATAACTTTAAAAAAAATGCTAGAGAAAACCAATTATACATGTGCCCAAACTTATTGCGCTCACAGAATTACATGTGAAATTTGTGGCATTCATGGCTCATGATCCCTGCCTTAGGCCAAGGCACAAGTCAGAATTATGTAAAAAGAAGGCCTGAATGTTAGGCACTAAGGCACCATTACAGACAAACTCCATTATTACATAGGAAAGTATTTCTCCATAATAAAGCAGTCGATTACAAATATGCTCAGACTATGAAGGGGTCTAAATGGATTCTGACCAGAGCACATTCTTTTCTCATCACCCAAGTGACCCTCTGCAACAGCAACCACAAGCAGGGCAGATGTTTATGGCACATCATAGTGCTGAATAATTGCCAAGCAGCACCAGTGCCAATGTTCCCAATCTACTCAAGTTGCCTGTCCAAATAGTTCAATGACATGTAGATATTTTCTCATCTGCCCAAAAGCATCAATGTCTTGAGCATCATTTACAGTTTGACAAAGATCTCTCATACATTTGTCTGCCGAGGCAGCACAACACCACCCTTGAAGGGTGGCCTTCCAGTCATTTACGTTCTTGGGTTAAGTACAAGCATCATCGTGAACCATAGGTCTGAGATGTCTCAAATGGACTTTCTTTTTCCAGACCTGGATCCCACTCAAAGTCCATTTGAGACATCTCAGAGCTGAGCATTGTTCCCTATGAAGATATAACAAATCAGACTTGTGTTGTTCATGCACAGACACAATGACCTGAGTACTATGAGCTTGTCACTGTACCACTTAAAGTGAAGAGCAGTTGTGTATTGCCTATACAGATTCCCACATGGTACCACCAAACACCAGTCTGGTAACAATAGTGGCCAAATGCATAGCACTCTACTAGACATCTCATATAGAGAGGCCATAAATTCTGCTCAGCATGAATCTACTTTCATCACCGAATAGCACAGAGGCCTATCAGTAACTTGTCCTGCAAGACGATGATGCCTGTGCCTTGTGGTGTGGTCAGGTACTCAGACAAGTTGTCAAGCAAGCAGAATGGACCAACACAAAATGCTTTCAATTACAACAATGGAGTCATGTGGTATTCTTCTTCTGGTTTAGCAGGCCATTCTTCACAAAGATATACCGTTCTAGAATGGTTGTCAGGGTTCGGGTCAGTGAACCCACTGGACCACCCCGGACGATGGCAATAGATTCCAGTCCCAGGTGTTGGCCAAGTGTCACCCGGTCTTCACCAGAGCCCGCCGCAAAGCAGGATGGGCTTGTTGCTGCGGTGTAGTGCCATCAGGTCGTACCACAGGCGAGACTAGCCCGCGGTGGAGGCAAAGGTCGAGGTATAGGAATGTCTGTCAGTCAATCTCGTGGTCAGGAGCAGCAGTGCGCTGGCCCTTTAAATCTGCAAGGGCCAGCTGCGCATGCTGGCCAGCCGAGACAGGAGCGTGGAGAGGCGAGTGTGGTATGGACCAGGCACCGTCACGGAGAGGAGCACGGGTGTGCCTGCGATCCGATATGTGGATGGCAGGGGCACCCATGACAATTGTGCAACATCCAAGTCTTTTTCAATCATAACATGAACAGCATGAGGAGAACTGTTTAACCCATTAGTGACCAAGCTCATTTGTGTTGTGATGACAAGGTCATTATCCAATTTAACTTATCCAATTGTTTTTTTTGTGACATGTTGTACTTCAAGTTAGTGGAAAGTTTTGGTTGATCCATTTTGAATGTATTCATGAAAAAGGGTGAATTTGAACATGGCAAATTTTTGGCAGTTTTTCAAATTGAAAGTAACTCATTTGGTTAGTAAGACTAATTTACATTTTCCATAGCACAGCTTTGTGTTGGCATCATTTAATAAGTGTTCTTTTGTTTTATTACAGTGCTAGAAAGATTACAAATTGAACATTATTTTTTCAAGAAAATGATGAGAATTATTTTAGGGATCATTTTATTTCTACAGGGGTTTTTGAAGTCGTATTGCTAGAAACCCCCACAAATCACCCCATTTTAATAATGTTATCCCTCAAACTATTCAAAACTGCACATAGCAAGCTTGTTAACCATTTAAGTATTTTACAGAACTAAAACAAAATAGAGGTTTTATTTGAAATTTTCCAATTTCATTATTAATATGTTCATTTACCCCTAAAATTTGCCCACTTAAAGATGGAACCTGACACCACATTTGCATATATACAGGCAGTAACAGGTTCCTATTGAGCTCTAATAACAGACACCCTTCTTTTAGCTAAAAATTGTTTCGCTTACATCCACATAAATCACCTTTTATCTTATAATACCGGGAATCAGAGGGGGTTGTGTCCTGCTTGGCCAGCCCCACCATATAATCCTCCTTCTTACTGGTCACAATTCATGTCATGTGACCAGAGTGACATCTCAGGTCCTTAGCCTCTTAATAGCAAACTGTACCCCATGCCAGCATCTGATCATATGAAATCAAATACATGGCGTACAGTTTGCTATTCTTAGAAGACAGATCTGCAATGTTGTCACTGGTCACATCACGAATGTAACAATGCATCATGTAAAAAGATTGACACAATATTTCCTATCTGTACATAGAGCTTTATGACTATAGTTGAATATTAGCAGATTGTCCCCAAATACAAGGAGGCAGAGCAGCGATTTTAAGAGACAGAGACGTCAGTCAGAATAATGGGTAGTGGTTAAATGGTATCTGACTCTTCTCCTCTCTCAGGCTGCCAGAGATAAGTCAGAAAAGCTATTTAGCATATCAGAAAAACATCAATCAAGGTACAGTGCCGCACTGGCAGCCAATTTTAGGTGATATACATGATATTTCATGACACTCCACATGTGGATATAAACCGCTGTCTAGGCACAGGGCGCATGCAGATACAGATTTTGATGTTAGCTTTCAGGTGCCATGACATGTTTGCAGAGCCCTTGGAGGCATTCAAAACAAATCCCCACCGCCTTCCCACAGAGAACTCCTCCATTTTGTAAATTTTTTTACCAAAGGATATTGGAGGTCCTTTTATACCTAGGCCTGTGGCAAGGACAAAGGGGCATCCTCCACGCCTAGACGAGAGGAGATTCTACCATCAACATAGATAAAGGTTCTTTACTGTAAGAGCAGCGAGACTATAAAACTCAGACTATGTACATGTTCAAGAGAGGCTGGATGCCTTTCTCAACAGCAAAAAAAATATCAAAGGGTTATGGGGGGGGGGGGGGGAAACCACACATTTGTTTAAATTTTTAAAGGTTAGACTTTTTGGATGTGTGTCTTTTTCTAGCCTTACTACTATTTTGGGGACAGCACGACCTTTTGATCACTTTTATAAAAGACTGGCAAAAAGGGGCAATTCTGACACTGGGGCACATTTTTACATTGCAGGGTTAACTGCCGGGAATAAACTGCATTTATATTTTTATGGACTGAGAATATTGGGATACGGCGATACAACACAAAAGGTGACTTTTCCTACTTTTTTTACCCCTTATCGCCAACGCTTGTTTTCAGTTTAGTGACCAGACTCAATTTTTAGAATATGACGTGTCACAATAATTGGTTATAACTTTTGATCACTTTAACATATGCAGGTGATTTTGACAAGTGTTTTGAAACCTTGTACTTGATGTAAGTTGTAAAATTTAAGTGATAAGTTTTGTGTTTCGTTAAAAAAAAAAAAGTAAATTTGGCAAAAGATTGAAAATGAAAATTTTTTACAAAGTTAGAAAAATTGAGTAGTTTTACTTCCTGTCTGGAAAGCAGAACATTTCAAAAATGTTATGAGGCTTAGAACTTTTGGCGATTTTCATGAAAAGAGAAAAATTGCACTTAAACTCACATTCTGAGGAACAACTCAGCTTTCAAGTGACTTTGCCTTTCAAAGTTTGATGCCCAATTTCTCCCAAGAGTAGCGACACACCATATGTGGTGGTAAACTGTTGTATGGGCAGATGGCCGGGCATAGAATGGAAGAAGCGCCATCCAGAGCAGATTTGTATTGTCACATTGTACAGACTAACATTTTAATTTCGTTGGTAATGTGAACATATGAGGGCTTATTTGCAAGGTGATATACACTTTTATAGATCATAAAATCTGATGAATAAGCTATAGACCCCCAAAATGAATTAACCATTTCAAAGGGGACAAAACAAAATCCATTTTTATTTTGGATTAATACTTTTTTCCCCCCAGCTCACCATAACGTAAAAATATGTTATCTTTATTCTCTGGTTCACTACGATCACGGTGATACCTCATTTATATATAGTTTTATCATCTTTGCTCAATTTTACTGAGCAAAACCAATATTGCAGAAAATCGCATTGTTTTTACTGTCAACTTTCCAGGGACATAACTAATGTATTTTTCTGTAGACCGCTTATTTTTTGCAAAAAGTTGTTCTTTTCAGTCATGTCATATTAAAGCGCTTACATTTTTTTAGAACATTTTTTGTCATAGTATTTGATGAAAAATTGTGTACTATGGAAGTTTTTGGAGTTTAATTTTACACTGTTCACCGAGCGAGTTCAAATTCGATTTATATTTGTTGTACAGATCAATACGGACGTGGCGATACCAAACATGTATGCCTTTTTTGTGCGTTTGTTTTATATTACATTTGTTTGCATTTTATATTTACAGTATTTTCTGGACTATAAGACGCACTTTTTAGCAAGAAATAAAATCTTGCTAAAAAGTCCTTGCGTCTTATAGACCGAAGGTCAGGAGGGTCTGGCAGCGCTGTAATGGAGATCGGGTGATGCCCTAATATAGAGCTGCACCGGGTCTCCCAGAGAGGAGAGCCTCCGTACTTCTCTCCCCTCTCCCCGGTGTCCTACAGGTACAGGACCTGCCATGATGTCAGAATCATGTGACTGATCACATGCTTCTTGCATCACCACAGGCCTGATACGGTCATGCTGCACTAGGACAGGGTAAGAAGAAGGGGAATGGGGGAAGTGTGTGATTCTGTGTGTGTAGCTGAGCTCCGAATGCTTGTTTAAGCCCTAACACTGCAGTGTACAATGTAAGAAACTGAGCATGCTACTGAGAGCTGGGTCAAAGGCACCCCGTAGAGATATTTATAGCTTCAACTGTATTGAGAACATGTAGACCATTTTTGTCATAAATAGATGTGGGTGCTACTTCTGTTAGCTGCACCATCTTGATAACAAAAGTTCACTGAAACCCCCCCCCCCCCCCCCTCTACCAGCTGTGATGAAGGGAGAACGTGAAGCACATACGTGTCCACTCTCCTTTCATGTATATGGAAGCGATTGGTATATAGTCTGGGGAATCAATATCACTTTAATATAGTTGGATGGAAAGTGTCTGCATATTCACGGCAAACTATTCCAGAAACAAAATACAGAAGTCATAAAAAGGTTGGTTACAACCCAAGCCCACCTCATCAGGGACATCTTTTGATTCTGGTTGAGAAGCCACTGCTCTGCGTGCAAGAGCTCCAGCACGAATGTTACTTAGGTAGATGTTACGCTCAGGGGGCGGACCTCCACGCGGCTGACCTCTTACAGTAATTGCACATCCAGAGAGGACCTGAAAAAAAAATGTTAAAAAAGTTATTCATTTGCTTTCCAATTATTCAATTTAAGTTTTTTACTACCAACATCTGTCACATTAAATCGGTTTTCCCATGGATAGGGCCCAAGTTGCTGATCAGTGGGGGACTCAGTCGGACCCCTCAACACTAACAGACTAATGCAGCAGACAGCTGCGCATGACCAGTCTGCTCCATTAATCTCTATGGAGCTGACGGAGATTGGTGAATGTCCGCTCCACAGGAGATTAATGGAGCAGAACGATAATGCAGTGACGAGGGGTCCGACTGAGACCCCCACTGATCAGCACGATAGGCCCTATCCTCTGGATAGGGCCTAACTTTAGTTTGTGGGAAACCCCTTTTATGTCTAAAAACTTCAAGTAACAACCACAACTAGTTTGCTTCATGACAGTGGCTTAAAGAGTGTGCCATGTGAGATACTCCACACACAATCTGATGGTAACAGTATCTAATGATGACCTAATCAAATTGTAGGTCACCTTCATTTAAATTCTAGAGAACCCCTTTAAGTATTGACCAACTATGATTAAATGTGTTACCACAGGTTGTAAAGTTATCCCATGAGCACAAGAATGGTTTTAAAATTATGGTTTAGGTTACGGATTTGTGTTTTGCATAATTTGTTGCAGTTGTTATTAGCAGCATGTTGAGGGAAATCTGATTTTGAGTGTGACTGTTATCTACCATCATGATAAACCAGGGCACAAACTTATAGACCCAGGCATCCTCACTGTGGTAATCTTATAGCATAGTTTAATCTCTTTAATCTCATTAGCATAGTTTTAAAAGTTTAAGGCTTCCTGGGGATTGTACTAAATGCCCTCAATGCTTCAGATGCATATGCAGTACAGGCAGTACCCGGATTATTGACAAGATAGGTTCTGTAGGTTCGTTCTTAAGTTGAATTTGTATACAAGTCGGAACTGTATATTTTATAATTGTAACACCAGCCAAATTTTTTTTTGGTCTCTGTGACAATTGGATTTTAAAAATGTTGGATTGTCGTAAGAACCAAGATTAACAATAAATCTTAATTGCAGACACCTTTATTAACTGTTACAACAATTTATCGTAGCCTAGGGCTAAAGTACAGTCAATTACCAACATCCAGGGGTCAGTTTGTAACTAGGGGTCGTCTGCAAGTTGGGTGTTCTTAAGTAGGAGACCGCCTGTACTTTCCTCCTCCCTTTGATGAAGTGCTCCTTGCCTGTGAAGTTACAGCACTCAGGGGCACTGCCAACAACTCCAGGAGCCCCTTCGGCTCATAAGCATAATTTGAAAAGTTGATAACATGGATAACAACCAACCAACACCTAGGCTGGTCAGTGTAAATTCCAGAGTGTGGTCAGGAACTCTCCAAGAAGACAAATTATGATCACTCTAGTGAGATGCTGTGTGCTGACAATGTGCTTATATTATCAGAGTTCAGGTTTATATGCACTTTCATTTAGCTTCTGGACATTCACTAGAATCACATTTGAGATTATGAGATGAATGTAACACACAATAACATTCTCAGCTCTGCTATATGTCAGCCATAACATACACCTTCTGCTCCGCTGTGCTGTGCTTCCCTCCCTTGGATAAAACCTTATCTGCCCGCAGCTTGTAGATTTACTCTCCTCACACTGCTGTTTGCCGGCAGGAAGTCTGTGTAAGCTCGTCAAGGAATGCAAGAGCGGGGGTCACTGCAGTGAGAAGCTCAGAGCAGTGTGACAGGAGAACAATCTGTCTTGCCCAGAGGTCGCACTAACATTTTTCCAGAAGGGTAAAAATACTCCTCTCACAATTTTTGAGGAGTATTTTTACCCGAGGAGGAGTATGAAAATTTCGGTAATACACCGCACACATAGCGCGCACACACACTGGTCGCTCACAGGACACGGCACACGCTCACAGGACACGGCGAACCCCTTTAACCCCTTAACGCTCTGCGCCGTAGCTCTACGGCGCAGAGGTATAAGGGATGTATGAAGAGGGCTCACGGGCTGAGTCCTCTTCATACAGAGGTGGGGGTTTTTGCATTTTGCACAAAACCCCCACCGCTAATAACCGCGGTCGGTGCTTGCACCGATCGCGGCTATTAACCCTGTAAACGCCGCCCGCAAAGTCGCGGGCGGCGTTTAAAAGACGGCGGCGCGCGGGCGGCGCCATCTTTTTTTTGATCGCCACGCCCCCGAACGTCATCGGGGGGCGGCGATCGGTTACCATGGTAGCCTCGGGTCTTCTTTTGACACGAGGCTACATGGTTTATGCAGGTTCGTTACAATGAGCCAGTGGCTCATTGTAATGTATGACCTGCAAAAATGCCATATATTGCAATACTGTAGTATTGCAGTATATGGTAGGAGCGATCTGACCATCTAGGGTTAATGTACCCTAGATGGTCTAAAAAATAGTGGAAAAAAAAAGAAAAAAAAAAAGTTTAAAAAATAAAAAAAATTAATAAAATATTAAAAGTTCAAATCACCCCCCTTTCCCTAGAACGGATATAAAACATAACAAACAGTAAAAATCACAGACATATTAGGTATCGCCGCGTCCCAAAATGCCCGATCTATCAAAATATAAAAACGGTTACGGCCGGCGGTGACCTCCGAGGCGGGAAATGGCGCCCAAATGTCCGAAATGCGACTTTTACACCTTTTTACATAACATAAAAAATGAAATAAAAAATGATCAAAATGTCGCACAGACCTCAAAATGGTAGCAATGAAAACGTCGCCTCATTTCGCAAAAAATGACCCCTCACACATTTCCGTGCGCCAAAGTATGAAAAAGTTATTAGCGTCAGAAGATGGCAAAAAATTTTTTTTCTTTTTTGTACACATTCGTTTAATTTTTGAAAATGTATTAAAACACAATAAAACCTATAAATTTGGTATCACCGCGATCGCACCGAACCAAAGAATAAAGTAGGCGTATTATTTGGAGTGAAGAGTGAAAGTCGTAAAAACTGAGCCCACAAGAACGTGACGCACGTGCGGTTTTTTTTCAATTTTTCCACATTTGGAATTTTTTTTCAGCTTCGCAGTACACAGCATGTTAAAATAAATAACATTACGGGAAAGTAAAATTTGTTACGCACAAAATAAGCCCTCACACAGGTCTGTACACGGAAAAATGAAAAAGTTATGGATTTTTGAAGTTGGAGAGCGAGAAATTAGCCGAAAAACCCTCCGTCCTTAAGGGGTTAAATCCAACATGCACAATCCCCCCTCTGAACATTTGCAATTGTGCAGGAGGACCCCCAAACACATCAGACGGTCCCCAAACCTGCCAATTTCTGACATCGAATACATATGCCTGAGTCTGACTGGGCCTTACTCCACTCAAAGCTGAGCATGCATGTGTATGCGGGAATTGCAAGGATTTCCCACCTACTGATATTAGAAGCAGCAGGGAAACACCTATGGATAAGCGACTCCCATGAGCCTCAGACACCTCCGATTTATTACATTTTGAGTGAATTTAACACAAATGTATAATGTGCCCTGAGCAGCCATCTATACCCCCCTATGAACCTCCGGAGGGAGATGTGCAGATAGAGCGCCCCCTGTGCACAGCAGTCAATGATTGGAGGCGTCCGGGAGCTCATTAAATATATATCCAATTATTTTCGGAGGCCGTTGTTATCACCCGCTGCAGACTGTGGCGTCATCCGCTCTCCAAAAGCTTCCCATCTGATAACATATTGGTGATCCAAGCAGGACACGGCACACACTCACCCGGTCCTGTCGATCACATAAACGCAGGCAGCGTTTGGAGCAGGACGGGGAGCGGCAGCCCCGCTGCCCACATGCCTCCCCCTGGGGGCTGCGCTCTCGCTCCGGGTCTCTCCTGACCGCCCCTGACACTGAGTCACGTGTCCTGCTGAGCGGTCCAGCCCGCGCTGCGATCGCTCGATAGACATTTCCCTCATTTGCAGCGCGTGCTGAACCGCTCAGCCTGCGCGCTACAGGGAATAATTGCCATGCGTTCTTTTACGCATGGCAATTATTTTGGGGGGTAATGGCGCCTCATCACGCGTCTATGACGCGTGGTGAGGCGTTAATGCGACCTCTGGTCTTGCCTGACCCTAGACTTCTGATTTAGGGTCAGATCCTGGGGCAACCGAAATTGAATCTGAAATGTTGTATTTTTGTTAACAGCGATTCAGAGAATGTGTTATTTTGTTATCCTGAGTATATTTAAGACTCTGGTCTGCGTGGGAACACGGTCTAAAATAGCCTTCATGACGGCACATTTTTTGTTTTATAATCTGACATGCAAATGAGAGCTTTTTTTGCTGTAAGAATTGTATTATCCTATGGGTTAATTTTTATAGTAAAAATAGCATAATGATACAAATTTATAGACTTTCCTTTGGCAGAATGGCATAAAAACGCCAGTTTTGCCACTTGTTATCCAAGTGTGCTTGCTAGTGAGTGCCAAGCTGCTAAAATTATGGGCTTTTTCCTATGCAATCATTTTATTTGAACTAAAAGCATACCAGAATACAACATCATGGTAAACCTGAGCATGACCAACATGCACCAAATAGCTGAAGGGATACCTACTTCTTGACATACCAACAGCGGAAAAGAGGATGCCACTGGTTTCTTGGACTGAGCCACAACACAACTGGCAGACTTTCACCACTCAGCCACCTAGCACTTAAAGGAAACTGAACATGCCTACATAGAGCATACAGGTATATGTAGACCTTTCAATCTCAAGTAGTGATCATAAAGACAAACTTTTGTAGAAGTATACAATGTTATCCAACATGTTATCCAAATGTCCTGCAACATTTAAGAAAAAAATACAGATTACATATGGATGTCATCCGTATGCCATCCATTGACTTCTATGGAGGTCTGCGATCTGTATGCAAGAAAAAAAAAAAAAAAAATTAAAAAATGCTGCAGTTTTTTCCTCTCGGTGGGATGGAAAAAAACATAGCAAACTGATATTGAAGACAGTACGAATGAACCCATAAGTAAATACCGCCTCCATTCACCATCCATTGCTGCCAAATCATTACTTATTCATAAAGTAAAGAGATCAATAAAATTTAACTTTTACTGACATTCATTGTCATGTATATGTATGTGCCAAGTGTCCTACAAGTTTCATGTGCATCAAAACAATCATAAGGACAGAATGAGGGCTCGGCCTCCACATGCTGACATCAGCCACTGTAGGTTAGTCTCCGTCTTGTGAGCCACTGCTTCAGCTGAAATACGAATGGTTCTGGGGTTTTTTACCATCAGAGATATCGTATGGTGCAACGCCAGCTGTGGGTATTGCCCCCGATGATTGTGTTTTGATAAACATGAAATGCGTAGGGCACTTGGCACATACATGACAATTCAGGGATAGGACACCCAAGATAGGGTCAAGTGTGGGACTCTTTGTCAGGAGAAGAGCAAGGAAAAAAAAAAAAAAAAAAAAAAAAAAAGGGGGGGGGGGTGTAGGGAAGAGGTTAGGACAAGGGCAAGTCTGTTGACAAGACTTTTGACCCATTATCCCTTTCCCTATGAGTGTTCCCCACAAAAATGGCTCCTGGTAAGATCTATCCATTTTCTAAACCTTTGTAAAATTATGCATGTGCTGACATATACCTTTGATGGTGTTTGATGTACATATTGATACTAACAACCTATGTATGATAGATGAATGTTTTAAATAGTCACAGTAAAAGTTTTATTGATCTACTTGCTTTATGAATAGTTTGATAAGAGATCCAACTGGTTGCCAGCTTAAATCACCTGGTACTTTTTGCTTTCTTCAAACCACTGCTGTGCTACATCGGGCGTATCTGCTAGACCTCCAGAGAGGATACAAGGCATCCAAGTGAACAATTTTCTGCCAATATTGTTGTTAACCTACTTTACATGACAATAATGACTAGTTTAAATTTTGACACACTTAGCACATAGGCAAAGTTAACACTGAGAAAGAGCAGGTCTTATAGATCTTGAGGTTCCAACAGAATTAAAATAAAGTCACCTTTTCTGACATTTTAGTAATTGAATTTCCTACAAGCTAAGAATTCTGTGTCATACCTAGAATTTGTCCACAACACTTCATTGACAACCTAGTGGGAGAATGCCCCTATATACTCAGAGCATTGCCAAAAATAAGCCAACTGAATTGATAAAACTCCAGAAAACAATATTTCAGGAAATTAGGTATACAAATAAGTCTAAACTAAACTTTTAAGTATACCCCTATCAAAAGGCTGCAAAACTCACAATAAATTAAACTCAAGCCTGAGACTTCTGTTTAGTCAACCCAACAGATGCAGCTTTAAGACAAGGAGCCTAAAGCCAAATAAAAGATAATCCTTTATTAATCCCACAGTGGGGAAATTCATTAACTATGAAGCTATAAAGGCAAGGATGAATTTGGAGATGCGTACTCAAGGCAAGAAGAGCCTATTACAGCTACCGATATAGCCAACTCTAGAGTACCATATCGACCTTACCAAGATCACTTGATGAAGGAGCCAACATCATTCGGGACAACTATATCAACTGTCGAAAACTTGGAGAGCATCTCCCCTTGCAGGACAGCGATAATTATGCTTAGAAATGTATGAACAAATGGATTTCACGGTCTAACAGTAATCACTGCTGACTACGTCTGACGTAACAACCCACGACTTGCCAAGTAGGAAGAAAATGCCCATCTGTTATCCATAGGTGTAAGTAAATGTGTACAAAGTGAATAGTTTCTTCCCCTATACTAGCAATCTAAGCTCAGCTATTATGGGGAAAAAAAAAAAAAAATCTAAAACTGATCAGTGCTCAAACTTCCACCATTCTGTTAAAGTAACATGTGAACACAATGGTAACCCATTCATTAATGTAACTTTAGTGCAGCTGGGAGCTAAGCAGTCACATATGCAGTAAGTCTCTAGTGTCATCTGATGGGTCCTGGGCAGAGGCTTTTCTATCAGTGCCAGTCACAGTAGTGGCTGCCCATGGATACACAAGTGCCAACCTCAGCTGCGCACACCCCATGCTTAACCTGTAATGTAAACATGAGAGGACTGGCTAGGTAGCGCAGTAATCCACTAGCAGCTGTCCTAGAGACTGCAGCGCATGCTGGGACTTGTAGTGGCACACCACCTGGAGAGCCACAGGCGATGTAGCCTACACTACGGGCAGTGCCGGCAGAGTCCTCCTCCAGCTGCTGAAGAAGCCTTGTCCTTTGTACTCTCCCGGTGTCATGTCAGGGCTCGGCTGGACACATCGTCACAGCAGGCTGCAGCTCAACTCCACAACTTTCCTTCCTTCAAGAAACTTGTCGTGCAACCGCCTATCCCGCTGCCAGCCCACAGCCTGCCACCTCTCACTCCCACGTCCATGCCCTGACACGTCCCGAGACGAGCACCTCAGCCACCCGACCCCCCACAGCTGGAGCCGGTCTTCGGGCTGTCTCACCATCTTGACAATGCCTCTCTGCAGGGCAGGAGCAGCCGGTGTAGTCTGAATTCCGGAGGAAGCCATGACGTGCTTAACAGAATGACGAGCGCCACGAAGGGTGAAGTAGAACCGGGCCGGGAACTGCTACTACTGCTTCTCTCACACTGACTGACTGCCTCAGAGAGAGAATCTCTGCCGTCCAGCCGCTATTTATCGAACCGCCCCCTCCGTGTGACCCGCGCATGCGCCACATTCAATGGTAACTATAGAGAGGTTTGAGGATGACGCTCCTTCTCCGCCTACAGGAGGTTTGTACTTCCGGGTTGCTGTGGTAGGAAGGACACGTCAGCACGTGTGTGCTGAGGTAGTACAACTCTAGGTGCCAGGCGTGAAGTTTTGAGAAAGTTTTGTGGCGCCAAAATATTTTAAAGAGCTGTTTTAACTCCGGTGACTGTGATTGCTGGGAAACAATACGTGTTTATACTGGGCTCGATGTAGTAGCTGTCATGTAAACAGGAAACAGAATTATTGGGGTAAAATTGTGCTCAGGTTGGTTACTGTAGTAGAATTTAGTTTTGACGTTTTTTCAGCGGATGTGATGTAACATGGCTATGAAAGGAATTGGCAGGCGATAAAAGTGACTTACTAAGTTTTGGATTTTTTTTTTTATGGGCCTGTCTTTTATTAACAGTACTAAAAATTGACTTTCTATGGGTCAACTCAAGTATAGAATAGTACACAATACTCAAAGCCAGCTATGTATCATAACAATAAAAAAGAATGCAAATGCTGTGTTTCAATTCACTCCTGGGAGTGGCCTTTAAAACCAGATTTAAAATGCACTGCTCAAAAAATAAAGGGAAAAATAGGTGTGCGTTTAAGTGGAAAAACACACTACAGACTGATCCAGCTTTGATCTAATATCCTTAAAACAAGTCAAAATCAGGGTCCGTTTGTGTGTGGCCTCCAAGTGCCTGTGTGACCTCCCTACAAAACCTAAACACGCTCCCGATGAGGTTGCGGATGGTCTCCTGAGATAGTCTGTGGTGCAACGTGATGTTGGTTGATGGAGCAAGACGAGATCTCCAGGATGTGCACAATCCGATTCAGGGCTGGGGAACGAGCGGGCCAGTCCATAGCTTCAATGCCTTCATCTTGCAGGAACTGCTAACACACTCCAGCCACATGAGATCTAGCATTGTCCTGCATTAGTAGGAACCCAGAGCCAACCGCACCAGCATATGGTCTCACAAGGAGTCTGAAGATCTCATCTCGGTACCTAATACCTCTGGCGAGCACATGGAGGGCTGCCCTCCATAGAAATGCCACCCCACACAATTACTGACCCACTGCCAAACCGGTCATGCTGAAGGATGTTGTAGGCAGCAGATCACTTCGCTTTCCACGGCATCTCCAGACTCTTTCACGTTTGTCAGATGTGTTCAGTGTGAAACTGCTTTCATCTGTGATGAGCACAGGGCTCCTGGTGTTTTCTGGCAAATGCCAAGCATCCTGCAGTGTGTTTGGCTGTGAGCACAAACCCCATTTGTTGGGCCTTCATACCATCCTCACGAAGTCGGTTTCTAAGCGTTTGCACAGAGACATGCACATTTGAGGACAGCTGAAGGTCATTTTCATGTTCCTCAAAGGCGTAGGTAGCGGTCCTGCTACTGGGTTGTTGCCTAGTCCTAGTGTACTGGCTTGTCTCCTGGAAGCACCTCTAGACCCTACCAAATAGACGCAGCAAAACTTACCACAGCTCACATCAATGTGCCATCATGGTTGAGCTGCACTGCCTGAGAAATTTGTGTGGGTTGTACAGTCCATCTCATGCTACTATCAGTGTGAAAATGATCAAAACATCAGCCAAAAAACATAGAGAGAAGCGGTCAGTGGTCCTCACCTGTAGAACCACTCCTTTATTGTGTGTGTCTTGCTAATTGCCTGTGAAATTGATTGTCAATCAGTGTTGTTTTCTAAGTGGACAGTTTGATTTCACAGAGGTTTGATTAATTTGGAGTTCTATTGCATTGTTTAAGTGTTTCCTTCATTTGTTGGAGCAGTTTCCATGAATGTGCAAACACTTTTTGTAAGATTATTTATAGCTGTAAAGTATTTTAACCCCTTAGCGCTCCGCGCCGTAGCTGTACTGCGCAGCTTCCCACTATTGGCGCTCAGCGCAGTACAGCTACTGCGCGAGCGCGTACTATTTTAGAATTGTCACCACGTCGCGAGATGGGTGATAGAGGCAGGAGGAGTTCCTGTCTCCGTCACCCGACCAATCAAATCGGTCCCGCCCGCCGATCGCCGTGATTGGCCAGTCAAACCTGACTGGCCAATTACAGCGATTTTAGGCTAAAAAACGTGCTTTTAGCACTTTCCTCTTCCTCCAGCGGCACCATTTTGGTTTGGTATCGCTGGAGAGAGGAAAGAGCGTTACTGTGTGCACCAAAATACACTTTTACACTATAAATAGTGTTCTGATCCTTATCTGATCCCTATTGTTCCCTACAAATTCCCATCCCTATCTGTTTTTTCCTGTGTGTTCCCTGTGTGATCGCCTTGTGTGATCCCACGTGTCTTCCGTTTTTCCCTGTCTGTCCCTTCTGAACCCAAACGCACTTTTCAGTGCACTGTGTTAGCGTTGTTCTGCACTGGACGCACTTTTCAGTGCGCCGTGTGAAAAGCGCTGCACAGAATCTTTAGCAGTCTTAGCGGTAGTTAGTTTGTCTTAGGGCAAGCTAGGTGCATTTGTAGCGCCTTTTTGCACGGTGCACATAGGTTTTTTTTCGGTGCCTGGTAATATTTTTTTCCAGAACGCCGTAGGTGTACCCGTACTTAGCTATTTTTTGTGTGTGCCATCTGTGCGGCTGGTCCGTGTGGTTTGGTGTGCATTATCTTTTTTTTTTGTGTGCTATCTGTGCGGCTTGTCCGTGTAGTTTAGTGCGCATTATTTTTTGTGTGTGCCATCTGTGCGGCTTGTCCGTGTAGTTTGGTGTGCATTATTTTTTGTGTGTGCCATCTGTGCGGCTTGTCCGTGTAGTTTGGTGTGCATTATATTTTTTTTTTTTGTGTGCCTGCTAGACGGTTTATCCGTGTAGTTTGGTGCACATTATCTAATTTTTCTTGTACTCTATTTTTTTTGTGTGCAATGTCTCAGAAGACGTACACCGTGTTGGAGGCATATAACATGCTTGCCTCTGACACCGAGTCAGCTAGTGGGGATGATGGTCCCTTTTACCTATCATCATCCTCCTGCTCATCTTCCAGTGACCTGGAAGGACCCCCAAGAAGGCGCCGTAGGGTTCCAGGGACTTCTGCAATTGAAGTGCCTGGGACCTCTGCAGGAGAAGTGCCTGGGACCTCTGCAGGAGAAGTGCCTGGGACCTCTGCAGGAGAAGTGCCTGGGACCTCTGCAGGAGAAGTGCCTGGGACCTCTGCAGGAGAAGTGCCTGGGACCTCTGCAGGAGAAGTGCCTGGGACCTCTGCAGGAGAAGTGCCTGGGACCTCTGCAGGAGAAGTGCCTGGGACCTCTGCAGGAGAAGTGCCTGGGACCTCTGCAGGAGAAGTGCCTGGGACCTCTGCAGGAGAAGTGCCTGGGACCTCTGCAGGAGAAGTGCCTGGGACTTCTGCAGGAGAAGCGTCTGGGGCTTCCACTGACCCCACATGGGTAGCCCCAGATAATTATACCCCTCAGGTCCCTGACTTTTTGGGCCATCCTGGCATTAACTTTGACACGACAGGGCTCAGAGCTGTAGACTTTTTTAAGTTTTTTTTTGATGAGGAGCTGCTAAATATTATTATATTTCAGACAAATCTCTACGCTGCACAACATATTGCCCAAAACCCCACGTCCTTTTATGCACAACCCTACAGGTGGACCCCTGTCACTGCAGCAGAGATGCACAAGTATTGGGGCATAATACTCCTTATGGGGATAGTAAAGAAGCCTTCAATCAGGGACTACTGGAGCACAGATATACTGTACCACACCCCCATGTTCCGCATGGCAATGAGCAGGATGCGCTTTGAAGCCATCCATAAGTTTTTGCACTACACTGGCAACACACAGTGCCCACCCAGAGGTGACCCCAGTTATGATCGGTTATTTAAGGTCAGGCCCATATTAGATCATTTTAGTGCCAAGTTTGCCCAGGCATATACTCCCGCCAAACATGTGAGCATAGACGAGTCCCTGGTACAATTCAAAGGGAGACTTCAATTCCGCCAGTACCTGCCCAATAAGAGGGCAAGATATGGTGTGAAAATGTATAAGCTGTGCGAAAGTTCATCAGGGTACACATACAAGTTCAGGGTATATGAAGGGAAGGACTCCACTATAGTGCCCCCAGAATGCCCCCCCTTCCTGGGTTTTACAGGGAATATAGTGTGGGATTTAGTGCACCCACTGCTGGACCAGGGCTACCACCTCTACCTGGACAATTTCTACACCAGCACCACCCTTTTCAAGTGCCTCACTTCCAGAAATACTGCGGCATGCGGCACTGTACGCAGAAATCAGAGAGGTCTCCCTAAGTCGCTGCTTGGGCAAAAACTTAAAAGGCACGAAAGCAGGGCACTATGCAGCGACTCTGTATTGTGTGTTAAGTACAAGGACAAGAGAGAGGTCCTTGTATTAACCACAATACATGAGCACACCACCACCCCTGTCCCAGTACGAGGTGCCAGTACAGAAACCCCCAAGCCAGACTGTATTTTAGATTATAACAAATACATGGGAGGGGTGGACTTGTCTGACCAGGTGCTTCAGCCGTACAATGCCATGCGGAAGTCGAGGGTGTGGTACAAGAAGCTGGCCGTGCACATCATGCAGATGGCATTGTATAATGCTTATGTGCTGCATCGATATGCCGGCCAGAGGGGAACTTTCCTGGAATTTCAAGAGGTAGTAATAAAGTACTTTCTTTTTGGAGACCAGGAAGGGGGAAGTGCTAGCACATCTGGAAGTGAGGCCACATCACGTATTGTACCAGGGCAGCACTTTCCAGGAGTAGTTCCCCAAACAGCCAGCAAGGGAAGGTCACAAAAGAGGTGCAGGGTGTGCTCCAAAAATGGCATTCAGAAGGACACCATTCATCACTGTGAGACATGCCCAGAAAAACCAGGGTTATGTATGAAAGATTGCTTCCGAATTTATCATACATCCCTGGATTTTTAGAGTACCCTGTTGTTACCCTGACGCACAGCTTATACATCATGCCGCACCTTCCCTTCTAAGCCCTGCCATGTGCCCAGCCTGTAGATTACTGTCCCGTATGCTTTACCCGGGAAAACATGCATCATGATTTTTAGGGTGTTTGTCTCCCATGGCAGCAGCTGGGCACAAAATGACATAATAGATATTTTTTACTATGCACTATCCATTTTGCACTTTTTCAGGGGTCCACCTGTGGGGTTAAAATGCTAACTATACCGCTAGATTAATTCATGGAGGGGTGTAGTTTCCAAAATAGGGTCAGTTCTTAGGGGTTTCTACTGTACTGGCCCCTATTGGCATCTACAAATCTTTCATGATGCCAAAAAGAAAAAAAAAGTACAATGTCTGTGCTCCAACAAGTTATTCCCTTTTGAGCCCTGCCGTGTCACCATCCTACAGATTATTGCCTCCTATGGGGTATTGCCCTAACCGGGGTAACCCGCAGAATGATTTTTGATGTGTTGTTCCCCAGTGGCATGAGTTGGGCAAAATACTTTTGTCACTTCAATGGCATATTTGATAAATTGCAATACAATTGTTTCTCTGCACTACTCACTTTGTATTACATTTGAGCCAGCACCTTGCTAAAATGCTCATACAAGCCTACATACATTCTTTGAGGGGTGCCCTTTCCAAAATGGGTTCACTACTTGGGGGTTTCTATTGTACTGGTACCTCGGGGGTACCCCCCATTACCAATCTAGTGAAAACAAAGCTTGAAAACCTAAATTGTGCTTCTTTCTTCCTGACCCCTGCCGTGTGCCCAGCCTGTAAATTATTGGCACATGTGTAGTATTGCCGTACTCGGGACAACCCGCAGAATGATTTTTGGGGTGTTTGTCTAAAGTGGCATGGGTTGGGCACAGTATATGAGGCACTAAAATGACTTTTTTGAGATAAAAACGCAATTTTTACTCTGCACCATTTACTTTGCATTAAATTTTGACCAGCGTGCCGGGGGTTAAAATGCTCACCACAACCACTGATAAATTCTTTAAGGGGTCTAGTTTCCGAAATGGTGACATTTTGGGGGGTTTTCTATTGTACTTTTACTTCAGGGACTCTTCAATTACACTGTGGCACCACAAAATATTTGCAGCCAAATTGGCTTTCCAAATTCCCAGTATCGCTAACTCTGTTCTGGACATCGCTGTGCGGGGAAACAGCAGCTGACATCCACATGTCTGGTATTGCCGTACTCGGAAGAAGCAGGGCAAGAAATTAGGAATATATATTTACCTCAAATTCCTTCTGAATGTATCCATTTTAGGGCTAAATTGGAAAGATTGAAATCCAAAATTGAAATTTCAAAATTTCCACTCCATTTTCATATGCTTCCGGAAAAATAATTAAAGGGTTAACAGACTTCTTAAATGCTGATTTGAATAGGTTGAGATGTTAGGTTCATAAAATGGTGTTACTTGTGGGGGTATATAGTACATAAGCCTTTATAGAGCACTTCCAAACTGAATTGATCACCAAAAAGTTCGCATTTTTCAAATTTCAAGAAAATCTGAGAAGTTGCTACTAAAACTTCAAACCTTCTCACATCCATAAAAAAAATGGAAACGTAAAACAAATAATGGATATAAAAAGAAGACCAATGGCAAAAGGTTTCTATCAAAAAAAATTTGTGGTATCACTTTTTGTCTAAAAAGTATAACATTTGAAACTTTGAAAATAGTCATTTTTTTTCAAATTTTTCCTAAAGTTTTGAATTTTTACCCCCCAAAAAAGGAACGGATCACCGAAATGACACTACTAACATAAACTACAATGTCTCACGAGAAAACAATCTCAAAATCACAGAGATATCTTAAAGCGTTGAAAAGTTATTACCACAGGAAGAGACACTGGTCAAATTTCAAAAAAAAGTTGCGAGCCTTAACCTGCAAACCGGCTGCGTCCTTAAGGGGTTAATGTGTCACCAAAATGTTTTGCCCATTTTGAATTGGGCAGATGTTTACAATCAGCTACTAATTGCACTGTATAGTAAATATCACCCCCCTGTTCTGTTCCCACTCTGTCAACAATGATACTTTATGATGAGCCACAGTGGCTCTCGCTTAGGGGGTGGGTAGTGACCCCATGTATTTTGCAACTGAAAAAAAATATTGAAGCCGTTATATACCATTAGAAAATATAAACACTAAACGGTTTTGATGATAGTTGAGAACAGAACACTTGTCACTAATTACAACCATGTGGTTAATGTAGTTCAGTAGGGAGTGGACTAGTGGAGGTTGTTGTTAATGGATTTCACTTTTTTTTTTAATCATTTTACTGATGCAAACTTTTCGATGTCTTTGTTTCTCTATAAAATACTAATTTGTATTAATTTGTGTGAAAGCAGCTTCACACCCAAAACTTTTTACATGCAGGATGAAAAAAATGGTATGCTGTTTCTTTAATAAAGAGGCAAAGTGTCCCAACTCTATTAGATGTCACCAACCCTTCCAATCCAGCTATAATACTTCTACTTATACATCTACTTCCAATAAAGAAATTTAGCTCCAAGCTTTTATGTCACTTGATCAGGCCAGCAAGAGCCTTTATTCCATCGTCTTGGAAAAAGCATTACCTATCCCTTTGAGACTGAGTTTTACGGAATGATGAAATCAGGTGCCGATAAGAACTTACAGCTTTCTATCATAGACAATCCAGATGTTTAAGTACATGGAGCCCCTGTTTACAATCCCAACAAACCAGGGAGTAAGTTGACTTGTTTGTACATTGAAAGTGACTTTCCATCTTTTTTTCTCTCTGTCTTTCTCTCATTTCTCTTTATTTATTAGAGCAGGTAAAGTAAGTGTTTTCTGGTTTATTTTCTTGTTATGTAAATTTTTATCATGAAAAGTCATTGAAAGGTATCTTGGAAAAAAATTTAAAATAAATTTAAAAAATTAAAAAACATTCAATGCATATGTAATTTATTTCATTTGATTTATAAACTCTTGTTAAAACAATAGCATTTTCTCTTTTTATATTGACAAGTGGATCTAGGAGGTAGAAATGTTTGCCCTGTCTTAATTATTCTTCTACATCTACCTGGGCTGTATATAAATTATTTTCCACCAAACCAAGGGGTTAGCACAAAATTCAGTCGTGTCATTTGTTTGTAAATTTATGTGAACCCACTCTATTATACCTTAACAAAACCTTAGAAGAGCACATGAGTGAAATCTGGTTCATAGAAATCTCATTATACCATTTGGTTAAAATTTAATTCCTTTTATTTAATCATTACATTTATTTAAAAACAACAGTATGACAATGTAATTTGTAAAATACAAACAAAAAATGAGTTATCCTCGGGAGTTCCACTAAAGCGTCCACACTCCACATAAACACAGGAATAGATCCAGGTTACTGTCCACATGTAAGTTAGCCAAAAAAGGTATTATAAAGTGCCAGTGCACCAGTATCCATACATAGGTTTATCACAAAAAATATTGTAAAGTGCCAGTGCAGTACAACTCGACATAAATATATGACTAGAATTTTAAGTGTTATATGCCTTTTTTTTAATATGTACGGAATGGCTTACCCATGTTCTGTTAGGTGTGGGCGCTGATACCCCGACGCGCGTTTCGCGTTGCGGCTTCCTCAGGGGGCCTGTGTGTGCATGTGTGTGCCTTCTTGTATTTAAACATCTCGGTGTGTCACGTGGGCAGGATGAGGTGACGCCCCACTTTGGCCGGAACCGGACAGGGCAAAGAAGCCACGCCCCCGACCGCGTCATCGCGGGAGTGGCAGCCGCCGTGTCACATGATCCGCCCTAATGTTGACGTCATTCCCCACTCCGCCCCTGCTCCCATGATCCCCGCCCCCAGTGTCGAAACGGAGGATACAGAACTGGACCCGAGAACATGTTACTCGGGAACAGTGGTGCACCCCCGCCGCACAGAAGAGCGGTTACAAGGTGCACAGTTTTTTTGGACACATCATATGCCGGAAAATGGGAATAAATGCCGAAGGGGAAGTCAAAATTCAGAAAAATGGAGAAAAAGGAATTCATAGTTCATATGAGATGGAGCATGGTTGTGTGAGCTGGTTGGAGATGTTAGAATATATATATATGTTAACTGGGATCCTATTATGAATTTAATATTAATGTGTAAGATATTGTGAATGTGCATAATTGTGTGTTGGTGATAACATGCAAGTGAAGAAGAATGAAGGTGTAAATATTTGTGAATATTATAATTAGTACTGTATATGATATACTACAATGCAGAATGTGAATGTGTGATTATTGTGAATGAAACTATATGTGTGGTACACTATATATTACATTTAAACTCCAATTGGAATGAATAAAAAGTGCTATTGCAGTGACTTAAAAAACATATAAGTGAGCTCTTATAATTGTGATAACCTATCCCTCCCACCTAAATCACTACCAAATCAATAAAAACGCACTAATCAATGACCCTACCACCCCCCCCCCTTGGAGCCACCACCCCCTAGAACCACCACCCCCATCCTGGTGCCCCATAACTCCCACACACTCCACTCACCCCCCCCCCACACACACACACACACACTGTACACAACCACCACCCCTTATCCCCAAACCCCCACACCTATCCCATGTGCGCCCGGACCCCATTAATTAATCCTGGGTGGTACCCATTTTATGCTATATTCCAGGTCCTACTTAGTGCCCATGCATGTCCATCAAATACGAAGAGAATCAGGAGAGTCTCGTATGAGTCCGTCTTCAAGGTTCCACATGGTAAGTTGTAGGTGAGTCCATTTCTTATATTGTAACTTTTCTTTTTAGGTTTCCTCACGTAACATCCACCCTCATCATGTCAATTTCCATCTCCGAGACCATCACACAGCGCAACACAGGAAGGTACGTCAAAACATCATGTCTGTATATTCAATATTGGATCTTAATACAAAAAAATACTTATTTTAGTCATTCTGCTTTAAGACCACAAACAAGATAAAATTAAAAGACCAAGTAGGGGAGAGGAAAAAAACAAGGGAATATAATTGCATTTTACACTTTGTGTGAGATTATATTTGGAGATTAGAGATAAATTGGTTGGAACAGGACTACTTCGAGGGAAGCATCTTATAAAAAGGGAGAAAAAGTCAATGCTTCATTGAGGCCTTTTGGAACCTTTGTATCCAGGAGTACAATCCACTTGCACTCTTTTTGTGCTAACAATTTCTTTGCATTACCGCCTCGATGGAGGATCCATGCCTTGATGGATTTGTTCAATTCCACGAACCCTAAAAGTTTTAGGATCGCAATTATGGTGGGTTCTAAAATGTCTGGGTAATGTCTTTAATTGACTCAGTTCTAGTGGAGTGCTCACTTGTCGGGCCTTCATTATGTCTCTTACGTGTTCCCTTGTGCGGACTCGCAATTCCCTGATCGTCATCCCTATGTAAACTAAAGGACAACCACAGGTTGCGTAGTAGATGGATGCCTTCTCTCCTCTAGGTATAGAGGATGCCCCCTGTCTATGGTGATGGTAGAGCCTCCTCTCCTCTAGGTGTAGAGGATGCCCCCTGTCTATGGATGATCCTTCTGTGCTATGAGATACAGTGTTCTGACAATGTGGTTAGATTATCGGGGTACAAGGTTTATATGCACTTTCATTTAACCTTCTGAACATTCTACTAGTATCTGACACAGAGAGAGAGAGGAGATCCATAAGATGCATATTACACACAGTTGGCCCTGAATTAGAGGATGTATTTTGTTATCCTGAGTATATTTAAGAAACTTGTCTTCATGGAAATACCCCTTTAATTTGGGAACTTTATAACAGAATTAATTCAGAGTAGACATTGTATGGTTTTAAGGAGTCCACTGTATAGAATAGAATTAATTAAAGAGGAATGCTGTGTGTAATAGGCGACAATCCATTCCTTCAAGTATAAAACATCATGGTGAATTTTCCTCTCCTTGACTTACCGCTGCTGCATTCACCAAACAATTGACTTCAGCTCTCTAGCATATCATGCTGGGCAACTCAAAATACCACAGTGATTTACAGTGTCACACCCTATACTCCTGATATATAACCCTCATGCCACAATTAATTAAACTGTGTCCCCTGCATTTATCATATATACCTTTCACACCACAGGTGACCTCACTGTTCCCACTGCATATATTGTATATACCCCTTACACCACCTGTGACAGCACTATGCCCCCACATATATCAGTTAGCCGGTTATATCAAATATGCCCCCATAATTATTATTATATAAACAGAGAACCTCCAAATAAATATTAATATATTTGATCTCCATAAAAATTTGAAACCCATTATTTACAGGTTCTCAATTTATCATGGGGGAAATATACATTATTATTTATTATTGATCATTATGAATAATGTATATGTTGCCCCAATAACAAGTTGAAATCCCCATAATGAAAATGTATATATTTTGCAGAATTTATTGCATACACAATCGAGACTCAATTTGTGATTGGAAGAATAAATATTTTTATTCATTATAGGGGTGCTCTATTGTGGGTGCATGTAGTCACAATAAATACACAAAGTATTCCAGCATCCAGGCATGCGTGTGATGATACTGAAAATCAAAGTAGGAAATCAAATTTCAAGCTGATAAAATTTCTGTGGAAATGCCTTAAGACTATTAAGGAATATTTCCGATTTGCGCCGTCTTTCCCTGGATTGGCCCAGGTTTTTGGCGCACGTGATCGGATTGTGGCACATCGGCACCGGCATGCATGTGACACAAGTCTGGGGGCGTGACCGTCGGAAAACCCGACAGATTTGGAAAAACAGCTGTATTTTTTTAAAAAATGTGTCGCTTGACACGCGCTTACCTGCACCAGGAATAGGATAGTGAACTCCGGCGAACTCCAGCGGACTTCAACGCAGCAGCAATACCTGGTAGACATCGGGCGCACTACCTTAGTGAAGACCCGAATCCGCGACTGAGAACGCGCAGCTGGATCGCGACAGGACCGGGTAAGTAAATGTGCCCCACTGTCTTTATCAAGTAGAAACCATGGACATACTACAGCGACATGAGGCTTAGCATTGTAATGCATCAGAAGGTACCCAGGCCCCACTGCACCTGTATATGGTTTCACATTGGGTCTGAGGATCTCATCACTGTACCTAATTGCAGTCAGGGTACATTTGGCTAGCACGTGTAGGGCTGTGTGGACCTTCAAAGAAATGCCTCCCTACACTATTACAGACTCAATGCCAAACCAGTCTTGTTGCTGGCAGCAGAAGCTTATGCACATGAGTCTCGAGACTCATGTCTGTCAAAGTGTTCATTGTGAAGCTGCTCTCTTTTGTGAAGAGCACAGGGTGCCACTGTTTAATCTACCAATCTTGCAGTAATCAACGAACAATGTGGTAAGACGTCAGTAGGAATTCCTAGCAAGAGGAGTCAAGCAAGCTTTTCTCCAAGTGACAGACCATCCATGCTGTTGACCCGTTTTGGAAGTCACAGGGGACCAATTCCAGCTGCACGCCTTTGGCTCCATTCCCCTCATTTGGTGCAATGATGGAGATGCCTTTTGGCTCCCTCACCACCAAGTGCCTTGCGCCAATGGCACATCCTCCCTCCCTGACTCGGAGGGCACTATAGAATGCCAGAGCAGAGGTAAAAGGGGGGCACATAGAAGCAACTCTGCAGGAAACTCTCTTCCCTACAACTATTCCTGATGACTCCTAAGTCAGTCTAGGCTCCCCAGGGCCCCAAACGCTCTAAGCTTCCTTCACAACCCCAGCAAAAATGGACAGACCCATCAGATGAAACTTTACGGGCTACGCCAAACTTGTCCAACTTGGGGAATGAAAAAAGAATTGGGCCTCCTCTCCTGATCCCCATGCAGATGAAACATACCCAGCAAGGCATTTAGAAGAGCCACTTGAATGGCAGTAATACACTCACCGGCCACTTTATTAGGTACACCATGCTAGTAACGGGTTGGACCCCCTTTTGCCTACAGAACTTCTTCGTGGCATAGATTCAAGAAGGTGCTGGAAGCATTCCTCAGAGATTTTGGTCCATATTGACATGATGACATCACACAGTTGCCGCAGATTTGTCGGCTGCACATCCATGATGCGAATCTCCCGTTCCACCACATCCCAAAGATGCTCTATTGGATTGAGATCTGGTGACTGTGGAGGCCATTTGAGTACAGTGAACTCATTGTCATGTTCAAGAAACCAGTCTGAGATGATTCCAGCTTTATAACATGGTGCATTATCCTGAAAGTAGCCATCAGGTGTTGGGTACATTGTGGTCATAAAGGGATGGACATGGTCAGCAACAATACTCAGGTAGGCTGTGGCGTTGCAACGATGCTCAATTGGTACCAAGGGGCCCAAAGAGTGCCAAGAAAATATTCCCCAAACCATGACACCACCACCACCAGCCTGAACCGTTGATACAAGGCAGGATGGATCCATGCTTTCATGTTGTTGACGCCAAATTCTGACCCTACCATCCGAATGTTGGAGCAGAAATCGAGACTCGTCAGACCAGGCAACGTTTTTCCAATCTTCTACTGTCCAATTTCGATGAGCTTGTGCAAATTGTAGCCTCAGTTTCCTGTTCTTAGCTGAATGGAGTGGCACCCGGTGTGGTCTTCTGCTGCTGTAGCCCATCTGCCTCAAAGTTCGACGAACTGTGCGTTCAGAGATGCTCTTCTGCCTACCTTGGTTGTAACGGGTGGCGATTTGAGTCACTGCTGCCTTCCTATCAGCTCAAACCAGTCTGCCCATTCTCCTCTGACCTCAACAAGGCATTTCCGCCCACAGAACTGCCGCTCACTGGATGTTTTTTCTTTTTCGGACCATTCTCTGTAAACCCTAGAGATGGTTGTGCGTGAAAATCCCAGTAGATCAGAAGTTTCTGAAATACTCAGACCAGCCCTTCTGGCACCAACAACCATGCCACATTCAAAGGCACTCAAATCACCTTTCTTCCCCATACTGATGCTCGGTTTGAACTGCAGGAGATTGTCTTGACCATGTCTACATGCCTAAATGCACTGAGTTGCCGCCATGTGATTGGCTGATTAGAAATTAAGTCTTAACGAGCAGTTGGACAGGTGTACCTAATAAAGTGGCCGGTGAGTGTATATGACTTATCTACCTACTAAGAGGACTTGAAGTCTATGGTGGCTGGGTTTAAAAATATGCTGAAGTAAGAGCTTACCCTAGTTCCCCAGGATATTTGCCTCGTGTCAAAGAGAGTGGAGTGACTAGAAGAGTATCATTTTCCCATTTGCAATGTACTGCTGCAGTACAAACATCTGCTCCATGCAGCTATGCAGAGGCACCTAGAAGATCTAGACCAGCGGTGGCGAACCTATGGCACGCGTGCCAGAGAGGGCACGCAGAGCCCTCTCTGCAGGCACGCGTACCATCTACCCATTCTCATCAAAGTCGGAGCTCCGGCTCTGTCCTGAAGCTGATTGGCTCTGCTCTCGCTAGTGATGCCTTAGTGAGACGAGAGCAGCCGATCAGTGCCCGCCCCTCCTCCTCTTCAGCCCGGGAAGTGGGAAGAGATCAGAGTGAGGCAGCTCTCAGAACGGAGCTGACAGCAGCAGAGCAGAGATACAAGGTCAGGAGCTGCTGGGGCTGCTCACACACAGAGATGTGCACACTTACAGAGGTCCTGGCAGGTGACACTAAACCAACTATAAATACTTGTGGTTTAGTGTCCCAAATCCCCTGTGTAACAGTCTGTGGCCACGTTGCCTGTATCTGAAGTGCTCATCACCTGCAGATGGCGGCCAGTGAAGCCAGGACAACCCCACAGTAAGCACCCTATGTACAATGTAAGCGGGTGCTATGCTGCATCACTGGCCGGGTCGTGCAGGTGATGAGCGCTGTGGACAGAGGCAAGTGTATATGTGGCCACAGACAGCTCTCATATGGGTGATCCCAAATCCACCTGTGCATCCACCCCACAACAACCACTTTGTCCTACGAACCACCTCCCAAAATGCTACTTTTTTGCCATTTTGCAACATGTAATAAAATGTTATGAAAAGTGGTCAAATGGGTGTACAGTCCTCAAAACGGTAGCACTGAAAGCGTCATCTCATATCACAAAAAATTACACCACAAACAGCTCTGTACACTAAAGTATGAAAAAGCGCCCAAAAATTTGCACCAGAAGATGGCAAAATGACTTTTTTTTTTAGTACAGGAGGTTTTAATTTTTGTAAATGTATACAAACATTATTAAACCCATGTAAATATATTATCCCTGTGATCGTACCGACCCACAGAACATGTCGTTTGGGGTGCACAGCGAAAGCTGTAAAATCCAAGCCCACAAGAATTTGTCACAAAGGCATTTTTTTAACCAATTTTACTGCATTTGGAATTTTTTACCACTTCCCAGTACAGGGAATTGGATACTAAATACCATCACTATGAAGTGCAATTTTTTACGCAGAGCTCTTTCAGGGTGGGGAGTAAAAACTGGAAACGCAAAAACAAAAAGGGGGTAAAGATGGCAATATTTGGTCCATGAGCAATCTAACTTATCACAGTCCCCTAGTCCCTGCATGTACTCAGGACTACTGTCCCTGTACGGGGGTAATGATAATCAGTATATGGCGGTAATTTTCCTCACTGAATGGCAGTAATATGATATTCATCGCTATATTTGTATAGCATAGTATAGCAATGCTATTGGTAACATTGGCCTTTCTATAGTCTTTATTACCAGCATGATGCTATTTATGTTGTTGTAAAGGTGGCATCATCATATGGCAGTATTATTTGTCTTATTGTTAGGTGGTATTGTGGCACCATTGGGCTAAATTTCTGTGTTGGCACCTCGCGATAGAAACGTTGGCTTTGGTTTGCAGTTTGGGCACTCGGTCTCTCAAAGGTTCACCATCACTGATCTAGACAATAGGGGCCACTGAGACAAATGGAGCAGATAATGTTCCGGCAACTTTGGAAGCGGAAAAATCTAATTTTGGGAGAGGCCGCTAGCCACAAAATTAACATAGATAGGGCGCATGGGGCACTCTGACCTATAAGCAAGGCTGCTACGCACAGGGACACTATCGGCTGCATTAACTTTACCTTAAAGGAGACTATCCTAGCTAAACAGTCACAAGATATTACATTTAAAGGAAACCAAGTTCCGATTAATCCAAATCTCTTTTGGGTCACCCTGCAACAGCTAGCCCTGAAAGATCACTCTAATTCTTACCACGGAGGCTATCCATCCGCTCTCATAGGCTCCAGGACTGGTTGATATGCTACCTTAGAACTTGGACCAATTTTGTGCCTCCTTGAATATTCCTGGTCCTTTACCAGCTCCATCACCAGTCTTGCATCCTTCACAGAGAAAGCTACCCTGACTGATAATGAAAGTAGAACAGATTTACAGTGGCACTCTTTTATTCGCAGGTTATGATTCACTTATAAGGTTATGATATCACTTATATGAGCAGGTTATGTTACACTTAGGCTTTCTCCCCAATGGTTAGAATGTTGAAAATGTTGTTTACACATAGGCTGTGGTGACCCCACCGGATGATCGATTCACGACCTTACAAGAGCACTACCACGCTGTTTCTTTTCTAAAACCACCTGCCGTGAGGGCTGCGATCACCCTTTTTTCAGGTTGAAAAAACTGTACTTTTTATTTTGCTCTAATACATGAGCTTACATAGAATGTGCCCTTACAAAGAAGTTCTTATCTTGGTATGGTTTTTGTCTTGTCTACACCTGTAGTCATGTCTGAGTGTTCTCTCCCTTTCTTTCCACTCCTCCTCCTGATCCATCACAGGCATATATGACGACTTTGAGTCAAATTGATTGGAAACCATAGTTTCAGAGAGACTTGATACTTTCCTTTCCCCTCTCATCGATGGGGTAACGTACTTATGTTACTCCCCTCCCCACTTATAGGTAGTAATAGTTAAACTACTATCTTTTAAAGTTAGCAGTTATTGTCTAATGCAAAGCACTGCCTTGCCTTATCTGAACTATCTGTGGCTAAGGCAGATAAAGTTTACATACAAGAGACTCACTATGATGCTGGTTGAAGCTTCGCATTTGCACGTAGGTAGACACAACAACTTTCAGCCACATGCCCTTTTATGGTGGCGGATACGGTGGTAGGTTTATTATATTGCAAGGGAAGCTGAACGGCACCCCGCTAACCCTATGTAATTGTTTCTTTTTTGACCAGAGTACTTAAACTGTGGAGACTACCGCACTCAGCCCTGTTTATTGGAGCAGACCTTAATATTACTGAAATATACTTTTCCTGAGAGCTGAACCCCCAGGATGGGCCCAGTGTAACTTGTCTTTAGGTTTTCGTAGACTTATGAGATGGTTTGCCCTTTGCGACATGTGGAGGATTGACAACCCCCAGGACAAGGTCTTTACATATTTTTTCCTGCCAACAAAACTCACACTAGGTTTTATAAATTTATAGAAAATATACAAACCCTACGCTTCATGGACAAGGCAGAGATAGAGATTATCACTTGGTTGGATCATGCTCCAATCACTGTGCACCTGAAGGATGGGTGGGGGGCTCCTGCAATGCAGTTGGAGCCAGATTCAAGAAAGACAGAGAAGGAAAACTGGTTGAGCTACTGTATGCTTCCAGCTAAAGTCATGTAAGGCCAGTCATCCCCAAAAATTGTGTATAACAAAATATGTGGCATAGAAATGCACAATGTGGAGAGCCTGATGGTCTATGCTAAACAACTATATTACGAAAGGAGTACTAAAGCACGCATGCTATTAGCCAGGAAATTAGAGGAGAGGACCGCACAATCTAACCCACAGGTCCTAAAAAGAAAAGACAGAGCTATGACATATGACCGTGAGGAAATAGTCAAGCAATTGAATTCTTTAAATTTACTGCAAATTGCTGCAGATTTTAGCGAGACAATTTTTATAATTAAACACACTTAGTCCAAATGCTTGTTGTGTATAAAATGTGCAGAACCACAATCATTCCTAGTGAAACTGCATTTGATTTGATGCATTATGAACCAAACATACCTTGTGAATGCTATAGCTACACTGATGCAGAAGCATATCTTGTTTAATCCCTGAGCTGAGTGGTTTTGCTTTAAAAACAATTATAAAATTATGATAATGAAGCTCTGTCGCCTGTGCCTGGCTCTGTGTTTCTCCTCTCACATTAAGAAATATGTAATCACTGTGTTGTGCCTGACAGGCAGAAGTAATCAACCGGTGCACCATCCCCCATCTGATGTGTATGAGTGATCCAGCTCAGGTTGATTAGTCCTGTCTGAACAGTTCAGGCAGCTCCACTGTAATGTGTTTATGTATGGCAGCCAGCAGAACACAGCTTTCCCAAGGTCCTGAATGTTGTTTTTTTCAGCAAAACCACTCAGCTTAGGGATTAAACAAGATATGCCTGCCTGCATCAGTGTTGATGCAGCATTATGCATGAAATCAATGGTAGATTTCCGTTAAAGCACAAACATTCCTACACACTTTGTTTAAAGCTGTTCATGTCTTTCTACAGAGTGCAGATAACCTGTAATCTCTTTCCATAAAAGCGAAGATTTGACAATTACACATTTACACTAAATTACCCTTCAGTCTTGAAAATAAAATAATTCAAATCAGAGTTCAAATCAATGTAATTATCACCAATTAGATTTTCTCGTATTTTAATGAGGCAATCTAGAATTTAATTTATTGTATAAAAGAAATCTTTATACTTACCTAAAGAAGTGTGTGATTAACCTTGTGAAACTCTGGTGCTGCCACCACCTGTGCAGTTTCATTAAAGGGGTTTCCCCACTAAAGAAAATTCTCACATCTCAATCCCCTAGTGATGTTAACACAATAAAGATCATGTTAACCTCTTACTTTACAATTTATTCAGTGTTATTGCTGTTATTGCTCCTATCACTCTATGCTGCTCAGTGAAAAATCCCAGGGTGTGGGCGGGGCCTAACTAAGTAGACACATTACTGTATTATCGGTCTAGTTTTGTGGGGTGATAATGTGGTTACATTAACAGGGTACAGGGTTTATATGCACTTTCATCTGGCTTCTGTACTAACACACTGACACATAGAGATGGGGCAGATCAGAGATGATGAGATGCTTATTGCACACACAGCACTACTACATCTCACAGATCATGAGATCAATTAGATGGCAATTTCACACAGCTCTGCTAAATCTCACTGACATGTGCCTGCCTCCCTTATCCCCCCGTAGCCATCTCCTTGAAGCTTGTAGTTTGCTGCAGCCTCTCTCTCTGGTCACCATGTGCTGGCAGGATGTAATCAGTCAGTGTCTCAGAGCTCTGGGCAGGGGGCGGGGCTACAGCCACACAGCAGAGACGGGCAGAAACTCAGCTCCCCAATCTCACACAAAATTCCAAAATGACCGCCACCTGACCCCAAGTGAGAAGTCACTGGGTCGTGTTTAAGGGAAACTGAAATTGTGTACAGCATGGCTGATAGAGACAGATTGGACTTATATCTGTGAAATCCTGCATAACAGTGAATTAGAGAATGTGTTATTTTGTTATGCTGAGTGCATATAAGAAACTTGTCTTTGTGGGAATACCTCTTTAAAGTTGGGGTAGTAGATTTGGACTTCATCTATCGGAGGATTATATAGGGATATTTGGGACATTATATTGCCAGTCAATAAGAACATGTGAGTGATTTCATGTCCCAAATGGGCTCTGACAGGTTCCTTTAATTACATGCCAGAAGTTACTAGACAGATCATTAATTCTTCTTGTAAATACCTTTACTAAGGCTATTTATTTAAACTGTGAAGTAAAAGTCATGGAGTGGTTTCTTTTTGAGTTTTAGGTCAACAGATAAGTTACTTGTTAACAAATTATCTGGCTCCAGGTTCCCTTTTCCTCTAGGTGACCTTACTAGACTAAATACTCAATTTTCTTTATAACATGTATACACTGGTAAAGTTAGTCAGCATATATTTGTTTAAAAAATTTGAATTCTTAGTGTTTAGTACAATAATTTTAAAAAGACTGTTTATTTCATAGGGATTTATAGCTGTATTTTACAATTTTAAATAATAGTAAACTAAGCTTCTCCCCTCACCTTCAACCTTTGCCATTTCCCTAGTAAAATTTTAATTATTGTATCGAAGTTCACACTTTATTGGTGGATTTAAAGCTTAAAATCATAGTGCAGCCTAATTCTGATTGACTGGACAGTGACCCAGTGATATATGACAGGGCAAAATGTGCAGAGCCCGAAAGAGATAACCCAGAGTTGAAACGCGTTGCCATCCTTATAATTAAACATTACACTTTTACTGTTCTTTGGATGTCTGAGTGAGTCTAAGAAGCACTTTTCCTACATCTCCTTCGGGCTCTGCACATTTGACCTACATTGTTCCGGGATCCTGGTCTCTAGATGAACATGGTCATTGAGGATCGGCAGCTGGACTCCTATATCTTGAAAAGCCTTTTTACCATTCAAGTTAAGTGAGAGTCCTGATTTATAGTTTTCATTTTATGCTTTGTCTATATGGTATCACACGAAGGTTGCGCTTCCTGTCTCCCTTGCATCTTTGCTATCCTGCTGTCTCTTGGGGTGCTTCGGTTTTCGCCCTAGCTCCCTATCCCAGGTGGTGCTGCACATGGCAGGGCAAGACAAGCTATTCTGATCTGGAGAAAATGTCAGAATAGCACATTTGAAACTCTTGGATGGCACACAGGCAACAGGCTCTTTCACTGAAAATGTATGGGTTATGTACATATAGAATACATTTAAATATAAACTGTCATATGCTGTAACATTCCTGCAATGATGGGAATTAAGCCAGATGCTACAATTTGTAAAAGCAGCACTGCTCAAATTCTCTATCAGTGAAGATTGTGTTCTCCCTTTGGGAGCGAAATTAGCATTCTGCAGGTTTTTATCAGCAAACAGTGGCATTGCTAAGGACAGAACTTCCAGCATTTCTCTACAAGGTAGAGTTTACTGGTGATCATTGAAAATTATATGCCTACCTACTGATGTCTGAGCATACTTAAAGACTTTGATTTTTGAGTAATACACATAAGACCTAAAACCTACTACTTAAAGGGAACCTGTCACCACTTTTGCACATATACAGCCAGTGACAGGTTCCTATAGAGCTCTAATAACTGACTGACCCCCTTCTTTTATCTAAAAATTGTTTTGCTTACATTCACAGAAATCACCTTTTATCTTATATTACCCGGAATCAGAGGCGACGTATCCTGTTCGACCAGCCCCTCCCATCTAATCCTCCACATGCCAGTGACATCATCTCAGGTCCTTTAGACTCTTAATAATAGCAAACTGTACCCTATGCATGTATCTGACTACATGAAGTCACAGCATGGAGGATGGAGAGGAGTAGAAATCCATGGAGGCTGCTGTGTATGTAATCACATACATGGTGTCCAGTTTTTTATTCTTAGAAGGCTGAGAGACCTGCAATGATGTCACTGGTCGCATGTCATTAATGTTATACAAGGCACCGTGTAAAAAAAATTAACACAATGTTTCCCATCTATACATAGAGCTTTATATGTCTATAGTTGAATATTAGCAGACGGTCCCTAATACAAGGAGGCAGAGTAGAGATTTGAAGAGATGCAGAGCTGTCAGTCAGAATAATGGGGGTGGTTCACTGGTATCTCTGACGCTTCTCCTCTCTCAGGCTGCCAGAGATAAGTCAGAAAAGCTCATTTACATATGAGAAAAATGGCTGTAATTAAGGCACAGGGTCTAACTGGCAGCTAATATTAGGTGATTTAGGGAGGACTTGTAACCCTTTATCAGCAGGCATTGTTAGTCGGGTGACAGGTCCTCTTTTTACCCCATTAAACTACTCAGGTATAGTATGAAATGTCCTTTCTAGAATTCTCTCTATACCTATAAAAAAAAAAATAATCTCCTCCAAGGTCAAATGACAATGCAGGGAAATAGTCATATGTTGCTTGATATGAATCGAGTTTAGGTTTAGAGACTTCAGGGGGAATAACTTCAGATGCCCCTATCTTCGGTTCTCTAATCTTTCAAATCGCAAGTTACTTGTAGTTCTGAGAGCTGTAGAAATGGAGATACAGCCAGTTAAAGGAGTTTTCTCACCAATCAAGTTAGGCCCGGGAGTGACGAAGGGTCTGACGGAGGTAACTCAGACCCTGTTGGACCCCCTGTTCTCATGATCTGTGGGGGTCTCATCACTGAAACTCCCACCAATCAGCAGGTTAGGACCTATCCTGTATACAGGCCCTAACTTAATTGGATGGGAAACCGCTTTAAAGAAAAGGGGCAGAAACAGAGCTATATGTGCAGCTCACATTTTCTATTTTGTTCCTAACTGCTTCAGTTCCTGTTCTGTATCTCACAGAACTACAGATAATCTGAAAGGTGAGATTTTTTAATATGACACAAAACATATTTCTAGGTACTACTGTAGAACCAGGGCCGGTTTAAGACCAAGAAGAGCCCTGGACAAAACAAAAAGTGGAGCCCCCAAATAAAACTATTTTATAAACAGTCACAGCCAGTAAGAGTTTCCCTTTAGCCCTGCTTACTAATAACACTTTGTAGATTACAAACAGTAGTATAGTAAAGCAATCTGTTATATGGGACTTTAGGAGGATTTTATAGGAGATAGACAGATCATAGGTAGATTGATGATAGAAGATAAATATGACAGATGATAGATTCATAGATAGATGATTTATAGACCAGAAATATAAAGTAGATTATATATAAATAGCTAAATAGATGATAGAAGATAGCTAGATATGAGAGATTGATTGATTGAAAGATGGATGAATAGATAATAGGAGAAGGATAGGTAGATAGAAAACATAAATAAATAGACAAAAAAATAGATAAATGGTTAGATAGATATATAGATACGAAATAGACAAATTATAGGTGATAGACAACTAGATAGATAGATGATAAGCATCTTCACCCGGGCATTCAACTAAAGGATCTTAAAGGAGCAATACATCCGCTGTCCACAAAAGTCCACATGCAGGGGCAGACTTGGAATTTAAAGTGGCCCTGGGAAAAAAAATCTAAAAGTGGCCCCATTTGGCATAGAAATAAACACTGCTGCCGTATTTTCACGTAGGAAAATTAGAGTGCAGCAACTGCGTCCCACCGCCACCAGCTGCACCCCCCCTTCATGTATTTGCAATTATTTGAGGGCTTCTATGTCTTCTAAGAAGCCCTGATAAATAACCTCCGATTCTAGCAGTAGTTTATTCTTATCTCCACACTTAAACATGCATGCATGTCTAAACTAAACTTTTTATCATATGGTGGAAATTGGCATGGCTATCTTTGGAGCCCAATCAGTAGTTTTAGATATGCTGTAACACTCTATTCAGATGTTAAGGGTTAACTGATTGATGGGGATCCCCTATCCTGCTTTGGATACATAGATAGCTAGACAGTCTTATGCTGAACCAGATTTATCAAGGTGTCTAATCCTGGATGGTAAATCTGGCATAGTTTAAAGGAAACCTACCACTTGAAGTGGCAGGTTTCAGATGGAAATACCGAGCACCAGCTCAGGGTGAGCTGGTGCCGGAGCTTATTTTTGTTAATGTTTTAAACCGCAGCATCGCGGTTTAAAACACTTTTAAACTTTATAACCGGCGCAGGGAGGTACGCGCTCGGCGCTTTTGGAAGTGAAGGAGAGCCGCACGCATGGTAAGCGCCGAGCGCGTACCTCCCTGCGCCGGCTATAAAGTTCAAAAAGTGTTTTAAACCCCGATACCGCGGTTTAAAACACTAACAAAAATAAGCTCTGGCACCAGCTCACCCTGAGCTGGTGCTCGGTATTTTCTTCTGAAACCTGCCACTTCAAGTGGTAGGTTTCCTTTAAGATTATATAGTTCCCATAGAATTACGATACAAAAATGTGGCAGAATTCTGGCATTTTGCCATAATTTGTTATGCACAACCAACCTGCTCCACAAAGCCACCCTCTTTTCAAAAGGCAACACCCTTACTCCTAATGTTACTCATAATAAAAGTGTCTGAAACCATTGATATATGTGGTGCAAAAGTATTTATAAATCTACCATTTATACTTGAGCATAAGCCGACCCGAGTATAAGCCGAGGTACCTAATTTTACCACCAAAAACTGGGAAAATCTATTGACTCAAGTATAAGCTGAGGGTGGGAAATGCATTGGTCACAGCGTCCCCAGCAAATAGCCTGCCAGTTCCCTGTAGTATGTAACCAGCTAACCCCCTGTAGTATATAGCCTGCCAGTCCCCTGTAATATATAGCCTGCAAGCCCCCTGTAATATATAGCCTGCCAGCCCCCTGTAATATATAGCCTGCCAGCCCCCTGTAATATATAGCCTGTCAGCCCCTTGAAGACTATAGCCTGCCAGCCCATTGAAGTACATAGCCTGCCCTATGAAGTATATAGCCTACCAGCCCACTGAAGTATATAGCTAGCCCCTGTAGCGTATAGCTTGCCCGTAAAAAAAATAAAGTTCTCACCATTCCGGCAGCCGGGGAACTCCACATGCCGGTGCCAGGTGCGTAACAGCTTCGTGTCCCTCCCATCTAATCGGCCCTGTCCAGCACACAACTGTGTTGTCAGCCACTGCAGACATCACAGGGTGCACCGGCTGGGCAGTGGGCACGGAGCTGTTGCGGACCTGGCACTGGCATGAAGAAAGAAGAGGCGCTGCCCACGCAGCTGTCGCGGACGTGACGCGCACATGAAGATAAAAAGGAGCTGCCCGGGCCGTCGGAATGGTGAGTACTCAGTTTGTTTGCTTTTTTATATACCCGAGTATAAGCGGGTACTGTGCTAAAACACTCGGCTTATATTCGAGTATATACGGTATATATCAATAGATTCATAAATGTGAAAATATTAATTAAAAAAAGCAAGTGTGTTTTGGCTTAACGGAAGTCTACAAGCAGAATCCTGTGATATAAAGCTGTGTGAATTACATGTTGCTGTGTGCCCCCCCATTCAGCATCTGCTTTTCTTGTTTATGGACTTGTTTGCCACCAGTTCCATTATTCTCACAATTATATACATGCCCAACAGACATTTCCTCCTTTCTCCTCCAGAAAAGCCAAGGAGACATTGATGTCACCAGTCTCTTAATGATTCCCGCCCTGCTCCTTAGTGCATCTGTGCATTGAGGAGACAGTCGCGTATGCGTGAGAATTGCAAATTGCTGGCTAATGTCTACAGCTTGGCCAGAGACTGAGAATAGCGGGCAGTAATTACTGCTAGGCAGGGCCGGCGCCAGCACCCGGCAAACCCGGGCAAGTGCCGGGGCCCACAGCTGCTGGGAGGGCCCACTCGTGGCCAGATCTATTCCCCCAGCAGCCGGGCCGTGCCGGGTGCTGGCACCGTAAAGCGGCGCTCCGTTTACCGCAAGACCCTGCCGTGCAGCGAAACCCCCGTCTGAAGCAGTAGTGCCGTGCCGGGTTCCAGCGCCGTAAAGTGGCGCTCCATCTGCTGCAGGATGCTGCGCGTGAGGCCGCCGGCAGGAGGACGGCGAAGGGGAAGCTCCGGACCTGACCAGAAGACTGAGGTGAGTAGTGTTCTCTTTATTTTATCGGTCACATTTACTAGTGCTTGAGGGGTGAGGAGGGGGCTGTATAGAATGAATGGGGGGGGATGAGGAGGGGGCTGTATATAATGAATGGGGAGATGAGGAGGGGGCTGTATATAATGAATGGGGAGATGAGGAGGGCCTGTATATAATGAATGGGGGATGAGGAGGGGGCTGTATATAATGAATGGGGGATGAGGAGGGGGGCTGTATATAATGAATGGGGAGGATGAGGAGGGGGGCTGTATATAATGAATGGGGAGATGAGGAGGGGCTGTATATAATGAATGGGGAGATAAGGAGGGGCTGTATATAATGAATGGGGAGATAAGGAGGGGCTGTATATAATGAATGGGGAGATGAGGAGGGGCTGTATATAATGAATGGGGAGATGAGGAGGGGCTGTATATAATGAATGGGGAGATGAGGAGGGGCTGTATATAATGAATGGGGAGATGAGGAGGGGCTGTATATAATGAATGGGGAGATGAGGAGGGGCTGTATATAATGAATGGGGAGATGAGGAGGGGCTGTATATAATGAATGGGGAGATGAGGAGGGGCTGTATATAATGAATGGGGAGATGAGGAGGAGCTGTATATAATGAATGGGGAGATGAGGAGGGGCTGTATATAATGAATGGGGAGATGAGGAGGGGCTGTATATAATGAATGGGGAGATGAGGAGGGGCTGTATATAATGAATGGGGAGATGAGGAGGGGCTGTATATAATGAATGGGGAGATGAGGAGGGGCTGTATATAATGAATGGGGAGATGAGGAGGGGCTGTATATAATGAATGGGGGGATGAGGAGGGGCGAGGAGGGGCTGTATATAATGAATGGGGGATGAGGAGGGGGCTGTATATAATGAATGGGGGATGAGGAGGGGGCTATATATAATGAATGGGGGATGAGGAGGGGCCTGTATATAATGAATGGGGGATGAGGAGGGGGCTGTATATAATGAATGGGGGATGAGGAGGGGGCTGTATATAATGAATGGGGGATGAGGAGGGGGCTGTATATAATGAATCGGGGGTGCGTGCAGGGGGCTGCATATAATGGGCGGTGAAGGGGATGCATATATTCCATGGGGGGAGAGGGGCTGCATATAATTAAACTATGGGCGGTGAGGGGGGCCTGGGCTGTATATAATTAATCCATGGGGGTGAGGAGGCTGTATACAATGAATCCATGCCGCTACGCCAGTTTACTGCAAAGGGGCCCACTGAGGCTCTATCGCCCAAGGGCCCACTGAAACCTGGAGCCGGCCCTGCTGCTAGGGCATACATAATTGTCAGATGATGCCCACCACAGCCCCTCAGGCTATTAGCATAATTTAAAAACTTCTTTTTGTTAAACTAGGCCATAAGAAAAGGCCCAACGCCACATATAAGTTAAGCTGCCACCAGCTGATTTTGCTGGTAGTTTACCTTTAACCCCTTTTTTCACTCATTTCTCGCTCTCCATAACTTTTTCATTTTTATGTGTACAGAGCTGTGTGAGGGCTTATTTTGTGCGTAACAAATTTTACTTTCCCATAATGTTATTTATTTTAACATGCCGTGTACTGCGAAGCTGAAAAAAAAATTCCAAATGTGGAAAAATTGTGGGCTCAGTTTTTACGACTTTGACTGTGCGCTCTAAATAACACCTCAGCTTTATTCTTTGGTTCGATATGATTGCGGTGATACCAAATTTATACAGGTTCTGCCGCTAATAACTTTTTCATACTTTAGGGTACGAAGCTGTGTGAGGTATAATTTTTTTGCGAAATGAGCTGATGTTTTCATTGCTACCATTTGAGGTCTGTGCGACATTTTTATCATTTTTTATTCCATTTATTATGTGATGTAAAAAGGTGTAAAAGTCGCATTTTGGACATTTGGGCGCCATTTCTCGGAGGTCACCGCCGGCCGTAACCGTTTTTATATTTTGAGAGATCGGGCATTTTGGGACGCGGCGATACCTAATGTGTCTGTGATTTTTACAGTTTATTATGTTTTATATCAGTTCTAGGGAAAGGGGGGTGATTTGAATTTTTAATATTTTATTATTTTTTTCTTTTTTTTCTTTTTTTTCTCACTATTTTTTAGCCTATTTAGGGTACATTAACCCTAGATGGTCAGATCGCTCCTACTATATACTGCAATACTACTGTACTACGGCATTTTTGCAGCTCATTCATTACAATGAGCCACTGGCTCATTGTAACGAATCTGCAGAAGCCAGGTAGCCTCGGGTCAAACGAAGACCTGAGGCTACCATGCACCGCTGTCTTTTAAATGCCACCGGCGACTTTGCCGGCGGCAATGAAAGGGTTAATAGCCGCAAATGGTGCAAGCACTGACCGCGGTTATTAGCGGTGGGGGTTTGCTGCAATATGCAACAACTTCATACACTCCCTGTACCTCTGCACCGTAGATCTACGGCGCAGAGCGTTAAGGGGTTAAGGCAGATGGCAGATTTTGTTTCAGATTTTCGATAGGGAAATTGCAATTATATTGTAATACATTTTCATGTAACTTTTTATATTTAAAGGGGTTGTCCGAGTTTAAAAAAAAAAAAAAATATGTGGCCGGGAGCGGGGTTACTAAAACAATAAAGCTGTACTTACCTCCCGGTCCCCTCCCGTATCCAGCGCTGCTGTCGCTCCGGTCCGGGGGCCATGTAAACAAACATGGCCGCCGGAGCAGCGCTGGACTCAGCTTCCGGCCGGCCGTGGCCGGGTACGCCTATCCGTCCCTATACACAGCATTGTGTATGGGGACCGGAAGGTTGTCGCATCCGGCCGGAAGCTGAATGCAGCGCTGCTCCGGCGGCCATGTTTGTTTACATGGCCCCCGGACCGGAGCGACAGCAGCGCTGGATACGGGAGGTCACCGGGAGGTAAGTACAGCTTTATTGTTTTAGTAACCCCGCTCCCGGCCACATATATTTTTTTTTTTAAACTCGGACAACCCCTTTAATAGTAAGTACTATTTTATGTAATTCTCACTCTAGGCAGCAAGATTAAGAATAAACTGACACTTTTTTGCAGCAGTGGTACCAATAATATAGTGTAAGCGGATTGCAAAAAAGTCACAAAAAAAGAGGGTATTTTTTGTATAGAGCATGAGTGTATGCAAGCAAAAATAAATAAATAGATGGTACCACACTGCTAACCTAAATCAAGAGATAAGCAAGTATTACCTGTGCAGCAAACATACACACAAGAGGGAGCTGGGGATAACCGCCCCACGCGTATCGCCACCTGCTGTGGCTTCCTCAGGGGTATCTGTATGGTGTGGTGCGTCCATTTATAAAGGAAGATCCCATGTGTTGGTAGTGAGCTAAATTAGCTCACTTCCAGCATCAAGAACTCAATGTGGTGCAACAGAGAAATGTGTCCCCGTGTTCTCAATGTGGTGCAACAGAGAAATGTGTCTCCATGTTCTAAAAAGTAAACAAACCAGAAACTGGTACACTAAATGCACGCACAAAACGGGGGATGGCATAAAAACTTACATTGCAAATAAATAGATTACAAAAGTGGTATCTATAAAATTGTGCAGATCATATGTATGAAAAAAGGCACAAAATGGTATGAGTATACATGAGAAAATATGTATGAGCAAACAAGGGGGGAATGTACATAGAAAGGTTGTACAGTGATACCGGCCCTTCTAAGGGCAGAATCAAAATGGATTTATCGCCTGGACTGCAAGGCCCCTCGATGGGATGAATGAGGATTTATTCTTTACAGGCTTTTACAAACGGTAGGTACACAATTCTTTACAACCCCTACACATATTTCAGTTTCTATTCCAGCACTTTTGTGGTTTGTTTTCACGCTGCATGGGCCTCTTCTTTTCCTCCTTTTCAGTTTGGTGCTGGCCCCTTCTCTCACTTTTTGTTCATGGGGTTCACTTGGGTTAGGGAGCCATCTCACTTTCATTCACTACAACATGATAAGTCAGGGCAGGTAGGTATCCATGTCACGTTTGTTTTCTCACTGGGCCACCACCCTCACTTGAATCACACATCATTTTCACTCTTCTGCGAGCACCTGTATAAATCCATTCAGGTGAGTATACTTTTCACTCACATGACACTTCTTGTGTTCTTCACGGGACATCCACCATGGCCACATAAACAAGTTTTTGTGTACTTACCCTTCTAATTCTTAGATTCCTTTAGATTCCTCCAAAATTCTTCTGGACGCCCACCTATTTGATACATTCCTGAACAGCCATCCTAGAAATGGATTCATCCCATCAGTTTGCTTCGTTTACCACGGAATCCACCAGGCTCTACTTGCTCACGACCACCATAGTCGTTCTTTTGTGGACTCTCTCCCTCTCCTGCTGGCCCTCCGTGGCTGGCCCCTCCCTTCCTTGTCCTATTGTATCTCATTGCGCACTCTGGACTCAAATATACCTTTTTATTGATACTGTATATACTATAAGTATCCATATATATTATATTTAATCTTCGATTTGAATAATGTTCTTGAATTGTCTTGAATGTCTCGTCCGCTTTTTATATTCCGTTGATCCCTATGAGCATCATACCATGGGTGGGTATCCTACCTGGCATTGACTATTTCGCCCTCATCCATCCATTTTTCTTCACTGTAGTACAATTTAGCATTTAAATTGTTGCACACGCACTTGCACTTTATGGGCACGTAGTCCATGCAACCACTCACTTAGTTTATATTGACATCATCTAATCACACATAATGTTGTTTATCCCTAATACGCAGATTCATTTTGCACATGGTGGTTGTTTGGTTGAATGTATGATGCATGGGCCCATGATAGTATGTGTGTGTTGATTGGTGGAGTGATAGATTATATGTTCTATAGCAGTGATGGCGAACCTTTTAGTGACCGAGTGCCCAAACTACAACCAAGACCCAATTATTTATCGCAAAGTGCCAACACAGAAATGTAATTTGTGATTTATACTCACTTCTCTGTCACATCTTTCATTCATAACAGCATCTGAGAACACCAATAAAGCAGAAAATATAAGAAATTTGGATGATCATTGTAGCTTTGCTCCAGGGTCCCATAAACAGGAAGAATTGTCAGGGCTGCAGCAGGAAATACAATGATAATCGAGATCTGTCAACACTTTCCCACTCCTCCAGTAGTCCCAGGTAGCACTGTTACCTTAAAATAGCTCTGTGCACAGCAAGTCCTGGGCTGTCTGGGACTGCAGGAAAATACCTGGAGTCCTCTCTGGTGATGGCCAGGGTGCCCACAGAAAGGGCTCTGAGTGCCACCTCTGGCACCAGTGCCATAGGTTCGCCACCACTGTTCTATAGTATTTTAAGTATATTACATGCTATAGGTTAGTTCACTATTTAATATTCATTTATATATTTATTTTTTATACCATATTGTGTGTCACACACACTGATTTTTATATTTTTATCTTACACTATTTTCACTGTACAACCTTTCTATGTACATTCCCCCCTTGTTTGCATGTATATTTTCTCATGTATACTCTATACAATTTTGTGCCTTTTTTAATACATATGATCTGCACAATTTTATAGATACTACTTTTGTAATCTATTTATTTGCAATGTAGGTTTTTATGCCATCCCCCGTTTTGTGCGTGCATTTAGTGTACCAGTTTCTGGTTTGTTTACTTTTTAGAACATGGGGACACATTTCTCTGTTGCACCACATTGAGAACACGGGGACACATTTCTGTTGCACCACATTGAGTTCTTGATGCTGGAAGTGAGCTAATTTAGCTCACTACCAACACATGGGATCTTCCTTTATAAATGGACGCACCACACCATACAGATACCCCTGAGGAAGCCACAGCAGGTGGCGATATGCGTGGGGCGGTTATCCCCAGCTCCCTCTTGTGTGTATGTTTGCCGCACAGGTAATACTTGCTTATCTCTTGATTTAGGTTAGCAGTGTGGTACCATCTATTTATTTATTTTTGCTTGCATACACTCATGCTCTATACAAAAAATACCCTCCTTTTTTTGTGACTTTTTTGCAATCCGCTTACATTATATATTGGTACCGCATTTTCCCTAGCCCAATGTGTAATCCCTTATAGGATAATATTGTTGTATCTCTTTTTGTGTTACATAAGGCTTTAGTCTCCAGGGGGATCTGTTGGTCCCAGGATCACTAACACTATCACATGTTTGGTTTTCCTGTGGTAGATTATTCTGTGATTGTTCACATTTTTTAATGGTTTTTATTCTCTTCTTGTGTTGTGGTGTGTTTTTTTTTTTTTGTTTTTTTTATATATGAATAAAGAATGTATTGTCTTGGTCACTTGGCATTTATCCTTTCTTTGTCTTGTGGTTAGAACTATTTTTACATGCATTGACCTTTAGACTCTTTACCTGACCTCATTTTGTGCAGTGCTGGTCCCATTTTTTGTATTCTGCACTTCTTCCTTGTAGCCATGGGGTCATGGGTTCGAATCCCACCCAGGTCAAAATCTGCAAAGAGTTTGTATGTTCTCTCAGTGTTTGTGTGGGTTTCCTCCGGGTACTCCGGTTTCCTCCCACACTCCAAAAAAACATACCATTAGATTGTGAGCCCCATGGGGACAGGGACCAATATGACATGCTTTGTGCAGCGCTGCATCATCTGTGTGTGCTATATAAATAAAGAATTATTATTATTAAAGGGAGAGTTGACATTTCATGCAGTTAGCGAGTATGATAGGCTTGCTTAAAGAGATGGTTTTTAAGAGCACGTTTGAAACTTTGGAGGGTGGGTATAAGTCTGAAAGACCGGGGAAGGTAATTCCAGAGAATTAGAGCAACTCGGTAAAAGTCCTGGAGACATGCATGAGAGGTTCGAATTAAGGTAGAGATTAATCTAATATCACTGGCAGATCGAAGAGCACAGGTAGGGCGATAGACTGAGATAAGAGAAGAGACATAGGGAGGTGCAGCATTATGCAGAGCTTTGTGAACGAGGGTTATTATTTTAAAGTGAATATGGAAGGAGACAGGCAACCAGTGCAGTGAGTGGCACAAACTGCAGGCATCCATGTAGCGTTTGGTCCGAAAGACGAGCCTGGCTGCTGCATAAAGAATAGATTGTAGACGAGCGAGTTTAGTGAGTGGAAGGCCAATTAGTAGGGAGTTACAGTGAATCAGCGCAACAATTAGCATTTTAGACGTTTCAATTGAACGGAGATGGATGCGGCAAATGCGAGCAAGAGATTGAATATATGGTGAAAAGGAGAGGTCGGAGTCCAGCACAACCCCAAGACAGCGGGCCCGTTGCCTCGGTGCTATAGTAATCCCACAGACCGAGATGGAGAAATCACGGTTAGTAGATGGTGGATGTTACCTGCAGAAGTATATAGCTGGGTATCATCAGCATAGAAATGATACTGGAAACCAAATCTGCTGATGGTTTGTCCAATGGTGGCAGTATAGAGGGAAAGAGAAGAGGACCTAGGACTGAGGTACCCAGAGGAAGATGAGAAGAGAAAGATCCAGAAAACGAGACACTGAAAGTGCGGTCAGAGAGGGAAGAAAACCAAGAAAGTGCAGTGTCTTTTAGGCCAATGGAGCAAAGCATCCTGAGGAGGAGCTGGTGGTCCACAAAACGCTGCCGAAAGATCCAGAAGAATGAGGAGAGAATAGTCACCTTTGGATTTATCAGTGAGGAGATCATTGGAGACTTTATAAAAAGCAGTTTCAGTGGAGCCATAGAGCGGAAACCAGATTGTAGGGGGTCAAGGAGGGATTTAGCTGAGAGTTATTGGGCTTGTCAAGAATCGTAGGAGTTTGGATATAAAATGGAAGTTAGAAACTGGTCTGTATTTAGTAGCACTGGATGGGTCCAGGGAGGGTTTTTTTCGTAATGGGCTAACAACCACATGCTTGATAGATGAGGGCAAGACACCAGAAGAGAGAAAGAGGTTGAAGATTTTAGTGAGGTGAGAAGTGACTGCTGGGGAGAGAGACTGTACCAGATGTGTAGGGATGGGGAATTGAAACAGGTAGAGGGTCAAACAGAGGAAAGGAGCCTGGACACTTCTTCCTCTGTGACTGGCTCAAAGGAAGAGATTGACCAAGATAAGGTACTGGAGGGAAGGGGATTAGTTGCGCGAGTGGATTGAGCAATGACAAATCCTTTCCTTTCCTGACAAATGCAGTCAATTTTATATTTAAAGTAGGTGGCCAGATCTGCACCCCCAAGGTCTGTGGCAAGTGGCTGCAACTTTAGTGTTAGTAAAGAGTGAAGAGTATCAAAGAGCCTTATTGGGTTGTAAGAGGATATAAGATTAGTAAAATAGACCTGTTTAGCAAGGTGAAGGGCAGAGTTATAGGTTTTTAGCATAAATTTGAATAGTAAAAAGTCTGCAGATGTGCGCAATTCTCTCCACAGATTTTCAATGCTGGAGCACTGCCGAAGGAATCAAATTTTTTTCGTTGTGCCTGCGTCTTTGTTGAAAATTTCGGATAGTGAGTGGTTCCATCTCATCTAACGCGCTTCTGACAGTTTGATTATAGTGGTTAGTAGACATATTTGAACTGGTGAGAGAGAAGATGGGGACAGTGCAGACTGTAAGGTTTCTGTGAGTTGGTGAGTATCAATTGCACATGGGTTCCGGTATGAGCAATTGGTGATAGGATTCAGAGAAGGTGAAGGATTAAAAGGAAAACATGGATGCCTGGATTTCACCATGGATATGAGTGTATTTCATCTTTAAATAAGGCTCTTTTGTCTCTTAAGAGATTATCAATACATGTTTGACATATTTTATCCGCAGATAGGGAGTTTGCCATAACACATATTACATTTGCGTGAAACAGTTTTCTTTTTCCCTTTTTCCTTCTCTTTGGGCTCCTTTTCAATGTCTTTCCCTTTCTCCTTCTCTTTAGGCTCCTAACAAGGAGAAGGAGAAATGGCCCATCAGTTTTAATGTAGAGAGGACAAATACGGGGAAAATAAATGTACACTACTAACAGTATACAACTTTCCCATGGTGCAAATAGATCCATGCTGACCACTGCAGATGGTACAGGAGTGCCACAAGTTCCAGCAGACCTGATATAAGGTAAAACATTATAAGGTACCCAGATATTGGGTACCTGATCTCGGAAGTTTAAGTGCATCAAAGCCTGGAATCCTCTCAGAGACCTAAGCGGCAGAGTGACTAAACCATGGTGTTTTGAAGTAACCGCCTCCACCTGTTTCCATCCTGCTCTCCATGTGCTGGTGACACATCCGGTGTGGCGCGGTCCCAGAAGTGACGCTCGAAGTGTAGAAATATGGCAGCCACAACTGGAAACCGCAGGTCTCTACATTGCGTGGGTGTCTATGGCCACAGAGGAGCTGCAAGTGGTCCCTTTCAGGAAGGAGGAACCCCCTCAAACGAGGACCGGGACAGCAGGTTTGAGTGCCTCTCTGCTTCTTTCCCTGTGTAGGGACAGGAAGACACTGGCGGGTGGATGTGGGGGAGGGACATTTAACCTCTCTGCTTCCAACCCCTACAAAGGGGTTATCCTCCAGGTGGGCCATCATGGGGACGCTATGGAAAAATCTATTCTGATATTGATTTTTTTACTTTTATTTTTGGTTTTATACACTGTTTAGCATAGATATCATGTTATTTATGTTCTATGGGTCAGTACGATTACAGTGATACTCCATTTATAAAGCTTTTATTTATGTTTGAGTAATTTTGCAGAATATAAACGCATTTGGATAGAAAACCCAATTGGTTTTGCATTGCCATCTTCCAAAAGGGGTAATATTTATAATTTTTTATGTTGATTGAGCCGTTTTATTGCTTATTTTTAACGTAATGAGTTGTTTTGCATGTACAGTATATAGGCTGACTGTAGGAAATAGCATCTGTCACTCAGTAGTTGATGAGAGTACGAGGGTCCTTCATCAGACCCCAGGCAGCCATGGAGATTATTGGCAACCCTGAACCCTCCGCGTATTCATGAAGGGGCCTTGCTGTATGGGCAGCCCTATAGACGCCGTGGCCATGTTTGACTGCTTGCAGCCTGGATTGCAACTATACCAATCCCAGCTGTTAAAGCACATGCCTATACTGTCACCGTTTACAATTGTCACAGTTACAGTTTTGTGCCGGACAAAATAAAAGTTAACCTCTTCCCGCCCAGGTGGGTACTTCCTGCACCTAGACGGCAAAGGGTTAACTTTTATTTTTTGTTTTATATACCGTATAGCATTTACAACATATTATTTATGTTCTATGGGTCAGTACAATTACAGCTAGTTCTGGTTTATACAGCTTTTTCATAATTTTGCTTAATAAAAATGCATTTGGATAGAAAAATCACTTGTTTTTGCATCACTGTTTTCTAAGAGGCGTAACATTTAGATTTTTTGTACTTTTTTACTGGAATCATTGTAGTGTAAATGTGTCTTTTTGATCACTTTTTTCGGGTTTTTTTTGATTGGTTGGATGTGCAAAAATTAAAATTGCCTCTTTTTATAACTTTTTTTACAGTGGTCACTGAAATTGCCTCTTTTTATAACTTTTTTTTACAGTGGTCACTGCATGGGCTTAGTAATGATTTTATTTTATTGTATGCATTGTTACTGATGCAGTGATACCTTATATGTACTGTTTGTGTGGTGATTTTTTTTTTTTTTTTAATATGTTGGAGTTTGATCATTTATAGCAGGGGTAGGGAACCTATGGCTCGGGAGCCAAATATGGCTCTTTTGTTGGCTGCATCTGGCTCTCAGACAGATCTTTAATAAATAGTGATGGCTGCTGTGTGTCTATTAGACCAGTGATTTTCAACCTGTGTGCCGCGGCACACTAGTGTGCCGCGACACAAGGTTGAGTGTGCCGCGGGGGAAAGTTGCCCGAACTAGGCTGCCCCGGTGTCGAGCTGCCGCCGCGCCCCCGTATTTCTGCCCCATACTTACCTCCAAGTCCCACGTCGGCGATCCGCCCGTCTTCTGTAGCTCCTGTACCGCGCGGCCCATGTCACGTGACTGACGCGACCTGACGTCAGGTCGCGTAAGTCACGTGACCAGAGGCGCGCGGTGCAGGAGCTACAGAAGGTGAGCGGATCGCCATTAGGAGTGAAGGAGACGTCAAGAAGACATCAAGGGTAAGTATATAGGGTTATTATTTGTATAAGGAAGGTAGCTAGGGTTTTTTTTTTATTAGTAAAGGGAGGCTGGGGCTTTTTATTTGTTAAGGGGGGCCTCTAGGGCCTTTTAATTAGTAAAGGGGGGCCTCTAGGGCCTTTTAATTAGTAAAGGGGGGCCTCTAGGGCCTTTTAATTAGTAAAGGGGGGGCTCTAGGGCCTTTTAATTAGTAAAGAGGGGCTCTAGGGCCTTTTAAATAGTAAAGGGGGGCCTCTAGGGCCTATTAATTTGTAATGGGAGACCGCTAGGGCCTTTTTATTAGTAAAGGGAGGCTGCTAGGGGCTCTTGATTAGTAAAGGGAGGCCGCCAGGGGCTTTTTATTAGTAAAGGGAGGCCGCCAGGGGCTTTTTATTAGTAAAGGGAGGCCGCCAGGGGCTTTTTATTAGTAAAGGGAGACCGCTAGGGCCTTTTTATTAGTAAAGGGAGGCTGCTAGGGGCTCTTGATTAGTAAAGGGAGGCCGCCAGGGGCTTTTTATTAGTAAAGGGAGGCCGCCAGGGGCTTTTTATTAGTAAAGGGAGGCCGCCAGGGGCTTTTTATTAGTAAAGGGAGGCCGCCAGGGGCTTTTTATTAGTAAAGGGAGGCAGCTAGGGCCTTTGTATTAGTAAAGGGAGGCAGCTAGGGCCTTTTTATTAGTAAAGGGAGGCAGCCAGGGGCTTTTTATTAGTAAAGGGAGGCCGCCAGGGGCTTTTTATTAGTAAAGGGAGGCAGCTAGGGCCTTTGTATTAGTAAAGGGAGGCAGCTAGGGCCTTTGTATTAGTAAAGGGAGGCAGCTAGGGCCTTTTTATTAGTAAAGGGAGGCAGCCAGGGGCTTTTTATTAGTAAAGGGCGGCAGCCAGGGGCTTTTTATTAGTAAAGGGAGGCAGCCAGGGGCTTTTTATTAGTAAATGGAGGCCGCCAGGGGCTTTTTATTAGTAAAGGGAGGCAGCTAGGGCCTTTTTATTAGTAAAGGGAGGCAGCTAGGGCCTTTTTATTAGTAAAGGGAGGCATCTAGGGGCTTTTTATTAGTAAAGGGAGGCAGCTAGGGCCTTTTTATTAGTAAAGGGAGGCAGCTAGGGCCTTTTTATTAGTAAAGGGAGGCATCTAGGGGCTTTTTATTAGTAAAGGGAGGCAGCTAGGGCCTTTTTATTAGTAAAGGGAGGCATCTAGGGGCTTTTTATTAGTAAAGGGAGGCAGCTAGGGCCTTTTTATTAGTAAAGGGAGGCATCTAGGGGCTTTTTATTAGTAAAGGGAGGCAGCTAGGGCCTTTTTATTAGTAAAGGGAGGCAGCTAGGGCCTTTTTATTAGTAAAAGGAGGCAGCTAGGGCCTTTTTATTAGTAAAGGGAGGCAGCTAGGGCCTTTTTATTAGTAAAGGGAGGCAGCTAGGGCCTTTTTATTAGTAAAGGGAGGCAGCTGGGGGCTTTTTATTAGTAAGGGGAGGCAGCTAGGGCCTTTTTATTAGTAAAGGGAGGCCGCCAGAGGCTTTTTATTAGTAAAGGGAGGCCGCCAGGGGCTTTTTATTAGTAAAGGGAGGCCGCCAGGGGCTTTTTATTAGTAAAGGGAGGCCGCCAGGGGCTTTTTATTAGTAAAGGGAGGCCGCCAGGGGCTTTTTATTAGTAAAGGGAGGCCGCCAGGGGCTTTTTATTAGTAAAGGGAGGCCGCCAGGGGCTTTTTATTAGTAAAGGGAGGCCGCCAGGGGCTTTTTATTAGTAAAGGGAGGCCGCCAGGGGCTTTTTATTAGTAAAGGGAGGCCGCCAGGGGCTTTTTATTAGTAAAGGGAGGCAGCTAGGGGCTTTTTATTAGTAAAGGGAGGCAGCTAGGGCCTTTTTATTAGTAAAGGGAGGCCTTTTATGACTGTTTTAGTGTCATTTTGTGCTATTTTGGTTGGTGGTGTGCCCCAGGATTTTCTAAGTATAAAAAGTGTGCCGCGGCTCAAAAAAGGTTGAAAATCACTGTATTAGACTGATCACTGGACACAGGCAGCAATGTTACCGCTGCCTACGTCCTTTGTATAACCCAGGTGCCATCGCCGCAATCATCTAAGCCTGGGTCAAAGAGAAGATCGTGGGAGCAATAAGGAGCTGGCTGCAGGGAGCGCTGGGAAGTTAATATTTTTTTTTTGCTGTGGCTACCTATCTACTGGAAGCATGTGCTGTGGCTACCTATCTTCTTGGGGGCATGTGCTGTGGTTATCTATACTGGGAGTATGAGGTGTGGCTACCTATCTACTGCGGGTATGTGATGTGGCTACCTATATACTGGGAGGTATGTGCTGTGGCTACCTATATACTGGGAGGTATGTGCTGTGGCTACCTATATACTGGGAGGTATGTGCTGTGGCTACCTATATACTGGGGGGAATGTGCTGTGGCTACCTATTTACTTGGGGGCATGTGTTGTGGCTACCTATTTACTGGGAGTATGTGCTGTAGCTACCTGTCTACTGGGGGTATGTGCTAGGACTACCTATCTACTGGGAGGCATGTGGTGGGTGTCAGGATTTGGAGTAGTGAACCTCCTGGACCACTGTGGACGATGATGTAAGTAGACACCTGCATCTACATGGTCTTCACCAGAGCCCGCCGCAAAGCAGGATGGTCTTGCTGCAGTGTGGTACCACCAGGTCGTTCCACAGGCGCGACTTGTCGACGGTGGCAGCCAAGGTCTAGGTACAGGATCACTAGGCAGTATCGTGGTCAGGAACAGGCAGACGATCAAGGCAGGTGGCAATTGTGAGAGGTCAGGGACGGAGCAAGAGGTCAGGGTTGGTAGCAAAGGAGCAGCATCAGGAACAGGCCCGGGGTAACAACGGGAGGTCAACACTTGGGAAGGACACACTGTAGAAATCTTCCTTATAGGCAAGAAGCACTAAGATCCGTCAGGGAATGCTGGGAGCCACCAGTCTTTATAGGAACCTGGGAAGTGGGTAGCGCCAATCAGCGGCGGTTTAAATCTGCGAGTGCCGGAGTGCGCGCTGGCCAGCCCGGACTGGAGTAGGAACATGGAGAGGTGAGTGAGTTCGGAAAGGGGCGCCACCACGGAGAGGGGCACGGGTGTGCCTGTGATCCGAGACATAGATCGCAGGGGCACCCGTGACACTGAGACTACCTATCTACTGGGGGGCATGTGTATATTGTACGGCTCTTACAGAATAACATTTTAAAATATGTGGCGTTCATGGCTCTCTCAGCCAAAAAGGTTCCTGACCCCTGATTTATAGGCATTTAGAGGACTTTTTTTGCTTTTTTTTAACATTTATTGTTTTTTACATTTTTTTTTCTTACTATCAGACCCAGGGACTTCAGCAAACAATCATTTGATCACAAAACCCAAATATCTGCCTTATATATCAACCTCTAAGATAAATAAAACAAGTCCAAAACCTGAGATAACCAAATAAAGACACGTACGAATGTCCTAAGTAAAGATAAATGACCCTAATGAGTCGGCTCCATTCCATTGCTGCTTATGGCTGTGAGGCTGCTGTAAGCATATCACTAAATGTTGTTACTAGATCTCAGGCAAGATGGCAACCCCCATAATAATGAAAAGAAATAGAAAATAAAAAAAATATTTTTACAATTTACAAACAAATGGTTTTAATGATTAAAAAAATTATTGGCTACACCTTTGGAGCTTCTCAGCAAACAGTGCAGTATCATGTAGTCTCTGCTTAGAAGGAAGTAAGCAAAAAGCTATCAAAAAGCATGTGTAGAATATTGTTTATTTTACTACAATGGGGGTCATTTATTAAGGGCCCGATTCGCGTTTTCCCGACGTGTTACCCGAATATTTCCGTTTTGCGCCGCTTGTACTTAAATTGCCCCGGGATTTTGGCGCACGCGATCGGATTGTGGCGCATCGGCGCTGGCATGCGCGCGACGGAAATCGGGGGGCGTGGCCGAACGAAAACCCGACGTATTCGGAAAAACCGCCGCATTTAAAAACCGAAAATGTGTCGCATAAGGACCGCTTACCTTCACCTGGTCCAGCTCGGTGCATTCCGGCGCGATGAGTTTACTTTCAGCGCAGCAGCGCCACCTGGTGGACGGCGGAAGAACTACCTTATTAAATCCCGGCCGGACCCGAATCCAGAGCGGAGAAGCCGCCGCTGGAACGCGAATGGACCGGGTAAGTAAATTTGCCCCAATGTGTTTTGGCTTAAGTGTGTGACTTGAGTTTCTGTGACTTTGGATTAAAGGACTTTAGAAGGGCATCATTCGTAGGAGCTTGAAGTTTAATAATGTTATCTGCTTTACATCTTTGGGCATGTAAGCCAACCGCGTTTGAGTGGGAATAATGCTGTGCAAAATGTGTGAAAATTGAACATTTGAAAGCATAGCACTTTCATCACGGAGAGGAGTTTGGCAACATATTGGGTAAGTGCAAAAGTTGGGGGATAGTAGAATGGCAGTCGAGGATAAAAACAAAGGTAGCTGGATGAATAATAGATGATGTAGGTAGAGAAAAGAGCTGCAGTGCAGTATGGAGGGAAGTAGGAGTGTAGAGCAGGCTAGACAAGTGCTTGTAATGAGGGATTCAATTATTTGGGGAATAAACAGAACAATCAGCACCAGTGTGTTGCCTTTGAAACAAGCAGTGGGTAGTGAACTCACTGTGCTATCTAACGGGTTTGACTTTGGCCCACACACTAAGAATGTTATCCCTGAACCTCTCCGGTATTCACCCTTGTAATCCTATAAAGGGATCTGGACTTGTGGTGGTCCCAGTATGATTGTAGCGGGCACAGAGACACTGGTCGAGGTACCAAAGGCTCAGGCAAAGCGGGTAGTCAATGTCAGCCCGTAGTTGTGGCATGCGCCATTCAATCAGAATCCAGAGATGGGCAGAGGACCGTGGCAGGTAGCATACATTCGAGAAACAGACTGGAATTGTATACCAGGGAGCACAGATCAGATCGAGTCACACATGGGTAGAAGACAGAAACAAAATACTGAGAAACAGAACTAGCAAGCTAAGAACCTTATTGCTCAGGTACTGGGAGTAGGGTACTCCGGACTATATGGGCGTTCGTGCACTCTGATTGACTGGGATACACTACAGGAACACGCCCAGCTCCTTCAAGAAAGAGAGAGAGGTACCGCATGCTCCCAAGGGAGCTGGAGCATGGACGGATATGACGGCTGAAGGTAAGCCTGCGACAGGGAACCAACCAGGAGTGGAACCCGTTGCCAGGATTAAAGTACTTCCCCCTCATACCCCCTCTGGATGGAGCATTGATGTTCTCCTCAGTTTCCCACAATCTTTCTTCAGGACTGAATCCCTTCCAGTCTACAAAAAATAAGGTTTTCTTTCCTATTTTCTTGCAGTGAGAATCTCCTTGACCTCATAAATGTCACCTGGAGCACAAGCAAAAACAGAATCTTTAAAGTAGCGACTAAGAATCAGTGGTTTCAGAAGGTTTAGGAATCCTGAGGGTCGGAGGCAGATGGAGCTTGTAAGACACAGGATTCATTTGCTGAAGAACCTCAAATGGTCCAAGGAATCTAGGAGCAAACTTGTTGAAGGGCACCTGTAATCAGATATTTCAGGAAGAAAGCCAGACCCTTGTTCCATAAGAAAACTGAAGAGGTGGTCTTTCTTTTCTGTCCACATTCTTACGAACAGTTGCCTTTATGATAGCGGATTCAGTGTTCTGCCAGATCTGCAAGAATGAACCATAAGCCACATTAGCTGCAGGACCTTCGGAGTTAGCTGGTAGAGGAGGATGTAGGCTGTAAATGATGCAGAAGTAGATTCACTTGTATGGTTATTGTATGAGAACATTGCCCAGGGAATTGACTACACCCAGTCATCATGTTGAGCAGAGACAGCAAGTCAGAGGTATCCCTCAAGAATCTGATTGACACATTCAACTGGGCCGTTGGATTACGGGTGATATGTAGAGGAGAAATCCAGTTTTACTCCCAGAAGCGAAAACAGAGCTCTTCAGAATCTGGATGTGAAGTGGATGCCATGGTCAGAGGCACTATGAAAAGAAAGTCCACGCAGGCTAAATATGTGATAAATACAGTTCCCAACTGAAAAACAGAGGGGAGACCAGACAGAGGAATGAAGTGTGCCAATTCAGAGAAGCAATTCACAATAACCCATATGGTACAACCAGCTGAGGGAGGCAGGTCTGTGATACAATCCATGGTGATATGCTGCCAGGGCCTATTAGAAACTGGTAGAGGTTGAAGTAAACCTGTGGATTTAGAACAAATACTTTTGCTCTTGGCTGATTGAGAAACATATTCCTGCACATTTTTAGAAAGCGTAGTATTTAAGAGAAAAACAATCCATAGTCTTACGAATTCCAGAGTGACCTGCAAACTTAGAATTATGTTCCCAGGATAGGATATTCTCTTCTCTTGTCAGCAGGCTGAAAATCAGTTTTTCCAGCCGGATATCTTTAAGCTTTAAGAGGAGCCACTGAGACAATTCTTGAAGGATTGATGATATGCTGAGGATTCTCTTTTTTATCAGTAGTCTAAAAGATCTGGAGAGGGTATCTGCTTTAATGTTTTTGTCTGCGTGACAAAAATTGAGTTTAAAATCAAACCTAGCAAAGAGCAGGAACCATCAATCTTGACGGGGATTCAAATGCTGTGCAGATTGTAGGTAGGTGCGATTTTTGTGGTCTTTTTAAATTATTACTGGGTACACAGATCCCTCCAACAGATGCCTCCACTGTTCCAGGTCCAACTTGATGACCGAAAGCTAACAATCACCAATGGAGTAGTTCCTTTTTGGAGAAGAGCTTGTAGAAAAAGGCACAGGTCATAGGTTTACCCTTAGCAATCTTTTGGAACATGTCAGGCTCCCGGGGTAGTGGACCCACTGGACCACAGCTGACGATGACACAAGCCAACATCTCGGACTGGAGTCTAAGTGGCACCCAATCTTCACCAGAGCCCGCCCCAAAGCGTGTTGGACTTGCTGCGGCGTGGTACATCCAGGTCTTTCCACAGGTGCGACTTTGTCCATGGTGGCAGCCAAGGCGAGGTACAGAGTCAGGAGGCAAGTTCATGGTCGGGGGCAGGCAGGAGGTCAAGAAAGGTCGCAGAGGTTCAGGGTCAGAGGCAGAGCAGAAGGTCAGGGCTGGCAGCGGAGGAGCTTAAAGGGGAACAAGTGCGGGGTCACAACAGGGAATCAAATTACAGGCACAAGGCAAAGGAGTAAGCTTTCTCTTAGGCATATAGCACAAAGATCCAGTGGGGAATGCTGGAAGAGGCTGGCTTTTATCTAAATCTGGGAAATGGGCAGCGCCAATCAGTGGTGTGCTGGCCCTTTAAATATACAAGTGCCGGTGCGCGCACTGGGAAGCCGGGATGGGAGCAGGAGCATGGAGAGGGAGTGTGTGCGACGGAGAGGGGCATGGGTGCGCCTGCAACCCGGGATGTGGGTCGAAGGAGCACCCGTGACAGAACAGAAGAGCTCTTGTCATGTGACATCAGGATGATGAAGAACAGAGGCAGAGGTTTTTACCACTTCTTGGTCGACAGCGTTACAATCTCCCTGCTGTTTGTTGTCAGTAGACTGGGTTGACACCTCACGGGGAAGGGATGGGGAAGCAGACATAGTACAAACAACATCTTGAGTGTGTGAACATGCACTTATATGAGCATTGCATGGATTCAGAGCCATGCAAGCAGATCGATTTCTTATATCTTTTAGTGAAAATTGTCATATAATACAAATATTTTCTGGCCATGTCCTTTCTGGGTTACAGGCTAGGTCTGCAAGAGGCCTTAGTGACAGTATTGAGTAAATATAAAATTTTGGACAGGAATAAAATGTTGAATGTAGAAGAATTAAAAACAGAAACAGAGGATGGCGCCTCAGGTAATAACGTTGGGTAGATGTAAAACATGATCAGAAGATGCTCACCTGGAGACTTCTTTGTTAGTTGTGTATCGCCAAGCAAGGGTACGCATACAAGAGGAGACCTCTGATTCTTTGCTGTGATGACTTGAGTGGGTATCCTTGCAGCTCTCAGGCTCCAATATACCAGACACCCGAAACACACGATAATAAAATGATATGGAAGGGGAAAATTTAGGAGCATCAGAGGGGCGCTAGGTACTGAAAAAATAGAAAGTATTTATTATAGATAGTCCTTGACGCGTTTCAGGTCACTGGGACTCTTTCTCAAAATATGGACTAATAAAAAAATAAAATAAAATTAGAATATATAATAATAATAATAGATATAAACAAATGTAAATGTACCTATAGGAAGTAAAATATATGTAAAAAATAAATATTTCATGGATTTCAATGGATATTATCAATAATAAATGATAGACATATGAGTGAGATTGTGTACAGGCTGGTTATCAAATGAATATGTAAATAAATAAATGCATAATATTATCAATGGTTCCCAAATGGATATATAAATAAATAAATATATAATTTTATAAATGATTCGGATACATGAATTCATATATGTAGACATGAATAGATTTCAGGCTGATGATAAATAGTGAATCAGCTGATAGACTATAACCAAGGCTGTGGTACACATTAGCAGTAACTATACTTACATTCCGAGTGCTGCGGCAGGCATGTGGGAATGGTGTCATAAAGCACCTGAGTACGCACACAAGCTTTATGTGAGAAGCGGGACTTATCTGACGGATGCCCTACCGCCAATGACAGAGAGCGGGCAGAGGGGCCGGAGCATGTGCGGAGCACGTTGCGCCTCAGCAAGTAAAAGTGAGCGCCTTGTCAATTGGAAATAACATCTGTTGTAAGCCAGGTTGCAACATCCGATAGAATAGGGCTTTATGGCTATACTACCGTATATACTCGAGTATAAGCCGACCCAAGTATAAGCCGGGGCCCCTAAGTTTACCACAAAAACCTGGTAAAACCTATATTTTTTTTACTCGAGTATAAGCCGAGTTTGGGTTTTCAGCACATTTTTTTTTGTGCTGAAAAACTAGGCTTATACTCGAGTATATATGGTAAGTTAGAGAAAGTGGCCCTATAGGATAATGGAGAGGAAAAAAACTATATTTGGCATAAATAATTAAATAAAATTACCGGTAATTGAATAAATAAATGCATAAATAAATGAATAGAGGTACAATGCTTGGAATTCCATGTTGGATGTACAAAAAACAAGGCATTCTAAACAAAAAATAATTTTTTTGTTGAGCTCTTCTTGCAACCATACGTTAGAAACCTAGAATCCTTTATTCTGGACACCGCCAATCTGTTTAAAAAAGGTACTTCCAGTGCAGTGGAAAGTTACTTATTGTCACGGCCGCACCTGTGATCCTCGGTATGGATCGCGGGCATACCTTTCCATGTGGCCGGACTCCCCTCTCAAACGCTCCTGCTTCCCGACTAGGCCACATCCTTGTTCACTAGGGCGCGCGCATGCCGGCTCTCCTAGCCTTAAAGAGCCAGCGCACCCCTGATTGGGTGGCTAATCCGGCCTCGCCCTTATAATCCAGCACCTCCCTTACTGCCCTGCCGGATCTTCTCCTAGGATTGTCCAGGGTTTCCAGACCTAGCTTCCTAAACTGCTCCTAAGGAAGAAAAAACCTATTAGCGTCCCCAGGGGCTTTTCTGTCTTCCAGCGATTCCAGATGCCTCTGTTTCCTCAGTGTTCCTCCAGCGATAACAGACACCTCCGTGTGTCTGCTGTCTCCCAGATGCTCCTGGCGGCTCCCATGTTCCCAGCATTTCCAGATGTCTCTAAGCCACCAGTTCTCCTCCAAGGACCTCTCCGTTCCTGTCTGCTGGGTCGTGTGCCAGCTGCCTGCTTGCCTGCAGTGAGTTCCAGCTCATCCTTCCAAGCCGTTCTCCTGCTGTCATCCCAGACTGGGACTGTGTCCTGCTACCCCTGTTTCCCTGGCTGCCACTGTGGGCCTAGTCGCACCTGTGGAACGACCTGGTGGCACCCCGCCGCAACAAGACCATCCCTCTTTGTGGCTGGCTCTGGTGAAGACCAGGTGCCACTTAGACCCCGGTTGTCAGATAGTACCATCTACATCTCCCGCGGTGGTTCCCGCCTGCTTACTTATCGGGAAGAACAACTAGGCAGAGTTGCCTCCGTGCTTCAACCTCTGCTAAAACCCCAGCAACTACGAGGTCGGCTTCCATGTCTGCCTCGCATGGCTCCAGCTCTAGAAGCCACTCTAGCCTCCGGCTTTTCCAAAAGCCACTCCAGCTTCCGGCTTTTCCAGAAGCCACTCCAGCCTCTGGCTTTTCCAGAAGCCACTCCAGCCTCTGGCTTTTCCAGAAGCCACTCCAGTTACCGGCTTTCCAGAAGCCACTCCAGCCTCAGGCTTTTCCAGAAGCCACTCCAGCCTCCAGCTTTCCAGGAGCCACTCCAGCCTCCAGCTTTCCAGGAGCCACTCCAGCCTCCAGCTTTCCAGGAGCCACTCCAGCCTCCAGCTCCCCAAAAGCCACTCCTGCCTTCAGCTGCACAGTCCGCAGAGTTGCCAATTCAACTTGACAGAGTCCTACTCAAGGCCAAGGGACGTTCCACATGTCTTCAGCAAAGCCTCTGCCTGTACAGTGTCAGTTCCAGGTCTAGGAGACACTGTAACCTTGGTTTCCTGGGAGAGAGCTTCCTTGGTATGTATATGGTGCCTTCACCTCTGCTGGTTTCTATCCTGCTCCAGAGGTGTCCCGTCACCAAGAAGTGGAGGAAATGGAAGAAAAGGAGGAAGAGGCTGAAGAAGAAAGTGGTAGGTTTCCTTAAAGGGGCCAGTGTCCCCCTGATTGGGCTGGCTAATCCGACCTAGCCCTTATAATCCAGCACCTCCCTTCCTGCATTGCCGGATCTTCTCCTAGGATCTTCCAGGGTTTGCAGACCTAGCTTCCTAAAGCTGCTCCTAAGGAAGAAAAAGTCCATAAGCATTCCCAGGCGCTTTCCTGTCTTCCAGCGTTTCCAGACGCTTCTGTATTTCCTCTGTGTTCCTCCAGCGTTTCCAGACGCCTCCTTGTTTCCTGTCTGTCCTCCAGCATTTCCAGACGCCTCCGTGTCTCCTGTCTCCAGCGTTCCCTGATGCTCCTCCAAGGACCTCTCCATTCCTGTCTGCCTGGGTTGTGTGCCAGCTGCCTGCTTGCCGTAAGTTCCAGCTCATCCTTCCAAGCCGTACTCCTGCTGTTATCCCAGGTTCGGACTGTATCCTGTTACCCCTGTTTCCCTGGCTGCCACTGTGGGCCTAGTCGCACCCGTGGAACGACCTGGTGGCACCCTGCCGCAGCAAGACCATCCCTCTTTGCGGCTGGCTCTGATGAAGACTAAGTTCCACTTAGACCCCGGTCCCGGGGTCATCTGTAAATCGGATGTTCTTAAGTATGGGACCGCCTGTATTAGCAATGGTTCCCAAACGGATGTATAAATAAATGAATAAAGAAGTATATAATTGTATATACATGACTTCATATAGGCAGGAATTCATACATTTCAGGCTGCTATAAATAGTGAATAAGCTGATGTAGACTATAACCAACTATAACCAAGCAATAACTCTACTTAAATTCCGTGTGCTAGAGCAGGTGTGCTGAAATGGTGTCATTAGGTGCGCGAGTATGCATCCAGGCTTTATGTGAGAAGCAGGTCTAATCTGATGGACATCGTACTGCCCCCCAGTATATAGCCTGCCAGTCGCTGCCCCAGTATATAGCCAGCAGCCCCTGTGCCCCAGTATATAGACAACCCCCTACCCCGTTATGCAGACGGCCCCCATCTCGTTATGCAGCCAGCCCCAGCGCCCCGTTATGAAGCCAGACCCCCACCCCGTTATGCAGACAGTTGAGTAAAAAAATAAAATAAATAACCTTTCCGGCGCCCCCACAGGTCGTCTGTGCGATTCGTTGGTCAGCAGCAGGTCTGTGGGACGCACAGACCTGCCTCTGACTGACGGATAGCACAGAAGACCTGCTGGGGTGCCGGAAAGGCGAGTTTTTTGATTTTTATCTTTAGTCATTTTTTTTACTCGAGTATAAGCCGGGTATACTCGAGTATATACGGTAACTAGAATAGGGCTTTATGGCTATGCTGAGTTAGAGAAACGGTCCCTATAGGATAATGGAGAGGAAAAAACCTATATTAGAATTTGGCATGAAATTGAATAATGTAATTAGATAATTAAATAAATGAATAAAAATGTATTAATTTAATAAATATTTAAATGCATAAATACATAAATAAATGAATGGAGGTACAATGCATGGAATTCCATGTTACATGAACAGTATATGGAAACAAATAAAAACAAAAGGTGAACATCTAACGTGAACAGATAGTAATAAAATGGTAAATAAATACAAAGATCATATATGTAAATCTCTTGCTTAAGACTTCTCTCTGTGCGTAAAAATCAGTATCCACAGTACAATTGCGTCTTACACTCTTATATTGTCCATAGGGTATGTTTAAAAGCCATTTTTTTAATGGCTGCATGAAAAATCTAAGTAGGTGTTACTTTCTACTTTCTTGAAAAATGTTTTGGTTTTGATGGTATTGTCTTCTGTGTGGAATATGACTAGATCTAAAAATTCTGCGTGATTGTTGGCAATGTTGCTGGTAAACTTTAGACCCCATGTGTTGATTACGTTTACAAATTTGTTGGCCTCTTCTATATTCCTGTTCCAAATAATGAATATACCGTCTATATAGTACACAATTATGGAAGAGTTTGTGTTTGTAAATAATCTGCTCCTTGAAGAGGCCCACATAAATGCAAGCTTGCTCCCCATGGTTGTTCCTCTCTGTTGTAAATATATTTAATTGAGGAAGGAAAAGTAATTGTATTTTAATATGAAAATGATGGATTGAAGTAGGAATTCCCTTTGTATAGGTGGTATGTCAGGATCCTTGAGGAGTAACTGCATTTACCCCTAGGGCGTGGGGAATATTAGTGTAGAGAGATATAATATCGAGAGTAATGAATATATAAGTGGATGTTGGTAATTTACTGTACTTTAGCCATAGGTTGCAATAAACAGCTATAACAGTTATCACAGGTGTCTGCAATTAAGCTTTATTGTTAATCCTGGTTCTTATGACAACCCAACATTTTTTTAAATCCAATTGTCACAGAGACCAAAAGAATTTTGACTGGGGTTACAATTATAAAGTATACAGTTTTGACTTACATACTTAAGAACAAACCTACAGACCCTATCTTGTATGTAACCCGGGGACTGCCTGTATTATTCATTTATTTATTTACATATTCATTTGGTAAACAGCCTGTACATAGTTCTTATCATTTACTCAGCATCATTCTTTTCCTATTTGGATATATGTTCTTACAATTTATTACTCCAAGCGTATTTATGAACTATTTTTTTCAGAAAATATAAAAATCTCACTCATATGTCTACCATTTATTATTGATAATATCCATTTAAAATATTCATTTTTTACCTACTATTTTACTTCCTATAGGTACATTTACATTTGATTATATCTGTTATTATTATATATTTTAATTTTTTTGTATAGGGTCTTTTTATTTGTCCATATTTTGTGAAAGGGTATGTATGAACTTCTCACATCCACCGGTTTTAGTAAAGTACATTTTCTTTAGATAGCAAGTCTGGAATGGTGCGTATTTTAGTGGAAATTTTGAATTTTCACGCATTTTTTGCTTCAAAGTTGCATGAAAGCGGTTGTGTATATTAATTAAAAGGTTATACATAGTAGCTTTTTACTTTGTGCATTATACATTGTTTTACACATTTGTGGATTGCATGGCTTTTGTTTAAGCATTTTTGTAGTGTAATTTTGATGAATTGATAAGTATTGTGGTGTATATGAATCTGCTAACTTTGACTTATTACTTTTACAATCCTATTTGTGTATAAACCTCCACTTTAATGTGAGTTTTATGTAGAAATGTACACTCACCGGCCACTTTATCAGGTAATACCTGTCCAACTGGTCGTTAACACTTAATTTCTAATCAGCCAATCACATGGCGGCAACTCAGTGCATTTAGGCATGTAGACATGGTCAAGACAATCTCCTGCAGTTCAAACCGAGCATCAGTATGGGGAAGAAAGGTGATTTGAGTGCCTTTGAACGTGGCATGGTTGTTGGTGCCAGAAGGGCTGGTCTGAGTATTTCAGAAACTGCTGATCTACTGGGATTTTCACGCACAACCATCTCTAGGGTTTACAGAGAATGGTCCGAAAAAGAAAAAACATCCAGTGAGCGGTAGTTCTGTGGGCGGAAATGACTTGTTGATGCCAGAGGTCAGAGGAGAATGGGCAGACTGTTTCGAGCTGATAGAAAGGCAACAGTGACTCAAATCGCCACCCGTTACAACCAAGGTAGGCAGAAGAGCATCTCTGAACGCACAGTACGTTGAACTTTGAGGCAGATGGGCTATTGTTGCTGACCATGTCCATCCCTTTATGACCACAATGTACCCAACATTTGATGGCTACTTACAGCAGGATAATGCGCCATGTCATAAAGCTGGAATCATCTCAGACTGGTTTCTTGAACATGACAATGAGTTCACTGTACTCAAATCGCCTCCACAGTCACCAGATCTCAATCCAATAGAGCATCTTTGGGATGTGGTGGAACGGGAGATTCGCACTAGCATGGTGTACCTAATAAAGTGGCCAGTGAGTGTATATTTCCATGCATTTTTTTTATTTTTTTTGAAAAACTATTTATTTGATTTTTCAACTCATAGACAAAAGAAAACAATACTTTTTAAATAATTTGTATTTGTCACATGAGGGCGGTACAGGCTGTAAACTGTTAATTTGTTTAATCACTATCTTTTGCAGGTTATGACTTTCTTGCAATTTTTAGTGATTTTCTTATGTGAAAATATGACTATGAGGTATAAATGAGCCCTTCACATGTTCTCATATTACATTTAGAAGGTGAGAAGCATATTATTCTCTGTTTGGGGCACATTATTTACCATTAGTGCATATTTTACAAAATATTAATCAAAATAAACTCCTTCATTAAACTGTGAAAAAATTTGTCTGCTGTCAGAAAACATACGGTTTTATAGGGGTTATATCATTTTTATACTGTAATTTTGGTTTTATTGTACACTTTAAAAATTGTAAAAATTGATCTGGCCAATAAACAACAAAATTTTTTTGAAAATGGCTGTTTTTTTAAAGTAGTTTGTTTTATGAAAGTATATTAAGAAATGCAACTTTAACATTACAAAATATTTTATTTCTTTATCTTTAGGATTGAGTTTTTGGCACCAGTAGACCTTATGCATTGGTGAATCCTAGCATTATTACTATGAAATGTCAAACAGTTACATTTCCATTTGAAACAGCTCCAACTAATCTACATAAAAATCAGGTTATTAGCGATGAACAAAGAGAAAGCTTTGATGTCATACACAAAACACTACACTTACTAGTAAGTGTATTATCAATTGCTCTGCAGTGTGAAGCACAATTCTGCAACTCCATTTCTGGATCTTGTTACAAGATCTGTCAGAAAACAATTCTTTGAAAACAATGAAAACTGTACTATACTGTATACACATGGTACAATATAACGTGATAAAGCAGAAATAAGCTATTAAAAATTGGAAAGCATGCATACTTAAGATGGCAGCTAGATTTATGTCAAATAAACCAACCAATTTTTATGGGACTGGTCTACTTTCAAATATATTGGAGCAATACTCCAATGTGTTTGAGTAACAGTGAGTGATTTATTCACAGTACACTGCAAGAGCATAGCTTCTACATAACGTTTTTAAAGATATAAAATATATAAAAGTTTCTTTGGAAACCTATTTAAAAGTTTTAAAGCCCAAGATGTCGACCAAAATAATACAAAATGGATACAGTATTAAGAGTAATAACATAAATTAATAATACGGATAAAATAGCTGCTGAGAATAGGAGTCTAGATATTCAACATAAAAACATCCAATATTTTTTTTAAACATTACTTTATTAAACAATTGAGCAGCATAATGGGAACATTGGTGTGTGGCCCTGTATCCTTGCAAGTAGGCATCAATGATAGTATTGGTAGGCATAAAGGCCAGAAAATGTGAGTGAACATAAATTTAAGGTTAAAGACAGAGTACTTATTAAGCAAGTATTCGTGTCCTTGGTCCACTTGCTGTGCTGTGTTTATTTGTATGGCTATCGAGTCTCAGTAGTGTGGATCTATGTGTAGGTGTAGATGCTATGTGTAGCAGTATTCTTCCAGACCACATGATAATCATAAACAAGTTTACTGCTTTTCATTTCAATGCCTATTTCAAGCCAAGTCTACTACAAAAAAAAAATCTTTATTTACATAGCGCCCTCAAGAAGAAGTCACTGGGGGTCATTTACTAAGGGCCCGAATCGTGTTTTTCCGACGGGTTTTCCGAATATTTCCAATTTACCCTGAATTGCCCCGGGATTTTGACGCACGCGATCAGATTGAGGCGCATTGGCGCTGGCATGCACGCGACGGAAATCGGGGGGCATGCACCCAGCGTAGGACGGTGAAGTTCAGTGCACTCCGACGGACTTCGGCGCAGCAGCGACACCTAGTGGACATCGGGGGAACTACCTTAGTGAATCCCGGCCGGACCCGAATCCTCCGCAGAGAATGCGACGCTGGATCGCAAATGGACCAGGTAAGTAAATCTGCCCCATTATGTCTACGGAAAACCAAAAACAATTTTTGGAGCAAGTCTGCCGCAATGGGGATGTAAACCATGTGGCAAGTGTGTTGGTGCCTCAATGTAGAAACTGTTGACACTTTTTTAAATTCCACTGCCACAAAAACTTTTAAAATCACGCAAAGTATTACTTGTAATACCCAGGCAGTAATATATTGTCACAGTCTATGGGGAATAGTCCTTTAGGACTAAGTCAGTGGACTCCCTGGACCACCGCGGGGGATAACAATACTAGCCACAAACCGGGAGCGGATTCCGCCGCAAAGCGGGATGGTCTTGCTGCAGCGGGGAGTCACCAGGTCGCTCCACGGGTGTGACTAGGTCCGCTGTGGTGGTCAAGGTAGGGACACGGGGACAACGGGAAGGCAGGACCACGGATGGCTGGCAGGACCTCGGAAGGCTACTGGATTACCGGACCGCCACAGGATACCAGGACCACCACAGGATACCAGGACCGCCATAGGATACCAGGACCGCCACAGGACACCATTACCGCCACAGGACACCAGGACCACCACAGGATACCAGGATTGCCACAGGATACCAAAACATGGGAACACCACGGAACACGGGAAAACCACGGAACACGGGAATCACAGAATACACGGAGGCGTCTAGAAACGCTCAGAAACACGGAGGGCTTTCACTTCAGTAACAGGACATGAAGATCCAGCAGGGGATGCTGGAAGTTGCCAGGCTATATAGCAGAGCCCGGAATGCCAGGACCAATAAGGAGGACGCTGGCCCTATATATTATGCGACGTGTCCCTGCAAAAAGATTTACATTGGAATGACATCTCGGGCAATGAAAATCCATATGAGGGAGCATATGCGTGATATTAATACATCAAGGGACGCAGAGTACAACACAGAGGGTAAACCTGTAGCCCAGCACTTCAAATAAAGACACAACTCAGACTCAAGGTTATTGAAAGTTTAGGGCATTGACAGAATCCATTTAGGCATCAGACTAGGACCCATACAAAAAAGATTAGCGCAATGTGAATCACGATGGATATGGACTCTCAATAACCTTGCAACCCAAAACGGGCACATTTACTAAGGGTCCTCGGACCGCATTTTCGTCGGGTTCCCGACTTTTTATGTTTTGCGCCGCATTTGACTGGGGCTTTTGGCCCACGCAATCGGATTTTGACATAATCACACTGACTTTCATGTGGCACAAATTGGGGGAGTGGCCGTTGGACAACCTGACTGATTTGGACTAAGTGCAGGATTTAACATTCAAAATTGTGACGCAAGCCATGCACTTACATACACTAGGAAGAAGAAGGTGAACTCCATCGGACCTGAGAGGGGAAGCGACACATGCAGGATATGGGGGGCACGATCTTAGTGAATCGCGGCAGCTCTGAATCCTCGTCGGACAACGCACCTCGGGGATTGCGACGGGACTGGTAAGTAAATGTGCCCCAATGAGTTTTGCCCCATTTTTGTGAAAACATTAGTACTCAATGGGACACCAGATAATTATGTACAAAAATATAGGGTATTTCTCTGAGTATCATGCTGGATCTCCCTACCTGCGTCATCTCTTTACAACTTTACGCATTTTTTAAATTTGTTTTTAACTGGCTATTTTTTATGTCTTAAGTCATTTGGATTCCTCTTTACTATAGTCCCTCTGGGTAAATCTGATATCAGCGGGAAGAAATATAATTCAATCAACTGGACGACTTCATGGAATTTGACAATGGACTGGTGAACGATACACCTCCAGCACAGCATCACAATTATTTTCATACTCGATACCACGGATTAAATATGACAACATAAGTATAAAGATGGCTATCCCATATTGAGAAATTAAGTATAATGTTTATTGCATGTGTGCAATTGTATGAATAATATACATGATTATACATGTATAATCATAGTATATGTGTATATATAGTATGTTACAACTCGGGTTGCCCGTATTGCCAGCATCAACAGGGGGATGTATTTGTAAATAATATATGTAACAGATACATGTAACAGATATAATTATTTCTCAAAATGGTATGAGCACCTTCACTCCCTCACTCCCTTCCTGCACTTGTCGTCACTTCCCTATCCTGGTCACCACCTTCTATAGATAAGGTGAGCCAAATATGTAGATTTGTATAGGCATCATGTAATTTGTACAGTTTTGTTTGCCATAACACTAATATTTGAACATCTTTGATGTGCAATACAATTTTTGCGATGTTAAGGAGATCGCACTGGTTTCGGACACCATCTTGCGTACTGTCAGCCATCTTGGAGAAAGAGAACCAAAAAGCGGCCATTTTAAGTATTAGCCCGGGGTCATGTCGGGGATCAAGCACTGTCCAGCTAACGTCATAATTCAAACTACATTTTTATGTAACCTGTTTGCTCGCCTGCCAGCTAATTCCCTTGACATTTAATGAAAAGCCAGTCTGTCCTCCATCTTTTGTTATATATTTTGGTTCTAGCACATGCATATCTCCTGCTTTGACTTGCCTGAGTCTTCTTCTCAGGGAAATCGATATAAACAAGGTCCCTGAGAACCAAGCACAATTTATTAACCTTTTGTTAGAAAGTATTAAAGGGGCGGTTGTAGTACATTTAAACTAAGCCTATAGCATCTAAGCATCTTTTCTCCTTATTCACGCCCTCTGCAAGCTTTTTCTGTTTTGATAGGGGGGTATTTAATTTAAAAATTGTGTTGCAAGCCATGCACTCACATACACCGGGAAGAAGAAGGCGAACTCCTGCGGAACTGATCAGAGAAGCGACACATGCAGGATAGCGGGTGCACGATCATCATGAATCGCGGCAGAGTTCATCCTCGTCGGACAGTCCAGATCAGGAATCGCGCAGGGATCGGTTAAGTAAATGTGCCCCAGTGTGTATGAGACTGTAAATAGAAAGTTTTTGTAAAAATTAAACTCATTTTTTAACATTGTATGTCATAACTTGGATTTTATAATGATTTAATATTTTTTGTACTATATGCATGAAGTAACACATTAACCCCTTTCTGCACCTTGATGTGATACTACGTCATAGGATGCGGGTCGTTCCCGCACCTTGACGTAGTATCACGTCATGGTGATCACCCGGGCTCCGAAGCTGGATCCCGGCGGTACGCAGTAGCTGGGATCCCGCAGTAACAGCCAGGATCGCGACTATCGCGCTCCCGGCTGTTTAACCCTATAGACCTCGCTGTCATTGTGACCGCAGCGTCTATGGTGAATCGCCGCGACGATCAGCACTCTCCGTGCAAGGCCATGGCAACCCTGAAGCCCGATAAGGACCCCAGGGCTGCCTTCACTAAAAGCATGTTAGGATCGTGCTTACAGCACGATCTTACAGTGCTGATGTCAGACTATGCAGAATGCATAGGCTGACTATGTAATATGCTGTAATACATTAGTATTGCAGTATATTACAATGAACAAGTGATCAAATGATCACTTGTTCATGTCCCACCCTAGGACAAAATAAAACAGTAAAAAAAAGTTTTAAAAAAAGTGCAATTAAAAAAGAATAAAAGTCCCTTGAAGTCCCATCCTATGCAATAATCCAATAAAACATAAAAAAGTGAAAATCACAAAAAAAACCCACAACATATTGGGCATCACAACGTCCGTTACAATCCGTACAATAAAATAAAATTATCACTGAACCCGTACGGTGAACGGCGTAAAAAAAAACACAAAAAAACTTGCAAAAATTATGAAATTTTTACATCTGACCTCATAAAAAGCGCATAAAAAGTAATCAAAAAGTAACATTTACCCCGACATGATACCAAGAATAAGTACAGCTTGTCCCGCAAAAAATAAGCTATAAACCAGCTCTGTAAACAAAAAAAATAAATGTTCTCTCCATTGTTACATAGCGATACAAAAACAAGCATATTTCTCACAAAATGAGTTCTATATTCTGCAAAACAAGTTAACCATAAAAAAGCCATATAAATGGGGTATCACCGTAATCGTGATGACCCATAGAATAAAGATAACACATACATTTTTATGGTATGGTGAAAGTCCGGCTAAAAAAATGCTAAAAGCCATAAACAAGAATTAATGATTTTTTTCAACCACCACCAAGAAAGAGTTAACAAAATCTGATTATTAGCAATTGAGCCCCCTGTAAATGATGAACCTGAAAAGTGGATCTCATCGACAAAAAAAAATCTCCCATATGTCCAAATTACAAAAAAATAAACATTTTATAGCCTGTAAAATGTGACATTGCAGATCTGCTCTGAATGACACAGCTTCCCCTCTATGCCCGGCCGTGTGCCCATACAACAGTCACCACCACATATGGGGCATCCCTATACTCGAGAGAAATTGGGTATCAAACTTTGTGGAGTTTTTTGTCATTTAATACTTTGTAACGGTTTAATTTTTGGCCAAAATTAATATAAAATTACAGCTTGTAAATTACACCTCCATATTGTTTTAACCCATGTGAAGCATCTAAAGGGTTAACACACTTCTTAAAGTTGATCTTTTACACATTGAGGGGTGTAGTTTCTAAAATGGCGTGATATATGGGATTTCACTGCTGTTTAGGCCTCTCAAAGTCAGTTAAAGCTGAGCATGTGCCTCTACATAAGGGTTTTGGCGATTTTCATAAAAATGAGAAAAATTGCACCCAAAATTCTGAACCTCCTAACAACCTAGAAAAGAAAGCGGATGCATAAAACCCTATGCCGATATAAAGCAGACATTCGGGAAATGTTAGTTATAAAGTTACTTGAGTGCTATGACTATCTGCCTGAAAAGCAGAAAATTTTGAGTAATTTTAAGAAATTTTTGCCAAATTTCAATTTTTTTCATAACTAAACACAAAAGATATCATTAAAATGTTTCTATTACTTTACAGTACAATGTGTGACGGTAAAACAATCTCAAAATCCCCTGGTTAAGTTAAAGCGCCACAAAGTTATAACCTCCTATAATGACACAGGGCACATTTTAATCAAGCCTGGTCCTAAAGGTCTAAAATGGCATAGACACAAAGGGGTTAAATGGATATGATCAATCACTACAATTATTATATGCACTTACCTCTATCTCACCTCTTCTTTGCACCATCACTGTACCTTGTTTTCACTGTGGACCTGGTCCTGCAGAATTTAGTCAGTTTATATATTCATTTGGAAGAATTAGGAGGCACTATGTATTTAACACATCAAGATTATGTATTTGTCGATTGTCTGTTTCTATAATTAATAATAATAAAATAATTAAAATAATTTTAAGTATACTATGTTTTAATATGCAACACATCCATGATTATGAAAATCGTAGTAATTTACCAATGTATTTCTATTGATTTGGCCAAGCAGGGTATCCAGATGTGTAGAGCACTTGCATCCCTACTTAGATACTGTTAATATGCCAAATGCACATTAGTCTGTCCAATAGTCTGTTCGCCCCTTTGCATTCTCTGGCTTATCACGCAAGTGTGCGGGCTAGCTGCCCTTTCACCCTGTGTGATGTTCTTCATTACACATACGCGAAGACTTGACGTAAAATGGCGGCCCGTCACAATCACGTTACACAGCTACACCACTGATAAGCTGAGAAATCAGTCAAAAAGCCACCTGTGCTCCGGATGATGCCAGCCCCAGACGAAGGCTTGGTAAGCCGAAACGCGTGTCGGGGCAGGAGTCACCCTGGTCACCGAAACCACCACTATCCACCACATGGGTAAGAATACCCCTCTTTACATGGCAGAAAACATCCGATATTGCATTTATTATAGGTCAAGGGTAACCAAATTTATACTAATGAAACATGGTATTGTTGTATATGATAATATTATCATGGTTCTGCAGTGACCGAGTGGGATGATTCCTTTTTCTGTGTACCATCATCTGCTATTGCATATTGTTTTAGTGTCTACATTGGATTTTATGAATATCTAATAAAGTTTTTGTTACATTTTAACTTCAGTTTGGTTCATTCTTTGGCTTTGTCTCCGATTTCGGGGACACAATAGGTTACCGATGGAGGATGGCTGAAGATGCTACCATCTCCACTGCAGGTTCTACAGAAAATGGATCCTGCATAGCTGAATGATAATGTCAGCAGGTCAAGGGTGAAAAATATAGTGGTTCCCATGGGACAAAATTGGTATTTTATAGTAACACATTATGAACAAAGAAGGCCACTAGATGGCGCTGTAACAATTATCTGATAATGCATGATGAAACAACATTAAAAATTGGTTAAAACCATGACAATTAGAATCGGGTCCAATTCTAGAATTTTTGCGGCCTGAGGCAAAAATTTAAAATGCTACCTCTCGCATGCCTGATGATGCTACCTCATACAGCGCTGTCAGACATTAGACACAGTAAGTGTCGTACTGGGTTTCCTTAGGCCCACCAGAGAAAATAAATCTGGGGGCCCACTCTTCATTATCCCCCAGGAAATATACTCTAGCAGCCTTCAAATTTTGTTGTTTTCTGAAGGACCTCTGGTGTTCAGTATTGGATTGAGCCAGGGCCCACCGCAGGATCCTCTGGTACTCTGGTGGGCCAGTCCGACACTGGACACAGACATTAGTGATATCTAGTATCTAGTACCTTACAGATGATGATCTGCTCATGAAGAAGACGTCTTTATGGTTTTTCCCGGAGATGGTTTATCTCTGCTGTATTCAACGTCTTCAGCTCCATGCAGTACAACTGAAGTAGTATATACAGCTGACGCGCATAAAAATAATAAAGCTTGTACTTACCTCCAGCCATTCTTGAGAAAGGGGGAGGAACCCTAAAACATAGCGGGCATGAGCAAATGCCAATCCCATCCATGTGGCTAGGTCTCTGCTAAATGTTTGGAGTGGATTGCTGTACAGTCTAATGGACTTTTAAAAGACAACTAATGCCCTCATACCAGCCAGAGTGCCTCCCCCCATGCTGGACATAGTTCCCCCACAGTGGCCCCAAGCCAGCTGACTAGTGCAGAATAGGGGCAGGGAAACAGCTGGAGACGGGTCGTGTTTTAGGAGATATTGGTGGAAATTATACAGAGAATGCTCCATTTTTTGTGTTTATTATTTTTACATATTTTTGCAAGTTAAGAAATAATCATCATGCTAGACTCGGAGACATGAACTTGGCAATAAGGAGGGCAGTGACTGGGCTGCTCCTGGGGGAATGGCAGCAGGTGTGTGGACCTGTAAAATCCCCCTGGTTTCGACCTCTGTGTGAGAGTGCACAGATGACTCAGACTTCTATTGGCAATCCCATCAGTGACCAGAGCTCAAAAGAAGTGAGCCTGTTTCCACCTATGCCTGGGAAGCAAAGTTCATTACTCTGGAAAGTAAACTTTGAAGGAGTTCCAATCGTCCATATTATAGCCACATGTAACAACACACACATCCAGGTAAAACACAGTCACAAAAGGGCTGCGAGCGCCATATATGTGGCTCGGACACTTATTACTTTGTTGGTGAGTGGGGGGTACTGTTTTAAAGTCAGCCCTGCCAGATAAATTACCCAGAGAGAACAGATGAATCATCAAACATACATTAAATGTTTGCAACTGTTGCAAAATAGAAAGTCTTTACATAGCAGCATGAGCATTCTTCACACTGAAAAAAATCCACAGTATGCTTGCATTTCATATTGATTGATCGTAATTAACACATATAATGCTGTAAATTGTTGATCATCTGTAGAATTAGCACTGAAAATGACACTGAAAATGACTGAAAACTGGGTCAGGGCAGACGGCAGAGATGCACAGGAACACTGGAGACACAGGAATGCAGGAGTATCGCTAGGGAGGTTTTTCTAAGGCTTTGAGGCACAAAGATCAGCGGTGCCCTGGCCCTTTAAATTTTCGACAACCGGCGCACGCACACCCTAGGAAGCAGGGACAGAAGTCCTCTGGGGAGAAAGAGCTTGTGTGAGCTCGGGCTGTGGTCGGTTTGGGGGGTCACACAGAGGGACACGGGTGCGCCCGTGACCCTGCGGCCTACCCCTTTTCTTGGGCCTGAGGAATCGCCGAAGCAGGCTTTTGTTCAGGACAGTTTTTGTTCAGTTATCCTCTGACTCCCATGATCTCTCCTAAGGACGAAATCCCTTCCAATCAACATGAAAGAATCGCCTACCTCTCACCGTCTTCATGTCGAGGATTTCCTTCACCTCAAAGACATTGGTGGAATCAGCCTGAGGCACCGGAGGAAGAGGAGATTGCCGGGCAAAGCGGTTCAAGATGACTGGTTTGAGGAGAGAAAGCTGGAAGGAGTTGGTTATGCGCATGGTAGGAGGCAGTCGCAACTTGTAGGTCACTGGGTTGATACGACTGAGGACTTCAAATGGACCCAAGAACCGGGGTCCCAATTTGTAGCCAGGGATCTTTAGCCGGATGTATCTGGAAGACAACCAGACCTTGTCACCGGAGGAAAAGACAGGAGATGGTCTGCATCTTCTGTCCGCCTGACAATTGGTCTGAGCCGAAGCCTGGAGCAATGAAGTACAGACTTGTTCCCAGATAGCTTTTAGCTTCTAAGTCCTGTACCAAGTCTTCCACAGCAGGAACATCAGCAGACATGAGTAACGGAAGAAGGGAGCAGTACCAGCAGAAGTGGAGTCCTGGGAATCGTAGGAGAATACCGCCAATGGAAGTAGAGAAGCCCAGTCGTCCTGACGGGCAGACACAAAGCGGCGGAGGTAGCAACCCAATGTCTGATTCACCCTCTCCACTTGGCCGTTAGACTGAGGGTGATAGGCCGAAGAAACCTGCAACTGGTTACACAGAGACCTCCAAAACTTGGACACAAACTGAACACCTTGATCCGAAACGATTTGCCGGGGAAGCCCATGAAGCCGGAAGATGTGCTGGAAGAAGAGGCTGGCAAGCCTGGCAGAGGGACAAAGTGAGGCATCTTCGAAAAGCGGTCAGTCAACACCCAGATGATGGTGGATGGTGTTGACAGATGATGGCGGCAAATCCGTAATAAAGTCTATAGCCACATGCAGGGTCAGACTGGGGTACCTGGGGCCCACCAGAGAAACTGATTCTGGGGGCCCACCATACCACTGCCGGGAAATATTCGTTATTTCATAGGAGTTCACGTCGGCTGCATTGTGCTTAGCACTAACTTACCAATAAGAATAACTAACTATAACCCTTCACCTTCTCCGTATGTTCTCTGCAGCACAAAAGACTAGGCACTGACATTATAGGAATAGTTTAGTTAGTAATTACAGTTATCAGACTCAAAAGTGCGATTCAGTACCTCAAGACGCAAGACGTCTTCTGCCTTTTTTCCTTATAACTGGAGAATTTTCCACCAGATATCTTCATCTCTCTGTGGCACATCTCCACACTGTGCAACTAAAGATATCACCGTCACTACAGCACAATGTCACCTGGATAACAATGTCCCACTCGCAACTGACCACATGTGCCCACCACAAATATACCCTCATAACAAAAACCATACTGTGCCCTCTACATAAATGAAATATTACATTGAGCTCCTCAGTATATTACATGCACACCCCTGAGTAAAAAATATGATACACCTCATAAATTAAATTGGACATCATTCCCTTTAATTATATAATATATCATTTCCAATGCTCTCCTTATTCTTTTTATATTTACTACTCAGCTTATTTTATACAAAAGTCCTAATAAATACTCATATTCAGGTATTTATTGGCTCAACACAGTACTATTACTCCTATCCTGTATACACGAGCACAGCACAGTACTACTACTCCTATCCTGTATATATGGGCACAGCACAGTGCTACTACTCCTATCCTGTATATATGAGCACAGCACAGTACTACTACTCCTATCCTGTATACACGAGCACAGCACAGTACTACTATCCTGTATATATGAGCACAACACTACTACTCCTATCCTGTATATATAGACACAGCACAGTACTACTACTCCTATCCTGTATACACGAGCACAGCACAGTACTACTACTCCTATCCTGTATATATTGGCACAGCACAGTACTACTACTCCTATCCTTTATCTATGGGCACATCACAGTACTACTACTCCTATCCTGTATATATTAGCACAGTACTAGTACTCCTATCCTGTATAAATGGACACAGCACAGTAGTACTACTCCTATACTGTATAAATGGACACAGCACAGTACTACTACTCCTATCCTGTATATATGGGCACATCACAGTACTACTACTCCTATCCTGTATATATTAGCACAGTACTAGTACTCCTATCCTGTATAAATGGACACAGCACAGTACTACTACTCCTATCCTGTATATATTAGCACAGTACTACTACTCCTATCCTGTATATATGGGCACATCACAGTACTACTACTCCTATCCTGTATAAATGGACACAGCACAGTACTACTACTCCTATCCTGTATATATAGATACAGTACTACTACTCCTATCCTGTATATATGAGCACAGCACAGTACTACTACTCCTATCCTGTATATATTAGCACGGTACTACTACTCCTATCCTGTATATATGGACACAGCTCAGTACTACTACTCCTATCCTGTATATATGGACACAGCACAGTACTACTACTCCTATCCTGTATACACGAGCACAGCACAGTACTACTACTCCTCTCCTGTATATATGGGCACATTACAGTACTACTACTCCTATCCTGTATATACAGACACAGCACAGCACTACTACTCCTATCCTGTATATATGTATATATATATAGTCTGCCAGTTAAAAATAATAAATTTCACTCACCTTTAGCAGCGCTCCCGCGTCCTCGGCTTCTCTTCTCCCGGCGACAGTGGAGCTGACAAGAAGACGCGCGGCAGCGTGAGTGCTGTGAGTGCATCATCACGCTGCCGCACATCAGGGTAACACAGTGCGACGCGTGCCGAAAAAAAAAACCCGGCCGCGTCGCTTGCACTTATGGCAGCGCAATTATTCGCGACAGTACTCGATGTGGCCGCTTACGGCCGCATCGAGTACCTGTGCTGTCACTCACTGGCAGGGGCCTCAGATCGGGATGGAGGCCCCTGCGGAGGTACCGGGGACCTACTCTGGGCCAGTGCGACTCCGCTGGCAGGGCCCTCAGATGGGGATGGAGGCCCCTGCCGTAGCAGAGGTGTCGAGGGCCCACCGGAGGATTCACCGGTCCTCCGGTGGGCCAGTCCGACCCTGGCCACATGAGACCCTGGGCAGGTAGTCACGGGTAAAAGCAAGGGTCAGGGTCAGTCAGGTTGCCCAGCCACATGAGAAGAATGTCCCCAGGTCAGGATCCTTTTTCGAAGACCAGGTCGACACATAAGGAGGTAGTTGTCAGAGGTCCACCGGTGCTGCCAGCACAAGCCTGGAGGAACGATATGTCTTGGAGCAGAGTCCTCCCCCATAACATCGGAAGCACGGGACAAGGCGTCACCCGTGATGCTCTTTTCGGCAGGATGAAAATGGATCTGAAAGTCAAAGTGAGAAAAGAAGAGGGACCACCTGGCTTAACGCGGGTTCAATCACTGAGCCGTCTGTAGATACTGAAGGTTCTTGAGGTCCGTGTAAATGCTGACTGGAAATCGGGCTCCCTCCAGCAGATGGCGCCATTTCAGCAAGGCAAGCTAGATAGGCAGAAGCTCACGATCTCCAGGCGAATAATTCTCCTCAGCAGAGGAGAAGATTTTGGAGAAGAAGCTGCAGGAGAGAATGCCTTAGGCCCCTTCTGGGTAAGGACCGCCCCAGCTCCCACAGAGGATGCATCAACTTCCACAAGATATGTTTTTTTGTTATCAGGCCGGATAAGAACTGATGCAAAGGAAAAAGTAGTCTTTAATTTCGTGAAGGTCTCCTCTGCCGCTGGAGGACAGACATGGGAATTTGCACCTTTTCTCGTTAGCGCCACCATTGGAGCTACCAGAGACGAGAAATGTGGGATAAATTGTCTATAATAATTTGCAAAGCCCAGAAATCTTTTGAAAAGCATGCAATCCCGCTGGGCGTAGCTACTGAAGAACCGCAGATAACTTGGCAGGATCTATCTGCAAGCCTTTATCAGAAATTATGCAGCCGAGGAATGGAATGCTCTTCTGATGAAACTGGCACTTCTCCAGTTTGGCGTAAAGATGGTTAACCCTGAGGCGGTTGAGCACTTGCCATACATGGGACTGGTAGGACTCAAGATCAGGAGAATACACATGGATGTCATCCAGGTAAACCACAACACAACTGTACAATAAGTCCCTGACGATGTCATTAACAAATTCCTGGCAAACGGCTGGCACATTACAAAGTCCAAAGGGCATAAATAAATATTCAAAATGCCCATCATGGGAGTTAAGGGCGGTCTTCCACTCGTCACCCCTCCTAATGCGGATGAGATTGTAGGCTCCACGAAGGTCCAATTTGGAAAATATTCTCGTACCCCGTAGACGGTCAGACAACTCTGTGATCAGCGGCAGAGGATAGTGATTCTTAATGGTGACCTTATTTAGACCGCAATAGTTTATACAGGGGTGGAGAGAGCCATCCTTCAGGATAATTGTTCAGGATAATACACCAATGTACAAGCATAGGCTGACACCCTCAATTTAAGTTTTCTCTTTCCATTGGTTTAGCAGCAGTTAGTTACAGGTGACATTGCTATCATTATCTCTGCAAAGTACTTATAGGATGCTGATTGGGAATAATGACTATATGGGGCACTATTGAAGGCTACAGATATAAATTTTGATTTGGGCACTATACACTGCAAGCTACTGTTGCACTGAACAAAATGGTAAAAATGAAAAAAGTTAAAATATGTCAAAGGTAAGTCATAAAATGCAATTATTCTATAAATTACCTTTATACTCTGTGTAGAACTAGTATCTACCACTGTATTGTCACTGTAGGGTGGTAATATTGGTGTTAAGTCAGTATTAGTACGGTAATATTAATTACTCATTTTTCAGCTGTATTATTGGGTCTTTTAATGTGGTGTCATTATCATATTGTGATTTGCATTGTAGTGCTTAAACAAGTTAGGTGTCCCTGCATCAAAGTGAAAACCATTTTGCCAGACATAAAAAAATAATAAAACCTGATTTAAAAAAAAGTCATACAGTTCATGGTATCAATGAAAGTGTTGCACAAAAAGATACACCTCACACAGCTCTGTACAACAAAGTATATAAAAGTTTTAGATGTCAGAATATGGCAATTCTGCAAAATTTTACTTTTTTCTACATTTCCACCAATATTGGAGCTTTTTACAATCACCTAATATCACCTTACAAGAAAAAAACAGGCGAAGAGGTTGACTAAGACAGGTCAACACTGCCTCATATTCAATATAATATCAGAAACAGAAGGAATGCAGTTTAAAACATACTATTTATTTATAGTCATATTAAAATCTGCCAGCACACAAACAAATATACATAAACAATGACCAATAGATGAACAGTGTACATACACATTCATATAATGCTTTCCAAACATGACTTACCTGTGAGGATACCAATAGAATATGGATGAAGAAAAAGAGTGGATTTGACCACATATTCACACACATTTTGGTGTCTTGGTATCACTTCAGAATGGGATAAGAGTGGCCTATGAGTGTGTTATCCATCCATTAGATTAATGGTTGGTACGTACCTCTAAACATTTGCCCCACAAAAACCCTTACAAAGGCAGTCCCAAGAGACAGGCCCTATTTGCAATGTTAAATCCTGCACGTTGTCCGAATCCGTTGGATCGTCCGACGCCAACGATTTGTGTCGCGTGAAAGCCAGTCGTGGGCACCAAAAACCCCTGTTAAATACAGTGCAGCGCAGAAATCGTCGGGAAACCCGACGAAAATGCGGTCTGTGGGCCCTTAGTAAATGTGCCCCAAGGTGTTTAGGTTACTAAAAAGCAAAGGTAGTGATGAGGCATTACAGGATTATAAGAGAAAAATAATAAAATTAAAAGAGTAATGGAGCAGACGGCCGTGCACGACTATTATTCATTAATCTCTATGGAGCTTACGGAGATCACCAAGCGCAGCGCTTGGCAATTTCTGTCAGCTCCACAGAGGTTAATAGAGCAGAACGGTCATGCGCGGCCGTCTGCTCAATTAGTCTGACGGAGTGAGGAGGGGTCCATCGGAGGTACGTGAGACCCCATCGGAACCTTCGTTTTCGCTATCTGAGACCCCCACTCATCAGCAAGTTAGACCCTATCCCCATTTAAAGTCAGTTGCTTAACCCAGGAAAGGTTTGGCGCTGCCTGGGTATTTGAAGATTCATTAAGGACAGGTTCTGTTCCACAAAACTGGCACATAGCAAATGTGGTGCCAATATTTGAAAAAGGGTCAAAAAGTGATCCTGGAAACTACAGATGAGTCTAACATCGGTTATGGGGATATTATTTGAGGGGTTTATTAGAGATGCTATCCTGGAGTATCTTACTGTGCAAAACTTATAACCCAGTATCAGCATGGGTTTATGAAGCACCGGTCCTGTCAAAATAACTTGATCAGCTTCTATGAGGAGGTTAGTTCTAGACTGGATCTGGAGGATGTTGTTTATCTGGACATTTCCAAGGCATTTGATACGTTGCAGCATAAAAGGTTGGCACATTAAATGAGACAGCTGGGACTTGAGGAAAATCTGTGTATTTGGATAAGCAATTTGCTTAGTGATAGAAAACAGAGGGTCGTCATTAATGGCACATACTCAGATTGGGTTGAAGTTACCAGTAGGGTATAAAAGTGGTCAGTATTGGGGCCATTTCTTTTTAGAGGGTTTGGATTGTAGAGTTTTAATATTTGAAGATGATAATAAGCTCTGTAAAGTAATTAATACAGAGGAAGATAGTATAATATTACGGAGGGATTTTTGGAAACTGGAGGTCAGTGCTGACAAATGGCAGATGAGGTTTAATGTAGAAAAATGTAATGTTATGAACTTGGGTTGAGAAAATCAAAATCATAATTATGTGTTAAATGATAAATTTATTGGTAAAACTGATGGAGAAAAAGACTTAGGGGTATTGGTGGATAGAAAACTCAATTTAGTCAGGTGTCTGCTGCTAAAGCAAATAAAATTAAGGGATATATCAAGGGAGGCATAGATGCCCATGATAAGGACATATAAATCACGGGTCCACACATGGAATTTTGTGTACAGTTTTGGGCACCAGTGTATAAAAAGGACATAGTAGAACTGGAACAGGTGCAGAGGAGAGCAACAAAGATAAGGGGAATGTGGGGACTAGAATACAATAATAGATTAATAAACTTGGTTGTTATACCATTACAATGTTCAAATACCTGAATGGGCAGGACAGATCTCTCCAAAGATCTTTTCATACCCAGGCCTGTTACAAGGGGGCATCCTCTACACAGTTCTTCCATTGCTATAGACAGAGGTTCTTTACTGTGCGAGCAGTGAGAGTATGGAACTCTCTGCCACAAGTTTTTGTAATGGCTGATAATTTGAACCTGTTCAATACAACTGACACCCACCTGCTACTGCTGCGGATGGTGCTGGCACTGATCACGGCAGTTAACCTGTGGCACCTAACTTACCATTTCATAGGAGCCGCCATCCTGGATGGCCGATCGGGACCCCCCCCCTTCCCCCTGTGACGTCATTGAAGGGAGGCGAATGGGTGCCATGTCAGCCTACAATCTCATTGAGACTTGTAGGCTTGCCATGTGTAATGATTTCTAATAGCCAGAAGATGGCAGGCTATTAGAGATCAGCAGTAAAATTGCTACATACTGCAATACAGAAGCATATATGATCCCTAGATCATATATAAAAATAAATCAACAGTAAAAATTATAAACATGATAGAACTGATAATTTTGTATTACATTTGAGAAATGTAAAAGTACAATTTAAATAATTGTAATCTACTACACAACAATCAATTCCCTATATTTACCAATTAGATCCAAGGTTACCTGCCAACTCAAAACTCCCATAACGCTAAACAGTTATGTAAAATGTACCTCTAGGTAGGCCCATGATAAAATCTAAAACTATTAGGAAATTCCTATCTTTATTGACTTTTTTTGTTTCGATCATGTAAATAAATAATGTAAATTATTGTGCAATCATATTCGATAACACTTTACAGATTGTAAGTATAATAGTAATAATAATAAGTAAAATAAGATGTAATGGAGTAATCAAATAGTCATCAGTTGAATCAATAGAAATGTGGAATCAGTTCCCAAGAGCTTACAATCTATGAGGAAGAATGGGTGACATGTGAATTAAAATGTCCTGTAAAATGGTATAGGTAAAAAAAAATATATATAAAATAAATAAATATTGCAGCATGAGGCAGCCATCGGGCACTGGGGTTTATTTAGTAAGGTCCCGCGGCCGCACTTTCATTGGATATTCCGATGTTTTGGGGGATTGCGGCACTGGTACAGGTATTTAACTAGGGATTTTGGTGCACGGAATCGTATTATGGCGCAGCTGTGCCGACTTTCATACGTCAGAAATCGGGGGGCAGGCCGTTGGACGATCCGACTGATTCGGACTGAGCGCGGGATTTAACTTTAAAAGAGTGTTGCACGGCATGGACTTACATGCACCAGGAACGAGAAGGTGAACTCAGGCGGACCTGAGCGGGGAAGCGACACATGCAGGAACCTATGGTTTGGAGGCCAGATATGGCTCCTTTGTTGGCTGCACCTGGCTCTCAGACAGATCTGTAAAAAATAGTGATGGCTGCTTTGTGTGTCCTTTGTGCGACCCAGACACCATCACCGCCATAGTCTAAGCCTGGGTCAAAGAGAAGAGCATGGGAGCGATGAGGAGCTGGCTGCAGGGAGCGCAGGTAGGTGAATATTCTTTTTTCTTCTTTGCTGTGACTATCTATCTACTTGGGGGCATGTGCTGTGGCCACCTATCTAATAGGGAGCATGTGCTGTGGCTACCTATCTACAGTAGGTATGTGCTGTGGCTACCTATCTACTGGGAGGCATGTGCTGTGGCTATCTATCTACTGGGAGGCATGTGCTGGGACTACCTATCTACTGGGAGGCATGTGCTGTGGCTACCTATCTACTTGGGGGCATGTTCTGTGGCTACCTATCTACTGTGGGCATATGCTGTGGCTACCGATCTACTGGAGGTATGTGCTGCGGCTACCTATCTATTGGGGTATGTGCTGGTGCTACTTATCTACTGGGAGGCATGTGCATATTGTATGGCTCTTACAGAATAACATTTTCAAATATGTGGCGTTCATGGCTCTGTCAGCCAAAATGGTTCCTGACCCCTGGTTTAGGGCATGTTTGGAAGTTGTGTATTAGTCTGATAGTCTGGGGCAGTGTTTTTCAGAGCAATGGTGCAGCTTGCATAGAAGTCCTGGAGATGTAAGTGGGAGGTTTGTATTAAAAAAGCTTAAAGTTTTAAATTGCTGATAATGTATACATGGGTTAATTTGTAAATTATAAAAAAAATCTACTATACATTACAAAAAATACTTTTTTTTCTCCCCTATGCGTCACAGAAAAGTCACACAAATTTTTAAGATAGATTGACCTGGGATCAAGGTGATGGGGAACAGAGCCCCAGTGCCCAAGAGAGGAATATAGGGCAGAAGTGCAACGGAAAAAGAAGAAGAGGCGCAACAATCGTGTAAGTATGTTTGGAACAATGATGGAAGTATAAGGAGGGACTCTCACCTTGGTTTAGATGAAATGAGTGTGTAGCGATATAGATGAACGTAGCTGCCGACCTCAAATATCCACGTTCAATGATGGACCAGGACCCATGAACGATGTGTAAATATCCTTTTTGCTCGAAAGAGAGGTTGGGATGGCGCTGCGTATAAATTCCACGCGGAGGTCCAATGTATTAAAGGAATCCGCTTTATTAGTGCAACATAAAACGCGATGCATTTCAGCCCCGGACTGGGGCTTTTATCAGGCATGATACATGTGAATACTGAATAGTGAAGACTGAACTCATTATATCTTGTCGTTTGACCGGAAACCCGGAAGTACGTGTACATGATCACGTGGGTTACCGGGGGTCAAAGTTCGAAGGTTGTTCCCGTTGGCGTACGGGATTGTTGTAAGACAATACATACGGGATTATTGTAAAACAATACATTAAATACATAATTGATATAAACATGCTAGAATGTCATATTAAAATCTTGCATAAATAGATAAAAAAATATACTGAATGGTAAAATGTATATAGTAGAAAAAAAAGGTATATACATAAAAAGATGTCTCACTCATGTGCATATGGTTAGAATCATTGCTAAGAAACAATCTATTTACCTGGTGTGTGGCTACGAGGTTGGTAACCGGGGAAGAATGAGAGGACCCATCCTTAACTTTGAGTATGCTTGTTCCACCAGTTCTCTGGGGTACTTTTTTTCATTAAACCTTTTTTTCAGAATAGAGGACTGCTTTTCATAATCAACCTGATGCGTACAATTTTTTACGTATTCTGCTGAAAGGTACGTTTCTAATCCATTTTGGGTAGTGGACGCTGTGGAATTCTAAAAAACTGTTGCTGTCCACACTTTTAAAATGGGTGATAGAACAGATTTTTTCTCCTTCTCTTATCAATTCTAAATCTAGGAAAACGATTCTTTCTTTGTCAAGATTCATAGTGAACCTAAGACCCCAATTATTGTATAATTATTATTTATAAGTACTTCAACAAACTTTTTCGCTTCAAGCTCACTGCCCTTCCAGACAAAGAACAGATCGTCGATGTACCGGCGAAAGTATACAATGCCGGACCAATATGGGGAGCTGTAGATGAAAAGTGATTCAAAATACCCCATAAAAAGATTAGCGTAACTGGGGGCCGCTCGGGTCCCCATCGCCGTTCCACGACGTTGGTGGTAAATTTGACCTTGGAATTCAAAAACATTGTGCTTTAGAACGAATTCCATACCTATTATTAGGAAGTCAATTTGTTGTTGGGGTAGGGTCGTGTGTTCCGATAGGTACCATCTCATGGATTTTAACCCTAAGTCGTGTGGAATGCCTGACTGCCTGATAAGTACTGCCTGATAAGTACCGAAGCTCCCGAGCCCCCAGATAATAAAAAGCGTGCCCTTAATTTCATCACCACTTTTGATAGGGGGAATGCAAAAATTAGAACAAGTTTGTCCAAACACTGGGGCATTCTAAAGAAGGACCTGATCCTTCAGAACATACTCCCCAGACAACCAGGGATTACATTCAGGAAAGCCACAGCAATAAAAAATCTGATCGCACCTAGCAGACTAAAAATGAATAACAAAGATAAACACATCCGCAGCTCTGACACCTTTGGTGTCACGAAGTGCAAACATAAACTCTGTTTGTGCTGTGACACCATCAACAATGGAGCAAAAACATTTACCTCCAAAAACACCGGAGAGATATTCAAAATCAAAAATGCTCTTTCCTGTTCATCCAGCTTTGTGATATATCTGGTCGACTGCTTGTGTGGCCAGCAATATGTGGGTCGCACAATCCAATCACTAAGAATGAGAATAAACGGGCACAGGCATAAAACCAAAATTGGTTTTTTGAAACAAAGCCTTTCCAAACACATCACCCTGTCACATGGAGGTGATTTTTCCTGTATAAAAATCACCCCGATTGAGCAAATACAAGAAAATTCTCCGGGCCGTGTAAAAACCCTCAATCGCAGGGAGTCTTACTGGATATACAAGCTCAATACGCTACACCCACAGGGATTAAATGAAGTAATCGAAACCATTTAGGTCCTCCCCTGTTCTATAACCAGTGATCCCGTCTGTTTATCTTCATCTGAAGATAACAACGATATTCCACAAAATAAGAAGTAAAACATAAATGAATAAGGCACCACTTACCTCAGAGGCGGCCCAATGTAATCCAGACGGCGCTCTCTCTTTCTTCCCTGCAACGGTCTATGATCCAGCGGCTCCATCCTACCCTTGATTTGCGCTCTAAATTTGGCCCCCTATGCTTTCCGTAGTAGTCGGCTCAGATACAGTTAAGGATGAGTCCTCTCATTCTTCCCCGGTTACCAACCTCGTAGACACACACCAGGTAAATAGATTGTTTCTTAGCAATGATTCTAACCATATGTACATGAGTTTGTCATTAAGCTCTGCTAATTAATGCTCCAAGACAGATATATCTTCCACTGAGCTTTTGCCGGATCAGCTCATTACCGATGCTGAACCAACATCCGAAAGCACAGGGTGTCAGCTGCAACTAACAACTGACAACCTAGTATAACACCTACAAACGTATTCTCCACAAAATTGGAAGAATCTAAATTTCACCTCCAGTTTGCTTTAATTGCTATGAAGCTTTCAATTCTGAAAGCTGTTATTAATAGATTGAGGGGTGCACTTTTAAAAATGGGGTGATTCATTGGGGGTTTCTAATATCATATATTTAAAATCTTAAAACAGAAATTATCACAAAAAATTCACTTTCAAATTCCTTACATCGTAATAAAATAAAAGAACCTTTTAAAGATATGGGAAATGTTAGTCACTGATTTGGGTGAAGTAACAATTTGTATAAAAAGTAGATCTTTTAGAAATTGACAGTTTTGAAAATGACAATTTTTCAAAAATGGTACAAAATTTTAAGTATTTAAAAAATAAACGCACATTTACTTACCCGTCCGTGGTGCTTCCCCGGTGTGCATTGTCCGACAATAATGCACTGTGCCACAATTCACAAGATTGTGCTCCCGATTTCCTGCATGTTTCGCTTCCCCGCTCAGGTCCGCCGGAGTTCACCACCTTCTTCCTGTTGTATTTAAGTGCATTGTCTTGCACTTTAACATTTGAATGTTAAATCTCATGCGCAGTCCAAATCAGATCGTCCGACGGCCTGCCCCCTGATTTGTCCCATGAAACCCAGTGCCAAAATCCGATTCTGTGCAACACAATCCTCTTCTAAATACCTGTTCCAGTGGAGCAAATCCCAAAAATGTTGGGAAGTCCGACGGAAATGCGATCTGCGCACCCTTAGTAAATAAGCCCCAGAATGTCAACTATAATTTACCACTTACATGAGGTACATGAAAAAAAATTCAATATCACGTTGATTAGTCAAAGTGTTCATAAGTTATAACATATATATCAATACATGTTTAATCATAAACAAAATGGGTGTCACGGGTGCTCCTGCAAGCCATATCCCAGGTTGCAGGCGCACCCGTGTACCTCTGTGTCCTGCTCCTGCTGTCCGGCTCTGTGAGATTTAAAGTGCCAGCACATTTGTTCATGCCCTCCAAGTAAGACAGAGACGCCAAGTTGTGCGGGGGATTCATCACCAAGTGCACATCGATGAATCCCCTCGATTCATCACTGCACATCGAGCTGATGCCTACACAGTTCACCACTGGAAGGTCCAAGGTGGCAATCGTGGTCAGTCTACTCTCCAGGAAAGCCCTGGTATGGGCTACCCCTCTCTGGGAAAGGAAAGACCCTTTATGGGCAATCTCACCTTCAGCTGAAACTGCCCTACTGAACTTATGTCAAGGGGACTTGTCAGTTGGTGACTACACAGTTCCAAAGTCCACCACAGCCACCCTCCTTGTCTGCTGCAAAGGAGACCATGCAGGTGGCGACCTTGGTCGTCACCTTTAAGAAAGGACTGGCTAGCCGAATCAAAGCCACTCTGTCTGCATGGGACCTGCCATATTCACTTTGACCTCATTACACTGGCCACTCGGAATGATATCCAGTTCTTAGAGCGTCAGGAGAGCAGAATCTTGAACCAGCACAGATCAGGATCCATCGACTGACCCGCTTGGCTCCAGTCTTCAAAAGTCCATCACAGCCGCCCTCCTTGTCTGCTGCCGAGGGGGCCCTGCAGGTGGATAAACTTGTCTGACACCCCAAGAGTGTTCCAGACGATGACAGGAGAATCTGTGTCTCTACTGTTCCACCCTGAAGCACTTTCTCTGGACTTGTACACTCCGTCCACAGCGTGCAGGAAACATACACACCTAGGGTTCCTGAAAGAAGCGTCCCTAGGTGAGAGGAATGCGTATCCACGCCTGAACAAACCTAACCTACTCAGCCATGGGACAAGTTGCTAGTTTTTAGCTTCTGCCTTCCTGGATTCTAGTACTGCAGGGAACTTCTTGGATGTTGCCCTGGTCTCCCAGCATCATCTTTCTGTGGCCTGTCTTGAAAAGGCTAGCTGGTCATCTCATCTATCAGTGGGCAGATCCTCTGCCTTTGTGCCTGCAAGTTGGGGCATTGCACAAGGAAAGACTGCCCTTGTGGCCCCTTGGTCTACAGCCTCTGTTTTACTGGTCCCTGGTTCCATGGTTGCAATGTCATGCTCCTGTGCTCAACTGGCAGACTGGGGAAGTTCCTTGTTGAGGACCGGAATACCCATCACACTGTCTGGTGGCACTTCATCCTGTGCCCTTCATGTCTTCTACAGTGTCCTCCAAGTCTCTGGTGGGTCTCCTCGCTTCATATATGGACTTTGCTGAGGTCTTCTTGGAGAAGCAAACTGAGACTGCACTGTCCCTACGGCTGCCCTATAGACCTGTTGCCGGGTACATCTTCTCCACGGGATTGGGTGTATCCACCTTCTGTGCCTGAAACTGCGGCTATGTCAGCCTATGTGAAGGAGAATTTGCAGAAGGGGTTCATATGAAAGTCCTCTTCCCCTGCCTAAGCTGGATTCTTCTCCGTAGCCAAGGACAGTTCACTCCATCCATGCATAGTCTATTGTGGTCTTAACAAAATGATGATAAAGAACCACTGCCTCTGATCACGACTTGATATATCTGTGTTGTTGTCTACCTGGACAATATCATGGTGTTCTCTGCAGACCTCGAGTACCATCAGGCTCAAGTATGACTAGTACTCAGGCGCCTAAGGGTTAATTGCCTGTATGCCAAGCTCGAGAAGTGCCTATTCCATCAAAAGAGTCTTCCTTTCGTCGGGTAGATCATCTCTGACAAGGAACTACAGATGGATCACAATTGTCTGTTCTCCTTCAGTGGGACTTTGGGACTTTGCCCAGTAGGACTTTGGGCCATACAAAGTTCATACCACATTCTTCCACCCTCATGACTCCCATTGTGGGGCTGACCAAGAAAAATGCAAATCCTAAGCTTTGGCCTCTGGGGGCTGAAGAAGTTTTCTCCAAGCTGAAGTCTGCCTTTGCTTCTGCTCCTGTACTCACTCGGCCTTACACGTAGAAACCATTACTGCTCAAAGTTGATGCCTCCAATAGGAGCTGGTGCCGTTTTTACCCAGAAAGGGCCCAAAGGCCAAACTCTCATTTGCGGATTCTTCAGTCCAGCAGAGAAGAATGTCGGAGCCGATGTCCTTTCTTGTGCCTCCAATGTAATTGGCAATGAACCAGCTCCCCGACATATTGTACCTCCTGAACAGCTTGTGGTTGCCGCTCCTGTGGCTCTACGGCAAATTTTTCCTGGCAAGACCTATGTCTGCATCTCCACATTCTCCACATCTTCCGGCTCCATGGACTTCCTCAGCACATTGATTGGTTGTAAACATTTGTTTCCAGCTTCTTGAGTTGCTTATGCCAACTTTGTTTATGGATGATATCCACGCCCACCTCTTCCTCTTTCCGTGCCTTCTGATGTTCCTGCCATGGAAGAATTTGTACAAGACCTTAAGTCCATTTGGGAGCAAACTCGTCGTTCTCTACTTCGGGCATCCTTTTTGCATCTTTTAGGACGTTATCCCCTTCTGGGGACTTATACAGGATCACATGGGTATTGGTATAGGGATTTGGCATACATATTGTATCATGAATTGACTTCTTACATAGGGGATCAGTGTTTGCATTGTGTTTGACCTGTGGCCTGGTGTGGATCCTCTTTACTCATATGGATCCACATGTTTTTGTGTATTTGTACACGTTTTTAAATGTTTTTAAGATTTGAGGTGTGACATCCTCTTATTGGTGCGTATTATTCAATAAAATTTATACTTGTTTCAGCCTATACACATCGGCTTTGTCTTTGTTTGAATTATATACTTCGGGCATCCGCCCACACCAAAACCCAGGCGGACAAGAAATGCAGGTCTCCTCCAGTCTTCTCTCCGGGTGATAAAGTGTGGCTGTCCTCTAGATATATCCGGCTAAAGATCCCCAGCTACAAACTTGGTCCTTGTTTCTTGAGTCCTTCGAAGTACTGAAGCACGTTAACCCCGTGGCCTACAAGCTTCGTCTTCCTCCTACCATGTGCATCCTGATCTCCTTCCACGTCTCTCTTATAAAGCCTGTGATCCTGTATCGCTTCTACCATCAAGTACCTCCTCCTGCTCCCGAGACTGATTCCACCAATAATTCCATCAAGGTGGCGCTCTGGTGAATACCGCGTGTCCAGGTATCGGCTTATGTCATCGCTCGCGGTGGTTCAGTGGGTCCACCACCACCGACCCTGACAATGGCCCTGAGCCATAAATGACATCTACCATCAGATTGACTGATGGTGGAATAGTCCTACGCACATGCTCCTTAGGATTTCTTCTGTTCAGAACTTCTTTTATTATCTAGAATGGCACAATATTAAAAGAGTTTTTTGAGATTGAGCAAACTAGTATGAGGTACTGTTAACTGAAATTGAACACACACTATAGGGAAGGGGAGAAAAAAGGGTAATAAAGATTGCCAGTGCAAAGAATCCACGATGATGTAATTAGCCTTCCCTGTAATACTACTCATGGGGCTTGTTGGAAAACATTAATCAGAACCTATCTTTCAACCCCCAAACAAAGAGGGGTGAAAAAGACCAACATAAACAGCCGGAAAACGTTATTAATAGTACAAAGTATAAATTTTATTGGGTCAAATGACAACAAAAGTGGTTTAAGGGGTTGCTGCTATCCTGGGCAACGATCACAATATGGGTAAGCTCGTCACAAGGTTTCATATGTATTGATTTTTAGGTTACCAATTCTCTATTTTCCACGCTTCCCATTATGACTGATTTTACATCCCCATATGGCCACTGTTGCCTTTACATATCATTCATCTAGGTGTTATGATCGGTTGCCTGCGATGCAACTCTTGCTTGTGTCCCCTCTCATAGTGGGTTCACTTTTAAACCACTTTTGTTGTCCTTTGACCCAATAAAATTTATACTTTGTACTATTAATAACGTTTTCCGGCTGTTTATGTTAGTCTTTTTCACCCCTCTTTCTTTGGGGGTTGAAAGATAGGTTCTAGTATGAGGTACTGTGGAGGGCTTAGGTTTCTGGAGCTCCTCTGCCTCATTTTATAATTTATTCACTCCCCTTCTCTCGTGAAGTCCCGCCTAGTCCTGCCATTCAGGTGGCATCAGGGACCAGGAGGAACTGGATGGGATAATTACATTATTCATAGAGGATTAATACACTGTGCATATATAAGCTTATAATTGTCAGCATGTTTTATTTGTTGTGCTTCTCCCTGATGAAACTCCTATTGCTCTGAGAATTAAATTCAACAAGTAACTCAGATAGCACAGGGCATGTAGGTCATGCAACACATGCAGAATGAAAGCAAAGCATACAAATGATTCATAGACACAGGACCAAAGCAAGATGACACATCCCAATCTGTCAGACTCAACTTGCCTTATATGATTATTTTCCTAGAAATATTAAATTCATGGATCTTTGCAGCTTTTTACATATATAAACACGATCTCTGATTGAATAAAAATCTAATTGTATGTTAACACCATATTGTATTTAGCATATTTTATCATTTCACTGTATGTAAAGAATTTAAAATAAAAAATAGCGGTGCGCTTTATATTGTTGGAAAAATTAGAGAACTGAATTTAGTAGTGTACTAAAGTGACTACTATATATATAGTATGACTGGTTGTTTTTATTAAAGTAGAACTGAAATCAAAGTTCCTTAAATGGAAGGTGTGTCAGTGCTGCAGTCAGTGATTAGCTAAATGTGCGTAAGGAGAACCAGAAAACAGAGACTAGTGGTGGAGGCTGGGAATCAAAGAGGTATTGTAGTGGACTTTACTTCTACTGAACCTGAGGCCCATTCAATGGAATACCACTGTTATGTTTCTCATCCAAGATATAAATAATAACATGGACATAAACCGTTATTCTGTTGTTTCTGTTTTCAAGGAGTGGCCAGAAATAAAAGCCAAATAACAAGATTTATTGAAGATAGAATAATAGCACAGGATATGTGGAAAATCACGACAGGCATAGTTAACATTTTCACTTCTTATCTTCATTACTGATGTGGGCATAGAAGGGCGTATAGAGATAAAGCACCGGTGGAAGGGGCAGGTCATCTTTTGAAAAGGTTTTAACTAAATCCCCCCCATTAGTCTATACATTAAAAAACAGCCAAAACGTTTATTTCACAAACTCAGCTACAAGAAAAACATTTTTTAAAACTAAGAAAAAAAAATATAAAAATCATCCCCCCCATCCGAATGGATTAAGGTGACAGTTTGTGCATGCACACGCTTCCACTCATGGCATCCTTTTGCGATTGCCTTTGGGAATATTGTTATGGCTGCAAAGTTCATAGCTTCCTAATTCTTTAGTTACCAAGTTTAAGTAACCAAAGTGTTTCATACCACTGACTAGTGGAGAACTCACCACTGGGTCATTAATTAGATGCCATATTAATCCAAATAATCCAATTTCCATGAGCCATTTTTTTTTTAAATTATGGTGGTTCAAGCAAATATTTTCATTCACAATTATCTTATGTACCCATAATGAGGCATCTTGTCTAGATATACTGAGCTACTCATGAGTAATATAATGGTCATAATGAGAACAGTTTACCTCCGCTTTTACAAATCATTGCTTCACAATAGCTGCATTGGGAGGTGCAGTGATTATCGTGAACTGAATATTCTAAGATAAAATGTGTCTTAGCAAGCCATGGTCAATGTTTTTAGAACTATTTAAATTGAGGAAGAAGTGTTTATCAATGGTAAATAGTCACTCCATGTTCATGATGACAAATATGGAATAGGAATTTCTCACACAGGATGCTGCTTGAGTGACGCATACTCGCCATGTACATGGGCATTCCAGTGATGATTTGCATCCATAAAATTTACACAACCAATTCTTGTTGGTTCCATTAGCTTCAATAACTACATCCCTGCTTGAGTCAATCAAGAAGAACATAAAAGGTAGTGAACAACATGAGTACACACATCCACTACAGTGCTATTGTGTTATCTTTATTAGGAAGCTCTGCTGAATGGCGACTATTAGGGTTGTTTTCCCTCTAATAAAAATCTCCTGACCTGGTATTAAAGATTGTAGTGAGAAGCAGGCTGTGGTTTGGTCGTAGTTAATGTATAATTTGGAACATATGGTATTTTAAAAAAGTCTCTATTCTTTGTGGAGTGCTCAGATGTGTGAGAGTCTGGCTAATGATGGACAATTAGTCATTTAACAGGCTATGTGAGCTGCCTTGCATGGATTTCCATTTGTTAATATTTGCTCTTCAAATATTTTGTTAGAAACGTTTACAACATATTTTATCTGCAGACCAGACGGTAGGACATCTGGGGAAGGTTTTCTCCCTGGATTTTCATCAAGACAAGCCACTCTGGGCTTCCAGGCACCCTAAACCTTCTATTTGTTCAATGCTGAAAAAAAATGTAATAAAACAGAATATAGACTGGATTTATGATTTAATCAAAAGCACTTTACCATATGGCAGCTGTTCTTGCAAAAGGCTGTTTGTTTTGAAGAAGGAAAAAACTCATGGGCACAGCCAGTTAAGGCCTATGAAGCCTTGTGGTCCAAGTAAACCATGGAGAGAGATGTTGAGGTCACTTAACCACTACGTGTTGGGAGCTACTAGTTAAAGACAACAGAATGTTTAGAAGAGTCTTTAAGATCCAGAAACTTAGACCAAGAAGAAGGGAATAATGGTCAATGATGAAATTCTGCACAATTGGCTCCAGTCTTGCAGGAGCAAGAAGGTCCATGGAGCTGTAATGAGTGTATAGAGAGTGCTGTCCACACACAGCTGGTGCTGAAATTCACACATCCTAATATGCTCCCATGCTGTTGGTCTCTCTTTGATTGTGTGCATTGGCTTTGTAAATTTACTTTGCTCCTAACTTGCTTTCCTACTCCTATTGCATAGTCCTAATGTTTTATGCATTAGTAAGAAGGTTATATTATTGTTATAATAATAGTTTAATATACAGAACATAAGAATATTCTGTAGGCAAATTCTAATCAGCTAAATTGTACTTCACTAAAGGTCAATATCTAAATGTTACATCTACCCAAGTAGCTCTTAACATTGGATAATCCAGTGATAGATTATACACATATTTAACAGAGATGTATGCAAAATATTTCTTTCAATATTACATACAGCTATGTCTGCCAAGGAACATACATATTACAGATAGATAAACTGTGAAAATGGGTTACACACCATTGACACAAATCAGCTGTCACAACTTATATTTCAATTACAGTAAACACTAAAGGGTCCCACACAAACTTTATTTTTTTAGGGCCAGTTGACACTCTAATTCTGGAGTTTGCATGAGTTACTGTCAGACGAGACTACTTGCAGATAAGGTATAATGGAAATATTTTCTCATATGATGTGCAATCTCCACTCCAATGATTTTTAGGTCACAATAATTTGAGCAAAAACAAATGAAATATCAGATGTTAAATGGCCCTTTTGCAAATGATTAAATTGTTATTTTCAATGGTTTAGGGAATTGTTATATTACACGTTATGGTTAAATATGCCCCAGGCTTATTCTACAAGTTATCAGTAATAAGAAGCATTAGATTTAGAAATATGAATACCTGTAAAAAGCAGGTGATCAAACATGAAACTCCTCCCTGCTGTGGACCTGTGATGTCAGACACATCTCATATAATATATCAGTACCTGGTCCTCCTCCCCACTGTGCCAGGCTCTCACTAAGGTGTGAAAGCAGCACCCACAAAGAAGGAATATGGAAAGCTGCTCAATGGAAGGTAAATTTCTATTTGTAACTAGACTTCTCATTGCTATATGTTAAGTAGAAAATAGCTTTAATACAATACTAACTTATGTTTATAATCTTAATTTTCTATTACACCTAACACTTACTGCAACATAATTGTATGTGTATATAAATATATGAAAAACTCCAGTTACATTTCAAAATAGAATGGATTGAGAGCTAGAATACCAGCAACAAAAATCCATAGTAGGTTCTGAGTCTCATTAGCAGATGCTGTGAGCATTGTGAAGTAGTACATGAAATAATGTCCTTTTTTTTAGAATGTTTTGAACATTCTATTTTGATGAGTTCAAAGCCACATTATGAGAACAATATTTATTAACCAAAATACATATGGTAGAGACCCAGCTATTTCTTTTTATCTCATTGCTAATTGTGCAAAAAACACTGAAAAGTTTTTTAAAAGTGCATATACAATAATAATAATTCCTTTATTTATATACTAGTATATAACATGTTTAGGCTCATGAACTTTATTTAGATGCCCTCTTACAGATTCTCAATAACAGGATTAGATAACCTAATGGTAGGGCTAGGTCTATTTAATGTATTTAATTCATTAATAAGTTTATTTAATTAATTTCATAGTACCTGGGTATTATTTAATGCAACCCCCTATTAGATGTCTCACCACATTTACATTTTCTGGTAATTAATTTTAATCCTAGAATAAGATCTTATGCACATTTCTAATATTTCTATTTTTAAAATTTTTTAAGCTTTCAATTTACTGTCAAACATTTTTCTTTACATCCAGACTGAAAATCAGTGAGGACCTAAATTAAGTTGGCTATTTCCTGGGTAGTCTTGGTAATCCACTATGGGTTTCACATTTCGATACTCCTGGATGATTCAATATACCAAAGATGATTCAAATTATAAGGCAGAGAGTAGATGTGCTATGCATTTCTTTAACAAAGGATTTCTAAGATTGAGTCCAAAAACTCTCAGGATTTGGATGGGTACCATTATCACTGGATATATATAAAACGGTTCAAATCACTGCATACTAAAAGAAATCTTGGAATTGCTAGGGACCTTATTTTCAGAAAGTTATAACTCAACATCACTTAATAAAAATACATGTTGCTGTATCTCCTATAAATGACTGGCATGTTTCGGACATTGCTTCCTGTCCTTACTCATTGTAAGTAAGGCCGTGAAGAAATGTCCGAAACATGTCAGTCATTTATATCAGATACAGCAACATGTATTTTTGAGTTGTTAATACTTTATTCATAAGTTTTATAATTGGAGATCCAAGATTCAAGTGCTGTATCTACCTGCTCTATAGTAAGTAGAAATTATACAAAATCTATGAAGAAAGCCTAAAATTGTAAAGTGCAAAATACTGTTGTGTGACATATTTTAAGTTCCCTCCAACACTGCCTGTTTGGTCAAACACAATCACATGTTTGTTTGTTTGTTTGTTTTAGTAAAGAAAAAAAAACCTTTTAATAATATACTGAGCATAACAAATATTAATGTTACTAGATGCAAAGGTTGTCATTATGCGCTACAAATCCTTATGACCAGCGCAATAAAGATCAATGAGAAAGAAAAAACCCAGGCAGGCTAGCCACGCCCACTTTCCAATTTATTTTACAAAAGTGGATTAAGCAGCATAGAGCTTCACCAAGTAGTAACATTTATGCACAAATAAGCCCAAAACACTTTTGCACCCTTTTAATGCCAGGATTGTGTTATACAGGAATTCATACATTAACCCCAATATGTAAAGTAAATATAATTGGCTATTCTATGTAGTCATACAATTTATTTTCTACTTCACTGTCAGATAGTTAGCAACATCTTTGGGCCATGACCTGGGTTTCATATAATCTCTTATATTTGAGATTGTGCAAATAGTTCAAACGTAATTATATTTTCCTCTACAGCTTCTAATGGAATTAATTATGTTTACGTAGCCTTGTTAATGCATTGCTAATGTTGTGAAGGTTTAACTTGACAATTCTACCACTGTTGCCAGGGGATGGCAGGGTCCATATTTTTGTGCCAGTCACATTCCTGTGAAAGGGACCTAAGGGTTTCAGAATTAATTATTTTCTGCTATATGTATTTGATAATATGTGTGGCGAAGAGAAATATAGCTTGGCTGACTGTTGCGGTAGATGGAAATCATTGAACTTTGGCATAATACTGTCCAGCTTAACATCACTTTGTATACTTTTGTTTAAAGCTCCTTGGTTATCAGGTGCAATGTTTTACTGATAAAAAATATTTTTAACACAACTTTACCTTTATACACATAGCTGATAAAATGATGACTTGCAAGTCTTAGTGCATTTCTAAAATAAAAAAAAGTGTTCCCATTTTTACCCAGATATAATAACAGCCAATTTTTTATCATTATATTCCGCTTGTTCTTTTGTACTTCTGTGATTTTGGAAATTAAAATGCATTCTTCACACTTGGGATTTATTCTTCATCATTGTGTCTTTGAAGCTTTAAATAGAGTATGCATTCAGCTGCGCGGAGAGTCAGTGACTCTGTTCTTTAGTTAATAGTATCTGGCAAATGATTGTCTCTTGTTCTCTTCTCTTATATAACATGATTACAAACATCTCCAAATGAAGTAAGATGTGCTTATAAAATCTTATGTGTCTAGCATAACTTTTTCATATGGAACTATGCTTCAGTATTTTCGAAGACATGAATAACTTGGGAAGGGCTAACAACTGTTGGTACAAGACATAGAAAAATACAAGTGCCATTCATTCTGAGGGTTGTAGATATGAAACACAGTGGATGACTTCTGACTCCCTGTTACATCACTGCTGTCGGAGATATATCTGATTGGGCTAGTTAGGTCCTCAGATGGAACTGTCAAATGTCAATTTTACTCTCATCTGCCTCCCTAATTACTCCACTATGATGCTCTTGGAGATGCCAATCTGTTTCTGTAGCACACCAAGGTGTGATCAAGGACCACAGGTCAGGCACCTGCAAAGGCAGTGTAACATACATCCCCACATTGTCCATGCCGGAAGCATCCTCTGTCTGTAGAATGCGGCTAAGACGACACTGAATTTATCTATGCATGTCATTTTACTACTCTGTGTGAACACGCGTCTAGCTGACTTGCTGTTTGAATTGATTTAATTGCACAACACCCATCTCCTCCGCAGCTCTGCTATGGTCCAGCAATGGTTAACCTGCTGTGACTGACAGAGCTCTAAACTAATTATCTGGGGCAGAGGCTTTCTGGTCCCACATAAATATCCTGCTCACATTCGCTTTGGTGCTTGTAAAAGTTTTTCTTGCCCCACTCCATTACATGAGAGAAACCTTGCTGTATTTCTGGTGTTATGGGCTCCTGTTCAGACAGTTTTTCTGCTTTTGTGAATTGGTACATAGTAGTTATCTCTGTTGTGACCTGGCTCACTGTTCTGTATGTTTATCCCGGACCTAGTTCCTTCATTACATTTTAACCAGCCCAAAAAGTGCACTCTCCTCTGGTCCAGTTAAGTATGGCCTCCTTTCCAGATGGTGTGAAGCGAGTGGAGGGTTTAGCTACACTGTTTTTGCTCTAACAAACCTGGTCCATGCTTTGTTACAACTTCAAGCAGAAGCAGATGCAGCCCAGCAGCCTCTTCCCCCAAGTGTACACAAGGTAAAAATGTTGCTCCTGGATCATTTCTCAAGAGACTGAGAAATCTGAAACATTCCACAAGTCTGGTTTGCTATATTTTCTGGTAAATCCTCTGGCCTACCAAGCCCAGATGGTAATTATCTCCTTACTCCAGGGGCAGGAGAGCGGTTCAAATTTTTAACAACAGGCTCCCTACTTTGGGAGTAAGACGTTTGTTGTGTAGAGTGGCAAAATTAAAATATACCTACTGTAATCAATAATTACAATATTTAAAATTCACCTTATATTAATATACTACGGTATTTAAATCAATCTTTTTGTATCTAAAATTATATAAGTAATGTATAAACTTTATATAGACATATACAGCCCCTTTAAAAACCATACATACAAAAATGTTAATGGATTTGCCCACTTTACCTCATGTTTTTGTAATGTGTGAAGTGTGGGGTCAGGATATTAGGCCATTTACCAAAATACATCCATTGAAAGTTCTGCAGTGCTTTTTTGATATGTAAATGGAAGCCCCTTGTCTTTTACCTTATCAGTCAGACATTCCTGTCCATAACACTGCTGCAAATGGAGAGTCATGTCCAATATGTGTGGATATTTTACCGAAGTAAACAAAATGGATTAAAGTATTTTAACTGAGCGATCAATTGCATCTTCTGACTATTTCTTCTGTGGTTACAAATGGGTCACGTGTTGATCTGAGATGCAAGCAAACAGGGCCAAATGGAAATCAGCTCTCTTGAGTAAGCTAATCAGAACCCTATTCACCAATTTTTACTCACAAATATCCATGCAAATTGTTTTAAAATATCTGTCTTCTGATGTCATTTTGGAATTTCCTTAGTTAACAGTATATAATGCTATTTTCGACTGGTGTACAGAGCAATTAGTTAAATGGGGTCCATAAGCTTCTTGCACAGGATTGTGGTGCCAGGATGCGGGTGTAGCAAACGTTCGACTGGAAAGGTGGAGGGGTGAGCAGTGCTCCCCACTGTAAAGAGCCATGCTTGTCAAGGGTGCTCCTTCGTGCTCCCCGTGTGCCCCCGCTGCAGCCCTGTCGCCTCACTCACCTCTCCCGGCTCCTGCTCTACCCCGGACTGCCGTGCGCGCGTCCCCGCCTCCTAGGGCATGCGCGCGGCTCCTGCCGAAAATTTAAAGGGCCAGCGCACCGCTAATTGGTGAACTGGCTGAACACCTCACCTTTAAGAATCCTGCCTCTTCCTGTGTCCCCTGCCGGATCTTTGTGCCTCATAGCCTTAGAGAAAGCTTCCAAGGGAGTATTCCTGCGTTCCTGTGTATTCCTGTATTCCTGGGTATTCCTGTATTCCTGCGTTCCTGTGTATTCCTGCGTTCCTGTGTATTCCTGTGTGTTCCCGCTCCTGAGTCCTGTGTTGCCGTGTTACCTGAGTTCCTCCGTGTTGCTGTGTTCCGTGTGGCTGTGTTCCCGTTCCCACCTGCCTGGACCTCCTGTTGCTGACCCCGGACTTGGACCTGACGTAGCATCTCTGCCGCCTGCCCTGACCCTGTGCCTGGACCTGTCTACGAGATTGTCATCCGCTAAGGTACCTCGACCTCGGCTGCCACCGTGCGCTAGTCACACCTGGGAACGACCTAGTGGTATCCTGCCGCAGCAAGTCCAACCCGCTTTGCGGCGGGCTCTGGTGAATACCAGGTGCCGCTAGGCTCCGGTTCCGGGTGTTGGCTAGTTCCATCTCCCGTGGTGGTCCAGAGGATCCACTGATCCTTACAATGCTCAATTCATTTATATGGCGGCTATATGTCAGCTACCATACGTAAAGCTAGCACACAGCCACTACATATGATTGTGTGCAAGGGGCCTAAGTGTTCTTCCCATAGTAGTGTTTTGTTCATGCCTGAGTGTAAGATGGAGGTGGAATTGCCTGAATTGATTGCTGATTTTTTTTATGTGAACACTGCATAGGTTTTAAGACCATGTGATTGATCTCCCGGGGTCTAAATATCCCAAGGCAAGGATATTCAATCTGTATTCCCCAGAACATGAGGATATTTAAGAATATATTTGGGACAATCTTCAGAAGGGATACTTCCGCTCCTCAAATTCTCCTATGGGGCAGGTTTTTACTTTGTTGGAAAAAAAATGGTGGACTTATACCTTGTATATGACAATCAAAGATCAATATTCAATTCCTTTGATTGTTTAATCAGGTAGTGGGTGCAAGCTGGTTCTCCAAAATTGATCTCCATAGAACCTACAACCTGATTGAGACCGGAAAAGGGGATGACTGGAAGACTGCATTTAGTATCCCAGAATTACACTTTGAATATCCAGTGATGACCTTCAGATTGTGTAAAGCACCTGCAGTCTTCCAGCAATAACAACGGAATGGGCTACTCACACTGAACATGTCAGAAGTAGAGATGAGTGAACACACTCGTCCGAGCATGATGCTCATTCGAGCATTAGCGTACTCGAAACTGCTCGTTGCTCGGACGAATACTTCGCCAGCACAATGAAAATGGCATCTCCCCCCGTTTTGATTTTTTTCGGCCACAAACAGAGCCAATGACAAGCCAGGAGACTCTGCACTCCACCCAGCATGACGTGGTACCCTTACACGTCGATAGCAGTGGTTGGCTGGCCTGATCAGGTGACCCTGTAATAGACTAGCCCCTGCCCGCGCTGCTCGCATCATTCTCTTTCTGGATGCTGTTAGGGAGATAGCTGCTGCTGCTGCAGGGATAGCATTAGGCTGTTATATTAGCTTACTGTTAGGCAGGAGTGAGTCTACAAGAACCCAACAGCCCTTGTAAGGGCTAGAATAGCGTTATATTTTATTATTTTTTTGTTTGCTTGTGGCTGGCCTTGCTGGCACTAGTAGTGCAGCTAGTACCATATTGTGACGAATTTGCAGGGAGACTTGTGAACGTTATATTTAGCTCTTAGTGACACACATATCCATCTCAAACACCTAAGTGAGACAATTTATTAGGGGTTTGATTGAATTAGGCACAGTCTGCTTTTTCTTTTTTTTTTTTACTTTTATTTTTTTTTTATAACTCAAAGTCATCAGGCACAGCACAAAATCCAGTTGTGTGCTGTCAGTGTAGGCTAGAAACTAGCCATACGAGAACACAAAAAAACACACAAAAAATTTACAGTTTACACTTTCATTTTGAAAATGTTGAACCCGAGGGCTAGGGGTAGAGGACGAGGGCGTGGGCGTCCAACTACTGCAGGGGTCAGAGGCTGTGGTCCTGGGCGGGGTGAGACACCACCTGCTGATGAGGGAGCAGGGGGACGCCGTAGAGCTACACTCCCTAGGTTCATGTCTCAAGTTACTGGGACTCGTGGTAGAGCACTGTTGAGGTCAGAACAGTGCGAACAGTTGATGTCCACCCATGTCACCGAAATCAGCACTCCTCCAGCTCCTCCACCTCAGCCTCCTTCCCCCCAGTCTGCCCCCTCCCAGGTAAATTTGGCATTTGAACTGGCATACTCTTAGGAACTGTTTTCTGGACCCTTCCCACAGGTTTTCCACCGGTCGCAGTCTGTGGCTGATGATGACATTGTTGACGTAGTGGAAGAAGTGTGTAAAGAGGTGTCGGGCGAAGAGGAGACACGGTTGTCAGACAGTGGTGAAGTTGTTGTCAGGGCAGGAAGTCTGAGGGGGGAGCAGACTGAGGGATCGGAGGATGATGAGGCGACAGACCCAAGCTGGGTTGATAAGGCCGGGTGAACACAGTGCTTCTGAGACGGAGGCGAGTCCTCGACGAGAACAGGTTGGAAGAGGCAGTGGAGGGGCCAGACGGAGAGGCATGGCCAGAGCTGGTGCATCAGCGCCAAATGATTCAGGTAGTCAAGCTCCCGTGGCGAGGGCTAGATTTTCAGAAGTCTGGAGGTTCTTTAAAGAAACACCGGATGACCGACGGACTGTGGTGTGCAACCTGTGCCACACCAGGATCAGCAGGGGTTCCACCACTACCAGCTTAACCACCACCAGTATGCGCAGGCATATGAATGCTAAACACCCCACTCAATGGAACCAAGGCCGTTCACCTCCGGCCGGGCACACCACTGCTCCTTCCCCTATGTCACCTGCTGCCTCTGCTAGTCAGCCCCCTGCCCAGGACCCCGGCCCAAACACCTCCCGTGCGAAAACCACACCTTCGCCTCCACGATCCTTCACAGCATCCACCAATGTCTCCATGCGCAGCGTTCATCTCTCCATACCCCAGACGCTGGAGCGCAAGAGGAAGTACAGTGCAACCCACCCACACGCCCAAGCCCTCAACGTCCACATCTCCAAACTACTTAGCCTGGAGATGCTGCCCTATAGGCTGGCTGGTAGAGACCGAGGCCTTTCGCAACCTCATGGCGGCGGCCGCCCCTCAGTATTCGGTCCCCAGCCGTCACTACTTTTCCCGATGTGCCGTCCCAGCCCTGCACCAGCACGTGTCAGACAACATCATCCGTGCCCTGACCAACGCCGTTTCTGACAAGGTCACCTGACCACGGACACGTGGACGAGTGCTGCCGGGCAGGGACACTAATATCACTGACGGCACATTGGGTTAACTTGGTGGAGGCTGGGACCGAGTCTGACCCTGGGGCTGCTCATATACTGCCGATGCCGAGGATTGCGGGGCCTACCTCAGTCCAGATCTCTCAGACCTACTATGCCTCCTCTTCCCACCCCTCCTCCACCTCCTCCTCCGAATTACCATCCGTGGGCATGGCGCCGTCAGTCGGTAGCTCTAGGCACAGCAGCAGTGCCATCGCTAAGCGACAGCAGGCGGTGCTCAAACTGCTGAGCCTAGGCAATAAAAGGCACACCGCCCAAGAGCTATTACAGGGCATCACGGCGCAGACTGATCTGTGGCTGGCACCGCTGAACCTGAAGCCAGGCATAGCTGTGTGTGACAACGGCCGTAACCTGGTGGCGGCTCTGCATCTCGGCAGACTGACACATGTGCCATGCCTGGCCCATGTGTTAAATCTCATAGTTCACCGGTTCCTCAAGACATACCCCAATCTGTCTGATTTGCTCATGAAGGTGCGCCACATCTGTGCGCATTTCAGGAAGACCCGGACAGATGCTGCCACTCTCAGGGAAGCGCAGCACCGCCTCCAACTGCCCGCTCACTGACTGTTGTGCGAGGTGGAATTCAACATTAACCATGTTATCCAGATTTTACCAGCAGCGCAGAGCGATTGTACACTGCCAGATGTCAAATTCCACCAGAACTGGTAGTCAGGTCAGTCAGCTTCCTCAAGTCTACAATGAGGAGTGGACGTGGATGTCTGATATCTGTCAGGTGCTGAGTAACTTTGAGGAGTCAACACAGATGGTCAGCGGCGATGCCGCCATCATCAGCCTCATGAAGAGGAGGAGAATGTTGGCGAGACAGAAGAGGGGAGCATTGCTCAGTCCTTCACTGTTCAGCGTGTATTGTCAGAAGAAGAGGAGTTGGAGGAGATGGAGGAGGAGGAAATGGAAAGTCAGGCCAGTGAGTTGGGACTCTGGCGCATATGGCAGATTTCATGCTAGGCTGCCTATCCCGTGACCCTCGCGTTCAAATAATTTATTCCAGCACTGATTACTGGGTATTCACTCTCCTGGACCCATGGTACAAGCAAAATCTTTCCACTCTCATCCCTGGAGAGGAAAGGAGTGTGAGAATGCATGAATACCAGCAGGCCCTGGCGCACAAGCTGAAATAGTATTTCCCTTCTCACAGCACTAGCGGCAGAGGGCGTACTTCTGCGGGACAAGTAGCGAGGGAGAGTAGGCGAGCAGGCAGCTTGTCCAGCACTGGCAGGGGTACGCTTTACAAGGCCTTTGCCAGTTTTATGTCACCCCAGCAAGACACTGCCACCTGTCCCCAGTCTCGGCAGAGTAGGGCTGATCTTTACAGAAAGATGGTAAGGGAGAACGTAGCTGACCATACCATCATCCTAAATCAGTGATTTTCAACCTTTTTTGAGCCGCGGCACACTTTTTATACTTAGAAAATCCTGGGGCACACCACCAACCAAAATAGCACAAAATGACACTAAAATAGTCATAAAAGGCCTCCCTTTACTAATAAAAAGGCCCTAGCTGCCTCCCTTTACTAATAAAAAGCCCCTGGCGGCCTCCCTTTACTAATAAAAAGCCCCTGGCGGCCTCCCTTTACTAATAAAAAGCCCCTAGCTGCCTCCCTTTACTAATAAAAAGCCCCTGGCGGCCTCCCTTTACTAATAAAAAGCCCCTAGATGCCTCCCTTTACTAATAAAAAGGCCCTAGCTGCCTCCCTTTACTAATAAAAAGGCCCTAGCTGCCTCCCTTTACTAATAAAAAGGCCCTAGCTGCCTCCCTTTACTAATAAAAAGCCCCTAGCTACCTCCCTTTACTAATAAAAAGCCCCTGGCGGCCTCCCTTTACTAATAAAAAGCCCCTAGATGCCTCCCTTTACTAATAAAAAGCCCCTAGATGCCTCCCTTTACTAATAAAAAGCCCCTAGATGCCTCCCTTTACTAATAAAAAGCCCCTAGATGCCTCCCTTTACTAATAAAAAGGCCCTAGCTGCCTCCCTTTACTAATAAAAAGGCCCTAGCTGCCTCCCTTTACTAATAAAAAGGCCCTAGCTGCCTCCCTTTACTAATAAAAAGGCCCTAGCTGCCTCCCTTTACTAATAAAAAGGCCCTAGCTGCCTCCCTTTACTAATAAAAAGGCCCAAGCTGCCTCCCTTTACTAATAAAAAGGCCCAAGCTGCCTCCCTTTACTAATAAAACCTCTAGCGGCCTCCCTTTACTAATTAAAAGACCCTAGCGGTCTCCCTTTACAAATTAAGAGCCCGTAGCGGCCTCTCTTTACTAGTTAAAAGGCCCTAGAGCCCCCCCCTTTACTAATTAAAAGGCCCTAGAGCCCCCCCTTTACTAATTAAAAGGCCCTAGAGCCCCCCCTTTACTAATTAAAAGGCCCTAGAGACCCCCCTTTACTAATTAAAAGGCCCTAGAGACCCCCCTTTACTAATTAAAAGGCCCTAGAGACCCCCCTTTACTAATTAAAAGGCCCTAGAGACCCCCCTTTACTAATTAAAAGGCCCTAGAGACCCCCCTTTACTAATTAAAAGGCCCTAGAGACCCCCCTTTACTAATTAAAAGGCCCTAGAGACCCCCCTTTACTAATTAAAAGGCCCTAGAGACCCCCCTTTACTAATTAAAAGGCCCTAGAGGCCCCCCTTTACTAATTAAAAGGCCCTAGAGGCCCCCCTTTACTAATTAAAAGGCCCTAGAGGCCCCCCTTTACTAATTAAAAGGCCCTAGAGGCCCCCCTTTACTAATTAAAAGGCCCTAGAGGCCCCCCTTTACTAATTAAAAGGCCCTAGAGGCCCCCCTTTACTAATTAAAAGGCCCTAGAGGCCCCCCTTTACTAATTAAAAGGCCCTAGAGGCCCCCCTTTACTAATTAAAAGGCCCTAAAGGCCTCCCTTAACAAATAAAAAGCCCCAGCCTCCCTTTACTAATAAAAAAAAGACCCTAGCTGCCTTCCCTATAGAAATAATAACCCTATATACTTACCCTTGATGTCTTCTTCCGCGTACCTTCACTCCTAATGGCGATCCGCTCACCTTCTGTAGCTCCTGCACCGCGCGCCTCTGGTCACGTGACTTACGCGACCTGACATCAGGTCGCGTCAGTCACGTGACATGGGCCGCGCGGTACAGGAGCTACAGAAGATGGGCGGATCACCGACGCGGGGCTTGGAGGTAAGTATGGGTGCAGAAACACGGGGGCGCGGCGGCAGCTCGACACCGGGGCAGCTTAGTTTGGGGAACTTTCCCCCGCGGCACACTCAACCTTGTGCCGCGGCACACTAGTGTGCCGCGGCACACAGGTTGAAAATCACTGTCCTAAATGATCACACAGCTCCCTACAACTACTGGGTTTCAAAGCTGGACATGTGTCACGAACTGGTGCTGTACGCCTTGGAGGTTCTTGCCTGCCCTGCCGCTAGCGTGTTGTCTGAGCGGGTTTTCAGTGCAGCTGGTGGCATTATCACCGATAAGCGTACACGCCTGTCGACTGACAGCGCTGACAGGCTGATGCTTATCAAGATGAATAAAGCCTGGATTTCTCAGGATTTCCATTCTCCACCAGGTGAAAGAAGCTCAACCTGAATAATGTATGCACTCCTCCTCCTCATTTTCCTCCTTCTCCTCCTCTTTGTACACTAAAGCAGAGGAAACTGGCTATTTTTTGCCAGGGCCAACTGGCTCTAGGTATAGTACTCTATGTATTTAATTTTTCTGGAGGGCCACCTACCTGGTCCTCTGTTTTAAACAATTTTTGGGAGTGCCACATACAGGTACTCTATGTATTTAATTTTTCTGGAGGACCACCTACCTGCTCCTCTGGTTTGAAAACTTTTTTGGACTGCCACATACAGGCACTATCCAAATTTAATTGTCTCCATAGCAGCCTCCACACGTCGTCTTTATAGCTGCCTCCACACGTTGTCTCCATTGCTACCTCCACACATCATCTCCATAGCTGCCTCCCAAAGTCGTCCATATAGCTGCCTCAATACATTGTCCCCTTAGCAAACAAACTGTGTCAGGCAGAATTTTGGGTTGTTTTCATGGCTTCCACATCAAACTTGTTAACCTTGTCGCCACCCTGCTGTGTTATCCACAAAATATACTGGCAAACTTTTATCATTTACCGATATTATTTCAGCGCTTCTTGCGCATCTGTTTACATTCCCAATGTATCATATCATGGTAGTGTCCAGATATGGTAATCTGCATCCAATAGCATATGTAAATACGAAAAAAAAAGAGGGATGCATATGTATAGAATCAGACACATTAAGTTTTTATTATTCAATATATACAAAAACACACAATTTTAAAACACCATTAAAAAGTCCCAAATTGGACATACATAAAGAACAAAGTCAGACACAGGTATGGGACTTGTATATGGAAGTAGTTATAATAAAGTGACAGAAATGTGCATTGAGTATAAGTTATACAGGATGCCTATATATATATGGAGACCAGAGCAGGATATATAAAGTAAAATGCCAATGACTATATCAAATAATACCTTATGTAAAGTAAGTCTAAAACACCTGGTCTCCATACAGTGCTACACATTATCCTCGCCAAAGGGAATTTTTTTAATTGGTTTGAAGCCTGAGTCCATTTGGGGTATGTCGCCATGCCACTCTCTAGCCTGCCGCTGCCTCTGCATGCCGTCTTCTATAGTGTCAGGGTCAATTATTGGATGTTTTAGATGCTATCTAGCCTCATTCGGTCACTCTGTCATCGCCATGCTGTTGTCCATAATTTTGGCATAATGGTGCGATTAAGCAGCCTCAGAAGCATCCATGCATGCTGCCCCTGCTGTTTCCTGTCCATTTCCGTGGTGTTTCCATCATTTTCTGAGGTTTCCAGGTGATTGGCCAAGCTTCCCTGTTCAGACCCTTGGTCCCCTTAAAAAATGCTCGAGTCTCCCATTGACTTCAATGGGGTTCGTTATTAGAGATGAGCACTCGAGCATAGGGAAAAGTTCGTCTCGAATAACGAGCACCCGAGCATTTTAGTGCTCGCTCATCTCTAGTCAGAAGTGATCTCCTAAGACTACATGCATTGTTTTCTAAACTGTCTAAATGTTTGGAGCCATTTAGCATTTTCTACTATTACAAGCCTTTTAAAAAAGTTATGGTTTTTGCTAAGCTATTGACTGATCTTAATAAAAAGGATGCTGATTTGACCTATTGGACTCCAGAAGCTGAGTAAGCATTTGCACAGCTCAAGAAATGCTTTGTTACTATGCCAGTCTTGGAACAACCTGATTTGAATCATCTGTTTGTAGTGGAGGTTGATGCATCTGAGGTAGGAGTGAGAGCTGTTTTGTCTCATGGGTCAGAGACGCTCACTAATCTAAAGCCCATGGATGTCTTCTCAAGGACGTTCTCATCAGCTAAACACAATTGGGCAGACCAGGGTTTTTGTCCATCAAATGGGCATCAAGGAATGGAGACATTTCTTTGAGGGAGCTAAACACTGAGTAACCACAATCGCAGACCATAAAAACCTGCTGTATTTATACAGAGACCTTCTCCCGGACTGGGGGTACAGTTGTTGCTAAATATTGGAGAGAATTTTGTTGCATGCTGTCTTTTGCTTCTGCAATCCACCCTGAAACCAATGGGCAGAGAGACTTAATAAAACATTAAAGCAATTTCATGGTGTTTTAGTCCTAGAACCTTCATTACAGGCAAGCTTGAACGACCTTGCTATCATCCTATCATTATATGCTGCATTATGTATGCAGGGAAGCTGCGCCATTCAGAGCAGATTATGCATTGTCCCTTTTTATTGGCTATACTATAATGTATTATACCGTTCAAATGGAAAAAATGGAAAACTATTGTCTGTTTTTCCAATAAAATTTTTATTTGACAATAATACTAAATAGGGAAAAAATACAAAATAAAATGCATATTTTAACATTTGAATTATACAATATATACCGATCTGAGTATTAGCCAAGGCTCCTAATTTTACCACCAAAAACTGGAAATACCTATTAAGTCGAGTGTAAAAGTGGGAAATACATTGGTCACAACCTCCCAGTACATAGCCAGCCAGCCCCCTGTGGTATACAGCCAGCCAGCCCCCGGAAGGTGAGTATGTAAGTTTATTTTTTTAATTGACTCGTGTATAAGCCGTGTCATTGACTCGTGTCATGCCTATCCTGACCTACCACTACGTATTCTGTAGTACAATTCTGTACTACGTCTTGGCCAGATAGGATCAAAATGAAAAAAAGGGTTTTTTTGCTAACTTACCAATTGGCTGTAATGAAACAAAGAGTGAAAAGTTTTAAGGGGTCAGAATATTTTCCCACTGTATAAAAGTCAGCTTTTACTATGCTTAGAAACAGCATATGATGCAGGAAGGGGGGCAGCATCCTATCAGTGACTAAAACCCCTCTATGTATAACTGTACTTAAAAAAAAATTGCAGTTAGTTGTCAATCAGCAATAGGACTGCCCACTTACTCAAATACAGTCTCTAAGCAGAAAGTATGGATATAAATTAATTTTCTTAGTTCCTTCTGCTCTATAACATGTTGCTTGAAAATAACACAACATCATCATTGTGTGGGGAATTGCTCTGGTAGATGCTTTGTAGCAGTGAAGGAAGCAGGGACATACACAGGGTTAACCCCTTAAGGACGGAGGGTTTTTCGGCTAATTTCTCGCTCTCCAACTTCAAAAATCCATAACTTTTTCATTTTTACGTGTACAGACCTGTGTGAGGGCTTATTTTGTGCGTAACAAATTTTACTTTCCCGTAATGTTATTTATTTTAACATGCCGTGTACTGCGAAGCTGAAAAAAAATTCCAAATGTGGAAAAATTGAAAAAAAACCGCACGTGCGTCACGTTCTTGTGGGCTCAGTTTTTACGACTTTCACTCTTCGCTCCAAATAACACGCCTACTTTATTCTTTGGTTCGGTGCGATCGCGGTGATACCAAATTTATATAGGTTTTATTGTGTTTTAATACATTTTCAAAAATTAAACGAATGTGTACAAAAAAGAAAAAATTTTTTTTGCCATCTTCTGACGCTAATAACTTTTTCATACTTTGGCGCACGGAGATGTGTGAGGTGTCATTTTTTGCGAAATGAGGCGACGTTTTCATTGCTACCATTTTGAGGTCTGTGCGACATTTTGATCATTTTTTATTTCATTTTTTATGTTATGTAAAAAGGTGTAAAAGTCGCATTTCGGACATTTGGGCGCCATTTCCCGCCTCGGAGGTCACCGCCGGCCGTAACCGTTTTTATATTTTGATAGATCGGGCATTTTGGGACGCGGCGATACCTAATATGTCTGTGATTTTTACTGTTTGTTATGTTTTATATCCGTTCTAGGGAAAGGGGGGTGATTTGAACTTTTAATATTTTATTAATTTTTTTTATTTTTTAAACTTTTTTTTTTCTTTTTTTTTTCACTATTTTTTAGACCATCTAGGGTACATTAACCCTAGATGATCAGATCGCTCCTACCATATACTGCAATACTACAGTATTGCAATATATGGCGTTTTTGCAGGTCTTACATTACAATGAGCCACTGGCTCATTGTAACGAACCTGCATAAACCATGTAGCCTCGTGTCAAGAGAAGACACGAGGCTACCATGGTAACCGATCGCCGCCCCCCGATGACGTTCGGGGGCGTGGCGATCGAAAAAAAGATGGCGGCGCCCGCGCGCCGCCGTCTTTTAAACGCCGCCCGCGACTTTGCGGGCGGCGTTTAGAGGGTTAATAGCCGCGATCGGTGCAAGCACCGACCGCGGTTATTAGCGGTGGGGGTTTTGTGCAAAATGCAAAAACCCCCACCTCTGTATGAAGAGGACTCAGCCCGTGAGCCCTCTTCATACATCCCTTATACCTCTGCGCCGTAGAGCTACGGCGCAGAGCGTTAAGGGGTTAAAGTCCAAAATCAAGTGTTTTATTCACACTTCCTTGCCAAAACACAAATTCAGCCTTGGCTTAGGCGCATACAAAATAAACCCTGCCCGGCTGGGCACTGCCTAATACAACAATAACACCTAAGTATACATCTACCAGGCTGGCAGGCACATGGTCTTGGCCCGCAGTATAACAGGAGGCACTCAGCTACCTTTGCTGTGTGAACACGGTCCAGCTTTCAGCTCTCCAGGTAGTGCCTCTCACCTACTGCTTCTGGCCTGCAGTCTAAATCAGGCTCTAACGAGGTCTGTGACCCGCACCTGTGGGCTATACAGCAACCGACGACCAAAGCCCGGATGGAGTAGGAGTCCCACTACCAGCCTACCCCTACTCCATAATAAGCAGCCCAGTACAGACATTACAAGGTGTCTATGCTAGCTAGACCAACACAGACTAACAGACTACTCCTGCTCACCACATGTCTGCATTAACCCTTGGGTTACTGCAGACAAATCCAGGGCTTTTACCATATACATTTTATCTGCCTGTAGGACAGGTAGTTCTCCCACACAACACCTCAAACTTTCTCACACATAGTTACAGGTTCATGTTAACCCCTTCAAGACGCAGCCAGTTTGTATGCTAAAGCACCGCAGCATTTAATGGGTTAAACACCCGTGTGTTACACTGGGGTGAGAGCCCAGCTCAGATTACGAGCTGGGCCAGCATCAGCTCTGAGTCAGATATATCTAGCACTATTCCATTGTTTCGTGTTACATAAACAATTCCTGACAAAATCCTTTAAGAATACTCTAAAGCTGATTTCTTCAGTGAAGAAACATATTTATGAGAATGCTCATTTATCATTGCTTGTCATAAGGCATAACCTTCGAATACTTCAGCATGTAAGCATTGTATCTTTGGTCCATGACAGGTGGCTCATACAAAATTTACAGCTAACAAATAAAGCCTTCACACATACATAACTCAGAGAGCAAGGTTGCACATGCCTTCAAGTTTTATTGAGGTGCAAGACAGTCAGGGATTGAGATCACACTAAAAATAAGAGTAACTGTCTGCAATCTATCAGTACAATGCAGGAATGAGCCAGTACAAATAATCATTTGGATTGCAAAAATGCAAAGAAAAGGTTTGTTAAATGGGTGACCGTTAACTTGGCATAGCTAATTCATGTAGATACCATAACTGCATCAACATTCCACAATAATATGAAAGTGTTTTGACAAAAGAAAATTAGAAGTTGTCAAAACGCAATCAATGCCATATCTTCCTTCTAACACCAATAACTGCAATAGATTTAAAGAAACACAGCGTCACAAGCAGCAGAAAGGGTTCAAAGTGGTGTGGCAGATCATTTACATTTTACACCCCAGTAGCACGGCAATAAAACATAGGACAACAGAGACTTTTACAGTGTTTTCAGTATGTAGGTGGAATTATATATTATCGTATTAAATAAAGTTTAAAAAAACAACGTCAGTTGATGAAGTCCAACTTATTAATTCTACATTATACAGCGTTGATCTACAAGAAGTCACAAAACCCAGCAAGTCTGATACCAATCGGCCCAAAGCAGGAACCTAATATGGACCCATAATATGGCAGCCAAATTAACTTCATGGATCACAGAAATGACTTACAAAAAGTTTTATTCACATATTATTTCATGTCAAGCTCCAGAGGTAGTGGACCCACTGGAACACCACAGATGATGACGACAGTTGTCACCAGAGCCTGTCGCAAAGCAGGTTGGGCTTGCTGTGGCATGATACCATCAGGTCGTTCCACAGGTGTGACTTTGTCCGCGGTGGCAGCCAAGACGAGGTACACAGACATAGCAATAGGTCAAGACAGGCAGCAGAGGAGCGTGGTCAGGAACGGGAAATCACAATAATAGCACAGGGCATGAAGATCCAGCAGGGTGTGCAGGGAAAGGCTGGATTATAAGGAATTCTGGGAAACGGTCAGCGCCAATTAACGGTGCTCTGTCCCTTTTAAATCTTCTGAAGCTGGCATGGGCACCCTAGGAGCCGGAGATGTGCACGCACGGCTGGCGGACCAGAAACAGGAGCGAGGGCAGGTGAGTTAGAGCTGCAAGGCGCTGGGGCACAGAAAGTGGCATTGGTGAGCCCGTGACCCGAGAAATGAGTCGCGAGAGCACCCGTGACATTTCTCTACAGAAATTGGAAGGAGAAAGCCACAGCACCGAGGAGTAGGATGTGAAGAAGTCTTTATTGGTACATCATCCAGGCAAAAAAAAGCGACGTTTCAATTTTAATGCAAATCTTTTTCAAGAATTTCTCTACAGAAAGGCATCTAGGCCAATCTTGACCATGTTAAAATTATCAGCCATTACAATATTCTGTGGCAGAGAGTTCCATAGTCTCACTGCTCTTATAGTGAAGAATCCCCATCTAGGGCGATGGTAGAACCGCTTCTCTTCTCTACGTGTAGAGGATGCCCCCTTGTCCTGGCCACAGGCCTGGGTCTAAAAAGATCTTTTGAGAGATCCTTGTACTGGTATTTGTACATTGTAATGAGGTCTCCCCTCCGCCGTCTTTTTTCTAAGCTGCATAACACCAACCTTTGCAACATGTCATTGTATTCTACTCCACCCATTCCCTTAATAAGCTTGGTTACTCTTCTCTGCACCCATTCTAGTTCAACTGTATCCTTTTTATACACTAGGGCCCAAAACTATACACAATATTCCATGTGGGATCTGTAAAACTAAGTCGTTATAATAAGACTCTATGGCTCTCTTTGTACATGCCATAATTTTATTTGCTTTAGCAGCAGGTGCCTGGTACTGATCACTAAAATTAATTTTACCATCCACAAATACCCATAGTCAGTTTAACAAGAAATTTAACATTCAAAACATAATTATAGTTTTAATTTCCTTGACCCAAGTGCATTGCCTAATATTAATCTACATTAAATCTTATTTGCTATGTCAGCCCAGGCCTTGATTTTTTCACAAATCCCTCTGCGATGTTATACTATCCTCCTTTTTATTACTTTACAGAGCATAATATAATCTGTGGCACCCTACTGGTAACTTCAGCCCAATGTGAGAATGTTGCATTAATGACAACTCTCTGTTTCTCCCAGGTCTAATTTAGAATGTATCTCCTCAAGCAAGATTCAGATTAGCCTCAATAATGTAAATAATCCATTAAATATCTGCTTAATAATAATATTTCTTTATTTATATAGCGCCTACAGATTACGCAGTCCAGCACAAAGGATGCCAAATTGATCACTGTCCCCATGGGGATCACAAACTAAACAACCTACCAGTATGTTCTGCAGTGTGAGAGGAAATAGGAGGACCCGGAGGAAACCCACACAAACATACAAATTCTTTGCAGATGTTTCATAGTTTCATAGTTTATACCGTTGAAAAAAGACACTTGTCCATCAAGTTCAACCAAGGAAGGGTAGGGATTGGATGAGGAAGGGATTTAGGGGAAACAATTCTATATAACATAACAATCAATGTTATTTAGGTGTAAAAAGGCATCTAGACCCTTCTTGAAGCTCTCCGCTGTTCCTGCTGTGACCAGTACCTGAGGCAGGCTATTCCACAGATTGACAGTTCTCATAGTAAAAAAGCCCTGTCGCCTCTGGTGATTAAACCTTGATTTCTCCAAATGGAGACAGTGCCCTCTCGTCTTTTGATTTAATTTAATCTGAAACAATTTACCACCATATTTATTGTATGTACCATTCATATATTTATATAAATTAATCATGTCCCCTCTTAGTCGTCTCTTTTCCAGACTAAATAAATCTAGTTGTTTTAATCTTTCCTCATAACTAAGACCCTCATTTTTATGGCTCCATGTTGAACCCTCTCCTGTTCCAGGACATCCTTTTTACCTGGGTGGGACTTGAACCCAGAACCCCAGCGCTGCAAGGCAGAAGTTGCTACCCACTGAGGAAGGAAGAAGTGTGGCGCCACCTTAAAACCACTAAAATAGACAAAACACCAGGCCCGGGTGGAATGATGATGGAATAACGTAGACCATTATTTCTAACATTTGAAGATTCCTTAAATACTATATACTTAGAACAAAATACCATATTCTCTAATTTATAACCAGCTCTGACAAGAATGATTGAGTATATATGGAGTTCTTGTAGAGATCACCCTGGCGGCTGATTGGTTTGACTGTTCATCACTCAAACAAGACCTGAAACATATACCCTGCTCCAAGATGAAATAAAGCCCTCTGTAGAGTAAAAACCTATATGTAAACTAGTCATAAAAAGTACTGCAGAGCTGCACTAGCAGCAGATCTAACTATAAGGGATTGTTTTTTCATGAGATGTAGTTTCATTTATGGCCATTTTTGGGAAATGTACAATTATTTCAACTTTCACGTTTAAAAAAATATATATAAGTGGTTATATTTTTTATTGTATTTTTTATTAATTGCTATGTGTATTTTACTGAAAGGAGGTAACCATTTTTTTCAGTTTTTTCTTTTATTTGTCATCTTTTAATTTTTTTAAGGCTCCCTAGGATATTTGAACCCAAGGGTGTCTATTCACTCATACAATATACTTATCATATTACATATACTGATTATATGCAATTTATGTTTTATTTATTTTTCCTTTCTTTTCCTATCTGTATTATTAGCAAAGTAAAGATTTTGGCAACCAAATCAAACAGCAAATTATTATTATTATTAATGGGACAAGTGTTTACTGGCGCAGCTGAGTCTGGTTGGTGCTGCAATATACTGAATACCTCCTATCGTGGTATTAATAAAAGTATAAGAAAATATGGGTTATGTATATCGCGCTCCTCCAATATGATACAATGCTTTTACAATAATTTTACCTTTTATTGCTGTGTTGTGCTCGCGTTTCCCCTCCTGGGGTGAAGGATAAGGAACAGATGCACTCTTTCTTTTGTTCTGCCACGGATCCGTCGCAGCCCCGGCCGGTGACCGCGTTCGGATGTGCGTGGACGCTGTTTGAAGTTCTCCGGTGTCTGCTTCGGTGACGTCACCACTGGAGCTACGGGAACAAACGAGGAACAAATTTCCTACGCGTTTCGGAGACAGGGACGGTCTCCTTCGTCAGGGATCGTTAAACTCGTTTGGAAGTATCCTTATATAGCTACTTGCCTCACCCTTGAACTTCTCACAGCTGCTGCTACGTGCATCTATCAGTGGTAAGTCTCTAAAAAGCAAATATCTCTATTTCACTATTTAGTCCTCCCGGAGCAAGAGTATTGAGATTGAAAATCCATCTGCTTTCGGCTCTCGACATTTTGTTAATAAAATTTCCCCCTCTTTGATCGGGGGTGATGATTTCGATACCAAAAATGGAGATTCCGGATAATTGTCCTGAATGTTTATCCATGAAGTGTCGGGACAACGGGTGTCCTTTGTTCTTTTTCCTTATATTTCGTATATGTTCATTTATTCTCTTATAGAGGGGGCGTATTGTTCTACCTACATACAATTTTTCACAGCTACATTTCAATCCATATATCACCCCTTTGGTATGGCAGTTTATTCTATTTTTAATTGAAAAAGAATCATGGGCCCCACATGCTTCTACTTCATGGACTGGATTTTTTAGTTTCAAGGTTTTACACATGGAGCATCTTTTACACGGAAAAAATCCATTTGGCATTTGTGTCTCAAAGATGGTTTTATTTGTGTTTTTTAGTACCTTCTTATTTTTGATGGTGGGGGCTATCAGATTTCCTAAATTTTTGGCTTTTTTAAATGTAAAAGAGGGGTTTTCAGGTATTACCTCGCCTATAACTTTATCCTCCTTGAGGATGTCCCAGTGTCTTTTAATAATCTTTTTAAATAAACCACCGTGTACCGTGTGGTTAATTAGAAAGGGGACCTTGATTTCTAGGGGTTTTGTTTGTGTTTTTGGTGATTTCTCTTTTAATAGGTGTTCTCTTGTGAGATTTGCTATTTTGTGTTTTGTTTTTTCCAATTCTTTCTCATTGTATCCTTTTTCCTCAAATTTTTTTGATAAAATATCAGCCTCCTCCCAGTAATCCTTTGGGGAATGTTTTGTAACCAAACAGGGTAGTGGCAGCTATCGAGTGGTATGTAGCTGTTGCTGTCAGTTGGTTTTCTATAGGATTTTGTAAGGATTTTTCCTTCTTTGATGAATATTGTGAGGTCCAGAAAGTTCACTGACTCTTTGCTGTAGCTCGGGGTGAATTGTAGATAAAACTCATTTTTATTGATTTCATTAAAAAATTTTAATAGAGATTGTTCACCGCCTTTCCATATAAAAACAATATCGTCTATAAAACGATGCCATAGGGCCAAGTTCGTCCGTGCTATCGGATTGGTATAGATGGCGGTTTCTTCCCATCGGCCAACATATAGATTGGCATAGCACGGAGCGAACTTGGTCCCCATGGCTGTGCCCCATGTTTGTAAATAAAATTTGTCGTCATATAAAAAATAATTATGAGATAAAATGAAAGAAATACATTCTCCTATAAAATCAATTTGTTCCATTGGTATTCTTTGTTCTTTGTTTAAAAAATATGTTGCCGCTTCTCTACCTTTTCGGTTTTCAATGACCGTGTATAATGAAGTGACATCTAAGGTCCCGATTATATAACCGTCTTTCCAATTGGTTTTCTCTAATATCTGTAAGATGTGCTTGGTGTCTTTTAGGTAAGCTGGGAGTTGTTGAGTGGCTGATTGCAGCATGTTGTCAACATATTCAGACACATTAGCTGTCAGGCAATCGATGCCGGATATAATGGGTCGTCCTGGGGGGGCAGTTGTGGATTTGTGAATTTTTGGTATATGGTAAAAGGCAGCTATACGGGGAGTTTGGTTATTTAAATAAAGGGCTTCTTGTTTTGTTAAAATACCTTTAGTTAATCCGGTTTTAATTAATATATTCAGTTCCTTTTGATATTCCTTTGTTGGGTCCTGTGATAACAGCCTATATGTTTTGTCATCGCCCAACAGTCTTTCCGCTTCTAAACTATAATATTCCTGATCCATAACCACAATGCTCCCGCCTTTGTCTGCCTGCCTAATGATAATTTCGTTATTGTTCTGTAGTTTCCTTATTGCCTCTGTTTCACCTTTGGAGAGATTGCTTTTGTGTGTTTGTTTTGAGACTTTTTGGTTTCGTATGTCCTTTATTGTTGCTTGTTGGAACGCATTGAAAGCCTCTGAATATTCATTCAACGGATGCATTTTCGATTTGCATTTTAAATCTGTATGAAGAAATTGTCTGGAGGGAGAAATCATGTTGGCAGTGCTCTTGTTGTCGGTTTTCTTATAGAAGTACTTTTTTAGGGACAGATTTCTCATGAATTTCTTTACTCCAATAAAAGCCTCAAATTTGTTAAATTTCACTGTAGGTGCAAATTTCAATCCTTTTTTCAGTAGACCTTCTTCATTTTTAGTTAATGTGTATTTACTGATATTATAGATTTTTACAGCGTCGTTATGTTGTTTTAATATTTTTTTCTTTTGGGGGAGTTTCCCTCCCCTTGTACCTCTTTTGGTTTTTTTCCACTTTTTACCTGGAAAAAATCCTGTCTCACAGTTTTTTTCTTTTTCTCAAACATCTTGGTTCTGCTGTTCATTCTTATAGTTGGTGTTGAGTCCTCTGTTATTCCTCCTGGTTCTTGGTTTTCTGTGTCTTCCAAATTACCTAACATTGTGTATTTATTGCTTGTGGGAATTGGGTTGGGGTCCCTTCGTCTCTCAACTATAACTGTTGGACTCAAAGGGACTGTGGGACGTTCGGGTATTCGTGTTGTTTTGTTAAGTGCTTTGTCACTTTTATTTGTTCTTTCCCTATTCCTATTTGGTGTTTGGACGTGCTCTCCTTCTTTCGGGGTTGTTTCCACTTGTACATTTATTATTCCATCAGTACTGTTTTGTGGTGATTTGAGAGGGATTTCTTCGAGTAAATAAGATTCTGCAAGGGTTTCATCAATTGTGCAGAAGTGTGGTGAATTATTGGGGTCTTCTTCATATATGTTATATGGTACTTCATCTCTTTTGAATTTTTTGTTCTTTTTGTCCACTAGATCTTCTTCTTTTTGTCTAATACGTTTTTTAATATTTATAGATAACTGTACAATTTCTGGGTGTTCTTTGTACGGTTTGATTTCCTCAAATAATTCTATTATTTCTTTGTTTATTTTTCTTAGGTTGATTTCTCGTTTTTTTATTATAAATTTAACGGCTTGTTTAGAAAAATCATGAAGTAAATTGTCCCATTCTGCTAGGGTCTCCTTATCTCCAATATCCCCCGTTAATGTTTTTTGTAATTTTAAACCTTTTGGTATACAGTTGAACTCTAGATATTTTTCTAGGGTAGCGATCTCCCATAGGTCTCTCATTTCGGTGATTAATAATCGTTCTAATGATTTTAGTGTGAGTATCGTATTTTTTAGATTGTCATTAGGTATTTGGTCATCATAGTTATGTGGAATCTGGAAGAGGGTATGGATGGTATTAATTCTATTTCTCCGGTCATTCCATAGTGTACTCATATTGGTATTTCAGTTGCTGCCTTATCGTAAGAGTGATAGGATAAGAAAAATACTTAATGGGACAAGTGTTTACTGGCGCAGCTGAGTCTGGTTGGTGCTGCAATATACTGAATACCTCCTATCGTGGTATTAATAAAAGTATAAGTAAATATGGGTTATGTATATCGCGCTCCTCCAATATGATACAATGCTTTTACAATAATTTTACCTTTTATTGCTGTGTTGTGCTCGCGTTTCCCCTCCTGGGGTGAAGGATAAGGAACAGATGCACTCTTTCTTTTGTTCTGCCACGGATCCGTCGCAGCCCCGGCCGGTGACCGCGTTCGGATGTGCGTGGACGCTGTTTGAAGTTCTCCGGTGTCTGCTTCGGTGACGTCACCACTGGAGCTACGGGAACAAACGAGGAACAAATTTCCTACGCGTTTCGGAGACAGGGACGGTCTCCTTCGTCAGGGATCGTTAAACTCGTTTGGAAGTATCCTTATATAGCTACTTGCCACACCCTTGAACTTCTCACAGCTGCTGCTAAGTGCATCTATCAGGATTACTGGGAGGAGGCTGATATTTTATCAAAAAAATTTGAGGAAAAAGGATACAATGAGAAAGAATTGGAAAAAACAAAACACAAAATAGCAAATCTCACAAGAGAACACCTATTAAAAGAGAAATCACCAAAAACACAAACAAAACCCCTAGAAATCAAGGTCCCCTTTCTAATTAACCACACGGTACACGGTGGTTTATTTAAAAAGATTATTAAAAGACACTGGGACATCCTCAAGGAGGATAAAGTTATAGGCGAGGTAATACCTGAAAACCCCTCTTTTACATTTAAAAAAGCCAAAAATTTAGGAAATCTGATAGCCCCCACCATCAAAAATAAGAAGGTACTAAAAAACACAAATAAAACCATCTTTGAGACACAAATGCCAAATGGATTTTTTCCGTGTAAAAGATGCTCCATGTGTAAAACCTTGAAACTAAAAAATCCAGTCCATGAAGTAGAAGCATGTGGGGCCCATGATTCTTTTTCAATTAAAAATAGAATAAACTGCCATACCAAAGGGGTGATATATGGATTGAAATGTAGCTGTGAAAAATTGTATGTAGGTAGAACAATACGCCCCCTCTATAAGAGAATAAATGAACATATACGAAATATAAGGAAAAAGAACAAAGGACACCCGTTGTCCCGACACTTCATGGATAAACATTCAGGACAATTATCCGGAATCTCCATTTTTGGTATCGAAATCATCACCCCCGATCAAAGAGGGGGAAATTTTATTAACAAAATGTCGAGAGCCGAAAGCAGATGGATTTTCAATCTCAATACTCTTGCTCCGGGAGGACTAAATAGTGAAATAGAGATATTTGCTTTTTAGAGACTTACCACTGATAGATGCACTTAGCAGCAGCTGTGAGAAGTTCAAGGGTGAGGCAAGTAGCTATATAAGGATACTTCCAAACGAGTTTAACGATCCCTGACGAAGGAGACCGTCCCTGTCTCCGAAACGCGTAGGAAATTTGTTCCTCGTTTGTTCCCGTAGCTCCAGTGGTGACGTCACCGAAGCAGACACCGGAGAACTTCAAACAGCGTCCACGCACATCCGAACGCGGTCACCGGCCGGGGCTGCGACGGATCCGTGGCAGAACAAAAGAAAGAGTGCATCTGTTCCTTATCCTTCACCCCAGGAGGGGAAACGCGAGCACAACACAGCAATAAAAGGTAAAATTATTGTAAAAGCATTGTATCATATTGGAGGAGCGCGATATACATAACCCATATTTACTTATACTTTTATTAATACCACGATAGGAGGTATTCAGTATATTGCAGCACCAACCAGACTCAGCTGCGCCAGTAAACACTTGTCCCATTAAGTATTTTTCTTATCCTATCACTCTTACGATAAGGCAGCAACTGAAATACCAATATGAGTACACTATGGAATGACCGGAGAAATAGAATTAATACCATCCATACCCTCTTCCAGATTCCACATAACTATGATGACCAAATACCTAATGACAATCTAAAAAATACGATACTCACACTAAAATCATTAGAACGATTATTAATCACCGAAATGAGAGACCTATGGGAGATCGCTACCCTAGAAAAATATCTAGAGTTCAACTGTATACCAAAAGGTTTAAAATTACAAAAAACATTAACGGGGGATATTGGAGATAAGGAGACCCTAGCAGAATGGGACAATTTACTTCATGATTTTTCTAAACAAGCCGTTAAATTTATAATAAAAAAACGAGAAATCAACCTAAGAAAAATAAACAAAGAAATAATAGAATTATTTGAGGAAATCAAACCGTACAAAGAACACCCAGAAATTGTACAGTTATCTATAAATATTAAAAAACGTATTAGACAAAAAGAAGAAGATCTAGTGGACAAAAAGAACAAAAAATTCAAAAGAGATGAAGTACCATATAACATATATGAAGAAGACCCCAATAATTCACCACACTTCTGCACAATTGATGAAACCCTTGCAGAATCTTATTTACTCGAAGAAATCCCTCTCAAATCACCACAAAACAGTACTGATGGAATAATAAATGTACAAGTGGAAACAACCCCGAAAGAAGGAGAGCACGTCCAAACACCAAATAGGAATAGGGAAAGAACAAATAAAAGTGACAAAGCACTTAACAAAACAACACGAATACCCGAACGTCCCACAGTCCCTTTGAGTCCAACAGTTATAGTTGAGAGACGAAGGGACCCCAACCCAATTCCCACAAGCAATAAATACACAATGTTAGGTAATTTGGAAGACACAGAAAACCAAGAACCAGGAGGAATAACAGAGGACTCAACACCAACTATAAGAATGAACAGCAGAACCAAGATGTTTGAGAAAAAGAAAAAAACTGTGAGACAGGATTTTTTCCAGGTAAAAAGTGGAAAAAAACCAAAAGAGGTACAAGGGGAGGGAAACTCCCCCAAAAGAAAAAAATATTAAAACAACATAACGACGCTGTAAAAATCTATAATATCAGTAAATACACATTAACTAAAAATGAAGAAGGTCTACTGAAAAAAGGATTGAAATTTGCACCTACAGTGAAATTTAACAAATTTGAGGCTTTTATTGGAGTAAAGAAATTCATGAGAAATCTGTCCCTAAAAAAGTACTTCTATAAGAAAACCGACAACAAGAGCACTGCCAACATGATTTCTCCCTCCAGACAATTTCTTCATACAGATTTAAAATGCAAATCGAAAATGCATCCGTTGAATGAATATTCAGAGGCTTTCAATGCGTTCCAACAAGCAACAATAAAGGACATACGAAACCAAAAAGTCTCAAAACAAACACACAAAAGCAATCTCTCCAAAGGTGAAACAGAGGCAATAAGGAAACTACAGAACAATAACGAAATTATCATTAGGCAGGCAGACAAAGGCGGGAGCATTGTGGTTATGGATCAGGAATATTATAGTTTAGAAGCGGAAAGACTGTTGGGCGATGACAAAACATATAGGCTGTTATCACAGGACCCAACAAAGGAATATCAAAAGGAACTGAATATATTAATTAAAACCGGATTAACTAAAGGTATTTTAACAAAACAAGAAGCCCTTTATTTAAATAACCAAACTCCCCGTATAGCTGCCTTTTACCATATACCAAAAATTCACAAATCCACAACTGCCCCCCCAGGACGACCCATTATATCCGGCATCGATTGCCTGACAGCTAATGTGTCTGAATATGTTGACAACATGCTGCAATCAGCCACTCAACAACTCCCAGCTTACCTAAAAGACACCAAGCACATCTTACAGATATTAGAGAAAACCAATTGGAAAGACGGTTATATAATCGGGACCTTAGATGTCACTTCATTATACACGGTCATTGAAAACCGAAAAGGTAGAGAAGCGGCAACATATTTTTTAAACAAAGAACAAAGAATACCAATGGAACAAATTGATTTTATAGGAGAATGTATTTCTTTCATTTTATCTCATAATTATTTTTTATATGACGACAAATTTTATTTACAAACATGGGGCACAGCCATGGGGACCAAGTTCGCTCCGTGCTATGCCAATCTATATGTTGGCCGATGGGAAGAAACCGCCATCTATACCAATCCGATAGCACGGACGAACTTGGCCCTATGGCATCGTTTTATAGACGATATTGTTTTTATATGGAAAGGCGGTGAACAATCTCTATTAAAATTTTTTAATGAAATCAATAAAAATGAGTTTTATCTACAATTCACCCCGAGCTACAGCAAAGAGTCAGTGAACTTTCTGGACCTCACAATATTCATCAAAGAAGGAAAAATCCTTACAAAATCCTATAGAAAACCAACTGACAGCAACAGCTACATACCACTCGATAGCTGCCACTACCCTGTTTGGTTACAAAACATTCCCCAAGGCCAATTCACAAGAATACGCCGGAACTGTGCAGATATCGAGGATTACTGGGAGGAGGCTGATATTTTATCAAAAAAATTTGAGGAAAAAGGATACAATGAGAAAGAATTGGAAAAAACAAAACACAAAATAGCAAATCTCACAAGAGAACACCTATTAAAAGAGAAATCACCAAAAACACAAACAAAACCCCTAGAAATCAAGGTCCCCTTTCTAATTAACCACACGGTACACGGTGGTTTATTTAAAAAGATTATTAAAAGACACTGGGACATCCTCAAGGAGGATAAAGTTATAGGCGAGGTAATACCTGAAAACCCCTCTTTTACATTTAAAAAAGCCAAAAATTTAGGAAATCTGATAGCCCCCACCATCAAAAATAAGAAGGTACTAAAAAACACAAATAAAACCATCTTTGAGACACAAATGCCAAATGGATTTTTTCCGTGTAAAAGATGCTCCATGTGTAAAACCTTGAAACTAAAAAATCCAGTCCATGAAGTAGAAGCATGTGGGGCCCATGATTCTTTTTCAATTAAAAATAGAATAAACTGCCATACCAAAGGGGTGATATATGGATTGAAATGTAGCTGTGAAAATTTGTATGTAGGTAGAACAATACGCCCCCTCTATAAGAGAATAAATGAACATATACGAAATATAAGGAAAAAGAACAAAGGACACCCGTTGTCCCGACACTTCATGGATAAACATTCAGGACAATTATCCGGAATCTCCATTTTTGGTATCGAAATCATCACCCCCGATCAAAGAGGGGGAAATTTTATTAACAAAATGTCGAGAGCCGAAAGCAGATGGATTTTCAATCTCAATACTCTTGCTCCGGGAGGACTAAATAGTGAAATAGAGATATTTGCTTTTTAGAGACTTACCACTGATAGATGCACTTAGCAGCAGCTGTGAGAAGTTCAAGGGTGAGGCAAGTAGCTATATAAGGATACTTCCAAACGAGTTTAACGATCCCTGACGAAGGAGACCGTCCCTGTCTCCGAAACGCGTAGGAAATTTGTTCCTCGTTTGTTCCCGTAGCTCCAGTGGTGACGTCACCGAAGCAGACACCGGAGAACTTCAAACAGCGTCCACGCACATCCGAACGCGGTCACCGGCCGGGGCTGCGACGGATCCGTGGCAGAACAAAAGAAAGAGTGCATCTGTTCCTTATCCTTCACCCCAGGAGGGGAAACGCGAGCACAACACAGCAATAAAAGGTAAAATTATTGTAAAAGCATTGTATCATATTGGAGGAGCGCGATATACATAACCCATATTTACTTATATTATTATTATTAGTCTTTATAGTTTGTAAAGTATATTTAAGCCTTGCAAGAGAAGAATTTTTTGTCTAATACCACCAAAATATATTTTCCAGGTTTGAGCAGTGTGAACCAGTTAGGTGGGGTTTTTGTGAATGGCCGTCCTCTACCAACTTGTAAACGAAAAAAGATCATAGAACTGGCTACAAGTGGAGTAAGAGCATGTGAAATCTCCAGGATCTTGCAGGTTGGGTTATGCTTGTTTTTTTCATCTAAATTAGCAGGTTGTTATATCTAGAGACAACATTCACATCATACTTTTAAAACTAGAAGTCCAGAGTATTCAGTTTTTAATTTCAGCATTGATCCCACGGTAAAAACTAAAAGCCAGGATCAAAAAAGACATTTCTCTCTTATACTAGATATTTTTTTTATTGCAGAATTTTAAATTTTTTCTGCTCTTTCTGCTGCAGTGAGTATTGTATCTGAAAACTGTGAATATAAACCGAGTTTTGGGCACAAAAAATGTGTGTAAAAATCCAAACTCGGCTTATATTCGAGTAAAAAAATTTGATCGGTACTCACCTTACTGACACTTCCCACAGGTACCCTTCTTTTCTTCCAGGAGGGGCAGGTCGGCGGCTGGCGCACACACTATGATGTCATGGGCTTTATAGTGTGTGGGCATGGGCTGGCTGGATATATACTGGGGCAGGCTGGATGGTAATATGCTGGGGGCAGGGGCTGGCTATATACTGGGGGGCATGGACTGACAGGCTATATACTGGGGGGTGTCTATATACTGGGGCTGACTGACTAGCTTTATACTGGAGAAAGGTCTGGCGATATTCCTCGGGCAGGTTGGCTGACAATATAATGAGGGCAGCGGGTTAGCTGGATATATACTTGGGGGCATGGGCTGACATGCTATATACTGGGAGCTAGCTATATATTGGGAGCTGTCTGGCTATATACTGTGGCAGAAGTTGGCTATATACTGGGGTGCAGGGTGCTCATTGACTATATACTTGGTTCAGGGGGATGAATAGCTATATACTGGGGCAGATTGTGACCAATTCATTTCCCATCCTAGGCTTATACTTGAGTCAATAGGTTTTCACAGGTTTTTTTGGGATAAAATTAGGTAACTATATACCTATAGCACATTTCCTTTAATAATTTAGTACAGGAACTTTATTAGAATCCATTATCTCTGCATAGAATATAGATTTACACAAACTGCTTAAATAAGGAAGAAAGACAGGTAAAAAGAAGCACACAGGAACATATTTATTTAACGGACAACATTTTCTACACTACAAGAGCATTGACAGCGTGGGGTAGCTGGAACTCTCCAATAGCACAGAATATGTTTACCTTTGATTGCTTTTGTTGCATTAGATATAAAGTTATCCATACATAGAAAGAGATGACAGCACTCACCGGTTCCAAAAGCATGAAAAGCGTCCTTTATTGGTGGGGAAGCATGCAGGGGGGTAAACAGACAGGTTCCGGCAACGGGGTCGTTTCACGCACTGTGGCACTTTCTCAAGATATAAAGTTATAAAGGTCAAGGTCATGCTAAATATTTGTTAAACAAACAAAACATTATGCCATTTTTATACATGGATGCTGACTATATATGCATATACAACTGGTACAGAAAGTATTCCGACTCCTTTCAATTTTCCACAAAATTTTTTAATTTTTTGTTTCATTGCAACTGATTGGTTAAATCAAAGAAGGTCTTTTTTTGCTCATTAATGTACACTCTGGAACCCTTCTTGATAGCAAAAATACAGAAATGTAAATATTTTTGCTAATTTATTAAACAGGAAGATCTGAAATATCACATGGTCATATGTGTATGTTGAAACTACAAAAACATTTTTGCCTTGTTCACCTACTCTACTTCAATTTTTTTCAAATTTATCTGTTTCAGTCCGGTGATTCCTATACTCAGGCTTTCCATCTGTATCCTGCTGCCTTGGGTAGGGAAGTAAGGCTTCTTCTTACGCTTATGGAGACTTTGCCAATTAAGGCCACTCTGTAGGCGTGGCGAGACTTAGGCCGGTTCCACACTTGCGAGTGTGATGCGATGAACTCGCATCACACTCACAACGCATGCAGCTCGGAACGCACAGACCGAGCGCTGCACTCCGGGAGTGAATTGACATGCTGAGTTCACTCCCGGTGTGCAGCGTTCGGGCCGTGCGTTCCGAGCAGCATGCGTTGCGAGTGTGATGCAAGTTCATCTTTATGGCCATCAATGCTCCACTAGGGCATTCTGGGAAATATGCAAATAAGTTTTCCAGGATTGGTCCTAGTCAGTAGCCCCTCACTCAGCCAAACCAGTTCCCTACGGTGCGCACATGAGAAGGCTTACAAATGGAATTTGTACAATTTAACAATAAATTTAATGGAAATTATTTTAGAGTCTGATTCAATTTTATAAAGGTTTTAACTCCTTTGTATAAGAAACCACACTTTAAAAGGGCAAACTATTCAAAGTAGCTTTTGGTTAGCTTTGTAACCATGTGAAGCATCATACATGATTTAAAATAAAACAACATTCTATGCAAAATTTTCTAATTTTGAAAAAAAAGTTCTAGCTCTGTACATTACGTGGTCATAAATGTTTGTTGGTAACTTAGCAATTTGCGTGGTTAGACTGTCTGATGATCATAACATCTAAAATTCTGAGGGTGGGAATTATCAAGGCGTACAAATCTCGATAAAGTCAATATTCATGTCACAGGAAAGTGAACAGGGAAGGCTGTGTAGTGGGCCATGTCAGGCCACAGAGTGGCCGCAAAAGTTATAATATGTGTCAATTTCTGCCCAGGTCCTGGCATAGAATTTTTATATATACTGGATGTGGACACTAAGTGTGAACTGTCTAAGGCTTTGTTGCAATTTAAACAATAAAATTTTAATATTAAAACAGTCAAAAAATAAAATAAAAATCATTAGATGACATACAATAAATATTATGCACTTATATCCAGTTGTACAATATTATTCAGGATAGTTTCTGAGAAAATGTCCAATAGTGTTTCTTCTTAGTTTGAAGTTAAATAGTGTAGCATTAGTCCTTTTATCAGAAAAGATATTTAGTTCATACGTATGACAAAATATGTAAAAAAAAAAAGTTGAAAAAAATAAAATAAAACTGGAGGGGAAAAAAAATTATTTTAGAGTCTGATTCAATTTTATAAAGGTTTTAACTCCTTTGTATAAGAAACCACACTTTAAAAGGGCAAACTATTCAAAGTAGCTTTTGGCTAGCTTTGTAACCATGTGAAGCATCTTACATGATTTAAAATAAAACAACGTCCTATTCAAAATTTTCTAATTTTGAAAAAAGAAAACGTTCTAGCTCTGTAATTTATGTGGTCAAAAATGTTTGTTTTCCCTCCAGTTTTATTTTTTTCAACTTTTTTTTACATATTTTGTCATACGTATGAACTAAATATCTTTTCTGATAAAAGGACTAATGCTACACTATTTAACTTCAAACTAAGAAGAAACACGATTGGACATTTTCTCAACTGGATATAAGTGCATAATATTTATTGTATGTCATCTAATGATTTTTATTTTATTTTTTTCACAGTTTTAATATTAAAATGTTATTGTTTAAATTGCAACAAAGTCTGAGACAGTTTGCACTTAGTCCCCACATCCAGTATATATAAAGATTCTTGTTTACAAATTCTTTCTTCTTTGATGTAGAAGATTATGTGGTAGCACGTGGGACTGATAGATAAAGGTTGATAAGTGCCACTCTCAAATACTTTTCCTGGCATAGAATTGTCTGGCTGCATGGCTATATGTTGGATATAGTAAAAGGCCACAGCATCTTAAAATATACTGCTTGAGCAAAGGGGCAAGGGGAACAACAAAAGCTGGTGAATAATGCTACAGCACAAAAATTGTTACTTTTTCATAATTTTTAACCAAAATTACGAAAACCTCGTACTTCATTTCAGACTATTAAGTATCTTAACTATTTAAACATGTTGCAGGTATCCAACGGATGTGTCAGCAAAATTTTAGGTCGCTATTACCAGACTGGTTTTGTAGAACCTAAAGCAATGGGAGGAAGTAAGCCAAGACTAGCTACCCCGAAAGTGGTGGAAAAGATTGCTCAACTTAAGTGGGAGCATCCATCTATATTTGCTTGGGAGATTCGAGAAAGATTGCTTGCCGACAGAATTTGTCCTGAAGACAAAATTCCAAGTGTGAGTACAAACAAATGTGCATAAAACACTGGGTAAGTGCAGGTTCGGCAGCCATTCAGAGCTGAAAGATCCTGGCGGGGTGAATGACATAGTAAAATGCCTTACTTTGTGGAATAATGATGCCTCAACGCTAGGGAATCAACTGTGAAATTAGAGCTTTCCGAACGCCACAATCGTTACCTTTTATTCCTGGCCCTTAGGCTACCCTTCACCTGACACATATGACACATGGCCTACAGTTCACAAACTACAGGAATACTAAAGACACACTTGGCCACATTTTCAGGGCCTATACACCTGAAATCTGGTGTACAAGTCTTGAAATATGCGCAATTCCTGGAGCATGGCCATATTCCGACTATTTTCCCCATTATGCCACCTCCACACCAAGTTTACAATGCTTGATTTTGATGGCAGATTTCCTTTAAGTCAGGTATTATGTGTTAAATGACCCTGCTTAATATTACTAAACTCCAATATGTTTGTGAGTAGCATTAGGATTAGTGAAAAGTAGTCATATTAAAGGGAACCTGTCCTGATGATTTAGGCTCACAAACCAAAATCAACCTGCTCTTCAGAAAAGTGACAGGTTCCAAGTGATGCCCTTCTTTATTCTCCTATAACACTTTTTAAAAAAACGAATCATGTATAAAAATTACCTGTAAGGACTCTCAAGGGTGGAGAAAGGATGAAGTGCTGGAATAGTACATCTATATATAACCTTCAGTAGCTGACATCTAGCAGTTGAATTTCAAATATTTCTGGCCAAAGGGACCATCATTGAACCAAGGATACGACAGGCAAGTATGACTCTTCTCTCCCCATTTGGCTTATTACAGGAAATATTTATATAGAGATCAAAGTTCTTTGTGTGTGTAATGCTGAAAGGTTGGTGCCTATTTGTGGGTTCCCTTTAATAAAGTTTAATGCTAATACACTGAATCAAATTTAAATCCTAATCATGTTTTATAATTGAAGACATCTTACTTTACAAAAGAAACTGTAACTATGATTTATATAATATACCATATATATTCGAGTATAAGCCGTCACGAATATAAGCCGAGACCCCTAATTTTGACACAAAAAACTGGAACAACCTATTGACTCGAGTATAAGCCGAGGGTGGGAAATGCATTGGTCACAGCCCCCTAAGTATATAGCCTGCCAGCCCCCTGGAGTATATATCCTTCCAGCCCCCTCAAGTACATAGCCTGCCTGCCCCCTCAAGTATATAGCCTGCCAGCCCCTCCTGGTCTGTCGCAGGAACCATGACGAAGATTGTGACGGACCGGGACCCGATGTTGGAGCCGCGATGGATGCCGGGGAGCGTCAGAAGGTGAGTTCACTTTTTGTTTTTTTTTTCCTTGACTCGAGTATAAGCCGAGTTAGGGTTTTTCAGCACATTTTTTTGTGCTGAAAAACTAGGCTTATACTCAAGTATATATGGTAAATGGAGAAAGGCTCTTTGAGCCAAACATTGTTGTTGGATCTAATAAATCTAATAATGCTTGATTTTACAATACTCTGGATGCTGTCAATTCATATAATTATATTGATTTGTTCTTATTACTGGTCATAACAAAAATATAAAAGTTCAATCGGGTCACCCGTCCTGAAAAGCAATGCAAGACAGAGTATCCATGCAAAGGAAACCTTTTTGCTAGGAAGCATGTGGCAACATGAAACAAAAAAGGGCAAAATTTATCATCTTAAAATTAAAGCACATCACCAATATACAACTCAAGACAAAATAAAACTACTCAGCATTCAGTTTGCTATAATTATGCCCACCTAACCTGATGCCACTAGTATATTTTTCCACCATGCCTACACAATCTGGCAATGGTGCTTTATGTTTGGCTAATGTAGAAGATTGTTCACACCATATAGACAAAGCCAAAAGCATTTTTACTTTAACATATTTAGCACCAGAGAACCAGGATTTTTTTTAAACCTTAAAACAAGAATGAATCTATTGGAAGAGCTTTCAACTTAAGAATCTCAGAATTTGGTGGAATTCCACAACACTTAAAACCTAATGTTGAGAAAGCAATGATACCAAAAAATACTGACTACAGTGTAAACCCTTGAATTTTCACAATGCCCACTCAATCTGATGCAGCATTATTTCATATGAAGAAAGCCCTACAAGATGTGACAAATTAACACAAATTAAAGCTACAGAAACCTATCTACAGCAATATGTGACTAACCAATATATTGATATGTTTGATAGAAATCTTAAAGAGGTTTGCCCATGAAAGAAAATTCTCAAATTTCAATCTCCTAGTGATGTTAAAACAATATAGTTAATTTTAACCCCTTACTTTACAATCTTACTCAGTTTTATTGCTGTTTTAGCTCCTATCACACGGTCAGTGTAATATTCAAGGGTGTGGGCAGGGGCTCTCTAAGCAGACACATTGGGGCTTATTTCCTAAGGTCCCGCGGCCGCACTTTCGTCTGATATTACGCCGATTTCTGGACTTGCGCCACTGGGACAGGTATTTAGAAAGAGTGCAATCAGGGATTAACAGCGGTAGATACGGTCTGTGCAGGTAAGGGTTAACTATGCTAAAGTTATCATCCAATTGTATTCCTTCATGTGAACTGGAGTGTGATTGGAGTTTGAGCCACCACCTGACCAGGAAATGACAAAACCCCTGGACAGGAAGGGGCAAGGCTTTCTTTTCCAGCCACCTCTTACCAGAATGGTCATCTCTTGGAATAAAGCTCCTGACATAGGGGCATCTTTTTACCACAAGCTCTCCCTAGAGAGCATACCTTGCAAATTGTCAGTGACCAGAGAGATAGTGTGACGCACTGAATATGGCTGTTACCACCAAGGGCCCCCCATCCATCACCCAGGGTCATATATTATGGACACTCAGGGGTTGCCCCAGGGAGATCCAGTTCATCAGCCTCTCCCTCCATCTTTCTTGCACACACCACCTGCTGGAGACCAAGCACCGTGACACCAGGGTGCCCTAGGCCGGAACCGCCAGCCACTCCGGTATTCTGGGCCTCGGCTGCCTCTAGGCCCCAAGAAAAGGTTAGGCCCCAGTGGGGGGATGTTGCACATTGTACTATCTGACACATAGAAGATGAGACAGAGTGAGATCAGAGATAATAAGATCCATGAGATATCTATTACACACAATGACACAGTCAGCTCTCCTGCATCTATGTCTTTATATTGCCATTTTTTATGCATACTCTAATATTTTTAGAATGTTATGTGGCTTAGAATTGTGGTTGCAATTTTTCATATTTATATGAAAATCACCAAAGCCTATATTTACAGGTACCTGCTCAGTTTTTAAGTGACTTTGAGAGGGCAAAACCCCATAGATTATCACGATATAGAAACTACAACCCTCAATGCATGAGAAACCAAATGTAAGAAGTTTGTTAACCCTTTAGATGTTTTACAGGGGTGTGGGGAAGTCACTCTGGCAGACGCTAGGTAATAGTGCAGGAAGCAGGGACACACGCAGGTTATAGTCCAAATCAAGCGTTTTATTCACACTTTGCGGTCAAACAGCTTAAATTCAGCCTCAGCATAGACATAAACAAAAACAAATCATACTCGTCTAATACAAAAGCACGTCCCAATCTATACTTGGCTGCCAGGCACCTTCGGTAAATGAAAAAAGTCCAGCGTTCAGCTCTCCAGGAGGTGCCTCTCCTACTGATTCTGACCTGCAGTTTAAATCAGGCTGTAACGGGTCCTGTGACCTGCACTTATGGGTGATACAAAAACCCAGGACTGAAGCCCAGATGGAGTAAGCGTCCCATTACCAACCTACCCCTTCTCCATAATAAGCAGGCCCAGTACAGACTTTACAAAAGTGTCTATGCTAGCTACGCCAACATAGACCAAACAGACTATTTCTGCTTTCTACATGTCTGCATAAGGAGCATTGTTCAGAGAAGATTTTCATTGTCATATTTTAGAGATTGTAACATGTTTATATTTCTTGCAATGTGGACATGTGGGGGCTTATTGTTTTGGTATGAAAGACACCCCTGCCTGAACCCAATCGAGATGGTTTGGAGTGAGCTGGACCGCAGAGTAAGGGCAAAAGGGCCAACACGGGCAAAGTGTCAGGATCCGAGGTAGCGGATCCTCTGGACCACCACGGACAATTATGTAAACCGACACCTGGGACTGGAGCCTGCCGCAAAGCGAGTTGGATTTGCTGCGGCATGGTACCACCAGGTCGTTCCACAGGTGTGACTTTGTCCGCTGTGGCAGCCAAGGCGTAGTACAGAATCGTCAAGCAAACTCTTGGTTGGGGACAGGCAGGAGTTCGAGACAGGCAGCACAGGATCAGAGTCAGGGACGTAGCGGTCGGTCAAGACAGGCAGCACGGAATCGGAGTCAGAAACAGAATGGAGGTCACTTCGGGAAATCAGGATAATCGCAAAGGGCATGGAATAAAGCTTTATCTTAGGCACATAAGCACAAAGATCCTGCAGGGGACACAGGAAGGGGCTGGGAATTTATCTGGGAAGGCGGCAGGCCATCGGCAATTATCGGTGCGCTGGTCCTTTAAATCTTTGCAAGCCAGCATGCGCCCTAGGAGACGGGCACTCTCCCGCCGGACTGCGGGAGCCGCAGAGACCGTCGCTGGAGCCAGGAGAGGTGAGTTCACTCCGGGAGCACATTGAGGTACACGGGTGCGCCTGCGACCCGGTATATCAATCGCAGTGGTACCCGTGACACTAAGCATTTCTGGGAACTCCTTCAAGACTGTTGGAAGACCATTTCAGGTGACAGAGTGTGCAAAGCAGTAATCAAAAGGTGGCTACTTTGAAGAACCTAGAATGTAAGACACATTTTTAGTTGTTTCACACCTTTTTGTTAAGTATATAATTCCACATGGCCACATTGGACATTTTATTAGTGAGCGGAGGCTGCTGCTGAACATTTTATTTTTTGAGGGGAGACTGCTGCTGGACATTTTATTAGTGAGTAGGGGCTGCTGCTGGACATTTCATTAGTAAGGGGGCTGCTAGACATTTTATTAGTGAGGGGAGTCTGCTGTTGAACTTTTTTTTTTGAGGGGAGGCTGCTCCTGGATAATTTATTAGTGAGAGGGGCTGCCAGACATTTTATTAGTGAAGTAAGGCTGCTAATGCTGGATATTTCATTGATGAGGGGAGGTTGCTGTTGGATATTTCATCAAAGATGGAAGGCTGCTGGACATTTAATTGAATAATAGCAGCTGCATTTCCCACCATAGGATTATACACAAGTCAATAACTTTTCCCAGTTTTTTGTGGTAAAGTTAGGTGCCATGGTTTAAACTCGAGTATGTACAGTATGAATATTTTTTTTTCCTCATATTGAAAAGGTGAAAGACAAGAGAACATTATAGATGTGTGTGGGCTATAGAAAAATGGGCTTTTATAATGTCCCCTTTTCTGTAGCCCCATTCTTATAAAAGACAGACAACAAAAAAGAAAGGGGATCATATGCAGGAAAGGGGGAATTTGAGATTGGGTGCTGCTAAAAATGGCACATTATATGGGTTGGGGTTAGATATGGGGTATTTACAGGGAAACCAATTTTTTTTCCCCAGGGTCCATAGTAAGGGGGTTGCCCAACCCAGTCCCTGGAAAAAAAATTGGGGCAGCCAGTACCCATATACAAAATGGTAGGGAACCACTGCTGTACAATCACAACCAAATTTTTGAATATTTTCCATGATAAGGTGGAGAAAGATTTTATCAAGCTCAACCATCAGGTGCAACAAGAAGCGTATGATGTGTCCAAAAATATATTTAATGATACAACCACGTATTGACATCTGACAAGGGACTCTTGCGTTTCAAAAGAAGCTCAAAAAGCTTTTGGATAAGGTGATTTTTATGTGTGCTATAACTGACAAATTGGTGTAATATTATGCATATTGTGCCTTTATTCCATTCATTTCCCAAAATCAATAAGCAGTTTATTCCTTGCTCCCTTGAGACCCACTGTGGCTGGGAAAGTGGGTTGACTATCGTGTTCAACCCCCTAGTTATTTCTTTGCCAGGTTATCTTAAAGATAGAAAACATTTTATTATATTACCTGTGATGTTGTTGCCTTATATCCTTCCCTAAGGCATGACATAGCCATAAAGTGTTTGAAATACCACCTTGATCTATATAGTTCTTGCAACATAAAAGTATATCTTATTATGTCAGTAGAATTTTTGTTGGAAAACAAATATTTTTCATTTGATCAGGAATATTTCTTGCAAAAGTGCAGAGCAGCAATGGGGGGGGGGGGGAAATGCTCTCCATAACTTGTCAATCGGGGGAGAAAATAATCTTTTTACTTCAGATAATGTGGCAGATTTATAAAAAGTGTTCTAAGGTTAGACAGTGCAGAGTTAGACTAGACAGTCTTATTCTGAACCAGATTTATAAAAGTGTCTAATGCTGGATGATAAATATGTCCTAGTATAGGACAGGCTAGTTATTCTCTGCACCTCCTATTAGTTGGCTTACTTTACATCAGAAAAATAGGACACAATTCTGTTGGGTTAGCAATATTCCTGGTGCATGAACCTTTTTGATGCAAGGCCATGGCCCTTTTGTTGAGCTAGTCGTGGAGAGCCAGAAAACTCTATTCTAAAACTCTTTATAAATGTGGTGAAGACAGTTTCTTAGTGCAAACTACTACATAATTTTGTTGTGGACAGATTAATAAATATGCTCCAATGTTTTTTCCTCCCACATTAGGTGGTATGGTCGTTATATTGACAATCTACTCCTGGTGTGGGAGGGAAACATTGCTGCAGCTTCTGAGTTTGGAAAATGCATCAATTCAAACCCCTTGAAATTAAAATTTACAATTGCTATACACTCTAATAAAGTTAAATTTCTTACATTAGTGATTAATACCCGAGTGGAAATCCAACCCTATACTAAACTCACTGCTATCAATTTTACAATAAATGCCTCTTCTTGTAACCCTATTCATGTGATTGAAAAAATACTAGTTGGGGAACTGATAAGTACTAAAAGAAAGTGCCCAGACCCACACTTGTTTACAAAGGAAACTAGCAAGATCTGTAATAAATTTACAAAACCACAATATTCAAACTAGATGCTTAGCTGTTACTAGCTAAAAATCACATTTGTGGTGACAGGTTCGCTTTAATAGCAGAATTACCACTTTGTACTGATTGGCCATGAAAAAGGAAGTTTTTTCAAAACAAATAGGATGAATAGTTTTATTCTTTGTCCTGAATAGGTTATCAGTGATGTGCTTTAATTTTAAGATTACTTAATAAATGTTACCCTTTTAAGAAGATGGAGTTCTCCTGGAGCTGGACTTTATGTTTAGTATTATTGGTAATGTATTGCTAAATTCTCTCTTTCAAGGTGTCTTCAATTAATAGAGTTTTAAGAAATCTGCCTTCAACATTGAACGTTTCTTCTTTTTTAGAGTCATCCAGTGCAGGTAAGTTTTTTTTTTTTCATAACACAAATATCTAAATTAATAATAGACTTGATAAAGCATTACATAATTAACTAATACATACCATAACTAAATACATTCTAATTGTAACTTTTAAATAAAAATATGGCATCTACTTTTTTTTTACATAAATAAATTAATTAATTACATGAAAGTGCAGATAAGTGTTCCTAGGCCTAGTGCATGGTTTCCTCCCACACATACCGCTCAAAAAATATATCATATGCAATAAAGTATACAGTGGGTACGGAAAGCATTCAGACTCCTTTCAAATTTTCAGCCTTTGTTTTGTTGCAGCCAATTGGTAAGATCGAAAAAGTTCTTTTATTTGCATATTAATGTACACTCTGCACCCCATCCTGACAAAAAAAGAAATGCAGATATTTTTGTTAATTTATTAAAGAAGAAAAACTGAAATATCCCATTGTCATAAGTATTCAGATCCTTTGCCCAGTATTGAATAGAAGCAGCTTTTGAGTTAGTACAGCCATTGATTTGGGGATCCTCTGCCATTCTTCCTCGCAGATCCTCTCCAGGTACCGCAAGCCATGGACAAGCGTGGACAGCCATTTTAAAATCTCTCCAGCAGTGGTGTTGCTAGGGTGGTATAAGATCCAGGGCATGGGCCCCAATGCATTATATTGCAATTTCAGTAACGCCCAATCCTGTACATAACCCCCTCACATTTGGTTGTGCTAATAACAACTTTACTTATATGCAGCTACAGACAACACAGGAGAAATCCCTGCATGTTACATCCAAATGATGTGTTATCTATGTTCTCTATTAGGCCCAGCATCACCATGTTTCCTCAGTTTTTATAATGTCAATTTGCACATACTCCAGAATGTTATAAAAAGTGATCAGCATAACAGCAATAAATTGAAACATCATCACAGGTCTTGCAGCCTCCAGGAGAATATTATTACCCCAAGACTACAGGACCTGAATTATGTCACTTCAGGTCCTGTAGGGGAAAGCAGTGTTCTAAATGCATACTTTCTCATCATTATCTATGTCCTGAGGACACAGATAGTGATGAGAATGGGGAGAAATTCCTGGACAGTGGGAAAAGGTCCTGTCGACGGGGCTCCGTCCAGAAGATCTTGGGCATGGGGCCATTGGGTCATTGTCTTGTTGGAAGGTGATCCTTTGGCCCAGTCTGATGTTCAGAGCATGTTAGTAGAGCTGTTCATTCATGATATCTCTGTACTTGGCAACATTCATCTTTCCTTCAATTGTAATCAGTTGTCTTGCCCTTGCAGCTTATAAGCCCTCCATAGCATGATGCTACCACCAACATGTTTCACTGTTGGGTTTGTATTTGACAGGTGATAGGCAGTGTCTGGTTTTCTTCACATATACCTTTTAGAATTAACACCAAAAATGTCAATCTTCCTGCACATGTTTTCTGCAAACTGTATGTGCGCTTTCATATGTCTTGCACTGTGGAAAGGCTTCCATCGACACACTTTGCCATAAAGCCACAACTGGTGGAAGGCTGCAGTAATACTTGACTTTGTGGAACTTTCTCTTATCTCCCTACTGCAGCTCTAAAGCTCAGCTGCAATGATCTTGGGGTTCTCCTTTACCTCACTCACCAAGGCTCTTTTCCCACGATTGCTTAGTTTGACTGGATAGCCAGGTCGAGGAATAGTTGTGATTGTCCGAAACTCCTTCCATTTAAGGATTATGGAGACCACTGTGCTCTTTGGAACCTCTGAGTTCCTTGGGCAGTTCCTTAGACCTCATGATTCTCATGTGCTCCGACATTTATATTTATATAGATAGTTGTGTGTCTTTCCTAATCAAGTCCAATTAGTTAAATTAAACACAGCTGGACTCAAATGAAGGAGTAGAACCATCTCCAGGAGGATCAGAAGGAACAGCATGTGAGTGTCACAGCAAAAGGTTTAAGTACTTAAAGAGAACCCGTCATGCAAAATAACCCCCCTAAACTAAATATATTTTCATAAACTGCCATTAGAGAGCATTGCCTCTATCCCTTCATTGTCCCTCTACATGCCTGTAAACCTAAGCAATGAGGTCCTAAAGCTGTATGCTAATGATCTGTGAAATGTCCAATGAAGCATTAGCATATTCAAGCTGTCCACTCTATTCATGAGTGGGAGGTACAGCCACACCTCCAGTGCTTGACTGACAGCCTGTATAATAATGTGAGGCTGTATAACGATGTGCTTCCTGGTGCTGGTGGCCATGCCCCCTGCAGCCTATGTGTGCATGTGTGTGTGTGTATAGGAGAGATACAGCTGCTCCAGGCAGCCATGTTACAGCAGAACATGTCAGATTCATGTGTAGCTGATGTCTGTGTATCACGCATGTGTATTAGGAGGATGCAGCACACACCAGCCATGCTTTACTATACATTACACACAGACATGAGCAGGGGGAGGAGAGGGGAGGGGTAACAGGGGTGACATCACTGCCTCTGACCATGTGACCAGCCTCATTTACATAATAAAAAATAGATGATTTTACAATGATTAATGTATGAAATAACTAGATAAAGGCTGGGATGGGATCCTTGTGAGCTGCTGCAACAGGAAGAGGTGACAGGACTAGTGACAGAGACCTGATGACAGGTGTCCTTTAAAAACATAAAACCTTAATTTTGTAAACAAAAAAACAGCAATGGCTGTAGTATAGAGAAAAGTTATAAGTACATTTTCGTCACCAATCAGTAGGAAGTGTACAGACCTTTGCTTTGAATGACTTCAACACATGTGTGACCATAGGACATCACTAGTCTCTCACACTGCTCTGATGTGATTTTGGTGCACTTATCTGAAACATCATTAAATTAATTTGGATTGTCATTCAAATAATATATATCATTATTGAGTGCTGTATTCCTACTGTCTTCCACAGTTCTGTGACAATTTTCTTGGCCATAACTTGTCACAAAGGATTTTCAAGAGGTTTTGTATTGGGATTGGATCAGAAGTTTGTTTCCTGTTTCGAGGAACTGCTTTCCCCAGTTTTGATGTGTGACGCAAAGAAGGAACCACGTCTTGTTGAAGAAGGTTCTGATACACACTTGCATTCATTCTGCCATCTAGCTTTATGAGAGGTGCATCCCCTGAGGCAGAAAACATTCCCTAAACTAAGATGATCTCACCACATTTCACTGACTTCTTTACATACTTTGGGTTCAGTCTTTCCACAGTTTGTTGCAGAACATAAGGGTTCCCATCAGATCCAAATAAATTAAACTTGCTTTCATCACTAAAATGAATTGTGGATCCTCACACTGTTCAGTGCTGAACTGAAGAGCAGTTCCAGATGCAGTGTTGAAACGATTCTGCATGGGGATTCTCTGCATAATCCTGTCGTCTTGCATTTGTCCTCTTGCATTTGGGGACTTGAATGAGTTTGTGATGTTGTAAAGATGCAATATTCTAAAAATCCCAGATATGGAAAGACCAACTTCTCTTGCTATGGATGCTCAGTCACTTTGGAACAGCACAACATTTTTGCAAAGTCAGTGAAAACTGGAAAGTTAGGCTGCCAGTTAGGTAGAGTTGGTCAGATAAAGGAAGTTAAGGAACTTAGCACCAGTTTCTAGATTAATACTAATAACTTGCAGCTATCTAAAAGTGTTCTTTAATTTTGATCATTGTTCTTTTACAAAAAGCTCATTTAAATTTTTATTCAGTGCTTTGGAATATATACAATTTATGAAATAAACTTTAATACGATATATTAACCTAGGACTACACAATGACCCTGACATTTGAAATTGTGTAGTGTTCTCAAATTAATATACAGTATATATATATATTGCAGTATAATTGTGGACATTATGAAGGGGGTTAATTTATTCTGGGGCACACAAGTCATATTGACCCTATAACAGTGGTGGTGAACCTATGGCACGGTTGCCAGAAGTGGCACTTGGAGCCATTTCTGTGGGCACTCAGACCATTGCCCGAGTTCACCAAATATGACCAAATCCACCAAATCTTCCTGCATTCCCAGGCAATTTAAGAGATGCTGCTCTCAGCACTATTTTAAAGCAACACTTCATTGGCTGTTTGGAACTGCGGAAAAGTGAGAAGGTGTTGACAGAACTGCAATATCTTTGGATGTCATCCTGCTGGACCCACCATTCTTGCTCTACAGAGAGACCCTGGAGAGAAGCTATAATGAGAGTCTGAATTTGCCCTCCTTCTTTCAACTGTATTGGTGGTCTCGGGGGGGGCTGATACGATTAAAAGATATGGAAGAACAGGTAGCAATAAGTTACTGTTTAAAAGCCATGTTGGAACTTTACAGTAAATAAGTGGATTTATGTTTGTAGTTTGGGCACTCGGTCTCTAAAAGGTTCGCCATCATTGACCTATAACATATTATGGGGTCCCGATTAGGTCTATTGTAAAGTAAAATAATCTTTTAACAATATTATATAATTTTATATTCTGATCCCAAAATAAAATAATAAAACCAGTTACCTTCTGGCAGCCCCCCACCTGCTTCTCTGCATCCTTGAAGTGCTGGCCTCAGCATGATGAGGTCATGAGGCAATCCTTCTGATTACGCCATCCCATGTCTTAAGGCAGCAGCACTGCAGGGGAAAGATCCTGCTGCGCTCCTCGCCAGCTGTACCCGTGTATAAAAAACACTGGTATGTATGGTATCTTAGGTAAGTTTAGTACTTGAGCGGCCTGTTCTGGCAGCATTGAGTACTAATGTAACAGGTCACATTGCTAAGCCCATAACTGTGCCACCTTTGCTTAGTGCTGTGACCATGGACCACATGGCAGCAAACAGCTGTCGGTGCTATTTGTCCCAGGGAAGGGGCAGCTGGAGCCTGTGTGAACCTCTGTTTCCTTCTGAATTCTTTCTCTCCTCCTCACCATACCCTCTCTCCGGTGCCTTTTCATTGCACATGACGGGAAGTGAGGAGGGGTGAGGGGCTGCATGAGTGTGGAGGAAAGGAAACTGACACAGGAAGACACATGCTGCAGCTGTCCCCAGGTAATGTGAATTAAACTTATATAAACTACTGAAATGATTTAGAATGCTGACAAAGGAATTTTAAAATAGAATAGCATAGAATATTTTAACCTGTCATTTCAGAAATTACATTCCTGGTGACAGATTTTCTTTAACCACTTCTTTCCTCCAATCTGTCGATCCTAATTCCTAATTAACTATGCCCTTACTTTGAAATTCTACTGACATTTTTTGGCTATCACATTAAAGCTTCAACCTAGCCAAAAAAAAGTAAAGAGAAATATTTTTTCTTAAGTAAAAAAAAATATAAAAATTACAATGGGGCTCATTTGCTAACCTGGCCGCTGGAGTTCACCTCCAGTGCATTGTCCGATGATAATGCACTGTACCGCGATTCACTAAGATTGTGCAGCCAATATCCTGCATGTGTCGCTTCCCCGCTCAGGTCCGACCGAGTTTACCATCTTTTAAGTGGTACATGTAAGTGCATTAGCTTGCGACACATTTTGAAAGGTAAATCCCGCGCTCAGTCTGAATCAGTCGGGTCATTTTGAGTCGCCCCCAATTTGTGTTGCATGTAAGCAAGTGCAGCTGCGTCAAAGAATGATTGCGCGTGACACAATCCCAGCGCAGACACCTGTTAAATACCTGTTCAAGCTGTGCAATCCCCGAAAACAGCGCACTGTCTGATGAAAGTGCGATACGCGACCCCTAGTAAATGAGCCCCAATGTGTCCATATTCCATATGTTATATTGGAATCTACACATCTTACAGAAGTTTTAAAAAAAAAAAAAAACAAACATTAAAAGTTATGTTAAAACATTTTCCAATAAAAAGTAATTTTAGCCTGAGATGTTAAAAGGATATTCTCGTCTGGGCACTCACATTCAGTTTCCTTAATCTGCCATATATAAACATATCTTCAATTAGATGTTATTGAAAAAAAAATGAAAAATCAGTCTTGTGATCTGCGAGGGTCTCAGCACTGAAACCCCCACTGATCAGCAAGTTATCTCGTGGATAGGGCCGAACTTATGTTCATGGGAAAACCCCTTTAAGAACGCCCGACTTACAGATGACCCCTAGTTACAAATGGACCTCTGGATATTGTTAAATTACTAGACTTTATCCTTAGACTATAATAAACAGCTATTACTGTCATAAAAGGTTTCTGCAATTAAGCTTTATTGTTAATCCTGGTTCTTATGACAATCCAACATTGTCACAATCCAACATGTTACAATGATAATATATACAGTTCCGACTTACATACAAATTCAACTTAAGAACAAACCTACAGAACCAATCTTGTACGTAACCCGGAGACTGCCTGTATACCCATTGGGGGAGATTTCTCATTAAGTAGGCTCTTTGCGATAGTTCTATGTTCGCCTTTGGAGTTCCATTGCTTTTCAGATTGGCGTTGGCCCTTTAATATAACTTTTGCAGTTATAAAAATGATACTAAGGGCGCTCCAACTACATCACCAGAGTGCCTCAGACTGCTTTGTGTTATAATTTATTCCTGTCTGGTCCAACCATTTCACAGCACATAGAGAAGATAACATGCCAGTCCAGGTGGGACTTGTGTCGTACGGGGCAGTGACTTTCCCGGAGTGCGCCAGACTGATTAGCATAATTTTTATAACTCTAAATTGCCATAATTGCAGAGTATGGAGTTACAATAAAAGAAGTTGTGAAGAGCATAGTTCCTCACTAGCTTCTTAGTAGGAAACGTCTACCATCTTAAACTGATGGTAGATGTCCTTTAATACTTTTTCTGAAATTTTGAGTTGGATGGATGGTGAGTAGAATTTTTTTTTCTCGTTTCTGAAGCTTTCATAAACATACCAACCATAATTTTTTTTTCATATTTACATCAACCATAATTTTTTTTCATATTTACATCAACATATAAAAAGTCTTGTTTTCACATTATGCACTTTAGTGTTTTTAGGTGCCATTTTATTCAAATACATAATAAGTAAGCTTTCAATTTATAGCAATTTCTGCTGTAGGCTAAATGGTTATGGTTACAGGAATATTTGATGTCATTTACGGTTTTGTGAAGTAAAAAAAAATGCTTGAATTTGGACCACCCGCTGACTTGAAAAAGACGTTACTGCAGTCTTCTTCTGGTCCCGCACTAGCCACGGGAGAAGGACCTGGTCTCCAGGTGTCTCTGACTCGAGGGAGAAGGAAGATGCATTTTTTTACCCCTTCTCCGCTCCTCACAGCATCTGCTCTATAGACACGGCGGCTACGTGACCGCTGGCTCTAAAGAGTACGACCCAGTACAGCTCTGATTTTAATCAGCCTTCACAGGTGGTAGTTTCCCGTGTAACTGAGGCTCTTATAGACTAAACATATTATATGTCAAAATGACCGAAACCAAATAGGGAATTCATTAATAATGTTCATTTTGATTCAATTTGAAAATGTAAAAAATATGTACTATAAAAGAAAAGCCTTTTTTCCACTTTTAGCCCAAAATAAAAATAAAAAAATATTTCAACTTTTGCTGCATTTTAACTAGCTCTATTTGTCCCGAAAAAGACACTGCAAAAAATTTTAAGGTGGCATGGGAAAAAAGTTGTGGCCCTTAAACCGCTGCATGCAAACATTTGCTTTAAATTCCCGGTCACTAGAGCCTTTTCAGCTTTGTGTGGCGATAAAACTCTCTCTAGAGAGAGAATTCCAGGCTTATTATATCTTATTTTTTGCAGCTGAGTCCTCCTTCTAGTTTCCATCTCCATAGACTTGAATAGTGTAAAGATTTTCAGTGTGCAAATGAGACCAGTGGACAGATGAAAGCCAGAAAACAGAAAATACATTGGAGAAAAAACCTATTTCTTTTAATAATTTTCTAATTTCAACAAGTACTATCACGTTACTAAAGGAGTTAAAAGTTGTGTTATGCATTAACGTAACATCGCTTTCTAAATATCTTTAATATGCTGTTTATTTATTGTTACTACATTAAATTAATTAACATTGAACATTTCCTCTAGGTTTGGTGCATGAAACCAATATAAAAATTCCTTATGAGGATGTATGTCATAGTAATACAGAGGCTGGGTCTACTGCATCACCACAAGGCCACATTCATCGCAGCAGGACAATCTTTTCTACAGAACAAATGGATACACTAGAAAGAGGTGGGAGTCTATTGGTCACATGCTGTCATGTCACTATAATATATTCCTTATTCATCTTTTGTGACAGAACTACCGTAGTTTCAGTGGCAATAAGTGTTGCTTAAGTAAGATGTTAGGTTCTACACCTATGACTTAGAGCTGCGCCTTTCATTGACACTGTACAGCCTACATTATTAGTTATAATTAGCCAAGAAACATTAAGAAAATCTTCTGTGACCTTAATTGTTCACAATTATTTTATAGCATTCAATCCATTTTCAATGCAACAGGCAATGTATCCATTACTATTTTATGTCATAACAGACAATCACAAAAGACCCCTTGCAAGCAGTCCATTTTGCCCAAAGATTCTGTTTCTGCCATGTACACATGTACCCTATTTTCACGATTATAAGCATTGATAGCATTTACGTATAAAATAATTAGAGATAACACATAAATATGTGTATACCTGTATCAGACGAGAAACAAGGGCATGGCTTTAGCGGGTGAAAGTTGCAAATACCACCTTCAGGCTCAGCATATTTAAAGCTGCCTTTTCCACATTAGATGTTTTAGTAGTATACATAATTCACACTAGATTACATTTATTTTCTCAGTATTGTGTAAAACACCTACATAATCCTATCCTAGTTAATTTCACTTTCAATCTAAAGTATATTTTAATTCATATTTTATAATCATAGACTGCAGTAATTGAGTATTAACAGAAGCTGTTTTTTTTTGCTATGGCAACAGAGTTTCTACGTGTTCAGTATCCTGACATGGCTACAAGAGAGAAGCTTGCTGCTCATACTGAGCTTCCTGAAGTCACCATCAGAGTATGTGTATTTATTGCAATGTCATGTTGCTTTACACTGTTATATTACTGCATGAGCACCCACAGTATACGTTCAGCACAGATTAGGGAGAGATATAGTGGCATCCATGATCGCCGGACACTCCGTATTTCGGGAACTTCCGCAGCCGGGTAAGTAAATGTGCCCCATATTGATCAGAAGGTGGCTAAAAGGAGGCCTCTATTTGGCAATGTATGTGTATGGACACTTTTAGCATATAGCTTTTATGACATACACACTGAACATGTCCGAAAAATGTAGCCCAATATCACTCTGAATCAAATGACAATTTGGTATTTTTTCCAACTTCAATGCATGGAATTTCCAAAGCCAATAAAACTTAATGCACATTTAATGACCTTTGTCACTATATTCATTCCTAAAGAAAATTACAAAATGGAAGCAACATAAGCAACTGTAAAATTATATTTACTTTTATTTTTTTTTTAGATCTGGTTTTCAAACAGGAGGGCTAAGTGGAGACGAGAAGAAAAACTGAAAAACAAAATACATCTCTCAAGTGACAAAGGTAGACAGATGGTGTTTCACAATATTTGATTCACAATCATTAACGTCTTTGGCTAAGCCATTTTAGGGCTTCAGGACCAAGCCCAATTTTTAAAATCTGCCATAAAGGGGGTTAGAACTTTGGAATTCTTTAAAATATCCAGGGGATTTTGAGATTGTTTTCCCATGACAAATTGTACTTCAAATTAATTGAAAAGAAAATGATAAAAAAAGTTGGATAATATCTTTTGAGTCTAGTTCGTACCACCCATATAACTTCATAATTAATATTTACAGAATGTCTGCGTTATATACTGACATGATTTTCCACATTTTTATGAACACCTACTGTATATTTAGAGGGACCTACTTAGAGAGGCCTAAATAATAGTAAAACTGTCAGGATCCAGGGGCAGTGGACCCAATGGACCACTGCGTACGCTGAGGTAAGCCGACACCTGAGACCAGAATCTAATTGGCACCCGGTTTTCACCAGAGACTGCCGCAAAGCAAGGTGGACTTGCTGTGCCGTGGTACCACCAGGTCGTTCCACAGGTGAAGGCAAAGTACACAGATGTAAAGCAGGATCAAAGTTGGAGACAGGCAGAAGGTCAGTACAGGCAGCTCGGGATCGAAGTCGGTAATGAAGCAACAGGTCAGGGCAGGCGGGACAGGATCAAAGTCTAATACAGAACCGAGGTCAAAATAGCTAATCCAAACACAAGCATACAGAATAAGCATGAAGATCTGGTAGGGAATGCTGGGAGAGGCCGGTTTATAACAATTTCCTGGAAATGGCCAGCACCAATCAGTGGTGCGTTGGCCCTTTAAATCTTCACAAGCCGGTGCGCACACTAGGAGTGGAGTCGCCTACACACAGCCATGGGAGCCGCAACAGGAACAAGGACAGGCGAGTGTGCTGGGTTGGGTGGGGCACAAGGGGCACGGGTGAGCCCATGACCCTCATGACAGTTGCCTCCCCTTCGGCTTCCACCTCTTCTTGGGCTGCAGAAATCTCTCCAGAAGATCATGGTCCAGGATATTGTCCTCGGGCTCCCAAGATCTCTTCTCCGGCCTAAACCCCTTCCAGTCTACCAAGAAGAACCGCTTACCTCTCATGTCTACGATTTCCTTTAACTCGAAGACATTGGTGGAGTCAGCCTCAGGAGAAGGAGGAGGAACTTACGGGGAGAAGCGGTTCAGGATGACTGGCCTGAGTAGAGATACTTGGAAGGAGTTCGGGATGCGCATGGTGGGAGGAAGAGGCAGCTTGTAGGCCACATTATTGATGTGGTTGAGCACCTCAAAAGGACCCAGGAATCATGGACCAAGTTTGTAGTCAGAGATCTTTAGCTGAACATACCTGGAGGACAACCAGACTTTGTCACCTGGAGGGATGATAGGAGGAGGCCTGCATCTCTTGTCAGCCTGGAGCTTGGTTGGGGGCGAGTCTACTCTCAGATAGACTTCAGATCCTGTACCAACTCATCAAGAGTAGTGACATCCGAGGACACAGGCAGTGGAAGAGGGGGCCGTACATGCAGTCCATAATTGATGAAAAATGGAGCAGAACCTGCAGAAGCTGAATCCAGGGAGTTATCAGAAAACTCTGTTCATGGCAACAGAGGGGACCAGTCGTCCTGACAGGCAGAAATAAAATATGGAGATAGCAGCCCAGGGTCTGGTTAACTCTTTCCTGTGGGTGATAGGCAGAGAATTTGGAGACAAACTGAACGCCATGATCAGAAACGATGCAGTGGGGAAGTCCATGGAGCCAGAAGATGTAATGGAAGAACTGGCTGGCAAGGCCTGGATCAGACGGCAGACCTGGCAGAGGAACAAAATGGGACATTTTGGAAAACTGGTCGGTTGCCACCCAGATGACAATATTGCCAGAGTAGGGCGGTCTATGATGAAGTCCATAGCCACATGAGTCCACAGGCAGCTGGGTATCGGCAATGGCTGAAGAAGACCAGCATGTTTCAGATGAGACATCCATGAACATCTATGACCAGATCTGGACACCAGTAGGAATGTAAAATGAGGGCAACAGAGCACTGCACCCCAGGGTGCGCAGCCACACGTGAGCAATGTTCCCAAGTCAGAATCCTCTTTCGTAAAGCAGGTCAAACATAGATCTTGCCAGGTGGTAGCCGCCGAAAGTCCACTGGAGTGGCCACTACCAGTTGCTCAGGAGGAATGACATGCCGAAGAGACGGTTCTTCCCCAATGACATCCGAGGCATGAGAAAGGGCATCAGCCTTAATGTTTTTTACAGCCGTATGGTTGAAGAAACTGAAACAGGAAAAGAAGAGTGACCAGCAGCTTGCTGCGGATTGAGTCGCTGTGCAGTCTGGAGATAGAGGAGGTTATTGTGATCCGTGAAGATGCACACCGGAAAATGAACTCCCTCCAGAAGATAGCGGGACTTTTCTAACGTGAGTTTTATCGCCAATAGTTCCCGATCCCCTATGGAGTAAGTCTCTGAAAATAAACTGCAGTTCAGCGTTTGGGCCCTTTGTGGGTGAGCACCTCCAAAGCTCCTACTGAGGAGCCATCTACTTCCAGATCACTTCTAGATGGAATGGTTAGTCTGTATCAGGCTGAGTGAGAACTGGGGCTGAGGCAAAGGCAGACTTTAATATTCAGAAGGCTTCTTCAGCCGCTGGAGGCCAGAGACGGGGATTTGCGCCCTTCTTTGGGAGCCTCACAATAGGAGATACTAGAGAGGAGAAGTGCGGGATAAAATGCTGGTATTAGTTTGCAAAGCCCATGAATCTCTGTATTGCATGTAGTCCTACTGGGCGTGGCCATTGAAGCACCACAGACAACTTAGCAGGATCCATCTGTAGACCCCTGTCAGAGATAATGTACCCAAAAAGGACTTGATGCACATGGGACCGATGGGATTCAAGGTCCGCAGAAAACACCAGTATATCATCTAGATAAACCACAAAAAAAGTTGTATTGCAAGTCCCTGAAGATGTTGTTGACGAACTCCTGAAAGACGGTGGGTGTGTTACAAAGTCCAAAGTCCGAACGACATAACCAGGTACTCAAAGTGCCCATCGTGAGCGTTAAAGGCAGTCTTCCACTCGTCACCCTTGCATATACGGATGAGGTTGTAGGCCCCATGAAGACCTTTGTGGAGAAGACCTTAGATTGATCAATGGCAAAGGATAGCGGTTCTTAACCGTGACCTTGTTAATGTTGCCGTAGTTGATACATAGACGCAATGACCCATCCTTCTTGGTCACAAAGAAGAAGCCTGCACCAGCCAAAGAAACGGATTTACGTATAAACCCCCTCTGCAGGTTCTCTTTGATATAGTCCAACATTGCTGCAGTTTCAGGCACTGAGAAAGGGTACACCGGACCCCGAGGAGGAGACATACCCGGCAGTAGATTAACAGGGTAGTCGTAGGGACGGTGTTGTGGCAAAGTCTCTGCTTGCTTCTTTGAAAAGATGTCCGCAAAATCCTGTAAGCAAGCTCAGAGGCTTGGGAACCACAGAAGAGACCAAGATGGGTACTGGATGAGGAACCACCAAGCAGCAAGACTGGCAATCAGATCCCCAATGAAGAATTTCCCCCGTCTTCCAATTGAGCATAGGTGCATGGAGCGGCAGCCATGTAAGATCCAACAGAAGGGAAGATGTGGCCCGAGGTAGCACATAGAAAGATAGTCTCTCTTTGTGTAGTACTCCGACTTGCAGTAATAAAGGCTCAGTGCGGTACCAGATCAGATCGGAGAGGATTTGGCCAATGACAGAGGAGATGACCAGAGACTTCTCAAGGCGGGCCACAGGGAAGTGATGCCGGGAGACCAGAGAGGCATCCACGAAGTGCCCTGCAGAGCTGGAATCCAGGAAGGCATAAATCTTGAACTGAGCACCTGTCTCTGAGCTGAGCAGAATGGTCAGATTCAGACGTGGAGAAGCTTTGTTCACATCTGGGGACGCTTCTCCCAAGAACCCTAGATGCGAGCATTTCCCGGACACTGAAGACGGAGTGGACAGGCCTGCAGGAAATGTTGCAGCAGAGGCAAAGATTCTCCTGGCGGCACCTGGCACGTTCCTGAGAAGACAGCCGAGCTCTGTCCGCCAGCACCGGTTCCTCAGTAGCTGTCACGGCAGGTGACTGAAGCGGTCTTTGGAAGGCAGGAGCCAAGGGGGGTAGACGTGGAACCTGGACTTGCCCTATATAAACTGGATATCGATCTAAATCGCCAGGGAGATGAGTTCACTCAGAGTAAACGGCAGGTCACGTGCAGACAGTGTCTTTAATTTGTCACCAAAGCCCCTTTTTAAAGGTCACTGTCAGGGCTTCATCGTTGCAAGTTAGCTCAGAGGCCAGGGTATGGAATTGAACCGCATAGTCACCAACAGAAGAGTCTTCTTGAAGCAGGTTCAACAGTGCAGCCTTAGCTGAAGATGTCCATGCTGGTTCCTCAAAGACAGACTGGAAATCAGCAAAGGAGGTAATATCAGCGGGTCTTTTCTGTCCCAGAGAGTAGTAGCCCATGCCAGGGCCTTCCCACAGAGAAGGATGATGGTGACAACTGAGTTGGCACAAGCTAAATATGCAGGGAGCACCAGGTGACAAAGCAGGAGCACCGGGTGATTAAGCCCCTGCACAACTTGGGGTCCCCATCATACTTTGACGGCATAGGTAGTCTCAGCCTAGGTTCAGCGGCAGGCAGGCTAACCGGAGTAGCAGGAGGAGCTGCAGGAACTTGACGCTCTTGCTGAGTAGCCATCAGTTGCTGCAACATGACAATTACTTGACCAAGCTGTTCACCATGCATGACAATCTGCTGGGACTGCTGGACCACGACGGTGGTAAGAACAACCAGTTAAGACAGCTGGACCTTGCCGGGGTCCATGGCCGGATCTTACTGTCAGGCTCCAGGGCAGTGGACCCACTGGGCCCACCGTGGATGATGACATAAGGTGACGCCTGGGACCGGAATCTAAGTGGCACCCGTTTTCCACCAGAGCCGCTACAAAGTGAGATGGACTTGATGCGGCGTGGCACCACCAGGCCATTCCACAGGTACAACTTTGTCCGCGGTGCCAGCCAAGGCGAGGTACACAGACATAAAGCTGGATCGTAGTCGGGGACAGGCAGGAGGTCAGGATGGGCAGCTCGGGATCGGAGCCGGAGACGAAGCAACAGGTCAGAGCAGGTGGAAGAGGATGAAAGTCTAATACAGAGCCAGGGTTTATAAGGAAAATCCAAACACAGGCACAAGGTAGGGACACAAAGTTTAACCTGTTGACGCACCAGGACATATTATAACGTCCTGGTGCTATGGGGGTTGTATGGAGAGAGCTCACGGGCTTACACAGCGAGTGTCAGCTGTATAATACAAATGACACCTGCCTGTTTCTGTCGTGGTCGGTGTTAAATTAACAGATTAATTGCTGCAGTCAAATCCGACTACAGCATCTAATATTGCTGCTATATCATATTTATATATTTTTTAAAATGACCTTCATTTTCAAATTAAAATCCAATCCCTTCAGGGAAAAACATTTTTGCATTGGCAAAAGCCATAACTTTTAAAACGTTTTGTCAATGTAGCTATGTGAGGACTTTTTTTTTTTGCATAAAGACTAGAGATGATCAGACCTGAACTTTCCATTCGGGTTGGGGTTCGGGTGTGTGATGCACATATTGTCAGATTGGCTACTAAAGAGCCAATCCGGAAAATTAACACCCCTAGCTACCAGCTATGGCTGTGATTGGCTGCGATTGTGATATTTTTGTGTGATGAATGATTTAAAAAAGTCAATTTGGTGCTTTCTATATTAATGCTATAGTAGTGAGTGTAGTACAGAAAGGCAGCACTGTGAGATGTAGCAAGGGATTCAATCCGCGTGGGTGCTAGCTGCGTTGGTCTGACCCAAGATCCAGTGGCATCAAAAACAGAAGAGAAGGCAGCAGCAGCACTCCGTTGTCCTTATCCAAGATATGTTTATTCACATGTGGATATAAAGCTACGTTTCGGCTAGCTCAATGTAGCCATTTTCAATGCTATAGTAGTGTGTGTAAATAAGAAAATAAAATTATGCCCATTATGTGGCCATGATTTTAGGAAGAAAATATCCAAATGCATTTTTAAGATGAGATAAGGAGAGAAGCCCCCCTAACATAAACTTATATTACTATGATTTATTCAGAAAGCTAATAGGCAAATCATTATTACTTACCTGAAGAAGACTACCTGAACAAGACTACAGTCTCTCATCTAGCCTATGTCATTAGGCTGTCTGAATATATCATGCTTGATAGTAAGGGGGCTTCCTTACAAGGTAGATGTGAGGCAAAGAAAAATTAATTTGCATATTGTTATGCAGTTTGAGAACAGACAGACAGGAATATTGGGGGCGTTGAAATTAATCCCTGACAAATAGCATTACCTACCCCAAGAGTTAGGATACAACTGGTTAATGTTCCCTTTTTGTGCAAAACACAGAGACAAAGAAAAAACAATATAACACGGAGAGGGATAGTTTCCAAATACAGGCCAGAACCAGGAGCACAATATAGTACAAAAAAGGGTCAAAGATACAGATTGGTGTGGTGGAAATAAATCGTGGCTGCTAGGAAAGGAATACACCAGTTTGGTAGTCTGAGAAGAAGTTAAACAAATTGATACTTCCCCAAATGCACAGCCTTTAAGTCTCAACACACCTGTAGAAGCAGACTTAAAAGGCAGAGTCTCCTTAAAGGGCACCTACCACCACAAATCTACCTATAAAGGTAGATCGGGTGGTAGGTGAATCAATGGGACGTGAGGATAGCCCTTTTAAGGGCTAATCCTCACGTCCCCGCACTGTTTTGTAAACTTTTATTACCCTAATATGTTAATTTACTTATGCGGCTACTGGGGCGTGGAGTAGCCGCATCTGAGGTTACACGAGGTGGCTACTCCACGCCCCGGTAGCCACTTTTCCCCTCCTACTCACCATGTTCGGCGCGCAGCTGCTCGTAGCTGCGCGCCCTCGTCCGCCGATCCTGCCGTCTGCGCATGCGCAGAACAGCAGGCCCGCGCCTGCGCGGTCACTGCTCCGAAGCCGGGGCTGCGCAGGCGCGGGCCTGCTGTTCTGCGCATGCGCAGACGGCAGGATCGGCGGACGAGGGCGCGCAGCTACGAGCAGCTGCGCGCCGAACATGGTGAGTAGGAGGGGAAAAGTGGCTACCGGGGCGTGGAGTAGCCGCCTCGTGTAACCTCAGATGCGGCTACTCCACGCCCCAGTAGCCGCATAAGTAAATTAACATATTAGGGTAATAAAAGTTTACAAAACAGTGCGGGGACGTGAGGATTAGCCCTTAAAAGGGCTATCCTCACGTCCCATTGATTCACCTACCACCCGATCTACCTTTATAGGTAGATTTGTGGTGGTAGGTTTCCTTTAATGAGTCTGCTTACTTCCTTGAAGCATGTTTTAGGAATTATATCTCTACATGCCTGGTTTGCGTTTTCTAACTGCTTTATAGATATCTACATACTATGACAACTCTGTGAGCTTATGCATTGCTAGAAACATGATATTTAGCAGGGATCTTAGGAAGAAAGTTGATTTGAAAAAAAGGGGATGAAAAAAGCAAAGTGATTGGAGAAAAACACATTCATATGTGCTATTGATTTATGCATATGTTTCAGTTAGTACAGTATATTTGGGAATACAACTTAGTGTTTGAAACTGGTAGCCTTTAGCCACAGCTGTATTCAGTATCACTGCATACATGATAAAAATGGAATTACTACTGGCCAGTGCTTAAGAAATGTTTCTGTCTACATCAAATAAAGGCAGTCCCCTACTTAAGGACACCCGACTTACAGACAACCCATAGTTACAGACAGACCCCTCTGACCTCTGGTGAAGCTGTCAGGAAGCTATATTATAGTCCCACATTGCAATAATAAACTGTAAGGTGTCTGTAATGAAGATTTATTGATAATCCTTGGTCCAATTACAGAAAAAAATGTTTAAACTCCAATTATCACTGCGGCCAAAATTTTTTTTGTCTGGATCTACAATGATAAATTATACAGTTTCGACTTAAATACAAATTCAACTTAAGAACAAACCTCCAGGACCCTATCTTGTACGTAAATGTTGTACTTCTTTGTGATCCAAATTTTTTATTCTATATTATGTAGGCTTTGTAGATGAGATGTGTCTCCCATTTATTTTCCCAGAGGAATCCCATTGTACCACAATGATGGGACTCTGCTGAAACAAGGGGGATTTAGGTTTCTTCTGGTTAAAATAGTATTGAAGTCCTGCTGTTTTTCCAGTGGCCAGAGAAAAATCAAATAATTACAGGAATAATTTTTATCTTTACAGGATCAATTAAATCTTTAATAACTCCACATTTTGGGAATATAACACAAGAAATTGCTACATTACACTCATCAATCATGAATGACTACCTTCCACTACAGGTAACTTGCCTTTCATCACTTGTCACTGCAATGGCATAATAAAAGATAACAGTCTTGTTCAGAATGTTCCTTGTCATACATCTACAGTGTATAGCCCATGGCAAGTGGAATACATACAGATTGCCTAAACTGTTAAGTTTAGTTCTTATATGAATAAATCAGGTGATAATGTGAAGCATCTTTCTCCACCCCTGCCTTTCTCTGCACTGTTTCTAAAAATCAGATAAAGAAAGGAATTGCAGACCTGGTTAACATTTTACTTGCGTATTCAGCTCTGTAAAGAAACAAGATTATTATGTGAAATGTTAGGTCTATAATGAGTTATATGGGTTCAAGTAAATCAAGTGACAGAAAACCATAAAATTACCTAAATGCAGGGTACACTTTCTTTTTTACGGTCACTCTTGCCCTGAAACCTGGGGGATTTGCAGGATTCCTGGGGAAGTCATTTGCAACTTTAGCAATTTCTCCTTATGTTTTTGATCTTTGAAGGGGTGTTTATTTGGAGAGATTGATAAGTGTGGGAAGACATTAAGAAAAAAAGGGCAACCATTTTTCTACGAGATAATATCATCAACTATACTATAGAAAATAAAGAAAAAATATTTTTAAAAAGTGTAGTTACACTTCAAAATAAAATAAGTATAGTAGAAAGCAGTGGTCAGAAATACAGAACCACTATACTATTACAACCAAACATGTAGAAAAATAAGTTGGGCAAATCACAATCTGCACCATCAGGGAGACATCCGAAAAGTATACCTGATTTACTCAAGAATAAAGTTGTGCTGCAGCTCACACAAGAGATCTCTCTACAATCATCTTATATAGATTATGGATTATGTTATTTTCTTATTAACGCTAGCAGATGCATAATGTTTTCTCCTTTTCACTACCAGATATTTAACCTCAACAATTAGGTTGTTCTTGTAATGTGACAATGTTGCAATGGCAACATTTTAATGCGGAAAACAGACAGAACAGTAAACCCTAAAACTCCAGCTCACTAGCAGCCCTACCTGCTTGGCTTTGTGTATCCTAGGTGATACAAAACAACCACAAAGACAGTCCCTCTGTAATTTCCATGCCAGTATCATCCTCTGTATGCAGAATGCGGCTAAGAAGTCATTAATGTCTGTTTGTGTTCCCCCTGTGTGAACTGTGGTGTAGCCTTTTGTTTATTCAGTCACACCAAATCCCACTGTTTGATAAAACCTGGAAACTGTGGGATCGCTTTTGGATGGAGGAGCTGAGACGTGAGGGAATGCGGATACCCATAAATATAACCCTTGTGTTTCTTTCCTTGTGGGGTACGTTGTCCTAGTGTGTATATGTGATCTCCCCAGTTTGTATGTGCTCTCTTTTATCCGCCTTCGTTTATTTGTGGTTTAGACAGTGGTGGTTGCACAATTTCCTTTATAACATGTTTTTCTCACACAAGTGCAATTTCCATTATCTTTGTGGTCGTGTAATAAAAAAAACAGAATGGAAGCTCTGGTAAAATTAATATGAAAGGTGTTTCTTTTAATAAAGCAGTTTATTTTTACAGGCAATGTTACATTACCCATCACAACTCAGTAAAATTCAGTTGTTGATGAGATGATTATTGACATACTCAGAGATAATTCCATCCAAAGATATTTACAATCATAGGTGATATTTTGGTCTCATAGACCTTCTTTAGACCGTCTAATAGACATTCTTGACAGAGTTTTTCATCCTTTCCTAGTGGGGTACGTTGTCCTGGTATGTAGGTGTGGTCTCCCCAGTTTATAACTGTGTTCTCTTTTATCCGCCTTGGTTTATTTCTGTTGAATAGGGACTATATGGCATTCAATATCCAATTTACAGGCAGTCCCCGGGTTACATACAAGATAGGTTCTGGAGGTTTGTTATTTGTTAAGTTCAATTTGCATGTAAGTCGGAACTGAATATGTTATAATTGTAACCCCAGACAATTCTTTTTTGGTCTTTGTGACAATTGAATTTTAAAAATGTTGCATTGTCATATGAACCAGGATTAACAATAAAGCTTCATTGCAGATACCTTTGATGAATGTTATAGCTGTTTATTGTAGCCTAAGGTTAAAGTACAGTAAATTACTATCATCCAGAGGTCCGTTTGTAACTCGTGGTCGTCTGTAAGTCGGGTGTTCTTAAGTAGGGGACCGCCTGTACTGCATTTTGTTTATAAAGGATGCCAATTGGCAACACCGTTGAGCTTTAGTTTCCACAAAAATATGTGTCATCTATGATTGATATTCTGTACTCTTCGATTTAATGCAATTTAATTTAATTATCCAAAAAATAAAAAAGGGTTACTGGTATGATGGACAGCTCCTCCACTCTGCTGTGGGAGGTGTACACGGGAGTATCCTTATATACCTGACCTTGATTGTAATAGGTTATACCTCCATTTCTATCAGTGAGTTCCAGTGCTTATATATAGTTTATTTGGCTATTGTACCCTAGACTATCCCTTTCTGGATTCTGATTCTGTGCTGTACCTGCTATCTTGTTGTGACCGGGACCACTTGTGATTGTTATTTGTTTGTTTATCTTTTATGTGTCTGCACAGTGGCTTAGGAACGTCTTTGTGGGTTCCCCATGTCACCTTTAGGGCATGTGAGGCAAATAGGTAGGTTAACGTTTTGGGGGCTCAGCTTAGGGCTCATTGTCCTGTCTGTCATCCTACGCTCCCTTACCTCCATCCCTACACCACAGTGCAGACATGAAACTAACATAGATAACACAATCAGAGGTGGTAAACAATACTGGTCACAACTGAGATAGCATATTAGGTACAGATGTGAAAATACATGAGAATAGTTGAGAATAGAAGCCAAGATCAAAATATGTCAGAAATACAGATCAAAGTCTCACTCTCAGGTTATAAGCAGGCCAATATAAATGTTAACCGTCAGGGAGGGACCTAGACACAGGATCTTTATAGGCAGCCAGAACTCTGCTCCAGGTGATTGGATTGGGGATTGGTCTGTTTACTGTTGCTGATTCATAGTAAGGTTGCAGAGATGGGTGTGGTGAAATCAAAACAGCAACTAAACCAATGTTTATACTTCCAAAGAAAGTGGGACACATACAAAATCAGCGTTTTCACAGTCTCCCAGCATGAATCAAGGTAGATGCCAGCACAGATAACAGCATCTATTCATTTTGTATTTGTACAGAGACAACCATTGATGGACACAACCTTTGGACTAGACAGAATCTCTTATAAACTTCAACCCATCAATTCCCCATTCACTGCAGAGGAGGCTCCATCAAGTAAGAGTTGTGTGCTCACATAAACAGTTATAGTACATTTTGGGGAAATGTAAGTCTTTTTAATCACTTTATATTAAAGTTTTTAGGATGCAGAGATACCTAATATGATTATGATTTGTTGTCTAACAGGTTAAAGGTCCACTTTACTTCACGTTTTGTGAATTTTGTGGGGCAGGATATGCATCTATTAATAGAAACAAAAAAGTGGTTTTGTTAAAAAATGTTGAGCCATTAACCTTCTGTGCTCCCCTGCCCTTCCTGAGTGTGTATATGCATTTTATCAAGAAAATATAAAAAGTACTGTTCTGTATAAAGAGGCCTCATTTTACCTTCTAGATCAATTACTTAAAATAGTTATGTGACATGACAACGTTTATAGGTCACTCTTTAGACAACTATAAAAGTCTAAGTAAGGCTTGCCCAGTATCCTTAACAATCACCACCTTCGTTTGCAAGCTTACTAAAGTCAAGCAGCAGGCATTTTTGCATATATAAAAAGGGGAATCTCCTACAAATTCCCCATTCCTGTGTATCTTGTTGACTCCACTGGCTGTGCTGGAAATGTTGACAGTCATGTGACAGCTGTGGCCCGTCGGTGGCAACTGTTACCACAAAAGGGTGAGCAATGATGTTCAAAAGTGACTTCCAACTTCCTATATGTAGAATGTATAGCCTCTTCAGGCTACTTTAGAAAAAGACATTTTGGTGTAATTTTTCAAATTTTTATTGTTCCAGGGCTATCTTCTGTTTCATCACCATCTCCTATGACAACAAGGTCCATTTTTTCCAGTGATTTTACAAATAGAGATATTTCTACTTTGGAAGGTGTATCACTTCCTGCCTCTATTGCAATGCAGCCACTGTCCTTTTCTCACCACCAGAGTGGATGTATAACTAACCGGTATCCTCATGTACCATATCTTAATGTGGACAGCTATGCATTCCAAAAAAATCAGAATTTTGGAGCCCCATGGACATTTGAAAATGTACGTTCTGTGTATCACTACTAATGGAAAATAGGGAACTACCGTATATACTCGTGTATAAGCCGAGTTTTTCAGCACAAAAAATGTGCTGAAAAATGTCCCCTCAGCTTATACATGAGTCATATACGAGTTAAAAATACTTAAAAAATCAAAAACTTATATACTCACCCTCCGGTGGCCCTGATGTGCAGCGCTGCTCCGACGTTTTCTGCGCGGCTCGTCTTCAGGCTTCCGCGCCCGTCTTCTTACTTCTGCAGGGCGCTGCCATTGTTCTTCCCCAGAGCGGCGCCTAGTATGACGTCAGCAGTGGCGCGTTATACTAGGTGCCGACCGAGAGAGAGAGCAATGGCGGCGCCCAGCAGAAGAAAGAAGACGGCGCGGAAGCCTGAAGACGAGCCGCGCGGACATCGGGGGAGCAGCGCTGCACACCGGGGCCACTGGAGGGTGAGTATATAAGTTTTTTATTTTTTTTTTTATGCTGGGGAAAGCTCTATACTACTGGGGGCAGGCGTATACTACCGGGGGAAGGCTGGGCTGTATACTACACGGGGCAGGCTAGGGTGCTGTATACTACTGGGGGCAGTGCTGTATACTACTGGGGGCAGTGCTGTATACTACTCGGGGCAGGCTGTATACTACTCGGGGCAGTGCTGTATACTACTGGGGGCAGTGCTGTATACTACTGGGGGCAGGCTGGGCTGGCTGTATGCTACTGGGGGCAAGCTGGGCTGGCTGTATACTACTGGGGGCAAGCTGGGCTGGCTGTATACTATAGGGGGCAGGCTGGGCTGGCTGTATACTATAGGGGGCTGACTGGTTATATACTGGGGGCAGGGTCTGTGACCAATGCATTTCCCACCCTCGGCTTATATTCGAGTCAATATGTTTTCCCAGTTTTTGGTGGTAAAATTAGGGGTCTCGGCTTATACTTGGGTTGGCTTATACTCGAGTATATACGGTAATTAAAAATTGTAGGATTATTCTGTACAAATTAATGAAAGTTCTGCCAGTCCCAAGTCAAGTTTAATTTCTGTCTTCTTGTAAAGCTGGGGCAACACTTGTATTATTATCCAGACTATTTTCCAGCTTCTGTAGTATGACTTTTTCTTTAGCTTCTGTAGTATATACGACTACATCACATGGACAATGTTGGTTGCACAATTTCCTCTATATCATGTTTTTCTCACATCAAGTGAAATTTCCATTATCTTTGTGTAATAAAAAAATGGTGGAATCTCTGATAAGATAAATATGAAAGGTGTTTTTTTTTCATAGGTGATGTTTTGGTCTCAAAGACCTTCTTTAGACACTGTTAAAACATATAATAGGCATTCTTGACAGAGTTTTTCATCTTATCCACAGAAGTAATAGAAAATAATTAATTATTGAAAAAATAATTTTTACATTGGATGTCATATTTGTGATCCGATCTCATACATTTTGGATAGTTTTAACCAGTAAAAGACCATATAATGAGATTCACGACAAAGGCCATCCCCTGCGTTCAGCCACCACATGAAACACCTGAGTGAAGTTGCCCCCCCCTCCACCTTCAAATCAAATCTAACATAATTGGTGTCAAACTTTTGTGCTATTTTTGTGCTGGTTTGTGCAACAGAAATTTTCGTTTGTGCCACTATCGTTTTTAAGATGTTAATAAAAGTTTCCAGGGGTCATCAGAGTTCAACCAGCCCCCCATTACCCAAATCAAACAAAACTGGTGCCAATCAATTGTGCAACATTTGTGCTGCCCAAATTTTTGTTTCTGTTGCTTTTGTTTTAAAGATACTAACGAAATTGTAAAGGTCAAATTACCCCCACATTATCGGAATCAAACAAAACTAGTATCAAATGTTTGTGCTATGGTTTGTGCAGCAAAAATTCCATTTGTGCTGCTATCGTTTTAAGGTACGTTTAGGTGTTTAAATGAGTTAAGGTGTTTAGGATGAACTGGTAAAAAGACAAACCTTGTGACACTTCGCTGGCTGACAATTTTGTTAATATCTTTAAAACAAAAGCAGCACAAAGAAAAATTTGAGCAGCACAAACCAGCACAAATGTAGCACAATTGATCGGCAGTTTTTTTTGATTTGGATAATGTTGGGGTGGGCTGGTTGACCACGGACCTCTGGAAACTTTTATTAATTTCTTTCTTAAAAACGATAGTGGCACAAACAAAAATTTCTGCTTCACAAACCAGCACAAACGTTTGACAGCAAATTTGTTTGATTTGAACAAGCCCCACTTTGAATGCCAACTTCACTAAGGTACATGAAACATGTTTCTTTAATGCAATTCTAATAAAGATTAAAACAATAAGAAAACATGGTCATTTACTATCCTATGTACTGTATATACTCGAGTATAAGCCGACCGAAGTATAAGCCGAGGCCCCAAATTTTACCACCAAAAACTGGGAAAACCTACTGACTTCAGTATAAGCCGAGGGTGGGAAATGCATTGGGCCCTTTAGTATATAGCCAGGCAGCTCCCAGTAGCATACAGCCAGACAGCACCCTTTAGTAGCCAGTCAGCCCCCTTTAGTAGCCAGTCCCCAGTTTGCCTAGCACTTAAAAAAAATAAACTTACATACTCACCTTCGAGTGGTCCCAATGTTTGGCACGGCTTGTGTTCTGCAATAGCCGGCAGAGACGCGGCCATGCTCTCTGCCGGCCGGCGCATGCTATGACTTCATCAGCAGCCGCATCATAGTGTGTGCTGTTCGGCAGAGAGGATGGCCTCGGGGACCGGAGAATCGAGGAGAAGACAGAGGAGGAGCCGCGCTGAGCATCGAGGGCGCCGGAAGGTGATTATGTAAGTTTATTTTTTTTTATTGACTCGTGTTTAAGCCCAGGTGAGGTTTTTCAGCACATTTTTTGTGCTGAAAAACTCGACTTATACACGAGTATATACGGTATGTGTGTATTTAATTACTGTTGCATTTTTTTCATTTTCCTTGTATCTTTTATGTAAAAGTCTGTTCATTGTTACTTTTTGTACATGTTTATTTATGCTATTGACATATGTATGTAATTTTATGGCTTCAATAAAAAGATTCAAACAAAAAATTATTAATTATTTTAAGTAATTCTGGAGCTGCAACAAACTTCAAACAATTCAAGTCCACCAGTAGAATGATACATTATATAGTTTTCAGGTAGAATAAAAGCCTAGAATTTGAAAAAGTTAATAATTAATTATATGTATCCTAAAACTGGAGAGAATCTGCAAGCTGGAATGGCAGAATGGCCCCTAATCCAGGTGTGAAAAAGTTTTTACATCCTACCCAAGAAGACTCATGGCTGTACCGGCTCAAAAGGTGCTTTTACTAAACAATGAGCAAAGAGTCTGAATACTTATAATCGTATAAAAAATCAGTTTTTGTTTTAATAAAAGAAAATGTATATATTTTTTTATTTAATACAGTAGCAAAAATATCTACATTTCTGCTTTCTTTCTAATAAGATGGGGTGCAGAGTGAAAAATGTAAAGGGGTTTGAACACTTTCCATACCCACTGTATATACATCTGATATGTCATAATCCAGTAGCCCATATGCCAAAAGCACATTTGAAAATGTAATGGCCTGATATAAACACTATATACTGAAATACATTTTAAAGCCTAAACATTTAAAACAATACTTTAAAATAAAAATAAAAAAGCTAGAGGTTACCAGAGCCTACCTCTATCCTTAGATGAATGAATAATAAAGTGTTACTGCATATAAAATATGAGGTTACATTGTTTTTTTTGGTCTGTGAAAGCCCCAAAAGTAAGACTTTATCACATGATGTAAAGTCCCTTTTTGTCTTTATTGCTATGATACAATATTTAAGGTATGGCTGTTCCTCTTCTTTCATATTGCTAAATTAAATTCAGATTGCTTCCCCTGGCAAAAATAAATTATACTTCAGAGTGTGCACTACTCAATATATACAAAGGTAATCATGCAAAGCACGTTCTGACAACTATTTTCACAAATGGTCAGATATTACTGTTACCATTTGATGAATTATTACCTTTCTATCACAAAAGAGGATGAAGTAAGAATGTGCAAAGCTGTTATTTTCACATTATCTTTAATTACTTTTTTAGTTGCTTACAGATCTATTATTATTACAAATATAAAATATATTTAAATGAAGAATGTTGCTTTTAAAATGTATTTTCTGTACATGGAAGAGATGAAAGATTTAATACAAGCAACTGCTGCATTATTAATATATGTGTATAGTGTAGGTTCAGCATCAGTAGAGCCAGGCAGAACTGTCTCTTAGCAAACAGTGAGGAGAATGTATCATAGCAGTTTTCTTGCGTTTCATTGTAGCAGAATTATTGCATTGGCTGTACTGCACCATATTTGCACCTTTTGCCTAATTACTCCACTACTCTCTTTTTTTAAAATCCAATCTTTTTTATTGAAGATTTTTAAATTTTGCAATCACACAACAAAAACAAAACAATCCCCTGCCTCCCCACCAAAGAGTCGTACAGCTTAAATAGACGTTGACATCTGGATATTATGGCAAATGACATACATCAATCAAGAGAGATAATGTATTTACTCAAGGGTATACCGAGGACATTATATACTACCCCATTTGTTATGTGACTCCACTACTTTCTAAAGGGAGAGAAGTGCACAATGTGGCAGGGCAGCAGAGAAGTGCTAACCTCTACAGAAGAATCAAGTGACTGCTCATGAAAGGACACAGCTCTGAACAAGAACATCACTTCATGCCATGTAGATGCCATTTAATGGACAGAGCTCAGCTTAAAGGGAACCTGTCACCAGCCCCAACGCTTGTAAACCACAAAAAGTATATGGCAGTTCTCAGTCACTCACAATGTCTTTATAACTTTCTAATGCTGCGTACTGCCCCAAAATGCACTTATATCCCTGTCCGGTCAGGGGGGTGGGGTTGTCATCCCAGCAGTCACAGGGGTACTCTCTGTCACGGTCACCTTGTCAGCATGGACCTGCAGCAAGCCCTGCCTCCTTGTCCACAAACAGTCCAGGCACATTTTATGTAGTTGCGCAGAATGAGTGATTTGTTTCTCACATCTGAATTGTGTTTTCATTTTCCCTTGCACTCTGGAGATTGAGCTTGAGCCATTTCATAAAAAAGAATGGGATCTAATACCAAAACAACTTTGATAAACAGGCGCAAACATGCAACAAAGGAAAATTATGATTTATGACCCCCTTGGTATTTTGTTGGTGTGACTTTATCAAGGCTTGTACGTCAATAGGTTACTGCAATAAATGACAGAAGCAGCGCCTGTTTCACAGTGGCCATTTCACTACAGAAAGTAGGGATGTGTCCCCTGCCTACATGGGTTTTGTCATCATATCCTTGTACTAACTGGCTACACAGCTCTACATCATGCAGCCTAAACACAAACATGCACCAGAAATAACATAGAAATCTGCCGCACACCCCCTGCATATCACATGCACAAACATGTCTGCATCACTTGTAGTATACACAACTCATCTCCTCTCATCTTCTGCGGACTCCACCCATCCAGCCCACATGACCGGTCACATGATGATGACATCATCATCACAGGTCCTTCAGCTGCATAGAGGCGGATGTGTAGACGAGGTAAGATGAGTTAGTGATGTGTGGTGGGCTGTATAGCCGGCTCTCAGTGGTGGCTCATGTACACGTGTATCTCTGTGTTCCGGGGGAGCTGAGGAGTGGTCTCTACTGCGGAACTGCTTGTTCTTATTACAGGACACTGTATTGCATGGACGGCATTGTGTGTAATGGACGTGCCCTGTATATGCTGTAATACTTGACATTGGTCACTAGATGGCTCTGTAGTGACAAGGAAGAGGGAACAGTCTGTGGTTGTTGCCATTTGGGTTTTTAGTGTGGGGAATTGCTATGTAAAGGGGTTTTCTCACGAAGTAAATTAGGACCTATCCACAGGATGGGGGGGCTTACTTGCCGATGGGTGGGGGCGCTCTGGTCGTCTCGGAAAGCTGATGAGGGAAGCAACGGGGGTTTATATCGGACTCTTCTTCTCATTATCTGTGGGGGGTCCCATCACTGAGACCCCCACCGATCAGAAAGTTCGGCCCTATCCACCTGACTTGCCTTTTGACATTAATAACAATGGTAAACCATGTTGCTACTAAGAAAACTCACTTGCATTTGGTGATGTGCTCCTCCTGAAACCATGTCCACACAAAATATATACCACCCCCTTGTTAATCATTGTGTCTCTTGCACTATAACAATGACATTTCCACTACTGCACTGTGGTGCCCGTCCCCAAGAAATATATTTTCCAACTTTATAATACATCCCATCAAATACATAAGTTTAAGACTGTCAGTGATGGGCTGTAGAGAGATTAGGGGCTCACCAGAGGCATATTTTTAGATGAACTGACATCTACTGCATAAAAACAGTTATATAATGAAACTTGTTACATAGAAAAGAAAACATAATTACATTTATTACATGAGGGCAGTATCAAAGCTACATAGAAGGAATAGATATACTGATTTGGCTTAATCCGGTATCATGTTATTAGGCTTCTTGTAAGTCATACTTGGTGTTAAGGGGGCTGCCTTTCAATGTAGCAAAAAGAGGCATTGTTTTCCTTTTCCAACCTTGGGATACATCACCAGCACAGACAGAGGTAATACAGTGGGCAGTAAATCTGTAAGTTATGAGCCAGAGCTCTGAGAGGTATAATTGCCTACCAATGTCACTTGCCATCTCCCATAAGAATCTTTCTAGTTGCTACTGCTCAGGAGGTCAGTGTAAGTGGTGTGTAATCTATTTACACTCTGCAGCCAGAAGCTCAATGCTCAGAGAGGAGGGGAGTCCTGTCAGTGATGTCCAGCAATATGCAGCAAGCTGTAACTGGTGGAGGAGGAGATCAGCTGACTACTATGCGACCAATCGAGGTTCATGCTGCAGATATCCATATTTCATACTGTCTGTAAGCACAGCCCATTGTATGAGAAGGGGGACCAGCATCTGGGAAACTATGGTTCTCTGGGGCCCATGAATGAAGTCACAGTATTATCCCTATGATGGCGGCCTTGCCATCTTCTACTCCTCATCTTTCAAAAGTCATAACGAATTACTGAAAGATAAATACTTCATTAAAATCTTCGATTAAAAAGCTTAAAATCTATCCTTAAATGGTTTCTTTCCATGGATGCAACGTTGAAGAAATTGAGTTTGTAAACTTATAAGGATATTGCCTGATGTGAGTAAAATAACACTAAGTGAGTCCTGCATATAAAATTTTACTTGCATTGCCCTGCTTCCTTGCTCCTGATTGACAGGTCTCACTGCTAGGACATGCTGCTTTGAGGAACATTGAGAGAGAGAGCATGTAACCAGGGTGATTTATTCTTCCAAGAGTCTTTATTCCTACAAGTAACTTTAAATTGTGTCTTCACTTTAGTAAATAATATAAGAATATACCATAGCCTGCACGGATTGTTTAAACGCACCTGACCCAGGGTTTCGCCAATTAGGCTTTTTCTGGGGCATGAGCAGCACATTCACTTCCATTTATACATCTTACAAGTCTTCAAATAACATAAAATTAGTTGTTTTGTTTTTACACTTGTATTATGAGAACAAAAGGACTAGAACCACCTCGGGTGGAAACCCTCTTTTTTCACAAAGAAACTATGACTAAAACGTTGTTAAAACATTTCAAAAAGTCAAGCTTTCACTGCCACACAGTGGCCCTTTACAGTGATGATCCTATGTCCAGGGAAAGCACTAAGCAGCTTTTGTGAAGTCTAGCAACAATGTCAATCAAAACAGAGGGGACATTCTGACATTGGGAGAGCTTGACTTTAGTGCTGAACTCTCCACCTCTGTGACTTTATACACATAGCGGGAGATTTATCATTAGTCCTAGGTAGCTTCTTGGCGTATAATTGTCGCAAATTTTTGCAGGTTTTTTTGGCAAGGAAAAAACGCAATTCTAAAGTCGCGCAGTGGTGGAAAAAATACACTACAGAGGCATATATCAACCTACTTGAGTGTGCAACAACAGATTAATCAACTGAGAATTTTCAAAAGAACGCAAATTTAATTGCAAAACTACACCTCACTGGAGGTTGTGTATGTGGGTGTACAGTGCTGATAAGTCTTCCACGGAGGCTAGTAACAGGGGACTTTAAGCTGTTTGCAGTGGTGAGCTAGTGTTGTGCGATACCCGATGGATGTCTCGACAACTCTAATTCGCTTCCGGAAACGTGCATTCAGGGAGTGTCTATAAAAATCAATAATTAAATGACCTTGCATACCCTTCAGTGGCGTGAAACGTTACAGCCACCATACTGTACTGGGTAATGAAATTGACATCTAGTAATAGTAGTAGTTACACACATACCCCAATGTAATACCACTCTGATTCTGTTCGCTGACACGTATCGGGCAGCTCTCTGACTTACATTGTCAGCACCTCAAACTGTCTTCCTCTCTAGTGGGATACACGAGAGAACTGACAACAGTTCCCACAGAGAGAACTGACAACTGTCGGTCGGCGCTGACATGCGCAGACTGACGTTCTATGCCTGCCAGCTAATAATACTACCATCGGTGGCTGGGAAATAGATGGCAGGGTAGCGATGTATTATTTCACCTAGCTAATATTACTTTCACAGTGTCATTGAACAATAAACAACAATGTGACTTTATGCATGAAAGGCAATATTGTATACTAGCGACATAACATCTGCAACTGATATAATATAGCAAGACAGCTGTGCTGAATAAATGTGATAAGTGATATGCTGTAAATTTTGGTGGTGTATGTAAATCTCATATAAGTCCATACTTACCAGATACATGAGATCATTACTTCCCAACATCATATGGGGATTTTGTGTCCATTGAATCAACTAATTCATGATTTAACAGGATCGATACAAGCAATTTTTTTTTTTAATCAAATCTTTTTATTGAACATTTTTGCATTTAAACCTCAACAAGTACAACACCAGGGGAGGTAAGTACAGATTTTTGCCGCATACAGAAATATTATACAATATATAAATAGTATCTTGCAACCATATATGTATTACAGAATGATTTCAGCTTTTACACTTTATGTTATACACTTTACACTTTACATATCAACTTTCCGAGTTGGCAATCAAACATAGTTATGACAATAAATTAACTTACTCTCTACCCTATACCACACCAATTCAAACGATCTATGAATTCTTTCTTATTAGGAGGCCTAGGTCTTATCCAGTGAGCCGCTATAACTTTCCTTGCTTGGTAAAGAGAACGTTGAATCGCGATGACTCTTTCTTCGCCCTCTTTCCCGGGGAACCCTGTAATATCCGCAGATTTCCTAATAATAGCGGCTAAAGCAAATAAGTAAGGGGATAGGGGGCATCCCTGCCTCGTTCCCCTTTCTAAAGCAAATTCGTTTGCGACACAACCGTTTATTTTTACCCGTGCTTTAGGACCTGAATATAATAATTTTATCCAATGAATGAATCTTGTCCCAAATCCCATACATTCCAGGTTTGCCGATACAAGCAATTTTACTATATCATTTACTAATAGAGGCACACAGGGTTATATTACTGTTCAGGACCCTATCAAACTAGGAGTAGAATAACTTGGGGACTCACCCCGACACAAATCAATATCTGGAATAAGGGTATACAGAATGTATGATTACATATCAACCATATTTTAAGAAGCTTTGATTATATTTAAAATATAATATTTTAAAAGATAAAAATATAAGCTATATTTTAATACTTTCTCTCTTCTCCCTATTCATTTGAGCTACTAACGTTTTGTTAACGGACAATATAATCTGTTTTGCGTAATGAAAGAAATACTATCTGAAAGTTGCTTGACTATATACTGGTACTGGACAGGTTCCTTTCAATTGTATGTGTTTATGGACTAAAATGGCATTTAGTAAAGAAATAGTTGTTGGCTTATGTCATATACAGTGCTTCAAACAATATTTAATTAGATCAAAATCTATAATGTGTCTGCTGCATGCATGGATGGAGACCCTAATATAAATGAGAAGATAAATAATAGCTTTGGGCCCATACAGATGGCAGTGTTTGAGCCAGGAAATAAGGTGCATGTTGTGACTGAAATTCCGAGCCCAACTGTGGCACATCTTCCCTAGTGATTTATGATTATTTGAGTTCCATCATTGCATGATTGAGTTTGGGATAAACCTACAGGTTGGCTGAAGGGTAGGTCTTGCTAAGACTGTATTTACTTTTCTCAGCATAAAAGCAACCAAGACGCGTGCAGCTGCTGCCACCCTGTGTTCTGAAGTCTTCAACTGCAAGTCTGCAACATCATTTATCCAGTCCATTATGGCTTCCAACACTGTATCTTATCATCAAACTACCAGTGTAACCAGTCAGTGCTTGCCTACTGATGATGATGACGACGAAGAAGAAGAGGTTGGATATAGCACAAAAGTGTTGTCATATATTACATATATATTTTTTAAGAGATTTTTTCTTAATATAAAGTTGTACACAAACTACAACATTATTGGAGCTTTAATCCCACATTGTGTCATTATACTTCTCGAAAGTCATTCTTGATGGTAAAAGGGCTGCTTTTCAAGGTAGCCAAAAAACCTCATGGTTTTCCTTATCCTATCCTGAAAAACATATTTGCATATTCCCCAGAATCCTCTAGTGGAACATCAGCAAAGTCACCATAGGGAGAGCTTTAACTTTCCAACCCTTAATTGCTTGGGGTCTGACTAAAGGGACTGTAATCACACGAATGGTGGACCTAAAGTCCCTTGAGGTGTTGAATAGGTAATGGAACACTCTTCATGACTTCAGCAGACCTTTTAGCAATGCCCCTAAATTTCATGGAAGTGAAAGGAGCAGTGATTCAGCATTTCATTTCTTATGATACACTTCAGTGCACTATTGATGTGCCGTTCTTGTGATCTCTAGAGGTCCCATTGACCTCCTATTGACAAACCAAGTACAGGCGGTCCCCTACTTAAGGACACCCGACTTACAGACAACCCATAGTTACAGACAGACCCCTCTGACCTCTGGTGAAGCTTTCTGAATGCTTTACTATAGTCCCAAGCTGCAATAATCTGCTGCAAGGTGTCTGTAATGAAGCTTTATTGATAATCCTTGGTTACATTACAGCAAAAAATGTTTAAACTCCAATTGTCACTGGGCCAAAAATTTTTTTGTCTGGATCTACAATTATAAAATATACAGTTTCAACTTGCATACAAATTCAACTTAAGAACAAACCTCCGGACCCTATCTTGTACGTATCCCGGGGACTGCCTGTAGTGCCAAACCTAGCAGTCCCAGGATTGATGTGAAGACAAATCAGAGCAGAGTAGGAGGGATGGGCCTTATAAGCAAGTGGGACCCAGAACACTACTGGACCTTATGTACTTCCCACAATAGTTACTGTTAAATTTAGTTGGTGGACTGTATATTTTATATTGATTTTTTTATTTTTATTTTTTTCATTTTAGGAGCAGCTGGTCTTGGTGGAATTAACAGGAATCATAGACTCAGACATTTTAGAAAAATGTGACAACAAATGCAAAATTTTGGTATAGTACAATGATATTCTAATGTATTAGTAACTATCTAGTTTCATGAATGGGATTTATGTTATGCAGAAAAAAAAAGAATGGTTTCTTAATTTAATGTCTATTATTTGTGATATAAAATTGTAATTGGATTGCAGACATGGTTTCTTAAAAAAAAAAAAAAAACATTGCAAATACCCTACATATTTACCTTGGTTAATAAGTAAATTGCATGGTTGTGCAATAAAATACTTAGTCATCTAAATCTTGATATATCTTAATATAATTTTCTGTTCTGCATCATTCCCTAAAGACTACATAATATATAACTATACAGACCAATACAAAGGGCATATATATCATATACATACTCACACTAAATACATATTAAATACCCCCTCAATATAACAAGGGGGGAGGAAAATTATTTTTATTGCTGGTTGCCTCATATATAGTAATAACTAAATATACATTTAGGCCTTATCTGTATTGTTTAACTTTTAAAAATCACTACTACAAAAATCACTACATCTACTTTTCTTTTCAGGGAATAAACACAGAAAAGCCCTTCCTTCAAGTTGATAAATATGTGTTTGCAGGCGAGTATGAAGGTGAGTTATGGATGCATGAGGCCCCGATCGTGTAATGGGACCGTGTGCTATCTGTTGTTTTAGCGGGTAGCACACATCCACAGTTACTTCTATGGGCCCATGCCCATGGATTCCATGGCCTTGTGAATGAGCCTATAACCCCGGTCACAAGTTTTAGGGTAGGACCTATTCCTTGAGAAATAAAGTTGATGGTCCAGCCAGCAAGAGTGATCTTTTTTAGACTTTTATTTCATCCATTATTCTTTTGTCCATAGTGCTATTCCAACATTCCAACGCGTTTCGAGCGATCTAGTCGCTCTTAATCATGGAATGACCTATCATGGAAGGACCTATTCCTGCCTGAGTTTGCAGCCAGGACCGTCTTTTTCTATTGTTGACAGTGGTGTGCTAACACCCCAATATTAGACAGGCTTCTAACATGTGCCCATAGTTTCTGGCCTGGAAACAGCAGACATTGGTGTGCACTTGGTAATCTTGAAAATGCTAACTTCAGCAGCACTGGGGATATTGTGTACCTAGGTGTGCAGTGCCACATGCTAAAATTTGCAGTGGATAGGATGGTTCTTCTTTCCTAATGTTTTTTCATACAGAATGTATTTTGCTTCAGTCTGAAAATCTGCTTCAAAAATGAATCTTAACAGTGATGCTGAGCCTCAGTTTTATTACATTAATTGTCAACAAGTGTCTGAAAGTAAGTCATTGCAAAGTTGCATTTTTATTGAAGTGGTCTCAATTGTCCAAAAACCAATTGTTTGAAACCTTTAGAAAAATGTGGTGCAAGGTGTTTTAGATGATTGGTACAAATTGTACTAGAAAACTGTTGCATGTTTTGATAAGTCTTCCCCAATCAGTGTCTGGTCACCTGCCCCATTCTAAAGCTCTATGGACACTGGATGTCCCAAAAATAGCAGCTACCTCATCCCTGGATGTGCATTATGCACAGGCATAGTGCGGTGAACGCATACTTGGATATGTGGCACTCGCAGAGATGATCCTTCAGAATTTTGACAAATGCGGCGTCCTGTACCCATTTATGCACCCTTTAAAATTCTGTAGGATCATCTAGGTGAGTGCAACATCTCTTTCTACGTAGGTCTGCATTGAGCTTTATGGCTGATCCTAGCTATCGCTATCCAGACCTGACCATTGGCTTAGAATTAAACCTGGATATCCATGTTTACTGTAAATTGTCATCCAAGGTGTTTTTTGGTAATATTTATTCATTTTTATTCTAGATGCTTTGGGCACATGTGTGATCTTTGAGGAATTACCAGATCAAGGTAACAGACTGTTGTAATTTTATAATATCCAGTTCAATTATTTAGAAAATACTGAATTGCATGAAGTAAATAGGAAAAGAAAGGAGGGAAAACGGATTGGCTACTGCTTTAATCAGCAGTTCCCATCCATCAATAAACAGATTTTTAAGCAATAAGGACAAAAGGGAGCAAACAGGTATTTCCAAGGCTTGTGTGGTGCTCTATTCCCAGTAAAAGTGGGACTTTAAAACTTGCAAGCATGTAAGAAGAATGAAGAAAGGAATGGCACTCGCCACCTTGGGATCTTCTTTAGTATTTCATTTCTTGGTACATACTCACAAATCTTTATGGCTGACAAAACCACATAGCAGAGAGTGAGGGGAGAAAATCAAATGCAGTACATCACAAAAAGACAAAACGACGGCCTTTGAATAGCACTTCATCCGGTACGCTTGTGTGTATGGAGACTAAAAAACTCTCATACTTATAGTACCACCGAGCCATCCTCTAGAGACACCTATACAAAGCCCATTAGAGAATAGTGGAATAGGGAATTTGGAATTTATTTCCAGCTTCCCAGTACATGACACAGAATATTAAATAGGCCTCACTCTGCAAATCAAGAAATTGGTGCAGAAAATGTAATGGTTGTATATTGGTAAATTATCTATCCTGCTACCCACAATTACACACATATTACAAAAAACATGAGGTAAAGTGGCCAACCCCTTCAAAACTTGCAATTAAAAGACTGTCTGTCTAACTTTAACCCCTTTAGAACGCAGCCATTTTGTAGCTTAAGGTATATGGTTATAACTTTTGAGCACTGCTACTTATTAAAGCGATTCTGAGATTGTTTTTTCCCCACATGTTGTACTTCATTTTAGTGGTAAATTGTGGCTGATAATTTTTGCGTTTATTTACAAAAAAAAAAAAAAGAGAAAAAATGATGAATTATTTTAAAAAATAGCCATTTTTGAAATTCAAAATCATTGTGTTTTCAGGCAGATAGATTTACCACCTAAATAAGTTGCTAAATAACATTGCCCATATGTCTACTTTACATTTTTATAATTTTTGAGGTCTGGATAATCTAATTTGATGTCACACGGATTATCGCTTTTCCGTCTTTTCTGATTGACTATTTTGGGGATGGATACCATTTTGAATTAAATTTTACATATTTAATCAAAACCCCCTATATAACCAACCCATTTTCAAATCTGCACCCCTCAAACTATCAGAAACAGCTTTTAGGAAGATTAACCCCTTGAGATCTTCATAGTAATCAAATCAAAATGGAGGTGAAATTTAGAATGGTCAAATTTTGTCGGTTATACGTTCATTTAGCCCTAAAAAACAGAAAAAGAGAAAACCCATCTTACAGTTTGTTATGCAATTCCTCCCGAGTGCAGAGACCCCCCCACATGTGGCAGTTACTTGCTTTATGGGCGCACAGCGAGGCGCAGTAGGGAAGGAGGGACCTGCAGCTGCAAGGATTTTAGTTTTCCCATTGGTCCCTTTTGCAGGCTATAAAATTTTAGCTTTTTCGTTATTGGGGCCATGTGATGCCATTTTTTTGCGGGATATGATGCTTTTTCCAGTTTTTTTTTGTGTTCACCGTGTTGCCCAATAATCTATGGTTCAATACGATTACGGGGATACCAGACCAGAATACCAGATACCAGAATATTTTTTACGTTTTACTAAATTTGTCAAATAAAACCCTGATGTGGGAAAAATCTATCATTTTTGCATTCACGTCTTCCAAGTGGCATACCATTTAAAATTTTTTTGGCTATGAAGTTGTTTGATGGCTTGTTTTTGCGTGACATGTTGTACTTTGCAACAGCATTAGATCTTGAGCTGAACCGGTATCAGTTCTCCGTCCAACATATCGGACGCTGAGCGCCAAGTCCCTGCACTCAGCATCCGATATATATCGGACGCAGAGCCCTAAGTCTGATATACTGTACGAGAGTTGATTTTCAGAAAATTACTATGTACTATTACTTTTGTCAGCTCAACCTATTTCACGAACCATCAGGAGTTTCTTAAAAAGAAGGTTACCAACAATTTTGTCCATATGTGCAAGTGTTTAACTGAGGCCATCTTTATAAAGAAATGCAACCACCGGACAGAGAATAAAAAGAAAAGTAATTAATAAAATGAAATGGTTCCAAAATAGTGCCAGTACTTCTAGTGAAGAATCATCAAATGTTGGTTGAGGCTTAGGCTTCCCAACCTGTCAAATAGTTTTTAGACACAGTGGGGGGATTCTTTAAGATTGGTTATTTGAACGTGAGCCTTAAAGTTCCCCTCAAAGCTGCTCTGTTCTCTCAGTAAATACAGGTGCAAAGTCGTTCAAACCTGTAGACCATTTCTGAATTGGCAGAGTTATTTTACAGATTTTAGCAAATCTGTTGAGCCAGGTGTTCTCGAACCTATCCCTATCTCGCCTGCTCTATAACATAAGGATGCAGCATTAGTAAGCCCATCTTGGCCAATAATATCCTCTGTAGAGGATATGTTCATGTGTTCCTAAATGGAATTCATAGAGAAATATACAGCGAGCCAGCACTTAAAAAAAAAAATTATATACTCACCTTCCGGCGGCCCGATGCGCAGCGCTGCTCCCCCAATGTCCGCGCTGCTCCCCCGATGTCAGCGCAGGTCCTCTTCTGTCTTCAGTAACATCCTGCAGAGCGCGGCCATGTTTCTTCACGGCCGGAGCATAGTATGATGTCTGCATCGGCCTACTATGCGCCGGACGGACGGCAAGAGCGTGGCCGCGCCCTGCAGAATCTTACCGAAGATGGAAGAAGTTGGAAGGCAGAAGAGGACCCGCGCTGACGTCGGGGAAGCAGCGCTGCACATCAGGGCCGACGGAGGGTGAGTATATAGGTTTTTTTTTTTTTTAATGCTGGGCTACAGGGGGCAGGCTGGGCTGTCTGTATAATACGGGGGCAGGCTGGGCTGGCTGTATACTACAGGGGGCAGGCTGGGCTGGCTGTATACTACAGGGGGCAGGCTGGGCTGGCTGTATACTACAGGGGGCAGGCTGGGCTGGCTGTATACTACAGGGGGCAGGCTGGGCTGGCTGTATACTACAGGGGGCAGGCTGGGCTGGCTGTATACTACAGGGGGCAGGCTGGGCTGGCTGTATACTACAGGGGGCAGGCTGGGCTGGCTGTATACTACAGGGGGCAGGCTGGGCTGGCTGTATACTACAGGGGGCAGGCTGGGCTGGCTGTATACTACAGGGGACTTGCTGGCTATATACTGGGGGGGGGGTCTGTGATCTATGCTTTTCCCACTTTCAACTTATACTTGAGTCAATAGGTTTTCCCAGTTTTTGGTGGTAAAATTAGGGGTCTCGGCTTATTCTCGGGTCAGCTTATACTCAAGTATATACGGTATCTAAACCCAGCATTACAATAACCACAATCATAGAATTACAAAAAAAACAAACCAGTCTGGCAAGATTGTCACACCTATACAAGATCTGTATGAATATATCTGCAAAGAAGCTCTCAAAAGTTAAATCATTTATTTGTTAGCATTGTTTAATGGACTTTGTTTTATTTTTCACCATTTTGAAGGGCTGAGTATATATGTACACATCTGATACATCTATATGATCTTCTGATTCATAAACAGTGTACAATGCAGGCTTTTACGTTGTTGCAAACTACGAATAACATTTTTGCAGCTACTCCTGATATATTTGGTTTAAAGAAAACTGTCTAGACGGAAAACAATTGTGTCCTTTACTCATCAGAGCAACTCCTTTGTAGAATGTAGTTATTGATAATGAAGCAAAGATTCTTAATTCTTTTTTTTGCTGTTCCATAAATAGGGGAAACTGAAAGCACAAAACCAAAACTAAAGTATAAGTGTCATACAGTAAAGAAACTAAACATGACCAGAACATTTCTGACAGAAAAGAAAGAAAGTGATGAGGGAGGTGAGTATTTGACTGACAATATATATTGTTTTTTGTAAAATGGTGTCCTTATATATAGTTTATATATAGAATATATAGTCCTGGCGAGCCAAAATCATAATCTCGGCCATATGTGCAAGTGCTCCAGTCCTAACTCTGCAAAGATTTGCTCAAACATCCTGCTCATTTAAGAAGGCATTACTCTAGGGCAAATATGAAGTTAGGTGTTCCCATTCTCTTCCCAATCTTAATGTTGGCTTGTGAAGGAAAACAATGAACACATTGACCCATTGGTTCCCATTCTCTTCCCAATCTTAATGTTGGCTTGTGAAGGAAAACAATGAACACATTGACCCATTCCAAAGCCTGGACGGAAGCTCTGGGGGTTTAGGGGAACTGCTTCTGCCAATAAGTAGCTTCCTCTGACTTTCGTCCCTAGATATGAAAACGTCACTCATTGGCTGAAGTGGGTCATATGGTACCTGGAAGTTCCAGTCCCAACTCCATTTCAAGAATTTGTGAAATTATGACAAACTTCTTTTTTTTTTTTTTTTTTTATACACTATTCTCACTCCCTTCTCATCTTATCAGAAAGTTATTTTAGAAAAGTGTGCTCTGCCAGAGCACCTAGCATCAGTGAAACTCTGATCTTAGGCCATTAACCCCATAGATTATGTGGTTCATAGTAACCGTGAAATCTTAGGGGTATGGTATGAATACCAAAATATCCTGGTGATAGATGCCAGATAATGTATTACTAATTATGAAATATTCATATTTACTAGGAAATCAAATAAGATATACTTGTGATGTTAAAGAGCTCTTTATTTACCCAGCTAATTTGTTCTGATATTGTGTTACTTACTAGATCATAGAAAAAATGTGTATAGTTACAGTTTTCACTAAGTTTCTTTGTGATACATGTTATTATAAGACTGATCACTTATATGTTTTAGGTAAAATTGAATGGTTCCAGATTAAAGATGATAGTTCTGCTAGTTGGCCACAGATGATCTGCAGCTTTGCACAGGAAACTGAGGATGTTGTTGAGTCTCAAAGTGAAGATGATGACCCTGGACAACTGGATGTATCTAATGAGGACACTGGACAAGTAGAGCAGGACATTCATTCAGAAGGGAAGCAACAGTCATCTGATTGTGAGAAAGGGCCATCTGAATCTGAAGCAAAAATACACATGAACATAGAGAAATTAGACTGTGACCCTAACCTGCTACACAAAGAAATATGTGTAGCAGGAAGAGACACTCCTTCAGCTGAGGTTGCCTTTACACAGAAAGAGGACTTAATCCATGCAGCCTCAGAAGACGATTGGTGCACTTCATAGCACTTAATAACTTTTTTTTTTACTGTAGGCAAACATAATTGCTAGAGCTGTTAAATTGATAGGTCTCGAGCTTTTAAGGAAAAATTGATCATCCAAAAATGTTTTTCATTTGACAGGATAGATGGATAATGTATTGTAAATAGAATAACTTTCTTCATACATTGGGGAAGATGCATTAAAGCATTTTTTCAGACTTCTGGTATAATCTGCAGCAAAAATGCCACATTTATCAAGGCTTTTAGACCTCTTTTCTACACTTTTCTGACGTGTCCGACTAAAGAGGCGTAACCTGTGAAAATGGGGCATGTTCTTTGAAAAAGGGGGCATGATGGGGTGGTTAATGGGCTGTGCATCAAAAAGTCAAGACTGTCGCCACATTGTGGGGCACAAGTTTAGACCGACTCTAAGGAAGAGTAAAGGAGGACACAAAATTTTGCATCACAGTGATAAATCTGGTGCAGCAAAAAACTAGTTCTATTTCTCTCTAATTTGGATTAAAGGGCCTTATTCAATGGTTGTAGAATGTTTTATTGCGTGGTTAAACCCTTTCTGTATAGAGCTTCAGAAATACTTGGGTATGGGTACTACACTATAGCTGAGCACTAACCCTGACTAACCACTATATGGTGCTTCTGTACATTTAAATTGCAGGATGCTTGTTAACAAGTATCATTAATAATGGTGAAACAAATGTGGTTTCCTTCATATGTTCAATGAGTGTAGTTAGTTCCTGTTTACTTGAATGGAAGCTGGGCTGCAGTGGCCCAGGCCACCCTTATACCGAACTATTTTTCCATTTGGTTTTGTGTTTTTATAGTTGTCTCCAGCAGCATAATAAAGAGTTGATCAATGTGGGTCCCATGATCAAATATTGATGATCTATACTATTGTAGTGAAAGGGTGGTGGGGAGAATCCTCTCCTGGGGTACATAGGCACACCAAGAGTCCACATAGCAAGATTGTTTACCACAGAGTTTGGCCAGTTATACTATCCTGATGCAGGGTTTGCATCCTATACAAAACAACAAATCCTATACCTATCCGGTTCTAACTCAGATGTCCTGAGACCTCTTAGAGATTTCCTAACTCATCCAGTACCAGCCTTGTATCTTGCACCACAAACATACAAAGTTCAGCAATTCCCCTATTGCTGTGGCTCCTCTGGCCTGCCACACAGCTCGTTGCCTCCCCAGAGTGGAGTCCCTGGGAAAAGAGTTTTCCATTATTATGCAGCTATTCCAGCTGCTAATTGATCTTCATTAACAGGCTAGAACTGTGTGTGCCATAGGGAAACGCCCAGCTTTTCCTTGGTAGAGGTGCACTTTTTCTGCTCATGTCCTCTTTTCTCAGAGCTAACCTACCAGCAAAGGTGATAGATCAGGATTCATAAGACAAGACTTCTTTCTTTTAAAAAACTGTGCCACACCTATCATAGGTTTTGTCTGAAATTGCTCTTCAGCTCCATTTAAGTGTATTGGGCTGATATATGATGGCATTTATGACCAATAGCTTCCGAAACAGCACACAAGTCTATCATCCATATTCTTGTCATTCTTGACTACCTTTTGCGATGAAAAATAGAATAATTAAATTAAAGTTTTATGTATTTTTATGTTGTATGTTTTGATAATAAACCATTGCTTTTTGAATTGCTGAATTGGATTTCACAGAAACACAAAGTTGTAAAACTTAACCTGTTTATTAGTATTTAGGCCAAGGTTCGTGTAGTGAGCTTTAACATTTGCATCTACCCTAAGGTTACCTCCCTTGAAAGTCCCTTGTTTTTTAGCAAGCCATATTCAGTCCCCATGCTGTCAGCTGAAGATGATTGACCGCCGGATGAAAGATCGGACCCTGGAACAGAAGATGCTGGCATACTTGCAACTTCATGTAGTCCTCTGAAGTGGAGATAGAAAGGGGGAAAAGCATACAAAACGCAGCAAGGGCACTACCCCACATGAGGAATCTGCCCGTGACTAAGAGAAAAACTTTTGAACTTGATAGTTTCCCCAGAGATGAATAAGCCCATAGTCGGTGTGCCCTATTTTGCTATTATGGTCTGAAAAATGTCCTTTTTTAGACCCCATTCTCCTTCACTTAAAGGGCATCTACCAGCAGGTTACCTGACGGTAGATGACTACTACGTACCTCCCTATCCTGTTCCCGTGTGTCCCAAGCTTAATTTCTTAAATGTGGGGTAGGCAAAGAATAGGAAAGCAGCACTCCGTGTCAAATAGGTGTTTATTTCACCAGTGGAGATTACAACGTTTCAGCTATCTCAATGTAGCCATTTTCAAGTCTTGAAAATGGCTACATTGAGATAGCTGAAACGTTGTAATCTCCACTGGTGAAATAAACACCTATTTGACACAGAGTGCTGCTTTCCTATTCTTTGCCTATTGGATGTTTGGGATCCTTGAGTCGGACCTTTACAAGCCTGCACCCTACCCTCGGATATAATCCGTATTCACACTGCCGCTTCATCCCTCCAATTGCTAGCTTAAATGTGGGGTAGATGCTCTTTGTCAACAGTGCCCTCGCTGCGCATTGTTTGCTTTTCCCCCTTTATAACTCCTCCTAAGAGGACTACATGAAGTTGCCAGTATGACAGGATCTTCTGTTTCAGGGTCCGGTCTTTCATCCCCCGGTCCATCATCTTCAGCTGACAGCATGGGGACTGAATATGGCTTGCTTAAAAAACAAGGGCCTTTCAGACAAGGTAAAATGTTGCTGGTCTTTTTACAAAATAGACTTGATATGGGATTAAGGGTCTCTACCCTGAAGGTCCACATTTCCGATCTTACTGTCTAACTGTATTGTAAGTTAGCTGACTGTCCTCTCATTTATAAAAGAGGCCTGTAACGCTGGCGATGGGTTCCGCCCCTTGTCACAGTCCTCGTCGCAGGCTTACCTTTGGCCGGGCCAGCCATGCTTCAGCTTCCTTAGGACACGGGCAGCGCCTCTCTCTCCTTCTTAAAGAAGCAGGGCGTTTCCCATCTAGGCTCCCCCTGCATGCCCTGTTCTCCGTGCCTGAGCAATGCTGCTTGCCTTGATTACAGACTGTTATTGACTACCCGCCTTGCCTGACCCCCTTGGTACCAAGAACTGGTGTCTTTGTGTCCGCTGGGCCAGCTGCTATCTATACGGGGACCACCATAAGAGGTAGCGGCCTTGTTATCTCTCTCTGCAGTCCAAATCCCTGTTTAGGCGGTACAAGGGTTAATACCAGAGAGGTCAGAGGATAACACCCTTAGTGTGTGGCTCTAAACCAAACCAGTTAGACAGCACAGTGGGTTTACAGCACGCTTTTTATCACAGTGCCTACAGAATTTGGCCTCCGGTCCAGGCTTCCTTCTTGGGACCTTAAGCTAGTGCTTTCCCTAACTACAGTGCCGTTTTCAACCTTTTTCTCTCAGGTTTCTCAGTTTTAAAACAGCCTTTCTTCTGGCCATAATTACCGCTAGAAGAGTCAGACAAATCTAAGCTTTTTCTTTTAAAGCCCATATTTTAGGATTTTAGATTATATTAAAACATCATTTTTCTTTTTTGCCAAAGATTCCAGATTCCAATGCGTGCAAGCGTGTCTCTCTGCCCAAAGGAATATGTGGTGTTATTTCTGTTTAATAAACTTTATTGAATTTGGCAATGCGTAATTAGGGCAATTCGCAATTGTAAAGGTGACTCCTATTAAACACATATCACATGTAGTAATAGAAGTAGAAATATATCACAATCAGTAGTTAAAAAATTGTATATGGGGGACCTCTGCATTGTGTAAGTCAAAGGATCGAACAGAGGCCATCCCCCCAATATAAGTAACTAAAACTGAGATATTTGAGTCTATGCTAATTGAATAACATACAGTAAACCACACTTACCTTGCTAGACAAGTAAGAGAGGAGTAACACATATAGAAAAGACCGGAGCTATCTGGTGTTATTTAGCTGACAAAAGCAGGTTTACTTTCTGTAACTATGACTGTTTATGTTCTGTAACTAGAATGTTATTTCTAATAAATTGTTGTATGTGCAACACCCTGCCAACTCATAGGCAAGGTGGTAGTTGCAAATAGCTCCCTCTCCATGTCAGAAGCTGTTAGGGAGACTGATCACCTTTCTAGGAAGTCTCTAAGTACTGGAGCACTTTGTAATTACAGCCACTGCCTGGTAAGGCAAGAGTTAACAATGGCAAGTGTTATTGTCCAATTATGTTTTTTGTGATATTGTAAACCAAGCCGGAAGCTGATTGGATAGTGTTGCCACCTGACCAAGGGAGTATATAAACCCCTGGTGGGTGGGAGCACATGGTCAGACCTCATGAGTCAGAGTGAGAGACTCCATCTTGGAGCATGTGTCAGCTGCAGTAAGCAGCGGGAAGTGCAGCTCCTGAAGAGCTGCATCGGCCAGTGTCTTAATACCAGGAACCAGAGGTGCCTCAGGCCACTACCTAGCACCTGGGGCAAGTCCAGAGACCTCTGGGCCAGAACAGAGAACCACTATCTGGCCTCTGGCTACTACCAGGCTGTATACAACCTTCCTGTGGACCAGCTATCTCCATGAGCCTTCCAGCTTGCTGAATTTGCTGCTACCGGTTGGCTGTTGACTGCTGTTGAAAGTTGAATAAAGAACTGTAAGTTGATTTGCAAAACGTTGCCTACATGTAATTCCTGGTTAAGGCTGCTTACCACCACGGGCTTCCCCATCCATTACCCAGGGATTCCTCCTACAGACACCTCAATGGTTGCCCCAGGGAGAAACTATTGCATCAGCTCCCCCCATATTTCTTGCACATACAACCTGCTGGAGACCTGCCAGACTGTATGTCAGCCCTCCGTTCCCCATACCAAGCACCCTGACCATAGCGTACCCAAGGCTGCACTAGCCAGCCACTTCGGTATTCTGTGCCCCGGCCTCCAGGCCACAAGAAAAGGCTAGGCCCCGGTGGGGGATGTTGCATATGCTTGCATCCTAGAAGGTACTCTCTTATTGAACTGAAGAGGTAAGATGAGTGAACCCAGTTTTAAAGGTTTTCTTCAGTATTGTTTTCTGTCCTGGGGGGTGGGGGAGCACTCCTTGCGTACCGCTGTGGAGGCTAAGGGAGAAATCCAATAACAGGTAAGTAATTTTCATCTTTTTCATTGACTATTTGCATAGACTGGCATATTTTCTTCAGCGCAGTGCTGCTTCTCTAAAAAACGTCAAGGCCTGATGTCAAGGCAATGGTGTTTTCAAGGGTGCAGTAACAGGTTTATGGTAAGAAGTTGCTTTGATTGTCATGGCACTGGGAAGCGTTGATGTTTACCATTGCAGTATATTGAAAAATGATTCTCTAAGGAATGAGTAAAGTACACGTAGCACATCCTCTGGGCATCATTGCTTTAGAGTTAAGTGAGCTGCAGCAGGATGTTTTGTTGCATGGAGATTATAAAGAAAATGTACTCTTATTTTATATTCAAAACATTTTTATTAAAGGTTTAATCTTATAACAATATAGAAGACCATGCAAGAAAGAAAAAACGAGAATTATTATGAAATACAGGTTAATGCAAACATAAGTCACGCAGGACCATGTATTAAGTAACTCAGAGGTATATCCAGAAAAAATAGCATTTTTCTGCTAAGGGAAACAAAATTTTAAATAACTAATTGCATATTAGCTTATATTTTAAGGACCCATTTGTATATTAATTATGCTTATTCCTGGAATACCCCTTTAAGTGTTAAGAGATACTGGGGTTCATTTACTAAGGGCCCGATTCGCGCTTTCCCGACGTGTTACCCGAATATTTCCTATTTGCGCCGATTTCCCTTGAATTACCCCGGGATTGTGGCGCATGCGATCGGATTGTGGCGCATCGGCGCTGGCATGCACGTGACGGAAATCGGGGGGCGTGGCTGAACGAAAACCCCATAGATTCGGAAAAACCGCTGCATTTAAAACAAAAAATGTGTCGCGGAGCTTGCACTTACCTTCACTAGGAATAGGCCAGTGAACTTGAGCGCGTTCCGATGCTCTTCAGCGCAGCAGCGCCACCTGGTGGACGTCGGAATCCCGGCCGGACCCGAATCCACCGCAGAGAACGTGCCGCTCGATCGCGAATGGACCGGGTAAGTAAATCTGTCCCACTGTTTTTAAGTGTCAGGCCCTGTTTTGTCAACGTTTTGTTGAACCCATCTCTCTAGGTGACTAGCTCAAATCCCCTCATGACTGACTTTATATATTAGATACATATATTGTCTATACATATTCCTGTATGTCATTAATAATATTTTTTTCACCTGTACTGTATTTTTGTTTTATTATATTGCATACATAACATATATAGTGCATATTTATTACTTTAAAGCTATAGTGATTTTGCTAAATTATTATATATGATTCCCCCTTTGAAAACAAACAGAACAATGCCTACTTTGTGCTGCTTGCACTTTACAAAGTTATGGCATTCTCTGTTCTGAAAGTGTTTGACAAAAATCTTTTTCACCAAAGGAGAAGTGGGCGGAGACTAATGTCTGTCAGTCTATGCCCTCAAGCTGGGGCCAGCTAGCTTTTCCACAGATCCCATGATGCCTTGAATCTCTAGCATTAAATACATGTAGCTTCCCACAAGTAAATGAAGTGAACACTGCACAGGGCACATACAGTATGTATAGGGTGACAGCCTGGCAGCTTACATCACATGCAGCAGTAGGGGACATGTAATAGGTGGGAGTAATCATAAGGAAACCAGTTACATGAAGTGTATAACCTGTGCAGTGTGAGCACTAAGGGTTAATACCTTACCTGCACAGAGCTTGAACTGCCAATGACAATGTGGCGGAAGAAAGCCGCATGAAGTGCAGAGAGAGACAGACAAAGAAAGTTCTGTAGAATCACAGACTAGTGTGGAAGGACTAATAGGGAACAGGGGAGATCTTGTAGCTCAGTATTCTGTGCAGAAGACATCTGCATTCACTGTCTTGGACACATCCAGCTGTCACATGACCTCCTCTCTGAGCAGGGATCAGCTGATCCTCCTCTCCCATGAAACTGACCAAGAAACATAGTGTAAACCAAGTACGGATTCACAGGGCTTACCAGCAGAGGGAGAGCCATTACAGCACTGAGGTAATCTGATGGGGATAGTAAAGAAACTACTGAATATAGGTAACAAAGATAATAGACAACATTGTTTTATATCCCAAGAGCTATTGTTTTGTGGAAAAATAAAAAATAACAGTTACTCTTTAATTGTTTTGCATAGACCCAGCCCAAGTTTTCTTTATTCAAAAATGTTTTCTATTTTTCTTTTCTTTCTAGCAAGACGGCAACCTTGCCTTGAATAGTATTAAGCTTTATCAATTCAGTAAATTGAATACATAACATAGTGTGTGAGGAAAATTATGCTGTTATATATATTATATTGTTGTTGTATATATTAAATAAGAACATTTGAATATTTGTAAATCTAAAGCTACTTCTCATCTAGAAAATCCTGTTCAAAGATATAAAAAAACAGGAACAGGTTATAGACAAATTCTGAACTAAAATTACCATATATACTCCAGTATAAGCCTAGGCTTATACTCAAGTAAAACAAATATATATATCAAAACTCACCTTTACGGCTTTCCTCTCTGCTGGCTATATACTGGGGGATATGGGGTGACAGGCTATATACTGGGGGGCAGGTGCTGGCTATATACTATGAGGCAGGGTCCGGCAGGCTATATACTGGGGAGGCTGTGACCAATGCATTTCCCACCCTCGGCTTATACTCGAGTCAATAGGTTTGCCCAGGTTTTAGTGGTAAAATTAGGGGCCTCGGCTTATACTTGGGTCGGCTTATATTCGAGTATATACGGAATATATATATATATATATATTTATGTTTAAGTTGGGTCTTCTATGCTGTCACCAATCTTTATCAATGTCAGACCTACCACTGTTAAAGCCATAGCAAGGTGTGAAGGGTGAAGTAGACCAGACTTTTTGTTGCACAACAGTAAAAGTCAAAGCTTCTTTCATCATATTCTTCCAGCGTAAACTTTTGATATTCAATAAAATAATAGAATTTAAATGAAGATACCAAGGGCCAGAAATAAGAGGCAAATCAATAGATCAATCACATAATTAAAATGTCAGGGACAGTTTCCTCTGATGCTTACTATAGTATTGGTTTAGTAGATGTTATAGTCTTTCTGGAAGTGACCTTTTTTCCTATCCATTACCAAAGCTATGAATGTTAAGATCCATGTTCTTCTTTTTACAAATTTGTGCTTCTCTGCACTTTCATGGCCTTTTCTAATGAATAGCCCTGCAGCAGGTTTCCAGCTGCTGCACAATCCTCCGGAGAAACCACTTAGCAACCTTACAGCTCTCCAGGGGATCGACAAAACAAATCTTTGTGTGTTTGTAAGATTCAAACGGACAAGACTTATTATAGCACCCAAGAATATGATGTATTATATGTTATGCACACATTATGCAGAATATACATATACAGGTGGTCCCCTACTTAAGAACACTCGACTTACAAACGGACCTCTGGATGTTGGTAATTTACTGTACTTTAGCCTTAGGCTACAATAAACAGCTATAACAATTATCAAACGTGTCTGTAATTAAGATTTGTTAATCCTGGTTCTTATGACAACCCAACATTTTTAAAATCCAGTTGTCACAGAGACCAAAAAATTTTGACTGGGATTACAATAATAAAGTATACGGTTCCGACTTACATACAAACTCAACTTAAGAACAAACCTACAGAACCTATCTTGTACATAACCCGGGGACTGCCTTTACACTGTGGCAGGGATTTATAATGGCTTATACAAGCCATGATAAGGTCAGAATTCTTGGGGCACGGTCAGAAATTGCAATTTCCTCTCTTACAAGTGGCCATGGAGGGGCACGGAGTGGGATGCCCCACCTATTATCTATAGCTTAATTCTAGTTATAGAGTAGGCACTGCCGGAGCCTCTTAATATAGTCTCTTTGTATATCCATTACTACCTGTAGTCATCTGTTAACCACCTCCAATAGTAATATATTTTGTTTTAGTTTTTCTATCCCAATACCATATATACCAACTTTTCTGATGACATTGAGAATTGAAATGTACAGTGGGTAAAATTCCCAAATTCCTAATTCTCTAGAATATAAACAACAGGTACAGGTTTATTTAAATGTACTAATAAAAAATAATATGAAAAACAATATTCTTTTTTTCATATTGTTAATTGTCTGCAAATAATAAAATTGAAAAACATGTGATTAAACTAAACTAATGTATTTAAGAAGAGCAAAACTTGTCATAAAAACAAAATGGTTATGGTATGTAAAGCTGTTGTAGATATATTCTCATTTAAAGAGAACCTGTCACCAGTAATGTCATTTTTAGCTGGTGACAGGTTCCAATAGCCTATGCTATGCTGATTTTAAAAATGCCTTTGTCAGCATTCTGAATCAGCTAAAAATGGTGATAAGTTTGCTTTTAGCTCTCACTGCAAACCGCCAGCGGGTGGGAAAGGTGGTATGGAAAGAGCTGCAAATTGCTAATGGCTAACACCCAAGGCCGCTGCTTGCAGTGCTGCAATTGGCATTTTTTAAACCGGCAGTGCTGTATTGGCCCAGATTGTCCCTTTCTGTGGACGTCATCAATGATGGACGATGGTTGACAAAAAATTATCTCTAACCATGAAACATAGAAATTTTTTTTTTTACAAAAGATTTACATTATTTAACATTATTTACGTTATTTATATATTTATATATATATTAAATATCTTCATGATCGTACTGACCCAAAGTATAATGAGGAGTGAAAGCCATAAAAGCAGAGCTTACAAGAAAGTGTTGCAAATCCGTTTTTTGTCAATTTCATTTGCATTTGGATTTTCCATTTCCCAGTATATGGCATTTTAAATACTGTCACTAGGAAGTACAATTTGGTATGCAGAAAACAGCTCTATACATGGAAACATAACTGAATTGTTAAAGGAGAGGAGCAAAATATGGAAACATACAAATGAAAAATGGTGTCTGCATGGAGGGGTTAAAGAACATCATATGAACAATATACACTCACCGGCCACTTTATTAGGTACACCGTGCTAGTAACGGGTTGTACCCCCTTTTGCCTTCAGAACTGCCTTAATTCTTTGTGGCATAGATTCAACAAGGTGCTGGAAGCATTCCTCAGAGATTTTGGTCCATATTGACATGATGGCATCGCACAGTTGCCGCAGATTTGTCGGCTGCACATCCATGATGCGAATCTCCCGTTCCACCACATCCCAAAGATGCTCTATTGGATTGAGATCTGGTGACTGTGGAGGCCATTCTTGTCATGTTCAAGAAACCAGTCTGTGATGATTCCAGCTTTATGACATGGCGCATTATCCTGCTGAAAGTAGCCATCAGTTGTTGGGTACATTGTGGTCATAAAGGGATGGACATGGTCAGTAACAATACTCAGGTAGGCTGCGGCGTTGCAACTCTTTGGTACCAAGGGGCCCAAAGAGTGCCAAGAAAATATTCCCCACACCATGACACCACCACCACCAGCCTGAACCGTTGATACAAGGCAGGATGGATCCATGCTTTCATGTTGTTGACGCCAAATTCTGACCCTACCATCCAAATGTCGCAGCAGAAATCGAGTCTCATCAGATCAGGCAACGTTTTTCCAATCTTCTACTGTCCAATTTCGATGAGCTTGTGCAAATTGAAGCCTCAGTTTCCTGTTCTTAACTGAAAGGAGGGGCACCCGGTGTGGTCTTCTGCTGCTGTAGCCCATCTGCCTCAAAGTTCGACGTACTGTGCGTTCAGAGATGCTCTTCTGCCTACCTTGGTTGTAACGGGTGGCGATTTGAGTCACTGTTGCCTTTCTATCAGCTCAAACCAGTCTGCCCATTCTCCTCTGACCTCTGGCATTAACAAGGCTTTACGCCCACAGAACTGGCGCTCACTGGATGTTTTTTCTTTTTCGGACCATTCTCTGTAAACCCTAGAGATGGTTGTGCGTGAAAATCCCAGTAGATCAGCAGTTTCTGAAATACTCAGACCAGCCCTTCTGGCACCAACAACCATGCCACGTTCAAAGGCACTCAAATCACCTTTCTTCCTCATACTAATGCTCGGTTTGAACTGCAGGAGATTGTCTTGACCATGTCTACATGCCTAAATGCACTGAGTTGCCGCCATGTGATTGGCTGATTAGAAATTAAGTCTTAACGAGCAGTTGGACAGGTGTACCTAATAAAGTGGCCGGTGAGTGTATGATCTGTATCACTTTATTCCCTGTCTAGACCTTCAGCTACAGGACTGCTCCTAAAGGTAGAACATACTGCACCTCGTACTTTACCTAGTCCCCTGACACTGTCCCTAATGCTATGCCTATCAGTTTTTGATTTGACTAGTCTTCGGCTCTACAGATGCCTAGAGGTGAAAAACTGCTCCTGACTATATATTCTGTGTTTATACCTGTTTATACCTTCCCCAAAGTAACAAAATGTGTGAACAAAACCTCAACACTGTGAAGAGTGACATACCTGGACTTACTCCCTTCAAGATGTCAAGAAGAAATGACACGAGATAGCACAGACTGATGCATATCCAGCACTAGCCGTGATGTCGTCATTACTACCAATGAATTATATATAGCATGTAATAATGTGGATATCATAGTAATGTATGCTCACATGTGTCCAGGGTTGGTACAGCTTTGCTAATGATGTTATTTTGTTGGTAACATTTATTTATGTACCGATCCCTGAATATATTATAGTCAAAAAACATATAAAAATGGTAAGCATAAAAAGCATATGAACAGCAAAACAGACAGGGACAAATGATCACAGCTTTTATTTCAAATTATACTCCTAAAAATTAAAGTTGGACTTTTACTTTCTTTAAGACATCTTTGTAGATCTATCCTGTGGTAGAATGATAAGAACACCAAAGTCAGTTTTATGTTTTTTTTTAATTAGACATTATATTTTCCAATACCGAAAATACCAGTAGATACATTTATCTTGTTTGCATTCAGATCTGGACAATATTGTGTAAATATTGTGTCACCTTTTGCCTATCAAACTCATAGGCCTACATTACTTTACAACCAAAAAGCCATGTTCTAGAAGTCATGTGATGTCAGGACCATTATAAGGGGTATTCCCGAAGACAAGATGTACTCAGGATAACAAAATAACACATTCTCTAAATCACTGCTATTAACAAAAATACAGCATTTCTCAGATATAAGTCCAACCTGTCTCTATTAGTCCTGGTGCATACAATTTCGGTTGCTGCGGGATCCAACTGTAAATCTTCAGATTTTTATGGTGAGGCATGGTAGATTCTTCTCATGAATAGCTTCTCCTATTTTCTTGATGCAGTGTGTGATCTCTGCCCCTCCTCCTGCATTACAAGATGAGCTCACACACAGACACTTCCTGCCGGAAAGCATCATTATGCACAGACAAACTGACAGTGTTTGTTATAGCTCTGATGTAGCAGAGCTGAAATGTGCCATTGTGTTATATGCATCTCAAGGATCTCATCATCTCTCATCTCTAATCTGTCTCATCTCTCTTTTTCTGTGTGCTGAAAACTAGTAGAATGTTCAGAAGCAGGGGCGTAACTTGAGGGGGTGCAAAGGGTGCGGCCCAAGAGGCTTAGGGGCCCATAAGGGGTCACTTTCCCATATGAGAAGACTAGTACTATACACAATACATTATAGTCGGGGGCCTGGCACAGACCTAGCACTGGGGCCCATCAGCTTCAAGTTATGCCACTGTTCAGAAGCTTAATAACAGTGTAGATAAACCCTGTACTCTGATAATCTAAGCACTTTGCCAGCACACAGCATTTCATATCACAGAGTAATCATGGAGTGTCTGCTTAGAGAGTCTCCACCCTCACTCTGGAATTTTACACTGACCGTCATTGAGTTATAGGAGCTAAAACAGCAATAAAACTGAATAAAATTGCAAAGTAGGGGGTTCAAATTATCTTTATTGTGTTAACATCATAAGGGGATTCAAATTTGAAAACTTTCTTTCATAAACAAACCCATTTGAAAAGGACCTTTCACTACCTCTATCTACCCCACCCCTTTAAAGCAGTGTTGTATTTGGGGACTGACTGCACCCATTTTTTAATTTTTATTTTTTACCAGGTACTGGGCCGGGAAAATAAAATTGTGTGCCCTGCAAACAGTCCATATCTAAATCCAACCCATATAATGCCCCCTTTCCTGCAGCCCCTTATCTAAAATATCCCCTTTCAATAAGGAACATCTTAGCAGAACACGTCTACCGTCAATAAAACTCGTGATAGATTTCCTTTAACATATTTCCCAGGCATATTTCTGATCTCTTGAGTCAGATGGACAGTGTCACTTGGCTTTCTAACCCAATGACCACCTGGCAATAAAGGTACCTTAAGACTATGCTCTTTACTGTCAGATGTGTGGCCCTTGACAGTATCAGACAGTTTTGCAGGAAATTCATCAAATTTGCTGCATGGATTTCTGCATAGAAAATTTACAGAAGAGCCAAAAATAATGAAACTGATTGCTAAGAAACAGTGGTGACTGGACAAATAATTAACTCTGTGCCATAATCAGTGGAACCATACCCACTAAAGAATGCACAGAGTTGGTGTTGGTGTAGGTGAAGTAGTAACCATATGAAATCTGGGTACAGAACCTTATCATGTAAAAACCCAAATGAAGGGATGTATGGAAAATAGATGAGAGATCCAAGAAACAAACCCAATTAATGGCCCAAATTAATTAATTTGACTGTATATTTTAACTACCGAGAATTCAACACAAAGACACAAACTATAAAATGACTGATTTCGACTTCCGGTTCCGGCGCGGGAATGTGAGGACGCACCTCAAAGAGCTCCCGTGAGCCGACCCCAGAAACCCGCAAAGAACCAGCCGGGGGGCAAATCGACGCTACCCGATTTGAGCCCTACAGTAGCGGAACGAGCAGCGGGCAATCCGGTGGCAGCGGAGTCGGCGGCAATCGCGCCCAGAAAGAAAAGGTCAGAGAGCCGGCCCGGAACCGCAGCACAGCCGCAACCGAAAGCGGGCAAGCACCGCAGCTGAGGATCCCCTGAACAGACCCACCGACAGCTGAGACCAAACGGTAGGAGAAAGGGGGAAGACGCAGGTGTCCTCGGCGGGAGAGATCACCCGCAGTAGCAGCACAAGGAGCGCAGAGCTGACAGGAAGCGCCATATTGGCTATAGCATCAGCACGTGGAGAAGCACGTGGAGGCAGGGAGACGGGCCAGGCACAAAGTAACGCCAGAACTCACAGGCTCCCCAGAAAAGGCCTGCCCAAGTCACAGCCAGACTGGCCAGAGATCTAATATATCCCAAAGCACAGTAGTATTTGGAGGCACGAAGTGATACATAGAAGAGTATTGGAGCCCCTGAGTGTATGGAGCGTTATCTCCTCCGCAGCGGTCACAAGACTAAAGCAGACAACGCTACTTCCACAGAACCTGCTCCACAAACAAATCTAGAACCTGTGAGAATGAGCTCCCAGCAAACTGACATATCGGCAGATGAGGAAATAGGAGCCTGTTCCCCCACGCCGCCAGACCCTGAGATGATGGCCGCGCAGTTCTCTCAAGATCCCACACCCCAGATAGACTATCAATCACTGGCGGCAGAGGTGATGGCAAAATTGGCGCCTGACATACATAAGGCCCTGGAGTCGTCAATACAAAAAGCTCTACAATCAGTGCGCACTGACATAGTGAAACAGGGGAGCAGGATATCGGAGGCGGAACGAAGAATCTCGCTCACAGAAGACTCACAGGTTGATCTAAAAAAACAACTAGAAATGGTCACGCTGGAAACTAAACGGCTGTCCGGAAAACTAGATGACATGGAAAATCGATCAAGAAGGAATAATCTCCGCATAGTGGGATTGCCGGAATCGGTCCGCCCAGGCGACTTACAGTTGTTTTGTGAACTTGACTTGCCAAAAGTACTGGGCCTCAAAGGAAGGTGCCGGGTGGAAAGGGCGCATCGATTGGGACCGGATCCGAGAGCAACTGAACCCCAGGTATCTGGAACAAACCAGGACATGAGCAGGCCGAGACAAGTAATAATGCGCTATCTGGACTACAACGATAAGACAGACATAATCAGAGCCTTCAGAAGGAGAACGTATCCGCTGATGTTTAAGGGTTCCAAAATATTGTTATTTGAGGACTACTCGGCAGAAGTTACCAAGAAAAGAAGAGCATTTAGTAACATATGTACAGCCCTAATAGAAAGGAAAATCCGATTCCAATTAGTGTTCCCAGCTACCCTTCGGGTGTTTTATAGCGATGGCTCCATGGGCATCTATGTCAACCCAAAGGAAGCAGAAGAGGCCCTCAAACGTCATCAAGTCCTGCCAACTGATCGGCAATCAAGAGACAGCAGAAAGCGAATGACCTCACCACAACCTCAAAGGCGCCCTCGACGCAGATTCCGCAGTCTGGAGTCCAGAACCTCCTCACCAGACCGAGACTTGAGGTTCCCAAGACCCAGCAGAGAACCCTGAACTGGTCGCCTGAGGGTGGGGTAAGGGAGCATAGCTCCACAAAATGTAGCAATACAGTTAGATAAGTTGAAGCATGTTATGTTATGTTGTCATAAAGGGGCCTAAACAGTAAGAGACTCCCGGGCAAGGGACTGTTATGATTTGATAGAGCAACCACTCAAGGAAAAGAAGGGTGAATTCAGCCAGAGCAATTCCCCACAATGAGCTAGCATGAAAGGCCCCCCTGGTGGACACTTATAGACACTTGGTCGGACTACTGAGGTGCTCTTTACACTCCTGAAAAAAGTGAAGTCCACAAGCCCAGGCGAGGACGGTCTGACGGCCGAACTCCTGGCTTCTAAGAAATATATTGTTGTTATGTGTTTCTGTTTTTTCTGGGGGGGATGGGATTCCTGTTATGCAATGTTATTGGCAAACAAAAACTATACACTAAATGTGATACATGTTAAGTGCATGGGGGGAGGGCGCACCACATTAAAGAGACGATCCAACACCTGTCAGACCGATGAAGCGATCTTTAAACAGGAAATACCAGCTTCTGGAATTTCATTGAAACCCGCCAACCACTTAAGCTAAAAGACATGAGAATTATCACATGGAACGTGAAAGGTCTGCGTTCCCCGCAAAAGCGCTCTAAGGTTCTTCGCCATTTAGGTAAATTACGCCCTGACATTGTCTTATTGCAAGAAACCCACTTAGAGGCATCAGACTACTTTAGACTTCAAAAATTCTGGGTGGGACAGGTGTATGGATCGCCTTCACAAAAAGGAAAGGCTGGAGTACTAACCCTGATACATAGGTCCTTTTCAGGGAAGGTGTTGCAGTCGAAACATGACACAGAGGGAAGACGGGTTTGGTTGCAGATAGAACATCAAGGGGAAATATGGTCGATATACAACATTTATGGCCCGAACGAGAACAATAGATGCTTCTTTAGGCAGGTCGTGGACTCCCTATTGGGAGATGGAGAAAGACTCATAATACTGGGGGGAGACTTGAACACAGTGGCATCGGTTGAGGAAGACCGTAAGAAACAAAATGGACAGACATCACGCCAAACAGAACGAGCGTTACCGGATCTTCTGTCACAAACAGGGATGAGGGACGGGTGGCGCGACACACATCCTGACGGGAGGGAATACACGCATTATTCACACCCACATAACAGTTGGTCACGCATCGATTACCTCCTGCTATCAGACAAAGCGAGCCAAAGGCTACTAACGTCGGAAATAGAAGAACTAGCAATATCGGATCACGCACCAGTGACAATCACATTACATGACGCACATCCCAAAGGTAGTGACATCCTTTGGCGTTTCCCGGCCTTCCTAACAAAGGACGATTCATTCAATAAAACACTAGAGGGATGGTGGGTAGAGCACGACTTCGAGAATGGGGTACACAAGGAGGAACCTGCAAAATTCTGGACGTCAGCCAAAACAGCAATAAGAGGGCGATTGATGGCCTACACATCTACACTAAAAAAGAAAATAGAAAAACAATATAGACAAGCCAGTGATACCCTAAGAGCAGCGTACACAACATTCCTAAACACTTCCACGCATGATTCAAAAATAGCATGGGATGAGGCCAGATCAAACTATGATCTATGGCTGGATAGAAAAGAGGAACAATACAGAAAGCCATACGAGGCAGAACTTTTCCGCTTTGGAAACAAGTCTGGGAGATTGATGGCCAGATTAGCAAAAGGAAGATTTAAACCAAACCATATCCCAGCTGTACGAAATAACGCAGGAAAGGTGCTTTCATCCCCCAAAGAGGTGAATGCAACTTTCAGGGACTATTACGCCAAGCTCTATAAGGACGACACGAAAGGGAGTGGGGAAGCGAAGAGTTTTATATCCTCAGTCAAATTACCCAAGCTTAGTCAAACCCAGCTAGACATGTTAAACCAAGACGTCACAGAGGAAGAAATAGGAAGAGTGATTAGCACACTAAAAAATGGAAAAGCCCCAGGTCCCGACGGGTACACCTCAGAGTTTTATAAAGCGTTAAAAAAACAAATAATCCCCATACTGATGCCATATTTTAATGGAATTCTCCAACATGGCAAACTCCCTCTGCACTCTAAAACGGCGTATATAAAGTTAATTCCCAAAGACGGCAAAGATCCCCTGGACCCTGGCTCCTACCGCCCTATTTCCCTAATAGACCAGGACATCAAGATTCTATCGAAAATCATGGCAGACAGACTGTCACTCTGTATGCCAGCACTAGTCGGGGAGTCCCAAGTAGGTTTTATCAAGGGGAGGGCGGCAGTGGCTAACATACGCAAGGTACTGGCAGTCCTAGATAGGGTAAAATACTGTCCACAGCCAGGGGAACATCCGACCCTGGTGGCATTAGATGCCGAAAAAGCGTTTGACAACGTGAAATGGCCCTGGCTGTGGACAGTCCTGCATAAATATGGATTCACCGGGAAGTTTTGCACCCTGCTAAAGGGTCTGTATAATGAGCCGGTGGCAAGGATACACACTCCAGGGTTCCTGTCAGCGCCATTTAGGCTACAGAAGGGCACAAGACAGGGATGCCCTCTATCGCCCTTGCTCTTTAACTTGGCGCTGGAACCGTTAGCAAGATCTCTTGAAGATGGGGCGCTGTTTGAGGGTATTAAAATAGGTAAAGAAACCGTAAAGCAGGCGCTTTTTGCAGACGATGTAATTTTGTTCTTTTCCAACCCAGAGAAACACCTAGAGAGGGTACTAGGACATATTGAGAGATTCGGTGCATTCTCAGGGTTTACCATCAATGTGGCAAAAAGTGAAATGTTGGAGTTAAGTCCAGGAACAACTAGCGCTAATTGGCCGCAACCAAACATGCCCATAAAGAAGGCGCGTACATACTTAACATACCTGGGAATCCACATCGGGCGACAACCCGAACAAATTTACACACTAAACTACCCTCCCCTAATTGAAAAAATCCTGAAAGAATTGGAAAGGTGGCAACAGCTTCCCTTAACTATGTTAGGACGGGGTCATCTAATAAAGATGATCTCGTTTCAGAGACTCCTCTACCCCCTACAAACTATCCCTGTCCTACTGACTCACATGGACGTAAACAAAATAACAAAAGCATTCCAAACATTCCTGTGGCGGGGTAAAAGACCTAGAATCACAGCCAAAAAGCTGATGCTCAGCAAATGGGAAGGGGGTATAAACTTACCCAATATAAGAGGCTATAACCTAGCCTGCTTATTTAGACATGTGGTGGATTGGATCAATGACACGGCCAAATACTCCAACACAAACCTGGAGAGAGAACTGGTGGCGCCAAATGATGTGGTGACATTGCTCCACACCAGTTTCCCGAAAAGGCCCTTAATAGCAAGGCAGTCATTAGTAATACGTGATACGCTGGTAGCATGGAAGGAGGTGAGAAAACTATACCACTTACCCTTCCTGCTGTCTAAGCACATGCCACTCTGGAATCATAAGGAATTTATGCCAGGGAAAGAAAGTACCCTCTATAAACCCTGGAAGGAATCGGGGGTGGGAAAAGTGGGTGACCTCATACATGACACTGAACCAAGGTGGCGCTCATTAGAAGAACTCAGGGCGAAATTCTCCTTAAATGGAAATATTGAGTTCACTTATCACCAAATGCATAACTTTCTCAGATCAAGAACCAGAGACATTACGAGGGAGGCATCTGACAGCGCGTTCAGTTCACTATTAGGCACAGCTCAGAGTACTCGCAATATAACCATACTCTATGCAGATATCAAAAACCGCATGTTAAAAGGGACACAGAACAAAGTAGGGAACTGTTGGGTCAAGCGATTCCCGGACAAAGAGATCTATGAGGGACTGATGCAAGGGTGGGCCAAAGTGAGACAATGCATAACGAGCGAACAATGGCGGGAGACTTATTTTAGGATCATGCACCATGCCTACTATGGCTTTAACCTGCCAAGAACACCAAATAATCCAGACAGACTGATAGCCTGTCCAAAATGCAAACAGCCTAGCACAGATGTATGGCATGGGATATGGTCATGCGACATTATTCAGACTTTTTGGAACCGTATAAGGGATCACATAAAATTAAACTGGGACAAAAACCTACCCATGGACCCGCTGCTCTTAATATTCCACATAGTAGAAGGGGATGCAGGTCAAGAAGAGATCCCACTGATCAGATTAGACGTCCATGCCTTCCTACTAGTGGCCAAAAGATGCATCATGAACCACTGGATAAAGGACTCCTCCCCGACAATTGTGGAGGTAGTCAATCAGATGAAACACTTGATCAGATTGGATAGGATCGAAACACTTAGACATAAAGAAAAACAAACCAAGAGTTTTTTCAGCAAATGGAAGCAATTTATTGTTTCACATATGACCAGACAAGAAATAATAGAACTGGTTACCCCTTTCAAACTAACAACGTGGTATAACACGGGAATTCTGAGGGGAAACCTGGGTAAACTACAGGTATGAGGGCCACAGAGGAGGATAAGGGCAGACGTGGAGATGACATCCCCAGTAAACCGAGCAGCGGGTCAAAAAGAGATCGCTGGGAACTAGATGAGGTGGTCCACCCCCCTGTGCACTAAAAACACAAAAATGGAAAATGTAACTGACATGTAACTCAGAAAGTATCTGATACATTGCTGAATGTTAAAATGTTTGTAAAATGTCTTATGTTAAATTTTTGTTTGAAAACCAAATAAAAAGAAGTTTTAAAAAAAAAAAAAAAAAAAAAATGACTGATTTCTCCTGCAATGTTAAAGACGCAGGGGAAATGTTGTCACATTTGATCCCATCATAATGATTCCCTGTACTCAGTCTATTGTTGTAAAACCCTTTTACCAAAAAAGTACAATGTTCCACACCTCTAAATTTTAGAGCTATGCTAGTTTTATTATTATAGTTTTTAAATGTTATACATAGCACAAAATGAGTCCACATCAATTGAAATATAGACCATCTTTGTTAAATGCTCCTGAAAATACAAAGTAACATTAGGATGTATGTTGGTTTCATAATGTACCACATTCTTTCTTCTGTAAAATATTTGAACAACTAATACAGAGTCAGTTTTATTTAGCTAAATCTACAGACAAATATGGAGTCTTAAGAGATTGCCAGAACATAGTGTTAAAATTCTATATAATTTTTTGTAACATAAGTGAAGCAAAGTAAGACTAAAGCCTTGACAAATGGCGTTAGTGTACAAAAGCATATTTTAGTGAAGAGTCTTTGTCATATATGCAACTGTGATGAATCATTTGATATCATAGTTCAATAAAGCAAAGTCATTTCTACAGGTATTTTTACACCAGCATGAGTCTTTTCATTTAAATACTGTTAGCGTTTTATTAAAAGGCAAACCTAGCACTCAGCAAGTGGCGTTATCTTTGTCTGACCTCATCTTAACCTTGGGCAAACCCATCTTTTTGAAGACAATAAAGTGCATAGTTTGCAGTTTCACATTTTGTGGCATGACTTTACAAGATTTAAAGAGACAGAATTTCATTTTGTGAGGGTAATACTGGAAGTAAGGACCGATTCATCGACTTGTGCAGTACATTTTTAACAGAGAGCACACAACAACATTAAATTAAATCCTCTTTAATGGATCAATTTACTCATCCATGTTTTGGCAGACCGTTTGACCTTTCAATTAAAAAATAGTGTATGAGGATCTGTGAAAAACAGGTGCAACATGAATGAAACTTGGTTGTGTGACTATAACCTCAATCACAATCACCTTCTTTTACCACCATTGATTTAAATGCATGTTATTTCTTCTTACTGCTGTCTTTTACCTACAGATGAGCTAAGGTTATGATATGTGTTCTCTTGCATTATGGAATATCCTTTTTTTAGATTCATTCTAAATCAATGGTCATCCATATGTGTATGGCTGGGTTAACATAAATCGTGCTATTATCCATGCTCTTATTTTATTCCGAAATATATGATTATTTTAAACTGCAGAGCATGGCTTAAAGGTGACACCTTAGAAAAAAATATTTTCTATGTTTCTCCATTTGGTTTTTATAGGTATTAAGAAAATTGGGTATACATTCACTTTAAGGAGAGATACACATAAGTCAGACTCACAGTCATTTGCTACTGCTGGGGAATTGAGTTAGCATTGAATTGTATACATTTAATTATGCACCCTAAATCTGCAGCAATAATTAACCTGCTGTGGATTTATATAGATTCTTGTTTTTTTTTATTTCAGGATGTGGATGGGATTTTTTTAAACATTCCATTCACTATGCTGCTAATGGAAATCACTGAAGGTCAGTTGCAGATGATTCTATTGAAACTAACCCACAGTGTAACTATCCTTCAGTTTTTAATCCTTTTTACAAGTTTACAAAGTTCTATAGTGCAAAAAATAGGTGTCCAAAGAAAGGAAAACAGATATAGTGCATCTTTTAATTTGCATTGGCTTTTGGAAAAGAAATGCGAGGCAGCCATACATGTTAAATAAACCAACACGGGGAGAGAAAAAGAACTGGACCGCACATCCACACATCATACAATGATTTTGATCAAATTGTATGACCTAGTTGTAGTGGGTCCCTATGCTATTGTGTACAGCATCAAATGGCATCCTCCACCTCTGCAGCATAGCACCAGCAGGGACCAAGAGAGTGAGTATTCAATACCTGTTCACACATGGTGAGCACTTTCTCCTGTTCACATGGTGCGGTATTGGCATCTGCTGCTTCTGTGGTGCGGTGCTGGTGGGGACTATGCCTGCCAGTATGGGTGCTGGGGGGCAACCGGGTTTTGGTCCCTGCTGGGGTGGTGGATGACGTGACGCCGCACACAATAGCATAGGGACCCACTACAACAAGGTCACTGAGGTCACCGTGAAGTGGTTAGTGGGCTTATACAATTAGATCAAAATGTAACTAAGAACCTCGAGTTCATTATGAAAATGTAGCCTAGCAGCAGTAGATCATTGTGTGATATGTGGATGTTTGTTCAGGTTATTTTTCTCTCCCCATGTTGTTTTATGCATGTTAAATAACTGTTATATGAAAAAGCAACCAAGCCAAGTGTTAAAATATTTTCAAAGGGAAGAGGGTAAAAGCAATTAACATAGAGTTTACTGAAAAGTCCACTGTTATTGGCTCAATGCATTCCATTCTAGGTGTTTGGGATGCAAAGAAAACTAAAATATTACTTCATATGCTTAAAATGTTGAAAAGTTGATTTCAATTGTTACCTGTGGTGCACAGATGTTCTATATACAGAATTTATTCCTGTAATTTGAAGGTTTAATGGTGAGGTGTTCAGGACTTAGCACTATGAAAAGCAAGAGTAAATGATAATACAGAGTACTCAATATCATGGAAAACACTTTATTTAAAGCTTCATGTTCCATTTTCTGATAGTCCCCATATCAACAATGTTCAAAATAGGCGCATTGTTATGTTTGTCTTAGACATTAGCCTTACATAACCTTCTGTGCCTGACACTCCCTGTGTGTTTTTCTCAGAATGAACTGAACAATCTGAAAAATGTTAAGGTTTCACTAAGAGTTGCCCTGTTTAACCCTTATGATAAAAAATAAAATCTAATAAGTGACCACAAACAGGCTCATTTGCAGGCTGAAAATGCTCACTGATGTGCAATTCTTGTCAATCCTTTCATGTTCAGAATGGTCAACTGTAATCTTTATATATAAAAGTGTCAAAAGTATTTAGCAGACATTTCCCTTTTCTCGCCATATATAGGTGATGAGATTTATGGGTGGTGTCTTCTCATTGCATAAAAATGTAAAGCACACATTTAGAAAGTGACAAATCACCTTTACTGTAGAGATCTTCCAATTGTTGCCTGGCAAAGTAAGTCAACAAGAAATCGGTGCCAAAGTATTTGAGCAATTTCCCTGTTGAACTCCCTGGTTGCAATCCTGAGAGAATTAACTGCAAGGGCAGATGCAAATACAGTAAAAAAAAATCCATCATCAACATGATCAAAAATGGGTCAGTGATCAAAACATTGAGAAAAAGGAAAGCTAAATCCAAGTGAGTACCAGATGTAAATAAGTTAGATAGAATATATTTTTCCCATAGCAAGTTTTACCAGCTGGAACTGAAGTAAGTTTAACTAAACTACATAATGGTTAATACAGCAATAATAGACAGAAAATTACTTTCAGCTCCATTGTTCACATGGACGGCCACGAGTGAATACAATTCTAAACAAGGGGACCCACCACATGACAGTCTGATAGGGATTTATATAGTTACACAATTATTGTGACTAAAGGAGGGAAGGGGAATGTGGGATTGGGGGATGTGCCTTGGCGGTTTCTTGCTTATAGGGAACCTGTCACCACATTTGCACAAATACAGCCAGTGACAGGTTCCTATAGAGGCCTATTAACTAACTGACACCCTTATTTTAGCTAAAAATTGCTTTACTGAGATCGACATAAATAACCTTTTATCTTATATTACCTAGCATCAGAGGGGGGGCATGCCCTGCTCATCTGGCCCCTCCCATCTACTCCCCATGCCTTATGCCTCCTTACTGGTCACAGTTCATGTCATGTGACCATAGTGACATCATCTCAGATCCTTTAGCCTCTTAATAATAGCAAACTGTACCCCATGCATGTATCTGACCACATGAAGTCACAGCTGCCTCCCTGGACTTCTACTCATCCTCCATGAAGGCTGTTGTGATTTCATGTGATCACATACATGGGGTACAGTTTGCTATTCTTAAAAGTCTATAGGACCTGCAATTATGCCACGGGACACATTTAATGAATGTAGAACAAGGCAACGTGTTAAAAAATTTACACAATATTTCCCATTTGTACATTAGAGCTTTATATGTCTGTAGTTAAATATTAGCAGACGGTCCCTAAGTACACTGAGGGAGGGCAGTGATTTGAAGAGACACAGAGCTCAGAATAATGGGGCATGGTTCACTGCCAGCCTGAGAGAGAGTCAAAAACACCAGACATGAGTAACAAAATCTTATTTGCATATCAGAAAAACATCTGTAATTAAGGTACCGTGCCCCACTGGCAGCTAATTTTAGGTGATATAGGTGGGCCTCTTAACCTTTGATCAGCTGGCATTGTTAGTCAGGGTGGTAAAAATCTGGTGATAGGGCCTTCATAAAAGAGCTCAAATGGCTACTGATTTTCTTTTTTAAATTGGTGAATAAAGTTGTTTAATGTTGGCCAAGCTGGGTAGGAGACACCTACGGGGCCTCATATTGGAAGTATAACAGAGATAGATTTGTGGTCCTGGTATAATCCTCTATCTATGATATTTATAATTATTATTATGTTAACCTTTATACCCTTAGAGTTGCTTTTGTGCTTCATTGAGCTCCCATCTCTATTGAAGGCTTCAAGGGAATATCTTAGGCCCACAAACCACAAAGAACATCTCATGAAGTACTGTTACAGGAGCAAAATGATGTCCTTCTATATTCTGGGAGTCATGCTGGGATGTCCTCTACTGACTTAATTAATTTTTATTGGCCAGGTACATAATCACAAGGGTGAGTGTCAGCTGCTGAAGTTAGCTTATGATGATGAACTATGGAATATATGTCAAGGGAGGAGATGTGAGGCAAGTGTGATTCTTCTTCACCCCCATGACTCATTGATTCATTTGTATCATTTGTATGCAGCTTTCAAATATTTATTTCTGCAAATTGCTGAATCTACCATAAAGTAAAGGACACATTGTGTACAAAGCTGGCAAGGTTATTACCCATTGGGAATTTTATCCCTTGATATCCTTATTAAACCAAACTATTAAAGTCAAAATAACTAGTTAACTGAGAAGTGTGACTGCTCCCACAACTTGTGGACTCTTACCATATGGGGTATGTACAGGGGAGATCAGCCATAGCAAATATCTGTATGGTTTTGGTGGTGCAGTATTGGTTGTCCGAATGTGCATGTGTTGTTGACATCTGGAGTGCAGGGATCTTATTGCAATTATCTTAGAGCCATGTATACAGCTTCATATACCAGAATGTACTGTCCACCACCAAAATGGCATAATGCAATCCGCATTCATCCACTTTTGCAAGAGGGTTTTCTGGCTTTACAAGCAGTGTCCGACTTAGGTCCCTTTTACACTACCATTGTGGGAATGCATATCTGGCTGCAAATTTACGGACAGATATATGCCCCCATAGACGGCTATGCTGTTTGGTGAACTCTCTCAGAGCAGTGCAGAGGGCGCCAGATTCATGAAGAACATGTGCCACAATTCATGAATCTGGCGCACCCAGCACACTTTTGATACATTTGGGTCAATGTGTCTGGAGTTACACATTTAATACATTAATGTATATTATATAAATCCTCTTTTTTATGTGGAAATCTAGTTTTCAGTTCAAAAATCCATTATGCTTCCTCTTTTCTTACTAAAGACTCTGAATTTCCTCTGAATCGTGTTAAACACCCTTTCTATCCCATAGAAGTAGCGGGGATAGGTTCTTTAAATGAAAGGATCATTGACTGGGTAAAAGCTCATTTACAACCCCTAGTACAAAGGGTCTCAAGTCTTAAAGAGGACCTGTCACCTAAATTTTCGGCACTAGGAGCTGCTTACTAAAGTAAGCAGCTCCTAGTGCTTGATCAAACGCCGCAGGGGGGGTACAGTGTAATCATGTATTCATGAGGAGGCGGTCCGAGGCGCTGCCTCTTCCCCGGTCCGTCCCGCTCGCTCCATAGGCCATGCCCCGCCCCCTCATGAATACGTCGGACAGCTTTGCGAGCTGTCCGACAATTACATTGTACCCTGCTGCAGGTTTCCGGTAACGCTATCACTCTAGCACTGCGGCGTTTGATCAAGCACTAGGAGCTGCTTACTTTAGTAAGCAGCTCCTAGTGCCGATAAATTGGGTGACAGGTCCTCTTTAGGTGAAGGCCTGAGGACAAGGTGGACAGTGTGTGACGTGGTTTTACTCTAATCACGTGTTCCACACAATGTGGAATTATTTGTTTTAAAATTTCATCTAGATAGCTACAGCAACTATGTTACTAATTTAAAGGAGCTTCTAACTGTATCTGATCTTATGGACCATAACTACTGTATATACACGAGTACAAACCTATTGACTAGAGTACAAGCCGAGGGTGAGAAATGCATTGGTCACAGCCTCCCAGTATAAAGCCAGCCAGCCCCCAGTAGTATACAGCCAGCCAGTCCCATGTAGTATACAGCCAGCCAGCCCCAGTAGTATACAGCCAGCCAGCCCCAGTAGTATACAGCCAGCCAGCCCCTATGTAGTATACAGCCAGCCAGCCCCCATGTAGTATACAGCCAGCCAGCCCCCATGTAGTATACAGCCAGGCAGCCACCATGTAGTATACAGACAGTCAGCTCCATGTAGTATACAGCCAGCACCCAGTAGTATACAGCCAGCCACCAGTAGTATAAAGCCTGCCAGCCCCATGTAGTATACAGCCTGCCAGCTCCATCTAGTATACAGCCCCATGTAGCATACAGTCAGCCCGAAGTTTGCCCAGCACATTAAAAATAATAAACTTACATAGTCACCCTCTGGCGCCCCGATGCTCCATGCGGTTTCCGATCCTCGGCGCTGCTCCTCTTCTATCTTCTCTATGTTGTAGTAGCCGGCATAGACGGGCATAGATGCGTCTCTGCTGGCTACAACAGCATAGAGACGATAGAAGTGGATCCGCAGAGAGCCGCGCCAAGGATCGGGGCACCGGAGGGTGATTATGTCAGTTATTTTTTTTTATTGACTTGTATATAAAAGTATATATGGTATTTCTGATCTCTGTATAGGGACTCGGTTTGAATAAAAAAAAACTATTCTTTATGTGTACCCAGCCTTAGGGGGATTTATATTAATCATGGAGTTCCGAATGTATTCAGTTCATCAGATTCAATGGGGCTCATTTACTTACCCGGTCCATTCGCGATCCCGCGGCACGTTGTCCGACGTTGATTTGGAGCTTGCTGGGATTCATTAAGGTCATGCGCCCGATGTCCACTAGGTTTCGCTGCTGCGCTGAAGTCTGCCAGAGTTCACCTTCTTTGTCCCGGTGTGAGTGCTATTCTTGCGACACAAATGTTTTTTAAAATTCTGCGGTTTTTCCGAATCCGTCATGTTTTCCGATGGCCACCCCCCCCTCGATTTCTGTTGCATGAAAGCCGGCTCCGATGCGCCACAATCCGATCGCGTGCGCTAAAATCCCGGGGCAATTCGGCACAAATCAGAAATATTCGGGAAACCCGACGAAAGTGCACAATTCGGACCCTTAGTAAATGAGCCCCATTGTTGCATCAGGCGCATGAGAAAAGACGGATGGGTGTGCCTACCTCTGTAAACAAACAGGGACACGGCAATGACAGCGCAGGAATGTGGGAATGATAGAGGAGGTACGCGTAACTTTTTTTACAGCCTTCCCAGGCAACCTTTTTAATGTTGTCAGCATACTGTGATCAGGTTGTAGATGCTTTTAACTCCTTAAAGCTCTGCATCCGATATATATCAGACACTGAGCTCTGTAAATTAGCACTCAGTGTCTGATATATCGGACGCAGAGCTGATGCCAGCTCAACGCGAGATCGTAGCTGCGCTGGCATCGGAATACACTTGGTGTAAGCTGTAACTAACAGCTGACATCCCAGCATAACACCAGCATTTGGAGTGGGCTCTGACCGCGGGTGTTTAACACGTTAAATACTGCATTCACCGCTATGGAGGTTTTATCATGCCTGACAGGGGTCTCTCCCCCACGATCCCCCCCCCCCCTGCTGTCTCCGGGGGTGGGGAGGGCGCCGATCGCTGTCATGGCAGCTCTGGAGTCCAATCAGAATCTCAGGGCTGTCTGCAGGCCGTACCTGTAAGATGCCATCTGTGATGGCATTTAAAAAGCACAGTGTCAGCGCATGTGCACAGGCTGACATGGCTTATACCCTGCAATACATAAGTATTGCAGGGTATTATCATGAACAAGCAATTAGATGACTGCTTGTGCATGTCACATGGTGGAAGTAATAAAAAAAAGTTTTTAAAAAAACAACCTGTAATGAGATTTAATAAAAAAGATCATTATTGAACTTGCTTCATGAACACAGTAAAAAAAACGTTAAAAACCCACCAAAAATTTGGATTTAAACCTATTTCATCCTACAAAAAAATGCAATAAAAAGTGATCAAAAAACATGTGCTCCAGATTGATACTGTTTCAAAGTACAACATGTCCTGCAAAAAACAAGCCATCAACCAGCTCCGTAGCCAAAAAAATAAAAAATGTTATGCCACTTGGAAGAAGGCAATGCTAAAATGATAGATTTTTCCCCAAGTTAGGGTTTTATTTGGCAAATTTAGTAAAACGTAAGAAAAAATATCTAAGTATGGTATCCCCGTAATCTAATCAACCAAAAAAACCAAAAAAAAAGGAAAAAATCCAGTACAGAATTGATGCTTTTCTACTCCTGCCCTCAAAAAAAAGTTCCTAAATTTTCAACAATAGGGGATACCAACCCCAAAATGGTAACACTGGAAAAAGCATCTCATCCCACACAAAAAAATGCTGTCACATGGCCCCAGTAACGAAAAAGCAAAAATTTTATAGCCTACAAAAGGAGCCAGAGAGAAAACTAAAATTCTGGCAGCTGCAGGGTGCTCCTTCCCCTCTGCGCCTTGCTGTGCCCCCATAACACAAGTAACAGCCACATGTGGGGGGTCTCTGTACTTGGGAGAATTTGCATAACACATTTTAAAATGGGTTTTCTCTTTTTATCTTTTGGAAATGTGTAAATTTTAGGGCTAAATGAATGTATAATATAACTGACAAAATTTGACAATTCTAAATTTCACCTCCATTTTGATGTAATTACTATGAAGATCTCAAAGGGTTAATGATCTGTTTCTGATCATTTGAGGGGTGCAGATTTGAAAATGGGTTGATATATAGGGTTTTTTTTAATGTTGTATATTTAAAATTTAATCAAAAACAGTAATTATCCCCAAAATTCAATCCTTCAATTCTGAAAATACATAAAATCCGATTAAGATAAATTATTCACACATTTAAAAAATTATTACAATGTAAAGCACGCCTTAAAGGGGTTTTCCCACGAAGTAAAGTTGCTGATCAGTGGGGGTCTCAGTGCTGAGACCCCTGCAGATTGCGAAAACGAGGGGCAGTCGGACCCCTCGTTGTTCCGTCAGATAAATGGAGCAGACTATCCCAGTGATGGCGAACCTTTTAGAGCCTGAGTGCCCAAACTTCAACCAAAAGCCATTTATTTATTGCAAAGCAATTTAAGCAGTAATTTATTTTTCCCTGTTCTTTAACAACCTTTAGTCGTATCAGCCTCCTGAGCACACCAATGCAGTTAAAAGGAGGAGAGCAAATTTGTCTATTGTTGCAAGAAGATTCTGCATAAAGATTCTTTGAGTCCTGTCTGGTGAACTTCATTCTGGGGAGATGGCCTGGGTGCCCACAGAAAGTGCTTTGAGTGCCGCCTCTGGCACCCGTGCCATAGGTTCGCCACCACTGATCTATCCTATGAATGGGTCATTTATCTTAAGGGCACGTTAATACGTTCAATTTTTCAGATGCAGTTTTGGATGTCCAAATCATGAGTTGAGTGAATAAAGAGTTAGAGTAGCTCCTTTCAATTATATATTCTCACACATTATGATCCACATCTGCTTTTGGCTTTGAAAACAGCACCCTCAAATTTTCAGATACAGTTTTTGGATGATAATGGGATGAGACAAATAATTTAAAGGTCCTACTCCTCCTCCTACATTTACTTTATTCCTGGTTTGGGCATCAAATACTGCAAAAATGAACGTGTAGCCGTACCCTGAATGAACCCTAAGAGCCCGGAAGTAAAGTAAAAGCAGCATAGTGTAGTAAAATATAAAAAGCTTTCTATAGCTTTTATGAAAGGTAATTATCATAGTATATAAGGCTGGAAAAAGACACAAGTCCATCAAGTCCAACCTTTAAGAATTAAACTAATGTTTTTTACCCATAACCTGTGATATTTTTGCTCCTTTTTTGCTACTTTTGCATCCATGTACAATTATCTATTTCTTAGGGATGTTGTGGTCATGTTAGAGAAAAATAAGTTTGTACCATAAGTACATGTAATGTTAACTTTAAAGCTTTGTATGTTCTTTGTATGTAACTTGCAACTACTAGGCTCCATGTTTGCCATCATTTGTTTCTCAGTTCTATAGGTCCTGTCTTGTTTTTTTGCTATTTTTGGTTCAAATCTTCCTAACTGAATTTCCAGCTTCACCACACCTATTTTCTCTGGCAAATACAATTTGCCAGTTAATTGTGTGGTAATTGCCATTGCAAATAGTCCCTCTTTCATCATCTTCATATTCATCGTCTTCATATTCATCTTCAGATCTCCATACCAAGACCCCTAGGACCTAGGGCCTTAGACCCCTTACATAGATGGACTCCTAGGACCTTCATGAGTAATGCATGTCAGAGTACCCTAACTGTATTTCATTCACATTCTATATTTAGGATAGTGCATAAAAACCATCCTCTGTATTTGTTTTATTGTATGGAAGGTCCTAACAAGTATCCTATCTCCTGGGATCCACCTTCTTAATCACACTCCAGGGCTGCTGGAGATAACATTTATAATGGGGGCCACAGAGTAATCATACAGAGTAGCACCGATCACGATGTTAACCCTTTGATTGGCGGCAGCAGAAGTCAAAATCCAGCAGCCAGTGGGCGGTGCCATCTTGTTGTGGATCGTTGCTCCACATGGCGTGGAGCACTCTGCACATGCCACAGGCAAACTTCCTGCATATAGGTTTTATTGACATTTTGATAAACGTGGGCCAATGTTTTAATTTCTTAAAATGTATCAAAACACAATAAAACCATTACCATGATCGTACCAAACCAAAGAATAAAGTAGATGTATCATTTGGAGCACACAGTAAATGCAGTGAAAACTAAGAAAGTGACACAAATTTGTTTTTTCGCCATTTCTCCACATCTGAAATTTTTTTTCCAGCTTCAGCATGGAATGAAAAATACCATCACTGAGAAGTACAATATCTATCAGAAAAGAAGCTGTCACATAGCTCTTAAAAATGTAAAAATTAAAAAGGTATATATTTTTGAAGGTGGGGAACGAAAAAAGGCTGTGATGCAAAAGGGTTAATAAAGAAGGCGGTCTACGGAATTTTGAATTAATTAAGGGGACATGAGGATATCATAGTTAATCTCTTTTGAATTAATCTATTTTGCTATATTAACTATGATATCCTCATGTCATTACTACAATTACTTAGTATATGCTTTGTATTTATATTTTCAGTGTTTGAACATTTATATGAATATTGACTGTGTGTCTTATTAAAATCCTTAAACTGCATATCGAAGTGCTGGGATTACATTTTTACATATCCTATGAATAGGTCATTTAGTTTAAGGGTTCGTTCATATGCAGATGCAGATGCAGTTTTGGATGTCCAAATCAGGTGTTGAGTGAATAAAGAGTCAGAGTAGCTCCTTTACTTTGTTTTGCTCCCTTTAGGTTTTTTATTGAAAATAAAACTGGTTGCGGCCAGTTGAATCAAACGAACGGTGTGATTGCTGTGTCTCGCAAAAGTGCCCGTCTTTCCCAGGAGACGACTACCCTGCTACCTAATCCCCTTAGAATACCTTTATCTGAGAGTTTCTTATATATGGTGTATGTGTCTATTTGTATGTGTAGCGTATAGTTTGTGTATGTTTGTAGAGCATATAGTGCTGTGTTTATAAAGCGTACTGTATTATGTGTAATGCAAGGGGGGGCGGGAGTGAGGATTTAGGTATATGGGCCCCCCTCATAATTTTGCAACAGCAAAGGGAAAAGGGTCTTGTTATGCCACTGGATATTCTGGTGCCACGCAGAGCATGTTTCTGTTTTTTTATAATAATATTCTATGTTACTTGTCAGTGATTAAATGAAAAAATATATTGCAATGGACACATTTACAGTATCACTTGGATGATGTAACCATTGCTTGTGTCCCTGGAGTGTACATTGTTATGATTAGGTATGTGGATGCAAGTTGTACTCTCATTCTTTCTGAAGTGCGGTATAATACTGCTTTACATTCCATCATTACTCTATAAATCTTTGTTTGTCCAATCCTGACTTCTAAAAATCAAGATTTTCTTATAGGTAGATTATCTTTATCGGTAGGAATAAGGCCCAGTTCACTTCTCTTTGAGTCTTCACTTATTTTTAGCCAAAATCAGGTGCAATTCTTTCCAGTGACTCTTCAAGTAAGTTGTAATGGGAAGCCTAGCACCTGTTCTTTGTGTTCAGCCACTTCTGGTTTTGGCTCACAATAATTGTAGGAAATGACTGAAGACCTAACAGAGATTGGCCAGTAATCCTTTTGCTCCCAGTTTTCCCTGTGAATACTGTTACACTTATGTTAAAATGGCATAACTGTAGCCAATGCAGGAGAGGGGGTCTTCTGTACTAAATATGTAGTTTCTTTTTACAGTAATAATACAGAGGTGGGTATAAGTATGAAGGCGTGGACATATAACATGACTGTGTCTTATGTGTTGTATATGAAGACGTGTAAACATGTTCTTATCTTATTAAGCAGAGCCGAGAGTGTCCTTCACAAAGGTCCTTTAAAGACAGGCATGAGGTAATTTAAAATTACACCACCGACAGTGCGAAGGGTGTGATCGAGGTTGTGAATAAACGTGCACGTAAGTTGATTGTGAACTGTAAAGTCTAGTGACAGGTAAAAAAAAAACATATGACAGTGTTTAGAAAATAATTTAGGTTTTTTTTTTTAGAAAAGAGGTAATGTAATTTATATTAATGATGCAGGTCATTGTCACTGTGTTTATGAAAGATTTACACTATGTTTATGTTGTTCTGTGACATTTATAATAGGTTAAGAGAATAAACAAACATCAAATGAATTTGGCTATACAATTTGCAATGGGAAATGAATTATCTATCTGTCTTTATATAAATTTCATAATGAACTGAATTACTCTAAGGAACTTAGAATGACATCACTTTATCCTTTGAGGCTTTTACCAACCGGCTATAATGTCATTTGCATGTGACCAGCCTGTAAATGTCGCTGACTTTAAGATGAGACAAATAATTTTTAATGTTTTCACTCCTTATCATTTTATCAGCCATATTTTTTTCATAGTCTATTTAGGTTCATCATACCTTGATTGATTTGACTTTATTTGACTTTTCGTGTTGTACAACAGCATTGTAATTATTATTTAGGACTATTATGCGTTTTACTATTTGTGTAATAGAGGAACATATTCTATATATTTAAGACCAAACTATCATTTTTTAATTCCAGGAATGAGAGTTGCTTAAACATATTTGGTTTTAGCTAATACCAATATCATTCTTCCCTTTACTACCCACGCTGGAATTTTATACATAGCAGCAAGTTGTTGTTACCAATGAAATATGAGAGTGTTTATTTAGATGCAAATGGAAACAAAATTATAGTCAATAAATGTGGGCCAATATGTGAACCAGACTGATGTCCCAATGATATGCTGTATCTTTCCACTAGATGCAATAAGATATTCGTGAATTGAACTACAGATGTGGATACAATGGGGGGGAGGGATTTACTAATTATGGCGCAAGCACGACTGTTGGCATCGGAGATCAGTCTCCAGAAAGCACAGCCCGATGTTTTAACACCTTAAGGACACAGCCTAAAATGGCCTTCAGGACACAAGCCTATTTTTCAGACCCGACATGTATCATTTTGTTTGATAATAACTTCAGAACACATTAACTTATCTGTGTTATTTTAAGATCGTTTTTTCTTGACACACTGTGCTTTATGTCAGTGGTAAATGTTAGTTGATATGATTCATGTTTTTTATTAAAAAAGGGGAAATGTAGCAAAAAATAAAAAAAATCTGCAATTTTTCTAATTTAACATGTTTTTTTTTCAGACAGACAATCTTACCATCCAAATTACTTAATAAATAGCATTTACCATAGCTCTCCATTATATTGTAATAACTTTGTAAACATTCTTAAATTTTTCTAGGATGTTAGCAGACTTACAATAGTAACAGCAATTTATAGGAAAATTTGGAAACCGTGTTTATGGACTATTGCAATTAAGAAAGGGCTTTTGAAAAGACTTTGCAATAAAAAACCATCACAAATGACTTAATTTTCAGAAATGCTCCCATCCAGCTTTTCAAAACCACTTTTAGAAGTTTTTTTAACCCTTTCGGTGTTTCACAGGAATTAAAGAGAAATGGAAGTAAAATTTTTAAAAATAATTTTTTTCACTAATATATTTATTTAGGCCTAAAATGTACAAATTTACAATGGGTTGTAGCAAAAAACACACACCCCATTTTATTGCACAATTCCTCCCGAGCACGGAAATACCCCACATGTGGGTGTAAACTGCTATTAGGGCATATAGCAGGGCACAGAACAGAGCGAGCACCATTTGGTTATGAGTGGGTAGATTTTCCTGAAACTGTTTTAGGCCACCATCATTCATTTACAAAGACTCTGGGGGATGGAAACAGTTAAAAACCCCAACAAGTGACCCCATTTTGGAAACTACACCCCTGAAGGAATTTATTGAGTGGTATAATGGCCTTTTCTACCCCCTCTGTGTTTCACAAAAATTAAAATAATATGGAAGTCAAATTTTTAAAAATCATTTTTTTCACTAATATATTAATTTAGGCCTAAAATGTACAAATTTACAATGGGTTGTAGGAAAAAGCACACCCCCATTTTATTGCACAATTCCTCCCGAGCACGGAATTACCCCACATGTGGGTGTAAACTGCTTTTAGGGCATATAGCAGGGCACAGAACAGAGCTCCAACGAGCACCATTTGGTTATGAGTGATTAAATTTTCCTGAAAGTTTTATGTCACACCTTTCATTTACAAAGACTTTTGGGAATGGAAACAGTTAAAAACCCCAACAAGTGACCCCATTTTGGAAACGAAACCCTTAAAGGTTTCCAGAATAAAGCAATAGTGACTTATAGGCCCCATTCCACACTTATAGTAGATTTGAGCTAACAGAATAATGTAACACCACCATAAGTGAACCTTATTGAAAACAACACCCAGAAAGCAGAAATTATTCATCTAGGTGTATAATGAAGGTTTTTGGTGCTAGTAAAATTAAATCCAGGCAAAATCTATTTGCATATGTTGTGAAGAACACTTGTTCCTTCTGTATTCATCTAGGGGTAATATCACTTTGTAAATGGCCAACATTGCAATGAAATTTTGGGCATGTTTGTTCAGGATCATGTAAAAATAACAAAAATGACAAAATAACAATAAAATCAATATTCCAAGGAAGTATGGTAAGCGCGGAAACAGTCTTTGATGCACAACCCTGGCTTATCTGGGCAAGTGTCGCTTTGATAACCGGTATCTTTGCGTGTTCCCTTCTTGTAACACACACAGTATTTTTTGTATGGCCGTCTTTTCTTTTCTGTTGGGGGGGGATCTCAGATGGGAAATGTTGTCGTGGCACAATTCTGCTGGCGTGACTAGCATGGGATGTGTTCGCACCCTCTTCACCCTCTGGGAACAGTAATTGCTTAATTACTTGTTCTTGGTATGCCAAGTATGTTACTTGTTGGCGGGTCTTGCGGTAAATGATAAAAGAATTATACAATACAGTTTGCACTAAATGCACTGCAACCTTTTTGTACCAAGTGCGGGACTTGCGAATCGCATTATATGGCTGTAGCATTTCATCGGCTAGATCGGTGGTTCCCAACGTTTGTAATACTGTGACCCCGCAATACAGTTCCTTATGTTGCGGTGACCCCAAACCATGTGATTCTCTGCAAAAACGCAATAAAATTGTGGCCTTTGATGGCTTTAGGTGACCCCTGTGTTTTGGTCGTTTGACCCCCGCTGGGGTCGCGACCCGCAGGTTGAGAACCGCTGGGCTAGATCAACCCCTCCCATGTGTTGGCTGTACTCCTGTATGCAGACTGGCTTGAGGACTGTGGCATTGGCTCCTCTAACAGAGACAGGGGTGCTGTAATCTGCATGGATAGATGTGAGGACAAACACATCTCTCTTGTCCTTATATTTTGTCAGCATGATGTTACTCTGACACAAGGACTTGCTTTCACCCCGTCTCAATTTAAGGTCCACCAGATTTTTTGGGAGGCCTCTTTGATTCCTCCTTATTGTTCCGCAGGCCACTGTTCCTTTTTCAAGGAGGTACTGAAAGAGAGGGACACTTGTATAGAAATTATCTATGTAAAGGTGATAGCCTTTACCCATCAGGAGGAATAAAAGATCCCATACGATTTTACCGCTTGTGGTTAGGACAGGAGGGCACTCCGGTGGACAGATCTGGGAGTCCTTTCCCTCAACGATACGGAATTTGTAGGTGTATCCGCTTTCACTTTCACAGAGCTTGTAAACTTTGATCCCGTATCTAGCTCTTTTGCTTGGCAGATATTGCCGAAATTTAAGCCTACCTCTAAAAAGTGCAAGTGACACGTCGATGGCTAAATTTTTTGTGGGGTGTAAACTTCCATAAATTTCTCATTAAAATGAGTCACTACTGGCCTAATTTTGTACAATCGGTCTTGGGCATGGTCACCAGCAGCAGGACACTGACTATTATCACTGTAATGGCGAAATTTTAACAGCGCCTCAAAACGTGGTCTTGTCATTACAGCCCTGTACATTGGTGTGTGGTATAAAACGTCACTGGACCAATATGACCGGATGCTAGGCTTTTTAACAAGTCCCATATTAAGAAAGAGCCCCCAGAATTTTTTTAATTCTGTGGCATTAGTGGGGTGCCAACTCTGGCTTCTAGCATAATAAGATGTGGGGTGACCTGCCAGAAACTGTTCTGCATACAGATCTGTGTAACCATAAGGTCTACAAATTCCTCTGTAAAAATTTTTTTTTAAAAATCAAGTTCCTTGTACCCATCTGTATTAATATTTATTCCTGGGTTGGAACTGAATGCTGGAATTTGGGGAGAAAACATATTTGGGGGCTCCCAACCTGGGTTACTTGACTGCTCTTCACTCTGCCTACTGCGCCTTTGTGAGGGTTCATCACTGTCACTAGAGGAGGACATTAGAAAGTGTTCTTCATCACTTGCAGTGTCTGAACACATGAAGGCATAGGCCTCATCCGCAGAATACACCCATTTAGCCATGCTAGAAACTATTTTTTTTGTATTTTTTTTGTTTTTTTAGTATTTTTTTAATAGTTTTTTTTATTTTATGGTAAAACAAAATACTAACTGAAACGTCAGCGCAGGAAGGGATACGCTGAAGATCTGTGTAGGTGTAAGTATATGTAATAATGTACCCCTACAGTACTAAACTGATACTATATCTATAAAACTAGAAACTATATATTTTTTTGTATTTTTTTAGTTTTTTAGTATTTTTTTTATATTTTTTTAAAATTTTATGATAAAACAAGAAACAGTAACTGAAATGTCAGCACAGGAAGGGATACAAACGCTGAAGATCTGTGTAGGTGTAAGTATATGTAATAACGTACGATTTTATATACTGCTTTTGTGTATACAGTATATATCCCTAACCGCTAGCCCTGATCACTAACCCTAATCGCTTACCCTAATCACTATAGATATTCTGCTGCCCTAATCACTAGCCCTAATCACTAGCCCTAATCACTAGCCCTGATCACTAGCCCTGATCACTAGCCCTGATCACTAGCCCTGATAACACAAAAAAAAAAAAAATGACAGCTCCGGCTGTCACACTGAATAAAGATGAAGAACAGGGGTGTGGAGGGGGTCGGATTGGGTTTTAGGGGGTATTTGTATGTGAGGGGGAACTTTCCACGCACTGAGGGGTCAGAGCTTCGGTTCACGGCTCTGATCCTGTCACTTCTGTCACGAAATATGACAGAATCAGACCCGGGAACCAGCTCTCCCCTCCCTCTTTAACAGTGATTGGTCAGGTTGGATTCCCTGACCAATCACAGTGATCATCGGGCAGGGACGGCTGTGATAGGTCCCTGGCCCGATGTCCGTGACGATCCGCTGTCATTGACAGCTGTCGTCACGGACTTGTCACCATGTGTTTACACATGGTGACAGTTTCAATGTATGACGATATAGATCATCTTTTTGCGCAAAGTACTCGCGGAAAAAGACGATCTATATCGTCTAGCGTCGCTAACGTGTTAAAGTGGGGCACGGCTGTAAGTTAACAATGGGTAGAAGGTAATAATCAGTTGTGCGCCATAAAAATACCAACATCAATGAGATGTGCGCCAAAATCTTACATGGACTGTGCCTTCATTTTGCTCTCTGACCATTTTTTTCTGGTCTATTGTGCACCAACAATTGCACCTCAAAATGCTGACAAAATACATATAAATGTGTCGGATAATGTGGAAAAGTTAGACCACGCTTACTTGTGCCTAATAAAGACGGAGGAATCGGGATAGTCGGAAACATCTGTTCTTTCTGGCACAAACTCATTATAAATGACTTGCAACAATTATGCGCCCAAAAGACGAAAGATCCAGGCATTTTTTTAGGCGCAGATACGATAATACATGTCCCCCAATGTGTTCTAATGTGAACCGTGAATATGAAGTAGATATATGATTATGACCAACAGTGAGTTGCTGTTTGGTGAAAAATAATTTTCTGATGAAAGGGAAGCTCATAATCCAGTAATCATTTTTATAGCACAGCTGCCTTAGTAGGAAGTATTACATAAGGATTATGTTTACTTGTGAGAGTTAAAATTATACATAATATTCATGCTGAACATTGTGCCTCATGAAGACAACCCATTCTGTTTGCTTTTTTAGAGAATATAAACATCTTATGTATAATGCCTAGCCACTCTATAAGCCAGAGGAGAGTACAATTCATGTGGTGATTTTGCATTGAGACTTAAACCCTTAGGCTTACTGCACAAGTTGTAAACTCTCACGTGGAAAATCCACAAATTAACCACACCAAATCTGCAAGGCTGTGGCAGAAAAGTGACATAATCATTCTTTTATTTTCCACATTGCACAACATTGCTGTCATCACATTGCTGAACTTGTGCCCTATCAATTCAAAGAGGCTTAAGAAGGTCCCACCTCTTATTGAATATGGGTGTCAGTTCCGACCCGTAAACCGTATTGGAACTGGCGGAGTTTTCTACTATAGTCTTTAATGGTTTTCCGGCGGAGACTATAGTAAATGTGATGGTCTAAGCATTTAAGCCCCAGCCCGCCCTCTATCCACCTTGCTCAATAGTGACGTGTGGGTCGGAGAAAACCCTAAACTGGCGGGGAAGTGGAGATTCATGTAGTTTCTCCTTCAGAAAACGAAGAAGCCATAATGAATCATCCCCATTGTGTATTGTTTTTTTTTACTATTTTATTTCATTTTTATTTTTGTCATCCATGAGCAATAACTTTTTTTTATTTTTTTGTCAACATAACTGTTTGAGTTCTTCTAATGTATTTTTTTTTTTTTGCGCTGTTCTATTTACAACTTAAAATATCTTGTTAAAGTTATCCAATAGGTCATTGTGGTTATATAGAGTTACATAGTATTATTTGCATAGTAAAACGACTTAAAAAATGTTTTTGTCTTCTAAGATGCACAATGTTTGTTTTTTTAAATGAAAACCTTAAAATATTTGTAAATATACAGATTTATAGCATGTTGTAGAGATATGTACTTCATTATATTCAATATATCTTCATTATTTTGGTCCATTATGCAATTTCCAAGATATTCCCAGTTTAATCTGTATGCTAATGAGGTATTCAGCCTTATACTTTTAACAAGACAAATCTACTGATGAATCTGATTAAGAAAGTAGTGGTTCAGGCAGGAATAGCAGTGCCACGGGTGCTTAGGATATGACCTTTGTGCACCATATGCCTCATTATAGTAGAAATTTCTTAGAAGCAGCTGGGATGCTGGGAATCATAGTGCATTGCTCTACAACAGGCTGCCAGCTGATTATTACACTTCGGATGGTATTAGACTAACTTTAAACTTATATTATCTTTAGCATTTTGAACTGCATTTTTTTTAGTTATTTGCTGTTTTGCTGTTGATTATTTTTATCAGTCAAGGGCTACATTCACACAATGTATACCCGCTGTACCGTAGTACGGCAGGCATACATCTGTCCCGGGGAGAGAAGGAGGGTATGAGCGCCACTTACCCTCGCCCCTCTTCATAGCGATATATGGCAGCGGAGCCGTATTACGGTTAAAGATGGGACATGTCCTATCTTTCTCCTGGCTACAGAACGGTACGGTGCTGTACGTGATCCCATTGCCGTGTATGAGGGTCGTATATACGCCTTATATTTGTCAGCCGTATATACGTCTATATGAGTTTGTGTGAATATAGCCTAAGCAAGTGGAAAAAGTGGCATTTTTAAATATGGATAGCTGCCTGAGCACTACTGCCCTTTCTAAAAAGCAACCGTGACCACTACTTACGACTATTTTAGTAAAAGCTTGTGTTCCTACAAAAACTGAAAAAAATTAGAATCTTTTGTACAAAAAAAATATTTGCCAATAACTTTTTCACACTTTGATGTACACCGCTATATAAGGTGTGATTTGTTGAAGTGTGCGCTGACATTTTAATTTATATCGATTGGGTTGCTATATGACTGTTTGATCATTTTTTTTTCAAATACTCATGGGTGGAAAAAGGTGATTCGGACATTTGGGTTCTATTTTCTATTATGGTATTCACTACCAGGAATAATCTTTTTTACGGTATATTTTGATAGAACAGGCATTTTGGGACACGGCGATACCTAACATGTTTATGATTTTTATTTCAGACCCTCTAGGGTACTTTAACCCTGTAGGGTCTCATTGCTCACACTGTATATTGCAAGACTTCTATATATAGTATATAGCAGTATATAGTAATTTTACTGCTCATCTCTAATAGTCTGCCATCAGAAGGCCTACAAGTCTCTATGAGACTATAGGCCGCCATGACAACCTATTGGCGCCCTCCGATTACATCATGATCGGCTATCCAATATGACAGCGCTCAGAGTCGGACTGGAGTGCCTAGGACCAGTAAAATTGATTCCTAGGGCCCACTCTACTGCTGCATAGAAATTTTATCTAAATCGTGGCAGTCTGAGATCAGGGAATTTCTAGGCATTGAGATGAGAAATCAATCCTTTCTCCTTCCCTGGCTGCAGTGCTTACATTATGTGAGGGAATTTTGTGTACAGTCACACATCGTGCTTAAGTTTGATCGACTAAAGATCCTACCCACCTTTTAACCCCTTATCACCGACACTAGTTTTCAGCTCAATGACCAGACTCGATTTTTCAAATCTGACATGTCTCACGATAATTGGTTATAACTTCGGAACGCTTTAACATATCCGGGTGATTTTGAGAATGTTTTCTCGTGACACATTGTACTTCATGTTAGTTATAAAATTTAAGTGATAAGTTTTGCGTTTCGTTCTGAAAAAAAGTGAAAATTTGGCAAAAGTTTGTAAAAATTCTTCATTTTCCAAGTTTGAAATGTTCTGGTTTCCAGACAGGAAGTAAAACTACCCAAAAAGTTTGATAATTAACATTTACAGAATATCTGCTTTATGTTGGGATGATATTTTATGCTTCCGGTCATTTTTCTAGGATGTTATGAGGTGCAGAACTTTAGGTGCGATTTTTCTTATTTTCATGAAAATTGCCATAACTCACATTTTGAGGGACAACTCAGCTTTCAAGTGACTTTGAGAGGCCTAAATAATAGTAAAACCCCATAAATTACCCCACTATAGAAAGTTCACCCCTCAACATATGTAAAACAACTTCTATTAAGTCCATTAACCCTTTAAGTGTTTCACATGGGTTAAAAAATATGGACCTGCGATTTAGAAACTATGGAATTTTTTTGGAAATACATTCATTTAGGCCAAAACTGACATTTTCAGAATAAATTAAATGATGAAACGCACTGAAACGCTTGATGCCCAATTCCTCCCGAGTGTACTGATACCACATATGTGGTGGTAAACTGCTGTACGGGCGCACGGCCGAGCATAGAATGAATGGAGGCGCCGTCCACAGATTTGTATTGTCACATTGTACGACCTATAAATTTTTATTTTTTTTGGTAATGCGATCATATGAGGGCTTATTTTTTATGGGATGAGATACAATGTATAAATAATTTATTTTGGGAGTCTAAAGCTTATTCATGAGATTTTATTAACTATTTCAAGGGGGACACAAACAAAATCATCAATTTTTATTTTGGATTGTGAGCATTCCCCCCCCCCCCCCGCTCACCGTAACGTAAAAATAATATTTTATCTTTATTCTCTGGTTCACTACGATTGCGGTGATACCTCATTTATATAGTTTTTCTTATTTTGCTCAATTTTCCTGAGCAAAACCAATATTGGAGAAAATCGCATTGTTTTTACTATTGACAACTTTTCAGGGCCATAACTTCTGTATTTTTCTGTTGTCAGATCTGGTTGAGGGCTTATTTTTTGCGAAAACAGTTGTTCTTTTCAGTCGTATCATATTAGGTACCGTAACTTTTTTTGATCACTTTTTAGAACATTTTTTGTGATGGTGTTTGATGAAAAATTGTATATTATGGGAAGTTTTTCGAGTTTTTTTTTTACGTAGTTCACCGAGCGGGTTCAATATTGATTTAGATTTATTGTACAGATTAATGCGGACGCGGTGATACCTCATTTATATAGTTTTTCTTATTTTGCTCAATTTTCCTGAGCAAAACCAATATTGGAGAAAATCGCATTGTTTTTACTATTGACAACTTTTCAGGGCCATAACTTCTGTATTTTTCTGTTGTCAGATCTGGTTGAGGGCTTATTTTTTGCGAAAACAGTTGTTCTTTTCAGTCGTATCATATTAGGTACCGTAACTTTTTTTGATCACTTTTTAGAACATTTTTTGTGATGGTGTTTGATGAAAAATTGTATATTATGGGACGTTTTTCGAGTTTTTTTTTTACGTAGTTCACCGAGCGGGTTCAATATTGATTTAGATTTATTGTACAGATTAATACGGACGCGGTGATACCAAATATGTACGTGTTTTGTGTTTTATATACTTTATTTGCATTTTATGTGTTACTGGGGAGATTATGGGACTTTTATTTTATTTATTTATTTAATTATATTATAAAAAGATTTAATTTTTTTTTTTTTACTTTTTTACATTTTCTACTTCTTGGCTTGAATAAGCGATCATCCGATCGCTTATTCAAGCCTTTACACTGCAATACACTTGTATTGCAGTGTATAGTGAAAGTAACTGAGCATGCTGCGCATGCTCAGTTACTTACAGCCGGGTCCTGCCAGGAAGGCAGGACCCGGTGAGAAGAGGAGCCGACAGCCCCGGGTCACTCGTCGGAACCCGGGGCAGCGGCAGGAGGGATCGGATCCCCCGGTAAGCACACCGGGGGGGTCCGATCCACGGGGGACACACTTGCACGCCGCGGTCATGCTTGACCGCGGCGTGCAAGGGGTTAAACACCCGGGATCGGAGTTTTTCCGATCCCGGGTGTTAGTGCCGGGTCTGGGCTGTGATATCACAGCCCGACACCGGCACCAGCGAGACCCGGTGTCCCGAAAACTTCTTCTGATGCGCCGCCGTAGAAAGGCGTCGCATCAGAAGAAGTACCCTTAATGACCGCCGTAAAAACCCGATAGGGCGGTCATTAAGGGGTTAAGGAGGTTCAGAAAGTTATTGTTTACATCTTAAATTTAAAACACAATATCCATATCGAGAAGGTCTGCCGTATAAAATGTCTCTTGGCACCAGAACAGTATGTCAAGCATGACCGCCTCGTGTAAGTGTCCCCACCGTGGATCGCCCCCCTCCCCCCGTGTGCTTATTGGGGGATCCAGTCCCTCCTGCCTCAGCCCTGGGGTGCGGCGAGTGCCCCGAGTCATCGGCTTCTCTCCCCACCGGGTTCCACCTCCTGGCAGGACCCGGCTGTATCTAAGTGAGCATGCTCAGTTACTTACACTGTACACTGCAATAAATTGGGCATCAAACGTTGGAGAGCGTTTTAATCATTTAATGTATTATGAAACTCTCAGTTTTGGCCTAAATGAATGTGTTTTCCCTAAAGCGCCTCCATTCATTCTATACTCGGCCGTGCGCCCGTACAGCAGTCACCACCACATATGGGGTATCAGTAAACTCGGGAGGAATTGGGCATCAAGCGTTGCAGTGCGTTTCATCATTTAATTTATTCTGAAAATGTCAGTTTTGGCCTGAATGAATGTATTTTCCAAAAAAAATTCTATAGTTTCTAAATCGCAGGTCCATATTTTTTAACCCCTGTGAAACACTTAAAGGGTTAATAGCCTTTATAGAAGTTGTTTTACATACATTGAGGGGTGAAGTTTCTATAATGGGGTAATTTATGGGGTTTTACTATTATTTAGGCCTTTCAAAGTCACTTGGAAGCTGAGTTGTCCCTCAAAATGTGAGTTTTGGGGATTTTCCTGAAAATGAGAAAAATTGCACCTAAAGTTCTGCGCCTCATAACATCCTAGAAAAATGACAGGATGCATAAAATATAATCTCAACATAAAGCAGACATTCCATAAATGTTAATTATCAAGCTTTTTGGGTAGTTTTACTGCCTGTCTGGAAAGCAGAACATTTCAAACTTGGAAAATGAAGAATTTTTACAAACTTTTGCAAAATTTTCACTTTTTTTTTCAGAACAAAACGCAAAACTTATCACTTAAATTTTAAAACTAACATCAAGTACAATGTGTCACGAGAAAACAGTGTCAAAATCACCTGGATATGTTAAAGCGTTCCGAAGTTATAACCAATTATCATGATACATGTCAGATTTGAAAAATCGAGTCTGGTCATTATGCTGAAAACTAGTATCGGTAATAAGGGGTTAAATTATCATAATTCCGTAATTAATGTGGCCAGATCATAACCCTGTCACTGCGGCGTCCTGACCACTCCATTAAATTATCCAGAATTAGGTAGCAACACAGGGTCTTAAACTCTTAAAGGTTAAAGTATGAACATAATACTTAATACATTTCTCTGATCAGAGACTGAAATCCTGAAGTGTTGCCAAGTCACTGTTCTGTGTATATCCAATGCAGGGAGGTAGAGCAGACTTATCAGTGCTGTCTGGTGGTAGCCACAGGGGTCACAGCTGGGAGCTCTGGGCTCTGTGATAAAGGTGCCCAGAAGAAGGCACGAGCTGGTGAGAACTAATAACAATGTGTCCTCTGGGTGGAGACATCTCCTGGAAACAGAAGCTCGGTGAGAAAGGGGGCAGGGAATCTGCAAGTGTGCAAATTCCCCGGCTATCAGCTGGTTAAATACTCCGATCCTCTTTGACAGCAGATAGTGCTCAGCTCAGGAGCCAAGGGCACAAGCTGCCTCATCCCTCAGCCAACCCTGTGCCCTCACTGCCCTGCACTAACTACTGGCAGAGCACTGCACAGGATGCCTCACTGACTATGGACGGCTACAGGTATGACGGTGATGCCCAGCAAGGGCTGTATGATTACCGGCTCATTGTGGGGGATGTGAAAGAACCCCCAATGTCCCCTTCTCATACCACACAAAGACGGTCATTGATGAATGGTTGCTCCCCTGTACACGGTGGGCATCTCCATGGGCATGAGACTGCGGCTCAGCGCTACAGTGCTACTCGTCTACAGGCTGGGTACGAACCTGAAAGGTAAGAGTTCTTCAAAGTTCTTACATTCTTTCACTTTACTTGCTGGGCTTTACCTCAGGTACAGAATCAGGGAGATAACAGGTTTGTCTGATAATATAACAAGTTCATTAACTTTTTTCAGTTTATGGTTCATTTCTTCATCCATCCAAGTCACAAACTAAGCAATCCCAACCAGTTATGAGCGATCCCCAAATAAAATTCAACATTATTTCCATTTTCACACAGGGCAAAATAATGCCCAGTGGTCAAACTGAATATTAGTGTGAGTGCCAATTAGATCCCCTGACCATACATGCTCATGTCACCTAAAGGGTATATCCTCCTGAGACATATATGCGGTGTGTGTGTATATAATATATATATATTTATTTCTGGATTAATCTGCAACTTGCACAAAAGCATCAGAGTGAATAACAAAATAAAATAATCAGAAATGGACCTGTATTGTCTATTTATGCTGCAGAGGTTTACAGCGGATTTATGCTTCAGAGGTTTATAGTTGGAATAATTCACATTCCAATGGACCCCATTGTAGTCAGGGGTGACTTTTCATCACCCTTGTTGTTTTCTGTTGTGTCACATGTTGATGGAGCAGAACAACACAGGCCCAGAACACAAGTGTATATTTAGCCCAAATTGTAACTCAATTGAATACATAGGGCTACTAGAAGGACATCATCCTCTCAAACAGTAAGTTATCTTGCAGAAAACTTATTTATCATCTTCACGTTAATAATAATGTGAGACAGCTTGCTGAAGTGAAGCAGATAGGTCAGAAGTTTTCAATGTGTGGCTCTCCAGCTGTTGTCAAACTATAGGTTCCTGTGTAACTTTTACACAGAATGTATGGAACAGAACAGATGACCTAGTATATTTGCAGCAAAACATAATCACTATGTGGGCATATTGTGGCATACATCAAATAGTGACTTTTTTATTTATACAGTATAAATATTTTTACAGTTTTAAATGCAGACTACTGTTTTCTTTAGTAAAAAAAAAAGGATTGTTTACCAAGTGCGTATGCCAAAAATGAATCATACAAGAAGTGTGAAAAGACCCTGACATGATTTACATACTGGTTTGGGGTGTAAATCCATATTCAAATATATGTCACCTTTTCGTTTCCAAAATGCCTATAAAAAGTTAAAGATGGATTCAGAATTGTAGACATGGGAATCTGCTTTTCCTTCTTATGCAAATTATTAAATGCCCATATTGTATCTTGAATAAAAAAGAATTATAATAAGTCATATAATATCACAAAACTGCTGACACCTAATAGCACTATTGGTATTTCCTGTATGAGCTTGTGGTTTCACTTTCCATGAAAAGTCATGTAAGAAATTTCATATAAATTTATATCTAATGCATTGCTTTTGAATTCAACTGGTTTATGCAGTCTCAGTGGCTACTGTAAGGTCAAATGTTAGAAATAATGGCTAATCGCACCTATGTATTGTGTAATGTGAGCAGTATTTGGAATATGCTCCATTATTGTTAGTAAATGTATAAAGGAATTGTATAGTATACGATTGAAGATCTGCTGTGTACTGTAGCCTCCCGTCTCCACACAGATAACGTCAGGGAATAAAAGGTCATGTATATTAATTTTTGACATATTGAGAATAAGGGGCCAGATTTATGAATAGTGAGGCAAACTAATTGCGCTTGAACTGAGTTCCCCAGTTTGTTTTTGTTGCACTTAGTTTATGAAGCGTGTGCCACATTTCTGTCGATTAACTGTAATAAATGTGGCGCATGGTCCCTCTGTGCACTAACACGCCCCTTTTAGGTGCAGAATTTTGTGGCCCAGAACACACAGCACTGCCGCGCCACAAAACTGGTGAAGATACTTCTTAAATACATGTGCAAGCTCTAAAGACGTTTATTATGTGCAAAGTAGGACAGAAAATTGTTATACTGCAAGCAGTTTAAATTGTGACATATCTGCCTTTTGCATCAGCACCTGCACCATGTTATAATCTGGTGCTGAAATGCCAATGCAAGAGTGCAGTGCCAGAATTAATAAGTCTCAACCACCAAGTAATTTCAGCATGCCATGCTGGGTGTGCCAGTATTTAAGAAGTATGAATACCCATAGATTTTCTGCCAGAGGTGTTTGAATGTGGCTTATCCCCTCTACTACTTCAGAACACACACATTTTCTGAATGGAGAATGCACATGTTTATGGGTATCAGCAGGAATACCTATTCCATGACTTCCGTAGGAGTATGTTAGTACCACTTCTGTTTCTAGAGCGCTTTTTTCTCTGTCACAAATAATGGATGCCTAATGGAGGTGATGCTACTGAACACTTCTGGAAGCCAATGGATTTAACGGATCCATTAGGCCTAAAACCCACGAACGGGTCTAATGCAACTAACTCGCATCAAACTCACATTGTGTGCTAGCTGGACTGTCGGGGACAAACACTCCGAGACCGGAACTGAACTGACATGCTGAGTTAAGTTCCGATTTCTGAGTGTTTGAGCCGGACATCAGACTCGCTTGTGGGTTTTGGGCCTTATACTTCAGGCATTATCATTTTAGTAGTGAAAAAATAATAACAGGCAGTAGCTTTCCAAACTAACTTTTAAACTTGAATTTTATGATAGTGGGATATCTTTTTCAAACTTTGTGAGTTTAAATAATAAAATTCAGTTTATTTGGAGACTGTAGATAAATGCACTTTGCATTTTCACTTTTCTTAAATTGAATCTGTCAACAGGAATGGTCATTTTTAGCTGGTGACTGGTTTCAATAGCCTATGCTAAGCTGATTTAAAAATGCCTTTGTCAGAATTCTGAATAATTTCAGTATTTTACAATAGTTTAATTTACATTAACTGGCTCCCTTTAACCAGTATGTGATGAGTCCCCTGGTAGGGGCAGCTGCAGCCTGTGTCTTCTTGTGTCAGTCTTCTCTCCTTCACACTCATCCAGCTCCCTCTCCACTTCCTGTCATGTGCACTGAGCAGGGGAGGGAGGGGGATGGTGTGAAGTAAAGGATGAATGCATGAGGAGGCACAGGTACACACAGGCTGCAGCTGCACCCCCCCCCCCCCAAGACTCACCAAACGCTGCTGGCAAGAAGCCAGGTAATGTAAAACTTTTTTTTTATAAACTACTGACAAAGGCATTTTTAAATGCTGAATTTTTAATGCAGCCATTTCAGTTCACTGCAAAGGGGCCCACTGACGCTCTGTCGCCCAGGGGGCTATTGAAACCTGGAGACAACCCTGGCAACAGGTTCCAATAGGCCCCTGGGCGACAGAGCGTCAGTGGGCCCCTTTGCAGTGAACTGAAATGGCTGCATTAAAAATTCAGAAACTAGTTTCCTACTTTATTATGTCAAACAGCCCCCTCATGGTTATGTCATATAAGCCCCCCTCACACCCTATGGATTCATTAGATACAGCCCCACTCACCCTCATGGATTACTTATGTACATTCTTATGTGGGCTCTCCCCACACAGCTCTGAGCCCAGGCACTTGCCCAGGTATGCCCAGTGCTAGCGCCGGCCCTGCCTGTCACCAGCTAAATATTACATTCCTGGTGACAGTTTCCCTTTAAAGGAAACCTACCACTTGAAGTGGCAGGTTTCAGATGGAAATACCGGGCACCAGCTCAGGGTGAGCTGGTGCCGGAGCTTATTTTTGTTAGTGTTTTAAACCGCTGTATTGCGGTTTAAAACACTATTTAAACTTTATAGCCGGCGCAGGGAGGTACGCGCTCGGCGCTTACCATGCGCGCGGCTCTCCTTCACTTCCTATGTGGTCGCGCGCATGGTAAGCGTCGAGCGCGTACCTCCCTGCGCCGGCTATAAAGTTTAAAAAGTGTTTTAAACCGCAATACAGCGGTTTAAAACACTAACAAAAATACCGGCACCAGCTCACCCTGAGCTGGTGCTCGGTATTTCCATCTGAAACCTGCCACTTCAAGTGGTAGGTTTCCTTTAAGGTATCGGATGCACACAAATGCATAGTACAGGAACACAGTGGGCCATTTTTCTTCCTAACATTCTATATGCCTACCTTCACACAACTAGGTCTATTGTCATCAGTGAAGATTTAATGTATGAAATGTTAGAAAATTGGGAAATTGTAAGGCTACCTGCACATAAACCATGTTTCATGGTCTACTGGTGACACTAGAAAAAGAGTTCCAACCCACTAGGGGTATGCTCACACGCTGTGCTTGCATTGTATTTAGAAACGCAATGCAAGCACATGGTACAGGCCTTGGCCCGATCACATATGAAATCTGTGACCTGGTGTTTTGTATATAAACAATTATTTAAATATTTGCTGGTTATTAATCAGACTGAGGCCTGCTCCCATGTGCTGGCGTTGCGTTTCTAAACACAATGTAAGCACCATCTGTGACGGTACCTTAATACTGTCAGCAATATAATTTATGGCTCGGGCAGTAGACCGATAGACAGGGACATGAAAACCATGCCCATGTGTACAAGCCCTTTGAAATACATGGGTCTGTATGATAACTGTTGGCTAGCCAACAACAAAAATAGTGTTCGTGTGCATGTAACCTAATACAGTAGCAGAGTAGTGAACAGCTTTTCTGAAAATCCCATACACACAGCAGAAAAATATGATGCACTCTATTTTTGTAATACAAAGTTTGAGCTCTGCTCCCCCCCATCAAACTGAAAAAAAAATGCATCAGAAAGAAACCAGATGGTGTTTGAACGCATAGAAAATGCATTTGTTTACTAAATGTGACATAAACACACTGTTAATTCAATAAGTGATAGCAGGAGTCTATGCGATGCGGTTTGAAATGCAATGCACATACCACGTGTGAATGCAGCCACAATGTGGGAATGCAGCCTGAGGCCATATTCACACGTTGTATAAGTTGTGTTCTTAAATGCAACAGGGAGGAGCTTGGTCACAACATATATGACACTAAAATGCATGAGTTCTGGAATTGCGAACCAGGTCTTTTGCATTTGCGTTGCATTTAAAAACGCAACTGAAAAACAATGTATGAATGCGGCTTTTAGGCTATCTGTAAACGTTGCATATTTCGCACAGATTTTATGCAATGTTTTTGGTGAATGTGATTTGGAAAACGCAGACAAGGCGTTTTTTTTCCCCCGTGCAGAAATTGTACCTCAGTGCAGAAACAAGAATAATAAACATGTTACTTTTCTTGTGCGTTCTTCCAGATTTTTGCATGCATCTTTTTTTATATTAATGTCTTTAGGAGAGTTAAAATCTGCATCAAATCTGTATCAAACCCACATCAAATTTGCAATCATGCAATTTTCATGCTATCTGAAATCTTCACATTGGAACATACACGAGCTAGTGGCCCAGCACTAACCCAGACACTCATGGGGACATTTATCATATGAATGAAAACCCTGCTTCTATGGTGCCACCACATATGAAGCCTCCTTATGTATTTGGTGGGTCGCTTTGAAAGTTCACTGGCTGTAGCAAATGCACAAGCACTACATCGGATCCTTTCACCTTCCTCCACACCCACTTGCCATTGAGGTGGTGTAAAGGTGGAAATAGTTGCAAATACTGGCTGTGTGGTCTGTGTGTAATATTCCAGTAAAAAGTATTGCATTTAGTGCAGTTAGTGCAGTTGTGTGCTGTCTGTAAAAAAAAAAAACTAATTGGCACATATCCATTTTTCACTATTGTGGGCATGAGCCCTAGGGGAAGATGATGACAGTGAAAATCAGTCATGTGCTATCCTTTGTTTGGATGGATGGCACAGAGCTTTACAAAATGCAATAATCTTTAATGGATCAGGGCCCAAGGGAGAGAGAGGACATAACATTTGGACATTCGTCTGACTGGTTTCTAGTGTCTTTTTATATTGCGCTGTTGTTAAAACATAAGGACCTGCTCAGTTTTTCCTGCTTTTCATACTGCTGCCAAACTGTACTCCTCTGCTTCCTGCACCTAATCCCTACATGGCTGCTGATGGTGAAGCATATCCATCCATGGCCTCCATTGACTGGAAACAAAATCTGATCTAGCTCATGCCCACTGTTTCTCAAGTAATCATGTTTATATTTTGTGAAGCTTTTTTTTTTTTTTTTACTTACAAACTTTATAATGAACCATAAGAAATCTTGCAATGGTGTGTTCGTGAATATATAATAATTCTGTGTGAGCTGAGCAATATGACCTGTGATCCCAAGAAAACACAAATCTCCAGAGGGAGGTTGTAATTATGGTCTCCAGCCTGCAGATAGTACATTGCAAGCCTTCTCCCTCACTGTACTTTTCTGGTGGTCCCTAGAGAGCTGAATGCTAAATCTCTGCCTTACCCAATGCTAAATAATGGTTTATAGGATGCATTCACTTGCATAGAATACATGTTAAATTACCAGTAAGAAATCTAATAACTCAAGTGAAACAAATGATATATTTGCAGGGCATGGGGCACATGCTGGTGTTTAATAACAGAGGGCACCATTGTTAAAATGCACCTATCTGTATGAACTTAACAGTTTACTTTATATAAAAATATTTACAGTCTACTCACTGGCAGAAAAGCCCCCTGATGGAGCTGTTGGAAAACAATAAAATGTGTATTTAATGATGATACATGTACGTGATTAAAATATTAGAATAAAAGTTTAAGGATAATATGAAGAGAAATGTACAATTGAAGCTCTAGTACCCTGTGAAGCCACCTCTAGCCTGGATACAAGAGGACATATTGCGGGGGATAGAGTTCTATATGGCATCCTACTGCACATTTTAACTCAGATATTGCAAAAGGACTGTCTTCCCATCTGGTGATATTATTGGCTACAAGCCAAGGTAATGTTGCAATCTGGCTCAGAAATTTCTGTGAAACTTTGCTATATGTGGGCTAGCATTATCCCTCTGAAATATGGCAGCAGTATGACCTGCCAACAGAAGAAACCTATGTGGCCTTAGGAACCTATGAGTCTGAAATGTGTCAACAATGATTACAATGAAAACTTCAAGTTTTAGAGGAACCTACAAAGTGCTGGATCACTCATGGGGGGACATTTACATAAAGTGTCGGTGTCTGCATTGGCTTTGTTACTGACCTGCTCTCAGAAAGAAGGTACACATTTAATATTGTGGAGCTGTGCCGATACATTTCTGGCGCCAAGACCATTTTTTGTCCCTGGGACAAAACAGTCCAACAGTCGGAGAACAGGCAATAGCACTGTTTTATGTCCCTTTTAGACCAAATTTCTTTTGGTCTACTTTCCGCTAGTTTATAGCGCCCATAAATGGCTGTGACACATATTAATTGTGTCTGAGTTTCCGCCAAAGCCACACTCCTTTTCGGAGAAGAGTCAGAGCAGGCGGAAAAAGTAACTTTTTCTGTCGCCGCCACAAAACTGGCGGAAGCGCCATAGTAAATGTCCCCTATTATCTTCTGCCATCTTATCTTGAGACACTAGTCCAGTGTCCTGATCCGTTACATGAGTCGAACCCATCTTGTTGGGAAGTTCTCCTGATGGTGTGTCGTGATGATGCTGTATTTTGTCTATTTTTCAATACTTTGTCCTACCAAGAAACATCCACGTGGGGGAGGTTAAATAAATATATTTTTATTGGGTAAAAGACTTACCCAGTAAAAGGATATTTTTTAACCTACCCTACATGTTTGTTGGATGTGCATAGGAAATACTTGCTCTTTTCCTCTGCTTTCACTATTATTCCCTGCCTGAGGGGAATGCAGTACCCACTTTCCCACATTTAAACCCTCACTAGAGTTATGCCTGCAGCACAACCGCCCGAGGTGAGCACCAGCCTGTCAACTTTGTGTAACACTTGTACAAGAAGTACAGACTGGCAAGGGATTTATACATTTATTGCTTTTTGGATTTTCTCAGCTTTCATGTGCACTGGTGAAAAAAACTAATATTTGGATGCAACATTTATGGGTGAGCTGATTGTATACTTTTTTCGGTTATTACATGTTGTAGGCAACCCTACCAGGGTTTTCAGGTTAAATTTGAAGGTTTGGATGTTGGGGGACAGGTTAACATGTTTTGGTAGAGTTCCAGAATATGGTGGATGTATGGGAGAGGTCCTGGGATATCTGTGAGAAGAGTGGTTGATAAGAGAGTGAAACAGAAGGTCTTTTAAGGAATGGAGATTATGGGGATTATTTATAATTCACCTGCATTCGTGATAATGTTGTAGCAGACCGGCCCGCAAACTTTCACTATTGAAAAGTAGATATAATGATAAATATCCCCCAATATGTGGGACATATTTGCTAATTGGTTCATGGTTAATATTTGACTAAACTGAATGTGTTGTACAATGGGTAACCAGAAGACAGGAGTGGTAGAGGAGAAGTGGGTAGAGGTAGGTGGGCAGAAGAGTTAAAGGGAACCTGTCACCACATTTTTGCAAATACAGCTGGTGGCAGGTTTCCATAGAGTCCTATTCACAAATAAACTTTATGTTATATTCCCTGGTATCAGAGGATGCATTTCCTTCTCATCGGACCCCTCCCATCTACTCCTTGCCTTGTCCGGTTCTTCTTCTCAGAATGCCATGTGACCAAGGTGATGTCATCTACGGTGCTGTTACATTTGCAACATCTACCCCACATATGTATCTGATTACATTAAAGGGGACCTACCACCACGATTCTACCTATAAAGGTAGAACGGGTGGTAGGTGGATGAATGGGACGTGAGGATAGCCCTTTTTTGGTAAATTTTAATAAGTCTGTATGTAAATTTTTTTAAGCGGCTACTGGGGCGTGGAGTAGCCGGACACGAGGCTACACGTCGCGGCTACTCCACGCCCCAGTAGCCTCGTCCCTCCGCCTACCATGTCATCTTCGGCGCGCAGCTGAGCGCCCTCATCCGTGTACCCGGCGTTCTGCGCATGCGCAGAAGCCGGGTACTTGGACGAGGGCGCGCAGCTGCGAGGAGCTGCGCGCCGAGATTACATGGTAGGCGCATGCGCATAACAGCAGGCCCGCACCTGTGCGGCTCCGGCTTTGGAGCAGTGACCGCACAGGCATGCGCAGATGGCAGGTTCGTCTGACGAGGGCGCACTGAAGATTGTGGGTAGGAGGAGTAAAGAGGCTACTGGGGCGTGGAGTAGCCGTGCTGTGTAGCCTCAGCTGCGGCTACTCCACACCCCAGTAGGCGCATGACAAAATTTACATATAGCTAATAAAAGTTAGCGAAACAGTGCGGAGACGTGAGGCTTAGCCCTTAAAAGGGCTATCCTCACGTACTATTGATCCACCTACCAACCGATCTAGCTTTATAGGTAGATTCGTGGTGGTAGGTTCCTTTTAAGTTTAGCGTATGGCCCTCTTTGTCGGTGGCTTTGAAAGACCATTGTGAGAGGTCAAAGGTGGATGTAAGTGAGAGGCGTTTAGAGGTTGCAGAATGCCAACTCTTTAACCATAAGAGAGTACAGCAGAGGAGGCAATGTCTATTAGAACATATGTGTGATAATAATATTACTCCTCCAGAGTTTGTTATATTTTTTTTTTTTTTTTTTCTTTCTTTGTGTTGTTTCATTCTGCCTGTTATAAATCATTAGGCTCCATTTGTTTAAGACCAGCCAGAAAGAGGAGCCTGGCAGTGTGTTTATAACACCCCAGGGAGTCTAAGTTTGATCAGAGAAGCATGGTCTTCCTAAGTGGCAGAATTAACACCTTTCGGCCAGAGTAGTCTAGCTAGTGGGGGATGAAAAGAAGCCACAGACTGCATGTTCTTCCCTCCAAATTTAGACAAAGGGAATAGCACAGCTGTCCATAACTGGGACATAATTCATAATTATAGGTCCCAAGTAACACAGGACAGTTATGGGGTCTAGACACACTCCTGGGCCGAAAATCAGAACGTTAGCTGCAATGGAAGGCAGCCAATAGCAGAACACCCCTGATATTAGGCTAAGACACCCCGAGTTCGGTATAGGGTTAATGGGAATAACATGCTCGTTTGGTTGGAAGCCATGGCACAATTGTGCCATCTTCCAATCAAAAGTTATGGGGTTCTGATAAAAACCCAGACCCAAAAAGTAGCTCACTGATGGGAGGGGGATAGAAAAATCCCCCTCACAAAGACATCACAGCCATGGGTGGGGGTCAAAAATCACCTGGGTTTAAATTAATGAAGCAGCCACATAGTAGTGTTCAGTCTGAGGATTCTATCACAATAGAAGGCTGGATCGATGCTTATGCCTTGTCCTTGGGCCAAAGAATTTCTTCCTATTCCACTAGCAAGAATTTTTTTTGTTTCGGTTTTCCCTCACTGTTTGTAAGTATTGTATGTGTATTGTTTTAATCCTTTTTTCATTTTATCTGACAATTTAATTCTTTGAGTGTACTGCATTTTTATGTAAATTAAAACTTTTTAATAAGCCTCTGCTTGTAGCCTTAAAGAATCTGAGTCTCTGAAGGGAATCACGTTACCAGAGGTCATTATTAGCATAGTCCATGTAGTAAGCGATTGCATGTTCTGTGTGAATTTATAATTGTAATATCGTGTAAGTAGTGAGTGCATGTGCTGAGTTATCATCAGGGTGCATTGTCTGTGTGGTTGAGGTGCCTACGGTCTTCTTTGCGTAAGTAATTCGTGGGTGGTGGCAGTGCGGATTGGCTGGGGCTGGAATTCTGTGGAGTAAATTTAGCGTACGGACGCCATTTTGTGGAAGTGGGCGGAGCTTAAGGGCTAAATTCTGGGACTCCATAGAGTAGGTATCCCCGTGTGTGAACTCCGGTGAGTCGGGTTCGTGACAATATGCTTGTTTTACTAGTTTAGAGTTTCATTAATCTTGTAAAATTCTGTAAATCTTTTATTTAGGTTTAGGTCTTGTAGTGCCATGATTCATGAACAAGGATGTCTTTACAGTTCTGTAAAAAAGAAAATAAAAAATGAACACCCAAAAACATGCAATGTCATATGTGATATGTGTTGTAAGTATCATGGTCTTGTTTGTGTATTGTTTGCATAATATTATGCAGCTTGTATGCACATGCAAACTTAACAAGTGGACTTGCGTTGTACTCTCATGGAAAAAAAACATGTCACAATATACGGTTAACGCTGACACATTACAATAAGAGATATTTGTGAATATAATAATATATAAGCTTATATGAAATTAGAAAACTATTGTGGTTCATAAACTGCTTCTGGTATAGCAACTTAGTCATTTTTACTTTTCCCTTTTAGATTTGGCATCTCAAAGATGTATCCTATGTTCACACTCATTCTGCAATTCATTCTTTTTAAAATGAATCTTGAGGTGTAGATTTAGACCAAAACACTGCCACCAACCTGTTATCCAGGGCAGTCACAAGATCACAATGATATCTATGGATCTATCTATGGATAGATTATCAATATCTTTCTCTTGAAAACTGTTTTTATAATGAATGTGAAAAGGATCACAAAGAGATGCTATTCAATGTTGATCACAATGTAGAATAGTTAGGAAAGGAAAAATGTAAACCATGCAAATTACTACGGCTTGTGCTTCAACAGACATCCCTACACATATTAACATGCACAGTCCATCGACCATGCAAACGAGTGTGTCTACAGTAGGTTTAGCCCTAAGTACAAAATTATGCTTGTCAAAAGATAAAACAGTGAGGGTATAAGAACCTAAAGTTTAAAAGTTGAATACATAGGGGTGAAACCTGTTTCTGAGAAATCTTCAAGTCCTGATTTACCTATTTTGAACAAATGAACTGTTGGATTTCTATATTACCCATTTACACTATTTAAAATGAATTAAAATAACTATTTCCCCTAGGGTTTATTTTGCTTTTAAGGCCATCTGCACACAAATGTGCTTGGTCCGTGGAAATGTTCCTGTGTATTGTAAAGATCCCATGGACCGAGCACAGTGCGGAGGATGTAAGTTTTAGTAACATAGAGAAAAATAACTACCTGTCTACTGGCTGAGCAGCATCGGCAACATAGTAACAACAGTAAGACATTGAGTCCTTGCATCATATTTCTCTATGATGCAAGGACTTACATGCTCTGCACTTTGTTCAGTCTGTGGGATGTGACCAGCACACGGGTCTATTTCCATGGACTGAATACGTTTGTGTGCAGCCAGCCTTAGTCAGCAAGCCTGCACTGAATCACATAGATCAGACAGCTCCTGATAAAGCCTTATCACTATAATGGCACCTATTGTATTTTTATCAGGGTGCCAGGATTTTACTGCACAGCATGGTGCATTTCACATGTGAACAGACCCTTAATACATATGAATATTTGTAAATTGACCATTGCATCTAAAATTGTCAAAATTATGTGCACCTACACAGTCTCTAGGACAATCAGGATTGGTTTGGCTGAGTCAAATTCTGGAGTAACATGACTCCTACTGGTTGTCAATTTATATAATAATCTAAATATAATATATAATTATATAATTTATACAAAAATATTTATACTATAAGTATTTTTGTGTTTTGTTGATACAAACAAGACAGCATACTAAAAATAGCTTTAACAATGTTATTTCATGCAAAATGCAAATATGTACTGAAATAGGCATAATAGGATGACCAAGAGGTGACTGTTCAAAAAATGCAGGTACAAATGCAGTATGTGGCAGTCAAAACACTAGTTTCCTGAGACAAAATTTGACATGCAATACATTACAAAACATCAAAAAACCAAGGAAACAGAAATCTCATTGCATGCTTGCATACAGTCTGTAGCTTTGGTCCCCAGTTGTTTACATAAAGATTGTTGTTACTAGCATTTTTGTGTGTATGCATTTTTGTGATATGATATTTAATCGGAAGCAGAAAACTTGAGAATTATTCTTATGTTTACTTTTAGAAATGGACCTGGCAATGCAGCCATATTAGTTAGCACTTTTGAATCTCCAACATGTATCACAGTGTCATGGCAGCATGTATTTTATTCCAAAGTTTTACCATAATTTTCTGATAATCTTATTAATAGAAAAATAAAAAGAACATGTCCTTATGTTATATCATTTATATTTTAATCTGTGGATAGATACAGTATATGTTTCTTCAAGTTCTTTACAATTACAATTGTTTAGAATTTTGGTAAAATACCGAAAACACTTCTATCCTCAAAGTAATTTAAAACTTTATAGCGAGTGTGACAGCAGGAGAGTTACTTGCCTCAGTAACCTTCAATAAAACATAAGCCGAGTGTTTATAATTGCCAAAATAGCTGCTCAATTTCTTAAAAAACAAAACAATATAATGAATGAATGAAGTTCAGTAATATCTTCGGCACCCATGTAGACACTGGTGAGAATAGTGTTTGCTCATCCTGCCATTATAACCAATAGTGAGAACGGGAATTCTCCGGATTGCGTGATTAGTGGGGGTCCCTGTAATCAGAACCTCACCGTTCAGCTTGTTATCCACTATCGTGTCGTGTGGATAGGGGATAACTTGTGCACTTGGTACAACCCATTTTTGTTCTCAGCCTCATGTGAACAAGACCTAACACCAAAATCCAATGTGCAACTACCAAATGGATATTAACGCAGCATCTGCGTTTGGGTTCTCTGATATTATATTTGATTTTCCATATTAGTTTCAAAGTTATGAATATGCAAATATGAACTGCTAAACAGCACTGTCCCACATAAAGTAAAAACTGCATAAATAATAAATTTGTATTTAATTAATTGTAAGGAGGCTCTTTTGGACCTCGTTTGCATTTTGTTTCTCTATATAGCTTCCTAATAGAATGCTCTACATTTACTTCTAACTATATATTGTTATTTCAAACAATTTGATACAAGTTATGACAATAATGTAATCTAAGGTTAAGCTGAGTTATTACAAGCCATTGACAAAATACTGAGCCAAATATGTATGTAACAATTTCTTTTGCCTAGCATCATTGGCAATATATGGCCAGTTTAAATGATTTTATAACCCAAAATACACAAAATATATATATATATATATATATATATATATATATATATATATATATATATAAAGCTGTGCCTGCCTAGTTACTGATTAGTCACTCTGATTTGTATGGCCTTCTTTATTTATCAGTTCCTTGTGCTGTAAAAGATGGCTATATCTATTAATTCTTGTCTAAAGTGCATTAATCACGAATAATGCTTTATAATGGTAATTACTAAAACATGTATTAAAGAGTATTCTCCAAAGACAATATTCTTAAATATACCCAGGATAACAAAATAACACATTTTCTAATTCAATGTTATTAACAAAAATAAAGCATTTCACAGATATTATTACAACCTGTCTCTATCAGTCTTGGTGTATACAATTTTGGTTTCCCTGGCTGGAAAACAACTGTAAATCTTCTGATTTTTATGGGCAGGCAGGAAAGATTCTTCTCATGAATTGCTTCTCCTGTCTGCACGGTGCAGTGTGATCTCTGCCCCTACCCCCTTCATTACAAGCTCATACATAGACACACACAGACACTTACTGCCGGCAAGCAGCATCATGCACAGACTTACTCTACAAGCTACAGATAAGAAAAGGCCTTTATCCAGAGGGGGAGACACTCTGTCATATATAGCATAGCTGACAGTGTTTGTTATAGCTCAGATGTAGCAAAGCTGAAGTTTGTCATTGTATGTTATATACATTTCATGGATCTCATCATGCCTCATCTCTGATCTGTCTCATCTCTTTTTTTTCTATGTGCCAGAAACTAGTAGAATGTTCAGAAGCTAAATAAAAGATAAACCTGTACCTTGATGATCTAACCACATTGTCAGCACACAGGGATCATAAAGTGTCTGCTTAGAGTTCCCGTCCAGAGTTCACTGAGTTATATGAGCTAAAACCGGAACAAAACAGAGTATTATTTTAAAGTAAAGGGTTAAAAATTATCTTTTTGTGTAGACATCACTTGGGGATTAAAATTTGAGAACTTTCTTTCATGGGGCAACCCCTTTAAGTTCACTTGCATGCAAATAATGGTAACATAATTTGTGAGGATAATCAAGCTGTCTGCGCCAGAATTATGGAGTATTTTCTGCCAAAAAACTCACCAGATTTATTAAAAGGGGTATTCCAACGAAGACAGGATTCTTAAATATACTCAGGATGACAAAGTAACACATTCTCTAATTCACTGTTATTAACAAAAATACAGCATTTCACAGATATAATTCCAACCTGTCTCTATCAATCCTGGTGTACACAATTTTGGTTGCCCTTGGTTCCGAACTGTTCCCTTGGTTCCGAACTGTTAATCTTCTGACTTTAGGGTCAAGAGGGCATTTTGCTCTCCTGTCTGATTGCACTGAGCTTCTCTCAGTAGCAGCCCCCATCCTTACATTTCAGGACAAGCACACACATGGCAAGCAACACACACATTAAATTTAGGGCCACGCCCACACATGTCACTGTATGTTTTTTTTATCCATCCACTCCTTCTATGTTATAACTTTATTTTAGAAATATGAAAATGGGGCTGGAGTGCTTGCTGGACCCAGGAGTCATATAGATGATAGGATAAGGGTGAGGGAAAGCACTGGCTGCTGAAAGTGTAATGGTGTTATTTCTCTGGAGCCGGTGCCCTGAGCTGCTCTTTTAACGCCCCAAAAAAAAAGCTTCAGCCTCATTCCCATTTTCCTATAGTTTTGGCACGGAAGGAGCAGCTATAAATAAAATCAAAAGTATGACATGTCTGGGCCTAGCCCTGCATTACATTTCAGCTTGTTCACCTTGGTAAATCGTGGTGACTGATTCCTTTAATTACTTGGTTTCATAGACAATCCTTGCTTTGTAAATCAGTAGCTGAGCAGATGTTTCTGAAAGCAAAGTTACACATGTAGGAATGTCAGTCATTGATAGGACCATCCACATGACCAGATGTCAGCTCTTATGCACCCAATGAGCTGCGCTTCATTGCACCATTTTGTATTCACAAACCTGTATATGAGGGTGCTGTCACACGTCGCGTTTACTGCATGCGTTTAAAAACGCATTGCTACAGCTGAAGGGATATTTCCCTAATTAAACAGCTGTTAACACTTGCGTTTACAAAACGCAAGCGTTAACGCATGCGTTAACATCGCGGTTAACGCATGCGGTTGTTAACGCATTGTTAACACATGCGTTAACCGCGATGTTAACGCATGCGTTTTGTAAACGCAAGCGTTAACAGCTGTTTAATTAGGGAAATATCCCTTCAGCTGTAGCTGAAACGCATGCAGTAAACGCGACGTGTGACAGCACCCTCTGGGTGCTGTCACACGTCGCGTTTACTGCATGCGTTTAAAAACGCATTGCTACAGCTGAAGGGATATTTCCCTAATCAAACAGCTGTTAACGCTTGCGTTTACAAAACGCATGCGTTAACATCGTGGTTAACGCATGCGTTAACAATGCGTTAACAACCGCATGCGTTAACCGCAATGTTAACGCATGCGTTAACAATGCGTTAACGCTTGCGTTTTGTAAACACAAGCGTTAACAGCTGTTTAATTAGGGAAATACCCCTTCAGCTGTAGCAATGCGTTTTTAAACGCATGCAGTAAACGCGACGTGTGACAGCACCCTCAGGGGGCAGTCACACGTTGCAGTTAAAACTGCATCGCAATTAGTTTTGAGTTGGTTTTATGTGCAGTTTTGTCAATTTCACAGGTGAAAGACATGAACTGAATAGGTGAATTTGATTTTGAAGGAGAAAGCTGTTTCACAAATTTCATTCACTTATTGATTTGAGGTCTTTCACTTGTTAAAATACGTAATAGCACCTAAAACCACCCCAAAACTAATTGTGACGCAGCTTTAACTGCAACGTGTGACCTCACCCTTAATCTACTCATCTCCTCCTACTTTATAACATGCTATGTGTTCATGCTGATGGTTTCCCTTTATAGACACACATTTGAAATTATGTTACAAGCAGGGCCACAGAGCTTCAGTGGGCCTCTTTCCATTGAACTTATGTGGTGGCATGAATAACGCAGAAACTAAAGACACCAAATATAAAAACGTTTTATTTGCTTGTTAATTATAATATTTAAGTATTAATATACAAGTATTTACTATTGACAGCCCTGGAGTCTTAGATAAGACCCCAGAGCTGCCATAGCAATGATGAGCAGTCCCTGATAATGCTGCGGGGGCACCAATCGTGAGGGAATCACTTTGAGGGCATTTAACACCCGTGATCAGTTACAGCTGACACCCCATGTTTCCGCATGTTGCTTCAGCTCTGGTGACAAGCTAATTCGACATGATGTATTGTTACTGCATGGAGAGCTAAGTTACAGAAATCCATGCAGTAATAGTACGTCATAGAACATTAAGGGTTAATTATATACTGCCCTTTATAGTTTTAGTAGGGCCCTACTAGGGTTAAACAGCCCTCCCCTGGAGGGAGCTTTATATACTAAAACTATGAAGAGCTGTATGTAAGTTATAGTTTTTGTTTATACAGGTGGACCCCATGCCTTAGCCCAGATGTATGGAACCTATGGCTTGGGAATCAAATATGGCTCTTTTGTTGGCTGCATATGGCTCTCAGACAGATCTTTAATAAATAGTGACGGCTGCTGTGTTTCGCCGCCATTGTCTAAGCCTGGTTCAAAGAGAAGAGCATGGGAGTGAGGAGGAGCTGGGTGCAGGGATCGCTGGTATACTTTTTTTTTGTTGCTGTAACTATCTATCTACTGGGGGGCATGTGCTGTGGCTGCCTATCTACTGGGGGGCATGTGCTGGGACTACCTATGTACTGGGAGGCATGTGGTGGGTGTCAGGATTTGGAGTAGTGAACCCCCCGGACCACCGTGGACGATGATATAAGCAGACACCTGGGACTAAGTGGCACCCGGTCTTCACCAGAGCCCGCCGCAAAACAGGATGGTCCTGCTGCATCGGGGTACCACCAGGTCATTACACAGGCGCGACTTGTCCACAGTGGCAGCGAAGGTTGAGGTACAGGATCACTAGGCAGTCTTGTGGTCAAGGAACAGGCAGGCGGTCAAGGCACGTGGCAATGATGTGAGGCCCTTAAATCAGTGAGTGCCGGCACGCTTGCCCTTTAAATCAGCGAGTGACGGCAAGCTGGACGTGACGGGAGCAGGAACATGGAGAGGTGAGTGAGCTCGGAAAGGGGCATGGGTGTGCCTGCGATCCGAGACATAGATCGCAGGGGCACCCATGACACTGGAACTACCTATCTACTGGGAGACATGTATGGATCTTACGGAATAACATTTAAAAATATGTAGCGTTCATGGCTCTCTCAGCCAAAAAGGTTCCTGACACCTGCCTTAGCCCATCAGTTTTATGCTTCAATGTGGCCAGCAAATAATGAAAGTTACTTCACCACCTCATGCAGGTCCAAGGCTCCTGCTCTCCCCTTCTACTGTTACTTCCGGGCATGTTACAGTTTAAGGCAGAAGTCATTGACAGTGAGGTGCTCTGAGTCCTCCCCCAGACAGCATGCACCGGCAACGCAAAAGTAACTGTCAGCAAGGTGCTTCGAGTCCTCCCCCAGGCAGCATGCGCTGGCAATGCAGCAGCCCCCTTCACTAAGAGACATTGGCAATTGTGTTCAGTATAAACCCGTCCCCAATTTCCCCCACCCTTCCCGGCTCTGCAGTGGTGTCTCCCAGGCATTGGTAAATTGCTCCTCTCCCAGGTGGCCTGCCACCACCTTTACTTTACGGTGCTAGCACCTGTCCCAGAGCTTGGGTATGCGAGGTGCTGAAGCCAGCCCTGGTCATGTTTTTGGAACCACAAAAATGTGCAATTGAAGTAAATCAAACAAACATTTTTCAGGAATCGCATAAAATGACAAATAGTGTATAACAACACTTAGACCACTATTTCTCAAACTTTCTCAATTGAGCCCCTAAATACACCTAGTTCACTGAGGGATGGAATTTGAAAACGTTAACATCCAAATATTCAATTTTGCTGAATTTTTGCTAATTTTATGGCAGCAATACTCTGTTGACAATTATTATTACATTACCTATTATTCAATAAAAGTGACTGGCAGCTCCAACAGAGAATAAGCAGTAATGACATGACAACTGTTTTTTAGCCCTGATAAACAGATTAACCATGTTAAACCTGTACTATGCTGTGAGGCATTTGTTGTTCAGCATAGGCATTAAGACAGAGAATGTAATAGTTGCTCTACTGCTAATAGAGAACCAAAAAAAAAAAAAAAAGAAAAGAATCATCAGTTCCTTAGACTAGTATACCTGGCAATGATTGTATGGACAGTATATACATCTTTAGACAGCATATATTTTGTATGTGAAGTAGACTAGCTGGGGGCAGACTACAAGCTTTAGATTTTCTAAAAGCACAACTAGACCGTGCAGACCAGAACTATAGCAAAGCACTACTGGCCAGGGTACGCATTGAGCACAATCAGGGGCGTAACTAGGAGAGGTAGGACCACATAGCAGACTTCTAAATTGGTCTCCCCCTACCCCTTCAGAAAATATACATATTTGTATACTCGGACATTTATACACTCTTACACACATTTATACATTTATGTGCATTTATACATTTATGCACTGATATGTACATTTATACACAGATCTGTCCCAGTAGATGCTGACCACATGGGAGAAGTAGATGTCATGAATTAGACATGAGAGATCTCTAGTCCTTTTGTTCTGCTGTCCCGTCCCTCCCCCTCCAAATTTCTTATCTGAGATTCTTGCTGTATACTGTGAAAGACATGTACTTTTATATACATACTAGCTGTAGCTCCTGGCGTTGCCTGGGATAGTAAATAACTGCTTTTAGCTATAACAAGATAGAATGGGTTATCAAAAAATATTTTATATGTATCTATAGACTATCTTAGACTATCTCTGTCACTGACCGTCTTTGTCACTGACCGTCCCTTTTTTAGAAACATTTTTTACTATCTCTGTCTTTAACTGTCTCTTTCAGCGACCGTCTCTGGCAGTCTCTTTCAGCGGCTGTCTGTCTCCGAATGTCACTTTGTCTATGGGGTGATTTATCAGAAGTGTCTGAGAGAAGAACTGCTGTAGTTGCCCATGGCAACCAATCAGAGCTCTGGCTTCTTTTTCCCACAGCGGTTTATAAAATTACAGCTGGTCTCTTATTGGTTTCCATGACAACTGGAACAGTTTTACCTCACATTTCTGATAAATCTCCCCATATCTCTGTATCCCTTTCCATCTTCCGTCACACATAAGTATCTTATACTCATTGCCTGTAGTACCAATCACAGCTCAGAGCTCATATTAATGACCTGTGGCAGAACAGCAACCAATCACAGCTCAAAATCCCACTGCTGCAGCAGCAGCAAACAATCGCTCCTGAATGTGGTGGTTAATAAGTGAATTTTGGAAAGCATGGGGTGAAAATGTTGTCTCAAAACCTAGTCTATGACACTCCCCGAGTCACAGAGAGCAGTTGTGCAAAATTTGGGGACTGTAAACATGACGGTACAGATTCCTTTAGACATACATACACACAAAGACACACACTCAGCTTTATATATTAGATTATACTGTACAATGTGCAGCATGATATGTATATTATGGTGCACATCCTCCACTCTTTAGAGTGTCAACTCAGATACCAGGGTCCCCTAACACTACAGGCCCCATAGCAGCTGCTAAAGCTGCTACTTCTGTAGTTACACCCCTAGGTACAACGACAACATCACATTGCGCCTACCGACCCCTACAGGACTCAAGCCCAGGACCTTAGTTGGTGGGCTCCAGATTATTGCTGCCAATGTCCATGAGACTGTATAAAGCTGTTTCTATTGTCATTGGTGCTCAGGTTTGTTTGCAAGTAGCCTTATACTGAGAACTGTCCTTCTGCCCAAAGTAAGCTCAGGTTGTTTAAAATTAATTAATAGCCTTTACATCTAAGTGGTGGTGCATATGTACATAGACATCTGCATGTGTATTTCACCTCACAACCAATGTCCCAATAGTTAAAAAAAATGTTTTCTGATGGTGTGTTATACTGACTTGATAAATGATACCGATTTTCAATACCTCTATAGATGCTCCACTGAAAGGGTTAAATGAACTCACTGTCCATGTAAATCGACTTGTGATAAAGCCTCCCAGTGTCCAGTGACACAGATTACTTCACTGCTTACCTTGGGATAGAGATGGAACATGACATCCATTAATCCAAGCTGGTTGTGTCCAGGCTAATTCTATGCAGTCTTCCGTAGAGCTGCTTTCAGAGGACATCCTGGTGAACTGGGACAAAAAGCCTGCACATGTAATACTATTAGTTTCAGCTATATGATAAAATAACTAGAGAGAGAAAATATGACGAAATGGCAGCAATGTGCACATTTACTTTAGTATAAAAAAATTTAATGTTAGTAATGTCACTATGTATGGAAGAACATTTTAATGCAGTTAAATTAAGTTGAAATGAGATAAAAATATGAATTATATTATAGTAAAAATTGGAAGAAAGATTTTGAGGAATTATGGAAAACCTCCTTACTGTGCCTGCTTTAAAAAAAATCACATTACATAGAGTAAATTCTGATCTATATGGATTACATACAACATTGTATAAGGCATGGTAACATATACAAAGACTGTTAAACCAATAAACATACAGTTTATAAAAAGACATGGCTTGCTGAATCTAACTCATGTGGTTCACTGTTTATTACAATAGTTAAAGGGAACCTGTCACCACATTTTTCACAAATACAGCAAGTGACAGGTTCCTTATTAACTATTAACATAGTAAAATAGTTTTCCTCACATCCCAATAAAATCAACTTTGTTCAATTATCTGATATACAGCTTTTAGTCAGAGGGGGCTTGGCTTCTTAGGCCCCGTCCAGTGGCTCCTCCCAATGCCTCATACCACTTCTCATTATTCAGCACTTCATGTCAGGTGACCAGGGTGATGTCATCTAAGGTCTTTTACCCCCTAAGGCCGTTTTTCACACACGTGTTCTGCGCATGCTTTTGACGTGCAGAACTTGCATTACACTCTGACCCATTGTAATCAACAGGCTTTTTCAGACCTGCATTATTTTTCAAGCAAACGCGCATTTTTTTGAAAGTGCATATAAATCTCAGCACACTCTACTTTTGTAAATCACATGCGTGGAAAACGCACCATATAAGTCTATAGAGATGCATCAGAAACGCATTGCACTCTGAGATGGATGCTAAGTGCAATGCGTTTTTCACTGGTCAATTGCCATAGAAAAGATAGACCATAGTTCTTTTACACACGCGTTATCTGTGAGTGAAAAACGCATTGAAAACACACTGAGACACTGAACAAACTCTGACCGAAAACTGATTGAACTCTGATGCGTAAATGTCAGTTTTTTACTGACCAAACCCTGATCGCACCCTGATCAGACTCTGATGCCTTCAAGGAGGCATGCTATGATTTCACGTGATCAGATAAATACATGGGATAGATTTTACAAATATTAGGGTATAAAGGACCTTAGATGACATTACCCTGGTCACATGACATGAAGTGCTGAATGATGTAACAGAGCTCTATCTCAACGCTCCAGTAAGGCACTGTGCAAGGCAGGGCAGTAAACACTACATATATTGACTACATTAATAGCATTGGACTCACATCAGATGAGTCGCATATCAGTTTACAAACTGACTTTTTAACATTGCAGGCATGGAAGAAACCATTTAGGGATAAGGGGAATGCTGTTTAATCATAGTTTTTTTTATGAAGTATCTATTCTGGTTGGGATAATTTAAATTGCAGGTTCCCTTTAAGTGATGTGAATTGTGATTTCACACCAAAAGGTTGTCAGCCATGTTACACAACCATAACATTGTATTACGTTTTATCACATCACGAGCAGATTACAGTCAAGAGCGACATCAAGAATTTTGTGGACCTCCTATGCCTGGCACATTACAGTATTTACTTTTTTTCCCTAAAGCCAGCCTCCCTTCAGTAAAATGGGCCCATTAGCTTTACATACCCTTGTCATTTTACATCATCAGCTACCTTATGTGGACAAACGTCTACTGACTCTTCCATGACGTATTGGACAACCAACAGGTTCATGTCAATCTTGTTCAGTCTCCAAGCATTTCAGGTCTCTCTCTTCTCTCAGTTCAACAAGACATTATGGTTCTTCTGAAGCAAAAAGGATACCCAAATTCTTGTGGGAATTTTAAACCCATATGATATGAGACACAGCGGTGAGACCTCCAAAATTAGTTGGCCCTACAGTTGTTGTGATTCGTCTATATTAATATCCTGTAATCTTGCCAATACGATTATACTTGGTCAAAACCCTCCTGATATACAAACCAAGGCACACACTCCACACATGTCCAGTGTTTGACATGGTCCTTTGTTTGGCACATTTCCTGACCTAGATGGATACGCATTATATGTAAAAAGAGCGGTGGGCTAGCCCAACAGGGTTTGTATCACACCATAGTGCTTATATCTATACATGCAAAACTGTGGGTAGAGATTGAATTGGATATATCCATAGCACAGAAAAGGCCATAGGATGCTCCTAGAATCAAGATACAGAACTATCACCCTTCTTGTCATTCTTGCTAAATGAGGTGGTTTACATTTAAATCTAATCTAACAGCTATTCTCAATCCATCCTCCGTGGCCCCATTGGGTACAAAAACATCCCTAGATCGATTGAACAAAAAATAACATGATCCCTAGAATTAGAGATGTAATGAATGCAGGTGGGCTAAAACTACATGTGGATATGACAGACAGAAAGAGGGTCTCATGCTGTAATTGGCTTTTGGATTTTCAAATATGTTGTTTTCTAACATCCCCGGCTCACAATTTTCTGCTTCTGTCACCCCTTTTGAGAGCTCGATAAATCCCTCTCTTCCAAGTGGTGGTCTGAACATGCTGGTAATATGCACAGGCAAAAGCTGAGACATTAGTTAGGAAGACTTTAACCTAGTGTATCATAGTATATAATATTGAATAAATACATCCATTAATTCCAACCATAAAGAATTAAACAATTGAGGCATCCAGGCCTCTCTTGTACATAGAGTCCGCCATAACAACCTCTTGTGGCAGAGAGTTCCATAGTCTCACTGCTCTTACAGTAAAGAACCTTTGTCTATGGGGATGTTAGAATCGCCTCTCCTCTAGGTGTAGAGGATGCCCCCCGGTCATAGCCACAGGCGTAGGTATGAAAAGATCTTTGGAGAGATCCTTGTACTGTCCATTCAGGTATTTGTACATGATCATGAGGTCTCCCCATTAGTAATCTGAATAAGTTTAGTAATCTATCATTGTAGTCTAGTCCCCCGATTACCCTAATAGTCTTACTTTCTCTCCTCTGCACCCATTCCCCTGTTCCCAAAAATGTACACAATATTCCATGTGTAGTCTGACCAGGTAATTGTATAAGTGCAAAACTATGTACTTATTAGAATCTATTTCTCACTTGATACATCCTATAATTTTATTTGCTTTATTAGCAGCTGCCTGTCACTGTTCGCTATAATTAAAAGACATCTACCACCAGAATGAAGTATTGTAAACCAAGCACACTGACATACCGGTGTGTGTCTATTCTGGCAGGATCTGCTCTTCTTTTAGCTTCTTATTCCCTGTTTTTTTTTGGGGGGGGGGGGGGGTTTAAAGGCTTTTAAAATTATGCAAATGACCCAAAGGGGCTCTGGGCTCCACAGGTGTTAATGGAGCCTGGAGCCCCTCAGGCTCATTTGCGTAATTTTAATGCCTTTTTTTTCTTAAAAACAAGGACAAAGAAGCCGAAATAAGAATGGATCCTGCTAGATGGGACACACACCTGTATGTCAGTGTCCTTGGTTTACAATCCTTGATTCTGGGGTAGATGTCCTGTGTTTACCATCCAGCAGTCCTCATGATCAAGGGGAAATTACCTTATGGGTTCATCAAAACATTATTACCAGTGTTAGTTATTAAACATCACAAAATAAATCAGTGAACATGTAGTTAATTTATAATAAGAATAATAACTGCATATAGAATAATTTAGGTAATTTGAAAAAAAAAAAACATGGCAGAATCTCCACAAATGGCCAGTTCACATGTCTGTTATGTCAACATTGATTTATTGCTGCAATTTTAAGCAAAAGACAAAAGTAGATAAATACAGTGACCCACATTTCTTAAAGTGTTTGCATCTGTGTTCTGTCTGACTTTGCACTTGAAAGAACATTCAAAATGCTTGTACATGTATTTAAAATGTGTCTGCGCCAGTTTTGTGTTGTGGCTGTATCTGACAAGACAGAACAAATGTGCACTAAAAGGGGGTATTAGTACTTAGTCGGATTGTGTGCCACAATTCTGCAGCATAAATAAAGTACACCAAAAAAAATGGTGCACACGTCCAGAGCAGTGCAGGGGGCGCAAGATTCATGAAGACCATGCACCACAATTCATGAATCTGGCGCACTCTGCACACTCTACAGGCAAACTGCATATAGTACAGTTTGCACTGTTTTTGGTAAATGTGGGTCATAGAATAGGTACAAACACATTTGCTCCGTGTATAGCATGTGGACTAAAGCCATAAAATGGCTGCAGTTGATGACACTGGTTAACAGCATGTGGCACTGAGTAAAGCGGCAAGCAGAACAGCCTACAGCACTGATTCAGCTATACATGTGCTGAGCTGACACTTACCAGCATCACCAAGGGAAGTAGCAGTAATTAGGACTCTTGTCTTTACAGCTTGTTAAAGCTGTGATGACTCTGTAGGTTTCTCTGCATGTAAACTCCAATGCACAATTTATGAACATGTCATAATCTTCTCAGCTCCATGCAGGGCATCAAGTAGATAAAGAACTGTAAATAATATTTATTTTGCCATGCCTGATACAAGGTCATTTATGCAACAAATCCCATTGTAGGAGTTAAAGAAAATAATTTTATGAAATAATGCAATACTCTTGTGACAAAGCTTAATAATAATAATAATAATAATTCTTTATTTATATAGCGCACACAGATTACGCAGCACTGCACAAAGCATGTCTAATTGGTCCCTGTCTCCATGGGGCTCACAATCTAAACAACCTAACAGTATGTTTTGGAGTGTGGGAGGAAACCGGAGTACCCGGAGGAAACCCACGCAAACACGGTGAGAACATACAAACTCTTTGCAGATGTTGGGGTTCTGTACTAACTTTGCAAATTATCCCCTAAAACAAGCTGATTGCTAAGGGTCTGATTGATGACACCCCCACAATTAAGAATGGGACCCCAGCAATCTGTATAATGGGGATACCATTCTCAGTGATGGTTGTAGCAGCAGGATGAACATGCATCCTGCTGCTCCATTTAAGAGTATGGAATTGTCTAAATTTACGCCATTCCCATTCTATTAAAAGCAGCAGGTTCATCATGCACCATTAATGAGAAAGATCCATAGCCAGCAAACTTGCAAAGTTAGCACAGTTGAATACAGTTGGTAACAAAGAGGGCCTTGACTCACAAAGATAACCCAGGGTTCATGCTCTACCTGCTATATACGAATATTAACTGTGCTCTAGGGAATACCCAACTCTGAATAGTATTTGTAAGCAACGGCTGATGTGCAACTGATCGATAATACCAGAGAGTGATCTGCTGCCTGGTGAGCCCTCTCCATAGCTGGTAAGTCTTTGTTGCATATTGCATATCGCAGCGTTGCCGGTGGCGCCGCCATCTTGCCAAGGATCGCCGCTCTCTGTGACATCATCAAGGAACGGCGATCTGTAACCATTACAGCCTTGGGTCTTCTGAAGACCCGAGGCTGTCTCGTTTTAACCCTATCCACACATTGTAATGAATGAGGAGGGAAATCCCAATATACTGCCATACTGTAGTATGGCAGTATATGGTAGGATCGATCAGACAACCTAGGGTTAAAAGTACCCTATGGAGTCTGAAAAATAGTAAAAATAAAAAATAATTAAAAAAAAAATAATTAAAAAACTACAAATTCAAATCACCCCCTTTCCCTAGAACTGTAATAAATATAGATAAACAGTTAAATTCATAAACACATAAGGTATCATCGCATCCAAAAATGCCTGATCAAAATATAATAACGGCTTTTCACTGCGTTTATCCCCGTAACGGAAAATAGCACCCAAAGTCGAAAAAGGCAGTCGTTTGCCATTTTGTAAAATAAAAAATTCTATAAAAAGTGATAGAAAGGTCGTACAGTCCTAAAAATGGGAGTATTAAAAACGTCATCAAAAGTCACAAAAACCAACACCGCCCACAGCTCCGGGCACCAAAGTTTTAAAAAGTTATTAGTGCCAGAAGATGGCAAAATAAAAATAAAAAAATTTATACAGGAGGTTTAATTTGTATGAAAAAAATTATAAAACCTATACAAATGTGGTGTCCCCGTGATCGCACCAACCCAAAGAATAAAGTAGACATGTCATTTGGGGTGCACAGCAAAAGCTGTAACATCCAAGCTCACAAGAAAACGGTGCAAATGCGTTTTTTCACCATTTTCACTTTTTATTTTCCCGCTTCCCAGTACACGACATGGAAAATTAAATACCATCACTATGAAGTGCAATTTGTTATGCAGAAAACAAGCCATCACATAGCACTTTACGTGGAAAAATAAAAAAAGTTAGATTTTTGAAGGCGGGGAGTGAAAAATGGAAGCGAAAAAAAACCTAAAAACGTCCAGGTCGTTAAGGGGTTAATTTTGTGGGCGACTCCAAATACACACATATTCTTTGCATTCTAGGACACGTATGCGACAGGAAGGCAGTCATTTTATTTTAGAGCTATGATTAAACCATGAAGCAACAGTTGCCAAATAAAAACTATTTCTGAAATTATCTATATCAATGTTTTTTTATTTTGTTTTCTCAATACTGTCCTGTTTTGTGCTTAGCAACTAAAACCCAACATGTCATGCCTTAAAATTCTTTTTAATAGACCTATAAAGATTAGAAAAAAATATCATACCAACATTGGTATTTACAGGCGGTCCCCTACTTAAGAACACCTGACTAACAGATGACCCCCCTTGTTACAAACGGATCTGGGTATTGGTAATTTACTGTACTTTAGTCTTAGGCTGCAATAAACAGCTATAACAGTTATTAAAGGAGTCTGCAATTAAGCTTCATTGTTATTTCTGGTTCACAATCAAACATTTTTTTAAATCCAATTGTCACAGGGACCAAAAAGTATTTGGCTGGGGTTGCAATTATAAAATATACAGTTCTGACTTACATACAAATTGAGAACAAACCTAGAGAACCTATCGTGTACATAAACTGGGGACTGTCTGTATTGGACAGAATGCTAAAAGCCAATATACTTTGTCAACTAATGGTACAAAGACAGTTTTTTTGGTCAGAAGGCTGAATTGGCAAATGGTACTAACTCAAGGGGCTACAATAAATTTTTGTATGCATTTTTCAGGGTGCAGATGAGTTTGAGGAAGAGTTAGCTGCGTAGTTGGGTTACAAACTGATGGAAATGTTAAAGTCTGCTGGAATTTTTCTGTCTTGTGTAAAATCTTTTATAGTTCTTAAAAAAGACTTCTCATAAAAAAAACTTGTTTAATGTGAATTGTTGTTTAATTATTGACTAGTTTTGGGTCAATTGTTTATTGCTTTACACATTTGAGGAACTATTCAAAATGATTGTAATCATTTATAATATTTCCCATACTTGCCCACCAGAGGGAGCTACAGCTGTATACTCTATCTATGGAGGCAGAACACAGTCCATTATGGAGTTTAGAGATTGGGAGCTGACCCCATTACTGCTCCCAACAGGAGCTCCGATGACATCATGATGGGGGACCAATGCAATGCAACCAAAACCACCAGATCAGCACAAGGCCTTGTACAGTATACTGTACTTTGTTTTTAAAATGTGACAATTGCCTTTCCCCAAATATGACATCATCAAAGAACCTTTACGTGTAACAATCATCTGTGTGCCTTTTATTGTTACAGTTCATAGATGGTGCTCCCTCTAGTGTCCAATAGGGGTATACATTTAAAAGAAAAGTCTATAATTTTTAATATTTCCCAAAATATGAAACGAGAAAAAAATTACTAACGTTAACAAACACAAATGTACATTTATTTTTTAATTCTTTTGACAACACTTTCCTTAGAGGGAACCTGTGAGCAGATAATGACCTAACAAATGACTACCAGTATGTTGTCAAGTACATTAACACCTTCCGCATTGTGTTTCTTTCGTGGCCCAATGTGGTTGAATCTTCCAGAAGATTACATTTGAACTGAAATGCACATTTGTCACATAAAATCGTGGAGGCACCTTGTGGAGCATTAAAGGGGTATTCCCATCTGGGCATTCACATTCAGTTTCATTAATCTGCCATATATAAACATTTATTCCATTAGATGTTATTAAAAAAAATGTACCGGTGTGAAGATAATTTCTCATAAATGTAGTAATATGGTCCCTAAGAAACAAGACTGTATCTTTGGATACGGCCACCTCTGCTGGAGGGATTCCACAAGGAAACAAAAAGTTTCTGAATATTAAATGTTCGAGGAGTTACTGCAGGTGCCACAGCCGTCCTGTGGTAATGATCGCTGAATCCATGTGGTCAGGCAGGACTCAATAGCACAAGTCTGGCCACCGCTGCCAAAATGTGAGGTGGTCGTATCAGAGGACGCTATCTTGTTTCTAAGGGACAACATGGCTACATTTATGAGAAATTATCTTCACAAAGGAACATTTTTTAACCAGTTAAGGCCCTTTCCTGTTTTACATTTTTCACTCCCCACCTTCAAAACCGTGTTTTCTGCGTAACAGATTGCACTTCATAATGATGGTATTGAATATTCCATGCCATGTACTGGGAAGCGGGAAAAAAATTCCAAATGCAGTGAAAATGGTGAAAAAACGCATTTGCGCCATTTTCTTGTGGGCTTGGATATTACGGCTTTCACTGAGCACCCCAAATGACATGTCTACTTTATTCTTTGGGTTGGTACGATTACGGGGATACAAAATTTCTATAGGTTTTATAATGTTTTTATACATTTACAAAAATTAACCCCTTCACGCTCCGTGGCGGATATATCCGCCACGGAGCGCAGTGACTTAGCGCTCAGTGGCGGATATATCCGCCACGGCGCCTATGCCGGCTCGGCTCTGGATCAGAGCCGAACCGGCATCGGGAAACACGGGGTGCCGGGAGTTGTCTCCGATCGTGGGTGCTTAACCCGTTAAATGCCGCGGTCAGCGCGACCGCGGCATCTAACCTGCATCCGGGGGGTCTTTCCCCCACGATCGGCCCCCCCGAACCGTTTTTGGGGGGCACCGATCGTTGCTATAGCAACTCTGGGGTCCGATCTGGACCCCAGAGTTACTTGCAAGAATTGCCGGTAAGATGGCGTCTGTGACGTCATCTTACTGGCACAGTGCCAGCCTATGCAAGTGCATAGGCTGACACTGATAATACTCTGCAATACATCAGTATTGCAGAATATTATCATGAAGAAGCAATCAGATGATTGCTTCTTCATGTCCCATGGTATAAAAGTGAAAAAGTAAAAAAAAAAAAAGTTATTCAATAAAAAAATATAGTCATAAATCACTAAAAATGCCCCAAACCCCCAAAACATATAAAGAGACATATAACTCAAAAAAAAGACTAAATCATAACACAAACCCCACATATATAGTATCACCGCGTCCGTAACAACCCGTAGAATAAAAGTAAATCATTATTGAATCCCCACGATAAACGCCGTAAAAAAACTGTTATAAACCCTCCAAAAATTATGATTTTTACCTTTTCAATCCCACAAAAAATGCTATAAAATGCGATCAAAAAACCATATGTACTCAGACATGATACTGGTGCAAAGTACAACATGTCCCGCAAAAAACAAGACATCAACCAGCTCCGTAGCCAAAAAAGTAACAATGTTATGCCACTTGGAAGACGGCAATACATAAATGATAGATTTTTCCCCACATTAGGGTTTTGTTTGACAAATTTAGTAAAACATAAGAAAATATATTCATGTCTGGTATCCCCGTAATCGTATCAACCCATAGAATAAAGATAACATGATTATTAGTCTATACAGTGAACACCAAAAAAAAAAAAAAAAGTAAAAAATCCAGTACAGAATTGATGCTTTTCTACTCCTGGAGTAATAAAGTTGATGGTCCAGCCAGCAAAGGTGATCTTTTTTAGACTTTTATTTCGTCAATCATTCATTTGTCCATAGTGTTACTCTAAAATTCCTACGCGTTTCAAGTGAAGTGGTCGCTCTTAGTCATGGAATATCAGTTTACATTTGTGTTAGTCCTTTTAAGCATTTCCTAAAGTGAACACCTGTAGGTGGGCGTGTACAAATCAGAGTATCACGTATTACCGTTGTGAAGGAAATGCACAAAAAGGAGTAAAACATACAAATAATCCAAATACATAGTACATAATACAAATACAAATATATCTTAGTACAAGAACACAATTTAAAACACTTGATTGTTTGCAAATTCGAAAGAAAGAACCTTTCTCTGTGCCTCCGGTTCCCAGGGCAACGTGGACTCCTCTGCAAGGGTCATGTGATGTCACGTGATCTACGTCACGTGGACCAAATCACGTGAACCATGTCACGTGAACCAAAGGTCGAGAATCAGGGAAGAAACTCAACCACTGGTAAGTAACGATTTAAGATAAAAAAAAAAAAAAAAAGGCTTTTTGGTCGTCAAAATTGCTCACAAAAGTCCCTTTCAATATTGATATTCGGTATCGATATAATTATTTCGGAGTAAAAGCGTTGCCGTGGACATCCCGGAACTTCAGTGGAAAGATTCTTCATGATGCTGCATATATTCTACATGAGAGAAGGATGAAAAAGACAGCAATTACTTACTCGAACCAACATTAAAATACTAATAATGGATTAAAAACAAAAGCTATGAATAGTGGCAATATAAATATGACAACTTTGATATAGACATAAGTCGATATAAGTCGATATATAAGACTAATAGACAGATGAGTCTTAGAGGCTAATGAACCTATGTAAGTAAATATCAGGCAACTGTAATAACAGGAACATGCATTAAGCTTCCAGATTAATAATGATATGAGAAGTCACTTCTGAAGTTCATGCCTTTTGGATACCGTGTATCCAGGTTCAATATCCAAAATGCCTCTCGGCTACGTAATTTATTACTTATATTTCCTCCTCTTAATGGTGTCTCAACTTTTTCAAACGCAAAGGTACGTAAATTATCTGTGTTTCTCTGGTGTTTATCAATAAAATGTCTGGATGCTCCTGATAACCCTCTAATGTCAGTCTTATTTATCCCATTGAGATGTTCTTAAAACCTTGTTTTAAATTTACGTTTAGTTTGTCCGATGTACATGAGATCGCATTCAACACATGTGATAGCATAAACAACTTTTGAGGTGTTACAATTGATAAAATTTTTTATTGGAAATGATTTATCCCCAGTGCTATTTTTAAATGTACCAGTTTTTTGAACATGGCTACATGTAACACATCGGTTGCTGCCACATTTAAAGAAACCTTTTTGAGACAACCAGGTAGGTGTAGGTTTTTTAGGGAGTGACTGTTTTGACATGGACGATTTCTTATTTAAGAGTTTTTCTCGTTCCTTTTTATCAACTAGATTTTTTGCACGTGACAGCATCCAGTTCGGATAATGTCGGTTTTTGAGTCTACTGACAGATTTGGCAACTTCCTGTTCAAATACATTTTTTTGACTACAATTACGTTTTAATCTTGTAAATTCACAAACCGGAATGGCTTTAATAGTATGTTGGGGATGTTGTGAGTCCGCATGTAATATAGTGTTACCTGCTGTTGGTTTCCGGTACGGGACAAACTGGATAAATTCATTGTCACTACCTTTAAGTATCAAATCCAAAAACACTATCTCCTGTGGATGACTATATGACGTGAAACCCAAATTGTAGTGATTACCATTAAGATATTCCAATAATTTCACTTCATCGGACCAGGACTCCACAGAAGGTCAGACCCAAGAATCGGAGGAGGATTCTCCTGAGAGAGCTACTCATAAACCAACTTATTATAAAAAGTCCCGCAATAAGAAGAAATCAAAAAACGTCGAGGGGGGCGTAAACACCATAGAAGGCATCCCCAAAAGGAGATTACGGAGCCAGAAGAACAACTAAAGGTATTTGACGTTATGAATCTTTCTAATCACATTATGACTAAAAATCAAGAAGAACTTCTCTCACGAGGTCTTAGCTTTGTTCCTACTAGGGACTTTGACTTATACTCTACATTATGTGATATCAACAAATTTGTACGTGATATGACTGTCAAAAGACATTTTTTCAATACAGAATTGACGGACGATCCTGTCATTTGCACTGAACCTATGAAGCAAGTAAATGTATATAAGAATATGTCTTTTTTAGAACAAATGACTTTATCTACTTTATATGACCTAGATGAAGGAACCTCTCAGAAAATAGATTTGAATCAAGTCACTGACTTTAACATTAAAAATCCTAGGTTTTACCCAATACAATCGAGGTGTGAATCCATGGACCTTTTTCAGGAACGGGTTGAGAGAGATTTAAAAGATTTAAAAAAGTCAAGAAATCTTCTGCATGATAATCTCTCGCCCAACCTTAGAAAGGCCCTTGGAGAACTTAATAGTTGGGAGGATGTGACCATAAAAGTGGCAGATAAAGGGGGTATGGTGGTAATTATGAATAAAGAAGATTATAAGAATCAAATTTACTCACTTTTAAATGATACCACCACTTATCGGAAGTTACAATATAATCCCATTCTGTCTTTCAACAAAAATTAACTAAACTGCTGCAGGATGGCTTTACCATGGGGGTTTTAACACAGGCACAAATAGATCAGCTTAATACCAAGGATCCTATAATTCCCATTATGCATGCCCTTCCTAAAGTACATAAGGGGGTCACACCACCACCAATGAGACCGATAGTGTCTGGCATAGGGTCTCTTAATGAAAACCTTTGTGGATGGGTTGACACATTGCTTCAACCCCTCGTCCAGTGTGTACCAGGTTTCTTACAGGATACTACCGATGTTTTAACATCTTTGAAAAATACTATTTGGAATAAGCATTTTCATTTTTTAAGCTGTGATGTGGTCTCTCTCTACACTTCAATCCCCCATGAGATCGCTATAAAAGCCTTACAATTTCACCTAAATGAATATAGTGATTACAGTTTGGATTTAAAGGAGTTCATAGTTGATGTCTGCATATACTTATTAAATCATAATTATTTTATGTTTGACAATGTTTTCTTTCTACAGATTCGAGGTGTCAGTATGGGGGCAAAATTTTCCCCCTCACTGGCAAACCTGACGATGTCATGGTGGGAAGGACAATTCATCTTCACCGATGACAATCCTTTTCTTGAGTCTCTGGAGTGGTATGGCAGGTATATAGACGATCTGCTGATTATATGGAAGGGCAGTGCACCTGCCATACCACTCTTCTTGGAATATCTTAATGGTAAATCACTACAATTTGGGTTTCACGTCATATAGTCATCCACAGGAGATAGTGTTTTTGGATTTGATACTTAAAGGTAGTGACAATGAATTTATCCAGTTTGTCCCGTACCGGAAACCAACAGCAGGTAACACTATATTACATGCGGACTCACAACATCCCCAACATACTATTAAAGCCATTCCGGTTTGTGAATTTACAAGATTAAAATGTAATTGTAGTCAAAAAAATGTATTTGAACAGGAAGTTGCCAAATCTGTCAGTAGACTCAAAAACCGACATTATCCGAACTGGATGCTGTCACGTGCAAAAAATCTAGTTGATAAAAAGGAACGAGAAAAACTCTTAAATAAGAAATCGTCCATGTCAAAACAGTCACTCCCTAAAAAACCTACATTAGTTGTCAGCTATAGTCCTCAATTTAAGGACATAACTAATATTATTCATAAACATCTTCCCCTTTTGAAAGCAGATCCAATATTGGAGAAAATCTTATCTCCGGGATATAGAATTGTTTCACGCAGAGGAACCACCTTAGGTAACCTCCTTTCACCTTCTTTATTTACAACCCGCATTAAATCTACCTGGTTGTCTCAAAAAGGTTTCTTTAAATGTGGCAGCAACCGATGTGTTACATGTAGCCATGTTCAAAAAACTGGTACATTTAAAAATAGCACTGGGGATAAATCATTTCCAATAAAAAATTTTATCGATTGTAACACCTCAAAAGTTGTTTATGCTATCACATGTGTTGAATGCGATCTCATGTACATCGGACAAACTAAACGTAAATTTAAAACAAGGTTTTAAGAACATCTCAATGGGATAAATAAGACTGACATTAGAGGGTTATCAGGAGCATCCAGACATTTTATTGATAAACACCAGAGAAACACAGATAATTTACGTACCTTTGCGTTTGAAAAAGTTGAGACACCATTAAGAGGAGGAAATATAAGTAATAAATTACGTAGCCGAGAGGCATTTTGGATATTGAACCTGGATACACGGTATCCAAAAGGCATGAACTTCAGAAGTGACTTCTCATATCATTATTAATCTGGAAGCTTAATGCATGTTCCTGTTATTACAGTTGCCTGATATTTACTTACATAGGTTCATTAGCCTCTAAGACTCATCTGTCTATTAGTCTTATATATCGACTTATGTCTATATCAAAGTTGTCATATTTATATTGCCACTATTCATAGCTTTTGTTTTTAATCCATTATTAGTATTTTAATGTTGGTTCGAGTAAGTAATTGCTGTCTTTTTCATCCTTCCCTCATGTAGAATATATGCAGCATCATGAAGAATCTTTCCACTGAAGTTCCGGGATGTCCACGGCAACGCTTTTACTCCGAAATAATTATATCGATACCGAATATCAATATTGAAAGGGACTTTTGTGAGCAATTTTGACGACCAAAAAGCCTTTTTTTTTTTTTTTAATCTTAAATCGTTACTTACCAGTGGTTGAGTTTCTTCCCTGATTCTCGACCTTTGGTTCACGTGACATGGTTCACGTGATTTGGTCCACGTGACGTAGATCACGTGACATCACATGACCCTTGCAGAGGAGTCCACGTTGCCCTGGGAACCGGAGGCACAGAGAAAGGTTCTTTCTTTCGAATTTGCAAACAATCAAGTGTTTTAAATTGTGTTCTTGTACTAAGATATATTTGTATTTGTATTATGTACTATGTATTTGGATTATTTGTATGTTTTACTCCTTTTTGTGCATTTCCTTCACAACGGTAATACGTGATACTCTGATTTGTACACGCCCACCTACAGGTGTTCACTTTAGGAAATGCTTAAAAGGACTAACACAAATGTAAACTGATATTCCATGACTAAGAGCGACCACTTCGCTTGAAACGCGTAGGAATTTTAGAGTAACACTATGGACAAATGAATGATTGACGAAATAAAAGTCTAAAAAAGATCACCTTTGCTGGCTGGACCATCAACTTTATTACTCGAGGTGTTTTTGCCTTTGCAAACAGGGCGGGTTCCGTGCCGACATCCATGTGATCTCGGAGGTGAGCTGGGATAAAATTTTCTTTGTTTCTTTTCTACTCCTGCCCTCAAAAAAAGTTCCTAAATTTTCAACAATAGGTGATACCAACCCCAAAATGGTAACAATGGAAAAAGCATCTCATCCCGCAAAAAAAATGCCGTCACATGGCCCCAATAACGAAAAAGCGAAAATTGTATAGCCTTCAAAAGGGGCCAATGAGGAAACTAAAATCCTGGCAGCTGCAGCGCCCTCCTTCCCTTCTGCACCTCGCTGTGCCCCCATAGAACAATTAACCGCCACATGTGGGGGGGTCTCTGTACTCAGGAGAAATTGCAGAACAAATTGTATGGTGGGTTTTCTCTTTTTATATTTTGGAAATGTGTAAATTTTAGTGCTAAATGAACGTATAAGGGAACAATATGACCATTCTAAATTTCACCTCCATTTTGATTCAATTACTATGAAGATCTCAAGGGGTTAACAATCTTCGTAAAAGCGGTTTCTGATAGCTTGAGGGGTGCAGATTTGAAAATGGGTTGGTTATATAGGGGGTTTTGATGCTAAATATGTAAAATTTCATTCAAAACTGTATTTATCCCCAAAATAGTCAATTCTGAAAATCCGGAAAAGCCATATTCGATTTGTAGGCCGCGTGACATCAAAATAAATTATCCAGACATTTCAGAAATTATGAAAATGTAGACAAATGGGAAATGTCATTCAGCAACTTATTTAGGTGGTAAATCTATCTGCCTGAAAACGCAATGATTTAGAATTTCGAAAATGGCAAATTTTTCAAAAAATTTATCATATTTTCTTTTTTTTTGTAAATAAACGCAAAACTTATCAGCCAAAATTTACCACTAAAATGAAGTACAACATGTGGGGAAAAAAAACAATCTCAGAATCGTTTTGATAAGTAACAGTGTTCAAAAGTTATAACCATATAAAGCGAAGCAAGTCCGAATCCAAAAAAATCGGGCTGAGCCTTAAGCTACAAAATGGCTGCGTCCTTAAGGGGTTAAAGCCTCCTGTACAAAAATTTATTTTTTGATTTTGCCATCTTCTGGCACTAATAACTTTTTTATACTTTGTTGTACAGAGCTGTGGGTGGTGTAATTTTTTGCGACATTTGATAATATTTTCAATGATTTCATTTTTAGGACTATACAACCTTTTGATCACTTTTTATAGATTTTTTTTATATTTTCAAAATGACAAAAAAGTGCCATTTTCGAGTTTGGGCGCTATATTCCGTTACAGGGTTAAATGCATTGGAAAACCGTTAATATATTTTGATAGATCGGGCATTTCCGGATGTGGCGATACCTAATGTGTTTATGATTTTTACTGTTTATTTATATGTATGTCAGTTCTAGGTAAAAGGGGGTGATTTGAATTTTTAGTTTTTTTTATTATAATTTTTTTTTTTTTACTTTTTTTTTAAATTTTTACTATTTTTCAGACTCCCTGGGGTACTTTAACCCTAGGTTGTCTGATCGATCCTATCATATACTGCCATACTACAGCATGGCAGTATATGGGGATTTTCCTCCTTATTACAATGTGCTACCAGCACATTGTAATGAAGGGGTTAAAACAAAATAGCCTCGGGTCTTCGGAAGCCAAATTGTCAAATACGTCCCCCATACGTTCGTGTGAATGTAGGGATAAATACTATAATAGTTTTGCAACCTTGGTTTGTATGTGTACAGAGGTACATAATGGGGCTCATTTACTAATGATCTCACGCTGCACTTTCGTCGGACTGATCACCTTTTCGAGGGCTTACACGGATTGCACAGATATTTGAGAAGTGTCTGCGCTGGGGTTTTGGCGCAGCTTCGCTGGCTTTCATACGACACAAGTTAGGGGGGCGTGCCGTCGGACTGTCCAACTAATTTGGAGTTAACTTTCAAATTGTGTCGTAAGCCCAAGCACTTAGATGCACCACATAAAAGATGGTGAACTCTGTTGGACTTGAGCGGGGAAGCAGCACATTCATGACTTCGGGCGCATGATCTTAGTGAATTGCGGCAGGGGTCATTATAGTCGGACAATGCACTTTCTGTGAACTCCAGTGGCAATGTAAGTAAACGTGCCCCAATGTGTGCGATTTTACTTTTTTTTTTTTTTTTTAAAGGGGCTGGCGATTTTTGTATTTTTTTTCTAATTCATTGTTTTAGGTTTTGTAGAACATTATTATTATTTTATTTTGTACATTTTAGTTTGTCCCATAAGGGACACTATTACAATGCACAGCCCTACTTATGTAGTGCATTGTATTATATCATCCCTAACAAGCATCTTAACCCCTTCACGCTCCGTGGCGGATATATCGGGCTGAGCCCTCTTCATACAGAGATGGGCTTTGCTGCATATCGCAGCAAAGACCCATCACTATCACCCGCGGTCGGTGCTTGCACCGATCGCGGGTGTTAACCTTTTCTTTGCCGCCGGCGGCACTCTAAATTTGGCGGCGCATGGGCGCCGCCATCTTACCTCCGATTGCCGCTCCCCCGAATGTTAATGTACCCTAGAGGGTCTAAGAAATAGTGGGGAAAAAAAGAAAAAAAAAAAAGTTTAAAAAATGTATAAAAAAAATAAAAAATATTAAAAGTTCAAATCACCCCCCTTTCCCTAGAACTGATATAAAATATAATAAATAGTAAAAATCACAGACACATTAGGTATCGCCGCGTCCCAAAATGCCCCATCTATCAAAATATAAAAACGGTTATTGACGGCGGTGACCACCGGAACGCCAAATGGCGCCCAAATGTCCAAAACGCGACTTTTACACCTTTTTAGATGACATAAAAAATGTAAAAAAATGATCAAAATGTCGCACAGTCCTCAAAACGGTAGCAATGAGAACGTTGGCTCATTTCGCAAAAAATGACACCTCACACAGCTCCATGCGCCAAAGTATGAAAAAGCTATTTGCGTCAGAAGATGGCAAATTTTTTTTTTCTTTTTTGTACACATTTGTTTAATTTTTGAAAATGTATTAAAACGCAATAAAACCTGTATAAATTTGGTATCACCGCGATCGTACCGAACCAAAGAATAAAGTAGAGGTGTTATTTGGAGCGTAGAGTGAAAGTCGTAAAAACTGAGCCCACAAGAACATGACGCACATGCAGTTTTTTTCAATTTTTCCACATTTGTAATTTTGCGGCTTCCCACTACATGGCATGGAATAATAAATAACATCATGGGAAAGTAAAATTTGTTACGCACAAAATAAGCCCTCACACAGCTCTGTACACGGAAAAATGAAAAAAAGTTATGGATTTTTGAAGATGGAGAGCGAGAAATTAGCGAAAATACCCTGCGTCCTTAAGGGGTTAAGCCTCCGGCCTGGCCCAGATTGCCGTGCCATGCCAGCAGCATGCTGCAGCGAATCGCGTGCTCCCTCGGCAAGCAGCAGGACAAAATGGGGGATATTTACTTAAAGTGTCGGTGTCTGCATTGGCTTTGTTACCGACCTGCTCTCGGAAAGAAGACACACATTTAATATTGTGGAGCTGTGCAGATACATTTCTGGCGCCGAGACCATTTTCTGTCCCTGGGACCAAAATCTGTCCCGAGCACCAGAAATGTGTCCAACAGTCCCTGCTAGACCAGTATTCTTTTGGTCTACTTTCCGCCAGTTTACAGCTCCCAAAAAGGGCTGCGACACATATTAATTGTGTCTGAGTTTCCACTCCGCTAAAGCCACGCCCCTTTTCGGAGAAGAGTCGGAGCAGACGGAAAAAGTCATTTTTTCTGTCCCCGACAGCTAATAAATAGGTCTCAGAGCAGAACATGTGGTGAGAGCGCCACAAAATTGGCGGAAACGCCATAGTAAATGTCCCCCAATGTCCTGCAAATTTCTCTGATGTGGTGCAATTTAAAAATATGTTGAATCACAAGATGTACCATTAATGGCCTTAAGAGACTTAGAGAACTTTTCACCAGGTTTTACCCCACTAAACTACCAGCTTTCTCAAGTGAAAGTGCTGTGAGAAGTTGTGCTGTGAGAAGTTTCCTATTTGTCCATCTTCAACTAGGATTTTTTTTTTGCAAATGTAAAGGGTATAGGACCTTAATGACATTGCCTTGGTCACATGACATGAATGTAACACAAGGCACCGTGTAAGAAAATTGGCACAATATTTCCTAGAGGCACAGAGCTGTCAAAACAAGGGGGGGGGGTTCACTGGCAGCCTGGGAGAGGATTAGAGTCAAGAAGACTAACTTACATATCAGAAAAATAGCTGTAATAAGGGTAGGATGTCCACTGTTAGCTAATTTGAGGTTATATGGGGAGGACTTGTAATCCTTTACCAGCAGGCATTGTTGGTTTGGGTGGTAAAAATCTGGTGACGGGTCTCCTTTAAGTGCTCAAATCTCTGCCTCTTGACTTGAAAAAACAAATTTGCAGTCTTCCCTGTCTGCACGCCCTCCTTCATCAAAAAAACTCCCAGATCAGTGGTTGGAGGAGTGTGCTGATGTATCTGCTGATATCGGAATGGAGATCATGGAGGGGCATGCAGACAGGAAAGACTGCATGGCCCCCTCCATCCACCAGAAGCCAGCAAGAGTCAGGAACTTTCATAGACCTGAATGGAGAGTGGCTTTGCAAACTTTCCATTTGACTCAGGCAGTGGAAGAGGATCAGTGAGCCCCTGTTCTTGAGATAGGTGCACATATCATGTATTTATGACATATCCTGTACAGGCAGTCCCCGGGTTACATACAAGATAGGGTCTGGAGGTTTGTTCTTAAGTTGAATTTGTATGTAAGTCGAAACTGTATACTTTATAATTGTAGATCCAGACAAAAAAGTTTTTGGGCCCAGTGACAATTGGAGTTTAAACATTTTTTGCTCCAATGGGACCAAGGATTATCAATAAAGCTTCATTACAGACACCTTACAGCTGATTATTGCAGTCTGGGAATATAGTAAAGCATTCAGAAAGCTTCACCAGAGGTCAGAGGGGTCTGTCTGTAACTATGGGTTGTCTGTAAGTCGGGTGTCCTTAAGTAGGGGACCGCCTGTATATGCTTTGTATTTGACATGGCACACACCGGAAAATCATGATGAAGTACTTTTTTTACCGCGGTAGACACTATAGTAGTGCATCCAATGTTACATTTTCACCACAAAATTCTGTTTGACTGACAGATCACTTTGTAGCAACATTTCTGTCATTCGTGACCTTTGTTAGGCTAGATCTTCAGAGAAAATGGATCGATAAGAGCCAAGAAAAAGAAATGTATGCAATAAAGCTTCTAGGTCTCATCATAGATAATGTGATACAGTCAGGGGCAGTTAAATGGCAATATCATATGAGGAAGAATAAATACAGATAGGGCTGAGGAGGGAAGCCAGGGTAGATATGGAGGCAAGGAGATAATTGCCAGTGGCTCAGGAGGAAGGACTGGAGAAAAGCAGAGGATCTAGAACTAGTTAATATATGAAGAGAGCAGGTAGGAGCATAGTTCTTATCTGTAATTGCCATAAATGGGACTACATGAGGTAAGGGGAGCTGTTGAAGCACCCTTTAAACTGCCATATCATCTGAAATACAAATCGCATGACTTTACTACATGTAGGAAATGAAATAATTGTTAAAACTTCCGTACTTCCAGTGAATTCATGACTGCCATGTGATCACTGCTATGTAGTACATTTCCCACATCCTTTCTTGTTTAATCATACTCCTTGATTAAATGATAGCTCTTGTATTCTGTAGAATGAAAAGGTAATTTTTCTGATATTTTTTTCCCTCCAAAGAGTGTATAAAATTAGCATTCTTAATTTCATATTTTATTTTTAAAAAAACTCAATTTAATAATTTTACTTCTTACTATGTGGGAAGTTGTTATATTTAACCTCCCAATACGGTTTGCATACACTTGCTATAGCAGACTAGTATTATCCTAGCTGTTTAATATTTTAATAGCACTCAGATTATTACTTTTATTTTCAGCATCTCCTAGTAAAACACATGGGTGAAAACCTGGGAACTTGTTAATAAATCAATTAAAGTAAAGATAAAGGCTGCTCTTGTGACTTACTGAAATATCATGTGGTCTCAATGTGAAATCTTTCCAGCACAACTAATGTTTCTCACAAGTCTGGTCACTTATCTCTGCCTGTTCTAATTTCATGTGAACATTATTAGGGTCACAAGGCTATAGAACAATTCAATTATTGCCATCAGGACAGGCTTCGTAGCAGAAAATAGTGAAAACTGATGTCTGTCCATTTCTCCATTTTTGTCAGATCTCATTATGGGCGTCTAATATTACACAGTAGAGGGCAAAAACTGAAAGAAGCACTAGGATTCTGCTGAATGTTCCCACACAACTCAACATTACTGAGATGAGACCTTGCATACATTTCAAGGGCAGCTGAACCTTCTTAGTCTGAAGGATGTCTCAATCATTTGTTAACCATACATCTTGAGATAAAGTGCAAGGGCAGGCAACAAACTAGGGAAGATAATGAACATTGTTCATAAACGTTGTATGGATGTTATGAGACTTTATTCAGTTAACCATAGCAACAGATGTGCCTTTCAGTCACAACAACTGCTGAATGTTGTTCAATAATTTCTTGCCAAAATAAAACATTTTAAGTTAAAATATTTTTTTCCTTGTTCATTTTTTCTCTCTCTATTTTAACATATTATCTTTGAGATCAAAAGATGTTTGCATATATATTCCAATATGTATGCTAATTATTTAAATGAGCTATAGTTTGGCACATGTTTCTTAATATGCATCTGCGTTTATGCATCGTGAGAAAGGCTGTTATCACTATTGAAAAACATAAATTGTACCCCGGTGAGTAGTGAGAAAATATGTGCATGGGGAGACTCCTCAATCTTGCCCACTTTTATCACATCATGGGAACATGTGCACACTACACTTAGTTAATAGCAAGTTCTTCTTTATCTCTTTTTAATAAGAACATTAGCATACAGTATTTTTGTGGTGTCTCCACCGTGTTATATACTGTCCATATTCAAAAATCACTCATATGTCAAGCTTATCTTACTTTAACACACTATATATATATATGTGTTGTGATCTGTAAAAGGTTTAGAAGAGTCATGATGGACTATACACCTCCATGGCTTGAATAATTGCCGGCAGGACCAATATGACATAAACTACCTTCCTAGATGGCACGTCAATTAAGCCAGCATCATTCTTCTCCATCCATGTACTCCTTACATGTTTGTGTTCAGCCCATGAAGATCTTTTTCAATGTAATGCTGAATCTCTCATTAATATAAAAGCACAGCATTGTGAAACTGTCATCATCCTGGATAACAGGTTGTGGAGGTTTCTGGGCCTTAATCCTCATGACAGGTTCCTTTAAAACCACGGTGTACTGCTTACATACGAAGTACATCAAATGTACGCCAAGTCTTAAAACTGATTTGATTGTAGATCGGTAACACAAATAATACATTGGTTAGTGCTGTGTCTGTGAATGCATTCGGTTAACAGACCAAGTCAGACCAAGTCAGTTTGTAAAAAGTGAAGCCTTCCAGCATTTTTTTTTACTTTATTGAATTTGTGCATTGCACACGGTTTTATAGTGCCCCCCAGTTTCCTTTTGAGGAGAATTCACTTAGTTTTCAATTTGCTGAGAACTGAAATATTGTCCTGTGTCTGATGTCTTTTTTTCTAGACTGTGAGAATAAGACGACGACACAGATAAGTGGAATTAAAACAGAACTAGATGTATATATTTGAGTATTTCTAAACAAAAATCTCACCCCCTAACAAGGTCACAAAAACATTTTTAAAATGTCAACTTTTTCAGTTTTTGTGTCCTTGAGGATGATGATAAAAATGCAATTGTATTTGTAATTTCTCACAACAGACTTATCTTTTGCAGAATGAGAATCTCCATAGTTTTGATTTTTTTCAATGGCTTGACTAATTTATTAAGCGGTTTATTAAGTCAAATAAGCCTTAAATAGAGTTTAATTTTCATGTTGTAAGGAGGATTCCCATAATATCCTTGCAATGGAGAGCAGTGGTGTTTGCCCCTATATGCTCATAGATTGGAATAGGTCCTCCAGTTCCACTCCAGGAGGTGAAAAGAACATTGGCAGCAGTCAGTGAATTCCTGCTGCCAATGTTCCATGTGTCTCCCTAGTGACATAACTGTCCATAGTACACGCTCAGTAGACGTTAGAAATAGATGCCATCAGTTCCCCATGGGCTATTACAACCTCCAGTAAACATATACTGCTGAGTCCAACAGGAAATGGGATGGAAAGCCGAGGGAGGTAAAAAGCATTCCTCTGGCAGTATATGTCTATGGACACATGTATGCCAGGAGCCTTTCTGGCGCATACACTGAACATAGCCTAAACTTATCTTGCCTCTTTTCAAGTAGTCACTTCTACATGAAAGACACATCACTGCCTAGGCCGGTCAGTAATGCATCATGGATGCAGAGCTCACACGCAATGAACACCGTACAAAAAAAAAATTGTTAAAAAAAAACCACCAAAAAGTTATGATTTTTATATTTTACACGACAAAAATAAATAGTAAATCAAAAAACATATCTACTCCAGGATGATACTGATGCAAAGTCTTACATGTCCCACAAAAGTGTTATGCCACTTGGAAGACAGAGATGCAAAAACTATAAATTTCTTTCCCCCATATTAGGTTTTATTTTGAGATCATATTGACCCGTAGAAAAAAAAAAAAAAAGTTGAATAATAAAAGTAGTACCATATATACTCGAGTATAAGCCGACCCAAGTATAAGCCAAGGCCCCTAATTTTACCACAAAAACCTGGTAAAACCTATATTTTTTTACTCAAGTATAAGCAGAGTATAGGTTTTCAACACATTTTTTGGTGCTGAACAACTAGGCTTATACTCGAGTATATATGGTAATTGATTTTTGACTTGATTTTTTTGGTGTTCACCATATAGCCTAATAAAAATCTTATTAGGCTAAATCTAATTGATGTTTTTCTACTCCTCCACCCCCAAATATGTTTTCAACAATAGGGCATACAAAATGGTATCACTGGAAATTACATCTCATCCCGCAAAAAAATTGCCCACACATGGCCTCACTATTAAAAAACTAAAATTTTATAGCCTACAAAAGGGCCCCCAATAAGGGAACTAAAATCCATTAAGATGATTAGCACAAATCTGGCAGCTGCAGGATGCTCCTTCCCTTCTGCGGCTTGCTGTGCGCCCATGTAACGTAACAAGTAATTTGTGGGGTGTCTCGTTACTCAGGAGAAATTTTATAAAATTTAAGATGGGTTTTCTCTTTTGACCTTTTGGAAATGGCAAAATTTTAGGGCTAAATGAATGTATAACAAATTTCAACTCCATTGTGGTAAAATTTTGTTTTAAAGGGGGTGTCCGACACCGTAAAAAAAAACATTGGTGGCCGGGATGGGGCTGCTCGAAAAAAATAAACATTTACTGACCTCAGAGGTCCCTCCCGGCGTTCCACATTGCCTTCTGTTTTTTTACAGGGGCATGGAAGCTGTAATGCATTTTGGTAAAGTGTTCTAAAGTTATAACCATGTAATGAGATACATGCCAGATTACATAAAAGAAGCCGGGCCTCAACGAACAAACTGGCTACATCTTGAAGGTGTTACAGAAGAGTGGATGCAGCCACACACCAGTATGTCAGTGTGCTTGGTTTACAATCCTTGATCCTGGTGGCAGATGTCCTTTAATATGGTAAAGTAAAACAAATGACAAACACCAGACCTAAAATAAGGAACAGATAAACCACCCATAGGTAAACAATTTCAGCACAACTTAAAATGGGACATAAAGCTATACATAGGATAAGAATACAATAAAGTGTCTGCATGTGAAGTCAAAATACAATACACAGTATCTGCAACTTCCTTATTATAGGTCTGGTGTTTTTTGTTGCTGTAGTTTACCTTTTGAAGTGTTTTATCTGGTATTTTTATCTCCTTGATTACCATGAAATAAAGGAATTATTTTAAGAGGTGCAGAGGTTTTGTATATATGTCATCTTGGTCCTAACACTTGTAAATGTAAATCATTTGCAGTGAACCACTTGCCAAACAGGCTCAATACGGTCCAGACGTTGTTTTGGCGCCTAGGAACTTCACTCATGATGACAGGAACTGTCATAATAATAACATCCAGCTAGGTAACAATAATATAAAAACCATGATTTTAAGATCAAGCTACCTGTTTCGTGTCTGGTCTGCACACTTTGTCAGATTATAGCATGACAAAGTGCCCAGACCAGACACGAAACAGGTAGCTTGTTCTTAACCCCTTAATGACCGCCGTATCGGCTTTTTACGGCGGTCATTAAGGGTACTTCTGATGCGACGCCTTTCTACGGCGGCATGTCAGAAGAAGATTTCGGGACACCGGGTCTCGCTGGTGCCGGGCTGTGAGATCACAGCCCAGACCCGGCACTAACACCCGGGATCGGAAAAACTCAGATCCCGGGTGTTTAACCCCTTACACGCCGCGGTCAAGCATGACCGCGGCGTGCAAGTGTCCCCCCCCGTGGATCGGACCCCCCCCTGGTGTGCTTACCGGGGGAACCGATCCCTCCTGCCGCTGCCCCGGGTCCCGACGAGTGACCCGAGGCTGTCGGCTCCTCTCTGTGCCGGGTTCCGCCTCCTGGCAGGACCCGGCTGTAAGTAACTGAGCATGCGCGGCATGCTCAGTTACTTACACTATACACTGCAATACAAGTGTATTGCAGTGTAAAGGCTTGAATAAGCGATCGGATGATCGCTTATTCAAGCCAAGAAGTAGAAAATTTAAAAAAGTTTTACAAAAATTAAATCTTTTTATAATATAATTAAATAAATGAAATAAAAGTCCCATAATCTCCCCAGTAACACATAAAATGCAAATAAAGTATATAAAACACAAAACACGTACATATTTGGTATCACCGCGTCCGTATTAATCTGTACAATAAATCTAAATCAATATTGAACCCGCTCGGTGAACTACGTAAAAAAAAAAAAAAACCTCGAAAAACTTCCCATAATATACAAATTTTTCATCAAACACCATCACAAAAAATGTTCTAAAAAGTGATCAAAAAAAAGTTACGTTCCCTAATATGATACGACTGAAATGAACAACTTTTTTCGCAAAAAATAAGCCATCAACCAGAAATGACAACAGAAAAATACAGAAGTTATGGCCCTGAAAAGTTGTCAATAGTAAAAACAATGCGATTTTCTCCAATATTGGTTTTGCAAAAATAAGAAAAACTATATAAATGAGGTATCAACGCAATCGTAGTGAACCAGAGAATAAAGATAACATATTATTTTTACATTACGGTGAGCGTGGGGGAAAAAAAATGCTAACAATCCAAAATAAAAATTGATGATTTTGTTTGTCCCCCTTGAAATAGTTAATAAAATCTCAAGAATAAGCTTTAGACTCCCAAATTATCTATACATTGTATCTCATCCCATAAAAAAAAGCCCTCATATGTTCGCATTACCAAAAAAAATTAAAATTTATAGGTCGTACAATGTGACAATACAAATCTGCTGTGAATGGCGCCTCCATTCATTCTATACCCGGCCGTGCGCCCGTACAGCAGTTACCACCACATATGGGGTATCAGTAAACTCGGGAGGAATTGGGCATCAAGCGTTGCAGTGCGTTTCATCATTTAATTTATTCTGAAAATGTCAGTTTTGGCCTGAATGAATGTATTTTACAAAAAAATTCCATAGTTTCTAAATCGCAGGTCCATATTGTTTTAACCCATGTGAAACACTTAAAGGGTTAATGGACTTAATAGAAGTTGTTTTACATACGTTGAGGGGTGAAGTTTCTATAGTGGGGTAATTTATGGGGTTTTACCATTATTTAGGCCTTTCAAAGTCACTTGAAAGCAGAGTTGTCCCTCAAAATGTGAGTTTTGGCAATTTTCATGAAAATGAGAAAAATCGCACCTAAAGTTCTGCACCTCATAACATACTAGAAAAGTCAGAGGATGCATAAAATATCATCCCAACATAAAGAAGACATTCCGTAAATGTAATTTATCAAGCTTTTTGGGTAGTTTTACTTCCTGTCTGGAAAGCAGAACGAAACGCAAAACTTATCACTTAAATTTTATAACTAACATGAAGTACAATGTGTCACGAGAAAACATTCTCAAAATCACCCAGATATGTTAAAGCGTTCCGAAGTTATAACCAATTATCGTGAGACAGGGCAGATTTGAAAAATCGAGTCTGGTCATTGAGCTGAAAACTAGTGTCGGTGATATGGGGGTTAAAATCATGTTTTTTTATATTTTCTTGTCTGGTCTGGGCACTTTGTCATGCTATAATCTGACAAAGTGTGCAGACCGGACACAAAACGCTAGGCTTGTTCATAAAATCATGTTTTTTATATTTTGGTACTTTTTTTTTTTACCTTTAGACTAAGGTGACTTGCTAAAGTCCATGGACCTTATACCGATCATCCCCCATAGGAGTTAAATGGAAAAGCCAAGCAAAACTAAAAAAAAAAAAATATTTGAGGGTTGTGAGTTAGTCACACAAATATTGCACACAGTCGCAGTGTGGGACGATGCCAAGCTCCACAAAATATTGCGTAGGTCCTTTTCCTGCCCAGATTGTGCTGCGACCTCTCATATCTTACAGTGGGTATAGAAAGTATTCAGACCCCTTTAAAGGACATCTATCGCCAGATCAAGAATTGTAAAGCAAGCACACTGAAATATTGGTGTGTGCCCCCTCTGGTAGGATCAGCTGTTCTTTTAGCTTCTTATGCCTTGGATTTTTACAGAAAAAGGCCTATAAAAAAATATGCAAATGAGCCTGAGGGGTTCACGGCTCCATAGAAGTTAATGAAGCCTGGAGCCTCTCAGACTCATTTGCATAATTATTAAGGCCCTTTTTTTCTTAAAAACAATGGCATAAGAAGCTTAACCCCTTCACGCTCTGCGGTGCAGAGGTGCAGGGAATGTATGAGGAGGGCTCATGGGCTGAGTCCTCTTCATACAAGGGTGGGGGTTGTTGCATATTGCAGCAAACCCCCACCACTAATAATAATGCAAGCACTGACCGCGGCTATTAACCCTTTCTATGCACCCGGCAAAGTTGCCAGTGGCATTTAAAAGACGGCGGCGCGTCCATCTTTATTACGATCTTAGCTCCCCCAAACGTCATCGGGGGATGGTAATCGCTTGCCATGGTAGCCTCGGGTCTTCGATTGAGCCACTGACTCATTGTAACGAATAACATTCAAAAATGCCATACATTGCAATACAGAAGTATTGCAGTATATGGCAGGAACGATGTAGGGTTAATGTACCCTAGATCAGTGATTTTCAACCTTTTTTGAGCCGCGGCACACTTTTTATACTTAGAAAATCCTGGGGCACACCACCAACCAAAATAGCACAAAATGACACTAAAACAGTCATAAAAGGCCTCCCTTTACTAGTAAAAAGGCCCTAGCTGCCTCCCTTTACTAATAAAAAGGCCCTAGCTGCCTCCCTTTACTAATAAAAAGCCCCTAGCTGCCTCCCTTTACTAATAAAAAGCCCCTAGCTGCCTCCCTTTACTAATAAAAAGCCCCTAGCTGCCTCCCTTTACTAATAAAAAGCCCCTAGCTGCCTCCCTTTACTAATAAAAACCCCTAGCTGAATCCCTTTACTAATAAAAAGGCCCTGGCGGCCTCCCTTTACTAATAAAAAGGCCCTGGCGGCCTCCCTTTACTAATAAAAAGCCCCTAGATGCCTCCCTTTACTAATAAAAAGGCCCTAGCTGCCTCCCTTTACTAATAAAAGCCCCTAGCTGAATCCCTTTACTAATAAAAAGCCCCTAGCTGCCTCCCTTTACTAATAAAAAGCCCCTAGATGCCTCCCTTTACTAATAAAAAGGCCCTAGCTGCCTCCCTTTACTAATAAAAAGGCCCTGGCGGCCTCCCTTTACTAATAAAAAGGCCCTAGCTGCCTCCCTTTACTAATAAAAAGGCCCTAGCTGCCTCCCTTTACTAATAAAAAGGCCCTAGCTGCCTCCCTTTACTAATAAAAAGGCCCTAGCTGCCTCCCTTTACTAATAAAAAGGCCCTAGCTGCCTCCCTTTACTAATAAAAAGGCCCTAGCTGCCTCCCTTTACTAATAAAAAGGCCCTAGCTGCCTCCCTTTACTAATAAAAAGGCCCTAGCTGCCTCCCTTTACTAATAAAAAGGCCCTAGCTGCCTCCCTTTACTAATAAAAAGGCCCTAGCTGCCTCCCTTTACTAATAAAAAGGCCCTAGCTGCCTCCCTTTACTAATAAAAAGGCCCTAGCGGCCTCCCTTTACTAATAAAAAGGCCCTAGCGGCCTCCCTTTACTAATAAAAAGCCCCTAGCTGCCTCCCTTTACTAATAAAAAGGCCCTAGATGCCTCCCTTTACTAATAAAAAGACCCTAGCGGTCTCCCATTACAAATTATGAGCCCCTAGCAGCCTCCCTTTACAAATTAAGAGCCCGTAGCGGCCTCTCTTTACTAGTTAAAAGCCCCTAGCTGCCTCCCTTTACTAATTAAAAGGCCCTAGAGCCCCCCCCCCTTTACTAATTAAAAGGCCCTAGAGCTCCCCCTTTACTAATTAAAAGGCCCTAGAGGCCCCCTTTACTAATTAAAAGGCCCTAGAGCCCCCCCTTTACTAATTAAAAGGCCCTAAAGGCCACCCTTAACAAATAAAAAGCCCCAGCCTACCTTTACTAATAAAAAAAAGACCCTAGCTGCCTTCCCTATACAAATAATAACCCTATATACTTACCCTTGATGTCTTCTTCCGCGTACCTTCACTCCTAATGGCGATCCGCTCACCTTCTGTAGCTCCTGCACCGCGCGCCTCTGGTCACGTGACTTACGCGACCTGACGTCAGGTCGCGTCAGTCACGTGACATGGGCCGCGCGGTACAGGAGCTACAGAAGACGGGCGGATCGCCGACGCGGGGCTTGGAGGTAAGTATGGGGCAGAAAACGGGGGCGCGGCGGCAGCTCGACACCGGGGCAGCCTAGTTCGGGCAACTTTTCCCCGCGGCACACTCAACCTTGTGTCGCGGCACACTAGTGTGCCGCGGCACACAGGTTGAAAATCACTGCCCTAGATGGTCTAAGAAATAGTGAAAAAAAAAAAAGTTTAATAAAAAAAATTAATAAAATATAAAAAATTCAAATCACCCCCCTTTCCCTAGAACTGATATAAAACATAAACAGTGAAAATCACAAACACATTAGGTATCGCCGCGTCCCAAAATGCCCGATCAAAATATAAACACGGTTACGGCCAGCGGGGACCTCCGAGACGGGAAATGGCGCCTAAATGTCTGAAATGAGACTTTTACACCTTTTTACATCACATAAAAAATGGAATAAAAAGAGATCAAAATGTCACACCGACTTCAAAATGGTAGCAATGTAAACGGCGGCTCATTTCGCAAAAAATTACACCTTTCCCAGCTCCGTACAGCGAAGTATGAAAAAGTTATTAGCGTCAGAAGATGGCAAAGTTTTTTTTTTTTTGCACACAGTTTAATTTTTGAAAATGTATTAATGTAAATGTATCAATAAAACCTGTATAAATTTGGTATCACCAAACCGAACCAAAGAATAAAGTAGAGGTGTTATTTTGTGCGCACAAAGTCTTAAAAACTGAGCCCACAAGAACGTGACCCATGTGTATTTTTTTTTTATTTCCAATTTTTCCACATTTGGAATTTTTTTCCAGCTTCCCAGTGCAAGGCATGTTAAAATAAGTAACATTACGGGAAAGTAAAATTTGTTACGCACAAAATAAGCCCTCACACTGTAAAAATGAAAAAGTTATGGATTTTTGAAGGTGTAGAGCGAGAAATGAGCGAAAAAACCCTGCTTCCTTAAGGAGTTAAAGAACATCAGATCATGCCATAGGGGGCACACACCAGTATGTCAGTGTGCTTACTTTACAATCCTTCATCTGGTGATGTCTTTTAAGTTTTTCACTGTTTGTTTGGAAAGATCAAAAAAAGTTCTGTTTTCTGCTTATTATTGTGCACTTGGCACCCCATCTTCACAAAAATACTGAAATATAGATATTTTTGCTAATTTACTAAACAAGAAAAACTGAAATATCACATGGTCATAAGTATTCAGAGCCTTTGCTCAGTATTGAGTAGAAGCACCTTTTGATCTAGTACAGCCATGGGTCTTCTTGGGAATGATGCAACAAGATTTTCACACCTGGATTATGCCTTGCAGAATCTCTCCAGTTCCCTCAGGTTGGATAGTGAACGTTGGTGGAAGTAATTTTTAAGTCTCTCCAGAGGTGCTCAATTGGGTTTTCACTCAAATTTATAACGGGAATGCTGTCCTTTTCCTTTTGATCCACCTTGAGATGATTCTACTCCTTCATTGGAGTCCAGCCTTGTTGAATTTACTTGATTAGGAAAGGCACACTACTTTTCCTGCACCTGGCCGTCCAGCTAAAGAACCCTGTGGCTGATCTTCAGAGATGCAGTAGCGAGATGGGAGAAAGTTCCACAACTATTACTGCAGCCCTCCAACCAGTTGGGGCTTTATGGCAGAGTGTGCCGATGGAAGCCTCTGCTCAGTGCAAGACATATGAAAGCCGCAAACACTTTGCAAAAAAACACATGCAGGACTCCCAGACTATGAGAAATAAGATTCTCTGGTCCGATGAGACGAAGATTAAACTTTTTGGTGTTAATTCTATGTGGTATGTATGGAGAAGACCAGGCACTGCTCATCACCTGCCATATACAATCCCAACAGTGACACAGCATCATGCTATGGGGATATTTTCCAGCTGCAGGGACAGGACGACTGATTACAATTGAAGGAAACATGAATGCAGCCAAATACAGAGATATTCCCGATGAAAACCTCTTCCAGAGTGTTCTGCACCCTAGACTGGGCTGAAGTTTAACATCCCAACAAGACAGTGACCCTAAGCGCACAACTAAAGTAACAGTGGCTTCAGAACACTCTGTGACCATTAACTGGCCCAGCCACAGCCCTGGCCTAAACCCAAAAGAGCATCTCTGGAGAGACTTGAAAATGGACTCCACCAAAGTTTACCATCCTGAGAGAACTGGAGAGGATCTGTAAGGAAGAATGGTAAATGATTCCAAAATCAGAGTGTGAAAAACTTGTTGCATCATTCCCAAGAAGACTTGGGGCGATGCCACACGTTGCATTTTTTCTAACCGTTTTAGCCCCTTAAGGATGCAGCCATTTTACAGCTCAAGGCTCAGCCCCATTTTTTAGATTCTGACCTGCGTCTCTTTATATGGTTATAACTTTTGAACACTGTTACTTATCAAACCGATTCTGAGATTGTTTTTACCCACATGTTGTACTTCATTTTAGTGGTAAATGTTGGCTGATAAGTTTTGTGTTTGTTTTCCAAAAATAGAAAAGAATTTTTTTTAAAATTCGAAATTATTACATTTTCAGGCAGATAGATTTACCACCTAAATAAGTTGCTGAATAACATTTCCCATATGTCTACTTTACATTTTCATAATTTTTGAAATGTCTGGATAGTTTATTTCGATGTTGCGCGGCTCACAAATCGAATAGAGATTTTCCATATTTTCAGAATTTACTATTCTGCGGATAAATACATCAAAACCCCTCTATATAATCAACCCATTTTCAAATCTGCACCCCTCAAACTATCAGAAACAGCTTTTAGGAAGATTGTTAACCCCTTGAGATCTTCATGGTAATTGAATCAAAATGAAGGTGAAATTTAGAATGGTAAAATTTTGTCTGTTATACGTTCATTTAGCCCTAAAATGTACACATTTCCAAAAGATAAAAATACAAAACCCATCACACAATTTGTTCCGCAGTTCCTCCCGAGTACAGAGACCCCCCCCCCACATGTGGCCATTACCTTATATACTCAAGTATAAGCCTAGTTTTTTAGCGCACAAAAAATGTGCTGAAAACCCAAAACTCTGCTTATACTCGAGTCAAAAAATAAATCAAAACTCACCTTTCCGGCAGCCCCCGTAGATCTTCTGTGCGATCCGTTCGCTGCAATGGTATTGTTGTGCTTCACAACAGAAAGGGGGGTTGGGCAGCTATACACTGGGGCAAGGCCTGTCAGGCTATATACACTGGGGCAGGGGCTGGCAGGCTATATACTGGGGAGGCTGTGACCAATGCATTTCCCACCCCCGGCTTATACTCGAGTCAATAGGTTTTCCCAGTTTTTTGTGGTAAAATTAGGGGCCTCGGCTTATACTCGAGTATATACGGTACTTGTTTTATGGGTGCACAGCGAGGCGCAGAAGGCAAGAAGGGACCTGCAGTTTCCTCATTGGTCCCTTTTGTAGGCTATAACATTTTTGCTTTTTTGTTATTGGGGCCATGTGATGGCATTTTTTTTTGCGGGATGAGATGCTTTTTCCAAAGTTACCATTTTGGGGTTGGTATCCCCTATTGTTGAAAATTTAGGAACTTTTTTTTTTTTTAGGACAGGAGTAGAAAATTCTGTACTGGATTTTTTACTTTTTTTTTGGTGTTCACTAAATAGCCTAATAATCATGTTATCTTTATTCTATGGGTCAGTACGATTACGGAGATACCAAACATGAATATTTTTTTCTTACGTTTTACTACATTTGTCAAATAAAACCCTAAAAATCAATCATTTTTGCATTGCCGTATTCCAAGTGGCACAACATTTTTAATTCTGAAGTACATTTGTTTTTTTGATCACTTCTTATTGCATTTTTTTGTGGGATTGAATAGGTAAAAATCATAATTTTTGGAGGGATTTTAGCAGGTTTTTTTTTTTTACGCCGTTCATTATACGGGTTCAATAATTATTTACTTTTATTCTACGGGTTGTTACGGACGCGGTGATACTATATATATGGGCTTTGTGTTATGATTTAGACTTTTTTTTGTGTTATATCTCTTTATATGTTATGGGGCTTGCGGGCATTTTTATTGATTTATTACTTTATTTTTATTGAAAAACTTTATTTTTTTTACTTGTTCCACCATGGGACATGAACAAGCAATCATCTGATTGGGGAAAGACCCCCCCCCCCACAAATGCAGGTTAAATGCCGCGATCGTGTTGACAGCGGCATTTAACAGGTTAAACACCCGTGATCGGGTGCCAATTAATTTTTCTTACTTTGGTATACGGAGCTGTGGGAGTTTTTTTTTTTGCGACTTTTGATTAAGTTTTCAGTGCTACCATTTTTAAGACTGTACAACCTTTTGATCACTTGTTTTTTTTAATATTTTTCAAAATTTTCCGTTAGGGGTAAAATATACTGTGAAAAAAGGTTATGTTCTTTGATAGAACGGGCATTGTCTGATGCGGCGATACCTAATGTGTTTGTGATTTTTACTGTTTATTCATATTTATATCAGTTCTAGGGAAAGGGGGTGATTTGAATATTAATTAATTTAATTTTAATATTAATTTTTTTTAAACTTTTTTTTTATTTTTACTTTTACTATTTTTCAGACTCCCTAGGGTACTTTAACCTTAGGTTGTCCGATTGATCCTACCATTAACTGCCATACTACAGTATGGTAGTATATGGGGATTTTCCTCCTCATTCATTACAATGATCGCACCAATCGCAGGTGTTACCAGTAAGTCTTTGCACCAAAGACTTACCAGCTATGGAGAGGGCAAAGCCCGTGAGCCCTCTCCATGCACCTGCAGCTGACTCGTGACATGCTGATGTGTTACGTGCTGACATGGTAAACATTCAAAAACCCACGCAAACAGTCCTAAAACATGACGTGTGGCATCACCCTAGTGGCTGTACTAGCTCAAAAGGTGCTTCTACTCAATACTGAGCAAAGGGTCTGAATACTTATGACCATGTGATATTTTAGTTTTTCTTTTAAATAAATGATCAAAAATATTTACATTTTAGTTTTTTCAACTCGCACAAAAAGTGAGTAGGTACCGCGGTCCACACCAGCTGATGACCTTAGGCTAAAATGGGCAAGAAACAGGGCCCGTTTGTTGTCCGTTTTGCATACACGGTCATGTGCATGAGGCCTTACACAGATTTTCCAGTGTTGCTATGTAACACTGTCTTGTAGACTCCCTGTAATGTAAGGCCAATTAACAGGAACATTGCAGAGTTGCTTATTTTTATTTTAGCTTTACTTCTAAATTAAATTGATTATAAAATGGTTTCATTTTCCCTAATAGAGAGCATGTGGGTAGGAGCTCATGAGGTTTACTGTACAGGATGCAAGATGCTGTGTGGATAATCATTGTTACATAACGGCTGGAGGCAGCAGACGGCAAGCTCTCTGGTCACTGCTAATTACATTGTCAGAGAAACACAAGAGAAGCTGCCTTTGGGGAGTCATGTTTATGTCCTTGCTGATACTCACATGCCAGCAAATTCTGTGCATGCTTCATTTTAGATGGGCTGTGTCTGATCTGGTTGGAAGAATTATCTAATTGACATTTGCAAACTACATGAAAAGGTGCATTGACATGTGGGACAAAGCTCCATATTATGCTTCTTAAAGGACATCTAACATCAGTTTAGTGATGGTAGATGTTTCCTAGGAAGATGTTCCTCAGCACTTCGTTTATTAGAACTCTATATGCCGCAATAGTGGAGAAATAGATTTCTAAAAGTTATTCAAATTACCTTTGGGCGCTCAGGCTACATCAACTGAGCGCCTAAGGGTGAAGACACACATGGCGTTTTTGGGCCGTTTTTGGGCCGTTTTTACTAAGTGCGTTTTTAGATCGTTAAAAACGCATGCGTTAAAAAACGCATCCGTTTTTTAAAAACGCATCCGTTTTTTGAAAACGCATGCGTTTTTGTCCGTTTTTCTTTGCGCAATTTCGGAAAAACGGACAAAAACGCATGCGTTTTCAAAAACCGCATGCGTTTTTTAAAAAACTGATGCGTTTTTTAACGATCTGAAAACGCACTTAGTAAAAACGGCCCAAAAACGCCATGTGTGTCTTCACCCTAAGGCTGGTGCCACACTTAGCGTTTTGTCTGCGCTTGCAAACGCAAACAAAGCTGCGCCCACCGGGGCGGGCCTCAGCCCGATCGCATGGACGCTTCTATGGAAAAGCCTGCGATCGGGAACAAGCCGCCGGTCTTTTGCGGTAATTTAACGCAAAACACTAGCGTCTCGTTTCCGATCGTAGGTCTTTTCCATAGAAACGCGGATGCGATCAGGCCGAGACGCAGCCAGCGCGGCTTTGTCTGTGTTTGAAAGCAGAAAAAGCGCTGTGGAGCCACATATTTTAATATATGCACACCCCCGTAGTACGGTCCTGCCTGCGAATTTTTTGGAACATAATGCTACATGTAATCAATCAAAATTAGGACAAAATTCTGTTGGGTTAGCAGTATTTTTGGTGGAAGGCCATCCCCCTTTTGTTGAGCAAGTCATAGGAGAGCCAGAAAACCATCTAAAACCCTTTATAAATGTGGTGCAGACAGTTTTTTAGTGCAAACTACTACATAATTCCGTCGTAGATAGATTAATAAATCTCCCCCTGTGTTTGTAGACCCCAAATTGCACACATTTGTGCGAATTAGACTGAGGCTGGGGGCATATGGGCTACAATCATCAAAGGAAATCTACCATTAGTTTTTTTTCATTATGAATCAAACATACCTTGAGAATGCTGTAACTACACTGATGCAGAAACATATCTTGGTTAATCCCTGAACTGAGTGGTTTTACTGAAAAAAAACTATTACAAAAATATGATAATGAGGCTCTGTCCCACCTGTGGCTGCCCCGGCGCTCTCCTCACACTAATTATGCACTACTTCAGCCTTGTCCTGCCCAGCATAAGCCAAGAATACGTGATCACTGTGTTGTCCCTGACAGGCAGAACTAATCAGGTTGGTAAGTCCTGTTTGGATAGTTTAGGCAGCTCCTTTGCATGTGGAAGCAATATGTTTATGTACGGCAGCCATTCTGCCCCAAGCTTTCCCAAGGTCCTGAATTTTATAATTCATTTTCAAGCTAAACCACTCAGTTCAGGGATTAAAAAATATATGTTTCTGCATCAGTGTCGCTACAGCATTCTACAGGTATGTTTGGTTTACAATGCATAAATACAAAAGGTAGATTACCATATTTCCATAATGGCAATTCCATCTGTGTTTTAAGGCTGCAACTTTGCTGAAGCAAAGGATTAGAGCTGAATTCTGCAGGAATACCGTATTTTCCGGGCCATTAGGCGCACCGGAATATAAGGCGCATTAGTCCGATGCGCCTTATATATGTAATAATTCCATATATAAGGCGCGGGGTCCGGCGGCGTGGCGGAGGTCCGGGGGCGGAGCGGAGACCCGACGGGACGAGACGCGACGCCGAGACGCAACGCGGAACGCGGGGAAGGTGAGCGGGGAAGGTGAGGGGGAGGTGGAGGATGGCAGCGGACCATACTTACATAGGTCCCCGCTACCGGAGACAGCAGATCTCCAGCGGGAACTGCAGACCGCTGGAGATCTGCTGTCTCCGGTAGCGGGGACCTATGTAAGTAGGGTCCGCTGCCCTGCGCCATACATAGGACTATAAGGCGCACTTTGGATTTCTAAGGAAATTAACATGCTGCTGATTCAAAGCCCGCAGCAGAAATTAGTTTCCAAACATTCTCATTTTTCACATTCAGAAAATGTACTAGAAAATGTTGAAAGAGAACCTGTCAAAAGTCATCCCCCCTACAAACCTCTCACAGTACCTTTTAGATGTCTATATACATATTCCACTAATGCCTCGATCCATGCAATTAGAGCCACCAAAAAAATTTATTGATGTCCTTTGTTACTATAAATCCAGTCATGAAGAGAGGGGGAACTCTAACATACAGTCAAGGTATCATGCCCCCTAACTACTGCCGACACTGCAAACGAGAGAGTTGAAGAACAAGAGTTAGAAAAGATGTTTGCTGTGTGTGACTTGCTGAAGCGAAATCAGCTCTTTCAAGCAGCCTTCCCTCAGAAATTCACACACAGCCGGCATGTCTCGACAGTGTAACAGACTTTCGCTGTAGTGCAGCCTCCAATCTGCTTTCATCATTACACTATCATTACAGTAAGATGATTCAATCATCAGGAGAGTATTACATGGTACACATGTTGCTTGTTCTCGATCATAAGCATTTAGGTCTAAATGCAAAGGCAATTTTGAAAAATTCCTCCCTGCTGTGCTTGAATTGCATTTGTAAATGCTGCCTGAGGGTGAAGACACACGTGGCGTTTTAAGGCCGATTTTAGTAGAGCGTTTTCAGATTGGAAAAAAAACGCATGCGTTTGTGACCAGTTTGAATTAAGATAATTGGTCAGACCTGTCAAAAACGCATGTATTTTTTACCATCGGAAACTAGAAACGGCCTAAAAACGCCACGTGTGTCTTCACACATTTTAGAAATGCAAGTTAACCTGAACGGTAAGGGTGATGTCATACATAGCGTTTTAAGGCCATTTTTGAGCCGTTTTCAGATCGTAAAAAATGTGTTTTTTTTCAATCTGAAAACGGCCTAAAACCACCATGTGTGACATCACCCTAAGTGGCTTGGTCTAATAGCATATGTGTTTCAACTAAAATGCATGTGATCAGTAGCAAGCACCATGTGTTTTGTATGTAAACATCATAAGATATATGGTGCTTTTTATTGGTGTTCAGGTGAAATGCATATGCCATCAAGCCAAGTCCTGCCCCATTCCTTTTGACAAGTCAACTGGAATGTTTGAAAGCAGCCACGGTAACCATACTGCCACACTTTGCATTTTTGGACTTTTTTAAAGCATGCGGTTAATTAATGTTTACCATGTGTTTGGCTGCTTTAAATCCGTTTCCCAGCTTCCTACACTTTTAGAAATGAAGACAAACAGGTTCAAAGCAGCCAATCGCATGGTAAACATTCAAAGATGCAAGCATTTTAAAAACGGACTGAAAAACCTGCTATAAACGGTCCAAAAACGTGACGTGTGAAGTGATGCATCACCCTAAGGGTGATGCCACACATGGTGTTTTGAACACGTTTTTGAGCGGTCCGTTAAAAAAACGCATGTGTTAAAAAACGCATCCATTTTTTTAAACTGCATCCGGTTTTTGAAAATGCATGCGTTTTTGTCCATTTTTATTGCTCAAATTCGGAAAAACTGACAAAACGCAAGCGTTTTAAAAAACGGATGCGGTTTTAAAAAAACCCAGATGCGGTTTTTTAACGCATGCGTTTAACAGATCGCTCAAAAACGTGTTCAAAACGCCATGTGTGGCACCACCCGTAGGGTACATATTCACATATGTTGACTTTGTCCAAGTGCTAATCAATCACGCCAATCGTTGCCATAGCCCGGTGTGAACTGATTGCTTTTTTCTTTTGGAATGACACAGTGACACATGGGCTGCAAATAATAGACCCAGGGAGGTCCTAAAAACTGAAGTGCAACACAGCTAAAGGGAAGCAGAGCAGGTTAAGTACTAACCTTCAGGCCCATGTTCAGGCACAGCTTTTGTTAACCCCTTACTGACCGCCCTATCGGCTTTTTACGGCGGTCATTAAGGGTACTTCTTCTGACGCGTACGCCTTTCTACGGCGGCGCGTCAGAAGAAGATTTCGGGACACCGGGTCTCGCTGGTGCCGGTGTCGGGCTGTGATCTTACAGCCCAGACCCGGCACTAACACCCGGGATCAGAAAAACTCTGATCCTGGGTGTTTAACCCCTTACACGCCACTGTCAAGCATGACCGCAGTGTGTAAGCGTGTCCCGCGTGGATCGGACCCCCCCCCCGGTGTGCTTACTGGGGGATCCGATCCCTCCTGCCGCAGCCCCGGGTTCCGACGAGTGACCCGGGGCTTCCAGCTCCTCTACCCGCCGGGTTCTGCCTTCCTGGCAGGACCCGGCTGTAAGTAACTGAGCATGCGCAGCTCAGTTACTTTCACTATACACGGCAATACAAATGTAAAGGCTTGAATAAGCGATCGGACAAGAAGCCAAGAAGTAGAAAATGTAAAAAGGTAAAAAAAAAAATAAAAAAAAAAAGAAATCTTTTTATTATATAATTAAATAAATAAAAGTCCCATAATCTCCCCAGTTACACATAAAATGCAAATAAAGTATATAAAACACGTACATATTTGGTATCACCGCGTCCGTATCAATCTGTGCAATAAATCTAAATCAATCTTGAACCCGCTCGGTGAACGACAAAAAAAAAAAAACTCGAAAAACTTCCCGTAATATACAATTTTTCATCAAACACCATCACAAAAAATGTTGTAAAGAGTGATCAAAAAAAGTTACGTTCCCTAATATGATACGACTGAAAAGAACAACTTTTCGCAAAAAATAAGCCCTCAACGAGGTCTGACAACAGAAAAATACAGAAGTTATGGCCCTAAAGAGTTGTCAATAGTAAAAACAATGCGATATTCTCCAATATTGGTTTTGCTCAGGAAAATTGAGCAAAGATAAGAAAAACTATATAAATGAAGTAGTGAACCAGAGAATAAAGATAAAATATTATTTTTATGTTACGGTGAGCGTGGGGAAAAAAAAGTGCTAAAAATCCAAAATAAAAATTGATGATTTTGTTTGTGTCCCCCTTGAAATAGTTAATAAAATCTCATGAATAAGCTATAGACCCCCAAAATGAATTATCTATACATTGCATCTCATCCTGTAAAAAATAAACCCTCATATGTTTGCATTACCAAAAAAAAAAAAAATGTATAGGTTGTACAATGTGACAATACAAATCTGCTGTGAATGGCACCTCCATTCATTCTATACTCAGCCGTGTGCCCGTACAGCAGTTTACCACCACATATGGGGTATCAGTACACTCGGGAGGAATTGGGCATCAAACGTTGCAGTGCGTTTCATCATTTAATTTATTCTGAAACTGTCAGTTTGGCCTAAATGAATGTATTTTCCAAAAAAATTCCATAGTTTCTAAATCGCAGGTCCATATTGTTTTAACCCATGTGAAACACTTAAAGGGTTAATGGACTTAATAGAAGTTGTTTTACATATGTTGAGGGGTGAAGTTTCTATAGTGGGGTAATTTATGGGGTTTTACTATTATTTAGGCCTTTCAAAGTCACTTGAAAGCCGAGTTGTCCCTCAAAATGTGAGTTTTGGCAATTTTCATGAAAATGAGAAAAATTGCACCTAAAGTTCTGCGCCTCATAACATCCTAGAAAAGTGAGAGGATGCATAAAATATCATCTCAACATAAAGCAGACATTCCGTAAAGGTTAATTATCAAGCTTTTTGGGTAGTTTTACTTCCTGTCTGGAAAGCAGAACATTTCAAACTTGGAAAATGAAGAATTTTTGCCAAATTTTCACTATTTTTCAGAACGAATCGAAAAACGTATCTCTTAAATTTTATAACTAACATGAAGTACAATATATCACGAGAAAACATACTCAAAATCACCAGGATATGTTAAAGCGTTCCGAAGTTATAACCAATTATCATGAGTGTCGGTGATAAGGGGTTAATGCATTATTAACATAGTTAATTTACTTTGTCTTAACATTGTTTTAAGTAAACGCAATGCAAATGTGAGAACATATAAAGAATATGTCAAACTAATCCTTTTAACACACCGCAATGGAAAACGCAAAGGTCCAACCATGAGGGAGGGATCCCGCACCTCCAGTAGGTGTATAGAGCAGGGGCCGCATGTGCAGGTATGAGGTGGGGCGTATAACAACGTGGTAACTGCAGCGCATTACACCAGGCCTGTCATCTGTTGTAGGGTACACGTAGCAGCTGTTAGATACCTGTATGTCCCATGAATACTGCTAGTGGCCTAAAGCCGCGGACGTTTATATGCTGAAGGTGGTACTTGTGTGACTGGCCGGGGGCCGCAGTGTCGCTACCCCGTGTTACATGTTCTGACCACGTGTTGCTGCTGTTTGCTTCCGCTTCCCACGTGGCTCTGGCTCCCGGGCACTGCGCATGCGTTGTTGCTCCCTATGAGAAGAATTAGTGTGGTGACAGGGATTCTCGGGCTACATGCTGTGTAGTTGCGCTTCCCGTTACCTCTCTGCAGGGAAGACACAGAGAGACAAATACATAACTCGAGGTTAAAAAAGAAGGGCGGGTCGAAAGCCGAAGGGGGGAGTGGCTAGGTGGCGGCCAGGCCCCGCCCTCTGGCAGACTGTTTATGTGCCCGCACCGCCTGACTCTAGCCTTATTCCCGGGGACTGTGCACGGATTGCGGCTCGTCTTGAGGAGGTGGCGGGAGAGCAGCAGTGAGAGTCGTCCTCCCAGGGGGACGCGTGTGTTCCGCAGTGTGTGTATATATATGTGTTGTCGTGTGGGTGTATGTAGCTGGGGTGGGGGGAGCAGGCCTGGTATATAGGGTGGAGGGTGCAGAGCCCGATGTGTGACTAGCCTGTCACTGCCATCTAGCTGCCAGGCATCTGCACCAGAACAAAGGCCACAGCTTCAGTATGGAGCGCTGTGTGCTGGCACATTACTAGTCTCAGGAAGGGGGATGCGTGTCCCTCCTCATGTCACACATCAGGATGCGGTCACTGCAGTCTCATCCCTATCATATCTTACTGACACCAGGCTCACATTCCTCACTTCATAGCAAAGGGTTAATCTGGGGCCCCTGTATAGTGGGTGACTGGTGTCCAGCTTCCATAGATGACTGGTCACACTGTGGCCTACTTACTGAACCTACCTGTGCTGCTTCCATATGGATGTGCTATGTGGTATAGGGGAGACGCGTCCCAGATGTACAGGTGTAATGTCCACACTGTCTATATTTCTTGTCTGTTCCTTAATATTTTTGCTGTGAAGTTAAATTGCCAACCTGTCATTATTTTCCTCTTGCTGACAATAGAAAGGACAATCTGAAGGTATAATGTATACTATAGGGCAGATGTTTTATCATTTCCAAATTGAGAAACTCTGAATTTCCATTTTAATTGAAGATGTTCCATTTCTTTAATATGAATATTTGCATGTTGGCATAGAGTAGACACTTCTGACTATATACATTATAGACATTTACTGTACTGTCATTAACAGTCCACATCTCTCTTTACAAGGCATTTTGTGCTATTCCCTTATATAAATGGTTGGTACACTTTGTGATGACGGAGTATGTAGATATACTTTAGTCTTGATATTCCAGGTTTTTTAATTACACTGGTGCCCAGGCCACCTGAGTCGTGTATTTGGCTACATTATGCATCTGCTTCCCAGCAGGAACACCACTGCCAAATACCAGTATAGTTTTTTTCAATAATGAATGGTGTAAGCTTAGTCCTCAAGAAAGTGGTATATTTCTACATGTACTAAGTTAATTTATCCTTGTATTTTTCTTCCAGTATGGCAGACTATTTGATCAGCGGTGGTACTGGATATGTCCCGGAAGATGGTCTGACTGCACAGCAGCTATTGGCAATTTCTGATGGACTAACATACAAGTAAGATTATGATATGTTTTATTCATTTCCTGATCCCATCTAGTTTCTGTGATAAACCTCTAAACTAGATGAAAATTGCTACAAAAAAATTGATTGTGAGTTTGTCAAAGATTGTTTCAAAATCAGCATGGTTTGCATAGCAGAGGGTGAAAATCCACTACATAAATTTCTATGCTGTGCATTTTTTTTTCCTCCATATCTTGCAACAAAATGTATCAGCCATGTGTTAACATACCTGTATTTACAAATAATGTCATCCTTTGCTGTTCATAGGGTAAAAATCTGATACCATCCATATGCAAAGGTCAACATGATTGTATGCCTGACAATTCATCATGGTGCTTAGAATAGAAAATAGAACGTCAATATGAACATGTTGAAAAGGGCGTTTGAAAGTGTTTTATCCCCAGATGTCTTGCATTTTTGCAAGAGCGTATAGAAATTTTTGTGTCGTCTGGGAGATTCATCAATCATAGGGGGTAGCATAGGGGGTAGGTTGATGTGATTTGGTACTATGCAATCTCATAGACCTGCTCTGCATGTAAAATAATTCAATATGCTTACACTTAAGGATGGTTTCCAAAAACTTGGACATTGAATATATTCTTAGAATAGATCAGCAATATCAGGTTGGCGAGAGTCCAGCTCATGGCTCTCCACCCAGTCGTCTGCTGTTTACATCTTACAACTTGTAATTTACAACTTCAATGTTGATTTTTCTGGATGATGGCTCCACATCAGGAGATGAAAGAAACCTCATCAAGTAGCTGTTCAGCTACATGACAACAGACTGTTATTGGTGTATTAGGCCAATTTATGATGACGGGTTCCCTTTAAGTATTTGCAGCTAGATTGTTTTATATATTTAAGGTTGTACTTCATTGCCTACAAGGAAAGGAAGATCTTGTGGAGACAAGTGGTCAACCATCGCTGCCATATATAAGTTACATGCTTGGATCCTGAGAATGTTTACGTAGTCCCTTATAACATATAATCACAAAGACTCTTTTAGTGTCTGGCAACTTTTGCCTTGTGCAAGGATGCAGTATTGTAGTTTTTAGACCAAACAATGTCTTGGGGATGGGGCTCCAAGCATCATAATTATATATGATTCAAGGAGCCACTTCAAAACTTCACATCAGGTGTGCCGAACTGTAATGTTTTTAGTACTGACTGTTCTGTCGTAAAACGGCATGTTTGTTTTGGGGAGATGCATTTTTCAATATACAAAGTTTGACCGTTTTGTTTGCTAACTGTAAATTTGTGTTGCTGTCTTAAAAGGAGGCCTAGCCTAGGTTGCAATGTTGGACACTAATTTAGAATACTATTTAAAGGGGTAAACAGTCTAAGGGTACATTCGCACAGATGTATGCCTGCTGCTCACCCCTCCCCTCCATAGAAAACAGCGCCCCACATGCAAGGAACGATGGAGCATGCTCTATCTTTTCCCTGCGTATGACCCTTCCATTGTCGCCTGACAGATCGCCGGATTAACATCCCCCAGACAAGCCGTGTGTTTTTTCTTCTTCTTTTAAACAGACAAAGCTGCTCCTGAAAAAAATTTATTTAATTGGGAGAGGGATATTGACAGTTTTTCTGAGCAGAAAATCCTTGCCAGAATTCTCTGTGCGAACCATCCCTAAGGGCGCGTTCACACGTTGCATTTTGGTCGCGTTTTCATTGCGTTTGAAACGCATTACAACAGCTGATTTGCGTTATTACATTACAGTTTATGTTTGTTAACGCAATGCATGTGTTAACATCGCATTTACGATGTGTTTTGTAAATGGAAATGTTAACAGTGATATAATTAGGCAAATCACCTCTTCTCAGCTGTTGTATAAGCATTTCAAACGCGATGAAACCACAGGTCAAAACGCAACGTGTGAACGCGCCCTCTGGCTATTTGCACACGATTGGGATTCAGTGCACTGTATTGCATTTATTATGTGCTTTACTTTAGAAAACTGTGCACCAAAAGTGAGTGCTTGATGCAGATTTTCATGCAAGCGTTTCGCATGACAATCCACAACATGTGCAGATAGCCTAAAAACGTCTAATCTAATTTTCATGCATTGAAACTGTCTAAAAATTATCCCAATTCGTACTTTATTTCCCTTACACTGTCCGTTTAAAGTGGGTTTTCCTACAAAGACAGTTAGGCCCTATCCACGGGAATGCGGTGCTCAGCAATTTCCATCAACTCCATAGAGATTATAGTGAGGTGTGTGTGTGTTTGTGTGTGTGTGTCAAAATGCTAGCAGTATAAATTGCTGCATTTTTGCCCCCCCATAAACCTGTTGCATTGTATATTTCTTACTTTGTTCTGGTTATTTAGATAAAGCCAAACAATTGCTTACCAGATACTAATGGAGCAAATAATACCAAGGTAGTCAAATATATCTGAAGCACGGTACTTCCATTAATAAAACTTTTACTTCTGATCATGAAAATTATATGCAAACAAGAATATGTATTAAAAATTCTGTATACTTTAGCACCTCTGCATGGTAAGAAAAAAAAAAAAGATTTGTCTTGCCACAACCTCTGATACCAAACTCCTTGGTCAGGATTCTCGGGGAGAAAGTGTATAGCAGGGAGCTCTGTCTCTATCCCTTCTTTTGACTCCAAGGGATTTAGCGGTATCACTCCCCTCAGCCTTTCACCTTCACAGAGGGCTTAGATATTAACAAGAATGCCGGTTCACACTGAAGGCTGGTGACCAGTATTGTAATTCCCCTGGTCTATCAAAAATAGGGGAACAAGTTAATATTGGTCCTCATCTAATTTTTCTAGAAACCGTGGCCTCATGCATGAACCAACTATGTGAGCCATTGAATTCAGAACAGGTCTTATGCCAGTCTATCTTTTTGGCTTGAGAAGCCTTAATTATGCTCATCAGTGCATGGAGTGGACTACGTCCCTGTTACTTGTGGCTTAGGATCACACCACGGGTGTGTGCATGTAGCATAAGGGTTCATTCAGACGGCTGTCTGGAGGCACGTACATGTGGCCGCAAACTTGCGGCTGCATGTATGTCCCCATAGACTGCAATGGCCGTCCGGCGGCGGTGTGGCACCTTTCCGTGCCTTACACTGGACAAAGATAAAGCCTGCTCTATCTTTTCCCGGCTGTGCGCTGCTGTTTCTAATGGAGGGGGGAGAGGTCACCTCCTCCTTGTCTCCAGCAAACAGCGTTGTGCCCGCACGGCGGGAATACTGCATGTGAATGCACCCTAAGAAGAATGTTTAATGATGTCAAACATCACATGGAGATGAAGACCAGCTAATCTTCCAACTATTTGTCTCTCAACTTTGTTTTTTTTTGTTTTTTTTTTTATATTTTGGCTACAGTTTATTCCAGTAGTCTAAGAAGGCCAGATGATTGAACTCAGATCTGTCTTGGTTTTCACAAAACTTTACCATCTATATGCATGTAACGGCTTGATGGAAAACATATACATTTTATATATATAATTTCTTTTTATTTTTCTGGGAGGAATTGTTTAAGACCTATTGCTTTGTAAAGAAATGTGGATTTAGATGAGAATTGTGCATTAGTTGTACAGTCTGCACAGAATACTTGGTCAAAGCGGAAGGAAAGCCTGTAACAGTGATCGTTCTCCTCCCATATTCCAGATCAAAATAAATAAGTGTAAATCTGTCACAGCTGCCTGCATGTTAAGCCGATAATGGAGCGGGACAGTAGAGCCAGCAGTGAGGTTACACCACCAGCTTTGTTACTAAAGAATCCAGAATGGCAAGTGTTTCCTTTCTATTCTCTTATTATGACTGTTTTCATGTGTTTCTAGTGCCACTGTATGACAAATGCTTTAACGGGCACTGTAACTTTCTCCATATGTATGCATGTCCTTCCAATCCTTGATCTGTATTTGCCTAAGTTTAGAAAGTTTTTAGAAGAGTTTGTAGAGATGTAAGAATGATTATTTAATGAAGTGCCATTCTATTGTCATATTGCTTTCCCTGACATTGCTGTTATCTAGCATAGACTATAGGGAATTCAATAATTGTGGCTACGTGGAAAGTGGTTGTTTATCAGGCTGCTTTTATTCACATCATATGTGAACACAATAGGGAAGCTTCCCCGACTGATTCAAAGTTAATAGAAGAAATTCTCGTAAAAACGACTTTTGTCCCTGCTTTAAATTTGGCCAAGCCCAATCAATGTGTGGGAACTGTTCACATTTGGATTTAATGGATTTAAATTTGTTTTAATAAGCCTTCATGTAAATGGAAAAATATACATCTGTTCTTTGTGTGGACGTGTGCATGAAACAAATGCAATAACAAAAGCGCTCCGGCGTTGAGGATTAAGACTGTTGAAACCTTATTAAAGGCTTCCCAACTTTTCTGGACCATCTAGGACACTTGCTAACTATTTTGTGGGGATTTAAGCAGTACTAGTTATGCAATAAGATCACAGGGCTGCAATGTGACAGAACGTTGCACCTGTCCTTTTAACCCCTTACATATGCGCGCCGTAGTAGTACGTTGGGTCCTGGTGCATGAAGAGGGCTCATGGGCTGAGCCCTCTCCATAGCCGGTAAGTCTTTGCTTCATATTGCAGCAAAGACTTAACGGTAACACCTGCTATGTCGTCGATCGTGGCTGACAACGCTGCCGGCGGCTTCAAAAAGATGGCGGCGCATGAGGATCGTCGCTCCCCCTGACGTAATCGGGGAGCGGCGATCCATCGCAATGACAGCCTCGGGTCTCCCTTTCATTACAATATACTAATGAATGAGGAGGAAAATCCCCATATACTGCCATACAGTAGTATGGCAGTATATTATAGAAGCAATCAGACAACCTAGGGTTAAAGTACCTTAAGGGAGTCTGAAAAATATTAAAAATAAAAAAGTTTACAATTAAAATTAGAATTAAAAAATCAATTCCCCCCCCCCTTTCCCTAGAACTTTCCCTAAAAAAAAGAAAAAAAAAACCGTAAACACATTAGTATAGTAAAAATCTAAAAAATGTCAGCATTGAAAAAATCGTCAAAAGTCGCATAAAAATGACACTACCCACATCTCCGTACACCAAAGTATGAAAAGGTTATTAGCGCCAGAAGATGGCATAATTCAAGAAAAAAAAAATTTGTACATGAGTTTTTAATTTTTGTAAATGTATGAAAACATTATAAAACCTATACAAATTTGGTATCCCCATGATCTCAGACTCAAAAAATAAAGTACTGTATTTTCCGGACTATAAGGCGCACATAAAAGCCTTGGATTTCCTTGGAAATCCAAAGTGCGCCTTATAGTCCGGTGCGCCCTATAGGAGGGCAGCGGACCCTACTTACATAGGTCCCCGTTCCCGGAGACAGCAGATCTCCAGCGGGAACTGCAGACCACCGGTCTGCAGTTCCCGCTGGAGATCTGCTGTCTCCGGTAGCGGGGACCTATGTAAGTATGCCATTCTCCACCTTCCCCGCATTCCTCGTCTCGGCGTCGTGTCTCGTTCCGTCGGGTCTCCGCTCCGCCCCCGGACCTCCGCCACACCCCCGGACCCTGCGCCTTATAGTCCGATGCGCCTTATATATGAAATTATTACATATATAAGGCGCATCGGACTGATGCGCCTTATATTCCGGTGCGCCTAATGGCCCGGAAAATACGGTAGGCATGTCTTTTGGTGCTCACAGTGAAAGTCCAAGCCCACAAGAAAATGGCACCAATTCCTTTTTTTTTTTCACTGTATTTGGATTTTTTTCCAGCTTTCCCGTACACAACATGGAAAATTACATGGAAGTGCAATTTGTTACGCAGAAAACAAGCCATCACAGAGCTCTTTTACGTGGAAAAATAAAAAAGTTATAGATTTTTGAAGCTGGGGAGTGAAAAAACTAAAAAGGGCCAGGTCAGGCCAGATGTGGAGGCCTGAGTTTAGGTGTTTAATAGTAGAAGAAGAGTGCCATATGGTAAGAGCAGCACTGCTTCCTGTCATGTTGTGCACAGTATGATTGCCTGCTGACTCTTATTTCCTGCTCCTTTCTATATTTAATAATGCAAGAACACATGACCATGTTAATCTCACACAATTACAGTAAATAAATCTCTCAATTTTAGGGGCAAGGGCAGTGCTGAACTCGGCTCCACACAGTGCACACTGACTGTGACATTCACTTCCAGGTTATCTGATGAAGGGAAGCAGAAGCCACGCCCTCTCAGCCTGGAGCACTTTTTGTGACTGATGCTGGGCAGGTCACTGTCTGCTACCAGAGTCCCAGCGCTCCTGTGCCTACTGTGCTGTTCTCACAGGTGTGTGACACTGAACAATTCCCAAAGAGGGCCTGTACAAGGTCACAGGAGCTTACAGTCTGTCACCTCCTGTGTCCTCCTCCTCATAGATTGTACAAGCATTGTCACCTCCTGTGTCCTCCTCCTCATAGATTGTACGCTCTTGTGGCCATTGTACAAGCATTGTCACCGCCAGTGCCCCTCCTCCTCATAGATTGAAAGCTCTTGTGGCCATTGTCACATATACTCATACCTATACAGCCCTGGTAACTCTTGAGACACCCTGACGTGTCAGCATAATTCTATCTAAAGAGCCGTAATTCCCATCACTAATTCTGCCCCCAACACTGGTTGGCTGAGCTTGCTGCTAGCCAAGCCTTAGCCAATCAGTGTTGGGTCAAAGGAACAACACTCCCCCAGAGTCATCCTTTAGCATCCGGTAACAGTGTTCATAAAATGTCCCCTAATAAGGTCTCCCCACACAAAGTACACTTAAAAATTCACCAAATGTCACACAATGACACAAAGTATCCCCTACACAGTCCCTCTAGGCTACATTCACATGAACGTGTGCCCTCCGTACCGTAGCACGGTGGGCACACGTTGATCCCTGGGAGAGGAGGAGGGTGAGGGCTGCTCGCCCCCTACCCCTCTCCAAAGAGAAACATGGCTGCACCGCCCCGTACGGCGACGTTACTTTACTAAATATTTTAGCACACTATAAAAAAATTTATAGTGGTCAATTTGAGTATGAAAATTGATATGTTTTATATTTTTTGCATTTTCGGTTTTATGTCTGTCGATTGCGTTTGAATTGTTTAGAAACGTAATTGAAATGCAGCAGGTGAGCCAGCTTTAGGCCAGTTGACCACAAATGTGTTCGGTCCGAGAAAACCCACCATGTTCTTGAGGGATTTCTCAGATTGAACCTCGTATCAGTGGACTGAACTCAGCATGTCTGTTCAGTCTAGGAAAACCTGCCTGTTTTTCTTGGGCCATACTGTCTTGTAAAGCAGTGAATATGGAGAGGATGCCAGGAAACTGTTAAGATGTCTGCACATGTGGCCTTGTTAGCTGAAACTACAGAGTATCCTGAGATGCAGTATAAAATAAAGATATATGTGCTCTAAGTGACGGAGTAAAAACCAGTGCAGAGCTGTTTATTGGTAACATACCTTTTCTTGTTTAAAATATCTTATTGCTACTGGTAAGTTATTCACTTTCGCCTTACTTTTATTTGTACAATTTTGATTTCGTTTTTATTTAAGCCTGCTGTCTTTCGCCATTTTTATTTTTTAAATGCATGCATTACTGTATTTTTGTGCTGTAAAAGCCAAATTCAGATTATAGTAGTGTATACAAATTAAATCCACTTAGTACAACTTGCTTCCAACAGTCGAGTATGTATGGTATTTTTTGGCAAGTGTTCTCTATTAACAGAGTTGGTCTTTATTGCTTATGTACTCCATAGACGGTGAGGGCACAGGAATTACGGTCTCCCCAATTTTTTTTTCTTTACTTTATTAAATTGTTTTGATATCTAGGGTGGCTTGTAATTCTGAATATATTCTTGAGTATAAGCCAACCTGAATATGGGGTGGGAAATGCATCGGTTACAGCCCTTTGCACCCTTCCCTAGCAGTCAGCCACCCCCCCGTTTGCCCAATTTAAAAAAAAAAAAAAAGTCAGCAAAACTCGCCTTTCTGACGGCAGACCACGGCCCCCATAGACCTCTGGCTCCTGGTTACAGCACGGTGAGCAACACAGTGCATCACCTAACCGTGACAAAGTCAGTATGGAGGGTGGATAGGTGAAGAGCACTCTCGCCACCTCCTAGCCCTGTGCTCTCCTGGGAAGTTCATAGCCGTGGGAATGAAGCCTTAAGTAAATTCTTGTGCCCTGTCTGAGAAGCTCATATCTTTTGTTTTGGTGTGTGTGTGTGTGTGTTTCACCATGACAATATATAATAGTTGAGTTGCATTGCTACTCACATTTACTTTGAATCCTCTTTGCGTTGTTGATTGCATTTGCATTAGGTAAGTCGGTATTTCCAGAGATTAGTCAGCAGCCAGGGATTGGCAATCTGTTGTTGAAACCCATCTGCTTTCTTCCAGCAAGAGGCATATGTACTGATGGCATATTTGTTTTTTTTTTCCTAATAATTGTTATCTTTGGTGTACATTCTGTACTGTTCTGAGACCGCACCAGTCACATGTAATAGTATTTTTAAAGGTATTTTAGGCTCATTACCTCTGCATTCATGGCACATGATCTTACACTGGTAAAGCCAAAAAGTAATTTATATTAAAAGCAATTTTAAAGGGAACCCGTCACATTTTTTTATCCCACTAAACTAGCTGCAGCCTCGGGTACAGTATGAAATGTCCTTTCTAGAATTCCCTCTTTTATGTGATATTTTGCTGTTTTTTAACTACTTTTTTTAAATTAAAAAAAAAATATATATAGCTGAGAAGAGTTATTAAGAGAATTTCATTTATGAAAACACATCAGGCTTATGGCTATGTAATCTACTGAACCTGAGATATGGCAAGTAAAGTAAAGCTATAAATAAATATAATTGAATTGGACCTTTAACTCCTTTAACACTCCATTACGGGTGTATGAAGAGGGCTCACGCAATGAGCCCTTATAAAGACCTGAGGTTTGCTCCGTTGTTCTGGCACCGATCACGGGTGTTGACCTTTTAAATGCCGATCGCAATGTCGCTTGGGGGCACATAGGTGCCGCCATCTCGGGATGGTTGTCACACCCTGTGATGTCATCTGGGAGCGACAATCTGTTTCCATGACAGCCTGGAGTCTTTAGATTACCCCCTTTCCCTAGAACTATTAAAAAGAATAAACAGAAATCATAAAAATTTTGGGTATGTCCCAAAATGCCCGTTATATCAATATAAAAAAAGTTTATTCCTGGTGGGGAACCCTGTAAAGTAAAATGACTCCCAAATATCCAAAGCACCACTTTTTTGTAATTTTTCATAACTTAATAAAAAAAAAAATAAAAGGTTGTACAGTCCTCTAAATGGTAGCCATTAAAGGGTATTACAATCTCTGAAATGTTATTTTATTTGGACTATTAATTCTGTTATTATTCTATTATTATTATCAGCTAATTTCTCAAAATATGACCTTACACAGCAACGTACACTGAACTATGAAATTTGCGCCAGAAGGCAACTTAAATTTTTTTGTTTTCGTACCCAAGGGTTTAATTTTTAAAAAATCTAATTAAAGCCTTTATAAATTTGGTATGGCTGTGATCGTACCGAGCCAAAAAACAAGAAGTATCATATGAAGTGCACAGTAAAGCTGTAGAAAATGAGCCCAAAATAAAATGGTGCAAATTCTTTCACCAATTCCACTGCATGTGGATTTTATTTTCCTGCTTCCACAGCATGGAATAATAAATACCATCACTAAGAAGTACAATGTGTTATGTAGGAAACCCAGCTCTGCTCTGTACATGGTAAAATGAAAAGTTTTTTGGAGTTGGTGAGGGAAACCTATACAAATAAAGGCAGCGTCCTTAAAGGATATTTTTCAGTTTCTCCCATCTTCATCCCTATATTTCAGGTTCTGATATCATTTTGATGAGATTCTCATCGTTAAATTGGTAACTTTAGAGCACGTTTATAAGTCCCATTTTACACGCATTCTGTACTTCCACCCTTACATCAACTCAGGCTAGAAAATAATAATAGTAGTATTTATCCAGTAAAGCAAAAAAAAATTTAAAAAATATAAACTACCAGCTGCAAAGTGGATTACACCACTGTTCTCCAGACCAGCAATGCTTTCTGTACTCTATGGTTTACTATTACTTTCCTTTCAGGTGACAATGCCTGATTACCTGTAGAGGTAGCTGGCATGTCTCTCTCTTATTGAGGTGGTGCTGACAGTATTGCATAGAGCCTATATGGTACACAATCACTTATGCCTTCTATTCTGTGGTCTTTTCTCAGTTTTTGGGGGTTATGATGAGAATGGCTCTACCTTTCCAATATGGTGGACGTTTTGTTCTAGGACCGAAAACTGTTAGGCTACATGAACACATCCAGCACCATAGGACATGACCTATCTTTTCCCCATGTACGGAGCCGTCTATGGGGGACTTATTGCAGCCGTACATATGTTGCCCCTCCCCCAATGGTTGTGTGCATGAGGCATAAAGGCTGTGTTCATATCCTGTCATGGACGGGATGCCATTCTTTGCCTCCAATTGCCTCTGCTGATCGTATACGTTGCTCAGCAGGGTGGAAAGACTCCCTTTGATTTTATTGTATTGAGGACTTTCCATAACACTTTTCAATAAACTATATTGAATAGAAAATTAAAAGAAAAGTTATGTGCAAACAAGTACAACAGCATGTGCAAACTGGTTTCAAGGCACACATATCAAGGATCGTGCAGGATCCTACACTTTCCTTGTTGACTACAATGTCAAGAAATTTACTTTTCCGTAATGGAAATAAAGATGCAAGTTTCTGTGTTCTCTTTTTGTTTTGTTTTTTCCTGCTGGCTTATATCAGAAGAGGGGGTGCAGCCTGACTTGCCCTACGAAAGAATGGAATAAATGCAATGGTTGCTGCGTTAGCTTGAAACTGAAAAGGATGATGATAAATTGCAACTAAACGCTCTAATTTTTAGTAATTGTTTGCCTCCTTCCTGGTGGACATTAGATATGAAGGACATTAGTCACTGGCATTAGATAGAGGCTTCATTACTTGCTCAGGTAAGTTCTAACTGGCCTGTTTGCAGATGGAATAAAACCTTATACATTCTCCGGAAGTCTTATCTGATGATGGCGATGAGCATTGTATACTGAAAATGAAATTTAGATCTTATGTTTAGTTTACATATGACTTCTTTCTTTTTCAGTGACTTTTTGATCCTTCCTGGATTTATTGATTTTACTGCAGATGAAGTGGTGAGTGATGCTTGAAAACCTGTAAAACCAGGTTCTGTTATATGTATAGATCAATGTATGTACGATGTATGCACTAAAGCCACTCTTACAGCAGTCCTGCATCCGGACCTCCTACTCATGATCTCAATGTTTGGGCCATTGCCCCACATTTTTGTTTTTAAATTATTTAACCATAAAGTTTCTGTATTTGAACATGTCAGTAGGGCTACATGCACATGACTGTGATCTGAGATTCCATGGGTTAAAAAGAATAGTGCATGCCCATTAATCATAAATGGAGGGGTTGAGGGTTTCACAGCTTGTGTCCCACAAAGTCCATCTGTCATAGACGTCCATTTAGAGAGGCAGTTAGATGCTTCATAGAAAACATGACTCCATAGAAATCAAGCAGGAGACCTTGTGGTAGCCAGAACCTTAGATTCTGACCACAAAAGCTTTAATAAGAAGACAAATGGGTCTGTTGCTTGCACATTCAGAAGGATCCTACCCAGGTTTGTACTGTCCCACGTTTTAAAGTCACATTTATCTAACCAATGCTCTCCGTGAATGACCTTTCTGAGCATTGTCTCACATTCTAGGTTACTGTGTACCTACAGTACTGGCAGAAGTAGTATCTAGCCAATCACGGGCAACTATTCTGTTTCATTAGGTACAGAGCTTTATTTCTACTAGCCTGACATCTCACTGAAGAATCTTCCCTCTATAGGTCTTTACCTCCCCATTAGTAATATACATATACAGCAATGCTGTAGTTGATCACACACTCTTAAAGACTCCACCATTTCATCTTATGATACCTCTCCTGGTACTAGTCTAGACCATACACCTTTAAATGGTGTGCACTGTAATATTGCGGTGCAGTGTCATTAAACCTTTGAGGACAAAGCTTCTGTTTTTTTCTCTTCCTGCATTGGCAGGGTGTGTTTTCAGTGCTCCATGAGGTTTGTCATTTCTACTTGCTGCCAGAGTTTGTGTAACGATTAAATGGTACAGTCTCTCCCAAATTTTTATGGGTTGCAAAAGTGTAAATTTTGTTTATTTGATCGGGCATTTTGGGATGCGGAGATGCTCAACATGTTTTATTTTGCTTGTGTATATATGCTATCTAGTGAAGGGAGGGTGCTTAGAATTTTTACAGTTTTTTTTTTTTTTTTTTTTAACGTTTTTTCTATGTATAATTTTTTAATTAAAAAAATGTATACTTTTTCAAGCCTCGTAGGATACTTGATCCCTAGGGGGATTGCTTATACATTATACAGCAATACTACTGCCTATCTCTGCAGACCAAAAGGGTAAAGGGGAATATGTCATTTGGATAGCATAGTAAAAGCCATAAAAATTAAGATAGTATTTTAATATTCTGAACATGACCTTTTAAATATACATGATAAAGGCCATTGTCTATCCAGGTTTCTACCAGTGCCGACACAATATGTCACTTTGTTACTATAAAGCTCCATAAGACACCTCCCAGTCATGTATCCAGTTGTTGGCTCTAAAAAATGAAGGCTTCCCTATACTTAGGGCATACTTTATATCATATATGCAGAGGAGTTTTAATTTTTAGTTAGCTCACGTATTGACTTGCATACGCAAGTGGCACCTTGGATTTATATGTGTGTTTTTTGTTTTTCAAAAAAATGTACAGTCTTTTAACGGCTTCTGCTGCCACCCTGTGGTGGTTTAAAAGGCTGCAACTAAACTCTTCAACACAGAAATAAGTGTGACATTTCTAAGGTTTCACCTTATACCTTATATGATGATGTTAATGTTACTGATGTTACAACACAAATTACTCACACAGAATCTGTGTTCTAGAGTGACACATGCTCGTTGTCTCAGACAATGGCAACTTGACACATGGGTGCTATTATTTTCCACACTTCTAAAATAATTTGTACACCTGGTAATATTATATGACTGACTGCTTGCTGCTACTATAAAAATTTATAAAATATTGTCAGAAAAAAAAAAAAATTCATGGAATTTAAGATGACGAATGCTAAAAAGTGCTATGTTTTGTTTTTTTCTTTTGCAGGACTTGACTTCTGCTTTGACACGTAAGATAACTCTGAAGACCCCTTTGATCTCTTCACCCATGGACACCGTGACTGAATCTGATATGGCCATTGCCATGGCGGTGAGTAAGCATGGATCTACCAGCACTGCAGGCTAAATAAATGTGTATATGTGTGTGTGTGTATGTGTGTGTAATATCTCGTTCTAAAATAATTGCGACTCATTCCTCACAATATGGTGGAAATACACTATAGAGCCACAGGATAGGGAATAACCCGTGTGATTGGTAGTGGTTGCATTGTAACTAATCGATTAAGCAGCAGGTCAAGCATGTGTCCTCTGATTCATTTTGCTGTCTGTGGATGTGAAAGCTGAGTACTATGCCTGACATCGCCATAGACAGAGATTGGAGTAGCAGATCAAGCATGCCACTACTCATTACTGGGAACAAAACCACTATTCCGTGATCGATGAGGGTCCCTGAGGTCAGACTTGACCACTGTAGCTATCCTGTGGATATAACCATTAAAAATTATCATTCTGACATGTTTACATGATACTGTTATATCCCTTGTAAATGTTCTACTTTATCATTTCCTTTATTACAGCTGATGGGTGGAATTGGGATTATCCATCACAACTGCACGCCAGAGTTTCAAGCAAATGAAGTCAGGAAAGTCAAGGTAATAAGCGGTTTACTACTCTATATAGACTGTAGGAGGATACAGGTTGTGATTTAATTGTAAAACTAGCTTTGAGGAGATGATTCCTTAACAAAGTGAATTTTGAGTGTAATATGCCCTGTGCATCAAGCAATTAAGTAGCCTGTCATGTTGTAGGAGATTGCTTGAATTGTACGTTATAGTCTTGTGTCATTCTGTAGTCTGCTGGTCTCTAATTCTTGTTTCTAGACACTGCCAGGGATTGGTTGACTGATGTTTCCCGAGAACGAAGAAGGAAATGCCAGAGGTTCAAGTTGAATTTGTTCCTGGACCTGGTGTGACATTTAGTTATAGGGGGTTGTTGTAACAGAGGGCCCTCCATATATCCGTGTACATACAGAGTTAGGCGGTCATTTCCTGATCATACCATCTACTTTACATTGCATTCTGAAAAGTATATGGATTAAAGTGTGGAAAATCCTGGGGCCATGGCCGGGTAGCTGAGCTACACAGACGTATGAAGTGAGCTCTCCTGCTAAACCCTGTATACAGCGACTATACACAGCCATCTCTGAAAAGCTACTTAACTAGAAAGCTAGCTAAAAATTATTTCCCTTTAACCCCATAGAATCAGAATTATAAACTTGCCAGCAAAAAAAATAATCACAGCATGACTGCATAGACTTCTGCTCCTCTCCATGCAGGCTACTGTGATTTCATGAGTTATATGCTTGGTGTACAGTTTTCTAATGATAGACTGAAGGACCTGTGATGATGTCACACTGGTTTATATTATATTACTGCTGGATTCAGCCCAAGGAGGCCATACCCACCTTGACTTGCTATAGACCTGCTTGGGCACCAGGTAAAACTATAAAGTTGAATATATAGGAGTCTTGAGAGGAACAATTTTTAGCCTATAGGGGTATTCTCATCTGGGCATTCACATTCAGTTTCACTAATCTGCCATATATAAACATTTCTTCAATTAGATGTTATTAAAAAAAAAAATGTTCCTGTGTGAAGATAATTTCTCATAAATGTAGTGATATGGACCCTTAGAAACAAGACTGTGTCCTTTGTCTCCAGCAGAGGTGGCCGTATCAAAGTTTTTGTATATTAAAAAAAAAAGTTTTTGTATCCAGAATGTCCGAGATTTACTGCAGGTCCTACAGCCGTCCTGTGGTATTGATCCCTGAATCCAGTTGGTCGGGCAGGGCTCAATAGGTCATGTCTGGCCACCGCTGCCAAAATATGAGGTGGTTGTATCTGAGGAAGACATCTCGTTTCTAAGGGACAACATGACTACATTTATAAGAAATTATTTTCACACAGGAACATTTTTTTTTAATAACATCCCATTGATGTTTACATATAGCAAATTAATTAAATTAAATGTAAATGCTCAGATGGGAATACCCCTTTAAGGAAGGGTGTCAGTTACTAGGCTCTAGGAATCTGCCACTAGCTGTATTTGTGAAAAATGTGGTGAAGGGTTCCCTTCAAGTCCCAGCCAATCTGATGAATCTGGACGCCTTGGTCTTCCCTCAATGTTTGCACATAAGCATATACTGGTTAGGTACCACTTTTTTCCTGGCACGTTTCTTGTCAGTGCCATGGATCAACTACACTAGGCTTAGAGAGATGTCTGTGATTATTATGTTTTGTTATTATCCTCTTAAATATGTGTATCTTGTACTATCTAAAGAAAAGACCTTTACCCAGAAAAATATGCATGATCATAGTTGGTGAATTATGTTACACTTTTTTTAAGCTGTTTTGAATATTTGTGTTGTCTAAAGCTTCACTTTGCTAATGTTTTTATATCTTTTATTAAGAAATATTAGAGGACCTGTCACCCAAAATTTCGGCACTAGGAGCTGCTTTCTAAAGTAAGCATCTCCTAGTGCTTGAACAAACGCTGCAGTGTTAGGATAGTGTTACCAGAAACCTCCGGTAACTCTATCTAACACTGCGGCGGGGTACAGTGTAATCGTCAAACCGCTCACAAAGCTGCCCGACATATTCATGAGGGGCGGATTGGGGCATGTTTAGGGGCGGTGAATGCCGCATGACACGCAGAAGAACCGCCACCTTATGGAGCTAGCGGGGCGGTCCGGAGAAGAGGCCACGCCTCGTACCTCCCCCTCATGAATACATTGGACAGCTTTGCGAGCAGTCCGATGACTACACTGTACTCTGCCGCAGAGGTTTCCGGTAACGCTATCCTTCTAACACTGCCGGGTTTGTTTGGGTGACAGGTCCTCTTTAAGACAAAACAAAATGTGGAAAATAAAAGTTTTACTGAATCCTTTCCCAGAAACCTACATTAAAGAATGGCATACATCTGCATGGGGGTTTTGGTTGTTATGCTTTGCTAGGCAAGCTGAGGAAAAAAACCTAGTGTGGATGGTAAAACTAGTTGGCACCAGCAACAAGGAATGTGCCCTTAAAAAGAATTGTACTGTATTACTCCAGTGAACTAGTATGTGGATCTCATGAAATGCTCTACATTTACAAATGGCAAGTGGATATTTCAAAATGGGGTCAAAGGATTTAATGCTTGTATATTGTTCTTTTTTCTTTTTTTTTCCTACCTGCAATTCCATCTGTTTAGTTGCATTTCTTTACATCTTTTTGTGTAGGTGAAGGGTTTCATCTTTGCTTTCTTTCTTTTCCTCCAGAAATTTGAGCAAGGATTTATTACAGATCCAGTCGTCATGAGTCCCAACCACACTGTGGGCGATGTGTTCGAAGCTAAAAATAGACATGGATTTTCAGGCATCCCAGTGACCGAAACAGGAAAAATGGGCAGCAAATTAGTTGGGATTGTGACTTCAAGAGACATAGACTTTTTGACAGAAAAGGACTACATTACATACTTGAGTGAGGTATGTATCATCCACTTAACATTTATATGCTGCAGTTTTGTAATTTAAGTCTGCCAGTAATAAAAATGTAAAAATGTTGGATTTTAGAACTTCAATAAATTGGGGTGAAATCCACAGTGAATTGGCAGGGAGATCCACATGGAAGTTGAGCATGATCTATTGTAGAAATATTCTTGATCTCCTTCACCATCAGATTGCAGTGTAGCCTATATTGCAGGTAATACGTGAATGTGCATACATTGCAATATAAAAGCACATCAGCATGACAGCCACCAGAATACATGCAGGTATGGATATGTTCGCATTGCAACCCACAAGTTAATACTTCCTTGCAGTTACCAGAAATGTATCTATAGTGGAATCCTCCTTTAGTCATTTTATATTGGCTAGTTGCTGGTGATTGTACCCCTGATGGTTGCTGGTTCTCAATGAGCTATAATTTGCAGCTCATATTCTGTTTTACATGTTTACATTTTGCTTTTCATGTCTAATGTTGCTAATGTTTCCATAGGTAATGACCAAACGTGATGAGCTTGTTGTTGCTCCAGCAGGCGTTACCCTAAAAGAAGCCAATGAAATCTTACAACGTAGTAAGAAAGGTATACTGCTTACTAAATGTAAAAAGTGACGATTATTTGGAACACATCAGCAAATGCCATTTCAGACAAACTTTCAAGGAAAGGCCTCAAAATCTATTAACAGAATGGTGGAGATTTATCAGAAGTGTCTGAGATAAAACTGTTCTAGTTGTCCAGGGAAACAAATCGGAGCTCGCCTCTAATTTTATAAATATTTGTGGGAAAATGAAAGCTGAGCTGTGATTGACTTCCATGGGCACTAGAACAGGTTTGCTCTGACACTGGTGAAGATTTATCAGAAGTGTCAGAGCATACATGTTCTAGTTGCCCATGGAAACCAATCGGAGCTCGCCTCTAATTTTATAAATATCTGGTCGGTACATTCATGAGGATACCAAATTTATATGGTGTTTGACATGCATTTACAAAAATTAAATTTTGCCGTCTTCTGGCGCTAATAACTTTTTAATATTTCAGTTTAAGGAGCTGTGTATGAAATAAGGTGACATTTTCAATGCTACCATTTTGAGGACTGCACAGACATTTGATCACTTTTTAATAAGTTTTTATTTATATTTTGCAAAATGGCAAAGAAGTGGAATTTTCAACCTTGAATGTTTTGTAGGGTTAAACGCCAGAACTTTATTGTTATATTTTGATAGGAGATATTTGGACTTATGATTTTTAATATTTATTTTTTATTTAGATCAGTTCTAGGGAATGGGGGTGATGGAGGTACCTCATACCCCCTTTCTTGTGATCTGTTGGGGTCTCATGGGGACCTCATATCAATCTATAGGATAGGGCCTAACTTGTTTGGTGGGAAAACCCCTTTAACTCTAACACCAAATAAAACCTACGGTATATATAAATTTGGTATCCCTGTGATGGTACCGAACCTAAGAATATATTAGGGATGCCATTTGGAGCGCACAGTGAAAGATGTAAAAACGGAGTCCACAAGAAAATGGTGCAAATATGGAAAGGAAGTACAATTTGTTACGCAGTAAACCACCATACAGCTCTTTACACGGAGAACTAAAAAAAGTTTATTGATTTTTGAAAGTAGGAAGCGATAAATGGGAACTAAAATGGAAAAAGCCCATCAGTGGCAAGGGGTTAAAATGGCCCCTGTTCCACATGATAAAAAGTTTACAAATTCTCTGGGATAAGGGTTTGTGGTTGAGAAACAAGAAGTAAATGCAATCTTGCCTCAACATGCGATCACAGACAGACTTTGGATTGCGTTTCAAAATGCAACAAAAATACCACGGCCTCAGGGGCTCTGCAAACATGTCATGGGACCTGAAAACTATTCTAATCGAAATATGCCCTACAAAAGCTCAATGGTTCCTTCCCTTCCACGCACACCATATGCCCTAACAGTGGGTTACATCCATATATGGGGTGTCGTCTTACTTGAAAGAAACAACACAATATATTTGTAGATGCATTTCCTACTTGTATTCAGTTTATGTGTGAAATTTTAGGGTTAAATTAACATATTAATGATAAATATTAGTGAATTCCAAATCAAACCTTTTTTGTTTGAAGTCCTGTAAAATAGTTAAAGAGAACCCGTCATGCAAAATAACCCCCCTAAACTAAATATATTTTCATAAACTGCAATTAGAAAGCATTGCCTCTATCCCTTCATTGTCCCTCTACATGCCTGTAAACCTAAGCAATGAGGTCCTAAAGCTGTATGCAAATGACCTGTGAAATGTCCAATGAAGCATTAGCATATTCAAGCTGTCCACTCTATTCATGAGTGGGAGGCACAGCCACACCTCCAGTGCATGACTGACAGCCTGTATAATGATGTGAGGCTGTATAATGGTGTGCTTCCTGGTGCTGGTGGCCACGCCCCCTGCAGCCTGTGTGTGCATGTGTGTGTGTTTAGGAGAGATACAGCAGCTCCAGGATGCAGCCATGTTACAGCAGAACATGTCAGATTCATGTGTAGCTGATGTCTGTGTCTCTCACCTGTATATTAGGAGGATGCAGCATGTCAGCAGGTAAAGCACAGACACTAGTCATGCTTTACTATACATTACACACAGACATGAGCAGGGGGAGGAGAGGGGAGGAGGAACAGGGGTGACATCACTGCCTCTGACCATGTGACCAGCCTCATTTACATGATAAAAAATAGATGATTTTACAATGAATAATGTATGAAATAACTAGATAAAGGCTGGGATGGGATCCTTGTGAGCTGCTCCAACAGGTAGAGGTGACAGGACTAGTGACACAGACCTGATGACAGGTGTCCTTTAAAGGTTAACAAGCTTCCTACCTGCTGTTTTGAATCGTTTGAGGGGTGAAGTTAATAGAACGGGGTTATGTGTGGGGATTTTTATTAACAGAACTCCCAAAACCCCTATAGAAATAAAATGGTCCCTAAAATAATTGATTCTAAAGGAAGAATTCTGTTGGAATTGCGATCTTTCTAGCGTCATAATAAAACAGAAGGACACTTCTAAAATGACGCCAACAAAAGCTAAGATATGCTAAAAGTTAGTGATTAAACTTTGATAATATGACTATCAGTTTGAAAAACAGAAAATTTTTAAAATGATTAATTTTTTTTCAAAATATTTACCAAATTCAAAAAAATTTTAATAAATGCATGCTAGATATATCAACCAAAATTTCCCACTAGCTTGAAGTAGAAAATGTCACCAAAAACACTTGAGTAAGTTAAAGCCTTCTAAAGTTATTATCGAGGTAAAGTGACACACTCTGGTTTTGCAAAATAGGCCTTGGTCATCAAGCCACAAATGAGCTTGATCACTAAGGGGTTAACACTCAAATACATTACAATGCAGCTAAACTACACCAGCAGCAGTTGTCAACCTTGGATATGTAGGTGACATTTTGGCACCTGGAATATTTTGTTTTGGTATTTGCTAATTTAGGCAGGGCTATACTCCGAGCTTCACAATAGAGTATTGTGGTATCATCTTACATGAATCTTTTGGAATTGCTCATTGACCAAAGGTAAGCAGGATCCTGGAGCAGATCCCTTCATCCTCAACATGAAAGCCCTCTGGCTTCTTCCTGAGAATCAGGGGGAAGGGCGTAAACCAGCAAAGACTGCAGACATTGATCATGGTGGTAAGGAATTGCATAAGGTAGAAAAGTTTTTTTTTCCAGGATCTGTCTTCCTGGTCGTGGGTTTTTATTTTGTTATGTTTAGAATTTATATAGCTTTAATGAGCAAGGTTTGGAGGAAGTTTACTGGGGCTATTTCTTGCTATCTTTGTGACTTTTTGTGATGTTTTTAGGAGAAAATGTAAGTATCTGCATTTCATTTCCTGCGTGTGAAACCTAATACATCTACTCTTACTCGCAAAAAAATAACAAATACGATTCTGGGGCTTACATTGGTCTGTAAAAACAAATTAACCTAATGTTTATTAAGTTTACTGTTAAGTTGCTGCTTTAAGTTGGTAATGTATTACTTTTTATCCCAGTGTCCTCCCCGAGGACATGCTCATGGATTAGTCTTTCAATGCTTTACTAAGTCCGCTAACATTCTATGCAGTGTCCTGTCGTTCTGTTGGTTTAAAAGTAATGAACGTATTTTCACCTTTTTACTACAGGCAAACTACCTATTGTAAATGACAGCGACGAGCTTGTTGCTATTATTGCTAGGACCGATTTGAAGAAGAACAGAGACTACCCTCTTGCATCCAAAGACTGCAGAAAACAGCTGCTATGTGGGGCTGCCATTGGGACTAGAGAAGACGACAAATATCGACTTGATCTTCTCATGCAAGCTGGAGTAGATGTTGTTGTTTTGGTATGTATGTATGTATGTACATAGTTTACTGTGTGTGTTTGTGTGGCCGGGCTGTTGCATCCATTTTGTTAAATGTCTGGGTTTTTTGTTTTTTTTTGTGTTAAATATGGGCTCCAATGAGGTTTAAAGTAACATAGAACCTACACCTGCTGTTCTCTGGCCCTTGGTGCCAATTTTAAAGTCCCCACCACCCTCTGTTCAGACACTCCATACAGAAATTCTGCAGTAGAGCCAAGCCCACAAGACTGTACATAATGAATCCTAGGGGGTGATGGGGAGCCTTATATAAAATAACCATGAGGGGGCTGTTTGGGATGATAAACTAGGGAACAGGAGGCTGTTTTAGCTTATGAATTTTTATGCCGCCAAGTGAGTTCACTGTAAAAGGGCCCACTGTGGCTCTGTTGACCTGACACTACAGCTGAGCCTCTGCATAGAGGAACCAGTGGTTACTCACTGGACTATAGCGCTGGGGAGTGGTTCTTTATTTTTACAAACCCTCATGCCAATATTTAATATTGAAATTTCTTTTATTTTTATTTACCTGCAAATTGGATTGTGGCAATGTGATGTGAACTCAAACCACGGTTGGTGGCGCATGCACAGCCATGGAGAAAGGCGCAGGCATCTATTGCACAGGCGCAAGAACTGTAATTGAAGGGGAGGCCCTCATGACTACGCCGGACTGCCGCAAGGAGAGTTCCTTCGATGGGACCCATAGTAGCTAATTAGCGTAATGTGGGTCTCACATTGGAGATGATTATAAAAGTTGTAGAAATCCTGCAGAAACCAAATTCATATGCTTAGAAAAGGGGCTGAGGGATGTTGTTGTGTGATGTTATTTTATGTGATGGGTGTCCTTTAATGCAATTTTGAAAATGAGTCAAGTGTCCGCTTTCAGAAAATATATGGTTTGTTGGAATTTAGTACAGTTTTTTTTTTGTTTTTGTTTTTTTTTCTTTATGCTCTCCTTTCATTTTTATTATAAATTGTAAAAATTGCGCAGGCCAATAATGATACAAATTTGCAGAAATGACTGGAAGGGAAAGAATTAATAGCTGTCCTTTCTCCATCTACAGGATTCATCACAGGGTAATTCTGTGTATCAGATAAATATGATCCACTACATCAAACAAAAATATCCTGATCTACAAGTGGTTGGTGGAAATGGTAGGTGGTAGCTAAATGTGATGCACTTTGTTTTATGAGAAGATTCCTTTGTTCACACTATTGAAGGCCTATTCTTTAGATTATATAACATACAATGATATTGTGGTGCTGTGGGAATGTCTGGAGAAGGCACACTGACACCCACAGTGTTTGGAGAGAGCTCAGCCTGAGTCGGGTGACAGCTGTGTTATACAGCTAACTGCAGCAGTCTGTGCTGGCAACAATCATCGTAGTCACATTTAAATAAGCCTCTTTCCCTAGAATGCCTAGGAAAATAAACAAAATCATAAATGCGTTGGTTATCACCACATCCCAAAATACCTGTTCAATTAAAATATTCTTGGCCGTGAACACTGTAACGGAAAATGTCTAAATCCCAACTTTTTTGTCTTTAAATCCCAAATATTTTAATTAAAAAAATAAATAAAAATGATCAAGCTGTAATAAATGTTCAAGATTGGTATAAATAAAAGCTTCAGCGCGTCCTGCACCTTACAAGGGTCCGTACAACAAAGTATGAGAAAGTTATTTGGCTCATACTTTGGCAAAATTGCACTTTTTTTTTTTTTTTTTTGTATATATATTTTTTTCAAATCTACAAAACCTTAATAAAACCTATATCAAGTTGGTATCCCTGCGATCATTAAGGGCAGCCGTCATTTGAAGCCCACCAACCATGAAAGACATAAAATGGTACTCAAAAGAAAATGGTGCAAATGTGTTTTTATTTTACCGCACATGGAAATTTTTTCCAGTATTAATATTCCACATGGAATATTAAATGGCGCCAATAAAGTACAATTTGTCCCGCAGATAACAAGCCCTCCTATAGCTTGGCGAACTGAAAAATAACAAATGGTGTGGTTTTTTGAATGAGGGGAGTAGAAAACAAAAATGAAAAAAGTCCTGAAGGGGTCAAAGGATTGCGCAGCAAAATTTATTTGAATGAATAAAATCCATTATTACTTGTGATTTTATCAAAGTTTTCATGCGTGTTTTCTGCTCTTAAACAAAAGATTCATTAGTACTAAATGTTGGTAACTTGTGTGTTCCTTTTGGTGTTAACAGTGGTAACTGCAGCACAAGCAAAGAATCTCATTGATGCTGGCGTAGATGCTCTGCGTGTGGGGATGGGTTGTGGATCTATATGCATTACTCAGGAAGGTAAGTATGTGGTCGTTAGAATGCAACCCAAAAACCGATATGGACTAGAAATGTGAAAGTAATGGGTAGAAAACCATGTTTTATTATAATGGTCAAATGGGATTTTTTAAAATTGCAGTCATGGCCTGTGGAAGACCACAAGGAACTGCAGTATACAAAGTTGCAGAGTATGCCCGCAGATTTGGTGTTCCAGTTATAGCTGATGGTGGCATTCAGACAGTGGGACATGTTGTGAAAGCTCTAGCTCTTGGCGCTTCAACAGGTAAATATAACAAAATAATAATCAAATATGCAAAGGGAAGTTTAGATGCTGTGAAATGTTTGTTTTTTGTCTGCGGTTATGTTTCCATGTTTTGAGATGTCTTAAATCTCTAACTAGTCTCAAGTCATTGAAAAGTTAAAAACTACTGAATTCCCATAAGAATGCCTGTGCTTGTCCAGAACATAGGCATCACATGAGTGGATTCTGGTCCAGAATCCACAGTGATATATGAGACTCCCCTAAGGCCACTTTTATGAAGCAGCATATTGTGTATTTGTAAAGAAAAAAATTTGAGTGGGACAAAGACTTGAGGTTGACCACTGCCCCCTACATATATACCAGCTTCCTCTCACTGCTTTAGGCTGTCCTTATGGTGTCATCTGCCATGTCTAGCTTTTCCCTGTCCATCCTCACTGACAAAGACTAGAGTAGGGTGCAGGATGAGTCATAACTCTCCTGCTACAACTCCTCATTTTCAGCAGAGCTCAAAGATGTGAACAAAGAATCGAAGAGAATCTGCGCACAGCACAAGCTAAAATGGCAGGACTGTTGAATCACTTGAATGTTTAGGGTTTATCCACAAGGCATTCATACTGCTTGAGGTGTATGCAGTATATAGATATTTAATATGTGAAGACAATTGCATAGACCACTGATGATATAGGATGTTATCTGCTATTGTAATATTGTTAGTAAAGTCTGTTGTTAATGAGGTGATACCTGCAGAGAAATCCCCCTATAGATTTTGCAAGTATCAGTCTATTAGGCCTAGTGGCAAGTAGTGTATACTACTTTATCTTTTTAAAGGAAAAATACATTTTTAGAGAATTTGACAATTTTTATTCAATTTCTGGCAAAAACTTTAAAAAGTAATGCATCACCAGAAAATTGTTGTAAAGGGACTTTAGTTTTCAATTAACTCTTTACTTTTCTCCATTCAGTTATGATGGGCTCCTTGTTGGCTGCCACCACAGAGGCACCTGGGGAATATTTTTTTTCGGATGGTGTAAGACTGAAGAAATACAGAGGAATGGGCTCTCTGGATGCTATGGAGAAAAATACCAGTAGCCAGAAAAGATATTTCAGGTTTTCTGAACTATTTTATCCCCCCTTACATTATGCCCCCGTGTTTGTCAATTTCCCTTATCAAGTCTAAATCAAATCTTGTATAGAATATCAAAGAAGCTTAAATTAAATACTTTTAGGTTGTTAATCCTAATCTGTAACAGGATTTTGTTTTGTTTTGTTTTTAACAGTGAAGGGGACAAAGTAAAAGTGGCTCAAGGTGTGTCTGGTTCCATTCAAGACAAAGGGTCCATACATAAATTTGCTCCATACCTAATTGCAGGGATTCAACATGGCTGTCAAGACATAGGGGCTAAAAGTCTTTCAATATTACGGTAAGTAGCCTGTGTGTTTTTCCCTTTTTAGTAGAAGACTCTTCTGCAGCACCACTGCAATAAAACCTACAGATTCACCAAGGTGCCCACAAAATGCTTGAATCGGATGCTGAGGACATTTTATGATATACACTACTCCCAAAACTGTTGCCATGTCAGAACAAATTTTACTATACAAATGTGAAGTATCATAATTTTGGTTAAGTAATTAATAATTCCATACATTTTCAGTTCCATGATGTATTCCGGAGAACTGAAACTGGAAAAGAGGACTATGTCAGCCCAAGTAGAGGGAGGCGTCCATGGTCTACATTCGTAAGTTTTGATTGTTTTGCTTAAGTTATCTCACCTCCTGGATATAGATATATAATATATTATTATTATTATAATAATAATATTTTATATATATATTTTTTTTATATTTCTAGATTATTAGATGTTGTGCACAAAACAAAAAGCATACATGGATGGCAAAAACATTATATTCTATGGCTAGAAAATAAGATGTATGATGCAGATTTGCTTCATAAATGGTGATCGAATTATGCTTATTGTTTTGTCGGTAGTGTGCCATCTCTTATTATTCCTGTGTGGGTTTTTTATTTTATTTATTTAGATTAGTATTGTCAATGGTTGCATGTGGGACCTGATAGGTGTGTGTGTGTTGTTAATCATTTTAACATTTTTCTAAAGGACTAATTTACTATAAGTTCTGATGTTTTTGGACACTGTGAAAACCTCACCATAACAATTTTTAGTTTGTTATGGCTGTCCCATTATCTTTGTGGGAGCAATGGGAGACCAGTTTGGTACTTATTTGGAAGGTGGTAAACTTGGCACCCTTTCTGATCATGACCCAAACTATCTTCAAAAGAACTAAAAATCTTCACTCAAGGTGGTGACTTTCACTGACCAGAAGCATTCCACTTTAAAGGGGTATTCTCATCTGGGCATTCACATCCAGATTCATTAATCTGCCATATATAAAAATTTCTTCAATTAATGTCATTAAACAAAATTTACCTGTGTGAAGATCATTTCTCATAAACGTTTTAATATGGGCCCTTAGAAACAAGACTGTGTCCCTGGAAACTGCCACGTCTGCTGGAGTGATTGCACAAAGAAACAAAAACCTTTTGTAAATGAAATGTCCTGGACTTACTGCATGTCACACAGCCGTCCTGTAATAATGAATGCTGAAACCTGGTGGTCAGGCAGGGATCAATAGCGCATGTCTGGCCACGGCTACCAAAATGTGATGTGGTCGAACCCGAGAAAGCCATCTCATTTCTAAGTGACAACATGGCTACATTTATGAGAAATTATCTTCACACAGGAACATTTTTTTTAATAACATCCAATTGAAGAAATGTTTATATATGGAAAATGAATTTAATTAAATTTAAATGCCCAGATGGGAAAACCCCTTTAACTACTAAAGAGTTCCTTTTATTTTGCATCATGCATTGAATTTGGGAATTAAAGTGCAACTAAACTTTTAAGAAAATTGCGCAAATCAATAGTCTTAATAGGGATAATGGTAAACCTTTCTAAAATAAAAATCCTTCAAAGTTTTCGTTGTGCTTCAAGCCATTCTATAGATTAGTAGAGGATACTGATGTTTATAGGAGGTCTAAACCAAAAGCAGGCACAAACATAGTGCCTATACTGGCAGCATTATCTGGCATAGCAGCCAGTATGAGGAGGTGATAAGACTCTCTCGGTACTGCTGATTGTGACAGCAATCAATATGGAATGCCTGTAATGGTGAGGGTCCTGTTCCTGGCTAGGTTGGATACTCAAAATAGTTGTATCTTGTAGCTGTTTTTTGTCAATCTTGATGCATATGTAGCCAGGCAGTAATGCAATAGCGGCTATCCATGTGGAGCAAAACACAAAGGATTTACCCCTCTTATGAGAACAGTATACAGTGAATGTTTCTCAAGTTTGAATCCTGAGCTGTGTAAGCTGCTGCACATGTGTGTTCACCAGCAAACACCTGTTAAACTCATGTTGTTTGTTCCCGATCGCAAGCATTTAGGTCTTTAGGGTTAAAAATGGCTCTTCCCCCTTGTGCTTGAATCGTGTTTTAAAACTCATTTCAAAGGCCACGTGTGAATGTGGCCTCAAATGGAGTCCAGTCTTCTGGCAACATTTTGGTAATGAAGCTGAGCAGATTTATACATGGTATGGTCGAAATCTTGGTTCTCTTCTTTGTGTCCTCAGTGGTACTGTCTCTTAATGACAAACTGAATACCATCAGCCTCAATCTCTGCTGTAAGATTTGCAGTCGTCATCTGAGTAACACATTTTTTTTTACTAGTAAAATAAACTTTGCTCATCCCCCTCTATTTTAGACCAGTGCCCGATCCCACAGATTCCGATGACTTGCAATTTGTGGGCCAGTGACTGCTGTAGCTAATTCCTGGTCTGTTTCTTTCACGGTCCAGTGTGGTGGCATCAGGGAGAAAATCAAATTTGAAATGAGGTGGAGATTTTGGTATTCTCACTGCCTCAGAACGCTGGTGATTGACTTCATTCACTAGCTTTTGAGAGCTGGTTATGATGTCCCAGGACGCAGGACCAGCAATTACAGTGAAGGGGCATTCTGGGGTGGGCAGAGCTTGACTTCTTTGCTGAACTCTCTGCCTCCTTGACTTTATACAACCATTTTGCATCTCATTTCAGAGTTGATTTTCTAGATGCCACCACACTGAGCCATGAACAAAACATAATCTGGTTTCTGTGTAGAGGTCACTACTGATTGTCAATGGTTGAATGCTCCTTAAATGGACATGTCTCTGGACATACTGCTTGGGTTGTCTGACTTTGGACAACTCCTTGAGGTTATATGGTTTTGTAGGAAAATATCCTATACAACAATCTACTAGGCTCCCACTGTTCTATAATGTGCTGACTACATAAAGAAAGCTTTCACTGAAAGATCTTGCTTTAAAGAGGAATTTCTAGCACCTATTATCACCACTAATTCTTTGCATCCCTAAAGTGGCCCCATCAGGGTGATTTGGGACATAAAATCCATATTGTAATTTATTAGTAGATAATGTGGGTGGTTTAAAGTTTTACTCTAAAAGAGCCATAAATTTTAGTCCTCCACCTTATGTGCTTTGTATTTCTGGCTCCAGTTTATTTTATATATGACATTTTGTCTGAGTTATTGGTTATGGGTTAGATCAAAACCACCTCCATGACCAGAAGGCTTTTAATCTTCTTTCTCTTTTTTTGCACATGCATCCATTGTAGATATACATTTCTACCATGTAAGTAGTAGTCTTATATTCTGCAGCATATAACAATGAGAAAATGCTAAGTATTACACTTCTAATTTACCTTGATAGCAGTACAGACCATACAGCAAGTTGATCTTTTATCTTGTATCGCTCTGAAAAAACTACACGTGCCAGACCCCATTTCTACCTGTGTTTGACAATCTGGTTTTACAATGGAAGTATATGGCAGTGTGAAAGGCAGATGCCCCATGGCATGGGTGGTCCATATTTGTATTTGCGGATCAGTTGTTATAGAACACAATCATGTGACCCCCCTCAAGTGCTTGGGACTAGCAACATCATTTGCCAGCCTTTTTGCAGATCCAGAAGGATGTTTGCAGCCTGAAAACAACGCGCGCTCATGTGTATGTAGGCTTTTTCTCTCCAAGGAGAGGATGATAATAGGCAGTATGTGTTAGATGTATGACAGAGGAGATCCATGGGGAGGGAGACGTGTGTTATGATTTTCTGATGTTGTCCACTGAGAAGCTTCTGTGGACTACGCATTGTGATCTCTATATGATCTTCTAGATCACTGGGGGTGAACTTCTTATACAGGGCCATCACCCCACCACAGAGTTCGCCTGATTGAGCTCAAGGTATGAGCCTCAGGAACGGCTGCGCTTGGTGCTATTTTAAAGCAACACTTTATGGGCTGTCTGGGACTTCTGGTGCGTGGTGCACCATTCACAAGCACAGACGTGCAATACCATGCAGCGCTACAGACTCATAAATGCTGGACCTCTTTCTTACTTCCTTCTTACAGTGATAGACGTATTTGACAAAGGCTTATTTTAGCCGAAACGTTATACTTTGGATTACCGCAATAAAACTTTGTTCATAAACTTAAACTTTGTGTGCCTGGATATTCTATGTGCATGACATCAAAATTAAGCAAAGGACACTTCCTCATAGATCCAGACACATGACTATGGTAATCTTTGTTATCCATAGCACCCCACCTTCTAAAGTAAGTTTTTCAAATTATTGCTAATGAGCCTGAAGGACTACCCTAGCGCCTCTGATATGGCTTTACAGACTGTTACACTGTACTCCCCCCCCCCCCCCTCCCCCTCAGCACTTTTGCAGTGAGCACAAGTGCTGAGGAAGCAGGGGGGATGTGAGACCGTAGTAGGGTAGCCCATCTGGCTCATTAGCATAATTTGAAAAGAAGATTGGTACAGTCACTATACTTGGATCTATGAGGAAGTGTCCCTGGTTTATCATACTTTATTTTGATGGTACATTTCCATTAAAATCATATGAGTTTTACAAAAGGGGAAAAAAAACTACATAGAAGTAACAAGCCTAAGTTTTAATGGAGTTGGTATTATTTTTAGCAAATGTATTAATCTATCCTGTATTGTTTTATTTTCACCAGTTACGAGAAGCGGCTATACTGATAGTGGGAGACGCAGCCATCGCCAGTCTACTCCCAACATCCCCACTCTGGTTCCAACCAAGCCCACTTGATGTGTTGAAGAGTCCCTCCTCTGTTCTTCGCCTTTCCCCTTTTTCCCTATAATGCAGGAAATCCAACTCGGCAATGTTTACCTACTCACTGCGTGGCGTGGTATTTGCACTAAGGACATCATTCTACAGATGTATGAGACAGAACTTTTATTAAATGGAACACCAAACTACTGCCATGCTGATGTACGCATTTATCCTCATAGATTAGCAATGCTAATAGATCTACTCGCATTCTTCTCCATTATATAAACCAACAACCGTTCTAATAATCCCTTTCTTAAAGGCATTTAGAGATGGTGCTATTGAAAGGTTTCAATAAAGATGGTTCAGATCTGATACCTTTTTCGGACTCTTAATAATGTGAAGTATTGGAAGTGGTATCGTACTATAATGTAGCATCTTGTTACCAGGATTGGCAGAACTAATCCATTGGTTCCAATATAGTACAGCAGAAATAGGGGAGGGTGTGCTGTAGTATGCACCAGTGGAGGTATAATATCCCTTATGCATCTATTTTATGTAGCATCCATTTTATGTATATCCTGTCATTATCATGGAGGTGTGCAGCAGGGACTGCGCACAGAGAAACTGCAAGTTTCACTTTATACTTCCAAGGTGATTTTGCTCATTACTGGAATGTGTTTTTAGAATGTTACAAGTCAGAGATGAACTATTTTAAGGAAGACCTTTAAAAAAAGAATTGTTTCATACATATTATGTTTTTTTTCTTGTTGTGATTCGTTTCATCTAGTAAATTGTGAGCAATATATCTATTATATATTTATTACCATGTCATGCTGATGAACATCAAGCAATAAATCTGAGCTTCACCTGCCAGTGTGGTGTTATGTACTGTGTTTCCTAAATTGTCCTCAAGCTTGAAAGCTCTCCAGAAGTCTCCCAATGCACCTAGAAATCCACTGACCTCTAAAATTATCTTTTGTATTCTAGCGATGTCTAATGCCAGCATTCATTACATATTCACTGACTTCAACAAACCTACATGAATCAGTCCTACAAGTGACTACAAGAAACTTGCTATATAACTTATCTATATATAACTTATGACAGATTTCTGTCCACTGAAAATAAACATTGGAGCTTTCTATAGAATGACAGAGAAAAGCAGAGATCTTCTCTCTAAATAAGCAGAGATTTGGAAACCGTGAGGAATTAATACAAAGTATATTGAAAAATTGTATAATTCTTTGACAAATTAATGTTATGGTTTATTCTGAGAATACCCCTTTTAAGCATAAATACATATTGAAGATAATGGGAACATATTTCTTTAGTTTATTGGGACCTCCTTTTTTTGCCCATCTTACACACACACACACACACTGAATTAATTAGAAATGCTCCTTTAATCTTTATCAGTGCTGTAGGGGAGTGAAAACTGATTTTCTTTTACATTTAAGCACTTTTTACAGCCATTCCATAGATAATGAAATCTCCTTTAGAGCTCAATCAAGTGAAATATGCTCTGGGTATGGAAAGGGTTCATCTTTAGCCTCTTTTCAATACCTCTATTTTACTGGACTTCAGATACACTGCTCGTTACAGGAGAAAGAGCAGAAGAACAATTGCATTACTTAAGTCTGCAACAAACTTTACTATTACTTGCACTATTTATTTCTGTATTAAAAGTAAATTTGTTTAAAGTAACAAAACCTTTTAAAGGCGAACACCAAATGCCATGTTAACTGCATGTGCATGAGCTACAATATTATTGTGCTTCTGACAATCTTGTGTATGGAGTCCATATGTGTTTGCTGCAGAATAAAATTTTCCCTTGCTTGCCCATACATGTTTTAGTTTCATCTGACCCATATACTATTAAACAAATGTATTGATCAATGAACATATGAAAATACTAAACCGTTTGAGAGTCTGGAAAGTAGTTCCACTCTCAATAGTTATCCCCAAGATGTGGTTCATACATATGTAAAGGGGTATGCAAAAATGGAAGCAACAGTAAAGCTTTGTATTCTTTATCTTATCAAACACAGTATTTGAAAATAAACTACGCAATGCCCAAGTTTGCTGTAAGTTTTTTATAGTTTTGAAATCTTCCAATATACTTGGTACTAAACTACTACCTACATAAGGGGTTTCTATTAAACTCTCCTAAAATGTAGTGTCACAGAAATAAAAAAAAAAAAAACAACAAAAGGTTAGAGGATGGTCTTCTGCTCCCCATAGACTTCAAGTTTTTTTTTAGCAGAAAATACAACTCAATGAATAACAGGCTAAGCTTCTGTTACACCTTCTATGTTACTACTCTTAGGCTACATTCACACGGACGTATGAAAACGGCCGTATCCGTACCGTACCGTTTTTTTTTACGGATTACATACGGCCACATTCATTTCAATGGACAATACGTCTGACCATTTATATTGCCGTTGTTAAATCCGTTCCGTACCACACCGTATACTAGCCGTATAAAAATATAGAGCATGTCCTATTTTCTCCCGTATTTCAGTTCCGTATGCCCTAGAAGTCTATGGGGACGTATAAAATACGAGTTACATACGTGCTGCATACGGATGAAAAACGTCACGTATATACGGCCCGTAAATACGGGACTGGAGAAATCATACGGTCGTGTGAATGTAGCCTTAAAGGTAATTTTCCATGATGCATTTCCACTTGGGAAAGTTGTTAAGAAGCTAGTGTTGTTTTCCTAATCTGCATTTTGGAATTTACCAGATTGCACAAGTTTATTACAGATATAGCCAGGAACATAGACGTTATCTGATTTATAGTGTTAAATGCTGTTCTAAATGCTTTACAACTTAAGATTATGCTCACCAGAAGAGTATGAAGGAAGGCTCTGTTACTGCTGTTTTAACAATGTCCTCAAACATAGCCATAACATTGCCACAATTCTCATTCACCATAGATTTATTAACTAGCATCTGTTTTCCAGTCTTGTGTGTGCATGTAAAGTTCATCTTTCAGTTTATGGTTTATTATGCAGACAATCGCCATACCTCTAGGGTCATTTATTCCAGTAGATGAATAATAAACCTTGTCACAGCTGTGCTTTGCATATGTCTTTTTAGAATGTATTTCTCCTGCACCGACTTCTCACATGAGCTATACTCCGTATAGAAAGTAATGTTTATCAGGAAGATTGGCTTTTGCTTATTTTATTGTTTTCATGAATGGATAAAGATGTACTATGGCTGAGTTCACACTTGCGTTCCACTGCTTCTGTTCCCTTTACCCTACTAAACAGCAGAAAAAAATAGTGCAGAAGCTTTTTTGCTTTTCTTACATTATTAATAGCAGAATGTAAACCTTCTGTACATTGAAGTCTATGGGAAAAGGCAGACATTATGTTCACCTTTTCCGTTACGCTCTTTTGAACATAATTCCAAAATGCTCTTTGTATTACACAATGCCTAGATGCAACTGTGAACTGAGCCTAATATAATAATATTCATTCCTATAGATCTAATAGAGAATTATACTGCAATGTTAAATTTGGCAAAATCCACATGACAATTGTATGCCCAAATCCTTCCTCTGATGGTAACGATCTAAAAATGTTTGCCCTTTAATTCTAAAAGTGTAAAACTCTGCTACTTGTAAAGGGATTAAAAATCCTATTCACATTATTTTACTTTAGACAATTTTGAAACTCCTTCTGCAATGTCTCAATGTGGCGTTAGTAAAAGGCAATGTACATGTCTTGGCAGATATTGCTCAGTCAACGATTAAAGCGACATTCTTTGCAAAACTTTGAGCCCTCCCACCAGTCCAGAGGTGTAGAACTGACACACATATATGAGATGTAAAGTGGTCTGGGTCCATCAGGTTTCCTACCCACCTGGTATGCTGATTCTTTCTGTATGAATTCATTTGTTCTAATGCATTCATTATATTCTGATCAGTCCACTTTTTGTCTTTGTATCACTGTATTTATGGTATAATAAAGTGAATCTATCAACCAACTTTGTCTTTATATGGTTGTGTGTTTAACTCCTAACTGGCAACTAAATTTTATCACTTTGGAGTAAGGACCCATCAATATTGAGCCATCTATATCATCCATCCAACCTGATAAGGTTCTTTAACTGTATGCATTTCCCAGCCTGAACACCGCTTGTCAGGGATAACCCAAGACAAGATAGGGGCACAAGATGTTGTGAGGGGCTTTGTTCTTGCTTCCATAGCATTATAAATAACTTGGGTTGCAGGTTCAGGCGAGAAGATGCATGCTACTTAAAACAAACCATATCAACCTATCGGAAGAAACAACGGGCAATGCATACAGCTGGAATAAAACATCCTATTTTAATTGTTAAAATTGAAAACCTAAGACAAAAATACATAATGTAAGTAGCATAATCCAGGGATGGTTAAAAAAAATGCAAACGGCACATGTGAAATTTTACATTTCATATATATATATATATATATATATACACATATAGTTAATACTCACTTAAATATGTAAACTTTACACTGAATAGAGGGTGTCATGGCAAACAATACTCGGCCAAATAAATTATACTAGCAGAATGATTATTGTTATAAAGTGCTTGTGCTCGGTAGTGCTTATGTCAATAAATTAATGCATAAAGTGACAAAAGATGCCCTTCATAACATACCCACATTAAAGTCTCCTGTATACATGTGGTTGTAGCGCATCCAGAGCATTAAGAAGCTCCTAGAGCTTTTTTTTTTTTTTTTTTAATAGGTTGACAGGTCTTCTATAAATCAATAGTGCTTTTAGCATCCCCAGTATTATCCGAGCAAATTGGGAAATATTACAATGGATTACTCTTTTTCCATACAGGATAACTTCTCAATGCAAAGTGATTGCTCTCCCTTACCCACAGCAGTCAGGCCTCCATTGATCACAAGAATATGGTTGTATATTGTACATCAGATATATGCGGTGTTGCATAGTGATCCAACTTGGTGCAACACAAGTAGCTACAGTATCCAGCTTCATATTAAATCATGTAGCCCAATTATGGGTAGAGCCACTGCAATATTTTAGTTGCCTCCCATTCACTACAGCTTTTACCAGAGCCTGCTAGAATATTATGCTGCTGTAGCTCCCACAAGCAGATGTTTGAGACCTAATTTTCTGCTAGCAAACACATGGCTCGTTGGTCTAGGGGTATGATTCTCGCTTTGGGTGCGAGAGGTCCCGGGTTCAAATCCCGGACGAGCCCTTTTAACTATTGCTCATTGACTTGTTGTTGACCTTTTGAGTAAGTTGTTTGAGTAAGTTGATTAACCCCTTAAGGACGCAGCCTGTTTGCAGGTTAAGGCTCGCAACTTTTTTTTTAAATTTGACCTGCGTCTCTTTATATGGTTATAACTTTTGAACACTGTTACTTATCAAAGCGATTCTGAGATTGTTTTTTCCCCACATGTTGTACTTCATTTTAGTGGTAAATTTTGGCTGCTACGTTTTGCGTTTATTTACAAAAAAAAGAAAAAAATGATGAATTTTTAGAAAAATTTGCCATTTTCGAAATTCAAAATCACCGCGTTTTCAGGCAGATCGATTTACCACCTAAATAACTTGCAGAATAACATTTCCCATTTGTCTACTTTACATTTTCATAATTTTTTAAATGTTTGGATAATTTATTTTGACGTCACGCGGCCTACAAATCGAATAGCGATTTTCCATATTTTCGGAATTGACTATTTTGGGGATAAATACTGTTTGAAATCAAATTTTACATATTTAGCAACAAAACCCCCTATATAACCAACCCATTTTCAAATCTGCACCCCTCAAACTATCAGAAACAGCATTTACAAAGATTGTTAACCCCTTGAGATCTTCATAGTAATTGAATCAAAATGGCGGTGAAATTTAGAATGGTCAAATTTTGTCGGTTATACGTTCATCTAGCCCTAAAATTTACACATTTCCAAAAGATAAAAAGAGAAAACTCACCATAAAATTTGTTCTACAATTTCTCCTGAGTGCAGAGACCCCCCACATGTGGACATTACTTGTGTTATGGGGGCACAGCAAGGCGCAGAAGGGAAGGAGCGCCCTGCAGCTGCCAGGATTTTAGTTTTCTGGTTGCCCCCTTTTGAAGGCTATAACATTTTCGCTTTTCCGTTATTTGGGCCATGTGACGGCATTTTTTTTGTGGGACGAGATGCTTTTTCCAGTGTTACCATTTTGGGGTTGGTATCACCTATTGTTGAAAATTTTGGAACTTTTTTTGAGGTCATGAGTAGAAAAGCATCAATTCTGTACTGGATTTTTTACTTTTTTTTTTTTTTTTGTGTTCACCGTATAGCCTAATAATCCTGTTATCTTTATTCTATGGGTCGATACGATTACGGGGATACCAGACATGAATATTTTTTCTTATGTTTTACTAAATTTGCCAAATAAAATCCTAATGTGGGGAAAAATCTATCATTTTTGCATCGCCGTCTTCCAAGTGGCATAACATTGTTACGTTTTTGGCTACAGAGATGGTTGATGGCTTGTTTTTTGCGGGACATGTTGTTCTTTGCAACAATATCATTCTGGAGTACATATGTTTTGTTGATCACTTTTTATTGCATTTTTAGTGGGATATAATAGGTAAAAATCTTAATTTTTGGCGGGTTTTTAACGTTTTTTTTTTACGGCGTTCATCATATGGGTTCAATAGTTATTTAGTTTTATTCTATAGATTGTTACGGACGCGGTGATACTATATATGTGGGGTTTGTGTTATGATTTAGACTTTTTTGAGCGTTATATGTCTCTTTATATGTTTTGGGGCTTATGGGCATTTTTAGTGATTTATAAAGTAATTTTTTATTGAAAAACATTTTTTTTTACATTTTTTTTACATGATCCACCATGGGATATGAACAAGCAATCATCTGATTGCTTGTTCTTGATAATACTCTGCAATACTAATGTATTGCAGGGTATTATCAGTGCCAGCCTATGCAGATGCATAGGCTGACACTTTGCCTTTAAGATGACGTCACAGACGGCATCTTAAAGGTAAACCCTCCAGGCTTCTCTGGGGTCCCGATCGGACCCCAGAGGTGCCAAAACAGCGATCGGCCCCGCCGAAAACGGTGCGGGGGGGCCGATCGTGGGGGTAAAGACCCCCAGAAGGCATGTTAAATGCCGCGGTCGCGTTGACCGCGGCATTTAACGGGTTAAACACCCGCGATCGGAGCCCACTCCGACCGCGGGTGTTAGCCGGGGATGTCCCGCGGCTAGCGATGCCGGTTCGGCTGCTATACAGCGCTGAACCGGCATCGTCTCTGCGCAGTAGCTGTACTGCGCTGAGCGCTATTCGCGGGACTCAGCGCAGTACAGCTACGGCGCAGAGCGCTAAGGGGTTAAGGATTGTAAACCAGACACACTTACATGATGGTGTGTGCCCCCGCTGGCAGGACCCACTCTGCTTTTCATGTGATGGTATCATCCTGTCTGCCAGCATAACTGCACATAGAAGCCACATAGAAGGAAGAGGAAAGCAGCTGGGGAACCGGGGTAGAAAGGAGGAGGATTGGGGGCCTGCAAAATGAGGGGGCACTATGATGGAGGCCCACAGGATCACGGGGATATGAGATGGGGCCACAATATGATGGGCAGTAGCACCAATTTCTTTTAATAAATAATGATGGACACTAAGGATGTGTTCACAAGATGCTCCTGAATTACAAATGGATTTGGAGAATTTCTTCCCGTATGTGTTTAGACCTAAACGCTTGGCTCTGGTAACTATGGTAATGTTTTTAGTAATGCAACAAAACATACAGTACAGACCAAAAGTTTGGACACACCTTCTCATTCAAAGAGTTTTCTGCATTTTCAGGACTATAAAAATTGCACTGAAGGCATCAAAACTATGAATTAACACATGTGGAATTATATACTTAACAAAAAAGTATGAAACAACTGAAAATATGTCTTATATTCTAGGTTTTCCAAAGTAGCCACCGTTTGGTTTAATTACTGCTTTGCACACTTTTGGCATTCTCTTGATGAGCTTCAAGAGGTAGTCCCTCGAAAAGGTTTTCACATCACAGGTGTGCCCTGTCAGGTATAATAAGTGGAATTTCTTGCCTTGTAAATGGGGTTGCAGGGGTGTAGAAGTCAGGTGGATAAACAGCTGATAGTTCTACTGAATAGACTGTTAGACTTTGTATTATGGCTATAAAAAAGCAGCTAAGTAAAGAAAAATGAGAAATCAAGATCAGTCAGTCAAAAAATTGGGAAAACTTGGCTCACATGAGGACCTCTGCTGTGGAGGATAGGTTCATCACAGGTTAACAGCAGCTCAGATTAGAGAATAGGACAATGCCACACAGAGTTCTAGCAGCAGACATACCTCTACAATAACTGTGTGTAGAAGCCTTCATGGTAAAATAACTCCTAGGAAACCACTGCTGAGGAAAGGCAACAAGCATAAGAGACTTGTTTGGGCTAAAGAACACAAGGAATAGACATTAGATCAGTGGAAATGAACGAATGGACTTTACATGGCTGGTTACCTCCATGAAGTGTGTGATGGTGTGGTGGTGCTTTGCTGGTGACACTGTTGGGGACTTATTCAAAATTGAAGATATACTGAATGGTTACCACAGCTGCTTTGCATTTAGTTGGACCATCATTTATTTTTCAACAGGACAATGACACCACACACCACAAAGGCTGTGTAAGGGCTATTTTACCAAGAAGGAGAGTGATGGGGTGCTATACCAGATGATCTGGCCTCTACAGTCACCAGACCTGAACCCAAAAGAGAACGTTTGGGGTGAGCTGGACCGCACAATGAAGGCAAAAGGGCCAACAAGTGCTAAGCATCGCCTTTAAAACTTTTGGAAGAACAGTTCAGGTGACTATCTCTTAAAGAGCATCAAGAGAATGCCAAGAGTATGCAAAGCAGTAATCAAAGCAAAAGGTGGCTACTTTGAAGAACCTAGAATATAAGACATATTTTCACAATAAACTCTTTGAATGAGAAGGTGTGTCCAAACTTTTATTCTTTACTGTATATTGCCAGTTGCCATCAGGGGTGTAACTTTAGGGGGTGCAGAGGTTGCGATTGCACCTGGGCCCAAGAGGTTTAGGGGGCCTTATGGTGTCACTTTCCAATATGAGAAGACTATAATGTAGGGTTTATAGTAATAGTTGGGGGCCTGGCACAGACTTTGCACTGGGGCCCATCAGCTTCTAGTTACATCACTGGTTGCCATATGCAAGCATTTAAGTCTTTAGACATGTTCGGGTTGGAAATACTCTAAATATGCTTGAAATGGATTTCAATCATATCTTATGAAAAGGGCCTTAGGCTGCATTCACGCAATGGCCCAAAATATTAAAACTGGTGCACTGTGCATTAGTTTTTTTTTCACTTGCTTTCTGCAAGTTGGGCTACATTATTTAATAGTGTTGTATGCTATTTGTTAATCTATTCTTTCTTGATGCACTTGGTTTCATGCTGTTGCAACAGATTTGTGTCTCATAGAAGTTTCTCAAAGTGACTACACATGCTGAGTATGGTCTTGTATATACAAAAAGAGGTCCAGTTGGCAGATCTCACTGGAACCCTTTGTCCAGAACATAACCTTTATTATGACATACTATTAAAATAAAGAACACCTTCCTATCATTAAACAATTTAAAATCTTCCGTACAAGTGATGTTTGTTGTTTATTATTTGATTATGACTATATATGAATATAATGATTTAAGATTGATTTCTATGTCACAAACAACCACAAGGTGCTGCTAGTGTTCAATTCAAGAGGATGATAACACTAGTATACACAATGATACATTTCTCTGATTTGTATCAGTTATCCAACTAATAAACACATAATTGCGCCTTGCTGCATATTAAGTCATGTGTCATTTTTTCTGATTTTTAATTGTTTATTAATAGGAAGGTGTTCTTTATATTAATAGTATGTCACATATATCTCACACCACAGCTGACTGCATTTTGTCTGCATGTATCATATATACTAGGTGTAACAAAAAGGTTGGGACTGTGGAATAGCTCGCAAAATATCTCACATCGGAACAAAAAGCTAAACCTATTTGTGTCAAATATTTTTCAAAAATCTATCCAATGATACCAAAGTTGAGGGGCAACTTTAAAATCTTAAATGGGAACTCCCATTTTTTTTTTTTGTTGCAGATTCAGTCTTCCCAGGAAAAATTTGACATTGATTCAATCTACGATTCAAGTCATGGCGCTGTAATTGTCGAAAATCTAAATGGGTAAAAAATTGGTAGATAACAATGGAGACAATTCAAGAAATAAAAATCGCATCAAAAAAAAAAAAAAAATATGGGACAAATTGACCCTGCATTTTGAGGCAGGGAATAATTATATATATATATATATATATGCGTTGGAAATGGTAGGCAGCACTCCAGAATTCAGGTCAAATAAAGGTGATTTTTATTGGAACAAGTAGCGAGGTTTCGGTGTGATACATCAAGGTGTATCACACCGTGTTTAGATAGATTTGGATAGATTTTTTAAAAATATTTGACACATATACTTTTAGTTTTCCACCATCCCAACCTTTTTGTTATACCCTATATATACCCCTCACTCCACAAATAAACAATGCTGTGCCGTACATAAATATATCCTGCATTCCACAACTGACCAGACTCTGCCGCTACACGAAAATAAACTCTGTGTATTTCAAATTATACTATTCTCCTGCACTTTAAACCATCAAGATTTTGAGCTCTGAAAAAAAGAATTCAACATAATTTAAATATATAATATATGCTGTACCCACTAAATTAATATCAACAATGGCAACCTGATGCCAGGTGAATTAATTATATAGAGAGTGCCCTAAATAAATGCCCCTACAGTGTTGTGTTGAATTGATTCACTGGGATGCTTTATATAAAGGAGTAAATTAACATGACATTTTTATTCTGTGGGCTGATAAAACATATGTAGTTTTATGTAGTGTAACACATATAGGAAATGGATATTTGAACACAGTTTTGTGAATTCGAATTGTGACTACAGAGAGTGTTGGGCACCTTCAGTCAATTCCAGGAAGTTATGGTCTGTATACTGATTGGAAAGCTTGGGGTTTCCTAATACTGTAATCTCTAAGCTTCTTTTGCTCACTTGCTTTAAATAGATCTTGTATCCTTGAAAGGCAATTTGCCCTAGTTGTTAATATACAGTACAAAAGACGTACACTGTATGTTGTCTTTGAAAGATTATCTGAACACTGAAATCTTACTGACATGATTTCCCCTTCTTTAAACATAGTCAGGAAGAATTATATTTTTAAGAAAGCTGTAGACATATATAGGGGTCATCTTAGGTCATGAATATATATATATATATATATATATATATATATATATATATATATATATATATATATATATATATTACTAGGACAATGAACTTTTATGATACACACAAAAATGTTTAAATAAAATTCCACTCCTTATGATAAGCTATCAATTGGTGGGTGGCCGACATATCACTGCACTGAGCAGCTCTTCGGTCCCTTCTGAGACCCTGACAATGAACCTGGCAGGGTGTTAAGTAAGTTGCATGGGAACCCCAAGTTAAAAGTTTTCCCTGGGGCTTGTAAGTCTTTAGTTACCCTCTTTAGTGATTTTTCAGTTAGGTATTAAAGGGGCTGTCCAGCCTTTAAAAAAAAACATATATACGGCTTGAGGGACCTTAAAAATGCCTGAACATAAATAATAGTTCGGATTTTGATATTAGGTGCACTAAGGGTGCATACAGCAGAATGTTTAGAGTCAGGAGTATTGGTTTTACAGGAAAATGTGAGTAAATTCATATTAAAAGGAAAAGGGGGGGACCTTGGTTGCCCCTTTTACCCACTTAGTGGTAAACATACATACATATGTAATGATAGATAACAAGATCACAAGCAACTGCAGGATCATCCAGCTTTGCAGAACAGGATTAATTAACACAAAGTCTCTACAAGTATCTTACAAGCCAAAAATCAGTGCTCTCCAATAAAGCCACTAGCTAGAGACTGTTGTAATCCAGGACAGCAGCTCATTTGGAAGAGGATACTTCACTTGGTTATTGTAAAATTAAACAATAGAATTAATGATATCATTTGTCCTCACCATTCCGACGTGTTTCCTTCCTGAAGAATTGCAAATGGAATATTTAATTCTTGGAGATCTAGGATGCATTTTAATGCTCCCTATATTTGTTTGCAGTGCATATGGTTGAGCAATTATAACCTGAATCATTTAGTTTCATTTTGTTTTGTGTAAACAATTAAAAACGACCGGAATAATACTCTAAGCAATGCTGGAACAAATATTTGTACAACATTATACTATTACATAGTGTACAATTCTGACTAGAATCCCTTCAGCAAAGTGTATGTTTATACTGTATAATCGGCACTGAGTAACAATCCATATGCAGCACTTCGATGTACTGGATGACTGCCGTTATACAGTGTCATAGAACAAGCACAAATATTCTGGTGTGATTCACAACAGTGTAGCATGCATCTGCTTCCTATCCTCATAACACAAAAACACACACATTCATTCAGCTGGCTCGTTGGTCTAGGGGTATGATTCTCGCTTTGGGTGCGAGAGGTCCCGGGTTCAAATCCCGGACGAGCCCATTTTTGTATTATTACAAATATAACATATTTTTTCCCTCTTTTGTTGCTGAATAAAGATTACTTTTTTTTAGATGCTAACTAAAATCATTCCCCGCACCATTTTAATTAAATAATGGATTGTTGAATTACCGATGTTATTAGCTTTACTATTCCTCCTTTACACGAAAAACAAAATAGGGCTCGTCCGGGATTTGAACCCGGGACCTCTCGCACCCAAAGCGAGAATCATACCCCTAGACCAACGAGCCTCACACAGGAAACCTTGCTACATCACGTGGATTTAAAGTTGCTGCAGATACGGTCTAGCCTGAATTTAGTTTTCGTGTTGGTATGTGAACTACAACACAGTCAAGTGCTGTCTAGTGTCAACCAGCATCTCTCTACATGGGTTTTCTGGGTATAGAATAGCTCATTAAAGGAAATATACCACCAAATTCAAGCATAATTAATCAGGGACACTTACTAATAGATCCAGGAACCATTACTGTGATAATCTATGGCTTCCTTCCTTCTAAAATTAACATTAAAATTAATCACCCAAAAGGGCATTGCGTGATTAATTGTGTGAGTTTACAACAGGCAAAGGAAGGGGGAAGTGCTGAGAGAGCACGGTGGTGGTAAGACCTGCTTCAGCACAGCATAACAGGCTGTGAAGCCAGTGCACAGAGGGGCTCTGGTAACACCACCCAAAGCCGTCATTAGCCTCATTAGCATTAGTTCAAAGTTGATTTTAGAAGGAAGGAGGCCATGGATAACAACTATAATAACATACAAGAAGAAGATTACCACTGTCACAATGCCTGGGTCTGTGAGTAAGTGCCTCTGGTTTATCATGCTTCAGTTCGATGATAGATTTAGTTTAAAAGGAGCTCAATATGTGACACCACCACTGTTTGACACTAAAGGTAGAGCCATCCATAATGTCTGGTTGAAGTGCATGACTGTGGCGCTACCTACAGTAAAAGTGAGCAGCGGCTACACCATGAATGGCTCCGCTTGTAGTGTGAAAAAGCTGATCAACGGGGTGTTAGGCACCGCACCAACACTGATCACCTAATTATAACCCATCCAATGGGTAAGGGCTACTTCACGTAGAAACCTATGAGTGCACAAATGGCCCAATGCAAAGTATCCTTATAAAAAAATCTGTGTTTACATGTGTATTAGAGCCTCCATAAAAAAAAAGTTCAATTCTTCATTTCGGTCCCAAAACCTGAAGCCAAATGGCTGGTAAATGCTTTACTCCCACTAGTAAATGGCTCCCAATCTTAATCTGGACTCCAGCAGGCATTACTTGTATTTCTACATCTTGCTAAGAACATAAACATCCATAAATCCCTCTGGGTGAGTAGGATTATTGGCTGATCCTGATGAGTACTTAAAAGGATTGGGCAGAGAATAGTCCCTATAAAATGGTGCAACAGGGCACCTTGAGGATAATCGACTATATACACATTATGGGTGGGATGTTGGGGGACGAAGAATTCTACCTCTTTAAGAATATATCTCACATTGGTCCCTGGGATGGCCCTCAATATCATATTGCACCAAAATGGGCATTCACCCTACAAGCCATTTTTATGGGTGTTGTGTTCATCATTGGCACACCCTTAAACTCTATTGTTCTTGTGGTGACAGTAAAATACAAGAAACTGCGGCAACCACTCAACTACATCCTAGTCAACATCTCGGTGGCTGGACTCATCATCTGCATTTTCTCTATTTTTACCGTTTTTATTTCAAGTTGTCAAGGTTATTTCGTCTTTGGCAAGATGGTCTGTGCAATCGAGGGCTTCGTTGGGACCCTGTCAGGTGAGACCATTTGAACATGACTCCTATTATGAAATATTGTGTTTCAATTTCTGATAATAAGTATTGTTACTCCTTACACACGCAAATAATTAAGTGTGTAGAGAAATACAGGATTATTGGTACCAAGGTGGTCATTGTTTTCACTACACGCTATGGTTACATCAGATCTAGACAAATATCTGTCCACTACAATGAGCTCGAAGGCCAGAGACAAACAAGTTTCTATGAACCCCGGTGGATGATGCTGGTCAGATTTCACAAACACATTGCTGAGGATCAGGGGCACCAGAAGATTTGTTGGAGAAATTTCTGTTTTTGAGACTGTCTGATTCATCTGAATGAGGTTTGTAGAAATCCTTTTGCTCGCCAAAAAAATTCCCATTCAGTTTCAGGCTGGCACCACACAGTCTGGGAAAACCGGATGGAGCACAGTGCCAGGGCTGCGACTCCCAGCATCAGGGTGATGCCACACATTAGCATTTTGATTTCGTTGACATCTGGCGCTGATTACCAATCGCATGTGCTAGCATACAAACGCATATGCGGTCATCTGCGGCCGTCCCAGTGCGCGTTGATTCCGTTACAAAACGGAATCAAAATGCTAAGATGTGGCATCACCCTCATACTGATTTATGTGGAGCATAATAGTGAGTTATTAGGAATTTTCCAATTCTACCATCTCCCACTTGATGTTCAGGTTTTCAGGTGCAGGTTTTGATATCCAAACCAGGAGTGGAGTGATAAAAATAAGAGGAGGAGCAGCTTCTCTCCATATGTTCTCCCCATTATAATCCACACCTGCTTTTGGCTTCAAAAACTGCATCTGAAGACCTGAATGTTTGAACGCAACCTGAGGGCGCATTCACACGATGCATTGTGTCGCGTTGTGCGTTGCGTTTTTGACTGGCTTCAGCCTTGTTTACATGCTAAGGTTACATTGCATTGTAGCAGATGGAGTGGAAACGCAATGAAACCTTAGCATGTAATCAAGGCTGAAGCCAGTGGAATGCGTCAAAAACATGCGCACAATGAGATGCAACGCATCGTGTGAATGCGCCTTCAAGGTCAGTGGGATCCATCAAGATCAATGTGACTCATCTGTCATGGTCCAGAATTTATTATTATTATTATAGAATATTATTAATGTTATGTCATTATGAGGCCAGGTTCAAACAGCTTTTATTGGATAGGATGTTGAGGTGGTCATCCAAAAACCACCTTACCATCTCCCTGCATCAGAAAAGAAAGGGTGGGTCTGCAGTTCCTGTGAATGTAGCTCATACAATGGGGTGTATTCCAATTTTATGCGGCCATCCATTGCAGATTCATTAGTGACAACCCAACAGCCAACTCTGCCTCCCATTAAGATGAATGAAAGGCAGATTCTTGATAATACTGTCATTTTGAGCCATACAAAGTGCTGCAGGCCTTTTCCTTCCATAATTTTTGACAGAAGTTGCTCCCAATGGTCCCTCTGACATGAGTGTGAATAGAGTCTTATCTGTGCCTGGACTGCTCTGGGAAAGGCTGCTCACTACTACTGTTCCCCATATTAATGAGCGCACAATAGAAACGTGCGGACGTTTGTATGCTGCATTTATTCACACAACACTCTTGCTTTCCCGCGCATAGTACTAGTCGTGAAAGTAGCGCCGGGTTAGCGCTGAGTACCTGTAATGACACCTGTACGTTTACCCGATGCTCTATCTCTTCTCTCCGTCAGGTTTGGTCACTGGCTGGTCCCTGGCATTTCTGGCCTTCGAGCGCTACATTGTTATCTGCAAACCCATGGGAAACTTTTGCTTTAGCTCGAAACACGCGATGGCTGTTGTGCTGTGCACCTGGCTCATAGGCTTTGGCGTGTCTATACCTCCGTTCTTCGGTTGGAGCAGGTAATCCACATCTTAAATTAATCAGACTTTCAGGCATAAAAGACGTCAGCTATTAGTGTTGCACTTATGACGTCAAAACTATTGTTAAAATGTTTGCCGCTTGTTGGGTGGCGTTGTGTCTGGTGTGTGACTAATATGAGAGCGACGAGAAGGAAGAGTGTGCGGCGCTGTGGCTTAGTTGGTTAAAGCGCCTGTCTAGTAAACAGGAGATCCTGAGTTCGAATCTCAGCAGTGCCTAAGTTTTTTTTTTTTTTTTTAATTCTTGTTTTGTTTTTCTTATAAAGATAACCTGTACCTTTGGCGAACAGCCTTGACACACACACACACATTCAGATATAATTTCTCATTTGGTATTGAATGAATGTAGCAATGTGATTGGTAACTGGGGGTAACTGATTATTTTATCACAGCCTTAGTTTCTTATATAGTTTAAAAGAAAAGTCTCTCTGGATTTTTTTTTTGAGTCTAGCCGAACAGGGGTATAGCCATATGGAATGCTAGTGTAGCTGGTGAATGAAGTCTCAAGGGTCCCACTCTAATTTCATAAGACACCATTGTTATACATGGCACCTCATCATGGATAATGTTACACAGTTTATACTCAGCTCTGAGGCTAGAAGCACTTGACAGTGAAATACAGGCGGTCCCCTACTTACATACATACATATGACCCCTAGTTACAAACGGACCTCTGGATATTGGTAATTTATTGTACTTTAGTCCTAGGCTACAATCATCAGCTGTAACAGTTATCAGAGGCGTCTGTAATGAAGCTTTAGTGTTAATATATCTTATGACAACCCAATATTTTTAAAATCCAATTGTCACAGAGACCAAAAAAGTTCTGTTTGGGATTACAATGATAAAATTACAGTTCCGACTTTCATACAAACTCAACTTAAGAACAAATCTACAGACCCTATCTTGTATGTAACCCGGGGACTGCCTGTACAGCCGTGTGCGGTTAGTTTTTTGAATAGATGGCACACGCTGCACTAAATGCAATACTATTGATAACAGATCAATGCACGCATAAATTATTTTACCTGACCCTGTGTCTGCCCTGTTAAAACATACAGCATGTCCTAGTCTGTGTACCATTTTTCACAGAACACTCTTTTATAGTTTATAAGGATCTGTAAAAATTGAAGTGTAATGATTGCTACACAAAAATGTGTTCAGGCCATAGAAACAGACTAACATTGCACAGGATGGGATTCCATGTATCATACAGAATATGATGCAAGGATTCCTTGCCTGATGAAATGTTCTTCCCTCCGCCGCACTGGATATACCAGAAGGTTGCGATGGTGTACAAATACGCTATAACCTGCTCCCATTCAAACCTGATTTGTGTCCGTCTATACACCCCGATTGACGCCTATGGCGACCCGTCGTCGGTATGGTGCCGGACTAATGCCGACGAGCACGCTTCCATGTGAATGCAGCCTTAGTCTGTATTGTAGCACAGAGCTGAATTTTTATTTCTGCAATATTAAGGACTGAAATCCACCAGCTGGCTAACTTTCTGAGCTTATTCAATGGAGTAAAAGCTTTATGTTTTATGAAAAACAGTCTAATCTGAACAGGTAGAGGATGATTGCCTTACAGCAAAGTGATTTGCCTCCTGTCACTTATTAACCACTTTGCATCTTCTTCTATCCAGGTATATACCAGAGGGTTTACAATGTTCATGTGGTCCAGACTGGTACACGGTCGGCACAAAGTATCACAGTGAATATTACACCTGGTTTATATTCATCTTCTGCTTTGTTATTCCTTTGACCCTCATCTGCTTCTCATACGCACAGTTACTGGGAGCATTGCGTGCGGTAAGTTTATCAATGCTACCATAGCAGATTATTTCCATAATGACATGAAAGTTACCATAGTTCATAGAGACAAAAGCAGCTTCACTGACAATGTTTGCCCTTTTAGGCCTAATATAAGGGCTGATATCATTTGTAAGTTCTTGGTGTTTTAAGATTCTTGGCTACAAAGAGGTAAAGGCTAACGCCATAATGTAAATTTGACATAAGTGTATAAAGAACTTGGTAACTGGGTAGCCAGGAATACAAGAGAGTGACTGCCTGACTTCTACTAAATCTAGAGATATGAATGAAAGGAAATCTACCATCAAATAAAATAAATTGATAAACCTGGGGCACTTGCTCATAGATCCAAGTGATAATAGTGATAACAACTGTCAACGGTGACAGCAGTGCGGGAGCCCAGCTGTACGCAACACTCAGCCTCCCGCGGTAACAGCTGGGATTGCCACAACCGCAATCACTGCTGTTTAACTCTGTAGGCGGCACAGTTTCGGGGGGCGCCGTTTGTCTCTGTCAGAGACAGGATGTGTCAGTGTGCGTGTGTATAGGCCAGTGATGGCTAACCTATGGCACTGGTGCCAGAGGTGGCACTCAGAGCCCTTTCTGTGGGCACTCAGTCCATCACCAGAGATGACTCCAGGTATCTTCCTGCTGTCCCAGACACCCCAGGACTTGCTGTGCACAGAGCTATTTTAAAGTGACAGCTCTACCTGGGACTATTTTCTGCTTTATTGGTGTCCTCAGGTGCTGGTATCAATGAAAACTGTGACAGAGAAGGGAGTATAAGTCACAAATTAAATTTCTGTGTTGGCACTTTGCGATAAATAAGCGGGTCTTGATTGTCGTTTGGGCACTCCGTCTCTAAAAGGTTCGCCATCACTGGTATAGGCTGACTACTGTTATGCACTACCATACAGATGTATTGCAGTGTATTACTTTGAACAAGCGATCAGATAATCGCTTGTTCAGATCCCTAAGTACGACAGTAAAGAAATGTAAAAAAAAACCAAAACTTGCAAATATAAAAAATAAAAAGTAATAAAAGTCCCCTAAATGCCCCATAAATGATCAAACACATACATATAAAAAAAGATGAAAATCACCACACGAAAAGTACATATGATATATCACTGCGTCAGCAATAACCTGTACAGTGAACGCCGTAAAAAAAAATTTAATAAATAAAAAACCATGGAATAAAAAATTCGGATTTTTGTGCATCCAACCGAATAAAAAAGCAATAAAAACTGATCAAAAAGGGACATTTTCACCACAATGATTCCAATAAAAAGTACAATTACAAATAATACAGCTCAATCAACAAAAAGATTTGTATGTTACGCCTTTTAAAATATGGTGATGCAAAAACAAGTGATTTTTCTCTCCAAATGTATTTATTCAGCAAAATTAATAAAATAAAATAAAAAAAATTATAAATGGGATATTGCCATAATCAGAGGTCGCATTAACGCCTCACCACGCGTCATAGACGCGTGATGAGGCGCCATTACCCCCCAAAATAATTGCCATGCGTAAAGATACGCTTGGCAATTATTCCGTGTAGCGCTCAAGCTGAGCAGCCCGGCGCGCACTGCATAGGAGGGGAATGGCAGTAGCGTGATCGCATCGTGCGCGTGACCACTCAGCAGGATGCAGCGATCTCTGGAATCTGTGAGCGTCGGCCACGGGGGAGACATGTGAGCCGCGATGCTGCTGCTCCTTGTCCTGCTCCAATTCTCTCTGCCCGCAGCAGCCGCCAGCAGTTATGTGATCCCGGGTGAATGTGATCCGCGGCCGGGGTACACTGCACTCTATGTGTATGTGAGTGAGTGTGTGCTGTGCCAGTGTGTGCTATGCCAGTGTGTGCTGTGCCAGTGTGTGCTGTGCCAGTGTGTGCTGTGCTGCGCCAGTGTGTGCTGTGCGTGAGTGTGTGCTGTGCTGTGCGTGAGTGTGTGCTGTGCCAGTGCGTGAGTGTGTGCTGTGCCAGTGCGTGAGTGTGTGCTGTGCCAGTGCGTGAGTGTGTGCCAGTGCGTGAGTGTGTGCTGTGCCAGTGCGTGAGTGTGTGCCAGTGCGTGAGTGTGTGCTGTGCCAGTGCGTGCGTGAGTGTGTGCTGTGCCAGTGCGTGAGTGTGTGCTGTGCCAGTGTGTGCTGTGCCGTGCCAGTGTGGGCCGTGCCAGTGTGGGCCGTGCTGTGCCAGTGTGGGGTGTGCCAGTGCATGCTGTGCCAGTGTGTGCTGTGTACTGTGCGCGCTGAGTGTGTGCAGTGAGCAGACAGATGATTTTTTTGGTATAAATAGCGTGTATTAACATTATAAACGGCTATGAGATATGTATATGTATTACCAAAATTTTCATACTCCTCATCGGCTAAAAATACTCCTCAAAAATAGTAAGAGGAGTATTATTACCCTTCGGGAAAAATGTTAGTGCGACCTCTGGACATAATGGTACTGACCCATAGAACATAAATTACATGGTATCCGTGCTATACAGTGTATAAAACAAAAATGATAGTTAACCCCTTGCCAATGAGACCCAGCAGCTCTAATTAACCCCTTAGGCCCAGTGGTCATGTGACCGCCGAGTCTATGGAGCCGGTAGTACAGCTGGATGCTGTGAGGAGTGGAGAAGGAAGAAGCGGTAATAAACCACATCTCCGGGTATCTAAAAATGTTGCTGCAGCCGTTAAAGGGAACCTGTCACCAGGGACTTCATTTTCATTAAAGACAGGTTGCAGAAGCTTATGACACCTGCAGTGCAAATCTGCCTTTCTGCTTTTTCTAAGCATTTGCATTACAGTATAATTGTGTGTTATAACTTACTCTTGCACCCTCACAAAATCCTGGGGTAGTCACAGGGGCTGGGCTTTGGTTTGGATGTATTTCATAAAACAACATGTGGCTGGGTCCAACCCCTGAGGGCGCGTTCACACGTCGCGTTTTGGTCGCGTTTTCATTGCGTTTGAAACACATATACAACAGCTGATGAGAGGTGATTTGCCTAATTACATTACCGTTTACGTTTGTAAACGCAATGTTAACGCATGCGTTAACTGTGATGTAATTAGGCAAATCACCTCTCTTCAGCTGTTGTATATGCGTTTCAAACGCAATGAAAACGCAGGTCAAAATGCAACGTGTGAACGCGCCCTGAGGGTGCAGTCACACGTTGCAGTTAACCCCTTAAGGACGCAGGGTATTTTCGCTCATTTCTCGCTCTCCATCTTCAAAAATCCATAACTTTTTCATTTTTTCGTGTACAGAGCTGTATGAGGGCTTATTTTGTGGGTACCAAATTTTACTTTCCCGTGATGTTATTTATTATTCCCTGCCATGTAGTGGGATGCCGGAAAAAAAATCCAAATGTGGAAAAATTGAAAAAAAAAATGTGTGTGCGTCACATTCTTGTGGGCTCAGTTTTTATGACACCTCTACTTTATTCTTTGGTTCGGTACGATCGCGGTGATACCAAATTTATACAGGTTTTATTGCATTTTAATACATTTTCAAAAATTAAACAAATGTCTACAAAAAAGAAAGTTTTGTCAATTTAACAGGTGAAGGACATTAACTGAACGAGTGAATTTGATTTTGAAGGGACAACCTTCTCCACAAATGTCATTCACCCGTTCAGTTCATGTCTTTCACTTGTGAAAGACCTGTGAAAATGTCTTTCACCCCCAGACGAAGGCTCATTCAAGCCGAAATGCTCGTCGGGGCCGGAGTCACCCTGGGCACAGGTACCAACTAGACCTTTGATATGGGTAAGGGTACATTCACACAGCGGTGTTTGCGGCTGCATGTACGTTCCCGCAGACGGCCATGTGAATGTGCCCTAAGGGAACTTGTTTTGCTCTATGTGGGCTTTTCATGTTGTCACACTCTACTTAGCTTTCAGCTCCTGCTGGCACCTTCATGCTTTAAATATGTCTTTTTAAAGCCCCCACAAAATAACATGATTTGGTTACCGTAATGTCCTAATGGGTTGACTTCCATTTTCGGCGCATCAACCGTTGTGGCTGCATATTTTAATGCTTGGTTTTCTGAATTAATTTTTGTATGTTTATTTAATAAAGAATTTTCCATATTATATACTTTATATGTGATTTATGCTTTGGCTTGTTCAGTGTGTGGACACAATAGGCCAGTGATGGCGAACCTTGTAGTTACAGAGTGCCCAAACTACAACCAAAACTCACTTTTATGGCGCAAAGTGCCAAAATGATAATTTGAGCAGTAACCTATTGATCTCTGTAGTATCACAAGTTTCAATCGTATTGGCGTCCTGAGGACACCAATACAATAGAAAGCAGGAGACATTTAGATTGTAGCTTCCCTCAAGGGTCCCCTAAAGAGGAAGAATCAGGGGACCCAAAGGGTGAAGACACACATGGCGTTTATGGGCCGTTTTTGGGCCGTTTTTACTAAGTGCGTTTTCAGATCGTTAAAAACGCATGCGTTAAAAAACGCATGCGTTTTTGTCCGTTTTTCATTGCGCAATTTCGGAAAAACGGACAAAAACGCATGCGTTTTTAAAAAACGGATGCGTTTTTTAACGCATGCGTTTTTAACGATCTGAAAATGCACTTAATAAAAACGGCCCAAAAACGCCATGTGTGTCTTCACCCAAAGCAGGAAATCCAACAATACTCTGTCTCTATCCACACCTTCATCCTCCTCCTGTAGTCCTGGCAGCCAAGTAGGTGTCACTTTAAAGCCGGCGCCACACAGGGCGCTTTGTCTGCGCTTGCAAACGCAGATAAAGTCGCGCCCACCGGGGTGGGCCTCGGGCCGATCGCATCGGCGTTTCTATGGAAACGCCTGCGATCGGGAACGAGCCGCCGGTGTTTTGCGTTAATTTAATGCGATTAAATTAGAAACGCCGATGCGATCGGGCCGAGGCCCGCCCCGGTGGGCGCGACTTTGTCTGCTTTTGCGTGTGCAAGCGCAGACAAAGCGCCCTGTGTGGCGCCGGCTTAAAATGGCACTGAGCGTGGTGCTTCCTGGGCTCTCTTGAACTGCAGGAGGAAGCCGTGAGTACTATCTGGTAAATTCTGTGCTGGGTGCCCACAGAAAGGGCTCCAAGTGCCACCTCTGGCACCCGTGCCATAGGTTCGCCACCACTGCAATAGGCTATATATTATTTCTTTGAGCCATAAGTAAATTTGGTGTCTTAACTATTTAGGAGGCAATACTGGGTCCAAGGGGACCCATTTGTGTAATGTATATACTGTATACACAACACGCCTCAACAAGTAGGTTCATTGTAAGTGTTCACCTGTGAAATTGACAGAACTGCACCTAAAACCACCTCAAAGCTAACTGCAATGTGTGACTGCACCCTGAGCTGTTTGGTCTTGTATAGACAGGTGTGTGCCTTTCCTAATCAAGTCCAATCAATTTAATTAAACAGATGAACTGAAACTAACAGAAACTAAAGTGCCCGTTATGTAAACACACACATATAAAAGGATTGGTTAATATCGAACAAATTACTTTAATTTTATTTCAGTTAAGCATCCATTATTAGGTCCTCTGTTTTTTTATGGACAGTGAAATGCAAGTAAACTTGAAAGTGACGTTAATTAACCTGAATTGATGAATCAAGTCTGGAGTTGAAGTCATGGCAAGCCCGTGTTACTTTACTGGAATATTCCTTGCTATAATGAATAAAGTTATGGGTCTTCGAACAGCACTGCAGATTACTTTGGTGGCATAAAATCAAAAATAAAATACATGGCCTTAGTTTTGCCTAGTGGTTTTAGATGTGTTTCATTTGGACTATGTAACATTTATACAAGAATCTTCAGTTACATTTCACATCTGTTGGAAAAGGGTTATGTCTGACAGTGTATAAAGTGAAGCATTCAGCCCCTGAATTGTAAGATGCTGATGTGGCAGTCCTATACTGTTACATTCCTCAGGTCTGCAAAAAGGAAAATATAGTAAGTGGCTCGTTGGTCTAGGGGTATGATTCTCGCTTAGGGTGCGAGAGGTCCCGGGTTCAAATCCCGGACGAGCCCTATTTTTGTACAATTTATTGTGGTTTTGTCATTCCTTATCACCTGTGTGTTTTGTTCTTGACATGTTGCCATTCGACAATATAATCAACAACTAATCACAATATAATCACAGATTTCAAGTGCTTCAACCCTAGATCCATATTACCTGAAGTATCAACTGTGAAATAACATTAGAGGAATTTAATATTTAAACCCAGATAACATTGCATATGGGTATGCTTCCTATTTCATGTTGTTTTTATCAACAGCTGAGAAAAGACAACTATTTGTACATATACATGAATTGTATTGTAAGTTTCATTACCAAATATGTGCTATTGGTATATCTGCAAAGATAATACCTAGAAAATATTTAAACTTACAAAACGTACAAAACATTGTTCATTTACCTGTTCCTTTCTCAAGCAGACAATCAAATATCAATATAACATGCATACATTCATGTCATATGCACCATACTATTAATATGGTATTACATAAATGCCCACTACCATGTTATCAGGCTCCAGGGGTAGTGGACACACTGGACCACCCCGAACGATGATGTAAGTTGACACCTGGGACCGGAATGTAAGTGGCCCCAGTTTTGAGAGCTTTCAGAGCCCACCGCAAAGCGGGTTGGACTTGCTGCGGCGTGGTACCACCAGGTTGTTCCACAGCTGCCGTGGTGGCCGCCAAGGCGAGGTACACAGATGTTAAGCAGGATTGTAGTCGGGGACAGGCAGGAAGTCAAGACTGGCAGCATGAGATCAGAGTCGGGGACATAGCAACAGGTCAAGGCAGGCAGCAGAGGAGTGTAGTCAGGAACGGAACCGGGGTCACAATGGGAGATCACAAAAACGGCACTGGGCATTAGACAAAGCTTTCTCTAAGGCAAAGGTAACAAAGATCAGGTTTATATAGAATTCTGGGAAATGGCCAGTGGCAATTAACGATGCGCTGGCCCTTTAAATTTTCTGAAGCACGCTTGCCCGAGGAGACAGGGATGTGTGTGCATGGCTGGAGGACCGGAAACAGGAGTGAGGACAGGTAAGAAGCATGGGCGCCGCACCACCGCACACCGAGGGGCATGGATGAGCCTGTGACCCGAGATATTCCTTAAAATATCAATATTTTTTATGTATTGCTTGTATGTAAGTGCTACAATAATAATTTTAGCAGATGTGAAAAATTTTTAAGCAATGTAGAAAAGATTATGAAAGGTATCATATTATTTCTATAGAGATTTTGTCCATTTATATAATCAGAGGGGCTACCAGGAGTAGGACCCCAAGTGATCAATATTGGTAGTTAAATACATGATTTTTGACTTTAAAATATTTTTAAAGCCATGGCTTTTATCATTACCTCTAATAGTATTAAGAACCCTCTGTTCATTCTTTTAATTATGACACATTGATGAATCCTCCATTCTGTACATTTGCATCAAACTGTGTTGCCTTTTTTAGTGTGTTTTGTCATTATTTCCCCTCTAGGTTGCTGCACAACAGCAGGAGTCGGCCAGCACCCAGAAAGCTGAAAGAGAGGTGTCTCGCATGGTGATAGTTATGATTGGATCTTTCTGTTTGTGCTATGTTCCTTATGCAGCTATGGCTATGTATATGGTAACTAATCGACACCATGGACTGGACCTGCGTCTCGTGACCATCCCTGCTTTTTTCTCCAAGAGTGCTTGTGTCTACAATCCCATCATATATTCCTTCATGAACAAACAGGTAGGCTACTGCCACATAGCCAACACAAATTGTAGGCTCTCTTTTTACAAATTATGCTGCAACTGTAAATCGCAATAGAATATATCAATGGCATAAATACCACTCATTCCCACACTTAATAAAAACTGTCTATATCTTGCAGTTTCGGGGATGCATCATGGAGACAGTATGTGGGAGACCTATGTCTGATGATTCTTCAGTTTCCACCAGCCAAAAAACTGAGGTGTCTACAGTATCACACAGCCAGGTCAGCCCATCTGGAAGTTAATGTCTTACATATAGGATTACACAGCCACCCAATACCAAAAGAAGTGGTCTATACTTTACTCATTATAAACTGGTAATCCTTTTAATGGCACTGCGATTTTTCTGAAATTAGATTTTATAAATGTGTTTTTTTTTTTCTCACTAGGCTTTATAAATTCCTCAATAAAGAACTATGATGTATGTATTGTCTAAAATGAGTCACCACCTTGATTATAATTGAAGATCTATTTTCATAAATTACAAAATTCCAGTTTATAGGAGATTTTATAAACAGGCTCGTTATAGGTTAGAAGCCCACTATGATTAAATCATTATTTACAGATGTAGGAGTTTATCAAAGGGACTGCAACTCCACATTTTCCCAGAATCTATCTGGTTCTTACCTCCAACTTTTATACCAATCACATATAACTAGATTTACAGTGTACCTCCAGGTATGAAGGAAAGAAACTTCTTTTCCTAATTCACTTTATTAGGCAATAATGATGGCAAATGTCAGAAAGGACTGGCGGATGTGTATGCTATCTTCTCCATGCGATCGGCCCGCCCAGGTAGGCGCGGCTTTGTTTGCGTTTTCAAACGCAGACAAAGCAGTGCGTGTTGCATCGGCCTGAGCGGGATTTTGCACAGCCATCCTCCTTCTGCACCATCTCCCTGGTAAATGAATAGGAGAGTCTAGGAACTTGTGGTAATTAACTGTTTTTATGGTCACAGCACACATTTAAAGCAAATCTAACACAACCATATGTTAAAGTACAACTTTTGCCTAGCTCTGCACTATGCCAAAATTAGCAATTCTATAATTTGCACTCATTAGCTATCTGCAGCTGTTTGACTGCTAGCAGGCTAGAAGCTAGCAGTTACATGGCCTCTCTCTTTGGTTGGTTGCCATGGTAACCCGTAGCTAGACGAAGGAGAGGAGGGTGGGTCGGTGTTGTTGGGACGGTATACTGGCACATGCACCCTCATGATCAGTGCAGAAGAAAATCACTCCCAGCAGCATGTAAAAAAAACCCAGGACCTGGAGTGATGTCATAAGCATGTGACTGATCACATGCTTCAGATCATCCAATAACATACCAGGAATAGTATGTATGTAGCAGAGCTGTTTGTGTTTGAAGGTTTGAATATAGTAGAAATGTGTATGTATGAAACTGAATGCACCAATAAAGACGCTCAGGCTCCCCATCAGTTCTAACGAATGGGAGATGACATGCAGCACATTATATATACAGTGAAACCTCTTTGAGGAGATTTCTTTGCACAGGAAAGGGGTGGTCTGTAGATAGGAGGCAGCTTCCATAAAGTATTATGGCAATTAAAAATAAATAAATAAATAAATAAATCATCGATTGAATAAAAAAAACTTTTTTAGGGAGGGGTCCTCTTAGGCCCCTTTTACACATGCAAGTGTGATGAGATGAACTCGCAATACATGCTGCTCTCGGATCGCACGGCCCGAACGCTGCACACCGGGACTGAACTCGCGAGTGTAGAAGGGGCCTTAGAGAGGTGGTTTTATGGGGAGGTTTCAGGGTGCATTCACACGCGGCAATAAAGCATGTGTTTTCAAATGTATCAGAACAGATGAGAAGAGATTGCCTGATTTACATAGCTGTTAACACATGTGTTTTTTAAATGTAATGTTAACACAATTTTAACACCACGATCAACACAAATGGCCTTGCGGGGTAGAATACAGTCCTACTTGTCTGACTCTGCCCTCTCCTCCCTTTCTGAGGAGGAAGCAGAAGCCTTATTATCCCTATTACTGACTTAGAATTTCAGTTAGCCATTAAAGAAACGAAGACAGGTAAAGCCCCTGGGCCTGAGATCGCTATGGGGGCCTCACTTCCCAAAGATGCTCTGCGAGCGACCATAGCCAATATCACCAAATCTCGTTATTAAATCAGGACCTTAAGTTTTCTGCGAACATAGCCATGTGAATAGCTCCTCTCCGATCTACTGCTTTTCACTCGGACCAGGCTGTTTTTTTACTGGGCAGAAAGGCAAGAGACAGTACAACTAAAGCAATCAATCCTATGTATAAAGTTCAACCGGACCACCTGTCACTTATGTTACTTTCTGCTGCTGCGGAGAATCCATTTGACAGAGTAAGCTGGCCGTTTATGTCTGAAGTTCTTTGCAAATTCAGCGTCTGCAGCAGAATGTTTTGCTGGATCATGTTTTTTTACTCTTATCCTTCGGCATCTGCCCAAGTGAATGGCACTCTTTCAGATAGTTTTGACATACAAAACAGCACTAGGCAGGGGTGTGCGTTGTCCCCTTTAGGCCGGCGCCACACGTGGCGCTTTTGTCTGCGCTTGCAAACGCAAACCGTGCACGCGGCTACATAGGAAGTGAATGAGAGCCGCGCGCATGGTAAGCGCCGAGCGCGTACCTGCATGCGCCGGCTATAAAGTTTAAAAAGTGTTTTAAACCGCGATACCGCGGTTTAAAACACTAACGAAAATAAGCTGGTGCCCGGTATTTCCATCAGAAACCTGCCACTACAAGTGGTAGGTTTCCTTTAAATGTGTCTGGAAGCGTCATTTAATTTTAAAAGGGAAACCCAGAGCATTACTTATTTGGGAATTCAGTTACCAGCAGACCTGTCTAGACTTTACACCTTAAATTTCTTACCATTACTCATAATGAGGACTGCTCCAGAAGTACCAAGGGCATTTTCTTGTGGTTTGGCAGATGTGCCATACTCAAAATGAACACATTACCACGCTTTCTATATCTCTTTCAGGCGTTCCCCATTAAATTGCCAAAGGCATATTCCAGATCGTTTAATGCCACTCAGCATAAATTTATCTGGGCTGGCAAACCAGCTACAATTAAGTGTACCACCCTGTACCACTCAAAAATTTCGGGAGTCATTGGACTGTCATACTTTAAAAGCTACCATATGTACGCCGACAATACGAATGTGGAAAGCACAAATCAATCAAATGCTTCTCTATGAGGCAGTCTTATACAAACACAGAACTTGTTCAGATAAGTTCGGACAAATCTGGGGCACTAGGTGTGACTCGCGTGAGACACACTATTCACCTCATAGACTCAGGCCGGCGCCACACAGGGCGCTTTGTCTGCGCTTGCAAACGCAAACAAAGTCGCGCCCACCGGGGCGGGCCTCGGCCCGATCGCATCTGCGTTTCTATGGAAACGCCTGCGATCGGGAACGAGCCGCCGGTGTTTCGCGTTAAATTAGGTTAGACCCCAATAGGACGCCTACTCTGAAAACCCATCCCACGATTGGCCTGACCATTCTCTAGGGAGCAACCTTAGCATGTTGGGGAAGTGGGGGGTCTACCAAGTATGACCTAATCTCTCTGCCCCTTAAACTCCATAAAATAAGACCTCTTTTGAAAGCCTTTGCTCCAGTACGGAGACACTTCGTCAAACTCTTTCTTCTGCACATTCATGCCTTATGTCCATTCCTGACGACCCTGGCCACAATACTTGACACGTTGGGAACTTGACTTGAGGATTTCTAATAGCCAGATGGTATAGAGTCCCATTTAGACTACATACTAATTTCTCACAGGGCCCCACCACATGTTGGAGATGTAGAGAAGACGATGGAACCTTCCTTTACATGTTCTGGTCAGGCCGGTAACCAATTCAGACAGGAACTACAGCGCCTCATCTCCCTAATTTTTGGAAACTCAATAGTGCTGGACCCCACTGACCCTTTGCTTATTATTTATCACTGTGACATTTCCACATCAACATACAAGCGCTCTCTATTGCAATTCTTAATTATTACTGGCAGATACTTGAAAATACACATGTGGATTAACAAGGGCATTGACATTATGCACATGGAGGACATTACCTTGCCGCTCCATGGCACATATGCCAAGTTTCATATTTATTTGAGACCCTAAAGGGGCTCTTGCTCCCTGGGCCTGGACCCTAACCCTCCACCCCCTTTTTTTCTTTTTCTCTCCTTTTCCCATTTTCCCTCCGTTAGCCCCTCTTTTACCATCTCGTCTTTTTTCACAGGATACGTCGTATACAGAAGACAAAAGCAAAAACTATCCCTCCGAGTGTCTGTCAATAGGTATGCTCAGAGTATATGTCGGGAGCTTTCCAGATGTATCCGCTGAGTGTATACTAAAAGAAAGGTGTGAACCCAGCCTGAAAAAAAAAAAAAAAAAACACATTGAGGAAAAATTCTTAAAAAGGGGAGATTGAAGTCTTTTGGATACAACAGGATCTAAGGCAGGGCTTAAGTGTACTACATAGTAATCCGGGGGTAGATAAAACATTTTCAAAAGGGAAGGCTGCTAGGGAGGAATTTCTCTTGAAAGGGTAATGGAGTTTGTCCTTATGTTGACAAAAAAAAAAAAAAAAAAAGTAGGACCAAAGTTTTTGTTTTAATTTCTCTTTTAAAACTTTATTATATTGTGAAAACGTATTCAATAAAAAAAAAGTACAAAAAAAAATTAAAGTGGGACACTGCAGAATTATCTCTGGTGTTCTGTAGTTTGAAAAATTTGCCAATAGTTTACATTAACAATAGCAGGGCACAAATACATGGTGTCTGATGTGCATCATGAAGAAATGCTAATGCATTAATCTTAAGTATTGGGTGCAGTCTATGGCTTTTCACCTAACCAAACCAGTTGCCTATGCTGCACTGATGGGAAGCAAAAACTTTTAAAGTGCACCTGCAATTAGAAACCTTTTCCTATCTATATTGATTATCTAGATCACATAGTACTTATAGGGGCAAAGCAATAAACAGAATACGGTTCTAAAGCTCTGTTGGTCTTAGAACCAATAACTGTTCTTTAATCACTTTATAATGGAATACTCCTTTGAAAGATTACAAATTGAACAGAAAATTTTAAAATACAAAAAACAATATTTACGGGTTGAATTATGGGTAGAATTTCAATTCGAATCTGTTGTAGCATCCATGAAACTTCTGTAGTTTAATAAGAATGGGAGCACAGATATTAAGCAAGTGACCATACATGATCAGTGTTGGCATATATTGAAATTGTTCTTTTTAAAATTTTTAGCCTAGAATCAAACACACAAAAGAAGAGCAGATATAAAAAGAAAGACTAAAGAGTATTTTTCCATTGGACCCAACAGGAAAGCGGTCTGCGTTTCCAGCATTAGGCCTGAACGTCCAGGCCCTAACCCAAACAAGCATACTACCAGGTGCAGGAAAGAGGGGCGAACGCTCCTCACCCATCCCCTCTTCATAGAAGGCCAGCGCTCGGCTCAGTCACGGTGCGGTGAGACAGTGTGCTCACCACACTGTGACCGGGTGCCATAGACCTCTATGAGGGCCATGAGATCATGGCTCTCATACAGTAGTGTGCATAAGATCTTAGGCTAGGGATACATGCAGTGATTAACATTAGCAGCATAGTGGATGAAATTCCCACGCACAAGCTGCAACTAAAATCAGAAGCATGTTAAGGGGTACTTCAGAAATCAGCATACTTCATATAGAAATGGGTCCTTAAAATATAAGCTAATATGTAATTAGTTATTTAAAAATTTGCATCCCTTAGCAGAAAATATTGTGGACATACAAAGTGATTGAGAATTAAAATCCTACTGGCCTTTTAATCAACTCATTGATTTCCTCCGCATGTAGCAGACACAGGACAGAAATGTCCGCTGGTCACATGTCCACATCACATGTCCTGCACCTGCCTGGGCAGGTCATGTGATCATCACTATGTTTGGCTGTAGTCTGCTGGTTGCAGTGCACCCAGTATGATCAGTGTTGTGGTGGGACGTTATCTCAGTGATGTTAGGCGCAGTGATGGCTGTTACATATCATTACCATGGTAACAGAGCAGGACAGTCTATTACATCATCACTGGGGGCAGAGTATAAGAGGTAGGAGGGGTAACTGAGAATTAAAGGATTATGGGACTTGTAGTTTCCAGTGGCGGTCATCTTGGTGATAACTGCATACTTTAGAGAGGCCATGAAATTTTGCAAATCATAAAATCAAACTATTTAAGCTCCATTTTGTGACTGATGACATTGGTTTTGTTGTATTCATTTATTTATAGCATCATGGGTTTTTGTATTAGAAGTACATATTCCCGGAATACCCTTTAACCATTGTTGCAGGATTCAAACTCTTTGAAGCAAAAGTTAACCCCCACCCCCAATTGCTGCTTAAAACAAAAACACATGGCAGCTCTGGTTGAAAGCAGCATGCAAAATCTGCTGACATCCCACACACAGCCTCAACAAGTAGGCAGCATTCAAACATCCATATGGCAAATTTCATATAAAAACTTTACTTACAAATATTTTATAAAAAAAAAAAATCATGGGCAAACAGAAGATCCGGTTATTTTAAAAACAAAAGTATGGTTAATTTAGAAAAAAAAAAATCTCACATTTATTGAAGGTTTATAATTAAAAACGATTAGAAACACTGTATGAACAGTTTCATGTCCCGTTGTTTTCCACTGTATCTAGTTTATACATGATTATAACATATAGCCAACACTAAAAAAGGTCTATACATATCCCTCTAAAATAACACTGGCATTGTGGGGGGTAATAACTAAATCTATTTTGTATAAGATGATTTATATAAATAAAGACAAAATACAAAAGGTTTAAAATTCCCTCTGTGGACTACTGGACGCATTTAATATGACCTAGTGCTCTGTGAATAGTTAAGAAAAAAATAATACACATATGAAATGATCTGGGGGCAATACTGGAGTTGTAGACATATCGGCCATTCAGTAACATCAATGTATAAGGCCTCATCCACACGAGTGTGTGCTCACCAGAAACCAGCTAAAGCACGCAACCAATTGAGAAAGGAGGGGGAATGTGAGCACTTCCCACCCCTCCCCTCTCCATAGGAAACAGAGGCCACAGTGCAAATTGGTCCAAAGATGGGACCTGCTCTATATTTGGCAGCACGGCCATCTGCCTCTATCATGGTGTGGTGAGACATGGTGTTCTAACCCCACCATGACTCGATCTCAGAGACCTCCTGGGTAGGGGTGATCACTGCCCCAATACGGTCATGTGTATGGGTCCTCAAGAGAAATTAGGCAGCATAGTGATCTTTCATTCACAAAATATTCTCTGTAAGCTTATGTTATAAATTCACACGTAAGGTTCTAGGTTTTTGTTTGTGTTTGCTGGTATAGCTGTGATTTACAAGTTGTACTGGTCGCTGATGACTAGGATAATGGCATATCAATTTATAGGATTTTTACAACATTAAAATGCTGTTCCATCGCTGGGGCGACAGAATGGGTTTCCAACAACAGATTTTCATAGATTTTAGCTATTGAGACACCATAGGGCTGCAGCAACTAGCAAAATGTATGCGCCTTCAAATACTGCATATTAGTCCCAGGAAGTTTAATGAAAAAAAAAAAAAAGTGAAGTAGTGTTTTCATCATACGAGGCAGAATTTACAGAGTAAGGTCTACGTGGCCTCTTTAGTATATTCGGATGAGTCTTCACTCTCGTGTTTCAGAATGTCACTTTACAATAAATTACTTTTGTTCAAAGTTATGTTCTCTCCACCCGCTGAAGCCCTTTTAAGGGGCGAGGTTCCCCAGATTGATCACTGGAGAGATGAATGAGTCATCCTCATCTTTAGAATTCATCATGTCTGACCAGTGCTTCTCCAAAATCTGTAGCCTGGCTACCCACAAACAAGTCATATTTATCCACAATCTCTTCTCGTGTCAGTTTTCCATCCTGGAAGGTAAAATAACGAACATGTAAGGTTTTAAATACAAAACTATACATATTAAGATCTTGGTTTGATTGATTGATATATATATATCTCTATGCCGACCCGAGTATAAGCCGAGACCCCTAATTTTAACACAAAAACTGGAAAAACATATTGACTCGAGTATAAGCCGAGGGTGGGAAATGCATTTGTCACAGCCCCAGTATATAGCCCGCCAGCCCCCCCCCCCGTACATGCCAGCCTGCCCGCCAGCCCCCCCCACCGTACATGCCAGCCTGCCCGCCAGCCCCCTGTTGTACACAGCATTTCGGGTGTCAGTGTTCTGGTGTAGACAGATTGCTACATATTCCCTATTAATTTATGTCTGCGATTAAAACCACATCAGAACTCTTTATGATGCAGTTGAACCTTCTTACATACACACCAGAAAGTAAGCACTCACCTTGTTCTGATCAGATTCATAAACAAGATGACGAGCTTCAGCCTCAGCATGGTCATAGTCAGAGGGTAGGATCCAGTCTTTAGTTTCCTCTTTATCCATTTTGCCATCCCGATTTTTATCTCTGAACTCAGTAAATTGTTCTCTCTCGGTTTTCACCCACTCAGGCTCATCAGCATCACCATCATGGTTGTACATATCACCTGTAATTAATGTACAAGGTCTTTGTCAAAACAGCCATAAAATACTTTCCAGTCTTAAAATCCCCCTTCCTTGTGCTTTTACGCTCATATCTAATCTGGCCCCTTCATAAACATGGGCCTAAATCCTGTAGACCAGACCGAAGAAGCCAGAAAACTGTCTGGGAGGGGGAGAAGGCATAATGGATCACTCCCATTCCCTTTCAAAGCAATCAGAGTCAAAATGTGTATATGATACATTATGTATCTCATTATGTGCTCACCGATATATTCCTCCAAGTCAATCACACCATCTCCATTTTTGTCAATATCTTCCATAGTTTCCTATAGATTTAAAACAAAAATAAAGTGTCTTCTAAAAACACAAAGCAATGAGATACTAGAACTCCTGAATCACAAGGTTAAAAATCTGTAGCTATTACCCATAAAACCCCCACCCACGTACGTTACTTCACAGAACATAGGGAAGTATGCAAAAACGTTTTCCAAGGTCTTAAATGGAAAACAATGCCTCCTTTTGCTACCTTGAAAGGCAGCCCCCTTAACACCAAGGATGACCTACAATAAGTCTAAAAACATGGTGTGGGATTAAGCCAAACCAGTATATCTATTCCAGAAGGAACAGACTCCCAACTGTAGACAGCACTGTTTCGACCTGGTTGGGTCTCCTCAGTACAGCATAGGGCAGTGATTTTCAACCAGTGTGCCGTGACACATGGTCGGGTGTGCCGCGGGGAAAGTTCTCAAACTATGGTGCCCCCTGTGTTTTATTTCCCAGAGAAATGTAAAATGAGAAATACTATAGTCATGAGTGCTGAGTATATGAGCTGGCACTCGTACTCTGGCCTCATGGCCATAGTACTTCTCATTGTACCCCTTTATTTTGCAGTATATGAGCCACATAATAATCAGCACCATACACTAAAACCAGGGAGAAACTGAGAACTGTTGAGGAAGAGCATTGTGTGCATCTTTCCACCATTCCTGCCAGGATATCCCTTTTGTGTTTATCGAAACAGGCCCAGGTTTCACAATGAGTGAGTAAAATAAATTTACAATCTATATTATTAACTATATGTATAATATGACTGTTTTAGTGTAATTTTGTGCTATTTTGGTGGTGTGCCCCAGAATTTTCTAAGTATAAAAAGTGTGCCGCGGCTCAAAAAAGGTTGAAAATCACTGGCATAGGGAACTGGTTTAACTGTGTGAGAAGCTATTGACCAGGATCAGACAGTAGGTGTTCTCCTTATGGAGAGATTGTCAATTAGACTGAAAGCCATAGATGCTCCACTAGGGAATTTAGAACATATTCAGGGTTAGGCAGTCAATATAATATGTGCTGAGCGCAGATATGACTAGTGAAGGAGGCCATTTTACACAGGTACAATAAGCCGTACTGACCAGCACAACTATATCCTTCATGTAGTCATACTCTTCAGGGTGCAGGAATGCTGTGAACTCATCTTTGGTTGCAATAAAATCACCATCCTTATCAGCCATTTTAAAACGTCGCTCATCTCGAACCATCATCTGTTTATAGTTAAAACTGTTGTCAGGATCCGGATCATCTGGGAAGCAGAAAGCAGCAATAAGGGTTATACACAGTCTGAATCTATTAGAAAAATTACCAGGATATTTTGCAATTTCTTAGCCCAAGTTGAGATTTAAAACTGAAATCTTATACACACCTATTTTTACTTTACTTATATCTCATGAAGTGGTATACACTTTTTTTCTTAAAGAGGACGCTCAAGAAAATACTAAATAATGATATAGCAGATTTTTCACCAATTAAAACTTTAAATACATGTCCCCTTGTAGTTTATATGTGAATTAGCTCTTGCTTGCCAAAACTGATGTGATTGGTCATTCAGCATTTTGTACTTGGTGAGAGGGCTTGGCTCGTATGAACAATACTTACCTTAAGATCCTTGAAATATCAGATTATGTATAATACTGGAATTCAGAGGTAATAAAAAGTATCTACTTTGTTTTCTTCTCCTTCTGGCTCTACTGAAGGTGAAGCATAAGTGGAATGAAGTGTAAGTCTACCACAGGCACTGCCAAACAAAGCCCCACATTGAACCCAGACATTCCTTTAATATGACACATGTTCCGTCTTGTAGGAAATATACATTTAAACCTTATGTAAATCGGATCGCTTGTGCACCCAAGGCGTTGGCTTTGCTCTTGAAGAATTTCTTCAAAATCTCTTTCCACTCCTGCTACTATCCAGTGCTGCTCCAGTTTTCATCCCAACAACACAATGTAATATGCTGATATCAGGAGCATGGACAACTCTTATGTTTTCCCAGCAAGCACTTGCATGCGCTGGCAAGATGTTGATATCTATGCACTGGCCAGTCAGTAAGCTCATAAGTGTCAGATATGAATGTATTTTCCAGAATTGAAGGAGGGTTAGGGGATACTTTCCATGGATGGAAGTGGGGAAGGAATAACAAAATAGCGCTTCAGAACTAAAGCCAAAGTATTGCGTGCAAACACCGTGATTTACATACGCTTTAATGCGTCAGAATTAAAGCAAACCTGTCACCAGTAATGTCTTTTTTAGCTGGTGACAGGTTCCAATAGCCTATGCTATGCCGATTTTAAAAATGCTTTTGGCAGCATTCTGAATCTTTTCAGTAGTTTTGTGTGTTTAATTCACATTACCTGGCTCCCTGCCAGTAGCATGTGGCGAGTTCCGGCAGGGAAGAGCACGAATGCATGAGGAGACACTGGCTGCAGCTGCCTCCCTACCCGGGATTCACCACACGCTGTCGGCAGGGAGCCAGGTAATGTGAATTAATCTTATATTAACTACTGAAATGATTCAGAACGCTGACAAAGGCATTTTTAAAATCAGCATACCATAAGCTATTGGAACAAGTCCCCAGCTAAAAATAGCACTCCTGGGGACAGGTGCGCTTTAAAGGGAACCTTACTTCGGGAGCCCTTTTCTGGCTCCCCCATGTCCCCATTGAGAATAGTGTATACATTGTCCCCCGTCGCTTCCCCCATTAGGACATCGTACATGTCTACTCCATTCCTAACTGGCCACTCCACTGAGACTAGGGACACAGCTATGCATACAGAAAAGGTAAATTTTCATCTTTTTTTTTCATAAAAACTCTTTGGCAATATGTACACTATTCTCTATGGAGATATGGGGGAGCCAGAAAAAGGGCTCCTGATCACAGTTTTCCCTTTAAGGTCTGTCTTACTGGGGCGTGAGGGGCTCTTTGTGTCAGTGCTTGCGGTTTAAAAGCAGTGAGGGTGATAGTAGACTACCTTTATACTGGCCATAGCTGGTAAACTTTTTGCAATTTGCTGGTCTACTAGCTTTCTTCAAAAGCATAAAAGCCCCCCACCTTAATGCAATAGCTCTTTTGAGTTTAAAGGGGTCTGTAGAACCTCCCAGTGCCTTAATCTGTTGGCAGCATGTTGTAGAGACATGTATTTTTTCATGTACATAATACAATTTTTTTTATGAATTCCCATGTTTATCCATATCAGAATTAGTTGGTGCACCAAGATATCATCATTGTCTTGGTAGAAGCATGGTTCGACACTCTAGGAGCAAAGTGATTTTGGCAGGAATGGACCTTGGTGCACCAACTGCCATATTGCCACACAGATTAAACTGGGAATTTCATAATGGACAGAAATACTAAATTTATAATGATTGGTGGTAGATTAAGTCATACAAGGGCCTGTTACCTTTTGAAACAATATTGATAAAAACAATGCAGCTGCACCACTAGTAGGAGTGCACTGTGAATGTCACCGCTGAGCCTCTGTATACAAAAAGAGCCAGCTTTGCCAGGAAGCACTAGACTGAAGTTAAGGATAAAGGAAAGTGGAGGTTGTTTTCGTGTGGCGGTAAGGCATTTATAAACTACATTCTATATGGTTAGACTGCATGACAAATAATTAAAATGTTGTCTAATATGCAAGTATTTTAATATCTGTGTGCAACAATTAATGCCTTTGAACGGCTTATTCTAAAATTCGGCTGTTTTTTCCAGTGGCCTTTGTCAGCCTAGGCACAGTTCCCATCCAATTTCTAAATTTCCCTAAACCCTTACCCAGGTAAGTGCCATAGGTGACATTTCTGTACTCCTCCCATGATATCTGTCCATCCTGGTTCATGTCAAACTCCTGCCATTGCCGTTCCACGTTGTCGTACACATATCTCCTTTGAGCTTTCTTGATCCATGCAGTCAGCTCCCCCTCCGTCACAAACCCATCATTATCCAAGTCTATTTTACTTACAATGATTCTACAAGACAAGACAGCACGAATAAAGGTGATGCAACACAGACAAGCACCTACCGAGTATGTAACCATAGGTGGCATTTTTGTATTCTTCCCATGACACCAGGTTGTCACCATTGAGATCGTGACCCTTCCACTGTCGTTCTACGTCCTCATAAATCCACCTCTTCTGTGCAAATTTTATCCAATCCCTTAGCTCCTCCACAGTTACAAGACCATCCTTGTCTGCATCTATCTTACCCACAATCTTTCTGTGGGGCCATGGCAGCGCCAAGCAAAAAAAGAAAGGAAATGTTAGGCGATGAGCATGGTTCCATAGAGTAAGGAAAGAAGACCGCACGAATGTCACGATATGGAACACTAGAAATGTTAATTTTATTAAAGCTGATCTATGTTCATATTGTTACTCAGAATACAGTGCTTCTTGTCCGAATATTAGTGCATTTATAGCCTGCTAGTTTAGTATGACAGATGTTTAAGGAGTAGGCCACTTGAATATAATAGCACATTACAACACTTACTATAAATTTCTTAATATCTTAAGTGCCAAAATCCACCTGCTGAGTGATACTCTGTATACTCAGTTTCACTATGCTCTGGTCGTAGCATGTGCCCGATAGAGGGGTTCATGACCAGACTGACCCATCCATCAACAGCCTCCAGAACATAGGAGACAAGATATGAGGGCATGTGTAATGAATCTGGTGACAAATACCTTAAGCCATGGCCATTAAGAAACAAGAGCAGAGTAAAGGGGCCGTTGCTCACTTATACTTAAACTTGAAAAAGGTTTACCAGACTTTTACCCTCTATATTAATATCCCGCATAGGGGTGGTCTAACACCTGGAACCCCCTCAATTAGCTATTTGAAAGTAGAGGTTTTTATTTTTGTACCAATTGTAATGCTGTCTGTGGTGTAAATGAGGTGACAGTTGTGTAGCAAATGCCTACAACAATAGCAGATATCACTCTGTTATTAGGTTTAGTGACTTAATAAAATATATATAGTTCATTCTGAAGAAATATTTTTAACATAAATACCTGGTTAAAAGTAGGTAATGTTATATATTTTTTACTTCAAGGCAAATTATTGTTGAGCCTGAGGATAAATCCTTAAACTCATGGTGGAGGTCGAACACCCAACACCCCAATATGTCAACTGTTCACAGCAGCTGATAATTCTTGATTCAATGTGGAAAAATGTCATGCTCTGAATGAGGCAGGATAAAAGTTGCAATTTCTGCCAAGGAAATTGTGACTTTATGCGTCTTTTGTACCATTCACACCACAAAAAAAAAAATGAAAGAAAAGTGGGCATGGTGGGGACACCATGATCCACCATATTTACTATAACCTCTGCAGGTATACTGGTGCATAGTTGAAACAGACACCAGGCCGAACCGCTCAGTGAATCTCTTATGGGAATAAATCTCCCCCATTATATTTAATATAAATTACAAAGTCACAGGTCAGTGGTCATACCCCAGCCTTTCCTTGCTCTCCTCTGGGGTCAGCTGATCAAAAGTTTTGGCTTCCTCTGCTCCAAGAAAAGCATCATGGTCATAGTCAAAATTCTGTGCATCATCATGCAACTTATCGCTCAGTTGAGGGTCATGGTGAACACGATCTTTCTTTTCAGTAGGTTTAGAAATTACACAAGAAGCCCAAAGGGCAAGGCACAAAAGAAGGTAAATGTTTGCCATTGCTTTCTGATGTGACCTAGGGAACAAACAAGGCAACTTAATTATAATTCTTAATTGAAAAATTCTAAAGAAGGAGATGAACACAACATTTATGAAATTCAGTAAACCCTTTTGATGAATACTCAAAAATCAACTTTATATAACATATCTGATCCTATTAGATCATTTCAGTCCATAATATACATACTGTCATATCAAAGTTGATGCTAACTTTGGAGACACATTCAGCAGGGTTCAGTACACACTGGTCTGAAAATAGTTGTAATGTAATAGAGTCAATACAGACCAACCACCTTCCTTTTTTGTTTTGAAATAGTGTAAAAGCGTAAATCCCAAAAACAGTGCTATCCAAGGATTATAAACTAATTGCTACCATAAAGTTGAATGGAGACACACATACGCGGCACTCCCGCCATTCAGTTTGGCTACAGAAGGAGGCAGGGCCGGATTATAGGCGGGGCTCCCGGGGCTCGAGCCCCGGGGCCCCCACCATCTTGCCCCCCCAGGGGGCCCCCACCAGATCGCGTCCCCCAGTCCCTGACTCCTCAGCCGCCGCCTCCCTTAGTCGTCTGCCCTCGGCACACGTCTCCACCTCCACGGATATGCCCTTGCATGGCTTGCCCGCCCACCTGTCCGCCCCCCGGCACAAGTTACTGCCTCCCCGACCTTCAGCTGCATGGCCGAGCCATCCGCCCCCTGCCCGCCCATCCCGCAGCCTTACCCTGCATCCCCCCGCCGCCACCCCCCTCCTGCCCAAACAGGCAGTCATCCTCCGCATCTACCGCTCCTCCCCGCCGGAACATTCATTCGTCCTCCGCTCCCCACGCCTCCCCCCGCCGGAACTTTCAGCCGTCCTCCGCTCCCCGCCGGTCCAGAACATTCAGCCATCCTCCGCTCGTATGCCCCCCCCGCCGGAACATTCAGACGTCCTCCGCTACCCCCCCCCCCCCCGCAGGAGCATTCAGCCATCCTCCGCTCACCCCTCCCCCCCCCCGCCCGGCAACATTCAGCCGTTCTCCGCTCTCCGCGCCACCCCGCCCCCGCCGGAACATTCCCCCGGCGTGGAACATGCTGTTGACAACGGTCCAGGGCCCTGAAGAAACACACCCCCCGCGCCGCCGCCGGGGCAAGAAGTCGCCTTCCGTTCCCCCCGAACAAGCAGTCATCTTCCGCAAGGCCCCTGATGCCAGCTAGAACAAGCAGCCGTCCTCAGCTCCCCCGCCTGAACACCCTCCTGATGGGACAGCCGAACACCCTAAAAGGGTAAGTATACATTACATATTTATTTATCTGTGTGTATATATGATGTATATTGTGTGTATATATGTATATACTGTGTATATATGTATATACTGTGTATATAAAGTGTATATACTGTGTATATAAAGTGAATATATGCATCTACTGTGTATATAACGTGTATATATGTATATACTGTGTATATATGCATCTACTGTCTATATATTTATATACTGTGTATATATGATTCTACTGTGTATATACAGGCGGTCCTCTACTTAAGGACACCCGACTTACAGACAACCCATAGTTACAGACAGACCCCTTTGCCCCCTGTGACCTCTGGTGAAGCTCTCTGGATGTTACTATAGTCCCAGACTGTAATGATCAGCTGTAAGGTGTCTGTAATGAAGCTTTATTGATAATCCTTAGTACCATTCCAGCAGAAAATGTTTAAACTCCAATTGTCACTGGGCCAAAAAATTTTTTTGTCTGGATCTACAATGATAAAATATACAGTTTCGACTTACATACAAATTCAACTTAAGAACAAACCTCCAGACCCTATCTTGTACGTAACCCGGGGACTGCCTGTATAGTGTATATTTGTATATACTGTGTATATGTGTATATATGCATCTACTATCTATATGTGTATAGATGAATATACTGTATTTATACATGAATATATTTGTATAAGCATATATATGTGCACATTTAAATATATGCATATATATATATGTATATATGATGTATGTTTATATGCTGTGTATATGGTATGTATGTATATGTTCTGTATACTGAATGTGTGTGTGTATTTCCCATATGTGTGTGAAAATGCTGTATATACTGAATGTGTCTGTATTTGCTGTATGTATATGAAGCATGTGTGTATATGGTGTTTTTATACTGCATGTATATTTATATATGGTCAGTGTATACTGTATGTGTGTATATATATATATGTGTGTATGCCGTATGTGTGATGTATATATACTGTGTGTGTATATACTCTGTATTAGTGTATAAATGTATATGGGTACATAAATGTGTGTGTATACTTGTATATATAAGGGTGCAAGCATATGAGTGTAGAAATGTATGTGTGTATATAAAGGTATATATGAAAATATCAGTGTATAAATGTGTGTAATTGTATAAACTGCAGGCAGCATGTCTGGTACGGGCTGAGGTGTATGTTACATGGGACTGCATATCTGGTAGGGGTGAAGGTAGATACAACGATGTGTTACTGGGGGTGAGGCGGCTGTCTATAGATGTGTTACTGGGGGTGAGGCGGCTGTGTGTAGCTGTGTTACTGGGGGTGAGGCAGCTGTATGTAGCTGTGTTACTGGGGGTGAGGCGGCTGTCTATAGATGTGTTACTGGGGATGAGGTAGCTGTATGTAGCTGTGTTACTGGGGATGAGGCGGCTGTATGTAGCTGTGTTACTGGGGATGAGGCGGCTGTATGTAGCTGTGTTACTGGGGATGAGGCGGCTGTATGTAGCTGTTTTACTGGGGATGAGGCGGCTGTATGTAGCTGTGTTACTGGGGGCGAGGCGGCTGTGTGTAGCTGTGTTACTGGAGGTGAGGCGGCTGTATGTAGCTGTGTTTCTGGGGGCGAGGCGGCTGTATGTAGCTGTGTTACTGGGGGCGAGGCGGCTGTATGTAGCTGTGTTACTGGGGGTGAGGCGGCTGTATGTAGCTGTGTTACTGGGGGTGAGGCGGCTGTGTGTAGCTGTGTTACTGGAGGTGAGGCGGCTGTGTGTAGCTGTGTTACTGGAGGTGAGGCGGCTGTGTGTAGCTGTGTTACTGGAGGTGAGGCGGCTGTATGTAGCTGTGTTACTGGGGGGTGAGGCAGCTGTATGTAGTGGTGTTGCTGGGGATGAGGCGGCTGTATGTAGCTGTGTTACTGGGGATGAGGCGGCTGTATGTAGCTGTGTTACTGGGAGCGAGGCGGCTGTATGTAGCTGTGTTACTGGGAGCGAGGCGGCTGTATGTAGCTGTGTTACTGGGGGTGAGGTGGCTGTATGTAGTGGTGTTACTGGGGATGAGACGGCTGTATGTAGCTGTGTTACTGGGGGTGAGGCGGCTGTATGTAGCTGTGTTACTGGGGGTGAGGCGGCTGTATGTAGCTGTGTTACTGGGAGTGAGGCGGCTGTATGTAGCGGTGTTACTGGGGACGAGGCGGCTGTATGTAGCTGTGTTACTGAGGGGATAGTGGATAGTGAGCAGGAGGACATGTATGCACGCTGCACTCAGTGGGGGCCTCCACCAGATTTTGCGCCCAGGGGCCCCCACCACCCTTAATCCGGCCCTGGAAGGAGGTCAGCGGACCTTCATTCCTGGGATATATACAAAATATTTATGATGGGAATACATCTTTTATATCGGACCATGCACCAGAGATATCTAATGAGCTCAAGCTTCTTGGATAGAGAAAGCAGCAATCACAAATGGAGAAGTCTGTTTCACCCACCAGATCCTTCAATAGCCCTTATAAAAGAATATTCACTTAAAGGGGTATTCCAGGAATCAGCATAATTCATATGCAAATGCATACTCAAAATATAAGCTAATGTGTAATTAGTTGTTATTTAAAATTTTGCTCCCCTTAGCAGAAAATGCTGGTGACATAGACGGTAATGAAGAATTAAAATGCTACTGGCCCTTTAATCAGTCCGTTAATTTTCTCCGCGCGGTCCGTCGCAGAACAGAAGATGGCCGCTGGTCACATGTCCACATCACATGTCCTGCTCCTGCCTGGGCAGGTCATGTGATCATCACTATGTTTGGCTGTAGTCGGTTGGTTGCAGTGCATCCAGTATGGTCAGTGTTTTGGTGATGGCAGTTACACATCATTACTATGGTAACAGTGCAAGAAAACCATCACTGGGAGCAGAGCCTGCGAGGTAGGAGGAGTTACTGAGAACTAAAGGATCATGGAACTTGTATTTTCCAGTGGCGGCCATCTTGGTGATAACTCCACCTACTTTAGAGAGGCCATAAAATGTTGTGAATCATATAATCAAACTATTTTGCTCCATTTTGTGACTAATGACATTGAGTATTGTTGTATTCATTTATTTATATCATCATGGGTTTTTGTGTCAGACGTTCATATTCTCGGAATACCCCTTTAAGAGGTGCTATCAACCTATTTGTAGTTGTTAAAAGATGTCTCACCAATACTAATGACTTTTCTTAAGGAAAGGACATGGATATCTTAATCCATGAAAGCCTCACTTAAGTACAACCCTTTAATGAAGCTCATTTTGTAAAATTGTGAACCCATTATAGAGACTTGAGCAGGGAGACTACTCAAAGGGTTAGAGCTTAGTGGCTTCTGTCTAATAATAGCACCTGTCAAAACAGTAGTCGATATATTGGTCGCCATCATGTGATCCTGGTCATGTTCAGTGTATAGCACATACTGCTGCAGTGACATAGCAGCATATACGGGGAGGCCATAGTAAACACCATCAGATACACATCTTGTTGTTAGGCTGTGGAATGTACATGAGCACAGGCGCTGATCAGTGGAGACCATTTATTATTAGGCAGAGAACTGAAATCCTTTGAGCCTGGTGTGCCTTCTAACCAGCTATAGTCATGGCCGGGGTGATGTTACAGGAGGAGAGGACTCCGGGTGTTACTATGGAAAGTCTACCCATTGATATACAAGGGATCTCCCTGTGGCTACCAAGGAGCTAGCCGCAAAAAGTACATACTACTACAAAAGCATAATGAGCACAGTCATATCAAACACAACACACAAGCACCGTTATATGACGGCAGCCCGAGCAGTCACCTAGTTCTACACTGAGAGCATCCCATCCCGTTACCTGTACTGTACTTCTCTGCTCCGCCCGTCCTGCCCTCACACGCCGACACCGGAAGCAGCTGCTTTCCTTGGTGGGCGCCGCTTCCTGCGCTAACGTCGCCTGGATTTTGCTTACTGATTGGTTAGAGGCTGCGGATGGGTGGCTCGCGCTGGCTGGTTGGCTGGGGAGCGCCACGTCCACACGGGAGCGCGCAGTGATACAGGGGTCGCGGGTGGGGGCGTTCTCCCTTGGCGGGAGATTTGTGGGGTTGTGTACGTTACCACATAGGTGGGAGGCCCCCGCCGCGCCCTCCCCTAGTGGCCTGGGCTGCCTGCCAGAGCCTGTCATGATGCTGCTCTTATAACCGCCACTAACCCTTTCAAGATTATATATGCCTTATCCCGTTTTTGTATTTTAGTTCTTTAACTTAGTGCGATCTAAAAGTAAGAAGTAAAAGTTTTTTTTTATTTTGGTTTACAGGTATTGTTATATGTGGTAAATATTATTCCTAATGACACCATTGAATAGCCCATGCAATTTACTGAGCCGCATAACTGGGAAAATTGGACACGTCAAGAGGCTGTGATATCCAAAATTATAAAAACGCAAAATCAAGTGGAGCATAATAGTATATATGATGAGATTGTAATATTGTGTAAGGAAGTGCACTGATCACCAAATTTAGAAAAGTCAAGAGAGTCAGCCCAAAGGGGAAGCTAAATTAGTTAAATGCCCAGATGAGACATGCAAGTTTTGTTTACTTCTTAATTAGAATCTGTAAGGCAAATGAACCCCCCAAACTAAATATATTTTCATAAACTGCCAGAGAGCATTGCCCCTATCCCTACATGGTCCCTCTACATACCTGCAAACTCAAACTATGAGGGTGCAGTCACACGTTGCAGATGAAACTGCATCGCAATTAGTTTTGGGTTGGCTTTAGGTGGTATTACTTATTTTAACAAGAGAAAGACATCAAATCAACAGATGAATGACATTTGTTGAACAGGTTTCTCTTTCAAAATCAAATTCATCCGTTCAGTTCATGTCTTTCACCTGTGAAACTGACAAAACTGCACCTAAAACCACCTCAAAGCTGATTGTGATGCAGTTTTAACTGCAACGTGTGACTGCACCCTCAGGTCCTAAAGCTGTATGCAAATGAGATGTCCAATGAATCATTATCATATTCAGCAGTCCAGCTTATTCATGAGTGTGAGGTACAGACACATCCCCCAGTGCATGACTGACAGCCTGTATAATGATGTGACACTCCTGGTGCTGGCAGCCACGCCCCTGCAGCCTGTGTGTGTATGAGGGATACAACTGCTTTAGGATGCAGCTATGTGTATAGCAGAATATGCCAGGCACTGGTGTAGCTGATTTCTGTGTGTGACACAGCATGTTAACAGATAAAGCGAACGTATGAGAGTTTATGATTTGATATTTTTTTATTTGTTATTACTTATTATATTACTTATTTGTTATTATTTGTTTGGATGCATTTAACCCCTTAACGACCGTCCGATCTGCTTTTTACAGCGATCAGTAAGGGTGCTTCTTCTGACGTGATGCCTTTCTACTGTGGCGTGTCAGAAGATGATTTTGGGACATTGGGTCAGTCTGGTGCTGGTCTTGGGCTGTGATATCCAGGTGTTTAACCCCTTACACACTACGGTCATGCATGACAGCAGCGTGCAAATATGTCTCCCGTGGATCGGACCCACTTGGTGAGCTTACCGGGGGACCCGATCCCCATAGCACAATGCTGCCACCACGTTTCACAGTCCTTCATGTGTTTTTGGAGTCTTTCAACTGTATGAGGACTTTCATATGTCTTGCAATGAGAAGCAGCTTCCCTTGGCACACTCTGCCATAAAGCCCTGACTGGTGGAGGCTGCAGTGATAGATGACTTTGTGGAACTTTCTCCCTTCTCCTTACTTAATCTCTGAAGCTCTTAGGGTGCTTCTTTACCTTTCTCGCCAAGGCTCTTCTACCACAATTGATTAGGCTGGGTTCACACCTCATTATTTGCCATTTGTTATAAGGACAAGTCAGGAGGATTCCAACATGTTCTCATAATGTATGGCACAGACGTATCTCACTGTATACCATGCCTGGTGAAGGGAACATAGCTGCCCCTAAAGCTTGCTTGTAACATCATATATTTCAGTTAGCCATTAAAATGTATCACAATCTCAGGAAGGTGACTTTATTTGACCTATCAAATGCAACAGGAATTTGTACACCCCCTGAATGTGGTGGGAAGTATACATCGGCAGCAGCTGGCAATTAGCTGCTGCTGATGAACAAGTTGTTCCCCCAGTGATGTCATTGTCCTAATATGGACAGTGAGATCATCAGGTCCTCTCTCCTGCCGAGCAACATAAGCGCTCAGTGGGGCAGTGGGAAGAGAGGCAATACGCTGCATCCGCTCCCCATAGCCAATGACAACCCTAGATGACAACCCTAGAGTAATTTTCTCAGAAACTGAGGAATCGATGGACAGTCTATTTTCGAGCCAAATGTCGTCCCAACTGGAGGGTGAACAATGCAATACTGCATCCAGATCAATGGGAGCTCTACATAAAACTAAGCTCAAGGACACACACACACAGAAAAACCTGCCAAAAAGCAGAGTAGGAGGGCAGTTAACCTATCCAGCAGGATATTGTCTGAAGAGCAAATTGGTGTTTTGGCCAAAGGTTTAAAATTTTCACCTAGTTGTGATTTCAACGTATTCAATACTCAATGTCAACAGACTGGCACGCAATATTACAGTTAGGAAACATTTTAACTCCTTTTTGCTCGCCCGCTGACTTTAGACGTCAGCGGGTGCAGGTCCAGGTCTCCGGATGTCAGAGGCACCCGGAGACCCTAGGGAGAAGGGAGATGCGGTTCGTTACCGCTTCTCCCTTCTCCGATCCTCCCTGCATCGCGCTGAATGAGCGCGATGCATAGAGGAGCTGAGCGGCGCGGCTGCCGGCTCCATAGACTCATAGGGTCTAAAGGGGTTAATCAGAGCTGCTGGGTCTAATTAGACCCAGTACAGCTCTGATCACCTGTCCCCAGTGACAGGTGGGCATTTACCCTGTAACTGAGGCTCTTATAGATGCCTCAGTTACAGGGGAAAACTTGTAATAGAAAAAAAAAAGTAAAATGTAAAAAAAAAAAAGTGAAAATGACCCCCAGGGGTTTTTTATGACCTCATGGGGGACATAAAGTAAAAACACACTCACACACACAAAAAATTAACCCCTTCACGCTCTACATCCGATATATCGGACGCTGAGCGCAGTGACACAGCACTCAGCTTCTGATATATCAGATGCGAGCGCTACTTGTATGGCATGGCAGCAGGCATAGCGTGGAAGAGCAGGCGTAGCGTGGAGGAGCAGGCGCAGCGTGGTGGAGCAGGAGTTCTGTGGTGGAGTAGGTGTTCTGTGGAGGAGTAGTAATAGTGTGTAGGAGCAGGCGTTGCGTGGGGGAGCAAGCGTTGCGTGGGGGAACAGGTGTTGCGTGGGGGAGCAGGCGTTGCGTGGGGGAGCAGGCATTCTGTGGAGGAGTAGTATAGCATGGAGGAGTAAGCGTTCTGTGCAGGAGCAGGCGTAGCGTGGAGGAGTAGGCGTTCTGTGGTGGAGCAGGCGTAGTGTGGAGGAGTAGTAATATCGTGGGGGAGTAGACCTTGTGTGGAGGAGCAGGCGTAGCGTGGGGGAGCAGGCGTTGCGTGGGGTAGCAGGCGTTCTGTGGAGGAGTAGTAATAGCATGGAGGAGTAAGCATTCTGTGGTGGAGCAGGCGTAGCGTGCAGGAGTAGGCGTTCTGTGGTGGAGCAGGCGTAGCGTGGAGGAGTAGGCGTTCTGTGGAGGAGTAGTAATAGCGTGGGGGAGTAGACGTTGTGTGGAGGGGCAGGCGTTGTGTGGAGGGGCAGGCGTTGTTCTTTGTTGTTCTACTTAGGTTGTGTACTACCCCCACCATGTCCCAGAAGTCATACACTGACTTGTAAGTATATAATTAAATGGCCTCCGATATGGAGTCTGCTAGTGGGGACGAGTGTGGGGACGTTTTGTTTGTGCACCTCTTCCTCATAAAGCGACTCTGAGGAACCCCCGAGAAGGCGCTTTCATGGAGGGATGTTGTTTTCAAATAGGGTCAGTTTTTAGGGCTTCCTACTGTACTGATCCCCGAGGGCATCTACAAATGTTTTATGGTGCCAAAAAAAATGTAAATGTCGGTACTCCAAATGTCATTGTCTTCCGAGCCCTGCCCTGTCTCCATCTTTTAGATTATTGGCATGTACCCGAGAGAAGTTGCATGATGATTTTTGGGGTGTTTGCCTCCAGTTGCATGAATTGGGTAAAATACTTTTGACACTACAATTACAAATTTTGAGAAATTGCAAAGCAAATTTTACTCGTCACCATTCAATTTGTGTTACATTTGAGCCAGGATCTTATGGGTTAAAATGCTCATACAACCCTAAATAAATTATTTGAGGGTCGCTCTTTCCTAAAATGGGGTCACTACATGGGGGTTTCTATTGTACTGGTACCTCAGGGGCACCCCAACACCAGTCTAGTGAAACGGGTGCTCCAAAAGCTAGTTTTTGATTGTCCCTTCTCCGGTCTGCTGTGTCCCCAGCCTGTAGACTATTGCTACACATGGGGCATTGCCATACCCAAAGTAAACCCACTGAATGATTTTTGGGGTGTTTATCCACAGTGGGATGAGTTGGGCTGAATACATTTGACCCAGCATCTCAGGGGTTGAAATGTTCATACAACCCTAGATAAATTCTTTGAAGGGTGCCCTTTCCTAAAATGGGGTCACTACTTGGGGGTTTCTATTGTACTGGTACACCCCAACACCAGTCTAGTGACATGGGTGCTCCAAAAGCAAAATTTCGCTCCTTCCCTTCTCAGCCCCGCCGTGTGCCTAACCTGTCAATTTTTGGCACATGTGTGGTATTGCAGTACTCGGAACAACCCAAAGAATTATGTTTGTGGTGTTTGTCTGAAGTGACATGAGTTGGACACAGTATATTAGGTGCGAAAATGACATTTTTAATATGCACCATTTACTTAGCATTAAATTTTGACCATCATGCTGGGGGTTAAAATGCTTGACACAACCCCAGATAAATTCTTTGAGGGGTCTAGTTTCCAAAATGGTATAATTTCTCAGGGGTTTCTATTGCACTGGTACCTCACGGGCCCTGCGAACATGACATGGCCCTACAAATCCAGACAGGTGAAAGTGGAGCTTCAAAAGCAAAATCTCACTCCTTCCCTTCTCATTCCTGCTGTGTACCCAGCCTGTCAATTTTTGGCACTTGTGTGTTATTGCCGTACTCGAGACGACCGGCAGAATGATTTTTGGGCTATTTGTCTAAAGTGGCATGGGTGGGATACAATATATTAGGCAGTAAAATTACATTTTTGAGATAAAACACATTTTTTACTCTGCACCATTTACTTTGCATTAGATTTTGGCCAGCGTGTTGGGGGTTAAAATGCTCACCACCAACCCCAGATAAGTCTTTGAGGGGTGTAGTTTCCAAAATGGTATAATTTCTTGGGGGGTTCTATTGCACTAGTAACTCACGGGCCCTGCGAACATGACATGGCACTCTAAATCCAAACGTGTAAAAACGGAGCTGCAAAAGCTAAATTTTGCTCCTTTCCTTCTCAGCCCTGCTTTGTGCCCAGCCTGTCAATTATTGGCACATATGTGGTATTGCCATACTCGGAACAACCTGCAGAATGATTTTTGGGGTTTGTTTAAAGTGGCATGGGTTGGGCACAATATATTAGGCACTAAAATGACATTTTTGAGATAAAAATGCATAGTTTACTCTGCACCATTTACTTTGCATTAGATTTTGGCCAGCATGTTGGGGGTTAAAATGCTCACCCCCAACCGCATGATAAATTCTTTGAGGGGGTCTAGTTTCCTAAATAGTTACATCTTTGGGAGTTTTCTATTATACTGTTACTTCAGGGGCTCTTAAAGTACACTGTGCCACCACAAAACATTTGCAGTCAAATTGGCCTTCCAAAAACCCAATGGTACAAACTCTGTTCTGGATGTCACTGTATGACTAAAGAGCAGTTGACATCCACATGTCTGGTATTACCGTACTCGGAAGAAGCAGGGCAAAAATTTTGGGATGTATATTTACCTCAAATTCCTTCTGAATTTGTCCATTTTAGGGCTAAATGAAAATAATCTTATTCAAAAATTTTAATTTCAAAATTTTCAATCCATTTTTGTTTGCTTCCAGAGAAAGATTTAAAGGGTTAACAGACTTCTCATGCTGATTTGAATAGCTTGAGATGTTAGGTTCATATAATGGTGTTACTTGAGGGGTATATAATACATAAGCCTTTATAGAGCACTTCCAAACTGAATTGGTCACTAAAAATTTAGTATTTTTCAAATCTCTTGAAAATCTTAAAAGTTGCTACTAAAACTTGAAACCTTCTCAGATCCATAAAAAAAATGGAAATGTAAAACAAATTATGGAAATAAAAATAAGACCAATGGCAAAAGGTTTCTACAAAAAAAAATTGTGGTATGACTTTTTGTCTAAAAAGTATAACATTTGAAATTTGAAAATTGTCATTATTTAAAAATTTTTCCTAAATTATTGAATTTTTACCCCCCAAAAAAGAAACTGATCACTGAAATGATAATACTAACATAAACTACAATATCTCGAGAGAAAACAATCTCAAAATCACAAGGATATCTTAAAGTGTTGAAAAGTTATTACCACAGGAAGAGAAACTGGTCAAATTTTAAGAAAAAGGTCTGAGCATTAACTTAAAAACCGGCTGCGTCATTAAGGAGTTAATATACCAACAGTTAATGAGGAAATTACTATTGTTAATACACATAATGATTATGTAGCAGATTTGATTAAGTCAGATGTAATAATGTGTGAATTTGCACAGCAAAGAAATTTGTTAAGTTTATGCTCTTTCTGATGTGAACAAGCTGATATTACAGGAAACCTACCACTTTGAAATGGCAGTTATAACCCTCAAATACCTTGCACCAGCTCAGGGTGCGAGGGTGCTGGAGCATATCTTCATTATTTGCAGAAACCACTGTATTCCTTTTTAAACTGTTTTATTCTTTACATTTCAACCACGCTTCGGCGCACCATGTGCTTGACCGTGCGTGTGTCTGATTAGGAGGTGCCGGAGAGCTCGGTGACGTCACCGGCTCCTCCTAATCAGGCACACGCATGGTCGCACGCATGGTGCGCCGAGCACATATCATGGTGCACCGAAGCGTGTTTGAAATACAGGCAGTCCCCGGATTACATAGAAGATAGAGTCTGTAGGTTTGTTCATAAGTTGAATTTGTATGTAAGTCGGAACTGTATATTTTATCATTGTAATCCCAGCCAGAACTTTTTTGGTCTCTGTGACAATTGGATTTTAAAAATGTTGGGTTGTCATAAGAATCAGGATTAACACTAAAGCTTCAATACAGACTACTGTGATAACTGTTACAACTAATCATTGTAGCCTAGGACAAAAGTACAATAAATTACCAATATCCAGAGGTCCGTTTGTAACTAGGGGTCGTATGTAAGTCGAGTGTTCTTAAGTAGGGGACCGCCTGTATAAAGAAAAAAACAGTTTAACCCTTCACGACATTTGACGTTCTATTACTGCATGGCGGGAGGTGCGTTTCCACAAAATGCAGTAATGGTACGTCATGCTTCTGGCGCCGGCTCCAGAACGGAGCCGGCGCCAGAAGCTGCGGGTGTCGGCTATATATTATAGCCGACACCCGCCTCTAACACCCGCGATCGGAGATTTCTCTGATCGCAGGTGTTAACCCCTGACACGCCGCAGTCACGCTGACCGCGGCGTGCTAGGGGCATTTGAGAAGAATCGGACCCCCCGCGGCGCTTACCGGGGGGGTCCGCTGCTCCGATCGCAGCCCCGGGACTGCCAGATCCTCTTCTGTGAGCCGGGTCCGTGCCTTCTGGCAGGACCTGGCTGTAACACACTGAGCATGCGCAGTCCTTTAAAGACACAGCGATCTATCGATTGCACCATAATCTTTCTATATTGGAAAGATATGCATTACAACAACTTAGACAAGACCCTGACCTAATAATTAGGTCTGCAGACAAAGGGAGGCAATACAGGAGGTCCCCTACTTAAGAACACCCGACTTACAGACGACCCCTAGTTACAAACGGACCTCTGGATGTTGGTAATTTACTGTACTTTAGCCCTAGGCTACAATAAACAGCTGTAACAGTTATCAGAGGTGTCTGCTATTAAGATTTATTGTTAATCCTGGTTCTTATAACAGTCCAACATTTTTAAAATCCAGTTGTCACAGAGACTAAAAATTTTTTGGCTGGGGTTACATTTATAAAATATACAGTTCAGACTTGTATACAAATCCAACATAAACATAAAGAACCTATCCTGTACATAACTCGGGTACTGCCTGTAGTAGTTTTGGATGCCCCCCTCTAGCTTTGGGAGACAGGGACATTTACCGTCGCTAAGAATCCAATCCCACAACTTTGGTTCAAAGCCATCTATTTAAAATATTGAATGAGGGGGTCTCCTTGGGAATTTTGTTTGAAAAAATGAGAGATTATTTGTTTGTGGAGGATCCAGTCACACCAGTCTTTCACTCACTCCCCAAGGTCCATAAAAATATTTTTCCACCGCCTTTAAGACCTATAGTAGCTGGAATTTGAAGGGGGGGGGGGAGACTGGGAGAGTGGCTGGACCATTTTTTACAGCCCCTTACTAGGGTTACTCCCTCGTTTTTACAGTATACAAAACACTTGTGTCATGGTTACACCCGCGATCCGTACCGAGGATCGCGGGTGTAACCTGTGCCTGCTGCCGCTGTCCCCGCTCCCCCAGGTCGGTACTTACCTCTCCCAGCTCTTGATGGCTCCGTCGCGGTCCCGTCCAGGCCGCAGGTCTGCTTCCCAACTAGGCCGCGCACGTGGATCTTCGAGTCATTCTGCAGAAGAAAAAGCCCTCCGTGTTTCCAGACGCCTCCGTATTCCTGTGCTTTTCCAGATGCCTCCGTGTTTCCCGTGTTCCTGTGGCATTTCTGTATTCCTGTGGCATTCCTGTGTTCCTGTGGCGGTCCAGTATCGCGATGACCATCCCGAGGTCCTGCCATCCCGTGGTCCTGCCATCCAGTGGTCCTGCCTTCCCGAGGTCCCTACCTTGGCTGCCACCGTGGGCCTAGTAGCACCTGTGGAGCTACCTGGTGGCTCCCCACCGCAGCAAGACCATCCCGCTTAGCGGCGGGCTCTGGCGAAGACCAGGAGTCCAATTAGACTCCACTCCCGGGTTGAGGCTAGTATCATTATCCCCTGCAGTGGCCCAGGGAGTCCACAGACTTTAGCCTCAGAGACTCTTATCATACCCCAGTGTGTAACAACCTGTTATGAATCATGAGGGATGTTAAATGGCAAAAAGATTACAAATGGGCGTCATGTGATGTAACTGCGTTGTATTCGTCCATCCCCCATGATTTGGGTCTCCAGTTTCTACGCAGACACCTTGACAGGTATAGTACATTCAGTATCGCATTAAAAGAATATTGTTTTAGCCACAACTTTTCTGCTCCAGAATAATTTCTGTTTGTTTGATGGGAAGTACAATTTGCAAGTGGAGGGAGCCCCAATAGGGGCAAAATTTTCCCCCTCCATTGCAAATATTTATATGTCCCAATGGGAAGAATTCGCCATTTTTTCATCTTCCAACTCGCACCAGGCGTCTATAGTATGGTTTGGCCGTTACATAGACGACCTGGTGAGGGTTTGGAAAGATTCTGAATCCTCTTTTTATGATTTTGTTGAATATCTCAACGATAACTCTATGAATTTGATCGATCGGCGATTCGATCACATTTTTGGATGTTACATTAATTGGGGATAAAGATAGGGTGAAGAGTATCCTTTACAGAAAAAAGAGATGGAAAGGAATGCCGCGTTGTTGGCATCCTTATGCCATGCTCCTCATGTGATTGATAACATACCGTACAGTGAATTTGTGAGACTAAGGAGAAACTGTTTAGACTATATGGATTTTAACAGAGAAAAGGTCACACTCAAGGAGAGATTATACCAAAGAGGGTATGGTAAAATTGTTGTGGAAAAGGCAGATGGTAAAACTAAATACATAGAACACGCATTACTGGTAGATAAAAACAAAACAGATGCAACAACGAGTGGGAGTAGATACAACAACAGTAAAACTAATGGTTCTAGAGCCCATTTGGTTTTTCTACAGCCTATAGCAGGCAATTTAGAGACATTAGCAAAATACCGTAGTTCATAAATACACTCCCATACTGCTACAAGATCTAACTATCTCTAAAGTTTTGGATGAAGGAATCAGATGTGTGGCTAGAAAATCCCCTACTTTAGAAAGGGTTTTTTTTACCTAGCCTTTTTAGCAGCCAAAGTCCAGATCACACTTCTCTCAACACTGTAGGATGCTATAAGTGTGGTCATCAACATCAGTTATCCCATTAAATCTTACCCCAATTGCAATATCCACAATGCAATCTATATGATCAAGTGTGTGTCACAGTCTATAGGGATTAGTCCCTTAGGACTAAGTAAGTGGACTCCCTGGACCACCGCGGGAGATAACAACCGTAGTCGCACCCGGGAGCGGAGTCTAAGTGTACTCCTGGTCTTCGCCAGAGCCCTTCACAAAGCGGGATGGTCTTGCTGCGGCGGGAGTCACCAGGTCGCTCCGCGGGTGCGACCAGGCCTGCGGCGGCAGCCAGGGTAGGGACACGGGGACCACGGGACGGCTGGCAGGACCTCTGAAGGACGGCTGGCAGGACCTCTGAAGACCACTAGGATACTGGACCGCCACAGGATTGCAGGACCGCCACAGGATTGCAGGACCGCCACAGGAACAAGGGAATCACCACAGGAACAAGGGAATCACCACAGGAACACGGGAATCACCACAGGAACACGGGAATCACCACAGGAACAAGAAGGCGTATGGAAATGCTCAGGAAGGCTTTCACTCCAGAAGAATGACCTGAAGATCCGGCAGGGGATGCTGAGAGTCGCCAGGCTATATAGCCGAGCCAGGAATGCCAGAGCCAATAAGGAGGACGCTGGCCCTTTAAGGCTGGGAGAAGTCTGTGCGCTCCCCCTTTTGTGGCAGGAGCACGCGACTGCATGAAAGAAGCATGCGGCCTACACCCTGGGAGCAAGAGTGCAGGCCGGAGCCAGGAGAGGTAAGTGAGAGCTGGGGAGTGGGGACCGCGGCAGCAAGCACGGGTACACCCTCAATCCGTACCGAGGCTCGCGGGTGTAACCGTGACAGTGTGGGGAATGTAATAAACAAATTACAAACTACAGGCCCCCCTTAAAGTCAGGATCAGGCGTCATTTGTCTGATATTACAAATGAGGCAGTATGTGTTTCTGCGGCCACCAAACGTTTTAGGAAAGTACATTAAAAAAAATAAAATTAAATTAAAAAATCAACCCGTCATTTTTTGTGGATGGGAATTGATAAAGTTACACGCCACATTAGGGGTGGTAACATTAAAACTTCTCAACCGAGAAACTTTTTGGATTTTTGTTATTGAGTCTGAATAAGAGGCAGGATCTTATCCTTAGGGTACATTCACACAGCAGTATGCCCGCCGTGCGGGCACACCACCGTGTGCTTGAGAGGAGGAGGAGGCGGCCCCTCCTCCCTCCATAGAGAATAGCGGCGCACGGCCGCCGAAGATAGAGCGTGCTCTTTTTGCGGTGTGCGGGCCGGATCGGTGCCACACATGTGTGGCACCGTATCTGCGGCGCGCCGCTATTGCCGTCTATGGGGACGTACATGCGGCCGCATGTACGTCCCCGCAGACGGCCATGTGAATGTGCCCTTATCTATATATATATATATATATATTACTCACCGGCCACTTTATTAGGTACACCTGTCCAACTGCTCGTTAACACTCTAATCAGCCAATCACATGGCGGCAATTCAGTACATTTAGGCATGTAGACATGGTCAAGACAATCTCCTGCAGTTCAAACCGAGCATCAGTACGGGGAAGAAAGGTGATTTGAGTGCCTTTGAACGTGGCATGGTTGTTGGTGCCAGAAGGACTGGTCTGAGTATTTCAGAAACTGCTGATCTACTGGGATTTTCACGCACAACCATCTCTAGGGTTTACAGAGAATGGTCCGAAAAAGAAAAAACATCCAGTGAGCGGCAGTTCTGTGGGCGGAAATGCCTTGTTGATGCCAGAGGTCAGAGGAGAATGGGCAGACTTGTTCGAGCTGATGGAAAGGCAACAGTGACTAAAATCGCCACCCGTTACAACCAAGGTAGGCAGAAGATCATCTCAGAACGCACAGTACGTCGAACTTTGAGGCAGATGGGCTACAGCAGCAGAAGCCCACACCAGGTGCCACTCCTTTCAGCTAGGAACAGGAAACTGAGGCTACAATTTGCACAAGCTCATCGAAATTGGACAGTAGAAGATTGGAAAAACGTTGCCTGGTCTGATGAGTTTCGATTTCTGCTGCGACATTCGGATGGTAGGGTCAGAATTTGGCGTCAACAACGTGAAAGCATGGATCCATCCTGCCTTGTATCAATGGTTCAGGCTGGTGGTGGTGGTGTCATGTTGTGGGGAATATTTTCTTGGCACTCTTTGGGCCCCTTGGTACCAATTGAGCATTGTTGCAATGGCACAGCCTACCTGAGTATTGTTGCTGACCATGTCCATCCCTTTATGACCACAATGTACCCAACATCTGATGGCTACTTACAGCAGGATAATGCGCCATGTCATAAAGCTGGAATCATCTCAGACTGGTTTCTTGAACATGACAATGAGTTCACTGTACTCAAATGGCCTCCACAGTCACCAGATCTCAATCCAATAGAGCATTTTTGAGATGTGGATCATGGATGTGCAGCCGACAAATCTGCGGCAACTGTGTGATGCCATCATGTCAATATGGACCAAAATCTCTGAGGAATGCTTCCAGCACCTTGTTGAATCTATGCCACGAAGAATTGAGGCAGTTCTGAAGGCAAAAGGGGGTCCAACCCGCTACTAGCATGGTGTACCTAATAAAGTGGCCGGTGAGTATATATATATATATAGATATATACTTGCAACATATAGATATATACTTGCAACATCCCCCACCGGGGCCTAGACTTTTTCTTTTGGGGCCTGGAGACAGCCGGGGCCCGGAATACCGGAGTGGCTGGCGGTTGCGGCCTAGGCACGCTAGTGTCACGGTGCTTGGTATGGGGACCTGAGGGCTGTCCTACAGCCTGGCAGGTCTCCAGAAGGTGGTGTTGGAAAGAAATGAGGGAGAGTCTGTTATAGTGGTTCTCCCTGGGGCAACCCTTTGGGGTCTGGAGTATGAGTCCCTGTGTAGTGGATAGGGTGCCCGTGATGGTGACAGCCGTAGTAGCAGGGATCAGACGGAGGCAGACATTGTCTAAAAGCAACTTACAGTTCTTTATTGGAACCAACAGGAACAGTGGATAACGAGCCAAACGAATATTGACAAATAGGAAAATGCTGGGGATGCACTTGGAGAGGGAACCACAGGGATTGATCACCAGCTTGGATGCAGGGGCAGGCTGGGAGATAGCTATGTCCTAGTAGGATGCTTCAGCTTGTCCTGGGTTACTTCAGATATCACCCTTGAAGGTAGGATGATACCCCTTTTTCTCTCACTAACTCTTCAGAGATGCTCAGGCAATCGTCTGGCTCTCCTCTGTCTGACTAGACTGGTCTGATCTGGTTTACTGGCTGCACTGTACTGGTCTCCCTCAGAGACCAACTGAACTAGTCTGTCTGACTGACTCTTGTCAGTCTTCCTCTGACTGACTCCTGTCAGACTAACCTCTTGACTGACTGTCTTGTCAGTCTGCTCTGACTGGATTAACTCTAGAAGTTTCCTGACCAGGAGTTTTATCACTCCCCCTGGTCAGGTGGTGGTTACTCCTCCAATGACATCCCAGCTTACAATATAACATTAGAACAGATGTGATTGGCTGATGGAATGACATCACATTAAACAATTAACTCCTGCCTTACTAGGCAGGATCTACCGCTGCAGTGTTCCCCGTGTTGTGTAGTGACCTGCTGTGGGGTTGAACAGACTCCACACAGGTTGCAAGCTACATATTGGGACGTATTCGCAACAACCCCTCTGCTTTGTATCGGCAGGGGTGTTGCATATATATATATATAAAAAAGGTTGTAGCAGCACTCAGTATAAATGTAAATATAAAAAAAATACATCATCTAAGAACAACCTCAAGAAAACTCAACCACATACTCTACAAAGATGACCGACTATAGACAATGGGGCTCATTTACTTACGCAGTCCTGTCAATATCCCCGCTGTGTGTTGTCCGACAATCGGTTTTTAGTGTCCGTCTACTGTCTATTTATGGCCTTATCCAACAATCTGACACTAATTGACCCAGAATTCTGGAATGTTTTCTCTTGATGGGGCACATGTATCTTAAGCTTGGCTTTGAGCACCTACTTTTTTTTGTTTGGCTTTTCTACTACATGTGGTCGTCAGGTCTTTATTGAATTTGTGACTTACCAAAATGCACCAAAAAGTCGCAAACAGCTCTAAGCTGTTTTCTATACCTGGCGTAGTCACAATATAAAAAAGTTGCACCTTTCAAAGCTGGAAACCTGGAAAAAGCCAAGCCAAAAATGACACGGATTCTAATGTGAAACTAACCTAATACTTATTTCACACGAATGCTGTCTTTTTTTTTTTTTCAAACAGGGAATTAAAAATGCATTCATGTTTTCTGCTTTGTCTTTTAGGCAAGTACCATATTCGTATACAAGAATATATGAACGGGTGAGTGAGAAAAGCTGCGTATGTAGTTGAGGCCTATGCCACGCATGTGATTTCATGACCCGCAGAGAAGGGGGTCCAGTGACCGTGGGCTCGTGTTTTTGTCACTAGTCGTTCAATTTGATAAGTATGTGTTTTTATAAAAGTTGTAGACTCTCACAATGCTCCAGTAATAATTGGACAGAAGTTGTCATTCCGAGCGCTCGTCACTAACTTCCTGCCTGGCCTAACAGCCAATCCGTGTGAGTACAGGAAGTCCGCTGTCTGACATGTTGGTACACCCCGAGGTGAAGTAAACCGGAAGTGTTTTGTACCGGAGATGTCTGACATGTTGGTACACCCCGAGGTGAAGTAACCGGAAGTGTTTTGTACCGGAGATGGATCCGGGTATGCACGGTTGACCTGCGGAGAGCAGACACGTCAGTCGCACCTCCCGGTTGCTTACCGTCTTGTGGAAAGCCTGGGAGGTAAGTATTAGTACTGCTTCTATATAGCATGGTGTCTGTTCCGGATAGGAAGGACTGACAAGTAGTATTGGTTTCTGGACGTCATGCACGGGTGCATATAATGGCAATTGATGAAGTTCTATACACCCCGAGGTTTACAGTGACAGCTCTGATGTCATATCTATAGATGTATCTAATCTGGGTACAGTTTTGTTCTCTTTGTAGATTGAACCATATAGCAATATTCATGCAATAACAATGCAGAGATATTCACCTAATAAGTGAATAAATATAATTTGCTTGTAACTAATATAGTGGTAAATATTTGCACATTGGAGCACATTTAAGTTTAGGCACTTCTAGATGTAAGCTGCTTGCACAGGTATTTACGAAGTTTTCGAACCACTAATGTGTAACACAAGACCTTTTTGTGGCGCAGCTGCACTAGCCACCATACAAATGCTGCTCATTTGGACCGTGCGCCGGATTTAACATGCAAAGTCTGTTGCACGCCCTATGTTAAAGATACACCACAAAAACTTGGTGAACTCTCTCGACAGAAATCATGAATCTATCTGTCAAACCCAGCATTATACACAGCAGAGCACTTTTAGTGCAGTTTCCCACATTCATAGTAAATGTACCCCATCATCTTGTTTTCTTTTTGTGATGGTGATGTTTGAAGTTTAGAGTGTGTGGTCAGAACTGCTGACAGTCCCATAGAATAAAATAGAACATTGCTGTATTTATATGGGACACTAATGAAGCAGGTTCAGATCCACTAGGAAAGTTATAAAAACTGAAAAAACAGTGTTCAAGTCTTACACTGCAAATGGCTTGTTTGACTTGGGTTCTACTTTGAATTTCTTTGTTAATTTTCTGCAGGGTGAGCAACTGACTTGTTACCATGGAGAAGCTGGGTATGAATTTTGGAGGAGGCCCTAGCAAGAAAGAACTTCAAGAGTTGGTGGAGACGCAGAGGAAGCAGCTACTTCAATATCAGACTCGTTTAAAAGATGTTGTGCGAGCATACAAGAGTCTCTTAAAAGAAAAAGAGGCTTTAGAGGCCAGTCTTCATGTGCTGTCCACTACACAGGAGCCAGGAACGCTATCTACAGATGTTGAGGAGCCACTTGATGACCAGCATTCCATACACAGTGAAGACAGTGTAGATACAGCGGGAAGCATACCCAGTGCCAGAGGTGGAGAAACCAGTGAAGATGAAAGACCAGAGCTTGCCCAGCACATCAGTGGTTTAGAGGAGGCAAGCGGTTCTGAAAGTGGGGTCAGTACAGCCAGCGGAGATGGTGGTCCTTCTACTACAGCAGATACAGACAGAAGGATAGTGCAGCTAAAAAACCAGCTTGCCACGTTAACCAGGTGACTTTCCCATTCCAAGTAAATTATTTAAGTAGTCCCCATTTGCTTTATATTGCATTCATTAGTGATACTTGTGTTATTTTCAGAACCCTATTTTGTACACCTTTGAAAACGGATTTAAATGTATTTGTTGCAAAGTGGCAACATTGCTGCATGAAACAAATTATTTTGGTAGCCTGACTGACTTTCATAAATATTTATACTTTTCTAAAAGAGAGTGGGGGACATTTACTATGGTGTTTCCGCCAGTTTTGTGGCGCTTTCACCGCATCTTCTGCTCTCCTACCTATTTATTAGCTGGCGGGGACAGAAAAAATAACTTTTTCCTCCTGCTCCGACTCTTCTCTGAAAAGGGGCGTGGCTTTGACGGAGTGGAAACTCAGACACAGTTAATATGTGTCACAGTCATTTTTGGACGCTGTAAACTGGCGTAAAGTAGACCAAAAGAAATTTGGTCTAGCAGGGACACAAAACAGTGCTATTGCACTGTTGCCTGTTCTCTGACTGTTGGACACATTTCTGGTTCTCGGGACAGATTTTGGTCCCAGGGACAGAAAATGGTCTCGGCGCCAGAAAGTATCTGCACAGCTCCACAATATTAAATGTGTATCTTCTTACCGAGAGCAGGTCGGTAACAAAGCCAATGCAGACACCAACACTTTATGTAAATGTCCCGCAGTGTGTTGCCAGTTTTGTGCATGCAAACATGTGACAGATCTAGTTGTGTTAAGTTGAAAGGAGTTGAAACATACCCATGTGAGCTTTTACAAAAAATTATGGCTACAAGTACAAGCAATCCTCCTCATTTTTCCGCTAGTGACAGCTGTAGGTGCTGTAGAATAGCTCAGAGTTCTGCAATCCTCCACTGAAGGACTTTTGGGAATTTCATAATTTTTATGCAGGGACAAACGTGTCTTCTGAAGCCTTTCCTCTAATTAGGTCTGTTGTTTAGCATCCTCAACCTACAAGAAAGTGTTTGAAGTTCTTTGTGTTATCTTAAAAGACAAAAAAGATGTTTGCTTGTTATTAACAGATCATTTGCAAGCTTTTTTTTTTTTTTTGTCAATGTCTATCCTTTTGTTTTTTTGAAATTCCAATATCTCATGTATGAAAATTCACTTTTTACTAAATAAAAACATGTTTTGTACAACATTTGGTTAATCTATAACTTCAAACTTTTTTGTATTTTCAGTGCTTTGGCCACTGTTACTCAAGAGAAGTCACGCATGGAAGCTTCGTACCAAGCAGACAAAAGAAAGGCGAAACAAGAGATGGAGGAAATGGCACAAACAATGGAGGAAGAGCACAACATCTTACGTGGGGAGATTGAGGGCCTACAGGCTCAGCTGGCGGAGAACAGGGCCAAACTTATTAATCAGCAACATGATCGAGCGCAAGAGCAGGCAGACCATGCAGTAATGCTGAAGGAGTTACAGCGTTTACTCCAAGGAGAAAGAGACCAGAGGCAAGAGGTGGAGCTGCGTCTGGAGGAAGCAAGACAAGAACTTGCAGGTAGATCTGAACTTGTAGTTCGAGTTGAGGCAGCAGAAGAACATTCCAAAAAGTTCCGTAAAGAAATTGAAGAGCTGAAAAAGGAACTTCTTGAGGCCAGAAGACAAAGATCAGAGCCTGATCCAATGGTTCAGAAGCTACAGGAAGAGCTTTGTGCAGTGAAGAAAGATCTGGAAGGTCAGCTACAAGATGAGAGACGTAAGGTATGTTCTTTGGATCAGTAGTGTCCACAGATGGGTTTCAGAGGGAAAAAATGAGACGTTGCCTTGGGAACGATTGGATCACAAAGTATATCAGAAAGTTGACTGCTTCTCCAGGAAAATGATAATCATAAAAATAGTCATACTGACCTAAGCACCCACTATTCTGTTTTTAATGCTACACGATTTTCCCAGCACTCTGAACTTTTTCTGGTTCAGCAATGACCTCTCAACATAGGGGATTGTCATTGATTCTACCAGTCACTATTACAGTCAGTGATTGGCTACGGCGCCTGTGCCTGGGCGCTAACACTTTTTTTTTTTTTTAGGTATCCTTTAGGTATTTGACTTTCACATAATTTTGGAGCTTCTCTATGAACAGTTATTTCAGTGATTGAGATTATCAGAAATATAATAAAATGGATATAGCCTAAAATTTCAGCTTTTAAAAATACAAATGATAAACCTTTAAAATAGAAATCTTCCAATAGTAACTGGACACAATAAGATTATTCTAATCATTGCATGGCATGCCTGAATTGATGAGAAGATCTGCGGTTTTCCACAAAGTACTGATTGCTAAATACACCATTCAGTGAGAGGGACAGCATTCTGGTACGGACAAGGAGAGGGCTTCCTGTCTGCTCAGGCAGAGTTTTGAAGAGAGCCAGAGCTGTAAATCAAAATAGGGAGTCAATGTTCACTGGCCACCTGAAGAATACATGGCTGTTCTAGTCAGAATATGACTTTTTATACTCATTTGCATAAGGTACAGAGCCTCGGTGGCAGATAGTTTTAGGTCATATAGGGAGGACTTTTAACCCTTTACCAGCAGATATTACTGGTGTGAGGGGTATGTTAAATTGATGTATAGGATAAAACATGGCTGCTTTCTTCCATGTATTGGTACCATGCTTTCCTTATGTTTTGATGAGTATTTTGCTTAATATGCTACATTTGATAGAGTAGAGACACAGTTGACCACCTTCTTGTGTTTATGAAAGAGAAAATGTGTTATTGCTTTTATAGGACACCTATATGTGATAACATGAACTTCTGCACTTTGTTTCAGAGGCTGGAGGAAGATCATCACAGTCAAGAGAGGTTTCTGCAAGAGGAGGAAAGGATACGCTCCCTTGAGTCTCAAGTATCTGAGTTGTCCGAGCTTTTGGGAGCAGCAGAGACATCCAAACAAAGGGACCAAGTTACTATTCGTAAACTACGAGAGCGCCTCCTTCAGCTAGAAACTGAGAACAAAACAATTGCTATGGCCACTTCAATACATCCTCCATCTGAAACCCTTGTCATGAAATCTTCAGTGGGTGAGGACAATGAGGAGAGTTCTGAGCAGCGTGGATCAGCTATATTTTACCAACAAGAGCTCCAGCAGGTAAAAGAAGAATTTGAGCGTTACAAAGCCCGAGCTCAAGGAGTACTAAGAACCAAAGGGGCCCGTGAAGGAGAGCTGGAAGCTGGCAAGCAGAAATTGGCAGATTTGAAAGAAAAGTACCTCACCCTAAGATTGTCTTCTGAAGAAGCAGAGAGTAAATACAAAGCAGAAATGGAGGCTGCACGCAAGGAACTTGTACTGTTAGCTCAGACTCACCGACAGGAGCTTGAACAAGTGCGGAAAGAAAGTCGGGAGAATATAGCTAGAATGGAGGAAGAGTTGAGACAACACAGAGAACGTGTTTTGGCTGTGCTAAATGAGAAAGAACAAGAACTTGAAAGGTTGAGAGAAAGCAAGATTCCACTTAGCATATGTCCACCTTCACCAGACCCCTTAGAGAATGGCTTAGAACTTCCTACAAACAATTCATCTGCTTTTCTTGTATATGTAGATCAACTGTCTCATAAAGAAGCAGAGATTGGGAACCTTCGTCGCAAAAAACATGAACTTGAGGCAGAATTGCAAAGCATGCAAGAACGGTTAGCAGAGAAAAATGAGGAGACTCATACTTTACATGAGCAGGTTGAAAAGGCAATGCGAGACAAAAGCAGGGAGGGTGCAAACTTGGAATATTTGAAAAATGTTTTGTTGGGATTCTTGACACTTTCAGATCCCCTGGGTAGACAACATACATTAAGTGCACTTCTGACTGTGCTTCATTTCTCCCCAGAAGAGAAAAAAGCTGCACTCAGAGCACAGGATGGCAGTCGGTGGTGGGCAGGTGCTAAGAGGTGATGTAACATCACTAAACCAGGGTATTAAAACATTATTATATATGACAGCACTTTTACCAAGTGATTTTTGACATTTTCTGAACTATGTAGTATTTTATATTTTGGGACCATTAATATATGCTGACCTTGCTGGGTTTTAGGGACGCCATGTCATATGTAACTTGTAAAATTTGCATCCTCCTGTGTAAGGTTTATTTGTTTTAATATTCTGTTAATAATGTAAAGAAATAACTATCTTCAGTATTGTAAACCATCGGTAAAAATTTATCGGTCACGCTTTTGTTTGGAAACGGCATTGACAGCTTGCAAGAAAAAAAAAACATTCTCTAGATTCTGGGGGAAGTATAGGACATTTCAGTCAAAATCTGCAGATGATAGTCTGAAAATTCAAGTAATTGTACCCTTAGGACTCTCACAGGAATAGCCCAATGAGGAGTGAATGCTGTTCCCCTCTCTCCTTTTCCATAGGGAGCCATGAAGCCCGTCAGTACATGTGGGTAAAGATAAAGCATGCTTTATCTTTTTTCCTGTGGACGGTGCAATATAATAACACACGTGAACTCGCTGTACCATAAGCGTCTATGGAGACCATTAAAATTGTGTGAAAGGGGCCTTTCAATGCATTGTTTTAGCTAATCCAGTGTGTGAGCGGGGAACAAATTAAATCTTTGCTACATTGTCTACTGGGATAGAGAAAGTTTTCCCCATCTAAAATGGCTTGTTAGACCTAAAGAGGAGAAACGGATGTTAAAGGAAAGCTACCATTTAGAAAAGTAAAAAAAAAAAAAAAATGCCCAACTCCACTCCTCTTGATGTTTATGCGGGCGCTGTCCTCTGCTGGGGTCATCTAGAAAAGAACCTTATAATTAGCAGCATGGAGATGTCCAGCTCTCTGGGCTGCTAATTATGCACAGCATAATATATAAAAGCCATCCCAAAAATATAAGCCGAGGCCCCAAATTTTGCCACAAAAAACTGCTCCAGCTGATGGCCGGGCCCCTGCCCCAGCTGCTGGCCCTGTTTGCCCAATTCCTAAAAAAAAAAGTCAAAACAACGCCTCCCCCCTCCTCCGCAGGTCTTCTCTTCCGTCTGACAGCAGCAGGTCCATGTGATCCTGGGGGGGGGGGGGGGGGGACGTCGGAAAGGTGAGTTGACTTTTTTTTTTTTTTTTTCCTTGACTCCAGTATAAGCCGAGTTTGAGTTTTTCAGCACATTTTCTGTGCTGAAAAACTCGACTCATACTCGGGTATATACGATAAATTAAAATTACATTTACATTTGTAAAAAATCGTGATTTTTCTGCTAGTCAGGTAAAACTTAAATCTAACAAATTATGGATTTGTCAGCATTTTCTGTAAATATAATAAAGACATGATTTTAATCAGCCGGCTATGCTGTACATTTATCTCTGCTTCTATATAGGCAAGATTTGTAGATAGATTGCTGACAAGTGTTTTATCCCATAGGCAAATTACAGTGGTTGTCTGCATTCATGTACACTGCAAACCTTTTACAGGCAAATTGCCCCAAAAACTCATAAACATTGTTAACGGTACAACGGCACCAGCTTTTACCCCACTAAACGAACAGTACGCTCATATAAAATATCTTTTCTAAAATTCCCTCTTTAGTTTACCTATATAATAAAATAAATCAGGGCAGCACGGTGGCTGAGTGGGTAGCACTACTTCCTTGCAGCGCTGAGTTTATATGTTCTCTCCGTGTTTCCGTGGATTTCCTCCAAGTCCTCCGGTTTCCTCACACAAGCCAACGATATACTGGAAGTTTGATTAGATTGTGAGCCCCATGGGGACAGGGACCAATGTAGCAAGCTTTGTACAGCGCTGTGTAATCTGTAGGCGCTATATAAATTATTATTAAATCACCTCCCACGAGAGAAGTATCTATAACCTTTGTATCATATTGTTAACAATGACAATCTTTTCTTTCAAATATCTGGTCACATGTCATCTTGTGGTTCTATGAGCCAAACACAAGAGGTGCATTCGGACAAAGTTGAAAATGCGAGCTGCAGAAACGTTTCCAATTTCCACTATTACTTTACCCAGGAGTATCTCTGGTACTGTAGATCACAGAATAAAAATGCTGATTTGAAGATGAGATTCTGATCTTTGATATAAGGTGCAATATAGCCCAAGATATGGGTCTCTGAAGCAATGCTACCCCTCCAGTCTCTAAAAGGGGAGTTCCATAAGGAACTCTCCTCAGCTCATGCCTTTGGAGTTTGTTACTTTTATTAACTGGGAAAAAGGTGAGTTTTGGATGAGAGAATGCTATAATCGATGTCACATACCTTACATGAATGCTGGTAATTTTGTTTTGTTAAAATTCTTAAAGGGGCCATTAAACCCCTTCATGACGACGGGTCATTGGTGCCTGAATTTTCAGATTAATCTTTAACCTCTTGCCTCTGATGCTCTTTTTCGAAAAAAAAACCTATATTGCTACCTGTGAGGCACTATCTTCTATCTCAGGGGCCACTCCATCATCCAGACATTGCCAACCTGAAGTTACAGCATGGATCCTAAAAGGAACATTCTAAAAAGTAAGGGCTTTTGGGACAAAGTGATTGAAACTCTAGTGGCCAGTTGGAAGGGAGTAACAAAGTAATTTATGTAAAATTCTTTAAGATATTCTAAAGCTGGTGGCATGATAGGGGGCCTGATCAGAAGAAACTGAATTTTATGCAGATACTGGATTTTCTTCAAGAGGGTTTCTCCAAGGGACGAAGACCCCATACATTGAAAGTGCAAACATCAGCTTTGAGCATCTTTTTCGACGCCCATGATTATTCCCTCCTCTACTTCCTGGTGTTAATATGGTGGTGTGAAATTTATTTAACCTTTCCTGGTGTTATTTGGTAGGCACTGGTGAGGGGTTGCTAGGGAGGGAAATTTAAACTCTCGACTTCCTGTTCCTACAGGGCAAAGGAGCAACCTGAGTCATGGTGGTCCCTTTTTCATACTTTGGTGTTTATTTTGTGTATGTTGCAAAAGGGCGAAAAAGTGCCGGGAATAACTATTATTATATTTTGATAGATTGGACATATTGGAAGTATGCAATACCTAGCATGTTTGATAGTGTTTTTTTATGTCCATTTAAGGGAAAGGGATGTGACTTTTTTTTGTGTGTTTTTTTGCACAGGTGCTTATCTTTTAGTATTTTCCATTTACAGAGATATAAGGGCTTGTTATCTGCGGGGCAATTTGTATTTTCTAGTGGCATCATTTTTTACTTTGTTCATTGTAGAGGGAAGCTGGAAAAAAATTCCAAATGTGATAGCATTCACAAAAAACACACGTGCACCATATTACTACAGGCCTTTGTTTTGTATTTTTTTTTTTTAAATCCTGTGCAGTCCAAATAACAACTCACTTTTATTCTTTGGGTCGGTACGATCACAGTGATGCCAAATTTATATAGTAGGGAGGGACTTGCTGCATCGTGACATACTACTACTACTACTACTACGTTCCGCTTTTAGCCCTTGCTGCCAAAAGCTGCGGGTGTCAGCTGTTTATTACAGCCGACACCTGTCTCTAACACCCACCAGTGGCAAATATCTGGGGGTAGGGTCCATGGCCTCCATATTAAACAGGAGATTCTTCTATTTAATAGGACAACATTGTGTTTGTAGTTGCCATGGTTTAAGAGACAAGAATGTTTAAAGTGGAACATTGTTTTGACATGTATATATGTGCTAGGACGTATATAGTCATATGTTGTGAATGGGTTAAACACGCCATTGTGGATGCAGCACAAGAAAGCATCCCAAAGAATGCTTCATTCTTACCATAATGGTATAATCTTTAGTAGTATTTCATGTAAATTTTATTTGATTACACATTTTGAACCTTGCAGGGTTGTTCCTCAAAGCATGAGACATTTGCAAGCAAAGATGACTGAAGAATCCAAATAACTATTTTATTGCTAGACCAGAATGTTGTTATGGAGGTCCGGTAGTGAATGGTATACAGGCCACTGTAATTTTATTTTAAAGATTTTTTTTTTATTTTAAAAGACCCGAACTACATGTTTCAAATCATGCATATAATGGAATATATAGAACTACAAAGCACACGGTAGAACTAGAACATTACAATTTTAAGTGGTATTTATTTTAAGTTTCTTTACTAAACCCTAGAAAATATGTCAAATGACTGTTCTAGTGCATTTACCTTTTAAAGGGAACCTGTCATCAGAAATTGGCCTAATAAACCACTACCAGTATGTTGTCAAGCAGTTGAACAGCTTCTATATCATGTATCTTGGTGATGCTTGGTGGCATCATCCAGAAAATCAACTTTGAAGTTTAATGTATAAAGTCAGGGAGATGGAGAGTTTAACATTTAAGTCAAGCTCTCCCTGCCTCTGAACACCTCCTCCCATGTGATTGACATAATTCGCCAGACTTCAGGAGAAATTACAGTAAGGCGGAATTTTAAGGCAGTGTTAAAATCTCCGACTCCTTGACTTCTTTAAACCAATTTACATCTCACGTCAAAGCCGTTTTTTTTTTTTTTTTTTTTTTAATATGGTGCCACCACACTAGGCCATAAAAGAAACATCATCTAGAAGCTGCTCAGCTGCTAGTGGTTTATGAGGCCAATTTCTGATGACAGGTTCCCTTCAAGGCCCCGTTGTTCTCAAAATCATGTTTGCCTTTATGGATTTCAGACCTTTTTTTTTTCCATCAGCTATTCTGCCACTTTACGTTTTGTCTATATATAAATGAGGTGCAACAGCTCCCAAAAGCACAGAGGGTGCAGGATGCTGTACATCTTGCATGAGAATACAGCAGACGGTGGGTGGAGGGAAAAGCAGAGCAGGGATGCGGTCACAAGGGCTTCAGGTGGGGGTTTAAAAGCCAGAGCCCCTGGTAACACCCCTTGTGCCTCACTTTCATACAGATGAAAGTAAATTTTATAGATAAAATACTGTAGTTCATAAGAAATATTTCCCCATATTTGCACTGTTGGGAGCTGCCTAGCAGTGTGAATGGTTGATAAAGTGGAGAATATGTGGCAGATTTCCTTTTAGGTGAACTATATTTTATGTTGGAGCGATTTATTTTTAGTGTACTTGGAGGAGGTTTCAGAAATAGAACCAACAACAAGAAGCATGTACACATCTTAAAAATTCAGACAATACATTTCTAGCTCTGTTGATAATGGAATTACTCTTTTTATTTAATCCTAGTTTACCCAGCAAAGCTTACAAGTGAGCTCCATAACACAGGAAGTGTCAGCCTAGGGACCCAGCGTGTCCATGTGCATGGGGTTTACAATGCGTGCTTCAGTGGCCAGTGTGAAAACTGCAATATTTCAAGTAACTGAAAAAAAAAATCTCCAAATCTTTTATAAAAATTTCATTTTCCGAAATAAGAATTTTGTTTATACATTCTCTTTAGAGATATTATGAACATTTTATTATCTGAAAGCTGCTAATGCAGGTATAAATAAATCATAATTTATAAGTGTTCTGCAGGATAAGAAAAAATTACTGTGCACATAACCTACATTTCTGTTCTATACATAAAAATTTGGTGGTGTTTCTAATGCACTTGAATAAACCTATTCATGTATGGGGTTTTCTGCCACAACAGACCATTCTGTAAGATTTTCTCTGTCATTTTAATCCCCCATGTTTGTTTAACACATTCATAGAGTAGACATTGGGCATGCTGCATACACAGAAACCCATAATGCAGTGTAATGAATGTGCATATGTAAAGAAATACAAACATCTATAAAGAACATACAGTACAAAATTAAAACATGCTTAAGTAAAGCAATACTATGAAATACATAGCAGCAAAATACTATACACAAATGTGAGCATAATTCGTTGCCTCTTGGAATCAAAACTTGCAAACCAAACGCTATCACTATCTCTTCTGTGTCGGCTGGTATTGGTGGTACAGAGTCTTTTAGAATCCAAAAACCCTTGATGGCATTGATCTCCATTATGATGTTATGGTTTTTACAGAATGTGTGTTCCTTTCATGTAAAAATCAGCAGAAGCATGTTCTACAAGAGTGCAGTATGTAAGTTAAAGGGAACCTGTCATCAGTGACCTCATTTTCACTAAAGACAGGTTGCAGAAGCCCATTACAACTGCATTGCAAATATGTCTTTCTGCCTTATCTCCCATCCAAGTACTAACTAGGCCCGACCATGCTTAGCTTCCTAAATCAGATTTTCTGTCTTCTCTAAGCACTTGCATTACAATCATTACAATATAACTGTGTGTTATAACTTACCTTGTGCCCTGACAGAATCCTCTGTGTAGTCCTAGGGGTTGGGCTTTGGTTTGGATGCATTCCAAAAAACATGGAATGCATCCTCAGCTCTTGGCCCCCACCTTTGTGCTCCTGTACAGCTCCTCCCTCCCTCGGTAAGGAAGTAGGAGGGAGGAGTTGTACAGGAGCACAAAGGTGGGGGCCAAGAGCTGAGGAGTAGTGATGTGAATTACGACTCAGTGAACTGGCTCATTAGGCTCCGGTCACTAAGAAGAGCCGGCTCTTCTGGCTCCTGAACGGCTCCCTATTACATCTATAATAGGGAGCTGCAGTCCACCACTTTTAGCCTGATTGTATTGGGCTAAATGGGGCGTGGTGAGCTGGTTAGGGACTAAGGGGTTAAAGGAAACCTACCATTTCAAATGGTCGGTGTAAGCTGTAAACACCGAGCACCAGCTCAGGGTGAGCTGGTGCCGATGCTTAGTTTCGTTAGTGTTATAAACCACTGTATCGCGGTTTTAACACTTTTTAAACTTTATAGCAGAAACTGCTTCGGCGCTGCGTGCGCACGATCGTGCGCGCGCCTACATAGGAAATGCTGCAGGCGTTGCGCGCGCACGGTCGCGCGCAGCGCCGAAGCAGCTTCTACTATAAAGTTTAAAAAGTGTTAAAACCGCGATACTGCGGTTTATAACACTAACGAAACTAAGCACCGGCACCAGCTCACCCTGAGCTGGTGCTCGGTGTTTACAGCTTACACCGACCATTTGAAATGGTAGGTTTCCTTTAAATAAGACAATGGCTCACTGAGGGGAGCTGGCTCTGGTCTTTGTGTAAAAGCTCTTAGAGCCAGCTTATTTGCGAACGACACAACACTACTTAGGAATAGGCAGCACAGACAAGTCACATGTTGTTGTTTTTTAAAATGCATGCAAACCAAAGCCAACCCTTGGGACTACACAAAGGGTGTCAGGGTGCTATGTAAGTTATAACACACTTACATAGTAATGCAAATGCTTAGAGAAAGCAGAACGGCAGATTTGTACTGCAGCTGTAAAGGGCTTCTGTCTTTAGTGAAAATGAGCTCCCCGGTGACAGGTTCCCTTTAAGCAGGTGTTCTGTTGTGCTTGTCATCTAGGTTTTTCTAAGTTGGAGAAATATGTTGTGTGCTTTTCCAAATACTTTTAAACTGTTGCTCTCATAATTGTATACTGTGCAGATGTATCTAAAAGGAGATGCCATATAATAGCCATTGAAAATAAATATGTACTTTACAATCATATTGCAGTGATAATAAATGGTAGATACTGAGGATTGCAATAATGGGATGAGATGCAATGCAATACTTTCAGTGAGGATGCAAAATGCTCTGCAGATCTTCAGGAAGAGAGCCAATAACTTCATCAATGTGAAGTTTCAGTCTGTTCAGTGAAGCAGGGCTGACAGGAAGGTGTTGTCTGTGAGCCCGAACCTGGAAACAGAAGTCTCAATTACTTGAAAGCTCTTTGCCTATCATGCACAGTGTTAAAGGGAATAATATAGCAAACTTGACTGCATTTTTTTTTATTACAAAATGCTTTTGGGTTTGGTAAGCAGAACGTTTTTTTTTGTGTTGTTAACATGGCAAAAACACAGAAAAGTGTGGTTTTTGTAAAAATGAATGTGTTTGGTTAGGAGCATTTAAAACCCACATCAAAGACAGCATTAAGGCGTGGTCATGCGCAAGCACCCCGGAAGCAGGTGTCGGCTGGACCGCATATGGCTTTCCATTGAAACGCATGCGATCGGTAACCAGCACCCAGTGTTTTACGTTGTTTAAATGCATAATACCGGGTGCTGACTACTCATTGCATGAGTTTCAATGGAAATGCATATACAATGAGGTTGAGCCCCACCTCTGGGCATTTGCATTGCAAAGACAATTCATACGCCACCGGTGACTACAACCTAAGGTCATCATGTAGATGTAGTTTGTCAAATTGGATCTTTTTCAGCATTCTGCATTATAGTCAGTATATTATACCAGATGAGGTATCGCGCTGCTATTTATAATACACAATGTTGACAAAAAAAGTGTATGTTTTTAGTAAATTTCTCAACAAAATATTTGTAACATATATATTGGGACATAGAATATATGGACTACGTGTTTCAGGGAGAATTTCCCCTTCTTCAGGTCCGAGTTGTTTTGTTTGTGTCTGAGCGTGTAGACTTTTTGACCAAAGGTCAGCCGGGGCGATGTTAATAGCCTGAGCCAACTTACTGGCATTACGTCAGGAGGAATGATGTTAGAGATCGGAGGGGAAGATTGAAATCCTCTAATTCCCAGGATGGAGTACGCGAACAGCTGAGGTGGGCGGTCACAAAACCTTTAATGCAGCTCTATCTGGGTCGGTAACAGCACAAGCAATCGCAATTGCTAACGAAACGCGCAGTCCATATTTTCTTTGTCCCAATACATATGTTACGTGGGCATTTGTAAAATAAATATTTTGTTGAGAAATTTACTAAAAACATGCACTTATTCTGTCAACATGGGGTATCGCGCTGCTATTTATAATACACAATCTGGTTACCCAGATTCTATCTTGACACTTCTGATCAGGAAACTTTTCCTGTATACCAGTGTCTGCAGCAGCTAACAAAAGGTAACCTCCAAAAGTGGACAACAGGTACATTACCGCTACCAAGCAATACTGATCTTGGTAGTAGTCCAACACCTCCCCATTTTTTACATCACCCTCGTTGTTTAATACATGGAGCATAGTGTATTCCTTCTTTATCACTATATTATACAGTCATACATGTGGGACAATTAGTAATAACCCATGACAACTTCTAAGCATATGTATTAGGGCAGAGATAAATAGCATAATGTCTTCACCAGAATACTGGAGTAATTTGTACCTGAAATGCTGCCAGTCACATTTATTGAGGGTTTTAGAACATTTTTATCCAGTTTTCTGACTTGTTCAAAAAAGGAGCAAGGCCTCAGTTTTAAGAGAGCGTGGTAGGGCCAGAAAATACAATCTGTGCACCGGAAAATTCAATATTCTGATGCCCCAAATTCGACCCAAATTCTTATACTGCATCAGATTAACCATCCAGCATCAGACACAGTGATAAATGTGGCGCATCAGGGAACTGTCTAATTTTACTCTGCACTAGTCTAAAGACAAACACATTAATACGTCTCGCAATCTGATTAGTTCCTTCTGTTGGAGATTCATGATTTGTTAAGCAAGATCTTCTCCCAAGGTTTTTCATTTGTGGATGTTATTTTTAAGATTAGGTAACGAAGTAGGCATGTTTTCGTGGTCTTGAAAAGATTTGTTTAGTGCTATTGTCCAAATGACCACTTGGTTTTCACCTTTTACCTCTCGTAGCAGGATCTTAATTTAAACCAGTGATGGCGAACCTTTTAGAGCCCCAGTGCCCAAACTTCAACCAAAAGCCACTTATTTATTGCAAAGTGCCAGCACAGCAATTTAAGCAGTAATTTATTTATCCTTGTTCTTTAACCCCTTAACGACTTGGCCTTTTTTAGTTTTTTCACTTCCATTTTTCACACCCCACCTTCAAAAATCTATAACTTTTTTATTTTTCCACATAAAGAGCTCTGTGATGGCTTATTTTCTGCGTAACAAATTGCACTTCGTAGTGACGGTATTTAATATTCCAAGGCGCGTACTGGGAAGCGGGAAAAAAATTCCAAATGCAGTGAAAATGGTGAAAAAACACATTTGCGACGTTTTCTTGTGGGCTTGGATTTTACAGCTTTCACTGTGTGCCCCAAATGACAGGTCTACTTTATTCTTTGGGTTGCTACGATCACAGGGATACCACATTTGTACAGGTTTTATAATGTTTTCATACATTTAAAAAAATTAAAACCTCCTGTACAAAAATTTTTTTTTTGATTTTGCCATCTTCTGGCGCTAATAACTTTTTCATACTTTGGTGTACAGAGCTGTGGGTGGTGTCATTTTTTGCGACTTTTGATGGCGTTTTCATTGCTATCATTGTTAGGACTGTGCGACCTTTTGATCACTTTTTATTAATTTTTTTATATTTTCCAAAATGGCAAAAAAATGTCATTTTTGACTTTGGACGCTATTTTCCGTTACGGGGTTAAACGCAGTGAAAAACCGTTATTATATTTTGATAGATCGGACATTTTCGGACGCGGTGATACCTAATGTGTTTATGATTTTTACTGTTTATTAATATTAATATCAGTTCTAGGGAAAGGGGGGTGATTTGAATTTTTAGGTTTTTTTAATATAATTTTTTTTTTTTAAACTTTTTTTTACTTTTACTTTAACTATTTTTCAGACTCCCTAGGGTACTTTAACCCTAGGTTGTCTGATCGATCCTACCATATACTGCCATACTGCAATATGGCAGTATATGGGGATTTTACTCCTCATTCATTACAATGTGCTGATAGCACATTGTAATGAATGGGTTAAAACTAGACAGCTTCGGGCCTTCGTGAGGCCCGATGCTGTCATGGCAACGGATCACCGCTCCCCGTGACGTCATCGGGGAGCGAAGATCCGCGCCAAGATGGCGGCACCCATGTGGCGCCATCTTTTTGAAGCCTCCGGCAGCATTGCCGGCGGCGATCGCGGTGAAAGCACCCGCGATCGGTGCTAGCACCGATCGCGGGTGTTACCGGTAAGCCTTTGCTGCAATATGCAGCAAAGACTTACCGGCTATGGAGAGGGCTCGGCCCGCGAGCCCTCTCCATGCACCGGGACCCGGCGCGCGGCGAAGGGGTTAACAACTTTCAATCGTTCAGCTTCTTAAAGATACCAATGAAGTTGAAAGGAGGAGGGCAAATTCGCCTATCATTGTAGGAAGATTCTCCAGGAAGATTCTTTGAGTCTTGTCTGGTGAACTTCATGCTGGGGTGATGGCCTGGGTGCCCACAGAGAGGGCTCCGAGTGCCGCCTCTGGCACCAGTGCCATAGGTTCGCCACCACTGATCTAAACCATAAAGCAGGACACGTTTTTGGACTGTTTTTGAGCAGTCCGTTAAAAAATGCATTTGAAAACTCATTCGTTTTTGACCCATTTTAATTACGATAATTAGTAAAACCGGATGCGTTTTTTTAGCGGACTGCTTAAAAATGGCCCCAAAACGGGTTCAAAACGCCACGTATGCCGCGGACCTTAGGCCGATTCCGTTTAGAAAGGGAAAGATAAGGTCAAACACCTCCTAAGAGTCTAATGGTTTTTGGCCATAGGAACCATGCCTTTGCCTTGTGCTAGCCTTTTAGGGGGCACAGTCACATGGTGCGTTTTCAATGCATTTTGAAACGCATTACAACAGCTGAGATGAGGTGATTCGCCTTATTACATTACTGTTAACATTAGCATTTACAAAATGCAGCGTAAACACAATGTTAACACATGCGTTAACAATGCATTTAAGTTTGAGTTTTGTGAACGCTCTGCTAACGCATGTGTTAACGCCATGTTTACACTACGTTTTGTAAGCGCAAATGTTAATAGTAATCTAATTAGGCAAATCACTTCATCTCAGTTGTTGCAATGCGTTTCAAAATGCATTGAAAACGCACCATGTGACTGCGCCCCCTAAAAGGCTAGCACAAGGCAAAGGCATGGTTCCTATGGCCAAAAACCATTAGACTCTTAGGAGGTGTTTTTTTAGTGAGAAAAACACAACTCTAAAGTCACGCAATGGTGGAAAAAACACACCACAGAGTGTGCAACACCACATTTATCAACTGAGAATTTTCAAAAGAACGCAAATTTAATCACCAAAACTACACATCATAGGCAGTAGTGTATGTGGGTCCATTGCTACTACTGCTCAATTTTATGTTTGAGGTATATGAGAAATTCCTGTGCAAAAACATAGCAAAAAGGCAGAAATTGAGCAGATGCTACTGGTGCAGTCTATTCACATAGGGCACACACAACTGTCACATCAGAAGGCATTTAACACTGCACATACAGTGCACTAAAAATCCGACAGTTGGAAACCTGCCAGTCTAACACATAGACGACTGCCTAATGATCTCCCCCAAAGTCTTTTGTCTGAATTTAAGATTACAAAGTGCAAATTGACCAGTTGTAAAGTACAGAATTGTCTCAAACAGGTGTACTTAATGACACTGTCTAAGGCTGTGTTCATACAATGCACTTGTAGTACGTTTTGAAGTGCATTTCAAGAGCATTGTGAGAAACCCCTCCCTGAACGCATAAGTGTTTTCACTTTAAAAGGTAGAACAATTGTTTTTATCCAATGCGCTTCAAAACACAATCTAAGTACATTGTGTGAACACAGCCTAAAGAACAAGTAATCATAGCACAGCATTTATTTGACAGAGAAGGAAATAAAAGCTGTTCTATGATAACTTGCCATTGCATACAAATATGGATTTACTTTTGGACATGGTCATAAATACACCCTGGGTGTTTTGTGCCTTTCTTCCAAAAAATACAAAACTTCTCCCTTGGATGCTTTCAGCATTGCAGCTCAGTTTAACTGAAGTAAATGGGGCTGAACTGTTTTGCCACTCCACTGGTTAAGTGTGGTACTAGTTTTCTGATGTTGGACAACCCATTTAAAGGACACCTGTCATCATGTCTGTGTCACTTGTCATGTCACTACTTCCTGTTGGAACAGCTGACAAGGATCCCATCTCAGCCTTTATCTAGTCAATTTATACATTAATCATTATAAAATCATCTATTCTTTATTATGTAAATGAGGCTGGTCACATGGTGAGAGGCAGTGATGTTACCCTCGTTACCCCTCCCCCTGCTCATGTCTGTGTGTAATGTACAGTAAAGCATTGCTAGTGGCTGTGCTTTATCTGCTGACATGCTCTCCCTCCTAATACACAGAGACACAGACATCAGCTACACACGTACCTGACATGTTCTGCTATAACATGGCTGCCTGGAGCTGTTGTATCTCTCCTATAAACACACACAGGCTGCAGGGGGCGCCAGCACCAGGAAGCACATCATTATACAGCCTCACGTCATTATACAGTCTGTCAGTCAAGCACTGGGGGGTGTGGCTGTGCCCCCCACTCATGAATAAGCTGGACAGCTTGAATATGCTAATGACTCACTGGACATCTCACAGGTCATTTGCATACAGCTTTAGGACCTCATTGCCTAGGTTTACAGGCATGTAGAGGGACAATGAAGGGATAGAGGCAATGCTCTCTAATGGCAGTTTATGAAAATATATTTAGTTTAGGGGGGTTATTTTGCCTGACGGGTTCTCTTTAAATGGAATGCAATAATGGGAAGACTTGGAATTTTAATACAATACCAGTTTGTCTCTCAGTTTCAGTACCAGATCCACAATCTCCACCTCTGATTTGTTCTTTATCCAGGCTGTTATGTTCTATAGAAAATCATAAAAACAAGCACATTAGCTGTATAAACATTTGTGTGTTTTCGTTAACATCCAAAGTACTTTTTGTTATATAACTTTGAGTTTCTTATTTATGTAAACCTATTGATCTACACTTATATACGGTAACTGCAGTCTTTACCTTCCTTCCTACTGATCCTGGTTACAGGAGATGATAGGTAAAGACTCTCTATGAATAGGATATAACAAACTACCTAATGAAGCTCCACAATTACAGCTTCCTTGGCACAGGAAGAGTGGAGTGACAAGTCATATAAATTAGCAGATTTCAAGAAACTGTGGGCAGTAACTGGATTGCAGCTGCACTATTGCCACGAGCGAGTGCTGTCACTGAAAATCGCTTTGTGGACTAAAAAGATCACCCGAACCTCAAATTACTAGAATGAACTCAGCATGTCCGTTCATGCCAATGATCAGAGGTTTCAGGCGGGATATCCCTACAGTGCGCGGAGCAATTTTCACTGACTGCACTTGCTTGTTGGAAATAGGCCCAAGGGTGCAGTCGCATCTGTCGTGCACAGGGGCATAACTCGGACTGATCGTATGACAGATTGTTTAAATTAGAAACACTTTATGTGTCTTGACGAAAACACATATGCGATGGGGCCGAGGCCCACCCATAGGCCAAGCTCCATGTGTGACTGCACTCTGAGAGTGCGTTCACATGGTTTCTTTTACAGATGTCCAAACCAGGAGTGGACGGAAAAAAAGAGGAGGAGAATGTTCTCACTCAATATAATCCACACCTGCTTTTGGCTTCAAAAACTGCATCTGAAAAACTGAACCTGTGAACACACCCTAAGGCTGGTGCCACACGCACCGCTTTGTCTGTGTTTGAAAACGCAAACGCAGACAAAGCCGCAACCACCGGGGCGGGCCGCGGCCCGATCGCATCGGCGTTTCTATGGCGTTTGCATTAAATTAACGCAAAACACCAGCGGGTCATTCCCGATCGCAGGCGTTTCCATAGGCCGCGGCCCGCCACGGTGGTTGAGGCTTTGTTTGCGTTTGTGGTTTCAAACGCAGACAAAGCGGTGCGTGTGGCACCAGCCTTAGGCTCTTCAATAGCATATAATTTAAAAAAAGGTGTCCTTTTCAGAAGTAGAAAGAGCCCAAAAATTTTTTTCACTGGATGTTATATTTAACATAATTTCCGTAACTATACTCGAATATAAATCTTATTGGGAGGAATGAACTGATTTATCACAAGTTTCTCTGTGCGGACAAGGATAACAATTATTAATCATAAAATTGATGTCCAATGTAACGTAACCTGCTATAGGTGTTATTGTCTTTTAAGATCTCTGATGGTCCAGTGATGTAAATCATTGACAAAGACTAGTCCGGATGCTATTTACACTACATATATTTTGTGGATATTTGGAAATTATAGATCTCCAACATGTAGGCTTCACTTACTGCTTCACAGATGACTTTAAGATGTGCGGTTTCAAGTCTTTCTCTCATCTCTTTCTGCTTATGCCGATACCAGCCATCAAAATGGGGAGACTTCAGGAAACGTCTACAATAAGTATGGGGTCAGATGGTTAAGCATTTAAGACAAAACTGGATCCTATTAGAATATGTTACTAACTTATGCCAATTAAAAACCACCTAGTGGCTGAATACCAGCCTCAGATGATGTGGCAATTAATACTTTTTCTGATCATGAGGACATTTACATTCATAGGTTTACTTCAGTACATTGGAAGGTGTGTCACAAGTTTATCACAAGTGAATTTCTTGATGTATCCTATGCTCTCCCTTGCTCACCTGTACAGTCCAATCCAGTCCCCCTTTATTGCAGAACTATACTGTGGACCTGTATGCTCCAACATCTTCATTAGCTCTTCCTGCTGAAATGGCCGTACCTGTGGGGGATTCTGTACAAAGAGGAACAACTTTTCATGTGAGACATCTGCCTATACAATATCATGTGCTTAACAACTTACAATATAAATACTGAATAAAGCAACACCGGCCACAAATATCTGCAGATCTAGCTATATTTGGCAACATCTACTAACAATGTCAGTGAACAAATTATCTTACCTTAGAAGAAAAATAACAAGATTAACAAGATTAATTTGGTTCCTGAAATGTGTAAGGGTCATGTGACGTCATGCTGGCATCTATAGAAATCTAGTAAAAACATATGGTGCATACAACTAGTTGTTGTTTAAACACACTTGACTTATGCATTAAAGGGATTGTTCAGGATATCAAACATATGGCTACTTTCTTCAAGAATCAGTGCCTCCTACAAGAAAATGTTTGCTATCCCAGTTCAGCTACAATTAAAGTGTAACCACCATTTCAAAAAACTTTTGAAATTTTAATTTTAAGCCCTTTTGCAACTGAATTAGTTACCTGAATCTTGCTCCTTCCTCTTGTATTCTGAGGCCTTCCCCCTGTTGTTAGTGACTCCTGATATGGCTTTTGCTAGGCACATTCTGTCTTCACAGAGGAGCTGACTATAGAGCAGGGGTAGGGAACCTACGGCTCGGGAGCCAGATATGGCTCTTTTGTTGTTTGCATCTGGCTCTCAGACAGATCTTTAATAAATAGTGATGGCTGCTGTTTGTGTCTCTTAGACTGATCACTGGACACAGGCAGCGATGTTACTGCTGCCTACGTCCTTTGTACGACCCAGGTGCCATCTCCACCATCGTCTAAGCCTGGCTCAAAGAGAAGAGCATGGGAGCAATGAGGAGCTGGCTGCAGGGAGCGCTGGTAAGTGAATATTTTTTTTTTTTTTTGCTGTGACTACCTATTTACAGGGAAGCATGTGATTTGGCTACCTATCTACTGGGAGTATGTGCTGTAGCTACCCATCTACTGGTGGGCATGTGCTGTGGCTACCCATCTACTGGGGAGCATGTGCTGTGGCTACCTATCTACTGAGAGTATGTGCTGTGGCTACCCATCTACTGGGGGACAAGTGCTGTGGCTACCCATCTACCGAAGGACAAGTGCTGTGGCTACCCATCTACTGGAGGACAAGTTCTGTGGCTACACATCTACTGGGGGACAAGTGCTGTGGTTATCTACTGGGGGGCATGTGCTGGGGCTACCCATCTACTGGCGACCATGTGCTGTGGCTACCCATCTACTGGCGGCCATGTGCTGTGGCTACCCATCTACTGGGAGCATGTCCTGGGGCTACCCATCTACTGGGAGTATGTGCTGTGGCTACCCATCTACTGGGAGTATGTGTTGTGGCTACCTATTTACTTGGGGGCATGTGCTATTACTTCCTATTCACTGGGAGTATGTGCTGTAGCTACCTATCTACTGGGAGGCATGTGGTGGGTGTCAGGATTTGGAGCAGTGAACCCCCTGGACCGTGGACAATGATGTAAGTAGACACCTGGGACTGGAATCTAAGTGGCACCCGTTCTTCACCAGAGCCCACCACAAAGCGGGATGGTCTTGCTACAGCATGGTACAATCAGGTCATTCCACAGGTGCGTGGTCAGGAACAGGCAGATGGTCAAGGCAGGCGGCAATGATGCAAGGTCGGGGACAGAGCAAGAGGTCAGGGCTGGCAACGAAGGGGCAAAACACTGTGGAAAGATTCCTCATAGGCATGAAGCACTAAGATCCGGCAGGGAATGCTGGGAGCCGCCAGTCTTTATAGGAATCTGGGAATCAGTGGCACGCTAGCCTTTTAAATCCGAAAGTGCCGTCGTGCACGTTGGCCAGCCGGGACGGGAGCCAGAAAGTGGTGAGTTGAGTGAGGTTGGAAAGGGGCGCCACCACGGAGAGGGGCAGAGGTGTTCCTGGGATTCGAGACCTAGATCGCAGGGGCACCCGTGACACTAGGACTACCTATCTACTAGGGGGCATGTGCATATTGTACGGCTCTTACGCAATAACATTTTAAAATATGTGGCGTTCTTAGCTCTCTCAGCCAAAAAGGTTCCTGACCCCTGCTATAGAGGGAGAATAAGATGCACCCACCTCTCTCTGCTCTCCCTGGTGTCAGCTGATTCTCCTCACAGCTCAGTGCTCCAGCACTCAGTCATGTGCTGCCAGGAGCACTAACTAATGTAGTAACCAAACACATCTCTCCCTCAGCTTTCCCTACATTTGTATATAAGCAAATAATCCACACAGACACAAGATGCAAAGCAATCACAACCCCCCCTCACCTATCACCTCACACTCCACAGCAGGAAATGGCAGGAGAGACCCTCCAAGTCTTCAAGCTGTCCCCTCATGTGTTGTGCTGAAGTTTTACTTAGATAGGATATACACAGATCTCATATCTATCTCTCTATATCATATCTATTTTTCTATCTATCTGAGATAGATGGGATTTACATAGATAGATATGACTAGAGTGATAGATATGAGATGGATAGATAGATAGATAGATAGATAGATAGATAGATAGATGGATGGATATGGGATAGATAGATATGGTGTTATTGGTCAGCAGCTTGTGATGAGGTGACAGGAGGCAGGTCCCGCCCCTCCATCTTGCTGATTATAGTTTTTTTGAGAGCTGGAAACCATGGTTGCTAAAGGCCAAAAAAGTTACTAAGTGAGGACCGAGAGGCAAAATACTTTGAGGAATGATTCCCAGGAGCACCTGTAGCAAATTTATGTATTTTAGTTTTTATGCTCAGAATAACGGTTACAATTTAAGTAAATAGAACAGAGCTGCAATACCACACATTACATATAGGCAGGGGTGGTGCTAGATTTTAAATAAAACAATCATCCGTTACTGATCTTGGACAACCCCTTTAAATTCCCATTTCACTGGTACACAGGCTTTTCCTTAAAGGTAATCTGTCATCAGTATTTGACTGTACCTGATGACAGGTTCCAATAGCCTTTTCTGTCAAAAGTTCAATACTGCTTTTATAATCAATCTTCCATATACCAAAATCATCCTTTGTCATCTTCCCTCTCTCTCATGCCTGTGGGAAATTTGCAGCAGTTAGCTCATGTAACCATGAAGGCAGTGGCGTAACTAGGAGAGGTAGGGCCCCAAAGCAGATTTCTGCATGGTGCCCCCCTCTCTTTTAAAAATATTCATGCATACACACACGTTTATGCAATTACACACATTTATACACTTAAATACACACACATAACATTCTACACTCACTTTTATGTACTCGTCCACACATACATACGTATACACTCATATGCACACATTTATGTACTCATATATACATTTATACACTAATATATACAGTTTATATGCATCAAAGTTTCATACATACTATTTATATACATACATATAGCATACATACACTCACCGGCCACTTTATTAGGTATACCCGTCCAACTGCTCGTTAACACTTAATTTCTAATCAGCCAATCACATGGCGGCAACTCAGTGCATTTAGGCATGTAGACATGGTCAAGACAATCTCCTGCAGTTCAAACCGAGCATCAGTATGGGGAAGAAAGGTGATTTGAGGCCTTTGAACGTGGCATGGTTGTTGGTGCCAGAAGGGCTGGTCTGAGTATTTCAGAAACTGCTAATCTACTGGGATTTTCACGCACAACCATCTCTAGGGTTTACAGAGAATGGTCCAAAAAAGAAAAACATCCAGTGAGCGGCAGTTCTGTGGGCAAAATGCCTTGTTGATGCCAGAGGTCAGAGGAGAATGGGCAGACTGGTTCTAGCTGATAGAAAGGCAACAGTGACTCAAATCGCCAGAAGAGCATCTCTGAACGCACAGTACGTCGAACTTTGAGGCAGATGGGCTACAGCAGCAGAAGACCACACCGGGTGCCACTCCTTTCAGCTAAGAACAGGAAGCTGAGGCTACAATTTGCACAAGCTCATCGAAATTGGACAGTAGAAGATTGGAAAAACGTTGCCTGGTCTGATGAGTCTCGATTTCTGCTGCGACATTCGGATGGTAGGGTCAGAATTTGGCGTCAACAACATGAAAGCATGGATCCATCCTGCCTTGTATCAACGGTTCAGGCTGGTGGTGGTGGTGTCATGGTGTGGGGAATATTTTCTTGGCACTCTTTGGGCCCCTTGGTACCAATTGAGCATTGTTGCAACGCCACAGCCTACCTGAGTATTATTGCTATCCCATGTCCATCCCTTTATGACCACAATGTACCCAACATCTGATGGCTACTTTCAGCAGGATAATGCGCCATGTCATAAAGCTGGAATCATCTCAGACTGGTTTCTTGAACATGACAATGAGTTCACTGTACTCAAATGGCCTCCACAGTCACCAGATCTCAATCCAATAGAGCATCTTTGGGATGTGGTGGAACGGGAGATTCGCATCATGGATGTGCATCCGACAAATCTGCGGCAACTGTTGATGCCATCATGTCAATATGGACCAAAATCTCTGAGGAATGCTTCCAGCACCTTGTTGAATCTATGCCACGAAGAATTGAGGCAGTTCTGAAGGGGGTCCAACCCGTTACTAGCATGGTGTACCTAATAAAGTGGCCGGTGAGTGTATATAGGGACTTACTTACATTTCTTGTAGACCGGCTGCTGTGCAGTGGGAGGCTGGTTCTTCGGGAAGCTGCGGAAATAGTAGGCCGGCTGCATGATTATGGTAAGCCAGCCGGTCGACTGAGCACGGATGGAGTGGGCTGGCCGCGGAGCCGTGGAAGAAGCGGCCGTGTAGAGACAGTGTCGGGCGGATGGACTAGGCCAAAAGAAGTGGGCGGGCTGAGTGCCAAAAAATGAAGAGGCCAAGCCACACCTGCAGATGAGGTGGGCGGACGATGACAGAGGGATGGCACATGGGTCCGTATTACTGTACAAGGGCGGTCCCATCTTGGCTTTTCATCCCGGGCCCCCGATACGGCTGCTACGGCTATTGTTACGCCACTGCATGACTGAGGGAGGATGACTCGCTAACGCAGGGATTCGTTGCATTTATTTATGGTTTTGGAACATGGAAGATTGATTATTAAAGCAATGCTGTACTCATGATAGAAAAGATTTTAACACAGAAGTCAAGGTCAGGAGCTCTGAATGACTCCTCCTTTGTGATTGACAACACACATTGGACTTCAAGAGATCCAGTTAGTGATGTCTCTGGATGCAGGACCATCAATTACAGTGAAGGGGCTTTCTGCGGAAGAAAGACTTCAGTGATAAAATCTCTGCCTCCTTGACTTTATACAACAATCTCACTTCAAAGATTTTCTGGATGATGTCACCACCTTAGGTCATAAAAGAAACATGATCTGAAAGGTGTTTAGCTGCTTGGCAACATACTGGTAGTGGTTTTTTAGGTCAATTTTTGCTGACAGGTTCCCGATAAAGATTCAGAGCCTGAAATGCATTATGAATTTTGTTTACAGTAGTGAGCACAACAGACAGCAGATTAAATGGTGGCAGATGATTCTACTGAACTACCTTTTGAAGTTGGTTATTATTTTATAGGTTATCTTGGTTCTAACATGCATATACATTTTCATAAAGCAGCCATTAGTAAATATAGAAGTGACCTACCTTCCAGGGAGTGATGGCACTATGATGTGGCATCAAGCTACCCATATAACGCTCCTAAAACAAACAGAGCCTATAAGCATGGGGTAAAATCTGACAATAGCACAGAAAAATATGATCTTTCTTACCAGAGGAAGAATAAAGCTCTGAGTCAAATGAAACAGGTGTTTTCGTAGCATTAAGCTGAGAGCAGAAGAAGGGAGTTTCTTTTGAAGACCCTAAAGAGGAAAAGTTCAGCATTTCTATGTTGTATTGTATATTTTATACTGCATTGTATATGCATGTTTTAAAAAAATCACGTTTCTATCAAACTTATGGTACGAGCTGAAATGGGATCTTTTTCATAAATCTAATTCGCCCCCATAACATCCATATGTGGCGATAAGGGCATATGAGCAAGGGTAACCCTTCAAGAAGCTGGCACTAAGAAAAGTCACATTTGTGTTCTGAAAAAGTATCAAGTGAAATCTGTCGGAACAAGAGACTTTTGAGGTTGGGAATTTACACAAAGAAATACAGCTTTCCAGTCCAAGGATATCAATGTAGTATTGAATAAAAAAAATCTCTGGTACTGAGAAAAACATCACGTCCTTTGTAAAACTATGTCATTTATAGAACTATAAATGATATATTAGGGTATATTAACTATGTATCATTATTATGACAGAATTGGCAATTTTGGAGCCTATTTCTTTACATTTCTATACCCCTATATTTCAGAAGTTACCTTTAATAACTGTTTAATGAGGGTCTTGTCTTTGTGAAGAAATGGCTTGTAAGATGTGTACATCCCTACAAAGAATAAAGAGAAAAGACATATTTTATTTGCCTAAAACAGTGATGGCAAACCTTTTAGCAACCTAAAACCCCTCTCATTTATCGCGAGGTGCCAACCAAAAATTAAAGCAGTGACTTATTGCTCTTTGTTCTTCAACAACTTTCAATCATATTAGCTTCCTGAGGACAGCAACACAATAGAAAAATGGAAAATTTGCATCATTTTAGCTGCTTGGAGCTTCAGGAAGATTCTTTGAGTCTTGACTGTTGTGCTGGGGCGATGGCCCGGGTGCCTACAGAAAGGCCTCTGAGTGCCGCCTTTAGCACCAGTGCCATAGGTTCGCCACCACTGGCCTAAAATATATATAAAAAAATCTCCTAACATACTGATGATGATGGAATATTTTGATTTTTACTGCACTTTGGTCCAGGACATGACATAACTTATTTATTGATAGTATTAGACTATGTCACTAATCTGAAGTACTCCATCTTACCCATTTTTGTGTCCAGTGTTTTCAGCTTTGTTATTTTCTTTAACTTTACTTGTTTCGGCAAATCACCTGCAAATGACAAGAAATAACATTTTATTTATGTAAATCAATAGTGAAAGAGAATATAAGAAATTGTAATATATCAAAGACAAATGCCTCTTTTTCCCTATATAAGGCTGTATTAAATTACATGTGTCTATAGTAACATGTCTACACAGACATCAGGGTCTAGATGCTAAAGCAGGGAGACTAATCCTTACAATACAGTATTGTGTTTGTGCTTATTTAAAGGATTGTGCTGTTTTAGCCAATAAACTGTACTGTTTATACAATTTCCATTATACTTTCTTTTATAAATTCCTTGTGGTTTTCAAGATTTTCGCTTACTGTCACTGCTTACTTCCAATACATAAAAGTCAATTTGTGGTCCCATCGTATACACACATCACATGACCATGGACTGATTCTCATCCGCTTCAAGTAAACAATGGTTTTCTGTTTTACCTTTTCATTATTATACAAACAATAACATTTATTTGCTGGAACTGGACAACCCCTTTATGTGTTTTTTTACGGACAATATTTCCATTGAGTGTACTACTTTGCCATGCATGTGGACCACAGACCACCATAAAAGTCAATGGGGGGACATGTATCTTATTTTTTTCTCGCTTCTTTTTGCAGGTTTTTTAATTTTTCTGGACTGTTTAGGTGCTTTTTTTCTTGGCTCGTTGGTGTGTCTATTGCACTGTAGATGTATCTTTCCAAGACAGATGTTTTCTTTGTCCTGCAACTTTTTGTAGAGCAAATTAGATACTTTTTAGGTGGAAAGCTAAGTATAGCTGAACCCGTGCTTAGTTTCATATATGTACCTAAAAAATAAAAATTCCTGCAAATCAGAGACAAAGCAAAAAAAAAAAACAGACATGTATCATATCAACAAATTTAGAAAGATACATAGCACTGCGAAAGTATCCTGACTCCAGCTAACTTTAAAAAAGTCAGTGAAGAACACAAATAATACATGTCCCCAATGGGTCTGTAAAAAGAAAACTGGAAAGCACAGGATGTAGAGCGCCTACAATAATTAGACCCTCTACTGTCCCTCTACTACCCTCTACTGGGTGGTCCTGGACTAGAGCAGACAGCAAGGCACCATCTATCTGTCAATTGAGTGCTGAAAATTGATACTGAATGCTAAAGAAATAATTCCAGCAATGCAAGAATCTGTGGAACAAAGATTACTAAAGGATTTAAAGAGTTAGGGTTGGCGAAGGAGGTAAAATGTCCTTTTTACAGCATTATACTCAGGAATATATCCACAACAGTTTAATTAAGGTGTGTACAACTTATATTTTACCTCCAAGAATGCTCACTACCACATCAGCAGCTCCTTTTTCTTACCAGACACTCGAGGTTCGCCTACACGAAGAATATGAGGCCAGTGCTGTAAAGTCTTGATGAAGAAAGGGTTGGTTACTCCAAGTAACAAGCTAGGGCTAGAGAGTGAACACATATTTGATGAATCATTTCTTATTTGCTCTTTATTGCTGTTCTACAACTTATCTTTCCTTTATAATATACAAGATAATTAACTCCTGGAACAAGCCAAAAGAGAAATTGCTGCCTTTCTTAGCCTTTTACTGCAAGGCCCAAAAACATAGTCATTTGCAGGAGGGCTTACTTAGGCCTACAGATGCCCAGCCCACATCTACAGTTTACCTATTTGCCATTAAACTACTTCATATAGAAGGTCATTAATGTCTGGTCATTAAAAATATTTTCCCATAAAAGAAAATGTTTCCCTAACAGGGGACCCCTTAGCTACCCAACTTCTGGCAGCAGCTTGTCCTGTGAACCATAGCATTCTAAGGAGCACCACTGACTTAAATTAGGCTTCGAGTTGGAACTCTCCCATTTAAAGCCCCTTTACGTCTCTATCAGGCCTGTCCAAGGTGCTTTGAGTAGAAGAAATATTTACTTACGGGGCTTGTGTTTTTGTTGTATATTCTTTGAATTCGCTGTCATGAATAGTGAAATATGGGCGGAAATCAGAGCAAAACTTTAAAGGCGAAATGCATCTGTAAATGCAAAAATATAGAGAAAAACATCTTTTAGGGCAGTTATGGTGAAACTTTTAGAGACTGAGTGCCCAAATGAGCTCCTTGGGCTCCCTCGGACTGCAGGAGGGGCCTTGAGTCCTCTCAGGCGAACTCTGTGCTATGGTGACAGCCTGGGTGCCTATTTCGGGGGCTCTGAGTGCCACCTCTCACATTCGTGCCATTGGTTCTCCACCACTGTCTTAGAGTAAAAAATGCAAAAATACATCTTGCATACCAATATAGGAATACTTCAGCATGTGGTTAGATGACTGGCAGAAGGCTTAAGTACTGTAGTCCAATTTATGTCCATTGCTTGTTAAATCCAATTCAACCAACATGAATGAACAAAAAAAATGAAAAAATTTTCCAATTATAAGACCTTGTGAATGTAGCTGTACCATAGGAGCTACTACAAGGCAAGTATTCAGAATTCAGGATAACCACATTGTAAGTAACATAGAAAAAAAGAAATCATTACCCAGTCAATGCTAGCACAAGTTCAGAAGAAATGGTGGGTGAAGGTGCCATAATAACCAGTGGCTCTCCTAGCAAAACCAGTTCCCACAGCAACTGGAGGTTCATCAGAACAGACTGCAGGGACCTAGGTACATACAGAAAATGACAGCTGTTGCATACAACGTATATGCAATGTGACAAGCCTTCATGTGCACAGATACCGAAGAATGTTTGAAAATGATAATTCTTTCACATCAAATAGTTACATATTTTACCTGAAGAGATCCAACTCATGGATGCTGGAGATATGGCATGGGGGGTCAAGTCGGTCCTGCGTATTATGCAGAGATATGATCACAACACTTATACAATGTATATGAGGTCATACATTACATTGCTATTATTGCCGTTTTAATAATGTGAAAAAACATATTTGTTGCATGTTTATGCAGAATACAAGATGTGTGTTTATGCAGAATACAAGATGTTCTATCTCCATAAGAGAAATATGTGAAAATAACTAAAATAAGTGCTTTAAAAAGGGGTCCTGTTGTGTGAAAATGCTGTTACCATATGTAGAACACTTTCATTTTGTTGCCCTGATGAACTCACCCTATAAGAGATATGATACTAAATACCAATTACAAGCATCAAAATACTATTATTGTAGAGACAAAATCCACAATTGGTTGTCAGTATCACATATGAACTAAACATATGTGCTTGTAGGTGAAGTGTACGACACCATAGATGCAAATAAGCATTTTGATGAAACTGGGCAAGCGGTGGTGCACTAGAACTGTGCCTAGGTTGCATCAAAAAGCTCATTTGCATGTAATTAAAACTGTAGATTTCTATACTTTAGACTACACGCACACAATGGCCCAGATTTATCAATAGTGAGTGCAGTTTAACTCACGAATGTGCAGGGTGCACAAGATTATTGAATACTTGTGCACAGTCTTCAATAATTTGGCGCAGTAGGCACTGCTCGGAAAGTGTGCAACATCTTTTTTTAGGTGCACCTTTAAATGGGTGTTCCCATTTCAGCAATCCAGCTTTCCCAAGTTCCTGAATGTTATAATTGTGTTTTCAGCAAAACAACTCAGCTCAGGGATTAAACAAGATATGTTTCTACATCAGTGTAGCTACAGCATTCTCAAGGTATGTTTGGTTCATAGTACACGAAATCAAATGGTAGATTTCCTTTAAGAAGAAACCTAAGGAACCTATCTTGTTTGTAACTCGTGGATTGCCTGTACTTCAATTGTTATCACTATGCTCCATAATCTAGAATTTATTGGAAAGCTTTGTGCGACTTTCAATAATAACCAATACATGTACATCTTTGGGCAACATGCAATTGAGACCATTTGTCACATGTATCGAAAAAAAATGGACATAAATATATATATATATTTTAATATTAGCTTAGAAAATAGAAATGCAACTTCCATAGCAAATGTTAAATGCACCTTGGGGTGATCAGTTGCAACATTAGTTTCGATGACATCAGTCTGGCTGGGGATTTTGACCTAGAAGAAAATGAAACTAAAATAAAAATATGACTCTAAGTTTCATGGCAATTACAAAGAAAAGTAGATACAAACTAAGGCACCCTTGCACAAAGATGGTTTTTGCTGCTGTGTGCTACCCGTACCATACTTTTAATATGGGTAGCACACGGCCACATTCACTTCAGTGGACAATATGGTCATCTGTAGCCCTTATTGCCCACCATACCGTGTCAGAGCCAAGCTGCCACACTGTCAAAGATAGGTCATGTCCTATGTTTTGCTGCATTTACGGCATGGCCACACAGCCTCCTATGGAGAGGAGAGGGGTAAGGAGCACTCACCCTCCTCCCTGAGTGAGCACACAGCCATCTACAAGGGATTTAAGGCTGGGTACAACGTCCAGCTGGCCCTTACATGCTGATTGCATGTATCATGTTTGTCCTGATCTGTATGTGACTGGTCACAAGATGTCCCAACAATTTGCTTAATAAAATAAAAATCCAAACAGTCAGAGAAGCCATAAAACATTCTAACATAAAAGTAGGAGAAACATTTTGGTTTATAGGTAGCTAATTGGGATACTACCTGCAGGACAAGTCCCATAATAGGCAGTGACAGCAAATGTCCTGGTTCAGGAAATGGCCATCGATCAATCTGATTACAAACTAGAGTAAAGAAAAAAAAAAATTGTTTTTGTCACTATGCTAAAAAACAAAGCAAAATGTTAAATTGTCACCACTGTGACTGGCCAAAACACATCAGTGCGTATGTATGTATTTTTAAGATGAACAGATAAAGAAGTGTTTTACAGAACCTTAATAGTGTGTGACAGTGCCACAGTGATAGAGGCATCTGGTTTTACTACTTTAGGCTACATGCATACATTGGGTACTGTTATACTAGATGCAAGCAAGAGTCCAGTCGTCCATTGTTTGCATCCTATATGTCAATGATGGGTATGCATTTCACATCTGCCAATATCAATTTTAAAACACCGTCTGGGCCCGCAGTAGGATACTTGCACAGCTTTAAGTCCTTCTCACGTTGGACAAAAAAAGGAAAGACCTTTGTATGCATTAAAGAAATCCAGAGACCCAGGGTGCGTTCACACGTTGCGTTTGTTAACGCATTATAAAGCAAACCAATTGTATTGTGTATGTAAACATCACATTAACATCACAATTATACAAGCGCATGTAAACACAGTTGTTAGTGCAAGATAAATGTGTTGTTAAAGCAATGTAATGTAAACGCCGCAATGTGTGGACGTGTCCTAAAATAGTACAAGGTATATACACACGTGTATATATGCCCTTGAAAGAAAGTTCTCAAATTATATTACCCACGTGATGTTTACACAATAAAAATAAATCGTTTTATTGCTGTTTTAGCTCCTATTACTCTGTGGTGATCAGTGTAAAATTCCAGAGTGTGGGCAGGGACTCTCTAACCAGACACATTATGATCGCTGTGTGCTGACAATGTCCTTAGATTATCAGGGTACAGGTTTATCTACACTTCCATTTAGCTTCTGAACATTCTACTAGTATCTGACACATAGAAAAAGAGAGATCAGAGATTATGAGATCCATGAGATGGATATCACATACAATGACACTCTGCTAACTCAGCTATAACACAGACACAGTCAACTCTGCTTTATATCCTTCCCCTCCTATAAAGATCTTATCTGTAGCTTGTAGAGAAAGTCCGTGCACAATGCTGATTTTCGGCAGGAAGTGTCTATGTGTGAGCTCATCTTGTAATGGAGGGGGAGGGGCAGAGAGCACACTGGAACAGACAGGAGAAGCAATTCATAGGAAGAATCTGTCCTGCCTGGCAATAAAACTCTGAAGATTTACGGTTGGTTCCCGGGGCAACTGAAATTGTATACACCAAGACTGATAGAGACAGATTGGAATTATATCTGTGAAATCCTGTATTTTCGTTAATAACAGTAAATTAGAGAATGTGTTATTTTGTTAACCTGAGTACATTTAAGAATCTTGTGTTTGTGGGAATACCCCTTTAACACTAGATCACCATGTGAATGCAATCAATATTATTTAAGCTCCAAAATAATGTATGCATACAGAAAAAAGTCAAATAAAGTGCTTTGTTAAGTACATCCTTACCAGCTTCAAGACATGGTTCCAATTTGTTAAAATATTCAGGTGCTATAAGTTGCAGGAGTGTGTGAAACAAGTTGGTATACGGTAAACTGGACAGAAGAACTAGAGACTGAAAAAAAAAACAGATTAATTCCTTAGGCAAGTAAATATTGGATGTGGGGAGCTCATTACAACAAGACGGTTACAGGCAAAACATACCTAAAGCAATATGGGGTAATTGAAAGAATGAATACACATACAAATGTCAAATTTTGCATTGCTTTATGTATTTCACACACTTTTTTTTAAATCTGCTGAGGTTTTTGATGCATGTGAATATATATCTTATGTATCTTATATTATAAGTCTTGACTTTTATGTTTAATCCGTTTTATGCCCCCTATTTATCCACAGATAAATAGTTTTGGGGGCTCTGTCTTCATTAAAAATCACCAGGAAACAGGAAACTCTAGTGGCTTTCTTAATGGACTATTTTACTGTTCTCAGTCTGGATTTGGTCCAGAAGTTGATTTAGAGCATGTCAGTGAGAATTGCAGAGGTCCTGAAGAAGAAGGGTCAACACTGCAAATATTGACTTGCTGCATTAAAGGAAACCTACCACTTGAAGTGGCAGGTTTCAGAAGAAAACTCCGAGCACCAGCTCAGGCTGAGCTGGTACCGGAGCTTATTTTTGTTAGTGTTTTAAACCACGGTATCGCGGTTTAAAACACTTTTTAAACTGTATAGCCGGCGCAGGCAGGTAAGCGCTCGGCGCTTACCATGCGCGCGGCTACATAGGAAGTGAAGGAGAGCCGCGCGCATGGTAAGCGCCGAGCGCGTACCTCCCTGTGCCGGCTATACAGTTTAAAAAGTGTTTTAAACCGCGATACCGCGGTTTAAAACACTAACAAAAGTAAGCTCCGGCACTCAGCCTGAGCTGGTGCTCGGAGTTTTCTTCTGAAACCTGCCACTTCAAGTGGTAGGTTTCCTTTAACTCATTCTGTCAATAAAAGCTTTTGATACTCATAAAATGATTGCACTTGTATTTCTGTATGTGATAAAAACATCTGACAAACACACATAAAAACCAGAAGGCAACAGATCATGTGAAAATATAATATTTGTGTCATTCTCAAAACTTTTGGCCATGACTGTATGTGTGTATATGCTTTAATATGTGTCTATACGGTACTATATGTATTTGTGTATATTCTGTATGTATATGTGGTGTGTGTATGTATACTGCATGTATGTTTATGCTGCCTGTGTGCTTATGGTGTGTATAGGCCGAGCTTATACTAGAGTCTATAAAAAAACAAACATATGTACTCACCTTTCCAATGCCCCCCGCAGGTCCTCTTCTGTCTTCAGCTCTGGCTCCGTCTTCGGGTCCCCGCACGGGCCTGTTGCACACACCATGACGTCAGCCACTTGCCAACATCATATTGTGTGCGCCACCATCGGCGCACACTATGAAAGCAGGTGACATCATGGTGTATGCAACAGCACCACACGGGGAGCCAGAGCTGAAGACAGAAGAGGACCTGTGGGGGTGTTGGAAAGGTGAGTACAGAGTTTTTTGTATTGCAAGGGGCTGCTGGCTATATACCAGGGGGCAGGCATTGGCTATATACTGGGGGGACAAGCACAAGCTATATACTGGGGGGGCAGGCACTGGCTATATACTGGGGAGGAGCTGCTAGCTATACACAAGGGGGCTACTGGCTATATACTAGGGGGCTGTTGACTAGGGGACAGGGGGATGGTTATATACTAGGGGGATGCTGGCTATATACTGAGGGACATGGACTGCTGGCTATATACTAGGGGGCAGGCGCTGGCTATAAACTTGGCGTCAGGGGCTGGCTATATACTAGGTGACAGCTGGCTAGCTGTATACTGGGCGGGGGCTGTGACCAATGCATTTCCCACCATAGGCGTATACTCAAGTGAATAGGTTTTCCCAGTTGTTTGTAGTAAAATTACACTTTTACCCTTTTAGCTTATACTCGGGTCGGCTTATACCTATATGTAAATATGAGTGTATAAATGTGTGAGAATGTAGCTCACATTTGTGAGCATACAAATATGCATATTTATTTAAAGGGGGAAGGGGGCCCCATTCAGAAGTCTGCTAAGGGGCCTGGCGTCTCCTAGTTACACCCATGATCTGGGGCCATGCACAGGGGAAGCGGGTGAAGGTAATTATTATTATTATTATTATTAAGTAATTCATTATTTTGTTATACAGATATATTAATTAGTAAAGGTATATATATTTATTATGGGGGCTTTTTGTGCCCAGGGGCCACCACCACCTTTAATCCGGCCCTGACTAGTACCCTGGCAAACCAGACCCAGAATACATACAAGGCTGGTAATGTCTTTGTACAGTTAAAATGACTCCTCACCTTCTGAAAATATCCTCTTTTCACGGAACTGTCTCTTACTTGTCGGAAATAAACATACCCAAAGTAATGAGCAGTATCTCTCTGTAAGGATGGAAAAAAACAGCATATGGATGGATCATACTACTGGTCTATGTTCAGTATATAAAAACGTTACTGTACAATATCATATTCCTTTATATGGTATCAACATATTCCACAGAACTTATTTATATCCTTACTTATAACCTGAGTGAAGTTGGCCCCCCCCACCTTGTTCAAATCAAACAAAATTGGTGTCAAACGTTTGTGCTATGTTTGTGCTGGTTTGTGCAGCAGAAATTTCTGTTTGTGCCGCCATCGTTTTCGAGATTTTAATGAAAGTTTCCAGAGGTCATCAGAGGTCAACCAGCCCCCCCACATTGCCCAAATCAAACAAAACTGGTGCCGAACAATTCAGCTACGTTTGTGCTGGTTTGTGCTGCACAAATTTTTGTTTGTGCTGCTTTTGTTTTGAATATATGAACAAAAAATTAAAGTTCAAAAGTTCAAGCAGCCCCCCCACATTAACCGAATCAAACAAAACTGGTGTCAAACATTAATGCTACGTTTGTGCTGGTTTGTGCAGCAAAAAATTTTGTTTGTGCCGCTATAATTTTTAAGGTATGTTCAGGTGTTTCAGGTGTTTAGGATGTACTGGTAAAAAACAAACCTAGTGACACTTGCCTGATTTGATCACCAGGGGGAGCTAGCAAACACATTGTACTTTGGAAGAAATGAACTCTGATGACCTCTGCAAAAAAGTATGAATATATTAAAAATGATAGCGGCACAAACGAAATTTTTGGCCATCCAGAACATGCATGAAGACCAGGTCAATGCACTCATGTGAACATAGTTTTACGTCTAAACATCATCTACCTCAAAATATATCCCAATAATTTGCCTAAAGGCGTTTTTGACATCAGTATGCTGTGTTTTTTTCCCGCAGATAGCATACTGACCTATTGATTTATATGGGTCTGTTCACATGACTGTGAGAAAAAAATTGTAACATGCTAAATTTTTTTCTCACATGCAGACGTATACCGCCATAAAAGTTAATGGATCCGCAAAACTTTTTTTTTCTCAAATTCTGCTAGGCAACCAACAGGCCGGGGCAAAAAATACATTAGAACACCATCTGATTTTTTTTTTTTTTCGGATGTGAAAAAAACGGGTGTCTTACGGATGTAAAAAAGAAACAGATGCGGATACAATGCGAACTGAACACAGATATCACACGTGCGCTTTTTTTTTTCCAAACACGCAAATGGGCATGCCTGAGTAAGCTCTAAATGCTTCCTGGCTAGGTACATTCAATGCTTGAGCTTACCTGCAGATTAACAGGCGCTTCCCGATTATACTTCTCTGCATCATGAAGTGAATTTTTATGTCCTGCTGAGCGGCGCATGCGAAATGTGAACTGTGTGTCACCCAGACAACCTGCAGTGACATCATAGATAGTAAATGTAGCACTTTAAAAAGTTAGAATTATTAAGTAAATTTTTATCTGATTCTGTATGGATCTTAAAACATCATCTATAGTTCTGTTTACATCAGGCACTATAATCACTGGACACTATATAATGTATAATACAACACTCTAAGCAAAATACAACTGATTTCAACGTTTTACCAGATATTTAGCATTAAACCTCAGAAATGGGAACATATAGGAACACATTAAAGGACATCTACCCCCAGGATAAAAGACTGTAAGCAAATGAGCCTGAGAGCCTCCAGGCTACATGTGGTGTACTCCTGACCAATTAGGGAAGGTGCCCCTGGACTGATGAATGCTGTTTTTAGGTTAGTCTCTGCACTATAGGGTTAAATTGGCACTTTATTGAGCTGGGTGTTGCTAGAGTGTTTTCTCCTCCCCTCTGCTTCCTGTTTCCTGGTTTTATAAGGGGCTGTCAGCTACTCCTCTTCCTCTTTGATCTGCGGCACCAAAGCAGTCCCACCCTCCCTCCCTACAAGTTGCAGTTTTATGTTGTACTGTTAATATTTTCCATGTTTTATAGCCCTGAAGTCACAGATGGCGGAAAGAAATGGAGAGAGGATGGATGTGCTGCTCATCTGGCCGACTTGTCATCTGGGAGTCCAGAGGCATAGTGCAGTACGAGCCGTTTTTCTTACAGAGATTTACCTAAAAATGTGTATGATGAGATTTCCAGGTTTTATAAAGAAGTGAGAAATGGAGAGATAATGGAATACCGCTTTGCTCGTCTGGCCGACTTGTCATCTGGGAGTCCGGATGGGCATAGTGCAGTACGAGCCGTTTTTCTTATGGAGATTTACCTAAAAATGTATATGCTGTTGAGATTACCGCTTTTATAAGTAAGTGAGAAATGGAGAAATAATGGTGTCATCTGGGAGTCCAGATGTGCATTTGAGCCATGTGTTGCACTGTGGAGATTTACTTTGGAAGGTATAGATTTCCGGGTTTCATAACGAAGTCACAACTGGCGGAGAGAAATGGAGAAATAATGGAATGCTGCTTTGCTCGTCTGGTCGACTTGTCATCTGGGAGTCCGGATGGCCATAGTGCAGTCGAGCCGTTTTCTTCGCTATGGAGATTTACATTAAAATGTGTATAATGCTGAAATTTGAGTTTTATAACTATTTATATTAAGATATGTGATAGTAAAGCTGTGACCGGTTTCCACCACCCAACATGAGCCTCAGTGTCAATTATTTCAGGAAAATGGTGTTTTATGTGGGTTATTCAAGAAAGTGCCCCGGGAGTATAAGGAGAAGGTGGTTATGCATTTCGCCAGTCTTAACATGTATGAAGGCTGGAGCCCCTCTGGCTCATTTGCATGGAGTCCTTAATCCTGGTGGTGGATGCCCTTTAATAAAGGATAAGACTTCACCAGGCTTGTGTGTAGTCTGTAAATATGTTAAAACTTTATATCTGCAAAAAGCTATATACAAGAGTATTCACACAGGCTCCTTGGGGGAGATTCCCATTCGTCAGCCTCCGTGTTCCGTCGTATGATAGAAGCCCCATCCCTCTGGTATCGCCAGATACATCAAGAGGCTAAGGCCTCACGATTATTTTATGGCTTTTGCACCAGTTTCTGACACAAAAGTCCTGATGAATGTCAGCCCTTATCTTTTATTTTAGACAATCAGATACGCAGAATAGGATCATGTAGTTTATACTTGGAAAGTATAGGGTTAAAGGGAAGGCATCCATTATTTTTCACCTGTTAGGGTATTGCACAATAATAAATACGTTGTATATCTAATGAAAAATGATGGAAAAGTAATGAAAGCTATATATTTCTACTTAAATATAATCAGTCAGCAGTTTTGACCAGGCAAAGCTGAAGACAGTGTTAGGTATTATAATCATACCTTTGTGTTGTGTTACTAGCAGCAGAAATTACATTCATATTCCACAATTAAAGCTGGATTTGGATCACTCAGGGATCTCTTTATTTGTAGTTCTGCACAGCCCCTCCCCTCTGCTATTAGTCACTGCTGTAGCAGGCTTCTGTTTGAATACTACAGCAGTTAGACAGGGAGGAGGGGCTTTGCAAGTCACGAAAGGCAGCTACGGATCAAGGTCAGGTCAACCTGAGGTTGGCACCAGATGTAGAAAGCAGCTGGAGTCATGTCAGCAGGGGGACTAGTCTCTGAGTGTATATACACTGGAGATCAAAGTCATATATCAATGAGTTTCAACACTGCAGCTGGAATTGCTCGCCAGTTCAGCACTGAACAAGGTGAGGGTCTGTCTTGTCATACATTGTCTTAACGTTTAAAAGGCAATCACAGTCAGCTCCATAGAAATTAACAGGGCAGCCCATGCATGTGCGAGCGGCTGCTTCGGTCATCTAGGGTAGCTGACGTTGGTACATTGCACCTCCAATCTTGTGATCAGCAAGTTCGTCCATATCCTGTGGGAAAAACCCTTTAAGAGCATTTAGACTGAAAGCCCATACAACAGTGACCAAATCTCTCAATAGGAGAAAGAATTTAAAGGAGGAGAAAAGTGGCCCGCAGTTCATTTTAACAAATGCAAGTTTCATTTATTTAGATCTCATGGGAAACATTATGTTCGTTGAACAAACTGGAGAAAACCTGAACCCAAAGTTTTGTAAAGAAGTCAGTGAAAGCTGGTGGAAGAAGTGTCATGGTTTGGGGAATGATTTTTGCAGTAGAAGTTGAACCTCTAAGCTACATGGCAAAATGAATGCAAATGTGTATCAGAACCTTCTTCAACAACCCGTGGTTCCTTCCTTGCCTTCTGCACTCAGTCAGCCAGCAATTTCTATGCAGGAAAATGTCCCCTGTCACACAGCAAAATGGGTAAAGCTGTTCCATAAAACAGAAAACATTGAAATGGACAGCCCAGAGTCCTGATCTAAACGTAACCTCTAGAAAATCCTTGGTTTCAAGTTTTCACAACAGTCACAGAACTGTGGAAGAGACTGGAAGAAGAGTGGAGCAAAATGACACCAGAGCAGTGTGATGTGAGTGTGAGAGACTAGTGATATCCTGTGGTCACAGATGTGCTGAAGTCATTCACATCAAAGGCAAGTTCTACTGAAGATGGTGACTGTTGTAATCTTCAGAAAATGTCATTATAATATTTATCTGTACCACAGTTGTTGCTGTTCTCTAATTATGATCATCACATTTTTTGCAAAATAAAGGTTTTATATTGGTATACTGTACTTTGGGAATTTTGTAAAACAATGTACTTGTGGCATAGTGTACCACTTAAAAAAAAAACATCAATTGTTGATCAATGGATCAATCTTTATTTTTGAAAAAAAAAACAAGTGATCATATATTGTTGTAATTTTGATCTCTATTGTATATATAGATATCAAAATAATGAAATAGAGCCATAGCAAATAGACCCCTACCAACCATATTCAAGGTCTCAGCTTTTACACACGACATGTAATGTTATCAAAATAAATACTAATACACTAAAGCCTCTTCCACGCTAGCGTTTTTCACGTGCGTGTTCTGCGCGTGCTTTTGAAGCGCAGAACTTGCATTGTACTCTGCCCATTGTTTTCAATGGGCTTGTCCTTATTTTCACGCACGTACATGTGTTTTTTTTTTTCACGCGCGTCAAAATTGCAGCATGCTCTACTTTTGCGTATCACCCACGTTTTTCACGCCCCATTCAAGTCTATGGAGAAAACGCATTACACTCGCGAGCATTGCAAGTGTAATGTGTTTTAAATGGATGGGTTGCTAGGTGATATGAAAAAAAGTCAGGAAGTACCAATTTAAGAATCATGTGATTTAAAAACCGCAAAAACACAAATGACTCCAAGGAACAAAGGACCAAAAACGCAGCAAAAAAGTCTGTTTTTTACGCATTGCACCCTGACGTGATCTGCAACGCAAGTGTGGAAGAGGCCTAATTGTTTATAAAATCAATTTTTGATGAATTCAATGTTTTATTTTAGTGTGGATTTTTTGAGACAAAGTTGACTTTTCATCTAAAAAGAGATCAGCCTACCTGAATACGAGTCTGGGAAGGACAGATAGCAGATGCTGGTTTTCTAAAACACACACAACAGTATTTAGTATAACATGCCATGCAAACCATGAGTTCATACACTGATGAGAAAAAGAAAATACACCCTATATGAATTCTATTGTTTTACATACATGCATAAGATTTCATATAAAAATATTTATAAGGTCCTTTCATAATGCAGAATCAGTGTGTGAAAATAAAGTATTTGCTTACTGTTTCCTTTGGGATTCTGTTCACACAAAGTGTGTTTTGAAACGCATCAGGAAAAATGCAACATCAAATGCATATTTGTTTTGTCCAAATTGCATGCCTCTGGTAAATAACAAGGCAAAAGGTATGTTGCTACCTACTGGTGATGAGAAGTCCAGCTCTTGTTAGTGAGCTGGATCATTAGGCTCTAAAATATATATAAATATATATGAATATATAAAAGGGAGTCTAATAGGAATTCATTTGGGGGTAGCAATGTGTAAGTGGGATAGTGCTGCATAAACTATAATCAATACATAATTTGTGGAGGGCTGTTAAAGCTAAAAATCGGGGTGCATTGTCATATTTGAATAACCTCAGGTTATAACCTGGGGGATTTTTTGAGAATCGCCCTGTACAAATTCCCTAGAACCTGGCCTGGTCATGGTATCCCATAGTGGGGTCTGTTTCCTGTTCTCAGCCTGTAGGGATCTGGCCTGTAGTATAAGACTCCATGGAGTGACTGGGGGGATGTGCAGTAACATCACCAGCACTGATGGCCATTACATGTGACATCTTTCTCCATGCACTTGTGACTTGTGGCTGTTATGGAGGAGCTGGTATGGCAGAGGGAAGGCAGGCTGCACACTTTACCTCTTTTTCTGTGATGTGGATGTTGTGAGGATACACCAGCTGGAAATAAGAGAGAAGTCATGTTACCAGGTGAGTAGGTAGCAGATGCCTCCAGGTGCTCTATGCTGGCCAGGCTTGCTGGTACATGTAGTCCCCCCAGCTTCCTCCATCTTATGTGCCGGTGTCTAGGCCTCTCCTGCCTCCTATATCACTGCCCGGGGATTACCTCCATTGCCTGGCCGATCTCCAAATCGAAGGTCACCACGCACACGCCGTCCAGCCATGCCGAGAAGCATTCCCAGGGCAGGCGGCTTCCCCTCGGGCTCCCGGCCTCCTCCATGATTTCTGGCTGCGTCCTCTCTCCAGCCCACTCAGCGCCGAGCATCCTCCTGTGTTACCATAGCGAGACCCACCCTGGTCCTGCCAGCTTCGCTTCTGTGTGTGCTGAAGGACTATGGCGGCTAGGGGGCGCCCTACTACCTACTATCACATCACACCTATGACCCGGGTGTATCGCCACCGCATTATACAGGGTGACATCATTACATAATATACATGAGCTCTAGAATTAGTGTCTAGCACCTGCTATACAAGCAAATCCTGTTATATATTCATTTCACCACAATCTAGCCCGCATGGGTTATATCATATTCTTCATAATTATGCTGAGAAAATAGTGCATTGCCATATTAGACAGAATTCACAATGGAGGCTATGGATGTTCACATGTCACTCCAGCTATAATTCCTTTATTTATATAGCACACACAGATTACACAGCGCTGCACAGAGCTTAACAAATTGGTCCTTTTCCCCAATGGGGCTCAAAATCTAATCAACCTACCAGTATGTTTTGTCGTGTGGGAGGAAACCGGAGGACCTGGAGGCAGTGGCGTAACTAGAGTCCTCTGCCCCCCCCATAACAACATTGAACACCATCCACCAGTAGCCATAATCAATGTCCCACATCACCAGTAGTCATAATTAATGTCCCCTCATCCACCAGTAGCCATAATTAATGTCCCACATCACCAGTAGCCATAATTAATGTCCCCCAACCCTCCAGTAGCCATAATTAATGTCCCCCAACCCTCCAGTAGCCATAATTAATGTCCCTCCATCCATCAGTAGCCATAATTAATGTCCCCCCCTCACCAGTAAACGGAAACAGGGCCCCATATATTTAAGCAAAATAAAAACTACAATTCTCACCTTATTCCGCTCCTCTTTGCGATTTCTCTCATCTGGAGATCCCGGGTAGGCGACGGCAGATGACGCGTCTGCCAGGTCAAGCGCCGGGTTGTAGACCTCAGCAGACCCAGCGCAGGCAGACATTAAGCCTGCATCGGCCTAGGTGATGGATGCGGTGTGAGGGTATGGCGGGTGGGGTGGGTGGGGACGTTGGGCGGAGCAGGGGCACGTTCTCATTGTAAATTGTGACAGCTCCGGGCTCCCTGGATCCAGTGCATGGACCAGATGCAGAACAGTCCATGCACTGTAACAGGAAGGCCTGCTGCTGTCACAATTTAAAACATCTGCCCGCTGTGCTGTGCTGCGCTGCGCCAAGTTATCAGCCTCTGACTGACAATGGGCCTGGTCAGACAATGGACCCCCTGCAACCGCAATCGTTACACCCCTGTCTGAAGGAAACCCACGCAAACACGGAGAGAACATACAAACGCTTTGCAAATGTTGACCCTGGGACTTGAACCCAGGTCCCCAGCACTTCAAGACTGTAATGCTAACCACTAAGCCACAATCACTATTACTGTCACATAAGCAAATATCAGCAATTAATCATTCACACAGTAAAAGCATTTATAAACCTCTACCAGACAACTCAATTTTTCTTGTTTGCGTTTCCATTTTTTGCTCCCCTCATTTAAAAATTCATAACTTTTTTTAATTTTTCTGTTTTCAGAGCTGTATGAGGGCTGGTTTTCATTGTAACAGACACTAAGGGCGTTTTTGGGCCGTTTTTACTGTGTGTGTTTTCAGATCGTTAAAAACGCATGCGTTAAAAAACGCATCGGTTTTTTTGAAAACGCATGCGTTTTTGGAAACGCATGCGTTTTTGTCCGTTTTTCATTGCGCAATTTCAGAAAAACTGACAAAAACGCATGCGTTTTTAACGATCTGAAAACGCACTTAGTAAAAACGGCCCAAAAACGCCATGTGCCGTTTTTCGGCCGTTTTTAGTTAGTGCGTTTTCAGATAGTTAAAAACGCATGCGTTTTTGACAGGTTTGAGCAATTATCTTAATTCAAACTGGTCAAAAACGCATGCGTTTTCGAAAAACGCATGCGTTTTTCAAAAACGCATGCGTTTTTAACGATCTGAAAACGCACTAACTAAAAACGGCCCAAAAACGGCCTAAAAACGCCATGTGTGTCTTCAACCTAATACAGGAGACCCACAGAGCAGACACTAATAAAGGAGACCCTCAGGGCACGTTCACACGTTGCCTTTGGTTGCGTTTTCATTGCGTTTTAAAACGCATTACAACATGAGGTGAGGTGATTTGCCTAATTACATTAATGTTAACGTTTGCGTTTACCAAACGCATGCGTTAACGCATGCATTTTGTTAACGCATGCGTTAACATAGCGTTCAGACATGTAAGGCCGCGGTCACACGTATCGCTAGGCGTCCGTCATAACACGACGCTAGCGCACAGGGGGAGGTCCTCGGCCCGAACGCACATGCGTTTCCAGGGAAACACATGCAATTGTTAAGCCGATCTCATGCATTTCTGTGGAAACGCATGTGCGTTGGGGCCGAGGACCTCCCCCTGTGCGCTAGCGTCGCGTTATGAACGGACGTCTAGCGGTACGTGTGACCGCGGCCTTAATAGTAATGTAATTAGGCAAATCACCTCTCCTCAGCTGTTGCAATGCGTTTTAAAACGCAACCAAAGCGCAACTTGTGAACGCGCCCTGAGAGCAGACTCTAATACAGGAGACCCACTGAGCAGACTCTAATACAGGAAACCCCCAGAAATGCAAGAGCACACTATAAACTGGTTACCCTTCAGTTGAAGTAGAATACAGAAGACCCCAGCAGAGACCCAAAACAAAACAAATACTCACCTATCCTAGCTGCATTTTCTGCTCCCTCAGGGCGCGTTCACACGTTGCGTTTTGACCTGCGTTTTCATTGCGTTTGAAACGCATATACAACAGCTGAGGAGAGGTGATTTGCCTAATTACATCACTGTTAACGTTTCCATTTACAAAACGCATCGTAAACGCGATGTTAACGCATGCGTTAACATTGCGTTTACAAACGTAAACGGTAATGTAATTAGGCAAATTACCTCACATCAGCTGTTGTATATGCGTTTCAGACGCAATGAAAACGCAACCAAAACACAACGTGAGAACGCGCCCTGAGGGCGCGTTCACACGTTCCGCTAGCGCCGCGTTCATAACGCGACGCTAGCGCACAGTGGGCGGGGCTCGGGCCGATCACATATGCGTTTCCCTGGAAACGCATGCGATTAATAACACGATTGCATGCGTTTCTCTGGAAACGCATATGCGGTCACCCCAAACTCCGCCCCCTGTGCGCTAGCATCGCGTTATGAACGCGGCGCTAGCGGAACGCGTTCACGCGTTGCGTTGTGGTCGCGTTTTCATTGCGTTTGAAACGCATATACAACAGCTGATGAGAGGTGATTTGCCTAATTACATTACCGTTTACGTTTGTAAATGCGATGTTAACGCATATGTTAACAATGCATTAACGCATGTGTTTTGTTAACGCATGCATTAACACATGTAAACAGTAATGTAATAAGGCAAAACACCTCTCCTCAGCTGTTGTAATGCAACAGCTGATGAGAGGTGATTTGCCTAATTACATTACCGTTTACGTTTGGAAACGCAATGTTAACGCATGCGTTAACAAAACGCATGCGTTAACGCGTTGTTAACGCATGTGTTAACATCGCGTTTGCGATGCGTTTTGTAAACGGAAATGTTAACAACGATGTAATTAGGCAAATCACCTCTCCACAGCTGTTGTTTGTGTTTCAAACGCAATGAAAACGCAGGTTAAAACACAACGTGTGAACGCGCCCTGAGGATGGTGGCACACGTGGCGCTTTGAACCCGTTTTTAGGCCCATATTAAGCAGTCTGTTAAAAAATGCATGCATTTTTGAAAACGCATCCATTTTTGACCGTTTTTCCCAATTATTAAGATAATGTAATGCAATACCCTTCTCAGCTGTTGCGTTGAAACCGCACCTTGCTTTTTTATTTTTTAAAAACTGGTCCCGCTGTTTTTAATTTGCAGGAGACTGCATAAAGTTGCCTCCCACTTGCTCAGTCAGTTTCTAAGACCACGAGAAGTGGTGAGCTTCAAGTGACACTTACCAGTGACAGACGTGCCGTTTGGGTGGTGTTTTTCCATTGTGTTTTTTAATCAAATCTTAGATGAAGCATCTTTTCTTCCTTTAATTTCTAATGCGATTCTTGATTTAGTATCTTAACTTTCCGTTTTGTCCATTGCGTTTATGAAGGTCTACGTTTTGTGATGTTTGCTTCTCATTGTATTTTTTTATTTGTTTTTTTTGAAAATAGATGTGCCTGTGTTGAAATGCAGATCACATGAACAAACTGAGAAGAGCCATACAAGCAAGAAGCTCGAAACACAAATGCATTCAAACCTAGCACAAATGCATGCGTTTCTTCAATGCACTCAAAATCGCTGCCTAAAAGCCATGTGTGTCACCGGCCTAAGGGTGATGCAACACATGGCGTTTTGAAACCGTTTTTGGTCCGTTTTTAAGCAATCCTTTAAATGCATCAGTTTTTTAAAAATGCATGTGTTTTTGAAAACACATCAGTTTTTGACAGGTTTTCCGAATTTGCGCAATAAACAAAAATTGATGTGTTTTAAAAAAACTGATGCATTTTTTTAACGCATGCGTTTTTAACTGACTGCTTTAAAACGGACCAAAAACTGTTTCAAAACGCCATGTGTGGCATCACCCTTAGACCTGCTCACATTCAAACTCTGAGACCATATGGAATGGAGAGCATTAAAACCTGTTCACATTATGCAGTACTGCTTGGCGCCTGCTGTTGTTGTAGTGCAGTTCTAGTGGGGTCCTGGGACCCAGAGACGTGGGGGATTATTCTGTGAATATGAGTACAGGTTGGCCGCTGGGTCCCTGCTGGCAATGTGTTGCTGTGACGGTTGGTGTCATGTGATGTAGTAGCCATTAATGTAGGGACCCACTAAGACAAGGTCACCTTGACAGAGGTTATTGATCAAAATGTAATTTGAACCTTGAGATCGATTGAGGGTGCAGTCACATGCTGCATTAAAAAAAATGCAACTGCTGAAGCTAGATTTGCCTAAATAAACAGCTGTTTACACTTGTGTTTACAAGATACTAATGTTAACGATTGTGTTAACAAACACAGGTCTTAATGCATGTGTTAACAATGCGTTAACGGTTGTGTTTTGTGAACACAAGTGTTAAAAGCTGTTTAATTAGGCAAATCTCTTTTCAGCTGTTGCAACGCATGCATATTGACTGTGATTTATTATTATTATAAAATATATATATATATAATTTTTTTTTTTTAGGAACGGAGTGTGGTGATGTTCTCCAGAGGCCACAGTCACCGGTTGACAAGTTCTGCAGAGATAAGTCAGGGCCTAGAGAAGCTGCCATGACGTTCTCTAACTGATGGAGTATTGGCAACAATGAGGAGAAAACAAGGAAGCAGAGTGGGCTGGACCAGACCAACACAGATATAGAAAGAGACAGCGGCAGCCCAGATGTGCAGTTTATTTATTGCTGTTATATATTGATGTGTGTAGTAAATTAATTTTTGTCTATATTTATAAGTGCAGGATATTATGTGCTTGGTATATTCATTGCGGTAATATATTTGTTTGCTACATTCTTTGTAGGTTTATATCTTTGGTATAAGCATCGCAGGTATTTTCACTGGAGGGACATATTTATTTTATTTTGCGTTATATTCACAATTGGGAGGCCTTATTGTAGATGTTTCCATACCAGTTGGCCACTTCGATTTCTTTCATATTATTTTAATGGGGGCCATTTCATTTTTCCAGTTCGGATCGGCCCTAATTCGGTCGTGTTTGGGGGTGGGGCGAGTGCAATTTTAATTGTCTGCCTAGGGTACCAAAATGCCTTGTCCCGGCCATGCTCATAAAAGCACTTTTGTGTCCATAAAATGAGGCTGAAGTGTTTCAGGGGCCATCAGAGCCCTTCTGTGCTTCAGTGACACTGTCTAATACATGCTGCTCACAGCACTTCTAACCCAACTCATTGTACCTCTGGACCTTCCTTTTAGCTGGTGAGGTCATCTGGCTCTCTCCAAATCTTGCAGATGTGCGGTTGGATGCAGCTAGATGGCAATTTATGCATAAACTTACAACTGAGTATGTCCTTGCACAGTCTAATACTGTCTGCTTGTTGGACTGCATGGGGACAGAGGTTTGACAAGGAGACATGGAAACTCCCACTTGTCAGTTTATCCATGAATTCAAGCTGGTGTATTATTTTATGAATGTTTTGTAATAGTTAGAGGTTTCAGACAACCATGGTTGGTTTGTGAATTGTGGACTGTGTCCTGTCTGACGCAAAGCCAAGAGTGGGACTCTTGCATCATCTGTCACTTTGATGCATGGAGTCCCATCCTCTGCACTGTGCTCGGTCTGTGAAACAAATACACTGACTTATCTATATTTCACAAACTAGCCAGAGTCATCTGAAACTGCCCCAAGGCCCTGATCAGACCTGCTTATGTTCTTATCTTGTCATGATTTTCCAGAGAGTGTAACAGTGACTTAAATCAGCAATGCAGGCAAGGTCTTCCATTTACTTTCTGTCCCCCATAGAAAATACTTTATCATCTGTGACACTTTGGATATTAATAGCAGGAAGATGCAGGGTTTTTTTTTACTACTTTTTATTCACAGAAAAGAGAACAATACTGTCACTTGTAATCTTGGACTTATAAGAAAAGATGCCCAAGAATTGTTATGTTATTAGAAAGAACAGTATTTACTAAAAATAAAAGTCATGGCAAGAGAGGTGACAGGTTTTATAAGAGGGGAGATGTGGTGACCAGTCGTGTATCTATTCTAGATGTTTTGTTACAGAAATGCTATGACAACCGGGGCAGAGGACACTGGGAAGGACATTCTGATTCCAAAACAGCCCCCCTCAGTGAGGTAAACTGAGCTGTGCTCCCCAAAGTGTGCCCTAGTACACGAGAGTGTTCACACTGTGCGCCTGCAGCCGGTGCTGCGCTCGGTACACACGGGTGTGAGTGCCGTGTATGGCTCCTGAATCCATAGGGCGTGAGTTCGCACCCCGCCGTTTTGTGGTCCTCCGTGTTCAGCGACTCGTCGTCCTCTCCGCTCTCCCTCCCCCGTGATGTTGCGCCTCCCCCGTGTCCGCCATCTTGCGGCCGGTGACTGAGAGAATCTCGGCCCGTGAGAGTAGTACCGAGCTCATTCTTAGTGACCCGGGGATATCACCGTGCACTTTTCTCATCAGAACCGGGACAGCACACCCGCCTACACTGGCCGTGCTTGGACTCCTTTTTCACAGAGGCTGCCAGCGGAGAAGTACTGTGGCACAGCGACCCTCTAGACCGGGGAATAAAGTTCCGGCGAGGCCGAGCACAGCTCCCGCTCTGTATGTATCTCCTGCCGGCGCTGTACAGTGTGGGGGGCAGCGCGCAGCTGCAGCTCTTCTTGTTTTCTCTCCCCTCAGCAGAGAAGTGCGGCGGCTTCCGCTCACTTCTTACATGTTTGTGGCTTCTTACTATTTGTGTCACCTCTATATGAATATTTAGTCACGGATTCTCCTGGAGGAGTGCAGCTATTCTGTACTAGTGCAAAGTGTGAGCTGTTGCTTCTCACTACATGGAGCGGGGTGGGGGACAAAATGTACCACAGGTGACAAATCAATATGATTATTGATACAATATTCATGTTCTTCCCATTTAAAATTACAGATTGTATTGCCCAACCATCACGGCTGTGACTTCTCTGGAATGACATGGTTATAAATAATTTACTCAGGTTGTAACTACAAATATTGCAAAATAGTGTCCCCTTCCTACCAGGATATGTGAGACCATTGTCCTGATATCACCCAGGCAGACACTTGTGTCCTCAGATCCATCCTTGGTAATAAATGGGGTCTCCAGTTCTGAGTTATGGCTGGTTCTTCTGGATTGAATTAATGGGGAGTTACGGTCATCTATAGCGGCATTTCTATAGAGGGTTTTAAACTATATGATGTTTCGCAGTGAATCATAGTTTAGGGTCCAATTGTCTCTCCAGACAGGAAGAAAGCAGACAGGTTATTTGTATTTTGCCTTTATATAAATTTGTGTCCTGCATTGTACATGCTTATTTACTGGATGAAAAAAATCAGTTTTTTTGGAAGCCTGACTGATTACCAGTATTGGGATTCAGAGTCATCTTTATCTATGGGGCCCAGAAGCTCCAAAACAGCACTTTTTAAGGTTTTCACTCTGTTATCCAAATAACACATCCTCTTCTCTGGGGATGAACCATCTGTCCTTATACAATAACAATATATATTTTTTAATTTGCCAGTTTATACTGCAGCAGTTTAAACATTGTTTTACATCATCATATGGTGAAAAGTGTCTCTGTTGGCGATATGCAAATACGAGATGTGTATGTAGCCTAAGGCTTAGTTTCACCTTTGATGGTGTTGCAGGGTACTTCACAGATTACAGCTAGGTTGAATCAGAATAAGTAAAGATTTTGTGAGGAACACCTTTTGCATACAGCCAGAAATCGCCATTTACATGTAAACACAGGTTTTGTTATGTGACAATCCTAGACATCCAAGACACTAATGTACATCCAGGTTCTATATGGTGTGAATGCATAAGTTCTTTGAATTTAAACTTCTTTGCGCTGTAATATAACACATATAATGTTCCCTCGCCACTCTGCTTCCAGGAAAGAATCACATTGAATTTTGCACCATAAGGTATCACTTGTAGTACAAGGCCATAGGGACTTTGTATACCTCAGTGGAATAGCCGCCATGTGCATGAAGAGAACACTACACATACTTTCCGTGCTGTGGGTGGTTTTTTGATGAGTGGATAAACCTTGCATTGATTTTCTAAATAAGCTAAATGTTTGGAGAAAAGCTGCTGTATTTGCTTCAAGAGAAAGTACTTATAAAAGGTTCCGTTATAGGATAGAAATCTATAAGCATCAACTGTAAAGTAGTGAATTATAAATTTATGAAGATGTGATTGAGGTTACACAGCATAGTAAATGATGCTAAAATGCAGAAACCATTTGAAAAACATATGAAAAGTGATTTGAAAGAAAAAAATGCGTAAACACAGTTGTGGGACCGATTAGGACCCCAGACCTGCCTGTAGACATTGCCTGAAAGATGGCATCTGTGACGTTATCTTAAAGGAAACCTACCACTGCCCGCATGATGAAATCATGCGAGCAGACCACCCGGTAGGCTACTTAATGCTGATGCCGGCACATAGTTTTGTTAGGCTCGGCAAACTTTAGCTAAAAAAAAAATATTTTCTTACATATTTAAATGAGCCCTCCGGTGCTACCCTGCACCATCTTCGGGCTGGCGGTGGCTTCCAATGTTTAATTATTCCACCTTCAGGTGCCGAGAGCCGTGACGTCACCAAGCTCTCGGCACCTATCGCGCATGCGCAGACACTAAGTCTCGCACAGCTGGCCGGCGATAGGTTCCGAGAGCTTTGTGACGCCACGGCTCTCGGCACCTGAAGGAGGAATAATTAAACATTGGAAGCCACCGCCAGCCCGAAGATGGCACAGGGTAGCACCGGAGGGCTCATTTAAATATGTAAGAAAATAGTTTTTTTTAGCTAAAGTAAAGTTTGCCGAGCCTAACAAAACTATGTGCCGGCATCAGCATTAAGTAGCCTACCGTGTGGTCTGCTCGCATGATTTCATTATGCGAGCAGTGGTAGGTTTCCTTTAAAGGCACAGTGGCAGCCTATGCATGTGCATAGGCTGCCACTGCTAATACCCTGCAATACATCAGTATTGCAGAGTATTATCATGAACAAGCAAAGTAAAAAAAAAAGTAATAAATCAATAAAAATGCCCCTAATCCCTATAACATATAAAGAGACATATAACGCTAAAAAAAAGTCTAAATCATAACACAAACCCCACATATATAGTTTCACCGTGTCCGTAACAACCCGTAGAATAAAAGTAATTATTGAACCCGCCAGATGAACGCCGTTAAAAACCAGCCAAAAATTATGAATCCCACAAAAAATGCAATTAAACGTAATCAAAAAAACATATGTACTCCAGAACGATACTGTTGCAAAATACAACATGTCCCGCAAAAAAACAAGCCATCAACCAGCTCTGTTGCCAAAAAAGTAAAAATGTTATGCCACTTGGAAGACGGCAATGCAAAAATGATAGATTTGTATGATATCCCCGTAATCATACTGACCCTTAGAATAAAGATAACATGATCATTGGGCTATACAGTGAACACGAAAAAAAAAAGTACAAAAAATCCAGTACAGAATTGATGTTTTTCTACTCTGGCCCTCAAAAAAATATACCAAAATTTTCAACAATAGGGGATACCAACCCCAAAATGGTAACAATGGAAAAAGCATTGCATCTTGCAAAAAAAATTTTATAGCCTACAAAAATGGCCTATGAGGAAAACTAAAATCCTGGCAGCTCGCCGTGCACCCATAAAACAAGTAACGTCCACATGTGGGGGGTCTCTGCACTCGGGAGAAATTGTAGAACAAATTGTATGGTGGGTTTTCTCTTTTTATCTTTTGGAAATGTGTAAATTTTAGGACTAAATGAACGCATAACCGACAAAATTTGACCATTCGAAATTCCACCTCCGTTTTGATGTAATTACTATGAAGATCTCAAGGGGTTAACAATCTTCCTAAAAGCTGTTTCTGATAGCTTGAGGGGTGCAGATTTGAAAATTGGTTGGTTATATAGGGGGTTTTGATGCTAAAAATGTAAAATTTCATTCAAAACTATATTTATCCCCTAAAAATTCATCATTTTTTTCGCTAAATAAACGCACAACTCATCAGGCAAAATTCACCACTAAAATGAAGTACAACATGTGAGGAAAAATCAATCTCAGAATCACTTTGATAGTAACAGTGTTCAAAAGTTATAACCATAAAAAAGTGATGCAAGTCAGAATCCAAAAAATGGGGCTGAGCCTTAAGCTATAAACTGGCTGCGATATTAAGGAGTTAATAAAATGTCCAGCTGTCTCCCCTTATCAACGAAATGTCCGTAGCAGCCTCCCCGCCATTAATGAAATGTCCGTAGCAGCCTCTCCGCCAATATTGAAATGTCCGTAGCAGCCTCCCCGCCCTTATTGAAATGTCCGCAGCAGCCACCCCGCCATTAATGAAATGTCCGCAGCAGCCTCCCCGCCCTTATTGAAATGTCCGCAGCAGCCTCCCCGCCATAAATGAAATGTCTGCAGCAGCCTCCCCGCCATTAATGAAATGTCCGCAGCAGCCTCCCCGCCCTTATTGAAGTGTCCGCAGCAGCCTCCCCGCCCTTATTGAAGTGTCCGCAGCAGCCTCCCCGCCCTTATTGAAGTGTCCGCAGCAGCCTCCCTGCCATTAATGAAATGTCCGTAGCAGCCTCCCCGCCATTAATGAAATGTCCGTAGCAGCCTGTCCGCCAATAATGAAATGTCCGCAGCAGCCTCCCCGCCCTTATTGAAATGTCCGCAGCAGCCACCCCGCCATTAATGAAATGTCCGCAACAGCCTCCCCGCCCTTATTGAAATGTCCGCAGCAGCCTCCCCGCCATAAATGAAATGTCTGCAGCAGCCTCCCCGCCATTAATGAAATGCCCGCAGCAGCCTCCCCGCCCTTATTGAAGTGTCCGCAGCAGCCTCCCCGCCCTTATTGAAATGTCCGCAGCAGCCTCCCCGCCATTAATGAAATGTCCGCAGCAGCCTCCCCGCCCTTATTGAAATGTCCACAGCAGCCTCCCCGCCATTAATGAAATGTCCGCAGCAGCCTCCCCGCCATTAATTAAATGTCCGCAGCAGCCTCCCCGCACTTATTGAAATGTCTGCAGCAGCCTCCCCGCCCTTATTGAAATGTCCACAGCAGCCTCCCCGCCCTTATTGAAATGTCCACAGCAGCCTCCCCGCCTATAATGAAATGTCCACAGCAGCCTCTCCCCACAATTAAAGGGGTTGCTAAACAGCATAAATAAACCTATCGGTGCCCGGGAGGGGGCTGGTTACAAAAATTAAACATTTATTTAACTTTGCGGTCCCTCCCAGAGTCCCACACTGCCATCAATCCAGTCTGTGCCCCATATAAACAAAAAGGTGCAGGGAAGCCGTGCTGCGTCCAGCTTTAGGTTGGCCGTACCCGTCCCTATTCCAGCGTTGTATCATGCGAGATGGGTGGGCGTGGCCAGCCAGCCGGAAGCTGAAAGCACGGCTTCTGTTTGTTTCCATGCGGCATGGACTGGAGTGATGACAGTGCAGGACGCTGGGAGGGACCGCGAAGGTAAGTAAATGTTTGGTTTTTAACCAGTTCCCTCCCTGCCACCAATAGGATTTTTTTAATGCTAATTATGCTAATTTATAGGGTTTTTTAGGGCTCATTTGCATATTTTTTGCCCTTTTTTTTTTCTTTGCTAAAAGGGCATAAGAAGCTAAAAATAGCAGATCCTGCCAGATGGGGAACACACCAGTATGTCATTGTAGATTTCCTCAAAGACTCAAAATAAGGGCTCATTCAGATGGACAAATCTGCTATTGTATCCGCATCAGTTTTTTTCACAGTTTTTCACCCCCCCCCCCATAATGGATGGGTTTGTAATTTTTTTGCCTGCCCAATTGGTTTCCTTTCAACATTAGAGAAAAAACAGATTGTATACATATGTCATCCGTGTGCCGTCTTTTTTTTTTTTTTCTCTTTTTATTGTATTCTATGGAGGACCGTGTTCCATCTGCAAAACAATGGCATACAGACCTCAAAAATGCCCACCTGGATGAGCCCTAAATTATACATTTTATAGCAACATTACCAGGACAACCTTTACAATGTACTGTCTTAAAATACTAAAGCTCTCCTCACAAAATCGTTGATTGCTACTGATCGCATGCATTTCAATGGATACACATATGCAATTGAGCTGAGCTGAGCCCCCATGGGTTTCTAAACGCAATGTAAATTATGCGTTAAAGGGGTATTCTCGTCTGGGCATTCACATTCAGTTTCATTAATCTGCCATATATAAACATTTCAATTAGATGTTATTAAAAAAAAAATTCCTGTGTGAAGAAAATTTCTCATAAATGTAGTGATATGGTCCCTTAGAAACAAGACTTTGTCCTTAGTTACGGCCACCTCTCCTGGAGGGATTGCACAAGGAAACAAAAAGTATCTGAATATTAAATGTTCGAAGAGTTACTGCAGGTGCCACAGCCGTTCTGTAATAATGAATGCTGAATCCAGGCGGTCGGGCAGGGCTCAATAGCACATGTCTGGCCATCGCTGCCAAAATGTGAGGTGGTTGTATCCGAGGAAGCCATCTCGTTTCTAAGGGTCAACATGGCGACATTTATGAGAAATTATCCTCACATTGTTTTAATAACATCCACTTGAAGTGTTTACATAAGGCAAATCAATTAAATTAAATGTGAATGCCCAGATGGGAATACCCCTTTAAGGCTACATTCACAAAAACTGATGTGGGATGTATATACACCCTCCCCCCTTACACAGCAATGGGTGCACGCCCAGATGGGAATGCCCAGATGGGAATACCCCTTTAAGGCTACATTCACTTAAACCTATGTGGGATGTATATACATCCCCCCCCCTTATACAGCAATGGGTGCACGGCACCGTAGTGTTCCGTAGCCGTGTGCTGATGTATGCCCACCATACTAGTAAATGGTCCAAATTCATGCACCAGGAATTGCGACTTTATACATACAGTCCTTGATAAAGCCCACCATTGTGTATTATTGTGATATGATGTGTCTATGGAATCACCTCTGGGACTTTATATTTCTATATATTGACTGCTTAACGACGCAAGACGATTTATAGATCATCGTCAGTGGTGAAATTTATTCTGTACGGTTGCAGCCGAGAATTCATAAATTTGAATCATTATGCTATCTTTACCATAAAAAAGCAGTAAAAAATGTAAAAAAGGACTGTTTCCTGAAGGCTATTTTGTGCCATGTCCTTAAATAGTTAAAGAGGTATGCCCATGAAAGAAAGTTCTAAAATTATAACCCCCTAGTGATGTTTACTCAATAAAGATTATTTTTAAACCCCTTTACTTTACAATTTTGCTCAGTATTATTGCTGTTTTAGCTCCTATCACTCAGTGGTGGTCAGTGTAAAACTCCAGAGTGTGGCCTGTCCCTGTGTTCTGACAATGTGGTTAGATTATCAGGTTACAGGTTTATCTACACTTATATTTAGCCTCTGAACATTCTACTAGTATCTAACACATAGAAAAAGAGAGATGAGACAAATCGGAGATGATGAGATGGATATAACACACAATGACACTCTGCTAACTCAACTATGACACACACAGTCAGCTCTGCTACATGCCTCCTTCCCTTGCTATAAAGATCTGTAGCTTGTAGAGTAAGTCTGTGGAAACTGCTTGCTGGCAGGAAGTGTCTATGTGTGAGCTATTGTAATGGAGGGGGAGGGGCAGAGATCACACTGCATCGAACAGACAAGAGAAGCAATTCATGAGAAGAATCTGTCCTGCTTGACCATAAAAATTGGAAGATTTACGGCCGGATCCCGGGGCCGTATATTTAAGATTCTTATCTTTGTGGGAATACGTCTTTACATTTTGAAAATCACTGTGTGATTTTCCCTTTGTCTTTTTATATACAAAACTTGATGACCATGAAAACTAGAATATGGGTCTTGGGGACGGAGTTGTACTCCAATTCTTAGAGATTGTTGACTGTTTTATGTAGTCCCTTAAATACCTGCAATTGTAATATTTTCCGGATCCACATTCTATTGCATTAGGCTTGATAAATTGTATGAATACATTTGGTTCATAGATCAACAACATAGCCTGACTTTTACATTTGACTCTTAAACCTGCATGTTATATGTAATACAGTGCATTCCCCTTTTATATTATTAAAGACAAATAGGATTGCAAGAAAGGTGTTAATGTGTGGAAGTGAGACAGCTATAGTAATAAAAAAGAATGTGTACTTTCATATGAAAGAGATAAAACAGTTTGTTTAGCATAGTGGCACCTTCTATTCTGTGCTCTGCAGTATTTTTAATCACAGCCACATGATGTGTGATATTTTGGCATCTCTCTTTCTGTAAACTGATAGGATCATATGATTTGAAGGCAGTAAGGCAAAGATTTAGTAAGATCAGAAAATAGACTTGTAAATATCTAGCATGTTCACCTGTACTGCAGACTTCATCCATCAAGGCAAACTGTTTTGTTCAAATACTTTAGTATTACTTTATGGTAATTGTTAAATCATTTTTTTCCCTCTGGTCTATTCAGAGTTGGTGTCTAGGAGAGAGTTAAACAATACATTCTAAATTATGCTTAGACTGGTTGTGTTAAAGGAAATCTACCACCAGGATGAAGGATTATAAACCAAGCACACAGACATACTGGTGTGTGCCCCCTCCGGCATTAGCGGTTCTTCTTGTAGATTTGTTTTTAAGAAAAAGAGGTTTTAAAATTATGCAGATGAGCCTTCGGGGCTCCATTGACATCTTTAGAGCCTGGAGCCCCTGAGGCTCATTTACATAATCTGTGAAACATTGTTATTGGAAAAACAAGGTCCTAACAAGCTAAAAGAAAAGCAGAACGTGTAAGAGGGGGTACTCACCAGTATGTCAGTGTGCAGTGTGCTTGGTTTACAATTCTTTACCCTGGTGGTCGATTTCCATTAACCCCTAGGCGCACCTGGACGTTATAGTACGTCCCCGGGGCTAGATACTTAGCGCACGGGGACGTTCTATAACGTCCTGCTTCTGGCACCGGCTCACGAACGGAGCCGGTACCAGAAGCAGCGGCTGTCAGCTGTCTAGTACAGCTGACAGCCTGCGCTAACACCCGCGATCGGAGCCGGCTCCGATCGCGGGTGTTAACCCCTTACACGCCGCGGTCAAACATGACCGCGGCGTGTAACGGTGTTAGCGCTGTGGATCGGATCCCCCGTGCCGCTTACCGGGGGATCCGATCCTCTTCCGGGCAGCTCCGAGGACTGGCATGTGCCCCGGAGCTGCCCGGTCTCCATGGCAGCCAGACCCCTTCCGGGTCTGGCTGTAAACTGTCTGAGCATGCGCAAGCTTGCTCAGACAGTTTACACTGCTCTACAATAAAATAGTATTGTAGAGCAGTGTATTGAACTTAAACCAGTGATCAGAGCATCACTGGTTTAAGTTCAAGTATGTATAAGTAAAAATATGCAAAAACAGTTAACACTACACATTATAATAAATAAAAAATTAATACATAAAAATATAAGCCCCTAAAATGTCACTTTCCCATAAAAAAACTTAATAAAGTATAAAAAACATAAAAACACAAAAAAAACCCGCATATTTGGTATTGCCGCGTCCGTAACAATCTGCATAATAAAACAGAATCGTTACTGGACCCGCACGGTAAACGCCGGAGGAAAAAAACGCAAAAAACATTCCGAAAAAAGATAATTTTTAATTAATACCCTATAAAAAATGCTCTAAAAAGTGATTTAAAAAATGTTATGCACTCCAAAATAAGCCCACTAAAAAGAACAACTGTTCTCGCAAAAAATAAGCCCCTAACAAGATTTATCTGCCAAAAAATAAAAAAGTTATGCATATAAAAAGATGGTGATGCTAAAATGAATAAGATTTTCTCCAAATTAGTTTTTATTCAGTACAATTGAATAAAATACACAAAACCCCCACATATTTGGTATCCCTGCGTCCGTAACAATCTGTATAATAAAACAGAATCGTTATTAGATCCGCAAAGTGAACCCCGTAAAAAACAACCTAAAAAAACTCTCTCTGCTAAAGATGATTTTTTATTAATGCCCTTTAAAAATGCTCTAAAAAAGTGATTTTAAAAAGTTACGCAATCTAAAATAAGACCACTAAAAAGAGCTATCATTCTTGCAAAAAATAAGCCCTTAAACAGATTTTTGAGGTGAAAAATAAAAAAGTTATGCATATGAAAGACGGTGATGCTAAAATTAACAACAATTTTGCCAAATTACTTTTTATACAGTAAAAATGGGAAAAAATAAAAAAATATATATAAATGAAGTATTTTCATAAACGTGGCGACCCAAAGAATAAAAATAATATACTATTTTCATGGTATGGTTAACGGCCAAAAAAAAAAAACACATAAAAATTTTCCTAAAAATTGATGATTTTCATTTCCTCCACCAACAAAGAGTTAATTAAATCTCACCAATTAGCTATAGATGCCCCAAAATTATGTATTAGAAAAGTGCATCTCATGTGGCAAAAGAAATAAGCCCCTATAGGTGCACAATAAAAAAAAGAAAAAAATTATAGCCTGTACAATGTGACATAGCAAATCTGATTTGAATGGCGCCTCCTTCCCTTCTATGCCCGGCCGTGCGCCCATACAGCAGGTTACCACCACATGTAGGGTATCGGTGTACTCGGGAGAAATTGCGTATCAAACTTTGTGGAGCCTTTTTTCATTTTATCCATTAGAAATGTAAAATTTTCCACCCAAAATGAGTGTATTGTGAAAAAATATTACAATTTGCAGACTCCACCTCCATTTTGTTTTAACCCCTATAAAACACGTAAAGGGTTAACAAACTTCTTAAAAGTGGTTTTTCATATGTTGAGGGGTGTAGTTTCCACAATGGGGTAATTTACGAGTCTCGCTATTATTTAGGCCTCTCAGTGTCAATTAGAAGTTGAGCAGGTCCATCTAAATACAGGTTTTGGCGATTTTACAAAAAATGTGAAAAATGGCACCCAAATTCTGAGCCTCATAACATTCTAGTAAAATATGTGGAATCTTAAAAAACCATGCCAACATAAAGCAGACATTTGGGAAATGTAAGTTATGAATTTATTTGGGTGCTATGACTTTCTGAATCAAAAGTAGAGAATTTAGAACGTTGAAAATAAAGAATTTTTCAAAATTTTTGCCAAATTTTGTTTTTTTTCATAACTAAACGCAAAAGATTTCATCCAAATTTTTAAACTAATTTGAAGTACAATATGTCACGAGAAAACAATCTCAAAATCCCCTGGATATCTCACAGCGTTCCCACGCTATAACCACTTATAGTGACACAGGCCAGATTTGAAAAATGGGGCTGCGTCCTTTAGGCCAAAAGATGCTGTGTCCCGTAGGGGTTAAAAGAAACCTACCATTTGATTTGATGCATTATGAAGCAAACATACCTTGAGAATGCTGTAGCTACACTGATGCAGGATCATATCTTGGTTATGATGAGTGGTTTTGCTGATAAAACAGATATAACATTATGATAATGAAGCTGTCGCTTCTATGGCTGCTTCAGCGCTTCTTTGGAGGAGAGGATGATGTGTCATCTAGTTCAGGGTCAAAGGAAAAGTTTGAGGAGCAGCACTGCGTATAAAGGAGAAAAACTCTGGTGCAGGTCTTCACAGCAGGGTCCAGTAGTGGCCCGTACATCCAAGGAAAAAAAGGAAACTGAAGCAGCACTCCGTAACGGAGTGCTGCTTCAGTTTCCTTTTTTTCCTTAGTCATCAAGTTCAGGTTGATTAGTTATGTCTTGACTAACCTCCATTTGTAATTACAAGCTCCCTTGTGTAATGTGTTTATGTCAGCCAGCCTGACCCAGCTTGTTATTGTTTTTTCAGCAAAACCACTCAGCTCAGGGATTAACCAAGATACCTGAACTTGATGACTAACCTGAACTTGATGACTAAGGAAAAAAAGGAAACTGAAGCAGCACTCCGTTACGGAGTGCTGCTTCAGTTTCCTTTTTTTCCTTGGATGTACGGGCCACTACTGGACCCTGCTGTGAAGATCTGCACCCGAGTTTTTCTCCTTTATACGCGGTGCTGCTCCTCAAACTTTTCCTTTGACCCTGAACTAGATGACACATCATCCTCTCCTCCAAAGAAGCGCTGAAGCAGCCATAGAAGCGACAGCTTCATTATCATAATGTTATATCTGTTTTATCAGCAAAACCACTCATCATAACCAAGATATGATCCTGCATCAGGGTAGCTACAGCATTCTGAAGGTATGTTTGCTTCATAATGCATGAAATCAAATGGTAGATTTTCTTTAAGTTTTTTAAATTTATCCCCAGTTCACCATTCTGCAACTCCCTTGTAATCCACATTAGGAATAATACCTGTAGGAATTATGGGTTTTGAAGAGCAGGACAGAAATGTATCCTTCTTTGGGATTTCTGAAACCAAAAAGGCCTACGATATTTGGCAGATTTCCCATTCTTATATTTGTTATCGATGGCCTCCTTCCTTCTAAAATCAACCTTTTAAAATTATGCTAATGAGCCAAAAGCACAACCCTAGCCCCTCAGGCTACATTCACACGATGTATGCCCGCTGTACCGTAGTACGGCAGGCATACATCGGCGCTGCGGAGAGGAGCAGGGGATCACCGCCCCTCTCCATAGGAAGATACAGCACAAGTCGCCGTATCATGGGAAAAGATAGGACATGTCCTATCTTTTCCTGGGCTACGGAGCGGTACGGTGCCGCACGTGGCCGTGAGCCCATAGAAGAGTATGGGGGATATATATGGAGCCGTGAGCCCATAGAAGTGTATGAGGGATGTATATCGGCCGTATATACGTCGGCCGTATATACGTCCCCCATACATGTGTGTGAATGTAGCCTCAGTCTCACCCTCCCAAAAAGTGATGGGTTGTTCATGAACGGACCAGCACAAAGAGCCAGCTGTTTCAGGTGAGCGAGAGGAGTCGGCTCTGCCCTGAGAGCTGACAAACTACTTGGCCCCGACCCTCTTATGTGACCGCGCCCCATTTAACCCAAAATTTTAAAAGTGAAGTGGGAATGGGTGACTGGCTGCCTGAAAACGATTCCCTATGTAATTACATAGGAAGCCGTTCAAGAGCCTGTAGAGCCAGACTCCCCAACTGCACTTCCTGTAATCTCAGCAACAGTGGAAGGGGGGAAGTGCTCCTTCACACTAACAGCCTATGTAACTACAACACACAAGGACTTCAGATGACCTTTCTGGCTCATTAGCATAATTGATTTTAAAGTTGATATTAGAAGTAAGTCATGGATAACAAATATAAGAAGATTGTCACAATCACAGTGACAGGATCTATGCGTTATTTTCCCTCGTTTATGGTGCTAGATTTTCTTTAACCTGTATGAGTATGTTCACTGATTTTTATTTTTTTTTATAAGTTATCATATTTTGAATTTGCTAAAAGATTTTTTTTTCTTCCCCCCCCCCCAGGATATCTGTGCTTATATAAAGTATTACCCTGGCTGTGGCAGCTCCAGTCTAAGCACAAATGTTTGTGTATGGTCATATAACACCACGCCTTTGAGACTGTATCATCCCTGCTTTTACAAGGTACATAACAATATTATACTTTCTCAGTAGCAATATTAATATATTGAGGTTATACATTGAAAACAATCAACTTGCAAATATACAAGATAGTTGTGTCCATGTTTTGAGGTAAATGTCTGGCTCAAATCAACTTTATATAATTTGTTGTAAAAATATTATATGTAAAGGTGCTTTAACCGGTTAAGGACCGGGCCCTTTCCTGTTTTTTCATGTCCATTTTTCACTCCCCACCTTCGAAAATCTATAACTTTTTTTATTTTTACACGTAAAGATGTGTGATGGCTTGTTTTCTGCGTAACAAATTGCACTTCATAGTGATGGTATTAAATATTCCATGCCATGTACTCGGAAGCGGAAAAAAAATTCCTAATGCAGTGAAAATGGTGAAAAACCGCATTTGCGCCATTTTCTTGTGGGCTTGGATATTACGTCTTTCGCTGTACGTTCCAAATGACATGTCTACTTTATTCTTTGGGTTGGTACAATTAAAATCTCCCGTACAAAAATTATTTTTTTGAATTTGCCATCTTCTGGCGCTAATAACTTTTTTATACTTTGGTGCTGTGGGTGGTGTAATTTTTTTTGTAACATTTGATAATATTTTCAATTATATCATTTTTAGGACTGTGCGACCTTTTGATCACTTTTTATTGATTTTTTTTTATATTTTTCAAAATGGCAAAAAAGTGCCATTTTCAACTTTAGGCGCTATTTTCCGTTACGAGGTTAAACGCATTGAAAAAACGTTAATATATTTTGATAGATCAGGCATTTCCAGACGCGTCGATACCTAATTTGTTTATGATTTTTACTGTTTATTTATATTTATGTCAGTTCTAGGGAAAGGGGGGTGATTTGAATTTTTAGGTTTTTTTATTATAATTTCTTTTTTTAAAAACTTTTTTTTATTTTTCTTTTCACTATTTTTCAGACTCCCTAGGGTACTTTAACCCAAGGTTGTCTGATCGATCCTATCATATATGGCAGTATATGGGGATTTTCCTCCTCATTCATTACAATGTGCTATCAGCACATTGTAATGAAGGGGTTAAAACGAAATAGCCTCGGGTCTTCGGAAGACCCGGGGCTACCATGGAGACGGATCGCCGCTCCCCGATGACGTCACGGGGAGCGACGAACCTAGGTAAGATGGTGGCGCCCATTGCTGTGATAACACCGGGTGTTAACGGTAAGTCTTTGCTGCAATATGCAGCAAAGACTTACCGGCTATGGAGAGGGCTCAGCCCGTGAGCCCTGTCCATGCAGCGGGACCCAACCGCCGCCATGATTACACGGCGGGCGGTCGCGAACCAGTTAAAAGGAAAAAAGGCAAGTGCAGAAGGGATTGTTAGTTTTGGTGATAGAACTGACAGGAAACAACAGTTCAATATTATTTTATTACTTCCATGTTGCCTATTTTACTTCTAAGGCCGTGTTTATACAATATGTTTTCATTGCGTTTTGAAAGGCACAGCAATACCAAAATGCATACCAAAACACATTAGTATTCAAACACATTGGGGCACATTTACTAAGGGTCCGCGGACCGCATTTCCATTGGGTTTCCCAACTATTTCCGTTTTGTGCTGCATTTAACAGGGGTTTTTGGCGCATGCAATCTGATTTTGGTGCAATCACGTCAACTATCATGCGACACAAATCAGGGGTTGTGGGTGTCGGACAACCCAACTGATTCGGACTAAGCATGGGATTTAAAACTCAAATACACCGGAAAAAAAAGTTGAACTACTGCCTCCTATTGTGGCCTCCTCTCATCTCCCCCTTATATTGTGGGCTCTTCTCATCTGTCCCTCATAATGTGGCCCCTCTCTTTCTCCCCAACATATTGTCACGTCACCCCACTCATAGTGTAGCCTCTCATATTGTGAACCCTCTCATCTCCTCATATTGTGGACTCTCATCTCCTCATCTTGTGACCCCTCTCATCTTCCCCTTATATGTAGCCCCCTCCTTTGCGCCCCATATTTTGGTCTCCTCTCATACCCCTACCATAATGTGGACCCTCTCACATATCCCTCCCATAATATGGACCCCCTTTCATATCCCACCATAGTGTGGGCCCCCTCTGATTCCCTCACATATTGTGGGCCTCCTTTCGTATCCTTTTCATAATGTGGGCCCCCTCTCATATCCCTCCCATAATGTGGGCCCCCTCTCATATCCCTACAGTAATGTGGGCCTCCTCTCATATCCCTTCCGTAATGTGGGCCCACTCTCATATCCCTCCAGTAATGTGGGCCCCCTCTCATATCCCTTTCATAATGTGGGCTCCCTCTCATATCCCTTTCATAATGTGGGCCCCCTCTCTTATCCCTTTCATAATGTGGGCCCCCTTTCATATCCCACCATATTGTGGTCCCCTTCTTACAGCCTCCATAATGTGGGTCCCCTCTCATATCCCTCTCATAATGTGGGCCCCTCTTATATCCCTCCCGTAATGTGGGCCCCCTCTTATATCCCTCCCGTAATGTGGGCCCCCTCTCATATCCCTCCTGTAATGTGGGCCCCCTCTCATATCCTTTTCATAATGTGGGCCCCCTCTCGTATCCCTCCCGTAATGTGGGCCCCCTCTCATATCCTTTTCATATTGTGGGCCCCCTCTCATATCCCTTTCATAATGTGGGCCCCCTTTCATATCCCACCATATTATGGTCCCCTTTTTATAGCCTCCATAATGTGGGCCCCCTCTCATATCTCTCCCATAATGTGGGTCCCCTCCCATTATTTCAAAATTGCATCCGAATTTGATTTAACCCCTGTAAAACAATTAAAGGGTTAACAAACTTAATAAAAGTTGTTTTGCGTACGTTGAGGGGTGTAGTTTCTATAATAGGGTAATATGGGGTTTTACTTTTAATTAGGCCTCTCAAAGTGATTTGAAACCTGAGCAGGTACCTCAACAGCAGGATTTGCAGTTTTTATGAAAGTGTGAAAAATCGCACCTAAAGTTAAAAGCCCCATAACATCCTACAAAAATGAGAGTATGCATAAAAAACCATGTCCACATAACGAAGACATTCGGTGAATGTTAGTTATTAAGTTTTTTTTTGCTGTTATGACTATGTGTGGAAAAAGTACAACACCATGGGGAAGATTTATTAAGCTGTCTGAAAGTCAGTCATGGCTCAGATTTCATTTTACCAGTGCTCATGAATATTTTAAAGGGGAGCTGTGATTGGTTGCCATAGGCAACTAGAAATATTCTGACTTTGAGACCCTTTGAATTTCGAAAATCGCGAATTTTTCCAAATTTTCACCAAATATGTGATTTTCTCATAAATAAATGCAGACCATACCACCAAATTTCAACTAACATGAAGTGCAAAGTGTCATGAGAAAACAATTTCAAAATCACTTGGAAATGTTAAAGCGTTCCAAAGTTATAACCACTTATAGTGACACGTCAGATTTGAAAAAATGGACCGCGTCAGGAAGGTGAAAAGTGGCTTTGGCGGTAAGAGGTTAAAAAAATATCAATTTATTTTCCTACCATTAAAAAAGACATACAAAAAAAGTGAAGTATATACTGTACATAGCAAAAAAGAGGTGACGTGTTTCGGACCCTTCAAACCAGGTCCTTATTCATACGCATCCCCTCTTTTTTGCTATGTGTGTACCTGGCTTTTTTATATATCTTTTTTAATTATGTGAAAATAAATTAAAGTTTTAAACTTACTGGTGCCCTTGGATCTACTACTGGTATATTAATAATACTGTATTGTATGCAATACTGTTGTATTCTAGTCTGTTGAATCCAGGGGACTAACTAGCAGTTTTGATATAAAACTGAGTTTTCCAGCACAAAAAAATGTGCTGAAAAACACTTACTCGGTTATACTCGAGTCCATGAAAAAAAAAACCTCTGTACTCACCTTTCCGATGCCCCCCGCAGATCCTTTTCTTTGGCTCCCTGCTGCGTTGCACAGACCATGACGTAAGCTGCTTGCCGACATCACAGTGTGTGTGCCGCCATCGGCGGGGACACGGAGACAGAGCTACGGAAGAGGACCTGCGGGCATAGGGGGCTGCTGGCTATATACTAAGGGGGCAGGCACTGGCTATATACTAAGGGGGCAGGCACTGGCTATATACTAAGGGGGCCAGGGGGCTGCTGGCTATATACTAAGGGGGGGAGGTGGCTGCTGGCTATATACTAAGGGAACTGCTGGCTATATACTAATTGGGCCAGGGGACTGCTGGCTATATACGAAGGGGGCCAGGGGATTGCTGGCTATATACTAAGGGGGTCAGGGGGTTGCTCGGGGATCTGAGGCTGTTCGGTTATAACCCCTTCATTACAATGTGCGATCAGCATGAGGGGGAAAATCTCCATATACTGTAGTATGGCAGTATATGATAGGATCGAAGTAATCAGAAGGTCGTACAGTCCTAAAAATTATAACATTGAAAGCGTCATCAAAAGTCGCAAAAAATGACACCACCCAAAGCCCGTAAACCAAAGTATAAAATTGTTATTAGCGTCAGAAGATGGCAAAATCTAAACATTTTTTTTTTTTTTGTACAGGAGGTTTTAATTCTTGTAAATGTATGAAAACATTATAAAACCTATACAAATTTGTCATCCCCGTAATGGTACCGACCCAAAAAATAAAGTAGCCATGTCATCTGGGGGTACAGTGAAATCTGTAAAATGGAATACAGGCGGTTCCCTACTTAAGAACACCCGATTTACAGTTCCGACTTACATACAAATTCAACTTAAGAACAAACCTACAGACCCTATCTTGTACGTAACCTGGGGACTGCCTGTATTAAATACCACCATTTTGAAGTGTAAATTGTTACGCAGAACAAAAGCCATCACACAGCTCTTTACATGGAAAAATAAAAAAGTTTTTTCTTTATGTTGGGGTACATTCGCAGGGTCTTGCACATCCGTTTCGTGTTGTCTGTATTGTTACTGCATCCGCAAATAAAACTTAAGGTTTAACGTGTGAAAACCAAACACCTGGTTCCCCAGCCTCATGAGTGGAAAAAAAATGGATTTTTTTATGAACCTATAGACTACTATTACCAAATCCGTTAAAAAAAATAGGACAGGTTTCAAATTTTTTTTTCACGGACAACGGATCAGTGAAAAAAAAAAGCCTATGTGAAAGCACCTATAGAAAACGATGGCTCAGTAAGGCATCCGTGAAAACCATGGATGGGAAAAACTCCAGTGTGAAAGAGCCCTCAAGTTTCACAAGATTACATTTTTACTAATAGCAAGGCTGAATACTCATTGCCAATTTAGCAGAGGATGTGGGGAAGATTATATAGATCAGTGATGGCGAACCTTGTAGTTACAGAGTGCCCAAACTACAACCAAAACTCACTTTTATGGCGCAAAGTGCCAAAATGATAATTTGAGCAGTAACCTATTGATCTCTGTAGTATCACAAGTTTCAATCGTATTGGCGTCCTGAGGACACCAATACAATAGAAAGCAGGAGACATTTAGATTGTAGCTTCCCTCAAGGGTCCCCTAAAGAGGAAGAATCAGGGGACCCAAAGGGTGAAGACACACATGGCGTTTATGGGCCGTTTTTGGGCCGTTTTTACTAAGTGCGTTTTCAGATCGTTAAAAACGCATGCGTTTTTGTCCGTTTTTCATTGCGCAATTTCGGAAAAACGGACAAAAACGCATGCGTTTTTAAAAAACGGATGCGTTTTTTAACGCATGCGTTTTTAACGATCTGAAAATGCACTTAATAAAAACGGCCCAAAAACGCCATGTGTGTCTTCACCCAAAGCAGGAAATCCAACAATACTCTGTCTCTATCCACACCTTCATCCTCCTCCTGTAGTCCTGGCAGCCAAGTAGGTGTCACTTTAAAGCCGGCGCCACACAGGGCGCTTTGTCTGCGCTTGCAAACGCAGATAAAGTCGCGCCCACCGGGGCGGGCCTCGGGCCGATCGCATCGGCGTTTCTATGGAAACGCCTGCGATCGGGAACGAGCCGCCGGTGTTTTGCGTTAATTTAATGCGATTAAATTAGAAACGCCGATGCGATCGGGCCGAGGCCCGCCCCGGTGGGCGCGACTTTGTCTGCTTTTGCGTGTGCAAGCGCAGACAAAGCGCCCTGTGTGGCGCCGGCTTAAAATGGCACTGAGCGTGGTGCTTCCTGGGCTCTCTTGAACTGCAGGAGGAAGCCGTGAGTACTATCTGGTAAATTCTGTGCTGGGTGCCCACAGAAAGGGCTCCAAGTGCCACCTCTGGCACCCGTGCCATAGGTTCGCCACCACTGATATAGATCATGTAATTTCTATACTATTGTCAATCATCTAATTTGTCTCAACATCCACCCCAACAGACAGGAGTACGTTGCTACCATGTTCTGGAAATTTGACCTCAACACAACATCACATGTAGACAAGCTTCTTGAAAAGGAGGATGTGACCCTCCTAGAATTAATGGATGAAGATGACCTGCTCCAAGAGTGTAAAGCTCAGAACCAGCGGCTCTTGGACTTCCTATGTCAACCAGAATGCATGGAGCAGCTTGTACAGCTCATCACACAGCAGCCGCCTGACGATATGGATGAGAAAGTCCGCTTCAAGTGGGTACAATTTTAAGACATCAGTGGTTTATCAGCACAGGCTTGAAGTAGCAGGGTTGTAACTCTTTGTAACAAACAAGACAGGACTATTTGATCTAAATTTTGCAAAATGGTTTTCTCGCCATCCAGCTACTTTTTAGGACAAGTATGTGATTGGTGGGGGTTCCTAGAATCTCCACTGACAGCTTTTTCTGGTAGCCTCTGGTCACTGTAAATGTGCAACTTTCCTGGTGATGGAAGTTTAAAGAAAATCTGCAATCAAAATCTAGCCTGATAAACCAGGGACACGTACACATAGATCCAGGCTCTGTGACTGTTGGAATCTTCTTATGTTTGTTACCCATGGGATCCTTCTAAAATCAACTTTTAAAATTACACTAATGAGCCTGATGGGCTCTTGGGGCATTACCAGAACCCCCAGCAATGCAGATTCACAGGCTTCTACACTGAGCAGAGCTTGTCTCACCCAATCTCCTGCTCTCTCCCTCCTTCCTCTGCCTGTGTAATCTAGCAGCAGCAAGAATTGAAGGGGGAAGGGAGACATTCCCTGCACATTGTAATAGCTTTTGAAGATACAACATGGAGGGACTCTGGAAGCACCCACCAAAACTCCTCAGGTATTTTAAGGGTTCTTGCACACAAACTTAGAGACAGCGCCATGGGACACCGCGAGGGACTGAGGAGGCAAGTATGTGTTTATTCTTTTAAGCTGCCCCCTCCCGGCCACATAGCAGCATTTTTATAGGTCTTGGACAACCCCTTTAAGTATTTCACTTATCCAAAGGATGATATGTTGCCCATAAACATTGCAATTAACCCTTCAGACAGCATTTAAAAGACAGTGGTGCATGGGAGCCGCCATCCTTGTTACAAGCGTCGCTCCGCGAGACATCATCAGAGAGAGGCAATCGGTTGCAAAGACAGCTTCAGATCTCTGTAAGACCCAAGACTACATATGCTGCAATTCAGTAGTATTGCAGTATATAGTAGGAACGATCAGACCATCTAGGGTTAAGGTACACTAGAGGGTTTAAAAAATACTAAATAAAAAGATAAAAAATAAAAACAAAACCCTAAAAATTCAAATGACCCCTAGAACTGATATGCGCCAGTTACCTGTAGGTGCCAGCTGTGTAATAGAGCTGACACTGCCACATTTGGCTTGGTCCATGAGCCCTCTCCATACATTCCTTCATGACAGACCAACAAAGATTTACATTGGCTGGTTATGAAAGGGTTAAAGAGAAGAATTTACCCTCAATATAATTTCAGGATGGTGTTTCTAGGTAACATAGAACCAGAGATGAATGCTGTTATAGTCAGTCTGGAATTGTAAGATTGTAAGATGTGGACATCTTGATATGATAATAAAGCAGAGAATCTCCTCTTTAGAGGAAATCTACCACCACGGATCTACCTATTAAGGTAGATCCGGTGGCAGGTTCCTGTAATGTATAGTAGTATAGCCCTTTTGTGGCCCCGAACTTTTATACATTTTAATTCCCCGGAGTAGCTGGAGTTGAGGCTACACAGCGCAGCTACTCCACGCCCCAGTAGCCTCTTTCGTTCCGCCTACCAATGCATCTTAAGCGTGCAGCTATAATGAGCTGCGTGCACTCGTCCGCGAAGCTGGGTTTTGCTTAGCCCTAAAAAAGGGTATACTACTATACATTAGAGGAACCTGTCTCCGGATCTATCTTAATAGGTAGATCCATGGTGGTAGGTTTCCTTTAATGTGACAGATTTGTGTTTCTAGCTGTCAAGGATATAACGTTTTGAAATGGGCCATTGTCTTCATGCCTGTAAACACTCTGCACGGGATATGTTCAAATAGGATGTTTATTGGGGGTCGTGAAGGGGTTAAAGAAAAAAATGGAAGTAATAACACATCAACCCTTTGCAACAGTTATAAAAAAAAATGTGAGGAAGCCCCTTTTCTGTTTTTTATTGTAATTTTTTTATTGTAATTTTTTTTTTATTCTAAAAATTAGTTGCTAGCTCTGATTTCATATTTACATCAAATTGTACAACTGTTTCATGGCCTTTTTTTCTGTTTAGGTATCCCAATATAGCCTGTGAATTGCTTACCTGTGATGTGCCACAGATAAATGATAAACTAGGGGAAGATGAGAACCTCTTGGACATCCTGTATGACTTTCTGCGACAAGAGCCTCCTCTAAATCCCCTGCTAGCCAGCTTCTTCAGCAAAACCATTGGAAATCTTATTGCAAGGAAAACTGAGCAAGTGAGCAATAGTTGTTGTTTGTCTGTTTTCCTTCCACACTACAAAAATATTGATGCATAATTGAGATTGTCATCGCTACTATGGCCAGTATTAACCTGTATGTCTGTAAAAACCACAATTTTGTGCTGAAAAATTCCTACTCGGCTTATACGCGAGCGTGGAAAGAGGCAGGTCTATGTACTCTGCCTGGCCACAAACTATATTGTGGTGTAGTTGCCACCTGGTGATGTCATATGTTTGAACGGAGAGAGCACATAAGAACCAGGATACCAGAAGATGAGTTGCGGGGAACTGAGAATGCCAGAAGTGAGCATCAGAGCGCAAGTATGTTTATTTTTTTTGGGGGGGGGGGGGGGGCTCTCCTGGACATTGTATTAAATGGGTGGCTCTGCTGGACATTGTTATAAATGAGGGACTCTTTTGGAAATTATATTAAATGAGGGGTTTTGCTGGACACTGTATTAAATAGGGAGGCTCTGCTGGGCATATCATTATTGTGGGGGCTATGCTAGACATATCATTAATGAGGGGCAGGGGCGGACTGGCCATATGACCCTCTGGGGGAAATCCCGGTGGGCCGACTGTTGGGGCCGGTTGAAAAATAGTAAACCATGTAATCACCTTTTTCAACGCTCCCCCGAAGGTTCGCTGATGCAGTCCGGACGGCAATGACAGCTCCATGCGCGCTGGTTTTGCACAGAGTATGACGTCAGCAAGGGGGGGCTGGCTGGCTATATACTGGAGATGTCTGTATACTGACTGACTGGCTATATAATGGGGGCGAGGGCTGGCTGGTTATTAACTGAGGGGACGGACTGGCTGGCTATATACAGGGGGTCTGGCTACATACTGGGGGGGGCTGTCTGGCTACATACACGGCGGGCTGGCTGTATACTGGGGGGACTTGCTGGCTATATACGGGGGGGCTGGTTGTATACTGGGGGGACTGACTGGCTATTTACTGAGGGGGCTGGCTATATACATTAGGGTCTGGCTGGTTATGCACAGGGGGGGCTGGCTATATACTGGGGGGCGATGGCTATATACTGGGGGGGCTGGCTGTATACAGGGGACTGGCTGACGTTGTTATATGGCATAGTAGTATTATTAATAGTAGTTATATTCTTGTACATAGTAGGCAGTATTATAGTAGTTATATTCTTGTACAAGGGGGCAGTATTATAGTAGTTATATTCTTGTACATAGGGGACAGTATTATAGTAGTTATATTCTTGTACATAGGGGGGCAGTATTATAGTAGTTATATTCTTGTACATAGGGGGCAGTATTATAGTAGTTATATTCCTGTACATAGGGGGCAGTATTATAGTAGTTATATTCTTGTACACAGCGGGCAGTATTATAGGAGTTATATATTGTATTGTAGTAGGGTGTTTTTAGCTTTATTCCTGTATGAGGGAGGAAGTATGAGTCTCTTTCTCTGGGCTGTACATGTTGATTTAGACCATCTATAAACAGTTTGTGTGGATGTTAGTAACTCCACCCACAACACATTGTCATGCCTACTTGTTTTGACCCCGCCCACAGTATGGGGCTACTTTTACAGTTTTTTCCAGGGCCACTTTAAATTCCAAGTCTTCCCCTGATGAGGGGGCTCCGTTAGAGATATCTTTAATGAGGGGGCTCTGCTGGACATTTTTTTTAATGGGGAAAGGCTGCTGTGGCCATTATCATCAGGGGAGGCTGCTGATCATTTCATTAATGAAGGGAGGTTGCTGTGGAGATTATCTTGAGGGGAGGCTGCCGGACATTTAATTGACGAGGCGAGACTGCTGGATGTTTTATTAAAGAGTAGCTTCTGCATTTCCCACCCTAAGCCTATACTCAATAAGTTTTCCCAATTTTTTGTGGTGGAATTAGGGTCGGCTTATACTTGAGTATATACTGTTTATTATAGTACTAATACAGGCAGTCCCCTACTTAAGGACACCTGACTTACAGACAACCCATAGTTAAAGACGGACCCCTCTGCCCACTGTGACCTTTGGTGAAGCTCTCTAAATTCTTTACTATAGTCCCAGACTACAATGATCAGCTGTAAGGTGTCTGTAATGAAGCTTTATTGATAATCCTTGCTCCAATTATAGCAAAAAATTTTGAAACTCCAATTGTCACTGCAGCAAAAAAAAAAAAAATTGTATAAAGCCACAATTATAAAATATACAGTTTCAACTTACATACAAATTCAATTTAAGTACAAACCTATATTGTAGGTAACCCGGGGACTGCCTGTAATCTTAATTTATATAATTGGTTGTGGGCATACAAGAAAGGGAAAAAATATTGATAATATAATGATTGAAATATTGATAATAATGACATTTAGACAGCTTGAGAATCTTCAATGTAGGGAGCACCACCGTTATTCAGAAGAATTCCCCTCATAAACCAGACAGCTTATTTTCTTGCTAATAAGGAATGGGCTTTTCTATAACTTTGGGAAAAACTCTACTCAGCCCTCATAGCACAATTCCTCGTGGCTATAGTATATTGAAAACTTGTATTGTGTTTGATTTTGTGTTTACTTTTATTTCTTTAATTTTATTGTGTTCTAATTTTACAAATTCTGAGGGCTAAATATTTAAAATGTTTTTCACAGGATAGCATTTACTTCAAATATTGTGATTTCTTTGTAACAGCAAAACCCATCAGTATTCTAAAAATATGCCATAAGATTTCTTAATATGAGTTGCATGTTGTTTGGCTGTCACATGGTGAAAACCTTTATTTTGCAATGTAATAATAATTTCATATTTTATTGTGTATTGTCTTTAGGTAATTGGATTTCTGAGGAAAAAGGAAAAGTTCCTTACACTGGTGCTGGAACACATTGGTACTTCAGCCATGATGGACCTTTTGCTTCGTCTCATCAGTTGTGTGGAGCCGGCTCCACTCAGACAAGAAGTGCTAAATGTGAGACATGTTAAATGCATGTATGAGTATTTATACATGAATAGAACTGTATTAAAGGGCATCTTTTATCCTCAGTCCTTCTTCTATTAAAACTCTAACACCAACAGTATAGAGTTATAAAAATGATGCTAATTGTTCTGGGGCTCCCTGTCTACATCACCAGAGCGCCATAGAATGCCTTGTGTTATAATTTACTCACTGCCCCGTTTTAAGTCCTGCCTGGTCCCGCCTGTCACTTGTTCTATATTAAAAGAAGTCCCCAGGAGCATAGTTCATCAGGAACTTCTTAGTAGGACACATCTACCACCAGTAAAACTACCATCAAAATCTAGCATGATAAACCAGGGTGACATAGATCCAGCCATGGATCCAGGCATTGCGACTATGGTAATCTTCTTATGTTTGTTATCCATGGGCTTCTTCCTTCTAAAATCAACACTTAAAATCATACAAATGAGCAAGAAGGGCTGTGGGGAGGGAGGTGTTACCTGAACCCCTCCATGTTGTTGTTTCACATGCTGTTACACCTGGCAGAAGTACTTCCCCCTCCCACTTTGTGAAATTTCATCAGATAGATGGAGAGGGGAAGTGCTCAGAGGGAAGTGCTCTTGCACAGTGTTACAGCCTGTGAGCCCTTCTGGACCATTAGCATAATTTAAAAAAGTAGCTTTTTTATAATGCTTGATTTAAATGGAGACTGTATTGTACACAGATACTACTAACCATCTTGTATTTTGGTTATATTCTTCACAATTGGGGTTTCTGACAAGTGCTAGTGAAAGGACAAGTCATGCATTTCCTGTCAAATCCATAATCAACCGATCAATTTAAAACAAAGTCGCCACTGAGATGGTGAGATAGAAATTTTAAAACCTCAATCATATGCTGCAGCCTCTGTGTACAGACACATCAGTGCTGGACCGGAGGAGAAGTATATGTAGGATCTTTTGTTTTATTGTTACTCTTTTAATAAAGAGACCACAATCATTTGTCTTTTCTAGAACACGTAGCAACACCTCTCCATATATAACCCTCCTCCTCTTGAAGTTCATGGTTTATTGAGTAATATTATTGATTTTCTATTTTGTTTAAAGGAAGTCCACCACCCCAAGGTTTTTAACTGGTTGGCACTATGTAGTTGTAGAAATGCAGTAAGATTTGTGAGATTTGTTGTGTGAGAATCAAGGAGCAACATTGGAAGAAGAGAGAATCGAATTAGGCAGGAATAGCAATGCTCTGGGTGCTGAGTACTCAACCTTGGTGCACCAACTGCATCATTAGCATACAGATTAAACTGGAATACTTTGGAATTTACATAATGGACAGAAATAATTAAAGGTATATTGGAAATTACAGTGTATTTCTGAACAGTGAATACTGTAATGAATGAGGAGTAAAATCTATCTATATTGCCATCTTTTTGAAGCCGCTAACAGCGATCAGTGGGGAAAAACATGCGATCGCTGTTGGCAAGACCCGAGGCTACCATGGTGACGGATCGCCGTTCCCCGTTGATGTCACAGGGAGCGACGATCCTCGGAAAGATGCCGGCGGCGATCAGCGGGAAAACACCCACCATGTGTTACCGGTAAGTCTTTGCTGCAATATGCAGAAAAGACTTACGGGCTATGGAGAGGGCTCGGCCCGCGAGCCCTCTCCATGCACCGGGACCCAACATGTGACGTAGTATTACGTCACATGTCGGTAAGGGGTTAAGTAGTTTTCTTATAATTGGGCTCAACTGGCAAACTAATTAACACAGGAATCTGAGATTGAATTCAGTGATCGAAAGAGCCCAGGGACACAATACCATGAGTTTTAATGAAAAACAAAAAATGGAATCTTTCTGACTTTGGATAATTTGGAAGGTGGTGTACTGTTGTGTAAGATGACTTGTCACATTCATGTTTCATGATACACTTTTGATTTTGTTGTTTTAGTGGTTAAATGAAGAGAGACTTATTCAGAGATTGATAGACCTTATCCATTGCAGTCAGGATGAAGATGTAAGTATTAATTATAATGTAAATGCAATATAGTTCCAATAACAACAAGCTGCCATCTATGTAGTAAAATCCTTATTTTAACTTGCCATTCACTGAAATGTTACATGAAGTATGCCTCTTCTTGATCTTGCAGTTTTTGTTAGTGTGGTGTTTCATTCACACGTTAATCAGTCACTAGTTTCTCTCCCTCCTTTTTTAAACTTTTTCTTATAGCCTCATTGTGGGGAAGAAATAAACCTTATACCATTTCCATAGGGAAAGTCAATCATTAAGTGTCAGTGAGGACGAAAATGGGTACTTCCAACAAATATGGCTCCATCCATGGGGCCACAAATTAGCATAAAGATAAAAAACAGGTGACTTTTCTGTGCTGCTCACTCCTCAGCTCTCAGCCCCCACCTTTGTGCTCTTTCAAAGGAACAGAGCTCACAGCCTGGTGAACTGACATCAGTGGGGAAAGGAGGAGCTGTACAGTAGCACAAAGGTGGGGGCTGAGAGCTGAGGAGTGAGCAGCAAAGACAAGTCATGCATTGTTTTTTTGAAAAGCATGTAAACCAAAGCCAACTCCTGGAACTAAACAGAGGATTGTGTCAGGGTCCAAGGGAAGTTAAAATGTATATTTTTATATATATATTTATATATTTTAATGCAAATGCATAGAAAGGCAGATTTGCAATGCAAGTGTTATGGGCTTCTGTAACCTGTCTTCAATGAGGTCCCTTCTGACAGGTTCCCTTTAAACTATCAAGTCGGTTGTTACTATTTTACATTCCTTTTCTTTTTCAGAGGCAGTCTAATGCATCCCAAACTTTATGTGATCTCATTCGTCTGAGTAGAGATCAGTGCAGTCAGATGCAAGAGATACTGGAGACTGATCCTCTGTTGGTAACTCTTGAATCGTGAGTAGCAAAATCTTGGTACCCATTTGTAAAGCCTTGAATGAACAAATGTTTTTCAAACAAATCCTGTATACAAAGGTTGCTTCTAAGTGCATACAGCCTTCTGATATCCTGACCATTGTAAACAATAAAGAGGTGTCAGCACTGGCCCTTTTCAAACATCTCATTGATAGTTGGACTCCCACCAATCTAGTAGTCTTTGCCTATCATAAGTTAAAGTCATTAGTATTGGGATTACACTTTTAAATTGTTTTGGAGTGGGTTGGAAATTTTTTGAAAATTAAGTACTATAAGTTCTCAATTGCTTTAATATTTCCTCAAAGGAAGGCTTTGGTCATTATGGAATAAAAGGAAACCTACTATCAGGAATCTACTTTCAAAAGTAGATCTGATGGTGGAAAACACAACCAGTTTCTTGGCAAGCAGCTGAGCTGCTTCTAGATCATGTTTCTTTCAAATGTATGAAAGTAGGTAGCATATGTGCAAGTATTTTAAATATAACCTTTAGAAGGTCTACAATAGATTTTTTATTTTAACAAAAGTCAAGCTTTCTGGGCCTCAGAACGCCCTCTCTACTGTAATTGATGGGGTCCTGCGTCCAGGGACATCATTGACTAAATCTACTGTGGCGCATATTGTCAATCACGGTAGGTGTCATTCAGAGGCAGGAAAGCTTTACTTCAGTGTTAAAATCTCCGCCGCCCTGAATTTAAACCACGACCATCTCACATCAAAATTGATTTTCTGGATGGTCCCACAAAGCTGCGCCATGAAAGAAACATGATCAAGAAGCTGTTCAGCCGCTTGACAAAATACTGGTAATTGTTTATTTCGCCACTTTCTGTTGCCAGGTTCCCTTTAAAGGACAACTTCCACCAGAGTAAAAGACTGTATGCAAATGAGCTTGAGGGGCTACGGGCTCCATTAACACGTATGGAGCCTGGAGCCCCTCAGGCTCATTTGCATTCAGCCCTTCATCCTGGTGGTAGGTTTCCTTTAAGTTCTATTCTTTCTTACTTAGTTTGGTTATATAATGCATTGTTCTCTCATGTATTTTTCAGAAATAACAATGTGGTATACTTTTTACTTGTAGACAACAATGTGTAGAGCAACTTTTGCAGAACATGTTTAATGGAGAGCCAACGGAGAGCAGTGTTGTGTGTGGGACTCAAATTTTGCTGACATTACTAGAAACCAGAAGAGCAAGGTTTGTAGACTAAAATAGTGCAAACTTTAGTTTATAGTTTTTATTCTAGCAGATACAAAGATGAATATATAATGCCATAAAGTCATGTGAGTTCTCTTTATGGAGAGACAGCTGGAATGGATTCTTCATAGCAACGCAAAATAGCTTTCTTTATATTGAACAACTGTTTCACTTATAGGCAGCCTCACAGCAAGTCAGTGTTCCACCTTATAAGAAGCTTTAAAATATGACTTTACTTATAAGCCAGGCCAGTGACTATAAAAAGAGCTGTTTCGGTGCTTCAGTCAGTTTTCTGTACAGTTATAAGAACACATATTAACTATTCTATGTGCGTCAACCAAACCTCTTGGCTAGATTTCTTTGCCATTTCCTATTACAGATTGTAAAATTAAAAATTACATCACCTCAAAGGGGTTTTTCCATCTACAGTATCTATAACTTGGCCACAGGATTGGCTGCCGTTTCGATTGGCTGGCCACAGCTTCACTCTAGAAGTCAGTGAGACAGAGATCAATAGACCTCCGTTTTCACGGAGTGCTACCCCCATGGACATGTCATAAATACTTAAAATGGGACAACCCCCCCTAAGTCACATGAACAGTGAGTCTTCTTGAACAGTCATTTCATTTGCTGCTATTGCAGAGTATCTTATTTTTTCTCTCTCTGTAGTGTGGATCCTCTTTTAGATTCACTTTCTCAGGGATATGACCGGCCAGGTTCTGTGATCAGTAGTAGTGTTCTACAAGGTATAGAATCCCATTTGAAGGATTTTCACCATCTTCTCCAGCACCCACCTAAGGTAAGTCCTTTTACTGTACTTGTGACCTTTAACTGTACTTAAGTCCAGAATAAAAGTCTTTTCTTATCTGATCATATTCACTGTAACCATTGAAGAGTATTCATACACCGTTTGTTTTTTGACACTGAATGTGGTGCTAATATTATTATTATTATTTATGAAGCACCTTTAGTGCTGTAAATTCAGTAAGGGGTTCACATAGATGACATTAAGACAACAACAAATAAAAGTACAAAAGATAGAAAACTACATTGAACTGGGTAAAGTGGAAGAAGGGTCCTGCTTGTTAGGGTATTTGTCAGGGTGGGTGGAGATACGGTACAAGGTGAGGGAGCAAAGCGGTGGTTATTGCATGTTGTGGTGAGGCTTAAAGGATAGGGCAGAGTCAAGCATTTCTCCAAGGCAGCTGACTTTTGGGAGTGGGGAGGGCCATTAACTGTGGTGGCTAGGTCGAATGGGAGGATTGTGTTAGGTGGAGGAAAGATTATGGAGTACTTTTATCATGCCTTTTATGAAAGTTTTCTTGAAAAGTCACACAATACATCCATCCAGTCATGATAAATCTCCCCCTGAGCTCAGTTTTGTCCATGTTAAGTTTTAGTAAGTGGGAAGAGGAGGATATGTCTGATATACACTTTGGACCTCTAGCCAAAAGTGAAGTGATGTCTGGGCCAGACATATAGATCTGCCTGCATTGACTTATTAATGTTTATCATAGTTTTCAAATTTTACTTTACAAATAAATCTTTCTATTAAATATTTATATTTTAATGTAGAAAGAATCCATCTTGACCACCATTGGTATTTTGGAAGAACCTTTGGGAAATGCCCGTCTGCACACGACTCGTCTCATAGCTGCCTTGCTTCAAGCCAATACATCCAGTATAAATCAGGAGCTTTGCAGACTCCGTACCATGGATTTGTTACTTGTAAGCGGGGAATCATTTCTCATGATATATCATCATCTTTGATAATATTTGTCTTCAATGGGAGTACACAAAATGAACTTCTGCTGCATACTTTAGTTTTTTAATAGCTTACGCATTAATGTGCAGCAGATGACATACCCCAGGGTCTGAAAAGAGCACAACGTGACATATAGAGTGTTTGCATTTATTCACTTGTTTAACATGATCAAATATTAAAATGTAATTGAAGCCATTTCTGGGCAGAGCATTTACTTTGCTTTTGTTACATAAACTCAACCGGTCATTTAAGTTGAAGGAAACCAACCTTAGTTTGTGGAGTTAAATATTGTAATTTTCTAATGTTAAGGTGATCAAAATTGCAATAATGTCTAATATCTAAAAGTGGGTTGAAGTTTTTTTTATGTATTACTGTTTATGGTAAAATACACACTAAAAGCCTTTGAGGTGGTTGAGTGAATGATCACAATGGTTTTTTCCTAATCATTACCCTATCCTACCCTGGCTAGTTGCAAATCCCCCTCTCAACCCCTTCTTATCAGGTATTTGGGAAATTTATAACAATGATAGTGCATTCTGTTTCAAGGACTGTGTATAATGGTAATTGCCTGAATTCTTGTTTCGATCCTTCCTGCAGGACTTATTTTTTAGATACACTTGGAATAATTTCCTACACATCCAGGTGGAGATGTGCATAGCGGCCATCCTCTCTCACTCTTTAAAAAATGGAAAGAGTTATGGAGCTGTGGAAGAGAAAACAAATTTAGAGGCACCTAATGCAAACAAAGAAAATGAGGAAACTTGTATTTCTGAGCAAGAGAATCTTATGATTACTCACGTAAGTCAGGATACTACGGTAATTCTAAAATACAGTACCTGTATGTGTGGAGGTGAGCAAAATGCTTTAAATGTTTCAAATTAAACTAATGGAGTTAGTACTGCAATTTTTATAAACGTGGAATGCCATGTTTATGTTTTTTGCAAAAAATGGTTGCCTCAATGACAAAATTTCTTGAATGTCTCTCTAATTAAAATGAGTATGATATCAACGCTGTTGTAACTTTCATTTTATGGCTACTTTTACTATTTGGCCTTTGTCCTTTTTCTGGCCTTTATTACTGGAAATAAATAAAACTTTGAGCAATTATTTAGTTACAGAGACAATTATTAACTATGTTTTTTTATCTGTGCATGTACAGTACATGGTTATTGTAAACTTTATCATTGCCTCTGTTGCTATCTTTTTAGTCACATCACATTTCTACTTATTCCAGCTCTTTCAGGAATGCTGCTTGGTTCAAAGAATCCTGGATGCATGGGAAACAAATGACAAGATTCAGTGAGTTCTATGAAAATTTGTTGTGCTACAGTTTTCTTGACAATCGTAAACATTTTTTAATTTTTTGTTCTTAGTTTTGCCATTTTTTACAATAAAAACCTACAACTCCTATAGTAGAAAATCATAACAGATGCATAGATGCTGTATACTACATGAAGAAAACCCAGGATTACAGTGATCATGTCTAACAACCAATACACCAAAACACTTAAAGGGAACCTGTCATCAGAAATTAACAATTACCAGTATGCTGTTAAGCAGCTGAAAACATTGTAGAGCAGGTTTCTTTCATGGTCCAGTGTGGTGGCATTATCCAAAAAAATCATGAACTGAGAATTGGTTGTATAAAGTGAAGGAGGCGTAGATTTTAACACTGAATTCAAGCTCTCTCTTCCTCAGAACACTGGCTTCATTGTAATTGATGATCCTGCACCCAGAGAAATCGGTGCATGATGTCATTCACAGGAGAGGAGACGTTCTGAGGCAGAGGAGAGCTTGACTTCTGTGTTACACCCTTTGCCTCCTTGAATTATTCAACCAATCTTCATCTCACTTTAAAGTTGATTTTGTTGATGAGGGAACTATGCTGGGCCATGAAAGAAACATGATCCACAATGTGTAAAGCTGCAAGACAACATACTGGTAATCGTTTGTTAGTCCAGTTACAGATGACCGGTTCCCTTTACTCGTATATACCTGTCAAACAAACTCCAGATCCAGCTCCACGTACATCTACATACTTCGTCCTTGTACACGGCAAGTCCTTAGTTTTCTTCAGCACACATTAAAATCCATCAATAAAGAGTTCTAGATCAACACTGAAACGCGTTGATTTTACACTCTGTATTGATGGAATTTAATTTGTGCTGAATAAAATTGAGAATTTTACCCTCCTCTATTGTTTGCTATATCTCTCTCACCTCCCACCCCCAACCCCAACCAATAGGAAACAAACCTATAATTTCCATAAATATGAAGACAAATTAGCATTATACAGTATTTGATATAGTGCATCATATTTGTTTAGCAGTTGCAAGTAGTATGCCAGAGATTGACTTTCTGTTCTCTTTCATGCCTCTTTTACAATTTCATGAATACAGAACTAAAAATCTTAATGATTATTAAAAATGATTTAATATTTGTACAACTACTATTTAGACAATTGCTAATTGGTTGAATGATTTGTATTATTGATGACTAGTTGTATTTTTACTTTTGGCCATTTACTTTAATAGAAAATTTTTATTCTACCCTTTGAATTGATGTTTCAGTGGCTTGTTAACATTGCCGTTTTAATTTATTATTTTTACATCATTTTCAACTGTTATGTGATTGGACTTCAGCCTTTTTTTGTATAAGTTTCCATGATGGTTTACCTTGGAACTGATGTTAAACCTGTATGTGCTTGCAGGGCTGAGGGAGGAATGAGGAGGGGAAACATGGGTCACTTAACCCGTATTGCCAATGCAGTTCAACAGAATATGGAGAAAGGTCCTATGCAAGCCCAGATCAGTGACTTCATTACAGGTAATGCGCGGGAACTCTTATTCATGTATTCTGACCTAGTTATAGTTTACATTGACATTTCAACCAAAAATGTTATTGTTTGTGCAAACTGCCTCAAACGACATAAAATTTTTTTTTTTTTTCCAAGACACTTGCCAATTTCTGTTTGTGGTAAATTTTGTTTAATATGTTTTCCATTTATTTATAAAACAAAATATATTTTCTGAAAATATTTATATTACTAAGTGTTCATCTATTTTTTCTCCACACCAGAAAACTGGAGTAATTTGCAATTCAAATGCAGTGCATCACGTTTATTTAAGTTTTTAGAACATTTTTTTGACAGTTTCCTAAATAGTCGGGAAGGGGTGTGTCCACGGGAACCAAGGGGCGTGACCGGACAGAAAATAGCCTGTGTGGCAGAAAATTCAATATTGTGGCGCAGCAAACTAGACCAACTAATAGGAGGTGCACAGTACAACTCCAAATTCTTATCCTGTATCAGATTAGTCATCCAGCATCCAACCAATTCAGAGTTGAATAAAACCATTCTCTGTTGCGCCAGATTAATCACTATGTCTGATGCTGGATGATTAATCTAGTGCAGTATGAGACTGGTGAGTTGTACTTCACAATATTGGATATTCTGGCGCATGGGCCATTTTCTGTAAAACCATGCCCCCTAGTTACCGAGGACACTCCCCTCATCAGAGCCATTGGAAAACTGACCAAAAATGGTCTAAAACCTTCAGTAAATGTGGCTCATGGCTATTCAGTTGCAGATTACTCCAGTTTTGTGATGTAGACAGATTAATTATTGGTGGAGATGTATTAATCTTGTCTAAAGACCGTCACATTAATACATCTCCTATATAGTCTCACCATTAAAATTAGTAAGCTTTTTATGTTTGCATCATTTTTCAAATGTCCTTTTTATATTATTAGGACACTATAAGCAGCTATATTTTACTTTTTGAGGGAAATTTCAGAATCAAGGCCAATTTATTTTTATAGCGCCTTTTTGAAAGATTCATTCATTAGAAGCCCCGATAAATAAACTCATTAAACCCTCAAACTTTTAAAAACTTACAAAGCATTGGAGGTGAAATGTGGAATATTCAAATGTATCAAAAAGGTGTAAAGGGAATTAATTTTTTTTTTCTTTTCCAGCCATTTTACACAAAGTGTAACCGTCATTTTAAATAATTTGTTATACTGTGTATTGGAGGATGTAGAGAACATTTTTCTAATACACTCTATTAACAAATTTTACTTTGTTTGTAAAAAATAAACAAACTACTCCCTCCCATAGAGATGCGTACGTCAGCCTGTACAGTGTGTGTCTATGGAGGCTGCATGAGCTCACATGTAATCCCCTGTGTTTAGTTAAACAACTCTGGTTGAGAGAGAGAAGAGACAGATCTGTCTTCGATACTGTAGACAGATTTTCCCTAGCAACGTAGAAGTAACATTGTAACTAGGGGACACTTAAGAGCCTCTTACTTTACAAACTAAGGAGAATTTGTTGATGAAGTACATTAGAAAAATGATCACAATTGCCCCCTCCACACAATATCAAAAATCATCTGAAAAGACGGTTACACTTTAACCCCTTCCCGCACCCTGACGTGATTCTACGTCATAGGATGCGGGTAGTTCCCGCACCTTGACGTAGAATCACGTCATGGCGATCGCCCGGGCTCAGAAGCTGAGCCCTTGCGATCGCCGCGGGATCCCAGCGGTACGCGGTAGCTAGGATCCCGCAGTAACAGCCGGGATCGCGACTATCGCGATCCCGACTGTTTAACCCTATAGACGCCGCGGTCATAGTGACCGCGGCGTCTATGGTGTATCGGCGCGACGATCGGCACCCTCTGTGCAGGGCACGGAGGTGCCGATCGTTGCCATGGCAACCCAGAGGCACGATCAGGTCCCCTGGGCTGCCTATGGCAGCTGCCTGCTAGGATCGTGCACTGTGCACGATCTAACAGTGCAGCTGTCAGCCTATGCAGAATGCATAGGCTGACTATGTAATATGCTGCAATACATTAGTATTGCAGCATATTACAATGAACAAGTGATCAAATGATCACTTGTTCATGTCCCACCCTGGGACAAAATAAAACAGTAAAAAAAAAGTTAAAAAAAAGGTGCAACTAAAAAAAACTTATTTAAAAAGAATAAAAGTCCCCTTAAGTCCCGTCCCATGCAGTAATCATATAAAACATAAAAAAAGTGAAAATCACCAAAAAACCCACAACATATTGGGTATCACAATGTCCGTAACAACCCGTACAATAAAATAAAATGGTCACTGAACCCGTACGGTGAACGCCGTAAAAAAAAAACACAAAAAACCTCACAAAAATTATTACATTTTCACATCTGACCGCATAAAAAGTGCATGAAAAGTGATCAAAAAGTAAAATGTACCCCAACATGATACCAAGAAAACGTACAGCTTGTCCCGCAAAAAATAAGCTCTAAACCAGCGCTGTAAACAAAAAAATATAAATGTTCTGCCCATTGTTACATGGCGATACAAAAACAAGTAAATGTCTCACAAAATGAGCTCTATATTCTGCAAAACAAGTTAACCATAAAAAAGCCATACAAATGGGGTATCGCCGTAATCGTGATAACCCATAGAATAAAAATAACACATTATTTTTATGGTACGGTGAACGTCCGAGGAAAAAAATGCTAAAAACCATAAACAAGAATTAATGATTTTTTTAACCACCACCAAGAAAGAGTTAATAAAATCTGATTATTGGCTATTGAGCCCCCCTGTAAATGATGTACCTGAAAAGTGGATCTCATCCACAAAAAAATAATCTCCCATATATCCAAATTACAAAAAAAATAAACATTTTATAGCCTGTAAGATGTGACATTGCAGATCTGCTCTGAATGGCGCCTCCTTCCGTTCTATGCCCGGCCGTGCGCCCGTACAGCAGTCACCACCACATATGGGGCATCCTCATACTCGGGAGACATTGGGTATCAAACTTTGTGGAGTTTTTTGTCATTTAATACTTTGTGACGGTTTAATTTTTGGCCAAAATGAATATATTGTCTAAAAAAATGACAGCTTGTAAATTAGACCTCCATTTTGTTTTAACCACTGTGAAGCATCTAAAGGGTTAACATACTTCTTAAAGTTGATTTTTTACACATTGAGGGGTGTACTTTCTAAAATGGCATAATTTATGGGGGTTTACTGCTGTTTAGGCCTCTCAGAGTCAGTTAAAGCTGAGCAGGTGCCTCTAAATAAGGGTTTTGGCGTTTTTCATAAAAATGAGAAAAATTGCTCCCAAAATTCTGAACCTCCTAACAACCTAGAAAAGAGAGAAGATGCATAAAACCCTGAGCCGATATAAAGCAGACATTCGTGAAATGTTAGTTATAAAGTTACTTGGGTGCTATGACTATCTGCCTGAAAAGCAGAACATTTTGAACTATGAAAATGAAGAATTTTTAGAAATTTTTGCCAAATTTAAGTTTTTTTCATAACTTAACACAAAATATATCATCAACATTTTTCTATTACTTTGAAGTACAATGTGTGACGGTAAAACAATCTCAAAATCCCCTGGATATGTTAAAGTGTCAAAAAGTTATAACCTCCTATAATGACACAGGGCAAAATTTTAAAATCAGGCCTGGTCCTAAAGGTCTAAAATGGCATAGACACGAAGGGGTTAATGTTTTTTAAACTTCTGGAGATAGTCTTTAATAATTGTGTTCAATTTTATAACAATTTAGAAATAATTGTAGCATCACACAGGCAAAAGTTACACTAAACCATATTTATTTTTCTAGAACTCCCAGAGGATTGCAGGGGCAAGTGGGAAACCTTTGTTGAGGAGACATTGACTGAAACAAACCGAAGGAACACTGTAGAGCTGGTAAAGTCACCATTTTATTAATCATAGTGATCCCTGTATACTATATGTGATTGTATGTTATGATTATACCTTGACTTGCATACATACATATACTGTGTCTTTGTGTACATATTTACACATGTTTTTCAATACTTTTATCTTTTACTTAGGTTTGGCTTCATCATTCCAGTTTTTTAAATGTTTTTTTTTTCTTTACAAGGTGAACACCCATCATCTACGCTCTTCCAGTGAAGATGAAGACATTGATAGTGCTTTTCCTAATGAATTGTCTGTGCAACAAGTGAGTTGACAGAATAATCATTATTGAATAATAATTAAAGCTGTGGAATATATATAATATACTGATTAAAATATTTCAATGGCTTGTTAACATTGCCATTTATCACTTGCACATCATTTTAAACTGTTATGTTATTGGATTTCAGGCTTTTTCTGACTACCAAGTTCAACAGATGACGTCTAATTTTGTCGACCAGTTTGGTTTTAATGATGAAGAATTTGCAGAACAGGAAGACAACATTAAGTAATTCACTACCTTATTTCTTAAAGCTACACAATACAAACAACATGAACTATTTAGGTGTTAGTTTATAAGGAGGGAAAAAGTAACCTGCCCTATATTCCAAGTGGGAGTTGAACAGCATGAAAAACCCGGGTGTTCAAATATTCCATACCTGTTATCAATAAGTTCTCCAGCAGAAGAACTTTTCAGTTCTCCTGCTTGATGACAAGGGACGGCATCTTGGGGACAGTGCTGTCCCTCTGCCCGCTGGGCTTCATTGCGTTTACGCTGCGATTCGGCACATTGCTTTTCCCTGCAGGACCATAAATTACATCATTCAGGTCCTGCACTCTCCAGGAGGATATTAGTTCCTGGAGGCTAAAGGACCTGCAATAATTTCATGATCACATGACATCAAGTGACAATCGATCATACAGGAGATGCAGAAGATGACAGGAGGCTGCTGACAGTGAGGTGAGGGGGAGATGAGGAAACATGAGGGGGGGGGGGACTAAATGATATGGTTGGCCTAACTAGATAATGAGGGGGGCCACTAGCTGCTGCATTTCCCACCCTAGGCTTATACTTGAATCAATACGTTGTCCCAGTTTTTTGTGGTAAAATTAGGTGTCTCTGTTTATATTTGGGTCAGGTTATACTCGAATATATACGGTATCACAATCAAAAGGCATAAAATTTGTCTGTGGTGGAAAGACCACCACCCCCGACCAATAAGTGCATTAAAGGACTACAGTGCCCAAGTTCTTTTAACTGTTTCCACACATTGGTACTTTGACAAAGCCCATCCACATTGTAATAGTTTAATGCTTTTGAGGGGTTAAAGATAAAGTTGCAACTCCCTTTCTTTGTTTTAGTGCACCTTTTGATCGGATCACGGAAATTAATTTTAATATTGAAGCAGAAGATGAAAATGTAAGTACCAGGGAATTTTATTCATTTGCTTAGCACATTAATTATTTTATTTAAACTTTTACTTAACATTTAAGGCAATTTTTTTTAAAATTTCATAAGACCTTAGTAAAAGTGATAATAGTCACTGCAGGGGATAAGTCAATGAAGTGGCTGTCTGCAAGTCACTACAAACTTTTACTTATCTAGCTGCTGTGATGGGTGATGGAGAGAAAATTTTATGTAGACTTTTCTGTTATGTATAAGTTTATGTAGACTTTGTGTTAAACACAGAAACAAAAAAAAAATAGGACCCTGAAGCATTACACTGAAGTGTATTACAAAATTTCATATTGGCACTTGCACTTTTTCTTACGTTTTAACTTTTACTATTCAAATGTAAGAATAGACAAAGAAACGTGAAGGAGAACAAGTTGACAAATGGTCTAGGACTAGAGGATCTCCATAACCTCACATAAACCCATCAATGAATAGTGTCCAACAAATTAGGCCATAAACAAAGTTATCTTCTTTTTACAAATGCTTCATTTACTTCAAATATATTAAATATACAATATTTACATTTCAGTTGCAGTTATCTGCAAATTTCTGTAAAAAACGGTGCGATTGCAGTAATATTCATACGGTAGTCTTCTACAAAACAGTAATAATGGCATTGTTTGCATTATATCACAGGGTGTCACTATACAACATATATCTTGTTCGCATATTCAGCATAAGTGAAATAATATAGTATAGACACTCACTCAATCTTCAGACCTCGGGCAAAGACACATACTCACGAGACTGCTATGGACAGCAGTATGAGCCACGTGACGTAACGTTTCGGGGGAAACGCCCCCTTCCTCAGACATTGTCGGACACTATTCAAAACTTTTACTATTCTACATCTCTGCTTACATGCACGCTAAACCTTAAAGTAAATCTACCATTTGATTTCATGCATTATGAACCAAACATACCTTGAGAATGCTGTAGCTACACTGATTTCCTTTAAAATATCAACGGGTGTAAAACCAAGATTACTCTGACAACAATATCCCTTCTCCAAAAATCACCATCTGTATATCAGATATCCACTAAATAGAGTTTTCAAATAAAGAACATAGCTCCTGGTATAAGCAGTCTAAACCACAAATCGTACAGGTAAGTTATCGGGATATGTGATAACCATATCAATTTCTACATGCAATATCCCCTGGTAGTTAACAATAAATTTAACTCAAGTGACCTGGATTTATTTAGCTATACTCCTATAAAGAACTCTCTTATCCATCAAGATGGATTCATTGCATGCTCTCGAACACTGTTTGCAATTGTGTATTACACATCAATTTAGTCAACTGGCTAATAGATTAGATTTAGAAGTTCACCAACATTTTATTTATTCATCAATACAGCAACAGCATTGTACTTTGCCCATAATATGGCCATATATAGTTTGACACCTTTGATAAAATCCACTGTACTTGTTCTAATAATTAGAATCCCAAAAGAGAAGAAAGTAATTTTCACAGAACACTTCCACTGGACAATATTCAGGCAATACAGCCAGGTAATATGATAAAAATACAGGCAGTCCCCGGGTTACATACAAGATAGGGTCTGTAGGTTTGTTGTTAAGTTGAATTTGTATGTAAGTCGGAACTGCATACTTTATCATTGTAATCCCAGCCAGAACTTTTTTGGTCTCTGTGACAATTGGATTTTAAAAATGTTTGGTTGTCATAAGAACAAGGATTAACAATAAAGCTTCATTACAGGCACCTTTGATAACTGTTACAGCTGATCATTGTAGCCTAGGACTAAAGTACAATAAATTACCAATATCCAGAGGTCCGTTTGTAACTAGGGGTCGTATGTAAGTCGAGTGTTCTTAAGTAGGGGACCGCCTGTACCATATTACACCAGCAACACGTCTGTCTCTAACATTCCTACACTTGTGGATAAAGAGCCAGTCACACTTCTATTTGAGCTTGGCAGATTTGTTTGTATGGAGAGGCAGGTGTTAATGGAACGCAGATCCTATAGATCTTTTTATTTCTACATTCAGACTACTAGATGCACCAGAATATTTCAATCATAATGCAAGGAAAAGCGGCCTAAAAATAAAAAATGGGGTAAATTCAGTTTGTAATGCTTAATTTTAAACAGCTTGTTGTTTATTTAAGCCTGACGTTGCCCTGTTTGAAGCCTGCTGCAATGAACGTATTCAGCAGTTTGATGATGAAGAGGAAGATATTTGGGAAGAAAAAGAGATTGGATATGGAACACAGATTAAGTCTAGAACTCGGTAAGCAGTAAACCTATCAGATACTTTCTTTATCGTTCTGTCATGTAGTCTCTCAAGTACGATTTTATGTTCATAGCTGTAAGGGCTCATGCACACTAACGTATGCCCGTCGTGCTGTAGCCTGGGGGGCATACGTCGGCGCACAGGAGAGTGGGAGTGGGGGAGTGCTGCTCACCCCCGCCCCTCTCCATAGAAAATTCTAGCTGCGGAGCCGTAGATACGGCCAGAGATTAGATTTTTGTCTAGTATCTTGTATTTATGTGGACAGCCCAACCGTCTCTTAAAATGTTGGAAGGAGACTTGAAGCATACAGTTCCCCTTAAAAGATATCCACCAGAATATTAGTGTTATTAACCCTTAATGCTTCTGGGTAGCTCCCATCAGCATGAATACAGCAATATGTTTATTAGGAGCTTTGCTGTACTTCAGTTATAAAATGAACTTCTATCTTCATGTAAACGAATCGCAAGTGATTCAGGGGGTGTTTGCAAAGCCCCTCTGGGCCCCAGATTCTTTAGTCAACCATGCCCCCAAAGCACTTGTATCTCCCTCTCTGAAAGAATTACAAGAAACAAAAATATTTCTTTTCAGCTCCCCTCTCTTATGTCCCGCGTGACTGGTGCACAGAATATCTGAGTCGGAGTCAGCACGTGGTATCACAAGGGAAAGGAGGTTGTCCAGCACTCAGCAAAATACATAAGAAAATGGATTTTCGTATGGATTTGGCTGAGTGCTGGACAACCTCCGTTCCTTTGTAACCTCCTCTCTCCCTGTTTTCACCATGTTGATCAATAATTTTAATGGATATTCTTCCATGTATATACGGTCTCATACAAGAAGTAGTGGCATTTTTCATGTGAGGCAGGACACTGAAGGAATATAAACTCTCTCATTTTATAATTCATATTTGCTTCCTTTATATGCTAGTGTCTCCATTAGTGCCACGGAAGTATTGCACACATCCTGCTCTGTTCACAGATGTGTAAGCCCTGTTTTTAATTATCATATTGGGTAGTTTTGCATAGCCCTCTGCTGTATATGGATTCCTGCCTACATTATAATACACTATTTGCTTCACCAAAACATTAAATCTTGAGGGAAAAGAAGGTAGGTGAGATTTAATGTTCATGCACTAATCACTAATGTGAAAGGAAAATGTGCCTTTGCACTTCTTTCCATTTATTTGATCTGATATTTTAAGTTGTAGGTTTGGAGTTTCGCAGTCATCTGAAGATTCATCACGCAGTGACTTGGAGAATGGAGAGCCAGAAAGTAGCCCTACAACTGATGAAGAAGGAGCAGAGGGTTGTCCTAATAGAGAAACGCCTCCAAATCTTAGCCCAATCAGTGGTAGTCCTCCCACACAAAGAGATGGCACAGCTACGGAAGGTAACTTACTATCACAAAGCTTCTCAACTTGTGGATGATGTGATTACAATACTTAAAGGGGTATTCCCATTTCAGCAAATAAATGGTGTTGTTTATATTATAAAAAGTTATACAATATTCCAATATACCATCTGTATCAATTCCTCACAGTTTTCTAGAACTCTGCTTGCTGTCATTCTATAGAAAGCTTTTATGTTTGCTCCAGTGAATAGAAATCTGTCCATGGTGATGTGATGGACATTCAGGCGCACAATCCGCTATTATTACAGAGATAAATCAGAGCTGTGTGATACTAACAGCTTGTGTGCCTGCATGTCCATCACATCACCATGGACAGATTTCTATTCACTGGAGTAAACAGAGAAGCTTTCTGTAGCCGGACAGCAAGAGCAGAGATCTAGAAAACCGTTAGGAATTGATACAGACAGTATATGAGGAAACTGCATAACTTCATTACACAAACAATATCAAATATTTGCTGAAAGTAGACAACCCCTTTAACGTTTTTAAAAGCCGGTTTCTATAAAATATTAACTCTGGTTCATACGTATACAAGATCATAATTTCCTCCAGTATTAACCCCTTAATGACCGCCCTATCGGGATTCTACGGCGGTCATTAAGGGTACTTCTTCTGACGCGACGCCTTTCTACGGCGCCGCGTCAGAAGAAGATTTCGGGACATCGGGTCAGTATAGTGCCGGTGTCGGGCTGTGATATCACAGCCCAGACCCGGCACTAACACCCGGGATCGGAAAAACTCTGATCCCGGGTGTTTAACCCCTTACACGCCGCGGTCAAGCATGACCGCGGCGTGCAAGTGTGTCCCCCGTGGATCGGACCCCCCTGGTGTGCTTACCGGGGGATCCGATCCCTCCTGCCGCTGCCCCGGGTCCCGACGAGTGACCCGAGGCTGTCGGCTCCTCTTCTCGCCGGGTCCTGCCTTCCTGGCAGGACCCGGCTGTAAGTAACTGAGCATGCGCAGCATGCTCAGTTACTTACACTATACACTGCAATACAAGTGTATTGCAGTGTAAAGGCTTGAATAAGCGATCGGATGATTGCTTATTCAAGCCAAGAAGTAGAAAAAGTTAAAAAGTAAAAAAAAAAAAAAAAAAAAAAAGGATCTTTTTATAATATAATTAAATAAATAAATAAATAAAATAAAAGTCCCATAATCTCCCCAGTAACAAATAAAATGCATATACAGTAAATAAAACACAAAAACATACATATTTGGTATCACTGCGTCCGTATTAATCTGTACAATAAATCTAAATCAATATTGAACCCGCTCGGTGAACTACGTAAAAAAAAAACTCGGAAAACTTCCCATAATATACAATTTTTCATCAAACACCATCACAAAAAATGTTCTAAAAAGTGATCAAAAAAAAGTTACGTTCCCTAATATGATACGACTGAAAAGAACAACTGTTTTCGCAAAAAATAAGCCCTCAACCAGATCTGACAACAGAAAAATACAGAAGTTATGGCCCTGAAAAGTTGTCAATAGTAAAAACAATGCGATTTTCTCCAATATTGGTTTTGCTCAGGAAAATTAAGCAAAAATAAGAAAAACTATATAAATGAGGTATCACCGCAATCGTAGTGAACCAGAGAATAAAGATAAAATATTATTTTTACATTACGGTGAGCGGGGGAAAAAAAATGCTAACAATCCAAAATAAAAATTGATGATTTTGTTTGTGTCCCCCTTGAAATAGTTAATAAAATCTCAAGAATAAGCTTTAGACTCCCAAAATAAATTATCTATACCTTGTATCTCATCCCATAAAAAATAAGCCCTCATATGTTTGTATTACCAAAAAAAAATAAAAATTTATAGGTCGTACAATGTGACAATACAAATCTGCTGTGAATGGCGCCTCCATTCATTCTATACTCGGCCGTGCGCCCGTACAGCAGTTTACCACCACATATGGGGTATCAGTACACTCGGGAGGAATTGGGCATCAAGCGTTGCAGTGCGTTTCATCATTTAATTTATTCTGAAAATTTCAGTTTTGGCCTAAATGAATGTATTTTCCCCAAAAATTCTATAGTTTCTAAATCGCAGGTCCATATTTTTTAACCCATGTGAAACACTTAAAGGGTTAATAGACTTAATAGAAGTTGTTTTACATACGTTGAGGGGTGAAGTTTCTATAGTGGGGTAATTTATGGGGTTTTACTATTATTTAGGCCTCTCAAAGTCACTTGAAAGCTGAGTTGTCCCTCAAAATGTGAGTTTTGGCAATTTTCATGAAAATAAGAAAAATCGCACCTAAAGTTCTGCACCTCATAACATCCTAGAAAAATGTCCGGAAGCATAAATTATCATCCCAACATAAAGCAGATATTCTGTAAATGTTAATTATCAAACTTTTTGGGTAGTTTTACATCTTGTCTGGAAACCAGAACATTTCAAACTTGGAAAATGAAGAATTTTTACAAACTTTTGCCAAATTTTCACTTTTTTTCAGAACGAAATGCAAAACTTATCACTTAAATTTTACAACTAACATGAAGTACAATGTATCACGAGAAAACATTCTCAAAATCACCGGGATATGTTAAAGCGTTCCGAAGTTATAACCAATTATCGTGAGACTTGTCAGATTTGAAAAATCGAGTCTGGTCATTGAGCTGAAAACTAGTGTCGGTGATAAGGGGTTAAATAAGGTGGGAAACACAGTTTAGTGCAAAGTGTTTTTGATTCTAAATAAGTCTTTTTTTTTTTTTATATAATTGTATTTTTATTATCATTTTCAAAACAATATAACAAATAATTTGCACGTATTTCACATTGAGATTTTCCAATAATAGTACAAACGAGAAAACAAGTGTTGTCCCCAAAGATTTTGACAGCTCAAATTTCCCATTTACATACTGGGGTACAAAGTTTAACAGTGCAATGTTTTCCTGATAGTAAACCAAATACCAAGGAACGCTTGAACTTCATGCTCAGTTGGTCTAGAAGGGTTGGGGAGGGGGGGGGGGGGTAAACCAACAGAAGACATTCAGACGAACTCACCATGACAACAATTAACACTCTGGTAGAAACGATAGGGGTGACCACCTCACTCTCCTCCTCCTGCCCGCTCTTCTATCCAGTAGCGATCCCAACGTTCCCAGGTTTTGTCGAATAATGGGATACGATTGTTCAAGGAGGCGGTCAAGTGTTCCATACTGCGAGTCTCCCTTACCCTAGCAAGTAGGTCCATTCGGGAAGGGGGGGGCCTGCCTTTTCCAAAATTGCGCTATCAGGCATCTTGCAGCTGTGAGTACGTGCAAGCTCAATTTTGTGGCCGTCTTGGCCATGGGCCGAGGAGAGACGTTTAGCAAGTAATACAATGGGGAGAGTGGAATGTCCACCGCTACCACCTCCCGGAGGAGAGACTTTACCTCCTGCCAGAAAGGCTGCACCAATGGGCACGTCCAGAAGATGTGCTGAAGAGTTCCCCCAGGCGAGCCACATCGCCAGCAGGTGTCCGGCGTGTCTGGGAATAATCTGTGTAATAAGGATGGGGTATGGTACCACTGCAACATCAGCTTGTACTGATTCTCCTTATGTGTAGCACATAAAGAGGTTTTAGCTGCTCTATTCCAGATCATCTGCCACGTATCTTGTGATATTGGACCCCCCGCTATGCTTTCCCATTTGGCCATGTATGGATGTGCTATAGGGTCATCTGATCTTGGGTGTAATAGTATCATATAGATATCTGATATAAGACCAGAGGTGTGGGTAGCGGTTTTGCAGATGTGCTCAAACGCGGTGGGCACCGAAACCATCTCAGTATTGCTTAGGGACTGCAGGAAGTGCCTAATACAAATATAGTGGAAGTTGGCTGTATGTGGGAGATGGAATTTATCTTTCAAGGCAGGAAACGGCAAAATCTTCCTATCTCGGTAGTCTACTATGTCTGCGAATCTAAACAATCCCTTCTCATGCCATGGTTTAATTTCCTGCCCAACTCCAGCCTGTTGCATAAGAGGGGTGTGTAAGAAAGATTGCATAGGAGAGCATTGGGATACCAGCGGAAACCTGGTAACACAGGCCCTCCACAATTTAATCGTGAATGAGATGGGACCCAATTGGGGGTCAGGCAATGTAGGCGCCTCCTCAGGCCAGAGGTAAGAGTTGGGGTGGAAAGGAGCCAACCATAGTTTCTCAATCTCCATCCATTTGGAGAATGCCAGCAAGGTAGACCACGCTGGGATTCGTCGCAAATGTGTTGCCCAGTAGTATCTGGTAATATCCGGCACCGATAGTCCACCCTTGGATTTGTGAGAAATTAGAACAGACTTGGAGACTCTGTGCCTCTTTTTGGCCCAGATAAAATGTAAAATTGATGCTTGCAGGGACCTCAGAGCACCCAACGGAACCGGCACCGGCAGGGTTTCAAAAAGATAAAGCAGCTTGGGCAAGATAGTCATTTTGACCGCTGCTATCCTGCCAAAAAGAGAAAGAGGGAGACTATTCCAGTTATCCAGCAGAGTCCTTATTTCTCGGAAGCTATCAGGGAAGTTCTGCCCATAGAGTGTGTTGTACGAGGGGGTCAGGAGTATCCCCAGGTATTTAATAGCATCAGTTTTCCAATTATATCGGAACGTCGCCTTCAATTGATCAACCAATGGTTGGGTAAGATTAAGGGGTAAAGCCTCTGTCTTTGAGGTATTCACTTTATAACCAGATAGACGACCGTACTGCTGTAACCGTGCTTGTAGGTTGGGCAGAGAGATTAGGGGTTGAGTTAAAGTGAGCAGGATGTCATCCGCAAATAGAGACAATTTGAATTCCCTATCTCTGACCATAATACCATGAATATTAGGGTCTTGTCGGATGATGGAGGCCAAGGGTTCAATGCAGAGTATGAACAGGAGAGGAGAAAGTGGGCAACCCTGACGTGTACCATTCCTTATCTGCAGAGGTGGGGAGGATGCATGTGGAAGCTTAATTTCAGCTGTAGGATTTGAATACAACCCCCTCAAAGCCTGGAGAAAGGGACCTCTTATTCTAATGTGTTCTAGCACTTGAAACATGAAGGGCCAGCTGAGACGATCGAACGCCTTTTCTGCGTCTAAACTGAGAATCAGGGCCTGGTCGTTTTGTTTGTTGACTACATCAATAAGATCAATTGTTCTCCTCGTGTTGTCGCCACCCTGACGCCCTGGCACAAAGCCCACTTGGTCTTTATGAATTACCTGGGGGATCCACTGGATCAGGCGATTGGCCAGCAATTTTGTGAATATTTTCAAATCAGCGTTCAGAAGTGCAATTGGCCTATAATTAGCACAGTCAGTTGCATCTTTCCCGGATAAGGGTGATGTAGGAATGAGTAAAAGTTGTAGGCATAGGCTCACCTTGTAAGAACGCATTAAACACTTTTGTCATATGCGGCAACAACACAGGGGAGAAGGTCTGATAATAGAGATATGTGAGCCCATCCGGACCCGGGGATTTCCCGTTGGGCATTCCTTTGATCACTTCCTCTATCTCCTCCGATGTTAATTCTGAGCTAAGTGTCTCAATAGCCTCCGAGGGGAGACCCGGGAGGGAGCAAGAGTTCAAGAAATCTACTAGCAACGTTTTTCTAAGGTCCTCATCCAAGGGCAGGGTGTTTGGTAAAGAGTACAATTTGGCGTAAAATTCTTGAAAACGAGAGGCAATCGCCCTCGGGTCATGCAAGAAGTTGCCCCCAGAATCGCTTATAATATGGGGAGTTTGGTGATCCCTCCTCTCCCTCAGTTGCTTCGCCAGGAGTGAGTGGTGTTTATTTGCTTGTTCATAGTACCGTTGCTTAGTAAACACCAGCAGTTTCTCTACTTCCTGGGTCTGAACCTCTCGCAACTGTTCCCTGACCTCAATTAGCTGTTGGAGTCTTCTCCTGGTTGGTTTGGCTAACAAAGCTGCCTCCTGCTTATCAATTTCTTTCCTTAGCTCTTTCTCCAGATGGACCCTATTCCTTTTCAATCTGGTTCCCTGTTCAATGCAGTGGCCTCGGAAGACCGCTTTATGAGCTTCCCACATCACAGGAATGGAGGGAATTGAGTCCTCGTTAAACTGAAAATACTCCCGCAACGCCCCATTTAACTCTTCCTTGATCAGGGGCTTTTTAAGGAGGGATTCGTTCAGGCGCCAGTGACATACCCTCGTTGTAGTGAGGCCCTCTCTAAGCTGCAGGAGGACTGGCGCATGGTCTGACCACGATATGTCCCCCACCTCTGCAGTGTGCATCATTCGCAAGAATTGTATATCTCCAAACCAATAATCTATACGGGTATGGGTGCCGTGCGGGGCGGAGTAAAAGGTAAATGAGCGGTCACCCGGGTTGCCCACTCTCCACAAGTCATACAGGGCAAACCTCCTAATGACTCTACGGAATGCGGCTGAGATGGTGTTTTGCGATCTAGTGGTGGGGTTGGGATCAATTGCCAGGCGGTCCATATTTTCTGAAAAAATGACATTAAAGTCCCCTCCTACCAGTAGGGGTGCTGGTGGAAGTTTAGCTAACTTACTAAATAAGTCTTTTAACTTGAAAAGAGCAAAGGGGTATAAAAGCTCCAAACAAGTGTGGAGTTAATATAACGTTGTGTGATCTAACAGTGAAGTGTAAAAATATCAGTATTTTTTTTTCTTTTGAAGAGACTGGATGGACTGCTGTGTTTGATGAACATGTGAACTCCAAACCTCCTGCTCCTTGTGTAGCCTTAGATGTAGGTTCTAGTGTGTGGGATGCGCCAGCGCCAGAGACATCCACTCCGGAGGAAAAGGGATGGGCCAAGTTTACAGACTTTCAACCATTTTGTTGGTAGGTTGTTCAAAGACTAAGCTATGTAAATGTTATTGCTTTTATTTTTGTGGTGAATGTCAGGGCTAATGAAATCCTGTGCTTTAGGTTCATTCATTTTCAAACATTACCCAGAATATAACTGTGTTATTAATCTGTTGGAAGACAGGAATACCTACAAACCCACCAAACGCTCTTGTTTTTCTCATTTAGAGCTTCATTTTCCTTACATTGACTTACAGGTCGCATACAGTATGTGTAATATAATGGCTCAACTTTCGGGTTGCAGACAGAATAGTTTCGTTTAATTCTGCCAGGTCCATGTATGGGTTTAGGGTCATTTTTCGCCTTCTCTTTAAACACGCGTAGGCTTTTTTTATGACTGGAAAAAAAAGATCATGTTTTTATTTACTATTGTTTGTCTCCATAGTTCTGAATCTGGTCCCAGGTGTAGTTCACCAGTAGATACGGAAAGCAGTGCATCTGATGGACATAGTAAGCAGAGCCAAGACAAATTCTGTAAGTATTACATATTATGTTTCTAAAAAAATAATGCTAGGTAATAGAGATGGCTGGCTAGATGCCTTATGGGAGATACAATAAAACTTAACTGACCTTTAACCCCTAGGCGCACCAGGACGTTATAGTACGTCCCCGGGGCTAGATGCTTAGCGCACGGGGGCGTTCTATAACGTCCTGCTTCTGGCACCGGCTCACGAACGGAGCCGGTACCAGAAGCAGCGGCTGTCAGCTGTCTAGTACAGCTGACAGCCTGCGCTAACACCCGCGATCGGAGCCGGCTCCGATCGCGGGTGTTAACCCCTTACACGCCGCGGTCAGACATGACCGCGGCGTGTAAGGGTGTTTGCGCTGTGGATCGGATCCCCCGTGCCGCTTACCGGGGGATCCGATCCACTTCTGGGCAGCTCCGAGGACTGGCATATGCCCCGGAGCTGCCCGGTCTCCATGGCAGTCAGACCCCTTCCGGGTCTGACTGTCTGAGCAAGCTTGCTCAGACAGTTTTCACTGCTCTACAATAAAATAGTATTGTAGAGCAGTGTATTGAACTTAAACCAGTGATCAGAGCATCACTGGTTCAAGTTCAAGTATGTATAAGTAAAAATATGCAAAAACACTTAACACTACACATTATAATAAATAAAAAATAAATACATAAAAATATAAGCCCCTAAAATGTCACTTTCCCATAAAAACACTTAATAAAGAATAAAAAACACAAAAAAACCTGCATATTTGGTATTGCCGCGTCCGTAACAATCTGTATAATAAAACAGAATCGTTACTGGACCCGCACGGTACACGCCGTAGAAAAAAAAACGCAAAAACGTTCCGAAAAAAGCTAATTTTTAATTAATACCCTATAAAAAAGTGCTCTAAAAAGTAATTTAAAAAATGTTATGCACTCCAAAATAAGCCCACTAAAAAGAACAACTCTTCTCGCAAAAAATAAGCCCCTAACCAGATTTGTCAGCCGAAAAATAAAAAAGTTATGCATATGAAAAGATGGTGATGCTAAAATGAACAAGATTTTCTCCAAATTGGTTTTTATTCAGTACAATTGAATAAAATACACAAAACCCCCACATATTTGGTATCCCTGCGTCCGTAACAATCTGCATAATAAAACAGAATCGTTATTAGATCCGCAAAGTGAACCCCGTAAAAAACAAAACAAAAAAAAAGCTCCAGAAAAAAGATCATTTTCAATTAATACCCTATAAAAATGCTCTAAAAAGGGATTTAAAAAAATGTTATGCACTCTAAAATAAGACCACTAAAAAGAACAATCCTTCTCGCAAAAAATAAGCCCTTAAACAGATTTGTGAGGCGAAAAATAAAAAAGTTATGCATATGAAAGACGGTGATGCTAAAATTAACAACATTTTTGCCAAATTACTTTTTATGCAGTAAAAATGGGAAAAAAATAAAAAATCTATATAAATGAGGTCTTTTTGTAATCGTGGCAACCCAAAGAATAAAAATAATATACTATTTTTATGGTATGGTAAACAGCCAAAAAAAAAAACCCATAAAAATCTTCCTGAAAAGTGATGATTTTCATTTCCTCCACCAACAAAGAGTTAATAAAATCTCACCAATTAGCCTATAGATTCCCCCAAATTACGTACCAGAAAAGTGCATCTCATGTGGCAAAAGAAATAAGCCCCTATAGGCCCACATTAAAAAAAAAGAAAAAAATGATAGCCTGTACAAAATGACATAGCAAATCTGATCTGGATGGCGCCTCCTTCCCCTCTATGCCCGGCCGTGCGCCCATACAGCAGGTTACCAGCACATGTAGAGTATCCGTGTACTCGGGAGAAATTGGGTAACAAACTTTGTGGAGCCTTTATTCATTTAATCCATTGTAAATGTTTAATTTTCCACCCAAAATGAGTGTATTGTGAAAAAATATTACAATTTGCAGACTGCACCTCCATTTTGTTTTAACCCCTATAAAACACGTAAAGGGTTAACAAACTTCTTAAAAGTGGTTTTTCATACGTTGAGGTGTGTAGTTTCCACAATGGGGTAATTTACGAGTCTCGCTATTATTTAGGCCTCTCAGTGTCAATTAGAATTTGAGAAGGTCCATCTAAATACAGGTTTTGGTGATTTTACAAAAAATGTGAAAAATGGCACCCAAATTCTGAGCCTCATAACATTCTAGTAAAATATGTGGAATCTTAAAAAACCATGCCAACATAAAGCAGACATTTGGGAAATGTAAGTTATGAATTTATTTGGGTGCTATGACTATCTGCATCAAAAGTAGAGAATTTAGAACGTTGAAAATAAAGAATTTTTCCAAATTTTTGCCAAATTTTGTTTTTTTTCATAACTAAACACAAAAGATATCATCCAAATTTTTAAACTAATTTGAAGTACAATGTGTCACGAGAAAACAATCTCAAAATCCCCTGGATATCTCATAGTGTTCCAAAACTATAACCACTTATAGTGACACAGGACAGATTTGAAGAATGGGGCCGCGTCCTTAAGGCCAAAAGAGGCTGAGTCCCGTAGGGGTTAAAACCCTTTAAGATCTCAGAACGCAAGCTTGGTAAAGACTGCTTGTTAACGTTGCAAATGTTTGGTGTATAAAGAAAACCACTGTTTCACTGAAACCTGAAAGGAATCCAACTGCTTCCACTCTCAGTGAATCCAAATAGCCAGAAGCCACATCTAAAATGGCCACAAACCTCATATGGCCTCAGTGCAACCTGGAGTTTCCTTGCTCAGGAGACTGTGTTTTACTATTAGTTTAAAATTCAATTTTAATTCCCTTCCACGTATCATTTTTTTTTACATGAAAATGCCTTTTTTGTTTTTACAGTTAGTGCCACCTCCCCATGTGTGTGGAACGTTTGTGTGGCTAGAAAGGCCCCAGTAATTGGTTCTGATAGCAGTTCCTCTGGTGGATCTGACAGTGAGGAGGAAGACAAAAACAGTATAATTACTGAAACCATAAGCACCGGAGCTGGACATGAGACCATCAGACTCACCATGGACACCAAGAATGAGAAGGCTACATTTAGTAGGTAGGTGATTGTTTTGATGTGAAAAAAGGTATTTACGGACTGGTGCTTACCGTCTCTAAAATCTGCCCACATGTAAAAGTAACTGTGGAGCCTTATGTAGTTCTTATTCTTATGTAAAGTTTATTAAGTGTTCTATGAATGCCGTTTTTACATGTGGGGTTATTTGGGAGCTTATGGATTTCCTTACTAAACAAATAACAGTTCAGGAATGTTAAATATATTTATTTGGCCTTTATCTCATCCACATGTAAATACAGCAAGCTAATGAACAACATGCTGGATAACAGAATAATAGGAGCTCATAGGGAACAAGTGCACAGCAAGGCGCCATGTATTATTACTACTGTTGATAAGTTTGTAGTTTTATGGATCATTTTTCTTTTACAAGCGTCATGCATATAACTCATTCATTATTGCACAGATGGAGCTTTACATCATATTCAGTCTGTCCTCACTATTTACTTTGCTGTATTCTCTCTCTTTTTCTGGTATCATATACTGTCTTTCTCCCTTGTCTTCTCTCCTGCCGTGGTTACTGCTCAGAATCTTTACACCTGCAGGGTATGTACAGCATGCCAGGAAAGAATGCAAGGACCTCAATCACTCCAAGGAGCAGGGAGAGTCTCAATTCTCTGTATCACTCTCATTAATATACATATATCTTTCATTATGCTGTGTCCAACACATCAACTCATTACATTATTGTTTATTTATTGTTTTATTTTTTCATTCACTTGGGGGCACTTTTGACATTTTTGATGAAAGGACAGGGTTAGCCTGGAATTTAAAGTATGCTATGCTATTTACATGGGTGTCACTAACCTATATAATAATATATTTCTCAGCTTGGGATAAGCTGGATTAGTCCAAATCAGAAAGAATGTTAAAAAAAAAAATTACACTGCACAGAGATGTAGAAGGGACACAGGGAAACATTATGTGAAAAAAACTAGTTTTGAATTAAGTGGACATTTCATAAAATTGCTTATATTGAGGAGAAAGTAAAAACAATGTGATTAGTGACAATTAAATATTTGGAGCTATCCAGCTATGAATATGATAATTATTTATGACATAAACATATAGTACAGCTCTTTACTATTCACGTGGTTAAAGTGGTTGTGCTTTATTTTACCATAACACATTAGTTCAGATAAAGCTGCATGAGAATGAGAAAACACAGTATATGACCTTTCTCTAATTACATTTAGAAAAATAGGATAAAAGGATCAAAATATAAATGGATAAGACATTGATTGGGCTAGCTTGGCTAAAAAGACTTGTTTTTTTTAAGCCATACTTGGTGAGCTATTGCATACCGGAAAACTGGTGCTGCTCGAGAAAAGTCTTGGGTCGGGAGCAGAACAATGATAAGGTCATGTGATGGGTGAGAAGTATAAATTATGTTCTAGAATGAATAGACAGTGTAGAGGCATCAGAGTAGAGGTTAGAGAGGAAAGTTAATCTGGCTGTGGCTTTCAGGCTGGATAGCGTTACTGCTTAGACATTACCATAAGAACCAAAAAAGAAAGGGAAACCACCAGATCGTCAGATAATCAAATTTTACTTTAAACAACAACAATAAAATCACAGAACGTGACAAAAGTACTTGGGATGTAGCATTCAGGTGTACCCTGATACAAAAGTGGTGCAAGTGTAGTAAATAACTTCATATATATACGCACACAAATTCATCCAGGATCCAGGCGTGTATGCTGAAACATACATTGGAGAGGTGACTTGCAGCTGAGCATGGGTAAGACGCATCCACTATATGATAGCCTTGTATGATTCCTGACTTGTATTCATTAAGTTATTATATTGTACAGATTATTGGGGAGTTTAGCCCTTTATGTCAGGTCATACACATTTTACTGAAAGTAATTTGATGGTTGGTCTTTCCCTATGGCTGTAATATATATCCGTTCAAATCCATTATTGTGACAACTGGGAGTCTCCTTAAGACTCCCAGGCTTGTCATTCTGCAGGACCTATAATAGTGTGCCTGATGCACACTATTATAGATCAATAGAAAAATCCTCATATACTGCCATACAGAATAAAAAGGTTTCATTTGGAGAGCACAATGTAAGCCGTTAAAACAAGCCCCAAAAGAAAATGGTGCAAATCACAAGATTTGGAATTTTTTTGCAGTTTCCCCGTACACGGCATGGAATATTAACCCCTTGGCGCAATAGGACGTACATGTATGTCAAAATGTGGCAACAGACCACATTTCCAGATGTATGTCTCAGCGATCGGCCGAGCTCAGTACAGAGCTCAGCTGTATGTGCTCCCCGGGCTCCCACAGTAACAGGTGAGATTGTGATACTCACGATTCTGGCTATTTAACTATGCTGTCCGTGGCATCTATGGGGCACCTGGCCCAGTCTACATCTTCCAAGCAAGCCATGGAGGTGCCAACTGCTTCCATGGCAACCATGGGGTCCTCTGAGGGCTGCCAGTAGTAAGTGCCTGTTAGATTGTGCTTCCAGTTTTTTCTGAACCAGTACCTTGAACCCAAAAAAATGATAAAAAGTGATCAAAAAGGAACATACCAATAAAAAGCCATGAAACAGCTCCATACATAAAAAAAAAATAAAATAAAAATGTTATGCCTCTTAGAGCATGGCGATGCAAAAATAAGCCAATTTCTCAACAATTGAGTTCTATATTCTGCAAAGCAAGTCAACCATAAAAAAGCTATATAAATGGGTTATCGCCGTTATCGTGGTATATTGGTGCAGATTTGTAAAAAGTGTCCTAAGGTGCAGAGCTAAACAGTTTTATTCCGCACCAGATTCATATAAGTGTCTGGTGCTGGGTAAAAAATCTGATGCAGTATAAAACTGTCTAGTTATACTCTGCACCTCTATTAGTTGGCTTACTTTACGCCAGAAAATTAGGTAAAAATTCTGTCAGTTTACCAATATTTTTGGCGCACGGACCTTTTTGGTGAGAGGCCATGCCCTCTTTCTTAGGCCAAAGCAGGAACTTTGTGGAGCTTTTTGTCATTTAATCTATTGGGAATTTTTAATTTTTGGGCCAAAATTTGTGTATTGTTCAAAAAAATTACAAATTGTAAATTCCACTTCTTAAAGTTGATTTCTCATACATTGAGAGGTTTAGTTTCTATAATGGGGTAATTCATGTGTTTTTACTACTATTAGGCCAGGTGTCTGTAAATATAGGTTTTTGGCGATTTTCATGAAAATGTACAATCTCAAAATTACCTGGATATGTTAAAGCATTTAAAGGTTATAACCAGGGCAGATTTAAAAGATTGGGCTTGGTCTAAGGCAGTGATGGCAAACCTTTTAGAGGCCGAGTGCCCAAACTACAACAAAGACCCGCTTATTTATCGCAAAGTGCCAACACAGAAAGTTAATTTGTGATTTATACTCCCTTCTCTGTCACAGTTTTCATTGATACCAGCCCCTGAGGCACCAATAAAGCAGAAAATAGTCCCAGATAGAGCTGCCACTTTAAAATACCTCTGTGTACAGCAAGTCCTGGTCTGTCTGGGACTGCAGGAAGATACCTGGAGTCATCTCTGGTGATGGCCTGAGTGCCCACAGAAAGGGCTCTGAGTGCCACCTCTGGCACCAGTGCCATAGGTTAGCCATCACTGGTCTAAGGTGTTAAATACCATCATTAGAAAGTACAATTTGTTATGCAGGAAACAAGCCGCATACAGCTGTGTACACTGAAAAATATAAAAACCTAAAAACGAAAAAGTACTGTGTCCTTAAGGGGTTAATCTTTCTGTTCAACACATATGAAGAGTGTTCTTTACCTACATTTACTTTTGTAGCTAAGATGATGCTCTGAGATTCTCCCTCCTCCAGGAAGTGTTTGAAAAGCTCTGAATATTTTAAGGCCATTCATCTGCTTGCACAGCATGCACTATGTTTTTCACTTTGCATGGCTTCGCATGTTGGCCTTCATTAAAATAAGGGTTCCTGAAATAATTATAATACATTTACAATAGATCAGCCTTGCTACCCATATATGACAATGTACCCCAATATGAAGGAGAAAATAACCAATTAAAAAAGAAAATGATAAAATAGATAAACTTTATTAATAAATATTTAATACATAGTCATATAAAACACGTAATCACCCACATGTGAATTTCCATTTAGTTTTTTTTGTCTTTGTCTGTATTACTTGTTATTGCTGTAGGGTACCCAGAGTCTCACCCACTTAAAGTATTTCTCTGTTAACAAGTGTCTGTGGCATCCTAGACCAAGTTGCCGAGGGCTTGCTATGACTCTTGTACACCCACTGAAGGTCATAGGCTACTTCCTCACATGTGATGGTTCATTTGGAGTATGAGATTTCTTATACGATCCGTACCCGGTGGTTGGCACCACCTTCTGCAGCACCTTTTCACACCAGTAGTGTGTCAAAGGGCGCTTACTTATCTATATGTTTTCTTTACTATGTGGTTTATGTGCGTTGTTCTGTTTTGCTATCTTTGGTTGTCATTATGATTTAAAAAGACAAAACACAGTAGGTTGGTAGAAAATGGCTTCACCCAACCGTTAACCATGAGTGGAAAGGCAACATCAGCCAGAGATAAACAAAGATAGAGGCTACATCAATTCTCAAGCCATTAGTATTGCATACAAACCCTTGTGGCATACCCCTGATGGACCCCTCTGATGGTTGAAACACGGGTCAGGAAGTGCAGCACACTTGGATCTGTATACTATTGTACTGCTTGAGGATTGATGTGGCTTTTATCTTTGTGGTAGTGTGTCACTTTACTTGTGTAGTCTGAGCTTTGTATCTAACTCAGTTTTGTATCTAACTCAGTTTAGATAGCTATACATCATTTATGTGCTACATACCGTATATACTCGAGTATAAGCCAACCCAAGTATAAGCCAAGGCCCCTAATTTTTCCACAGAAACCTGGTAAAACCTAATTTTTTTACTCGAGTATAAGCCGAGTTTGGGTTTGCAGGACATTATTTTGTGCTGAAAAACTAGGCTTATACTTGTGTATATGGTATAGAAATAAATACTTGACCTTTATTTTTTGTTGCTTCATCGTGATTTGTGTGTGTGTGTTCTATTTTAAATGATTTTATATGTATTAATACATTTTTTTTGGTTTATTGGTCACTTTCTCCTGTATATTGGAGTACTTTATGATTGAGCTGTCACACACTTTATCACTAATAATGTGCCAATGGCTTTAAAATTATGGGTACAATGCCTATACACAAAGCTTATTTTTTACTTGCACCAGTGTTGCATGTCTGCAGTAATGTTACGTTTTACTGAATAAAACTTAAAGAAGCACTCCAGAAAAAAAAATGGAATTATTGAAGAATAACGAGGAGGCTCTTGTTTACACCTTATATATATCTGTACAAACATATGAGAGGGGCATGCAATATAAGGGTGCATAGAAATACACTAGAATATTCTGTATACAGCACGTTTGCAGTCAGTGTGAGCAATAGAAGTTGTATAACTAATAATTGTATAGACTTGCCTAATTTGTATACTATTCCACTCTATTGGTGATCACATAAAGCAGCTAGCCTTAAGAAAAGGGCTCTTGATCTCTTATCTCATTTGTCAGAGAACATTTGATCTTCTGCTAACATCCAAAGTGTGTATCTGATTACATGGAATCACAGCATGCCTTCATGGAGGCATGGGGAGAATTAGAAGGCCATGGAGGCATGCAGTGATTTCATGTGATCAGATAATTACATGGGGTACCATTTGATAATGTTAGGAGGCTAAAGGACCTGATATGTCACTCTGGCACATGACATTACTAGCTGAATGCTTAGAAGACATGGGGAGGAGCTGCTAGATTTAGCCCGAGGAGGCCACGCCCCCGACCGGATAAATTTCCCTGGATACCAGGCAAGGTTATAAATTTGATTATCGTATATGGGGATCTGATAGTGTCAGTTAGTTTATAGGGCTCTATGGGGAACCTGCCGCTAACTGTATTTGTGAAAAATTTGGTCACGGGTTCCCTTTAAGATAATAATTAATAATAATAATAATTCTTTTATTTATATAGCGCACACAGATTACGCAGCGCTGCACAGGCATGTCAAATTGGTCCCTGTCCCCATGGGGCTCACAATCTAAACAACCTAACAGTATGTTTTTGAAGTGTGGGAGGAAACCGGAGTACCCGGAGGAAACCCACGCAAACACGGAGAGAACATACAAACTCTTTGCAGATGTTGACCTGGGTGGGATTCGAACCCAGGACCCCAGTGCTGCAACAGAACTCTTCTTATAATACAACTAACCATAATTCTTAGCGCATATACTCTGTGCCGGAAAAAAGTATGATGTCTTGCAAACCTGGGAGAGCAAGAGTGTGTTCTAACAGTGATGATTTAATATGATTTTCATAACTCCCATGTCACTTTTAGAGATCTCCATGTTGGTGAGACCGTGTCAGCCTTTTCATTAATATTCTGTACTATACTTCAGAATGGGTGACACAGATGAGGGCCAGATCACACTACCTATATTATTTCCATTATTCTCTTCTATTTCAGAAGAAATTCAAAAGCTATTCTGTCCACCTACTGTTCCCTGTAGGGATATGTGTGTTGAAGAAACAAAACTGTATAAATGATGTGAGCTGCAGCTCTATTTTACTTTAATAAATAACTGAACAGTGTGATGGAAGTTGCTTATAGTGGGCTGGTTGCCCAGAAGAGAGTTCAGCCCAAGTTAGACAATCCATGCACTGGAGAGATTTCCTAGACAAGGTTCTTGTATCACTGGACTGGACTGACGTGCTGGGTTCAGTCCAGGATCTCTCTGAGCATTTTTCTTGGACCGAACTTGCTTGTTGGCAACTGGCCTAAGGTTGTGAATAAATCATTTTTATTTTTGGTTAGGTTTACTTTAAATTTAATAAAACATAATCATTTCCCTTGACCAGAAAAAATTATTGTCAGTACCTTCTACTTTCACAGTAATCCTGATGCCCTAGTTATTGAACAGTTGACTATTGCTGATACCAAATGTGCAAATGAAAAACCCCCTTGTAATGCCAGTGCCGAAGATGAATCACAGGAATCACAGTTGATTTCATCCTGCACAAATTCACAAAGCCCTTGTAGAGAGAAGAGGTAAGTGCATATATAGTTCTGATATCTAATACTACAAACATACATTGTGTATGATTTGATTGTTTTTGTTTTCCCTAAGCTGATTAAGGTGTCTGCACAGAAGTAGTATTCTCAGATTTTACTTTGCATTGGAGTACATTCACACTGATGTGTGCTCGACCGGCCGTAGCCCAGGTATGCACACATTGGAGCACTGGAGAGCAGAAAGGGTGGGTGCTGCTCACCCTTCCCCTCTCCATAGGAAATAGTGCTGCATGGCCGTTCTTACGGCCAAAGATAGGATCATGTTCTTTCTTCTTTATTGTGGCACACGTTGTGCTCACCGTACCAAGCCCGGGCGCTATATGTCCACACAACAGCCCGTGTTAATGAGGCCTTACATTTATTTTAGCACAGGAAATCTGCAGCTTAATACCACAGCAATAAATAAAAATTTGCAGTACAAGTACTTGTCTCATTTTATAAAGGATGTGTCAACATGAGCTCATACATTATGGAGGTGTTTCCAGAGATCATACAGCCTTCATCTTGTACAATACTAGCCTCTCTAAAGCTATTATAAATACACACAATTGTATATAGAATTGGCATCATGTTAATTTATTGCTGATCACATGATTTGTGCATGCTGTGTTCAGACAGATTTGAGTAGATAAATTATTATGGGATGTCTATATGGGATACAAAATTGGTTCATTGGTGTTATCTATGCCTAGACCTCATGCACACAACCTTTCATAAAGACAGAAAAGGATTCCACCATAAGAAAAGAGTTCAGAATATATGTTGCATGTAAGTGTAACTTAAAGGAAACCTACCACTTAAAAGTGGTAGTTCTTACACTCATATACATGGCACCAGCTCAGCTGGTGCCGGAGCATATTTTTATTAGTAGAATAAACCACTGTATCACCCATTTCTAAGTTATATTAACATTTATCTTGGCGCACCGCACTAGGGCACGGCACACCATGCGCGCGCCCGTGCGTGCGCCGGATTCTGAAGCGCTGGAGAGCCGGTGACGGCCTGTTTGCCCGTGCGAAGTTGCACAGGCGCGCGTGTGCCAGAGAACGCATGATGCGCCGTGCACTAGTGCGATGCGCCGAGATAAATGTTAATATAACTTAAAAATCGGTGATACAGCGGTTTATTCTACTAATGAAAATATTTAAGTGGTAGGTTTCCTTTAAATTGAATGAATGACCTAACATTACTAGGGTTTTGCTGGTTTTAATTTGTATCTAAATTAAAGCTATGTTACATAAAAATGTAAATTTTTATGCCTTAGTTCTTGTCCTAGGCTGAATGAATGAGGATCTCCCCTGTGCTAAGTGAGAAAGGCTTCTAAGGCAACCAACATGGTCTTTGGAAGTGTGTCCTACATCTGAGGGGAAGAGGGAGGCTGAGTATGCTGCCAAGAGAGGGAGACAGAAAAGAAGTGGAAACTAGGGATAGAGTTGGAGCGTTATATAGTTACCGTGCTGAAAGACAGGTAGGGTCATCTAGCAGGGTAACTGCACAGGAAGATGCTATGTAGTTCTCCGTCTTCCTGGAGCGACTAGCACTGCAAAAAATAGGGGGAAGAGGAGATCATTACACATCCTGTGATGCAATGCCTTATGGGATCTGTAATCTCAGCATATAAACAGAAAGTAACTGTGCGTGCATGAAGCATAGGAACATGTAAATAATAATTTTGTTTCCATAAATGGTTAAATGTGTGTGCTAGGGCATGGGGATGTGATAAGTGATCACTTGGAAAACTGCTTTGAGTTTGAGTTTGGATGGTTTTCACAAGGGACCATTACACGAGGTTGGTTTAGTTGGAAATTAAAATATCAGTGCTTACCTTTTAGTATATAAGCAATTTTTACAGTGTTTGCTTTCCATCTATCTCTTTTTGTTTATGTTCTTTTCATTGCTTCTCATTATTACGTTCTCACATTAGTTTTCTAAATTGAAGAGATTCGACTGAGATATAAGGATATGTGTCTGAGCAGTAGTTGTTCAACTTCTGAGACCTACTAGGTTCCTTATGTGAACGGAGCACATGTCTAGCATGTACTCCTAGAATGTAAGCTCTTGCGCGCAGGGCCCTCACTCCTAGTGTTCCATATGACTGTTGGTACTCTGTAATGTAATATTATGTTTGTATATGTCCCCTATGATTTGATGTAGCTATATAAATACAGATTATTATTATTATGCTTCTATTTATCCATCTCTATAGGACTGCTTAAAAGAAGCCAAGTACAGCTGTTTTCTGCAGTCTTATAAAGATAAATCAGTAGGCAGTGCATATGCTCAACAGCCTTGTTCTTGTTTGGCCAATCAGACACTTTTCACCTATTCTGTGAACTGGCCTTGGTACAGATCCTGTTTAAGAGAACCTGTCAGGGAAATGAAACCCCAAAACTAAATATATTTTCATAAACTGCCATTAGAAAGCTTTGCTTATCACTTTCTCCCTCCATATGCCCAGCCGCATTTACATAATAAAGAAAAGATGATTTTTAGAATGATGAATGTATGAATTGGCTAGATAAAGGCTGGGATGTATCCTTGTGAGCTGCGGGGACAGGACTAGTGACAGAGACCTGATGACAGGTGTCCTTTAAGTTTTTATTTTTTATTTTTTTATCTTACAGTCATGAGGATCTTACCCTGAATCCCGAAGCCACATTAAATGGGCCTGCGTGACAGAAGTTCAGCTCTAAACTATATCTGGTATGAGGCGGGACCTCTTATTCCCAGAGAGCTTCTTACAGAAACAGTATCATCTGGTTTGTTTGGAGAACCTTATGCCAACTATTAAAGCACTGCAGGAAAATAGGAAAACGAATGGATGCAGCAAGTTGAACTGAGAACTTGGAAACTATGGGTGCGTTTCCCCAGACCCTTGTGATGCTTTGAAGGAAATACTGCCTCTGCAGCTTCTTCCATATCTTTTTGTCATCGTAGCTGTTAAAAGATGTACAAGGCAGCTGGGAAATAAGCATGAATGAAGTATTGTTTCCTTGTCTGCAATCTTCTCAAAAACTTTTATTATTTTAGCAATAATCCTCTAAATTTCATTGCAAATGCTTTTGTCTGCTCACTTGCAGATGTGATACTTTTCAGCAGTAAGCAGCAGTCCAGATCACAAGCCGGTCTAGTGTGTGGCATAAACACTGGACATAAACTGGTACAGACGGGTTACAGTCTTCTGTTTCCATGCACTTTACCTTCTGATCCTTTCCAATCACCTTTGAGTTTGAGAAAGGACAGATTTTTAGTTTAATGTATTGAAAGTCTAACTTGTCTATTAAATAATGACCTCTGAACAGTAACTCAGCAGACCACACCAATGCAGACCATACAGTTTTTACCATTCAGTAATCTTACCAACTAATTGTCGCTCAATTGTAACCTGTACCACAATTATCTTGTAGCATCCAAATATCTTCCCGTGGCATTTTGTGTGTCCAGAATATATATCCAATACATATAAAAAAAACAAAAAAAACATGAAAAACGGGAATGGCAGTGTTGATTATGCACAGTAGGATTTATTCAAAGATTTACCTAATCTTGAATATACCCTCTTTGGATTCGGCTTGTTTTTACCCAGGACTTAATATTGTTGCATTGCAAATTGGTCTTCTACGTAGTGGACCTACCAAGCTAAATGGCCTTATGAAAAATATATGGTGGAACTAAAACCTGTCTAGACAATAGGGATATTTATTCAGGGGTTCTGCGCTATGTCAGTAGCATAGAAGCCCTGAAATAATTACAAATGCTTTTCGCCACCTTTGCGCCAGGAGGTATGGAGGGGGGCGCGGTCAGAGCGGGGTGATCTTGTCCCTGCGCAAGCGTACTCTCTGCAGCCAATGTAGAGATGAACACTGTGCATCACCCCGCCAGATATATCAAAAGGCATTATGATAAATAATCCCCAATGTGGTGATCTTGTTAAATTAGTGGTGGTCTACTGCAGTTCTCATGAAATCTTCATTTTCATTAACAAGTCCCCAACATAATTATTTTTTTAACCCTAAATTTCAGAATCATTCTAAAAATATGCAGGAAAAACTAATTTTCTCCCATAAGTATTTTAACCAGTTTTTATAGAAAATTGTGTAACATTATAAACTTGCATTTTTAGTTTACTTTGTTCTTTTGACTTATTGTCGTTCTAGCTGTGGTTAGGAGTTTTAAAGTGCATTTTGTTTCTTACAAAACTGCATTGTCTAACAATTTTTTTTTCTACCCTAAAGACCTTCTATTATTGTTGACTTTTATGGTATGGATGGTTTCCTTAACTTGTATGGTAAATTGCATTAGATCTTTATGAAATTTAAAATATGGCTAGTAAAAAATGTTTTATATGAAAATGGTAAAAATGTGTAAAATAAATGTATCGGGTCTCCTAGTACTCTAATGGCAAATTCGGATTGGTGGTGCTGAGATGTGAATCTTGCAGGTGAAAAGCTCAGCCTCACGGGGTAGGGAGAAACATTTAAAGCTCTCTTTACAAGTCCTCATTTGGGTTTAAAAATAATGCATTATACACTTATTAGAAAATATGTATCCCAGGACCTGGTATCTCTCTCTCAAACCTATACAGGCAGTCCCTGGGAAATGTACAGGATAGGTTCTTTAGGTTTGTTCTTAAGTTGAATTTGTATGCAATTTAGAACTGTATATTTTTTAATTGTAGCTTCAGATAATTTTTTTCTTTTTGCCCCAGTGACAATTGGATTAAAAAAATGTTTTTTGCTGTAATGGGACCAAAGTTTATCATTAAAGCTTCGTACATACACCTTACAGCTGGTCATTGCAGCCTGGGACTATATTAAAGCATTCAGAGAGCTTCACCAGAGGTCACAGTGGGTAGAGGGGTCCATCTGTAACTAGGGGTCGTATGTAAGTTGGGTGCCCTTAAGTAGGGGACTGTACTACCCTATTTAGGAGAACTAATGTATCTGAAGGGAATTACAATTGTCTTTACTTTTATGTTATTCTTTCAAGATCTTCTCAGCCTTTCAACAGTACACTGATGTCAGCTGTTGTATGTAGCCAAAATTTTAAGCTCCTTTTAGGGCTCTCTTTCAATAGGTGAATTTTTTTCCATTGCTGCTTTATGAAGGAGAACCTCAGAGTCAGAAGTAATTAGAGATGGATTTCTACCATCATGAAAGGTTAAGGTGAGTGATTGTTGCCATATCCTCATCATCTAAAGATGAGAAGACAATAAGTATAGTTATGTTTTTGGACTTAAATTGAATTACTGTGTTTTTTGTTTTGTTTTTACAACAGCTTCATAATGGTAAAATGTTTCTTATTCATAAATAGTGCCATGCTTGCCCATAGGCATGTGTCTGGCACTGCAGATCAGACCCATTACTTTAATAATAATAATAATTTTTATTTATATAGCACCATGTCACCACATTTGCACATATACAGCCAGTGACAGGTTCCTATAGAGCTCTATTAACTAACTGACACCCTTCTTTTAGCTAAAAATTGTTTCACTTACATCCACATAAATCACCTTTCATCTTATAATCCATGACATCAGAGGGGGCATGTCCTGCTTGACCGGCCCCTCCCATCTCCTCCTCCTCATGCCTCATTGCTATTTAGCCATTCATGTCATGTGACCAGGGTGACATCATTACAGGTCCTTTAGCCTCTTAACAATAGCAAAGTGTATCCCATGCAGTATCTGACGACATGAAGTCATAGCAGCCTCAATTGACTTCGACTCGTCTTCATCCTCCATGGAGGCTGCTGTGATTTTATGTGATCAAATACATAGTGTACAGTTTGCTATTGTTAGAAGGCTAAAGGACCTGTGATGATGTCACTCTGGTCACATGACATGAATGTAATACAAGGCACCGTGTAAAAACATTTACACAATATTTCCCATAAGTAAATAGAGCTTTATATTTCTGTGTTTGAATATTGGCAAATGGTCCATAAGTACAAGGAGGCAAAGATTTGAAGAGAGAGAGCTGTCAGTCAGAATAATGGTTGTGGTTCACTGCCAGCCTGAGAGAGAAGAGTCAGATACCAGACATGAGTCAGAAAGGCTAATTAATTAGACATAGACCAAGGATATAATTGACAAGGTTAAATGAAAAAAAGTATCTCGAAGGGAGGAGTATTTTATACATGAAAGTTTTCTTGGGCACAGAAACTGCATGTGGCACACATCTTATATGAAAAGCTACATTATCTCAGCAGGCACTGGTCACATCTGACAACTATAACATAATCTACCAAGAACACTTCCCATCCACAATGCTATTTTCTTGCAGTTGTGTGACATATAAATGTAAGACATAGATATTAGTGGAAGCTAACAGAACTGTTTACAGTGACCAGTTTGATCATGGAATTCTTGAAGGGACACATTTCTTTTAATGCACATTCTACAAAATGTCTTGTTGTAATATGGCCTTATAATGTCTTGCACACAAAGCTGAAAAATTACAGTTCTGCGGAAACTGTAATATCTGCTCCTGTATAGTCCAGGTTAGTGTTGGTGCTGTTTCATTGTCAGACTTAAATGATGCTTTCTGACAGCTTTCGTTTTACAGATAAAACATTCAGTGTTTCACATATAAAAAAAAATGCAATTGCACCAAAAATGGGTCGGTTTTTATTTCTAGTGCTGTCTTGGCCGCACCATGTTTGCACTATGCATGTAAATTTCAGGTTCATCATGCTCACTTTCATTACCTTGCACATTAGCTCATCTACATCAGCATTCTCTTAATGTATTTGTGAAAAACTAAACAAAAATATATTGGTAACCATGGGCTGCTTTTGCATGGAAGTGATTTTTTCCGTATTTTTCATGACTATTTATAAGTTAAAACCAAGAGTGGATTCACTACATGCAAAAGGTATGAATCTCTTGTTACAGTCGCCTTACAAAGAAGAGTTTTCCATCCCAAAATGAGGGCCTATGTAGGAATTAAAAAATATAGAGTGTTAATACCCTTCATGGCTTCCATGTTGATCACTTTAAAGGAAAGAATACATTGACATCCCTTCCCAGTGGCATAGCTGCTATAGCAGACACGTGAGAGAGTGTATTTATCGAGCTGTTCCTATGTTCCCAGCATACAATATTTCCTGGAGCTCGATTACTTGCAAAGACTACAATTTCCATGAAATATGCTGTGTGCAGTGAGCTCCTTGCCCTCTTCCCTGGCTGAATATTGAGCCCCCACACTCATAGCTGTAGCCAATTGTCATGTCAGATACTTGCCAGCCCTTCTCTCCCTTTAGTTACAGACTGCCAAAGCCAAGGACCTTCCTTTCTTCTAGCCCTGCTGCATATGGGCATATCAGAGCTGTCCTGCCCTTTTCTCCAGCAAACCCTCTGCCCAGTCTGTAAGTAGGAACCAACTGATTTCTCTGTCCTCCTCCACATATCCATGTAGTTATTACAGTAGTAGATCCCTTGCTTTTATAAAAACTATTACGTTCTATCAGCAGTAATTCTTCATTACTGCTCGTCATTATTCTTTATTCTTCCTTGTATTATAAGTAAAGACATTAGAATTGTGTGGGAGATACCGTACATCAACGTGATGAATGAAGATTGCTGTGAACACTTTGTTGCTGTTTTTTTTTTACTGTCCAAATTTTGTAAAATTGGAAAACCTGTAATGCAAATTGTAACACCAAGTATAGGTGCAGATAAAAATATTGGCCCACGTTTATTAAAGAATGCGCTACAATTCTGTCTGTGTCACAATTCTGCAGCATAAATTGAGCAAAAAAAATGGTGCACACTTCCAGAACACCGCAGGGGGACCCAGATTCATGAAGATTCATCAATACTGGTGCACATGACTCTCCACAGGTCAACTGCACATAGTACGGACTGCACTCGTTTTGTGGCCATAAATGTCAGCCATTCCACAAGATGTGCAGCAAGTCTTTATTCAGCAATTGCAGAAAATGCTTTGCAATTCCTCTAAATGCAAAAATGTAACATCTCTTGAAAGTATTGTCCAACACACAACACTTACTCCTTTCTACAAATTTGCTTGGCTACTATATTTCCAAACACCTTGTGAGTGCAGCAGTAGTTCACATGCTTGAACCTGAGTGAAGTTGGCCCCCCCACCTTGTTCAAATCAAACAAAATTGGTGTCAAACGTTTGTGCTGGTTTGTGCAGCAGAAATTTTTGTTTGTGCCGCCATAGTTTTCGAGATTTTAATGAAAGTTTCCAGAGGTCATCAGAGGTCAACCAGCCCCCCCACATTGCCCAAATCAAACAAAACTGGTGCCGAACAATTCTGCTACGTTTGTGCTGGTTTGTGCTGTGCAAATTTTTGTTTGTGCTGCTTTTGTTTTGAATATATGAACAAAAATTTAAAGTTCAAAAGGTCAAGCAGCCCCCCCACATTAACCAAATCAAACAAAACTGGTGTCAAATGTTAGTGCTACGTTTGTGCAGCAAAATATTTTGTTTGTGCCGCTATAATTTTTAAGGTATGTTCAGGTGTTTGAGGTGCTGAGGATGAACTGGTAAAAAACAAACCTAGTGACACTTCCCTGGTTTGATCACCAGGGGGAGCTGGCAAACACATTATACTTTGGAAGAAATGAACTCGGATGACCTCTGCAAAAAAATATGAATATATTAAAAATGATAGCGGCACAAACGAAAATTTTTGCTGCACAAACCAGCACAAACGTAGCACTAATGTTTGACACCCATTTTGTTTGATTCGGTTAATGTGGGGGGGCTGCTTGAACTTTTGAACTTTAATTTTTTGTTCATATATTCAAAACAAAAGCAGCACAAACAAAAATTTGCGCAGCACAAACGTAGCAGAATTGTTCAGCACCAGTTTTGTTTGATTTGGGCAATGTGGGGGGGCTGGTTGACCTCTGATGACCTCTGGAAACTTTCATTAAAATCTTAAAAACGATAGCGGCACAAACGAAAATTTCTGCTGCACAAACCAGCACAAAAGTAGCACAAACGTTTGACACCAATTTTGTTTGATTTGAACAAGGTGGGGGGGCCAACTTCACTCAGGTCATGCTTGACCATTCACCGCAAAATGGCTGATGGAAATGGTGCCATAGAAGTAAGGGGAGTTGTAGCCAATTCCCCCTACGACTGTAATCATTCTTCTCATGGATGTTTGCATCCACAACGTCACTTATCCCTGGTTAGTGCATACATTTTGATGAGCAAAAAGACCTGTGCTTACTTGCGGGTTATATTGCTACCATTCTATGAACTAGATTAGGACTTTCAATGTTTTTTTTTTTTTTTTTTTTTTAGCAACTTGGGTATCCTAGCTGGTTGCCGTCTTTATATCCAGCACTGTACAGCCTTGGCTTATCTGCACTTATTATATCGGATGGGTATTTGTTAGGCAGCCCACAATTAGCCATACAAAATTACACAGCATCCAGCACACGTTTACTCAGCATTTTTCTGAACCTGCAACTGGGGCTACTTTTGAAAAATCCCATGCACAAAATAAACATCACCCGAGTTGTGTGTCTGCTGACTTGTTTCAGTAGTAGCCAATAACTAGCCACGGGTTATATAAGCTGAATCATTGTATAAATGGCATGTAACCCTAGACTTAAATTCCTTTTAAAGTCTTTTGATTAGAAGTATTTCATTTGTTGTAACAATGAGTTTTTCTTAATATATGATACTCAAACACAATCACTGCACAGGTGCTGAGACAATGTAACATCCTGCAAAGCCAGTTCAGAGGGGCCTCGTTGGCATCATTTTAAAAGTTATTTTTAGAAGGTAGGATGCCATGGATAACAAATATAAAAGATTACCACAGTCACAATGCCCCTGGTTTATCATTTTTGATTTTGATGGTAGATTTCCTGAAAAAAAAAACTGTCATGAGGAAGTTTATTTTTATATGACCAGTTCCAATAGCCTCTGGTATGTTGATTTAAAAAAATCAACATGAATAATTCCAGGACTTTCAAACTGTTTCCTGCCAGCAGTGTGTGGTGAGTCCCACAGGGGGCATCTGAAATGAGAATTGCGTTTGGCAGTGAGCTGTTATAAGGGGGGGGAGGAGCAGGGGAGAGGCTGAGGGAGGGCAATGAGTGAGGATGAGGGGAGGAAAATTTGAGGAGAAGATGACTCGGTGTAATTATTCAGATGCATATCAGAGGCATTTCTTAAAATCAACATGTCAGGGGCTATTGGAACCTGTCATCATGTAAAAATGACCTTCCTGAAGACCGTTTCCCTTTAAAGAACTAACTATGTATTTATCCCAGAAAACCCTTTTAAGCTTTATTGTCAAAATAAGCTCATTTAACTCTTGTTTGTATCTATAGCATGTAAAGGTGCTCATACTTATTTTGATTTTATCCACATTTTACATAATCATGTTTATCATATTGAAAAGGAATATTTTGTGGAAAAAATGACATGAAAAGCTGCTGGTTGCTGTTTAGATATATGTATATACAGTATTTAGAAAATGAGCACTTAGTGGGAGAAATGGAGAAAATGAGTTAAAAGCAGAATATCACTGCCGTCCCCTACTATCATGCATGTTAAATACAGATCCACTATTCATCCCTAGACCATCGACATTTTATTCAAAAAAATAGTACTTTGTTTTTTAACTTCTTTCCCCTAAAATAAATGTAACAGCTATGCATATAACAGGACACATGGAGATAGTTTCATCAATAGCCTGGAGTTTTACTGTTATAAAAATTGTATGATTTAAGTGACCGCCTTGGTTCCAGGCAATGTCTGTATATCAGGTGGTAGACAAGTGTATGCTGTCAAGAATCAAGTGCTACATTCATTTTTGCCAGAAATGAGGTTGAAAGAAGTCCTATTGTCGCCTTCTTTTTAGGCTTCTGAAGGAGCTGTTCACAGTAACTGATACTGACCTCCAGCAAAACAGGTTTATCTGTGTGTGTTGCGTGTATGTATAAGTGTATATACCTAGAGATGATATATAGGATTCATGTGTTCTGCCTTCTCCTTGTTCTATTTTTCCTATATATACCTCTGTGAAATCTGTTTTATATATTTGTATATACATGTTATATAATTCATTGTAAACATGCTGCTTGTGGTGCAAGTTTGGTTTTCCTTATAAACTATATGTTTCATTTTGTAATGATGCCATTGTTTCTTTATTTCACTTAGAATGACCTATATTTTAAAGAGTGCTACCAAACTCTGGACTGACTTAGCAATTCTCCCTCTTTTTTTGTTTCACACATTTTTATTTGTGTTCTCTCTTGGTTTGGGCATCAAAAACTGAACCGCTTCTCTCAATGATATGTTCTCACCCATGACAATTTGCCCCTGCCCTTGGCTTAAAAAAACGGCGTCTTAAAAGCTGAATGTGTGATCGCTGCCTAAAAAGGAAACAAAGGGGCATTTATCAAATTTTTTTGCGTCTTTTAAGCGATTTGCGCCTCTTTTTTTTGCGACTTTTGCTGCAGTTTCACAAAGTTCGTCATGTTTTTTCCTGATTTGTCATAAGTTTCCAGGTGTGGACGTCTGAAAAAGTTGCACATTGTTTTGCACAATTGTGGTGAAAAGTCGCATTTTTTTGTGTAAATAACCTCCAGTCCAAAACTGTCATAGCCTTTGATGCTTTTGTGTGACTTTTCAGACCAAAGTTTCAAAACACCAACAGACTCACAGCCCTCATTTAGTAAGAAAAATCAGGTAGGCACAAAACCTTAGAAAAAATCCTAAAAACTAGACCCACATTTCCAGGCTTAAGATAAATGCTCCCCAAAGTGTGAAACCCTTCGCGATCAGGAGCAAGCTCCACATATTTTGCATATAAACAATGCAATGCATGTGGTGCCCGTTACCGATCACAAGCCTTTCAGTATAAAGGAATGGGCGATTGTGCAAGCCCTTGCCTAGCAGCCTTTGTGCTTCCTTTTCAAAGTGCCACAGAAGCACTACATGTGACCACAGATGAAGAGTATGGTATAGTAATCTACCACACCCATCTAGTTGGGAAGTGCAGCAATGGTATGTAAGGGTATAGATGGATTAGGTCAGTGGTGGCGAACCTATGGCACAGGTGCCAGAGCCGGCACTTGGAGCCCTTTCTGTGGGCACTCGGGCCATCGCCCCAGCACACCAGACAGGACTCATAGAATCCTTCCAAGCAACTTAAAAGATGCTGCTTTCACTCATATTTTGATACTTACTTCGCTACTTGGGACTGTAGGAAGAGGGAGAATGAGTATACAAGGCCGATCTTTGGAGGACCTCCTGCTGGCCCCACTATTCTCTGTGTCCTTCTCAAGCTTTCTCTGAGTCGGTTTGCTTTCCCCAGCTTGCATGAGGATTACATTTCTGGGGGCCATACATCCTATTGAAGGTTGGCACCATTCAAACAATGTGGTCAGTGTTTCGCAACCACAATTTCCAGATGTTGGGCAAGGGGAACTTAAACATACAATTGTACTGCTCCGATTTCTTGCTTCATGTGGACACTGGTCTCACTCCTCGCTAATACATCATGCTTTGTCAAATTAACAGACCAACCGTGTATTCAACTTCATTTATATACAATTGAATTCAAAGACATAAAAGGCATAAATACATCACCAATCTTCGGCTGAATATGCCATAGTCCTTACGTAAGTCCACGCTAAACTTCCATGGCTTTGACTGAGTACATGATCGCCCAGTCTGTCCTGTGACGTTCCTCATTCCTCAGACATGCTGGGTACCGATCAGGGTAAGCTTGATACAACGGTAATACAACAAGCATAAATTATTTACAGAATAATGAAAGAAAAAAATCACAAAAACACAAAAATTGCATTGCTCATTGAGCCCTCAGGGATATAGGGAATCTAGTCTACTAATCCTATATACTTTGCGTTGGAGTAACCTCTTTTTTAGTAACAACTTGTTTTCTTGTGTTATACTTTCTAGTATAATTTACATTATGTTTAAATTCACAAAAATGTCTAGCCATGCCCAGCTCTTGTTTAACCCTTTCACTGCCTGTTTTGAGTTATGCTCATTAAATCTAATTTTAATGGCCCTAGTGGTTTGTCCCACATAAGCTAGCCCACAAGGACATTTTAGCATGTAAATAACAGACTGTAAAAAAAATCCTTTAATCTGAATACAAGACCCTTTGCTTGGGTGACTGAAAGAGTCCCCTCTAATGATCCCTGTACAATTTTGGCAGGATAGACAGGCAAAAGAACCATTCCATTTAGCTGCCAAGAAAGTTTTGCGTGACTACTTCTTTTCTAGTATGTCTGATCTTGTTAATTAGTTAGCAATAAAACGAGCCTTCTTATAAATAAATAGCCTTTATGAATTTATTCTTATCTTAACAACTGTCATGAACTTATTAATTTTACACTAGAAAAGAATACTCAGGTTTTGCATTATTTAGATGTTGAAGTTAAAAAACTAGAAGACTAATTTGTTACCACATTGTATACAAGAGACAGATCGTAATAAAATGTATTTAAATATGATAGTTATCGTGTTTCCCAAACATTCGAGGAATTCCAAAATGGCAGTTTCTGCAAGTATGTAGAATATGTAGTAACAATGAGGAATATAATATCCAAATGAAGAAATTAGTCCAGAAATTTACAGAATGCTGCTATCCCAAAACAAATGGAAAAAGTAGGTCTAAAAGTTGCCACCGTGTCTAGAGAATAGATAAGATCCACTAAACGTAAAAAAATCTAATGAGCAGATATAATTTGTCTCACAATATGACAAACATTTCCATCTTATTAAAAAAAAAAACTATTATTAAAAATTGGCAACATTGTCCCTTGATCCTAAATATGGTGTATTGTTTAACCCCTTCGCGCTCCGCGGCGGATATATCCGCCACGGAGCGCAGTGACTTAGCGCTCAGTGGCGGATATATCCGCCACGGCTCCTATGCCGGCTCGGCTCTGGATCAGAGCCGAACCGGCATCGGGAAACACGGGGTGCCGGCTGTAACTAATAGCCGGCACCCCAGTGTAACACCCGCGATCGGAGTTGTCTCCGATCGCGGGTGCTTAACCCGTTAGATGCCGCGGTCAGCGCGACCGCGGCATCTAACAAGTATCTGGGGGGTCTTTCCCCCACGATCGGCCCCCCCGAACCGTTTTCGGGGGGCGCCGATCGTTGCTATAGTAACTCTGGGGTCCGATCTGGACCCCAGAGTTACTAGCAAGAATTGCCAGTAAGATGGCGTCTGTGACGTCATCTTACTGGCAAAGTGCCAGCCTATGCAAGTGCATAGGCTGACACTGATAATACTCTGCAATACATGAGTATTGCAGAATATTATCATGAAGAAGCAATCAGAAGATTGCTTCTTCATGTCCCATGGTATAAAAGTGAAAAAGTAAAAAAAAAAGTTATTCAATAAAAAAATAAAGTCATAAATCACTAAAAATGCCCCAAACCCCCAAAACATATAAAGAGACATATAACTCAAAAAAAAAGTCTAAATCATAACACAAACCCCACATATATAGTATCACCGCGTCCGTAACAACCCGTAGAATAAAAGTAAATCATTATTGAACCCCCACGATAAACGCCGTAAAAAAAAACTGTTATAAACCCTCCAAAAATTATGATTTTTACCTTTTCAATCCCACAAAAAATGATATAAAATGCGACCAAAAAACCATATGTACTCAGACATGATACTGGTGCAAAGTACAACATGTCCCGCAAAAAACAAGCCATCAACCAGCTCCGTAGCCAAAAACGTAACAAAGTTATGCCACTTGGAAGATGGCAATACAAAAATTATAGATTTTTCCCCACATTAGGGTTTTGTTTGACAAATTTAGTAAAACGTAAGAAAATATATTCATGTCTGGTATCCCCGTAATCGTATCAACCCATAGAATAAAGATAACAGGATTATTAGTCTATACGGTGAACACCAAAAAAAAAAAAGTCAAAAATCCAGTACAGAATTGATGCTTTTCTACTCCTGCCCTCAAAAAAAGTTCCTAAATTTTCAACAATAGGTGATACCAACCCCAAAATGGTAACAATGGAAAAAGCATCTCATCCCGCAAAAAAAATGCCGTCACATGGCCCCAATAACGAAAAAGCGAAAATTTTATAGCCTTCAAAAGGGGCCAATGAGGAAACTAAATTCCTGGCAGCTGCAGCGCCCTCCTTCCCTTCTGCGCCTCGCTGTGCCCCCATAAAACAAGTAACGGCCACATGTGGGGGGTCTTTGTACTCAGGAGAAATTGCAGAACAAATTGTATGGTGGGTTTTCTCTTTTTATATTTTGGAAATGTGTAAATTTTGGTGCTAAATGAACGTATAAGGGAACAATATGACCATTCTAAATTTCACCTCCATTTTGATTCAATTACTATGAAGATCTCAAGGGGTTAACAATCTTCGTAAAAGCTGTTTCTGATAGTTTGAGGGGTGCAGATTTGAAAATGGGTTGGTTATATAGGGGGTTTTGATGCTAAATATGTAAAATTTCATTCAAAACTGTATTTATCCCCAAAATAGTCAATTCTGAAAATCCGGAAAAGCGATATTCTATTTGCAAGCCGCGTGACGTCAAAATAAATTATCCAGATATTTCAGAAATTATGAAAATGTAAAGTAGACAAATGGGAAATGTTATTCAGCAACTTATTTAGCTGGTAAATCTATCTGCCTGAAAACGTGATGATTTAGAATTTCGAAAATGGCAAATTTTTCAAAAAATTCATCACATTTTCTTTTTTTTGTAAATAAACGCAAAACTTATCTGCCAAAATTTACCACTAAAATGAAGTACAACATGTGGGGAAAAAACAATCTCAGAATCGTTTTGATAAGTAACAGTGTTCAAAAGTTATAACCATATAAAGCGAAGCAAGTCAGAATCCAAAAAATCGGGCTGAGCCTTAAGCTGTAAAATGGCTGCGTCCTTAAGGGGTTAAAAATCCTCCAAAATTTATTTATAAGAAGGGTCGTTCTATTGCTAACGAATTAACAAGATCAGACATACTAGAAAAAAAGTAGTCACGCCAAACTTTCTTGGCAGCTAAACGGAAAGACACTTTTGCCTGTCTATCCTGCCAAAATTGTACAGGGATCATTAGAGGTGACTCTTTCAATCACTCAAGTAAAGGGTCTTGTATTCAGATTAAAGGATTTTTTTACATGTAATACACAGTCAGTTATTTACATGCTAAAATGCCCTTGTGGGCTAGCTTATGTGGGACAAACCACTAGGGCCATTAAAATTAGAATGAATGAGCATAAATCAGTTATTAGGCAATATCTTACAAAAAATGAGGAAGAACTGAAAACAGGCAGTGAAAGGGTTAACAAGAGACGAGCATGGCTAGACATTTGCGGGAATTTAAACATAATGTTAGTGACTTACGTCGGTTAATACTAGATCGTATAACACAAGAAAACGAGTTGTTACTAAAAAAAAGAGGTTACCCCATGGCGAAGTATATTGGATTAGTAGACTAGATTCCCTATATCCCTGAGGGCTCAATGAGCAATGCAATTTTTATGTGTTTTTTGTGATTTTTTTTTTTTTCCTTTCATTTTTCTGTAAATAATTTATGCTTGTTGTATTACCGTACTGATTAGGATAAGAGATACTTTATTTCATACAAAACTAATAGGTAACATTTATAAAAGTATTTAAAGCTTGCCCTGATCGCACCACGCATGTCTGAGGAAGGAGGAACCTCCTCCGAAAGGTCACAGGACAGAGTGGGCGATCATGTACTGAGTGAAAGCCATGGAAGTTTAGCGTGGACTTAGATATGGACTATGGCATATTCAGCCGAAGATTGGTGATGTATTTATGCCTTTTATATCTTGGAAAGCAATTATATATAAAATGAAGTTGAATACATGGTTGGTCTGTTAATTTGACAAAAGGCAAGAGGAACTTATCATTGCAGTTATGTCCGTTTTTGTCTTTTGTCAGGGGCTACCAGCTTTGTCTTCTGGTAGATCCTGAATTGTCCTAGTCCTCTATGGAATGTGGCTTTCTTACCGGAACTCTGTATTATGCCAGGAAACCAGTTGTTGGATTCTGGATGTCCCCTCAACCGCCCTCCCTAGGTGACAGGATCAGAGCAGTAAATAACACTCTTCCACTCAAGAACTGGATATTTACTCATAGGAAGAAAGATGGGAAGCTCCATGCCATCTGGGACAAGTGGCTTAAATCGCCAACTTATACTGCTCCATCCTAGCATCACCCTTATCGGACAGGTCTATGATGGAAGGCCCTGGGGTGGGGGCACCATGCAGATGCTTTGTTTAAATTTGAGCCTGTATGGGCTTGTACAGGATGTTTTAGTATATTGGTACAGTTTTTTTTCTCATGTTCATTATTGATATTCATGTATGTAATTCTGAGAAGATGATCCTTTCACTCTGGCGGACCATGTATGGATATCACTGGGACCTACGAGACCACTTTAAGGGGGAGATTTATCATTAGGCAGGATTTTGAGCAGATGTCTATGTGTTAGACTGGCAGGTTTCCAGCAGTCAGATTTTTAGTCCGGTGTATGTGCAGTGTTAAATGCCTTCTGATGTGATCAGCTGTGTGTGCTCTATGCGAATAGACTGCCCCAGTCGAATGTATGTTTAACATCTGCTCAATTTCTGGCTTTTTACAATGTTTTGCACAGGAAATTCTACATAGGACTAATGCTAAATCTCCATGTCTCTAAATGTGCCATGTTTGCTGTGTAAATTGTATTTCCAGAATACCCTCAATAGAGTTTACTGTTTGATTTAAAAAAAACATGTTCAGTTTTTCAGATGCAGTTTTTGATGTACAAACCAGGAGCGGGGAAAAGAATAGTAGCACCTCTCAATTATATGTTCTCATCCATTATGACCCACACCTGATTTTGGTATCAAAAACTTCAGAAAAACACCCAAATACTGCTCAATAACTGATCAAATATTACTGATTGCATAGAATGGATCCTATCAGTTTCTCTCTCCTTTACTGCAATATGCTGCACGGAAAATCTGACTGTACATACACGCACCCTTATGGTGCGTTCACATGTGTCAGTAACACATGCGTAATAGCTGAAAAGAGATTTCCCGATTACATAGTTGTTAACATTGCTTAAACGCATGTGTTTTGTACGGGCAATGTGAATTGCAATGTAATCAAGCAAATTTCCTCTTCTCAGCTGTTGTGATGCGTTAAACGTGAGCATACCTTGAGGGCGGTTTTCCACATGCTGTTATCATCGCATTTTTAAACGCAAGTGGGAGGGTGTTGCGTTTGGATGTGATTAAAAACGCGAAGAAAGAAGTCTGAAACCGCCATTGCAGAGAATGCAGAATATTTGTTTCAGGAAAAAGCAAACTAGTGTAAACAGTTGTTAGTTTCATTTATTTGTCTGGATATATTCCTGTTTCCATATATCTAGGCACAACCCAATGACTGAATGTTTGACACAATGTACAAGAACTGATGTATTCTACAAAACGGGAAACTTCAGCCTGAGAATTGTATTATGTACAAAGAGTATCCATCAAATAAAGTGGCCGCCATTACTGCACAGTTTATCAAAGGACATAAGGGAATGTGATCATTTATTAACCCTTTCACTGTAAACACAGACGACAAAAACAGGTGCGTGGAAACTTTAATAAATGTCATGGTTTAAAATACTCTGGTAATACTGGCACGTGCTTCTTGATCTGTAATGAAAGTGCTCATAATACAGCAGGGAGCCTTAAAACAGCAAAGTACAACTTTATATAAAAATAAGGAATTGGCATTTAGCTTTTTCCCAAGCCGTGGACTGAATGTTTACAGATCTATTCAGTAGCGACTTTCAATGATCAGAACAGGCTTACAGGGAGAGTCAGAGAATTTCCAAAATGTTGCAGGAAGCAAATAGCCTAAAGAACAAATAAAAAAAACCATGATGACAACACAACATGGATGGCACAGAACTGCTGAGGTTTAGCGTGATAGAAAACAGAGCGCTTCATCTTGTAACCGTTCCTTCACAAGGAAGTTACAGTTCTGAAACAATGGTCTTGTTGCTTTGAAGTAATTTCAGATTAAAACCAAGCAGGGCATTCAGCTTGGGTGCAGCTCGTAGCGCTCCCAGCAAAAACCTGAGCTTGACAATTGGCAACAGTCGCAACTGGGAACACAAACGCTAACTTATTGTTAGTTCGAAACATGCCACAAGGTCTCATTCCTCTTACTAAGCGCTAACCTTCACCCCATTTGTTGTACCCCTTACTTTACTTGTTGGATTTTCATGGATTTTTACTAAAGAATATGGACATTTTTAAGGATGCTGGAATTCCCTCATTTTCCCCATGTTGTCTATTTGGTAATCTGTCATCTGTTCCAAACAGCCTGTGATAGACTACATGAACGCGCTTGAAATTAAGGTAAAACATGCACCTTTCTTTTCACATTGGTGTATGTTTTTACAGAATTATATAGTGGCCCTTCGGCTTAATGCCCAACCATACAGTACATGGTCAGCTCTAGTACACCAAAATGTAGGGCACTCCGCTTACAGCTCTCACAGATGTGGATCACAAGCAGGGGACCCCTACACACCCACCGTGATGTCAATATGCCCTACTAGAACTTATGAATAGGGATCGTCTTTATGAGACAACACCGTTAAGGATTAAACAAATATCACACAACCAGGAGAGGGCAAGAAGTGAAATATGGAAAATGGAGCTAGAGCAACCTTATACTTTAAGTGTTTATTATCTGTATTTTCTTCTATGATTTCACTAGCTTCTATGGGATACATAGAGGTGTGTGTAAATAGCAAGACTGATTAACATAAGCTTCTATTGGAAATATTTCCCGATGTAGAGCTTGTATAGACGTTACTGAGACCTCAATATTACAGAAATATCCCACGAAACAAGAACAAACCCGGACTGTGTGTAATAGTGGAAAGGTTCGACACATCATTGCTGGATACTGAGTGTACAGACAGTGTGTAAATAACATTTTAATATGCATTCAGGCCCAAATGTGTGCGTGGTATTTGACAATGTTACAGTAAAAGAAAATACACTCTAGGCACAATCTTAAATGCTGTTGTGCAGTGGAAGGGTTAAAAAAAGTCACTTTTCCATCTCAACCCTATTTCATATGTCTCATGCTGTTTTGAACATTCTTCTATATACAATAATATACAGAAATAATAATTATTAAGTGGAGTACAATAACCACAGAGTTAAAATACCGTTAGCAGTTAACATATTTTCCTGGTGCTCCATATGGTACACTCTCATCCATGGGGGCGCACAGACCAGTCAGCTGCTGAAGCCAGAAGTTTCTAGTTTCACAGGTTGTGTGCTCCAGAATTCCTTGGGGCTCATATCCATACATTTCTGACGGTGTACATTTCTAATATTCAGGAAAATTGTTATTATACAAGGGTCTTCTCCCTTCCCATTACAGTATATACACTGGAGTGTTAAACAAGCAAAATCCTATGACACAGAAATAGTAGTAGAATCCTTAGTGGTTTTTACCTGTTCTTCTAAATTACAGATGCATCAATACCTTCAACAGCCAGAACCTGGACAAACACTGCAGTGCAATAGTCCACTCCACAGTGTCGCCCACTGACCATATGATAAAATGGCTGTGTTTTATGTAAAACTGGACAGGCTCATTTCATTTGAATAAGGTGTTTTCATCAAGTATTTTGGTTCCACAGCTCTTGGTATTACTGCTGGGTCTTGTTCTCATGTTACTAGGACATTACGGTCCCACTGGTAAGCTCCTCACCTCTATAAAATAACTTAAAAATTGACAATTCAACCAAATGAAACTCACAAGTAAACAATAAAATACTAGACAGATGCAGATCCTTAATGGAGTCAGTTTAGCAGAGTTTCACGTACGATGTGGAACCACACAGATTACTACTTCTGCACGATACACAGCAACTCACAAGGCCAAAGCTTCTCTTTAACCAATCATAATCTTGTAATGTTTCAATAGAGCTTTTCCTCATGAGTTATAACTTCTGAATGTCCACAAGCAGTCGCTCTCTTTCTTGTTGGTTCCCACTGGGCAGAAGTAGAGTTCACAAGCCATAACTGCATAATCAATGTTAATGGGGATTACTAAATATTTCAGAACAAAAAAAAAGCTAAGGTGCTTTAGCTTCCAGGAGAATCTGGAAAGAAACAGCTTGTTGTTGGTTTACTGAATGTAGCTGCAGACTGCCAAGGGGTACCCCAATAATAGCAGGTCTTCAGTGGTGTCCTGAAGTTCTTTTGATGCTATCCCTGAAGTTTCATGCATCAGACAGGCAGCTTTGGATGCGGTCAATCCACTGCTGTGCCTGTGAAGGGTCTTGGGCACAGAAATTATATACCCGCCGAGTTGTCTTCAGCTGAAAAACAAGACACATTCAACATTAATATTTTTATTATAAGAAGTGAATGTCTACCTTTCAATATCATCATCTTGTAGCTGCTCTATTGTTCCAAATCTTCTCTTTAACTTTGAGACTACCTGATGGTAGATGACTATTACATACATCCCCGTCCTGTCCCCGTGTGCCCCAAGCCTAATTTCTTATATCTTTGCATGGCCACATTTCTGTAAAAATAAGTTAATAAGTTATGCAAATCAGTGTGTGGTGCTCTGCAGAGCACCATCAGGCTTCGCTGTAATATAATTTATTCACGACCTGGGCCCCCGTGCCTGTGCGGTCATTGGCTCTCATAACGCGTTTGGCACGGCCCTGGGGTGTGAATAAATTATATTACGGTGGAACCTGATGGTGCTCTGCGGATCGCCACAGGCTAATTTGCATATCTTTTAAACTTATTGTTACAGAAGCGCGGCCATGCAAAGATATTTAAAAAATTAAGTTTGGGACCCATGGGGATGGAACAGGGGGGTAAGTAATATTCTCCTATCTTTGGGTAATCTGATCCAAAGCATAGTTTAGCATTGATAAGGGAGTAAGACCTCCTTCTCTCTATGTAGTGCATGGGAGACATCGCAGCGGCCAAGTCCCCACACACCAGCTCTGAGACGACTAAAAATTAAGAAATTGCAGGCTCTATGTGGAAAACTGCCAGTACTGTAATGTATAGGTCGTATTCATGTACACACCACAAATACATTTAACACAGGCTGAAACACAATATAGTGAGAGAAAAGTAATAAGTGAAGACTTACATCAAAAAATGCTCTTTCATCCACATTCTTGGGAGAGCCCATTGTTGGTGTACCAGGAGATATGGACTCTACCTCCGCCAGGTCAATTACCCCTTTACATTCAGTGTCTGTACGGCTCTCATAATATCTTAGCTAAAATAATTTAAACATAAGAAGTTTAATGTTTGGAAACAAGTGATATTATAATAAATCATGTAGTTATTTTATCAACTGTCAAGATTTAGTCCTTAAAAAAACCTTCTGATGGTTGTTACATCTAATACTCACATTTGCACATTATACAATAAAAAAAACCTACATTTAAGCTTGACAGGCAATAATTCTTTATTTGTATAGCGCCTACAGATTATGCAACGCAGCACATAGCTTGCCAAATCAGCCCCTGTCTCCAATGGGGCTCACAATCTTATCAACCTACAGGTATGTTTTGTAGTGTGGGAGGAAACTGGAGGACCCAGAGGAATCCCACGCAAACACGGAGAGAACATACAAACTCTTTGCAGATGTTGACCCTGGGACTTGAACCCAGGACCCCAGCGCTGCAAGGCCGAAGTGCTAATTACTCAGCCACCGTGCTGCCCAAGCCATATGTGTGAAAAACAGGGAAACCAGGGGAAAATCTTTGTTTTCCATCTGGAAAAGAGGGAAAGGCAATAACTGTATCACCCAGGTTTGATTGACATCAAACAGAAACTGCGCTGTTCCCTCAGAGGTCCCTTGTTCTTTGGTATACTACTCCTCAGTTAACACAGATATAGATATAATCTGTTTGTATATGAGTGATTTTAGATGGTGGGTTTGTTCACGTAATAATATGGTCTCTGCAGAGAAACTAAACCATTTAAAATAACTACACACGCAAACAAATGGTCCCTTTTCACATGAATGTATTAAAATGGACGTGTTCTACCTGTACTGTTTTTATACGAGAAGCACATGGCCACATTCTCTACAATGGGCAATAGGGTCATCCATTTAAATGGCCATATTGCCCAATATACTGCACCGTGAGGGAGACATAGAGCAAAATATAGAGTATGTCCTATTTTTTTGCTGTATTTTCATTCCATACAACCCATAAAAGCCTATGGGAACGTTTAAAATATGAGTTGCATACTGTTGTGTACCGTATGCTGCCGTCTATACATGTAGTATCCAGGGATTTGCCAACCCACCGTATTTTATACGGATACAGAAAGGATACAGTGACATACGTGCACATGCCTTTTAAAAAAGTCATGTACATACGGCCAAATACAGCACTGAAGTAGATGACTGACAACAGTGTACATTCGCGTGAAAAGGGCCTAAGACAAGGGCCTCTTTACATAAAGAGAGACCCAGCAGTGAAGGGGAGAGCTGGAGGAGGAGAGGGTAAGTGGTTTGTTTTTATTGCCCCTAAGCCATGTATAGCATTTTTGTAATCCTAGACAACCCCTTTAAAAATAAAGTACAGTCAAATGTACTTGTGTCACCACTGATGGTTACCTGATGCTTAGTCTTGTCCAGCACGAACCAGCGGGGCTTCCAGGGTTTCATGAAAGCACCTCTCTTACACAGGATTCCTTCATACGATCTGAAACAATACAGAAACATATTTGTACTCCATAGATTGTCCAGATCACACAGCACTGTAAATAGTGTTAAAAAAGAAAATAAAGTGATTGGAGAATAGCATTCTGCATCCACACCATGAAAAGAAAAAAAAACAATGTTTGGGGTTAACAAAATTTTTTGGTGGATTGCAAATGTGGACCAATGCTAAAGAGGTAGAGATAGTAGAGCTTTCACATAAATGTAGCATTACCGGTTCTCTCTTTCGGCAGTGTTGAACTGATTATATAAGGTACTAGTGCTGTTTCGAGCTCCCAGTTTCCCTGAACCGGTGGGAGTACTTGTTGTGCTTGGACCGCTCTCTAAACTCAAATTTAGTGTAGATCCTACACCACTCTCCTGAAGATAAATGCCCAGGGACTGCCGCTGCGTGGACACACTCGATGACATCAGCAAAGCACTGGATTTCTGTGAGACAACAAATGTGGTAAAATAGACTAACAAATACACACTCAAGCAAACACTCAAAGTGATGGCCGTCACATCTCTAAAATAAAAGTAAAAGCCCCTCCGATTCACAAAATAAACTGCAACACACAAAAAAAAATAACAAAACTTTCATTTAGAACAAGAAGATGGGACTCACCCTGCTCTCATGGCGAACCTCTGTCCTGTGTGCAGCTTTTACTTTATCCCATAATTCTTTCCATCTTTCCGGCACAGGTCGCAAATCCATCTCTAGATTTTGTAACTCCTAGGAATATAAAGTGATGCCAATACAGGGAATACACAAAAAAAGCCATAAATTGTGTCCTTATATGCTGTCATAGCTGTGAACAGTCGCTGGCCACATATTAAAAAAAAAGTTGTCTCAGATTTTTACTCTGGCTTTAGAACTACCAAACAATTTTGATGAACACACCAATAGAATTATCCTATTTTAGGTTATAGCACTTTTATACCAACACATATTTCTGTATATATTGTACAGGATAACCAAGTAAACAGAATATTCACCTCTAACAAGCAAGTGATGCCATCTGGCTGGAGGCGTTGTGGGGCATGATAAGAGGGCCAAACTATCTTGCGCTTCGTCTGGGGAGCAGAGCTGTCATTTTTCTCAGGTTCTTCATGTTGGGTAGCTTGAACAAGCTCCCAGTCATAAGAAGGGCCTTCGCTGAGAGCTTCATGGGTGTAATAATCCCATACACGAAGTCCCCATACAGAACTGTATGGGCGCAACACCTACAGAAAAGTACCAGAAGAAACGTGCTATTATACTCCATACAGAATTGTAACAAATACCTCATCACACTATAGTGTATATACAGGCATAAAAGTGTTCTATTCCATACCTCTCCATCCTCTGGGGAGAACATATAGTTGTAGAACATTGGATTCTTTTTGTGTATTCGCTCCATATAGTCCCATACAGATCGGCAGATCTGAGGACTACGACGATCTCCCTTTTCATCGTAAAGAACCCCTGCAGGATAAATGTCATCTATTAGCTGATAAACAAAAAGTCTCCATGTCTGCCATCCATTTAAGTCTGATAGATATTAGATACTACAATACAGACATATTTCAATATTTTAGCATTTTTTTTACATGCTAAATAATTTTAATTTCATACTACTACATGGACAGAAAAATTTGAGGGGTTTTTATAGTCATGAATTAATGATCAGTATCAGATGAGTAGGATGGGGTTCACACTTCTCAGCTTTGTTACTGCTGCCTCTGAATGCCACAGACTGAAGAGCCACCAATGAAAGCCAAGGTGTTATGGTACTACAATTCACATCCTATTCAACTGAACAGGAGCTGACCTGCCTTTCCTCAGTACCATCGGCAGACAATGGATGGAGTCTTCTGCTTCTCGCTCCATAAACGGTATACATTGGGGTGCCCAGAGGTAGCAGGGGCAGCTACCATCTGTTCCAGGTGTCAGACCATCCATTAGATACTATGATCTATTCTCAGGTCAGATCATGCATATGAAAACTGTACGGGGTAATGGAATGGATCTTAAGATGTGAATATTAAAGCTGCATGCTTAGGGGACAACATAGGCTACTATATAGATGGCTAAAAGACTTACCTTTCTCAATCCTCTCATAATCAGAGTCCAGTAAAAAGGTGCGGAAGCGGTTTGACACATAGTGATAAGCCACAAACTTCAGGTAATACTGGCTGAACTCAAACTCAGAAGGAAACTGCAGATGGATCTGTAAGCCAGTAGATAAAATAAAAAGGAATTACATTGGTTCTTCTGCTTTTTATGCAGGTCCCAGTAAAGTCAATGTGAATGACAAAAAGTAGCCGTGGTACTGATAAAATAGTCTACTATAACAAAAATATTAAATATTATATGAAGTGTCATTGTATAAATTTGTATTCATACTGACCTGATGCACACAGTCCAGAAATTGGAGGAAAACAGGGGTAAAACCATTGCTCTGGCTGGCAGCAGTGTGTGCACCACGATGGCTGAACCTGTGACCAAATGAAAGCCATTCCTTTTCTATGAGCAGTCGAAAACCCTCAATGGTTCGATAATATGGGTCAGACAACAGTTGAACCAAAGAAACCACCTAATTTAAGAAAAAAGTTGAACGCATGTAGTTGTTGGACTTCGCAATTATCTATGTGACTATTTAAAGTGAATTCAAAAACTTTAGCGAAAACTTTACATATCCATACCTGTGTGGTAAGATCCCATCCATCCTCAAGCCCAACCAGTACAGATGAACCGCTGTCCAATAGTTCTACAACCAGAGCAGAGACTTGGAGTAGCTTGTGTAGCTAAAAACAGAAATGCATTACTGTAAGTACAACTCTAAGCAAAAAGGAAGAGGATGAGAAAAAGGGCACTAAGGTAGAAAATGCTTAAATATCATGATGATGCTTGGATTCCCGTCCTCGGTTCATGAAATCTGGCCACTGAAGGGGATTCACGGACCAGTCAACTGTATTAGTCATTTTAGAAGGGGAACAAAATTGTGTTTTTGAGGCATACCTGTAAAAGCCACTCAGAATCTTCAAGGGTGCGCATGTATGAGAGGCTGGGGTCTGTGGAGGGGGCACTTGGAACGCAGGCCTTCATCAGTTTCTTAAAACTAGCTTTTACTTGTCGGACATCAAACAGTTCAATCGGGACCAGCTCCCATTGCTGCAGTGGATCTTGCTTCACTCCCTAAAAAGTGGATGTAGGCAATGAATGGGTTATACTTCACACTAAAGTTTATCATGTTATCTGTAGTAAGACTCACTTTCAGCTGTGATTTGTCTCCAATGATGTAAAGAGCAGCTCTTCGGGGCGTCAGTGCACTTTCTGAGGGGCCTCCATTTTGATGAGGAGTTAGGAGTTCTCTTGCTGCCAGTCTAGTTCCTACATCGGAGTTCATGCCATAGGCACTAAGTCTCCCACTGCCACGCATGCTGCCCCATTTTCCTGCAAAAACAGGACTTTAGTGAGCAAGAGAAACATTAATGCTCAATTAACCTTACTTACCTTAAGCCAACCTATCAGTACAAAAGCCTAAGACTAACACGAAATCTAAGGAACTGCTAAGACATTACAGGGGTTTCCCCACAAAGAAAACTTAGTCCCTATCCACAGGATAGCGTCTAACTTGCTGATCAGTGTGAGTCTAAGTGCTGAAACCCCTGCAGATCGTGAAAACGAGGGATCGCCGAGCACAGCAATTTCCATCAGCTCCATGGAGATTAAAGAAACAGAACGGTTGCGCGCGGCCATCTGCTCCATTAGTCTGACGGGGTCCGACAGAGGTAAGTGGGACCCCATCGGATCCCTCGTTTTTGTGACCTGTGGGGGTCTCAGTACTGAGACCCCCAGTGATCAGCAAGTTAGGCCCTATCCCACGGGAAAACCTGCTTCCAGGATTTCAGTTTTTTTAGGATATGATCCTAAGGATAGTTCATCAATATCAGATCTTTCAGCCAGTCAGCTATCAGAAGAGGCTCCGGCATTCATTAGCTTCTTTTCCTTACGGCATTGTCATAATGTTCATTGGTGACACAACTTCCATCTCTTCATGCCAAGCACAGCCACCATATACTGTACTATACTTGTTTTGCAGAGGTCAAATTGCTTTTTCAAATGCCCAAATTTAAAAGGGTCTGCTGGGTGTTGAATCCCCCATCTGATAATGATAATAACTGTCCTGGGTGACAATCTATAGGGAGCAGTAAGATATCTGTACTGACCTTGCTCAGCATGGCCTCTCCTCACTGCGGGGTGCTTAATACCCCGAGCTGAATGACCTGGTTTAAGGAGAAAGGGGCAACTAGATCAAGAGTTGGAACAACCAACTTTTTGGGCCGAAGTGTTAGAAAGGGACATAATTAAAGGCCATACAGAACACAACTGGAGCAATACACATGGCATAGGTTGCACACAGTAAAAGGCCTAATCTTTAGCAAATTCAGACTTGAAAGGAGTTTAGAGCCAGAAAAAAAACTGGGTTTAGACATATTTCTGTGTTATTAAAAATAAGCAAACAATACACATCAGAAAACATTTCACAAGTCAGAAAATGGATTAAGAACATACATATAAAAAGGCTTGAAGCTACGGATTGCTGGGACTTTGTATGAACATGGAATTATATGGAAGTAAATGCAGACATTATTTTGTTAACACTGAGTGATCACATACAACGCAGCTGCTAAAAAACCATTCATGGTCATTAAATCAAGCAGAAAATACACATAACCAGCCTCAAGTCTTCTGCATAAGCCTATAGCTATATATTCACACACATAGGAATCCTACCTCCTCGAACGTCCTCCTTCCCTCCCATCACCTGCTTCATCAATGAACCCAATTTGGGTTGACGTTTGTCTGGAGAATCTGCGGCAGAAATACCAGCTCATGTAAACGTAATGCACCTCTCGATGGAGATCTTCAATCTCCAAGCTACTGTCATCTGGTCAAACCACACGACACTTGCAGTATCAGCCAAGCAAGACTGAATGCTACCTATAACATGTCATCATTGCAGCAAATTATCAAGTATTTTTAGAAACTTAGAAGATGCTATTGCAAAAAAATGAGGGTGTTATTTTATAGCAAACATTTAAAAAAAATAAAGAGATTCTCCTTTTCTTTAAAAGAAAACAAAACACATGAAAAACTGCTTTTGCCTGAAAGAAAGATTGTTTGAAAGACAAATAATAATGAGTTGCCCCTGAGCTGAAGGAGAATAGGGCAATGCTTGTAGCTGATGTGGATGAGGCAAAGCAACATTACACAAAACTACCGCAGTCACAGGGTCTAAAAAGAGAATGCTACGTCAACCAGATACCAGAGCTTTAATGTATCTAGAACCTCAAGAGGAGGTAGTCCAGCAATGTGTACTAGTCTGGAAATGCTATACATTGGCACACACAAATCACCTGTCTCAGGACTAGACTATAAACTCCACCTCTATTTGGATAGGTATGTAAGCCTATGGTAAAGTCTACACACACCCAGCACCCCACAGGTACATGACACCATTCGTCCATGACTGGCTGAGGATGGAATTGCACTGATAACTATAGAGCTGACTATAAAATGGTATGAAAGGATGATAAGTATCCCACAGCAGTAAGTACATACCACTCTGGAAATAATGAAAAGTGAATAAATCCTACACACTTGACATCAATCCTTCTGCTTCAATTTATACGCCTCCTACGATTGTCCCCACATTATTTTCCCCTATAAAGAGGGGTCATCTCACCATAGAGATGTCCTGAAGGGAAAGCGCTGAGTGTGTTTCTTCCGCTCATCTCTGCGTATCGCGGCATGGAGTTCACTACCGCCTGGAGGTACTTTTCCTGCTCCAGCGATGTGGAATCGGTCTGGGACTGTCCTGCAGACACAGAATGTATAAGTAATACTTCTCCATAGAATACCGCCTATACGGGTTAGGAAATTATATTACTTTAAACCAATATCAATGGTATTCATCCCCTATGACCTGTACTAATGCTCCCTGGTGTATTCTCACCATCGATGGGGTCACACACATGTTCAGTATGTCTGGCTTTTTTAAAGTTCCCCTGAGGAAGCCAGACACTCCGGAGATGAGCGCGGGGTAGGGTGTTGTTTGTGGGGTCTCCCCTTATCTCTTGGACCTTGTATTTTTACATATTTGTTAGTATATCTAGTGCCTGAGTTCCTATATAATTTTTCTATGCAATGTAATCATGTATCTGATGTACATATCTTGTATGTAGTGGATCCTTGAGATATTACTATGTGAAGGGGAACCCCTGTATGGCAGATAAGTCTTATCATGGACCGTGGCCAGATTTAGAAGTTAGTCGAAATATACCTCAATCCCACTTCACACACAAATAAAACATCATGTAGGAAAATAGCCAGGATCAGTTATATGGTCATATAGTGGAGAGCTTTCTAAGTTAAAAAGTGAGATACTAACCTGTGCCAGCCGTGTTAGGAGATTTAAAGAGGCCAGCCACACCTTTGCCATGAAGTCCACCTGACCGCAGCAACACGGCTTTTGTACGGGGGCTGCGCCAACACACAACCGGGAACCTATTCTGTCTGTAGCAGCGAGAGATCTTTTGCAATGTGTTGTCCTGAATGGTCTGAGGAACAATCAGCAACCCTGGATAGCTGTGACACAAACATAGCCAAGAAGATGATGAGTATGTTACCGGGACAAAACAACCTCCAGACAATAAATGCTAGTACTCACCTATTACACACAGCATACATGCGGTTCACTGTAGAGATCCGGAATGGCTCATTTTTAGCACGGGTCAGGCTATTACTGAGAGTACCAAGCCCCATTCTTTGGTAATCACGGCAACAAGCCCGTTCTGCCATATTGCCTCCGGTCTGCTTATCAGGGGCCTTTAAAGTAGAGATGGTCAGGGTGCTTCTGTCTAGATCTTCAGACACTGTAAGATTGCAATGACTTAAAATTAAATGTGTATAAGAAAATAAAGAGAAAGTAACTTTACAATAGAACTATTTGTCATTCCATTCCAAGTAATTGGAAATGATTGCTTTTACAAGCTATTAGTTATTAGACTTTTATTAATTGCTTACATCTGTATAAGAGGTATAGAAATAAAAATGAAATAAAAATGAAACCCGAAGCAAATTGATCAATATTGAGCTTTGATAAGTCTTCTGTATTGTATGCTAAAGTCTGATTTCTTTGGACTGGATACAGGATTGAGCACCCACCTGAAATATCATCACCCTGCTGTTCCAGAGAATTTTGACTCCCTCGAAGATCCCAAGATGGAGGACTATACTTCCTGCGTGTTACATACTGCCGGCCTATTGTCTTCTTAGCATTCTTCACAAGATTCTTAGAAATTGTCCTTAGGGAAATAAATTGTAAATGCACACAACAGAAATTTTAGGTAAAGAATACTCAAGGGAAATTATGCCAAATTACATTTTAGTGTGCAACACATAATTGAAAACAACGGGGCGTTAACAATGGTTTCTAACAAAGAAAAAGTAAAGCAAATACAGAAAGGAATAATTCAGACAAGCAAATACACATTCAGGTGCAGGACAAGAAACTTCCACCACAAAGCGCATAATATACTAAGGGAAGAAAAAGAAAAGCCACAAGATAGTAGACAGATACCAGATACATAAGGATTTGCAATTGGATCTCAATTAAGAAATCAACGCAATAGCTTGTGATAACATGAAGCTGCAGTTTTTTAGGATACACAATTTACAACCAGTGATAATATGACATGTCATTTATATCCAATTCTCTCTGTGAATAAAGGTTGTTTTAATCCCATACTTATCATGGTATTAAACTGGAATCTAGAACAACAGCATGTTACACAAGAGGAGATATATACATAAGTACAATGTCTTGTATATATGTACATAATCAACTCACATACATCTATCACATATCTATCTCTTCACTTATTAATCAACAGTAAGGGCAGTTTTTGGGATCAGGTTGTTTATGGCAAAGTATTAAAGGCCATGAATATTAGATTTATGGGCACAATGAGTGACAAACAGTCCATCTCTCCCCTTTAACTTGTGGTGAATGTGGCGAGCCGTATAACACCTATTCATGGAACCCCTGACTGATCTTCTAGAATAATCTATTCTGTTATAATGTAATTGTTTTTAGGATTTCCCTAACATTCTAGCAGTGTTCTTTCAGCATCAACAAAACAATGACATATCAATCACAGAAGGATTTCTACTATACTGTACATTATGTGAAAAAAAATCTGAATTTTTATGGTTTAACCATTAGTAATATATTTGGCATCACTTCAGTCCTTTATATATATGTGATAAGCTGCTGAATAAATATATTGGGAATACTAGTCTCTTGGTGTTTCCAGAGGACTGCATCTGCAGATTCTCAGCCTGTGCTATAAACACACAAGCTTGGTTATCAATAAGTGCATATGTATAGCCCTAGGTAAGCCCGGCAGTTTACAAGCAATTTGATGTTTCTAAGCTCCATGAAACATTTTCTGACAAATTAAAACTAATCACAGCAGTATCATGCTTCTGCATTGTTCAATAGATGTAAAGAGTTGCTGGTCATTTGAGATTTTCTAGACACTATATTGAAAACCCTTAAAAGGCATCTAACACCAGGATGAAGGACTGTAAACCAAGCACACTGACATATTGGTGTGTGCCCCCTGTGACAGGATCCGCTCTTCCTTAAGCTTCTTAAACTGTTGTTTTTACGGAAAAAGGGTTATGCAAATGAGCCTGAGGGGCTCCAACCTCCATCGATATCTATGGAGTCGGGAGCCGCTCAGGTTCATTTGCATAACTTTTAAAACCTTTTTTTCCGTTAAAAAAAAAGGGCTTAATAAGCTAAAAGAAGAGCGGATTCTGCTACAGGTGGCACATACCAGCATGCCAGTGTACTTTGTTTACAGTCCTTCATACTGGTGGAAGATGTCCTTTAATAATATATCATTCTGATAGGGAATTCATCTGAAAGAACAAGACAGGTATGTTACTTGTCCTTTGACATTATTTATTCTTTTGGGAGGGTTTAATATTAATAAAAGAAAATAAATGATATGCTTTATTAGTTTACATGTAAAAAAGACTGGCCTTGATGTAAGAGGGATTGGCTGTCCAATCACATTTCATCTTGTGGTTTTTGATACCTATTATAGGCTTTTATTTACAACCTCAGATAAAGTGTTTTTGGTTTCTGTGTTAAATTAGGCAGTAAGAAGGTAGAAAGCAGCTAAACACCCAGAAGTCACCATGAACCATGACCAATTGGGCATAAATGTTAGGTCTTACGTTTCTGAATGGAAGCTGCCAAGAGATAAACCCAATACCGAGTGGACTTGGAACACGTCACTGACATGGAGGGGGCTACAGAAAAAGATATGGGGTCACTAGACAAATGGGACTAATGTGTTAAGAGGATTACACTGCAGTATTACAAGCAACATATACAAGTAATTTTGGTCCCTAGGTGAATAGATAGACAGAAGTATTCCCACAAGACAAGGTACTGAAGTATTAGAAAAAAAATAGGTTTCTTTATTTTACAATGGTGCCAATTCACAATAGTGGCAGGATTATAAGTCTCTATCACAATGGAAAGGAGTTGGAATATTCCTTTTTTATTTTCTTGTTCCACTGAATTTATATGAACTATGTTAAATCAGCAGTCTAGAATAGCAATAACACATCAAGCAATTCCTACATGGGATCCAAACAAGATTTGAAAGGAAAATTAAAGGAAACTTGGTAGCTTTTATGAAATAACCCTACTCACTTGATGGACGGATTCTTGTCTTTGGCTCTGGGTTGAGCGGTATGTTGCAAGAAGAGACCAACACTGAAAGGAAAAGTCCCAAGTACATCTTGCGGGTACCTCAGCTTGTGTAGTTGCTTGCGGAAACCTTCAGAGATCTCAGAAGGGACTTCCTCATCAAATGCCACCCGCAACAGCTAAAGCCAAAATAAGTCATTTAGATGCAGCAAATTAACCCCACAGTCGTAATCCACAGAGTTTAGGTATATAGTGGGACAATGCCAGTACCATGACAATACACAAACAACCCTGTTATTATTCATTGACAGAAGTCCAGCAGGGGGCATGATTTTGTTCCATAGAACAAGATTTGTGTGCATGAAAGAGTAGCTACAGCCACAAGTAACCAGGAATGAACAAAATGAAATATTAACCTGGAAAGTACAGGAGCGAAGCTGAAGTCCTTCTTGAACATATTGGTCCAGATGAGCTGGAACACTAATTTTCTTCTCCTTTGTCAAAGACGCAATGGGGAAGGACCGCATTACAGTTTGCTCAGCCACTATATTAAAGATAAACGATGTTAAAACATAGTACGATGTTAAAACACAGATTACATTATGTTTTTGCAGATTACATAGAAGCTCTATAGAAAGAAGGAGTGAGATGGTGGAGTGAGCAGGAGCTTAGTCCCAAGAGCTCAGGAAGTACGGTATGTAAAATTACACATGTGGCTTGCAGAGGGAAATACTGCTAGAATACACAGAATACAAGTGGCAATATGCCCAGGGCTAGTCTTATTCCTCATGTACATTCAAAGGAATATTGATTTTTGCACTGTTTGCTGAATGTTTGGGTATGCTCAATATATATATATATATTATATATATATATATATTATATATATATTTCCTCTTGTTCTACAACTCACACTGCTCCTATATGCAGCTGAATACTTGGTAACACAAACAAAAAACTTAAATATAGCAAGTTATCTTCAAGGATATGATTACCTTTGCTTTTTATTGCTAAAAAATTGAGTAACTTTGCAAACTGACTTTTTGCATAATTAATTTATCTTAATGCCCTGTAACAAACACGTCAGAACCTAATAAATTATAATTTTACATCAGATAATTGAAGCTAGACAGCTGCAAGTATTTTCATCAATTATACACAATAAACCCTCTCATATTAATGAAAAACACATTAAAGTCAACTTAAACCATGCTACATTTGTGGCATTCCAAAACCTACGCTTACCCAATGGGTCCACTGGAGTGCCTTTGAAGATGCAACGATAAGTGGTGAGGAACAGCGCCCCTTCAGCGGGGAGTAAGGGTGGCCCCCCAAGACTACCACCTGAAGCCTCCTCCCGCCCATCTGGTAGAAGATATACTCGAAGTCCTTCCATTACCAAATCTTCGCCTACTAACAATGTTGGTCGCAACAATTTTGGCTATGAAAGATAAAAAACGAAGAACAAAGTTAAACACAATTAAAGGCATGGGAGACATTTATCAGGGTTTTACGCCAGCAAACCGCCAGGCATTGCACTCATTATCCCTCTCAAGTTAGCTCTATGCCAACGGGGCGTTGAGGGGCATGAAGCGGGACATGACTGGTGGCAGAGAGGGCTGGCGCGGGGCATTTCAGCTTCGTGTGAAATATGCCAAATGTGAAAGTTCACAGGCTGTGGCATATTTAAAGCTGTACGCTGCACGTTGGTGCCAGAGGGGCAGGGATTTCATTATATGCCAGCGCTCATAAATCTCCCGCACGGAATTTAGGACGCAAGGGATGTAAATATTGCAAATTCGGAAACCAACAGTCAAGTAAATAGAAAAAAACATCAAACCACATGCTAACCTTCTGGATTGGAGGCAGCCTCTTACTTTCTCTGTGAACAGCATCCAAGGTCTCAATATGCATCTGAACAATATCTATAGGAGAATAAACAGAAGACAGAATGGTCACATCATGTAACCATGCTACATTATATGGCACAACATTATAGATATAATATTAAGATAAAAGGCAGGGAGAACTGTACACAGAAAACTGAACATTTAAAAAAACACAATAAAATCACTGACTGTGTGTAAAATCTATTATTTAACACCTTGCCATCAATGCCCTTTTCTGTTTTCTTCCCTTCGCTTAAAACCCATAACAAAATTTTCAGGGCTTGTTTTCTGTGTAATAATTTGAACTTAGTAGTATCACTTAAAGGACACCTGTCATCAGGTCTCTGTCACTAGTCCTGTCACCACTACCTGTTGGAGCAGCTCACAAGGATCCATCCCAGCCTTTATCTAGTTATTTCATACATTAATCATTGTAAAATCATCTATTCTTTATTATGTAAATGAGGCTGGTCACATGGTCAGAGGCAGTGATGTCACCCCTGTTACCCCTCCCCTCTCCTCCCCCTGCTCATGTCTGTGTGTAATGTATAGTAAAGCATGGCTAGTGTGTGTGCTGCATCTGCTGACATGCTGCATCCTCCTAATATACAGGAGAGAGACACAGACATCAGCTACACATGAATCTGACATGTTCTGCTGTAACATGGCTGCCTGGAGCTGCTGTATCTTTCCTATACACACACACACATGCACACACAGGCTGCAGGGGGTGTGGCCACCAGCACCAGGAAGCACATCATTATACAGCCTCTCATCATTATACAGGCTGTCAGTCATGCACTGGGGGTGTGGCTGTACCTCCCACTCATGAATAGAGTGGACAGCTTGAATATGCTAATGCTTCATTGGACATTTCACAGGTCATTTGCATACAGCTTTAGGACCTCATTGCTTAGGTTTACAGGCATGTAGAGGGACAATGAAGGGATAGAGGCAATGCTCTCTAATGGCAGTTTATGAAAATATATTTAGTTTAGGGGGGTTATTTTGCATGACGGGTTCTCTTTAATATTACATGCAATGCACTGGGAAGCGGTGAAAGCGACAAAACAATTCAAAACAATTTGTGCCATTTTCTTGCTGTGTTTTAACGGCTTCACTGGCACTCCAAATGACTGTGCACTCCAATTTCCTTTATTCTTTGGGTCCGTACGATCACGTAGATACCAAATTTAAATATGTTTTTCTATGTTTGAATACTTTTACATCTTTTTAACCTTTCATATAAGAAATAATTTAGTTATATCGTCATATTCAGACGCCAATAAGGCGTAAGGTGTTACTCTTTAAAGGAAGAGCTAATGTTTTCATAATATTTTAGAATATTTTCCGGACTTACAATCTTTTGATAACTTTTTATTCTAATTTTTATGTTTGGATAAAATGGTAACAAATTGTCGATATAGACATTTGGTAGTTTTTATCCGTCACAGCATTCCCCGCATGGAATCATCATTTTTATATTTTGAGAAATCTAGCATTTTAGGACCTGGGGATACCCAACATGTTTATGATTATGTATATTGTTTATTTATATTTCTGTTCTTTATATCTGTCATAGGTTCCATGAACACAACCATATATGGGGGCCGTGACATAGCCGTACAAACTGTGGCTAGCTCATGGTCCTCAGAGAGGTATATTGTGCATGGTGTCCGACACCCCTCCCATCACCACTAAGCAAAACTTTCCCCTGTTTGCGGCCCATGTGTGCACATGTGTGATTGAAGCCTTATATTGATCTAATAATGCAAAATATTTTTAAACAACTCTACTTCTAATTCTTACAAAGTGCAATACATACTGAATTACTAAACTAAGGAGACTATAAATATCACAAGACCTTAGATAAGAACATAGGATACTGTACCAGGGATCATTGTATGCAGGCCCTTTAGGTGATCAGGGGTAACCCCACTCTCTGTACACACTTTGTCCACAAAGCGGGTGATAAATCGGACCACACAATGAGCCACATCAGAGCCTTCAGAATCTTCGAATCCGCTTTCTGTATCTGCGCTTTCCGCAACGCTGCCCGCCATACTGCATTGTTTTGGAGATGTGAAAACTGGGTCAGCTGAATAATGCATTCTCACATTATGACTACATAAAATACCCCAAGACCCTTCAATAACCTGTTGGTGATAAAGCTGTTAGTCACACTTTCTGTGTCTCCTAATCCAGCTCCCCCTCGCAGAAGACGATTTTTGGAGGTGTCCAATGGCAGAAGAAGGTAGCTCATACGATTGGCATAGTGGATAGCCTGGCTAAACACAGTGCTCTCCTCTTTCTGGATGAGCTCTAATTGTTTTTCACGTGGAAGTGTTGGCCATAGACGACACTGCTCAGCTGCCAACTCCAGGGCTGTTCTCTCTTCTTCTTCAACTTCATCCTGGTACAGAAAATTCCCAGAATATATTAATCATAAAAATTGCTGTACATAGGTTTAATTTTACATTTTTATTCTGCTTAGACGCTCCTTTAGCATAGGTTATGCTCTTGCTGACATCCTAGCTTTATACTGAGGATTTTGTCTAGGTACCTGGGAAAAAGCCTCTTCAGAATTTGCATATAAGGTTCTAATGTGGTTTTGAACATCTCCATAAAACATGGCTTCCCAAAACTGCATGTTGGTCCAAACCAGATGCTCTTGTACACAGCTGTAAGCAAACTGTGTGATGCCAGGACTCAATTTCTGCAAAGACGATATTTATAAGAAATATGTTAAAAATTAACACAAAAATAATGAAAAGCCTAAAGTGTATCTAACTTTTCAACAAACTCTGAAACAGTAGACTAGTGTATGCATATATCACCTATTAGCGATTGACTGCTATGTCAGCATGCAAAGTGATTTAGGGAAGGCCTTCAATCAGTGATAGGACCCATACTCTTAACTCCTAAGAATACAAAGCGCAGGGATCCTAAATCAATAATTGACAGGTTCTATTAAATATTTTCTCATCAAACTATATATCAACATACAACACAGACATACCTTCACTGCTCTGCTTCCTCACCTTGTGTCTCCATTTACCTTCCTATATAGATTGGGCACCCTGAGCAGGGTCCTCTTCCCACCCGTTCCAGATCTCTGTAGTCTTTGTACTTGCATTAGTTCTTGTCTTAAAGTAATGTATGTGAACCCCTTACTGATTGTACAGCACCATCAAATTAACGGTGCGCTATAAATAAATAATACTATGTAGCTCCTCCGGCCCTATAATGTGATGCCTGTTTATGTGAGGACAGGCTTGCTTCAAACACCACTTCTTTAAAAAACATAAAATACAGTAATCAAATCTTACCCTGCAGAACGCTGTTACCAAAGGTAAAAGGGCTGCAGCTATTGAATGTTCATCCAGAGGTGTACAATCCTGAAAAAGAAAGAGTAGGACAGGCCTATTACTTCTCCAACTCTACTCGTACTAGAATCAGGCAACAGAATCCCAAATAATGATGTCCAATTTTGAAAAATCTAAATATTTATTCAAACACCATTAATACACGTTTCAATCTGGAAAGGGAAAATGTGTACAGGGAATGTTATAGTACAGTAGACATGGAAAATCATTACAGTAACCCACCTGTAGGCAGCAGTTCATCAGACGGACAACAAAATCAAACTGCTGGTGATCCAACACAGCCCGATTCTGCTGCACATGTAGGTGGAGCTCCTGGGTCAGACACTGCCGCGCTGCTCTCCCTTTAAGTGCCCGCAGGACAGCTGGCTGAAGCTAGAGCGAAAGAAAGAGTCAGGTTCAGAAAGGTGGAGGAGCAGCAACTACACATAATAAATAGAACGTTCATTTACTAGATGGAGCTAATGTGTAGCGCTCTCAAATGTAGGTTGTTTTTTTTGGAACACTTATTTTAATAGAAAAATTGTTATTTAAACATTTTACAGTATTACTTTGCTGTTAGTGAATTTAATCACTGATATAACAAATATTAATTGCAGTGTATTGCAGCCTGTGTAATCAGCATTTCACAATCATGTTGTGCGGTGGGTCAATAGAGGTATTAGTTTAACCAACCACATCCGAAGGTGCCATGTTTGCTACTGACTGTGACATTTAAGGGGTTAAACAGCCAGGACTGGAGTCATTGTACCCTGGCATTGTGGTCACTCTCAAGTGCATGTTTGTGCAAATGCAAACAATATGTGCATTCCATGATGTGCACAATGTTTTAAGGTGTTAACAAAGATATAATTGCACTTTCTACTGTTCTCTTTTATAGTTAAGATCACTGTATAAAGAGCAATAATAAATGTTAACCATCTGTTTTACACTAGACGTTTATGAGGTCCTCAGAAAACAGTATTTCTAAATAAAATATAAAATTTTCTAGGCCCCATTTACATGTCCCTGTGAGCAGACATGAGACACAAGCCGTGTGAAGAATTGGGGGCGCTGCACACCTGTCCCTTCTTCAAAGGGAGCTGAGTGGTCGTGTCGAAAATCCAGGCTGGAATAGAACCCTCCCTATGTTTTGCGAAGTGGCAACTTGATATGTGTGAATGTTAGTAAGAGTTAAATGACTAAGGATCTAATGATTTACATATCTAAAATAATCAATAAGCTGATAAATGATAACTAAGAATAAACTCTTGCTATGTATGCTGTTTTCCATTACAGACTGACAAACTCTGAATATTACCTTCTTTGCCTCCAGCATTTTATTCTCAAAGATGTAAGAAATACAATTCCTCACAACTTCTAGCCGCCTGTTGCTGTTAGCCACAGCACTGCCATTGCGCTCCACAATTGCTGCTATAATGAACAAAAGACAAACATTGAGTCATGTTAAAAAACTCATGTCTAAATTAATAAAATTACTACATGATTTATTTGTTCTTGTATGCAAAGTTTCCTTTATCCCTTATAAAAGGGTTTATGACAGATCTAAAATATGGAAATGGGTTCCATTATGCTAGAGAACTATTAAGACTGAAAAATGATAACACTAACCAATGGGTGGCCCAGGTGGTACCATGCACTTCTTCTCCGACCTCACGGCAGGAGGTGCATTCTGCATCTTAGCAGCAGCCTGGTCCAAGATCCACTGGATGCTACTTTCATCCAGCAGAGGGAAGGTCTTATTCTGAGGTCGCAAATAACTCCCTTCTGTTGGCCGCTGAACTTTGTGCATGCTGACCGCAGGGTAAGGGTTCTCCTAGAATTTATGAAAGGAATAATGCACCACTGGTTACAAAATGGACACAAGCCAAATTTCACATCCAGAAGTTTAGTTTGAAGACCCACAACAATCTAAAACATACAGGAACTTGTGAATGAGGTCAAAGATATGTGTATAACTAACACTCTACACAATGAACCTTATCAAAGACTCTCATAAATCGGTCTTTGCAGTTATATTCAGACAACTTTTTTAGATCAAACAAGCACACAATATGGCTGTCACTGATTTGGGAAGCAACGTGAATTACACAAAAGCCCTTTGGTTCTAGTGTAACCGTGACGTCAGATGTCACTGCTGTTTCTTTTTATTTTTGAAGAATTAAATATGAAGGAGAATGTGCCAGGGGAGCTATATGAATGTGCAAGGTGACACGTGTAATCTGATGCGGTCACTAAATCTTGGGCTTCTTGTTTCCAGCAGATGATGTAGAGCTATCAACAACTGCTCATTTCAGCCCCTTAGTGCAGTAGGCTGGAGAATAGATTGACAATCTGCTCGGATTATAAAATAATCAGCTATCATGTTGATCTTTTCAAATGTACAATAAGAGTAGTTTATGGGCGATTAAGAGGTTGTCACAGGAGAAACTCCTTAAGTTTTTTTTTTTTTAATTTGCATTTATTCATTGTGCATATATCTAAAATAAAGCAAACAGAGGAGCAGCACAGCATGGCCCAATATAGTATCCTGCCATAGCAGTCATTGATCAATAGGTCTGGTTATACAATACACCATATAAATAGAACCACACAAGGTCACCTACAGCATTTACACACCCCTCAATAGAAAGGAAATCTACAATTAAAATTAAGCATGATAAACCAGGGACACTTAGTCATAGAACCAGACATGATGACTGTGGTAAACACCTTATATTTGTTATCAATGCCCTCCTTTCTTCTAAAATCATGAGCCAAAAAAAGTTCTCGTAACCAGAGCCCCTCTGTACTGCAGTGCCATAGTCTGTTCCTCGGTGCAGGAGAACTTAAAACACCAGCACTAGTCTGTGCTGAAACTTCCTCTGCTGCTGTGTGAGATAACATCAGGCAGAGGGAGGGGAAAAGCACTGGTAGAGCAGAGTGGGTGGTGGAGACAGTGTAACAGCCTTTGAAACTGCAGCATGGACGAGCTCTGGTAATACCCCCCAGAGCCCTTCTAGCTTATTAGCATAATTTTAAAAGTTGATTTTAGAAGGAAGGATAACAAATCTAAGAGGATTACCACAGTCACAATGCCTGGATGAGTAAGTGTCCCTTGTTTCTAGGCACCTAATAAAATAGTGGCCAACAAAGCCTTTACTAAATAGTGCAAATTTCTGTTTAAATCCTTCATAATTCAGTATTCAGAATTCTTTATTCATTTATACAACATTAATCAGACCCATAAAACATACATTCCGGTAGAGTTTCTCAGCTAGTTCTTGCACATGCTTCATCACGTTCTTCTGACTACCCTCTCCATGCTGTAATTTCTGCACATCATAAGCAACCAGCTGTGAAGTAAAATAGACATGGTTAAAATGTAACTTCTGACTGAGGAATGTTATCCCAAGTAATTGTGTACTTACCTCATCAAATAAATCCAGAGATCTGTAAGGTGGACCTCTCTCGGTCACAAATCCTGCAAATGCCATGCCTTCCAAAACCTTGGTCAGAAAGTCATCTTCCACTAATCCACGCTGACCCAAAAAAGAAGCCTGTAGAATAGATATTTGTATAAGTTTGTACTTACCATCTACATAAACAAATCTCCATTACAACAACTGGGTGATGCAGCAGTTTCCTCCTTCAAACAATATATGATCCATAGTAATGGAGCAGGGGGGTATACATATAGTGCTGCTGCTCAGCCCAAAAAGAGAGTAACAAACCTTATGAAACCGTATGACAGGTTCTGGGTGAACTCTTATCAGCTGAAGACAACAACGATACCCTTGCAAGACTTGGGCAAACAGGCGAAGGAACACTGCACGTACTTCCATATCCTGTGACCAAGCACAACAAAATAAAAGTGTACAAAATCTCTTCATAATGGGGAAAGCACAGGTGAGAGGCCATTACTCATGGCCTGTAATAAACCAAACCAGTATGGCAATGAAGTAGTGGTAATAGCCAAGAGAACCTACAGTCAGCAGCACCTCACAAAACCCACATATTACAAGGAGGGTAAAAGCGGAATATCAGACATTATTAAATAAATTATATATACATAGACATACATACATATACAGGCATCTGTAAAGTAATATGATTTGTAAAGCACTGAGGAATTTGATGGCGCTATAGAAAGATTATTATTATTAATAATATTATGACTTGCAGCACGAAAGGTAGGGGCACAATTTTGGCTCCAAATGTAATCAACAGGCATGGAAGAATAAACATTTTGTCTTGCTAATGGATTTCACACCATACTACATACTAAATACTTAGATGTATTATATGTGCTTGATTTAGAAGCAACGGGACACACTGTTGTAAGTTACTCACCTGCATTCGGAGAGTAGAAGCTGTGATGGAAGATGGAGGAAATGCCAAATCAGCTATTTGTAGAGCAGGGTCCAAAACCTGTGAAGGGGGTTAACATCAAGTTATAATATTTAACATATTAAGTTCAGAAACAAAATAATGATATAATAATTTCCAATCAATTAAATAAAATAAGTTTAATACATGACGTTAGATCAAAAGACAAGTAGAAATGTATTAATAAAATAATGACCTTTAAACATTGTATTATTGTAGAAATTGAAGGGAAATAAGCGAAAGTTGGAGTTTTTTTGTATTTACTTAATAGAGTATATGATTGTAAAGCAGTCTTTTTAGACAGATAAAATAAAAATATTGCACTGTCTGTAATGTGGCTTCTGAATTCAAATTTCAAGAATTTATTTACATGTGTAAAACTTTGCAACAAAATTACCAAATCAGTTTGTGTTTATATATTGGTGAAAAAACCTTAGCTTTGGAAAAATACTGTGCACATGAATGCAAATTCTCTTTAATCGATTCCACTCATTAAGTTAATTATTTCACAAATAAGAATCTTTAAAAAAAAATAGTTGCAATAATCACATATAGCTCTAACAATACAAGTTCTGATCAGCATCCCGTTTGTGTCAAACATGCAGTAGAGCTCACTGCTCAGCCGCATCTATTCCAGCTTATGGTCAGGTTATGGTCAGATGCACCATTTTGCGAGCTGGTCTCTTTAATTATGCGTTACCGCTGAATTGAATACATGTAACCATTGAAGTAATAGGAAAATGAATGCTCTGCAGCTAGATTGAGGGATTCTCACCAATGACAAGGCCTCTTGTGTGTGATGGATCAAGGGCTCTGGTAGAAGGGGAAGTTGGACACATTCTGGTATAGTTATAGTGCCACCATCTAAATCTGCAATTATTACATCAAGCTAAAGGGAAGAGCAGAATTGGGAAGAAAACAAATATTATTAAACATGTCATAAAATACCATTAGTGAAAATATCCATTAGACATGCTAGTGTATTTGAAGCACAGAAATAGTGAATTTTCATACGGAAACATATACAATAAGTGGATTGTACTGGAAACCATACTGTAATCAAGAATATAAAGTTATAAAAAATTCTTACCAGATCCTGGGTCTCTGACCGAAAGAGGGCATTTACACCAATGATAAACGGTGTTGGTGTGCTAAGAACCTCAAGAAGCTGAGCAGGGAGAATGGGCACATATGTGAAACTGAAAAATAAAACAGAATAAGATGAAGCCAATCCAGTGAAATCACATCACATGCATATAAAGGCCTCAAGCATATGAGTGTATGGTCACCCAAGCTACAGCAAACAGCTGGGTGCAGGAGGGAAAAGGGGTGAGCACCCCGCACCCCACCCCAAAAACAGCATATGGGACATGTCCTATATTTCACCGGGCAGTCACTTCAATCTACACAGCGTGCTCACTGCACTGTGACCACGTGCTATAGACCTCTACAGAGGCCGTGATGTGGCCATATCACTGACCCCATGCGGTCATGTGCATCAGGCCTAGGGTTAAAAGGAAACAACTCAGGTTGGAGTTGCTATTTTTAACAAGCAAAAATCTGAATAAAGATATCAAAAAAACTAAAAAATTGTCAGATATATTAAGGTATAGAAAAGATACTGCTGTTGTGTAAAAAATGTAGATATCGTAACTGCAAGTACAAAAAAATTCTACCTGTATCTGAGAGGAAACAAAATAGCCAGAAGAGCTCTGCAGGCTTCAGTCAACCGTTGGTAACTCCGAGAAAGAAACAAGATCTTGTGCTCAGTAAGAGCAGCGCAGAACAGGCACAATACATTGCTAATTCCTGCCAAGCAACAAAATGTAATTGATGAAACAATACAAAAAAATATAAAAATAATTATATTAACAAAACCAAGAAATTAGCATATGATTACTTACCAAGCTGGCGGAATAACAGAGCTACACTACAGTTGCTGATGGGAATAGAATCACATATTGGGGTTTGGATCACTTGGCGGTCTCCTGCTCCCAGAGATATTGTTCTCTACAGGAATACCAGAGAAATATAATTCATCAGTAAATACTGAAATAGCAAGCAAATTCATTGATAATTCTTTGTCACAGCAATTCATTGTGAAAAACACTGCAATAAAAGACTAAGTGAGTGTAAGATGGAATCATGTGACAAAGAAGTACAAAGCTAAGAAAGTGGAAGGAGAAAGTATACAACAAATGTTTAGGTAACTAAGTAGCCACATGGCAGAATGTGCTCATCTCCTTACATGGCAGATTAATAATTGTGCCTTTTACAATCCAAGATGAAATTTTAGGTTAACAAAGTATGGAATCTCATCCTATATGTTTCATTCAGTTGTAAATGCTTTTAATTAAAATACAATTTCAGTGTTCTCATCCTATGAAGCAAAGTTTTATGATCACTACATGAAATAATAAATGGAACTGGAAGCCAGTTCTCTGCCAAGCCTGAGAAGAGCACTCTAGCATTGCAAACATGGTGGCCATCTATGCACATGCCACTTACTGTGAGAAAATAGCAATATTACCTAGAGTGCCAGAGAGAAAAGAAAGCCTACAATCTGTGGAGAGGGTACAGCCGTCCTAGAGGAGTCTCAGGGTCTATATTCATGGTGCTGTGTCCCCAGTGCTTTGTACAAACACTATTGAAGGAAACCTACCACAAGGAATGCACGGAGGCTTTCCTGATGGTAGATTCCTTTCTCTGTTTAAGCCCTACACTGTCTTTATCTAATCTTTCTCTCTATTTAAATAAAAACTTCATTTTTTAATGTAAATGACCATCAGGGGCTGCGGTGTGTGGAGTAAGCTGGCCAAGCGCTGGGTGATAAGGCTACCTGTGCCTCTGTAGCCTCAGAAATCTTACCTCCATGCCCACCCCCGGCGTTCTTCAGCTCATGCACGTGCAATAACTTCCGGTTCTTCTATGAAGTTCTGCGCATGCTCCAGAGAAGCCGTTAACGAGCCAGAAGTTATTGCACATATGTGGGGGCTGCAGAACCGAATAGTGGCGCTTAGCCTGACTACCCCACGCCCAGTAGCCTCTGAAGTTCACTTACATAAAAGAAAGATGAAGTTTTTATTTTGTTCGATGGGGCGAAAAGATTAGATAAGCACAGTGCAGTGCTTAGAATACAGAAAGGAATCTACCATCAGTTAGTCCAGCTATGGTGAACCTTTTACAGACCGAGTGCCTACAACCAAGACCTACCGTACTTATTTTTACCAAAGTGCCAACACAGAAATTGAATTTGTGATTCATACTCCCTGTTCTGTCACAGCTCACATTCATATCAGCACCCTGAGGACACCAATATAGCAGAAAATAGAAGAAATTTGGATGATCATTGTAGCTTCCCTCCAGGGTCCCATAAACAGGAAGAATTGTCAGGGCCAGAGCAGGAGCTACAATGATAATCCAGATGTGCCCACACCTTCCCACTCCCCCAGTAGTCCCAGGTAGCACTTTCACTTTAAAATAGCTCTGTGCACAGCAAGTCATGGGGTATCTGGGACTGCAGAAAGATACCGGGAGTCCTCTCTGGGTATGGCCTGAGTGCCCGCAGAAAGGGCCCTGAGTGCCACCTCTGGCACCGTGCCATAGGTTCGCCACCACTGAGTTCGTGTATTCCAAATTGTAGGTCTCCTATAAGATTGTATTCAACGATTTGTAAAAAAAAAATGTTCACTTCTTTGTGACACAATGAAAATGTTGATGTCCGCCAAGGATTAAAAACATGCAGCAGAATCTCAATTTTGTTTAATGGTGTAAGGGTATGCGCCCAGGAGGTTTGTGGCTCAGATAATGAAAGTGTTACCGCTCTCTGAGACAGAAGGAAATTACTTTCACGTAACTGGCAACCAGAGATATAAAAATTGCAAATAGCAAAAAGACAAAAAAAAGCAAGGCACAAACCCAAGTCTCAATATCTAACCGCATTAAGGCCAGCGGTGGACCACACATCAGTGAATAAGAAGACAGCACTAGACTTTTTAATAGATCAGAGTGCATGGCAGTCATTTTAACGGACTGTGAAACTGATCCTTTATAAAAGGGAAGCTTCTCCAAGTCAGAACCGACTTCCATAAATCAGGAAGATGCAAGAAAAATAGATGCCGGACTATGTTACTGTACTAAATGTAAATCATTCTACCAGTATTTTCTCTGCAGTAGTAATGGTAGTATTACATAGCAATTATGCAGAGAAATTATGCACTCCAGTTTGGCAGAACGGAAAACAAAGGCGGTTTTCTACTTATAAAGGTAGTAAATCATTATGCCAGTACTGGTGATAAAGTATTGATTTTTTGATTTACTTAATTGTATTTGTTTTTACAACCACAGAAAGGAACTCCCCATAGAGGTAATGGGAAAGGATAAGCAGGCTTTGTGCAGCGTGTCAGCATTTATAATGAATATATATGCATACCATGCCATCCTGCTCCACGTCAGACTGGGAGGAAAAAAATTAACATGGAATCAAAGCGATGCATAAGCTTGAAGAGCCCAGCTTCATACTGAACACATGACAAGATCAGACAAGCGGACTGCCTCAGGTGTCATCTGACCCGTCCACTATTTAAACTATTTTCTCCTCAGCAAACAAGAATTCTGAGATCCATAGGAAGAAATTAGATAATGAAATGACTTGTGTTACACTGACCTGGGAGCCTCCAGTGACGGGGACAGTGCAAGTAAGTAAATTTCCAACAACATTCTCCAGGGATATACTGAGACCATCAGTGTGAATGGTGTAGATAAGACCTAGGGAGTCCTACAGGGAAAAATATTTCAATTTCAACATTTTATTACAGACATTCCAGGCACCAACAATTATTATCAGTATAGCATAATGATATATAATGATATAATACAATGTGAGTAAATGAAGGGTGTAAACTGTTACATACATCTCCATGTTATGCATTAAGTAATGGTAGCATACCTAGCGAGTTAATCTTTCTCAAGCAAAGGACACTCACCCTAAAGACTTCTGGATGATCCAGTCTTGAAACAAGTACAAGAGTCTTGGGAGCATAAAGCTGAGTTGCAGATGGCAATGGGGCATCTTCCTCAGCATCACCATCTCGCTGGTCAACAACATTCTATAAAAGGTAAAAGTAAGGTCAATAACTAATCCAAGCATATGGATAGTGGTTGTCATTACATCAATTACAGAACTTAATATCAACGAGGCTGGGGGCTTGCCACGTACATGCTTGGCCAACTCTCTTTGCACTTCTATGGGACTTATGGTGCTAACTACAACATTTAAATGAACCAAAGTTGATCAGGAAGTTGGGTATATCTGTTCCAAGAGATCAGACATCCATACACTATACTGGAAAAATATGTTCTTTGGGAACATAAAGTAATAAATTACGGTATACAGGAAGCAGTCGCGTGACCTATAGGTCCTGTTCACACTGGTAAATATAGTGGTCACTGTCTAATAATTGTTGCATCAAACATTTTGGGGCAGATTTATCAAGTGTCTGAAAGTCAGTATATTTCCAGTTGCCCATGGCAACCAATCACAGCTCCCCTTTAAAATATTCATGAGCACTGGTGAAATGAAAGCTGAGCTGTGATTGGTTGCCATGGGCAACTGGAAATATTCTGACTTTCAGACTGCTTGATAAATCTGCCCCTTTGTGTTACCAAATCTAGCTGTGACGATATAATGGCATCTTCACAACATACACTTACAAGGTTACAAAAGAGCACCAATTGTAAAACTGTAAAATGCACCACTGTGAGAAGTCCCTTTTAAGTGATCGATGTAGCCATTTATTTGCTGGAATTCACTTAAAAAAAAATCCCATTAATCCCAAATTTCATGCGTTTTCTTTTTTTACATAATGACACAACACTAGTGGCCTACCTACCAGGGAGGCAGAGGGGGTGGTTGCTCATGGCTTTGATGCAGTGATTTTGGCATAGTCCAGCTTTCCTTAGTAATGCATGTGTACAGACTTTCAACACACATGGATAACTGTGCACCTTCCAGGACCTGCTGGTCCTATAAAGGTCCCGAAGACGCAGCACTACATCAAGAAGGAGACAGGGCAGATGTGTCCTAATTTGAACATACTAGTCCTCCTATCCTACATTATGTGGGCAGAGCACAGTGATACTAATCCTATAGTGTAGGCATGGGCACAGCATGGTACTACTACTCTTATCCAGAATAGTACTACTTTTCTTATCCTGTATATTTGGGGACATCAGAGTACTACTAATGCCATCCTGTATATGGGCACAGGAAAGTGCTACTACCACTATCCTGCATATGTGGGCACAGCACAGGAAAAGCATCTACCACCATATTGTGGTACCCAGGTACACCAATGTAAAATTGTTGTACCTGGGTTGGGGGCCACTTGGGTGACTTTTTCCCAAGCCCCACTAACACCCCCCCCCCCCCCCCCAGCTATACCAGGTCCCTACCTATACTTCTGCACATTAATTTTTTGGATCAGTACATCAAAGTTAAGTCTTTGGACACCTACAACTTTTTCATATTTCCAAGTACAAAGCTGTGTAAGCAGCGAGTCAGACATTTTGATGATTTCTTTCTTTTTTTATTGTGCAAGATAATTATTTTTACATTTTAAAACATCAGGCACTTTAAGACACAGGTTAACTACCAATAATATGTTTTTCTTTTTAGGTTTAGCAATAAGAATGGGGATTCAAGACCTATATATTCTCTCTAATTTTTTTGTAGCCTCAGTGGTGGTAAAAAAGTAATAATAATAATAATAATAATAATAATTATTACCTGAGCACACTCCTCCCAAAAGGTGAAGCAACTACAGTAATGACGTTCAGAGTTGATGTCCGTTAGGACAGCGATGAAGAATGTTGGGGGATTCTTTTCAGTACACAATTGCCATCCACTAGGCTGACAGAACTATGTTAGTGCAAAAAATAAAAAGAAGAAAAATCATTTAAAGAGGTTTTCTATTTTCACTGGAGATCAAAGTTAGAGAACAATTTATGATCACTATTTTTTTTCAGAAATAATGTAATCTCCATTGATCAACATTTGATGGATTTTATTTGGTAGTGGTACACTAGAAGAGAGACACAATAACCAAAGTATACCAATATAAAACCTTTATTTTTCAAAAAACGTGATGATCAAATGTAAAGAACAGCAATGACTGTAGCACAGAGAAAAATTATAACAAAATTTTCTGAAGGTTACAACAGTCAGCAGGAAGCTTACAGACCTTTACTTTTAAATTACTTAAGCACATCTGCGGCTACAGGACATAACTAGACTACTCTCACTACTACCGTTTTAAAGCATGCGTTTTTAAACAGACTGAAAAGAAGACTACTCTCACTACTACCATTTTAAAGCATGCGTTTTCAGTCTGTTTAAAAACGCGTGCTTTAAAACTGTCCATAAACGGGACGTGTTGCATCACACTTATGCAGCCAGTTAAATAGGGTTTGTCAGATAATGAAGGAAATTGGCACCAGGTAACACCAACAACTTGCATGTATCTGAAAGTGTTCTCTTATTTTTGATCAGTATTCTTTTGCAAAAAAATAATTTACATTTTTATTCTGTGTTTCAAAATATATACAATTTATGAAATATTCTTTGAAAACTGTTATTTTACTCATAGGATTTATTAAAATATTTAGGAAATAGTTTGTTCTCTAATTTCGATCTCCAGTGTATGGATTTGGGCAAGTGCAGAAAACTGCAGGGGGGGATCCACAGCTCCTGTGGTGAGCGCCCAATCCCCTGCAGACTGTCAGTGATGATGTCACAATCTATGGCTTTAAATTTTACCAAGGATGTGTCCAGACATAATGAACATGGCGTAATCATGGACAGCCTGTGAGGATCGGAGCTTGGGGGGGGGGGGGTCTTGAACACTAGTGTTTTAGTTCTTAACACTACACAGCAACTTGGTGATGTAAGAAGGCACATTGAGAGAAATAATGGCAGAATAATGGCAGAATATTGTGAATATTTGGCATTAAATTCTTAATAATCTTGAAAATGCTGAGTTTGTATTTAAATTGTTTTATGTGGATACAATACTTACAAGTTCAATGCCTTGGGGAAAGGGATTATCTTCCCAATCTTTCTCTGGGAACCGTTGAAGAATCCTGCCCTGTCCTATGCTGCTGCCTAAAGAGAGAAGAATAAATTGGAATCAAGCATTGCAACCAAGCATAATAGTTCCTAAAATATCACAAAGAAAGATTTAACAAACATATTGCCATGCAGCTATACTATAAGGCAACATGCACATAAATGTGGCTGATTTTCTTCTGTGCCAAGAATGTCTGTGTGTCTGGGTTGTTTTCACTGTACTTCAAAGGTTGCATCAGTGAAAACCGATGAGTATCAGAAAGGAAGAAAATAGCACATGCATGTATATAATATTTGTGTACAACTGAACATTGTTACATTACAAAATTGTGTACGGACTGGTTACTTAAAGGTGTTGGTCACAAATATCAGATGGTGACAATGATGACAGTAGTTGGAAGGGCGTGGCAAGGATATCCACACACATTCATTATAGGTGGACTCTGGTGTTCAGGGAGGAGGCCTGCATACAATAGGAGAGGTTTAATCTGCCTACGACACTAAAAAACTGTGACCACCACAAGGGTTTTAGACAGTTTTCTGGCACTCCTACAACTAGTTCTACAAAAGGGGAGTGAATTATGAAAGGAGTCATTGCATTGCACCAAAAATACTGCTGACCTGACTGAATTTTGTCCTAGATTTCTGGCGTAAACTAAGCCAACTAATAAGTGCAAAGTACTTATTATCACCCAGCACAAGGCATTTATATGGATCTTGTGCAGTATTACACTGTCTAATCTAACTCTGCACAGTCTTACCTTACCACACTTTTCATAAATCTGCCCCAATAAGTGGAGGTTATCGCTGTTCATCAGGGGATAAGCATTCACACTAAAAGCTGATAATCTGATGAATTTAGCAAACACTCAGTACCAGATGAATACAATATTCAGTAAGCAGCCTTTCCAATAATCAGCACACACAATATTGTGCACAAGCAGCTGATGCCACAGAGGATACAGATACGGCTTCCGGTGATGATTCATTACAACTACCTCAGGTGTCAGAAACCACTACCGCTTCTGCAGACATTATCTGATACAGAGACACCCTGCTTAATATTGTGAATAAATCCAAAGCAATTTTAGCGCTGAGAAGCTGTGTTAGAATACCAATAAAAGCCTTGTGGTCAGCAGGGTTTTAGGTGGAATGTATTTAGTAAAAGTTTTATACAATAGAATTATACAAGTCAAGGTATGTAGTAGCTATAGAAGCGTGGCCCCCATGGACAACTTAAAAAGAAGCCATACTATCCATGACTCTTAACATATCAAGAATAGCATACGTAGTCATGAGAAGCAGAGAAGAAGTAAAGTAGAGAAGTAATCATCTGAAACAGATTGTAGCGCACTTGAAACGCAATGTGTGAACACAGCTTTAAGTCCTCCATCCATCGGAATTTGTCTAATGCATCCCCCTACATTTCACTAGATGGAGGTAAGATAGAGTTAGAGTGATCTAACTGCACCAATAAAATAGTGCAGAAAAACCTTCTCAACTTTAACATATACAACCTGGTCATTTATGGACTCTGTTGCATAGAGGCCCTGTACAAAGCAATGTACAATGCCATAATGTCGTACCAAATGGAAGCTACTCTTGTACATTCCCAATAAAAGGCAAGCAGGGTGCCTGTGTCAACTCTGCTGTTGAAAATGGAGTCTGTCGAAGAATAAGCCACTAAGAAATTCAGAACTTGACCCTATGGAGGACAACCCCTGATTCCCAGTAAACTTACAAACAGTAAAACAACGTAAAACGTTAACATAAGTGTAATTCTAGACGAGTCAGAAAGGCTGCAGTTATCAATTGTCATTTCTGAGGAAACCAACGACAAGTAAAAACTCATGAAGAAGTGACACAATGTGAAAAAAAAATTAATTACTTTGATTATTAAACTTGATTTCTGTCCAAGAGGCATAGAATTGCCCCACTGACGGTAGTGAAGGAGTCCCACGACAAGTCTGGTTTTTTGATACAACCCTGTGAGTAGCATTTTGCTCCGCATTATATTCTGCTAGAAGTAAACTGTGTGACATCCATGCCAGAACTGTCACCCGCAAGATGCGACTGTCCCAGGCAGAGCCTGTTATTCTGGATCTCATTATCTCATCGTAAAACAGATAAAACTCTGATTCATCATGGCACATGGGCACCACACAGGTCATTAAGGGGATGGTTATTAAAGGAAACCTACCACTTCCGATGTTGGTTATAAGCTGCAAATGCTGTGCACCAGCACAGGCTGAGCTGGTGCTTATTTTGGTTTAATGCTTTACATCTGTTTAATAACATAACGAAAATAAGCGCGGGCACCAGCTCACCCTGAGTTGGTGCACGGCATTTGCAGCTTACAACCACCATCGGAAGTGGTAGGTTTCCTATAAGGGGAATGGCAGCCCATACACAATTCAGTCATTTCTACACATGAATGCTCTCAGTCCCCATGACAGGCATATACATAAGGGCAAGATCACACCTTGAATTTTGCAGACTGTTATAAAACAGCAGACTTTAAAACCATTTTCTACATATTGATGGCCTAGGAAAGGAGTCAAGAGAGTAAGACGCAATATTTTACACACACAAAATAAGACGCTATCCTGCAGCACCATTACATCACCATTCCAGGTTTTATAATCCAACTTGGATTTTTTTTTTTTTAATTTTATTTATTTTTATATTTGTTGGTTTTACCCTGACAGTTCACACCATATTTTGGAACTACATTACATTATTTTGAGTGATATTGTTCAACACCCTCTTTTGCATAAATTATTTTTGACGCAACCAAAACGCCACATGTGAATGCACCCTCAGTAGTTGATCAGTGTGGAGAGGGTCAGACACCAGGCAGCCACACCAGCTGTTGATCATCGAATATATAGAGTGTTCTGAGCATAAGTAGTTTCCACTTCTAAGCAATAAGTGCCATAAGCTATGGAGATTAATATACAACTTAGACCACGTACCGCGTATCAGGAGGGAGGTACTAAGCTGGCGCTCCAACCTGGGACCACCAACCTGACACTAGAAAGCTTAATAAGCTTATTGGTTACTCAATGTGGAGGTGACAGATGCTGGAGGTGGTGAAAAAGTATTCTATAAAAGGCAGAAAGGCCTGATTACAAAAAGGAAACCATAATATGTACTAAATATTGTAATGAAATATAGTGTAGATACAACTGCCGGCAAATGTTGTACAAGGTTGTGTAGCTGGGTTTAAATTATTGATAACGGAGCAACAACTTCATACACAAATTTCCACAAATGTGCACTGGTAGTGAGCCTAGTGATTGTGTAGCGCTCTCTTCATACACGCTTCCTGAATGCGTTCTAAGAATGAAGACGAGTGTCTGAAGCGGACAATCACCACAACTAGCGGCAGGCTCTGTACAGGAAGAGGGATTGGGCCCCCCAGAGGTTCCTGTACATCCCCCATCCTGCATTCTGTCCTGCTCAGCAGTGGAGCTCATACCAGCCCTCAGGCAGGAAACCAGTAACAGAAAAGAGGAGTCAGAAATGACATGATGTTTACCAAGTAAAACAGACAGCAAATTCTCCTCATCCCGAAATGCCTTGCGTGTCCCAGCTGCTCAATTGTCAGTGACAAATATACATGGCAGTAAAAATCTGGTGTCCCTAATTATTTATAATCTATATATAGCAAATGAAATCCACTGTTTCAGCCTTGTCAAACGTTCAATACAAAGGTTATTACAATAGTATATAAAGGAAAAAAAAAACCTCTTCAAACCAACAAGATTAGAATACATTGTACATTTGAGATCGGCAGTGGTCTGGCTCTTATAACCTGACTGCCTTGCATGGAGTCTCCATCATTAGGACTTTAAGGTGCTCCCACACATCGTGTGCCTGCATTTTCAGTCCGTTTAAAAACGCATGCGTTTTTGTATGTTTACCATGGGTTTGGCTGCTTTGAACCCATTTAGCATCATTTTTAGAAGTGTAGGCAGCTGTGAAACAGATTAAAACCAGCCAAACACATGGTAAACATACAAAAATGCATACGTTATCAGTGTGTTTAAAAACGGTCCAAGAACGCGACAAATCGCTTCCAAGTATACTTTCCTGGACAGGACACTGAAAATAAGCTAACCTTTTGTCACTACTGCCACTATATGCCCTTAAAGTCTTATCCATCTAGAATTCATGCAGCATACATATCATCATTTAAATAACAGAACACTATGGGGAGATTTATCAAGCTGCCAAGGAGTAAGAATGTGCGTAGTTGCCCATGGCAACAAAATACAGCTCCGCTTTAAAATATTCATGAGCACTGGTAAAATGAAAGCTGGGATGTAATTGGTTGCCATGGCAACTAAGTACAATCTTATTCTTAGGCAGCTTGATAAATCTCCCCCTATGTTTTACCCAGGATTGCCCAATTGTTATGGCTTCTTCTTCAGTTCAGAGGACTGTACCAAAAACATTTTGACTGCTGTCCTCTTTTAGGTCATCGCCGACTGTTGTGCTGGCCATGCCAACATGACAAGCAGGCAGCTCTGTCATGACTCACAACTGCACTCTGAGGGTGCGATCATTTAGTAGCACTATGATAGCGTAGAGGGCACATGCCACAGTCTGATTGCATATGTATTTCTATTGAAGCGCATGCAATAGGTAACCAGCAACCGGTTTCTTGCAGTTCAACAATACAAGACATCGGGTGGTGGTTACCGATTGCATATGTGGAACACAACAGTGCGCTTTCATTGTGCTTATCAAAGCTAGCACACATGTACCTGTGTGGTATAGTGTGTTGTGTGTGTGAACATGGTCAATGCGTTAATCAGTTACTCCTTGCATCATATATCACTATATTCCTTCAATCATGATTACAGCATTGTGTGCAGCTACTGACATTATTTGTAAAGCACTATCGAATATCATTGTGCTACAGCCAGATTTTTTACAAAAACAATCATACAGCAATAAGCTGAAGACAGGAGGATACTGGGAAACAGGTCCATGCCCGGCTGTACAGCGTTCAAGTGAGAGAATTATCCTAAGCCAAGGAGGTTAACCGTACACCTAAGCTCCCTGAGATAGTATATAGTAATCCGCATAACAGGGATAAGTATACACCTTGGCTGTCAGTGTGTCACCTGAATTTTACTCTCTCTTATCTAGGATGTTAACTTTAGCTAATGGTGCAGTCTGTTTGAAAAAATGTACTTAGAATTAGTAAATCAACTTCATCTTTTGGTAAAATAAAAAATAAAACTTTTTTTTTTGAGACTTGAGGAGATTGAAATATTATAGTATTATAATAGTCACTCCAAAAGCCTAGGATTGCTGAGGAAGGAGATGGCATATATTTCCAGGACACAGCTAACTCGATAGATGTGTGACTGACTAACCTCGTGTTAACCGGCTACGAAACCCAACAACCACTTCCATACTTTTGGATTTCTGGAGAGCTTCTGGTAGCAGCATGAGGACAATAAATTAGAATTTTCCATATTTTTTTCTTTTACAGGGGGTGCACAGGTAGCAGGTACATCTGGATACTATAGAAAGTCAGTGTAAGAAATGGTACTAAATAGGTGGAGGACCATGAAGAAGTGCTGAGGGGGCGGGAGGGATAACCATGTACTCTATGTAAAAATAAAAAAATAGCTTCTGAAAGACAATGTAGCTTTGTAATAGTGACAGGCGCTTCCAGGGAAGGAGAGCAACAATAGCAGGATCTGTTCTTACTTCTCACAAGCATACCTGCTGGAAGACACTCAGTAATCCTTCTATGACTTGATATATTGGATACTTTTAGCTGCTTCTACTGTAGCTGAATCAATGTTGTTAGCGTCTCTGAAACTAAAAGCCACAACCAAGACAGAACGATATGTATGTCCTAAATGGTTGGAGCACTTCATTTTTTTTTCATGTTTAAAGTTTTTATTATTTTCAAGAATAAACTTACAAAAAGGTAATGCAATCAAAGCACTTTAGTCACACAGGAGTCACAAAAGCCAAACATAGGAGGACTAAAATAGAGGTGTGATGGAACAGAATGGAGAGAGTCTAACCAGGCCCATTCTAGGCCGAGGTGTGGCAAATCTGCGCCAGATAATGCGCCAAGGAAGTGAAGTTGGTAAAATAAGGATCCTCTCAGGGCCAAGTTCAACAGGCTCTCCATACGGTAAAGTTAATTAACTCTCTGCAACCAGTTTCAGTATGTGCTGCAGGAGATACGCCCTGTACTGGCCAAGGGAAACGTCATGGTGGTGCCAACCAGGATCATCACTCAAAAGCCATCTGAAGCATCTCACTTTACATAGACCAGTGATGGCGAACCTACTGGCACTCAGAGCTCTTTCTGTGGGCACCCGGGCCATCGTCCCAGCACATCAGACAAGACTCAAATAATCTTCCTGAAGTTCCAAGCAACGTAAAAGATGCTGCTTTCAGTCATATTTTCATACTTAGGAGGCCAATATGATTGAAAGTTGTTGAAAAACAGGGAGCAATAAGTTACTGCTTTAATTTTTGGTTGGCACCTCGCGATAAATAAGGCTGGTCTTGGGTTGCTTTTTGGCTCGGCTGCTAAAAGGTTCGCCATCACTGACATAGACTATGAATTCACTACTGCAGCCTATACTAGCCAAAGGGAACATCATGGTGGTGCAGTAATACCCAGCCAGAATCATGACTCAGGAGCCTATGCATCAATTATCAACATGATCCCTCATGCACACCAACAGCAGTAAAACCTCAGACACACAATGGCTAGCACACTTTCCCATGGATTGCTAGAAGTTCATACCCACGGTCATGTTTTCCTCTGTCCCATGTGTTAGTTGCAAATAATAGAGCATGTCCTATTCCTGCCCTACCTTGCCGCAGTTTCAGTGCTGAAAACACTAATACAATTGTGACAGGTGGTTCACACAGCTTGGTCCACTGGACCTATACATGGAACTATACAGCGTGCAACTATGGAATAAACAAAAAAAGGTTCCTCTTCATGCGCCAGACAGCTAATAACAGGGCATCAACAGCCATATGTATGAAGCCTTAAAAGAGAATGAGGACGTGGGTTAGCGGCTTATTTTACATTTGTCTGCATGAATCCTAAGGAATATTAATCAAATTCTATACTTTAAAGCAAATTGACTACATTTTTTCTGTCGAGATCTAGTCTGCCTCTCCATTGCCATGAGTATAACCCAATTGTATTACACACACATATTCCATTTATTACACTGAAGAGCCTAATTATAACACAATGAATATTTATGTGCTAGTAACTACATATAATTATACAGCAACAAAATGTAATCCATTATATAACTCTCCTCATTCATGAGCTCCTCAAAATTAACAGGCTTGGTTGAGTTCCTAAATATACTGTGCCTCATGATAGTATACAAAGTATTAGAATTGACTGTCTGACCTTATGCCAAGCCTTCAATAAGAAAGTGGTGGTCTAGTTTAGTGTCACTGCTTTCCAGAACCATAGTTTATATAGTTGCTCTGCGCCATTCACTAGAACAGTGATGGCAAACCTTTTAGACACCAAGTGCCCAAACTACAACCAATACCCACATATTTTTCGCAAAGTGCCAATGCGACAATATAAGCAGTAACTTATTACTCCTTGCTCTGTCACAGGTTTAAATTGTATAGGCACTTGAGGACACCAATAAAGTAGTAAGAAGGAGAAGAATATTGGATTTTCATTGTAGCTTCCTTCTAGGGTCCTGGGCTGCCTTGGACTGCAAGATACCTCGAGTCCTGTCTGGTGAACTCTGCGCTGGGGTGATGGCGCGGGTGCCCATAGAGAAGGCTCTGAGTGCCTCTGGCACCCGTGCCATAGGTTCGCCACCACTGCACTAGAATAAGAATGGGCTGCAGAGAATGGTTCTGTACAAGCAGAGACAACCCCTGCCAAATATGTGTTGCTATGTCTGGTAGACAATGATGGACACACTCCCTTGTGGAACACTTTGTGCTCTTCAGTCAGCTGATCGGTGGAATGCTAGAAGTGTGACCTCCACTTATGTTCATAATCTCATTATTACCCTCCGTTGTTATGATAAGTCAGATATTTCTCGACTTATCCTTATAATGGAGGGCAAGTATGTATACCACTAAATGCTCATACAGTGAGATATGTTGTTCTGTTCCACCACCTTTCCCAATAGGATATATGGATAGTTACAACACTGTGGACCTCCTAGGGCAGTGATGGCGAACCTTTTAGAGACTGAGTGCCCAAACTACAAACAAAGTCCACTTATTTACTGTGAAGTGCCAACATGGCTTTTAAACCCCCCAAGCCCACCAATACAATGGAAAGAAGGAGGGCAAATTCAGACTCATTATAGCTTCTCTCCAGGGTCTCTCTGTAGAGGAAGAATGGTGGTCCAGCAGGATGACGTCCAAAGATATTGCAGTTCTGTCAACACCTTCTCACTTTTCCCGCAGTTCCAAACAGCCAATGAAGTGTTGCTTTAAAAAAACGCTGAGAGCAGCATCTCTTAAGTTGCTTGGGACTTCAGGAAGATTTGGTGGATTTGATCATATTTGGTGAACTCGGGCAATGGTCTGAGTGCCCACAGAAATGGCTCCGAGTGCCACTTCTGGCACCCGTGCCATAAGTTCGCCACCACTGTCCTAGGGTGTACACTCAGCAGAGGCCAGAGATAAATGCCATAAGTTGCATCTGTCCCCCATAGTCCTCTTCCCTCCAATGGCCTCTGCTAAGTGTATACATTGCTTGCTACATTGCTTCCCTGGCGTATGCGCCGAACATATTAAAAAATAAAAACAGGTGTAAATGCAGACTTACCGCTGCAAAGTCAACAATGACTGACCCATTGCAATTAACTGCAGACATATATGATGTTTTCTGGATATGAGATGTAAATGTCTGTCATTTGACTGTATAGCTTTCTTTCTAAATAAAAAACATTTCTTCAAGACCTACCAGCCAAAGGACCTGCGCATGTAATCTCAAGATTATATCTTGCTAAATCTGGGTTTCATATTTAAACAGATGAACATGGGACAGACAAAATAATTTTGCAGGCCACAAATTGTGCAACCCTGGCTTTACAATGTAAACACTCTGACTACAATTATTTATCGCACAAACCTTTGGTCAACATTCACCAAGTCTGGAAAAGAACAGATCTGTCCCGCAGAATGTACACACATCCTGTATTGTTGATCCAATCAGGCGTCTGCTCACCACAGGACTTTGTAATGCTAAGTATAGAAGTAACACACAATACAAAATATAAATATATATAAAAAAAACCTAATCAATGCAGACAACTGCTTAACTTATTAATGACCAGGCCCTTTTTTTGTTTTTTCGTTTCCCTTTTTCATTCCTCACATACAAAAATCTGTAACTTTTATTTTTCCATGTAAACAGCTGTAAGAGGGCTTGTTTTCTATTTCTATTTAATATTTGATGCAGTGCACTGGAAAGCGTAGAAAAAAATTCAAATGCAGTGAAATTGGGGGAAAAAACGCATTTACAACATTTTCTTAATAATAATTCATTCATTTATACATCGCACACAGATTACGCAGCGCTGCACAGAGCTTGCCAAATCAGTCTCTGCCCCCATGGGGCTCACAATCTAATCAACCTGCCAGTATGTTTTGGAGTGTGGGAGGAAACCGGAAGGACCCAGAGCAAACCCACACAAGCACAGAGAGAACATACACACTAATTGCAGATGGATGGGACTTGAACCCAGGTCCCCAATGCTGAAAGGCTGTAGTGCTCACCACTGAGCCACCATACTGCACCTAGTTTTCTTGTGGGCTCGGTTTCTACTGATTTTTCCGTGCGCTCAAAATGACATGTCTTCTTTATTCTTTGGGTCGGTGCGATCACGGGGAGGCTAAATTTATGCAGGTTTTATTGTGTTTTAATACATTAAAAAATGTAAACAATATGCACAAAAAATCCTTCATCTTCTGGCACTAATGACTTTTTCATGCTTTGGTGTACAGCACTGTGTGACATGTAATTATTTTTTTATCAAAATGAGCATTCCATTGCTACCATTATTTACTTTTTGATTACTTTTTATTACATTTTTTGTATGTTGAAAAAGTATATACGGTAAACTCAAAAGTAGCGTTTGGAGATTTAGGCAGTATTTTCTGTTGCAGGGAACAACTGTTATTATATTTTGAGATATAGGACATTTTGGGACGCAACGATACCCAAGATGTTTATGATTTGTACGCTTTATTTTTATATAATTTCTAATATTGGAAATTTAGGTTTTAATATTTTTGCATATTTTTTTTACTATTTTTTAGACTTCCAAGAGTACCTTAACCCTTGGGTGCCTGATCACTTCGACCATATACAGCTTTGCCCATGATCTTAAAGTGTTTGGAGATCAGGCTGAATGACAGGCCTGGGAGTCTAGTATAGACTCCTGGCTGTTATAGTAACTGATCGCACCGCCTCCCCCCCCCCCCCCCCCCCCCCATGACCTCACTCAGCAAACACCCACCTGGTACAGAGAGGGCTCAGTCCTCTCTTTTAGACTACGTATGGATCATGGTCCCTATTTTGAAAGGTGCCAATTTGGATGAAGGGAATGTTTTTTCAATGGGAAGGAGGTCATGTAACATATCATAGCCTTTAAAAGACCAGAATTGTCTCAGAAAAAGATTTAGTAGTTTAAAAGTTCTCAAAATCGAGATTCTCCTTCAGCTTCATAAGAACCGGATCCAGAACCTTCCACTGTGTTCAGCACCATGGACAACATGTCACATAGCTGTGCATCATAGGAAGCTTCCCAGGTGGTTGTTTCAAATTTCTGTGTTGATAACAATTGAAACATTAAATATATTGCAAATCTGATTATGGCAATCGATTTCTGAGACAATCCCTGTCTTCTTTGATCTGCTACATGACCAACTTTACATTGGAACAGTATGTCCTTGATCCAAGATGTCAGTTTTTAAGATGGTGGCCTTCTTCGGGACATAATCTAAAAGTCTCAACCCTTACTTGCTGGGGTATTCTGGTGTATCATTTCTTCTTTCATATCCCTTTCCTGGGACTTATGACTCCCTGTATATAACAATAGATAAATAAATTACATGTGCAATAGCAAGATGCTAGTGAAATCGTACAATTCTTAGAAATCCAACCTGTGGCTGCTCTCAGTATATTTATTAATTAATATATACAATGAGTAGACAATTGACAGTACAAGAAAAGCATATATACTTTGCTCATACACTAAAAGCTATACAATCTCAAAAAAGTGTGGGTGGAGGCTGCAGAGCATTTCCTCCATTCCTTTGTGGTTACTCTAACATTGAAGAGTTAAAGCCTACACAACAATTTCCTCTACAATGCGAACAGATAAGGCACTGCAACCACATAGGTCATCCTTATAGTTCTTATTATACAGACCCACATTTCTCCTACAGGCAATTTTGCTGCCTGTGAAGTACATAAAGAGACATAAGAAGGCAAGTGTAGCCAGTGTAACAAATAGCCCCAATGCTGCCCAACAAAACAAGATGAGGAAGAGCATCTAAAATGAAGAGGGAAAACCTAGAGATGGTGGTGGACATAAAGCAAAGCATTTATAAGGTTATAAAATAACCTTTCTAGCTTTAAGCAGTAGCAGTATTATGTATTATGACAAGAAGAAGCCCCTCAGCAAGAAACCTGACCCCAAGGAAGTCTCACATACAGCATCGAAACCTTCAAAGTGCAGGTTTATGGTCGAGGTATTTCAACAAACTACTTTTTAGAGTAGAAACATGCCCCGCGTAATCTCCACTACTGTAAATAAGCCAGCGCAACTGGGACCTTATTGTATACACACCAGGACAAGTATTCACGCTATGTATACATCCTCCCATCATTGGTCCATGTCACAGAAATTCTTGACCTTATTGTGAGATAGGAGGGAAAGACATCCTACATTCAAGACTGTGTCAGGAAATACATGAATGTAAAAATAGGTTCAAATAAGACAGGGGCCCTGCTATTGCTATACCAGACTGTAAACTGAACTCCAGCATAAGAACGTTATTTTGTGTTATTATTATTGACAATTTAATGGTGACTCTTTATTTGTAAATGTTAATTTTACAAGTATCCAAGGCTATAGATATGTATGTGTTGCTGGTAACATAGTAATCAGTGTAGGTGATTTCATCCATAAATTCTCCTATTACAGGCAAGAAAGAATCATTATGCCTGTATCTGAAACCCACCAAAATAAAATGGGGCACACTTGCACAAGAAGGGGGGCAGAGCTCAAAAGGTTGATTTCATGATCTACAGCAGTAAGCAATAAACATAAGTCTGAAGATGCCTTTGTTCAGCAATGTGTGTATGGGATTGTCATAAATGCCACGCACTGCAATGCCACTTATCATGCAGTGGATTTACTGTACAGAATTGCCACACGGCAAATATGAAAGTAATCTGCAACGTGAGAAGGTAGCCGGAGAGAAGACTATTCCCAGAGAAAGGATTGATGCAGACGAATGTGTGCACTTTGCCGGCCGCAGACAAGAGAACATGATCCCTTGTTTGCGGCCTAACTGCAATCGGCATGCCCAGGCCGCGAAAACCGCAGCACATGCAGTTGGCCTGACCAGTGTGGTGGATGCCGCAATGAGCTGCAGGAAAAACAGGTAGCACGCAGCTCTATTATATGCTCGTGGGCATGAGGCCAAAAAACCCCAAATTTACTAAGTCATTTCAGACGGTGGCCCCTTCAATCTGTTTGGTGGTGGTGTCAATCAAATATCGATGAGTTTTTATTAGTGGAGTCCCAGAAAAATCCTCACTTTGCGTTCATCCTATTTGGTCTACAACCAAAAGTACAACTAAGAGGAACATAAAGGAAATTTAAAAAAAGGATGCATCATCTTTATTCTGTAGTGGGGGGGAAGGGTTTAAAGGTCTTGTTTCATGGACATTAAAAAAAAATATCAATGCTAGCTATTCTATCCCCCTTGCTAAGCTGGTCAGTCTCGTCATACATGAACAGAGCATCTCTCTGTTGAGGCTTAGATACCCTAGAGCTTTACCAAGATACAAACCAACATAAACATTCACCCGTTTAATAAACAGGACAAAATCCCTCACTGTGGTGCCCTGTCTAGAGAGTTCACTATAAAAAGTACTATATTCTGCAATTCTCCATCTAGACAAACGGCTTAAAGAGAACCTGTCATGCAAATTAACCCTCACAAAATAAAGCTTTCATTAAAAACTATGATTAAAAAGCATTCCCCTTATCCCTAAATGGTTCTTTTCCATGGCTGCAATGTTACAAAAATCAGTTTGTAAACTTCTATGCAAATTTCCTGATGAGTCATGCCTATTCACTTGCAATGTCCTGCCTCCTTGTTCCTGATTGACAGGTCTGAGCGCTACGATATTCTGATGTGTGGAACATTGAGAAAGAGATCCTTTTACACCATTGTGCACTTAAAGTCATGTGACCAGGATGATATCATCTATGAATCCCATCACATGAAATCACAGCAGCCTCCAATGAGGATGGGGAGGAGTAGAAGTCTATGAAGGCTGCCTTGATTTCATGTGATCAGATATATGCATGGGGTACAGTTTGCTAATGTTAGGAGGCTAAAGGACCTGTGATGATGTCCCCCTGCTCACATGACATACTGATAAAAAAAATCATTTGACATGGGGAGGAGTAGATGGGAAGGGCTGCCAGAGCACGATACGCCCCTCTGATGCCAGGGAATATTCGATAAAGTTGATTTATGTGTATGTAAGGGAAACAATTTTTAGCTAAAAGAAGGGTGTCAGTTTGTTAATAGTACTCTATGGGAACCTGTCACTAGCTGTTTTTGTGAAAATGTGGTGACAGGTTCCCTTTAATAGTAGACACTTCCTAATTCTGAAGAGGATTTCTGTGCATCACTGATCTGACACATCAAACCCAGCAAACTCTCCGTACACCTCAATGAGTCAGCTTCACACCATTTCAGCTTTGGCCATGATGCTGCTGTAAAGCATTTCACTAAATGCTGATACTAGAGGAAGATGAAGCTCAGGAAGATGACAGCCACCATGACCACAGACAGATAATAAAAGGACAACATTGTGATCCTGACTCTGTCCTGCATAAATCCTCATGACAGGTCTCTTTAATAACCCAGCGAATAACAAAATGTTACAACTGCTGCATAACTATAGTCACAAAATAGCTCCACATAATTGCAACTCATGATGCTGCAAGAACATAGCCTTAAAATAGTACCATGTAATTACCACTCATAATGCTGGAAGAACATAGCCATGAATAGTACCATGAAGTAGCAATTCATGATGTATATATTATGGGTCTATAAAGGATTATATAATAAAGCACATTGGGAGAAATTATTAAAACGAGCGTAATGAGCACCAACCCCAATTCTCCTCCTGCTGTCGTACTACACGTCAGATTTACCACGAGGCACAGCCGCGGCACAAGTTATAGAGCAGGTCATATTCCTGCCAGGTGTGCACTGTCCGTACCATCTTCAGCGGGTTACTAACTTCCCTGTCTGTAGCCCTTTAAATCTTAGTTATAAAAAGGAAGGTTTATAGCAAGTGCCATTCCTGCCAGTGTTTGTGACCAAGGAAGTCTGTATTCTGGACATTGACCTGTGAGTGGACCTCACAAGTGGAAGACACACAGGACACATACAATGAACCACGGATCTGTAGTTTGTAGCCCATAAAACTGAATTGTGCATGTAGTCTAAGAGTGATTGTCGCAAGATGTTGGAAGAGTTAGTGCTATAGTTCGCAAAAGAATTAGTTAAGATTCCAGGGCATCAATGAAGGAGGAGATGACCCAGACAACACTTTTCCTAATCACAAATTCTTAGATTTCTTATCACAAGGTTTCTAGTTATTAAAGTTTCTAGTTCTTGAATCAGGGACTGATTATTGGCCAATTGTAAAGGAGTCAGATAAAATAAAAGAATCAGTCTTTGTTTGAACTTTGGTTCAGTGACAATTATTTTATTATACTGTGCAATGATACATTTAATTTATTTACGCCTTAAAGGGAACCTGTCACCACATTTTCACTAAATGCAGAAGCCCTTTACAGCTGCATTGCAAATCTGCCTTACTGATTTTTTCTGGGCGTCTGATTTACAATATAATTGTGTGTTATAACTTACCTTGCACCCTGACAGAATCCTCTGTGTAGTCCTAGAGGTTGGGCTTTGGTTTGGATGCATTTAAAAAAAAACAACATGTGACTTGTCCGTGCTGCAGACTGCTCAGCTCTTGGCCCTACCTTTGTGCTCCTGTACAGGAGCACAATGGTGGGGGCTGAGAGCTGTTTTTTGAAATGCATCCAAACCAAAGCCCAACGACTAGGACTACACAGAGGATTCTGTCAGGTTGCAATGTAAGTTATAACACACAATTATATTTTAATGCAAATGCCCAGATAAAGCAGAAAGGCAGATTTGCACTGCAGTTGTGATGGGTTTCTGTAACCTATCTTTAGTGAACATTAGGTCCCTGGTTACAGGTTCCCTTTAATATTGTTGTAGTTATGGTAAATTTCATTAAAGATCAGAATGGTGTGGGCCCAATTTTTAGCACCTACCAGATGGTTGAATGGGCACGATACCCAAATAAATGGGATATAGTTACAAACCTGTACAGCTATTACTAAATAGATCAATGTAAACAAAGAGGTTTCTAGCTCTGCTGCCCCCTTAAACAGCCGATTGAGGGACTGCTACAAATGTGATATTAAATGCCTATCTTAACCTTAGTTTCTCTGATCCTAGAAATTGATATTATAAAGGTTTTTATAAATTGCTGTTCTGGGGGTCTCTAAAAATGAAAAAGAACTCATAGTTTCCTATGCCCCCCATGCCCATCACCGCGGGGAGCAAGGTGTATCCATGGCACGTATGCATGTATACATGCAGGTTACACCGGTACATGGCGGTACTCCTGCTATTGCATGTATACACACATCACCTCTGGCCTCTGCATGTAAGCAAAAACTGTAGACTCGTGTTGCCGCCAACCTCTGTATACAAACATGAGCTAGCTATGATGGGCACCAGCTGAGAACGGGAGGGGGGCTTGGCAGAGGTAAATATAAATTCTTTTTTATTTTTAGCGGCTCCCTCCCTGAAATTTGTAAAAAAAATTTAATCCTGGAAAAACCCTTTAAGGAACGTAGGCTACACAAATCATCAAGAAAATATTTACAAGACAACGTGACTGATACAATATAAAGTATAATAAAGATTCATTGTAAAGAGCCAAGAAAGGTAACTGCCCTTTAGCTAAGCTTGTTGCAGCATGGTTCTTTCAGTCAAGTCATTAGTTTTAAAAAGCAAGGGTTTAGGCTACCTGCACATGAACATATGTAATCTCGGCCGCCAGAGCTGCAAATGGGCAGGAATTGAAGCTGCTCTATAACTTGCAGCTCGGGCTGTCGGCTCCTAAACACAGCGCCATCAAAAACCTGTAAGGAGCCTATAGAAATACAAGGGAACATGTGATTGAATCAATAGCCTAAAATGTTTGCATATATGGACATTACACTGATGTGGCCTTAAAATATATATAACAGTTTAGTACCAATATTCCCCTACATAATACAATTAATATATGAAATCTACAATATAAAACGGTATATCCCGAGTTTCATTGTTCTCCCCTAACCACGGATGTATTCATTTATCTTCTATGAGATTGAAGAGGTTTGCTCGGCTATTTGAATGAAGAGACAGAAGGCATACTCAACCTGCCACTACAACAATTATGGAATACAGGAGTCCCATTCTCTTGAAAGGGGATAATAATGCAATTTGGAACAACCCTTCTACCAGAATAATGGTACAAGAAAACTACCTAGAGCAGTGCTTCCCAAATTTGCTAACATCAGTTTTTAGAAGACTTGAATCACACGAAAACCAAGAACAAAAGGGGCATTGAAATTGGTAAGGCTGTCACATGTACTAAAAGTTATTAAAAAATCCTTCAAACTTTACAAAAAAAAAGACAAATCAATGAAACTTCCCATTGCTGTCATAAAGAACACAATGAGAATGCAAAGTATGTATCAAAACATTTTTCCTTCCTGTTTGTATCTAAAATCATAGTTTCGTTCTAGAGGTGGAAATTTACTTGCCATGGATAAAAAGGATTACTATGAAGGAAAAGTTTGGGACAACCTCCACATAAAGCTTTAAAGGCACTATGTAGTTCAATGTATGGCATTCCTGAACACTTCTGCAATACAATATGCAATGAAGAGCAAAAACTAAGAAAACCACCCAATGCCTCATGTTACATACAGTATAAAAGCCCAATGCATGTCTAGAAGTGGCTATTATGGCGCTATACAAAATGGGCTGCAATGTGTTGCAAAAAATTCCCATTTATAAGCCTTCTTTCTCATTTCACAATATATAGGGTAGAAAACCTATAGGCAAATATGATATACCTTTAAAGTGCAGGATTTCTTAGTAAAATGCTTAATGTGTTTTTTACACTTCAGCAGCAAAACAATCAAAAATACACAAATGAAGTGCAACTTGTTTCTTTTGTGTTTCACTGCCTTCCCAAACCTTTAAAGGGATCCTGTCGTTTGGAATAAGAGTTTTATTATAGAAATTTTTTGGCATTGTGTACACTATTCTGTATGGGGACATTGGGGGGGGGGGAGAAAAAGGGTTCCAGATGACAGGTTCCTTTTAAAAGTAGGTTTGATGTACACAGTCTTTGGGGGACATTTATGTGCTGGTGTATGATGAAAGTCCCGCCCCTCTGGTGCACTTCGGTCTTCTGATACAATTGCGCTATTACCAGTAGCCATTTAGGCTTGAATGGTTGCAGGCTATAGCGAGTGTGTGAGTGTGGCATGAAGGGGAAAATAATCACAAATCCGGGCAGTTTGCAAAGAATTGCGATTATTTTAGGGCTTGTACGCCAGAAAACTGCCATATAAATCCTCATAAATGTCAGGTTTACAGGAACAACATGAAACAAAATAGACTATGGCATTGTGTGTTCTGATGAACGCCATATTATGGAGCCGTTGCCACTTATGTAACGCTTTTTAGCCATCAAACTCAACGTCTGTGGTTTAAAGCTATTCAACTTACATTAAAGTCCAGTGCAGTAAGAAATAGCATCTGCATACAGAATAGCTTAGGGAAAGTGAAAGTTCAATGGAAACACAAAGCATTTCTTAACAGCTTAAGATTGTGTGGGTTTTTACTCCTATATAATGTGCCCAGATTTTTCACGTCATCCAAACCCTCAGCAGACATACTGCTCACAATGCCATCTGCTTCAATATCACACAAACAACTTCAACTTATCTGCATGCTAGAAAATGTATCATTCCAGCCAATGCTATACATGTACGCCATTTACAGATAACAATCTAACTTCATATCCTCACTACTAATGAAGGGAAAACATAAAAGATTCTAACTGACTATGAAAGTAGAAAAGGAGGTATCTGCTCAGGGGTTCCCGTAAAGGGATTGGCCACAGATGCCTATTAATACCCTATCCCAGTGATGGCGAACCTTTTAGCCGCCGAGTGCCCAAGTGCATCCCAAAACCCCCCTTATTTATTGCGAGGTGCCAACCAAAACTAAAAAGCAGTAATTTATTGCTCCCTGTTCCTCAACGACGTTCGATTATATTGGCCTCCTGAGGACAAGATGGGAAATTTGCATCATTTTAGCTTCTTTCCAGTTTTTCTCTGTACTCAGGGAATCGTGGGGCCAGTAGGAAATCCTCCAAAGATAATTCTGCCCTGTCTAATCATTCTCCCTCTCCCCACATTCCCAAATAGCGAAGTAAGTATCACTTTAATATATGGCTGAAAGCAGCATCTTTTAAGTTGCTTGGAACTGCAGGAAGATTCTTTGGGTCCTGTCTGGTGTGCTGGGGTGATGGCCTGGGTGCCCACAAAAAGGGCTCTGAGTGCCGCCTCTGGCACCCGTGCCATAGGTTCGCCACCACTGCCCTATCCTATCAGGCTAGGTCATCAATAATTGATCAATACCCCTTATGCAACGGTGTCTGGCTGCTACAGGGGAACAGATTTAACTACTCCCAGCTCCATGCCCCGTGATTACATGGTACAGAACAGCAGATCAGTGCAAATGTCCCCAAGCAACACACCTATACTGTAGACTGTAGCTGCATCAAACATCTCTTGGCAAAAACAGCTAAATACCAGCCATTCCAGAAGCCTCCAATGATCAGATAATAGCTAGAACATATCTTTTATGTAGAGCAGATCTGCCGTAAAAACTGTTATTTTAAAAGGCTGGTCAAACAACTCCTAAACCCAGGACCTCAGTAGCAAGATGTGTATACAAAACTGACACCTAGTTTTTTGGATCATTGTCTGTGACCTAAGCAGTGATATGCCAATTGTCCAAAGATCACCCACTAAGGCATGTGTGACCTGGTGACATGCCTATAGGCCATATAGAACCAATAAGGCTTCAGCGATGGCTACCAACTGATCTGTGGGGGAAATGGGAGGAAAGTTGAGTTTTGTTTTGTTTTTTTTTACTAGCAAGGGATGGAAAGAGTGGGCATAGCAAGACTTCTTTGTGCTGATTTATTAAAGCATAAAGGGGTTTCCCCACCAAGCAAGTTAGGCCCTGTCCTATGGATAAGGCCTAACTTGCTGATCAGTTAGGGTCTCAGTGATGAGACCACCACAGATCACGAGAACAAGGGGTCCAAGGTACCTCTGTTAGATCCCTCTTCGCTCCCTGACATTAATGGAGCAGATAGCCACACATGACCATTCTCTATGGAGCTGATGGAGATTGCCGAGTGACAATGAGTCCAACTGGAAGTCCTTCGGACCCCTCGTTCTCATGATCTGTGGGGGTCTCATCACTGAGACCCCCACCGTTCACCAAGTTAGGCCCAATTATGTGGATAGGGCCTAACTTGCTTGGTTGGAAAATACCTATAATCTATATTCACTTGTTTATGAAATTCCAGTGTAATTTGAAAATGCAAAGATGCAGAACAATTGTATTCTATTAAGAGTTATTATATCTGAAAACTTCCTTGAGGCATCGCTGAGGACTACATAAACTAAATTATAGATAGAAATTTCAGTCACTGAGCTGTGCTTTTGCATTCTAAGCACATTGGTAAAGGGGATGTCACGGATTTCAAAAATAAATATATTTAACAGAGAATGTGTAATATGACAATGACTGTTATTTCCTTTCCAACCATCGCTGGCAGACTTTCACCTGTCCAGCAATAATGACATTTTGTGTACTCATCCCAGCCAACTACTGCGCCTAGTGATCTGTTATATCCGATCATTACTGCAGAAAAAGTGAAAAACAGGGAGCAATAACAGAAGTGGCAAAGTGGCTGACAATGAATAAGAAGAGGTGTAATCCTGCTTGTTTATAATTATCTACCCAAAATGAGGAGTCAAAGAAAGCTGGGTGGCCAGCCAAGATGAGGCTGTAACAGTGGCCATATCAGCCATTATCCAACTTTTCAAAAAATGGAACTGACTTTCCTATTGAAAAAATGATAAATTGCACTTACACTTAACGTGATGGAGCAAGAATATCTTCTTAGACCACAACATTATATTGGGGCTTTTAGATATTGCAGAAATTACTGACCTGATAAGGATCTAAGCACAAGACGTAAATCATTTTACTTTGCAGTGTGTTCAGGTTATTTTGCAGCATGTGTATTGGAAGTGAACAAATCCCATACACTATGCTGCCACTGTAACGTGCTGTCAGGTAGCTGACACACAGCTGGGACTGCTGAGACCAACAGTAGAATATGGCCCTGCAAGTCCATGAGGTGTCGCACAGCGAATAGGGAGTCCAGGTCTGTTTGTTCTGTATGGACAAACCCTTTAAGTATTGGACACACAGGGAGTGACTCCAGCACTGGTGGTAACCTTCTACGACATACCGTAGCAGCATATTGAGGAAGAAGATTTCTACCATCCTCATCCACATCCACATTATGTATCCTGCACCCAGTGCTTGTCATTCTAAGCCTGGGCTTATACAATCATATTGGTCTTTTCATCCTTACAGAACATACATGCGCTAGAAGGATCAGACACTACAAAGCTCTCCCAGCTGTGCTGCACTGTACTGGAGCAGCTGTAGTGCACAGGTGCGGAGTGTTCTGGGAAGACAGGTGAACACTTCCTGTTATTTGGGTACAATATGTCTCTGCATCATTAGCTCCAGGACTTGTGAGTCAGGTTACAGCAGAGGGGGTGAGACAAGTGCAGGGCACATGAGGCAATGGCTGGTACATGGCACACATGCCTGTATACATGACATGGCAGTGGCCGCCGCCACCTCCTCACACCCCCCGCTGCGCTCATCCTCCCCCATCAGCCCGGGTGTGCACTGATTCCCAGTCACTTATGAGCCCCCTCTCCCCTCCCAGCCCCGCCCATTCTCACCTCTCTTGTTAAGGTCATACCCCACCAGCAGGAAATAATCTGCCAACCTCGCCATGTCCCCGTTCCCCGGGCCGCTCTCTCAACCCCGGACTCCTCCCGCCGCCTCCGCCATCTTTCCTGCCAGCCCGGCCCGGTATTGCTCATGCACGGATCCTGCGCGAACGGGTGGGGTCTGCACGAACACGTCATGGGGCGGGGCGGTGTAGAGGTCAGGGGGAAGGCACAGCGGGTGACGTCTCCAAAGAGGGCTTCAGCCATTCGTCCCGGAGTCCACGGAAGTGGGCGTGTCCAGCGGGATGTAGGCGGCTCGGCGACAAGTGATAGGCTAATGAGGGGCGTCAGCTGCATCTGGGCGCTGTCATGTGGAAGTCGCAGTTCGGGAGTCAGAGCGGAGTGTTATTGGGAGGAGCTATGGGGTGACGTCAGAGCGGAGCCCTGTTCTGTCAAATGTCAGGGGCCGCTCCACGGGAAAGTGTTTGGGAAGTAGCTGTGATGTATGCCGCCAGCTGATTGATTCAGAATCATTAGTCATTCAGATTCCGCTATAACCGGAGATATCGCGCAGCACCGTACACCATGGAAGCTCCTATACCAGTGATGGCGAACCTTTTAGAGCCTGTGTGCCCAAACTTCAACTACAAACCACTTATTTATTGGAAGTGCCTTTTTCTTTGACAATTTTCAATCGTTCAGCCTCCTAAAGACACCAACGCAGTTGAAAGGAGGAGGGCAAATTCGTCTATCATTGTAGGAAGATTCTCCAGGAAGATTCTTTGAGTCCTGTCTGGTGAACTTCATTCTGGGGTAATGGCCTGTATGCCCACAGAGAGGGCTAAGAGTGCCATAGGTTGTCACCACTGTCCTATACGTACATGTGTATGCTTTAATCTATATGTGAGAGGAGGGGGGCGTGTCTCAGACTACTTCTGTACACTATGCGTTTGGTAGTCGGAGACCAGACCCTTTCTAGGAGAATAAAACAAGGTATTAGAAATCAGAGCACAATACGTTTCATGGATTACAGCTGTAACCTTTATTATGCATGGCCAAGCTAATGCACCATGTCGGTGCTCTATACAGAGAATGTTGTAGAGCAGGAGATGCTGAATATTTGGATGTATAGTATTTTATAATAGTTCTGTTATACTGCGGCTGGTGTATGATTCATTTATATTTCTGTTCTGTCAATGCTTCGATTTGTGTACAATATTTCTGAAGTTGGTTTGTGACATGGCTTTTCTAAAACACAACATCGACATTAATAAATAATTCTAGAACCCAGTATGTTCATTTACTTCCCATGGTTCAGCTAAGCATGAATGAATTGGTGTTCCTTATCTGTTGCACTAAGCTGAGCCATGTTTGTTGGCAAGCCTAAAATAGATAAGGTTTCCTTGGTACTAGAACTGATTTAAGAAGCTATATCTAGCACCAAGTCTAATCTTTATACAGAAGGAGAAACGAATGTCACTTATTTAAAGTGACGCACATGTGCCATATATTGTGTATGCTACAAAATATAGGTAAATAACAATAAATGCTCTCCTTAGTAAAGTTTGTACAATACTCAATATAGTATGGAGGGGCACAAGGATCACACTTACCTAGAGGTTTGTTTTACATACTAACAGCATTTTTTCCATAAGTCCTGCCCCAGTATTTCATTTTAAATTGTAACATTTTTCATCAATAACATAAATATTTGTCACTCTACAGTATTCATTTGCATTTAAGCATGTTAAGCATTATTCACCCCCAAAAAATTATTTATTAAAAGACAAAAGCTCAGTGTGATGGGGTTGCACAGAGCATATTGGGTGAAAGAGCTCCTGTAGCAGAAAAACATCCATCAATAAAAATAAGTAGGCAAAGAGAAGAGTCAAATAGAAGGAAAAGAATGGAAGGAGAATAGGGAGAGTAATCCCGTGCGGACAAACCAGTAATGTAACAATGTCTATTAGGAAAGTAGACTGTACTGGGCAGGAGTGGGCAAAGTCCCATCACGACAGCCAGGTGGGCAACAAATGAGCATGTCCGTAGTTGAGAATGGAGTTGAGTTTTTTTATTGATCATATACCAATTTAATATCCTCATGACCTCAGAGAAGTCATATCAAGGCCTTAGACCAGAAATGACTTCACCAGGAATAGTGACAGGAGGGTTCTCATCTGACCTTGATCAGGGGTTATCTCTGCTATTGCTGAAGTTAGTGTTCTTTCCTCCAAGTCCTGAATGCTTCAAGTGGTGGAGAGTGGCTAGTTCAGGGTGATTTCAATGTCTGAATGCTAGGCACCATGGAGAGTTTGGAGCTGCCACAGCCTTGTTTGGAGCCCACATTATAATAATGGCTCTGCTTCCAGTGTTCACCAAATTAGAGAACCCCCCCCCCCCCATCTAGGATGGCATAGACCTAGAGAATTCTGGGAGTTATTGGTCTGTGGTCATTATGTGGAACAATGGTGGCAGAAAGTCCAGTGCATTTTGTGGGACAATGCTTTCTTTTTCTCTAACATCCCCAATCTGTATGGAGGTGGGATCCTCTAAAGCACTGTTACATAGCAAATATGATACATCACTGCTAAGGAATGGGTGCATACACAGAACCATCTGTTTTTTTTTGTTTGTTTTTTTTTTAGTTTAAAATGAAAGTAGTAAGTAAAGTATTAGCAATGGTAAACAAAGTTTTTCCGGTTGCCTTAAGAATTATATAAATCTTTGTCTAGCTTTTTTTTTATTTTTAATGGGTTGAAGAGCAAAACGTGATACATAAAGCGTCTTTATAGAGTCAACCAGCGATGACTGGGGAGCCATTCATAATTTTTTTTTGTACAATCAAGAAACTCCCTGGAAGTTTAGTGAAGTAGGGAGTGGGAGTGACAAGCGAACACAGTGAACTTTGTAATGTATCTTTTTCCCTCACTGGTATTTATACTCCTTTCTTTCTTATCTGCTTTTTATGCTCAAATCTCTTCTGAATTCAGTCTTGCTTGCAAGACAGAAAGAGGTTTACTGAGTTATTAGATTACATAGAAGCATTATGCAGAGGAAAGCAAGGGGGTAGTGAGTCATGATAATCTCCTCCAACCATCACTTAGAAAATCCAAACTAGGACAGACTGCTAGAAATGGGTCATATATGTTAGATTGTGGGTCATATAAACTGGGTTACTTCTCATTTATACATAATGGGCTATTTAATTGGAAGCTGTCATTATAGCCTCAGCTCCCATTCACTTTTAATGGTGCTATTTTTCCAGGGCCATGCCTGACCACTATAGGGAAACGGAGCTGTGCACTTTGTTCATGTAGCATGAGGTTCTTGAAAACCCCTTTAAGCAACCATTGCGGTGGGTGATAACCCTTCAGGTTTTGGAGGTTGGAAAGGCAACACGTGTGTAACTAAAAAATTATTTCATAGCTACAATCCAAAAGTTGGCTTTCAGCTTTAGCTTGGTGTTTGTTGAAGATCAACAAACCTGAATATCCTTTAGTAAATATAGGGCGTGCTACTATTCACATAGATATCTGTTTCAAGCACTTGATATGAATACATTATTTCTCTTATTCTTAAAGGTCTCACTGCAATAGCATCTTAGTAATTATTACGTTTTCAAATTAATGTTTGCAAGAATTAGTGAAATATGCCAAGAGGACTGACTACAGAGTCAAACTACACAGACTTTGTAATCTGTAACCATTAAGACATATACTTTTCTGAGCTGTAAACGCAAAAAACAACATCTGCCATATAGAAACTGTACACCTCCGAATATGTGTGTATATGTAGCTATACTACCGTATTTTTCGGCCTATCAGGCGCACCAAAAATCCTTTAATTTTCTCAGAAATCAAAGGTGCGCCTTATATATGAACTTATACAGAAATGTACTACAGACAAGATGTACTGTACATTTACCAGTGTTTAATAGCTCCATCCCCAGAAATTTCCTGCACATTCCCACACAGTATACAGGGTTCCTAGCTCCTGAAGTGCCCTGGCACCACAACTAACATTGTGCCCATCCTGCCCTCCCCTAGCAGCAGTAAACAATCCCCCATACCTGACAGCCCTGTAACAGGGGAAAGAGAAGGAGCCACAGGAAACCCCACAGGAATAACACCCTGGCTGAGGAAGGAAGGAGAAGGGGCAAAGGGAGACCGCTTAACCCCTGCTTCATCACCCTGCATTAACCCCCAGCAGCCATACCTCTGAGATCGGAGCTCTCTGACACGCTGAAGACAAGTTTCCCGGGAAGTGTAGCTGGCTTGAACTGTGCACAGGTCTGCCACCTGCTGGTCATTTCTAGGTGCTGCATTTGATCCTGCGCCTTATACTCCAGTGCGCCTTATATATGAACCTAGATGTCTTAGCACGCATTTATTAGAGGTGCGCCTTATAGGCCGAAAAATACGGTAATTAAATTTATTGACAGCTGGTGGTGAGGGTCTGTTTTTCCCTCTCTTCTATGATTTCCTTTTATATTTAATTTGCTCATTAGTGGTCCCCCACCCACTAATGGAGGATTACTAGATGTGCCGGGATTGAAGTAGGCCCATCTCCCCATACTGGGTGGTACCGGTTGGACCTTAAGCGCCTGAGGACCTGTCGGACATGGATCTGGTTAGATTGAAAATCTGGGGAAAACACCAAAATGTCATCCAGGTAGACTATGACACAAGAATAGAGTAAGTCTCTGAAGATGTCATTAACAAATTCTTGAAAAACTGCTGGAGCATTGCAGAGTCCAAAGGGCATTACCAGATACTCAAAATGTCCGTCACGGGTATTGAAAACTCGTCACCACTCGTCACCTTCCTGAATACGGATGAGGTTGTATGCCCCTCGCAGATCCAGCTTGGTGAAAACCTTGGCACCCCGTAGTCGGTCAAAGAGTTCGGTGATGAGAGGTAACGGGTAGCGGTTTTTCACCGTGACTTTATTGAGACCGCGGTAATCTATACACGGACGAAGGGAGCCATCCTTCTTGGATACAAAGAGGAAGCCAGCACCAGCGGGAGAAGAAGACTTCCGGATGAAACCCTTTTGCAAATTCTCCTTAATGTAGGCAGACATAGCCTCGGTCTCAGACACCGACAATGGGCTTACTCGTCCTCGTGGAGGAGACATACCCGGCAGCAGGTCAATGGGACAGTCATAGGGGCGGTGTGGAGGCAGAACCTCCGCTTGTTTTTCTGAAAAAACATCGGCGTAGTCTCGGTAGCATGCTGGAAGATTCTTCAGAGGCTTGTCAACCCGGGTAGTTGGCAAGACAGATACTGGGTGAGGAACTTCTAGGCAACGAGACTGACAGTCTGGGCCCCAACGGAGAACTTCTCCCGTCTTCCAATTAAGGACGGGTGCGTGGCACTGCAACCATGGAAGACCCAGCAGGAGGGACGAGGTAGAGCGTGGCAGAACCAGGAAGGACAGACTCTCCTTATGCAGAGCACCGACTTGCATGGTTATCGGCTCAGTGCGGTACTGTACAGGGTCTGAAAGGACTTGTCCACTAACCGAAGAAATAACCAGTGGTTTGTCAAGTAGAACCACTGGAATGTGGTACCGGGAGACCAATGCAGCAACCATGAAATTCTGGTTACCGGAGCCAATGCTGAGAAGCACTGGAATCAACAGGCGTGGAGAAGCACTGTTTACACCTAGGGACGCTTCTCCCAAGAACCCTAGGTGCTGGCGTTTCCCGGGCGTTGGGGTCGGATAGGACAAGGCGCAAGGAAATGCTCAGGACTGCCACAATAGAGACAGTGGTGACCCTGGTGTCTTCTGATACGCTCCTGGGGTGACAATTTGGCCCTGTCCACCTCCATAGACTCCTCAGCAGGTGGTACGACTGGAGGCTGGAAAGATCTTTGGAAAGCTGCAGCTAGACAAGGAAGGCGTCGTGGACGGACTGGAAGCCGCTCAAAACGTGACTCCTCGGCACGCTCCCTGAAACGCACATCAATCCTGGTGGCAAGGGAGATTAGACCACTCAGGGAAGATGGCAGGTCACGAGTGGCCAGAGCGTCCTTGATAGGCCCTTCTTGAAAGCCGCAGACAAGGCCGTGTCGTTCCAGGAAAGTTCCGACGCTAAGGTACGGAACTGGACCGCATATTCTCCAACGGAGGAATTCCCCTGATGCAAACTCAATAAGGCAGACTCAGTGGAGGAGGCCCAAGACAGCTCTTCAAATGCGGACCGGAATTCAGATAAGAAGGCTGCCAGAGATGCTGTAACTGGGTCGTTCCTATCCCAGAGAGGAGTAGCCCAGGCCAGGGCTTTCCCGGAGAGAAGGCTGACTATAAATGCCACCTTGGATCGCTCCGAAAAGAATTGAGTCGGCATAAGTTCTATGTGCAAGGAGCACTGAGTAATAAAGCTCCTGCACATCTTGGGATCGCCATCGTACTTGCTGGGCATGGACAACCGCATTCTAGGTTCAACGGCAGGCAGATTAGTCAGTAATGGAGTCGTTGAAGCAGCCTCAGGAACCTGTTGCTGTTGCTGGTTGGCTAACAGTTGTTGCAGCATAGCGGTGACGTGCTCCAGCTGATCACGCTGTGCAGCAATCTGCCGGGACTGGTGGATCACAATAGTAGCGAGGTCTGGCTTGCTAGGAGATGGAACCTTGGGGGGATCCGTGGCCGGATCTTACTGTCAGGTGTGGATCCTCTGGACCACTGCAGACGATGACACAAGCCACTACCTGGGACCGGAGTCTAAGTGGTACCCGGTCCTCACCAGAGCCTGCCGCGAGGCGGGTTAGACAAGCTGCGGCATGGTACCACCAGGTCGTTCCTCAGGCGTGACTTGTCTGCAGTGGTGGCCAAGGTAGAAGTACAGAGACAGCAGACAATCTCGTGGTCGAAGTCCAGGCACAAGGTCAGGGCAGGCGGCAGAGGTGCAACGTCAGAGTCCGGTCCAGAGTCAGCAACAGGAGGTCCAAGCAGGAGGGTACTTGAACACAGCACATAGGACAGCAGCATGGAGGAACACTGGTACACAGGAACACGGAGGAGCTCAGTAACACAGGAACACGGAGGAGGTCAGGTACACAGGAGACACAGGAACGCAGAAGACACAGGAAAGCAGGAATCGCAGGCAAATTGCAGAATAGCTTTCTCTCAGGCTGTGAGGCACAAAGATCCGGCAAGGGTTTGCAGGAAGAGGCAGGCTTATATAGAATTAGCTAAATGGCCAGCGCCAATGAATTGGGCACTGGGCCTTTAAAACTTAGCGAGCCGGCTAGCGCCCTAGGAGACAGGGACGGCGGGACGCGCGCGGCGGGACGGCGGGACGCGCGCGGCGAGCCGCGAGAGCAGGAGAGGACGCCACGGGGGCCGGGGAAGGTGAGAGAAGCCGGCCACCGGACCCCGGGGAGGCATGGGTGCACCCGCGATCCAAGACAGGGATCGCGGGAGCACCCGTGACAGGGGTATTGCATATTTTAATTAGGGGTTGCTTTATATTAAATATTTTGTTAATAAGGAGCAGGGATGTCGCTAGGTCAAAAGATCTCCGGTCCGAGCCCTGGATCTTCTGGGGTCAGAAGGACATATGTACTGCTGTCCGGGCATTTCTCCACCACTCTCATCACTAACTGTTTGCTCATGTCATAGGTAGTGATGAGAAAGTGTGCATTAGGTGCTTTGCTTTCCCTTACAAGACCTGAAGTGACGTCATTAAAGGAGTTAACCCTCCTGTTGGGTCGGCAGAGGTGTATCTGCACCTGATATAATCAGACACCTCTAAGGCCAGATCGTATTTCTAGGAACACACTTTAACATCAATTGCATAGAAAGATCTTAAGGTGTGGACTATCAGGTTCCATTAGCCCACACACAAGGTAACTAACTTACTAAACTGCTGATACGTGTAGTGCTACCTTGTATTTACCTGTATATATATTTATATATATATTTAGGCTTGACAAAGGCTGAGACTACAGCCGAAACGTTGCGGGAGGTGGAATAAACACCCTTGTTTTTTCACTATTTTGGAGTGCTGCCTGTTTTCATTTCGCTGGATATCTACTACACTCTTACTGGTGAGAGTGAGGATAGCACCCATCAACTCTTTTTTTTCTCTCAAAGACTGTGCTGCTTTTTTTCCTTTTTTTGTATATATTTATATATATATATTTTTTTGTGTAGTGTGCCCTTAAGGCAATTAAATATAAAATCTAATCTGTGTTGTTCTTTAATCTCGATTCACGAACTGAATCGTCCGTGTATCTTGCTCATATACATGCTACGGGGTTGGTTCCTCACCCTATATAATCCTATTATGGACCGGGTTTATATTAAAGGAGAACTGGTGGTAGCTCCTTGGGTTGATAAGATTCTGTTTCACTGAGGCTAGTGAAAGAAGTCTTATAGCCATTCAGGGCTTTGATTTATTGTTGTGCCATATCCGGAAGTTGTGTGGACAACTTTAAATCACTTCCTGCGCCTTTTAGAACCTGTGCGTTCTGGTAGTTTCTATAAAAGAATAACTAAGTGACCTTGCATACCCTTCAGGGGTCCGAAACGTTGCGGTTTCCTTCACACATGAGGGGGTAACTGAATGAGGAGGGAGGGCATGAGGGAGGTAACTAAATGAGGAAGGGTGGACATGAAGGGGGTTGGGTAACTGAATGAGGAGGGGGATGTGAGGGGGGTAACTGAATGTGGAAGGTGGGCATGAGGAGTGGGGAACATGAGGGGGTAACTGAGGGAGGAGGAAGTGAGAACATGATGGGAAAAACTTAACGAGGAGATCCGGGGTCTGTGAGGTGGACATTACTGGGGTCTGTGTGAGGACATTACTCGGGGCTGTGAGGACATTACTGGGGGCCTTGTGATGAAATTACTTGGGGGCTGCGTGAGGACATTAGTGGGAGATGTGCAGGACATTACTGGGGACTGTATGTGGACATTACTGGGGGCTGTGTGAGGACATTACTGGGGGCCGTGTGATGACATTACTTGGGGGCTGTGCGGAACCTTACTGGGGGCTGTGGGGGATATAATGGGGGCTGTAGTGACATTTCTCAGGGTTCACACATGGCACTAGCATTGTCTTTACAAACGCAATGCTAGCTTCCAGGGACCGGCCTTGGCTTCATCGCAAGCGATCAGTAAACAGCGTCTGGTGTCTTTATTGTTTAAAAGCAGAGAAAACACCACGTGTGAATGCTGCCTTAGAGTATTTTGTGTTAAGGGGAACAGATGGATAACACTGTCAGGGAACCAAGATGTAGGGATAATGAAAAACAGAAGATATCTGTGTGGTGAGAGGAGAAGTGGTGATGTTGGACCTAATGGAGAAGATAGAGGACAAGTTACCTGCAGTCAGTGAAAATAAAGTAGGGATTTCTCCTGTGTTTTCTGTATCTGCTGTGAGAAAGTAAGAGGTATTGTGTGGGAAAACCGCTATCTGTCCTACAGGCAGATGAAATACATGTGGTAAAAGCCCTGGGTTTGTCTGCAGTAACCCAAGGGTTAATGCAGACATGATAAGCAGGAATAGTCTGTTTTGTCTGTGTTGGCCTAGCTAACACAGACACATTTGTAATGTCCGTACTGGGCCTGCTTATTATGGAGTAGGGGTAGGCTGGTAGTGGGACTCCTACTCCACCCGGGCTTCAGTCCTGGGCTTTTGTATAGCCCACAGGTGCAGGTCACAGGCTTCGTTAGGGCTTGATTTAGTCTGCAGGCCAGAAGCAGTAGGAGAGGCCCTACCTGGAGAGCTGAAAGCGAGATTGCATTCTCACAGCAAAGGTAACTGAGGGTCTCCTGTCTTGCTGCTGGCCAAGAGCGTGTGCCAGGCAGCCTGGTACCCGGATAGCTAGGGTCCGCCAAATGTATTAGACAGCGCCTAGCCGGGCAGGAATTACTTTTATAATGTTTTTGCATGTGCCTAAGCCAAGGCTGAATTTGTGTTCTGTTTTGCAAGTGTGAATAAACACTTAAGTTGGACTTTTAAACCTGCGTGTGTCACTGCTTCCTGCACTGCTACCTGTGAACTACCAGAGCAATTCCCCACATATGGTGGATTGGAGCGGGCAAAGTGCAGTGAAGTATACACTAGTGCATGTCCTGGAAGTTGACAGCACTGAAGCTGCAAGCCACAGCCATGGAGGAGTTAATCAAGCAGCTTGTCCAGTCCAACGTGCAGCAGCAAGAGACAAACAGATTGCTGCTCCAGCAGGTAACAGCCCTGACCGCTGCTCAGCAAAGGACTGTCCCAGCAATGACGGTGAAGGACGCCAGGAAAGAGGTCCGCAAAGCTATGACCAAGATGACCGCCGAGGATGATGTGGAGGCCTACCTGACAGGCTTTGAGAGGGTGGCCACCCGAGAGAGGTTGCCACAGCAGCACTGGGCAGAGGTGTTGGCCCCCTTCCTCGTCGCTGATCCCCAGCAGGCATACTACGACCTGAGCGAGGAGTATGCCCGGGACTACTCCAAGGTAAAGGCAGAGATCTTGGCCCGACTAGGAGTTGATCAGCATCTACGCGCTCAAAGAGTGAATAGCTGGAGATACCAGGAGGCGCTACCACCGAGGGGGCACATGCACCAACTTGTTCACTTGGTCCGCAAGTGGCTTCAGCCTGAGACATCAACCCCAGCCCAGATGGTCGAGAAGGTTGTTTTGGACCGTTTCCTGAGGGCCTTGCCGGGTGAGATCCAACAATGGGTGGGACGCGGGGACCCGTCTGATGCCGATGCGCTGGTGGGGTTGGTGGAGAGGTTTTGTGCCACTCAGGCCCTAACAAAGAAAGCCCCTTATACCAAGACAGGCCTTAAGGCACGGAAGGTCTTGTCACCCACAAATTCCCGGGGCAGGACAACGCCCAATGTCCGGGAAGTACCCCAGGGGAGGAGGAGGGGGGAGGCTCCCACCTGTTGGACCTGCCATGAGCCAGGTCATATTGCAGCCCATTGCCCCAATTCCTCAGAGCCCATGGACTGCAGTTCCGCCAGAAGGGTTTCTCTCTATGCTGCCCCTGTCTACACAGCTACTAGCCCCGACTCTGCTGATGAGCGCCACCTGTGCCGGGTGACTGTGGCAGGGCATCCAGCGTTGGCCCTGCTGGACTCAGGCAGTCGGGTGACCTTGATTAATGGGTCCCTCACAGACCCCAAGGCGGTCACAGGGTGCACAATTGGAGTCCTGTGCATCCATGGGGACGTAAAGGACTACCCCACCACAGTTATTAACTTCCAGACCTCTTGTGGAGAGACACTACATGAGGCAGCGGTTGTCAAGAACTTGCCCCATGACCTTATCTTGGGACGGGACTTCCCCATGTTCTGGACTCTATGGCGGGGAAACCAAGAGTTGGGGGGTTGTTCTCCTGCGTTGTCTGGTCAGATCTCTGAAGCCGAGCCTGATGACCCAGACTCTGGAGTTCCTGCCGTAGGGGTGACCGCCACAGAAGATGGAAGTGTAATGTTTCCCCTAGATGTTATGGCAGGCGAAACTGAGGAGGTAGTGACAGGACCGCAGTTGTCTGATTTGGAGGTATCCCGTGACAACTTTGGTACTGCCCAACTCCAGGACCCCACTCTGGTCCGCGCCAGAGAAAATGTGGTAGAGATTAATGGCGTACCTCAGCACCCAGGTGCGGATAAGTTGTTCCCTCGTGTGGTGGTAAATCAGGAGTTATTGTACCGCATTGATAAGGTCCACGGTGAAACCCGGGAGCAGTTAATGGTGCCTCAGCCATATCGTCCGATGGTGTTAGACCTTGCACATAAGCATGTGATGGGAGGGCACCTAGGTACCACAAAAACTCTGGAACGCATCTTGCAGCGTCAGGAGTATATGATAGGGTAAAAAGGTATTGTGAAACTTGCCCTGATTGTCAATTGCATGCTCCCATGGTACACTTTCGAAGTCCGTTGGTACCTCTGCCCATTATTGAGGTACCCTTTGAAAGGGTCGCCATGGATTTGGTCGGTCCTTTAGTTAAATCTGCTCGGGGGCATCAGCATATCCTGGTAGTCATGGACTATGCTACCCGATATCCTGAGGCCATCCCACTGCGGCACACCTCTGCGAAACTAATTGCTAAAGAGTTGTTTGCCATGTTCTGCCGGGTGGGACTTCCCAAGGAGATCCTCACAGATCAGGGGACTCCTTTTATGTCAAAAGTCACCAAGGAGCTATGTCGGCTCTTTAATATTAAACAGTTACGCACCTCTGTGTACCATCCTCAGACGGATGGATTGGCAGAACGGTTTAACAAAACTTTAAAGAGTATGCTAAAAAAGGTGGTAAACAAGGATGGGAAGGACTGGGATGTACTGTTGCCATATTTAATGTTCGCCATCCGAGAGGTTCCACAAGCCTCTACTGGGTTCTCGCCGTTTGAGTTAGTATATGGCAGACATCCCAGGGGTCTCCTGGACATAGCCAAAGAGACATGGGAACAAGAGCCCACCCCCCACAAAAGTGTAATAGACCATATCTCAGATATGCAGGACAGGGTGGCAGCCGTCATGCCCATTGTCAAGGAGCATATGGAGGAGGCACAAAGAACTCAAAGCCGGGTTTATAACAGGTCAGCAAAAGTAAGGACCTTTAATCCCGGTGATCGTGTGTTGGTGCTAGTCCCCACTGTAGAAAGTAAGTTTCTCGCTAAATGGCAAGGACCGTATGAGGTGATAGAGAAAATAGGAGAGGTGAACTACAGGATACGTCAGCCCGGACGGAGAAAACCCGAGCAGACTTATCATGTTAATCTGTTAAAGGCCTGGAAAGACAGAGAGAGTCTGCATACAGAGATGGTTCTGGCTAGTCCACCTCCTGCGATACCCTCACAGGCTGCAGGTAAGCCTGTGCCGGAGGCAGAAGTGCGAATAGCCGATACCCTAACCAAAGAGCAACAGCGAGAGGCTCGAGAGTTTGTAGCAAGAAATACAGATGTGTTCTCAGAGTTGCCTGGTTACACGTCTGTAATTAAACATGATATTGTCACTGAGCCAGGGGTAAAGGTAAGATTAAGGCCGTACCGAGTCCCTGAAGCTCGTAGACAAGCCATATCAGAGGAGGTTCAGAAGATGCTGAAGCTAGGGGTAATTGAGGAGTCCAAAAGTGAGTGGGCCAGTCCAATTGTTCTAATTCCCAAACCGGATGGGACGTTGCGATTTTGCAACGATTTTAGAAAATTGAATGAGGTGTCTAAGTTTGATGCCTACCCCATGCCCCGGGTGGACGAGCTTATTGATAGACTAGGGAGTGCTCGGTACTTCACCACCCTGGATCTAACTAAAGGATATTGGCAGGTACCCCTGACAGATAGGGCTAAAGAAAAGACAGCCTTTGTTACCCCTGAGGGCCTTTTTCACTATGTTGTGTTACCATTTGGGCTTCATGGGGCCCCCGCTACCTTTCAACGGTTAATGGACATAGTGTTAAAGCCACATAGGAGATACGCCTCAGCCTATCTAGATGATATTATCATCTACAGCCAAGACTGGGCGAGTCACTTGGCCAAGGTACAGGCCGTAGTGAACTCGCTAAGGGCAGCGGGCCTGACTGCAAACCCCAAGAAGTGTGCGCTGGGAATGGAGGAGACACACTATTTGGGGTATGTGATTGGTCGAGGTATAATTAAACCTCAGGTCAACAAGATTGACGCTATACAGGGTTGGCCTCAACCAGTGAGCACGAAACAAGTCAGGGCATTCCTGGGCATTGTCGGGTACTACAGACGGTTTATACCAAACTTTGCCACCGTGTCCGCTCCCTTGACAGACCTGCTGAAGGGTAAAAGGCCTGTCATGGTGCGGTGGAATGAACAAGCAGAAGGGGCTTTTCAGGCCTTGAAGTCTGCATTGTGTGGATCTCCCATCCTCATTACGCCAAACTTCAAGAGAGAGTTTATTGTGCAGACGGATGCATCAGATGTAGGACTGGGAGCTGTCCTGTCTCAGGAGGTGAATGGCGAGGAACACCCCATTACCTACCTGAGCAGGAAGCTCACGCCAGCAGAGAAAAATTACAGTATCGTAGAGAAGGAATGTCTGGCGATAAAGTGGGCATTAGAGTCCCTACGGTACTACTTGCTGGGACGACAGTTCCGTCTAATAACTGACCACTCTCCTCTCACGTGGATGAGTAGAACTAAGGAGAAGAATGCCAGGGTCACTAGGTGGTTCTTGTCCCTCCAAAATTTCAGCTTTACGGTGGAGCACAGAGCCGGGAAGCTACAGGGCAATGCAGATGCCTTGTCCCGAACGCATTGCTTAATGTCAGGAGTTCGCCCCGGTGGGTCTGAACTGAGGGGGAGGGTATGTGAGAAAGTAAGAGGTATTGTGTGGGAAAACCGCTATCTGTCCTACAGGCAGATGAAATACATGTGGTAAAAGCCCTGGGTTTGTCTGCAGTAACCCAAGGGTTAATACAGACATGATAAGCAGGAATAGTCTGTTTTGTCTGTGTTTGGCCTAGCTAACACAGACACATTTGTAATGTCCGTACTGGGCCTGCTTATTATGGAGTAGGGGTAGGCTGGTAGTGGGACTCCTACTCCACCCGGGCTTCAGTCCTGGGCTTTTGTATAGCCCACAGGTGCAGGTCACAGGCTTCGTTAGGGCTTGATTTAGTCTGCAGGCCAGAAGCAGTAGGAGAGGCCCTACCTGGAGAGCTGAAAGCGAGATTGCATTCTCACAGCAAAGGTAACTGAGGGTCTCCTGTCTTGCTGCTGGCCAAGAGCGTGTGCCAGGCAGCCTGGTACCCGGATAGCTAGGGTCCGCCAAATGTATTAGACAGCGCCTAGCCGGGCAGGAATTACTTTTATAATGTTTTTGCATGTGCCTAAGCCAAGGCTGAATTTGTGTTCTGTTTTGCAAGTGTGAATAAACACTTAAGTTGGACTTTTAAACCTGCGTGTGTCACTGCTTCCTGCACTGCTACCTGTGAACTACCAGAGCAATTCCCCACACTGCATATAGGTAAAGTTGTTATTGGCACTACCTAATGTGATTAGGTAGAAATGCCCCTGATAAGGGGGATTTATTATGTATTTTAGTTAGTTATGGGTATGCAGTGAATAAATTAAAGGGAACCCGTCACCACTATTTTCACAAATACAGGTAGTGACAGGTTCCTATAGAGCTCTAGTAACTATCTGACACCCTGCTTGTAGCTAAAAATTGTGCCCCTGAGATTCCCATATATTCAACTTTATAGTTTTATCTGGTAACTAAGCATGGCTACATGTAGTCCAGGTGGGCGTGGCCTCCTCGGGCTGAATCCAGCAGCTCCTCCCCATCCCTATATCTGTATGCTGCTATAATGCCATGTGACCAGGGTGACATCATCGCAGGTCCTATAGCTTTTGTAGCATTAGGAACTGTACACTAAGCATATATGTCATGAAATCACAGCATATTTTATCACATGAAATCACAGCAGGCTGCATGGAGAGGAGTAGAAGTCCATGGAGGCTGCTGTGATGGTTTTATGTGGTCAGATATGTACATGGGGTATAGTTTTCATATTAAGTAGCTCAAGGACCTTTGATGATGTCACCCTGGTCACATGACATTAGGCCACGCCCCCGTGGACTTGCTCCAAAGCTGCATAGATACCAGGAAAGATTATAACTCTGATTTTATGGGGATCTGAGGGGAACAATTTTTAGCTAGAAGCAGGGTGTCAGATAGTTATTAGAGCTCTATAGGAACCTGCCACTACCTGTATTTGTGAAAATAGTGGTGACGGGTTCCCTTTAAGACATTAGTAGGTGTGTGGTTGGGAGGGCACTGTATATTATACATTAGGGTAATATTTTGAGTGGTCACAGTGTGGTCAGTTATGGAGTAGTATGTATTATTTAGGATCACAGTGTTGTTATCCAGGTGACATTATATTGTAAATGTGACTGTGGTATTTTTAGTTGCACAGTGAGCATTAACCCCTTAAGGACCGGGCCCTTTTTTGATTTTGCGTTTTTATTTTTCACTACCCGCCTTCAAAAATCTATAACTTTTTTATTTTTCCATATAAAGAGCTGTGTATGGGCTTATTTTCTGCTTAACAAATTGCACTTTGTAGTGATGGTATTAAATATTCCAAGCAGGAAAAAAATTCTAAATGCAGTGAAAATGATGAAAAAACACATTTGCGCCATTTCTTGTGTGCTTGGTTTTTACAGATTTCATGGTGCGCCCCAAATGACAAGTCTACTTCATTCATTGGGTCAATACGATCACGGGGATACCAAATTTGTAAAGGTTTTATAATGTTTTCATACATTTAAAAAATTTAAAACCTCCTGTACAGAAAAAAAATTCTTCATTTTGCCGTGTTCTTGCACTAATAACTTTTTAATACTTTAGTCAGAGCTGTGAGTGCTGTCATTTTTTGCGACTTCTGATGACGTTCTCAGTGCTTCTATTTTTAGGACTGTGCGACCTTTTGATCACTTTTTATAGAATTTTTTCTATTTTTCAAAATGGCAAAAAATTGCCATTTGCGACTTCGGGTGCTATTTTCCGTTACAAGGTTAAACGCAGTGAAAAACCGTTATTATATTTTGATAGATCAGGCATTTTTGGATTCGGTGATACCTAATGTGTTTATGATTTTTACTGTTTATTTATATTTATATCAATTCTAGGGAAAGGGGGGAAATTTGAATTTTTATGTTTTTTTTAATATAATTTTTTTTTAACTTTTTTTAATTTATTTTTTTTACTATTTTTCAGACTCCCTAGGGTACTTTAACCCTAGGTTGTCTGATTGATCCTATCATATACAGCCATACTACAGCATGGCAGTATATGGGGATTTTGCACACCATCTGTTACAATGTGCAAATCGCACATTGTAATAGATAGCCTAAAACATGATCGTCTCGGATCTTTGTGTGACCCGAGGCTGTCATGACAATGGATTGCCGCTCCCCGGTGACGTCACGGGGAGCGACGATCGGAGCCCACGCGCCGCCAGCTCTTTAATGCCGCCGGCAGCTTTGCCGGTGGCGATCAAAGGGTTAACACCCGCGACGGGTGTTAGCGACGGCCATTTGCTTCATTATGTAGCTTGTGAGCCCTCTTCATACTCCCCCATGCGCAGCAAGACGTAAGGGTACGTCTTATTGCGCTATGGGGTTAAAAGTTACTGATCATTAAAACATCTTGGGGAAAATTCTGCAGGCTGGGAGAAGTCACCATGAAGTTCTGGACTCAATGGAGCAGATCATCACCTGTGAGTTGCTAGTTGCCCCTTCTGTCTTGTAGTTACTGAGACAACCCTCATTATGTGTAGTGTCATTCACAAAGTGTCAGTGAGTAAGTCTTTCTTCCAGATCTGACCAATTGTCACTGTGTTAGTAGTTAGTATTTTTTGTTTAGGGTTTGGGTCCCCTTTTTGGGGTTTGCCTGGTAAATTTGGTGGTCTTAATAAACCCATGTCTGTAGTTGATAAGCTGTGAATTTTTTTTATCCAGTGTCAGTTTAGGGGCAATTCTGTTATATGGGATGTCTGGAGAAGCATTATTATTTCTGAGTAGCAACATTTACTATTGAAAAAGGCCTCACCAGTTTTCACCCAGGGGAAACTACCAACCTAAATACGGCCCTGGTGACAAAACTGGCAAGAGAATGGGGACACCCCTGTTCTTTTTATAAGCTCATCAAACATGGCATCTAGAGACTCAAAATAGGCTGGGAGACTTTTCTGATGTAATTTATCACCAGCATAAAGACTAGGTTCAGAGAATCACTGCAAATTTCTTGGATCAAACTTGCTCTTAGGCTATGTTCAGACCTCAATTGACAAGCTCCTGTTAGTAATAGCGCCAAATTATAGAGTCTTTTATTCCACTATAAGTAATGGAAACGTGACAGAAGGTAACAAAATGTAAGTTTATGGGGTACAGATGGTAAATGGAAGACCTTTTATACATGTCCCCCTCTGGCCCTGTACGGGTTTATAAAGTCATTCACCAAAATTCCAAAGAGACCTAAGTGATCTACAACAAAATGAAATGTATAGATAGCCCAATATAATCAACTTCTTCAATTTGGTTTTCTCTGTGTTCAAGTTTTGATACTTTTTCCATGGTAAAAGATTTAAACATATTTGCACGATCACTCATTCTCAAGTGGAGGTTTCATAAATGTGGACCAGAAAAATTTTCTCTACTACTCAAGAAACTGAAACTGTGGAGATTTTAGGAAAGCCACAATGTGAGCATCAATTTGATATTAAAGGTGAGATTTCATCAATCCAAAAAGTTCCCTTCCCAGTGAACTTGTCCTACAATTGACATTTTCATATAATTGGTAACAAACTCTGAATACAATTTATAATGACAATTTCAAACCTAGTGGGAGGGCAATCTTCAAGCATCTTTTCAGTTCTGCATCTCAAAAATGTTCTGTGTGATCCATGCAACTCAAACTTAGATTTGTCTACCCATAAAACTTTTTTTCCACTTCGTCCCCCTTGACGGCCCACCTAGAGGATGCCCCTTGACCTCTGCATGGACAGGAAGAAGAGAGGTTAAAAGTTCCCTCCCCGCATCCTCCCGCCAGTGTTCTTCCTGTCCCTGTTGAGGTCAGGTCAAGAGAGGTGCCCTCTCTCCTCCAGGGGGGGAGGGGGACACACACGAAGTTTCTTACCGGTATGCCGTCCTCGGCAAAATCCGGGGGGGCTGGAGTCCTCGGTCGGCTTCAGCCTTCCCTGCTGGCTGCCATCCGGTCTGTGTTCGGGCCGCCGAACGTGCGGCGGCCGAAAAAAAAACTACACATCCCGGCGTCCCCGAGGTCAAATGACGACTTCCGGAAGTGGCGCCGCAAAAGGAGCAGTGGATCACTGGGAGCCTGGAAGGCCAGCGGTAGCCTCTTCAATGGGGGATGGGCTCCCCGTTAAGGTATTTAAAGCGGGCTAGTCACGTTGATCTTAGGTCTAAGATCTCTGTGGATTACTGCTGGTTCTCTGTCTCCTGTGCTCTGGTAGTCTCGTTATGGCTGATGAAGCAGACTTGACTTTCCTGCACCCTCCAGTCTCAGTAAGTGGGGTAATTGTGCAGGAATAGTTTTTACGACATGTAAAAGGTATCGGGTCACTTATTATCCTCCTATTGCCTTTTAGGAAAAAGACCAGGGGTCTAGGGAAAAGGCAAAGAGGATAAGGGGGATAAGGCTAGTAGGCCTGAAAAACCCGAAAAATCGGAGAAAAGCAGAGTAAAGAAATGTAATATGTGTTTTCATTCTATGCCCGAGTCTTACAAGAAACCAATATGTAAAACCTGCATAGATAATTTTATGAGAGAAGAAAAAACTTCCTTTCTGGATGAACTTACAGGATTTATTGAAGAAAAAGTAAGTCATCGCTATCCGAGGAAGGGGAAGATTCTGAGGTTCTGTCATGTTCTATGTTTGATGGTGATGATCCAACAGACTCACAAGAGTCAGTTAAGACTGTAGATTCAAGACATCTGTTTCAACAAGAAGAGTTGGACAATCTTCTGAAAGCCATCAGACAGACCCTAGAGATAGAAGATGTTCTTCCTCCCAGATCTAAGGAAGAGGAATTGTTCAGTAGTCTAAAGGCAAAACGTCAGAGGGTATTCCCTTTAAACGATACTCTAAAGGAGCTCGTATCTGAGGAGTGGCGTGAACCAGAGAAAAGGATAGTCTTATCCAAAAACTTCAGGAAACGGTTAATGTTTGAACTGGAGGAATCAAAGCTATGGGATTCCTGCCCCAAAGTAGACGTTCAAGTCATTGAGGATTCAGCGCAGTTAAAGGATCCTATGGATCGAAAATCGGATTCCTTTTTAAGAAAGGCCTGGGAGACGTCAATGCTAAATCTAAAATCAAACCTGGCAGCCACTATCGTAGCGAGAAACCTACTCTACTGGCTCAATGATCTAGAAACCCACATTAAGGAAGGGACACCAAGAGCAACTATCCTAGAAAATGTTCTGTTACTTAAGTCAGCAACAGCCTTCCTAGAGGATTCTGCGGCAGAAGGGATTCGGTTTTCTTCTAAAGAAGGAGCTCTTACTAACTCTACTAGAAGAGCACTGTGGTTAAAACAGTGGAGTGGAGACATGCGGTCAAAAGCTAAATTGTGCATCACCATCTTGTTCTATGTCCTTTACATCCCATGGTTTGATCTGGCAAGAAGCGTTGTCCTTGTTATCAGCAGGAGTAGTTACTCCCATTCCAAAAGGAAAAATCTGGATTTTATTCTTCTCTTTTCTTGGTGAAGAAACCGAACGGTACGAACCGACTGATCGTAAACCTGAAACGCCTCAACGACTTCAGCATCTACAGGAAATTCCGGATGGAGTCGGTAAGATCTGCCACACACATCATTCACAAAGATGCGTTAATGTGCACTATAGATCTAAAAGATACATATTATCATGTGCCCATCCACCCATTTTCACAAAAATTCTTAAGGTTTTCGGTCTTGTCTCCAGGGGGATCCACACTTCACTTCCAGTTTTGTGCACTCCCCTTTGGCACATCCTCAGCCCCAAGAACCTTCAATAAGGTAATGGTAGAGGTAGTGGCGTTTCTCCGTCAACGAGATGAACTCATCGTTCCCTACTTGGACGATTTACTAATTATTGGCAAAGACCTAGAGAATTTAATTTCATCAAGAGATTTCACTATAGAAACCTTAGAGAATTTGGGTTGGATAATAAATTATCAAAAATCAGAACTCTTGCCAGCCACAATAAGAAAGTTTCTGGGTGTAAATCTAAACTCGAGTTACCAAATGTAATTCCTTCCACAGGAAAAGGCTGTAGATATCAGGAAACAAATAGCGAAGTTCAGGAGAAGATCCGTGATCTCAATCAGAGAAGCCATGAAGGTTTTGTGATCCCTGACGGCGTGTATATCCTCAGTGGCCTGGTGCCAGAGGTGGATCCTGAAGTCTTGGAGCAAAAGACAAAAAGATCTGGACAAAAAGGTCCTGATTCCTCCTGCGGTAAAAGAGGATCTCCTCTGGTGGTTGAAAGAGGGAAACCTGAAAAGAGGAATATTCTGGACAAACAATCCCTACGTGTCCATTCAAACAGACGCAAGTCAGAAGGGATGGGGTGCAGTAATGCCTCAACATTTCTCCCAGGGTACCTGGACAGATGAAGTGGCCCGAAGATCTTCCAATTATCGGGAGCTGCGTGCAGTATGGGAGGCGTTCAACTCAAACGTATCTCTCCTAGCCCACCATCACCTTCTGATCTTATCAGACAACACAGTATCTTATATAAAAAGACAAGGGGGAACCAGATCCCCGCTTCTGAGCGCTCTAACTCAGCGAATATTTTCGTGGGCAGAGGATCACATCTTGTCAATATCAGACACTCACCTGAAAGGTACAGAGAACATAAAAGCCGATTTTCTCAGCAGGAAGAAAATTCTCCCAAACTAGTGGTGTCTGAAAGAAGAAGTCTTCCACGACCTAGTATCCTGCTGGGGCAATCCTCAGATAGACCTATTCGCTACAAGAAGGAACACCAAGTGCCATCACTACTTTTCGCTAGAAAAAGGGGAGAGCAAGGAAAATTTAGATGCGTTCTCTCACTCCTGGAATGTTCCCCTAGCCCAGTGATGGCGAACCTTTTAGAGCCTGAGTGCCTAAACTTTAACTAAAAGCCACTTATTTATTGCAAAGTGCCAGCACAGCAATTTAAGCAGTATTTTTTTTTTCCTTTTTCTTTGACAATTTTCAATCATTCAGCCTCCTAAGGACACCAACACAGTTGAAAGGAGGAGGGCAAATTGGTCTATCATTGTAGGAACATTCTCCAGTAAGATTCTTTGAGTCCTGTCTGGTGAACTTCATTCTGGGGTGATGGCCTAGGTGCCCACAGAGAGGGCTCCGAGTGCCGCCTCTGGCACCAGTGCCATAGGTTCGCCACCACTGCCCTAGCCTATGCCTTCCCCCTATTCCCCTGATCGCCCGAGTCCTGAGAAAGATAAGTCAGGAGAAGATGAGAACTATATTCATCTGTCAAAACTGGGCGAAGAAAAGCTGGTACCCGCTATTAACCCCATAGCGCAATAAGACGTACCCCTACGTCTTGCTGCGCATGGGGGAGTATGAAGAGGGCTCACGGGCTGAGCCCTCTTCATACTCACCGGGCATTTGCTTCATAATGAAGCAAATGCCCGTCCCTGCAGGAATACGAGCGCATTCGACCAGGGCTATGTCCACATTCTGGGCAGAGAGAAGAGGAGCCTCGTTGGAACAGATCTCTAAGGCCGCAACGTGGTGCACCCCCTTCTACATTTTCAAAGCACTACAGATTGGACTTACCATCTTCAAAGGAATTGACGCAAAGTTCTGCAAGCCGTAATCCCTCCCTAAACCTTCCTTATTTTGTAAATCTCCAGGTGGGCCGTCATGGGTGACGAAGTGGAAATCATGAATTAGTTACCTACCGGTAATTCCATTTCCATTAGTCCACCATGACGGCCTATATATTCCCACCCTAAAGTAAAGTTTTTTTCTATCTAGGTTGCGGATGAAACTTTGTATGTGATTATAACATACTAATAAAATTGTTGTATCCTCCTCAAGTGTGGATATTTTGGAATCACTGGTGGGAGGATGCGGGGAGGGAACTTTTAACCTCTCTTCTTCCTGTCCTTGCAGAGGTCAAGGGGCATCCTCCAGGTCGGCCGTCATGGTGGACTAATGGAAATGGAATAACCGGTAGGTAACTAATTCATGATTTCCAATCTTTCTGTGTCCAATGTCTGTGTTTTTTTGCCCTTTTTTCATTTTATTAACCAGTCTCAGATATGTCTTTTTCTTTGTCACTCTGGCCTAATAGCCAACATCCTGGAGTCTCCTCTAGGGGTCTCACTGTAGGGGTTGACATTGGCATTGACATTGGCGGATACTATTTAATGAAGCTGCCAGTTAATTACCTGTGATGCGTTTCTCATGTACTTGCTACTCTAATGTACTTGTCTTGTTGCTTAGTTGTGCAGTGGGGCTTCCCACTTCTCTTTCTACTCTTGTTAGAGCCTGTTTGTGCTCTCCTCTGAAGGGAGCAGTACACATCATTGTAGGAAATCTTCAGTTTCATGGCAATTTGTTGCATGGAATGGCCTTTATTTGATGAGGTTTGCAGCTATAATAGTCATTTACCACATTAACAATGCGGAGAGTGTATTTATGATTCATTTAATGTAGGGAAATTTCTAAGTGACCACAAAGGTGTTATAAAAACTAACTTTCAATCTAACAGTCATTAGATCTGATACTAAGGCCATTTAGAAGAATACCATAAGCTAAAGACAGCTTGATGACATCTGAAGCAGGGATACCTACCTACATTGTAGCTATTAAACAAGCTGTGGTACTACCTGGATGCCCAATTATCTTGGGTCATGGTAGTTTAACGGAAAAAATAAGTCAGTATGTTGATCACATCCTTAAGAATTAGGTACCTCATACCTCATCTTATATTCAGTTTGGCTTATACTCAAGTATATACAGTATATTATTTCTACACACCACTCCACATATTAATTGAAATGATCATATATTATACTGTATATTGTAGTACAGAAACCATCATGATATAACAATTCAATTTTCTAAATTTTGTGCTGTCATGGGAACTTGGACTATTAATAAAACTTTATTACTAACACCTTACGGTTGATCATTGCAGCCTGGGTGTAAAGTATCCAGAGAGCTTCACCAGAAGTCAAAGTGAGCGGAGAGGCCCAAGTGTAACTAGCGGTTAACTGTAAGTCGGGTGTCCTTAAGTTGGGGACTACCTGTACTGGAATACATCATACTAGTAATTCTGGAAATTCCTGTTTATTCCCTCAAGAACATGTGGATTAATCTCCACATGGGAAGTACAAAGCTATATTCATATCTTGTTCTATTCTTGTTCTTTTGTGAGTATACATTCACAAGGATTTCTGACTCTACCACAGGTATTATGGTGTCTGATGTTTAATAGATGTTTTTCAACTTCATGCAGCAGGATGAAATTGTGTAGTTTACTATTCTATTCCATTTTATGTTTGTGTATGCCATTGTATACTGACACATTTAGTGTGTACATGGAGAACTTTCCCTGCATATATGCTGAAAATGTTCAAAATCCAACATGTGAACTCTGCCTTCTAAGTGATCATATAGCGACACCTAGTGCCAGCCCAGTGAAAGAAAAGAACTAGATATCTGAAGCATACGTATTATGAAAGAGGCTATAACTTATTGAAAGACTAACAGGGGCGTAACAATTGCGGTTGCAGGGGGTGCAATACTATTTATTCCCAACACACCAACATTACTTTTCCCTTAGGAAGTCATATCGGTGACAAAACGTGTAGGGTCCGCTTCCCCCTACTCTGCCTCCCCCTCCCACCACCCGTGAGATCTAGAGACTTGTGCCTTGCTTATCCCCCCCCTCGTGGTTACTCTCATGCATTGGTATAGTATCATTATTTTGTGTAGCCTGGGCGTCTTTTGCTTTATGGGCAGAATTTTGGGGAATTTACCTGGAGCCCTGCTTTGTACTGTCAGGTGCCCAGTGTCTGTTGTAACATATTTTTTATATCTTTTAAGTAGTTTTATATTTTGTGTGTGTTGTATAATATTTAATAAAGATTTTTCTGTTTTTGGTCATTCATTGCATCGTATTTCTTTTGTTGAGCTTAAAGTATTATTATTGATACATTTCCATTGTATTGGGGCAGTGCCCGCCTTGATTTCTTGATATAGATATTGGGGGATATTTATCATACGCTGGCGCTCGTGCGCCAGCGTATGATAGCCCCGCCGCTGCAAATTCGCAGCCCGATACATGAAGAGGCTTCTGCCTCTTCATGTATCGGGCTGCCGGCTGCGCAGCGTTTTTCATACGCCAGACAGGGCCTGGCGTAGAAAAAAACGCAACCGGCGACTTTTCACGAATGAAAAGTCGCCGGCAGCAGCGAGTGCGCAGGCGCGGGGACAGTAACGCCCCGCGCCGGCCCACTCCCGTCCGGCCGCGCCCCCCGCTCGGCCGGCCGCGCCCCCCCTTCACGCCCCTTCACGCCCCACTGGCGTGAAGGTGGCGGATTGGGGAAAATAATCGCAAAAGCTAGCAATAAGCTAGCATTTGCGATTATTTCAGGGCCTCTGCGCCACTGGCGGTGCGCAGAGGTCCTGATAAATATCCCCCATTGAGCAAATACTCATGTAATGGGGGGGAGAGTAACAGTCTTAATATCCCCCTTCTGGCACACTGCAAACTGATTGTACTAAGAGGTTCCGTCCTCTTTTAATCAGGTAGATTTTATTAAACAGCAAACATTTTTCCATTTTCCAACAGAAATCAATACACTAATAATATAAGAGCATAAAATAGATACTATAAAGAAGAAATACAAATAAAAAAAGAAGTGCATTTGCAACACCCCTGCCGATGCAAGGCAGAGGGGTTGTTGCGAATACGTCCCATGATGTAGCTTGCAGCCTGTGAAGGGTCTGATCAACCCCACAGCATGTCACTACATAACAACTACATAAGGCAGGAGTTAATTACTTTATGTGATGTAATATGTGTCAGCCAATTACATATGTTCATATAATGAATCTGTGAGCTGAGATGTAATTGGAGGAGTAGCCACCACCTGACCAGTGGGAGTAACAAAACCCCTGGTCAGGAAACTTCTAGAGCTCAGAAGAAGAGTGCAGTCAGACCAAGGAGTCTGAATAGAGCAGATTAGAGACTCAGAGGAGTCAGTGCAGCCAGCACACCAGACCAGAGCAGGTGAGCCCAGCTCCCTGCCTGAGTGTAGTGAGTTAGTCAGAGAGAGGAAAGGGATATCATCCTACCTTCAAGGGTGATATCTGAAGCAACCCAGGACAAGCTGAAGCATCCTTCCAGGATACAGCTATCTTCCAGCCTGCCATTGCATCCAGGCTGATGATCTCCATCCTGTGGCTCCCTCCAACTGCATCTGCAGCATTCTACCATTCTATTGAGGCATGTTGCTACTGTTCCTGTTGGTTCCAATAAAGAACTGTAAGTTATTTTTGTTCAACGTCTGCCTCCGTCTGGTCCCTGCTACTACGGCTGTCACTATCACGGGCACCCTATCCACTACACTGGGACTCATACTCCAGACCCCAAAGGGTTGCCCCAGGGAGAACCGCTATAGCAGCCTCTCCCTCATCATTTCTTGCCAACACCACCCTGCTGGAGACCTGCCAGGCTGTAGGACAGCCCTCCGGTTCCCCATACCAAGCACCGTGACACTAGCGTGCCTAGGCCGCAACCGCCAGCCACTCAGGTACTGCGGGCCCTGGCTGTCTCCAGGCCCCAAGAAAAGGCTAGGCCCTGGTGGAGGATGTTGCACATTCAAAATACAGCATAACATAGCACGTGAGAAGACAACCAACACCCCCCCCCCCCCAATAAACTCAAACTTTTGGAGCATTTAGGCTCCGACTTCTTAATAAATCTGGTGCTGAGTATAAGTGCTGCAAAGAAATTTATGATAGATCACTCCTGGCAGAGATAGGTTTTCCCACCTGCCCTGTTCCATGTCACACCTAAAGTGGTGAGTCTGGTGGAAAACTGTCAAGAATTACAGAAAAGGGGGGGAAGGCTGCCAGAAAGCTTGTGGACAAGGTATGTAAGTATGTAAGTATGTTGAAGTATTTCCTTCCTTCTTTTCTTACCATGCAGGCTGTATTATGCTGTTTCCATAGCCATTAATCAGATAGACACATTGGGGCATATTTATCAGTGCCTCTGCGCTACGTCAGTGGCGTAGAAGCCTTGAAATAATTGCAAATGCTAGCTTGTAGCTAGAACTTGCGATTATTTTGCCCTCTCCGCAACCTTGACATGAAGGGCTGGGAGTGGGCCGGCGTGGGGAGTTACTGTCCCCGCTCCTGCCCACTCAGTGGAGACGGCAACTTTTCACATGTGATAAGTCGCCGGCTGTGTTTATTTCTACATCAGACAGAGCCTGGCATACAAATAAACGCTGTGCAGAACCCTGCCTGATACATCAAGAGGCTGAATTGCGGTGCGAAAACTGCAAAATAAATATCTGTAAAATAAAGTGCATGTGGTATATTTCATGGAATTTCTATGAGCTATAAGCTGTTTTTTTTTTGTTGACGGCAATATTGTGTGTGGGGTGGTAAGGTTGTTTTTCCAGGGCTGATAAATAATTTTTTTAACGTGCCAAACTTCTGCTTTTATCACAGATGGCCAGTCTGCCTGGTGAAAATACTACATCTCCATTAATCTGTCTCCCTCCGCCTCATTGCTATCTGAGAGAGACTTCTTTAATGGAAGGATGAATGGAGATGAATGGTTGACCATGTGCAATCCCTCCTATGAGTTGGGATGAGAGCAGCCCAATTCACCAGTCTGTGCTACGAGCCAGTCTCCTGCTGTCTGGGAGCTTGGAACACAGAAACACCACTAGGCATGTGCGACTGCCTACTGGATTGAGAAAACTAGTTGTTACAAAGGTAATCATTGAGTACACAAAGCAAGGTCTATGCAAAAACATTATTTTGATATTTTGAAAATGATGGAGTACATTTAACACCATGTAATTAAGCCCCAGTCCTGCACTGCATATAGTAGATAAATGTTAACTTTAAGACATTACAACAATATTTCAAATGTCTGCTAAAAACAGACATTTTTCTGTCTATGTTGTTGTATTGCATCTATATGATGATGTGTCATCTGCATTGTTTCCATTTTTATATCTGCAAAAGAAAGAAAAGTTTAGCAAAAATTATTATTGTAATAAACATCCCCTGTGAACAAATAGAAAAGACATATGATTGAACTAACACAATTTTCTATAGATTTTCAAGGCATATAGATTGGCCATCTGAGGAGGAAACTTCAAGTGATCACTTTTGACTTGGCATCAGATGTGGAGGATGAACCCATAAGAAGGAGGTAGTTGGATGGACACATCTTCATCACTTGAACATTTTAGCATCCTGTCCACTCCATCATTTGATAAATGATGTGTTTTACCCCAAGCTTACAGGAGAAGAAGTAAATTAGCATAGAAACATAGAAACAACTTCTTTTTGCCCTGAGGTAAGAATATATAATATATGCCATGTGCTCGTGATATTGCTTACATTATAATTATGTCCTGAAGTGCTGCCATATGACCCATATAGAGCTTACATTACTGTGATATCCCCAAGTGTTGTCATGTGCCCAGATTATATTACTAGTATACCCATTACAATTTGTAGCACTAAACAGCTAAAAACTAGCAAGACCAACATTTTCACAAATGAGTGAGCATGATCCAGATATATAGGGGGGAATTAATAAAGCCACTTAGACCAGACTTACAGTGCTTTGATAATGTAGTTGGCCTCCTTCAACTTCTCTACCTTTTGCCACATTTCAGACTTCAAACATAAAGAAATAAAATAGAAATTTTTGGAGAAGAATCAACAACATGTGGGACACAATTGTGAAGTAGAACAACATTTATTGGATATTTTAAACATTTATTGGATATAATAAACTGAAAAGTGGGGCGTGCAATATTATTCGGCCCCCTTAAGTTAATACTTTCTTGAGTGAGTTTGCTGCACTGAAAGTAAAGGGCCTGAATAATATTGCACGCCCCACTTTTCAGTTTATTATTTTTTACAAAAGTTTAAAATATCCAATAAATTTTGTTCCACTTCACATTTGTGTCCCACTTGTTGTTGATTCTTTACCAAAAAATTACAATTTTATATCTTTATGTTTGAAGCCTGAAATTTGGCAAGAGGTATAAAAGTTCAAGAGGGTACAAAATTTGCCCCAAATTCTGACACATTTGTAATGACTTTAAGACCCCCCCCCCCTTTTCCATTGGGTCAGATAAAGGGGTTTGTTCTCTGATAAAGGGGTTGTGGCTGGATGGGAAATATTCTGTGTGCCAAAAAAACTGTCCATATTTTAGTCCAACTAAAAGAAGGTCTTAAATAGAACCTGGCAGTCTTAAACTGCCCCAGAATTTATGATCAAAATGATGAATCTGGTGCAGCACAACTAGTGTCTGGGCTACTATCAGAACCAGCGACACATTAATACATTTCCACCATAGTCTATAAAAACACAGACATTGGAATTGCCCTATAATGTTGGTTTGTATGTTATATGTGAAAATAATGGTGAATATAAGTATATGAAATATGCCATCTGCCTTAATACATAAATAAAATCATTAAATATATCGTCTACAATCTAAAAATATACCAACTAAAAAGTTCATGTTAACAAATCACCAACAGATGGTGCTCATGTAATTCTAACTACAGTATTTTAACCATCAGATATTTGTTGTGGGCAGTGTGGGCAGGCTGCTTAAGCTTGGGGGCTGCAGGATTGGCCGTGTTTCAAGTTTTGGCCCATCCTGCTACCCTTATTTCCTCCCCCCTTTGCCCCCCCCCCCACTGATTGCGGGTCACGTGGCCAGCAAATTAAGCTGGCCATTTGATGGCGCTAGCTTAGGGCTATTTAGCCTTGAGCGCAGAGCTAGTCCAGCCTCTTTTGGACTGCTCCGTGCTCAAGAGATTTCCAGGTATCTGCAAGTATGGCAGACCCTGTTTTGCTGGCCCTGCTGGACGATAAGCTGATGAGGGAGGGCTCCGGCTGCCTGACTCCGTTATTGGCCCAGCCGGATCCCTCTCCTCCATTGTCGGCTGCTCCTCCTTCCCCACCCCCATTTGCCTGGCCTACATGGCGCGGTTGTGCACCGTGCAGGCTTAGCCCCTCACCTATAAAGACGCGGAGCCGAGCAAGGGCTCTGTCACAAAACCCGACCTCGGCTCCAGTGCCAGCAGAGCGTGCACTGCGTCCTGTTAAGGCTAAGAGTCGTGCGTCGCCTGCAGCAGGCGGGCCGGCCACGGCTGGTGCGGTTAAACCCCTACGCGGGGAGGAGGCACAGGACAGGATTGCTCCTCTGTGTCTCCTCTCCCGGACTTTGTGCGCAGTGCAGGTTCCTATGGTGGATCAGCCTGGCCCACCACCCAAACAGCCTGGCCAGGTGGTTTGGGCTGGGGGCTAGTAGTAATACAGTGCACCCAACACACAACACTGACCAGTCCTGGTGGTAATACCTGCTCCCATGAGAGGCGGTCGCGGAGACGGCAGCACACCTCTCCTCCTCACGGGGTGGATGATGCCAGGGTGCCACCGACGGTCCCGACTGCCGTGCTGCCTAGCGCACCCATGGCGCCTCCTCCTTCACCGGCGATGCCCCAGGTCGTTCCTCCAGCTGGTGAGTTGGCATGTGATAACGCTTGGAAAAAATCTTATGTTGCAGGTGATGATGTGGTAGGCACCGTTAAGGAAAGATGGAGGCTGGGGCGCTCCCTAGGGGCAACGCCGTTGCTGCTTGAGCAGGCTCCAGGGTCGGCGGGGATGCTGTTTAGGGATTCCTATTTTTGTGGCGTGGCCCCTCTGGGCATGTGTGTGGCAGCCGACCTCTCGGAAAAAATAGTTAATTTTGAATATATTGATATTTGGTCATTGTTATCTCCTGATCAGTTGATGGTCGATAAGGAGAAGCGTTTTGAAAAAGGGGAAGTTAGGAAGCCGAAGGTCGCTAGGACCTTTAGAAATTGGCTTCAGGCCTTCGTGATTATGGCAAGTATTGTAGTTCAGCAGAGGCCTGAATGTGCACGGGATATGTTCGTGTACATGGATACCATATACACCACACATATGTTGCACGGCGGTGCGGCATGGTGGAGATACAATGAGGAATTCAGACGTGGCTTAGCGGCCAGGCCGGAGCTGGGTTGGGCGACAAAGCCGACTGACATGTGGATTCAGTTTGTGATGTCACAGAAGCCTCAGGCTCCCTTTCAGGGGGGAGCCATCTCGGGTGCTCAGCCCGTGGCAGCCTCCAAACAACCGGGATCCTGTTGGCTTTTTAACAAGGGCCACTGCCGATTCTTTCCTTCCCGCAGATTTAAACACGAATGCTCCATATGTGGCGGGGCGCATTGAGCCCTCCGCTGCTTTAAGAGGCAAAGACCACCATCAAAAGTTTTGCTTGAGGGCTTCACCTTTGGTTTTGTAATTCCCTTTGTGCCTCAGGATGGTTTGATGTTGTCGGTTAACCTTAAATCGGTTAGGGATAATGAGTTTGTGGTTGCTGAGAAATTGTTAAAGGAGGTGGAGTTGGGTAGAATGGTGGGCCCCTTTTCTGTTCCGCCTAGTCCCGAAGAAAGAGTCGGGTAAATTTTGCTTGATCCACCATCTATCATACCTGACAGGTGACTCGGTGAGCGATGGCATTCCCCGGGAGGAGGTGGCCATTTCTTACACTTCCTTTGACAAGGCGGTGCTGTTGGTGAACAAAGCCGGTCCCGGGGCCCTTATGGCCAAGTCGGACATTGAGTCGGCTTTCCGCCTCCTTCCGTTGCATACATGCTCTTTTCACCTGCTGGGCTGCAAGCTTAACGAGTCTTTCTTTGTGGACATGTGTTTGCTTATGGGTTGTTCTATATCCTGTAGATATTTTGACATGTTCAGTAGTTTCCTGGAGTGGGTCGTTCGTTTACAGTCTGGTTCAAATTGGATTATCCATTATTTGGATGATTTCTTGTTCGTAGGTGTGAGCGACTCTCCGGACTGCTTGCGGCTTTTTGTGTTTAGTCATATGGCCGAGTATTTCGGCGTTCCGTTGACGGCTGAGAAGACCGAGGGCCCTGCCCAACAATTGACCCTTTTTTGATTGATTTTGATTGATGCAGAGAGCATGACCCTCAGCCTCCCAGCTGATATATTGGAATGCTTACGTGGTGACATCGATTTGTGTTTATTGTCGGAAAAAGTTACGCTTCTGCGTTGGCAGTCGTTGGGTCAATTAGTATTTGCATGCAGGATTTTTCCCATGGGCAGGGTTTTTTTCCAGGAGGCTGTCATTGGCTACTGCCAGCACTGCCAAGCCTTATCATCACATTCGCCTGACGTCGGTCTTGAAGGAAGACCTGAGGGTTTGACATCCTTGACTGATTTTTTTTCTTTCAGGCCTTCAGGGCGCCATTGAGAGGGCCTTATTCCTGTTGTGTGGGGGTTGGAGCACAGTGTAGGTTTACACTGTACTCCTAGTGGCCTTGGTGGAATCTGGACCCTCTCGTCTTGTAGCGAAATCACCTCATGGACCAACCAGGACATGCCCCCACGGAGGCGGGGCCAGGCATGCAAGGTGAATTATTTGGAAAAGGGTCCGGTTTTCCCACAGGTCAGTTTAAATGTAGACATTGTTATTAATAAAGCTATGGCCGACCTCCAAGACTTTCATTGCAGATGTGAACTTAGCCAACAGAATGAGACATTTTGGTGCCCTAGGAAGACGTGCAAAATCGTGCCCCCCACCCCATGTAAATTTGCAGTAAAAGTGCAGAAAAACATATTGACAACCTTCACCCCTTTAAAAGATAGAATTTGAAGAAGTCAAGTGCTATGGGATAATTTAGAATAGGGCTCACTAGCCACAAATGTAGCGCACTGAAAAATATATATCTGCAGTAAATATTCTGCACACATAAATATGTGATGTCAATGTATGTATCAGAAAGGTTAATGTATATTAGCAGTAAATATCCACACAAAAATAATTAGCAGCAATAAATATACCGCACACCAGGGTTGAATTCAGGTAGCCACATACATCCCTAACTGTTCAAATCAGGTTGCATCTATTCTCTTCTCCCTCTGTACTGGGCTGATCTGTCTTGGTCTTCCTTCTAGTGGACACCTCACAGGTTGCAATCCTTGTCCTTCAGGTACAGTTGACTTCTCACTGTAGAATTTTGCACCTTGGTGGCCTTTGGAGCATCTCCACACTGAGTCACTAAAATATCACAGTCACCTACAGTATAATGTCCCCTGTACCTGTGTCCTAAACTGTGCACCTTATTAATATTTACCCCTTAAACTGACCACAAGATGACCCCCACCAGGGGTATTGCAAGGGTAAAAAGATCTTGGGCATGGGCCCCAATACGCATTGAATTCTCTGCAGCATCAACTCCTCTGCATACTGCTCACATGTGTTTCCTATAAAAACAACAGTACTTATCATATGAAGCTACAGAAAACACAGGACTAAGTGCTACCTATTACATCTAGTGACATTAAGGTCATTGTGGCCATCACACATAGGCTGGGTCCCAAATCCCATCTATCTCAAAATGGAGGCAGCTGACCACTTCACATAGCTGTACAGAATAAAAGTCTATATTAGTTATGACAGTAGCCAAGCAAATAGACTTTCCATTTGGCCCAGCCACACAAAGTGGGTCAGCAGACCCCTATTTTGGAGATGGCCTAGTTGACTGCTACCTGTCATGCACTGTATTTATGACATATCCAGTGGATATGTCATAAATACTATACATGCAAATGCCCCTTAAATAATAAACCTTCAATATGGCCCTCATACTTTAAAATGCTTCTATTAATACCCCTTTTCTTTTCTCCCCACTTATAATACCCCTCAATGCATTCTCTACATTTAATGCACTTTAAAGAGTAACTGTAAAGTTTTTTTTTCCCCACAAATCAATAGCTCTTGGGATGTAAAACATCTTTGCCTATTATCTTTGTTACCTATATCCAGTAGTTTCTTTCCTATACCCCTCACATAACCTCAGTGCTGCAGGAGCTGCTTCCTCTGCCTGTGCTTATAAGCCCTAGAGTCTGTAGTTTGTTTATCTGTTGGTTTCATGGGAGGGGAGTGGCTGCTGCTCCCTGCTTACAGGGGAGGAGGTCATGTGACAAAGCTCTCTCTATGTATGTAGCAGGGCTAGATGTGTTCAATACTGTGCAAACAGATGTCCCCTGCACAGGATAGTGAGGTACAAGATCTTCCCTGTTCCTTATCAGTCCCTCCATCCAAGTCTGTGATTCTACAGAACTTGCCTTGTATCTCTCTGCACTTCATTCTGCTCCCCTCCTTGTCATCGGCTTTGTGCAGATAAGCTATTAACGCTTAGTGCTCACACAGCACAGGCTATAGACTTCATGTAACTGTTTACTTTTAAGATTTTTTTAAAGATTTTTTTTCACTTATTACATGTTCACTGCTCTTCCATGTGATGGAAGCTGCCAGGCTGTTCACCATATACATCATGTATGTGCACTGTGCAGTGTTCAGTGGAATTCTTTGTGGGAAACTAAATGGATTTAATACCAAATTACTTAGGTAGAACTCAAGGTATCATGTGATCTGTGGGCAAGCTAACTGGCCTCAGCCTGAGGGCATAGACTGACAGACAGTAGTCTCCGTCCACTCCACCTCTGGTGAGAAATTTTTGTCAAACACTTTCAGAGCAGAAAATCCCAGCATAATGAGCAGAACAAAGTAGGCCTCGCTCTGCATGTTTTTAAAGTGGGAATCACATAATTTGATAAAATCATTATAACTTTACAGTTACACTTTCAATTATAAAGTATCTACTCCAGTTTTGTGTCCGACAAAATGTGAACCTAATGGGGCGTGTTAGTAAGTCTTTGCACCACATTTAATACTGCCATGCACCACAATTCAGCAGCATGAGCAAATTTCACAAAAAATTGCAGATTAATAAAGACCATGCCCCAGTTTTGATTAATCTGGCACACTTTTCATACTCCACGAGTAAACTGCACTAGTTTTGATAAATGTGGACCAAGCTGACTGGTGGAGCAAGTCACTGTCTATTCACATGTGTGAGGTGAGTGGAGCTCACTAACCAATGTCAGACGGACCACAATTCCCCTACTTGTGGCTCGCCTCATGTATACTCCCCTATAAGTGTACATAATGGGGAATTATATTGTGTGTGGAGTAATGTGCAGAGCAAAAGCCATGGCTTAAGGCAAAAAAATGTGTCCCTCTTTGGCTTCTATGAAAGTTGAGAGGTAGGCCTTACCAGGAGTTTTACAAAAGGCCGAGGAGCTGGGGACGGGGCCTGTGTCTGGAGTAGAGTAAAGTGTTTATCTCTGCTCCAGCACTGTGTACAGTTACATGACAATACCATACAATAGAATAAAACTTTATTTATCCTTGAGGAAATTGTTAATGTACATTATAGCTCTGAGCATAGGTCACATAAATGTAGACATATAGGTCATTACATATGGAGAAGGATAAAGACATAAGATAGAAGAGTCACAGAAGTGTCAGGAGGTAGGGCGCACCACAGAATCCCACATGGATCTCTTAAACTAGAAACACCTCTGCCACTCCACACATTCAAATAATACACACATTATTATGTAGCACATTATTATATAATACTGATGTATAAATTGCATTATATAATACAAAATAAATATGTAATACAAAATAACATTACCGTAATATTAAAGCCACAAAAGCAAACCAGTGGTGCACGAATAGTGCAATGGTGGGAGGGGTAAAAACTTCTCCCTAAGAGTTGACCCACGGCCTGGGTAACTGGAGGATGGATAGAAGATATAAGGTAATGAGCATTATATTGTACAGAAGACCCTGTAACAGCTCTCTTCAGAGTTGGAGAGCTCCAAGTGAACCTCGAGGGAACTCCCATGTTATACCATATTGAGTTATGCCATATATATACACATATTGGGGCTTATTTACTAAGGGTCCCGCTGCCGCATTTCCTTCGGGTTTTCCGACTTTTTGGGGATCGCTCAGCCGGAACGGGGATTTAGAAGGGCATTGTGTTGCACACGATTGGGTTTTGGAGCATTCGCACCAGCTTTCATGCGACAGAAATCGGGGGTGGGCCGTCGGATGATCTGACGGATTCTGACAAAACTTGGGATTTAACTTGTGTTGCAAGCCAACCACTTACATACACCGGGAAGAAGATGGTGAACTCCTGAGCAGGGAGAGACACATGCAGGATATTTGGCGCGGGATCTACGTGGATCGTGGACAATGGGAATCGCGACTCGGACGAAAAAGTAAATGCGCCCCATTGAGTCGAAAAGGAGTCCCCAACTCTACGATTTCTAATCTATTCATGTGTGTTACAATAAAAGTTCTTGTTTTACTGAATAACCCTTTTGTCTGTTTCCTAAAGTGTTGTAATGTTTTCAATCTAATCAGGTCTCTTATTGGGTAGTTACTTCTGAGACAGTCAATGTGATTGCATCTACTGATTCATAATATATTGCTTAGTAAGAAGGCATGGAGCTCTAGACGAATAGAGGGTAGGTCCTCCTGTGTGCCATACCATTCCACATCACAGGGTCTATGTGTAGGTTCCAATGAACCTGTACATGGTTTCTACCCTGGTTTTAGAAGTCATGTATGAGCTTGCAGGACCATAATCCATGCCGAAAATTTGTGTTGGCATCAAACATTTTGGACATACACTCAGCCTATCAGGTTTGGAAGGTGTTTTGGGAAAGGTTAAACCCAAAAAATGCATGACGTAGTATCCATTGTTTGCTTAACATGCACAAATTAGAAAATGTATGATCCCTTCATAAACTTCTCTTTCTGTAAATTTATGGGTCCAGCAACCTCTCCTACCTTGCTCTGAGTAGATGCTTTTCAATGTCAAAGTACAATATACACTCACCGGCCACTTTATTAGGTACACCTGTCCAACTGCTTGTTAACACCTAATTTCTAATCAGCCAATCACATGGCGGCAACTCCTTTGCCTTTGAACGTGGCATGGTTGTTGGTGCCAGAAGGGCTGGTCTGAGTATTTCAGAAACCGCTGATCTACTGGGATTTTCACGCACAACCATCTCTAGGGTTTATAGAGAATGGTCCAAAAAAGAAAAAACATCCAGTGAGCGGCAGTTCTGTGGGCGGAAATGCCTTGTTGATGCCAGAGGTCAGAGGAGAATGGGCAGACTGGTTCGAGCTGATAGAAAGGCAACAGTGACTCAAATCGCCACCCGTTACAACCAAGGTAGGCAGAAGAGCATCTCTGAACACACAGTGCATCGAACTTTGAGGCAGATGGGCTACAGCAGCAGAAGACCACACCGGGTGCCACTCCTTTCAGCTAAGAACAGGAAACTGAGGCTACAATTTGCACAAGCTCATCAAAATTGGACAGTAGAAGATTGGAAAAACGTTGCCTGGTCTGATGAGTCTCGATTTCTGCTGCGACATTCGGATGGTAGGGTCAGAATTTGGCGTCAACAACATGAAAGCATGGATCCATCCTGCATGGACCACAGCACCTAAAAGGGTCACCCACCTCTCCATCCGGCGACTAAACAAGTCAGACATAAAAAACCTATATAAATGCGACCCTCCCCACAAAAAATAACTAATGTAGGTTAAACAATGGGGTATTGCGCCCCCCAAATATAGTGTTATTACAATCCTTGAGGGGGTCTAGTTTTTAAAATGGGTCCACTCTTTGGAAGTTTTTACTGCCCTACTATATTAGGGGTTCAGCCAATGCGACATAGCGCCTGAAATCTGTTACAGCAAAATCCACCAATAGACGCTCCTTCTCTTCCGAGCCGCAATGTGCATCTATACAGCAGTTTGTGATCACTTGTGGGATATTACTGCATTCAGGAGAAACTAGGTAACAAAATATGGGCTGTGTTTACTTCTTTAACTCTTCTAAAAATATAAATTTAGGGACCAAAGCAAGTTTTTTTGGAAAAAAGATTTTCAAGCCAATGTAAATACTTTCTATAAAACATGTGTGCCCTCTAAGTACCGAGATCCCTGCAGATAGCGAGAACGAGGGGTCCGACCGCCCTCTCGCCCCTCCTCAGAGTAATGGAGCAGACGACCGCGCAATCTCTATAGAGCTGACGGAAATTGCCGAGCCCCTTTAAGGAGCTAATAGAAAAAGTTGCAAACAACTATTTACATTGTTCATAGTGCCATTCAATTACAAGTTTTCTCTCATAAGAAATCTGCATTGGTCTCTACATTTAGTTTATTCATCTTTTTACTTTGCGTATACGAAAGTTACTGCTGTCAGGAAATTACATGTGGTACATCTGTGGCAACATCACTTACACTCCCAGGACTAAGAAATGGAACAACAGGACTTTGTTTGTATAGGCTGATTAAAGAATTCTTACACCACTTCTGACGTGTGTCCTGCAGTATGCCAAATATCTTCAATAGTAGACATTGGGTTTATAGTGGCTTGTATAATTGTATCCCAATGACAAAGGGACAGAAGGTTTTATCATGAAAGAAATTTTAGTCTGTTCATGCTTTGTCAGTGGGCAAACTTATAAAATCAGCCAGGGATCAAATAATTATTTCCTTCACTGTATGAATACTGTGGTAGATTGTTCTTTTGTCATTCCTACTAGAAACCTATGAATAATTTGTCATCTTGGTATTAGCAGTTTGGGTTGTCACTATACAGGCACTACTGATGGATTTAGACAGTGTAAGGAAAGACATGAAGGAAAGGCTGTGGAACCTCTGATAGGAATGACAATACTGATCTGGATTATGAATTTGTTGTGTAAATTAATGAGAACAATATTACCTTTAAGGGGTATTCCCATGAAGACAAGTTTAATAAATGTACTCAGGATAACAAAATAACACAATCTCTAATTCACTGTTATTTACATAGATACAGCATTTCACAGATATAATTCCAACCTATCAGTCCCAGTGTACACAATTTCAGTTGCCCGTAGACACGACAACATATCTTCTGACTTTAGGGTTGGCAGCCATTTCATGATAGTCCAAATACACATACTCATAGATCCTGGCACAGTGACTGATAATCTTCTTATATTTGTTATCCATGGAACCATTCCTTCTAAAATCAACTTTTTACATTATGTTAATGAGCCTTAAGGGCTCTGGGGAGGCATAACCAAAACCCCTCCATGCTTTAGTTTCACAGGCTGTCACACTGTGCAGAAGCAGTTCTCTCCACCCCCTTCCCTCTTGTAATCTCATGTATTATGCTCTTCCGTTTTATTCCCCACCTTCCAAAAGCCATACTTACAATATACTTTATTTTACTTATTACATTTTTAAAAATTATTTTTAGGCCCCATAGGGAGTTTTAGTCTTATGGGTTCTCATAGTTCATAAAATAAATAAGGCATTATAATATCAGGAAATACAGCTGTGACAGGCCTGGGTACCTCTGAGAGAATTGTGACAGTAACTGGTGCCACCTGATGACAGCCAAGATGGCAGCAATAGAATCAAAGATGACTACTCTTAAAGTGGCGTAGTCGGTTGCTTGACTGCTGCAGTTACCGGCAGGTGTTTGTTTTATAATACAGCAGGAACCGCCCTGAATGGAGAAGGCTCGGCCCCTGAGTTTTCTCGATACCGCCTTAATGACATATAAAAGACTGGTGCATGTAACAAAATGCAGTTGAAAGAAAGACTTGTCGGAAATTTTGAGGGCTTAACAGAATTATACTTCTTCCTAATTCCTAGGTTCTATTTTCTTTTTAGGGGCATAAGGATGAGGCCTGGGGGTGGGGGGTGGGCTCTTCTGCTGCATATTTCATGAATGAGAGGAAGTTTCTGGACATTTCTTTAGAGACTGGAGCAGGGTCGGCTCCAGGTTTCAGTAGGCCCCTGGGCAAGAGAGCCTAAGTGGACCACTTAGCAGTGAATTCAAGTGGCAGCATTAAAAATTCTGAAACTAAAACAGTCCCATGTTCCCTAAAATATTTGCTATTTTATCATCCCAAACAGCTCCATTATGGTTATTTTAAATACAGCCCCCTCACCTCCCATGCAGGGCCGGCTCCAGGTTTCAGTAGGCCCCTGGGCGACAGAGCCTCCGTAGCCCCCTTTGAAGTGAACTCACATGGCAGCATTCAAAATTCAGAAACCAAGAGTCTCCTGTCCTAAAATATTCCCTAGTTTATCATCCCAAACAGCCCCCCTCATGGTTATTTTATATGGGCCCCCCTCACACTCTATGGATTAATTAGATACAGCCCCACTCATCCCCATGGATTCGTTATGTACAGCTTTATGTGGGCCCCCCAGCAGCTCTGAGCCCCAGCACTTGCCCAGGTACGCCCAGTGCTGGTATCGCCCCTGCTCCCATGGATATATTATATACAGTCCCCCACACTACTCACAAGACATTGCAAGGCTGCTAGGGACTGAGATTCAGTTATGTGCCCCCTCCCCCCAGGAGATCAGGGCTCTGGCACTTACCAGGGTATGCCGAGTGCTGGCGCCAGCGCTGGAATATATTAGTGTTATGAAGTGTAATGTGCATAAAGGAGGTGACAGGGTAGGTTTTGGTATATGGGGCCCGGATCCATAATTTGCACCGTGACCCACTGTTGTCTTGTAATCCCACTGCTTCTTATAACGCATAGAGATTCAGATTCACCTTTTGCTCAACATCTATGCATATGATGTATACAGATTGAAACATAGAAAATAGAAAATGGAATGAATTCTTAGACTGTTCATTTTTTTATACTAAGTCACACATTCACACTTATTATATAAGGTATTTAAGTCATCTTCAGTATATAACTAGTAAAGCCTCTCTACAAATGGTTAAGCTGCACAACCCTCCCATTCCAGTACATATAGACCCGCCCTCAATATTCAGGAGCTTATACCTGTCCACTCTCAACTATTAGACACATTACAGGAGAGCCGGCAGAAGGGCACGCTTCACTGAAACAGGTTGGAAAGTTCAGTATAATTTTAAGGTCTTGTTCTAGTACATTTATGTTTGTAAGATAGGAGTTTTAAATCATGGCAGAGTTCTTGAAGCATCTGCTGTTCAGTAGAATCCTTATGGCAAGGGACTTCTAAAAACATTCTATTGCTGTACATGAAGTTTGTAATAACCTGTATTAATAGACCTTTAATCTAAAATTTACAAACAAATTTATGGTTAGACATTAGAGCATGGAGTCAAGGTCATACTTTAGTTATATGAATACACTGGTCTCCTTTAATTGAAAATTTGATAAGGTGTTAAATGGCTCTTTCACAGATTATCTGTTATTGTATATGAATGTATTTCATTTATTTATATAATCAGAAATATTCCTTGAATTCTTCATACAATGGAAAAAAAGCATGAGATGATGCAATTTCAGAAGAAAGACTTTACATCTTATTTTAGTAGTGGGAGAGAATCCTTGCACTTTTGAATGAGATTATAGTTTTTGTGGTTTAGCAGTTTGTGTAAATTTACTATTTGGTTTTCTGTATTATTCTTACATTTTTATTTGTTTTACATTTTATAGTGGAATATTTGCCTGGTGTGTATAAACATCTGTTAATTTTCCTTTCTTTTACATAGGGCACTTGTATCTGGCAGAGTATATTGGCCCTTGCCATGAGGTCCTGGATGGCTGTCTCCCTGAGTTGTATCAGCCTCCTGTGTGTGCAGCAGCTGCAAGGATCTTTGGCTCTGCCCTCCCCCCAGCGTGCTCTCTTACCAGCTCCCAGGTAAATCTATGACATAATATTCCCCACAAAGGCATGTGATGTAATACAACACACCCACTTTTCTTATTTTACACACCCAAAATTCTTACCACTACCAGTAGACCTGTCTTTTGGCTGTATTCAAGCAAATGGTTACCTACAGATAATAGTTACTTATTCACATACTTTCGCAAAAGGAACAGTTTAGCAGAAAATGTAAGCAGATGGACCCTTGCTACAGAAAATGATATTTCTCACTGCAGTGGATTGTAGTCGACCAATCAGAAATTCACCATCAAAAATTCACCATCAATATTTGTTTTATATAGAATATATATCTAAAATCAACTTTTAAAATTATTCTAATGAACCTGAAAGACTATGGGAGCATTATCAGAGTCCCTGCTCTCTCCCTCCTCCCTCTGCCTGTGTAATCTAGCAGCAGCAGGAAGTGCAGGGGCAGAGGGACCTGCTATGCCCATTGTAACAGCTTGTGAAGTTACAGCACTGGGGGCGCGTCAGACAAATTAGCATAATGTTAAATGTTTATTTGAGATGGAAGGAAGCCATGGATAACAAATATAAGAAAATGACCACAGTGCCTGGATTTTTCAGTAAAAGCCCCTGGTTTATCATGATGGATTTTGATGGTATATATTCTTTAATGTATAGATCTGTACATTGTTGTATAATGCATCTATTGTATATTTTTACACCTTTTTATATCCTATTATGCGGGAACCATTGTGAGTTGGACAGGGTTAGCAACATGTATGTACAGAGTATAAATCAATAGAAGTAGTCTATTCTAACACTTTATCTAGTATAAACAGAAATCAATATATGCCACACTTATTGCAGTATTCATAAGTGTATATATATATATATATATATGAGGATTTGGTAGAATTGATAATTTCTCCGTTTTGTGAAGATAATGATATTCTGTGTTTTGAACTCCCTTTACCGGATACATTTGGCAGATGACACATGACACGTCCATTATCCACGCCACATAACCACCCCTCCTGCACTGTTTTTTGAATGCTGGCCATATTCCGAGTCTGATGCAACATTGATGCAATGTTAAATCTTCACTGTAAAACAGTGAAATCTCTAACCTCAAAATACACGAGAAGCTGACAGAATATGCTTTCCGTGTCAATGTTTCTACTCATTCAGTAACTTGATAACATAATGTTAAAGAGGGCGGGTGTAAATTCCATTCACAAACTTGTTGAATGGGATTATAAGTGATGTGAAAGTATTTTATAGGCTGAGAGAAGCTCATGCAGTTTAGCTTTGGAGACGTACACACTTCCTACTGATATAAACAGTACATATTATGAAATGTGACATAAAGTTACTATCAGCATCACATATAATAAGGAACTTTTAGTACATCCCAAACATAAACAACAAACTGATTTTATTCTATGAATTGATTAAGAACACTGTTTCACTTACCACTGTAAGGCTCAGTTCACACCTGCATCAGGGGTACAATACAGTAGCTGAAGGGAAAATCTCTGTTCACCATTGGACTTTAGAGGGAGAAGTACAGAGCTGCAAGTACATGAGATAAAGTGCAGACAGCAGTATTCTTGAAATAGAATACTTCGTGTGGAATGTATTACACATCCACATGAGTAAAGGCTGAAACTGCTAGTAGGTTTCAAATTGAATGATATGAGACCTAAATGTATAAGGCTATTGGAACACATTTGAAATGAATAACTGGAAGATAAGAGTTCATGCAACTTGAAATAACTGAAATGAGTTTGTATTTGGAAAATATCAAGTTGCAAACATACAATTTTGTATGTTACATCATAATAACTGTGATATTCTCACCATAATTATAGACTTACAGATATCTATGATAATTACACTATAACAAATGTTTACATACGGGAGTTTACAAACATGTATTCCTACAATTATGATTTATAATAGGCAAAGCACAGTCCACGTATGACTTATACTTTCGTCAATAGGCCAAAAATGTATAGGTCAGTCATAGTAATGAGAATGTTAAATATGATTAGTCATAATCTTTATAAATTAATCATATATATAAATGTAATCATTATGGCAAAACATCAATAATTTAAGTCCAACTCCTCATGGAAAATGCTTTCGAAAGAGGATAGATTACAAAACTGAAATTGATCCCATTTTACTGATCCGACAGGTTGTCTTTCTGAATATTTTCTTTTTCAGTTGTATGGACTTGGAACAGGATTTCCAAGTTCTCACTATAGTCTTCAAAAGAAAAGGATATAGATAAGCACTGGGCATGTGAATAAGGGAGTTGGGAGAGATAAACAATGGTTTAACAAAGATTACCCAATAGCTATCTAATGTGTATTGGGGGCCTTAAGGGACTCTGTAATCAGCTTTCTATTATTTCTATTATTTTCTTTTCTATTTTAAAACTCACCTGTTTTCTTATACAATAAATGAAAATAAATCACATTTATCCTGAGATGAGTCACTTTTTGAGGCTGTAAAAGCGCACTTCAGAGGAGTTTGATTCTGTGAGCTATAGAGCAGGAGACAACTTGGAATACCAGATGTGGCCCACAAAGTTTCACGAGTTCACGAGTCGTGGGTGGGCTCGAGCCTATTGTCTGGAACGTTGCATATTCTCAAGTGCGACATCCTCTGCGGCATCTAACAGACACAGAATCCACACCGTGAAAGGAGGAGAGTGAGGAGTGTGAAACGTACGAACTTGCTTCCCGTGGAAGCGCTCCCGGAGGACATACACAGATGCCGCTGCACGTGGAGGACGCCATCACATATTAAAAACGATTACCAAAACCTCCACAATAGTGAACGTTTCCAGCTCGAACAGAGAGAAAGTCGCATATGATCAACCAACTGTGAGTGATTAGACTTTAAACATCATATATATTTTTGGCAATTAGCTGTAAGAGTCTACACAAGTGTAGGGCCCTACACTTTGTGCAACATAAAAACCTCCTGGATACCAATTTACTCTTAAACAAATTTGTTTTCAACTATTCATTTTTTATTTTTTTTAATGCATGCAATTTTCTTTTTATGAACTTTCTCATCCCCATGAATTTTTCAGCTCTACGAATTTTTTCATCTTTATGAATCTTTCTATTGGGACATAGGACTCCCCACTGTGTACGGGACTACTAATATTACTATATCTAGAGAATCAACCGCTATCAGAAGGAATAGAAATTGTTTACAAAATTGTTTACAAAATTGTTTACAAAATTGTTTACAAAGCTCTAAAGGAATCCTGTTAACAAGATACACATACAATTAAGGTCGAACTAAGTTCCTACATCTATATTAAGATCTTTACATGATTTGTACGCGGATGTGTTTACATTGTTCATTTTAATTTTACTCAATGTCTGTCATATTTTAGAAACTATTACAAATTAAAAAAACGTTTTACTTTTTTACTTCTGTACATCTGAAACCGTTTTTGATTGTGCCCACACCCATTTAAAAAGATTGCTCTATTTTCCCTGGTCTCATTCGGTGTTGAGACCTACTGTGGATGCACTCAGACTCGGCACAACAGAGATTGATAAGTGCCACCATAACCTTGATTTAATCCGTGGCCCACAAAGTACCTGGCAAAGATATACAACTTTGAATGAAAAAAAAAGTTGTATTTACCTGTTAGGTCAACAGAGTAAATATTTTGCGTACAGGAAACCATCTGTGTCCTTTGTGTGACCAAGGTGCCATCACCGCACCTTTGCTTAGATGACAGTGCCTGTGTCATAGAGTAGAGCAGCATCCATGATGTCATGATGAGAAGCCGCTGAAGGGAAAGCAGATAGGTGAGTATTCCCTTTTTTTTTCTCTGACTACCTACCTACTGGGGGCATGTGGTGGAGCTACCTATCTCCTGGGGCCTGGGGGAATGTGCTGTGGCTACCTATCTATTGGGGAGCCAGTGCTGTTACTACCTATCTACTGGGGACCATGTACTGTGACTACCTAACTATTGGGGAGCAATGTTAGGTAGCATTGTGGTATGTGGTATTCATGGCTCTCTCTATTGATCGAAGGTTGCAGATCACTAATGGAACTTTGTATCATTTCTACAGGTTTAGCAAAAATATTAAGTGTTTCCTGTTGCTGCCCCTTTCATGTTAATTATACAGATGGAAAATGACATGTGTCCCTTTTTTTAGTTACTACATTTTGCAACATCCTTCTGACCATGTTTACTTAAACAGATAATGAAGTGCAAACACTAATTTTCATATCTTATTGCACCTTGGGGTTGTCCCAGCAATAAATGATGCGGAAGGTCTAGCTTACTAAAGTCCAGACATTCTTGTTGTCAATGTGAGAAATGAACTTGTTCGAAGATACAGGAATTTGCAAAGCAATCTCCTCATTAGGTAAATTATTTCCCAAATCCGGAACTATAAGAGTTTATTATTTTATGGAATTTCTGTGAATGAGGTTTCCTTGATGTCTTTCTGCATATTACTAGACTAGACCACGCGATGTTGATCACTGTACTAGGACAGCAGTCAAAATCTTTCATTTACTTACCAACACTTTGGCAGGGTATTAACAAAACTTGAGCAGTGCCACTTTCTCATTGGAGATAATAAATGTGATATCTGTCATAATTTTTTGTTGCTCTATCTGTGAATTTTTATACCTAAGTCTGGGAACAGATTGGCTGTTTTTGCAGTGAAATGTTGCTGAAGAAACTAACCAAAGGCCAGAACTAATGGATCCAAAATCGGCAGTATTTTTTCCCACGGTCTTAAACCATAATTTGCTGTGGCAGTGGGGGAGAGTTTGAACCTGCTATTGCAATGTTTAATTTTATGGCCTGAATCTGCAGCAATCATGAACATGCTGGGAATTCAAAAACCACAGCGGAACTCAGTTTTCATCGCAGGAATTTTCACGCAGCACGTGGAACACAATTTGCTACAGAATGCTAAATAATTCACTTAGTAAATTAAGTGAGCTGGGTTTATTTTGCTTTTGGGCCCAAAATCTTCAAGATATGGCTTTGTAACATGCCCTCATTGCGGGAGAACCACAGCTTCTACTGCATTGCTAAAATTATTTAATTTATTTTAAATACAGGCAGTCCCCTGTAGTAAATACAAAATAGGGTCCGGAGGTTTGTTCTTAAAGGAAACCTACCACTTGAAGTGGCAGGTTTCCGATGCCAATACCGAGCACCAGCTCAGGGTGAGCTGGTGCGGGCGTTTACTTTTGTTAGTGTTTTAAAAAACACTTTTTAAACTTTATAGCCGGCGCAGGGAGGTACGCGCTCGGCGCTTACCGTGCGCGCGGCTACATAGGAAGTGAAGGAGAGCTGCGCGCACGGTAAGTGCCGAGCGCGTACCTCCCTGCGCCGGCTATAAAGTTTAAAAAGTGTTTTAAACCGCGATACCGCGGTTTAAAACACTAACAAAAATAAGCGCCGGCACAAGCTCACCCTGAGCTGGTGCTCGGTATTGCCATCGGAAACCTGCCACTTCAAGTGGTAGGTTTCCTTTAAGTTGAATTTGTATAGTTTATAATTGTAGATCCAGACAAAATCTGGGACTATATTAAAGCATTCAGAGTGCTTCACCAGAGGTCAGAGGGGTCTGTCTGTAACTATGGGTTGTCTGTAAGTCGGGTGTGCTTAAGTAGGGGACTGTCTGTAATAATATATTAAATGTAAATGATCATACTCCCTTATGTGGCACCTCTGTGATACGCCCCTGGTGAGTTAGGTTTTCCTACATAATATTACTTCACATTGGCTGATATAAAGACTAAAGCTCCGATAATGCAAAACAGTGGAGCAAACAAAGTATGTTGTGTTTGGAGATTGAATTTTGCCAAACATTAGTTTGTGCCAATCATCTATTGTGCATGTTGGGTCTTTTGACCTGCTTCTGATTCGGCTGCCATTCCTTTTGTTATCTGTATGATAAGAGAAGGCTGGAGACTGCCTTCTCCCATTCACATGGGGGTTGGTCGGCTGTTGAGTCAAAAGCAATGTTCAGGGGTTTCCGGGTCTCCCTTTAATTTTTCATACAGTATGTGACCAGTTGGGATCTGAGACCCATACCGCACACCATTCACCAGAAGGAGTGGAAGTGATGATATTTCATGTAGATGGATTATAGGTATAAAATAAAATTGACAGGAGTCTGGAAACCCGCTTAAATGTATGGTTTGCCTTGTTTAGGATTTTAATCCAAGTGTATGGTATGAGCCCTGCTGTAATTTATTATCTTTACAAGATAATAAAGCAATCTATCTATTTACTGTCTTTTCAATCTGTCATATCTATCACTCACCTTTGACTTTAATTACCATATATGTGAAAAGTAAGCAGTAAATTTCAATTCCTACTTATACTACTATATACAGTATGCCACAATTCTGTAATGCGACGGAGGGATAACGCAGCTATGTCCACACGTACTGTCAATATGGTTGAAGAGCAATTACAACATTAATTGGAATTACAACATCTTTATTCAATAATCATGTTTGATACCTTGATAGATGCCAAAAGCCTGAATTTGCCAGAATAGTCCCACATTTTCAATAATATGGTACTATCCTGCCATATATGGCCTGTCTCCACCTAAAAAGACCTTGACAAGAGCAAGAGCAGCACCTCGTATTTGTCCCTTTATGTGAGACCTAAGGTCATAATCCTGTGATCATTGGGGGTTTTTATGGGCAGTAAGAGGGTCTGAGAAGCCAGGCCCCTGCCAGTTAGCCTCTTATCTCTTATTTTGTGGATAGAGGATATGTTTTTTGTCAGGAGAAACATTAAATGTAAATATCTATATTTACATATACCTATTCTCATACAGAAACATGTAAGCATCTTTTGTGCAAAAGACGCTTTACATTGATGGATGGAATATGTACTTATGCACTCTTCTGTACACATGGACATGAATCACTATCCAAGCACTAGGAGTACGTGTGAAACTGCAGGCAGTCATCTTTCCCTTTCCCCTCCTCCACATCTCTTCTCTCTCTTTTCTCACTGCTCCTTTCACCTTTCCCCTTCTTTTATTTCCCCTGAGCCTCATTATTTAGATCAGTAATAAAATATTTCAGTGTGACTTTGTAACATGGTGTAACCATATCTTAAATATCACAGGATTGCAGTGACAATGGTCATGGTCACACTGACCTTTTGTTTTCATTGCAGTTTTTTGACTGTAGGATTTATACATTTGTGATGTGTCAGTTCCTTAATAACTACTTACTCTTGGTGTGTGTTTAAATTGGAAGATGCATTGCAAGGGATGAAAGGTGGCCACACAAATGTACATAAAGGAAATCTACCATCAAAATCAAGCAAGAAAAAACAGGGGCACTTACTCATAGATCCAGGCACCGTCACTGTGGTAATCTTATTTGTGGCCTCTTTTCTTCTAAAATCAACTCAAAAAAAAAATTTACAAGCCAGAAGGGCTTTAGGAGTTGTTACCAGAACCCACCCATGCTGCAGTTTCACAGAATACTGTACTGTAGCATGGCGGGCACACGGCAGCGCGTAGGGAGAGGAGGAGGAGTTGAGCGCTGCTCACCCCCGGCCCCTCCATAGGAACATATGGCGCAAGACGCCGTAATACGGGAAAAGATTGGACACCCGGGGTACGGAGCGGTACGGTGCCACACATGTGCTGCACCGTACCGCTCCCGTAGGGCGCTGTGCGCCCATTGCAGTCTATGGGGGACGTATATCAGCCCCATATATGTCCCCCATGCAGCAGTGTGAATGCAGCCTTATACTGTGTTACACCCCCCCCCCCCCTCTGCCTGATGCAATCTCACACAGTGGGAGGGGGAAATGCTCCTACACAGTGTACCAGCCTGTGAAGCTGCTACATCTAGAGGCCCTGGTAACATCCCCAAGAGCTTATTATCATTAGCCCAAGTTTAAAAGTTGATTTTAGAAGGAAGGAAGCCATAAAATATAAAACATTACCACAGTCACTGTGTCAATAGCTATTCGTTTTAGCCTGAAAATTGTTCAATTATGTGTGCAATCTCTTCCATAAAAGCCAAAAAAGTGTACACTTAGACTGGCTGCATACTATGGCATTTTCTTTGGCTGATCCGCAGTGATTTACAGTAGCAGTCTTAATAGATCTCCTAAAGAATCCGCTTCGATTCCACATGATGTCAGTTATTGCTGTGGATTCTGGCTGCAGAATTGCATTGAAATCTTTGAGCTGTTCCCCACTGCAGCAAAATCATGGCTTAAAGGGAACCTGTCATCACATTTGCATATATACAGCCAGTGACAGATTCCTATAGAGCTCTAATAACTGACTGACACCCTTCTTTTTGATAAAAATTGTTTCGCTTACATCCACATAAATCACATTTTATCTTATTTTACTTGGCATCAGAGGAGGGCGTGTCCTGCTCAGCCGGCCCCTCCCATCTAATCCTTCCCATGCCTCCCTACTGTTCACAGTTCATGTCATGTGACCAGAGTGACATCATCTCAGGTCCTTTAGTGTCTTAACAATAGCAAACTGTACCCCATGCATGTATCTGACCACATGAAGTCACAGCTGCCTCCATGGACATCTACTCCTTTCCATCCTCCATGGAGGCTGCTGTGATTTCATGCAATCACATACATGGTGTACAGTATTGTTGGAAGGCTCAGAGACCTTCGATGATGTCACTAGTCACATGTCATGAATGTAACACAAAGCACTGTGTAAAAAAATGGACACAATATTTCACATCTTTACATAGAGCTTTATATGTCTATAGTTTAATATTAGCACACAGTCCCTAATTACAAGAAGGCAATGGAGTGAATTGAAGAGACACAAAGCTGTCAGTCAGCATAATGGGGCGTGGTTCACTGCCAGCCTGAGAGAGGAGAAGAGTCAGAGCCAGCAGACATGAGCCAGAAAAGCGAATTTGCATATCAGAAAAATGTCCGTAATTAAAGTACAGTGCCCCACTGGCAGCTAATTTTAGGTGATATGGGGAGGACTTGTTACCCTTTATCAGCAGACATTGTTAGTTAGGGTGGTCTAAATCTGGTGACACATCCTCTTTAAAACCTTGACAGAAACCAAATATTTTCACCAGCCATTATGTAGCAATAATATGTTGTATGTATTTGAACTTAGGCAGTGTTCACATCTCCATCAGGGTTAGGATTTAGTTTATTCTTTTGTTTTGCTAAAGAAACCAGGTAAATAAAATCCTGGGGGTTGGATCAGGGCAAGGATATACTTATCATGTAGGCAGGGCATGTAGCTCCCATAGGGTCCTCAGGAGACTTCTCTTGCTTTCTATCCACTGCAGTTTCCTGCAGCCCCCACTAGTGGGAGCTCCTCCTTAAAATATTGTTATAGCTTCCATTGAGTAGCTGCATTGATTCTTTTTCACCAGGCTTCCCCCTAGAGCTGGCTTTAGGTAGCAGTTTTTTTCAATTACTATGTAAAGGAGGGAAATAGGGCTAATAATCAATGTACCTATTACATCGAAAATCATTTGTGATGACATCAACAAGGGGTAGACTAAAATTGGTTTTGGGCTCTTGGGTAATAAACGTTTCACCAACCACTATACTCAAGGGCAGATTTACCCAGAAAGTAACCTAAGCAAATACTTGGGGCCTGGAGTTCAGGGGTGGGGTCCACAAGGACATCCTTGGTACAACGATGCGGTCTAAGGCTATGGCAGAAGAGCAAGTAATAGGCTCCATGCTGCACTATTTGAGGTGGAGCTATGAATTAAAGGGCATGTTGCTGTCCCAAAAAACAAGTAGGGTTTCCTGTATTGCTGAAATTATGCAGATCTTTACATGAATGTTTCATAGAGGAACAATATTGCGAACCTGGATACTGAGTTCTCATTGTTGGTCCCTGACTTTAGTTAAAGAATAATGTAGTATTAGGTTAACACAGTTCCTTTGGAAATCATTTATTGTATTTTTGGCAGATCCTTCCAAATTAATGCAGAGATGTAAGTACCTTGAGTTAATATACATTTAGACACTTTCCTAGTGCCTGGATGGACACTCCTCCCCCGGAAATGAAGCATTTGCTATTCTATTCAGTGTATCAACAAATTAGACAAACATATATATTTACTCCAGAAGTTTAAGTGGTCTTCAACTTGCCATATGGATATAGCAACCCTTTTGTTGCTGATAATTTATTATATAAATGAATAGCTAAGAATAAGCATAATTGTGTGCATGACATTTGACTCCTTTTGGATCTAATAATTAATGAACACTATGTGGATGTTCCAAAAATTGTCAACATGTTCCAGGCCAACTATTTTCTAAACTGAAGTGCCAGACTGCTACATTGGGGCATTCCTAATTGTCCTTATATATGCACAAATAGAACAAAAGAAGATGTGAAAGAAACCTAGTACTGATTTAATGTATATAAAGGGAAGGGAAAATGAAAAATTCTTAACTTTTCCATATTTGTAATAATTTACCAGAATGCTGTTATTTTCAATAACATATTTAGATCAGTTGTAAAATATTAGATGTTTATGGCCATGTCCTTATTCCCTATATTTGCTTGATTTCATCATACAAAATAAACTTTCCCAACAATCATATAAACCTTCCTTAGTCACAGAGCCCGGAAACAAAATGTTCTGTTTCCTCTTGTGGTTTGTAAAAATACAATGTTCTGTTGCATAAACTAAGCAAGGACAAGATTTAAGGAAACAGAAAGGGAATTCTGCCAATGGAAGAGCTATTGTCTAGTGATAAGTTGGTTTTCTGGGTACTTTCATGCGTTCCAGTAATGGGAAAGCAGAACAAATGTGTATTTTTTAAACAGACAAGTGAATTCTGCCAATGGAAGAGCTATTGTTTAGTGATAAGTTGGTTTTCTGGGTATTTTCATGCATTCCAGTAAAACCTTTTCCAGTGTGAGGACGGGCATCACATACCATAACCGAGAATTCATCAACTGTAGGACAATGGGGGTGGTATATCTTGCCACCTGCCCATGTCCTTTGAACTACGTGGGTAAAACCATTAAAGAATATAGAGTGAGGATTCTTGACCACATTGGGAATATCTGGAGAGGCGAGGATAGACTTTTGGCTAATCATATTCATCAATGCCATGATGGTGACCTCAATGCCCTTAGATTCCAGGGCATTGAGAGAATCTGACCATCTCCCAGAAGAGGGGACTGAAATAACAACATCTTGAAAAAAGAATCCCAATGGATCTTTCAGATGAGATGCAGTAAGCCGGATGGTCTAAATGATGCAATTTCATTTGCACCCTTTATAAGACCCAAGGCTTGAAACATATGATGTCCAACATTTCTGGAGACACTTTGTTAACATATAGGACATGTGTCCATGTTGTTTTTCTGAACGAAGGTCATCAATGTGGCAGTGTACATAATTTGAAACACTGACCTTACAGTGTATGCTGGTTATATTATATACACTGTAGCTATGCTTTTTTCCGATGATCTTTACGGGACAACCTCTCTTGCTTACTAGGTTGTCCTGTCCCATATGGTCCACCCTACATCTATACCTGGGTGGTCTCTGCGATTAACCTTGTTATATACTTATCCTGTCATGTCCAATATCTTTATACCAACCTGTCCGTCGATACACTAGGGGGCGGGGTAGTTATTGGATCTTCATAACGGCGCCGAGCTGGACCAGCTTATACCTAACTCCTTCCGGTAGGTTGGCGCTTGATAGCATCACCCAGTGTTCAATCCCGCATTGGCCGGGGGGTGGAGTTATGCTGAATATAATGTCAGCTGACCCGCCGCACCATCGGCTACGACTAAGGCCCCTTCCACACTAGCGAGTGTGATGCGATGAACTCGCATCACACTCGCAACGCAAGCTGCCGGGAACGCACGGCCCGAACGCTGCACCGCGGGAGTGAACTCAGCATGTCAGTTCACTCCCGCGGTGCAGCGTTCGGGCCGTGCGTTCCCGGCAGCTTGCGTTGCGAGTGTAATGCGAGTTCATCGCATCACACTCGCTAGTGTGGAAGGGGCCTAATACACGCCGGCGCCCACCATCAGGACGCCGGCGTTTTATGTTTTGTTTGTCTCTGTCTGTATGTGTTAGAATAGACACGTCACTGCTTTGTCTCCCCGCTCTATGGCTCCTAATGAGCCCATTTATCTTGGGTGAAACGCGTAGAGCATGAGACGATGGGACTATGAGTCATCCGTAGCATCATAGAGCTGACGAGTGGGCAATAGGGTTTCAGGGTGCACGACCAGATCCTATTGAGGTGCCGTGCGGCAGCCTTACATTAGCTGTCCTTGCTCAAACCCCAACTAGCTTGCCCACAATTTATGTTAAGTGAGCTTGTATCACTTGTCCGCGGCACCCTACGATACCCGCGGACATTTGTAGCTCACCTACTTCCAGCTCATAAGAGTGTCACCTTCTACATCGGATACTCTTGTTATACATTTTGTATTTTCACACTGGGGTATTTTTAAATAGTTTTTCAATAAAAGTTAATTTTTATCTCCTTATGTGACTACTCCAGTTAGAGGGAAGCAAATAGAGTAGGGAGACATTGGGGCACATTTACTAAGGGTCCAGATGGCACATTTTCGTCAGGTTTCCCGAATATTTCCGATTTGCACCACATTTAATGGGGTTTTTGGCGCACGCGATCGGATTATGGCGCAATCGTGCCGACTTGCATGCAACACAAATCGACTGATTCGGACCAAGCGCAGGATTTACAATTCAAATTGTGTCGCAAGACAATGCACTCACATACACCGGGAAGAAGAAGGTTAACTCCAGCGGACCTCAGCGGGGAAGTGACACTTGCAGGAAAATGGACGCACAATCTTGAAGAATCGCGCCAGACTTCATCCTCGTCGGAGAAAGCACCTCCGGGGTCGCGAAAAGGACCGGGTAAGTAAATCTGCCCCATTATGTCCATCACAGCGGATCAACTCTTAGTAAACCAAGATTCAGGTGGGTGTGTTGGAAATCAATCAAGACTGCTAGCAAAGCAATACACCTATGTCCAGACTAGCAGACAGAATGGGACAAAATGACACTTATCAGCAAATCTTTAGTTCTTTTTCAGATGACACTGTTACAAATGTTACTGTTATTCCCTTGAGGATCTTGCATATTGTGGTTTTAGACATGTTATAAATTGGTATGGGGTACTGTACAAGATAGTTGAGATAACTGTTGCCCCTTAGGGTTACATGTGAATGTAAATGTGTATATGTGCTATAAAAAATTACATGAAAATCCAGTCAGATAGAGTAGCAGGTACGCTTACATAGACAACATGCAGGGATATATAATGGCGTGTAGAAGCCATGAAAAAGTACCAATGCCATGGTGTGTGCAGAGTGGGCCGTATATCTGGCACAATGTGCAAGGAAACATTAGGAGCTGGTGCACGATGCTCTTTAGAAGTTTCTCCCATGGTTTAATTATTTATAAAAGTGCATCAATCTATTTTTTTCTGTTATAAATAACAGAATCATGATGGAGGGGGCTGCTTGGTCCATGCAATTACATTGTAACTTATAAGATCGAAGGACGTCCAATTACTTACTCGCTAGTGAAAGAGTACAAGAGTAAGTAATAACGGACATGGCCTTACATTCAGTTTTGCCTTGATATTTACTTGGTTGATAATATTTGTTTTGTATCATTAAAATATTTTATTATGGTTTTATAAATGACTCAGTAATCATAGAAAATAAATGTTCCTGTTCTGTTTTGAATGCATATAATAAATATAAAAAAAGGGTATACAGACGGTCCCCTACTTAAGAACACTCGATTTACATACGACCCCTAGTTACAAACGGACCACTGGATATTGGTAATTTATTGTACTTTAGTCCTAGGCTACAGTTATCAAAGGTCTCTGTAATGAAAGTTTATTATTAATCCCGGTGACAACCCAACATTTTTAAATTCCAATTGTCACAGAGACCAAAAAAGTTCTGGCTGGGATTACAATGATAAAATATACAGTTCCGACTTACATACAAATTCAACTTAAGAACAAACCTACAGACCCTATCTTGTATGTAACCCGGGGACTGCCTGTATACTATTGCAAACCTGGAAATTTAGAGAAGTCCCAGTTGTTTTTGACCTCCTCATTTTATTGAGTAAAGCATAGCTTGTACCTCTAGCATAGGGAGTAGAATAGGGAGTAGAATTCTAAAATGACAAGCATGAGTGTAGGGTTTGAGTGTATGTACTGGATGAAAGCCCTGTGTGGTGGAGGATTTGGCTGTAGGAGTGTGAACGTGTAGACCTGCACTCTCTCTTATGTCCTTAAGACTGTAACTGATCTCAGAAGGTTAGAAAACCGAGACATCCAGTCTTTACACAAATAGTGCCTTTCTCTGCACACACTACCTGTCTTTGTAGACTATTTCTGCTCTCATACGCAGTGTATTGATGATGCACATGCTCCACGATCATACACGTTTGTCTCCATAGCACAGTCCAGCAGTCACTGAACACAAATTGTGCTCCAAATACTTTGTTTTATTTTGTGCTAGTGGCCCATTAGCAATCAAGGCGTCCTCACACTGCATAGAAAAAACAGTTTTACAGCCTGTTTATATTAATCACCTGTCTTCTAAGAGGTCCTATATAAAAGCCTGGCTGCCCAAACGTGTTGGAACACAATAGTGAAGAGCAAAAAATTACATAATTACTGTATTCAGTGTATCCCCCCAAAGAGTGGAAATCATGTGTACTATGCACTGTGTGTATCTTTAAAGGGAACCTGTCACCAGGGACCTCATTTTCACTAAAGACAGATTGTAAAAGCCAATTACAGCTACATTGCAAATATGCCTTTCTGCCTTCTCTATATATTTGCATTACAATACTATTGAGTGTTATAACTTACCTTGCACCCTGACAGAATCCTCTGTGTAGTCCCAGGGGTTTGGGCTTTGGTTTGGATGCAGCCAAAATGGTTTGGGTCAGACAAAAGTAGGAGAGAATCCAGTATACAGAACGGATGTAAATCCTCCTGTTATACTTTGCCTCCAGGTTTTATCAGGTTGCATTAAAATAAGTTTGTTTTAACTTACTTTGAACCCTGAAAGAATCATCTGTATATCCCCATGGGGTATGGCTTTGGTTTGGATGCACTTCAAAAACAACATGTGACTTGTCTGTGCTGCTCACTCCTCAGCTCTCAGCCCCCACCTTTATGCTCCTGTACAGCTCCTCTCTCTCCCACTGATGTCAGCTCACCAGGCTATGAGCTATGTGAAGGAGAGGAGCTATACAGAAGCACAAAGGTGGGGACTGAGAGCTGAGGAGTGAGCAGCACAGACAAGTCACCTAATCGGACGGAATTTTGTGCACTAAATTCAAGAGGTGTATGACTTGATATATTTTTCCAAAATGAGTCACAATAAAAATACAAAAATACTGCCAATGCCGGTCTAGTGAAAAATCTCACCATCTGTTTCCTCTTGGGGTTTATAAAGGTGCATTGCCCTTTAGCAGAGACAAAACAAAGCAATCAACAAATATTGCTTCATAGCTGCGTCCTTTCTGGATCCTCTCCTATTTGTGCGAGGCACACTCACTAATCACTAATTGTTGCTGTCATTGGTCAATACAAGGAGGACAGAACATCTCTGCTGGTAGATTAAGGGGACACAACAGTATTGGAGTCTTTGCATTTTAACCCTCTAGTTAGAAAAGCTTACTGTGCCTTAAGTTAGCTGTCTACTACTTCCACTGCAATGCTGCTTTTGGATATATAATGTGTGTGGACTACTTCACTTAAAGTATCCAGTTAAAAGGGGCACCGTGAACCCTAAATGGAGTGGATTACAGAATACCTCCCCAAAGCACTTGGATTATGCTCTGGGTAGAATTGCAACCTATAGTATTAATGTGTCCTAAGCCTAGAAGAAGTCAAAGACCTTAAACCATATTCATAATTTTGTGATTAGTCAAAAGCTGCAAATGTATGGACCAGTCAACCAAACTGTCACCCTATGGCTGAACTGAAGTAGCTGTAGAATAGTTAACACAGGACATCCTTTGCTGAGAGTTGTGGGTCCGTATAGGTTTTAGATTTGATACTTTACAATGAAAGGACATCCTCTTTGCACTACAAAAAATTGTAACATGTAGCACGTTATCTTATGAGAAATTATTTACACTACTAGAAAACTGCAGTGAGCAGTTTCCTCTATATGTTTTACATAGTCAGATCTTGCATAGTTAGTGTTAGCAAATAAATAATTGTTTACCCTCTGTAGCACAAATATGTTTTCATGCTCATCATGGATGATCAGCTACATGTTGCTGACTAATATCAGAGCTGGACATTGAACCCACAGTCATGCATGAATAAATGTCCCCATGTGCTCTAAAAGTCACAAACATGTTCACAATCAAAAACAATTTTAGGTACTTCCAAGAACATTCCTGGTAATGGCAGTAAAGTACAAAGTATTTACTGAATGCCCCCCCCCCCAAAGGGATTTATCATGTTTTTCAGCCAACCAGTAAGCCACTGATAAAGAAATCCAAATAGAAATCCTTGGTGAGCAGGGTGGAGCTACCACCTGCACTCTATTGACTTCTATGGTACTTCTGAGACCTAGAAGTCCGGCTGATACTGAACAGGTCAGGTCACCACTTTAATGGTTTAAAATGACCTATCTCTGCGTTTACAATACAGGCAGTCCCCGGGTTTCGTACAATATAGGTTCCGTAGGTTTGTTCTTAAGTTTTATTTGTATGTAAGTCGAAACTGTATATTTTATAATTGTAGCTTTCCCACAAGGATTTCAGATACCTTACAGCTGATCACTGCAGTCTGGGACTAGAGTAAAGCATCCAGAGAGCTTCAACAGAGGTCAAAGTGGGCAGAGGGGTCCATCTTTATCTAGGGGTCATCTGTAAGTCAGGTGTCCTTAAGTAGGGGATCGCCTGTATAGACAAACTATAAACGTGGCTTCGGCAAGTCAGTCCTCAGTAAGGACAGACAAGTTAAATAACTAATGACAAGTAATCTTGGGGATGATGAAATCCCAGTCCTCTGCTTCTTTGCCCTAAAATCTGCCATCATAACTATAAAATATGGGGAATATTTATCAAAAGTTTCTGAGGTAAAGCTGTGGGAAAATGAAAGCTGAGCTCTGATTGATCTGCTCTCAGACACTTCTAATAAATCTTCCCTTAGACATTAGATGGTCACCATTACCCACCAAAATAAGTGGGTTCAGCCAACATTTGCCTAATGAGGTGAATTTGCTAATTTAGTATTTGAGGAAAAAAGCTGACGTGCATTAAATTTTCATATACAATATATATTGTATACATTTACAATATTGTATTGTGCATATACACAATGCGATTTTATTGCAACATTTATGCTGTATATAATACCATTTGTTTCCCAATATATAACACAGTTAACAAAGAAGAAAAGACAGACAGACATCCTCTTAGTTCACATCAGTACAATGTTGTGTGTTTATATGCTAATTACTACCGTTTTGTTTGGACCTATGATTAAACCTTGAAAATCCCTCCCCCCCTAAACCCCATGCCAATTTGTGATACATAGCCTCCCTAAAGTTTGAACAACATGTTTTGAAGTGTTTTATGGTCTGTTTAAAAAAAATGTAAAAACTCAAATAAAAAGTATTTGATAAAAAAAAAAGAACAACATGTATAAAAATAGTTAATCCCCTTGTGCAATAACACACCCTGTCCAACCAAATATCCATCAGTAAGCGATTGTGGTGCCTGGTAGGTAAATAGTATATGTACCTAGAGTAATAACAACCAGATAACAAAAAGTAAGTGACTGGAGAGGTAAGTATAGATTGGTAGTCATGCAAATAACATGTTTCACACTGCAGTAATTAACGTATGAAGGCTTATTATTTATCATAATTTTTTTCATCTGTTTCACAATGATGTTTAATGTATTTTGCAGAGAATCTCCAGAAGGGGAAGAACATTTCAAGTTGCTTACAACAACAAACCAGCCTTTATTATACACTCCAGGAATGGACTTGATGATACATCTCCGATCCCTGAGGAGGAAGCGAAGACGCGCTCGACGACTGCATCAACCCCGTTTAATGCGCGTTGGTTGCTCTTTGGGAACGTGCCAAGTGCAAAATCTGAACCATCGACTGTGGCAGCTAATGGGACAAAAGGGGAAAGAAGAATCTCCAATCCAGTTGAGCAATCCTCATAGCTTTGGTTAATTCCTGAATGGCACAAAGCAACTCTCCTTAAATATCAGTTTGCCAAAAAATGTCACTTCTGCTACCTAGTAAATAGACCGCTTCAGACTCATAGCGTGTCTGGGTCATTTATGCTGTGTTCATAACATTACACACATATGTCACTTAGTGGATTATCAGAATTCATAGCTTACAACCAGCAAAGACTTTTTCCACTGTGAACAAGCTTGGAAACTATTCTGAGCGAGTTTAAGCATATCTGTGAAATAGGCTTGAGGCAGGACTGTCATATATCCTTCTGAAACTGGATAATCATAGTAACAATCACATGGTCATATCAAATAAGCTGTCAGTCATATTCATGCAGATCTTACAGCAGTTTACTTGAGAGTATTCTGATAGAATTATACACCGGATGCTGTATAGCTGGATATTGAAGCCTGCTGCCTCACACAGTGCATATATGCTTGGCAATTGCAATTCAGAATATAGTTATTGACAATATTGAAAGTTTTTTATTTTATTTTAAGTGATTGTAAAACTAATGGATCTCTCTAACGTATGTATTAGGCTGGAATATTTTGTCAGACTTTATACGTTTTGTACCCAGTACGATCCAATGTACAGACTGACCAAGAGCAGAGATGATTGGGATTGGAAGTGCCTAGGAAAGTTTGTTCTAATTATTACCTGTTATGGCCAGTTTGCATCTCAGTTATTTCATCAGTTTTCTGAAAAATGACAAATTCATTGTTCATCCCTATGCAGCTTGAATATGTTGGCAATACATTGGCTTACAAGGAATAATTTGCTGCTGACAAACAAGCTGCATAAAACGTGATCACCCAACAAACAGGATCAATACTAGGAATTCTAGTTGCAAAAAATGGTACAGTTGTTGACCTTAAATAGTCACGAACCTTTCAACAAACTTTGTATAAATCAATAGTGCAAATAAACACAAGAAAGCTTGTGATAAATTTCATCAGAACAAAATGCCTCATTACCCATTGACTAATCTGCTTTTCACAATTTCTGCTGAATTCCTCCTTGCTAGGTGGACAGAAACTCTTTGAGTTGCCAGATTGCATAGATGTTTTATGAAGAGCATTTGAGTGATGACTGCAGTGATCTTCTATCATGACTGGAAACCATGTTCTTCCCATGCACACACAGATTGTACATCTGATTTATTAAGTTTAAGTTTGTTGAACGGTTGTGTGAATTTTGAGCAGGGGTATAAGGGTGCATAGGGTGTGGTCACACCCAGGCCAAAAAGCCTTAGGGGGCATATAACAAGTCGTTTTTCCACACATAGGAGACATTACTTGGGGACTGGTGGATTTTAAGTTACTTTCTTGGCTGTCTTGCAAATCCATAACTAGTTTACAGTCATATACTTTAAATAGTAGCACATGTTTGTTTTTTTAAACTTTGGATACATAGTGCAAGGATATGTTTATAAACAGTAAATGTGTTGTCTATCCAAGTTTAGAATATCAATAAAAGGTTTGCACGAGTGATATACCTCATTTGAAAGGCACAATTGTAAAACTTTTGCAATGAAGAATCCAGATTTTCTGTTAAGCATCTTCATTCACAGAAGGAAAGAAACACTTCTTCTAATATTAAAGTCAATTTATTAAAACCTATATTTTACAATGGCCACTGGAAACAATCTGTGTTGTCTTTTTACACTTAAGCAAGAAAATGCTTACACACATATCTTTTCCTTAAACAAGGCTTCACTTAGTTCTTTTAATTTAACATAATAACTATTGGCAGAAGCCTTGACTTGGTGTGGCTTGGAGGGTAGAACAGTGCATGCATATGCTCCTCTGATTTTTTCTATTTTTTCTATGTTCAAAAATCATAAAAGGATGCACTCATTTTGTTAAAACTGGAAATCCTGATTCTTGACTCAACAATTACATATTATCCAGAATACGGAACTTGTTTTAGCCTATGATTGTAAGAAAGGAATAGATGAGAAAGGGATGAATCTCAGTCCAAATTTCATTTGTACCTCTAATTTATAATATGAAAGTCTTTTCATACTGATATGAAAGTGATACTGTTCAGTGGTTGGCACCCTAATTATATTATATTTATTATTTGTGTATTTATTATTCTTGCTGCTGTTATCATTGTTGTTTAATATTTTTGATTAATGTATTTGTTATATCTAACAATAAAAGCAGTATAAACTTAAGGAGATTTTGAGGTAATTTTTTAACACCCCTTAACTCCCTTTTTAGACTAATGAGGATTTATCAGGGAAGATCTAGTTTCTGAAGTTATTGAAGTAGAATTAGGTGGTAGATAGTAGGTCATCAAAAAAGAGGGTCCAAGAAAAGTGAATGGATACTCAGGTCACAGGTGTAATAACAAAGAATTAAACTCTATAACATTACACAGTGCTATCTAAATGTACATTTGGCAAAGGATTACTTCACTATGGGAACTTTTGCAGCATGACCTAAGGCAGTGACGGCAAACCTTTTAGAAACCAAGTGCCCAAGCTACAACCAAAATCTACTTATTTACCGTGAATTGCCAAAATGGCATTTTAAGCAGTAACGTATTGCTACCTGTTCTTCCACATCTTTCAATGGCATCGGCCCCTAAGGCCACCAATACAGTTGAAAGAAAGAGTGCAAATTCAGATTCTCATTATAGTTTCTCTCCAGGGTCTCTCTGTAGCGAAAGACCCTTCGTCCAGCAGGCGGACCTCAAAAAAGATAATGCAGCCCTGTCCACACCTTCTCACTTTTCCTGCAGTTCCAAACAGCCAATGAAGTGTCGCTTAAAAATAGCGCTGAGAGCAGCATTGCTAAAGTTGGCTGGCACTGCAGAAAGATTTGGTGGATTTGTGGGGTCCTGGGGTGATAACCTGAGTGCCCACAGAAATGGCTCTTAGTGCCACCTCTGGCACCCGTGCCATACGTTCGCCACCACTGACCTAAGGGATGTTTTTCCTATCAGGTCCCAACAATTTAAAGTTTTGCCTCTGCCTTGATATGGTTACTTACAGTATTACACATTATACATTACCTCAAAGAGGGATAAATGATGAGAAATATTAGTATATTTATCCCTTAGAGACAAATTTAAATTCACTCTTTCATATAAAATTCTTTGGTATTCTGTAAAAGAGGACCTGTCACCCTAAAAAAGCACTAGGAGCTGCTTACTGAAGTAAGCAGCTCTTAGCGCTACTGCATTTTTAGAAGCGTTATAGACAGCACTGTTGTACCCTCAGAATGCTGGACTAGTTTAAAGCGGTCTGGCGTATTCATGAAGGGTTGGGACTAGGAGGCGGTGACTGCCACATGAAGCCCGGCTATCACCGCCGGTCTATGGCGTGGGAGGGGTAGTTCGGGGAAGGAGCAACGCCTTGTACTGCCCCTTCTTGAATACACCAGACCAGCTGTGAGCTTGTTCCGGTGTTCCGAGGCTATGGTGCTGCAGTGTCTGCTAGCTTTATCGGGGGTAGCACTAGGAGCAACTAGGAGATAATGAACACCTTATCATTGAACGGACAGACCCCCAACAAGGACCTGTATACCTGCTCTGTGGAAGTCCACTTTTATGTTAACACAGTGGGTAAAGGTAACTGCCTCTATTCCTTATAAGCATAATGCATAGGTTTCTCTTTGGACTCTTTGGATTATGTTCTAGAATACTGAAGATTATTAAGATTAAGATTATTTGCCTTTAACCAACAGTTGCCTTTTTAGTATCCTTTCCTTTAGAAAGCTGGGCGTGTCATTCAGTGTCAGTTTGCATTCAGCTGTGGACTGATGGAGTGATGACCAACCAAGCCAGTCAACTGCAAGGGTGGCTTCCTGGAACATATATATATATATATATATATATACCCAGTTTTGATTAGAGGTTGCTGCTTATTGTAGTCCTTTGGCACTTTGTATATCTTGCTATTGTTTTGCTGTTCTGTGTATCTGACTGCATTTAGACATGTATTCAGTTATTGCCTTGACGCATTTGTGAATATTTGTGTGAGCACTGGTGTCTCTGACTTGCCGTTGCCTGTGTGGTCCACTATCCAGCAGCTGACAGAAAAAGTAAGTTTTCCCTCCCACCTAGCAGGGTCCGTTAGCAGGTTCCTGATAGTAGGTTTGTCTTCATCAGGACGGTTTATCTGCTGTATCTCTGCCATGAAGCTCTGCCTACGTTGACTGAGCACTACTACACAGTCCTATACCATGAGCATACCGTTTGTGATCCAATTGTGTATATGATAGAAGCTCGCTGGGGTGAAGATCGTGCCCGCCAGATTTCTGCTTCCACGTTGTTTACATTGCAGAGTTTGTTTGCCACTACTGACCAAATCTGACTGTGCCAAGTCTAGCTCTGCTTGCACTGTTTGCTGGTCAGGTTCTTGACAACTTATTAACAAAAATTATTACACACCAAGAAGGAGTTGTTGGATTCAATTAAACTTATGTGTGATTGTAATTTATGTAAGTGAAATATATGTAGTGAGTGAAGGCTCTAGAACTCTTCATATACAGGTTTTGTAGGGCATCCTGCAGCATGTGTCGAAATATATTGCTGAAGATGTAGATGATATATCTGGCAGGGTAAGGAAGCATTACAATCTACTGATGACATTCCTGGGAGACTTTTTCTACATGTGGATATCATCATTTTGCCATAAAATGCCAATAAGAACCCCTTGATGAGCCGTTAGTGTCCATCATATCACTACTATCAGTAGGAGTGAGTGGCTTACCTATGCAATGGCTCTCCAGATCATCACACCAGCACTCACCAAATGAGTCACTCCAGATTAAAGCCACAGTTGAAGCGCTCACCATGTGGCCTCTTTACTTGAATCTGTCATTGGATCGAAAACAGTGTTTATTTGTTTCTAGAAACAAAAATGTTTCAGTCCTTTCCAGTTTAGGTTTCTCATTAATGATTTTACTAAAAACAAAGACTGAGGCTGCTGGCTATCAATGGCCACGTGTTATTATTTTTCTTCTGAGTGTCTCTAAATGGTCCATGCTGAGAGAGCAGAGTGTGTAATAAAGGTGTCACCTGTGTTGTTATGGTAGGGAATTAAACTTCTATTCCTGCTTTTTTGGCCAATCCAAAAGATCCTCTCTACCATTGGTCTGCTTGGACCATCCATAAACTATTCAGTGTAAGTAGGTCCCATCACATGACCACTGCTCCCAAGACCAGCCTAAATGCCAAAATAGCTAACTCTTCTCAATAACATTTCTGCTTCTCTTAGTCAAATAATGAAGCAACCCCTGTCAAACACTGTCAAATGGGCAAAATGTCTTTGAGAGCATTGGGTTTCACAATATATTTAGTAGGATTTTCAAATAAAAGACATTGCATGTACAGTATATGAACAGTCTTGCGAAACAGTAAACCAGAATGTGAGAAAGCCAAGTAAATGATAAAAGCAATTATAGAAATAAGGTAATATGGGGCACTTAGCTTTCCACATAACTTCAATAGTACAAAGCTACAAAATTGTACAATATAAAAGATAAAACACTTAAAAGGGTATTCCCACCTCACTAAGTTTAGTTTGTTCAATCCCTAACACAAAAAAAAATATTTCTTCAATTTATTTATTTATTTTTTTTAAACTACCTACATGCCCATAATATACTGTAAATAGGGCTTACTTGCCCCTTGCAGAGGTCCTGTGCCCCTTTGCAAATGCCCTGCAAAGGGGCACAGGAAAGAGGCTTCCTGGCCTCTGAACTTGCCAGGAAAACGTGAACGTACATAGCCGGCCGCCTCGCCCGCTAGAACAGAACGGCTGCCAGGCATGCTCCCCTGCTGCTTTTATATGCAGAGGACTTAGTAGTGTCGGCTTGCTGACCTGTTCTAGCGAGTGAGGTGGCCAGCATATGTGAACTGGACTACTCCAGTTCACAGCGCGGCCACTCCACGCCCCAGTAGCCACATTACTCCTCCTACCCTGTCCTCGTAGCTGCGCGCCCTCGTCCGACGAGCCGGCTACGGACGAGGGCGCGCAGCTACGAGGAGCTGCGTGCCGCACGCAACAGGGTAGGAGGAGTAATGTGGCTACTGGGGCGTGGAGTAGCCGCGCTGTGTAGCCTCGTGCTCGACTACTCCACGCCCCAGTAGCCGCATAACGAAATTTACATATTAGTTCCATAAAGTGTACCAAAAGTTAGCGGGGATGTGAGGATTAGCTCTAAAAAGAGCTATCCTCACGTCCTTTACATCCACCTACCACCCGATCTACCTTTATAGGTAGAATCGTGGTGGTAGGTTCCCTTTAATCACTGTCCTTAACAATGAACTACACCAAAATGTGACAGCAGCGCACGGGGGTGATTTGGTGGTCGAAATTTAATAACAATTATGCACAATTCCCCCACTTTTATTTTAGTATTATATATAGCACTCAGGCTAAAATAATAACTACTTACCTCTCAGTGATTATCAGAGTCCAGATAAGTACATTTTTTAAGGGTTTTTGTGGTTTTAAGTTCTCTTAAATCAGAGTAGCCAAGTACATGCATAGGCACTGTGCGCATGAACTACTCAAATTACTCCCCCAAACACATCACTGTCCCTCAGTTGACCTCATACTTGTATGGAGTCTCATAAGAAAAGGTTTAAATATATCCTATGTTCTGTTTTCTTCCTTTTTGATTCCCTAGTTTCAGCTAAAAAGCTAGATTATCTTTGTATCTCTTCATTTTAGTTTTGTACTGTACATAACTCTAACAGCATAATTGTTAGGGTTGGGTAACACAGAAGACAGGGGATAGTGTGCCCTGAGCTTACCCCAACCTCTGTCCCTTCCTATAGCCCCCCCACGCTAAACCGTGGGGCGGCTACTTGAAGACTCGAAATACACTGGATAAGTGTGGGAAGGGAAACACAAACAGACTGACAAACATAAAACACAAAAGAGTGGTAAACTAGCCGGAGTCACAACTGAACAAAGTAAGCAAAACGTCAATGTCAAAAACTAGCCGAGGTCACAACGATACAGATACAGAGCACGTCAACCTAATGCAGAGAGCGAGTGATGAAGGGATTTCAAACACTGCCACAGGTGACTAGTGAAGCTGCAATTTATGCAGCCAGAACCCCACCTCCAGAACCTGATAGGAGCTGGACAACTTCTGGGAATTAACCCCTCATGGTGCAGAATAACCAGGCACCATGCAGAGGTACCACAAGTCCCAGCAGTTCAGAACACAACTCCTAGACAGCGCGAGATCTTAGCAGCTGCTGCCCGGGACGAGAAGTGAAGTTTGCGCGGATACGCGCCGGGGGTCGGAGAGCGCTGCTAGCACCACCAGAAGAACCAGAAGTCCCAGCATTCTCTCTAGCGAACCTGACAATAATATGACATTTTGCCTTACTAAAAACAGGGGAAAAGATCTCAAAGGACGAACTGCAGGATCGGCAGCTTAAATGTTAATATAGCACTGGCACTGCAATTCTGATGTCAGAGAGGGAGTCCTTGCATCATATTTCTGTATGATGCAAGGACTCCTATCCTGCTCAATGTATGTAGTCCATGGTATAGGACCAAGATACGGGTCTGTTTCCAAGGCTGCACATGTTTGTGTGCAGTGGGCCTTTTAATATGTGTCTCTTAGTTAGGGTGTTCTAATCCAAAAGCAACATTACACATTACACAACATTACACATGTCTTTCCCAGTGTTTATTTCAGGTTGGGGAACAAATTAGACAACATGGACAAAGTAATTATTTAGCAATACCTAAAGCAAATAAAAACCGTTGGATAAAAAACAGTAGGGTAAATATAGACTTTTAATTTCAGAGATTGTTGCATCAAGACAAAGTAGGTATGGCAAGAAATAAATCAGTATAACCCACAGAGGAGACATTTTGCTATACTGGCTAAATAGTTCCAGATTTAATGCATTAGGTAAGAAGAACAAATATTTTAAACAGATTTTTTCTTGTAAGTGTCTACTACAAGAAAGCATTTCTGATCATTGACCTTACCTTTTAAACAACCACTGACTTCTGTAGCCTGCTCGTAGTCATAGTTGGCCATCCAGTAGCTTTTCTATTAAGTCTTGAAAGCTCTGTACGTCACTTCTGACCTGTAAGTGGCAAAAAATATGCTGATGGTGATTTTGGAAGGGGTAGGAAATAAACGCAAGAGCACTCCAATAAGTACTGTAAAATGGTGTGCTAAGCTATTTTAAATGAACTTGAAATGGTTTGGTCCAACAGCTACTTAAAAATCTGTCTGCCATGTCTTAGCCAAAAAAGGTAATCTACAGATGCATTTCAATAATTGTGCAGTTATACGGTTATACACGGGAAGACTACAAGTAAAACACATAAAATAGTAAAGGTCTGATCAGTGTTTATTAAAGGGATTGTCTGGGATCTGCCTTAGCAAGTGACCGCAGCACTGAGATGAACATTTCTATCTCTTCACGTCCTTTGAAGCACACCATCGCACATTGTATAGCATCTGTTCTTGGTATCGTAGCTCAGTTCCATGCACTAGATATGGAATGCACACAAACCATGTGACAAGTGAACATGACATCACTGCCTGCCTGTCATGTGAAAGATAGGTGATCAATATTTAAATACAAATGGTTTGTTTGGTTACCAAGTCTTACAAACCCTTTCATAACTACTCAAGGAAAGCTCTATCATGTATTTTGCTATTGGAAATAGTCAACATACCCCTAATAGTTTAGTAAGCAGAGGATAATTATGTCTTTACATATTAACTCTCCAACCATCTTGTATGGTATAGTCTTGATTTTTATAGTTTGGGTTGATGTTGGATTACATGACCAATTGTTTTCTCTTAGGGGAAGATAGGGCATACCAGACGTGACTGTCAGTGGCTTTTTTCCCTCTATTCAAAACATATGCAAATTGGGAATAGTAATGGGCATAATAACCAGCCTCTATATATTTGCAAATCTTCAGTGGGAGGCGCTGAGAACACATCCACGAGACAATGAAAAGCTTGTGTGCTAAATATATTAAAAAAATAAAGAATTCTCTACAGTCTTGCCACAAATTGTAAGAGACTTGTTTATGATGCAGGACACTTCACATACACATGCTTAGGTTTTGTTTATTCACTTCATCTGTTAGAGATATACGTTATCATTGATGGCTGATCTATGCTAGAACAAATTTTTATATTGTTTATCACTAACATTGTGCAATTTCCTTTATAATATTATCTACAGAAGCTCATCCGATCAATTACTTTATAGCCTGTAAACTGATGTAAAGCCAACCTCTCTACTCTTCAGTCATTGTCCAAATCACAGCGGCATTGTTGAATATGGCATGCATCCACATTATTATCTCTGGTGTATATCGTGTTTGTGTCTAGTTTCTATGTACGGTATATATTTCCAAAGGACTATCTTATTGTATGGCCTGAACAATGAAAGGGCACGACTGTCAAGATAAAAGGGCTGTCCAAGAGTAAAAAACTTTTTCTCTTGGATAACTGCTTTAACCAGGGCCGGCTCCAGGTTTCAGTAGAGCTGTAGTGGGCAACAAAGCCTTAGTGGGCCCCTCTCCAGTAAACTCACGTAACAGCATTAAAAATCCAGATATTAAAACAGTCCTCTGTTCTGCAATTCTTTGATTGAAGCTGTTGGGCATCAATGTGCAATCTATATCAGATCGCCGACTATGATGTATCATTTATAATACTGAAGACAAGACACACTATGGCCCAGTTAAGTAGCCATGGTTCGCTACTTACCATTCAAATGTAGCCATGATGTAAGTCAAAGTTTCAGAGAATTGCCTAGATTTATCATTGTGCAAGATTATTGAAGACCGGAGCAACCTCAACCATTATTGATCTGACATTACATTTAGTAGTTCATCTTCCCAGTAGGTAATACATATTAACCCCTTAAGGACCAAGCCAGTTTTTTTTTGCGTTTCCATTTTTCACTCCCTGTGGTTTTTTAAAATTTATTTATTTATTTTTATCTAACTTTTTTGTTTTTCTGTTTGCAGAGCTGTAGGAGTGCTTGTTTTTTTTGTGTAACAAATATTTATTTCCTATTGACAGCATTTCATATTCTGTGCCAGTTAGGAGGGAGCCGAAAACATTTCAAATGCTTTCAAATGGAGTCCACAAGAAAATTGCACAAATGTGTCTTTTCTAAAGTTTTTACAGCTTTCTCTGTGCACTTTAAATAACGCCTGTACTTTATTACGTGAGGTCGGTAAATACCAAATTTATAGGTTTTATAATGATTTAATAGATTTAAAAAAATTAAAACCTTTCATACAAAAGGTGTATGAAAGTTCATATAAGGTGTCATTTTTTGCGGAACATGATAATGTTTACATTATTACCATTTTGGGGGCTGTACATTTTGATCTGTTTTTAATTAAACTTTTTGCTGTTAAAACCCCAAGGCTACTTTAACCTTTGGGGGTATGATCATTTCACAGTATTGCAGTATATGGAGAATTTGCTTGTGATCTATAACAGTTGGCATCCAGCACTTTATAGATCATGCCCAATGACAGGCCCTGGTGTCTCATACCGATGATGTCACAGGGAGCGAAGATTCAACCCAAGATAGAGGCGCCCTCATACCGCTCTCAAAGCTTGGTAAATAGTTGCTACACTGATCATGGATGTCATTGGTGGGTGTTAGCTGCATAATACAGCCAACACCCACCATGTATGAAATAAGTATGTGATCCCCTACCAACGAGCAAGAATTCTTAACTTGTTTTCTGTATGAAAGACAACAGTCCACACACTCAATTAATCACACTCCAACCTCTCCACCATTGGCAAGACCAAAAAGGTGTTCAGGGACCTACAAAATGCTTGGATGGGATACAAGCTAATAGACAAGCAGCTTGGTGAGAAGTAAACAACTGTTGGCACAATTATTAGAAGATGGAAGAAATACTAAATGACCGTCAATCTTCTTCAGACTAGGGCTCCACGCAAGATCTCACCTCGTGGAGTAAGGATGATTCTGAGATAGGTCAGGAATAAGAACTACACAGGAGGACCTGGTTAATGCCATGACCTAAAGGCAGCTGGGAACACAGTCTCAAAGATTACCATTAGTAACACACTACGCTGTCATGGATTAAAATTTTTCAGGGCTTGCAAAGTCCTCATGCCTCCACAAGTCCTGGCCCACTTGAAGTTCCCAACTGACCATCTTGATGATCCAGATAAAACATGGGAGAAAGACATGTGGTCAGATGAGACCATAATAGAACTTTTTAGTATAAATTCCTCTTACTGGGTTTGGAGAAAGACAAAGGATGAGTACATCCCTAAGAACACTATCCCAAACATGAAGCAAGGAGCTGGAAATATCATACTAGGGTCTGGTAGTCGGGCATTGACGGGAGGGTGGATGGGGTCTTGTATCACAAGATTTTAAACAAAAACTCTTTCTCTCAGTAAGAGCATTGAACTTGGTTGTGGTTGGGTCTTCCAGTATGCCAATGACCCAAAACACACAGCCTCAAAACCTGAAACATCTGAAGAAGATCTGTATGGAGGACTGGGACAAAATCTCTGCTGAGAAATACAAGAAATGTCTGACCTCAATAATTTGTTTCATAAGTCAAAAATTAGACCTCTCCATTCTTTGTAGGTGGGGAACTTGCAAAATTGGTCTGGGATCAAATACTTATTTCCCCCACTGTACAGACAGTCCCCGGGTTATGTACAAGATAGGGTCCGGAGGTTTGTTCTTAAGTTGAATTTGTATGTAAGTCAAAACTGTATATTTTATAATTGTAGATCCAGACGAAAAAATTTTTGGCCCTAGTGACAATTGGAGTTTAAACATTTTTTGCTGTAAGGGGACCAAGGATTATCAATAAAGCTACATTACAGACACCTTACAGCTGATTATTGCAATCTGGGACTATAGTAAAGCATTCAGAAAGCTTCACCAGAAGTCAGAGGGGTCTGTCTGTAACTATGGGTTGTCTGTAAGTCGGGTGTCCTTAAGTAGGGGACCGCCTGTATATGTATCTGCTTATTAAATAAAGTTATTGTATATCTAACTTGTCACTTTGTAACCACAGAAGGTATAACACTGGAAAATGTACACAAATCAGTAGTAACAATTATTTAGATTTTGCTTTTTATTACTATGAATATTATGATTGTTATTATTTTAAAATACTTCCTTCCTTTCCTGCCATTTTTATTCTGAAACCTACACTTTGAATTTCAGGACTCACATACACAAATGAGGGACTCATTCCATAAATATGGCTTTTTTTCTCTTCATACAACAAGCTGGAATATTTGAGTGGATTCTAATTTTGCTGTAACACTCTTTTGCTCTCTGTCTTAGTATATATGTATAGTAAAATGTTTTCTTTTTCTGTATGGTAGATTTATAGAAAATGCACAAGAGGGTTAGAATACATTGAAGAATTCATAAATATATGAATTTTCTCTGAAGGAACTGGTCAAATAAATGTAAATGTTTGCTACACAGGAAGCCAGCAGATAAAATATAAGCAAACATTATCGGTCAATCTATGCCGAGCTCAGAGAATTGTGGCACGGCAGAGATCTGGCCAAGGTTACAAAAGAATTTCTGCACTGCAGCACAGTGGTCTCCAGAATCCTTAAATGGAAAATGTTTCCAACTACCACAAATCTTCCTCGACCTGGTCATCCAGCCAGACTAAGCAATCATGGGAAAAGAGCCTTGGTGAGAGAAGTAAAGAAGAACCCCAAAATCACTGTGGCTGAGCTCCAAAGATGCAGTAGAGAGATGGGAAAAGTTCCACAAAGTCATCTATGAGCATTACTGTACATTAACCGGTTAAGGACCGAGCCCTTTCCCGTTTTTTCATTTCCATTTTTCACTCCCCACCTTCAAAAATCTATAAGTTTTTTATTTTTACACGTAAAAAGCTATGTGATGGCTCGTTTTTTGCGTAACAAATTGCACTTCATAGTGATGGTATTAAATATTCCATGCCATGTACTGGGAAGCGGGAAAAAAATTCCAAATGCAGTGAAAATGGTGAAAAAACACATTTGTGTCGTATTCTTGTGGGCTTGGATATTACGGCTTTCACTTCACGCCACAAATGACGCATCTAATTTATTCTTTGGGTCAGTACGATTACAGGGATACCAAATTTGTATAGGTTTTATCATGTTTTCATACATTTACAAAAATTAAAACCTCATGAACAAAATTTTTTTTTTTATTTTGCCGTCTTCTTGTGCTTATAACTTTTTCATACTTTGGCGTATGGAGTTGAGGGTGGTGTCATCTTTTGCGACTTTTGATGATGTTTTCAATGATATTATTTTTAGGACTGTACGACCTTTTGATCACTTTTTATAGAATTTTAAATTTTTTTTTAAATGGCAAAAAAGTGCCAGTTTTGACTTTGGACGCGATTTTCCGTTACGGGGTTAAACGCAGTGAAAAACCGTTACTATATTTTGATAGATCGGGCATTTTCGGACGCGGCGATACCTGATGTGTTTATGATTTTTACTGTTTATTTATATTTATATCAGTTCTAGGGAAAGGGGGGTGATTTGAATTTTTAGGTTTTTTTATTATAATTTTTTTTTTTAAACTTTTTTTTAATTTTTATTTTTACTATTTTTCAGACTCCCTAGGGTACTTTAACCCTAGGTTGTCTGATCGATCCTACCATATACTGCCATACTACAGTATGGCAGTATATGGGGATTTTACTCCTCATACATTACAATGTGCTGATAGCACATTGTAATGAATGGGTTAACTCGAAGTAGCTTCGGGTCTTCGTGAGACCCGAAGCTACCATGGCAACGGATCGCCGCTTCCCGATGACGTCACAGGGAGCGGCGATCCTCGGAAAGATGGCGGCGCCCATGCGCCGCCATCTGTTTGAAGCCGCCGGCAGCTTTGCCGGCGGCGTTCTGCAAGAAAACACCCGCGATCGGTGCCGGCACCGATCGCGGGTGTTACCGGTAAGCCTTTGCTGCAATATGCAGCAGAGACTTACCGGCTATGGAGAGGGCTCGACCCGCGAGCCCTCTCCATGCATCGGAACGCGACCGCCGCCGTGAATACACGGCGGGCGGTCGCGAACCGGTTAATGTGCAAAAAATATAACTTGTTTGGTCTTACCAATTGGCTGCAGTGAGACAAAGAGTGAAAAATTTTAAGTGGTCTGAATATTTTTTGCATCCACTGTATGTTACATCTTTGTCTAAAGTAGAAGAAATGTTAGGTAGCTGGGACCAATAACCAGAAGTATGGTTTAAGCCCTTGTTATGAGCATTCTTAGACTTGCCTTGGTTCCAGCTTCACTGTCTTACGAAGCAACAGTCCTGTAAAATTAAAAATTGTGAAAATTTTAGAAATCCATTAAAGTTTTCTAAAATAAATATGAATGCACTCATTTGAATTAAAAAAAAGATGTTGAAATTAAGAATTATTGATAGTTCTACATTTCAGATTATCATTAATTGTTTCCAGGAAATACTACAAAAGGATCCTATTTGATATGACTATTTAATGACCTGAAAGGGTTATTAAGCCTGCTTGAAATACTCAGCAGAAACAGCCCTACCTCTGCCCTATTTTCTAGTTAAAGGGTCACTTATTGCTTGGTCATTCACTCTTATACAATCATACAAATAAATCAGGGGAGTTCTCTTCTGATCCTCATCTGTGCACGCATTCTCCCCCTAAGTCATATTCCCCTCACAGGTTGCCCAAAAGGATGAAGATACTTCAGCTGGTGAGTACCTCAATCTTAATGCAAACATTAAGACTACATTGTAAATTGGCTAATACATTATTTGCAAAAAAAACTATAAATGAAATAATATGGGGAAATTAAAAATACTGCTCCTCAACTGAGAAATTCTTAAGCAATTTGTGGTGCTACTGAAGAGCTGAAATGTCACTTTTTACTATGGATGGATATGCTATCAGTGGTGACGATGTGTTGGAGTGCTGCTGCTTCATTTGGAGCAGTGGTCCTAGGACCCATGCCCTATTTGAAAGTGTGCACCCACATTTAGGGGCTTCAGTGTCAGAATGCAGTTCTGCTTTGCATTTTGCTAAAAAAATATATATATATGCATATACAGTATGTGATAAATGGTTATTTACAGAACCACTGGAGATAATGGGCACTTTACTATTTAGCAATGAATTCTGAATTGTGTTGAATTTCTACAATCCCAATGGATTTGTCTTTAACATGATTGTATGTGACTGAGGAAAATCTTTCTTTAACATAACTATTGACCAAATATTACTAGTAGCCCCACATATGAATATTTACTGGGAATTCTAGAACAGATGACATAAGGACAGTGTATATGCTCTTTTTAAATTTCCATACAGCCACAGGCTACAACTGCATACCAGGCCCACTTTGGACACAAATATTAATCCTAGCTTTAGGGTCCATTCAGGTGGCCTTATTCACACGGCTGTGGGTTCGCCTTGACTGGATCCCGGGTGAGCACAGGAATGGGTGGAGAAGGGAGCGGGAGTAAGCGTTTTTCACTCCTCCCCACTCCCTTGAAAGCCAAGAAGCAACACATGTCTGCCCAAATATAGGACTTGCCCTATATTTTGCATTTGCTATAACGGAGGGTATATTCCTAAACTGAGTCCCCCCTCCCCCTATTCCTGCTCCCATTCTGCCCACTAGTGGCTTCCTAAATTTCATTTCCAATACAGCATAAGTGTAATCCCTGTGTGTCATCTCCAAAATCCTCCAGTTCTATTCATGCCAATAGCTGCATGGTAAGTTCCCTCCAAGGACCCAAAGTCCCTAAATAAATTTTCCAATACTTGTACTATTATTGTTGGATATTTGAAAAGGGTTCACATATCATGCATAAAAATAAGCAGAGATATGTATAAAAGATGCAAAATGCACCTGTAAGGGCTTACAATGTATGTAGAGGATAGATGGAGGCAAAGCAGTTTTCAGGTTACATGTGAAGGTTTGGCATTTTGGGGACAGTGGACGGAGCACAGGAAAATTTAACAGATAGTAGGAAAGCAAAACATCTTGTCAGCCCTGTAGTTTACATGTTAGGCAGTATTTGCTGATTAGTAAAAGCGAAGTATGTAGGGAACTACCGTAATTCAGCAACTCATTTGTAAATCTTTAAATTTCCCAAGGAACACATGAGGTTGAATTTGTTATCATGTATTTAATTTAATGATAATCACAACCTCTGAGAGAAAAGAGCATACAAATTGCCACCTTTCTGAAATAATATTGAGGTTAAGTTTCTTCATGTTTTTTCTCAAGTGTGTTAAGCCCTTTAGCTAGAGAACAGCATCACTCAGTGAAGGCTTAGTAACCTGGATCCCCACAGGTAGCGCTTGGTCACTCATAGAAAAGAGTTGACTATTCACACCTGCAGGGGAAAGTCAAATGGATGTTCTGGGGTGGTCCTCCTGAAGTGGCAGTTCTTACTTATTATTAAACTCATAAAGGTTAAAACATCCAGAAGAACAGAGGGGAAAAAAAGAGAGCGACACTCACCAATATCTTCTTGCCCACTTACTTAATGAAAAACATATATCTATGAAGCTAAAGGGAGGGAGTGCATCCTCTGGATGTATTAGGCTTTATAGACTGCGGATTTAAAGGCATGTGAACATCACTAGGAACCTCCTATTAAGAGATATTTGACCTAAACAAGGAACATTACAGTATATGTCACTTCTACCATTTTGTGTTCAATGCTGATTGGGGACTTTGTACATATTAAGTTGCTATGTTATTATTAAACCCTTTGAGAAAGGTTGCCCAAAAAGCTTTGACTCAAGGACATGACTAAATTTCAGTAGCCTAATATTTTGTTTTTAAGGATCCATCTTTGACTTACCGACCAGAACCTGAAAATCATCAATACAGGAATTACAAAGTGAGTACACCAACAAAAACATAGCGTATGAATAAATAGCAAGTCAACTTTTATGCTTAAAGAAAGTCTACATCAAAATCATGAAAGCATGATAAACCAGTCACACAGGTGATTCTGGTAAATGTTATTATATTTATTATCCATGGCCTTCTTCCTTATAAAATTAATTTGTAAAATTATGCGTATGAGCCTGGTGGGCTACCCTAGGCCCTCTGTGATCAGGCTTTATAGACTGTCCCACCCTCTCCCTGCTTCCTCAGCACTTGTGCAGTGAGCAGGATGCCAGAAGGAAGTACTCACTGCACACAAGGGACCGGGTAGGTGGGTGAGACAGTGTAAAATGCAGTAAAGCCAGATCACAGAGGGACTAGGGTAGCCCCTCATGCTCATTAGCATAATTTTATGATTGTGGAAGGAAGGAGGCCAGGGATAACAAATATAAGAAGATTACCGCAATCACAGATCCTGGATCTATGAGTAATTGTCTTTAGTTTATCATGCTTTTTTATTTAGAGATTTCCTTTAACCAACTGCATCTTGAAATAGGCAAGTTCAGATCTTGAGACTTGGGCCAGTACAGTTGAGACATGAGAGATGCTGGCCCTAGGGAGGAATCAGGAGGAACATACAACAGATGCCGACAGAGTGCAGACACCGGGACAGGGGAAGGATGCTATAGGGACAGAAGGACATGCTCATCTGAGAAGGTGACATGGTGTTGGCAGAATATGGTTACAAGTAAGCTAAGCTGACAGTAACCTGTGTGACTGCACAAGTTGCAGATCACTTATGTTGTAACAGTTTTTCATTCATATATACTTATTATGAATTTTTAGTTAATGCAGACCTTTACCCACATCCACCACCATTGACTAGCCCACTTCTCATGAAATCTGTGCTGTTAGCTTTGAAACAGGGCGCTCTACTGTCAGGTCAGCAGCGTCAGGCTGCATGCGGAAGATTGCTTGGAAATTGTTGGGGATAGATAAAAATTGGAAGCGAATAGTTGCAGCAGTCTTTGTTAAGTTACTAACCTTAAATAAGAGTTGGAGCAATAAAATGATAATTATCCCTCCACTTGTTTTAGGATGGCCCTCTGGTTGACAGAGTGAAAATGACCTACAATCTTATGCACACGTACCAAACTGTGGACTTTGTGAAGAAAAAGGTGGGCTATTGTAAATATATATGACATAACATATTTTACATAGATGTTTTATGTATGTTGTTCTATGCAAATGCATAGATCACATAGCATTAATTAGGAAAGGGTTAATTGCTGAAGGTCTGCTGACCTTCTTGGTGTCATACAAAGAGTTTGAACTGCCGTAATAATAGTAATTTATTAACTGAAAGTACATTAAAGGTAACAGTCGTATCAGTAGAGACTCCATTGAAGTATCATTTGCAATGCCCTGATCAATAACACAACTATATATCATATTTCTTCCACAACCTACAAAGAAATATTTTTTGATATCATGATCTTTCAACCCTGTACCAGGGACAAACACAGGACCTCACATCAATTTTATAGTTTCAAGCTGTCCTGTAGCAAATTATATAACTATCAGCATACTAGTGGCATTAAGCAAACTTGTGGTGCACTACAGTACAGGCTCTGGAGTGTCACTATTGATATATTGTTATCTCATAGACGGAAATCACAGTTTACAACAGCTCTGAAAAAATAGAAGTGAGTGCTCCATAGCAATTACATAACGTGCTTTAACATTTGTTTTGAATACACAGTGTAGTACAGATTTATCAGAAGTGTATGAGAGCAAAAGACTAGCTGCTTATGGCAATCTATCAGAGCTTAGCTTTCATTATTTAAAGGACATCTACGACCAGTTCCTCAATGGTAGACTGTCTTATAATTCACGATTACCTGCAGGGGATGAGTGACCTGTTTTCAGCTTCCACCAGAGCCTCAGTCAGAGCCAGAAAATAAGGTTATAAAATTATGCAAATTAGTTGGAGGTGCTCAGTCTCCCATCACCTTTGCGCCTCCTGGTAACTCCATTAATTAATTTATGCACGCCCCCTGCATCCTTTTTCATGCTGTACAATTGTGGCACACGGTCCGACTAAGCACTAACACTATAAATACCTGTGCAAGCAGTTTGCACATCCTTTCTAGTCTAGAAAACTGGCGCCAACGCTTTAATAAATGTCAGCCACTCTCTTTTCTGGCACAGTGCACTGCAGATTGCTGACCCCGATCAATATCACCTGCATTAGGCATATTATAGCTGTACTGTATAGCACGGGAGAGCTGATACGTTGCCTACCTGGGAACCAAACGGAATCCCAGAAATAGCACTGCTTTCTTATTTCTTATTCCTTTGATCCCTATAAGTAATTCCTAAGCTTTTAAAATCTTATAAACCAATCAATATCCAATAAGTCATTGAACATTGTTACAAAACATAGCACTAAACCAACATGTACATTCCAAACAAAGACTTCCCATATCAGGGTAAATACTGCATTATTAATACATTTGGCCCTATGTGTTAGATAAGTAACAAGAGAATATATCAGATTTACCTTCAAATGCATGTGACCCATACTTCTTGTTGACTTCAGCTGTCAGAAATGTCTTATGAAACTGTGAAATACAATGAAAAAGTTTGCTATAAAAATATAGATTTTATCACTTCCTACTCCGTCTGTACCAGTACTTTTGTTTGCTTTTTCCTATGACGTGTGCATTCCGAAAATCCTAAACATGTAAACTGTTACCACACAGTACATTTTATAGGGTTTGTTCCCCTAACCTAAGAGTGGACCTTAAATTGTATAAGATCATTCCCTATCCTAGGCAGAAAGGTGCTTTCTATTGGCCTAGCAGGATAGTTTTGTTCTCATGATGAGCTCTATATAATGTTATAGACCAGTGATGGCTAACCTATGGCACTGGTGCCAGAGGTGGCACTCAGAGCCCTTTCTGTTGGCACTCAGACCATCACCAGAGATGACTCCAGGTATCTTCCTGCAGCCCAGGACTTGCTGTGCACAGAGATATTTTAAAGTGACAGCTCTACCTGGGACTATTTTCTGCTTTATTGGTGTCCTCAGAGTGCTGGTATCAATGAAAACTGTGACAAAGAAGGGAGTATAAATCTCAAATTAAATTTCTGTGATGGCACTTAGCGATAAATAAGCGGGTCTATGTTGTAGTTTGGGCACTCAGCCTCTAAAAGGTTTGCCATCACTGTTATAGACCCAAATCAGTATCGCAATGCTTGTTAAATGTAAAAAGCGACTGCAGATGTCTAAAGTATCTATTTTCCATCGAGACATTTTCTCACTCAAGGGAGCCAGCCTCTAATCAATTTTCTCTGCAGTAGAGATATTGCTTTTATGATAGCAGACCTTCTTGGCACATTATAAAATGAATTAATTTTCTATTCAGAATGCACTCTGGAGTTCTTGTACTCATAAAAAGATGAGTGTTATGGAGGCTCTTAGTTTGTTGGATAATCTGGTTGATGAATCTGATCCAGATGTGGACTTCCCAAACTCCTTCCATGCTTACCAAACAGCAGAGGGTATCCGCAAAGCTCATCCAGACAAAGGTATGTACCTGTGCTACAATAATAACATACAAAATAAACCTTGTAAATACACTAAAATATTCAATAGGTCTAGCATCAGTCCTTAATTCTAAACGTATAGAGGAAGCATATGACACTGTTTTAAAGGTTTCAAACGTAATGTTTGTAGCACAACAAATAAATTCACATATTTCAATGTTTATTTATACCTATGTACTGTATAAATATATAACTAAATATATACAGTTTGGTTTATCTATTCTTTCATCCATGGAGACTGATATGTCCTTTTCATTTCATATGTTTAATAACATGGATAAGACACGGGAAAATTACACTTTCCAGAACCTTCTGCTATGATCTTTGTACAGCATATAGGAGAATTCTGGTAAAATCTGTTGTGGTTGGGTGGACACAAAGACCCTGCACTAATCAGATACTGAAGACTGATTATTTGTTTGTCCCCCAAGTTTCCCGTGTTAAAAAAAACTAACTCAATAAATAATGTACATAAAAAATGCGAACAATATTTAAAGATTTGCAAGGATTCCCGCCCCTCATCTATCCCCCCCTATTTTTCCTTGTGTGTGTACCTTGAAGAAGAGCAAGTCTTGTCTTTCATTGGGTGTTGCAGATTTTTTATTTTTTTATTCTATATGACCCAATTCTGGGCCAAGAACTATAGTATAAAGAGGCAGTGCAATCAGGGTAACTGGGCCAGACAAGTCCTGGGAAAAATAAATTTGGCAAGTTCGTAGCATGACTGGGTCCAGCTAAATGTACAATTGGGTCAAGCGATACCCTGATATACGCAAGTGAGGAATGTCACTTGTATAGATCAGTTGAAAATAAAGCAACCCTGTACACTGTTTGTTAATTTATTTTCACCTGAAATATAATGAAAATACAATATAAAAAAAAAAAAAAAAAAAATCAAAAAATATGTTCACACCATTTCCAACCTGTAGTCACAGATTAACATATTCTCTCCCTCCAGATTGGTTCCAACTGGTTGGTTTGTTGCATGATATTGGAAAAATTCTGGCCCTGGAGAATGAACCTCAGGTACAACATCAGTAAAATACTGCACACTAAATGCATATATAATGGTGGCAGCTATATAATAACATGTGGTACATACAAAACAATACTTAGCTGTTGTCCCTGTAATTGTTGCCATATCAACATCATTCCTCATACCTTGTACACATAAGGGCCTATTATAAGTCAAAACCAGCTAAGGAGACCACACGCAGATAATGAATTACATACGAATTTGCACCTAGTCTGTGTGTTCACAGTAAGACCTGCACTTGCAATGAGTAATAACAAGGATATTTACAGTTTAGTTTAATAAATTGGTTATGAACATATGGTTATGCACAACTGGTTACATGGTTATGCACATAGAGACAGTATCAAATTTAGCTTCAGGTTATAAAATATATAATCCCTCCTTACAGTGGGCTGTTGTTGGCGACACATTTCCAGTTGGCTGCAAGTTCCAAAAATCTATTGTATTTAGTGACACCACATTTAAAAATAATCCAGATGCAAAGCACCCAGTATACAGGTGAGTAAATCATTCTTTACCACTTCATTTGCAATCTATGAGCACTTTTTTGCAAATATTGGGATAATTTACAGTGTATAAAACATTTATAAACATTTGCATTTCCAGTTAGAAGTATAAAATATCTTATGGATTTATATTATTCTTAGATTGTTCTACTTTGTTCAATATAATAATTATTCAAGAAAATTGTTCAAGAAAATAATGGCAACAAGACAACTCATACTTGATATTTTCTCTGTTCAGCACTGAATATGGGATCTATGAGCCCAATTGTGGTCTAGAAAAAGTACTCATGTCCTGGGGTCATGATGGTAATGTAAACCTTAAATAGTAGTGGTAAAGCTGTGTATTTACTAAAACTGTCCACAGTATATAATATGGATAATGTACAGAAAGATGTAAATTTATCACACATTAGGGGTATTTTTTTTTTATTGCATTTCATTTATGCATAAATTTGCCTATTCAGTGGTTTTGAGAAGCGCTCACTTACATACTGCTGCAGTGCTGCAGAAGAAGAATCTGTTAAGCTGAAGCCCAGGAACATTGGGGCACATTTACCAAGGGCCAAGCTTCAGCAGCAGCAGTGTGTAAGCGGCCGGTGCTCATAACCACTTTTTCCTATAATTATTATTGGGGACCACAGATTTAAAGTTACAGGGTGTTCCCTCCACATGCCTACACACTTGCTACAGCCCGAAAACTTTCATAAGTGGCAGCACCTGTTGTGGAATTGTATGCCGATGCAGTCGCCCTGCTATATACATCAGGAGGCCGGAACCCCGGTCTATAAATCTCACCCTTAGGCTACATTCAAATGAATGTATAGGGAACGTATATACGTCCGCAAGCTTGCAGCCATACATGCTACCCCATGGATGGCAATGGCCACACGGAGCGATACGGTGCCACACACGTGGCACCATACTGCTCCATACACAGGAAATATGTCCTATCTTTCCCAGTGTTATGGCCCGTACGCCGTGTATTTCTATGGAGAGGGGAGGGGTCACCCCTCCTCTCCGTGGCGCCAGATGGCCCATATGTTCTTGTGAATGTAGCCTCTATTATAAGACACAGTATGATGTGAATCATTATCAACTGTTCTATAACTTGTGTTCTGTTGCTTTCTTTCAGAATATCTTTATCAAGTGTTGAAATTTAACCAGTGTACACTACCAGAAGAGGTAAATCTGCAGATTAGCAACAACAGATGTACATGAACATGAGTTCTTTAATTTGGAAAAATTAAATCAGGAAAAGGGGGTCCCTTGTTTTCTAAAAGAAGTTACAGGTTGCACATGCTTGCAATACTGATCTTCATTTTTCAGTGGACAAGGCATATTAAATCCCCCCCCCCCCCATTGGGGGAGATTTAATTCTGTCGCAACCTTGACAGTCAGCATCTGAGATCCGACGACACACAGCATAGCCCGATGTATTAAAGTAGCGCACGGCCGTAAGTAATTAATGTGCAGATGGAATTAATCAGTAGGGCGCCATAAAAATGCAGACACAAATGAGATGTGCGCCAAAATCTTACATAGGCTGTGACCGTTTTTCTTTTCATTTCAGACCACTTTTTTCCTGGTCTGTTCTGCGCCAAAAATTGCACCTAAAAATACCGACAAACTCGCCATGTGGAGTCTGATGTGGAAAATATAGGCCACACCCACTTGCACCAAAAAAAGATGGACGAGTCGGGATAGTCGGAAACATCTGTCCTTTCTTGCACAAACGCATTATAAATGATCCGCAACACTTTTGCACCTAAAAAAATTTGAGTTCCCGACAATTTTTTGGCGCATATATGATAATGTATCTGCCCCAATGTGTCTTTAACAATGTTGTAGTTTCTGAGCCATAAGCCCACATCATCAGTTTCTGCGGAACTGCCAGAATACGTTCGGCTGGTAAATGATATCAGCAACTTGTCCCTAACCCACAAATACAGAAGCCACGCAGATGACATCTGTATTTTTCAAATTCCAATAAATTTCTATATAACGCAGTGTCACAAACAGCCAAGAATAGGACATGCCCTGAGTTTTGTCTCATGGGCACTAGCTCTTACTTCGGGCTGAGGAAGTCACAGCTAGAACACATGACCAAAATATATTAAACTATAGACTGGTGCAGCAGTCGGATACATACTTTCCAATTGTCCTCCATACACCAACAGAGTTGAACGCAGATATAATGCAGAGAACTTGCGGCTCTCTGCACAATCACAGTGCCTCCGATGCTGTTGTGTGTAGCAGAGTCAGTGAAGGCTTCAGTACTATACACATCAGCGGAGGAGAGAAGATGCAAGGGAATGTGAGTGGTAAGTATCAGGTGTTTGAGGTTTTTTTATTCAGTAGTAACAAGGGGGAGCTGCTCAGGAGGGCATAATATGAGGGGTTGTTGCTGCTGGCGGGGGGGGGGGGGGTCACAATATGAGGAGGGGAACTGTTGAGGCATAATATGGGGGCGAGTTGTTTGGTGGGTGGGGGAAGAATGTTAAGGGGGCCAAAATTTGAATGGGCCACATTTTGAGGGGGTGCTATGCATGTTGCATCTTTTGTCCCTCTTTCTGTGCTGCAAAAGTTGGGAGGTATACCAGATATACCAAGAGGCTCCAGCCTCTTAGTATATCCGACGCACAAACGTATGACTGAATCATTTCTACAACAGACTCTGTCTGGAGTTTAAAGGTGATATAATCTGCATTAGGAACTGGGTGCCCACCCTGCGCCAAGTCCACGGCTCACTCAGCTCCCCTCCCTGCCCACTTGGCATGGCGGTGGCAAAAGCATGGAGAAATAAAAATGAAATTCCTGGCGCAGGTACAAGTCATAATACTATGTACAAGCCTTTCAGTGCCCATCCCCCCCCCCTATCATTCTCTATGAGCAGATAACCACTTTATTTTTCTCTGCATAATTGGACAGTCTGCCTAAAGAGGTTTTACTTCTTGTATACATTTATGCTTTTTAATTACTTGTGATGTAGCTTACTTTAACTAACTATACAAGATCACAGATAACCTGAGTTCCAAGTAAGTTATTCTATTAATGGGGGAAAAAAAAACAAACAAAGGATCAACTTTGGAAAAAGTCATTTAATACACTACTTTTGTTTCAGGCTATGTACATGATCAGATTTCACTCATTTTACCCGTGGCATACTGGCGGAGATTACAGACACCTTTGCAATGAGAAAGACCTTAACATGTTACCTTGGGTGCGGGAATTCAAGTAAGCATTACTTGTAACCAATGAGTTCAACAGGAGGTGTATACATTTCTAGGGTGTTGTGGCAGTAGAAGAATACTGTCTTGCAATTGCAGACACAAGGTCTGTATAGTATGAGGTAATCAAACTAGACCATACTTTCTATTACTTGCTAAACGCAAATCATCTTTTGGTTATTTCCTGAACAGTTTTAATCTGTTAGAATTATTTAATTTATCTTACATGGCTCCCTGCCAGAATTCAGTGCCGAGTCCCAGGGGAGGGCATTTTAAATCTAAATGCCCCTCTGCTCTCCAGCATCTCTACTCCTCCCTTCAGCGTCCCTGGTCTGACCCATCCACTCTCACATGCTCTCCTCCTGCTTACGTTAGCTCACAAGCGATTCCTGTGCTTGGGTGTTGAGCTCTCTTCCTCAGTCATGCACACTGAGAAGTGTATCGACATTCTCAGTGTGCAAACTCACTACGGAGTTTGTGTACCTTCTCACTGCCTAGCAACTGGGCCAACCAAGTGCTACATGCGCACGGATAATGGAGGCAGAGGCTTGTGCGCCTGACCAAGGAAGAGAAGCCACCGTGTAAGCGCAAGAATCAACTTCTGCGTTGAGCCGTCGTAAGCATGGGAAGGGAGGAAGAGAGAAAGCACGTGTGGAGGTGGGGGGGATTTGAAGACCAGCCATGGGATGGAGGGTGCGAGATGCTGGAGAGCAGACAGACGTTTAGATTTTAAATGCCTCCCATGAGTCAAGTGCTCCAATCATTTCAAGTCTTGTGCAAAGCCAAAACTATAAAATAAATTCTATTGACTTACAAAGTGTCCAAAAAAATGTTGTCTCAGAATCTTTTTACACCACCTTAAAATAGTATGAAAATCAAATTCAGTTTTTTCTTTCCATAAAATGTCACATATTTTCCTTCTAAACACCACATAAAACAAGTTGCATGCGTTAAAAAAAAAGCCTGGTAAGGAAGGGGACAAACACTGTTCATAATCAATATTTTGTTTCTTTTTTTTTTTTTTTTTTTAATAGCAAATTTGATCTCTACACAAAAACTGAGGATTTACCGGATGTAGAAAATCTCCAACCATATTACCAGGGAATTATAGACAAGTACTGCCCCAGGATGTTATGCTGGTAAACAGTTACAGTACTGCACAGTGAAGACAAGAAGTCCAATGCTACCTACATATCCCATAATCTTATATCCCACTTCCACATGTGTGATGTTTTTCTTTTACAAATTGAAAATTCATTAATAAAGTTAATGATATTTAATTAAACTTAGGGGGTAAAAAACATATTTTGAGTCAGAAATACAGTTGTTACAGAACTCTGAAAAATATCCTGGATAAATGCTGCTCCCTAGAGGAAAAACTTTTTAATGTCATGCACATAACCTCTGCACACTTTCATGGATTCCTACCTAAACATTCACCACCAAAAAGTGTAGAAAAGTAGATATGCAGCACCGCTCGAAGACTCTTATCCATAAAAAGATAAAGCTTTATTACACATCATTATAAAGCCATGCATACAACAGAGAATGCATCTGGACTCACATGCTTGCTTTTCGGCCTGGTGTTTCCCCAAGGTGCCTTCACACATGGAGTTTTGGAAGTGTCGAAACGCATGAGTTTTTAAATGTTACAATGCGTTTTGCTACTCTGGAAGCATTTTTCATTGCTGGAAGTGTAAGCAGGTGTGAAAATGTTTACACAGCTGACTACATTTGCAGCAATGTAGAAAAACGCTTTAAGAGTAGCAAAAATTATAACATTTAAAAACGCACCCTCAAAGTCCACAAGCAGGCTAAACAAAATCAAGTATTTAAAATGGCCATTAGAGGTCATGTGACTGTAGATCATGAGACACTAGCGATCACATGACTTGCTGAGTCGCTATCAGATCTCCAGTGTGGCTATACAAAAAGCAAATACAAATTAGTAAAACACAATTAAAGGCAACCTGTCACTTGAAATAACAGCCCACAACAAATCAGCATTCCGAAACCATGTCCTCAACTCATTTCTAAGCATATGCATTATGTTTATATGTGTGTGTTCTAGTGACGGATGGAACTTTGCCTCCATTGCTGCACCTCTAATTTGTAAAATAGAACTGACCATTGAATATGAAAAAGTTATTTTTTGAAAGAAAGGTAATAATGGTGAACTAAAGGCACTATACAAACACATGTGTACACTCAGATACTGAATGGCTAGGTTGTGGGTAATAGATGAATAAAAGGGCAGTAACATCACACATAGCCCTCATAAGAGGGCCTTAGGGAGAGACCCAAGGAGTAGGTACACCTGTACCTACAAACTTTTGACCAGGGTTTCCCCTACATACATCAGGGACACAAGACATGTTTTTAGGTTCCTTGAGAATATGGTCTGGGAAGTAGGGTTTACATAGGCTACATGTAATGTTATTGCCTGGAATGCGTATAATACGTTGCCTTTGCTCAACAGCCTTCGCTGTACATATACAATAGATCAACAGGAGGCTGCATTTGCAGGATGGAAAACTGAAAAAGAATGCCTCTGCCTCACAGTTTAGGTCTATGGATACATTTCACATAAATTCCTGTAGGCATATGAACAGAGCAGAAAAAAAACAAAAGAAGAGTGGATGTGTCATTTTGGTACTAACGATACATTCAAACCTTTTCCCTTTAGATTTCAATACCAATTAACAGCCCTAATAATCATTTCTCTTCAGATGACCCATTATTGAATCATGATCCTTGACAGTGAGCATTCTGTGCCAATTAAAGAGCCAAATCTAAGTGATAACACATGCACAAATGAGGCTGTATACAACAGGTTTTGATAAAAAAAAAGTGCATTCATTTGTTCAACCCTTGAGATCTGTGTTTAAGTTTCCATTGCCTAGACAAACTGGAAAATATTTCTGCTACGTTATTACTGAACTTTGCAGACCATTGGAGAAAACCAGCTGTAAATTTCACATCAAACAAGTTTCCTGAAGCAAAAATTTAACTGTTTTGTCATAAAGGAAAAAAAAAAAAAAAAAAAAAAAAAAAGCTAAATTGAATAAAGTACTGTATTGGTAATATATATATATATATTTTTTTTTAATCTAGAGCCCATGCAAAGGTTTTTTTCCCCAGATATTAAGACAGTTCTTTTCCTGTGTTTTATGTATTAACTAGTTTTATTTTCTTACAGTCCTTTGAAAAAAAAGGTAGTGGAAATAGATAGGATACACTGATGGAACACAAAATTTCAAGCACAACAACAGTTTGACAAAACTACCTTCACAAAAACAGGTGTTCAATAATACTTGCTGAACACAGTGCTTAACCATCTCCAGCACCCCCAAAAAACGAGAGTGCTGGAGATAGCAATTTCCGACACTAAACAGAGTGCAGGACACGTGCTCCTGTCGTTCCACCCAGTATTGAGAACAGGATCCAATTCTTGTGATTGTAGGGGACTCCAGCCTACGGACCCTTATCAACCTGCCTGTCATCACCAGCTTGAAAACTTTTGTTCAACTCCTTTATATCCTTCTTGGACAGTACTAGGCAAAAAAAAAAAAAAAAAAAAACACACACACACACAAACCGGTAAACCTGTAGTATAATATATTATTGTGTTCTATATAAATTGTAACTACCAGTGATTTTACCAGGTAGTTTGGCAAATACATTTATAATGACCTACTAAAAATGCTTCACTAGTATGGAACCTTCTTTTGGATGTGTTCTAGTCAACAATGGTGGCTGACCGAGAAATACAGTAGAACTACCAAGATATGTGAAGTAGTCTAGGAAACTTTTTCGCACACTTCAGGAAACAAAAAATATTTTAAATGCAATTATGTTAGAAATCCAGTGTCATATGCCTTGAACTACCATGTATACAGTTTATCCTTTAAAAATATCTACAGCAGTTCAAAAGGATTGCAACCAATATGCAAATTCAGATTTATTACAAAATACAAAATCATCATGACATTGTGCATAAAAATCAATAAGAAAAAAAGCTTCTTCCTAAAGTAGATGACTAGTCAATACAAAAGCATTTATTTATTTTTAAGACTGAGTTCCTGCTTCCCATATTCACATGTAGCCACCCTTCTATAAAGCTATAAGGTATAGAAATCAGCAAGCAGATTTGCATATCTTAAAAGAGGACCTTTCACCACCCCAAACTTATTAACTTTAACATACCGCAATATCATGCAGTGTTCTATGTGCCGAACAAAGCAGCAGCACGCACCCAGCATACAAAATCATTACTATGTGCAGAGCGAACGGGCAGCATCAGGCACAGTGGTCTCACTAGGTGTAGAACAGCGAGACCACTCTGCAAGTTCAGTGCCTAGGGAAGATCGGATCTGACACACGGTGATTGGACGTTGTCAGAGAACATTAGCATATATACATGCCCCCACCCCTGCTGCAGCACCTCCTCTCCTACGATCCACTACATTGAATGGTCAGAGAACGGTGCTCATATAATCGGTAACGGTGGGGGCTAGGAATACAGTTCAAAGTGCCCGTGGATCAGTGAGCAAGTCCCTACATTTGGGCATGTTAAAGTTAATTAGTTTGTGGTGGTGAAAGGTCATCATCTTTATACATATTACCATGTATGTAGTGTAGACATCGAAAACTGCAGGTACCCCTTGTACCTACCAAATATAGTTTTAGGAATTCAAAATACAGATAGAATTTGCATTGTTTATATAACAAGGGAAAAAAAAGACCCTCTCTATGATATCATATAATCATTGAACAAAACAGTAAAGTCATAATTTTAACACCAGAAAAAAACATTTTCTACACTATTGATAGGTGACAAATCTAGACTAAACTAACTTTCTCTTCCTAGAAATTTATAAAAAAAGTACACAGATTGGACATCAATACAGGCAGTCCCCGGGTTACATACAAGATAGGGTCTGTAGGTTTGTTCTTAAGTTGAATTTGTATGTAAGTGGGAACTGTATATTTTCTGTGACAATTGGATTTTAAAAATGTTGGATTGTCATAAGAATCAATATTAACACTTCATTACAGACACCTGTGATAACTGTTATAGCTGATCATTGTAGCCTAGGACTAAAGTACAATAAATTACCAATATCCAGAGGTCTGTTTGTAACTATGGGTCGTATGCAAGTCGAGTGTTCTTAAGTAGGGGACCGCCAATAAAGGGCTTGTCTCGACCAACAATGTCCAATCAGTGCACGGTTAAGACTCTGTAGGGAAATGCTCCTATGACAAGGAGAATGGTATAATCCACTTATTAATTTATTCAGAAACTCAAGGAACAACAACAGACGAACAACACTAAGCACTGTTACCAGAAAACCTTCCCAAATAATCCTCTAGGAAGGACTCAAGTATTTCCTAAGACACATCAAGAGAACCGAGAAGAGCTTAAATGGCATCTACAAGCAGGATGAAGGGCTGTATGCAAATGAGCCTAAGGGGCTCCAGCTCCATAGGTGTTAATGGAACTTGGAGCCCCATAGGCTCATTTGCATATAATCTTATCCTGGTGGTAGATGTCCTTTAAAGCCAGTTGCCCACGAGTTCCTTTGTTCCAACAAACTTGCTCCATGTGCAATTTACAGAACAGAACCTAGAAATCACCGAACTGAACTCAGCATGTCAGGCCAGGAAACCAACAAACTCGCTTGTGGGTGTAAAAGAATGCAGAGTATTCCTCTGTATTAATATTGTACACACAAACACATGCCAATTAGAGCCAGTAATACGGCTTCAAGGTGACAGGGCTTTGGAATTTGCTCAAGTCGTCATAGTTAATCTTTGCCAGTGATCAGTTATTTTTATTCTATGTATGAACTGGCAATTATTTCTCCACAGTTAAATGTTTACTTTTCACACACAAAATGATTTCCACGAAACAGAACAAATATTAAAATAAAGAATTGGTATCATGAGCAGTAGCATGGCACACCTCTATAAAGCAAGACCATTTCGTTTGACTAGGCAATTTAAGCCAAAGTCATATGTAATAAAGGCACTTAAGGATTGTGATGACACGTAGAGACAATAAGGCACTTTAGAATCTAGGCTCCTGGTTTAGAGACCTGCAGCCTTCATAAATAATAGTCTTACATTATCAAAAGCAGGCAGAACAACCCCCCCACCTCAAAAAAATATTTGTTGGCACAAAACACAATTATATATATATATCATGTGGATAACTTCTTCTCTACAGATAATCATTTTGCATTGTAATAGCCTGCATGTATTAACTTTGGATGACAGCAAACATGATTGTTGCATTCATCACTAATAACCACCAATTATTTCTGATACATTAATAATATCTGTTCCTATAAGGGCAAGTCAAATTTAAATTATAGTTTAGCGATACTTGTTACATGTACAGTCAGATCATGCCAACACTATCCTATAACCTTTGGGTAAAAGCCAATTTATTTCATATAAATGTAATAAAAACAGGTTTAAAAACAGAAGCAAGGTGGTTCAATGCATTGAGCAGTGGTCATGGATCCATTACCCCTTTGAGGCGACCCGTTACAAAATGCCATCAATTTTTGCGATGACAAGAAGATAGGTTTAACAGAATGAAGCTCCACCAGTGTATAATAGAGTAATGACGTGCTAGATTTTTGGACGGTTGTGCCAGATGGAATGAGTCTCAGACACCTCTTGCAGTCATTAGCTTTTTTCACGCCTCTTGTTATTGTGACCAGAATCCCTCCCAGAGCCACCAGACTCTCCTTGTCTGGTGGCCTCCTTCGGCTTTTTCTTCTCGGTTTTCACCTTCTCCACTTGTGGTTTTGTATGACCCCGCGGCTTAGAGGGTCCTGAACGATTACCTCTGCCAAATAAAGCTTGCAAGGAGTAGATGACAACTACTGTGATCAGCAGTGAGTGTAGTAGTAAAGGTGCAGGGTACGGCCGTAACAGCTCTCGTATAAACCTGAGTGCTGATGGAAGTGGAGCATCCAAGGACCGTCGTGGAGGGGGTTTATCCTGAAGAAAAAAAAAAAAAAAAAATCAAATTTAGTTCCCCATTAAAAGGGGGATTTTTGTGATAAAATATATTGCAGATGCATCAATATATTGTTCAGATATTTCAAGCCTAAACCAGAAGTGGTTGAACACTCAGAAAAGATGCAAGACTTTCCATTATACCTCTGCCGCACCTGGTTTTCATTCTAATGGAGATGTAAACTGGCCCTAAGCTAGAAACACTCAGGTTGTCGGCCACTCCGTTAACAGCAGCTGATATATGTATGGGTGCTTGGTAATCTACCCCCACCAATCTGATATTGATGGCCTATTTTTAGGATAGAGCTTTAGGATTTGTAACCAGGAAACCCTACTTAAGAATTGGAAGCAATAATAAAACAGATCAAGAACCCAAACACCAGCTCCTGAGCCTTTTGTTCACCTTCCTAATCTTCTGCTGGCATAGAACTGGTATGGTTTCTGAACTGCTCTCAGCCATTTATTGATGAAAATTGAAATACACCTTCCCGAGTCATAAAGTCACTCTTAAAATATTGCACTCTTCAACCACACTTCAAGTTGTAGATGCACCACAACTAGACTGTACATCATGTTGCGGTTAACCTGTATGGATGGCTCACAGACTGAGCTCTCTAAATATAGTGAGGGAGTCCACTGCATTAGACAACAGGAAAATACAGCAGTAATAAAATAACCAGTCACATTGCCTGGAAGTATGAATTATTACCTCTCAGGCAAATAAAACCCTCTAGCACAGGGGTCCCCAAACTTTTTACATAGGGGGCCATTCACTGTCCCCTCATACCGTTGGAGGGCCGGACTAAAGTTTAAGAATAAATATCAGTACATGTGACCGCATCCATAATACACTGGCACCCCCCCCCCCCAATTACAGGCGGTCCAATACTTAAGGACACCAGACTTACAGACAACCCATAGTTACAGACAGACTCCTCTGACCTCTGGTGAAGCTATCTGAATGCTTTAATATAGACCCAGGCTGCAATAATCAGCTGTAAGGAGTCTGTAATGAAGCTTTATTGATAATCCTTGGTCCCATTACAGCAAAAAATGTTTAAACTCCAATTGTCACCTGGGGCCAAAATTTTTTTGTCTGGATCTACAATGATAAAATATACAGTTTCGACTTACATACAAATTCAACTTAAGAACAAACCTCCGGACCCTATCTTGTATGTAACCCGGGGACTGCCTGTATTTAATATACTGCACCCCTTAAGAACTTTTTTTTAATATTGGCCCAATTAATGTACTGGGACCCCTCTCAATTATTGAATATGCCTCCCCCCATTAATTACTAGACTGCCCCTCATAATTAATCATTTCCTATGCTGCCCCCCACCATTAATTATTTCCTATGCTGCCCCTCATAATTATTTCCTATACTGCTCCTCACCATTAATTATTTCCTATACTGCCCCTCATAACTAGCTATTGGCCCCCGGCCACCACAATCTTTTTACTGCCCTTTTTAATAAAAAAAAAATAAATAAATAAAAACCCTGTACTCACCTAAGTCGCCCACGGCACATTTTCTAATTTCTTGTCGCGTCCGGACAGGAAGCTCCTGCCCGTCATTGTATAGTGCTCGATGCGGCCGGAAACGGCCGCTCGAGCACTATTACTGTAGCGATGTGGCCGGAATACAACCGGCACTCCAGTAATAGTGCTAGAGCGGCCGTTTCCGGCCGCATCGAGCACTATACAGTGACGGGCAGGAGCTTCCTGTCCGGACGGACGGAGGCTCCTGCCCGACTGTCGAAGGCCGCGGGGGCCCGGCGCTGGCATGGCCAGCGTCGGGGGCCGGATCGAAATGCCGCATGTGGCCCGCGGACCGTAGTTTGGGGAACCCTGCTCTAGCAGCACTTAGCAAAGTAAGCAGCTCCCTAGCCCTCCCCCAGTTACCGACTAGCTAGGAAACAATCCACTATGTGGTGGTCCAATCATCGGACCTAGCTTACAGTGGTATGGTGTATTCATAAAGGGGGCGGTCCGAGGCGCTCCCCTCTCTTCAGATTCTCCTCTGGGCTGCCCCTCTCACACTTTATGTTGGCGGTGACTGCCAGGCTCGATACTGCAGTCACCGTCTCCTCGGACCACCCCCTTAGGAATACGCCGGACCACTGCTAGGTCCAAAGAGCTGACCGCTAGTTAGTGGATTGTTTCCAAGCTTATCAGCATTCCAATAAACCTAGAGAATTTAACAAGGCTTTAACTAGGAGTGGGCTAGGAAGCTTTTCACGTTTAGTAAGTGGTTTTATTCGCTTGACAGGTCTTCTTTAATATTGGTTGGGCAGGTTGCAAAATAATGGGCATAGGCTTAAAAATTTATTGCATTTAGTCCAAGCATTTGCTGTTCTAAAAACGTATGGCGGATTGCGGATTTTCATTGTTGTGCGCATCTAGCCAAACAAAATAGCAGTGCACCCACATACAAGTACTATGTTACAAATAGACCAACAAACCTTTAAGCCATATTGGTTTAGAAAAGACTCCAGTGTATGGTCCCCTAGGAATACCACTGGGTAGAATTCTTCAACATGGCGACGACGCCACCAGTTACCAGAGGTGTGGCTGGAAAAACCAAATAAATACATTTCAGTATAATCTGTTTCCTGGTTGCATATTATTTAAAAGGTAACACATTGGGTGGAAGGGGGGGGGGGGTTACAAAGCCATTTTTTTCCCACCCCACACACCATTTTGGGTGTGACAGGGAGTGGGACTGAAAGCCCTGTCCTGCAGTATTCACCTGAAGGATTAATCTATATAAACTTTAAAGCACAACAACTATAAAGTTCCCCCACAAATCAATAGCTCCTGGGATGTAGAACAACTTTGCTGATTATCATTATACCCATATCGAGCTGTTTCTTTGCTATATTCATTTTATCTCAGTGCTGAAGAAGCTCCTTCCGCTCTCTGTGCAGACAAAATTTAGAGACCCTCCTGTAAATAACTATGGACTCACAGGTGGGGAGGGGCAGCACTCGCTGCTCACAGAGGAGGAAGGAGGGGGAAGTCATGTAACAGTGCTCTCTGTGTGTATGGCAGAGTTGAATGTGTTCAGTGCTTTGGATACAGATGCCTCCTACACAGACTAGTGTGGTTCAAGATCTCCCATTTCCCATCAGTCCCTCCATTCCAGTATGTGATTCTACAGACTCACTTCACCTCATGCTGCACCCTCTCCCCCACCTTGTACTCCAGGCATTTTCTGCACTGTGGGGAGAAGCTATTAACGCTTAGTGCTCACAAAGCACAAACTATACATTTCATGTTACTATTTTACTTCTGATTTCTACCACTTATTATATGTTCCATGCTCCACCAGGTGATGAAAGCTGCCAGGCTAGTCACAATATATATCCTGTATGTACACAGTGCAGCATTCAGTGGATTTACTTTTAAGTTTCTCACTGGATTTGATGCTAAATTATTTTGAGAGAACACAAGGTATCAAGATATCTGTGGGTACAGGGAATTGGACTCAGCTTCAGGGCAGATACAGGAAGAGGTTAGACTCCAACCACTTCACCACTGGTGATATAGCATTTTCTGTTCTGAAAGTGTCTGACATAAATCTTTAAGTTTTGAAAAAAAAAAAAAATGGGCAAGCAACACAATATGAGCATTGTTTAATGTGGGAAATCACATCACATGGAGAATTTGGTAAAATCATAACGTTGCAGTTATGCTTTAACTTTAATACTTACCCTGCCTGATCAACTTCTGTGTACCAGTATTTGTACAGCTGAGCTCTGATATAATGCGGAGGATGCGAATTAAAAGGATAGAGCGACTCGTCGTTCTGCACCAGTTTTATCACTGGAACACAAAAATAACAGTGTGATGTGCAAGTCTCTGATCATAGCTCTCCTTTATCCTGGGGTCTTTAAAATGGTCACAAAAATGTAAGCATGTTAAAATATATTGCACCATATATTGCATTATTTGTTCTATAAATAAATCATCATCACCAACATAGAAGATAACAGATACAGGCAGCCCCGAGTTATGTACAAGATAGATTTCCTTGAAGAACAAACCTACCATGAGATTCCCACATCGCAGTGCATGTGTAAGCATTCATGGTTTAATCATGCTTGATATTGTCAGATTTTTTAAATGTTACACTTGTATGCAAGTTGGAACATGCATACTTAATTTTAACTCCAACCAAATTATTGTTTGGTCCATGGAACACGTTTTTGACATTTTGGTTTGACAAGGGAGCAAGGATTAACAAAGCTTTATCTCAGATACCTTAGAGAGGCTTGAATTAAAGTTAAGTAAATTTCCAGAATGGAAAGTGTCACCATGGTCATAGTGGGTAGAGGTTAATTCACAAATAGGGGTCGTCGGGGACTGCCTGTATTAGCCAGCAGCTATAATAGCAACAATGCATTGGTTCCAATCGTTGCCACTCTTCATGTGGGGGAAGGAGGGCAGCAATCAGTTCCATGACAGGCAGCACTTCAGATTCTCCAAAGCCTGTGAATGCAATGGTCATTGCCAGGGGAATATTTCCACCACATTTTCATTCCACCCCCTCCCCACCGTCTTCCATGTACATTGTACTTTCTATTTTCTGCAATATATCTAGCACTAAACAAGCCCTCATATGGCTCTCTAAACTGGTATTGTGTGATTAGTCTAGGCAGCTGCTTTCTGGCACTAGTCACTAAAGCCAAGGTCTACATATTTTAACTTCAGTTTTACTCCATGCCTTGCAATTTAATATTCCAAAGGAGAAAGGCGACAGTATTACAGGTTATCAATGTGAAAAGATGAAGTTCTTTATCCACCCAACATAAACAACAATGGTTTGACTCGAGTCTTAGTAAAACATCTTTTCCACATTCATTGATAAGATCAGGTCCATGGAACCAGGACCATAAGGCTGCAGACACTCGTCAATAAGGACTTTTAACAAAGATGCTTAGTGCAGCATTTCCTTTCCATTTTAATTTAATACTCACAAATCAAATGTTATACTATCCTCCTCTATGCCAACTGTCTTACAGAGCTTAGCATTATCTGCAAATGTTGAAATTCTACTCCATAAAGAGTAGACTAGAAAGATGGAGCCAGGATGTTGTCCAGTATACTTTCCAGTGCAGGCAACCCTTTTCTGGGCGGCTAGATACCCCTTCTAGGGGTAACCTTTAGGGCTACTCTAGAGATCAGGACCCCCTACCATTAATGGATCAGTGCAGTTGGAGTCTAGTTTGACAGACTGAATGTATTACTACTGTTAAAGCCGCTATATAGATGGTCCCCAAATCTCTCTCTACTTAGCTCTAGTGTTGGAATTTTGGGGGAAAACCACTAGGATTCATTTTAATATGATGTTTTTATAACGACCAAACAGATTTTTACAATTATTTAGGGAGATTACATACTCCGGTGAATTCCAGAGAAGTAACATTCCCAATCACAATTGTATATAGTAGCAATACATCTGTTGAATTTAGTAGGAAATGGTATTGAAATTAGTTACACAGGGCACAAGCTTTCTTATCGCTCACCATCTTTGTTTCCCTGTAGAAGTTGATACACAAAGCTGGTAAACCATGGGCTCTGTGTGTGGGGCCCAAGGGCAGCAAACCACATCTGCCAGTCAAGGCGTGGTTGATGAGGTGTCACTACTGGAGGAGACACACTAACATTCCCTGGCTTATACATGAACTCAATTTCCTAAAGTAAAAAAGGACAAAGAAAACATCATATGAGAAAAAAAACCCAACAACTTAAGACAGCAGTGAAACTTTACTGATATAAGTGCATATACCGTCCAGGACTGCTTGTCATAACTTCCTTCAACCACAACTTCTGGTCGGCCTCCCACACCAGTCATACGTCTGAATAAACCATAGGAGTTCACAAGTTGGTATTCATCCACCGCTTTAAACATGCGATGCACTGATGGCCAAAGCTGACCATTAGATTCAAAGTCTACATATGTGTATGGAACCTATTACAAAAAGGGAAGATCCATGATAAGAAAGACTTCCAGAAGATGCTGCAAAATACCATTAAATAAATTAACCTCTACAGGATGCAGCCAGTTATGACCCTCAAAAACACAGCAATATCTGAATTTTAGGCAGGCAATCCCCAGGTTAAAGGGGTTATCCAAGAGTAGCAGTAAATTAGGGAACCAGCCTGTCCCTAATTTATTGCTACTCTCAGTACAAGAGAGGTTGTTTAGAGGTTTAGCTTTGTTCTTAAAGGGGTTTTCCAAACAAAGAAGTTAGGCCACGAGTATAGCGGATCCGACAGGCTTCGAGGTACCTCCGTTAGATCCTTGTCGCTCCCGGAAAGGAGGAGACTATCGAGCATGTCCATTCTGCTCCATTCATCTCTATGAAGCTGATACAGAGATTGCAGAGCAATAAGGACTACTTTATTGGTGGGGAAAACCCCGTTAAGTTGAATCTGTATGCAAGTCAGAACAGGTATATTATATAATTGTAGCTCCAGACAAAAGTATTTTTTGTCCCATTGACAATTCCATTATAAAAATTTTTGCGTTCATAAGTACAAGGGTTATCAATAAAACTCTTCTTTACACACAAGTTACAACTGATAATTGTAGCCTGGGACTAAAATAAAGAATACAGAGAGCTTTACCAGTCAGTCTGTGTGTCGGGTGTCAGTTTATCATTTTACTTTGTCTCATGTACAGTATAAATAATATTTTTGCATTTTTCTGCTGTACAGTATGGTAATGTTCATTTTTCGGTTTAGCCATGTTATAAAATACAAAACAGTTTATTGTTTTCCTATAGAAAATTGATCTGTACATTACAACCATGTCTTTCACAGACGATTACACAAGAAGGCAGGGGTTCCTTCTATGTAATATGGCATGCAACGACCACTTCCTTGTTATACGGTTTAATTGTTTTTGGAAGCAAGGACTTTTGGTAACATACAATACCTTTCACTTCTTGCTATTTTTCTGACCAAGTGGTTCATGGGGTGAGCAGTGATCTCCATTATGGATTAATTCTTGAGCTATATGCACCACCTTTTGAAGTTTTTATAAAACAAATTTTTTGGATGCCACCTTCTTATAGTCTTATTTTTTTTCTTTTATCTTTGTAGCCTCAAATACTGTAGTTGTTATTACCCTTTTAAGAGGTAGGAAGAAAGAGGATTGTGAGGGTGATGGCCTTAGCAGTGACATACCGCTTGTGCTGCAGTCATTGCCGATGATTGTGGTTGTCTGCTGTGATCACTATATAAACTAAAGAAGAGCAGATGGTGCTTTTTTGCCATTTGCCGCACAAAGTCGACGAGGACGAAGAAGACTGGGAGGGGGCTGCTTAAAAAAAATATAAAGATGTACTGTGCTGCTGTCGCTCCGGTCCATGCGCCATGTAAATAAACATGGCCGCAGGAGCAGTGCTGGATTCAGCCGGTTGAAAGCTGAGTCCAGCGCTTCTCCCGTGGTCATGTTTGTTTACATGGCGCATGGACCGGAGCGGCAGCAGCGCGGGACACTCGGAGGGCGCCAGAAGGCAAGTACATCTTTAGTTTTTTTTAACCAGCCCCCTCCCAGCCACCTTTTGTTTTGTTTTTTTAAAAGTCTCCCCTTTAAAGGGAACTTCCAATTAAAGCAAGACTGTCACCAGGAATGTGATTTTTAGCTGCAATATGCAGATTTTAAATATACCTTTGTCAGCATTGTGAATAATTTCAGTACTTCATACAATTTTATTGCACACTACTTGGCTCAGTTCCAGCAGTGGTATGGAGCTGTCGAACGTATGGAGTATAAGAAAAATGCATTGAGGAGATTGAGACAGACACATAGGCTGCTGCAGCAATTATATCCATCTGCCATATCTTTAGCCGGACTACTTTCATAGCAAGTAATTTTTCTGCCACATTTTTTTTTTTTTTTTTTTTAGCTCATACGCTTTATTGTATCCATAATACAAATCACGTATAAACACAAGGGGAGGAAAGAGAAAAAAATAAAATAAAAAGGAAAGAAGGATACACAACTCACCAGGCTGACTATAAACACTGAAACTGTAGCAAGGGAAAAAACCGCCCACTGTATAGTGGCCCAAAGCTTCCAAAACAATCCACGTACAGATGCGCTCCTGAAGAAACAAAGATATAGGTGAGATACATAATCAATAAAAAAAAACATTTGGATATTTCCCATATACATATTCTAAAAAGGCAGCACTCCAAGCTTCAATTCAAATCACAGGGGGAAGAAAAGCTCCATGTGGTAATATCTGCATGGGACTTTGAGACATAAAACTGCTGTTAATACTGTACAGGCATTAATATGACCTCTCTGTGTACACCCCATTTGAAGTTAAGCTTGGAGTGCTGCCTTTCTTTGCTTGTCTAAATGGGAGGATTTTTCTCTGTATCGTGGGTCTTGCATCAGAGGATAAAAACAATTTTTTGTAGCATTGTGCTGCTTTACATGTTATATATGCACACATGCATGGCAATTTGGTTAGTCATTTACAGGTGGCTTGCAATGTTTAAGAGGGTAGGTAGAAAAATGTAAAAAGACAACACTTTCATATACAAGAAATTCAATACTCACTTGTACATGCCTTTGAGAATCTCCCAACCAAGAGATGCAGCTGCCAGCCATATAGAGGGAAATGTGAGTGTGCGGAGCCACTGAAGGAAATCATGATAAGTAAAGGCTGTAGAAAAGAAATCATCATAGTTTAGCATATCCCAGGGCATCGGAAAGGCAAGCACAGAGTTTTTAATTTTTTTATTTATAGGCTTGGCAGGGGGCTGCTGGCTATATACTGGAGTGCATGTGACCAACGCATTTCCCACCCTCGGCTTATATTCAAGTATACAGGTTTTCCCCGGTTTTTTTTTTGTTATAATTAGGTGCCTCCGCTTATACTCAAGTATATACGGTACATCAGGAGGTAGGAGCTTTTTTATGCATCTGGCAGCAAGGAGGGGCAAGGATTTCATTATGTGCTTGTGCACTGGCATAACCTCCCATAAAGTCTACAAAAATGTGTACACATGCAAATCTAGCTTTAGAAGCAGAGGCCAAGCAGAAGCAGAATTGACAGCAACAATAGAGGAGCACACAGCACTACTTTTTCCCCTATCAAGTGATTCGAATTAAAAAAAAAAAAAAAAAAATGATAGGTCAAATTCAACCTGTGTTGGGCTAGGAAAAAGAAATAACATTTATGGTTATGTTATATAGAATTGTTTCCCCTTAATCCCTTCCTCATGCAATGCCTTCCCTTCCTTGGTTGAACTTGATGGACAAGTGTCTTTTTTCAACCGTATAAACTATGAAACTATGAAAAGGGGATCAATCTAAACCTCCCATTGACTTCAGCAAGTGCTCAAAATACAGAGAATGAAGCTGGATGTCATCTCTGTTCTGTGCAGTGACCAGCGGTGGGATCTGCTGCCCAGCTCCTTTTCTCGAATGCTGGAGGCAGGGGCTGCTGCAATCAGCGGATTTGTGTCGATTTTCAGCTTTCCATATAAATCCAAGGTAGTAATCAAGTGAGAACCTACCAGTTTTAGATTCCACATGATACTTTTCCCAGTTTATCTGTAGCTCAAAGTATTTTACAGTCCAAAAACCAAGCAAACCAAATACGAGGAGATCAAAAAGCACAGCAAAGGACTGGATGAAGAAACTATGGCCTGCGAAGAGAAAGTATATAAAATTATATAACATATTATGCAAAGAAGAACCTTCATTTCAGTGTAGTAGTGATCACTAACCACTGGCACTGGCCATTTGTGACTCTTGGCAACCCTCCTCCTTTCTAAAAACTGTTAAGAGCCCATAGTTTATTAGTAAGAATATACAATAACCTTTAAGTGACAAAGCCTCATATTTACCAATAATGAAACAGCCATTTTCAACTTTCTATTTTGTTCTAGTTTTCTTTTAACTTATTATCAACGACATTTGAGGTACATAATATGCCCCTTCAAAATGTCATGACATCTGCCAAAACGGATATTGTAAATGGAACATTAAATGTGTGGAAAGCACACTGGACATCATGGAACAAACATCAAACAGGTTCCCTTTTTATGGCTCTATGGGTAACATTTTGGAAACAGCAGCAAAAAAAATTACTGTTACTGAGCAGTAATTTAAATCTCATAATTCTCAGGCGTTTCATGTACTTGGAGGGCCACAGAAAAACTTGTTTGTGTATGTACGATTATCAAACAGTGCTATTGTACTGAAACCAGCTGAATTAGTCAATTCTATATTGACTCCATCCAACTTACATGGTGTGCTTTTCATTGCAAACAAATTTTGTTCTACTAGGACAGTGATGGCGAACCTTTTAGAGACCAGGGTAACAACCAAAACCTAATAACCTATTTTACAACGTTCAAATCATCTCGACCTCCTGAGTATACAAAATAAAGTTGAAAGCAGGAGGGCAAATTCAGACATCATTGTAGCTTCGTGCCAGGGTCTCTTTGTACAGGAAGAATCATGGGGCCAGCAAGGGGACCTCAAAAGATAATCTGGCCTTGTTCACACCTGCAGTTACAATCAGTGAAGCATATGTCACCTTAAAAAAGAGCAGCATCTCAAGTTGTCTAGAACTGCAGGAAGATTCAAGTCCTGTCTGGTGAACTTTGTGCCAACCGTGCCGTTGGTTCGCCATCACTGTACTAGGGTAAATGTCTGTCTAGGCTGTAGCAACACAGAACAAGAATGAATGGGACATAATATAAGCACAGACACATATGATGACTATTGCTTTAAAGGGGTTATCCGGGTTTAAAAATTTTTTTTATGGCCGGGCTGGGGAGGGCTATTTAAACATAATAAACATGTACTTACCTCCTCCGGTGCTGCCGATGTCCCGCGCCGCAGCCCGTCTTCTCCGTGCGCCGGTTTCAGTACAAGGGCGCACAGGGAGTTTCCGGCCGTCCGGAAGCTCCCATGTGCACCATCTCCCAGGGCTTACAATGCTGAGAGATAGGGACGGATGGGAGGAGCCGTCCACAACGCGGACCGCAAGCTCCCTGTGCGTGGCTTCCGTGCCCCTGTTTGTTTACAGGGGCACGGATCAAAGTGACCGTGGCGCGGGACATCGGCGGCACCGGAGGAGGTAAGTCCATGTTTATTATGTTTAACTATCCCTCCCCAGCCCGGCCATAAAAAAATTTTTAAACCCGGATAACCCCTTTAAGTGTTTACCTTTCTGTTGACCCTTTTTCCCCTTCGGACCAGATTTCAAATGATTGTCATCAAGTAGAGAAAAGCAAAGAATCAGTGTAAGCAGGTTAAAGAAGTTGTAATTGCCGGTAAGAATGATCAGAACCTGCAGCAGAACCTAAAATTGAAGATATTCCAATTACTATGTAAATTGTACTCTAAATAAAAAGAAAAATAGTAACAACAGATACACTAGATCTTGGAAGAAGTCTACTAATTGGAAGACAACAATAGATACAGACAATGAGGCAAATGATACTAAACCTGTATTTTCAATTTAGACTAGGTACAATAAAAATTCGCTGAAAAACAAACCCAAACACCACTATTTACCTCCAGCTTTGACTTCTCTTCCTGTGCACATACACTATCAAGGAGTGTGACGTCAGTGTGTGCGCGCAAGCAAGAAGATGGAGCTTTGTTTTTTTAAGATTGGATCTGCGGGGGGCGTGGGGGACGAGCACTGATGCTGCATTTTTCATTAGTGAGGAGTGGCTGCTGCATTTCCCACCATAGGCCTATACTTGTATATGTCAAGTATTACCGGTAATTTTTTTTTTTCTCATAGTGAAAAGAGAAGGACATTATAGGTGTGAATGGGCTAGAAAAAAAGAAGCACTATCAGGAGGGGGCTACAGAAAAGGAGGCAGCTGCAGGTATTTTTTGTCACCCAGGGACCATAGTAAAAATATTTTGAGTGCAGCCGGCCCCAAGATACAAAAATTTGGGGGACCACTCCTGTAGAAAACGAATTAAACTGTTAACAACACTTGATCAATCAACAGAGCACATTATGTTAAATACTTTTATCAAAGAAATAAGTCCCTGTATCCCCCCCCCAATGACTAAACTCATTACAGACTGTACCTGGATAGTCTATTGTTTTCAGAGAACTAAATAATGGTAATGTTGTAATCTTCTTATATTAGCATGGCCTCTTTCTAAAATCAACTTTAAAAATACAAAATTAATCAGGCTTAAAGGAAACCTACCATTTCAAATGGTAGGTTTAAGCTGTAAACACCGAGCACCAGCTCAGGGTGAGCTGGTGCCGATGCTTAGTTTCGTTAGTGTTAAAACCGCGGTATCGCGGTTTTAACACTTTTTAAACTTTATAGCAGAAGCCGCTTCGGCGCTGCGCGCGACCGTGCACGCGCAACGCCTGCGGCATTTCCTATGTAGGCGCGCGCACGATCGTGCGCACGCAGCGCCGAAGCAGTTTATGCTATAAAGTTTAAAAAGTGTTAAAACCGCGATACCGCGGTTTTAACACTAACGAAACTAAGCACCGGCACCAGCTCACCCTGAGCTGGTGCTCGGTGTTTACAGCTTAAACCTACCATCTGAAATGGTAGGTTTCCTTTAAGGGCAAATTCACATTAAAAAAAAAAATAAATAAATAATGGATTTTTCACTAATTCACCGTTCCAATGTTGTCGGAGAACAAAACAGTACAAGCTCCAAATTCTTTTTCCACAAAGCACTGATCAGTGGGAAAAAATGGTTTAAAAGCACATTGAAAAGAATGGTTCTCTGAAAAAACACTGAGAAAAAAAAGCCAGTGTGAATCTGTTCTAGGACAAATAGTAATTGATAGGCATATGTTAACATTTGTGTTCCAATTAAGCCAATTCTGGCATAATTAGCTTAGCAAATGTGCCAGAATTAGTTTTATTACCTGAGAATAAAATGAGAAGTGGCGGAGCCTTCTTGAGGGCAGGAAGAAAAGCCATGGCACCCCCATTTCTATCACATAGGTGGCAACCACTGACAGCTTTTGGAGCCACACAGGAAGCTGGTGAGCATACCAGGCAACTGGAGTTGGAATACACTGCGTCTCATAGTGGTAAGTTAGAGCTGAAAGAATATACAGAGAAGGTCATGTGTATTTAAGGCATTAAATTAGCCATAATTGTGACATTTTGTTTTCATGTATAGCAAATACTATCTAGACTCAACTATGCATACACACATTTCACCATCTAACCTATTACAATTCAACTTTCTAGCCATGTAATACACGACTTCTATGGAAAATAATTACATCCATCTCAAATGTTTTACGCACGGAAACTTCATTATTTCTTAAAAAAAAAAAAGATTTAGAGCCCTTCTGTTTGTTGAAGAAGTTAAGCTAGACAAGCTTTCTTTTATGCTTGCCGTCTTGTGACATGAAAAGTAGATTTTAATAATTCTCTTAAATTCATGGAATGAAGTGCACGCAGAGTGAATTAGTGCATGTGCAGAAACAAAACGTCTGAATATATACCAACAGTTCTTCAGATCCCTTTTAGTCACTTTAACAATTTAATTTTAATATACAGAAAAAAAATATGTATTTCCTGACATGCATGGCTAGTTTTTGAGGGAACTGTACAGAGGTGTGTGTGTGTGTGGGGGGGGGGGGGGGGGCGGCATTTAAACAATATGCATGAAAGTAAATGCAGAGGTGTCAATGATTGCTTGAACAAGCATCAAATGTTGTGCAATTGTGTGCATTTGATGGGGCTCCAGCATGTTCAATCCAGAAATCTGCATGGGTAAGATGTGAATATTAAAAGTAAATTGAAGGGGTTTTCCCACAAATCAAAGTTGGGCCCTTACCCGTGGATTGGGCCTAACTATGATTTGTTGAGGTCTCAGTGACAAGACCCCTACAGATAACAAAAACAAGGGGTCCCAGTTACCTCAGTCGGGCCCCTCGTCGCTCCCGGGGAGTAATGGAGCAGAAAGCCGTGCATGACCGTTCTGCAATTTGTCCGTCTGCTCCATTACTCTCAGGGAGCAAGGGGTCCGACTGAGGTAACTGGGACCCCATCACTGAGACACCCACCGATCAGCAAGCTAGGCCCTATCCTATGGATAACAGATTTTAAAAGGAACTGTGTTACACAGTAGATTTTCAGCATGTATATGGTGTATTACAGCAGCTTTAATATGTCTTGAAGGGGCACCTCCAGCTTTAAACCCATTAAACTACTGGCATCCTCAGTGTATGAAATTCTCTTTATAGCATTGACACGGTTACATGAAATATCTTTGGGGGAAAAAACATTTTAGAGTCTAGAAGGGAAGAGACACTTCAGATGCCCTTATATTATCTGTAGCACCTAACTGTATTACAAAAGTGCCTCATCTCCGGGAATAAATTATTCTTCTCAATTCAATTTCATGTGACTTAGTAAGTGATTTTCATTGTTTTGTGTAAAAGATTTAACATTTAAGAGGGAATACATGATAGGATTCAGAAGATCAAAGTTATCAATTAGCGAATTAAGAAGTTTATAGTAATTAACACCAACATTCAGTGCTGGAACTGGCTCACTATGTGCATGGAAGACTTTAGGAGAGTTTTTACATGCTTGTTTGTCAGAACAAACCTACTCATCTACCCCATTAATTGGTCCAAACCCAGAACAGCCGAATATTGACATATTGGTGTATAACAACCCTTAGTCAAGCTCTTCAAAAAGGAAATGTACCAAAAAAATATATATAATAATAATTCTCACCTGTAAGCCCCCACCATGTAGGGCACCGACTTGTTAGTTTTACAACTCCAGATGCAAACATTAGCCTAAAAAGTAGCCAACGTACGAGCCAGAAAGTAATACCATCATGGGAACTCCAGACATTTGCCTTTGAGCGCAAACAACGCATAGGAGCTACCAATATCGCCAGGAATCCGGTTTCTAGTAAAAGACTGTCCCTGAAATAAAATGTGCACAGATAAAACCAGAATCACACTAAAAGAGGAAATGGAGGAGAGAATTACCAATATCAATGTTATATAAACAGGAAACAAGAGCCAATAGAAGTAAATAGTCTAATTAGAAAAGGATTTTGAGTTAAAGGGAACCTGTCACCACATTTGCACATATACAGCAAGTGCCAGGTTTCTATAGAGTTCTAATAACCGACTGACCCCCTTCTTTTATATAAAAATTGTTTTGCTTACATCAACAGAAATCACCTTTTATCTCATATTACCCGACATCAGAGGGGGGCATGTCCTGCTCAGCCAGATCCTCCCATCTACTCCCATCTTCTTTCTCAGGCTGTCAGACACGAGTCAGAAAAGCTAATTTGCATATCAGAAAAATGGCTGTAATTAAGGTACAGGGCCCCAGTGGCAGATAATTTTAGGTGATATAGGGAGGACGTGTACCCCTTATCAGCAGAAATTGTTAGTCAGGGGGGGCAAAATCTGGTAACAGGTCCTCTTTAAGCCATGCCCTAAAAGAAGTCATAAAATGACAAAACACAAGCCGTTTTAAGCAAAACTTAATGACTACAATATGTACACTTGCATATACAGTACTATAAAAGGCATACTTTACATAGATAGAGCCAATTTCCAATAATTTACATGTATCTGTATGTATGTAAACACTTACCATTGGAAATAAAGGAACACTTGTCCAACCTGTATATATAAAATAGATGAATCATCATGTACAGTATTCTCACAAAAGCTTAAACAAAACATTTTTAGAATCAGTAAATATGGTATTTAATCATTTAAAAGGATTTTACAGGAATTTGTATAACCCTCAGGGAGTCACTCTGGTACTTTCGTGCTTCAACAGTGAGTGGCCTCCTAGGACCACGGGATGGCACTTCCCATTTCCATGGGACTTCACTTGCTGTACTGAAACCTCATCTACTTACTGGATGCAGAGGGTCCTGTGCCGTGCCCCTCCCCTCCTTCCCTGGGACTGCCAGATGAGGGCAGGCCTTGAAACCGCAAGTACTGGAGCGGTGCAATAAATGGGAGCTGGAGCAGGGTAAGTATGTTTCCCCACTGTGTCCTGTCACTCTACATATTTAAAATTAAAATCCCTTGAATTTGTCTACCATGTTCAGTGCCACGCCCTCCGCGGCATAACCTATATCTCCTTTGATGCCCTGTCTTTCTTCCTCTCTCTATACCTAACCAGTTCTTTCCATGTATGTTTTATTATGTCTTGTATTGTTTCACTGTAAGTCAAGGCACTGCCAAACAGCCAATCCTATATTATACGTATGTCAGCCTTATTCTTCTGTCAAGTGAGTAATGGGGTTTTTACACATGTTTAGGATTTGTCAAATCTATGATGTATCTCAGTTTCCTGACTACAGTAAGTAATATATTCTTTATGTTCTGATCTGCAATAAACCCCTTTTGAAAGGTAATTTGTCTACCATTTACAGCATTAGTGAAGTTCCTAAAGTATCACTCTATATTCACTCATGGCTTGTTGTGTGCTGTACAAGCATCACTGCCGAGGCTAGTGATTGGCTACAAAGGTCACATTACTGCAAGCCAAATGAGAAGGACTGGGGTTGACCACTAGATCATTATGAGACTTCTCATGTGAGAAGGGATTTTTTTATTTTAACTAGATACAGTTTCTACTTTGGCAACTTTTCGTTTTATTTTCTTTTATTCAACCCTCAGAAACCCATTTAAGTGTCTGAAGGAAACACATGAAGCTCACCTGATATAAGGACAAGTAAAGGATCCAGAGCAAGAGAAATATCACGCTGTCCCGAAGGCAGTTGAATAGAAAAGCTCCCAAAGAAAGAACAGCCCCAAGTAAACAAATGAATTCCATGCCATGCTCAGTGTCCAGACCTAACCGTGGACCTAACCATAGCAGCGTAGGGGAGTCCTTCAATTGTTCCCATAACCCTTTTCCAGTGAAACGAAGCATTTTCCACCCTGGCAAGATTCCTTCACGTCCATACAGCCCTTAAAAAACATATTTAAAGTTAAATGGAAACGGTGATTAAAGATTGCTTTATTTAAATACAATACAGAATACAACAACTGATTAAGCAAGAAAGTGAAGTCTTTATAAGGCTGCATGTACATAGGCATGGCACTGTTTGGTTCCATATGGTGGGCAATATTAATTTGTCATGGAATTTTACTAAATCTATGGGGAACAAAAACAAAAAACAACACATGCTGTGCTTGTGTACAAATGTGCATCGGTGTTCATAGTATGCCTGCATACAGAGGTAAGGGCAGAGTTTAGATCACAGTGACTTATGGGGTAGTACATGGGTTTGGAAAACATGGCTGCTTTCTTTCATTAACAGCACCACACAGTTGGCTCAGTTGTATAGAAATGAATGGAGCTACCACTAACCACGCCAGCTAAAGAAAGCGGCCATCTTTTTTCAAACCTAGGACAACCCATTTAAGTTCAGATAACCACAGAGCTTCTCAGCATCATCTTGGTTCATATATTCGGGGACTTAACATTACTATAATTCCCCCCCCCCCCCCCATTTTTCTGCCCTATGCACATATAGGAACATAGAACCATGACAACTGTCCCGGGGTGTAGTTTTGAGACGTGAACAGTGCAGCACCTTAAAATTATGACTGAAAATGCTATGTGCACAGAATATAAATTATGACCTAGTCAAACCTCATACTTTCTGGAATGAGAGCAGATGATTCAGGACAGATCATTTGCTGACAATACTAAATGGAGTATTACAATAGTAAACTGCTAATGTCCTTGTGTGCAATGGAATCCTGCTGATCACAAGCGGTTGGAAATATAAGACCCAGCTGTTCAAGGCATAGACCACTTCCTGTGGAGGGGCTACATAGACTGAGCATGTATATAGCTCCCAAGCACAGATATCTTGGCTACACTTCCCGACATGGCCATGTGCCCACACTGTAAAATACAGATCCTAGTATCACTGCACAGATTTCATCATATGCAGCTGTAATAATGGATATCTAGACCTCTACACTTTGTGCTGACTCAGTATTTACTCACTTATCAAGAATTGGTGACCTTGAGGAATATAAATCTTTCATTTTGGGGAATATGAATTGCTGCAAATTTAGGATTGTAGGAGGAAAAAAAAAAACTGTACAAGTTAAAGTAAGGCTATATACACAAATGCAATCAGGGGCATCAGTTATGTATACAGAAAAAAAATTCTGCAGCTAATGTCATTTTATCCGCTATAAATCCCAGATGCTCTCCTTGTGTACACATTAACTAGCAGGGAACACGAGGCCTTCAGCAGCCACCAATGTGTGAATGCAAGTGAGAAATGAGCACCAGATATATAATTACATAATATTTCTAGTTATGCATCTCATGATGCATGGTTATTACAGCATGCAATACACTGATACATAAGGAAAACATTATAGTATACATAATACAATATATATTACATGGATATATGTTGTATATGACAACAATCTATATGGGAAATATTATAGTACACATACATTTTATGTATAACGTGGAGCATGTATATTAGGGCCTGCTGTGCACTACTACAACAAACGCTGCCTTTTGGGAATATATTCCCTACCCTAGAAAATGAAAGCTCAAATCACTGGAAATAAAAAGCAGACGGGAGGTGTCGGCGCTCATCCCATTGTAATGGTGTACCTGGAATCTGCATGTACAGTGAGAGGAATGCACACAGGTAGATGCCGCTCAGTCCCCATAGAAAGGTATTCCGGACCCGCTGTTGCTCCCCCATGACCGCGGATCCCCCCGATCTTTGCAGCTGTCTGGATGAGTCACAACGTGGACGGTCTGCACATGCGCAGTAAGTTTAAGCCTGTCGCCCAAACACGAACGCATGCGCTTTACACGTTTCCAGGTTTCTAAACTCAACTTCGTAATTTGATAGGCGCGTTCGAAAAGATTTGGGATTGCACAGTGGCTTTGTCTACTGCGCAGGCGCAGCTTTTTAAAGAGATCAGTGACATGAGGATAATGTCTTCAGGATAAGGAGTCTAACAGACTAGTGAGAATTCTCACGGATCAGCCTTTGATATACTCCTTTAATTGTTTTTCATAGTTGAAGAGTTTACACAGTATATCAGACAGATAAATTTTGAAACGCAATATAAAGGCTTCCAATCACTTGGTCTAATCACAGATGTGTTTTCACTGAAATCTTTTCAGCCAGAAACAAGCACCATGGGGCTGATTTCTCAGGGATTGGCCACCAATGATAATCACAATGCCTGGCAAACTGACAGTATTTAGGCACAAAATGACACTTTCATAATTAATTAAATTATGAAATACTCTTAAAAGTTTGATACCCCATATGTGGTAGTGACTGTTGTATGGGCACAGGGTCGGGCATAGAATGGAAGCAGCACAGATTTGCATTGTCACGTTGTGCAGGCTATGAAAATTTAATATTTTTGGTAATGTGAAAATATGCGGGCTTATTATTTCCAGGGTGAGATACAATGCATAGATAATTTATTTTGGAAGGTCTATAGCTTATTCATGAGATTTTATTAACTATTTCAAGGGAAACACAAACAAAATCATCAATTTTTATTTTGGATTTTTTCCCACTCACCATAACATAAAAATAATATATTTAACTTTATTCTCTGGTTCACTATGATTACGGTGATACCTAATTTATGTAGTTTTTCTTATCGTTGCTCAATTTTACTGAGAAAAACCAATATTGAGAATATTGCATTTTTATCGACTATCGACAACTTTTCAGGGGCATAACTTCCCTATTTTCTGTTGACAGATCTGGTTGAGGGCTTATTTTTGGCAAAAAGAGTTGTTCAATTTAGTTGTATCATAGGGAGTTTATAAACCCCTGGTGGGCAGAAGCACAGGGTCTTGGATTCTAGTCAGAGAAGCAGGTCCAGTGTGCAGCTTCTGCAGAGCTGCCATCCAGACCCACTACCAAGAAACAGAGGTGTCTCAGACCACTGCCTAGCACCTTAGGGCAAGTCAGGAGACTTAAGCCCCAGAGCAAAGGTCCACAATCCGGACTCTGCTCCATCTTTACCAGACCAGCCTGAAGTTACTACCAGGCTGTTAGCAAACCTTCCTGCGGACCTGCTATCTCCATCAGCTTTCCAGCTTGCTTGATTTGCACAACATGCCTCTGTGTAATACCTGGATCAGGCTGTATCACCAGCACGGGCTCCCCAACCTCCATCATCCAGGGACTCCAAAATACACCCCAGGGGTTTCCCCCGAGAGAAACCTCTTTCATAAGCCTCCCCCTCTATATTTCTTGCACACACCAATGGCTGGAGACCTGCCAGGCTGTAGGCCCGTTCTCCAGTCCCAATACCAAGCAACGTGACCATAGCGTGCCCAAGGCTGCATAAGCCACCAACTCCGGTACTCTGGGTTCCGTCTGTCTACAGCCACCGAAGATAAGCCAGGCCTCAGTGGGGGATGTTGCACATGTAAGGAAGATTACTTAGGGGAGACACAATCATAGCAAGTATCTATGATTAGACCTGTCTACCCGAGGAGCAGTAACGACATATGGGGAGATTTAGGGGTGCTGGCGTATGCTAGCAATCAACGGAATTGCTGTTATTTTGCATAAAGACTTTCGTTTGCTGGTTTTGCAATAGAACACAGGCACTGGGCGGGAACGCCCCCTCCACCGCCGCCACCTAGGGCTGCATCTGCCATGAGGCAAGATGAGAATCTCGTCTCAGGCAGCAGATGTCCAAGCCCTGATGGGGGCGGCAACGTGGGTGTGTGTAACTGTGCGCCCAAGTTACCTACCATTAAATTAATTGCGTCTGTTTCTTTAAGAACACAGACATGATTAATATACAGAGCAGCGCAGGCCTGTTCGTCTGCATCACCGCTATGTTGCTCTGGAAGACCCAGGCGGCGTGTAATGATATGGCAAAGAGCATTCGGTGTGAGAAGCGATGGGGACGCCAGCAGCTGCATGGGAGTGATACTGGTATGAGATTTATTTTATTTATATTATTATTTTTATTTCTTCAAGTATACTGTGGGAGGCTGTGCATACTGGCGGGGGGAGTGTACTTACTGGGGTGGTCGCTACGCATACTGGGGGGAGGTGGCTGTGTGCATACCAGGGGGGTGTATACTGGGGGGAGTGTGCATACTGGGGGGCATGTTCACTGGGGAGGCGTGGCTCTATATAGTTTTTAAGGGGATCTGGATTTTGGGTCTGGATTTTAATTAAACTGGGTGACCTTATAGAAGTTTATAATTTAATTTTGGAGTATGTATATGGGGGCTGTTATAAATAAATTAGGGGAACTGTATGTAAATAAAACGGGTGCTTGTATATATAAAGTAGTTAGGTGCTGTAGTTCAGGGAGTGTGGTATATAGAATTGTGGGTGCTGTACATACTATAATTTATTTGGGGGCCTATATGAAGGATGTTTTAGGTAGGTAATAGTGAATAATGGGGCACATTTATTTGGATTGTCAGAACATGAACAAAAGGTGCTATTTCCATGTATAATGCTGCGTTTGTTGCGATTCACTAAGATCGTGTGACATAAATCATGAATCTGTTGCTTCCCCGCACTGGCCCGACAGAGTACACCATCTTTTCTGTGGTGCACCTTTAACATACAGCAAGTCACACAATTTGAAAGTTAAATATGGCGCTCAGTCCGTAGAAACGCCAATGCGATCGGGCACCCCGGTGGGTGCGATTTGGTGTGCGTTTGCAAATGCAAACGCAGCCAAAACGTCCCATGTGACTGCGCCCTGAAATCTTCCCATAGTATTTCAAATATACAACGGTTAGATATATCAGGGGTTACTTTTTTTAAGTGACTGCAAAAACTGTGGAAAATCTGAACAATTTTGTATCTGGAAGCTTATGCTGAACGGAATGGAAATACAACACAGACTGTATTACCAATTTAGCAACAAATTCTGCAATTCTATAAAGGCCCTTGATCCATTTTTAAGCAGTTTGAATTAAGTTAATTGCATTTTCCAAAGACGCATGCATCTTTTGACGGACTGCTCAAAAACGGGCCAAAAATGCGTTCAAAACGCCACGTGTGCCATCACCCTAACTTTTTGAATATTTACCATGGGTTTGGCTGCTTTGAATCGGTTTATCTTCACTTCTAGTGTAGTATAGGCAGCTGTGAAACAGATTAAAACCAGCCAAACACATTATACACATTCAGAAACGTACACAATTTTAACCCCTAGGCGCACCAGGACGTTATAGTTTGTCCCCGGGGCTAGATACTTAGCGCACGGGGACGTTCTATAACGTCCTGCTTCTGGCACTGGCTCACGAACGGAGCCGGCACCAGAAGCAGCGGCTGTCAGCTGTCTATCACAGCTGACAGCCTGCGCTAACACCCGCGATCAGCCGGCTCCGATCGCGGGTGTTAACTCCTTACACCTTACTCCTTACGTGTAAGGGTGTTTGCGCTGTGGATCGGATCCCCCATGCCGCTTACCGGGGGATCCGATCCACTTCCGGGGAGCTCCGAGGACTGGCATGTGCTCCGGAGCTGCCCGATGTCCTCTGCAGTCAGACACCTTCCAACTGCAAGCTGTCTGAGCATGCGCCTGCATGCTCAGACAGTTTACACTGCTCTACAATAAAATAGTATTGCAGTGTATTGAACTTTAATCAGTGTATTGATCAGAGCATCACTGGTTCAAGTATGTATAAGTTAATACATTAGAATAAATAAAAAATAAATACATTAAAATATAAGCCCCTAAAATGTCACTTTCCTATAAAAACACTTAATAAAGTATGAAAAACACAACCCCCCCCCCGTAGGAAAAAAAACGCAAAAACGTTCCGAAAAAAGATCATTTTTAATAAATACCCTATAAAAAATGCTCTAAAAAGTTATTTTAAAAAATGTTATGCACTCCAAAATAAGCCCACTAAAAAGAACAACTCTTCTCGCAAAAAATAAGCCCCTAACTAGATTTGTCAGCCGAAAAATAAAAAAGTTATGCATATGAAAAGATTTTCTCCAAATTAGTTTTTATTCAGTACAATTAAATAAAATTCACAAAACCCCCACATATTTGGTATCCCTGCGTCCGTAACAATCTGTATAATAAAACAGAATCATTATTAGATCCGCAAAGTGAACCCCGTAACAAAAAAAACAAAAAAGCTCCAAAAAAGAGATAATTTTCAATTTTGATTGTGTATCAGTGGTCACACCAGATATGACTGCACGCTTTTAACATGACGAATAAAATGCTATGATTATTTCCCTATCCTTCTAATAATTTTCAATTAATACCCTATAAAAAAGCTCTAAAAAGTGATTTAAAAATTTTTATGCACTCTAAAATAAGACCACTAAAAAGAACAATCCTTCTTGCAAAAAATAAGCCCTTAAACAGATTTATGAGGTGAAAAATAAAAAAGTTATGCATAAGATGCTAAAATTAACAACATTTTTGCCAAATTACTTTTTATTCAGTAAAAATGGGAAAAAATAAAAAAAATCTATATAAATGAGGTCTTTTTGTAATCGTGGCGACTCATAGAATAAAAATAATATATTATTTTTATGGTATGGTTAACGGCCAAAAAAAACCCCATAAGCCGCTATAGGTCCACATAAAAAAAAGAAAAAAATCATATCCTGTACAATGTGACATAGCAAATCTGATCGGGATGGCGCCTCCTTCCCTCCTATGCCTGGCCGTGCGCCCATACCACCACATATGGGGTATCCGTGTACTCGGGAGAGATTGGGTAACAAACTTTGTGGAGCCTTTATTCATTTAATCCATTGTAAATATTTAATTTTCCACCCAAAATGAGTGTATTGTGAAAAAATATTACAATTTGCAGACTGCACCTCCATTTTGTTTTAACCCCTATAAAACACCTAAAGGGTTAACAAACTTCTTAAAAGTGGTTTTTCATACATTGAGGGGTGTAGTTTCCATAATGGGGTAATTTATGAGTCACGCTATTATTTAGGCCTCTCGGCGCGTTCACACGTTGTGTTTTCATTGCGTTTGAAACGCATATACAACAGCTGATGAGAGGTGATTTGCCTAATTACATTACCGTTTATGTTAACGCACGTGTTAACTAAATGCATGCGTCAATGCGTTTTGTAAACGGAAATGTTAACAGTGATGTAATCACCTCTCCTCAGCTGTTTTATATGCGTTTCAAACACAATTAAAACGCAAGTCAAAACGCAACGTGTGAACATGCCCTCAGTGTCAATTAGAATTTGAGCAGGTCCATCTAAATACAGGTTTTGGTGATTTTACAAAAAATGTGAAAAATGATACCTAAATTCTGAGCCTCATAACATTCTAGTAAAATATGTGGAATCTTAAAAAACCATGCCAACATAAAGCAGACATTTGGGAAATGTAAGTTATGAATTTATTTGGGTGCTATGACTATCTGCATCAAAAGTAGAGAATTTAGAATGTTGAAAATAAAGAATTTTTCCAAATTTTTGCCAAATTTTGTTTTTTTTTCATAACTAAACGCAAAAGATTTCATCAAAATTTTTAAACTAATTTGAAGTACAATGTGTCACGAGAAAACAATCTCAAAATCCCCTGGATATCTCATAGGCCACGGTCACACGTACCGCTAGGCGTCCCTCATAATGCAACGCTAGCGCACAGGGGGAGGTCCTTGGCCGGAATGCACATGCGTTTCCAGGGAAACGCATGCGATTGTTTCTCTGGAAACGCATGTGCGTTCAGGCCGAGGACCTCCCCCTGTGCGCTAGCGTCACGTTATGAACGGACGTCTAGCGGTATTTGTGACCGCGGCCATAGCGTTCCAAAGCTATAACCACTTATAGTGACACCGATCAGATATGAAAAATGGGGCCAAAAGAGGCTGAGTCCCGTAGGGGTTAAACAAATTGAAAGCGCATGCTCAAAAACATAAAGGGGGACATTTACTATGGTGTTTCCGCTAGGTTTTGTGGCGCTTTCACCGCATCTTCTGCTCTCCTATCTATTTATTAGCTGTCAGGGACAGAAAAAATGACTTTTTCCGTCTGCTCCGACTCTTCTCCGAAAAGGGGCGTGGCTTTGGCGGAGTGGAAACTCAGACACAATTAATATGTGTCGCAGCCCTTTTTGGGCGCTGTAAACTGGCGGAAAGTAGACCAAAAGAAAACTGGTCTAGCAGGGACTGTTGGACACATTTCTGGTGCTCGGGACAGATTTTGGTCCCAGGGACAGAAAATGGTCTTGGCGCCAGAAATGTCTCTGCACAGCTCCACAATATTAAATGTGTATCTTCTTTCCGAGAGCAGGTCGGTAACAAAGCCAATGCAGACACCGACACTTTAAGTAAATGTCCCCCAAAGTGTGGCATCACCCTTAACCCCTTAACGCTCTGCGCCGTAGCTCTACGGCGCAGAGGTATAAGGAGTGTATGAAGAGGGCTTAAGGGCTGAGTCCTCTTCATACAAAGGTGGGGTTTTTTGCAGACAATACCAATGGAAGTAAATAGGATACCCAAATGAATGCATAAATTTACAATAAAGTTAGATACTCAGTTTACAATGAATAATATATGTCTTTATTTAATCGGTCACCACAAAAAACAATTAAAAACTACACATAAAAACCACAAAGGTGTGGCGGTGGTCTGAAATAACACAATACATAGTAAGTACACTTTAAGTATCCGACCAACATCAGTAAATACAATTAGGCTGTAACCAGTTCCATTACCCACCAGGGTGTAGTGTGTAGCCTCAACAGATTGTATGAGATAGTTAGGCCCCTTCTACACTAGCGAGTGTGATGCGATGAACTCGCATCACACTCGCAACGCAAGCTGCCGGGAACGCACGGCCCGAACGCTGCACCGCGGGAGTGAACTGACATGCTGAGTTCACTCCCGCGGTGCAGCGTTCGGGCCGTGCGTTCCCGGCAGCTTGCGTTGCGAGTGTGATGCGAGTTCATCGCATCACACTCGCTAGTGTGGAAGGGGCCTAACTCTGACCACCGCCACAGCACCCCTGCAGAAACCCCCCACCGCTATTAACCCTGTCATTGCCGCCGGCAAAGTCGCCGGCGGCGTTTAAAAGACGGCGGTGCCATCTTTTTTAGGACGCGTTCACACGCATATACAACAGCTGAGGAGAGGTGATTTGCCTAACTACATCACTGTTCTTTTGACACAAGGCTACATGGCTTCTGGAGATTCGTTACAATGAGCCAGTGGCTGCAAAAATGCCATATATTGCAATACAGAGTATAAAAAGTATAAAAAGTGTGCCGCGGCTCAAAAAAGGTTGAAAATCACTGCCCTAGATGGTCTAAGAAATAGTGGAAAAAAAAGAAAAAAAAAGTTTAAAAAATAAAAAAAATTAATAAAATAATAAAAATTCAAATCACCCCCCTTTCCCTAAAATTGATATAAAACATAATAAACAGTAATAATCACAAACATATTAGGTATCGCCATGTCCCAAAATGCCCGATCTATCAAAATATAAAAACGGTTATGGCCGGCGGTGACCTCCGAGACGGGAAATGGAGCCCAAATGTCCGAAATGCGACTTTTACCCCTTTTTACATCACATAAAAAATGAAATAAAAAATGATCAAAATGTTGCACAGACCTCAAAATGGTAGAAATGAAAACGTCGCCTCATTTTGCAAAAAATGACACCTCACACAGCTCCGTGCGCCAAAGTATGAAAAAGTTATTAGCGTCAGAAGATGGCAAAATTTTTTTTTTCTTTTTTGGACACATTCGTTTAATTTTTGAAAATGTATTAAAACACAATAAAACCGGTATAAATTTGGTATCACCGTGATCGCACCGAACCAAAGAATAAATCTGAGGTGTTATTTTGAGTGTACAGTCAAAGTCGAAAAAACTGAGCCCACAAGAACGCACGTGCGTTTTTTTTCCAATTTTTCCACATTTGGAATTTTTTTTCAGCTTCGCAGTACACAGCATGTTAAAATAAATAACATTACAGGAAATTAACATTTGTTACGCACAAAATAAGTCTTCACACAGGTCTGTACACGTAAAAATGAAAAAGTTATGGATTTTTGAAGTTGGAGAGCGAGAAATGAGCGGAAAAACCCTGCGTCCTTAAGGGGTTAAACACATCTGTGGTACATAACAGACAACTTGCAGTATTTTTTAAACTGAGTGACTGCAGAAGGCAGTAATAGGGCTGTATTTGGTTTTATATTTTGACAGTGACTTCACTGCCAAAACTATAATATGCATATACATGCATCTTTTTTTAAAAAAAAGAAAAATACACATGTGAACTCTCCTCTATCCGAAAATAATTACAAAGATGATCGGTGCTATGGGACAGGGTGACTTGTACAGGACTCCTGTGAATTTGTGAGACTTAGCTGTCCAAACGTCAGCGCCACCTAGCTACACCCAAAGTCCTTCGGAAGCCATCTTTGTACTCCCAGTCGCCATCAGCCGATTGGTAGATTTCGAAGATTCAGGAAGTACGCGTCTGTACCGGGCTAGGCGGGAATAACAAAAATGGCGTGCTGAAGACGAAAGGGTAACGGAGAGCAGCAGTTTTATGTGTTAGCGGACAGCAGGCGGCTTGTAGCACTGTACTCTTTATATTACGGCCGCGCTGAGGTGAGTCCAGTTGATCTAGTTACGTACAGGGAGACATGGCTGAGTGTATATCGCTGCTCTATAACGTGTGCGCCCGATGCTGGTTACACTACAATGTGTGACATGTCTCCAGGGCTGTAGCTGTCCATGCTGGCAGTTGTAGTGCAGCCTGCGTTCTGATACATGACTTGTGTAGTGCCCAGATCTTTGCTTTCACCACTTCCCTCTTCATACCGTACATAGTGTGATTGCCTTGTTTCTGTCTTCTCTGCATTACTACATATTGGCTTTATTCCAGGTGCACCCATACATGATGGAGGACGCAGAGTCCAGGTACACCCACCTGCTGCAGCCCATCAGGGACATGACCAAGAACTGGGAGGTGGATGTGGCCTCTCAGCTGGGCGAGTATTTGGAAGAGGTAAATTCACATCGAGTGGATAGATTGAAAAGTCAGGTTTATAAGATGACTCTGACCCCTTGTAGTATGTGCTGTGTCCTGAGGCTGGATTCACACCTCACATTTTCACTACGGTTTGAAACGCACGCATTGCAAATGCATGAGGGCAAAATGCATCACTAATCCCATGTGCTTTGAAAATGGTAACTTATGTTTTGCATTGATCCCTAATATTTATAAGAAAAGGTAAAGCACATGATACTTTTTGACCCCTTATCTTTGTGACAGTTTTTCACAAAGGTTATTTGCAGGGCCAGCTACAGGTTTCAGTAAGGAAACCTTGGGTGACAGAGCCTCAGTTGGCCCCTTTGCAATAAACACGTGTTTACAGGGTGGATTTATTATATGCAACCGCCTCGCACCCCCATAGATTTATTATCTACAACTCATTTTTATATGCAGCACCCTCATCCACCCATAAATTTATAATATGCAGCAGCCTCAACCCTACCCACATAGATGTATAATATGCAGCCGCCTCAACCCTACCCACATAGATTTATAATATGCAGCCGCCTCACCCCTCCATAGATTTATAATATGCAGCCGCCTCACCCCTCCATAGATTTATAATATGCAGCCGCCTCACCCCTCCATAGATTTATAATATGCAGCCGCCTCACCCCTCCATAGATTTATAATATGCAGCCGCCTCACCCCTCCATAGATTTATAATATGCAGCCGCCTCACCCCTCCATAGATTTATAATATGCAGCCGCCTCACCCCCCACACACATAGATTTATAATATGCAGCAGCCTCACCCCCCACACACATAGATTTATAATATGTAGCAGCCTCACCCCCCCCCACACACATAGATTTATAATATGCAGCAGCCTCACCCCCCACACACATAGATTTATAATATGCAGCAGCCTCACCCCCCCACACACATAGATTTATAATATGCAGCAGCCTCACCCCCCCACACACATAGATTTATAATATGCAGCAGCCTCACCCCCCCACACACATAGATTTATAATATGCAGCAGCCTCACCCCCCCACACACATAGATTTATAATATGCAGCAGCCTCACCCCCCCACACACATAGATTTATAATATGCAGCAGCCTCACCCCCCCCCCCCACACACATAGATTTATAATATGCAGCAGCCTCACCCCCCCCCCCCCACACACATAGATTTATAATATGCAGCAGCCTCACCCCCCCCCCCACACACATAGATTTATAATATGCAGCAGCCTCACCCCCCCCCACACACACATAGATTTATAATATGCAGCAGCCTCACCCCCCCCCCCCACACACATAGATTTATAATATGCAGCAGCCTCACCCCCCCCACACACACACATAGATTTATAATATGCAGCAGCCTCACCCCCCCCCCACATAGATTTATAATATGCAGCAGCCTCACCCCCCCCCCCCCCACATAGATTTATAATATGTAGCCGGTTCAACTCCCATCCCCCCCCCACACACACACACATAGATTCATTACATGCACTATAAAAAATAATAATAATCTTTAATATAGCGCAGTCAGGTTCCCTAGTGCTTTACAGATTGCGGGGGCTATATACAAATAAAATAAGACATAACAGTAACAACAGTGATATAAGACAATAGGATTGAGGACCCTACTTGCAAGAGCTTGCAGTCTGAGGATGAGGGAGGGCACAAGAAGTATATGTATTTAGTGATGCAGTTTGCCCCCATGTGTTCATAATGCGTTTCAAAACACATGTGCACACAGCCTGATGGTGAGTTTACACGTTGCGTTTGGTTTCATTGCACGTGAAATGCATTACAACAGCTGAGAAGTGATTTGCCCAATTACATTACTGTTTACATTTGTTAACACCCATGTTAACAAAATCAATGCATTAATACTGTTAATGTAGGTGTTAATATCGCGTTTACACTGCATTTTTGTAAAATCAAATGTTAACAGTAATGTAACTGGGCAAATCGCCTCTCCACAGCGGTTGTAATGCGTTTCAAACGCAATGAAAATGCAGACCAAAACAGAACATGTGAACGAGCCCTGAGGATTAAGTTCTTATAAATGTGCCCCCTTTTCTAAATTTAGAAAAAGTTATTAGTCATTTGATTGCAAAAATGGTATCCAAACAAAGCAAACAAATTACCCACAGCCCTGCAGGGGACAGCATAAGAGAAGGGGTTTCAAAATCCGGACATACAGGTGTTATGAAGGTACTAGGATTGCATGATGCACTTAAACGTCAACACCTTTAGTATACTTTCCCCGTCTAAACTGTTTTACCAGAAATTGAAAAATTTAGATACCACAAGTGTACTGTGTGTTAAGATGCTTTAAAAAGAAGCAGTTGAAATGCCCATGTCAAAAACACTTAAAGCTAAACGGTGGAGCTCCGACTGCTGGGACCCCCAGTGGGAAAGAGGTAGTGACTGAGTTGCCAAGCACAGCACTCGGATATATCTGGCACTCTCCAACATTGAATGATGGTGCTGGAGATAGATGAGCATTATGCTTGGCAATCAGTGGAATGGCAGGACACATACCCATAAGAGGTATATTTATCTTGAATTATATTTAACAAAATTCAGTTTATTTTATGTTACTGTAGATTTCTCCATTTATATTAAGCTACATGGTAATTTTTTTTTTTTTTTTTTTAAATATAGCTGGATCAGATCTGTATATCTTTTGATGGAGGCAAAACCACTATGAACTTTGCAGAAGCTGCTCTCCTTATCCAAGGATCTGCATGTATTTACAGTAAAAAGGTAAGATGTTTAACCCCTTAGTGACCAGGCTCATTTGTGCCCTGATGATGAAGGCCTATTTTCAAAACCAGCATGTGTCACTCCGATAATAACGTAAGAACGTTTTAACTTACCCAAGGGTTTTTGAGTGTTTTTTTTTCGTGATATATTTTTTTTTTCCAACTTACCAGAATCAGTTACAAACTAATATTTACCATATCTCCGCTTTGTGTTGGTGTTGTGTTATAAGACTGCATTTACACAAACATATGCCCACCGCGCATCGCAAGCGTGCAGGCTTTCATATGTCCCCCAAACGGTCGTGTCAATGAGTCCTTAGTGTCCTTTCGAATTATTATGATGCTAGAAAGATCACAAATCAAACTGAATTCTCTAAAATTTTCAAGAAAATGTCAGAATCAATTATTTTAGGGGCCATTTTATTTCTATAGGTGTTTGGGGAAGATCTTTCAATAGACACCCCTCACATCGCCCCTCAAACTACAGCCAGTAGGAAGGTTGTGAACCTATAAGTATTTTACAGAACTTCAACAAAATGAAGTTTTGATTTGGAATTCACTAATATTTATCATTATTATGTTAATTTAGTACTAAAATTTCCCCACATAAACTGAATACATTGTGTGGTTTCTTCCAAGTAAGAGGACACCCCATATATGGATGTAACCCGCTGTCAGAGCATGGTTTGCGTTGAAGGATGGAGCCATTAGGCTTTTTTAGGGCAGAATGGTTTTCGGGTGCCATGACATGTTTGCAGAGCCCCTGGGGCCACATTCCCATATTGCATTTTGGTTGCGATCGCATTGCATGTTGAGGAAAGATTGCATTTACTTCTCGTTTAGTTAACGTGTTGAAAACGCAATGTTACCAAAACATGTGATCATGAATGGAGCCTTTGGTTTGCATTTCAAAACGCAACCAAAATGACACATCTGAATGTGGTCTCAGGTACCACAAAACCAGCCCCCCTCCCCCAGAGAATTTTTAAATTTTTTATCATGTCATATAGGGGGCATTTTAACTCCTTGCCACTGATGAGCTTTTTCAATTTTACTTTGTTTATCGCTCCCTACTTTCAAAAATCAATAACTTTTTTATTTTTCCATGTAAAGAGCTGTATGCGGGCTTTTTTTTTTTTTTTAACACTTCCTAGTGACAGTATTGTAAAGTAGAATTAAAAATGCATTGAAATAGACAAACTGCATTCACTTAATTTTCTTTAATTCATAACAGGAATACTAAATGTATATAGGTTTTATTAGGTGTTAATAGGGTAAATAAAATTTAAACCTTTTGTACGAAGAAAAGTCTTCATTTTGACATATTCTGGTGTTATTTTTTTCAGGACGAGCTGATGTTTTCATTGCTACCATTTTGGGGACTGTGCAACCTTTTGTTCACTATTTTTTTTATGAGTTGGAAAACGGCAAAAAAGTGAAGTTTAGTGTTTTTTCCATTACGGGGTTCATTGCCGTGACTGTTTTTTTTTTTAATTTTTTTTTTTTTACTTGTTTTTGGGACATTTTAATGAATTTTATTTCATTTCCTTTTTTATTTTTACATTACTAGCATAAAAACTAGTAATCATGTGACTAGTTCATACTAATGCACAGCAATAACGATGAATTGCAGTGGATTAGAAGTGCCAGCCTATGCATCTGCATAGGCTGACAGGCAGGGGATGGACCGAGCAGGCTGTGACTTGGACAGACCCGGGGACCTTCATTAGGTCCCAGACTGTTCATCAAAAAGGAGGAGGAAGAGGGAGCCGTGGGTGAGATCCCACGGTCAATGCTGGAATCAAAGGGGTTAAACAGTTCGGATCGGAACTCATTCTGATCTGGACTGTTAGAGCAGGGACAGCCGGGTCACAACTTGGGCTAGGTCGACGAAAAAACCTGTCAGCCTAGCCCAAGGCCCCTTAGTGGCAGGCGGAGAAATCCATATGGTTGGACACTAAGGGGTTAAAGAAAATGTATCGTACTTAAAAGGCAGTACCGTATTTTTCGGCCTACAAGGCACACTGGAGTATACGGCGCACCTCTAATAAAAACCTGCTAAGACATCTAGGTTCATATATAAGGCGCACTGGAGTATAAGGCGCAGGATCGAATGCAGTACCTAAAAATGACCAGCAGGTGGCAGACCTGTGCACAGTTCTAGCCAGCTACACTTCCTGGGAAACTTGTCTTCAGAGTGTCAGAGAGCTCCGATCTCAGAGGTATGGCTGCTGGGGGTTAATGCAGGGTGATGCAGCAGGGGTTAAGCGGTCTCCCTCTGCCCCTTCTCCTTCCCTCCTCAGCCAGGGTGTTATTCCTGTGGGGTTCCCTGTGGCTCCTTCTCTTTCCCCTGTTACAGGGCTGGCAGGTATGGGGGATTGTTTACGAATGATGATGATTGCCTTGTGGTCGGCACTATGGCGGCTCTGGTCTCTCCCTGCTAGGGGAGGGCAGGATGGGCACAATGTTAGTTGTGGTGCCAGGGCACTTCAGGAGCTAGGGACCCTGTATACTGTGTGGGAAGGTGCAGGAAATTTCTGGGGATGGAGCTATTAAACACTGGTAAATGTACAGTACATCTTGTCTGTAGTACATTTCTGTATAAGTTCATATATAAGGTGCACTGGCCTATAAAAATACGGTATATTAGGACCATACTGAACTGCAGATAGTGTCGGGGAAAAAAGCCCAGCACAGTCATTCCTTTTGACTATAGTTCGTATCTGCAGGACTATGAAAAATTGATCAATATTCCAGGATTATAGCCTGACTTTGAGTCTCTACTGCTCTTGTCTCTTTGCATTGAACTTCTACACAGCCCCTACCCGCTGCTGTAGTGTTCCATAAGAAGTGTGCTAAATCCGTTACCAGATTTTCTCATTAACCCCTTTATGCTGCTGGCCTTTTTCATTATTCGGTTTCCATTTTTCGCTCCCCATCAACCAAAATCCCCTAAACTTTTTATTTGTCCATGTACAGAGCTATATAAGAGATTGTTTTCTATGCAAAATATTGTCCTTCCTAGTGACAGTATTTAATATGCAGTGCACTGGAAAGCTGGTAAAATGTAGTTAAATTGATGAAAAAACACATTTGCATCATTTTCTTGTGGGCTCTATTTTTACAACTTTAACTGTGCGCCCTAAATGACATCTCAGCTGTATTCCTTAGTTTGGTACGATTACAGCGATACCAAATTGATAAAGGTTTTTATTATGTTTTAATTTTAAAAAAAATCAAACGCAATGTAAGGTTCATTTTTTTTGTGGCACGAGATGACGTTTTCATTGCTACCATTTTGAGGTTTGTACACCCTTTTGATCACTTTGTCTTCAAAATTTTATATGATGCAAAATGGTGAAAAAGTGGCAATTGACATTTGGGCACCCACAGATTGTTAAAGATGCTGCCTAAAGAAAGGCTTGGGGGGGGGGGGGGGCCTCACAGCTGTCTTTGCAACAAATTCTCGCGTGCTGATGGAAATGAAGATGGCGGCGCCCATGAGCCTTGCACCTTTCCCGGCGGCATCTAAATGGTTAATACCCGTGTTTGTAAGTGTTAGCGACAGGTGTATGCTGCATTATGCAGCAAACACTCGCTGAGTTTGTAGAGGGCTCAGCCCGTGAGCCCACTTCATACTCCTTGTACCGCTTCAGGACGTTCAGGAACACCCAAACTACTAACATCCTCGGATTATGTGACATCTCGCCTATTTACCTGTGAAAATAAAATCTCTTCCAAAGTCCTCTTCTGTTCCCGAGTACCCAGAACTATGGTTTTGGTATCTTGGTAAAGATAAGAATCACATCATGTTTGTGGATCTGGGATCTGTAGAATAAGAACAGTTTTGGTTTTGCATATGTTAATGTTACTTTTTTTTTCTTATGCAGGTAGAATATCTTTACTCTTTGGTGTATCAAGCCCTGGATTTTATTTCTAACAAGAAGTAAGTTTAGTATTTTTGTTCACAGAAACTCGCTTGGTCTGTTAAATCATGCAGAAACGGAGCACATTTGTCTGAACAAACTTGCTTTTTGGCAAACTGCCCTAAATAGTTTGTCAAGCTGACTACTTTTGATCAAATGTTTTTATTAGAATTTTTCTGAATTATACAGCATACAAGCACACTTAACACTCTCCACTTAGAGGTCCTGTCACATACTAAAGTAAGCAGCTCTCTGTCCCTACCCTATTATTAGCAGTATTAAATCGCTACCTTTATGGGAACAGACCGATAAAGGTCGCAAACACTGCACTAAATAGCAGCCAGAACGCCAGACCAGACTTAAAGCTGTATAGCCTATTCATTAGGGAGTGGTCCGACGACGACTTCCAGGTTTCATGCGACAGTCACCACCTCCTCGGACCGCCCCCTCATTAATACTTGGTCCGGAGTTCAGAGGGCTATGTAGTGCAATGCTTGCTAGATTTATCAGTATGTTCCGATAAAGCTAGCGATTTAACACTGCTATTACTGAGGTGGGGATAGGAAGCTGCTTACTTTAGTAAGCAGCTCCTAGAGGGATTATTCCAGGTTACAGGTCCTCTTTAATGTGTAAGCGCAAAAGTCCAAGTCCAGAAACAAGTATCTCTACAAGCTGTTTGGGAGTCACCTTGTAGTGTGGGATTCGATCTGTGTCAACAGTCCCCAAGGTAGCACATCCCAGTCAGCACTAATGCAATGGCACAAAATATAGATACACAACAATTACATAGGAGAGCCAGCAGACAGTCCCTCAGCCAGTACAGAATGTAGCCGAGCAGAGGGCAAATGATATGTCCCAATATGCCATCAAATCTTTTGAGACCATTCCTTTTTTTTTTTTTTTTTTTTTTTTTTTAACATAAATTTTGTCTTGTTGAATCGAAAGATGAATTCGCTTGACCTATACTGCTAAAGTAGGAGGCTCAGGGATTTTCCAATGAGATGCAATCCGTTTCTTAGACACAGGACGCTCGAGATAGCCAGCCGGCGACTCTCCAGTTCAAGCAAGTCAGAGAGATGACCTAGGATACATACAATGGGTGTACACTGAACAGAAATATCATGAACCTTGTGTATTAATTCTAGGACAGGCTGCCAGTATCGTCTTACCTTTTAGGCAGTTCCACATTAAATGAATTTCAATCAAATAAATTGTTGAAATACCTCTAGATACCCACTGACTCCTTGACTAACCTTTGGGAGTTTGTTCAATTCATGGTACAACACATTAGGCCACGATGGGATCTGCATAATTATATCCATCCATGGCTAATATGCCTCTTACTTCCCACCACAATTTGATATCACAATTGTCACTAATGCAGTATGAAATGGTCCTGCCTTTAAGCCACCCTCTAGATTTTTGAAATAACTTTATTGGGAGCCATACTGAAGCATTATGCAAGAAGTTGAGCAGTTGGGACATAAGAATCATTTTAAATAAATTTGCAAGTCCTACCACCAAAGCTGACACCTTTTTTATCACCTTAAATGGGGTATTCCCACCAAGACAAGCTTCTAAAATATAATCAGGATGACAAAATAATGCATTCTCTAATTTGCTGTTAACACAAATACAGCATTTCACTGATATAATTTTAACGTTTCTCTATCAGTCCTGGTGTTTATATTTTGGCTGACCCTGGATACGACCATAAACTCATGAATTTGATCGGGCAGATCCATCTGACATGAATAGCTTCTCTTGTGCTGCAGGCGGGGGGCAGGAGGCAGAGAGCACTACAGACAGAGGCACCTCCTGCCCCCCAGCAGCTTGCAGAAGAGCTACAATATTTTCTACAAGATAAGGTCTTGATATAAAGGGAGGGAGCTTAGTGTGTCATATCTATCTCGTACACCTTATCTCTGATCTGTCTCATCTCTCTTTTTCTATGTGTCAGGTGCCAGTGGAATGTTTGGAAGCCAAATAAGTGTATATAAACCTGTACTCTGATAATCTAACCACATTGTCAGCACACAGCATCTCACAGCACAAAGGATTCATGAAGTGTTTGCTTAGAGTCCCCGTTCAGACTCTTGACTTTTAGACTAACCCCCCCTGAGTGATGGGAACTAAAACGGCAATAAAACAAAAAAAAGTAAACCTCACTATGTGCATTAAAATTTGAGAACTTTCTTTTATGGGCAAACCACTTTAATAGAATGGCTTAAGAGCATTCAAGGACATTGCTTCGCTGTTTGCTTTCCTAGAGATGTGTGAAGCAACAGCCTGCATGATTGCTGATTCATTAAAGGAAATATACATTTGATCATGGTGACTGTGGTATTCTTCTATTTGTATCCCTGACCTCATTCCTTCTAAAATAAACTTGTCCAATTATGCTAATGAGCCTGAAGGGCATAGTGATGTTTTTTTCACAGGCTATGACAATGAGCAGAACACGTCTCCCCTCCCTCTACCATCTTTCATCAGAACGAAGGGCAGGGGAGACCTTCTCTGCTTATAGTAACAGCCAGTAGTGAAAAGACATCTGAGGGGCTTTGGAAACATCCAGCAGAGCCCCTCAGGCTCATTAGCATAATATATGCCTGGATTTATCAGTAAGTGTCCCTGGTTTATCATGCTTGATTTTGGGGGTAGATTTACTTTAATTATATAAATATCTGAATAATACCCTTCTGTTTGTGCTCTCTTATATATGTGGAATATCTAGCCTGCTTTCATAGTTGTTTACTAAAAACGACTTATTTTTAAGTTTTATTGAACTAAATGTAAAACTCCATGTTTTATTTAGACGGGACCAGCAGCCAGCCTCTGTTGGGGAAGATGGAGTAGACAAAGATGCTAACTTCCCAAACCACAATGAAGAGCAAGAGGTGAGATTTGTGGAACTGTGATCAATAGTAGGCCATGGTTAAAGGGGTCCTGTTATAGTACCATGTAACGGTCTTTTTAAATATTGTGTCCTATAAATATTGTATTGCAAATATCTTTAATCTTATAATTCTACTCAAGCCCTTTCCAATACAGTACAATGGTTATGTATTACACTGCAGATTTACCGCTTGGAAATGCTATGCAAATCCCCACATATTAAGTAATCCGTGCAGATACTGTTTCCTTCTGTCTATTGTTAAATGTATACGTTAAATAAAAAGCGGAAAGTGGCTCAATTTACTACTTTAAAATTTGTTTCTTCACCGAATTAAATAGTGGCATTAATATTGTATGGTAGTGCCATATATAGTCATAAATAATAAAAAATAATAAAGATATTTTATTTGTATCGATATTATAAATGCAAATGGTCTTTAGTGCACCTTGCATTGTTTTCTCAATTCTGTTATATTTATTTTATTTCTGTTTTAGTTTCTCAGTCTAGATGATATAAGTGATCCCAAGAAAACCAACGTTGATATGAAAAAGGACCAAAACCCAAATGTATGTTACCATGTAATAGCTTGACTTTTTTTTTTTGTTTTTCTCAAACGTCTGCGTTTTGTCATCTCGGCATGTTTTCCCATTTTCCTATTACAGTATTTTTCGGACTATAAGGCGCACCATCAATAAATGCCTGCTAAAATGTCTAGGTTCATATATAAGGCGCACCTGATTATAAGGATGAATGACCAGCAGGTGGCAGACCTGTGCACAGTTTAAGGCAGATGTTGTCTGTCAGTACCGTTCATATATAAGGCGCACTGGACAATAAGGCGGACCTTTGCTTTATGAGAAAATCAAAGGATTTTTTGTCCCCCTTATAGTCCGAAAAATACTGTGCCTGTGGGTATTTATGAATATATATGTATGTGTATATATAATATAATATATGTATGTATATATATTGTATTACATGAATCATTTTGCTTCTGATTTTAAAGATGGTGAATATTGTTCCACTTACACCAATGGCGCTTGTTCCCCCTGAGGAAGTGGAAAAGAAAAATAACCCTCTTTGCAGGTGAGATTGATTTCTCTAAATTGCTTATGATATCTTACTTGCGGCATCTTATTTGTTCTATTTAATATGCTCAAATATCTGTCAATTCATTACTGTAAGCATAAGGGCCCACTTAGTGACAACCCTCCATGTGCAAGTGCAATATTTAATAACCGAACCAACTCCATAATTTCGCAGTGTATAGAGCGTAAAGTTTTAAGTGTTTAAAATGACATGACATATTATATGGCACTGCACTTAAACAGCTGTTTATGTTTACATTATTTGGTACAACTGTAGTGGATTCTTAAGATGAGAATTTTCTTTTAATATCACACCAGGATTGTGTTTCTAGATGACATGAAGGTTCTTTCACTATCCTGATAGTATTTTGGGGGTTATTTTCATCTATAAACTTACACCAGAACAATGTTTGTTGGTGCCACAGTTTAGAAGATATAGCCATTTGAAGTTTGTGACTGTCATATCCGTGATATAAGGATGTATATAGCTGTAGTGCAGTGATGCAAGGGCTAATATATACCAATATATCTTTGTATGTTTCAGTCGAAAAGGAGAAATTTTGGCCAGCAGGAAGGATTTCCGTATGAACACTTGCACCCCTCATGCATGCGGTGCCTTCATGTTAGAACTAGCTTTAATGTCCCCAACACAATTTATGCAACGTGTCCAAAGACCAGATGATGCCAGCTTCCAACCGGGTACAAAAGCATCCACCAATCTTACTTGTGTTCCCTATCTAGCCCTTTTGAAGCCATTTTTGGGTTTCATCCTTTTAAACGCTACTATATTGGTATATCAAGACTAGAAGCATTTCTCTTCTACAGGTGTGCAAAATATAGAAAGTGATAAGAATGATCTAATGGAAGCTGAATGTGAGGCGCCTCTTCCAGTGTTGAACTTCTCTGATGAGAATGGTGAGTGAGGATCTCTGTAAGGGTGCTAGGAAAGTGTTACTGCAGCCCTGTTTTGTAATGCAAATCTGATCCTAACAAAAGTTAATAGGTAGCTGTAGGTTATTGGTTACACAGACTGAACATTGTGATGAGGCCCTTACACTTGTATACGTCGAGTAAGTCCTTTTGCTGATGTGATTACAAAATAGAACATATAAATTGTTGTTTCCAGGTTTAGTATAGTATTAATAGCATATCTGTTATACTTGGCAACCCCAGCAATCAGTTTTCACTGTTTACATCGATCCGGTAACCTACATAATATGCACTTGTTGGTGATACGGGACTCTGCAGCATTGTCTCAGTGAAATTTGCAAAGTAGCCATACACTGGACTGTCTCTTCTGAATGACAATATACAGCTGGAGAGACCAATGTAAAGTATGCAGAGGCATCAGTACCCTGCTGACCACATCAACTATTATGTAGACATGCATGGTTTTTGTGGTAATGCTTTCCGTATTTATATATAGGGAATGATGATGGTTTTGCTCCACTGGAAGATCACGACGAGGTAGAGAATGCTGAAATGGAACCTATTGAACACATTCAGCGACAGCAGGTACCAGAATTATATTCTCTTTTGAGAATGTGTTTTTGTGTCATACCTTCCGAAACTTTGTATTTGCCTAAAGTGTTTCCGATGACTCAGTCTTTGATCTGCAGAGTCCATTCTGGTAGTAAAAACTTAGTGTGCTTGCTTCATGGCATTCTGTCTACCACTACAGACTATTCTTTTAATGACAAGGTATTGGTCCTACCTCTGGCCTGTAACTTCTTGTAAAATCTGGCTCCTGGCAACACGGCCTCTGTCCAAAGTGGATCTAAATAATTTCAGAAACTACCTTTAAACCCTTACCAACATGGGCTGAGCCCTCTATGTCAAAGTGGGCGTTTGCTGCATATTGCAGCAAACACACCCACTGGTAAAATCTGTTATTGGTGCTAGCACCAATCGCAAGTGTTGACCCTTAGATTGCTACCAGCGACATTGTATTGTCGCTACCCGGGACCTAATCGGGGAGCGGCAATCTATTACCATGACGGAGTGCACAGTGAAAGTCGTAAAGTCCAAGTCCACAAGAAAATGGTGTAAATGCATTTTCTCACCAATTTCCCTGCATTTGGAAAAATTTTTCCGCTTTCCAGTTGACAGCAAGGAATATTAAACACTGTCACTATGAAGTGCAATTTGTTACACAGAAAACAAGCCGTCGCTGAGCTCTTTATATAGAAAAATAAAAAAGTTATAGATTTTTAAAGGTCAGGAGTGAAAATTTAAAAGCAAAAAACGAAAAAGAGCCTTGCTGTTAAGGGGTTTAATTGTTGGCCACTCTTTTACACAGGTTGCCCATTTGCCTTTACTGCCTAAATAATAATCCCTGGATGTGCATTAACCCCTTAACGCTCTGCGCCGTAGCTCTTCGGCGCAGAGGTATAAGGAGTGTATGAAGAGGGCTCACGGGCTGAGTCCTCTTCGTACAAAGGTGGGGTTTTTTGCATTTTGCAGAAAACCCCCACCGCTAATAACTGCGGTTGGTGCTTGCACCGATCGCGGCTATTAACCCTGTCATTGCCGCTGGCAAAGTCGACGGCGGCGCAGGGGCGCCGCCATCTTTTTTACGATCGGTAACCTAAATAATATGCACTTGTTGGTGATACGGGACTCTGCAGCATTGTCTCAGTGAAATTTGCAAAGTAGCCATACACTGGACTGTCTCTTCTGAATGACAATATACAGCTGGAGAGACCAATGTAAAGTATGCAGAGGCATCAGTACCCTGCTGACCACATCAACTATTATGTAGACATGCATGGTTTTTGGGTATAAGGAGTGTATGAAGAGGGCTCACGGGCTGAGTCCTCTTCATACAAAGGTGGGGGTTTTTGCATTTTGCAGAAAACCCCCACCGCTAATAACTGCGGTTGGTGCTTGCACCGATCGCGGCTATTAACCCTGTCATTGCCGCTGGTTGCCATGGTAGCCTCGGGTCTTCTTTTGACACGAGGGTACATGGCGCCCCAAATTGCCCGCTCTATCAAAATATAAAAACAGTTACGGACGGCGGTGACCTCCGAGGCAGGAAATGGCGCCCAAATGTCCGAAATGCGACTTTTTATACCTTTTTACATCACTTAAAAAATGATCAAAATGTCGCACAGACGTCAAAATGGTAGCAATGAAAACGTTGCCTCATTTCACAAAAAATGACACCTAACACATCTCCGTGCACAAAAGTATGAGAAAGTTATTAGCGTCAGAAGATGGCAAAATTTTTTTTTCTTTTTTGTACATATTCGTTTAATTTTTGAAAATCTATTAAAACACAATAAAACCTATATAAATGTGGTATCACCGCGATCGCACCAAACCAAAGAATAAAGCTGAGGTGTTATTTTGAGTGCACAGTCCAAGTCGAAAAAACTGAGCCCACATTTGGAATTTTTTTTTAAGCTTCGCTGTACACGGCATTTTAAAATAACATTACGGGAAAGTAAAATTTGTTACGCACAAAATAAGCCCTCACACAGGTCTGTACACGTAAAAATGAAAAAGTTATGGATTTTTGAAGTTGGAGAGCGAGAAATGAGTGGAAAAACCCTGCGTCCTTAAGGGGTTAAGCATTTCTGCTAATTTCTGTCTGCAACACTCTCCAGGGATCTTTGTTTACATGTCTGAACACTGATAAATAGGAGGAGCTGAACCACGAGAGTTATCACTCGTCCTGCTCTGCCCCATCTACTGGTGTGTGTCAGTGAGACTGAGACTGTGAAAGAAATATAGGGTGAGATGCAGGAAGTTGTGTGTTTAGGGCAACATGGTTAGAATGGGGAAAGGATGAAACTATCACAGGAGGCAAGGGGACATATATATATCTAACAGATATACATAATATATAATAATTAATATATAAAAAAGATTTCTTGGAAAGTGGACAAGCCCTTCAACGTGAATAGACTGTGTTGGTCAAAGAGTTGGGATTCACATTTATCTGACCTTTATGGCTTAATAGAATGTTATCCCAAACATATGTAAAATACCAGTTTGAGAGTAAAATAAGTGTTCAAAATGAAGGTAAAGAAAAATGCAACAAAATGTAACAAAACCTATTTACAGATGCAAACAGAAGAACGAGGGTATGAACTGCGACAAAGAGCAATGAAGGAGCTTCCAGTTTCAAATGTCAAGGTACTTTGCCTTATGCTTTCCAGTACGCTGTACGGTATTAACAGCAGTTGCTAGTATTACATGTGAGAAAATTCAGCACGTGTAGGTGCATGGTGGGTAAACTGAAATGAAATGGTGTGAACTGACCCTTTTCATTTGTATACATTACTGGTTTACATACATTCTGCTACTACACTGTTTGTCATGGTCAATTTAGAGGTTTATTATATGAAGTGTGCATAATATATAACTTTTGTTTTTGTTTTGTTAGAATAACATTTTGGACCCATGGCGCAGTTTAGACCCCTTTGAATCTTCTGAAGAAAAGCCCCTTAAAAAAGGTAAAAATTCTATCCTGAGCTATGGATGGTCTTGGGTTTGTAATCCAGATCTAAACTGTTGTGTTTTTTGTAAGGCAAGCACTATACAGTTCCCCGTGGTATAGTAGATGATTCATCAAATAACAAGAGAAAAAGGAGATTACCCTGCAAGCTACAAGACTTCATGAAGTGGTTCACTTCTTCTTGTGAGTATGAAGTAGAATGTCATGTTTACTTAAATTTTAAAGGCGTCTCTTGCCACACATTTTGGCATGAAAAAAAGGCAAATGCCTTATAATTTGGGCAGATTTAATCCCATTTAAGTGAAAGAAATGAGTTGTGTATTTTTTGTAAGTGGTTAAAACCCCTTTAGCATCACTTTTAGGCACTGTATTATGCGATGAAGTATGCAGCAATATGCATCCATCTGCCTGTTGGCACCACATTTGTGAGTTTGGGGAGAAGGTATTATTACTCCCAGCATCCTAGTGCCTTAGGAAACTTTATATTTTCTTTATTTAATCATAGTACAACTCTCCACAACATACAACTTCATTTTCAATTTATAACTTTTATGTGTAGTTAAGAGTAATGCATGTGCCAGGTTTTTACTTCATAACTGTTCTTGTCTTTGCAGCCTGGGATGGGGCAGAAGCTATTAAGTCGAAAAGGAAAGGTCCAACCTTTGCAGGTAGGTTTTTATGTACAGGCAGTCCCCGGGTTACCTACAAGATAGGTTTGCTCTTAAGTTGAATTTGTATGCAAGTCGAAAGATTTACATTTTGTAAGTGTAACTTCACACAAAAATTGGATTTTCAAAATGTTGTGCTGTCATAAGAACAAGGATTAACGATAAAGCTTCATTACAGACACCTTTGATAACTCTTACAGCTGATCATTGCAGCCTGGGGGTAAAAGTACAATAAATTACATTTATTGTCCATCTAACTATGAGCCATCTGTAAGTTGGGTGTCCTTAAGATATGGACGGCCTGTATGCTGTGAAGAGAAAAATGAGTCTCCTCTATCAAAACTTTAAAACATTTAAAGGGAACCTGTCATCAGCAATTGGCCTAATAAACCACTACCAGAATATTGTCAAGCAGCGTAACACCTTCTAGTTTTTGTTTCTTTCATGGTCCAGTGTGGTGGCATCATCCTGAAAATCAACTTAAGTTAGCTGTAAATTGGTTGTATAAAGTGAAGGAGGCGGAGAGTTTAACACTGAAGTCAAGTTGGGGAGTTCTGAACGCCGCCTCCTCCTGAAGTCCAATGAATGATATCACAGAGATCTGGTTAGTGATGTCTATGGATGCAGGTCCATCCATTACAATGAAGGGGCTTTCCGCGGAAGAGAGCTTGATTTTGGTGTCTTGACTTTAGACAACCAATCTACATCTGATTTTTCTATGTTTCCACCACACTGGATCATAAAACATAAGTAGTTTATTAGGTCAGTTTCTGCTGACAGGTTCCCTTTAAATTAAATGGTCTGCATGACCATAGCAACCAATAGGTGCAGATATTACTTTTCTAAACAAAGAGCTACACACAGTGGCTGCTGAGAACAAAAGTATTGCAGTTTTTGGCTCCGTATCTTATTTGAAGTATTTCCGTATATGCTGACCCGAGTATAAGCCGCGACTCCTAATTTTAACACAGAAAACTGGAAAAACCTATTGACTTGAGTATAAGCCGAAGGTGGGAAATGCATTGGTCACAGCCCCAACCCTGTAGTATATAGCCAGCCAGTCCCCCCTCTTGTAGTATATATAGCCAGCCCTCCCCTCTTGTAGTGTATATAGCCTGCCCTCCCCTCTTGTAGTGTATATAGACAGCCCTCCCCTCTTGTAGTGTATATAGCCAGACAGCCCTCCCCTCTTGTAGTGTATATAGCCAGACAGCCCTCCCCTCTTGTAGTGTATATAGCCAGACAGCCCTCCCCTCTTGTAGTGTATATAGCCAGACAGCCCTCCCCTCTTGTAGTGTATATAGCCAGACAGCCCTCCCCTCTTGTAGTGTATATAGCCAGACAGCCCTCCCCTCTTGTAGTGTATATAGCCAGACAGCCCTCCCCTCTTGTAGTGTATATAGCCAGACAGCCCTCCCCTCTTGTAGTGTATATAGCCAGACAGCCCTCCCCTCTTGTAGTGTATATAGCCAGACAGCCCTCCCCTCTTGTAGTGTATATAGCCAGACAGCCCTCCCCTCTTGTAGTGTATATAGCCAGACAGCCCTCCCCTCTTGTAGTGTATATAGCCAGACAGCCCTCCCCTCTTGTAGTGTATATAGCCAGACAGCCCTCCCCTCTTGTAGTGTATATAGCCAGACAGCCCTCCCCTCTTGTAGTGTATATAGCCAGACAGCCCTCCCCTCTTGTAGTGTATATAGCCAGACAGCCCTCCCCTCTTGTAGTGTATATAGCCAGACAGGCCCTCCCCTCTTGTAGTGTATATAGCCAGACAGGCCCTCCCCTCTTGTAGTGTATATAGCCAGACAGGCCCTCCCCTCTTGTAGTGTATATAGCCAGACAGGCCCTCCCCTCTTGTAGTGTATATAGCCAGACAGGCCCTCCCCTCTTGTAGTGTATATAGCCAGACAGGCCCTCCCCTCTTGTAGTGTATATAGCCAGACAGGCCCTCCCCTCTTGTAGTGTATATAGCCAGACAGGCCCTCCCCTCTTGTAGTGTATATAGCCAGACAGGCCCTCCCCTCTTGTAGTGTATATAGCCAGACAGGCCCTCCCCTCTTGTAGTGTATATAGCCAGACAGGCCCTCCCCTCTTGTAGTGTATATAGCCAGACAGGCCCTCCCCTCTTGTAGTGTATATAGCCAGACAGGCCCTCCCCTCTTGTAGTGTATATAGCCAGACAGGCCCTCCCCTCTTGTAGTGTATATAGCCAGACAGGCCCTCCCCTCTTGTAGTGTATATAGCCAGACAGGCCCTCCCCTCTTGTAGTGTATATAGCCAGACAGGCCCTCCCCTCTTGTAGTGTATATAGCCAGACAGGCCCTCCCCTCTTGTAGTGTATATAGCCAGACAGGCCCTCCCCTCTTGTAGTGTATATAGCCAGACAGGCCCTCCCCTCTTGTAGTGTATATAGCCAGACAGGCCCTCCCCTCTTGTAGTGTATATAGCCAGACAGGCCCTCCCCTCTTGTAGTGTATATAGCCAGACAGGCCCTCCCCTCTTGTAGTGTATATAGCCAGACAGGCCCTCCCCTCTTGTAGTGTATATAGCCAGACAGGCCCTCCCCTCTTGTAGTGTATATAGCCAGACAGGCCCTCCCCTCTTGTAGTGTATATAGCCAGACAGGCCCTCCCCTCTTGTAGTGTATATAGCCAGACAGGCCCTCCCCTCTTGTAGTGTATATAGCCAGACAGGCCCTCCCCTCTTGTAGTGTATATAGCCAGACAGGCCCTCCCCTCTTGTAGTGTATATAGCCAGACAGGCCCTCCCCTCTTGTAGTGTATATAGCCAGACAGGCCCTCCCCTCTTGTAGTGTATATAGCCAGACAGGCCCTCCCCTCTTGTAGTGTATATAGCCAGACAGGCCCTCCCCTCTTGTAGTGTATATAGCCAGACAGGCCCTCCCCTCTTGTAGTGTATATAGCCAGACAGGCCCTCCCCTCTTGTAGTGTATATAGCCAGACAGGCCCTCCCCTCTTGTAGTGTATATAGCCAGACAGGCCCTCCCCTCTTGTAGTGTATATAGCCAGACAGGCCCTCCCCTCTTGTAGTGTATATAGCCAGACAGGCCCTCCCCTCTTGTAGTGTATATAGCCAGACAGGCCCTCCCCTCTTGTAGTGTATATAGCCAGACAGGCCCTCCCCTCTTGTAGTGTATATAGCCAGACAGGCCCTCCCCTCTTGTAGTGTATATAGCCAGACAGGCCCTCCCCTCTTGTAGTGTATATAGCCAGACAGGCCCTCCCCTCTTGTAGTGTATATAGCCAGACAGGCCCTCCCCTCTTGTAGTGTATATAGCCAGACAGGCCCTCCCCTCTTGTAGTGTATATAGCCAGACAGGCCCTCCCCTCTTGTAGTGTATATAGCCAGACAGGCCCTCCCCTCTTGTAGTGTATATAGCCAGACAGGCCCTCCCCTCTTGTAGTGTATATAGCCAGCCAGGCCCTCCCCTCTTGTAGTGTATATAGCCAGCCAGGCCCTCCCCTCTTGTAGTGTATATAGCCAGCCAGGCCCTCCCCTCTTGTAGTGTATATAGCCAGCCAGGCCCTCCCCTCTTGTAGTGTATATAGCCAGCCAGGCCCTCCCCTCTTGTAGTGTATATAGCCAGCCAGGCCCTCCCCTCTTGTAGTGTATATAGCCAGCCAGGCCCTCCCCTCTTGTAGTGTATATAGCCAGCCAGGCCCTCCCCTCTTGTAGTGTATATAGCCAGCCAGGCCCTCCCCTCTTGTAGTGTATATAGCCAGACAGGCCCTCCCCTCTTGTAGTGTATATAGCCAGACAGGCCCTCCCCTCTTGTAGTGTATATAGCCAGACAGGCCCTCCCCTCTTGTAGTGTATATAGCCAGACAGGCCCTCCCCTCTTGTAGTGTATATAGCCAGACAGGCCCTCCCCTCTTGTAGTGTATATAGCCAGACAGGCCCTCCCCTCTTGTAGTGTATATAGCCAGACAGGCCCTCCCCTCTTGTAGTGTATATAGCCAGACAGGCCCTCCCCTCTTGTAGTGTATATAGCCAGACAGGCCCTCCCCTCTTGTAGTGTATATAGCCAGACAGGCCCTCCCCTCTTGTAGTGTATATAGCCAGCCAGGCCCTCCCCTCTTGTAGTGTATATAGCCAGACAGGCCCTCCCCTCTTGTAGTGTATATAGCCAGACAGGCCCTCCCCTCTTGTAGTGTATATAGCCAGACAGGCCCTCCCCTCTTGTAGTGTATATAGCCAGAGAGGCCCTCCCCTCTTGTAGTGTATATAGCCAGACAGGCCCTCCCCTCTTGTAGTGTATATAGCCAGAGAGGCCCTCCCCTCTTGTAGTGTATATAGCCAGACAGGCCCTCCCCTCTTGTAGTGTATATAGCCAGACAGGCCCTCCCCTCTTGTAGTGTATATAGCCAGACAGGCCCTCCCCTCTTGTAGTGTATATAGCCAGACAGGCCCTCCCCTCTTGTAGTGTATATAGCCAGACAGGCCCTCCCCTCTTGTAGTGTATATAGCCAGACAGGCCCTCCCCTCTTGTAGTGTATATAGCCAGACAGGCCCTCCCCTCTTGTAGTGTATATAGCCAGACAGGCCCTCCCCTCTTGTAGTGTATATAGCCAGACAGGCCCTCCCCTCTTGTAGTGTATATAGCCAGACAGGCCCTCCCCTCTTGTAGTGTATATAGCCAGACAGGCCCTCCCCTCTTGTAGTGTATATAGCCAGACAGGCCCTCCCCTCTTGTAGTGTATATAGCCAGACAGGCCCTCCCCTCTTGTAGTGTATATAGCCAGACAGGCCCTCCCCTCTTGTAGTGTATCTAGCCAGACAGGCCCTCCCCTCTTGTAGTGTATATAGCCAGACAGGCCCTCCCCTCTTGTAGTGTATCTAGCCAGACAGGCCCTCCCCTCTTGTAGTGTATCTAGCCAGACAGGCCCTCCCCTCTTGTAGTGTATCTAGCCAGACAGGCCCTCCCCTCTTGTAGTGTATCTAGCCAGACAGGCCCTCCCCTCTTGTAGTGTATCTAGCCAGACAGGCCCTCCCCTCTTGTAGTGTATCTAGCCAGACAGGCCCTCCCCTCTTGTAGTGTATCTAGCCAGACAGGCCCTCCCCTCTTGTAGTGTATCTAGCCAGACAGGCCCTCCCCTCTTGTAGTGTATCTAGCCAGACAGGCCCTCCCCTCTTGTAGTGTATCTAGCCAGACAGGCCCTCCCCTCTTGTAGTGTATCTAGCCAGACAGGCCCTCCCCTCTTGTAGTGTATCTAGCCAGACAGGCCCTCCCCTCTTGTAGTGTATCTAGCCAGACAGGCCCTCCCCTCTTGTAGTGTATCTAGCCAGACAGGCCCTCCCCTCTTGTAGTGTATCTAGCCAGACAGGCCCTCCCCTCTTGTAGTGTATCTAGCCAGACAGGCCCTCCCCTCTTGTAGTGTATATAGCCAGACAGGCCCTCCCCTCTTGTAGTGTATATAGCCAGACAGGCCCTCCCCTCTTGTAGTGTATATAGCCAGACAGGCCCTCCCCTCTTGTAGTGTATATAGCCAGACAGGCCCTCCCCTCTTGTAGTGTATATAGCCAGACAGGCCCTCCCCTCTTGTAGTGTATATAGCCAGACAGGCCCTCCCCTCTTGTAGTGTATATAGCCAGACAGGCCCTCCCCTCTTGTAGTGTATATAGCCAGACAGGCCCTCCCCTCTTGTAGTGTATATAGCCAGACAGGCCCTCCCCTCTTGTAGTGTATATAGCCAGACAGGCCCTCCCCTCTTGTAGTGTATATAGCCAGACAGGCCCTCCCCTCTTGTAGTGTATATAGCCAGACAGGCCCTCCCCTCTTGTAGTGTATATAGCCAGACAGGCCCTCCCCTCTTGTAGTGTATATAGCCAGACAGGCCCTCCCCTCTTGTAGTGTATATAGCCAGACAGGCCCTCCCCTCTTGTAGTGTATATAGCCAGACAGGCCCTCCCCTCTTGTAGTGTATATAGCCAGACAGGCCCTCCCCTCTTGTAGTGTATATAGCCAGACAGGCCCTCCCCTCTTGTAGTGTATATAGCCAGACAGGCCCTCCCCTCTTGTAGTGTATATAGCCAGACAGGCCCTCCCCTCTTGTAGTGTATATAGCCAGACAGGCCCTCCCCTCTTGTAGTGTATATAGCCAGACAGGCCCTCCCCTCTTGTAGTGTATATAGCCAGACAGGCCCTCCCCTCTTGTAGTGTATATAGCCAGACAGGCCCTCCCCTCTTGTAGTGTATATAGCCAGACAGGCCCTCCCCTCTTGTAGTGTATATAGCCAGACAGGCCCTCCCCTCTTGTAGTGTATATAGCCAGACAGGCCCTCCCCTCTTGTAGTGTATATAGCCAGACAGGCCCTCCCCTCTTGTAGTGTATATAGCCAGACAGGCCCTCCCCTCTTGTAGTGTATATAGCCAGACAGGCCCTCCCCTCTTGTAGTGTATATAGCCAGACAGGCCCTCCCCTCTTGTAGTGTATATAGCCAGACAGGCCCTCCCCTCTTGTAGTGTATATAGCCAGACAGGCCCTCCCCTCTTGTAGTGTATATAGCCAGACAGGCCCTCCCCTCTTGTAGTGTATATAGCCAGACAGGCCCTCCCCTCTTGTAGTGTATATAGCCAGACAGGCCCTCCCCTCTTGTAGTGTATATAGCCAGACAGGCCCTCCCCTCTTGTAGTGTATATAGCCAGACAGGCCCTCCCCTCTTGTAGTGTATATAGCCAGACAGGCCCTCCCCTCTTGTAGTGTATATAGCCAGACAGGCCCTCCCCTCTTGTAGTGTATATAGCCAGACAGGCCCTCCCCTCCTGTAGTGTATATAGCCAGACAGGCCCTCCCCTCCTGTAGTGTATATAGCCAGACAGGCCCTCCCCTCCTGTAGTGTATATAGCCAGCCAGACCCCCCCCCCTTCTGTAGTGTATATAGCCAGCCAGACCCCCCCCCCCTTCTGTAGTGTATATAGCCAGCCAGACCCCCCCCCCTTCTGTAGTGTATATAGCCAGCCAGACCCCCCCCCCTTCTGTAGTGTATATAGCCAGCCAGACCCCTCCACTCCTGTAGTGTATATAGCCAGCCAGACCCCTCCACTCCTGTAGTGTATATAGCCAGCCAGACCCCTCCACTCCTGTAGTGTATATAGCCAGCCAGACCCCTCCACTCCTGTAGTGTATATAGCCAGTGGCTGACATCATAGTTGTGAGCCGACGGGGCTGTGCGCTCAGAGATGTTGCGGGCCTGCAGCCAGCCATATATACAGTCATTAAAGCCTGTACAGTGTACATGCTGCTTCTAGAGCCATGGGTAACTTCTGTTGACATTGAAGTTGCACATATATTTAACAGATTCCATGAATGGGTCAAGCTCACCAGAGCAACTCTCAGCATGTGAGCTTTCTGACTCTAAGAGGGAATCTTCACTGGAGGCTTAACTGTGTTTCAAATGTAATAATGATCCACTAGCTATTGTTGGGCCTCTCCCTGGTTCATAGAATAGACATACATTTTTATTTTGCAGATATGGAGGTATTGTATTGGAAACATGCCAAAGAACGTCTTGCTGCACAAAGGCAACTCCAGAAAAAAATGGTAATTCTATTATTCTGAATATTGGCTGAAATGTTGCAACACTCAATTTATATCCTGAGTGGGTGCATCTTACAATACAATGTTTTTTGTGAAGCTAATTGAATTCACAACTGGTCATAATAAAAAAAATTGCTATATTAGTTTAAAACATAAATGACACACTATAAATATATAAATACACATAATAAATTAAAGGGGTTGTCTAGGAATATGTAAATTTTTTTTAACTGGCTGATTGAAGAAAAAAAAACTCTACAAATGCTCACACACGCTCCTTTTGATGATCCCGACACTGTCCTTGGCTAAGCAGAGATCACGTAGAAAAGAAACTTATAATTTGCAGCATGGGGGCGAGATGTCCGAAAATCCATGCTGCTAATTATGCACGCCCTTCGTGTGGAGTCACCTCGCTATCCCAGGATGGGAAAGGGAGGTAAGGGGGCATGCATAATTGGCAGCCGGACATCTTGTCCCTGCTCTCTGAGCTGCTAATTATACGTTTCTTTTCTAGGTAATCCTGGTGTGTTAAGACTAGCAAAGAACAGCGCTGGGATCAACTTCAAGAGCAGCCTGGGTGCGTATTTGTATGTGTGTTTTCTTTTTTAAATGGTTAATTTCCTAGGGGATGGGGGTTCCCAGGGGATCTTTTAAAAATAAAAAACTGTCCCGCCTCTATCCCCACTCCTGTTCTCCTGCACCACCATCCATCACTGCTGGCTTCTGTTTCTGTACAGAAGCTGTAGATGTGCCTCACCACTGATGCCAAGTTCTTCCCCTGGAAATGCCTTTTTAATAATTATCTATAAATATTGGTGGCATGACTTCTTTAGCATATGATATTCTCATCTATTAGCCTCTTCACTACTTTTAATTTATTTCCACCCCCCCCCCTTTTTTTTTTTTCTTTGTGTAGGGGCCACAGTTTGAAAAGGTGGCAGAATTGCTTGCTGAAGATGACCCAGTCAATCATGTGGATGAAGTGCGTGATGCAGATTATCTGGATCATGATGATGGTGCAGGTGTGTGTGACATATTATTATGTCAAGTAGGGTTCAGACTTCCTATATCACTGCAGCATGTGTTCTGTTGGGAGGTATACCCTATTACCTTAGTGATGGTTCAGAAATAATGCCACAATACCAAAATGCTTCCGGCATCTGTTCAATGCTGGTAAATTGCCTCGTAGCATTTCATTGTATAGAAATAACATTCTTCCCCATATTGCACTTTTTTTTTTAATACAGATCTCTCAGACCATGAAGATTTGGGTATGAACATTCCAGCTAGCCTACGTGAAGAACCAGCTTGTGCGGATGTTGGTAATGGATAATCGCACGGTTTATACTCAATATTACTTTAAAGAACCTCTACCACCAGTTTCACTAATGGTAGATGTCCAGCATTCCATTGCTTCTTTAATCACGAATTGGAACTATATTTGGTGCATTGCTCCAAAATTGACTTTAAAAAAACATGTAAATGAGCTGACGTCGGTTGAGCCTCTCAATTATACCAGATTATGGCAGAGGTTACTGGGGTGTGGGGTAGCCTCTCTGGGCAGTGGGAGGAAAGGCTACACCATGCCCAGTAGCCTCTGCAACCCCTCTTACCTGAGCTGGTAGGTTTTATGTTGTCAAAATATTTTTTTTCAAGGAGTTTTCAGGCTAAAAGTTGCATTTTCTATCTTCCAGATCCTATAGAGCTCCAGGACCAACTGACATATGAGGAACTTGTGAGAAGAAATGTGGTAAGTGAGAATTCACATGTAAGCTGCTCTACAGGATGAATGTGTTCCATTTAGCTTCTCTGAAGAGCATAGGGTTTCTCTTTATCGTTGCAGGACAGGGTAACCTTGATACAGACATTAGGAAACTGACTTATCCACCTAGGTGTGTGATCTGCACCAAGCCCCTTTCCTGCTTTTCTTAATCGCAGGGAATGTACCTGTGCAAATATAAACAGTTTTAGCCCCACAGCTAAAAGTATGAACATAGAAGAGGGAACTCAGATGCACTTTCACATTTTTTTTTTTTACAATTTTATTAGAGGAAGCTACTACCACATGTGTGTTGATAAGTATCCATAACCTTTAATATATTCCTGATAAAGTGATTTCTATCTTTTTTTTATTATTTTAGGAGTTATTTATTGCAAATTCCCAGAAGTATGCCCAAGAAACAGTTCTTTCCTTGCGTGTGCGAGAATGGGAGGATAAAATGGGACCACAGCTTCAGGAACAGGTACATACTGAAGAATTCACATTGCTTAAATCAAAGGTCACCCAACTTCAGGGATGGATTTAAGGTTGCTGTCTTTTGTTAATAAGAAATGATTAAAGTTTTCTTAGCAACTTCAGAATGGAGCAGCATCATGCAAGCCCCTTCTCTATTAATTTCTGTGGGGCAACCAAAGAGATACAGTACAAAACTTAGAATATGTATATAAGGTGTATATATATTATATGTGTGTATATTATACAGTAATAATAGTAATTAAATATATAAAAATATATAAGCATGCTTTTTTTTTTATATTCCAGGAAGAAAGAGGAGCTTTTGATATTCATGATTATGGCGATCGCCTAGTGTCACAATTCAATAAGGTGGGAGAGTGGAGATCCTTTGCAAGTCTAATGGCACACAGGCAACCCTATGAAGTTTGCAGATACATGTTGGCATCCCTACAGCTGGTGAGTGTACAACAATATATTCTATAGACAAAACAGTTTTTTAGTATCAATAGTGCATTTGCAGGTTTAGCACACTCAAAATTAATTCTAAGTGAATTTCTCTGGCTCGCTGGCATCTAGAAACGCAATGCAAGTATCAAAAGCAGATTCTCCTGTTTTAGATAGCTTAGGAACTGAGAGATGCAAGGTGCCGTCGATCGCAAGTTATGGCTTTTTGAAGCCAGGACGTATCTGATACGTCCTTGAATACTGAGGTGCCACCCTTGAGGACCCATTGAATACATGCTGGGCATGGAAAGGGTTAAAGGAAACTTTTTTTCTTTTTCACTGCATTAACTTTTATGGTACATTGTGTATGTAGTTGCCGTTCTTTTGTATTCACTGAAACTTCTGTTCTTCCTCACTAGGCCAACGATTACACAGTAGAGGTGTCCCAGAAACCAGGACTTCATGAAGGACTGGATACAATGTCTCTGCGTCTCCTTAGTCAACAGAAGGCACATGAGAGATTCAAGACATACACAGCTCCATCTGTTGCTGACCAGTGACTATAAAGACAAATTTCTTTACACATACTACAGCTGAGTCTATCCTTTTATCACGTTAGTACTGTATCTTAATAACAGACTTTATGCATAACATTATAATGGACTGTTCACTTGGTGACCAAGAAATCAAAAATCGCAAAATGCTGCAGTGGTGAATGGACAAGTACAGGACTCAACAGTATTTATGTATACTGAAGATAAGTGACTATATGGACTCATTTCCAGTGTCTTTCTGTAACGGATATCTATCTCATTTGGTAAAATGCTATATGCAGGTAACCAAAAACTCAAAAGTTTTTATTTCAATTATATCCTGTACATACACTTTTTTTAAACCTGTATTTTGTACAGTATTTTCTGGTCTTCTGTCCTTTTTTAAATGTATGTATAAAATGAATCTATATACTCCTATATTGTGGTGTTCTGTTGGCATTGATCAGCATAAAAAAAATAATTCTTTAAGACTGCTTATACATAGACTTTATATAGCTGGGCAGTACTGCAATACTGTACTTGTATGTTGTGCAAAATTGGATGGTCACTCTGCTGGAGCTGTCATTCAACAGCGTGATCTGGCAATGGTTAAAGAGACATGGTTCAATGTAACTAGATTGGTATGGCAGAAATGGGCTCCCTCAATAAGACATTGCCAGTCACATTTGTGGGTTATGGCAGCTGAGCCGAAAATGTGATGTAACTCCCCATACAGGCTAATGTTACAATATGGCCCTTGGTAGATATTCTGACAAATATCTGAGATGCAGTACAGTTTCATATACATTAGGATGAGGACCTCCAGTTGTCTTGGTGAACCTGCATCGTAACTACAGTGGACACAGCCAAAAGCACTCTACTCTGACACTTATCGGGTACCAGTTTTTGGGATCCTCCTTGATTTCATACTCCAGTCATCAACCTATCCTCTCCCCAAACTCGCTTCTCAAAAATAAACTCAATCCTATGGCTCATGTCTTCATGCATTTCCGTGGTAACATGGGCTAGTCCGATCTTGAGCTCTTCACCGGGATGTGCTGTTGAAATGGCACAGGTAGTTATAAGCCAACTGTTCTTTAACACCTGAGGTTGCCAGAAGGGCCCCCATACACACAAAACTCTGCTGATAAAGCTTAAGGTAAACCTTAACAATTTGGGTCCCAAAGTTCTAATACCTATAGAAATTTTCAGACCAGATTTGTTCTCTTAAAGAGAGCCTGTTATGCAAATTAACCCATACAAAATAAAGACTTCGTTAAAAGCATTGCCTTTATCCCTAAATGGTTCCTTTCCATGGCTACAATGTTACAAAAATCAGTTTGTAAACTCAGAATGCATGATTCCATTAGGTGATTTGCATATAGGTTTTTACTTGCATTGCTCTGCATCCTTGTTCCTGGTTGACTGACAGGTTATGATATTCTGTGTGAAGAGCTTTGTTACATGATTGAGCACTTTGTCATCCTGGTCACATGAATTAATCTAAGGCCCTGTTACATACATGAGGTAGTCACAGATGTATTTGGTCACATGAAATCACAACAGCCCCCATAAAGGATGTTGAGAAGTAGAATTCTATGGAGGATGGGGAGGAGTAGAGGTCCATGGAGGCTGCTGTGATTTAATGTGATCAGACATATGCATGGGGTAGTTTGCTAGTGTTTGAAGGCTAATGGACCTTTGATGTCACCATGGTCACATGCCCTACTGAGAAGAGGCATTGGTTGTGGGAAGGAGTAGATGGGAGTGGCTGGCCGAACAGGTCACGCCCCCTCTGATGCTAGGGAATAGAAAATAAAGTTGATAGAATAAGGGCTAAAGCATATAAATGTACCCTGTGTTTTTTTTTTCCCTCCATTTCCAAAAGTTGTGGCTTTAATTAATAATCTTTCTTGACCAAAAACTAGAAAAGCAGCAATCAATAAAGATTAATCACATCTAAGACAATGCTGCTATAATGCTCAGAGTCCTATCTTAAGCATTGCATTTGGTCTGAAATCTGGCCAGGGCATAGTACAGTGATGGGCAACCTTTTGAGCTTGGTGTGTCAAAATTCGCCAAAAAAACGAGCATAACTCGGGTGGTGTGTCACCTTGACAAAAAAACATAGTTTTGTGATATTTATAGTTTAAATAACAAATATGTACAATTATTTAACTTCTAGGGTAATTTAATCCTGTGTTGTGTGATTGATCCTACCATGTACTATAGTATGGCAGTATATGGGGATTTTCCACATCATCTATTTATTACAATGTGCTGGACAATCTCTCAGCCTCCTGGCTACTGCACCTGGCCGTGTAGGAGCCGAGGATGAAACTTAACTCTCCTGGTGCCGCGTGTCACTGAAAATGGCTATGCGTGTCAGCACTGACACGCGTGTCATAGGTTGGCCATCACTAGCATAGTACATGCTTCACGGCGTTCAGATGTGGTGTTTGTATCGAGTATAAAATTCAATATAACTGCTGAGGAGAGGACATTTGCCTTATTACATCAACATTGCATTTTGCACATGCATGTGTGAATGTTGCATTAACATTTGCATTTTGGTAACACAATGTTAGAGCACTTGCGTTTCTGCTGTGCATACACACTGTGGAATACCCACCAGGAAGCAACTGATCACTCCCCCATGTTGGTTATACCAGGGACAATGCAGACAAAGGGGAGAAACACCTGAGGCGTTATAATCCCTTCAGTTGCAGTTCTTGCAACTGTTGGACACCCTTGACAAACTTTTTGGGTATTTAATAAGAGCAATGTGTCTTCAGTATGATGATAGGATGAATAGCATAGGGAAAATAGCAGGTGTAAACTGAATGTTGTATGTCTGCCCTTAGAGGTAGGTGGAGGTTTTGGACTTGCTTAAAGGGAACCTGTCCCCAGAAGGCAGAATTTCACTGGTGTCAGGTCACAATAGGCACTGCAGATTACATTTCATAACAGAATGGCATCTGCGCTCCCCTCTGGTCGTGTAATATCCCCAGAATATGAGCTTCCTTGCTCATTTACATAAGTCTCCACTCGCCCCCCGCTGGTAATTAATTATTGCCCCTCCCACATCCCCCCCTCCTTGACATCGGCTCACCGCACAGGAAACATTGCGCCTGTGTGGTGAGCTGTACATCCTGGCGTCTGCAGTTCGCTGCTCGATGTGCCACGCAGCAAACTGCGCATGCGCACCTTCACTGCGGTTTTCAACAAGCGGGGGGACCAGGGGGCGTCGGAAAGGTGAGTACAGTGTTATTTATTTATTTATTTTTATAGACTTGAGTATAAGCCATGTTAGTCTTTTTTCAGCACCATTTTTGTGCTGAAAAACTCTGCTTATACTCGAGTAAATATGGTACTTAGCCGCCACAGCATGGAACGGAGCAGCGCACAAGCAAGGAGTTGGGCCCCCATTTTATATTGAACTTTGTTGGTATTCCCCTGTTTTTTGTATTTTGGTTTATAGTTCCATTGGGAGATAAGCATCTTTTGTCCAAGTATATGCGATTGGTGCATGATATGCTATACGTTTTTGCTATTTCCTTTTGGCTGGGTTATGAGTCAAGTATATTAGTCCAGCCCTCTAAAACCACTTCAATTCGGTATGTGGCCCCATGGAAAAATTGCCCACCCTTGCTTTAGTAGATATGTTATAAAAAAAAAAATTTTCTCTCTGCTGTGGCATTGAAACCCTGGAATGTAAATTCTGAGCATGCTCAGTATAAAAAAAAAAAAAACACACACGGATCACCTGATGGTACAAGCTGATACAAATCAAGACCATCTGTCATCCATAGAAAACAATGGATGACAGGAGACTGAAAAAAAATAAGTTTTTGTCCAACTATCCACTACCTAATGGAAAAAGTAAAAACCAATGCTAGTGGGCACCGATAAAAGTTTGTGGAATACATTAGGATATAAACATTTTCAGTGGTCATTCGTTAATGGAACTGCAAAACGGAAGCCTGAATGCAGAGTGTCCCTAAGGGCGATGCCACTTGTCAAGGTTTTGAACAGTTTTAAAGCATGCGTTTTCAGAAATTAAGATAAACAGGTTCAAATCGGCTAAATGAATGGTAAACGTTCAAAAACGTGTGCGTTTTTAAATGGACTTTTTAAATGCTTTAACCCCTTCCCGCTCTGCGTCCGATATATCAGACGCTGAGTACAGTGACTTAGCGCTCAGCGTCCGATATATATCGGATGCAGGGCCGATGCCGGTTCAGCTCAAGATCTGAGCCGAACCGGCATTGGAAAACATGGGGTGCTGACTGTAACTAATAGCCGGCACCCCAGTGTAACACCTCCGATCACGGGTGCTTACCCCATTAAATGCTGCGGTAAGCGCGACCGTGGCATCTAACATGCCTCTGGGGGGTCTTTCCCCCACGATCGCGCCCCCCCCCAACCGTTTTTGGGGGGCACCGATCGTTGCTGTGGCATCTATGGGGTCCGATCTGGACCCCAGTGTTGCCTGCAAAAGCACTGCCTGTAAGATGGCGTCTATGACATCATATGCATGTGCATAGCCTGACACTGCTAATACCCTGCAATACATCAGTACTGCAGAGTATTATCATGAACAAGCAATCACCATGTACCATGGTGGAAAAAGTAAAAAAAAAAGTCAAAATCATAACACAAACCCCACATATATAGTATCACCGTTTCGTAACAACCCGTAGAATAACAAATAAGAATTATTGAACCCGCACGAAAAATGCCATAAAAAAAAATGTTATAATCCCACAAAAAATGCTATAAAAAGTGATCAAAAAAACATGTACTCCAGAATGATACTGGTGCAAAGTACAACATGTCCCGCAAAAAACAAGCCATGAACCAGCTCCGTAGCCAAAAAAGTAACAATGTTATGGCACTTGGAAGACGGCAATACAAAAATGATAGATTTTTCCCTACATTAGGGTTTTATTTGACAAATTTAGTAAAACATAAGAAAATATATTCATGTATGGTATCCCCGTAGTCGTATCGACCTGTAAAATAAAGATAAAATGATTATTAGGCTAAACGGTGAACACCAAAAAAAAAAAAAATCCAGTACAGAATTGATGCTTTTCTACTCCTGCCCTCAAAAAGAAGTTCCTAAATTTTCAACAATGGGGGATGCCAACCCCAAAATGGTAACACTGGAAAAAGCATCTCGTCCTGCAAAAAAAATGCCCTCACATGGCCCCAATAACGAAAAAGCAAAAATTTTATAGCCTACAAAAGGGGCCAATGAGGAAACTAAAATCCTGGCAGCTGCAGGTCCCTCCTGCCCTTCTGCACCTCGCTGTGCGCTCATAAAACAAGTAACGCCCAAATGTGGGGGGTCTCTGTACTCGGGAGAAATTATAGAACAAATTGTATGGTGGGTTTTCTCTTTTTATCTTTTGGGAATGTGTAAATTTTAGGGCTAAATGAACATATAACCGGCACAATTTGACCATTCTAAATTTCACCTCCATTTTGATTCAATTACTATGAAGATCTCAAGGGGTTAACAATCTTCGTAAAAGCTGTTTCTGATACCTTGAGGGGTGCAGATTTGAAAATGGGTTGGTTATATAGGGAGTTTTGATGCTAAAAATGTAAAATTTCAAAACTGTATTTATCCCCAAAATAGTCAATTCTGAAAATCCGGAAAAACGATATTCAATTTGTAAGCCGCGTGACATCAAAATAAATTATCCAGACATTTCAAAAATTATGAAAATGTAAAGTAGACATATGGGCAATGTTATTCAGAAACTTATTTAGGTGGTAAATCTATCTGCATGAAAACGCAATGATTTTGAAAATTCATAATTTTTCCTTTTTATTTTTGTAAATAAACGCAAAACTTATCAGCCAAAATTTACCACAAAAATGAAGTACAAAATGTGGAGAAAAAAAACAAACAAAAAATCAGGCTGAGCCTTAAGCTACAAAATGGCTGAGTCCTTAAGGGGTTAAAATGGTCCACGGCATCACCCAAAGGGTTTGGCGATTAGGCTGCTTTGCATTTACTCTGGACTTGCATGCAAATCAGACAGGCTTTATGTTGTGGAAAATCTACAGTCATTAAAATTGGCTGCCTCTTTGTGAATCAGCTGTCCCTAAAGGAGGACATGGGGTGTAGGACTGTTTTCTCTTTCAGTGCTGCAAAAGCATTTGACAGCATTGAGAGAGATTTTCCATTTTGTCCCCCAAGACGGCCCCCTGGAGGTCGCTTCCCATTCTTCTGTAGGGACAGGAAGTTGAAAGTATTTAAAGCTCCTCCCTCAACCTCCCAACAGTGTTTTTTCTGTCCCTACAGGGTAAAGGTTGAGAGTAAAATCCTCTCTACCCCTCCGGGTGGGGGGGGTGGGGGAGATAGGTCTCGTACCTTCCGGGGTGCTTATCCTCCCCAGGCCTCCCTCGTCCGAGCTCCCTGGGGTCTGGGATGCCCCTTGGGCCGTGCTGGCTGCCATATGGCTCCTGATGGGGTCTGCAGCAGTCGGCACATCATCCACGTGTGCAAGCGATGCCTGGGAGATGGGCTGCAGCTGATGACATCATACGCCGGAAGGTGAGTATATTCAAGACCGTGGTGTAGTTTCACTTCTGGGGGCTCTCCATGGGGCTTGATATCAAGGCGGATGAGGCTGAGACACGATCCCTAACCCTGGGCTCTGTAAGTAAAAATGCCTTTTATGGTGATGTTGTTTTTTTTTCCTTATAAGCACTATAAGTTCAGATCTCTTATAGGGGTCACTCCCTGATTAAGAGATTTCCTGAAAATTGAAGATAAGGTAGAAGAGAAGTCTGTGGTAGACAAATTATTTGGGAGACTGAGACAAAAGAAAACCAGAGTTTTTCCTACTATTAAAAAAATCTGAAAGGTCTTGTTGTAGATGAATGGAAAGAGCCAGAGAAACGTCTGAACATTCCTAAAGACTTCAAGAACCGCTTACTCTTTGACCTGGAAGAGACCAGGTTATGGGATAATATACCCAAAGTGGACATCCCAATTCCCAAATTTGTGAAGAAGACGGACTTGCACTTTGAAGATTCTACTCAGGGATGTGATGAATAGAAAATCGGACTGTCTACTCAAGAAGTTGTGGGAATCATCTATGGCCACAATAAAGGCAAATATTGCGGCAACTTCAGTATCCCGTAGTCTCCTTGGTTGGGAGGATTGGAACATCATCTCAGAGAAGGTACCCCTAGAGAAGAAATTTTGGATTCTCTACCATTACTGAAGTCTGTTACTGCCTTTTTAGCGGACGCCTCAGCAGAATCAATTTGTTTTACCCCAAGGGAAGCTGCTCTTTCAAATGCTACCAGACAGGCTCTTTAGTTGAAGCAGTGGTCAGGGAATATCCGCTCTTAATCAAAATTATGCAGCCTTCCTTTTTCAGGTGAGTTCTTGTTCGGGTCTGAGCTTGATGAAATTCTAGACAAAGCTGCGGAAAAAAAGAAAGGCTTTCAGGAACCAAAACCTGCTCAAAAGAAGCTGTTTTTTTTTTTTGAGGCTTTAGGACAAACAGAGACCAGCCAAAAAATAAAGGCAAGCCATCCCCCCCAAGGGGGAAAAATAAGCCCTTTATCTTCAGCTCCTCTAAGCAAGAAAAGAAGCAACGACGACAAAGAACGGGTGGGTGACTTCTATTGTCCAGTATGGCTATTCTATAGAGTTTGTCTTCTCCTCCTCATCGATTTATCTTATTCAGGCAATCCTCGAGGAATCTGACTCAACACCTTTGGGAGCAAGGGTCTACCCTGCTGAACTTGGAAGTGGTCTGTCCAGTCCCACCAGAAGAGAAAGGTACAGGTCATTATTCTCATCTTTTCTTAATAAAGAAACCAAGTGGGTCCTACAGATTAATCATACATTTAAAGTACTTGAACAAATGGGTGACATATATCAGGTTCAAAAAGGAGTCAATAAAATCGGCCACCCCATTGATAACTCACAATGCGTTCTTGTGTACATTAGATCTCAAGGACGCATATTATCATGTTCCAATTTATGCAGATTCCCAGAACTATTTTCCTTTTGTTGATATTTCACCCTCATGGGAAGAGTTTCATTTTCTATTCCCAGCCTTACCTTTTGGTCTTTCTTCAGCCCCCCGAATATTTACCAAGATCATGGCGGAGGTGGTCAAATACTAAAGGACCGAAGAAGTCCTGGTGGTCCCATACCTGAACGATTTCCTATTGGTTGGAGACTCGATAAGCCACTTAGAAAGACAAAAGAAAGTAACAATAGAAGTTTTTCAGGAGCTGGGATGGATCATAAACTTAGAAAAGTCAGATCTTGTTCCCAACCACATAAAAGAATTTTTGGAGGTATCTTTAAATTCTTTAACTCAGACATCTTATCTTCCTCAGGAAAAAGCGGACAGGCTTCTGCAAAAGATCATAGATTATCAGAAGAAGAAATTCATTTCAATTCAGACAGCGATGAGTCTACTAGGAACTATGACCTCATGTATCCAGAGTGTAACCTAGTGCCAGAACCACACAAGACCCTTGCAGTCCTGGATCCTGTCAAGATGGGACAGAAATCATCATCACCCAAACACATGGCTGGAGATTCCTTCAAGAGTAAAAAAAAATCCTTAAATTGTTGGAAGGAACCCGAACACTTACAAAAAGGTGTGAACTGGGTAACTTGGCCAGTAGTTCAAATTCAGACAGATGCCAGCACTTCAGGTTGGGAAGCGCTTCTGCCAGGGAGATATCATTCGGGACTAGTAACCCTATACATGTCTCAGGCATCGTCAAACGAAAGAGAACTGAAGGCTGTCCTGAAGACTGTAGAAGCGTGCACAAAGGATCTCAAGGGGAAACATCTAAAAATCTTTTGACAATACATCTACGGTTGCATATTCAAAGAGACCGGGCAGAACAAGGTCAAAGAAGCTTCAAACAATCTCACAAAAAATATTTTTTTGGGAAGAGGAGAACATACTGTTGATTTCTTATGTCCATATGAAGGTCTCAGAAAACGAGATAGCAGATTACCTCGGCAGAACACCAATACTTCCTCACGAGTGGAGTTTGAACATCAAAATCTTCCAGGAGATTGATGGAAGTTTGGCCTCATCTGAGGACAATCTCTTTGCATCAACGGCAAATTCGAAAGCCAAAAAATTCTACTCCCTAAACCCAAAAGAAGTTCCTGGGGATTGGATGCCTTCTCCCAGACCTGGGAACAAGATCTTCTCTATGAGTTTCCCCCGATTCCGGCAATCAGCAAGGCTCTCCAAAAAATACTGTTAAGCCCGGCCAAAGTGATTCTGGTGGTTCCTTTTTGGCCAAAGAAAGAGTTTGTTAACGACTCCTATAAAAACTAGCCTTGGATTATCCATTCATTCAAGATTCCGGATCTGATTCCTGAATTTGAAAGGTCTCTCCTTTAAGGTAAAAAACTTTAAGAAACAGTAGGAAACCTGTAACTCATGCTATTTACTTAAAGATATGGAAAAGATTCTGTGCTTGGGCAAAGAACCAACCTAACCAAGATTCTCCTAATGTTTGCCAAATTCTTCATTTCCTGCAGGAGGTATTCAATAAAGGTTTACGATCCAGCACCCTGAAAGTCCAGGTGTCGGCTTTGAGCGCCGAAAAACAAAGGAAGAAAAGCATCTAAATCGACAAATATGATCAGAGAATGTTATGATCTCAAAGTTGTTCCTGTTCCTATGTCAGTAAAAGCTCACTCTACCCGAGCAGTATCCACATCTTGGGCAGAGAGAGGTGCAGCATCAATTGAAGAAATTTGCAGAACGGCTACTTGGAGCTCAAATTCTACCTTTGTCAACCATTACCAACTAAATGTAGCAGTATCAAGAGATTTGGCTTTCGGCCGCAAAGTTATTCAGGCTGTGGTCCCTCCCTAACGGGATAATTTGTCACCAGGGGGCCGTCATGGGGGACGAAGTGGGTTTCCATAAGTCCACCATGACGGCCCTAATATTTCACTCCCCCTTTTTGTGTATCTTCTTCTGTAAATAATGTGTGTGACTGTAACATACTAAATAAAATTGAGTTGAAACCTATACTGGTGTAGTTATTTGGTAAAACACTGGTGGGAGGTTGAGGGAGGAGCCTTAAATGTTCTCAATTTCCTGTCCCTACAGAGGAAGGGGAAGCAACCTCCAGGGGGCCGTCTTGGTGGACTTATGGAAACCGAATTACTGAAGGACTAATTCCTTTTTTTTTTGGGTGGTGAAGATTTGATGGCCTCCACTTTCTGTAGTGGGTGCAGCTTTTACATTCTGGCCTTTAGGTAAGGGATAATGGCTTGCTTTCTGAAAAAGGTTTCTACTACCATCAATTAGTGGGTGTCACTATGCAGATGACAAGGTTGTTTGCGGAGGATGTGTGTGGGACTGATTAATGATTATAGAAAATATTCCAAGCTTACTACGAATTGGGGTTCCACACGAGAGGTGGAGGTCTCTATGGGTCAGGTAGAGATTGTGTCATCCTTTAAATATATGAGAGTATAAGTATACCCTGATCTGCTGAACTATGTACTTCTTAATCTGTCACCCATGCTTGCTAAGAGCTACTTGATACTTGGTGTGTATAATCAGTTATATTTTTTCACTGCACAGAAGTAGCATCTGCTTAGGAATACATAACAGTACAAGTTCATGCATCAGTATTATGAAGCCAAGAGCAAAAGTGAATTGTAACAACGTTCTATTTATGACAGCAATATGCAGAGTGTACAGTGTTGTCCTATAAAATAGCACACAAAACTGAATAGTACAGCCTAAAGTTTCATGTGGAGTGTAATATGAATAGTGTTTAGAGTTTCCAACACTGAAAACACTGATGGAAAAAAATGGAAACGCTCAATAGTTTTTCCAATTTTATGCCAATGGCCACCACGGGTGACATTTATATGCATGAACCATCTTATAAAGAATGCATACACTGACTGACAGCTTCAATAATATTTTATTGCCATCTTTTGTGCACCATCATAGTTAAGATTTACGATATTGTAATCGCCAAGGTAAAATGTCCCCAAAACATCTTGGGCCCAAGTAAATAGAAAAGCTGAAAAAGTTTACAGTTCAGTGGCAAAATGTGCTAAACTATCAGCTGAATATTGACTTGTAGGTCTTCATATGTCTTTTTATACTTTCAGCTATCTCATGATCACTTTTACTCCTGTTATAGTAATCCGTGAACAGTCCATCAGGATTCAGCAGATATATGATAATGGTGTGATCGACAATGTAATCATTATCCTCATCCCGAGGTCCTAAGCTGTAGTACACACGATATGCCTGAGCTACCGCCTTTATCTGCTCCTCCGTGCCGGTCAGACCCTTGAGACGTGGATGGAATTCGCTAACATACTTTGCTAGTGCTGCAATATTATCACGCTCTGGGTCCACTGAAATAAACACAGGCAGCACAGGGGGCAAAGAAGGGTCCTTGTCCAACTGGGACACTGTAGAACTCAGTTTCTGCAATTCATCCGGACAAATATCAGGACAATGAGTAAAGCCAAAGTACATCAACACCCAGTTACCTCTCAAGTCTTTTTTACTGCAGGGCTGGCCATTATGATCAGTAAGGCTAAAGTCTCCCTGACCAACTGCTATAGTACGGAGCTGCTCAATGCGTCCCAGCTTCTTCTTCTCCCTTTTCTCCCACCGGAGATATTGCCAGATTCCCACGGCAGTTCCTCCAATAATAAAGCTAACAAGCAGTCTTGTTCGCAATGATATTGGAGGCTTTGAGGACCCTGGTTGCTGGGAATTCTGTAATGGAAGAGACGTGGAGATTTCTCTTGCCGAGGCCAACCATTTTATCTTGTTTGTATAGTCCTTTGGTGTCATCCTGACTGGATGCATAACCCCCTGATGTAGGCAAGAATATGGAGGTGACTTCCAAATATGTTGTATACACCGCAGCATCCTATAGATGAGGAATTATAAGAATTTAACATGGTTAGAATTATGCATCTATGCGATTTATACAAATCCAAACACCTAGACCAATGCCCATAGAAGAGACACCTGTAAAGCAGTTATTATAAGGCAAAATGAAAATTCAACTACCGGTAGGTAGAAGAGGGTTAATGAAGACACGTCAATAACACGGTAGCTAAAAGTAGTTTCCTTGTAGAAACAAGTCTGGAAATCCCCCTGAGATCCTACATAAGACTCATGCCGTGACCACAGAGATCTGCTCTGTTATATTCTAGAGAAAGTATCCCCGCAGAATCACTCATTAATACAATGAATATGAGAGGAAGAAGTGTCTAGGGATAGTCACTGCTGCTGGAGGATTATCTAAATATCTGTCATTTATATGTTTGTGCAGGTTATTTTACATTATGGGGGTCATTTACTAAGGGCCCGATTAACGTTTTCCCGACGTGTTACACGAATATTTCCGATTTGCGCCGATTTCCCCTGAATTGCCCCGGGATTTTGGAGCACGTGATCGGATTGTGGCGCATCGGTGCCGGCATGCACGCGACGGAAATCGGGGGCGTGGCCGAACGAAAACCCGACGGATTCAGAAAAACTGCCGCATTTAAAAAAAAAAATGTGTAGCGAAAATTACACTTACCTTCACTCAGATCTGCTAAACCGATTAGGGAAGCTGTGTGCAGCGCTGCGCAATCTGTGTGTGCTATGTAAATCAAGGAATTATTATTATTAAACCGGCATGCTGAGTTCAGTTCAACAGTTCTACGTTGCTCAAATATATGGGAATTGTATTACTTTCAGTATTGTGAGAAATATATTCCTTGAATCTTCTGCAGTAACATAAAACAAGCTGGCAAACATGCACACAAGAACTTGCTGCCTTTGTGACCTGATGTATGCAAAATGTGGGTACAATCTGCAGGACTTTAACAATACATTTATGCCTTCTAATATTAAATACCAGCCAAGGTCCATGGTTGAGCAGTGCAGGACCCTCTATCTCACCCTAGCAGTATTGCAGTGTCCTGGATTCTACATGTCAGGGGGAAGCTTCCCCTCCCAGCACGAGTCATACATCACACTGCAGGCGGTGCCACTGCTAATGGACCCGGGCACCACAGCTCTGCACAAAGTGATGCATGTATGGACGCCTCAGCATAGACCCCATAGATATCACTCACAAACCTCGTGCTCTCCTGCCACAGAAGGTTAAAAGGAAAATTCTAGGAAGCTGAAGGACCTGCGGTGATGTCTTGATCATGTGATCAGTCATGTGGCCGGAAGAGCTCAGCCCTTTGTTGTGCAGCTCAGTCTCATCCAATAGACCTTAGCTCTATGTGTGTTGCTCTGTACATGAGTGACATCTTATTCATGTAAAATCTACACAAGACTCTTGACATAAGAAAGATGAAGTACTATAACTTATGATGATTTATGTATGTATAGATGTGTGTATATATATGTATATTCTGTGAAAGTTGTATGTATGTGTGTGTATATTTTCTGTATATACTGTTTATACATGTGTATTTGCTGTATGTGTGTAGATGTATATACTGTATGTGTGTGTATATATGCTGTATGTATATGCAGCATTGGTGATATTTATCAGGGCTTCTGCGCCATGTCAATTTTAGTTTTACACTACATGGCGCCATGCTGTATTCATTTTATACTACATGGCGGCACGCTGTATGAATTTTACACAACATGGCGGTACATTATATCTATTTTATACTACATGGTGGCACGTTGTATGTATTTTATACTAAATGGCGGTATTCTGTATGCATTTTATATTACATGGTGGCATGCTGTATGCATTTTATACTACATGGCTGCACGCTGTATGCATTTTATACTACATGGCTGCACGCTGTATGCATTTTATACTACATGGCGGCAAGCTGTATGCATTTTATACTACATGGCGGCACGCTGTATTCAGTTTATACTATATGGCAGCACGCTGTATGCATTTTATACTAAATGGCGGTACTCTGAATGCATTTTATACTACATGGCAGTACACTGCATGCATTTTATACTACATGGCGGCACGCTGTATGCATTTTATACTACATGGCGGTACGCTGTATGCATTTTATACCACATGGTGGCACGCTGTATTTATTTTATTTTACATGGCGATATGCTGTATGCATTTTATACTACATGGCGGCACACTTTATGTATTTTATACTACATGGCGGTACACTGTATGCATTTTATACTTCATGGCGGTACGCTGTAAGCATTTTATACTACATGGTGGCACCCTGTATGTATTTTATGCTACATGGCGGTACGCTGTATCTATTTTTTACTACATGGCGGCACGATGTATCTATTTTCTACGCCATATCATATATAATACATGTATTGGGGGGGTGGGGGCGTCTCTCTATGGCTCGCCTCAGGTAGCAGAAAGGCTTGATTCACCCCTGGGGACACCTCATGGTTATCAAAAATGACAGCAGTGAGCATGTATAAGAGGTGCTTCAGGTGCTTATGAGGAATATAGTATATGTAAGAAATATACATAAGGCTGCATTCACATGTGGCGTCACGGCAAACCACAGTGGGTGTTGCTTGACCCAATCACATGCGTTTCCATTCAAGCACATGCGATCAGTTACAAGCACCTGCTGTTTTTTCATTATTTAAAGGGGTATTCTCGTCTGGGCATTCACATTCAGTTTCATTAATCTGCCATGTATAAACATTTCTTCAGTTAGATGTTATTAAAAAAAATATTCCTGTGTGAAGATAATTTCTCATAAATGTAGTCGTGTTGTCCCAGGCCCGACGTCAGCACCCGGCTGACCCGGGCAAGAGCTCCAATGGGGGCCCAGCACAACGATGTGACGCCGTATTACGGGGCCCAGGTTCACGGCTGATTGCAGGCCGCATAGGAGGTGGGCGGAGAGGTAGTGGGACGGCTGCTGCTGAAGGTTAGCAGCCCTGCCTTGCCCTACCCACCTCACCTGTGGCCGCCCGCCCTGTGCTCTCTGGACCGCCCTGCGCTCCCCGGCCCGCCCTGCGCTCCCCAGCCCGCCCGCTTCACCTGCGGCCTACCCCGGCCTGCGCGCCCTACGTCTGACTGTGGCTGAGCCCAGCCTGCCCGCCCTCCGTCTGACTGTGGCCGAACCCGGTCTGCGCGCCCTCCGTCTGACTGCGGCCGAGCCCGGTCTGTGCGTATGTGCTGTATATACTGGATGCATGTGTATATATGCTGTATGTTTGTGTGTATGTGTTGTATATACTGGATGTGTGTGTATATATGCTGTATGTCTGTGTGTATGTGCTGTATATACTGGATGTGTGTGTATATATGCTGTATATCTGTGTGTATGTGTTGTATATACTGGATGTGTGTGTATATATGCTGTATATCTGTGCGTATGTGCTGTATATACTGGATGTGTGTGTGTATATATGCTGTATATCTGTGCGTATGTGCTGTATATACTGGATGAGTGTGTATATATGCTGTATATCTGTGTCTATATGCTGTATATACTGGATGCGTGTGTATATACGCTGTATATCAGTGCGTATATGTTGTATATACTTGATGTGTGTGTATATATGCTGTATACCAGTGTGTATGCTATATATTCTGGATGTGTGTGTATATGTGCTGTATATACTAGATGTGTGTGTATATATGCTGTATATCTGTGGGTATGTGCTGTATATAATGGATGAGTGTGTATTGTGACAGGACCAGGGGAAAAGTGTTAAATGGTGTGTATGTTTCCCCTAGGTTTCTGTCCTACACTATTGCAACATCCCCCACCGGGGCCTAGCCTTTTCTGGGGGCCTGGAGACAGCTGGGGCCCGCAGTACCTGAGTGGCTGGCGGTTGCGGCCTAGGCACACTATTGTCACGGTGCTTGGTATGGGGAACCAGAGGGTAACCCTTTGGTGTCTAGAGTAGGAGTCTCTGTGTGGTGGACAGGGTGCCCATGATGGTGACAGCCGTAGTAGCAGGGATCAGACGGAGGCAGACGTTGAACAAAAATAACTTACAGTTCTTTATTGGAACCGACAGGAACAGTAGCAACGTGCCTTGACAAATAGTAGAATGCTGGAGATGCAGTTGGAGGGAGCCACAGGAGTAGATCATCAGCTTGGATGCAATGGCAGGCTGGAAGATAGCTGTGTCCTAGTAGGATGCTTCAGCTTGTCCTGGGTTGCTTCAGATATCACCCTTAAAGGTAGGATGATACCCCTTTCCTCTCACTGACTAACTCACTACACTCTTCAGGCAGGGAGCTGAGCTCTCCTGCTCTGGTCTGGTGTGCTGGCTGCACTGACTCTTCTCAGTCTGTTCAGACTCCCTGGTCTGACTGAGCTCTTCCTCTGAACTCTTCTAAATCTCACTGAGCTCTAGAACTTTCCTGACCAGGGGTTTTGTTACTCCCACTGGTAAGATGGTGGTTACTCCTCCAATTGCATCCCAGCTCACAGATACAATATATAGCACCTGTGATTGGTTGCTGGACTTACATCACATAAAACAATTAACTCCTGCCTTACCAGGCAGACTCTACCGCTGACAGTGACATGCTGTGGGGCTGATCAGACCCTTCACAGGCTGCAAGCTACATGGTGGGACGTATTCGCAATAACCCCTCTGCCTTGCATTGGCAGGGGTGTTGCATACCCCCGGGGCAGTTGAAAGAGCCGCCCTAGGCTTGACTACGGACTGGTTGATGTGCAGAGGACCAACCGCTGGCCAGCAGCGGGGAACCTCCGGGGGGTCCGTGTAAGCAATGGCAGGTAGAGGTAAATAAGGGCACTTTGGTGAAGTGCAGGCTACATGATCTGTATGGACAAGCCGCCCATGGTCCTAGAGACAGGCACCTGGGTTGGTGTCGGACTAAGACAAGGACATGTGAAGGCGAAGTGTGACAGTTGGTCGCTGACGCCATTAAACCAAACTGTACAGTAGGAAAGGTGTGGTGTCATGTACTGTAATCCACTCCTTGCACCAAGGCCTGTATATTTGTTATATAAACACTTCTTCCCTGGCGACAAACATATAGGGGCACATTTACTTACACGGTCCAGTCGCGATCCAGCGGCGGGTTCTCCGGCGCTGATTCGGGTTCTGCCGGGATCCACTAAGGTCCGTGCGCCGATATTCAGCAGGTGTCGCTGCTGCGCCGAGGTCCTCCGGAGTTCACCTGCTTTTTTCTGGTGTATGTGAGTGCTTGATCTTGCGACACAAATGGCTTTTTAAATTCCGCGGTTTTTCCGAATCCTTCGGGTTGTCCGGTGGCCACACCCCCGGTTTCTGTCGCATGAAAGTCGGAGCAATTGCGCCAAAAATCGAGCGCAGAGTGGAAATATTCGGGAAAAACCCGACGGATTCGCGGCTGCGGACCCTTAGTAAATGTGCCCCATAGTGTAGATATGCATTACATTGCCATATGTGACACAATAAGACATTATACAATATACAAGTACCTGCCGACTGAAATTATTACTCCTGTATGAGTGGTATCCAGGTGCTACATCTTTAACACCCCTGGTCCCCTAAGGACCCGCAGTTTACGGACTACCCCCACTTACAAAGCTTCGGTTTGAGGCATAAGATAGCGGTCAGGGTTTACATGAAGACGGTCCGACATGGCCACACTACAATCTGAAAAGCCTATAATAGGTTAGTGCAAACTACTGGCATAAATTGACAGTGCGCAAACATTTGGTAAACTCTCATTGGCTTAGGAGCCCAATGGGTACTGTGGGGAATTGCTCTGGTAGTTGACTGGTAGCAGTGCAGGAAGCAGTGACACACGCAGGTTTAAAAGTCCAACTTAAGTGTTTATTCACACTTGCAAAACAGAACACAAATTCAGCCTTGGCTTAGGCACATGCAAAAACATTATAAAAGTAATTCCTGCCCGGCTAGGCGCTGTCTAATACATTTTGAGGACCCTAGCTATCCGGGTACCAGGCTGCCTGGCACACGCTCTTGGCCAGCAGCAAGACAGGAGACCCTCAGTTACCTTTGCTGTGAGAATGCAATCTCGCTTTCAGCTCTCCAGGTAGGGCCTCCCCTACTGCTTCTGGCCTGCAGACTAAATCAGGCCCTAACGAGGCCTGTGACCTGCACCTGTGGGCTATACAAAAGCCCAGGACCGAAGCCCGGGTGGAGTAGGAGTCCCACTACCAGCCTACCCCTACTCCATAATAAGCAGGCCCAGTACGGACATTACCAATGTGTCTGTGTTAGCTAGGCCAACACAGACAAAACAGACTATTCCTGCTTATCATGTCTGCATTAACCCTTGGGTTACTGCAGACAAACCCAGGGCTTTTACCACCAGCATTTCATCTGCCTGTAAGACAGATAGTGGTTTTCCCACACAACACCTCTCACTTTCTCACATACCCTCCCCCTCAGTTCAGACCCACCGGGGCGAACTCCTGACATTAAGCAATGCGTTCGGGACAAGGCATCCGCATTGCCCTGTAGCTTCCCGGCTCTGTGCTCCACCATGAAACTGAAATTTTGGAGGGACAAGAACCACCTAGTGACCCTGGCATTCTTCTCCTTAGTTCTACTCATCCACGTGAGAGGAGAGTGGTCAGTTATGAGACGGAACTGTCGTCCCAGCAAGTAGTACCGTAGGGACTCTAATGCCCACTTTATCGCCAGACATTCCTTCTCTACGATACTGTAATTTTTTTCAGCTGGCGTGAGCTTCCTGCTCAGGTAAGTAATGGGGTGTTCCTCGCCATTCACCTCCTGAGACAGGACAGCTCCCAGTCCTATATCTGACGCATCCGTCTGCACAATAAACTCTTTCTTGAAGTTTGGCGCAATGAGGATGGGAGATCCACACAACGCAGACTTCAATGCCTGAAAAGCACCTTCTGCTTGTTCATTCCACCGCACCATGACAGGCCTTTTACCCTTCAGCAGGTCTGTCAGGGGAGCGGACATGGTGGCAAAGTTTGGTATAAACCGTCTGTAGTACCCTACAATGCCCAGGAATGCCCTGACTTGCTTTGTGCTCACTGGTTGAGGCCAACCCTGTATAGCGTCAATCTTGTTGATCTGAGGTTTAATTATACCTCGACCGATCACATACCCCAAATAGTGTGTCTCCTCCATTCCCAGCGCACACTTCTTGGGGTTTGCAGTCAGGCCCGCTGCCCTTAGAGAGTTCACTACGGCCTGTACCTTGGCCAAGTGACTCGCCCAGTCTTGGCTGTAGATGATAATGTCATCTAGATAGGCGGAGGCGTATCTCCTATGTGGCTTTAACACTATGTCCATTAACCGTTGAAAGGTAGCGGGGGCCCCATGAAGCCCAAACGGTAATACAACATAGTGAAAAAGGCCCTCAGGGGTGATAAAGGCTGTCTTTTCTTTAGCCCTATCTGTCAGGGGTACCTGCCAATATCCTTTAGTTAGATCCAGGGTGGTGAAGTACCGAGCACCCCCTAGTCTCTCAATAAGCTCGTCCACCCGGGGCATGGGATAGGCATCAAACTTAGACACCTCATTCAATTTTCTAAAATCGTTGCAAAATCGCAACGTCCCATCCGGTTTGGGAATTAGAACAATTGGACTGGCCCACTCACTTTTGGACTCCTCAATAACCCCTAGCTTCAGCATCTTCTGAACTTCTTCTGATATGGCTTGTCTACGAGCTTCAGGGACTCGGTACGGCCTTAATCTTACCTTTACCCCTGGCTCAGTGACAATATCATGTTTAATTACAGACGTGTAACCAGGCAACTCTGAGAACACATCTGTATTTCTTGCTACAAACTCTCGAGCCTCTCGCTGTTGCTCTTTGGTAAGGGTATCGGCTATTCGCACTTCTGCCTCCGGCACAGGCTTATCTGCGGCCGGTGAGGGTATCGCAGGAGGTGGACTAGCCAGGACCATCTCTGTATGCAGACTCTCTCTGTCTTTCCAGGCCTTCAACAGATTTACATGATAAGTCTGCTCGGGTTTTCTCCGTCCGGGCTGACGTATCCTGTAGTTCACCTCTCCTATTTTCTCTATAACCTCATACGGTCCTTGCCATTTAGCGAGAAACTTACTTTCTACAGTGGGGACTAGCACCAACACACGATCACCGGGACTAAAGCTCCTTACTTTTGCTGACCTGTTATAAACCCGGCTTTGAGTTCTTTGTGCCTCCTCCATATGCTCTTTGACAATGGGCATGACGGCTGCCACCCTGTCCTGCATATCTGCGATATGGTCTATTACACTTTTGTGGGGGGTGGGCTCTTGTTCCCATGTCTCCTTGGCTATGTCCAGGAGACCCCTGGGATGTCTGCCATACACTAACTCAAACGGTGAGAACCCAGTAGAGGCTTGTGGGACCTCTCGGATGGCGAACATTAAATATGGCAATAGTACATCCCAGTCCTTCCCATCCTTGTTTACCACCTTTTTTAGCATACTCTTTAAAGTTTTGTTGAACCGTTCTACCAATCCATCCGTCTGAGGATGGTACACAGAGGTGCGTAACTGTTTAGTATTAAAGAGCCGACATAGCTCCTTGGTGACTTTTGACATAAAAGGAGTCCCCTGATCTGTGAGGATCTCCTTGGGAAGTCCCACCCGGCAGAACATGGCAAACAACTCTTTAGCAATTAGTTTCGCAGAGGTGTGCCGCAGTGGGATGGCCTCAGGATATCGGGTAGCATAGTCCATGACTACCAGGATATGCTGATGCCCCCGAGCAGATTTAACTAAAGGACCGACCAAATCCATGGCGACCCTTTCAAAGGGTACCTCAATAATGGGCAGAGGTACCAACGGACTTCGAAAGTGTACCATGGGAGCATGCAATTGACAATCAGGGCAAGTTTCACAATACCTTTTTACCCTATCATACACTCCTGGCCAGTAAAAACGCTGCAAGATGCGTTCCAGAGTTTTTGTGGTACTCAGGTGCCCTCCCATCACATGCTTATGTGCAAGGTCTAACACCATCTGACGATATGGCTGAGGTACCATTAACTGCTCCCGGGTTTCACCGTGGACCTTATCAATGCGGTACAATAACTCCTGATTTACCACCACACGAGGGAACAACTTATCCGCACCTGGGTGCTGAGGTACGCCATTAATTTCTACCACATTTTCTCTGGCGCGGACCAGAGTGGGGTCCTGGAGTTGGGCAGTACCAAAGTTGTCACGGGATACCTCCAAATCAGACAACTGCGGTCCTGTCACTACCTCCTCAGTTTCGCCTGCCATAACATCTAGGGGAAACATTACACTTCCATCTTCTGTGGCGGTCACCCCTACGGCAGGAACTCCAGAGTCTGGGTCATCAGGCTCGGCTTCAGAGATCTGACCAGACAACACAGGAGAACAACCCCCCAACTCTTGGTTTCCCCGCCATAGAGTCCAGAACATGGGGAAGTCCCGTCCCAAGATAAGGTCATGGGGCAAGTTCTTGACAACCGCTGCCTCATGTAGTGTCTCTCCACAAGAGGTCTGGAAGTTAATAACTGTGGTGGGGTAGTCCTTTACGTCCCCATGGATGCACAGAACACCAATTGTGCGCCCTGTAACTGTCTTGGGGTCTGTGAGGGACCCATTAATCAAGGTCACCCGACTGCCTGAGTCCAGCAGGGCCAACGCTGGATGCCCTGCCACAGTCACCCGGCACAGGTGGCGCTCATCAGCAGAGTCGGGGCTAGTAGCTGTGTAGACAGGGGCAGCATAGAGAGAAACCCTTCTGGCGGAACTGCAGTCCATGGGCTCTGAGGAATTGGGGCAATGGGCTGCAATATGACCTGGCTCATGGCAGGTCCAACAGGTGGGAGCCTCCCCCCTCCTCCTCCCCTGGGGTACTTCCCGGACATTGGGCGTTGTCCTGCCCCGGGAATTTGTGGGTGACAAGACCTTCCGTGCCTTAAGGCCTGTCTTGGTATAAGGGGCTTTCTTTGTTAGGGCCTGAGTGGCACAAAACCTCTCCACCAACCCCACCAGCGCATCGGCATCAGACGGGTCCCCGTGTCCCACCCATTGTTGGATCTCACCCGGCAAGGCCCTCAGGAAACGGTCCAAAACAACCTTCTCGACCATCTGGGCTGGGGTTGATGTCTCCGGCTGAAGCCACTTGCGGACCAAGTGAACAAGTTGGTGCATCTGCCCCCTCGGTGGTAGCGCCTCCTGGTATCTCCAGCTATTCACTCTTTGAGCGCGTAGATGCTTATCCACTCCTAGTCGGGCCAAGATCTCTGCCTTTACCTTGGAGTAGTCCCGGGCATCCTCCTCGCTCAGGTCGTAGTATGCCTGCTGGGGATCAGCGACGAGGAAGGGGGCCAACACCTCTGCCCAGTGTTGCTGTGGCAACCTCTCTCGGGTGGCCACCCTCTCAAAGCCTGTCAGATAGGCCTCCACATCATCCTCGGCGGTCATCTTGGTCATAGCTTTGCGGACCTCTTTCCTGGCGTCCTTCACCGTCATTGCTGGGACAGTCCTTTGCTGAGCAGCGGTCAGGGCTGTTATCTGCTGGAGCAGCAATCTGTTTGTCTCTTGCTGCTGCACGTTGGACTGGACAAGCTGCTTGATTAACTCCTCCATGGCTGTGGCTTGCAGCTTCAGTGCTGTCAACTTCCAGGACATGCACTAGTGTATACTTCACTGCACTTTGCCCGCTCCAATCCACCATATGTGGGGAATTGCTCTGGTAGTTGACTGGTAGCAGTGCAGGAAGCAGTGACACACGCAGGTTTAAAAGTCCAACTTAAGTGTTTATTCACACTTGCAAAACAGAACACAAATTCAGCCTTGGCTTAGGCACATGCAAAAACATTATAAAAGTAATTCCTGCCCGGCTAGGCGCTGTCTAATACATTTTGAGGACCCTAGCTATCCGGGTACCAGGCTGCCTGGCACACGCTCTTGGCCAGCAGCAAGACAGGAGACCCTCAGTTACCTTTGCTGTGAGAATGCAATCTCGCTTTCAGCTCTCCAGCTAGGGCCTCCCCTACTGCTTCTGGCCTGCAGACTAAATCAGGCCCTAACGAGGCCTGTGACCTGCACCTGTGGGCTATACAAAAGCCCAGGACCGAAGCCCGGGTGGAGTAGGAGTCCCACTACCAGCCTACCCCTACTCCATAATAAGCAGGCCCAGTACGGACATTACCAATGTGTCTGTGTTAGCTAGGCCAACACAGACAAAACAGACTATTCCTGCTTATCATGTCTGCATTAACCCTTGGGTTACTGCAGACAAACCCAGGGCTTTTACCACCAGCATTTCATCTGCCTGTAAGACAGATAGTGGTTTTCCCACACAACACCTCTCACTTTCTCACAGTACACATCTTATAACATTAACATTGCAAACGTTACAGAGGTAGGCTACTTAGAGTAGCTGGATATGAAAATGTCTCTTTACCTAAAAAGGAAAAGGCATAAAAGTGCATGCAGAATGTCCATACCTAAAAAGGAAGGCACTAAGTGCAATATAATAAGTCAATAGCAACTTTTCCTTGTAGTATCTGGCAAAAGTCTCACAGAAGGTCTTTAATAGCAAAGTCCATCTTCTGGGTACAGCCCTTGATGTGGGGAAAAGTGCAATAAAAGAAGAAAGGGTCTCCTCTATGTGTAGAGGGACAGAGTCCTTTGTAGGAATCTCTGCTGTGGCAGAGGAAGGGGTGCTATCATAGCACATGACAGTGGGCAGTTCAAGGTATGTCTCTTGACTGAGATAAGTAGATAGGGGTAGAGTCCCAGGAAAGTTTCGGGCTCTATGGGTTAACGGGCGCTCAGCCCAAATGGGATAGCAGCAGAATTAAATACACATATGTACAAAATACACAGTACCTGAAGAAGGCTTTCAGCCCATCAGGGGTTACTCAGTATCTTCTTCGGTGGTAAGTACTTCGGTGTCAGAAAAGCGTACCTACCTCCTCCGTCTGTGTGACACCAGTTGGTACTCCTGCAGGTACGCAGGAGCTTTACCTTTCGTCTCCCTTTGAGACCTCCGAAGTTCCGGTTGGGAGAACCTCCTCATCATCCTCCTCAGTCAGGCGCTGGAGTCGGAGTCTCAGTTGCTTCTGATGCCTCAGGGGTTGCGAACTCTGGAGCCGGATCATCCTCCACAGGTAGCAGTATTGGAGACTGCGTTGGGGATGATGGTCTCTCCGGGGTACACAATGAGGTCTGTAAGTTGGGGGTCGAGGTGAGAGGTGTGGACATAGGGGAAAAAGGACAAAGACATCTCTTCAGCCGGTTCCTATGTACCCGGAGTAGTGGACGGTCTCCTCTTGAAATCTCGTAGACTTCAGGGGAGAGACTGTCCCTAACTAGGTATGGCTCACGCTCCCAACGCCCATCTAGCTTACTGGTGGGATGGTTGTTGCGCAACCACACTCGATCTCCTGGGGCAAAAGACTCAGCACAGGCATTACGATCGAAGTCCCTTTTTTGTTTCTCTCGGGCCTCTTCCAACCGCAGATCCACAACTTCTCTGGCATCTGCCAGGCGCCTCTAGTGTTTGTGAACCCAGTCAGTCTGGGGGAGTAAAGACAGGGAATCAGGGGACTCCATGTCCCAGGTCATATCAGCAGGGAGATGGCCGTGTCTTCCGAACATCAGATAATACGGGGTGTATCCTGTAGAGCAATGAGTGGTGTTGTTGTACAGGTACACTAATTCGGGCAACAGTCCTCAGCATGTTGGTAAGAGTCTGATTCATCTTCTCGCAAAGCACGTTGCCTTGGGGATGATAGGCTGTGGTCCTCAGCTTTTTACAGCCATATAGAGTGCACAGTTCTTGGAAGACTTGGGACTCAAATGCTGTTCCTTGGTCCGTAAGGATCTGGTCCGGACAGCCATAGGGGAGGATGAAGCTCTTCCACAGGGCCGCTGCGGTGGTCCTTGCAGATAGGTCTCTGACAGGTACTGCAACCACAAATTTGGTATAGTGGTCGATGATCGTGAGAGCATATGTGTCACTGGATCTGCTGGGCTCCAACTTCACATGATCCAAGGCCAGGATCTCTAAGGGACATTGGCTCACAAAGGGATGTAGAGGGGCCCTTTGATTGTGTCACTCTCCTGGAGCAATGGTGCAGGCTGGGCATTCCCGACACCAGGCTTCGATGTCAGGCTTCATGTTGACCCAGTAGAAGCTCCTTCGGAGGGTGGCTTCAGTCTTCTGAGCGCCAAAGTGTCTGGACTGGTCATGGTACATATTCAGTACTATCTTGGTGTTCCTCCTGGGAATCACAATCTGGTACAGCCGGTTATAAGTGATAGGGTCCAGAGTTCTTCTATTTAACAGGCCCTGATGCATGTTCAGAGTCTTTCTCTGGCGCCACAATTGAGACAATTCTCCATCAGCTCTTCTCCGGCGGATTCTTTCAGGCACTCGCCCACTAGAGAGATAGTCCATCACTTCCCCTATGGCACGGCAATCAGCCTGAAGATTCATCCAGAGGTCCTTTTCCGCAGGGGGCTCTGACTCTTCTTGAGGAGTAGCTGGCGCTGCCTCTGTTGGTAAGGAGTAAACTCTTTGGGCATCTTGGCATACAAACCGGGCATAGAACGCTGGCATCTTCACATCTTCCCACTGAGCATCCGTGGAGATGGATGGTCAGGGAGACGGGACAGAGCGTCGGCGTTATCATTGGTCTTGCCAGACCGATACTTCATGGTAAAGTTGAAGTTGGCAAGTCTGGGGGTCCACCGTTGTTCCAGTGCTCCAAGATGATCGGTGTTCAGATGCGCCAAGGGATTATTGTCTGTGAAGACAGTGAAGAAGGATGCAGCCAGGTAGTCCTTGAACTTTTCGATCACAGCCAGACTAACACCAGAAACTCCATCTTGAAGGAACTGTAGTTCTGGTTGTTTTGCTCCAGTTCTCGGAGGGAACGGCTGGCTTAGGCTATGACCCTTTCAGTTCCATTCTGGAGCTGGAATAGTACAGCCCCCTAGGCCTTGCTTGCTGGCATCGGTGTATAGGGTGAAAGGCAGATTGTAGTCTGGATATCCCAACACCGGAGGCTCAGTTAACCGTTGTTTGAGCATCTGGAAGGCAGCTTCTCGTTCGGCTGTCCACTCAATGGATACTCGGGAACGTTGGCTCTCTTTTGAAAGGCCCCTTAGGAGTTCTTGCAGGGGAGCCGCCAGCTGGGCAAACTTTGGGATAAAGCGCCTGTAATAACTGGCAAATCCCAGGAAGCTTTTGATATCCCGTATGGTTGACGGGGTAGGCCAGTCATGGATAGCTGCAATCTTCTCTGGGTCTGGCTCAATTCCATGAGTTCTCACCACATGTCCCAGGTACATGACGCTAGGTTGTAGCAGGTTGCACTTGGATGGCTTGACCTTCAACCCATGTTGGGTCAGGATTTGGAAGACTTCAGCCAGATGGTGGAGGTGGTCTTCATAGGTCTTGGAGTAGATGATGATGTCGTCCAAGTATAGCAGGACGGTCTTGAAGTTTCGGTGACCCAAACATCTCTCCATCAGCCGTTGAAATGTGCCTGGGGCGTTGCATAGCCCGAACAGCATGTTGTTGAACTCAAACAGGCCTGTTGGGGTGGTGAAAGCCATCTTCTCTCTGTCTTCCGGCGCCTTGGCCACTTGCCAGTAGCCACTGGTCAGATCCAGGGTAGCTGACCGTACAGAGTTCTCTGGAGGTTTTTTCCTCATAGCGGAGACAGTCACATCCAATTGCGTCAACCGATTATTTTATGCAGGGTGTCCGCCAGATTAGGGACCTGTCCTGATAAGCCAGCAGCTTCTGTAGTCGCAGGAGTAGGTGATGTCGGCTGCGTTGGATGGCAGAGTCTTCTATTTCCACAGATTCAGGCTCTTTCTGCGGTCCAGTAGGAGGTTGATCCCCTAATATGTCAATGGCAATTTCCTTAAACTCAAGAAAAGAGGCCTGGGCATGTTGACAACTTTGATTTCCATCAACAAGTCCATTAATGAATTGTTCCCTAAGGGTTTGGTCAGAGGTTTATGGGATCAAGATGGGTTATGGCCTTCCATGTCTCCTATAGGGAGAGGGCAAAGTCTCGGAGGGACTCTTGGGGCTTCTGTCTTTTCCCAAAAAATTGCTGCTTCAGCTCTGAGGCAGTACACTTGTCAAAGGTGTTGCGCAGCCTATCGAGAATTTGGACCACATTCTGGCGCTGTTCTCGGGGCCAAGACTTGACTTCCCGGAGAGCGGGTCCTTTCAACTGCCCGGTTAGGATGCCCACTTTCTGTTCCTCTGTGAGCGGGTACAGGGCGAAGGTGGCTAACAACTTGTCTCTGAATTCAGGGAGAGTGTGTAATTCTCCCTCGTAGTGGGGTAACCAGGGGGCCCCCAGATAGTAGGGCATAGTCAGAGGCATCATGGTGGGGGTCTCAGGGACACTGGCTGTAACAGGGCTGAATTGACTCTCAGGCGGGCTTAACATGCTTCGGTACCCTGAGGAGGGACCAGGGGATGGGACCTGCTCCAGTCCCGTATCTTCGTTCTGGGCGGACATGACTGGCCTAGCTGAGGGAAGTCTGCAGGGTTACACAATGTCCGATGCTATGGGCGATGGCTAGAATGGGACGTGGGCACCTTAAGACACAGTCACTATTCCCTGGGAGGTGAGCCAATAACCTAGCGTCGGAAACAATCTCTACCCCCCTTTAACTTCCCCAGCTGTACTCAGCCGCGGTGACAGGACAGCTCCGGTGCACCAAGGACTCCGTTCCCGATGTCCGGCAGGTAGCAGTGGCTCGGTGATGCGTAGCAGTGCTCTCCTCCAGTCGCAGGACACGCGCGCCGGAACTCCGGATGTGGCGCACGCTGCTGGCAGGCTTCAGGCGCGGCCTGCGCCAAAATCCAAGATGGCCGATTAACCCTCTTCGTCGCCGGCCGCACACGCTCCAGCTCCTCCTCCACGGTACTTTGCGCCACTCACGCAGGGGGTGGAGCCTGGTGACGACTCTGGAGTTCCCGCCAGTGAGGATTTGGTGGGCTGGAATTCCGTGCTACGCCACACCCCTCCGAGGTAAACGCTTCAGGCGCGGCAGCGCCGGATGTAGCAGGACTGACAAAGTTCTTTGCAGGGTTTAACCTCTTAAGTGCTGGAGCTCGACAGCATGGGACAACAATAACACAGTTCAATGTGAAATGCACACAATCACTTGGGCCTAAACCCGAAGGGCAGCAGGGTTAGGCAGCACAGTCTTTGTAATAAAGGACTATAGTGCCAGAATAAGGCACAGAAGTATAAATCCTGTTCGTGACGCCACTTGCAACATCCCCCACCAGGGCCTAGGCTTTTCTTGGGGCCTGGAGACAGCCGGGGCACGCAGTACCTGAGTGGCTGGCGGTTGCGGCCTAGGCACGCTAGTGTCACGGTGCTTGGTATGGGGAACCGGAGGGCTGTCCTACAGCCTGGCAGGTCTCCAGCAGGGTGGTGTTGGCAAAAAATGATGAGAGAGATGCTGCTATAGCGGTTCTCCTTGGGGCAACCCTTTGGTGTCTAGAGTAGGAGTCTCTGTGTGGTGGACAGGGTGCCTGTGATGGTGACAGTCGTAGTAGCAGGGACCATACTGAGCTCTCCTGCTCTGGTCTGGTGTGCTGGCTGCACTGACTCTTCTCAGTCTGTTCAGACTCCTTGGTCTGACTGAGCTCTTCCTCTGAACTCTTCTAAATCTCACTGAGCTCTAGAACTTTCCTGACCAGGGGTTTTGTTACTCCCACTGGTCAGGTGGTGGTTATTCCTACAATTGCATCCCAGCTCACAGATACAATATATAACACATGTGATTGGTTGCTGGACTTACATCACATAAAACAATTAACTCCTGCCTTACCAGGCAGACTCTACCGCTGCAGTGTTCCCCTGTGTTATGTAGTGACATGCTGTGGGGCTGATCAGACCCTTCACAGGCTGCAAGCTACATGGTGGGACGTATTCGCAACAACCCCTTTGCATTGCATCGGCAGGGGTGTTGCACTATCTAGGGAGCCAAAACCTGGTCTGGAAGACCTGGCTGCTGCAGTTTGGAGTGTAGGGCTTGGTCCCTACCCTGCTCAGCCACTCTAGGTGTTTGAGGTGATTGGGGCTAATCACCAGCAGCTCTGAGATGTTGCTTTAAAAAGTCAGAAGCTGCACAAGAGGGGCAGCTCTCTCTGCTCCTTGGAAAACCCTATATGTGAGTTGCCAATTGCTGTATGCTGTGGTTGGGAAGCTGTACAGTAGGTACAGTTTCTTGGTAGTGAGGAACTACTGTATTGTATAGTTAGTGGCCAGACGGCCTCGGATTTTATTTCTGTATTGTTTTTGTTTTGCCGTTTTTCCTGCTTGAAGTTAATAAAACTGGTTGAGGCCAGTTGCACCCAACTTGTCTGGAGTGGACTGTGACTGCGTTGTGCCAAAAAGTGCTCATCTATCCCAGGAGACGACGATCCCAAAGCTAGCCTCGTTACAAAAGGTGGAGGCTGCGCTGGCACAAGTTGATTGTCGTGGGTTAAGTCTGCTGCTATTGCAAAATCCAACTCTGCAGACATGGAGGACATTATTAAACAGCTGATGCAGACTAACATTCAGCTGCAACAAGCCTATGCACAGCAGCAACAAGCCAATGCACAGCAACAAGAGGCCAATGCACAGCAGCAAGTGACAAATGCACAGCAGTATGAGGCCTTCAGAGAACAGCAGGTGATAAACAAAGAGCTGATGGAACAGATTAAAGTGCTGTCTGAAAGACCTCAAGTTCAGGCCCAAAGTGTCTCTTTTAGTAAAAAAGTGCAAGCCTCTCTGCAAAAAGTGACCCCTGAGGATGATGTGGGAGAATCTTCCAGCCGACCAGTGGGCAGATGTCGTGGCTCCATTCCTCCTACTTTGATTTAAGTGAGGTACATACCTGGACATTTCAGTTGGATAAACCAGTAAGGTCTCAAATGTATGACCTGTTTCATCTGGCTAAAAAGTGGCTGCAGCCTGAGTTCGCTTCAGCATTACAAGTCGTGGAAAAAGTGGTCCTGGACAGGTTTATTAGAGACTTACCAGTTCGGATTCAACGCTGTGTGGGACAAACAGAGCTCAAAGATGTGGATCAGCTAGTGGCGCTTGTGGAACGATATGTAAATACAGAGGACTATCTACGTGATGTCTCTTCTTTCCAGGCAACCCCAAGGAACCAAAAGACCTCTGAACTTGGTAAGATTGTTCCTAATGTTAAGGGGGTAAAACAAGCCAAGAAAGTAGTAACTGGGACTGACTTTGTAGCTAGGCCTTCAAGCCCAGCTAGTCCTAAGTGGACAATAAGTGGAAAGAACATTGTTTGTTGGCGGTGTCAAGGACTGGGTCATGTGGCTGCCAACTGTCCCCTTGTGGATGAGCCTATGGAGTGTGATAGTGGGCGGAGAAAATCCTTGTTTGCTAGACCCGCCTACTCTGCCTCATTTTCTCCAAATGTAGAGCGACAAACTTGCCACATGGTTCTTCGAGGACATTTGGTTGATGCTTTGCTGGACTCGGGTAGTTTGGTGACTCTTATCAATGCCAGCTTGGTGGACACTAACAAACTGCAAAACAAGCAGATGGGTGTCATCTGTGTACATGGGGATACCAGAGAGTACCCCACTGCTATAGTATGAGTTGAAACTCCATGTGGGACAGTGAGCCATGAAGTAGGAGTTGTAAAGTCTTTAATGCATAATGTTATTGTGGGATGTGATTTTACATTGTTTTGGCAGCTGTGGGAAATGCTTAAGAGGGATGTTCCTAATGAAAATATGTCTTTTGTAGGCCCCATCCCACTAAGTGATCCTGACCCTGTGCAAGCTGTAGGGGTAACGCTGGGTGAAACGGAGGGTTTTCCCTCGGACGTATTTGCTGGAGATGTAGAGGAAAACACTGAAGAAATTGGTCTCCCTGATTTGCCAGTCTCCAGCGATAATTGTGGGACTGCCCAACTCAGGGATCCTACATTAACTAATGCACAGGAGGGTATAAAAGTAATAAATGGGGTACCCCAAGAACCTGGGGTAGATTAAATATTTCCCCATTTTGCAATGGAAAATAATTTGCTTTACAGAGTGGATGAGGTGGGTGGACATATTGTTGTGGTTCCAAAATCGCATTGTAGGAAGGCTATGGATCTAGTCCAATCACATGTGCTAGGTGGTCACTTAGTCTATGAGAAGATAAAAGACCGTATCTTGCAAAGGTTTTATTGGCCAGGGATGCATAAAGAGGTAAAAGAGTATTGTAACTCTTGCTCAAGGTGTCAGTTACACAACCCTGTACCAAATTTTAGGAGTCCCTTGGTGCCCCTGCCAATTATTGAAACTCCCTTTGAGAGGATTGCAATGGACCTGGTAGGTCCTTTGGTTAAGCCCGCTAGAGGTCACCAGCATATTCTTGTAGTTAAAAAAGGGGGGTATTTTTGATATACACTGGCGCAAAGATGTAGATGGGTTGGACAAAGTGCTTAAATAAGCAAAAAAAGGGAAAGGAAAAAACCTTCGCTGGTAAGGACAGTGTGCCTCTCCACTGCTACAAACACTACTTAAGTAAAAAACAAGGATACCTGCGCTGGCTATAAAATTAGGACTATTAGGTTCGGATAAACGCTATACCACTAACGGATCTACAATGATTTAAACATCAGTGTGCACGATGCACTAAGTGGCACCCCTCCTGTGTGGGAAGTTCGATTCCTTCTGTTTAGTGAGGTTTTGTCCCGTAGGTCTCGTAAATCTCATGTAGAGCAATAATCTTTTCGTGAGGTGTATTTCACTTCGGATAGCGTTTCCAAGCCAAGTAGTAATCCACAAAATGCAGATCAGCACGCGAGCCCCGGCCGGTGGCTTCGCTGGATCTGACTAACAAGGTACCGGTGACGTCACCCTAGGTACGGTCCGTCTGGTGAGACAAAGGGGTTTTCCACTGACGCGTTGTCGAGAGCTCCGGCTCTCTTCCTCAGGGTTGAATTCCTAATCTCACTGATGTGGGTAATCTTATAGGTACGGTGCCATTATTAGGGAGAGAGCTGTAATATAAAAATAATATAATAATAATAATATAAAAATGTGTATAAAAATAAAAATAAAAAGTATATATATATCAGTGTATTTCAATTGGGCAGTGGGTACCAGTGTAAATCTTCCACTTAAAATGCAAATAATTTGATCTCGCTGTTCAAACCATTAGGGATTAGCGTATCTAGCTCGAATATCCATCGGCTTTCTGCCTTTGACATACATTTAATATAATTGCCCCCTCTCCAGTTCTTTTTCACTTGTTCAATGCCAAATATTACACTTCCTTCGATTTTTCCATTGTGTTTGTCCTTACAATGGCGTGATAGTGGGTGGCCATCAAATTGTTTTTTTATATTCCGCAAATGTTCTTTTATCCTTATGTTAAGTTTTCTTTTTGTCCTTCCAATGTAACTTTTCCCACAGGGGCACTGTATGCAATATATGACTCCTTTTGTATTGCAGCTGATATGATGTTTAATTGGGAAGGAGTTGTTCTTATTTCCGAACATCTGTACTATAGATCTTGCTTTTATATTCTTACATACTGTACAGTGTCTGCACGGATAAAAACCTGGTTGTTTCAGAAAGTTGTTATTATATGTTCCAGAATTAGTTGTTGGTTTTTTCTTTTTATTTTGGACAGTTGGTGCTATCATGTTTCCCAGATTCTGTGCTTTCCTAAACACGAATTTTGTTTTTTTTGGAATGTGTTCACCAATGGTTTTATCCTGCTTAAGGATACGCCAATGTTTTTGGATGATTCGTTTGAACATAAAATGATCTTTTGAGAATTGTGTAATTATTGGGATACTCGCTATATCATCTTTTCCATTTTCTTTTGGAGGGCTTCCTTTTCTATCTCGCCCAGTGGCTAACAATGTGTCTCTAGGAATGTTAGCTATTTCAGTTCATACTAACCTGATAGGATCTAGCTCATATCCTTTTTGAATAAATTTATTCTCTAGATGGTCCGCTTCTTTCAGGAAATCATCCAATTCAGTGCAATTTCTCCGATGACGTAGAAATTGACTCTTGGGGATGTTGTCTAGCCATATGGGCAAATGACAGCTCTTTCTAAGGATCAAGCTATTGCTGTCAGTTGATTTATTGTATGTTTTAGTTTTAATTTTTCCTTTATCGACATAAATTGTTAGGTCCAGAAAGTGAATTTCTTCCTGGCTGTAGGTTGAAGTGAACTCCAAAAAGAAGGTGTTTGTATTTGCGTCCCTTAAGAATCTTTTTAAGGATTCTTCCCCTCCAGCCCAAATAAAGATGACATCATCGATAAACCTGCGCCATAGGACCAAGTTCGCACCGAGCCCGCCAGTAGGGTAGATATTTTCTTCCTCCCATCGCCCTACATATAAATTGGCGTAGCTCGGCGCGAACTTGGTCCCCATGGCTGTTCCCCATTTTTGTTTATAAAATTCTTCCTCATAGAGAAAGTAATTATGATGTAATATAAATAATATAGAATCGATTATGAAATTGATTTGGGACTCAGGTAGATCATTTGTTTTTTGTAAAAAATGCTTAACAGCCTCACAACCTTTAAGGTGTTCGATAACAGTATATAATGATGTGATGTCTAGTGTTCCCGAGCTATGCCAATTTATATGTAGGGCGATGGGAGGAAGAACATACAATAAACCAACTGACAGCAATAGCTTGATCCTTAGAAAGAGCTGTCATTTGCCCATATGGCTAGACAACATCCCCAAGAGTCAATTTCTACGTCATCGGAGAAATTGCACTGAATTGGATGATTTCCTGAAAGAAGCGGACCATCTAGAGAATAAATTTATTCAAAAAGGATATGAGCTAGATCCTATCAGGTTAGTACGAACTGAAATAGCTAACATTCCTAGAGACACATTGTTAGCCACTGGGCGAGATAGAAAAGGAAGCCCTCCAAAAGAAAATGGAAAAGATGATATAGCGAGTATCCCAATAATTACACAATTCTCGAAAGATCATTTTATGTTCAAACGAATAATCCAAAAACATTGGAGTATCCTTAAGCAGGATAAAACCATTGGTGAACACATTCCAAAAAAACCAAAATTCGTGTTTAGGAAAGCACAGAATCTGGGAAACATGATAGCACCAACTGTCCAAAATAAAAAGAAAAAACCAACAACTAATTCTGGAACATATAATAACAACTTTCTGAAACAACCAGGTTTTTATCCGTGCAGACACTGTACAGTATGTAAGAATATAAAAGCAAGATCTATAGTACAGATGTTCGGAAATAAGAACAACTCCTTCCCAATTAAACATCATATCAGCTGCAATACAAAAGGAGTCATATATTGCATACAGTGCCCCTGTGGGAAAAGTTACATTGGAAGGACAAAAAGAAAACTTAACATAAGGATAAAAGAACATTTGCGGAATATAAAAAAACAATTTGATGGCCACCCACTATCACGCCATTATAAGGACAAACACAATGGAAAAATCGAAGGAAGTGTAATATTTGGCATTGAACAAGTGAAAAAGAACTGGAGAGGGGGCAATTATATTAAATGTATGTCAAAGGCAGAAAGCCGATGGATATTCGAGCTAGATACGCTAATCCCTAATGGTTTGAACAGTGAGATCGAATTATTTGCATTTTAAGTGGAAGATTTACACTGGTACCCACTGCCCAATTGAAATACACTGATATATATATACTTTTTATTTTTATTTTTATACACATTTTTATATTATAGTTTATGACTATATATATATATATATATATATATATATATATATATATATATGTACTTTTTTAGGAAGACAACTAATTAATTAACTAAAACAGTGGTGGAAACAATGATTTTTTAATATTATGTTTTTAACAATAAATATATATATTTTTTTATAAATTAATAAAAATGTTTTGAGAATGGCACCTTATCTGGGTATAGCGATACAACAGAATTATAAAAAGATGCATTTTAAAACTAAACAGAATGAAACTATTTGTCCAGACCAACCACAAGAACTTGATCAGCTCTCTCCCTAATAATGGCACCGTACCTATAAGATTACCCGCATCAGTGAGATTAGGAATTCAACCCTGAGGAAGAGAGCCGGAGCTCTCGACAACGCGTCGGTGGAAAACCCTTTTGTCTCACCAGACGGACCGTACCTAGGGTGACGTCACCGGTACCTTGTTAGTCAGATCCAGCGAAGCCACCGGCCGGGGCTCGCGTGCTGATCTGCATTTTGTGGATTACTACTTGGCTTGGAAACGCTATCCGAAGTGAAATACACCTCACGAAAAGATTATTGCTCTACATGAGATTTACGAGACCTACAGGACAAAACCTCACTAAACGGAAGGAATCGAACTTCCCACACAGGAGGGGTGCCACTTACAGGTTAGTGCATCGTGCACACTGATGTTTAAATCATTGTAGATCCGTTAGTGGTATAGCGTTTATCCGAACCTAATAGTCCTAATTTTATAGCCAGCGCAGGTATCCATATTCTTGTAGTTGTTGATTATGCTACACGCTATCCAGAAGCAATCCCACTAAGAAAGACTTCAGCAAAAATGATTGCAAAAGAATTGTTTCATATGTTTACACATACAGGGATACCTAAAGAAATACTTACAGATCAGGGGACACCATTTATTTCCAAAGTCACCAAGGAGTTGTGAAACTGTTGAAAATAACTCACTTGCGTACATCAGTTTACCATCCCCAAACCGATGGTTTAGTAGAGAGGTTCAATAAGACCTTAAAGGGAATGCTTAAAAAGGTTTTCGCACAGGATGGTAAGGATTGGGATTGTCTTCTCCCTTATCTCATGTTTGCTGTGAGGGAGATACCACAATCCTCTACAGGCTTCTCCCCATTTGAGTTGGTGTAAGGGAGACAGCCCAGAGGTCTTTTGGATATTGACAAAGAGACTTGGGAGCATGAGGCCACCCCCTACAAAAGTGTAATTGAGCACATAGCCCAGATGCAAGACAGAATGGAGAAAATAATGCCCCTGGTTAAAGAACACTTACAGAAAGCCCAAGAGAACCAATCCCGAGTATATAACAGGTCTGCCAGAGTTAGGACTTTTAATCCCGGTGATAGGGTCTTGTTTCTCGTTCCTACAGTGGAAAGCAAATTTCTAGCTAAGTGGCAAGGGCCCTATGAAATTGTAGAAAAAGTGGGAGAGGTAAATTATCGTGTGCACCAGCCAGGAAAACATAAGCCCTACTAGATTTATCATGTAAATATAATTAAGCCCTGGAAAGAACGGGAGGTATTGGTAGCAATTGGTTAACAATACCGGTAAAAAGGAGGGTGTTCCACGGGTACCAGAAGTTAAAATTCCTGACACTTTATCATGTGCTCAAATCCAAGAAGTAAAGGAGTTTGTAGAAAGCAATAGGGATGTGTTTTCTGACTTGCCAGGAAAAACAAATGTTATTAAACATGACATCATAACAGAGCCAGGGGTCAGAGTGAACCAAAAGCCCTACAGGGTACCTGAGGCCAGACGTAAGGCGATTGCAGATGAAGTGCAAATGATGCTCAAACTGGGAGTTATAGAGGAATCACACAGTGACTGGTCTAGTCCTATAGTCCTTATCCCAAAACCTGATGGTACCCTGCGTTTCTGCAATGATTTTAGGAAATTGAATGCAGTATCAAAGTTTGATGCATATCCCATGCCTCGAGTAGACAAGTTAATTGATAGGTTGGGTAACGCCAGGTATTTCACTACTTTAGACCTTACAAAAGGTTACTGGCAAGTACCATTGACAGAGCAGGCTAAAGAGAAAACGGCCTTTAGCACTCCTGATGGCCATTTCCAGTATGTGGTTCTTCCATTTGGGTTGCATGGGGCTCCAGCCACATTCCAGAGGCTGATGGACTGAATTTTATGTCCGCACAGAAAATATGCAGCTGCCTATCTAGATGATGTCATCATACATAGTTTAGATTGGGAGAGTCATCTACCAAGGGTTCAAGCTGTACTGAATTCTATCAGGGAAGCAGGTTTGACAGCCAATCCAAAGAAATGTGCCCCTGGACAGGAAGAGTCTAGATACCTGGGGTACACTATAGGGCGAGGTGTTATCAAGCCCCAAATAAACAAGATTGAGGCCATACAAAACTGGCCCAGGCCTGTAAATAAAAAACAAGTAAGGGCATTTCTGGGTTTAACTAGCTACTAGAGGAGGTTTATTGAAAATTTTGCAACTATTGCTGCCCCTTTAACCAACCTTACGAAAGGCAAAGACTCGGTCATGGTCAAATGGACCACTGAAACTGAGCAGGCTTTCCAGCGCCTAAAACAGGCTCTTTGTGCCCAGCCAGTCTTAAAAACACCAGACTTTACCAAAGAATTTGTTGTACAAACAGACGCTTCTGATGTTGGTGTAGGTGCTGTGTTGTCACAAGTTAGGGGAGACGAAGATCATCCCATGGTCTACCTGAGTAGGAAATTGAATGACCATGAAAGGAAGTATGCCATTGTAGAGAAAGAATGCTTGGCAATTAAGTGGGCATTGGAAGCGCTCAGGTACTACTTGATAGGCATTGCATTTAAACTTGTCACTGACCATGCCCCACTGAAGTGGATGCGTCAAAACCGTGAGAAGAACAGGCGAGTAACACGGTTTATGTCTCTACAGAACTTTAGTTTTGTAGTGGAACACAGACCAGGACGGCAGATGGGTAATGCAGATGCCCTCTCAAGGGTCTACTGCTCATTGGCACAGAGTGTTCCGGCCCCGAGGCCGAAACAGAGGGGGAGGATATGTGACAGGACCAATGGAAAAGTGTTAAATGGTGTGTATGTTTCCCCTAGGTTTCTGTCCTACACTATCTAGGGAGCCAAAACCTGGTCTGGAAGACCTGGCTGCTGCAGTTTGGAGTGTAGGGCTTGGTTAGTGGCCAGACGGCCTAGGATTTTATTTCTGTATTGTTTTTGTTTTGCCGTTTTTCCTGCTTGAAGTTAATAAAACTGGTTGCGGCCAGTTGCACCCAACTTGTCTGGAGTGGACTGTGACTGTGCCAAAAAGTGCTTGTCTATCCCAGGAGACGGCGATTCCAGAGCTAATCCTGTTACAGTATATATACTGTATATACTGGATGTGTGTGTATATATGCTGTATATCTGTGCGTATGTGCTGTGTATACTGGATGTGTGTGTATATATGCTGTATATCTGTGCGTATGTGCTGTATATACTGGATGTGTGTGTATATATGCTGTATGTCTGTGTGTATGTGCTGTATATACTGGATATGTGTTTATATATGCTGTATATCTGTGCGTATGTGCTGTATATACTGGATGTGTGTGTATATATGCTGTATATCTGTGCGTATGTTTTGTATATACTGGATGTGTGTGTATATATGCTGTATATCTGTGCGTATGTGCTGTATATACTGGATGTGTGTGTATATATGCTGTATATCTGTGCGTATGTGCTGTATATATTGGATGCGTGTGTATATATGCTGTAAAGCTGTGCGTATGTGTTTTGGTATTTTAAATTTCTGTTTTTTAATATTGCTACATAAGTTCACTGTTAAGGGGCCCACTGAGGCTCTATCGCCCATGGGCCCACTGAAACCTGGAGCCGGCCCTGTGTTGTCCCTTAGAAATGACATAGCTTCCTCGGATCACTCTGCTGGAGAGATTGCACAAAGAAACAAATTGTTTTTGTATATGAAATGTCCGGGAGTTACTGCAGATCCCACAGCGGTTCTGTGGTAATGAATGCTGAAGCCATGTGGTCAGGCAGGGCTCAATAACCCACTGCTGCCAGAGTGTTAGGTGGCCATATCCGAGGAAGCTATCTAGTTTCTAAGAGACAACAAGACTACATTTATGAGAAATTATCTTCACACAGGAACATTTTTGTTATTAACATCCAATTGAAGAAATGTTTACATAAGGCAAATTAATTTAATTAAATGTAAATGCCCTGATGGGAATACCTTTAAGTTAAAGACACTGGGTGCCATTTTATCTAGCGTCTTTTCTATGTGACATTATACTGTAATTGACTGTGGTGTTTTTAGGGATTCAGTTTGAGATGTACAGCCAAGAGCTGAAGACGTCTTGAGTTGAATCTCACAGAGAGAAGTCACAGCCAAAGGAATTATCAAAGTTGTGTAACTGATGGAGAAGAATTGTCATCTAAAAGGAGCCACCAAGATGAAGACCAGGACAGATCAGAGGTAGAAGGTCGGAGCTACATCTGGCTGTGCATACAATCGTTCTGGCAGAATGTACTATCTATAGAGGGTTTTGGTTGTATATACTGTTAGGGGTTTCTGTCAGTATATGTCTGTATCACTGATTGAATAGTAAAGTGTGAAACAGCACCAGTGTGTGTAGTGCTAGTGATCTGGTAGCGCTGTGTGAGTATGTTATCAATTGTTATTAATGTCATGGGCATATTCAGATCAGGTTGTAGAATCTTTTTAAAGATTTCCCTGCAATTTCAATGAGAAATGGATCGGAAGTAGGGTACCGAGGGATGGGGTGGTAGCTTTTAAATTTTCGCCTCTGGTTACCAGTTCTGATTATTGTGTGGCTCCTTTATTTTTTTTGTCTGTATATGTGCCCCATGATCGGTCAACCTCAGCAGAATAAGATGGTGCTGTGTATGATATATATTTATATATATATAAGATTTAGAATTGTTATTGTTTGGCTGTTGTGGACTTTGCTTCCTGGTCATCCTTAGTTATAGCTGGTATTCAAGGTATGGTTTATTATTAACTATATTCCTTCCTTAATACTTGGTTACTGCAGACACTGTCTGAGCTTCTTTCAAGACCAGTAGCTGCAGAAGTGACAATACTCTAGTCCTGCCCCGCTACTAAGCCTGCTGGTGCTATGCTCCATTTCAAACCTAGGCTTTATCGTTACATTGTCTGGATACTAACCACAATTCACCATCTGAAAATGTTATTGTTTATTTGATGACTTCCAGAACATGCCATTGATGTATCCTGTTTTGCAATATTTAAATTATATTTTACAGAGTTCCCTATAACTTTTATAGATGTACCAACTCACATGAAACATCATGTGCCTGCCGTCACAAGCTACATTTTCCTGCCAAATTTCTTCAATGCAGAACCTGTTAATCCACTAAAGTGCCTTGTCTACTCTTGAAATACTTTATAACCAGACAAGAAAAGTGTAAGGACTACTTGTTATATAACAAACAAGTAAACCAGGAGGATAATGCACAGCTTCACCAAGTAGCAATGAAGGTCTGTCCAGGACTTTACCATTTCTTTGTCTAATAACTACCTTTCAAACTCTTATTTCAGTGCAAACAAACAGAGTGACATGTTAAAAATACCGACTCAATATATAGTTTTTGGAAAAATATCAAATATCTTTATTTAAATTCATACTACAGACAAGTTAAAAACATTTAAAAGCACCAACATGTGCAAATTCATGTCCTATGTAATCAGTCAGATATGTGCAAGTAAAATAAGCAGTGGTGGCTGTAAAACCCTCTCCCCTGTTATGCCCACACGATGTAATCAATTTCCTAGTATAATATAAAGCATAAATAAATACAGTCAAAGCTCTATATGCTGTGAAATGGCTAAATAAATGTAAAGATATCACCGGGATGATATCGGGATGATTTAAAATATAAAATATGCATATAAAAAATTCTATGTAGATCATAAAATATATATGAATGCATATATATATATATATATATATATATATATATATATATATATATATATATAAATACACATTGGGGCTTATTTACAAAGGGTCTACTGAACGCACTTTTGTTGGATTTTAGAAATTTTTGGGATTTGCACTGCTGTGACAGGTATTTAGAAGGGGATTGGATTCTGGTGCAATCGCGCCGGCTTTCATGCGACAGAAATCGGGAGGGGGGGGGGGGCGAATGGGGGAGTGCCATCGGACGTTCTGAACTCCGGTGGACCTGATCGGAGAAGCGACACATGCATGATCGTCGGACACTCCGTATTTCAGAAACTCCGTCGAAATTTGGTGGATTTTGGTGCAATCGCGCAGGCTTTCATGCGACAGAAATGGGGGGGGGGGCGTCGGACGTTCTGACTGATTCGAACTGATCGGGGAAGCGACACATGCATGATCGTTGGACACTCCGTATTTTAGAAACTTCGTCAACCATGTAAGTAAGTTTTCAATGAAGGAAAATTTTTTACCCTTTACTTTACAATTTTACTCAGTTTTATTGCTGTTTTTATAGCTCCTATCACTCAGTGATGATCAGTGTAAGATTCCAGGGTGTGGGAGGGGACTCTCTATGCAGACACATTATGATCCATCTAGTTCTTTGAGCTGACAATGGGTTGATATTATCAGGGTAGAGGTTTATATACACTTTCATTTAGCTTTTGGGGGAAGCGGCAAAATATTTATATACACTTTCATTACCTCCCTGTGGGAGGCGGAAAAAATATGGGACCATAATGTGGACGAGTCGGGTGACCATAACCGTCCAAATCGCCCACATGAAAAATCAATTACACCTGTATCTTTAAGATAGAGGCGTGAATTATGTGCTGAGAGGCGCAAATCCCTCAGTCTGTGTCGCTCTGTTGCTGTGGAGGAGTCAGGCAGCATGGGATAACGTCACACTGCCTGTGTCCCTGCACAAAGCACAAGGTAGCAGAAGAGCCGGGAAGATGAAGAGGATACGAGTGGTGGTTGGGGAGTGTGACTGGAGTTGAGTAATTGCTTTATTATTTTTAGAAAAAGCGGGGCTGTATATAATAGAAAAAGGGTGGTCTGTATATAATAGAAAAAGAGGTCTACATATAATAGAAAAATGGGGGCCTGCATATTATGCAAAAAGGGGGCAGTATATAATAGAAATAGGGGGCTGTATAAAATATAAGGGGGCTGTATATAACAGAAAAGGGGGACTGTATACAATAAAAAAGGAGGGCTGCATATAATAGAAAAATGGGGCTGTTTATAATAGAAAAAGGGGCTGTACATAATAGAAAAAGGGGATGTATATAATAGAAAATAGGGGGGAGCTGCATGTAATAGAAAAAGGGGGCTATATATAAAAGAAAAAATGGGGACTGTATATAATAGAAAAAGGGGGCTGCATCTAATATAAGGGGACTACATATTAAATAATAAGGGTGCTGTATATTATAGAATAAGGGGGGGTGTATATTAGATAATGAGGGGCTATATATAAGGGGGCTCCATATTTTAGAAGGGGGGCTGTATATAATATGAGGGGGCTGTAGATGATAGATTACAGGGGTTGTATATGATATAAAAAAGGGGGCTGTATATAATATAATAATGGGGGCTGTATATAATATAATAATGGAGGCTGTATATAATATAAGGGGCAGCATATTATATAATAAGGTGGGGCTGTATATCATATAATTAGAGGTATACATATCATTTCAGGGGGGCTGCATATTTTATAATAAGATGAGCTGTATATTATATAATGGGGCTGCATATTATATAATAAGGAGGGCTGTATATTATATAATAAAGGGGGTATATATTATATAATATGGGAGATGAGCTGGACATTATATAACCCAGGGATGGCTGTTTTTTATAATTTAACCATAATTTAACTACATATTATATAATCAGGTTGGGCTGTATAGAATATAATTAGAGCATAGAGCATTATATCAATGAGGGAGGGGCTGTATATAATATAAATATATGTATGTAAAAAATAAATCTATGTATTTTAAAGGAAGGGGGATTTATATGGGGTACTGTATGTAATTTAAGTGAGTGGGGGCTGCATATAGGGGCACAATTTAAATAACATTTTGGGGGTAAATCCTTATATAGGGGTCTGTATATAGTTAAGAGGACCTGTCACCCTAAAAAAACTCACCAGGAGCTGCTTATAAATGCTAAATACTATAGACATTCCGGGTTATGTGTTTTACCATACATACATGACTTCGGTGTCTCCAGTATATATTAATAATTACATGTAAAACCTGTAGCTATTTATATCCCATTCACACGTGGATTTGTGCCCTGCGCTTGTATTGGAGGAGTAGATATATAGAAGCTATTATGCACGGGTCTCTATATGTACATGTACATGGTCAGGTACTGTATTTGACTCCTGCTTCAGGATATCTCCAGGAACTGGTGTAGTGTTAGAATATATTGTACTGGGGATCCAGGAGGGGGAGGAAAGGAGGCCTCTGTGTGAAGTTGCTCTCTATGTATATTGTATTGTATTTTATGTACTGTAGTTACTTTGTCACATGTATGTCATTAGTAAATTAGTAAATTTATATATATTAGTATCTACAAGGGTTGTATGTTACTCCTGTGATGTATGAAGGACATACTTCAAATATCAGACTTGGTCCTACAGCCATAAAATGGCTTAGTCCCGAAGGGACCCTAATTCCCTAGATTGCAAATAAAAATAATCAAACATAATTAGAAACACATATCCTCCATCTCTGAAACACCCAATGTATACAAAAATGATTGTCTTATGTGGTGAAGAAAAAGGTTAAATGTCCACTTTTTTGTTACATATACAAATAGCAATGAAAGGGACATTCAGTATCCAAAATGGAATGGAAGTAAACATCTGCTGGTCCTGCAAAAAATTACACAGCACTGTATACTAAATTATAAAAAATATGTAAAAAACAAGGTTACAAAAGAATTCCTGCAGAATTCAAGGTTTCTAAGAGCACAGTGGCCTCCATAATCCTTAAATGAAAGAAGTTTGGGATCATCACAACTCTTCCTCGACCTGGCCATCCAGCCAAACTTGGGAGAAGAGCCTAGCTCACTGTGGCCGAGGTCCAGAGATGCAGTAAGGAGATGGGAGAAAGTTCAACAATGTCAACTATCACTACAGCCCACCACCCGTTGGTTTATTTGCAAAGAATGCCAACGGAAGCCACTCCTGAAAATGAGGAAAAGGGTGAGCGCACACCAATGATTAGGATTCTGTCACTGGTGCCCCCGCGACCCACATCCCGGGTCACAGGCACACCCATGCCTCGCTCCGGTCCTCAGCTCCCCTCCAAACTTCCTTACCTCTCCATGCTCCTGCTCTGAATCCAGCAACCCGGCGTGCACCCCCGCCTCTTCCCCCGACCATGCAGAGCCCCAGTAGCTTATTTAGTCAGTGTAACAGTGCCCCAATTAGCCAATACATTTTCCCTAGTAGCCTGTTGTAAAAGCGCCCCCAGTAACCAGTGGTAACAGTGCCCTCGATACTCAGTAACAAGGTCCCCAGTCGCCACTAGTACCAATGCCCCCACTAGCCAGTATAATGCCAGTAGTAATATTGCTCAAATAGCAATAATGCTCCCAGTAGCCAGTAGCTATAATTCTCCCAGTACTAATAATGCCCTCAGTAGTGAGTAGTAATACCTGCAGTAGCCAGTAGTAATGCCTCCAGTAGCCAGTAGCTATAATTCCCCCAGTAGTAATAATGCCCTCAGTAGTGAGTAGTAATGCCTGCAGTAGCCAGTAGTAATGCCCCCAGTAGCCAGTAGTAATGCCCCCAGTATAATAATGCCCTCATTAGCCAGTAGTATTGCCCCCAGTGGCCAGTAGTAATGCCCCCAGTAACCAGTAATAATGTCCCCAGTATACTAATGCCCTCAATAGTAATGCCCCTAGTAACCAGCAGTGATGCCTGCAGTAGCCAATGATAATGCCCCCCGAAGCCAGTAGTAATGCCCCCAGTATCCATTAATAATAATAATAATAATATTTATTTATTTAGCGCCATCAAATTCCGTAGCGCTTTACAAATCGTAGGGGACATATACAAATATAATATTTCATTGCACAGAACAAACATATGGAACAATAGGAGTCACGGCCCTGCGCGCAAGTGCTTACAGACTATGAGGATGACAGTGTGGCACAAGAGGTAAAAGAGCTTGTATAATGGTTCAGCCATTCTTTATTAGGGAACAACATAAAATAATTTAATAAATAATTTAATAAATAAAAATTCTGCCGCTTGAACCCCATTAGCCAGTAGTAATACTCCCATTAGTAAAAATTCCCGAAGTACTCAACCAGGGAGGTGGCACACGTTTTACGGGAGGGGTTTCACATCCCGTGTGAACTGGAGGTTGAGGTGCCGGAGCGGCGTACCGTATATACTCGAGTATAAGCCAACCCGAGTATAAGCCGAGACCCCTAATTTTACCATCAAAACAGGGAAAACCTATTGACTCGAGTATAAGCCGAGGGTGAGAAATGCATTGGTCACAGACCCCCCCAGTATGTAGCCAGACAGCCCCCTGTAGTATGCAGCACTGCCCCCTGTAGTATACAGCCTGCCCCCAGTAGTATACAGCTTGCCCCCAGTAGTATACAGCTTGCCCCCAGTAGTATACAGCCAGTCCCCAGTAGTATACAGCACTGCCCCCAGTAGTATACAGCTTGCCCCCAGTAGTATACAGCTTGCCCCTGTGAATGCAAATAAATTAATAAATGTAATGATTATGTGAACACAATTATTGCCTTGTGAAGGCTGTCTTAGGTCATTGACCTCTGATAAGAATAGACATTGTACAACTTTGTAAATGACAGCTGTAGCCGGACTCTGCAAGGACACTACCCCCATCACTAAAGACTATTTTTATATTTAGTTGCACATTCGAGCTTTATCATCAGCTTTATGTAAAGGACATATATGGCATCATGTGTTCTCTTATGTCATAAGTCACATGTTTATGTAGATTGTGAGGGGCAGTCCCAGGATTTCACTATATATAAAATAAAGTTTATTTGAATGCTCTGGGGGGGGGGGAAGGTGGATGGAGCACTAAGCAACAACGTGTTACCTGTCTCTGTCCCTACTCCCTACCCCCACCATCTCCTATGGGGGGGATGACTGTGTTCTCTCTGTATGTCTGTCAGTCTGTCTGTCTTACTCTCACACCCATAGATAACTTGCTGTTAGCCGCTGCAATGACACCCCCAGTAGTATACAGCCTGCCCCCAGTAGTATACAGCACTGCCCCCAGTAGTATACAGCACAGCCCAGCCTGCCCCCAGTAATATACAGCCTGCCCAGCATTAAAAAAAAACTTACATACTCACCCTCCAGTGGCCCCGCCGTGCAGCGCTGCTCCCCCGATGTCCGCGCGGGTCCTTTTCTGGTTTCCGCTCCTGTCTTCTTTCTTCTGCTGGGCGCCGCCATTGTTCTCCCCCGGCCGGCGCCTAGTATGACACGAAGCTATAGAAGACAGAAGACGGGCGCGGAAGCCAGAAGAGGACCCGTGCGGACATCGGGGAGCAGCGCTGCACGTCGGGGCCACCGGAGGGTGAGTATATAAGTTTATTATTTTTTAAATATATTTTAACTCGTGTATAATATGTATTGACTCGTGTATAAGCCGAGGGGACGTTTTTTAGCACATTTATTGTGCTGAAAAACTCGGCTTATACACGTGTATATACGGTAATTTGGTTCCCGCTTTAGCTCATCCGGAAGTGGTTAGGGACAATTTGTGGAAGGTAGTTGAATTGGCAGTTCAAGGCAGTTGCTGGGCCTTTTTAGGTTAGGGGTTGTTCCCTTAAAAATAAATTTTGCCTCATTCATCATGTGTCATACCTGGTGTTTTTTTCAGTTAATGAGGGGATAGCGGGGGTTTTGTTTTCAGTATTGTACATCGTACATCGTTTGATGCAGTATTGCTTTGGGTCATGATGGCTAAGATGTATGCTTTTCATCTGTTACCAGTGCATCGGGATAGTTTCCGATTCTTAGGCGGTAAATGGGAGGGTCAATATTTTGTGGATTTGTGTCTTCCAATGGGTTCTTCTATTTCATGTTTGTACTTTGAAATGTTCAGTAGCTTTATGGAATGGGTAGTGTGCAGGGAGGCTCTGGTGGATTCCGTGTTGCATTATTTGGAAGACTTCCAGGTTGGTTGAGCTGCCCGGGATGTGGGTGTGTGGACTGTTGCTACAAACAGCAAATTTGTTTGGTATTCCGCTCGCGCCCGAAAAGGGGCCAAATTGGTGGCTCCTAGTAGTAGGAGTTTGGGTGGCCTGTTGGTGCCAAATGTGGTAGCAACTAAGGGAGTGTTAGAATGTTGCATATGGCAATGCGCTTGGCAACTTGTCTGGAGAGGTATGCCTGTTGAGGTGTATTTTGGAGTTTATGGCTGGTCGACCAGCAGGAGTCGGTCAACTGTTAGTGCATGCAGTTTTGGTTTAGTGGCCAGCACATTCTCGTTCCTCTCTTTTCTGATTGGACTGCTACGGAGGCTGCTAGATGTTGGTTGTGGGATGAATTGATTAGGAGAATTGGGCGCTGGGAGTCAGAGCGCTTCAGAATGTACTTTTGCCCGCACTTCCTAGAGTAACAGGGGTGTGGGGACTGTTGGTTTGCTTGTTGGTTTGCTCTTGTCAACTGAGTCTCAGGTAGTTTAAAAAAAAAGAAAAAAGAAAGCGGGGGAAAACCTGTGTGTGTGTGTGTGTGTGTGTGTGTGTGTGTGTGTAAAAACACAGATTCGTTGGCTGGGGGTGCAGGGAATATTATGGTCTAAATTGCTTCAAGAGCTGCAGTACTACATGGGAATGGATAGACCACCTGATCTGGTAGTGATTAATGCAGGTGGAAATGAATATAAGGGTTAGATCCTCTTGGTCCCTGATGCGGGACATGAAATTGGATATACTACGGCTGTTAACTTCCTTCCCTGGTTTGCTGGTGGTCAGGTCCTCTATTCTAGCTAGGGCTAAGTGGCAGCAAGGAAGGTCGGTGTGTAGTTTAAATAGGGCCAGGGTTAAAGTGAACAAGACAGTAGACAGGTTTGTGGCCAGGAAGGGGGGCATTGTGGTGCGGCACCTGAAATTGGATAAGGGTCATGGTGTTTACTTGCGTGAGAATGACGTTCATCTGACCGATTTGAGTTTTTATCTATAGCGGCTGGGCATCCAAGAATTAGTGGAGGGAGTTGTTGGAGGTGTTGAGGTGTTGATGAACTGGCATGATGGGGGTGCCCAGCCCCCCGAGTTGGTTCTTTACAGAGAGATGGTGAATTCCTGGGAGCAAGGATCTCTGGAGGTGGAGAAGTCATTGGTCAGGCACAGATACCTCAAACAAGACTTTATCTTTTTACACAAGAGTTTATGGAAGTTCACTAGCAGTGAAGTAAATGCCCTCTAGAACCCCTTATAGGTAAATGTAAAATTTTATTAAATGTAATGTGACTTGCATTATTTATGAGAATATTTCTTTGATGTTATTGATAATATGCTTGTTGCACAATAAATGCAGGCCGCTGTGGCCTTTCCACCCAAGATTTGTTGTATGTCTCTTTATGGGTTTGAGGTTTTAAGGGTGGCGGGTATCATAGCGGTAAATTTTATGTCCCAGAGTCATGTTTGTGTTGCAAAATCTACAGAAACAAGTCGTGGTCAGAAGAAGTTGACATCGCTCTTAGACCTTTATTTGTCACCAGATTTCCAGCAAGTGCTTGTCACGGGTGCTCCCGAGATCCCTGTCTCGGATCGCGGGCGCATCCGTGCTCCTCCGTGTGCCCCCGCTGCAGCCCAGTCTCCTCACTCACCTCTCCTGGCTCCTGCTCTTCCCCGGACTGCCGTGCGCGCGGCTCCTGCCGAAAATTTAAAGGGCCAGCGCACCGCTAATTGGTGCACTGGCTGAACACCTCACCTTTAAGAATCCTGCCTCTTCCTGTGTCCCCTGCCGGATCTTTGTGCCTCATAGCCTTAGAGAAAGCTTCCAAGCGAGTATTCCTGCGTTCCTGTGTATTCCTGCGTTCCTGTGTATTCCTGCGTTCCTGTATATTCCTGCGTTCCTGTGTATTCCTGCGTTCCTGTGTGTTCCCGTGTGGCCGTGTTACCCGAGTTCCTCCGTGTTGCTGTGTTCCGTGTGCCTGTGTTCCCGTTCCCACCTGCCTGGACCTCCTGTTGCTGACCCCGAACTTGGACTTGACGTTGCATCTCTGCCACCTGCCCTGACCCTGTGCCTGAACCTGAGTACGAGATTGTCATCCGCTAAGGTACCTCGACCTCGGCTGCCACCGTGGGCTAGTCACGCCTGGGAACGACCTAGTGGTATCCTGCCGCAGCAAGTCCAACCCGCTTTGCGGCGGGCTCTGATGAATACCAGGTGCCGCTGGGTTCCGGTTCCGGGTGTTGGCTAGTTCCAGAGGATCCACTGATCCTAACAGTGCTTGTATTACCCTCTGCTGCTGCATCTCCTCTGTGCTGTGATTTTTTATTTCTCTTATGAGGGAGAGCTGCACTAGAACTTTTGTAATTCAATCTTTTTGGTTCTTCTGCAGAATTTATGGGGTGTTATAGAACTGTCTTGGTCTTTAAATGAAAACCTTTAGATCTATAACTAAATAATCTATACAGGTAGATAAGTGAAAAATTTTATTACCGTATTTTTCGGACTATAAGACGCACAAAAAATCCTTTCATTTTCTCAGAAATCAAAGGTGCGCCTTACAGTCCAGTGTGAATTATATATGAACCATCCTGACAGACAACAGCTGCCTTGAACAGTGCACAGGTCTGCCACCTGCTGGTCATTCATCCTTATAATCAGGTGCGCCTTATAATCCAGTGCGCCTTATATATGAACCTAGACGTTTTAGCAGGCATTTATTGATGGTGCGCCTTATACTCCGGTGCGCCTTATACTCCGAAAAATACTGTAAAAAATACTGTAATTGAGGTTATAAAGTTGAAAATTCGAAATTAAATCAGAATTTTTAGTTCTCCCTCCTTAAAAAAAGGGAACCTGTTTGGAATAAACATTCCTATTAAGGTTTGTCTGGACTGATTTGGCAACTTCTGTGCAGCGCAGCGTAATCTGTGTGTGCTATATAAATAAAGGAATTATATTATGTCTGCTTATCATCTGCAGGGGCCACATTTGGAGGGGCTTGCACAAACATTGGGGCACATTTACTTACCTGTCCGAGGAGTTCACCCGAAGTGCATTGTTCTGACGATAATGCACTCGGGCGCGCTTCGCTAAGTTCATGCGCCCCATATCCTGCATCTGTCGTTTCCCCGCTCAGGTCCGCCGGAGGTCACCTTCTTCCTGGTGCATGACTTGCAATAAAATTTTAAAGTTAAATCCCGCGGATCCATCGGATCGTCAGACGACCCGTCCCCCGATTCTGGCGCATGAAAGCCGCCGCGATTGCACCAAAATCCGATTGTGTGCGACACAATCTCCTTCTAAATATCTGTCCCAGCCATGCAATCTCCGTAAACGCCAGGAAGTCCAACAGAAATGCGATCCGCAGACCCTTAGTAAATAAGCCCTATTATGTGCAAGCCCCTATGCTACACATTATTTGAGGATACACTGCTGACTACATCTGGATTGGTAATGGGGGGCTGCTCTGCTACTTTGCAATGTTACATATGAATTAATGGGCGTACTGCTTAGGTGAATGTAATAATGAAAAGGTGCTGGTGCTGTATATGAATTGGAACTGCCGCCTGTGTGCCTGTGTCTCCTCATGCATTCTCCCTCTCTTTCACGCCATCAGCTTCCCTCTCCTGTTTGCTTAATGCACATGACTCACCACACACTGCTGGGCAAATGTCTTAAAGGGGAGCTTCTGGTATATTCAACTTGCCTGCAGCATTGCAGTATTTTATCACCTTTTCACGCCCCTATACAGGTCATTTTCTTTTTATATATGCTGCTGTGCACTAATAAAGATTGTAAGTCTGATTTTTTTAATAGACTGGAGTGTGTGTCGTGGTTTCTGCTCTCATCCCGGTACTGGTAGCCATTTTCGTTATAGCAGTTAATTTGGAAATCATCTTACAACTGAGAAGGGCTGTTTGAGCTAGATAAAGATATTTAAAAATGGGGATTTAAGTCTATAGGAGAATTCCTTGTCATTGTTTGGGATAAAATAGAAGGTATAAAGAGAACAGTCCATGTCCCTAGGGTCTTGCAGTTAGCTTGGTGCCAGTCTACCTGAATAACCAGAAAAAGAAACTGAGATGGGGATACTCTACCATTGACCCTGTGCTCCTAGCAAAGATATAGCTAGGGGTTCAGTATAGGGCAATCTAGTGACTTATTGGAAACATCTCTGTACTCTTACACATGTCCTGTCGCTTCTGTCTGTCAGTGCCACTCTGACTTCTACCAGCACCATCTTGGATTTGTTAAAGAGAACCTGTCAGGTGGATTTGGGACACTAAACCGCCCACAGGGCCTTATGGGGTGTTTATACTGAGCTAGTTGTGAGTTTTACCTAGGACTGTCCGATGAGGCACAGCCCCAGAGTGCACGCTGCATACCTACAGTGCTTGTGCAGTGAAGCCAGGGCGCACTACTCCAGCCCCAGAGTGCACACTGCATACCTACAGTGCTTGTTCAGTGAAGCCAGGGCGCATTACTGCAGCCCCAGAGTGCACGCTGCATACCTACAGTGCTTGTGCAGTGAAGCCAGGGCGCATTACTTCAGCCCCAGAGTGCACGCTGCATACCTACACTGCTTGTGCAGTTTAGCCAGAGTGTACTACTCTGGCTTTACTTGCAGCATCACAAAGGTGATGAGAGCCCTGGACCAAGAGCAGCCACAAAGAGGGCAACACTAAACCACCAGGCCATAAAGGCCTGTGGGAGTTTAGTGTCCTGTATCCACCTGACTGGTTTCCTTTAAGTTTACAAAAATATATATTTAATGAAAGCAATAGTACTGAACTGTGCCCGTGTATATATGATAGGAGAAGTACTGCTGTTCTGTGCCCATATATAAAGGATAGGAGTAGTAGAACTGAGCTGTGCCCACAGTAGTAATAATAATAATATTTACAGATCATAATGGACATTTACAAATGAAATAGTACATTACAGAGTAGAAACATAGGAGTGAGGGGTTTGCATTCAAGAGCTTACAGTTTGCCAATTAAGCCTGCCTTATAGGTGTGTGGAGACTTATAGCCATTCATGCTAAGGGATTCTGGGAAATATGAAAATATGTTTTCAAGGGTGGGAAAAGGAAAACAATGCATCCTCTATCCACCTTGAAAGGCAGCTCCCCCTACACCAAGCATTACCCACAAGAAGCTCACTTACATGGTGTCGGACAAAGCCAAACCAGTACATCCACTCCAGAAGGAACAGACCCCCAACTGTACACAGCAGTGCATGGACCCAGCTAGACCTCCCCACCACAGTGCAGGGAACGGGCTTGGCTGAGTGAGAGGCTGGGCACCGACCAGGAATAGGAAGCAAGAGTTCTCCCAATGGAAAGCCCAACAACCAAGGCCTTAATTGGCAAACTCACAAGGAGTAATCCCAACCCCACAGGGCAGGATTATAGGGAGGGTGCACGGGGCGTGAGCCCCGGGGCCCCCACCACTTTGCCCTTAACGGGGGCAACATCCTCCCACCCAGCCAAACCAATATATAAAGAATATAATTAATAGTACTAAGCTGTGCCTACAGATACAAGATAGGTGTAGTAGTACTGAGCTGTGCCCATATATACAAGAAAGGAGTAGTAGTACTGAACTGTGCCTGTATATACAGGGTAAGAGTGGTAGTATTGAGCTGTGACCATATACACGGAATAAGAGTAATATTCCTGTGTTGTGTCCGTATATACAGGATAGGAGTAGCAGTGCAGATATATATATATATATATATATATATATATATATATATATATATATATACATACACAGTATTATTGCTCTGCTATACAGTATAGGAGTAGTAGTACTATGCTGTATACATATATACAGGATAGGGATAGGCGTAATGAGCTCATATATACAGGATAAGAAAAGTAGTTCAGTGCTCTGCCCATATACAAGATATGAGTAGTAGTACTGTGCTGTATAAATATATACAGGGGAGGAGTACTGTGTAGTAGTGCTGTAGTGTTGTTTAGGATATTTGTGGTACTGTTGTGCTATGATCTAGTGTAGGATAGGTGTAGAAGTAGTGGAGACAGAAACACATGTGCTCCGTCTCCCCTCAGCAGTGCTGCATGAGTATGACCTATCAATGACTTATCTCACAGGTCCTTAAAGGACATCTACCACCAGGATAAAGGGATTGTAAACCAAGTACACTGGCAGAATCCACTCTTCTTTAATTTTCCTATACTCTTGTTTTTAAGAAAAAAGGCTAAAAAAATATGCAAAAGGGGCTGAGGGGTACTAGTCTCCAGCTTGGAGCCCATCAGATTAATTTGCATAATTTAAAAAGACATTTTGTTGTAAAAACTAGGACATAAGAAGCTAAAAGAAGAGCAGATCCTACTAGAGTGAGCACACACCAGCATGTCATTGTGCTTTGTTTACAAGCCTTCATTCTGGTGGTAGATGTCCATTAAAGATCAATATTAATACAATTGTGTTGGGAACCAGCACACATGTATTACTATAGAGAGCAGAGTAGTGTTGCGATAGTCCATGCATTCAATTATGTGTCATAGGGACAAAGATAGAGCTGAAAGCTCCTCAGTAGGTCCCTCATAGTCCGGGGCCCCAGAGCAAGGGGTGCAGCTGCCATGAGACAAGTTGCGAATCTCACCTCAGGCGGCGTGCCTCAAGCTGCACAAGGGGGCGGTGTTGTGTTCCCCCTGCCGGCTGGCACATCACCCTGCTCCCGGCACATCCTCATTACTGCCAACACATCTACCCTCCCATCAGCTGGCACATCTACCCGCCGGCCGGAACAGCTATCCCACGGTTGGCCGGCACATCCTCCGTCCCGCCCGACGGCACATGCACCTGGCCGCCTGCTGGCACATCCTTCGCCCGACACATGCACCTGCTCGCCCCAGCCGTGGCCGTTGGCCAACACATCTACCTGCCTGCTGGCCGTAACAGCTACCCCCTGGCCGGCGCATCCTCCTTCCCGCCGGGTGGCACATCCCTATTATGGCCAGCACATCCGCTGGCACATCCACCCTCCAGCCAGCCGGCACATCCACCCTCCCGCCGGCCAGCACATGCACCTGCCTGCCCGAGCCCAAAGTGGCCCCAGCCCGGTGTGGCACGCTGTATGCATTTTATACTACATGGTGGCATGCTGTATGCATTTTATACTACATGGCGGCATGCTGTATGCATTTTATAGTACATGGTGGCACTCTGTATGCATTTTATACTACATGGTGGCACACTGTATGCATTTTATAGTACATGGTTCACCCCTGACCAGAGCCACCCTCCTCTCCCCCTCATGTAGCTATGCCTTTGGTTTCTAGCCTTTAGCCAGGGCTTTCCTGAGCATAGAGTACGTTTTCTGTCAGGGAGAAGATTTTAGAAGCTTTGCTATGCTTTGATTGTATTGCTTTGTACCTGAATTTCTTTGGTAATGAGGTTAACTGTTCACTGCGGACACTGAATCTTTGCATTTTGGGGTAGACCATTGGAGTGCATCACGCTTTACCATCCATTTGGATGGTGTCTGGCAGACCCAGCATAGTGTTGGGGCCATCTCTAATCAGGGCACTCCATTGGCAGGGAGTCATGAGATGATTCAGAATGATGACGGTAAAGGCATAAAAAAGCATAGCATTGGCTATTGGAACCTGTCACTAGCTAAAGATCACATTCCTAGTGACAGGTGCGCTTGAATGTCCCGTAGGCTAGGGAGGACAAGCACATACAGCAGGTGGAGCACCCAAGAATTTTGAAATGAAACCAAAATCTGGTAGGATAATCCACATGTTGAAGAAGATGCAGGGAGAAATACAGCAGGGAGAAATACTCCAGCTCTTACAAGAAATCTACAATGAAGAGCAGTCTGCAGCTATTACCCAACCCATAGCTGTGGTGTTCAGTTACAGGCAGAGGAAAAGGAAGTATGTAGAATCACTACTTTATTTCACCCATATATCTGTCACAACTGCTCACAGTACAGAAATACTGAAGCTTCCTCGGGCAATATCCTGCTAAGTGAGCAGGGCGGGAAAGTGAGAGGAAAGTCCCATCTGGGATACACTGCAGCACCCGCACTGAGATTGCTGAGGATCTGCTGAAGAGAACCTTGTTGGATCTTCTGCTGAGGAAGGTGCATTGTCACTGCAGGGACCACAGGCTGTCAAGGTAGGAGCTGTACAAAACCTGTATGATGTAGCTACATAAGACTTTCGAAGACCAGCCTTATTTGCGTCCACAATTTTACTCTTCTGTACGTGTGTATACATATTATCATGTTATTTGTCATTGTGGAATAATCGCAAATTCTCGCGCAGTAGCGAATACGCCACCTCCACGCTAAGTGGGCATGGAACGGCATAGCGGATCGCAGAGGCCGGTGGAGGGGGCCGACGTTCCCACACCGTGCCTGCGTTCTTTTGCAAAACCGCGAACTTTCGCATGCTGGTTTTTACGCAAAACTATGCCAGGTCTGACATGCCCTGCTGGCTAGGCCACCCGCCAGATATATCAAGGAGGGGGGCATGAAGCCTCTTGATGTAATCGGCTCAACGATGGGGGGGGGGGGCATGGCCTTTATCATCCTCCGTGCCCCTGATAAATCTGATAAATCTCCCACTATGACTATTATGTTTTTTTCATTAATTCTTTTATTAATCGGTATTGAATTACAGTACAATAAACTCTTACAGACAATAATGCAACCATCTTGAGATGCCATTTCTTATTCAAGAATATGGGGCACATTTACTTACCCGTCCCATTCGCGATCCAGCGGCGCGTTCTCTGCACAGGATTCGGGTCCAGACGGGATTTATGAAGGTAGTTCCTCCGCCGTCCACCAGGTGGCGCTGCTGCGCTGAAAATCATCTGAACGCACCGGAATACACCGAGCTGGACCAGGTGAAGGTAAGCGCTTCCCAAGCGACACATTTTCGGTTTTTAAATGCGGCGGTTGTTCCGAATACGTCGGGTTAGCATTGGCTATTGCGCCGATGGCCACAATCTGATCGTGTGCGCCAAAATCCCGGGGCAATTCAGGTACAATCGGCGCAAATCGGAAATTTGCGGGTAACACATCGGGAAAACGCGAATCCCCTATATCCTTTATACTGATAAAATGTTTATGATGTATTGCTGTACATAATGTAAAAAAACCCTATGCCCAGTTGATGCAAAGTATCAGTAGTTCCTAAACATGTATTTGGTCTTTTATAATTCTACGTATCTTCAAATCTGCCTTAAACACTCCTTTTTCTGAATATAAGGTTACATGTACACAATCTTTTTTTTTGGGGGGGGGGGGTTAGGACACTATCCCATGTATTTTAATGGGCTCAAACACACCGCTGTGGTTTTCACAGACCTGTGTATGAGCGGACTGTCGAAGCTGCAAATTATACAGCTGCAGGTCTTATCCCTGCCGTATTTGCTGTCTTTTTTATAGTCATTGTCGAGTGAGCGGACCTCAGATGCTGATTAAACATGGAGCACAAACAACAGGCGGGTAAAAAGACCTTTTTATATCCTGACATTCAGGCAATGAAGGATATCTAGCTGTATGAAGTGAACAGGACATACCTTCCAAGCCATTAACAGGAGACCTGCATATTAGAATCTAATCTAGCCCTAGTACTTTATCACAGAGTTGGGTTACAAAGTACGTATACATTTTGGTGGTGAAACTATTGACATGGTGTAATTCTAAGATATATGAACAAAGGTTATTTAGAAGCTATTTAAGAACTGAGAGTGTATGAAATTCCTCTTTCACATGCCCATGATCATATGTTGAGGTAACATTGCATTTATATTGCTTTAGCAATGTTACTTCAGCATGTGATCACTGTGATCACAAAACTCAATCAAATCGCACCCTGTGAACGGAGCCTTATGGAAGCTATCATCTGTGTTTGATCTCTTGCCCAAGAGCGAGTGTAGTCAGTGAAAACCGCTCAATGCACTGGAGGGATCTCCCTGACATGCTGAGTTCATTCCAGTGATCAGAGGTTCGGGTCGGCAGATCCTTTCAGCCCACACCGCAATTTTCACTGATGGAGGACTCTATGTACATGTTCAAGAGAGGCCTGGATGCCTTTCTGGAGAGAAAAAATATCACGGGGGTTTTGGGGATAAAACATTTATTTAATTCGTATGGACTTGATGAGTGTGAAAAAGCCCATTAAAAGAAGAAAAATCACTGAAGCCAGGAAGAGGAAAACAATCTGTATGTGTCCATAAGCCAGAATGGCTTTAGTGAAAAATCACTGATGTGAAAAAACGCTAATGTGATAGAGCCCTCAGCAGGGGCATTGCTAGGGTGGTAAAAGATCTGGGGCACGGGCCCCAATGCATTTGTATTAAATTGACAGTAGTGACCATTTTTATACATGACCCCCTCAAATGAGTTTCCCGCCAAAACCAATTGAAAATTCAGGAGAAATCCCTACTTATTCCATCGATTGCCTGCAGGTGATGTGTCCTCGGACTGTCGTTGTGCTCTATCTTCTCCATTAGCCCCAGCATCACCACGTCTCCTCTTCAGCCACATGTCCTCCCTGTAAAGTTTACCACACAGACATCTTATGTTCTTTATTGTTCCTATATCTTGGTCCCATAACACGGTTATCCTGCTGCTACCTCTAACACTCTACTTCCAAATACTGTAAGAAGACTACACGGAATACACAATTTATAGGCCTAAAATATTCTAGTTTACACATACTACACTATCCCCATTTTAGCCCCCACAATAACTGGCTCTCCACAATACATTGGCCCCATACGTTACATTACTTCCTCATTGTGCCACCCACCTGATAATGTTCCCTAAACATGGCCTAACACAGTGATGGCGAACCTTTTGGGGACTGAGTGCCGAAACTACAAGCAAAAGCCACATATTTTTCACAAAGTGCCAAATGCCAATTTAAAGTAACTAAGTACAGCAGAAAGAAGAAGAAATTCGGATTATTATTGTAGTTTCCCTCTAAGGTTCCTTAACAGGATCAATCACAGGTCCGGAGAAGGGTCTACAATGATAACACAGCTATGTCAGCACCTCCTGCACTTCTAGTGACTTTAAAATAGCGCTGAACATGGCACGTACTGGGCTGCCTGTGACTGCAGGAGAAGGTATTGAGTCCTAAATGGTGACCTGGGTGATGGCATGGGTGCCCACAGAGAGGGCTCCGAGTGCCACCTCTGGCACCCGTGCCATAGGTTCGCCACCACTGGCCTAACATGTAATAATGCACATAATACCAGTCGCCTCTGATAATGCCCCTGCAAAGTGACCCTTTCTAATTATCTAATTTGGAGCCACCGAATAATTCCCACACTAAATAATGCCCCCAAACACTGAATAAGGTATGTCCCCGCAGACCCCATTCAGTAATGTCCCCCACAAACCTCCAGTATATAATGTTATATATATAATGCGCAAATAACAATCCCCAAAGAAATTCATGTTCTCTGCAGCCCCCACGACAATGGATGTCCCTCCTGCCCTTTACACGAATTGATGCCCTCCCACCCCCTCCCAGTAATTGGTGTCCCCCAAAGCCCCCCAGCAATTGATGTACCCCCTTCAAAAAGGGATATCCCTCCCCAAAACCCCAACAATGGATACCCCTCAGAAATGGTTGTCCCCATCCCCAGCAATGCATGTGCCCCAAAGACACCCAGCAATTGATGTCCCCCCCACTTCAAGCAATTGATGTCTCCCACAAATCCCCCCAGAAATTAATGTTCCCATTAGCTCCCCATCAATGTATGTCATATACAGTCCCCCCAGAAATTAATATTCCACCCCAGCTCCCCAGAGCAATGGATGTCGTCCACACTCTCCCAAGCAATGGATGTCATTATCTGCCCATAACCTCCCAAGCAATGGATGTCATCCACAGCCTCCCCAGCCCCAGCAGGGATGCCCCCCCAGCAATGGATGTTCCTCAACCAGCCCCTCTCAGCAATCAATGTTCTCCCAGCCACCCCTTCAGCTATTGATGTCCCCCACATAACCCCCCCCCCAGAAATTAATGTTCCCATTAGCTCCCCAGTAATGGATTCCCCCCCAACAATGGATAATATCCCCACATAAATTGATATTCCACCCCCCCCCCCTCCCTTGAGAAATGGTCCATATACCCACATAAATCAAATTAATGTCCCCATAGCTTTCCAGAAATGATGCCCCCGGTCATTTAATGTCCCCCAGCCCCTGTCTCCCGAGCAAATTGGGGCCCCCTAGCAACTTCCTACACTGTGAATATAAAAAAAAACAACAACTTCATGCTCACCTGTCTTCTTACCTCTGTCCTCTTCTCGCTGTACGGGATTGAGTCGAGGTGACGTCATCACACCGCGTCTATGGCTCCCGGCACTGTAGTCAGCTGGTAGAAGCAGCAGACGGGTTTAATGACGTCACCTGCCTATGTGTAGTGAAGGACGGAGCTTATGGTTCCGTTCTCCACTGCAGCACTCGCCTCTATCTGTGTCCGGAAGGGACGCAGATAGAAGTAGGAGAGGGGTGAGGACCCGGACAGTGGAACAAGAGTCCCGCTGATCCTGGGCACAGGCCAAAAGATTTTAGCCTAGCGACGCCCCTGGCCCTCAGGCTGCGTTCACACGATGCGTTGCATCACATTGCGTCTCCTAAGGTTTCAGCCTTGATCACATGCTGAGGTTACATTGCGTTCCTTTACATTTGCTAAAACACAATATAACCTCAGCATGTCATGACGATTAAAGCCTTTGGAATGAACCAAAAACGCAACAAAGAACGCAATGCATTGTGTGAACACAGCTTCAGGCTTCAATGAGAATCACTGAAGCGCTGATGTGAAAAAGCAGATGAGCAAAAGAGCTCTTATCAAGGGAAAAAATGTGTTTGGAAATTTACTCCCAAATTATTACGAGGTTAAGGACCAAAAAGGGTGGTCATTAAGAGGTTAAAAAAGTTACAGATGCTCAAATGTAATGAGGCAAAAATAAAAAGACAAATATTCAGTCTGTCACATATTAAGTATGATAATCTTCAGTTTTCACGCCCTATTCTTGTTACTGGAGAATGTATACATTCATGGTTTTTCCTGTTATTAACCTACTGACTTATTCTCCTTTATAGATTCTTTTTTACCTCAGTTAGACCATATGTTGTGAAAACAGTAGAAATAAAAAGTGGAAGATGGACTGTATCAGCACTCAACCCGATCAGGTGGGGCTCTTCTTTAAATACCAGCAGCAGAATCATCCTCTGTGAATCTAGAATATTACTGAAAATACGTTAAAGGGGCCTTTAGGGCTAAAATATTAAAAACATATCCACAGAGTAGGTTCTCAATATCAGATTCTTGGGTTCCTAGTTTGGTTTCCTGTGTTGTGGTTAGACCAGAATGCTGCAAATCAGCTAAGCTACAGATACTCTGCTCCTGCCACTATACCAACAACACTGTTTTCCTGTGTCACTCAATGTTCATCAGGTGCTAATAACAGATTGGGGGTTACTGTGATACTTGGAAACAAATGCCAGATCTTCTAGGGTTATGCTAAGTTCATAACCATTACAAATGGCTTACATGCATTCTTGCTAGCTTGTTCCTCTGGTTTCTGTAGCTTGGGAACAAATATATAACTTTAAAGTAGTAAAATAAATTAAAGATAATGCTGTTTAATTGATGTTCAACGCATTTCAGAACGGTGCCAGTCTCTTCTCCTGTTGCTTACATCTGTTAGAGAAAAAAAGACAAGAATAACATCTTAAATCAGATAATTGTACAGCTGGATAAGGGGGTTGAGCTAGTTATCCTGTCCACTCCATCTTCATTTCACAAAGATAGAAGTTAAAGGGCTTGCCTCCTTAAATAATCGATATTGTTTGTGTACAATATATTTTACAGTTGAAATCAGAAGCTTACATACACATAAAAAAGACCCATATGCATGTTTTTCTCAGTATCTGACATGAAATAAGATTAACCCTTTCCCGTTTTAAGGTCAGTTAGGATTAACAAAAATATTTATATTTGCCATTTGCCAGAATAATGGCAGAGAGAGAATTTTCTAAGACATTTTTATTACTTTCTTCAAAATCAAAAGTTAGTTCATTAGTATTTGGTACCATTGACCTTAAACTGTAAGACTAGGGTCAAACATTGTGGATGTCCCGTTACCTTAGGGGTGATGGGGGACTCCTTCTGGCATGCTTCGGGCCGCGTTCTATAATTAAATATCGGCTTTTAAACTTTATGCAAATGAGACGGAGGCGTCCACATCTCGGCTAGCCGAGCATCAGGGCTGTCCTCGTCATTGGAAATCATTTCCTCAATACTCATTATGTAACCCAGATCATCCACCTACATGGAGGATCCTTAGCACAGCACAAAATGCTGTGCTAAGCCTCTTTTAACTGACTTATATGAGCTCTGGAAGATGGATAATAAGTCCACTTCAGGAACACATGGGATATCAGCCAGGAACAGACAAAAAGATAAGGAAAAAAACTCCAATAAACGCTTAACAGGGGGCACTCCCACCATATATGTAGCATAGAGCCACTGGAGACCATACACCTAAAATGCATCATATATACATTAGTAAAGCCTATCGCCATACTCACCACATGTGCTATACCCACATTTCATCTGTCCAGCAGCACAGGCATTTTCTATATTTTTCTGCTCACTCTTATGATGCACAATAAATTGTTTCTTTTCCTTTACAGTTTGGAAACACTCTACTACACTATGCAGCACATGCTGGAAACATTGATGAAGTTTATAGACTGATGCGTGATGGACATTGTGTCCTTAGCCCAAATGCAGTATGTATGGTTGCAGTAATTGAATTATGGATATGTAAAAGGAATTACGTAGAAAGGGCACCAAAGAAAGGGAATACAGGTAGTCCCCTACTTAAGGACACCTGTCTTACAGACGACCCCTAGTTACAGACGGAGTCCTCTGCCCACTGTGACCTCAGGTGAAGTTCTCTGGATGCTTTACTATTGTCCTAGATTGCAATAATCAGCTATAAAGTGTCTGTAATGAAGCTTTATTGATAACCGTTGGTCTCATTACAGCAAAACATTTTGAAACTCTGATTGTCACTGGGGCAAAAACATTTTTTGTCTGGATCTACAATTATAAAATATACAGTTTCGACTAACATACAAATTCAACTTAAGAACAAACCTATGGACCCTATCTTGTACGTAACCCGGGGACTGTCTGTATAGGGATCCCCGGGTAGATGGCAGAGGAATGTTAGTTGGAACCAGGGATCACACGAGGAGACAAGATGTAGAGCATCAGATGACAGTTCATTTAGTCCAGGACTTCAACGCAGCAACAATAAACAGGCTGAGGTAGTGTCCCATCTGTCAATTGTGGGGATCTTCATATATTTGTTATCCATGGTTCCTTCTAAAATAAACTTTTAAAATGATGCTAATGAACTATAAAAGGGCTTTGGAGGGCGTTACCAGAATTCCTTTGTGCTGTAGCTTCAAATGTTGCTACACTGTCTCACCTTCCCCCCTGCTCCCTTAGCACTTCCCCTTCTGCCTTCAAAAATCTCAGAGAAGCAGAGGAGGTTTCAGCACACAGATGGAGAGGGAAGTGCTCCTTGCTCACTGTAACAGCCTGTGAAGCTACAGTGCAGAGGGCTCTGGCAACCCTGGCCCTTATTTTAATAAATATGTGGCACAGCCTACCTCATTAGCTGATAGCAGAAGGTATCCCTCTTAGTAAATACAGTAGCAAACTGGGACAGTTCTGACTGGTAGACCAGGACTAAACTGGCTTAGTTTTTTGCTATAGAAGTTACTACTTGAATTGCAGTGTTGACACTTTGTAATAAATAAGTGGGTCTGGGTTGCAGTTTGGGCACTCAGTCTCTAAAATGTTCACCCTCGCCAGAGTATAGTAAATGTGGTGGACCATTCCCATCCCATCTCCGACCCCCACCTATTCCTCACTTACCCCCCACCTACTCCCAAAGTGGCATCTGGGTTGGAGAAGCATAAACACTGTCAGGGAGTGGGAGATTCATGTGCTTTCTTCACTAGGAAACTGGCAGAGAAGGCATAATGAATCTTCCCCAATGTCTTGCACCATTTGTGATGTTGAGTCGGAAGTGAGTGATGTATAAATGAGCACACATGAATTTTGTTTACACTTATTTGTATTTTTCCATACAGAGTGGTCTCACTCCTATCCACATGGCAGCCTTTGGTGGAAATGTGCAAGTACTAGAAATTCTTCTATCTTCACAGCCAGTCAACTCAATCAATCTAAAAAGCATTAAGGTATGTGTGTATATAACTGATACGTAAGGATATTTTATGAAGAAATAGGATTTACTTCACTTGTTTCATTTGTATCTTCTATTTTTTAGAGTAAATTATAATGCTGTTTGTTCAATGACTGTGTAGAGGCCTTTGAATTTACACAAGTATTTCCAATAGTCTTTTTTATGCAAAACTATGCAAAAATGGCAGGGATAGCACTGGTCTAAAAGGGGCGTAACTACAGTGGTAACAGCCATAGCAGCTTCTATGAGGCTTGCAGTGTCAGGGGGCCCCAGTATCTGACTTAACACATTAAAGAATGGAGGATGTGAACCATTATATACACGTTATGCTGCACATTATACAGAATAGTATGTATCTTCCACAGTACACAGCTTAGGCGGCAGCTCAGATAAGAAATGGGGAGAGGGAGGGGACTGCAGAACAACAGGACTAGGGATCTCTCATGTCTAATTCCTGGCATCTACTTCCCCCATGTGGTCAGCATCTACTGGGACAGATCTGTGTAAGTGTATAAATGTATATATCAGAGCATAAATGTGTATAAGAGAGTATAAATGTTTGAGTATACAAATATGCGTATTTTCTGAGAGGGCAGGGGGCCGCATTCAGAAGTCTACCTCTCCTAGTTACGCCACGGCAGGGACATACATGGAAAGATTGCTGTTTAGCTACAGTGGAAATAACGGTGGTAAATCTTCAGCTCTTTACATTAGAAAAATTATATAAATCTCATCCAAATGCTGCTGCAAAGAAAAACACATTGGCCTAAATATATTATTGTGTCTGCGCCAGTTTGCATGGCAAAAAGTGTCTTTGGATATGTGTTTGCACTACTATTGTGTTGTGGCTGCATTTTGTGTTTGTCTTTTAAATACTGTGCACCTAAAGGGGCGTGGCCGTGTGTTCCTTTTTTGCTCCACCTTTATCACTGCGCTGCTCCACAACAGCATGAAGCAAAACGCACCAAGGAAATAAAGGTACAACTGTTTGCACATCCTGAGAACAGACCAGATTAACTAAGAGTATAGGACACTATTAAATAATGTGGCGCAACGTGCACATTAGTGATGCAAACTGCACTAAAGCAGATTGCACCTGTTTTTATATATCTAGAGTAGAATGATTTACCACGCAAATATAGAATCTGCAGCATGCCAAATACTCCATGCACATTCTAACTGCAATGCAGACAAATAGGGGGTCATTTATTTTTAGCTTGGTAATTTGGGCCTGTTGCTGGGGTTGAGCTTGTGTCATTTATTTTACAGGGTGTTAAATCTGTCATTCAGTCTGTGATTGTTTATGACTTTCTTTAAAAGTCCAAATTTTTGCACAACCCATTCAACACTTTTCCCAAACTTTTTTTAAGCAAATCGACTCATTTGGATTAAGCCACATTTGAATTCTAGTGGTAAATCAGGCACAACAAAGGAAAACGCAGGCAAAACCAATTTTGCAAGGAGTATGTCTTTGCTGCAAAAAAATAAAAATAAAATGTAAATTCACCAATGCTCCAGAGAAGTTGCAGTAAGGAGAATAAAAGAAAATAAAGAGATAAATGCTTAGTATCCATTCGCAGATTATTTATACCATGCATCACCCACTCCTAATGACTTAATATTAATGGCCAGTCCTCAGAATAGTCCATCAATATACTGATTTCAGGAACCTTCTTCAAAAGAGTTGAGATATTGGGGGTCATTTACTAAGGGCCCGATTCGCGTTTTCCCGACGTGTTACCCGAATATTTCCGATTTGCGCCGATTTCCCTGAATTGAATCGGATTGTGGCGCATCGGCGCCGGCATGCACGCAACGGAAATTGGGGGGGCGTTGTCGAACGAAAACCCGACGGATTCAGAAAAACCGCTGCATTAAAAAAAAAAAAAGTGTTGCGGGACTCGCGCTCACCTTCACTCGGTCCGGCTTGGTGAAGATCAGTGCATTCCGGGGAACTTCAGCGCAGCAGCGCCACCTGGTGAACGTCGGAGGAACTGCCTTAGTGAATCCCGTCCGGACCCGAATCCACCGCAGAGAACGCGCTGCTGGATCGCGAATGGACCGGGTAAGTAAATCTGCCCCATTGTGCGTGAGATGCAACAATATCCACTTTCAGCATAGTGGATTGGACATGCTTGGTTTGATTCACAACATGTGATTTATTGCAGATTTCAACCAGTGCAATGTAAAAGCCCTGAGTAGCAATTAAAAAGATCTTCTGGGATTAGTTTATAGCTGTATATCCTTTTTTTCAGGACTTCACTCCTCTTCATGAAGCTGTCCGTGGTAGAAGCATTAAAACTGTTACGTTTCTCATAGAAAAAGGAGCAGACACTAATCTTCAAGACCAGGTATCTGAATTAAAGTCATATACATATCACTGTTATTCCAGGTCTGGCTGCTGGGGTCACTGCAGTTATCTAGCAGCCGGCTTCACAGATGCACTGCACATAACTTCTGTGCACAGCCCTGCTATGTGAGCTAGCTAACGGTGCTCGTGGCCTTCTACATCATATTCGCTTCCACTATACCGGCTGTTGCTGCCCAACCCCTGCTGTCGCTATAACACATAAGCTACGTTGGCATAGGTGCTGGGGGCGGGGTTAGAAGTCTGAGCGTCCGGGAGTAGATGGAGGGAGCTTAACTGCACCTTTGGGCTCCACTGCCTTCTTGACTTTATCTAAGAAAGAGAAAGCATGAATAAAATAGATTTTTGAAGGAATGTTTACCATCTATAAAAACAGAGACAGCAATTCAGAGTAGAAAACAAGTTAGTTTATGTGGATTGTAGGGGATATCCCCGTTCCCTTTAAGCATATTCAGAAGTTGCACAACTTTGCTTTTATATAGAACTTTGATTTAAAAAAAAAATGGAAAAGACGTTGCTGGGTATACACTGATAAAACTTGCCTGTGGCTAAGTCACAGTAATTTGCAGTCACAGCATAAGGGATGGAATGTATTAACTGCATGAAACTGTGGATGGTAAATTCACTACATATCCACTACATCCCAATACATTTTTATTCACATTTTCACTGATCCATTGATATACAAAATACATACCAAATTGATCAGGTTTTTTGACACTCATGAAAAATGGATGAACTCTTATGTAAAAGTGACATGAAAAACTGATTGAAATCTGATGGAAAATCATCACTGATTACTGCAACATTTGTGTGAAATTACATTTGTGTCGAACATACTAAACTTCCAGCTATTTTGTTGTTTTTTTCAATGCTGTTTATTTCATTTGATTTTGTATTGATATTTATTGTGTGTATTTTGTAGGAGGGTAACAGCCCTTTACACATGGCTTCTTACCTGAGACCAGCTTCTTTATCTACTGCTATTTGTCAAGCTCTTCTGAAAGGAGGTTCAGATCCAACCCTCAAAAATTTGGTACATATTAGATCAGAAAATGTAAAAGTCAGAAATTAAAAATCAAGCATCTAATTTAGATTTTCACATATATGTATCATTAATAAACTTTCTACACAGGCTGGAGAGAATTTTCTTTTTGCTGTATTGAGAGGAGCAGCAATGGAGGGATGCAAGGATTCACAGCTTCTCATTTCACTTGCCCTCAAACACAACCTGGACCTCCTGAGTCGAAACTGTGTAAGTATACATTCTGTTCTATGGGGGGGGGGGGGAGATTGCATCTTGTAGGTAATACTAACAGGTAGGTTTTGAGGTTTAGTTTGAAGGTTTGGAAGGTGGGGAGAGGCGGACACAGAGATTTGCAGTTTATGGGGGAAGCATCGGAGAACATAAACATAAAAATTGTGTATTTCTCTATATTTAAATTTAGAATGGTCTCACTGTCTATGATGAAGCAAGAAAAATATCTGCACCAATCACTGTTATCAGACTACTCAAGAAAAAGACCCAGGTATCAATAGTATGAAAGGATGTTGACATAGATATATATTTTTGTGAATTTACTTCCAGAACTGCCCTTTCTATCTCCTGCCAGTATAGTCATGGCCATAAGTTTTTGAGAATGATACAAATGTTAATTTTTACAATGTCTACTGCATCAGGTTTTATAATGGCATATAATTTGCATGTACTCCAGAATGTTATAAAGAGTGATCAGCTTAACAGCAATTAATTGCAAAGTCAATATTTGCCTAGAAAATGAACTTTTTTCCCCCAAAACACATTTCAACTTCATTGCAGGTCTGCCTTAAAAGGAGCAGCTAACATGATTTAGTAAGAATCACACCACTGGACACTTTAAAAGGAGGCTGGTGCTTGGCATCATTGTTTCTCTTCTGGTAACCATGGTTATCTGTAAAGAAACACATGCAGTCATCATTGCACTGCACAAAACTTGCCTAACAGGGAAGACTATCGCAGCTAGAAAGATTGCAACTCAGTCAACAATCTATCGCATCATCAAGGAATTCAAGGGAAGAGGTTCCATTGTTGCCAAAAAGGCTCCAGGGCACCTAAGGACCATCTCAGCTTCAGGATCAGGCTACCAGCAGTGCAGAGCTTGTTCAGGAATGACCGCAGGCCGGTGTGAGTGCATCTGCCTGCATTGTGAGGCGGAGACTCTTGGAGCAAGGCCTGGTGTCAAGGAGGGCAGCAAAGATGCCACTTCTCTCCAGAAAAAACATCAGGGACAGACTGATATTCTGCAAAAGGTACAGGGAGTGGACTGCTGAGGACTGGGGTAAAGTCATTTTCTCTGATGGGGTTGCTTCTCAGCCAAGGGAATCGATTCCCTCACATCTTGCCTAAAAACACATCCATGAATAAAGAATGGTACCAGAATGTCCTCTAAGAGCTATTTCTCCCAACCGTCCAAGAGCAGTTTGGTGATCAACAATGCCTTTTCCAGCATGATGGAGCACTTTGCCATAAAGCAAAGGTGATTAACTAAATGGCTCAGGGATCAAAACATAGAAATTTTGGGTCCATGGCCTGGAAACTCCCCAGATCTTGCAAGAATGGACTGCTATCAGTCAGGATTTGGTCCAGAAGTTAATTGAGAGCTGCCAGGGAGAATTGCAGAGGTCCTGAAGAAGAAGGGTCAACACTGCATATATTGACTTGCTACAATAACTCAATGGGGCAGATTTACTTACCCGGTCCATTCGCGATCCAGTGGCGCGTTCTCTGCGTTGGATTTGGGTCCGGCCGGGATTCACTAAGGTAGTTCCTCCGACGTCCACCAGGTGGCGCTGCTGCGCTGAAGTTCCCCTAGGCCCGCCGGAATGCCCTGAAGTGCACCGGCCTATTCCTGGTGAAGGTAAGCGCGAGTCCCGCGACACTTTATTTTTTTTAAATGCGGCGATTTTTCCGAATCCGTCGGGTTTTCGCTCAGCCGCGCCCCCGATTTCCGTTGCGTGCATGCCAGCGCCGATGCGCCACAATCCGATCGCGTGCGCCAAAATCCCGGGGCAATACAGGGAAAATCGGCGCAAATCGGAAATATTCGGGTAACATGTCGGGAAAACGCAAATTGGGCCCTTAGTAAATGACCCCCATTTTGTCAATAAAAGCTTGTGTTACTCATAATATGATTGCACTTGTATTTCTGTATGTGATAAAAACATCTGACAAACACACATAAAAACCAGGGGGCAACAGATCATGTGAAAATATAATATTTGTGTCATTCTCAAAACTTATGGCCATTGCTGTAGTTAAACAGCACCTTTTTAATAACTGTATAAAGGAATTACTGTACAAGTAACTGTGAAAACCAAGTCTTTTTTTGGTAGGTTACAAGCTTACCACTTCATTCTTTCTAGGAGCAGCAAAATGTTTTTCTAAATCAGCAAAACAGGAAATTATTAAACAATGTCACAATACAATATAACTGCAGACCAGATGAATCCCACAAAATGATTCCAATTCTGGATGTCGGCAGTTGGAAGCCTGGTAGAAAGGTTCGGCTCTTCATATGTGGACAAACTAGAGTAGGAAAAACTACCTTTGCCAACACACTGAAAGAGGTATTGTATTTTTTAATTGCTCTACTACTACTACTATAATTTCCCTGATGTGAGTGTATTTCTGGACTCTGTATAAATGCTTTTTCCCCTCTCTATTTACCATTATTACCATTATTGTATTATTACCATTTGTATTATTACAAATGGTATTATTATTATTATTGTATTATTACCATTATATGTATTATATACCATTATTGTATCAGCAAAAAGGTGTACCTGGAAAACAAAGTCCATAAAATACATCCACAGTGTATCGTTCAGCAAGAAAATGGTGGGTAAAAATTAAGTGCCTTTCGAGCAACTAAGGCTAAATTTACATGATGTATGCCTGCTGTACTGTAGTAAGGTGGGCATACATCGGTGCTGCTCACCCCCGCCCCTCTCCATAGGAATACACAGCGCACAGTGCCGTAATCCGGAGAAAGATAGGACATGTCCCGTACGGCGCCGTGAGGCTATAGAAGTGTGTGGGGGACGCATATACACTGTATATACAGCGGCCGTATATATACGTCCCCCATATGTTCGTGTGAATGTAGCCTAAGAAACGCTCTTACTCAAGGCAGTATAATTTAGGCCCCTTCCACACTTGCGTTTTCTGCACATGCTTTTGACGCGCAAAACTCGCATTGCACTCTGACCCATTATAATCAATGGGCTTTTTCAGACTTGCATTTTTTTTCAAGCACACACGCGCTGTTTTTTTAACGCGCATTTAAATCTCAGCATGCTCTACTTATGCAAGTCACGCGCATGAAAAACGCACCATACAAGTCTATGGAGACGCATCAAAAACGCATTGCACTCTGAGACACTTACAAGTGCAATTCGTTTTTCACGCATCAATTGCCATAGAAAAGATAGCGCTCAGTCCTGAGTCCTTTCACGCGCATTACCTGCACGTGAAAAACGCATTAAAAATTGCATTGAAGATGCATTGAAGACACTGAACAAACTCTGACTGAAAACTGATTGAACTCTGATGCAAAATGTCCCTTTTTCACTGACCAAACCCTGACAAATATTTGAAAGCTGTAAAAAAAAATCCCTTTTAATCAGCTAATTTTGAGCCATTGTAACAGGAAAGTAATGGAGGCCAGAAAGCAACAAGATACTTTTAATACATAATAAAAAGTCACAAAATTACCCAGATTTTTATCAAGATTTTTAATAACATGAGTTATGACTTTTTCTGTAATGAACAGACAGGGCCTCTGGCAACACTGCAGTATTACCTTACAGGTCCAAGAATCCCTTCTTCTACCAAAGGAGTTGTGTGTTCACAAGCTGGTTTGGAAGGTGAGGTTTTATGCATAAATCAATATGGCTGCTGTTGTTATAATATTAAAAATTAACTGCTATGTCTTTATTTTTCTGCCATTTGTGTAGGAACATCTTTGGTAATTTGGGATTTTGCCGGGCAAATGGAGTACTGTTTCACACACTCTCTACTCCTTAGTACTAGTGGACCCAATACAATATACTGTGTGATGTTCAGTTTAGAAGGAATTGAGAGTGATCAGTATGGAGGACAGAGGAGTGCTGTAGAACAGGTATGGAACAATTTAGAAAGTTGCGTGGTAAAAAGTTTATGGCCCCTGGAGCAATTCTGATCACTTCCTGGTGCCTCCAGCCTACAATTGAAAGCCACATTGACACATTGAAAAATTATACTAGGACTTCTAAGGTTTGCCTGAAACACTAGTAACTGATTACAGTGCTGATCAGACACAGGCAGAAGTGGGATCTAGCTAGTTATGGTCTATAATTCTGCCCCACTAGGTAAAGAACTTCATGTTAATGTCTCCCAGCCAGGACAGACAGGACATTTTCCAACACAGCATCTTTTTCATGAATACAGTCACTTCCAGTTTAGAGTGGCCGGGAATGCTCCACACTGTGTTCCAAAATATCAAATAATCATCACAATATACCTGCCATTTTTGTGTCCTCCTGCACAAATCACAAATTTCACTGACCATGTAGTCCCCTGATTATAAAACAAATACTGTGAACCTACAAAGCTTGACTTTAATGCTACATTCTCCACCTCCTTGACTTCATACAACCATTTTACATCTAACTTCCAAGATTATTTTATGCATGATGCCACCATGTAAGTCCATAAAAGGAGCATGATCTGGAAGGTATTACGCGGTTTCACAACAGACTGATTGCTTTATTAGGTCAATTTATGCCTAACGTTTCCCTTTAAATATAGTACTATAATAATATGGTATTATAATACTATTATATAGATATATATTTATATAATTTAGAAATATAATATACAGTATTATTATATTATATAAAGTTCCTCCCACCAAGATTAAATGTTATATACAGTACAATTCATAATATATAGCCCATTGAATTTACATATAGCAACCTCAAATTAGAATTGCTGCTATGCTGCTCTCACTAGCCTATCTAATGCACTGCCCACAGTGAAAAGCATGTAAAAGCATCTATAGCTTTTGTGCATGTAATGCACAGCTGTATTTAGATTTTTTACTTGTTTTTAAGGGTTTTGGGCTTATTGTGCAAAATACTAATGTATAAAATATCTTTTTAGTTTTGTTGGTATCTGAAAAGTAAAAAAATCTGAAAAAAAAAATTGTTGTAAAATATATATAACCCATTACAGCAGAGCAGCTGAGGGTGATGTATGTCCTACTTCAAATTTACTTTCCCAGAATTGCTTCTCTCAATTATTCACAATCTTATTTTCAGCTGTTGTTTTGGCTAAGATTCCTCAGTATAACTCACAGTTCTCAGTCGAAGCCTCATGTTATCGTGATTGGAAGTCACATAGATAGGCTACCACATGAAAACAGCACATTAATTGGTAGGTAAATATTTTTCTCTTTTGTCTTAATAGAACCTGACGCAACAAAAATGCTGTGTAACATGCTTTGCATGTTGTGGTGTAGATTGATGTATAGTTTTGAGAAGAGTACATGAAGGGCTGTCAGCCACTGGTAAGACCATCCCTTGACTTCAAAGCAGAGATTTAAAGAAAACCTACCACCACGGATCTATTAAGGTAGACCCGTTTGTAGGTGCATCGAACGTTTGTAAGGATAGCCCTTTTTAGGGCTAATCCTTTATACCAGTCTATCTTTTATAATCTTTTATCGGGGTGATATGCAAATTTTCTAAAAAGGTCTATCCTTAGATGCACCTACCACCGGATCTACCTTAACCCCTTAACGCTCTGCGCCGTAGCTCTATGGCGCAGAGGTATAAGGGATGGATGAAGAGGGCTCACGGGCTGAGTCCTGTTCATACAAAGGTGGGGGTTTTTGCATATTGCAGAAAACCCCCACCGCTAATAACCGCGGTCGGTGCTTGCACCGATCGCGGCTATTAACCCCTCCGTTGCCACGGGCAAAGTCGCCGGCGGCATTTAAAAGACGGCGGCGCGCGGGCGCCGCCATCTTTGTTATGATCGCCGCGCCCCTGAACGTCATCAGGGGGCGGCGATCGGTTGCCATGGTAGCCTCGGGTCTTCGTTTGACCCGAGGATACATGGCTTCTGCATATCCATTACAATGAGCCTGTGTAATGTATAGTGTGCAAAAATGCCATATATTGCAATACTGTAGTATTGCAGTATATGGTAGGAGCGATCTGACCATCTAGGGTTAATGTACCCTAGATGGTCTAAAAAATAGTGAGAAAAAAAAAGTTTAAAAAATAAAAAAAATTTATAAAAATGCCCGATCTATCAAAATATAATAACGGTTACGGGCGGCGGTGACCTCCGAGGCGGGAAATGGCGCCCAAATGTCCGAAATACGACTTTTACACCTTTTTACATAACATAAAAAATGAAATAAAAAATTATCAAAATGTCGCACAGACCTCAAAATGGTAGCAATGAAAACGTTGCCTCATTTCGCGAAAAATGACCCCTCACACATCTCCGTGCGCCAAAGTATGAAAAAGTTATTAGAGTCAGAAGATAGCAACATTTTTTTTCTTTTTTGTACACATTCGTTTAATTTTTGAAAATGTATTAAAACACAATAAAACCTATATAAATTTGGTATCACCGCGATCGCACCGAACCAAAGAATAAAGTAGGCATGTTATTTGGAGCGAAGAGTGAAAGTCGTAAAAACTGAGCCCACAAGAACGTGACGTGCATTTTTTTAAAAAAAAATTTATATTTGGAATTTTTTTTCAGCTTCGCAGTACACGGCATGTTAAAATAAATAACATTACGGGAAAGTAAAATTTGTTACGCACAAAATAAGCCCTCACACAGGTCTGTACACGTAAAAATGAAAAAGTTATGGATTTTTGAAGTTGGAGAGCGAGAAATGAGCCGAAAAACCCTGCGTCCTTAAGGGGTTAATAGACAGAATAAAAAAATAAAAGTGTTTTGTTGACAAATGCTACAAATGCAATGTTTCTTTTAGCTAGTTGCACAGATCTGCCCCATTGTATTTTTTGTGTAATGTATATATTTTTTAATAGTATTTAAAAAAAAATAGTAATTTTATTCACTCATTTCCATACAGCAAAACAGTTTTATGAAAATGTGATGAAACGAGAGATTGAGTTATTCAACTGTTTTCATGTGCAGTTTTTCCCCCTAAACTGCAGAAACTTGAGTGATGTCAATGCTATCAGAGAACCTCTTTCAAAGACAGTTTCACAGGTCCTGCAGGTAACAGAGTACACAAGTTTTTCTAAAAAGTTTTGTAGTGCAACTGTTTTTCTCCACTGTATTAACCACTTCTGGTGCGGTTGATTTAAAAGGTAGAAAAAAAACAAAATGCTGGTTGGTTGGTTTTTATTTGTCATCAGTGACGCGAGGGTTAACAATATAAAATAAAATGCGTGTTTTGTTTTTATGTCTATGCTATTATGATAATGCAGTGCCAATTTAAATGGGCGATATAAGCAACTTTCTAATATATCTGATATCCACATACTGAAACCTTTTCTCAAAGTTGTTTTTAGTGCTCATGTAACTCTTAATTAGAAAAACTGCCTCAGCAGCAAACAACATCTCCAAATTCTGCTCTCATAACCAACATTGAAAGTGTAAGGCCCCTTTCACACTTGCGTTTTTCACGTGCGTTTTCTGCGCGTGCTTTTGACGTGCAGAACTTGCATTGCACTCTGACCCATTGTAATCAATAGGTGTTTTCAGACTTCATTTTTTTTCACGCACCATACAAGTCTATGGAGATGCATCAAAAACGCATTGCACTCTGAGACACATGCAAGTCCAATGCGTTTTTCACGCATCAATTGCCATAGAAAAGATAGAGCTCAGTTCTGAGTCCATTTCACACGCATTTTCTGCGTGTGAAAAACGCATTGAAATTGCATTGAAATTGCATCAAAAACGCGCGTGAAAAACTGAGACACTGAACAAACTCTGACTGAAAACTGATTGCACTCTGATGCAAAATGTGCGTTTTTCACTGACCAAACCCTGATCGCACCCTGATCAAACTCTGACGTGATCTGCAACGCAAGTGTGGAAGGGGCCTTAGGCCCCTTCCACACTAGCGAGTGTGATGCGATGAACTCGCATCACACTCGCAACGCAAGCTGCCGGGAACGCACGGCCCGAACGCTGCACCGCGGGAGTGAACTCAGCATGTCAGTTCACTCCCGCGGTGCAGCGTTCGGGCCGTGCGTTCCCGGCAGCTTGCGTTGCGAGTGTGATGCGAGTTCATCGCATCACACTCGCTAGTGTGGAAGGGGCCTTACTCTCTCATGATTGTGACACTTTAGTAACTTGAATGTGATTTTAACTTTTGTTCTGTCTTCAGGATTTGGGTACTTATACAGATGTTGTTTGAAATAGAGCTCTGCATATGTCTCTTGAAACATTACTTGAATGTTTTCCACTTCTCAGCAATCTTTCTCGCTGTAGAATGATGCAATTCAAATGTTTGTAAATAAAAGTCTCCCAGATTGGTTCTCAATGGTCTTTCCTCCTTGACATTGGGTTTACAAACCCTCAGGGTGCGGTCACACGTTGCAGTTAAAACTGCATCGCAATTAGTTTTGGGTTGGTTTTAGGTGGTATTACTTATTTTAACAAGTAAAAGACATCAAATCAACAGGTGAATGACATTTGTGGAACAGCTTTCTCCTTCAAAATCAAATTCACCCATTCAGTCCATGTCTTTCACCTGTGAAATTGACAAAACTGCACCTAAAACCACCTAATAACTAATTGCGATGCAGTTTTTACTGCAACGTGTGACTGCACCCTCAAATGCTGCCGACCAACAAAATGCTAAATCTTCTCCTTTTACAGAGGTGGTTCCACTTGTTGATGATCAAGTCAAAGTAGTTGATGACCTGTATGCTGTGGTAACTTATTGACATCCCACCATTGCATGTGCACAGCTTCAGTGCTATCATCTTGGGGTCAAGTGTGTAAAGTGGCCTTTTTGTCAGACAATACTAGACATACAGTTGCATCATTGTTTTTTTGGCCCACAAGCAGATTTTCCGTAGGTGAGCCATTCTCAGAGTAGGGTATGAGTTCGGTTTGGTGGGGGTTTGAAATTTGGACCATTGTATAGTGATTGTACTTGTGTATTGCAGCTTCATTCCCTTTTCAGTTAATCCAAACAGAAATACAACTCCTTAATACGGTTGCCTTACAATGGAGCAGAGCTTTCTTGTATGACTATTGATTTCGGCACCCAGTGGCAGCTGAAGAAGGTGTTTAGTGCGGAGTCCAAGTTTCGAACCCCCAAGAATCACATCCTGATGACCTATCCCGAAGATGCTGCTTACTGGGCCTGGAAAACCAGTTGTGAAAGTTAATGTTGTAAATCAATTTTTATTAAAGCAGCAAGTTTGTGAATTTAAAAGTTATTCTATGTTTGCAATTATAGAATACAACAAAAGAAGTGATTCCTGAGATTTGCAAGCTGATAATGGAGCAGGTTTCTTATCTGCGCTTACAGAAGGTGGGTGAAAATCTGTGGTTGCTTCCAATTTTTTAAGGTCAAATGATTCAAACTATGGTAACATAAATGTGGCAATAATGTCAAATGCCAATGTTTCTATCAATGAATATACACTAAACATTGAAAAGCCTTAAAGGAACACTCTAGCCAAAGCTAATTCATTGAATAACGCATGGTGCAGAGCCTGAAGGGAGGTGCTTGACTAATTTTCATTTTATTCCTATAACCTGCAGTCATGCTCTTCCCTTCAGGCCCCACACAAAGGTACAATTTAATAAATCGGCTTTGACCGGAGTGTTACTTTGATGTGCCCATTTATCTTTGGATTACACCAAATACTTGTGTTTTTTTCAGGTGCGCTTTCAACGTTGGGAAGAATTTGCCAAGAGTATCCTACAGGTGTTGCCAAATCCAATTTACTCAACCACCCTTCTAACAGCTGTGGAATATCTACATAACATATCTGAGGTATCATCTGCCTGGTATTATTTTATCCAAGGCTAATTCAGAATAATGTTAGTTATGGGGGGGGGGGGGGGCACACCGCAAACTGCATATCGTCTGAAACTAGAAACACAGTTATAGTGTAATTTAAAATCCTCACATTTTGCACAAGAATTGTGTTTCTAGGTTCCAATGTTACATTTGTTGGGAATGTAATTTTCACATAGAACTCCCACTCCTGACTGTGTCTGTGGTATCTAAAACACGATCCTTTGCAATATAAAAGGGGAGGGTTTCCTTTTTAAAATGACACCAGAACTGTTTTCCCATGGTACAGAAGTATAGCTGTTTAAAATATCCCTCCTTCAGTCTGTCAGCTGAAGGCAGCATCTAGAAGGAAGTGAAAGAGGAAGCTGATAGATGCAGTTTGCTACAAGCAGAAACATACATGTTTATGAGGAGCTCTTTTAAAGAAAATACCATTTCTAGACATGTAACATTGGGGCAAATGATTATAAAGGTAATCGAGTAACAAGAAATTCACAATGGAATGGAGTTTGAAGAGTAAAAATTATGTTCCAGAAGATGATTGTAGGAGCAGCCTTTGATTTGGACCTTTGATTTGTTTGCACATAAGAACATATAGTTCTCCATCCCTATATCAGTACATTCACACCTGTGTTTGGAAAGCTCCATTAGACCTTCCTTTAATAGGTGCAAGAAGGTCCATTGAAGTCTATATTAAGTGGAAGGTGAACAGAACATTTCTTCAGGAATGAACAGGACTATCTAGATAGTTAGCCTGCAGTCTATAGTCACAATAGTATTTTTACTTACAATATGTGTATTCTTTCCAACAGCTGTTATTCCTGCCTCAGTACTTTTTACCAGGAAAACTGTTTGATACACATCCTGGGCAAAATATCTCTACTGAACTGCCTAATAATATGGTATCTGCCTTAATTATCTTGGACATGAACTGGTTACTTCAAGACATCTTTGGTGTATTTGGCAACTTTGCACTTAGTCCAGCATCTGGAACAAATAAGGAACGTTGGCATCGAGAAGAACTTGCCGCTGCCCTGAACTTAACAAATGGTGATGTAGAAGGTGCCCTGGATTTACTGGAAGCTTTTCAGCTAGTTTTTAAAACACAAGAAGGGGAATATGTAGTCCCTGGCTGGCTAAAGAAAGGAGGACCAGAAAGAAGTGGTGGATGTGAAAATATGCGAGGGATTGGATATCGCTGGAAAGATTGTAATAGGGGGATGTTTAGTCATTTTCTAGTGGGTCGACTTCAGATCCAGCTTATTTGCATGTTTGGAACAGAAAGATGTTCGTTTTGGAAGGGAGGAGCACTAGTTGTTACAAAGGCTCAGTTGAGGATTGAGGTCTCAGAGGACAGGAGAAATTTATACTTGATTGGGGGTTGGAGATTGAAAGATGCAGAAGGAGATTGTTACCACCTCCTGGAAAAGGTGGGAAAAGAAGTTGAAATTCTTCTTAGGAATGAACATGAGCAGCACTATGAGAAAATTCATCTTTGTCCTACTGAACTGCGGAATCTGACTGTCAGTTCTGAAGTTGCTGCACTTGTAGGCTTTGTCCGATCAGCAGGAATAATTGAAGAACTTAGTGGTTTTAGTTTTCAGCAAATCTTGGAAGCTGAAAAACAAAATGTACCTCTTTGTGGTAAGTGGAGTATGCAGCCCTGGGAGGTATTGTTCCCACAGCATGACACAAGAATATTGTCCAGTCTTGGAATGAGTTGTAGCTCACGCTGGCTTGAAGGCTCTACACTATCAACATTATGCAGTTTGCTAGACACCAGAAGTCCAGTAGAATTAGATTGGAAAAGGCTAGGAGAATTGCTTGGGAAAGCATCCAACAGTACAATAACAGAGGTCGAGGAAGAGGCAAGAAATAAAGGATTGTCCCCTACCAACCTTATATTAATTAAGTACCCTGTTATACTGTATCAACTTATACAATGCTTAACTCAAATGGACAGAGAAGATTGTGTAAGTGCAATTAATAACATGATGATGCAATTGAAAGATAAAGTTGAAAATCAATAAATTTATGTTCCGTACATGTATACGTTTTAAAGATTTTATTAGTAGTATTCTTTTTTAATTGAGAAAATAAATTAGCTTGTATAATAATGTTACAACCATGACAATAAAGGAATTCATCGAAGATAAAACAGTGCCTTATTTCTAAAGTAGATATTACAAAAATAAAGTAAACAAAGAAAAACATAGTGCTTTAATTTGCATAAATTCCATGGAATGAAAAATCCCCACCAATAATCCTGTCTAGTGCAGTATTCTTAGGAAAAACTGTCAAATGAGGAGGACAATGGAGAGTCACCACCTATCCCAAATTTCTCTGGGTGGTGCCTTTGAATATATACCACTTTCTAAAGAGGGACAATGGCATTGAGAAGTTTGATAACACTTAGGAGGGTTAGTATCCATCTAATAGCTAATAGCAACCACTTTACGTGCCAGTAAGAGTGTTTACTGTAAAATAATTCTGCTGTAGAGAGGCCGGAGTTTCTAGGAGGCCAAGGCTATGGACATGGCTATGTTGTGGACATAGACTATAAGGAAGAACTAAAATGCTACCGGATCTTTAATCAGTCCATTGATTTTGTTTCTGTTCTGTATGCTGGTCGCATATCCACATCACATGTCCTGCACCTGCCTGGGCAGGTCATGTAATCATCACTATGTTTGGCTGTAGTCTGTTGGTAGCAGTGCACCCAGGATGGCCAGGGTTGTGGCAAAATGTCATCTCATTGATGTAATGTGCAGTGATGGCAGTTACACATCATTACTATGGTAACAGAGCAAGGCTGTCTGTAAGATCATCACTGGGAGCAAAGCATAAGAGGGAGAAGCTGTTACTGAGAACTGCAGGATCATGGGACATGTAGTTGTATAACAAAATTAAATAATTGGGTTTGGGTCCCTTCTTACTTTATTTACATGTCTCACCACCAAGATTTTGTTTTCTTTTATGCATGTCACTAACTTTTGTCTTTATTTTCAAGTAAGTGATTTCTTGTTTGACCGGGAAATAATTTTTTATCACCACACCAAGATTGTTACCTTCATGGAAGCTCGATCTCTGAAGAACATCTGTCAAATATGCACAGTTATCCGTTTCTTTGATTCTACTTGTCCTCATTTTCTTTTATTATAGTGTAGTAAGTCAGGCGAGATTTCCTTATACTTATCCTTATACCTCTGTACATTAGATCTCTTGTTCTCTCTTGTAGCCTCTCTCTTGTCCATCGACATTCCTGTGCAGGAACGGTTCTTTTTCTATGTATTTTCATGTAGGTGACCCATTTAGCATGTTGGGTTTGCAATATTATAAATTCACATTTATTTATATGATTTGTTTTTCTACTTATTGGCTAATGTTTCATAGTTTGCTCTGGTGGGACGAAGGATTCCTTTTATACTGGCGCTTGCACATAAGAAATTATATTTTTTGTTTTGATATATGTTATCTAATATATTTTATTATTGCATATTAAAATTCCTCTAGACCACTTTTAGAAATTTGCACATCACAACTAGATATTTTAGTGTGAAGGTTTATATAGGAATTTGTTCATAGATAATTGTCATTTTTTGTGCATAGCATGTGATAGTCTGTACATATTGTGGGAGATTTGGCCCAGTAGAGACCGTGGTAGCGGTGATTCGTGATGCAGTCCAAGACAGTGACACCAAAGTTTAGTCCAAAACAGGTCTCGCCTGCGTTTATTGCAGCAGCAGGTACAAAATAAAACAGCTTTTACATTCAGGCATCAAACAAACAATATCCTACCCGTCTGGGTGCTAACTAAACAGAGTTCCTCTAACTCACCACTAAAACACAAAAGACGTCGCTGCTCCAGGCACAGAGGTCAGGGCTGTGTGCTCTCCAGCCTCCTTTCAGAGAGACAATGCTCTCAGCTCTGCTCAGCAGCTTTATGCAACCTGATTAAGCTGCTCCCACCAACTGTGTCCCAGGTGCTGGACAACACAAACTCAGCACTAAGGCCTTGCATAGTATGAAAACCTAGGGGAAACATATCGCCCATCCACAGTTAACCCCTTCAGTGTCTCACAATATCTACTTTTATGTTTTGATGCATCACATATTTGTTTATTATGTTTTCATTCGCTTTTTTATAAATTTTTTATGGCATGAATTTTCTGCAAATATGTGGATCTGTGCACACAAAGTGATCACTCGCACTTATTTATGTTTTGTTCTAATTAAATCACATTACTCATTTTACTTACCTCTGATAAATCACACTCTTTTACATGTATTGGCCGGTATATTATTGTAAAGCACATCACCTGTTTCTCCCTAGCGCTGCAATGCAGCGCTAAGAGTAATTGTTTTTTACCTCTATGCATTATTAATTGCACTTGCACTTTAGGTGACCTGGCACTTAATTTGCATATCAGTAGGACACACCATGTCCTAGACTAGTACTTACTTAGTTAATCCTTATCCAGGTCAGCCTGTGAATAAATATACAATTTGCATGCTTTATACTTTCCTTGATACTAAATATACTTATATTGTATTATTGTACTATTTCCCTGGGGAGTATTGAGCTGTCACACCCGAAGTGTGGGTGTTTTTAAGTGTTTTTTAATTTATCTTGTTAAGATTTAATAAAGTTGAGTCATTTTTTCCTCATACATCTATCTTTTTCTTTCATTTTGACATGTAGTTGTAGTTGGTGGCCATCTTGTAAATAACTCTGCCCATAAATTTTGTGAATCATAAAAGCAAACTATTTAAGCTCCATTTTGTGAATAATGACATTGAGTTCTGTTGTATGTATTATTTATAGCATTAGGGGTTTACCCTTTTAAGTAGAAGTGCAGCATACGAAACTTGCCTCACTGGTGAGGTGTCTTTACCTTGGTGAGGGGAAATTTGGAAAACAGTAACTTTTGAATTATTTTTGCTTCCCACTAGAATGAGATTAATTCAATTGGTAGTTTTAGGTAAGTCAACAAATGTAGGCCTCCCTGAACAAAACATAATGAGCCAGTGAATGGGACCCGCCAAGTTATATCATCGATTTCCAATCCTAAGGGTAAAACCCTAAACAATGTCTCAACTCCTGGAGTTTTCTCTTACTTATAAATTTGGAATTGGGGTAATGATTTCTAAAATTTTTCTTCAATTCATATGGGACCTTATGTGACCTCAGTTCTTGTAATCATGTTTAAACACATAAAGCTGGTTGTACACAAACTCACTACATAGTCACTCTGAGGGGTTTACCACCCGAATGTAGAACTACTAAACTGAACTGATATGTACTCGCTCAACAGCCAACCTGGGCATAAATTCTTGTTAATGCTTAAGGGATAATATAAATATACATTGATTGATTTTTGCAAGTAGAATTAAAAGTGAATGTAATCTGTATGTTTTTACCAACCAACAATCAAATGCAGTTAAGTTAATATGTGTGTTGTTAATAAACTGTTGGAAAATGAAACAGCAATCTAACATTTTATTGGCAATGGTAATAATAAACACACTGAATGTTCACTTAAAGCAAATCTGTCACCAGGAATGTCATTTTTAGTTGGTGACAGGTTCCAATAGCCTTTGATATGCTGATTTTAAAAATGCCTTTGTCAGCATTCTGAATCATTTCAGTACTCTAAAAATGTTTTTCTCACATTACCTAACACCCTGTCAGCAGCATGTGATGAGCAACAGGAGGCGGTCCCTCCCTTGCCTGCTTAATGCGCTTGACAGGATAAGGGAGCTTGCAGCTGTGAGCTGGGTGGGCGAATGGTGCAAAGGGAGCTGGATGCCTGAGGAGGAGAAGAATGAATGAGGAGACTGAGACACAGGCTGGTGGAGCTGCTCCTTACCTGGGGCTCACCACACACTGCTGGCAGGTATCTGTCCACGTGGAATCTGTTTGTCTGGAAGCTATGTAGTCTCCAAAGTATCTCCAAGGATTATCAGTGCTGGACACACTTCTTGATTTTCTTAATAAACTTATTTAATTCTTTTTTTTTAATCGTATCATCAAAAAAACATGATAATAAAAAGTCTCATAAAACATGGATGGGTTTAAATCTATACGCATTTCTAGTACTTTCCTGGACTCTTCCTCAGTTGCTATCTGGTCTCTGTCTGTTCCGCTGGATTTTTAGTCGTTCGTAATTCCCTCCCTTCAGCTAGCAGTCAATCTTGAGTGTTCCCTACCGATTGTGTGATATAACCCTCAAATTCATGATTTTTAAACTTATTTCTTTTTTTATTCCTTCTCACAGTTTAATGGGATATGTTATTTTTTGGAAATTTTTATTTTGTGTGGTTCTTTAGCGGCGATCTATCTGTGGGAGCCGTGTTTTTTTGACAGTGATTTATCTATGGAAGCCAACGTGGGACAAGGATAGGAGAAAACGAAGCCTCCCCTACACATCCCTGCACCGTCTCTGTCTCCTCAGCCTTATGTCTTTGAGTTTCCATTTAATTGGTAAGTATTAAATTAGCATCGTTTCTAATAACTCATTTAATCCTTCTGGTTGCAGAGTCTTTAATTTGAATATCTAGAAGATTTCTTGTCATTTTAATGTTTCAAATCTGTTTGTGTTTGTAACAGAAATAAGATCAATAGGGGTTATCCGGAATATATTTAGCCTTTGATGATGTTGAATGCAGTGACGGGTCAGACTGTGTTTTTTGTTTTTTTGACTTATATTGAACCTATGCTGGTTTAATCTACAATGAAGATGTTGAGTTGTTCGTCCAACATATTGTCGTTGACAAATGTAAAACCTGCTAACAGCTAAACACTAGATAGCTAAAGAATTTACTTTAAGTTTTTATACTTTACAGTTGTTCTTTAAGTTCAGTTTTTTCTCTATTGCATCAAATACCTATTTCATGTAGTAACATGCAAATTATTTATTTAAAAATCATACAATGTGATGTTCTGTCTTTTTTAGATTCTGTCTCTAACAGTTGAAGTGCACCTATGATACAAATTACAGACCCCTCCATTCTTTGTAGGCAGTGTATCAAATACTTATTTTCCCCACTAACGTATTGAGAAAAAATGTTCCCTTTAGCCCTAGTGTAGTGTATACTCTAGCCCCGTGGTGGCGAACCTATGGCACGGGTGCCAGAGGTGGCACTTGGAGCCCTCTCTGTGGACACCCAGGTCACCATTTAGGACTCAATACCTTCTCCTGCAGTCACAGGCAGCCCAGTACATGCCAAGTTCAGAGCTATTTTAAAGTGACTAGAAGCGCATAAGGAGCAGGGAGGTGCTGACAGAGCTGTATTATCATTGTAGACCCTTCTCTGGAGCTGCGATTGATCCTGTTAATGGACCTTAGAGGGAAACTACAATAATAATCTGAATTTCTTCTTCTTTCTACTGGATTGGTGTCCTCGGGACGCCAATACGTTTGAAACCTGTGAGTTACTTTAGTTACTTTAAATTGGCATTTGGAACTTTGTGAAAAATATGTGGTTTATGCTTTTAGTTTCGGCACTCAGTCCTCAAAAGGTTTGCCATCACTGCTCTAGCCCTACCCTGACAGTCAAGTTGTTAGACAAAGGCCGATTTTCTTTAATAGAAAAAACAGTCCTTCAAATGCCATAGTTCTGTTATTCTCTGACTTGTAAATCCAGCTGAGGAGAGGTTAAAGTATCTAAGAATTCTTAATTATCCCTGTCTGAATCTATGTAAATATAAGGTCCCCACTGCTTATATAGTTCATCAATATAAATACCCAACAGGTTGGTAGTCCATAAAGACAACACCCGCAGAACCTGATCATGTACTGCTGAAGGTGGGAGGGTATGAACATTTAGTCAAAGATGCTGTTGCATTTGTACAATCATAATATGTCCTTTATTAGGCCTGTTGGTTACAGTAACGCTGACAAGCTGAACCTACAGGCTAATGCATTATGCTAAGAAGATTACTTCAATCCAGCTGGAGGTTGAGATTTAGACTAGAAACCAGAGGGAAAGTGTCTAAGCAGAAAGTGCTTGAGATAGAAGAAAACCTAGCAATGCAAGGTAAATAACTTACTAACATTTCATTTTTGTACATTTTGTCTTTATTAATATAAATCTTTTAAAGAGAATGATAATGCTATTTTTATTTATAACGTATTACAAAGCTGATACATACATCATGTAATCAATCACGTAGTAAAGTTCAATAATATTTTATAGCCGTATTACAAAATGTTCAGTGTCCTATGAGCTTGTTTTTCAATGTGCATCCAAGATCATTTTGCCTGAACCTAATAAAATAATGTACACGATTCTTTATTATTTTTTACAGATTTACTTGCTTTTACATTATACAATAAGGATGTTGATTTTACTTTTATTGTTGCTTCATAAGTTTCAACAATTTTAAACAAATAATGAAACCCTTTTATATATTGATCTTCTCTTGCCCTTATAACCTTTATGATAATAATTTGTATGATGCACCTTGTTATGTTTTTGAGATGTTTTCCTAAGCGCAGTGTGGAAGGTTTACCATCCTTTCCGAATAGTAATACAGTGTAAACGTAGTTGGCTTAGACTGTTTGATACATTTGGTGCATCTTTAGACACTGTTAGTGATTGGCTTGCAAATACAATCCTTCCATTGTACTTTATTTTATGTTATAATAACCCATTGTCACATGCACTTTACTTTTACTATTTTTGTGCCCATGCTACTTTGTTTTTTCAAAATTGAAAATGATCATAATTAAACACTTCAAGCTAGACATAGGAGACACATTTTTTTTTGGTATAAAACTTGATACAAAATCTAGAAATATTATTTTGGTGCATACAATAAATAAGATTTAAAAGGAAGCATAATGGGCAAGATTTATCAAGAGTGTTGTAAAGTAAGATGCCAGATTTATGAAAGTGTGTGGTATAGTTTAAGAATGCCTCATTGCACTTATTAGCCAGCTTACATTAGCATAATTTTTGGTGAACAGTTTTTCAAGCAATATATTGCTAAAACCCTTGACAAATGTGGTGCAGACATTTTAAACAGAATTCTGTCATAAACAAATTGATAAATCTGCCACAGTGTTTTTCTATCATTGAACATTTGACAAGGTACATGGTGGATTAACGCACTGATTGGTAACAGTCTGACTTATCAATAGAATAAGGTTGTCATGTTCCTCCTATAAAATGATCAGTAAGCAGATTTTAACATTTGCAGAGGATCTATTACTTTCAAATCTAAATAAAGCCATACCTCATATTTACTTCCTTATTACACATGCATGTCACTGCTCTACGGAGATTACCAATCCGTGTGGATGAAGCAGCAATACACATGCATAAACTACTGAGGTAGGTCATAGAGGATAGGGGATGAGTGCAATCGTTGGACAATCCCTTTAAAGACAACTTAAAGGAGCATTCCCTAAGGAAGTTCACTCGCTGAGGGTTGAGAAGGTATATGATGTAAACTGTAGTGAAGATAATCTTCTTACCAGCTGAATTTGCAGAACGATCTGTTGTAGAATCTTATGGAAATCTGACCCTGCTCTGAATTGTCAAATCTCACAGATTTACACCTTAAACTTCATCTTTTGCAATATAGTGGGTTGAGGTCGGATAGTTACAGATATTTACAGTAGTATTCAGATTATCCACAGCCTCTGGACTTACCCTATTGACATTTATACAACTGTCTCCTGGCTCACTGCTTACATCGCTAGAGGAAGCGACAGAGGGCGACAGAGCCTTAGTGGGCCCCTTAGTGGGCCTCATCCTAGTAGCAAGACTGTTCCCCCCCGCAGAAACCACACTGTCCCGCACCCCGTAGACACACTGTCCCTCCTACACAGCCACGCTATCTCCCCTATGTAGCAACACATTCCCCCCATAAGCCACATTCCATTAGCCCCCCTGCCCCCCTATGTTGCCACACTGTCCCCCCATATGTAGCCTCACTTCCCCCCTACATAGCCACACTGTCTCTCCACATTCTATAAGTCACACTGTTCCCTTCCAATTAGTCACACTGTTCCCCCCATAGGTAGTCATACTGCCCCCCCTACATAGACACACTGTCCCCCCCCTACATAGCCACACTGCCCCCCCCACCCATAAGGCAAACTGCCCCCTCCCCCGTAGTCACACTCTCCCCCTAACCCATAAGGCACACTGACCCCCCCCCATAATAGCGACACTGTTTCCCCCACCCATAAGGCATACTGCACCCTACCCCTGTAGCCACATTGTCCTCCCCCACTCTGGGAAAGAAAAAAAGCTCACCTTTCATCGCTCCCCCTGCAGCTGCATTCTTTCTTCGGCATGCTCCTTCTGTATGCGCCGGCTCTGAAGCTGCCACACGTGATGACATCATCATGTGCCCCAACTTCAGAGGTGTCGCATACAGTGCGGAGCGCCGCTTTGGGGGGGACGAGGAAAGGTGAGTTATGGATTCTGTCTCTGTCCTGCTGCCTCCCGACAAGCGCAGCATAAAGGCAGAAAACTACACTATCTGAAAGGTGATCATTTGTACCAGTGTCTTAAAGCTACATGGTACAATTGATCCAGGGGCAGAAAAATTTTTCCGGCGCCCGAGTGGGCCCCTCCAGCACCCTTAGGTCCCGGCACTTGCCGGGGTAAGGTGGGTGCTGGCATCGATCCTGGGTGGACACAACAACATCATCTTTCATGGTAAAACCACGTTATTGGTCTGATGTGTATCCTGAGAGCTAGAGGGTTGAGAACCACTGATGTATGTTATTAGTAAAATATAAAAACATTGGTTGTGACTTACATTTTTCGTCCACTACTGGGGGGCATGGACAAGTACTAAATGAAAACCCTAATTGCAAGAGTGAACAAGTTTTACAAACTGGAGACTCGCAGGAAAACCAGCTGATTTGATATGTCTGCTTACTGCCTAGACAATGGGGTACAGATAGGGTCGGACTGGCCCTGCGTAGGACCGGAGGATCCTCCGGAGGGCCCCACTACCTGTCTCTGTGGCAGGGGCCTCTGTTCCCACAGACGTGTCACCTGTGAGGTAACAGATCCCATTGGAGCTGACATCTACATCCCTGGTCAAAGCTCAGCCCCAGCAGGGAGCCCAGGAAACCAGGAGTAAGGCTGCATTTACATGGACCTGTGCTCGCTGCAGTGGAGGAGGGATGAGTGCTGCTCAACCCTCCCCTCTGCATAGGAGATTGAAAAGCACAGCTGTTCTCAAGGCCAAAGATAGAAAAAGGTCTATCTTGTGTGCAGCCACGGCGCAGAACGGTAGTCACATGTTGTGCTCACCATATCAAGCCTGGGCGCCATAGCCGTCTATGGGAGACGTATATCTGGCCATAAATTTTCAGCCGGATATAAGTGTCCATGATGCTTGTGTGAATGTACCATAACTGTTATAACATCCCCCAACATTAATGCCCTGACATTTGGTCATTGCAGCCTCAGTTTACAAATAGAGAGCTGTGCACTGGAAGAGAGAGAAGGAGAATTCTGTATTAGGCATTTCACTTCCTGCCCACCAGTACCTAATAATTCCTGGATCTCAGACTCTTGCAATGGTAATGTTTCTATGTAGCAGTACGGTAGGCCCTCAGAATCAATTTCTCTGATGGGCCCTAGGCACCCGAGCCCGACCCTCAAAATCCCTGTCACCTACCTAACAGGCTTAGCAAATTGTAATGGTGAGGTACTTCTGATTGACATTCCCTTCGCTGACATTGGGGAAGGAACACAGGATCTTGATGACACCATAACAGGGTTCAGGTCATGTGTGGGGATTATGAATCAGACCGTTATATAGACAGGACATTGTTCTGGACAGGTTCTGTTACGCTTTCTGCTGGGGGTAAAGAGGATTCCGGTTCAGCCTGGGGGTACAGAAGGTTGAGGCTCAGGTTGGGGGTACACAGGATTCCAGCTCAAACTGGGGGTACACTTGGTTATGGCTTAGGCTGGGAGTACACATGGATGAAGCATAGGCTGGGGGTTACACAGGGTTCCAGCTCAGGCTGGGGGTACACAGGGTTTCAGATAAGGCCGGGGTTATACAGGGTTCCAAATCTGGAGGATACTGGTTCTTAGAACTGGCAGGATACAGGGTTCCAGAACTGGCAGGATACAGGGTCCCATATCTGGCTGGATCAGTGCTTACCACAGGTCACTGAAGAAAAAACGACCAGCCCTGAATGAACTGAGCGATAGCAATTTATCCTGAATGGCTGGGCCCTACATTACTCAACCCCCAGCTGAGAAAAACACAGAGCCTAGAGAAGGACATCACCCAGCTTTCCTGAGAACAGACACCCAGTTGAGGCCAGGCAATCAAATCTGCAAGTCAACTAACAAATACCTCACCACAGAGTAGTCCTGGGTGAGCTCAGCAAACAGAGGATACTGACACTACTATTAGAGTATACCCATTAATGCTTTAAGTTAAATATATTCTTAAACCTGTTTCTGTTTTCTGAAAGTAAAATATCAGTAAATGCTTCAGCCAATGATGTTGTTTTTGCAGTAAACCTCTTCTTCTCAGACCATGAATTCTGCAGGAGAAGAACCACGTCCATCTTATTCACAGACCCGTGAGCGAATTGTGCGGGTTGTACCTCCTCATTTAATATGTTCGCTTACATGTGGAGGTCGCGAGTGCCGGTATGAAGGCCCAGAGGACTGGACTTTAGAACAGCAAGCAATTCGAGGACTTTACTCATCTTGGTGAGAAACTGCAAAACAATAATTGAGTGAGTGGTGGCATAAATAATTCTGCCCTTTCTGCTTGATCTATGAGACTATGAGATTACTGGTGGTAGACTGTCCACACAAACTTGCACGTTACCTTAGGGGGTTGATGTCACAGTTTTTTCATTGTTTAAGGGGTAAGGTATAAGTAGGAAAATTATTTTATAAAAACATGTAAAAGAGCCTGAGGCGCTCAGGCTGACATCACCTTAGCGCCTCTTGGCTCCTCTGGCTGCTAAATATGGATGCCCAACAGCATATATTATTCAACCCTCTAGGGCCCCATATATTTGCAGACAGCCGGTGACTTCAGCTGGCTGCCTGCAAGTCTCTCACATGCACGAGAACTCCGCCTGCTGGTTACTAACGTCGCCCATAACCCTTCTATTAGTATAATTTAAAAAGTTTATTTTAGAAGGAAGTAGGCCATAGATAACAGATATGAGAAGAATGGGTCTATGAGTAAGTGTCCCTGGTATATCATGCTGGATTTTGATGATAGATTTCCTTTAACCTCTTAGTGGTCTGCATCCGATATATTGGACACAGAGCACTGGGCTTTGAAAATCAAGGTGAAAGCTGAAACGTTGCTATTTGATGGTGGAATAAAACCTGTTTTCTTTATCTTGGAGTGCTGCTTCATCGTGTGCCATTAGTTGAGCAGTGGGCTTTAACACTCAGCATCCGAGACATCGAACGCAGAGCTTATGCCGCCTCAGCTTGAAATCAGAGTTTAGCCTGTATCATAAAACATGGGGTGTCAGCTGTACCTAACAGCTGATACACCAGTATAACACCCGTGGTTGGAGTGTTTAATTGCCTGCCAGTGGTCTCTCTCCCATGATCAACCCCTCCCCCCAGGCTGACCGTGCTACCCCAGAAAGAGGAACCTGTCGGTGAGGACAATCTAAATGGTAGGGTTGATGGAGACACTGGGGCACATTTTCTTACCCGGTCCATTCGTGATCCAGTGGCGGGTTGTCCGATGCTGATTCGTGTCTTCCGCCGATTCACTAAGGTAGTACGCCCAATGTCCATCAGGTGTCGCTGCTGCGCTGAAGTCCGTCGGAGTTCACCAAGCTAGCCTGAGTGCAGGTAAGTGCGGTGGTCTTTCCAAATCCGTCAGAGTTCTTCACTCCTGTGGGAGGAAAATCTTCGATGTGGGAAAGATTATGATTTATTCAAGCAGGGTGCACCAGATTAATGAAGACCGTGCGCCAGTGTTTAATAGTGAGGCAAACTGCATGTAGTGCACTTTGCCTCACTAATAGTCAATCTGGAACTATGTTTTATCCATGTATGTGTTACATTTTAGAAAGCAGGAGAAGAAAGACAAGGATTTAAATTATAGCCAGTCTGGAATACTGGCTGATATTTAGGTGAGAGAAGTACTATAAGTGATAAATTATAGTTGGGTGCCTTGTAAAGATTATACACTTAGGTCCAGCACATACAAGTTAATCAACTGTATATATTCTTTCTTCTGTTTTAGGATTACTGATCAGATCCTGGCAACAAGCCGCCCATCTACTCGTCTTATTCAGAATTACAACATCACAGAGCAGTTTCACAAGTAAGAACATAAAAAGGAAGGATAATGTAATAATACAGATCAGTATTGCATCAAAAGTTCAAGGCTTTCTGTCAAAATATATTGTTCATAACAATATCTCACATGTAATACTTGTTGTCCACAGTTTTTTTGATAAAGTATGCACCATTTTTTTTTTAGATATTAGCTACTTTTGGTATCAGTAACCCATTAGGATGTTGGTTTGGTGCCTAGTTATATCCAAACATTGCTTTGCCTGTGCAATTTGCACATGAGACACACATTTATCAAAACCACTGCAGTCTATACTATGTGCAGTTTGCCTGTGGAGTGTGTAGAGTGCCCCAGATTAATCAAAACTGCCGCCAAGTCTTCATGAATCTGGTGCACCTTGCACGGCTCGGGAAGTGTGCACCATTTTTTTTCGGTGCACTTTGTACATGCTGTTGAATTGTGATGCAGACAGAGTTGTGGTGCACGTCAGTAATAAATGTGACGCACGGTCCAACTGAACACTAATGCGCCCCCTTAGGTGCACATTTTTTCTGTCTTGTCGGAGTACAGTGCAGTCGCGACACAAAACTGAGGCAGACACTTTATAAAAATACATGTGCAAATTTGGGCCATTATGTTCTTATGTATATTCTCTAATACTGTATTTAATATTTATGTGTGTTCATCAAAGGTATGGTGTACGGTCTTTGGTCAACGCACAGCTTCCTTGGGAACATGGCCACTGTGGAGACTCCCTTGATCCCCAGAGTGGTTTTTCATACAGACCTCAAGACTTTATGGACTCTGGTAGTAAGTTCAACTTTCAATATAGTATGTTAAGCAGTTTCTGTATATTGTTCCTTGTTATATGTTAGGAGATTTAATATATAAAGCTGTTTTTATTCATTTAGTGATATATTAAATCCCAGTGCCTTTTCCCATG